>NC_139048.1:33848875-36248875 GCF_965140915.1 Aythya marila
ATGGTGTAAAAGGTACCAATATGACCGATCTCATTCTAGATGACTTAGGTGAGGGCAGCTGAAATAAGGTTGCTGAATCTCATTTTGTAGTTTATGCAAATTCAAAATCTGTAATTAATTAAAAAGGGTGAAGTATTTTTAAGGGAAGAACATTTTTCACTATTTGTCACCCTCAGTGAGATTTAAAGTGAATGTTGTAATTTATAATAAACTCTGTTTATCATACAGAGGTTCGTACCCCTGCCTGTGAAGCCCAAGGTCTGCTAAATAGGACTGAGTCCTTTCTTTGGAAATGACTGAAAAGAAGTTTGATAGAAAAAGACAGGGTATGGCTTCAGCTTGGAAGCTTGTGGAATTGGTGTAGAACACAGACAAGAGACAGGTCATAAGAAACTGTATTCAACAAAGAATTATTTTAAAATCTAAGAGGATAACTATGAACTAAGAGAAGTGCTGTAGGTAAACGTTTCCTCTCCCTTAAAGTTTGAGGGATGTTGATAGTTGCATAACTTAGCTTACTATATATACATATATATATATATATTTATTTATTTATTTATTTGTTTATTTATTTATTTTTGCTTAGGATTACCAATAGTTGTAAAACTTTCTAAAGCAGTGGATACAAAAACCAATGGATATTGCTCTACTATAGAGTCAACAACCTGCATTAAGTCCACAGTGAGCTTTTTTCATAAAGCTCTCTTCTAATCCTTCTGAAGCTGTGTTAAAAATACTAGCTGTAAAAAACTGTCAGATTTATTTCGCATGTAAAGAATGTTCTGAAGAAACAGAAATGTCATCTAAAGTCTTCTGTGTTTCAGATAATCAAAAAATGACTCTGAGCATAATGTCATGTCTTATTGCCAATCTTACCTTCTCTTCTTGTAGCTTAAAAGGAGCTTTTCTTCATTCTTAATAACATTAATGTACTTATTAATTATAAATTGTACATGAGAGTTAAGATGCTCATAACTACTTGTTTGCTTGCTTTAAAATGCTGTTGTGCTTAGTGATCATCCAAGGAACTGAGAATAGACCTCTCCAGTGCCATTTGCCAACAGGCTTTTTTCAGAAAGCTTCAGAGTGTCTGGTGCAGTCCTGCTATTTAGGGCTCTGGGTCTTAAACACAGTCTCCATAAACTTTTCTCCTTCTTGAGATAAAAAATAGCAAGTACAGCATTTAAAACACAAATTAATATAGAATGAAGTTATGTTTATAAATAAGCTAATAACTTTATTTTTGCCTTCTTCAGTTGTTTTTTCTTTTTGTTCTTTCTTTTTTTTTTTTTTTTTTTTTTTGGTTGTTAGGCCTTTCTTCTAAATTAGGATAGTAAAATAAATTTCTGTTACCAGCATGGATTTGACATGCATGATGTTGCTTCAGCTAGTTAAATGGAGAGAGGGGAGAAAGATGAGGGGAGTGTCTCTTGGTTTTAGTGGCATCTGCTGAAAAACTGGGAAAGGGAAGTCTATCCCTTTTAATATATTTTCCCTTTTAGGCCTTAAGGATCCAGGACAGGGATTCTTTTGGCAGTGTCCATTCATACTGGATTTAAGTTGTTACCAAGATCAGGGAACTGCTAGTGATCATTCTATTAAATATATTTTATTTTAAACTTAAGCAGACTCTTCACTGAGCTTTAACTTGGACAGTTATTTGTGTGCCCATATCAAAGCTGTTACCAGCATTTCAGCTGTGACTTTTTTCTGCAGAGGACCTTAGGTTCCCCTTCTTTTTCAAGCTAAGGACCTTTCATTTGCAGTTCTGTAGTCTGCCTTTCACTTGCAGCTCTGGAACCTTTCAGATAGCTATTGTGAATGTATTTTCCAGCATCTCTGTGGCAATATTTTCTTCCTGCTGTGTTAATAATGTTTTTCTCATAGTCTTGCACCTACAAACCTTGTTATAATTGTTATCGTGCATTCTTGTGGGAATTACAAGTACGCTGTGCTCTTTTCATATTTGTCTGTGATTAATTTTTTGTTTTAGACACCAGTTTAGCAATTATTTCCTTTGTCATTCAGCATTCAAAGAATTCTTTTGTCCTGTTGTCTTTTAAAACATTGTAGTATATTAGGGATGTCATATACCTTATTTCATTAGTTTTCATCTGAGTATTTTAAAAGAAGTTGGTATATTAGGGACATTCAAGTTGTTAACCTAGTAGCTTCGGCTGTTTCTGTTGCTTCTTGGAGCCAGTTGGTCAGATATACCTACTGTTGTTTTTTCCTGTTTTCCATGGACCAAACCTTTTAGATTTCTTCAATGTTTCTTCTAGCCATTTGGTTTCACAACATTTACATGTCAGAGTGTAACCTGCCTTCTAAATAGGGCTGTGGACTGAGTAACTCTATCTCAAAAATCACAAAGCGCTTAAGAATTTTTTCAATATTCCATAATCTGTGCGGAAATTTCTGTTCACATACCCAACTTGAATCCTGTTCTGTTAAGATTTCCCATAGACCTGAAAAATTCACTTCTTGTTTTCCAGTTTTAGATCAGTCTCAGATCTGCAGGGGTATCATTTGGTTTTGTTTTCTAACCAGAATTAAAAAAAAAAAAAAAAAAAAAAAAGGCAAGAAAGCCTTTCACAGTTTATATTTTCTACATGGAATATTTTTCTTATGTTTATAACAAAATTTCTTAATTGTTAGAATGTTGTATCATAATCATTAAATTACATTACACACTCTTTCTCTGTTTTTTGGTTTTAGTTTTTTTTTGGTAATACTTTCGGCTATGAAAGTTAACCATTCAATTCAAAAACCTGCTCTGGATAAGATGTTCAGTGTCCCACCCAGATTCCTTTCTGGCAAACATGCCCTCAACTCCCTCAACTCTTACTGCTCTATAGTAACTGCAGGCTGTTGGATTTGGAAATTATGCAGCAGAACGTGTTGGGGGGAACATGTGCATAATTGAGCAGGGTTTATTTATGCATGTGTATTTATGTATGGATCATGAATCTGTTAATATAGTAGAACTGATTCATGCTAAAATTATAAATGATACATTTGTGATCATTTTTTTCACATCAGATCACAGTAAGTCTCTCAGCACTTCCATTAATGGCAGTACGTGGAGAAGTGTTATTGAATTAATTATATGCTGAATAAAATATCTATAAATAGGGCTTCTCTATCCTTTCTAAGGACCAGATTCTTTTTTTTAAACAGATCCCACCACTACTTGCATTGTACAAGGTCTGGTCTGCTGTGAGCTTTATTTTGACTCAGAGTAGATGAGAATTTCAGACTGTCCCTTCAGTTTATCCAGTGCTATTAAACAACTGTAGTTAGATCATTCTGGAATAATTCACTAGACCATCTTAAGATTCATCTTAAAGTGAAGCTTTATGTAGCAGATAAAAGTGTAGTAATACATTCAACTTTAGAGCAGTTGGGATGTAGTTCATGCAGGAATATATATCTGTCCATCACTCATTCTCCTTTATGATTGCTGTCAAGAACTAAAAATTAAAAGGTAGACAGCTTCCGTTGGAAGATTAGAAGGTGTGTGCCTTGTGCATTGTTAGAAAAAAGTCATGATAGAAGCCTTTTGTTGCCATGCCAAAGCAATATAAAGCAGCAGCCATGCTTCTCATATGGACTAGTCAGAGTTCGCTTCAGCAGATAGGTTAGGCAGTGAACAGTTTGACTCCCCTCCTAAGCACCAAAAATGCTTTGGGAGAAGCCATCAATCTTGCAATAGCGCGCTCTTTTTATCTGAAGCAATTTTATAATTTGTTTCCTGAATTTAAGCTGCAAATGAGTGTTTCTTTTATCTGACGGTTAGTGTTTTCTGTATTGTGTAGCCCAGAACCAGCATTATAACACAGGATACTTCCTTTCTTCTAAATGTTAAGGGAGACAGTGTGTTTCATTTTTTTAAGTAGATACTTAAGTAGATTTATATAAGGATCACCTTTTCTGGGCAATTAAATGTTTTTAAAGGGTGCATTCATACTTTGTGCAGTAGTAATTTCAGATTCCTGGAATAAGCATACCTTCTCTTCCTTTGATGTGTTGCTTACTTGTAAGAATTGGCAGTGTTATTATTTTGGAAGCTTTTTTCAATGTTCAAAGGTTACAAATACTTCTTTCTGCATTTATGAGTCTCCAAAGTACTAAAGAAGGTATCTTATATAAGTATCCTATAGCAGAAGGGAGCTGAAGCATGGCAACTTTGTAAATGGATGCAATAAATCTGAATGATTTAATATGATACGTTGTCAGATACACAGATAAACATTTAAAGTCTGTTGGTACTTTATTTTTATAGTGTTTATTTGCACTACAGTTTTTTAAAACTGTTGATTTTTTTGAGAGCTAATTGTAAGATTTTCTGCAGTGCTCCATATTTCTTCAGAACAGCAACATGTAGTCATCTTGTATTTACTCAACTTATTCACTTGTATTTATTCTGTATGACAAATAAGGTATGTACCTGTATCCTATGAATCTATAGAGTTTACATTCTGATAATGTTGGCAGCAATGTTAGTTTAGTCAGTGTAGTATGTTTCTAACTGTTGATCCTGAGTGGATGTGTATTTAGAGTTGATAATTCACATGGTTGAATCCTGAAGTCTGCCATTCTGAATCTCCCTACATTGCAGGTTAGGAGGAAGTAATGTTGTAGTAAGCTTTTGTAAACTCTAAACCACAAGTAAAGAATAAAAAAATGTTCTGGAACCTTTTCAGCTTTCCTGTACTCACTAGATAGAATTGAAAGTAGCAGGAAATCTAATTGAGAATCACTACCTTGTCTGTCAGCAGTCCATTGCAATTGGAGTTCACCATGACTGTGTATCCAGAACAATCAGCACCTATTCCAAGTTTCCATTCTCGCTCTTCTTCCAGATTCTTATAGAGGACTTTCTTCTCCTAAAGAACTTCTTCCTGAAAACAAGACTAGCATTAGCACTGATAGCTGTAAATGTTCCTTAGTTAATTAGTTACTAGATGATTAAGAAATTTCTGGCAATACTGAAGAATTTTCTTCTTAATGTCATTGGTAGATGATTGAGGCAAAGTTTCTTTTCTTGGGGAAAGCATGTACTACAAGATGCAATTACTATGAGTGTAGTGAATGCAAATGTCTCATTTAGATTCTTGCTTTTGAATGCTTTTCTATTTCTGGGGTAAGAATTGAGGGATAGGGCAAGTTGAACAGTGCATCTGGTATTCTTAGTTCAATATTCTACCATTTTGTCCTTTTTTTCGTATGGTAGCCCATCCTGCTACTTTATATAAATAACTGGTAGGTGAGAACATCATACTCTGTCTCCATCATTCAATATAAAACTAAGAAAGCAATGACTTTGTTAGTCTGTGTGAGTTATTTTCATTATTTACATCAGTTCTGTCTGGTTAGGGGGGCTTCCGTGCATATGATCATCTCATTCTGTTGTTTATGCTTGATCTGTTTGGACTTCCAGATACAGACAGAATCCCTTTACCATTTGGTTTTAGATGCAATTAGATACACAAACAATGCCTAAAATATTCTCAGTCCTTGCAGTAGTTAAAACTAAATCAGTTTAGATAACATCAGCATGCAGGTTCCATCCAAATGTACATCACAGCTCTTTGAAATGTTGCTGAGAGAGGTTCGGGTCAAAGCCTGATTAGGTGAAATCCAGCATAATTAGCACCAAGTTCAGTTTTTACCCTGCTTTGAGCATGAGGAAAATTTCTCAACTTCTTGGGTAGGTTTGTTTCCTGTATGGCCGCTTAGGGAGTTCTGTCTGCATGTACGAATTTTTGCAAAGATGTGGAGATGCAGATTTTGGACATACTTTCTAAATGGAAGAATATTCAAGGATGAAGGAAGTGTGTTGAGTGTGCAAGGAAAAATCTAGAATATATAGTAACATGGAGAAGAATATACAATTAGAATAAAATAGAATGCGATGATTTTGCGATTTTGCTCCAAAGTATTACATAAGAGAAGAAACTAAAGATACTTTCCTTACCTAGACCTATTTTTTTTTTTTTTTTGTGGAAGATGGTTGAGTAGAGCTCTGTTATTTTCTACAAGTGAATGGTGTTCTATGTTTTCTTCCAACTGTCTTAATTATCACTAATTTCTGTAGAGCAGTGTGGTCAAAAATCATACATTGAGCACTTCAAGACAGAAAAATACCCTTCTGATGTGTGAGCACCATCAGCAAAAACAGGTGTCCGAGAAGTCTTATGCAGCCACTTGCATCAAAATAAGGATATGATATTTTTCATTTTCTATGGCAGCCAGAATTCCAGTAGTTTGCACTCTTGTTTTTTTGTTAGGAAGTCGTCTTCCTCAGCCACCTTCTTCAGCTCAGTCAGATGGTGAGCTCATGGTTTAACACTTTGGATAGGAAACTTTTAAGAGATCTGTGAGCCTGGAGACTAGATAACTAATGTGGGTTTCCGGTTGTATTTATGACATAGGTGCTTGAATTTATGATAAACGTACTTAGTGCGTTAGTATTGGTAAACAGTTTGATTTGCATAAAGATCTTAACTGAAGTTATTTTACCATCTAATCTGAAATCTATTATCCCCTTCAAATAAGTCCACTAAGATAACACACTTTGAGTAACATTTAATTATGTTCTTGTAGTTAACACACATAGCAACCTTACATATCAAAATGCAATGTCGTATGTGTCTGCAAGTTTGAGAATTATTTACACTTTCAATGTAATCAGGAACATAATGGAAGAAACCCTAAGTTGTGCAAACTGGTGACCCCCTAGCAGGTTTTGTCATTACGGTAACAACTACTTCAGGCTCTATCTCAACACAGGGAACTGTGAACTCATCTTTTTCTTCCTGCAAGGACAGGAGTGTGAGTTGGCTTTAAAGCACTGTAGTAGGCAATGGTGGAGGAAGAATGTTAGTAGGACACCTAAAAAACCATTTGTTACTGGAGCAGAGGTCATTATCCAGATGGCAGCATTGAGAGGGCTTCCTTGGAGTTGTCAGTTGCAACAGGGTAAGTTAAAGTATTCTAGAAGACAAAGCCGTTTTTAAAATGAAAAGACAATTGACAAAACAGTTAAAAAATGCAAAAAGTCTATGAAAAACACAACAAAAAGGCTACACGTAAAAAAAATTATCTTAAAGTCTGGAGAGAACCACTTGAGATGTTTTGTTTGTTCTGCCTTTGGCACAAACAAGCTACCCAGTGGGATTTCACATTCTGCAATAAGCAGGCGTATGGGTTTCAAATGATTCCTTACTGTAATTGAACACACTTCTTACATATACCAACATCCCTTTATCTCTTTCCATGTAAAACAGTTTTAGTAATACCATGGTTTAGTAAGGACAGCCTTTGTGTAGGTGCTTACACCACAGGCTTCAGTATTTAGGCCTTAACTTCAAACCCACTGAAATCACTGGAGTGATTGACATGAACTCTGCTGGCTCATGTCTCAAAAGCCTTGTCCCAGTTCTATTTACTGAGTTTTACTATTGTTTATTATCGAAATAAACCATGAAGAGCATATAAGTTTGCCAGTGCACAGTATATTAAGGTGTTAGAACGAAGACAGGCATTAAATGCACAAAGTTTATCATGAAGCAGTGTTTCCTGAATCCTTTTGAGTAATATTTTTTTTCAGTTGGCAGGCAAGTTCATCGATGTTTTATTGTTATCATGTACTTCAGGACTTGGTGTAACAAGTTGTATTTTTCTTGTTTGCCTTTTAACTGTCAATCTTCTATGAAATGTAATTACTCTTGATTAAATGCTTGTAGTTATTCCAAGTTACTTTTTAGTAGACATGTCACCTTTTTCCCAAACATGCTTTGTATATTTATCTTTTTGTCTTTTGCTAACACACATCTCAAAAGCAAAGTATCTGATCTTGCCTAAAACAAACAAAAACAAACAAACAAAAGAGTTCACTTTTGATGTTCCCAAAGTGGCTTGCATTTTTTTTTTGTCCTTGTACCAAAGAAAGTTGCGTGTTTTTTTTTTTTTTTTTTTTGCAGGAGTATCCCTTCTGGCTAATTCAATTACTTTCAGGTTTTATAAGATGATACTACACCCAGTGGCAACCAGATTTCTCAAAAGAAGTTATTTCTAGTTAGGTTCCAAAGTAAATGGCGACATTTTGGAATGTTTAGATTATTTTCTACTGGTAGTGGTTTGAAGACAGAGTTATTTTCAGCATGATTTCAATGTTGGGAAAATATGACCCACTTCTATGTTCACAGCTTGTAAAACTGGAGCGGTGCATCCTGACCTTACATCATCACGGTAGATGAAAAATTCCTTGTACAAAGTGCGTAATAACCACTTCTCTGACACTTGTCTTCAGCCTTCTCCCATCACTGAAGGACGCGCTCTGGGTATAATGGAGAAGTTTGTATTCAGTAGGTGCTAGGCTCGTTTTTTCCCCTACTTGTGGATCGGATGACTGGAATTAACTCTGGTTTAGGCATTGTTTTCCTGATACTTCACTAAATCTGTTTCTCATTAATGTCATGGAAATTTAACTTTTATTCTTGTCTGAAATGTATGATGTCAGTATAATGCTTAAAATATTACAGACTAATGTTCCTAATAAAACAATGAAATGTTACAAATTAAGTTTTAGGAATACCACCTAAATGAATGAATTCTAGGTCATTATTAGCGCATATGAGACTACTGTAGGAACATATTCGTAACTTCTATGAAGCTGTATTCAAATACAGGATTTAGACTATGATTTAGACTTTTTATGGAGGCTGTGTTCATTGCACATAAAGCATGTTATGAAGAAAATCTATTTGAATATGTGATAAAACTACTATATTTTCACTGGGTTAATTGAGGATGAAGGCACATTTTCAGAGATTTTTGGAGTCACAGTGGTGTTGTACTATTTAAAAACTTGTGTAAAATATTGGAAGGAGAATACACACTTCCTATTAATATGGATTATAATGTAAGCATACATTTTGTGCTTCATTAAAAGTATCTTTAATTCTATTGAAAGATCATTATTTCTTGCCAATACTTGTAACTCTTGTAGATAAATTATAGAAATAAGCACTTTATGAGCAGTAGAGCTGTAATCTATATATTTATATATACATGAATATATATACACACACATCCTTTGAGGTATCCTAATAGAGCATTTTTTTCCAGATGTTTCAAATCTGGAAACTATTAAAAAAAAAAAATCCACAAATACTGCAAATTGAACTTCGTGGCTAATTTGGAACTTCAAGGAGACCAAAGCTCTTTTACAGTCTGAACAGAGAGTTTGCATATGCACTGTGCTGTGCTTTGTGATCACACAGTGAAAAAGCTGTATGTGAAGATAAAAGTCACTACAATTGGACACCACACCCTCAGAAACATGTTTCCAAATACTGTTGAAGCATGTTCTAGTGAAAAACCTGGGGAAAAATCATTGAATATCCTGCAGGTTGTTTGCAAGCAGTCAAGATGCAAAGAAGAGACAGTGTATCTTGTTTGTGGCTGCTTTGAAACCTTCCTTTCAAAACACTGCTGTCATAGTACAAGTTCTCATTTCCCGAGCACTGTTTCAAAGGATGTCATTGGTTTTCTCTGGGAGGGTATTAAATTGAGGGAGAAGGTTGAAGAACGTTGGTGTGATTCTCGTTCTATATACCTGCAGATTCAGTCCATCATTTCCTACATGTTTTCCTGTTTTCACAGGAAGCCTTTTCTCAGCCCTCAGAAAACAGATCTGTTTATTCCTATGTTTTATGGCATGATTGGTTCATTCAATGCAAATTTAGATATCTGTGTGTTGTGGCCCACCATAACAATAATTTTTTCTTGATTCTTTAAGCTTATGTTACAGGTATGAAATCACCTTACAATTGGAAAATGATCATTTGTGTGTAAAAGATTCAGGTGATTTTATAGGGAGATCATTTTTTACAGTGCAAGAGAACAAGTGTACCAGTCTCGTATTCCAGTTTCTAGCAGAGTCCAGCTGAGAGGTCTGCAGCATTCTTGCTCCTGTTCTTACACACCTTTGCATGTGCCTTTCTAAATTTTATCCCAGCAAGAAATGAGCACAAAGCCTGTAGTTACTGCTCACAAGCTCTGCCTGGTTTGGCCCGCCTTTTTTTCCAGTAGCCAAGTGGTGGATGTAGTCTGTTGTTTTAGGCATAATGGTCCCTTGAGCCACACGTATGTTTGCTACTCTAGAGAATAGACAGTCACTGCTTAATGCTTCTGTGTAGGCAAATTCAGTTTTGCAGCATTTGGTAAAACACATTCTCTACTCTCTAATACTATTTATGAAACTTGTACGTTTTTCTCTGTTGCAGTGTCTCAAAATTGTATGAGTTGTATGCAAAATAAAAATCCGATTTTTGGGGTAAAGGGTCAGGCTTTTAAATTTTCTGTATTTCATCTTTATGAGTTGCATAAAGTGCAGTCTGGTACACAAAGGAAAAACAGCATTGTATTTCTTTTTCTCCTTTAGATGTAAAATATAAACAAAAAATCGTGATCTGTTTTAGAATCTGCCGAGAAAAGTGACTAGATAATGAAAAATATTAAGTATCATACAAACAGGGCTTATGCTAGGGTACAGAGTAAGGGTGCCTTTGCAGATTTTTCATCTAGACTTGTTCCCCTTCAAATAAAAGGATTCTCTGCCTTGGTTTGTTTGTTTTTTAAAAAACTATAAAATTAGAACTTCAGGATTGCATTGGCAGTTTGACATTACAAATCAAACTGAAATAAGATGTGACAGGTAATGACTGACATGAACCACCAGTCAAAATACAGTGTGTTTAGTTCTAATGAAAACATACACACCAGTCTATATGGATTACAGGCTTAAATAACATTTTATTCATTTTAGGCAGTGTCCTTCTTGCAGTAGTGATCCAGGATTAGACAATTTCTTAATATTTTTCTTTCTTACTCCTGTGGTTTGGAGATTTTTCTGAATAAAAGTGCCTGCTGCCCTGCTATAAAGTAGGGCTTGAAAAGTGCCAAGAGGTATATACCAAAGAGAATACAGTAGGATAGAGAAAATGAGGCAACACTGTGTATCAGTTTTTGTTGTTGGGTTGATTGTTTTAGAATACAACTTAAACACTTTTCTTCAAGGAAAAAGTGATTTTGAGAAACTTAATTTCTCAGTTTGTCAAGATCAGTCTTTTTCCCAGAAGGTCTGCTTAGTGGAAGCATTACTTTTGTAAGGGAGAACTGTCTCAGTGGCAGTTACTGATCTTGTTTAATTGAATGATCTTTTTAAGAGCATTTTCTAATCGAAACTATTGCTCAAGAAATGCAAAAAAAAAAAAAAAAAAAAAAAAAAAAAGGCCAGTTAAAAAGCATTCCTGTATAGCAAAATAAATACACTTAGGTTCAAGCATTCACTTGTTCTGGTGAGAAGATTTTGAAGATTTTTGTGCAGTAATAGGGACCAGAAGACACAACTCACCAACCGTGCAGCTTGTGAAAGTGATGTACTCCTTGAATGCAGCAGTTAGCAGAGGGCCACCCTCAGATGAACGGAACTTGAACAAAATCCTGGCAATAATGAGTTAATCGGGAGTTTACCGATTTTTTATCAGTAAACAAAGTCTAGAGAAGACTGATGCACAGATCAGTGATTTTTTTTTTTTCCCCAAAAATGATGCAATTTAGTTTGTTCTCTCAGCTGATGTATGGAAAATGTAGAAATTAAATTTCTGTGCCATTGTGGAAGTGACAAAAGCTGCTCTGTTGTAAAGACGGTAATGATTCCTTTCTATTGCCAGGACTTCCGTTCAGTAAACACTGCTCAATACAAAATGAAAAGTCCCACTCCAGGTGCCTAAAAGTAGATGCTCCTCTGCTTTGTACGAACTTGGTCCTGTTCAAGTCTTTGTGTTTCTTCCAGTCATTAAGAGCCTTTTCTGGGCCATTTCAAGCTCTATCACTATTTTTATTAAAAAGGTAGAGCTTTGGGTAACGACTTCAGAAGATGTATTACCATTATGTTACCTTCAAACTATATAAGGTAACAAATGCTGAATTATTCTGTTTTCTGCTCTGTCTTTATGCACCTATAGCAATTTAGATAGTTTCTGAAAATGTTTGGGGTAGAGTTGAGCAAGGGCAGCACACAGAAGACAGCAAGCCCGATGACATTCTTGTTGAGTCCAATGTAAGGACCTGCTCCTTTTTTGTCTTATCATTTGTCTAAATTTGTCTAGAGGCTGTTAGTCTTAAAGAGATTTAATTACTTAGAGAAAGAGGTATCAGTGCTAGCTTTCTTTGTCCCTTTATAACCATGTTAGCTACAGTAATAATTGAGAACTATATGGATCTTACTGTATCTGCTAACAGAAGGATGTATTCTTGTCCACTGGTCTGTGTTGGGACCATTAAGGGATGAGGGATGTGAAAGTGCTGGTGAATAACAGCCTTCACCCCTGCTGATGTGTTGAGATGCCACACGCTTAACTTCCTGCTGCTCAGAGGAGCTGCCTTTCACTTTGGATTTCTTTCCCATCACTTTTGACTTCTAACCCATTCTTCCAATCAAACCTTTGCCTCTTGCCCTGTTTGTTTAGTCTGCTCTAGTTTCTTCTATCCACCATTTCCCTTAGAGTAACATCTACAGAGTACTACAGCAGATTGGAGACACCTGCTTTTCCCAAGTTAAGGCATTCAGACATTGTAGGGTTAGAACTGCCTGAACGTTACAGTTGTATCTTCAATGGAGATCTCTGTGTGCACGCCTTCACTAACCCCCTTTTTCTTTTTTCTCCTAACTGTACAAATAAAAAATACCATTATGTATTTCTCTTGGTTCTTTGTACATTTAGATTTTTACTGACAATTTAAGTGATACTGTAATTTTGAGGAATAATGGTTGTCATGTTTAGCTGTTTGCACTGTTGTTTTGGCAAAAGGCAGACACTTCTAGAACAAAATGATCTGTACAGTTTTAGTAACAGCATATAGAAAGGTGTTAAAAATATTAGGCAAACGTACTCGTATCTGCAATGAACACCTGGCTGTATAAACACAAAAGTAAAATCCATGCATCTGCCCTTCATAAATGATCATCTCACAGCTATCATCTCACAAAGTCCCTTTTCTAGGATAAATTACCATATATCCATTCACTTCAGTGAATGTAACATTGTCTCATACACATAATGTCTTTGAGATTTGCAATTACCTGAAGACCTATCTTAATTGATTTTCCCTGCTTAATCTCTGTTCTTACAAACACAGTTTGTAAGAAGAATTGTCAATTCATTTTTACGTGTCTTGTCTTTTTTCATATAATTCATTGTCTTCATAGAGCATAAGCTACTGTTTGGGAAGGATGCAAGATGAGAATGCGACTTTATATTTAAAAATATAGTTGGCTTTCTGTGACTTTAAGCAGAGCTCAGAAGTACTTACATTTAGTGACAGGTATTTGGTGTTTGTTCATTGATTTTGTTGCTCTAGCTAGGTTTCCCCAGTACTTCTGCATGCTTTAATTCAATTAACCATCTTCATCCAACCCACTATAACAGCTTTTAATTGGAAAAGAAATCAGATACTAGGTATTAAAAACCAAGGAGTGCTTCATTCTGACATAAAATTAGAGAAAAATCGGTGAGAATGGCCTCCTGTCATACTGATAACGGAATCATGTGCTGAAAACAGGTTAAAGGTCTTCGCATCCCTGCAGGTTGTCTTCCATTATTGTGGACTGTTAATTCTCTTTCTACTGTTTTAGAACAGATAACAGTTTTATTTTTTCTAGTTGCAAGCAATAAAGAGATTGTAATACTCTATGGGAGTGTGGATATGTGCATACAGTGTGTATGCAGTTGAATAAAAAGAGGAAATGTTACCATCATATTCAATAAAATAAGTGAAGCCATTCTTTGAAAACTCAGAAATTCTATCAGATAAAAGGTGAAAAAATAATTCTCCTTTTTTTTTTTTTTTCTTCATTCAAAAATTATGAACTTCATACAACATTCACAGGGAATGGGAGTAGTACGTTACATGAGGTATAATTAAAAACAAATCCGCCATAGCCCAGGAACATATTTGTGGAATTCCTTTCCTTACTGGATGAAGCATGAATGCTGCGGCCTCTTCTTGAAGATCCAGATTTTCTTAAAGGAGAAGAGAAAGTGCACTAAGAGATGTGGGCTCAGGGCATCACAGGCTGGGGTAATGCCAACTGTTGGTTTCTGGGCTGAGCAGAGAATGTGGAATGAGCGTCCGTCAGTCTCAGCATTCATAAGCAAGTATGTGAGCAAACCCACTCTTCAGTCCTAGCAATGTTGATCTATAACACTTAACGCAGAACTTGAGTTGTGTTGCACATGGGGGAGGAAGATATTCTGTGTTCCAGGGTGTCCGTTTCCCAGATTTTTATACACTGATATAATGGTGAATTTATTACATGAAGTGAATTCTGTCTTATTTTCAGTATTTACATCCAGATCACCTTTTGCTGTTGTGCTAATGTATGGCACAAAAGTTTTTGATGCATTTCTTCAGCTCCTTATGCCTTAATGTGAATCCTATTTCAGTGAAAAATAAATAAAAGATAATTTTTAAATCCTTTCAGATGACTTTAAGTATCTTCTAAATGACCTTTTCAAAGGTCATTCTTTTTAAAGACTGAAATAATCCTACTTACCCAAAATGTCCTTTACATACTCTTCTTTAAGAATATTCCGATTACTCAGATTTCATAGGAATTGGCATATCAAACATAAAATTAACAATAAGCAGAATGTATAATATGCATAGAAGGATGAATGCTATAGGTATTTTTCTATAACACCACTGTAGCTTAAGCAGTATATAGCATAAGGCTTATTCACTCACTAGAGGTTTCACAGAGATGTGTTTTTTTAATTAAAAGCTCAGGATATCTTTTCCCCATGTAATTAATGAAAAACTGTTTTTCTTAAGATGTTTTTTCTAAAATATAATGAAGGGACTCCCCCAAAGGAAGTTCTCTGTTTCTTCTTAATGATTTGTCCTGTTTAGTACATTTGATAGTCCCAATTTGGCAGTATTTTCTACAGCAGCCTTTCAAAGTTGCCTGATGTGTTAGTGGGCTCCCGGCTGGCAGAGCCTTTGCCTTGGCATATGACAAAGCCAGTGAAGAAAAACTTCCTTGGAAATCACTGGTAACAATTCTAGTCATAGAAATGGAGGTTGTGTGCAATTCACAGTCATTTTAAACAGCTCTAAGTGCAGCTTTTGTTGACAGCAGTGGTGCCTGCACCTCCATCTGCCTTTTGCTACTGCCTGCCTTGTACCAATGCTAGCGTGTCATCTGTCTTGCCTGGTAGTAGCTTGGACTAGAGGAGCGAACCAGTTTCAAGCACTTCAGTTTACTGATCTTTTTCATGGTACTACTGCATGACCACTAGCTTTAAGGTGAGGACAGGCACGTGGAGGTTTCATGCTGGACCATAATTAGATAGGATTAGTTAACCTGAAAGCTCTGTGTTTCCACATGAAATTCACTTATGAGAAGAAGTCCTTTATACATACATTTTTTGTGTGTGTGTATATATACACATAGACTTAGAAGGTCTACTAGTCTTAGCTGTGGTGTATCATAAGACATGCTGTTTAGGGTAGATGCCTCAAAATTGAGACCAGCGACTTCAGTTAGATTAAAGAAGGTCATGCTGTTTTGTACTGTGAACTGAGATCAGGAGGAGTGGCTGTTCCTGCAGCATATGAATGCCTTGCAATGGCAGGGAGCTGATCCGATACGACAGGCCCACATGGACCACACTGCTGAGGAAAGCAAAAAAAAAATCTGAGGTTTGTCACTAGTGTGCCTAGGGGTAAATGTCTTCCTCATCTGATCAGCCTGTCCTTGAGCATGGCAGCAAAATGTATTAGGTAGAGAGCTTTTGAAAAGGTTGATTATCTATATCATCTTGGGGTATTTTCCTACTCTTTTGGATGCTGTAATACTTCAGGGAAATCCATCTGCCCCCTCAAACACAAAGCCTCTCTCCATGTTTTGCCTGGACATCTGTGCAGTGGGGGCAGAATGATCCCTTGAAGTCACTAGCTGAAGCCTTGAACTGTGGTGTTTAATTGCAGGCATTGCCTTAAATCCGAGCTGCAGCGCTACCTGCATTTGCCAGGCTGTGAAGGACTGAAGAGAGAGATTGATGAGGGGAGAGTCCACAGGCTCAGAGTTTCCAAAGGCGCAAGGAATTGCCCATACCCATCTGGCCTGACCTGCTGCTTGGATTTTCTCAGGAACCTTGATGCTCCCATTGACATTTCCCTTCTAACCCCCTTGCCACCATCTCTCTCTCTCTCTATTTTTATTTTTTTTTTTTAACAGGTATTTGTGTTTTAAGGTTTGTCTAATTTTACAGTCTCTAGACTTTCAGTATATGCATGGTATTTTGGTATGATACAGATTTCTTCCATTGCCCTACTTTTCATTTTGGATTGGGTAATTTTTTGTTAAAAATCAGAGAATCAAGGGAGAAGTACAACTACAGAAGAACAAGGAGAATTAAGACAACCAGTTGCAATGCATAAAATGCAGTGTCCAAAAGAGGTTCATAATTCAGACTCACTGTACAGACTACTTTTTAAAAAAATCTTTATCAGCAGATTATAGGAGATAATTTTGTTTCATTTTATCTAGAAAGTCAATTTTGGACTCGGAGAAGTTTTGCTTAAATTCTGTTTGCATTTTAGAAGAAGCTTTAGACAGCTATAGAATATTCTTTTGTTGGGTCTTGCAGCTTAATTCTGAAAAGTGTAGTATGTAGTTAAAGTTTGCTGTATTACAGAGTAATAATGTCTTTGTGTGTATCTAAATGATCTAATGGTCTTGGTGCAAATGAAAATAAGTATATCATTTCCAGATAGGAAATGAGATCACTGTGATGGTTCTGTTTAAAGGAGGAATATATTAGGGCCTTTTCATACTTGAGAGCAGGAATTTGCTGTATAGACATTCATTTATAATACATGTTGCCAGTGATTGGGTCTCAGTTATTATCAATCATTTCACTTTCATACTCAGAATGGTTAATTTCTTAAAAAATCTTACCCTTACTTTAGCTGCAAGGTTGTAATATCATGAGACTGCTGCCCTAAATTCAGCAGTGATGACAGCAGTTCGTGATGGGCTTGCTCATTAAGGTGATCAAGAGGTCTTTGACAGGGAAACTGGGACTGAAGTTGACCCATTTTCATCTTTCCCATTGATGTTTTTATGCTTCTCCCCTCCTTCCACTGAAGACCAAAGTGAGTAATCTGCTGTTGTACTTGGTTCATTTTATTTTGGGGAGCTGTAGTTACTTCAAAGGTTTAGTTCATCGTCTTTCTTCTGGTTTTCTTGCCACCACACACCATTCTTGTGTGGTCTGCAGGAATATTTGGTTTCACCAGACATCTTTCATTCCAGTTCTGCATCCTTTGTACCATTTATGCAGCACTACCAAAAGTCATTTGCTCCACCGTACTTGTATATTATTCTACATGTATGTGAATAGTACTAGCATATTATTCTATGTGTGTACTTTTAGAAAATGTATAATTTTATATGAATTCCAATTTTTATGAATATTTGGTTAAGCGTGTATACATACAGTTAGCTGTGTCGCAAAGTGGTTGTTGGCTGTGCCAGTAGTAGTCTTCAATGTGCTTATATGCAATTTGCAGTTTAACTTTTCCATATGCTTTTCTCTGGGTTAAACAGCAGCAAGTACTAACTATATCCTGCCTTAGAATCAAACTTCTTGTGTGCAGCAGCCGTCTACTTTGACTACTTCTTGTTTTATTACACATCTCAGTATGTAAAAAGTTGAGTGTGAAATACTAAGTTAATACCCCAGTGATCATTCTTAATTGAGGGGCGGGGCGAGTGTCGTGATGCAGGAATCTTTTACCTGTTAAATTGTTCCAGGATTGAGATTGACAGAGGAACATGGATTAAATACTTAACGTCTTCATAAATTCCAAAAATGTTATTAATGCTTTTAGCTATAAATGATAAGCTTGTTACCAAAAAAAAAAAAAAGAAAAAGATAAAATGTGAAAAATATTATCTGAAGAAGCACAAGGGATGTATGAAAAGCACACATTCACAAAACTTTTACACTATATATCTGTGTATGTATGTCTCTGCAAGTCCTTTGATACAATGTTAAAATCAAATGTCACTAATTTAGCATTGTATCAAAGAAATATTAGTAGTTTTGAAATTAAGCATATGTACCATAATGAAATAAAATTTAGTAAAGGCTTAATCTTGGTCATATTAGCATTGTATTATGTGGATTTTTTAACAGTCACGAATGGTTGGAGTTTCAACAGAGATTGTCACTCAGTTCAACTCTTTATGGTGAGTGCAAAATCATCATTGTCTAGAGTAATTCCATTATTATTTTAATGCATTTTTGAACACATATAATGAAGGTGTCTTCACTCATTCAACAGTTTATTCCATTTTAAATAGCACGGCTTGGGTGTTACAACTCAGGCTTCTGTCAGAATATAAGCCCATGTATTTCAAATGATGTGCCCTGGCCAGGACAGCTGCCTTGAATTGGATGGTTATATTTGATAATTTATTTTATTAGTGCCTAGTGTGTCACTTCAGATTCAAAAAGAGTAGATATAATGCATACCATTAAAATGGAGTTACCAGGATATATAAGTCTGTTCTTACAATCTGAAATTCTTAGATACCACTCCAGAAGAAGTTGGAAATGCTTATTTTTAAATCACAAGAAGTGCAAACTATTATTTGGTCTCAAAGAGTGAGATGAAATAAAGAAGTACCAAATAAAGATCATGTAGTTACTAGCGAGATTTCTTACTCACTCTGTATGCCCTACATTCAAGTGGTAGCCACTTCTCATTGTTCAACCATACTTCACTTACACTCTGTTTTCCATTATGCCTTTGTATTTAGTTGAATTCCTGCAATTGGAAAACTATTTAAATCCTCTGAGAGCAAACTATACACATCACACTGACTTTTATGATAGGTGATCAGATTATGGGGGATGATAAAAAAAACTCGAGATACACACCGCTTGCCACAGCTCTCTGATTATTCTGCCACAGGAGGACTCGTCTTAACTTGTTGATAAAGATGAAGGGCATCTTTAGAGCAAAAATTTTTATTCCCAGTGATGAAAATAAACTAGCCTGGAGGCTAGTTCAATCTAACATACTGTTAGTGGATACCTGGATATAATATTGAAAGTATCCTCACAAGGGTAGAGATCAAGGATTAATTGCTTTTACTTTGTGGGTTTCTCAGTTTTAATCAAGATTAGATGAACCCAATCAAAACGAAGCTCAAGCTATACTGACAGGCATAGAGGAAAATTAAAAGGTAGACAGAGAAGAATTAGTGAATTACCCTGCATGACAAAAAATATTTGCCTATTAGAAGAATAATTGTGTCTTTGCTGCTTTACTTTTTAGTTTTGTTTCTACTTCTTTTTCCTTTACCACAATTTCTTTTTTGGAATGTGAAGGTATTGAAGGTATGCCTATGCCCTTGCTGCTTGACTGGTAGCATTTAACGTGATGTCAGGATTTAAATGTATGTGAGAATTCTGTTCTTTGTATAACCTTCTGACTTTAAATACGGACATCAGAAGACTGCTGAAAATTTATCATTTATTTCCTGTAAAAAGAATACCTTTTTTTTTTTTTTTTTTCCCATAGACTCTTTAGAGTCTTTCCATAGCTCTTTAGAGTTTTTAACTACGAATATTGAAGTAATAGTATATTTCTCTGAAATGGAAATGATAATTTTTTACTCTTAGAGCATAAGTAGAATCTCAGATTCATGTGATGGACAGTATAGTTCATACGAACAATACTAAGAAAAGGTATTAGATAATCTACTATAATATATATGGTCTAATCAAAGACCTAAATCCATCCCACTGTGTTCCCAGACCTTTGAAATAAAAGCAAGAGCTCCCGACAGTGTCAGTAGATATTAGATCAGGTTCTTAAAGTTTGCTTTGGAAGAGTGTAGTTAAAAACTGAATTCAGGTTCCCAGGATAGTTTATAAAGAGGTATAACATTATTTTTTAGACTCTGTCTTTCTTACGTTGTTTAAAATGCTGTTAATTTTTCTCATTATTGGGGGAAAAAAAAAAAAGTGGTTTTGTGGAAAGAGTAAACGAACCAAGAAAGTGATTAAATGTTGGGAGGATACTAGGTAATTGGATCTGTGGTAACTGGTTTTATATACAACTAGTATCTTTTATATCATTAGGCGTGGTTTTATTAATGGAAACTTTAATATAGTAAGCATGTTTTTAAAATGGGATTAGTGTCAAGGATCATTTTTTGTATGGGCTATGAAGAATACTCTGAAGGGGTCCAGAAGTTGAGTCAAACTCTGTGTTCTGTTGGAAAAAACATGGTTTAAAGAACATTTGGGGTAGAAATATAAATAGTTCAATTAAAGTAAGTTTAAAATGTAAATAACAAAAGGGAAAAGTTGGTCTAACAGTTTTAATGGTAGGTATTTTTTCTCAGAAAGTGTGAATTATTTGATAACCTTGTGAAAGCCCAAGTGAAACGCTAGAATAACACTAGAATGTTACTATACTTAGGAGATTGTTACGTACCTATTTTAGAATTGCAGTGATAGTCTTTTCATATTATGTATGTATGCAAATGACGGTGATGGTAAGCAGCAATCTTAAAAGCAGATACCCATTTCTTATCAAAGGGAATCCACTCAGGTCTTAGTTTTATAATCAAGTTGAGCACTGACTCCACCAAAGCATATATAAAGGGTGTGTTTCTATAAAATCCTTTTTAAACATGATCCATTTATTCACAAAGCAAGTACTCTTAAGACATTGAATTTGTCCTTGTAAAAAGACCATTAATGAGCATGTAGAACAAGGATGGCACTTCAGTAGGTTACTGAAATAGCCTGTCCTGTGGGAGAAGAGGACAGCAGACAGGAGCCCATGAAGATGCTGTTGGTAAGCAAGGAGTCTGAGTTTTTGCAATACTGCAATAGCAAAATTACAGCAAGTACAACGAAGTAAGAAGTGAAGGTGTAGGAGACCATGGAAAATACCTGACAGTTTTGATTGTACCAGTGGAAATCTTGAATTCCTTGCAACTCCTTACATTCTCCTTCAGAGCCTTTTTGCGAGAAATGTGAAGAGCTGTATGTTTTCATATGAATGTATGAGGCGATCGTTTCATTCAAAATTGCTCAGTTCGTGGTAGCCAAGATCTTTGTGTAACTCAAAAAGAAGATCTTATGTTCTGAAATTACATAATATTTGGGTTTCTCTGAACAATACATTGTTAATAAAAAAAACTAAATAAATAAGCACTCACTCTTCCTAATTGTTATATTTGGTTGCTGATGGATAGTGTACCTTTTTTTTATTTCCATACCATTTGAGAAATATGTTTTTCCCACTGATCTTTCCAAAAGGCAAGCGTAATGCAAGGGAAAATCAGAAAAGAGAGGATTTTAAATATCCTGTTTTTCAAATGAAACGACATCGACTTACTTAACATTTGTGGAAACCTATTTTACAGGAAAAAAAAAGAACTTTCCCACTTCCTCTGAAGTTTGTTACTACTTAGAAGTGTCACATGAAGTAACTGTTCTGCACTCTAGAGGGAGTAGAGCTGAACTCGAAGCTAGTGTAGTTACTGTAATTTGAGTGAATTTTATTATCTATGTTATGTTTGTAATTCTCCATGTAAAGTATTATCATGGCATTTTTCGTAATATTCAAATTACCTGTTGCCATGCTTTGTAATTCAGGGGTCCTTTTGACCATCTGGATATTTGTTTGCATAAAAATTGATTATATACGTCAAAATTTTATTGAAATGTTTTACATTTAAGATAATGCTTTTGCTGCTTTCTCATGACATAAATTTATGAATTAACTTGTGGTTGTGCTGGAAGGGAAAGAAAGCATATTATACTCTCAATAAACCAATATACTGCCTGAAAATAATTCTGTTTCATGAGGTATATATTACTCATACTGAATATAATGTAAGTTGATTTCTGCCTCGTTCCATTTCTTCCTTATCTTCAGTCTCCCAGTGATAGGAAGGAGTATTGGAAGTCTTGTTGCGAAGGAGTTTGATCTGTACTTGTCTGAGGACCTTCTGTTTGTGATGGATTTTGTGCTTGCTTTCACTCTTTACTCATTGTATTTTGTGTGTTGGGTGTCCTTTGCTTTGACTTGATGTGAAATATGAAGGGTGATATAGTGGTACCAGTGTGCAAAGCAAAATTGGGCTAGTAACACCAGAAAAAAATAATCCCACTACATTCTGGATAAATCGTGGGTTAATATCAAGTTGACTAAAGATTTACAATTTCTGTTTGAATCAATAAAGCAAGGGTAAGCTTCCTTGGCTATAACCTGATTCTTCAGGTAATACTGCTGTTGAAATCGGTGGCACGTTTTTACAACTGTTGCCTCTGTCCCCTTTTTAAGACTTTCTTGTTCTTTGTTATACTTTATAACTGACCATAGCTTAATGCATTTTTGTCGCTGTGATAAAAATAGCAAATGTTCTTCTACTTAGTACCAGCCATGTCACTACTATAATGCTTATTAAGTAACATTTTAATCAATGTGACTGGCAATTTGCCAGAAAGAAAGATTAAAGGTTTTATCTTTTTTATGCTCACTGAATTTTGTGTTCTTTTTGAATAGTGATTCCAGAGTTCATTAGTCAAGTAAATATTGCATTGGAGAGCTTAAGCAAGAACACGGTGCATCTGTTTGATGATAACCAGTTTGTGGATGTTTCTAAGAAGGTGTATGATACCATTCACAACATCAGATGCTCAGTCATGATGATTCGGGTAAGTTTTTGAGTTGTTCATTTAAAATTTATATCTAAGATAGTTCAGGATACCAGTGCATTCTCAGGATAATTCAGAACTATTTATGTCAACTATGTCCCAAAACTCATACCTAGGTTTAACTGATTGGTGATTTTGGATTACTAGGGGACACACGATTCAACTCAAGGAGGCTGAATCCTGTTGTATGGAGAGCGAGAGTGACAGATCAGAATGTTGTAGAAAAACATGTTTTGCTTATTAAACATACTCATGTACGTTTATTTGATTGATAAAAACCTTGTCACATCATTAATGATCATCTTGTGGCTACAAGCCCAAGTCTCTTGTAGCTTGGCCCTTGACCTTACCCAGTGGAGTGTATGAACAGAGTGTACATGCCAGTGTGATCCTGGTAATCTCTTGCTGAATTTCTGCCAGGTTGTACCAGAACACTGAACAGCATGATGTCTGTAAAACTGATAAAATCAGTGTACTTATCCTAGCGTATATTCTGTAGTTCAAGAAAACACTTCAGAACAGCTTATTTATAAAATTTGGAACAGAATTTTGTCAGATGCAGCATTTTACCCCAAATACTTTCAGTCTACAAATCCCATTTCAGGTGATAAAAGATAAGCACCGAATTGCAGTATCTGTAATTTCAGTAAATTTTTTGAAGACCAAAAAAACCCACAAAAAAACAGTAATAAAAGCACAGATAGATTTTCTGAGAAAGGTTTTTCAGTTTGGAAGAAAGAAATAAACAGATTATTTTAAATATAAAATACATTACAGGCTAATACGGAAATTTTTATGGACTCTTCTTAATCTGTTGCAATGCATAAGTTTGTTCAGGAGGAATTACATATATTTTAATTTGTTTGTCATACATGTCACCAGGCATAAAAACTGAGATAATGATTTAGGTTAGCTGGAGATTTCACTGAAGGCTTACCCACTTGCCCTGTTCAGCACCTAACTACATGAAGCAAGATGCCACCAGTGCTATCTAATTTCATTGTAACTGCCTGAAAAAAAGTTTTATCACTTTTGTTAGTTTTCAGTTCTGTAGTATTTTTATTTTCGTTTGTATTTCTTAATTGACTTAGGTGTTTCCTAGTCCTATTTGAATTATATTTGGTTTCTACCGCATGTATTCAAGGAAGTTTCATGTGTCTGCTTCCCTTCATTTCGTCCTGCTACTGTTACTTTTGAGTAGACTGTTGCTGTTAAACCATCTTCCAAATGTTCATGTCTCCTGTCATTGTGCCTTGGCAATGAAAGCAACATCTTCGCTTGCTGCTCTTTTAAACTTTATATGTTTTGAGAGTAGTGCAAGCTGGAAACATTTCTGCTCAAAAAAATATTTTTGGTGATGTGTTCTCACAACCACATATTTTAAAGGATGTAGTTTATCTGCCAACTGGGGAATTTCAAAACCTTTCTTTGGTACCCCTCAGGAGAAAGAGTTTTACAGACGATACTTGCAGGGTCAAACAGGAAAGGCAAATGTCTGCCAAGAACACTTATGTGAACGTCTCTGTTATTGCAGTATGTATCATTTGTTGAGTTTTGAATGCTTTCATGTTCTCTGTAAGGGAGCAGGCAGTCTTTGGAAATGGTAAATGAAAGAGCAGATGAAACTGGCTAAAGTTTGCCTTCTTCACATTTAAAGTATTCTGGTAGGTGATCTCAAACCAGATTGGAAATGATAGTCTGTTAGGTCTTCTGTTCTGTTCCTGTTTCAGTGAACGTAGCCTAAGAGTTTTTGTTAGGATGTCAGACGTTTTTTCTAGGTCAGTCAAGCGTCCTTTAAAACCTGCATTGTTCATCCCATCTTAACTCAGTGACTTGGATTGTTGTGTGTTTGTTGTTGTACTGTTTTGTTTTGAGTATTATGAAGTTGTTTCTACCTCTGTGTCAGTTAGATCTGAATCTTACATACGTCCAGTTGTCTTGGGTTTGAACTCCAGAGGATGTCATTATGACTGATCTGTCCTTTACAGTTTTTCATTTTGGGGAAGTGCATTGAGGAGTGTAGCAAAGCTTTATTTGCAATCTCTGCAAACACACACTCATCTGAAGGTAACTATGCATGTATATTTTCACAGTTCTCTGTGATGTGTACATGTATGTGTACAGTCACTGAAAAAAGAAGAGGATGTAACATCCCGTGTAGTTCTTTCTGAAGCATGAGGAGAAAATGCTTTGATCTGAAGAGACTGTACATATACATAATAAGCACATGTGTAAATGTGCTGCGGAAGTACCAAGTCTGTAAAATCATAACTCACTGCACAGTACTTAAATGGACAGTATTAGTATCAAGATTTCTATCAGTGCTGTCTTCCAGTTCTGCTTTGCAAGTGCAACTTGATAAGGCAAAATACCCACAAAGTATCAGAAATTACGCTGTTGGCTGCACTTGAAGCTATCGGTAGCAAAGAGCAGATACCCTTCCTCCTCCTCTGAGGTGAAGAAGTTTCAGCCAATTGGATAACAGCCTGCCTCCACCTGTATTGAAACTCCCATTATCCTAAACAATATTTATGTATTGAAACTAATGTGGATTAAAGTGTATTCCGCTGTGTTTGAATGTATTCATCAGTCCAGCAATTGTGAAGTCATGACAAAAGCTCAGGAGATTGAAAAAAAAAAAAAAAAAAAAAAAAAAGTTTAATTCATTAAAAAGGACATTTGCAGCTTTCTCTTTCATGAATAACCATTTTTCAGAGACTGTCAAGAGGGTTTTTTTGAGGTTTGGTGAAATGAGTCAACTACTCTACCATCCCTTGCATACACTGACTGCCAGCACAGAGAGCGAGCTGGGAAAACCCTGGTTTTCCTTTTTTGAACATAGATTTGTTTGCATTCTATATTAGATACATTCCAGACAATGTCAGTTCCATGTCAATCTGCTTATAAGAAGCTTCAGTAAATCTGATGTTTATTCAGACCTAAACTGTTACCACAGCAGCCAAGGTGAGGAAATAAAAGCATTCTGGGGCCAACTTGTAGGGGCTTAAAGATAAATTGCAAAAGACCAATGTGCTGCGGATTACGAAGGATTTCAAGACTTGAATCAAGGAGAGAAATCATTGATCAAAATATAATTGGGAAATGGAAATCAACAAGGACACCGAGTCACAGGGGGGTATTTTTCAACATCAAAGTAAAAGCAGTAACTTACCAGATTGTTTCCTCAGGAACATTTCAAGCATGTAATTAGACAGATACTTTTTTTTTTTTTTTTAAATAGAATTCCTAACTGTCAAATGCTCCCAAATACTGTTATTATTGCAAATTATCAGATATAGGTCCAAGCCTAACCACAGATATATAAAACATTAATTCCAGTCCTAAAGGTATAATGTGCATAACACTTAAGAGCAACTAAATACTGGATTGTGTGCTGCACTGATGAGCTCTAATAGAAGTGCCTCCAGAACTGCAGGATACTTTTTTTAAGATGTGTTTCATTGTTTCACTTGCAAGGATGAATTCCTTCAGTGGTGGCTGTTGATTTGAAATCATCAGGTATCCAGGGCAGATAGCTGCATGTGCTTGTTAGGGTACGCAGTCCTTGTTCTTTTTTTTTTTTTTTTTTTTTTTTTTTTGACTCTTTCAGCATCTATTGTATTTATTTTTTAATTGTAAAGGCTTTGTGAACTTAATTTTGCACAGGAACGTCTGGATGCTGTATTAATCAGCATATTGTTATTATGGAAATAGATTATGGTAGGTCAGAGAAAAAAGAGGAAACAGGTTGACAGTTGAGGTAGTATTAAATTTTGCATGATGTTAAAACTTTTTTTTTTTTTTTTTTAAAAAAAAAGGTTCTTTTGTTTGAAAATGTAGTTTGTGGTATAATATGAGACATCTGGATTGAACTAACAGCTAATAATATCCCATTAGGACATTAAACATAATGCAGGTAGGTAGCCTAGTAGCAACTTGAAATGAATAATAACTACTGATAGTTGAAGCAGTAATAAGGTAATCTTAACAGAAGTACATGAAGAGGAAAAGAATTCTCCAGGTTTCATGGAGTAGAGGGTAAACAGGTAAACTGCTGCAAGTTTTCCAGAGAGAAACACGAAAGAAAAATGTTTATAGACACTATATATGCTTTTGGTGATCTATGTTCATGGAAACAGTGAATGAGGAACCTGTATTTCCTAATATTATGAAAGGTGAAAAATATATTTTTAGATTGCAGTTCTTGTCTACTACGTTACTTCCTTCACTTTGATACATTTCTTGAAAATCTTTTCTGCTGAGTGTGTATTCCATGTGCTGTTTCTTCCAGAATCCTAGCATGCAGATTGCAGATTCCATCCGAGTTTACTGCATTAGGCTTTTTGAGTGTTTCTCTTTTTTTTGATTGTACCTTTGTTAGCACTGGGCCGCCATTCTCTGTGCCGTGTTGAGCATTGTTACCCTCAAAAAATGGGGCCAAGCATTCAGTTTAGTTTTGCATCATACCTAGATAATTCTGTTTACGCTAGTTTCTCACTATATTCCTAGTCCATTCCTTATCTTTTTATTTTGCTAGCTAATAATTCTCTAACCGTGGATTTTAATTTCCTTTGCAAAATCAAACTCAATTTAGATACACATTCATGTGTCTGCAGTATAACCTTTTAATGTTTTGTCTATGACAGAAAACCCTTGATATAGGTTCCCTTTTTCTCCTTTGACTGCAAATTCTGGGTAGTATTGCACGCCATTTTAAAGAATTTTAAGTGTTCATCCATAACAGAGCTTGTGAGCTCTTCAGTCCACTTGATTCCTCTCATCACAGCAGACTTTGGTCCCATCTATCCAGCAGAGTTGCAAGAATTTTTGGAACATGGACTTCTCAGAAAGGAAGATGGCAAGTGATGAAAACCTTCCTATCATCCTGTTTCTCTTTCAGCCAGTTAATGTCTATTTTAAATTGTACCTTTGCTTTTATTAATGACTGAATTACCTTCCATGTGCCATGTTTTCTGTTTTTACTTCAGTAGTAGGAACAAATTAGATCCTGTCAGATGCAGCCAGTAGCACATATGAATCAAGCCTCTCCTTTAAAGGTAGGGAAAACAAAGCAGGGAAACTACTGAGAATATGACATTTACTGCAGTCTTACAATTGTTTGTTTTTCTAAGAGAGCCCTGAGACCTCATAGCAAGGAAAGATAAAGAAGAGTTCATATTGTTTAGATAAACTTCATTATTGTTTGTCTCAAATTTATGAGTCATGTTAACTCATTAGAAATACATCTTGGTAATCTTGTTAAATACTTTTTTCTTCATTTTTCAATCCCTACACCAACAGAAGAGGAAGAATTTGTGCAGCAGTAGTTATCAAGGCAGTTGGACCTGCATCTCTCATCACATTCTTGTCATTTCTGACCTAAGTAGGTCTGAGCTGACCTTTCCTTCCCTTAGCTCCGCGTCAGCTTCCCTGTCTGTAAGTGGGGACTTCCTTTTATGTTTTTGCTTGTACTCCCTTACACACTAGGCATCCAGTATAGATGTAGTTAGTGCCAAGAGAGGATTTTCTACCCTTATTTAGGAAAAAATAAGCTCTGTACTCATTCCCAAGCAGACATCTCCATGCCTTACGTTCTTCAAATGGTGCTTTTCTTGTTTATTCTATCAGGCATGTCATCCAACGATTGATATAATAAGTGATGCTCTTTCAAAAGGAGCCCGGAAGTGCCTATTGTCAGTTCATGACTGTTTTAACAGAGACACTTCAGTCTGGCAGAGGTCCTCCTCCGCATTGTTTAGCTTCTGTTTTAAGACTTGGTCAGTCCACTGAGCTTGCCAGTATGTGTGGACATGCTTAGAGTCAGTGTCATTCCCTCTCATGTACAGGTATGTGCGGTTACAAGAAATGGACTGACAGATACAGCACATCCACTGCCCTTTCTAGCACAATGACTGCAATGACTGTCAAAGATAGCACGTGTTTCTTCCCCAGCTTTTAACACCTGCTCTGCTGTTGCTGGTTTAGTAACACAAAGCTGCTTAGAGACCGTCCAGTGAAGAGAGGCACTGGCAGTGTGGGCTTTCTGAAGATGTGTCTGTGTGTGATCTGGAAGTCAACCTTCATTTCAGGAGTCAATACTGGATGTTTTTCAGTAGCTGTTTGAATAGTGGGGAAGTTTCATTGCTGAAGAGTTCAGGTACATCGTGTGGAATAGAAAATGTATTCACCCTAAGAAAAAAGACTACTTACCTGTTCCATACCTACTGCTTTTTTAGTTGTGTTTTAGAGATTAATCCTGATGCCTTTCCATTTCTGCTGAAAAGGTACTGAAGCAGAACTGTGCCAGTTCCTCTTTTATATTCATGGAGAGTGTCTGAAGATTATATGTGTGCACTGTTGCGAAAGGTACTAATCTAGAAGACTGTCTATAACTGCAGTGCACTGCAAGCACATATGCCAAGAGGGAATGAAACAAACAAAATACGTCTTAAACAATACTGGCGGTAAATTAAGGCCTTTCTTGGCTTTCTTATCTTGTATGTAGGCAGCCTGTGACAATTAGCTGAAAAGATGTCCCCTCTCTTGCCGTTTTAGCTGTTACAGTTCCACACTTCCATCCCCTGGAAGACAGGATGGGTGCGTGACTAGCAGATTATAGCATAAGAATGTACTAGATGATGTAACTTGATTAATTTCTCAGGGAAGTGATTTCTATTCACAGTTGAATGTTGTTAGAGCATTTTTGGGTCCTGTTCATTGTGTTTTTGGGAGCTTTTCATGCTAAGCACAAAAGATACTGTTACTGGGGATTCAGCAATTCTAACATTTGTAGAGCAGAAAGTTTGCATCTGGTATGCCCAAGATTGCTAACTAGTCTTACAGAATGAGCTGCTGAGGCCTAAAATTAACCTTCTCATGTTTTGTATGTTTTGCTTTTTTTCCCATTGTTTTGTGTTTTTGTTTATGTTTGGCTTTTTTTTTTTTTTTTTTTTAATAATCTCAGGCCTTTCCTTACATACTACAAAAACAAAAAAAAAGTAATGTTTTGTTATCTTCTCCCAAGTCACTTGCATTTAAATTTGTTTGTTTACCCTTTTGACTGGTTCATGTATTTAGTCTGCTCACCTATTGCCTGTGTATCTAAAAGCAAAGTATGAAGAATTACTAAGTTCAGTGCTTTTTCTGCCAGGTTTAGGAAAAAAATGCAGCTATATATAGTTGTCAAATTGCTCTTTAAAGTAGGATGGATAACTGAAGACTGTAGGGTGGTAGTTGCCAGATGGGCCTAAAGCTGGAGGGACACCTGTCCCATTCTGAAGTTTGTATCCTGGGTCACATAAAAAGTATTATTGGGGAATGGTACATTTGTGCTCTAGAAACCCTGTTTATTTGTTTTTTTAAAAAAAGAAAAAAGTAGTGAGTAGTGAGTGCCAGTGAGAGATGCTGGCAGATCAAATATGCGTGTTTTCAAGTAAAAGCTGCTTGAAGCTTTTGATCTCCCTGCTCCATTAATTGATTTTGCAGCATCTCACGACAGAACCACCAACCTGGAAATAATGTTTTGTATAAAACTAACTTAAAGCTCAGCTTCCATTTTTTATGTTAATTCATCTACATACACGTCTTAAAAAAAATAATGTTCTTTATCCCACAGTATATCTGGGAAGTCATGTCATACTGTGGAAATACTTCCTTGTTTGTATTTACATCTGTATTAGCATCATAAACTCAGTTATCATAATTATGACTGCCTTGCAGCTGGCATATCAAAATGCTCTATACTGCAACACTGTTGGGACAGAGTTCTCATACATTTCAGTTTAACATGCTGTCATTTTATTAAATGCTAATCTCCAGTTATTACAAGGTCAGTTTGTGTTCCCAAATAAATGAGGCAGATTTGTGTTTTCCAGCAAACAACCACACATAGCATTTTGCCTGAATTTCAAGTTTATGTACCACATAACAAACACTCAAGGGTCTGATTTTCTGCCACTTTCATTTATTTTAAAGCCTTTAATATCTTCCACAAATCAAATGACCATTCTGGTTCTCTGTGCAATTGTATTACTGTTCTTGTTGCTTAATAGAGCAAGAAGCTGTACAGCAGCATATCTGTAAATAAACCATACTCTCTGGTTTTCCTTGAAAGTTTCATCTCATTATCTTGAATGTGGGCAAGTTGTTTACCTAAGAAATGTCTGCAGAGTTTGGAGTTGTTGCAAGTTGCTACAGTGAGTAACTATTTTGAAGAGTTGATGTGTTTTCATAATTATTTTTAAAACTTTGTTAGTAGAAAAAAGGAACGTGATAAAATTTCTGATTTTATAAACAGATGGCGAGTTCTCAGGTAGGGAGAGGGAGGCAGAAGAGGAAAAAGTGGATGCTCAGCCTTTTAATTTCAGACATTAGAATGGAAGCCAAAGCACAGATGCATTATTTCACCCAAGGAGAGATGGTCCTTCTCCTCCCACATCTTAGGTCCTTTTGGCTTAAACCATTGAGTTCGAGTCAGCAAGTTTGTTGAGATTTTTGAACAAATATCATGAACAGAAACTGTCTGGCTTTTGTGCTTCTACATTTCTGCACTTTCAAACTATCAAGTTTTAACCTTTCAGCTTGTTTTACATCCTTCAACTGCTGCCCTCGCACCCATATTCCAGCCATTACACAGTTCTGCTGCTTTCTACTTTAGCAAAGAAAAAGGGACATAACTCTGTGCTGCAGTTGGAAGTAAGAGTTGTATTTAGGCCCCCATTACGTTATTCACTAACAAGGGAAGATAACACCCACCTCTATTCATTTTTTGTTACTTGGAGAATTAGAATACAATACCGATCATAAAACGAATAGAAGATACATTAATCCTTTTTTTTTTTTTTTTTTTTGTAGAAGAATGTGTGAGTGGGAATGATGCTCATTTTTAATCTTCTCTATCTTGGTTTGTTTCACTTTCTTTTTTTTTTCAGAGAGCTTTCTGATTTTAGGTTATGGGTTCTTTTTACATATTAAATTAATATGTAAAATTAGGTAGGTAGGAGAATAATGGTTGCCCTTACTCCTTTGTCTAGCTGTGAGAAAGCATGTGGTATTGTCAGAGTATGTCTTGCCAGCAATACCCATATGGGTCTGACTGAAGATTTTCTTTCCCGTGGAAAGCAGCAGCTCACATTTATATATCATCCTGCTGACTAGTTATGACTAAGTGGAAGTATTTAGCAGTGTCAGAAACTCACCATTGTATCTACCACATTCATGCATTTACTTACTCTATGTTACCATTTATTACTTTTTTTTTCATTATTCAGAATTCTTTTCATATTATTCAAATTTTATTTTATTTTATTTTATTTTATTTTATTTTATTTTATTTTATTTTATTTTATTTTATTTTATTTTATTTTTATTTTTATTTTTCCCCAAAAATACTGTGGTTAACTGAGACTTCTTGTGAAGCAGGAAATCCTGCAGAGTCTCAGAACTGAACCTTACTTACCACTGTCACACACTTTTACTTATCTCACGCTCATGTCAGGGAGGGGAAAGGGACAGTGGAAACATAGACTGTAGGTCACACTAAAGTCTAAGTTTGACAGGACCTGAGGAGATCACCTGGTTCAACCTTCTGTGAAAAGCAGAGTGTTACCCAGGGTGCTGTCAAGCCAAGTCTTAAATACTTGGAGATTTCACTGCTTTTTTGGGCAACCTGTAACATGCTTAATTGTTCTCAACTGTGAATAATTTTGTCTTACATCTAGATGGAATATCCCCTGAAGCAGCTTGTGCTGGTTGCCTCTTGTCCTATTGCTGTGCAAAGATGGAGGCAAAGATTGCCTCCATCTCTCTGTTACTACCATTTAGGCAGTGAAGGACTGTGATTAGATCACTGAGCCGCCTCTAAGCTGAACTAGTGCAATTCTTTCAGCCTGAGAGTTCTCCAGTCCTCTCACTATCTGGTGGTCCTTTGCTCTCCAAGGTTTTTAATGTCTTTCTTGGGCTGGGGTGTGTGTGCAGAATTAGAGAAAACACTCCCAAGTGTGGCCTTGCACGTGCTGAGTGGAGTGGCATGATCACACCCCTTGATCTGTTGTCTTTTTCCTTGTTGATGCAGCTCGGGTCAAGGCTGAATGAATGTAGTATTGGTCCTTTTTTGCTGCTTGGTTTTAGTGTTTCATTACTGTTTGTTCCTGCTGAGAGGTCAGAAAGAAGCATCTCCTTCCTCAGCTCCTAAACCAGTTCTTGGGCTTTTTACTAAAATTTTTGGAATTGATCCAAATTGGAATATCCAATCTTAACAGAATCTCAGAGTGACTCATCTCCAAAGTATGCATTTGTTTTATTCCTGTCACATACCCATCCTTGGCACTGTTTGTTAATAATACTCTTTCTTCCTCCTCCTGTCTTCATTAATTTCAGGAGTTTTTTGTCTATTCTTCTTCTCCTTTCCTTTGCTTGCTCTCGTTTTTTGACTCATGCCCTGTGATGGAATCCTTTACCGTTCTTTTACTCACCGACACTCCAGAGATGTTGGAGTTGAAGCATCCTTTGTTTTGCCTTCACTATGTGTTCGTGTTGCATCTTTCTTGCCTCACAGATTGTATGCTTTCCAAAAGTGCTGTTTGGAATTCCTCTCCTGGGTGAGCCCAACACATCATCCAGCTTTTCCACTCTGCTGAAAATTCTCCAGGCTTTTGGTTACATTTGTCTGTGCTTAGTCTTGGGCATTCCAGTCAGCCTTGATGGACCAGCCATTTTCAGCACAACTGCTTCTGCAGCACTCTGTCTTGAGGTTTAGCTGTCCTAGCTAAGTCAACCCCTCTTGCAGGTTTCAGTAGCAATTGTGTAGGAAATACACACCTTATTGCTGGATAATTTATCCATTTGGTTCAGGTATAATAACCATTTTACAATGTTTAACAGAACTGCCTTTGTACTTGCTTAATATTACCTATAAACATCCCCAAAGCTACAAAGTGTTCCTCCTCCAGGTTTTCCTACTTAAACAGAGACTTTCTCAAGTCTCTTGTGCTCTGTGGCAGTGGCTACATCCCTGTTGTGTTAAAACCAGTGCTCATCATACTGGTTAGTCTCTGTGGTTTTTTGCCATTGTGCATCTACTGTTTGTCTGTTGTTTTCTATCTTTTAATTAGATTTCTAGGTGGTCTTTATTTAAGAAAACAGACAGGAACTTGCTTTGTGTTTGGAGAGCACCTTAACAGAATTATGTTTGGTTTGGGATTTAAACTTCTGGAAAGTATTACAGTAAAATAAGTTGGTTCAAAACAAATGTTTTAACCAAAGTGAAGACTGAAGAACTGCCTCCTTCTCTTATGTTTTGGTCTCTCTTGCTTTTTTACTGATGAGAGTTTCTGGTACTCTGAAAGGGTAAATAGTTTCTTTTATATGTTTTTGGACTCTGAAGAGCCTGTATTTATACTAGGTGACGAAAAACAATTTAATGTAATGAGCTGCTTGCATAAAATCACAAAGAATAACATAACTGAAACTGGCTGAACTAGTTACTTAATAGACTTATGTGAAACAAATCTGTGGGTAAACCTAGCTTTTTTTCAGATTAAAAAATACTTCAGGTTGACAGGTGTTGAGATGAACTTGCTATCACTTAAGCCTTTCATAAATGACGTTGTCTTGTATAAGTAAACTTAATTAGCTTAATCTAGATATAGCTGACTCTTTAATTTGTCATTATGACGACAGGAATATAGAATTGATGAGGCAAACAGAACAATATGGTGTGCTAAATCTTACTTAGAAAAGCAAGTTATTTGCTACTTTGCATGCAACTACCAGACTAGTGTACTTCTGCCATCATTTGTTGTGGTAGTCCTGACTGGTTGCTCTCAGCACATGACTGTATGACCAATCTTCTCTTTTTTATTCTTTTTTCAGTTAAAATACTATTTTCTCATATCTGCCTTTGGTTTCCATTTTTTAAAACTTCAGCTAATGGCAAAGACATGCTGTTTGTTTTTTTTGTTTGTTTGTTTAAAAAATGGCTTTATGGATATATGTAGAAAACACAGTGAATGATTTCAGAAATGTGGATACAGGGACCAGTGCTGAAACAGTCAGCTGCATACTGTATCCATTACAATTGAAATGTGCAATTATCCATCCTGGCAAATCTGCATTGTCTTCTGCCCAAACTCTATAGCCTTAGGCAAGGCTGTGAATTAAGAACTTTTCAGCAGCAAATTGCTGCATGGCTTACCATCGAGTCTCTCCGTGCTGAACTTACTGGTTCAGATAGTGACGCCAATGTGCTTTGTACAGGAATGGATGGCATGAGCAGTTCGGAGTTGCATACTACTACAAATTGTAGTTTTTCCCTGTTTAGGGATTAAATTCTATTGCAAGTGTGTTGCATATGTTTATGTATTTATTGTTCAAAAAATTATCCCACTCTTTCAGGAAAATAGAACTTTCCAGAATGGATTAAGTAGCTCTAGTTTTGTGCCTGATTGGAAGCTTAAGCACAATGCAGTCTATTTTCTGGAACATTAAAATCTTTGCTGTGGGTTATTTCTTACAACAGGGAAAAGCAATGTGTATTCCTTCCTTGCCACTAGGTGCTATCTAATGTAAATTAGATTCCCAGAGAAATGGAATGAATATCATCCTGTTAAATGTGAAGGACTGCATTTCTGGAGCTGAGAACTGGGAGAAAGCAAAAGTATTACAAATCACATCTATTTTATTAAAATCTGCATCTCTCCACACATTTCACTGGACTGTGAGAAATGCAAGCCTGGAAATGGAGATTGCAGTCTCTCAGTAGGGTTAATAGCTTAGGCTGTGGTTCTGACTTTGAAATCAGCCTTGTCAATGCTAATGCCAGTTCTGGCTCAGAGATCTTCATTACTCAGTATAGATCTGGCCATGGATTCCGTTTACTGATCATAAATGTCAGTGCAGTCCTTGGCCTGGTTCAAATTCCTCAATGCCATTATTTTCACTGGAATCATTTCATTGGTAGGATGGGCTGTCTCTAGCATGAAGCAGAAAAGTGATGAAGTACATTATAAATGTTTTCAGTAGTCAACTAAAAGGCATTTCAAAATAAATAGAAATTATTTGTGTTCTAGATTGTCAACTCAGTTTTGCTAGAATAAGAAGAGAGCAGCAGGGCTGTAGCTTGGTATTCTATGCTCTGACATTGGGGTAACAGTGTAACAGTTCTATTGTCAGCATGTCCTTGCTGGTGTACCAGTGTGAGAGTGAAAAAGGTTTGGGTAGAATGTATTTATTTGTTTTACCTCTAATAGTTCTTTGCTTTGCTTTTTTTATAATTCCTTTGTAGTCCACAGGTATATTTCTGTTTTTGCTGCTAATCATACCATTATACCTTTTTTTTTTTTTTTTTCTCTCTCTCTCTTTTTTTTAACTTTGCTTTCCAACTTGAATCACACTGGATTATTTTCTTGCAAGCATGCTCACAGAGCTAGAATGCAGAGTGGTTGAAGGCAAGTAGGCATACCAAGTAAGGAGGCATGGTAATAACAGGGAGACTGACAGAAACCATGGAAGGAAATTCTTTGGAGAATTTCAAACAAATCCTCCACTCAGCTTGGTAAATGGAAGACTGTATTTTTAAGTATTGGTACCTGAAAAAAATCTGTAGAGATTGACAAACCAGATACTACCTAATTATCTGGAAACTCCTGGGACTTAAAACCCTATTCTTAAAATAAAAAAATAAAAAAAATAAAAAAATAAAAAAAAGGGATGCTCCATAATATTCAGTACCAACAAAGCATATTGATACTGAAGTGAAGTGTGTTGCAACAAGGGAGTACTGTGCATCATCTAGTGAATGGATTGTGTTGAAATTGCATCTTCAGAGCACTGTTCCTTCAGTGTAGCTAAACTATTAGTTGTTCAGGCTCTCTTACTGTTCAGTAAGTATACCAAGCACTTTAGTTATGAGGAAAGGAAGCTGTTGATTGCCTTTGTTGGGGTTGGAACCTCTGGACGATGGACTAATAACTGATTACTGAAATGGAGCCAATCTCCAGTGGAGAAGAAATGAAAGACTGTGTCTGCTTACAAGTTGAGCTACCCTTTTTTCTTTCCTATTTCCTTACAATAATATGGTCCTAAACCTCATGTCTTCCAACTTCCATCATCTCATGCTTGACTGCTTGATCTGGTTATTATTTATAGGAAATTTGCCGAGCAGAAAGCAGATGATTCACCTTAGGTTCTTTTTATTTGCACAAGGGATCTGAATGAAGGACTTGCTGTTTTCTAGATGAGATCATCATCCCATCTGATATTTTTGCTGCTGTTTTTTATTTTTACTGCTGTTGTTTATTTCTTGTCTATGAAACTGCCCCATTCATTTGTGGAAAATATTAGCTTTATAATTCTTGGACTCTTTTAGACCTCTAAAATTTTCTTACGTTTCTCAACTGGTAGAATGACATCCAGATTAAATTTTAGGCTGTCTTTATTTCATCAATAAAACACATCATTTTCATTTGATATTTTCCATTCCAGAAAACTCATAGCAAGTAGTAGATATTGAAAGTAGTATAGATATAGTGACTCAGTGTGGACCTCATTTTGGAAGATACTATGCTCGAGTCTTAGGGATGAGATCATTCCTTACCTGTCCTCGTGAAGCTCTGGTACTATGGGTTAAAGAGATGACTACACATCATTAACTTGAGTCTCTTTAGGGAAACAGAGAATTGCAGTTCAGGCTCTAAAATGTGCTCATATTTCTGACCAGGTACTAGAATTCATAGTTCCTCTCCACTCAAGTAACTGTTCTAGTCATGAAGTTATGCTTGCTCCCTTTCTGGACTGACAGATTTTTGACTTATTTATGCTGTTTGTTTGGAGGTGCAGAGGTGCAGAACCATTGCCCTGGCTGACTTCTTGGTTAAAAGGTGAGAGAGTTCTTAAAAATCAGCCATGCTAGGGTGGGGTTCTGAGTAAGAGGCTTGAGGAACACAAGTTAGAAGACTGAAGCTAGAACAATCCAAGTATTAGAAAATCTGATCTATGACGAAAATACTGAATGGGTTAGTCTTCATCAGCCTAGTAAGACAGCAAAAGAAGAAGAAAGAAGGGAAAGATATGATAGCCATTTCCCAAAATGTAAAATATTTTTGCACAAGAAGAGCTAAAATCTGTTTTTATATGCTCATAATGCATAGGAAGAAAATGAATAATCTTTGATTACATGGGGGAAGGTTCAGCTTAGACATTAGGAAAAACAGTTCATAAGTGAGAGAGATTTTATTCAATTATCATAGGACCTTGTGTCTTTCTTCACAGTTGCTCATCTATTTTTATCTATACCTATCTGTGTTTGTAAATGACAGATACAGTGAATATCTCCCATTCCATTTTCACTGGCCAGAAGAAGCTGTCAAAGATGTCTGCATGTTACCTATTATTTGCAAATTATGAAAAATATGCAAAGGGGAAATATATGAATAAGTTTCTCAATTGATGTGTTGAAGGGGAAGGTTCCTTGCTGCCTTATTTCATAAAAGTTTGTTATGAAACCTTCCCAATTTAGAAAATGATATCACTGAGTATTTTGTATGCACTACTAAATGCGTTAGTAATGGCAGTGCACGTAACTAAAATGCTGTTGTTGTATGGTTCTCATTAGCACCTCTAAAAATAGCAACCAAATCATCTAATAAATGAAAGTACAGGAACAACAAGGCTTGAAATAGTTAATGTTTCTTGAGGGGTGCTCTTTAATTTTGTTTTTTAATTCAGTTTTACTTGGAGAACCTATTTAGAAATGGACTATCAGCCTCTTAAATTGGAGTCGAATTACTGATTTGTGACATGAAAGCAGGTTTGCACAATGATGTGCTTAATGGGTTGTTTAGTTCCACCTCAGCTGACACAGATCACTCGGTTGAACAGTTATTGGTTACTGAGTGACTAAACGTGGGTGGATGCATGTTACGGGAATCAGAAACCTCTTAATAATTAAAATCAAGAATGAAACTAATAGATACAAGATTCACAGCAAGGGCGCTTTTATTTTATCCTTCTCTGGGACATTGGGATGAACATCTGCTAAAACTGAAAAGTTTGCATTTTGATAGTTACAGGTGGGAATGCATGTGAAGGATGACAGTGAGCAGTAGCGATGCATTCAGAATTGGGCTTTGTATTAGAGTCTGAATCGTTCTAGTTATGCACAAAGTTTTGATTGACAGGTTCACTCTGCACCTTTGTTTAAAATGGAACATTTTACTTGCAGGTCTGATAGTAGAGAAGGTCGCTTGAGACTCAGGAGACTTGAGCAAATCTTCAGGTCCTAGATAATCATTTCATCTACTCCAGTTTGAGGAATACAAAATTTCATCAGAAATCTTTTATTAAAGGATACTCTTACCTATCCAAATGAATTATTATTTTTTTAGTATCATCATTTAGCATAATTCACTTAACTGAAATCTATGGGTTAGATATATTAGGGAAAAAATCTTACAGTTGAAAGTGAAAAACCCTGTGTTCACATTCTTCCTGTCTCTCAGGCCAGTTCTTGAGAAGACCATTATCCTAAGGTATTCTCAGTGAGAACTAAAAACCCAGGAATTGTCACCTGGTGTCAGGTTACTGATATTTCCATCAGTTTCTAATGGTGATAAATCTGACCTTTTTGTCCTGACTTCTTGGAGTGGAATATTGTAAATTGGCTAATTGTTAAATGAACAGACGAACTCAAGGCATCCAGTAGTAATAAGGTAACTTGTGTCCCTTACTTGAAGAGTTCACTGTATTTATTATTTTTTAAACCTCAACTTCTTACCATGCAATATGATCTTTCTTGTATTGAAAGTAGTTTTCATCTTTCTGTTTTGAAGGTCATTATTTATTCTTACCACTTACAAATTACAAAAGTGTTGGTTCTTTGCTGAAGTTTCTGTTCTCACCACTAATCTTAACATGAAATTACAGTGTAGATCGATAAAAAGTGCACAATTTTCTCTTTTAGTAACAGGAACTGTTTATCACCTGCATTTGAAGATTAAGTACCTGTAATGTGTACAGGTTATAGCAGGATAATATTTTTACTCCTACTTGATGACAAATGTACTGACAGCAGTTGTTAGAAACACTGCTATCAAAGACAAAGTCTTGATCTCCAATTTAATTAATAGTGTTAGCTTTATATTCATAATTTCTCAAATAATATGCAGTAGATATTTTTAAGAAAGGTTCCAAGAACAGCTTTCAAGAATAGACATACGATCATGTTATAAAATAAATACGAAAGTTAGTATTTATTGTAGTAGTGAGATGTCATAATATTGACAGTTTAAGAACATAGGATTTTAATTTGCCCTAAAATAATGTGCTTTTTATTGTTTTCAAGACAATATTATTTTATCAAAAATCTGAAAAGTGTTTTAAGTGAATTTGAAATAAGAGACCAACAATTATGAGATTATTAATGAATTGAGCAGGAAAAATACATAACGCTTGCAGTTTCTTCTTCCTCAAGTGTATCAAAATTGTCAGTCTGTCATCTGGCAGAATTAAGTGGGGGATAATACTGGTATTGTGAACAAGAAACAAAATATGGAGCATTAGCTAAATATTTGTGAAGGGGCCATTTGCCATATATTGTTACGTTGAATAACATAATTCTTGATGTGTTGAAATTTGCAAATACGGGCATTAGTTACATTTTCAGAGTAGAACATAGAGTTGTTTTAAACCTATTCTGCTCTTAGTGAAGAACATAGTAAACTAAATTCTGACCCTAGTGAAGTGCATACAAAGCATTTCTATTTGCTGCTGTAGTATTACATACCACAAATAAATCTGTTTTTGCACTGATATAATACAGAGATCACTCATCAGCTCAGTCCTGATGAGGTGTTAGTCTGCACTGCTGTTTGATATTCATTTGGGAAAAGTAAGGACTGAGTGTGAAGAGACTGACACCAAGTAAGATACATTAAGAGAGCATATAATGACAGTTTAAAGGTCAATATTTAATCGAATGTTAGGTAAGTGGAGATAGCTTCTGTGCTTCCATTCCTATCACGATGCCTCTCTTCATTTACACTGTATACCTTGAGATTTTAGACTTGGATCTGCATTATTTTTTAGCATCTGAGGCTCTTTATTTGCAGGATTAATGTTTCATGAGTGTATGTGACCTTTAAAAGTGAATGATCTAGCTAAAGTTATTTGGACAATCACTTTTGAGGAGGGTCTGCATATAAAAATCTGTGTTGGAGAAAATTCTCTAAAAAGTAGTCATACATGTTGTTCTACAAACTTGGATTGAAAAGCAAATAAGCCAAAGAGCACAACTGCATCGTTTAAAAGGACTGGCAGAGATCTAAAGCCAAAAGCCAGACTTCAGTTTCATTAATTACTCTCTGTAAAACTCTAGTAGTAAAGCAAATGTAAAGGTTTCGCACCAGAGGAGCGATGGTTTGTTTTACAGATGAAAACATGTAATGTATAGGTGGAAATCACCTACGTGTGATGGTATTGACTTGCTACTGTTGCTTTAAGTTGTGTATCAGCAAGGTGTAAAAATCATCAGTGCTATAGAATTGGCTATAAATATAATGTAGAGTCCTCAGCCTGAGTCCTCGGAAGCAAAACCAGTGAGAATACAGATTTATTAAAAACACTGAAATGTGGAAAGGAATACAAATTTACTAACTGCAACATTACAGCAGGAATAACGTAATCATAGTATTAAATATGTAGGGACATACTTGAATGTGCTTTTGTGGGGGCCAACAAAGGCTTTTTGCAAATGACCAAAATTTGTCAGAACTGGGGGTCAGGAGGTTGGGGCAGGTGTCCCGTGCCCCTCTGCTGTGTCAGACACCTCTTCCATAGCCTTATCTGTAAACTGCTCAGGCTTCACCTTAAAATCGATTTCTCCCCTTTTCCAGTATTCCTAGGGGATATACTAGTCAAGAAATTTGTTCCTGTAACCACCGGAAACCTTTTTGCTTAATTTTCCTGGTTTGAAACGATCTGTTTTGAAACCTTCTACTGCCGTGTCTCAGCCATGCTTATAGCTTCTTACTGACTGGATTCTTGCACAGAACTTAATTTTTACATCAACATTCTTCCTCACATTTACTGGAGATTCCTTACTTTGTATGTCTTAATAGTGAATTTGCCATTGATGTCTTGTATTTGTCCTGTCACTGATGACATACATCCAGTCTTCCCTAGCTGTCACTTGCAGTCTCAGAGACTCCTGTTTCTGTCAGAGATTCATCATAGCCCTAAATATTCAACCTTCAACTAATTGTACTTTGAAATTCCTTCTATGCTTCTTATCCCAGTTCTCAAGCTCTGCTGCTCTTCCTTTACAAAAAATCTGTTTAGGGATATTACCTTCTTTCACGTTACTAGAACTGGTAGTCTATACCCTTAATATAAAAGACCTGTTCAAACATACAATAACATTTTCTTAGTGTAGAATTCATAATGAGGCTTTAAGACCAGCCAGGAGTTGCATTATGTTAAGCTTTCACAATACGGAATACCCAGATAGCCATGAGTTCTCACGTGGAACGTTTATGTAAGTGGATACATGTATCATTTAGTAAATACTGGACCATGAAAGCAGTATGAAGAACTGAGAATCCTGCATTGAATTGTATAATACAGGTATCAATGAGATAAAATGAGTATTTCCATTTTTATCATTATTATTATGTTAAATTTTTGATGCTTTTTGTCTGAAAATGAGTATGGTTCATTGTTTGTGTTTGAAGATTTGATAAATCGGAGCTTTCTTCTCGAAGCTTGTGTCCTTTAATGCATGGATATGTGTTGTTAAGTTTATCATACCAATAGTTAAAAACCTGCCAAATCTGGACTTTGGAGGAACCTGTCCCAGCGCAGCTGGAAGGACATCTGTGTTCTACAGCTTGCATTTTTGAAAGTGCTGTGTTGGATGAATTAGGTAACTGTAACATGGTAACAGCTTTTTGTAGCATGGAATTCTTACTAGGTCTAATTCCAAAACTAAATATGAAAGACTTTATGACAGTGATAATCCATGCCTGGAAATAAAATGTTTCTTTTCTGCTTTACAAGTAATGTGTGTCCAGGTGGGTGTATTGTGTTCGTTTTTGCCCCCAAAGTTGACTGCCTGTTTTCTTGAGGATACATAGGCATACTTTTCACGATCAGCATTATATTTCTGTCAACTTGGGTTTGAGTTATTTATTTTTTACTGTATTATCTTACTGGAATTGCTGTAATTTTGTTCAGTGGGTGAAATATACTTCTGTGCTTTGAAGTGCTGGAGTGCTACTTAAACCTTGTTTCAAGGCTGATGTTGAAGTCTAGTAATGCATATTCCACCTGCTGGCCACAGAGACACTTTCCCAAATGGTATGAATGTATGCAGGTGCATTTGCACAGTTTAATGCAGGTGCATTACAGTGATTTGGATCTAAAAGAAAATCACAGAATGGTGTAGTGCCTGTCAACAAATGTTGTTTGTTGCAGTAAAAAATGTAATCTTGCAGTAAAAAATAGAAAGTGAGAATACATAGCGATTCTGGATTTAAAAAAATACATTTGACGTGATTGAAAATTAGGTAAAAGTAATGATGACTTCCATTAGTTTTCTATTTTTTATTTTTCCCTACGTGTCTTTTGGTAGGCTTATTTGATAGTATCTTTACATGTTTCTCTTGGGACTTCAGGCTTATGTGAAATGAAGAATGGCACAATTTCCTTGTGATTGGAACTTTAGAGTTCAAGCTGGTAGTAGATCATCCAACAGCAGATCTGTCACTAGTTATTTATTGAGTCTGGGCTTTAAATGTGAATTTGGTTCTTAAATGTGAATCCCCTTAAGACAAATGAAAACTTATTGGGTACCCTATTGCATTGGCAGAAGTAATATTAATTTTTAAATAGTTTGTAATTCTGAATTCTTTGTGTGCTTCATTGTGTACTTTTTCGTTAGTATGGTTAAACTTGCTTTGAATGTTTTATTTAGTGTCCCTTATAAAGCCACGTTCAACACACTTTACTAACTAAGTTATTTATGGTAAAACTCAGAACCCTTGCAAGAAGAATATGTTGGTAAGTAGGAGGGAGGAAATAAATTTGAAGACTTGAGTCATACAGAATATGTTTCTTGTCATTTTGAGTTGATTTGCTCATGTATTATTGAAGAAATAAGTATCCAGAAAATGTCAGCAGTACAGTATGTACAGTACAAACAAGGAGACCAAAATTGCTTGTGATTTGAGTGTCTCACAGTTACATTAGTACATCATAGTGGGTGTATTAGCGTTTCTATACAGAGAAGAGACAGTAGAACAAACCTGCGCATCCATTCTGGTCATGTGTTTTTTTTTAAAGCACATTTGCTAGCAGCAATAACAGAAGATTCAAACAAAAAACTTCCCTAAATGCCAACTTTAAAAGTCAGTGCTTTAATTTAAACATGGCTATTATGAACTAGTTCAAAGCTGTCTGACGTGATTTTATTGGTTAGCATTTAGTAGCCAGTGTAGTTCTACAAGACTTGTGTTTTTGTTTTTTTTTGTCAAACATTATCTTTAAAATCGTTATCATTAAAATGTTTGATATCAGTACCAAGTTTCCTAACCATAAGTGAGAATAACCTATTCAACATTTTTCCCAGACACCCGAGGAGCTAGAAGATGTATCTGACCTTGAAGAAGACCATGATGCACGTAGTCGCACAAGTGTTCAGACGGAAGGGAAGACTGACAGGGTATGTATTACACCACTGTATTTAAAAAACAAGTTGATGAGGGGAATAATGCTGTTAGATTATTACTCCTATGAAACCACCTAAAGTCATGCAGTGAGTCATGAAAATCATGTTCAACTCCTAATAGATTTCTGAAAATGTGTAGAGTGCATAAAACTGATACGTATTACCTGAGAGAGAAAACAACTATGTAATTAATTTACAAATACACAGTGAAAATGTAAATTAAAGAGAAAATTCTTACTCTTCTGGATTAAATTCTAAAAGGTTATAGTTTCATCAACGTGTCTTCTTCTAATAGAGGTTAGGTTAATAAGGACTTTTTGTATCTGGGTCTTACCTGTAGCCTGCAAAGCATATTAACCAAAAATAAGCTCTACATGTGAGAAACTGCACATGCACAGAAAAAGATGTCTGCAGTCCTAGCCACTGCAGTGCATGAGTTACAGACTTGTACTTCTGTGAGTCCTCCTGTGAATCTATTCTATAGATTTCTATAGAAAATTCTATATTACTTGATCAGTGAACCCATAAGGAAATATGCAAAACTCACTGTAGCATTTGGCAATCAGATAAAATATTTCTGGAAGTTCTGAATCATGTTTTGCTGTTCGTAAAATCATTTAACCTTAGGAGTACGCTACATTACTGGTTATTCTGTACATTCACACATTTTGTAAGAACCTATGAATATTTCGAGTAGCAAAAGGCTTCTTAGTACAAAATTGACATACATAGCAAACGTTAATCTTGTCTATGTTTCAATTTTAGAAATATTTCAGCAAAATTGTAGACTGTTTGCAACTTTTAAGTTGAAAGATCCCTGGGGCCAGAAATGTGAATTTTATGACTTGTTTGTAGAATACCTAGAGCAACAGCAGATTTCTCACATTTAGTCTAGTCTACCAAAATAGAATTTAGAAGCAATAGAGCTAGTTGGAAAACAACAAATTATTCAATTCAATAACAGTATCGATAAAATGGGATTTTTATTTACATTTGTTTTCCAGCAAACTTGCACAAACACAAATATTTTCTTTATTAAGACCCTAAACGCTAATCAAAAATTTCAAAACAAAAGCTGTTCTCTTGTGTTCCATTTCTTATTTTAAAATCAGAATGAATTCTGAAAAAATAGGTAAGTTATTAATGGAAACTGTGGTATTAGAATGGTGCCTGGTTGATCTTTTAGAAACTGCTCTCAGTTTATAATTTCAAACTGTGTACATACGATGAGTAAAATTAAGTCAGTATTCTCTAAAAAAAACCATTGATTTTATGGGCTATATTCCATTTTCAAATGTAATTCCATGGTAACCTTTTGTACTTCTTGAGGCTACATTAACAAGTCTGGACAAAAAAGGCTTTTCTTGACAGGGGGTGTATTAAGAAGCAGTGTATTTAGCATAGCTGGGTATTGAATCTGTTTTCTCCGTGAAACAAGGGAAAACTTATTTACCTTTCTAAAGATGTGCATATCAATTATATGTTAATTAACTATCAATTGATTCTTAAAGCATATGGCATGCAGTGTAACAAGTATGAAAGATTATTCTCACCTTTCAGGGTAAAATTTCAATTGCAGTTAAGAAAGGCAAACTTTTCCTTCAAAATGTTGTCCCTATGAGATGATTTGTTTGGAACAGGTACAGATGGTGTGCTGAATAGTTTCATAAATATCCCATAATGAATGCAATGGGAAAACAGAAAAGGTAGGCTTAGGTGTTTGGTATCCTACAATAATAACAAAGGATCCACTAATGCTCTAAAAGATCTTTAAAAGACACACGGTCTTCCATGTCTCAGATAACCCAAAGGCTTCCTTTAAAGGGAATTTTCTTTGAAAAGAAAGCCATAAGTAACCCATACTTCTAGACATCTATGAAAAGGAAGAAGTGAATTCTGAGGACTGTTGTAGGTAGAGTGCTGGCTGTCAAAAATAAGAGGCATAGGCTATTGTGGAGAGATCTCCAGGATATGTTTTTCCTTGTACTACACAGACAGTGTAATTCTGCACTGTCAGTAACTGTGGTGGGGAGAGAGAAGGGACATGTTTGAATCTTCTCCAATGTCAGATCTCTCACTGCTCCAACAGGGAGCTGGTGTCTTTGAAAGACTTTTTTGACACTTTTTTTTTTTTTTTAATCATGATGTATAAAGCATGTAAAACTGAATGTGATGTGCATATACCACATGTAACAAGGGCTACATCTTAACTCAGATATCCTGTTTTTCTTACATAGGTCAATCACTACATTTTAAATTCTAACTTTTCTAGAACCCGTCTCTCTCTGGAGATGACAGGACTGAGATGTAATCTGGTATTTATATTCTTGACTCTGCACATAGGTAATCTTGGAAACATTACTTCATTGTCTTTCCCTGAGATAATTCCAGATCTTGAAAATGAAATTGATGATGTTTATGGCACCTTCCCACATGGTGGGAAGTCGGTAATTAAACTGGATAGCAATGTTAATTATTATTTGTACCACAATTCTATATCCATGAAGAAGTTCTTTAGGAAAAGTCTTTTTGATTTGAAAGCCAGATCCAACATGCAAAAAATGTTCTTCTTCTAGTGGTTGCGTCTAATTTGTGTAATTACTCTGTAAGCTCAGTAATTTTGCTTGAGGAAATTTATTCCATCGTGGTCAGTGTTAGTCCATTGAGGTAATTTGTGGCTTAGCATACGATGTTGAGTTGAAGAGAAGGTCAAGTAAGTATTTGCCCAGTTAATTTTCAGCCTTAGAAGACAATGTGCATTCTGAAGTCGGAAGAAAAGTTGGAGGGCTTGAAGTTACAGTATTAATGAATTGAATAGATTAGCTTTATTTTAAAGACATTTGTACAGGTTACATGTTCACACTGAAGAATAGGTGAAATATTTTATCTTGTGCATAATCAGTCCACTTACAGACGATGAGCAAAAATGCTTTCAGGCAATCACCCACCCACGTTTTTTCTCAGAGTTCAGTAGATGGTTTCATGAATAGAGATAAAAATGTGTGAGAGTTAGATCTACTTCTTATTATGTGTGCACAGCAGTTCAGTGTTGATGAAGAGTTGACTCAGTGTTATATAGTGAATGAGAAAATCCACACTGAATTTATTGCACTGTTTTATTTGTATTATGCCTTAAATACAGTGATCATTAATACGTATCTAAAAACATATTGAGCCTTGAAAAGACAGTCTTAACCAAACTTTCTGAGAGAACAGATACAAACAGTAAGAAGACCTGCTGGTATTTGCATAAAATCTTTTGCATTTGCAGTCTATACAGAGGGTATGGAAGAGTTCATCTTGAAGGGACCTTCAGAGATACCTAGTCAAACTGCCTGGCCACTTCAGGGCTAGCCAAAAGTTAAAGCACATTAATGAGAGCATTGTTCAACTGCCTCTTGGGCATTGACAGGCATGGGGCATCAATTTCCCCTCTAGGAAGCCTGTGCCAGTGTTTGACCACCCTCACAGTGAAGAAGTTTTTCCTGATGTCCAGTCTCAACCTCCCCAGCACAGCTCTGTGCTGTTCCCGCGTGTCCTGCCATCTGTGTTTAGGGAGCAGAGACCAGCACCTCCCTCTGCACTTCCCCTCCTCGGGAAGCTGCAGAAAGCAACGAGGTCACTTCTCAGCCTCCTTTTCTCCAGGCTAGACAACCCAAGTGTCCTTAGCCTCTCCTCATTAGAACATGTCTTCCAGCCCTTTTACCAGCTTTGTTGACCTCCTCTGGACACTTTCAAGGACCTTATCATCCTTTGTACACTGTGGAGCCCAGAACTGCACAAAATATTCAAGGTGAGGCCACGCCAATACTAAATATAGCAGGAGAATCCCCTCTTTTGACCAGCTGTCTGTGTTATGTTTAATGCACCCCAAAATGTGTTTTGCCTTCTTGCTGCCAAGGCAGCTGTCAGAAGGGACCAAGGGACATGAATGATATATTCTCTTACTCAATAAACAATGACTATGCATCTAAGTTCCTATATTAATATAAATGCTGACATACATAAACAGCAACTGTTTTCTATCTTGCTAACAAAAAGGCAAGTTTAAAATAATAAGTAAGTTTAATATTTAGCAGTGCTGCACAGACAAATGTCAATGACAAAAATCAAATGTAATACCAGTAGCTACAGTAATATTGAATGGGTTCTGCTAATAGTAATTTTTTCACTTAATACATGGCCAAAGATTCCCTGTGAGGAGTCATGATCTGTCAAAAGCATTTAATTTACGTGCTAACTGCCTTCATCTTTTCCCTTTATTGAAACTGTGATAATTAAGAATTAGCAAGGAGTAAAAATCACTTAGGATTGTAAACCAGGCCTCCTATACCGTAGATGTATGATGTGTGCTTTTGCTTCTTTCATCCACGCCATTACTGAAAATAGTGAATAATGCCAGAGTCAGAGCCAGTCTCTTCAGAATTTCATTTGATAGTTCCCTCCGCCTTGTCATGAGTTCTTGGTAAATATTCTGTGAAGTTTTTCAATGAGTGTCACAACTACTCAAGGGCAATTACATCTAGATCTTGTTTCCCTAGATTGTGTAAAGAATGACATGAGAATCAGTGACAATATCTAGTGTAGTCCAGATTTTATGGCATGTTGAAATAGGACAACTGGTGACAACAGGTAGGAAACTTGAAAGAAAGAAATTAAGCTTCTCCCAGCTGTCAGTATCACACCCATACATTTAAGCTGTAGGGAACATGCTTTGCATTCACTTTGCTGTAGATTGCTAATATCCTGCATTTGCTGTTAAGTGTCTTTATCCAAACTTGAACGATCACTTAGCAGAAAAAGTAGGATGTGATTTAAAAGTTAGTGGGCACGTTTTATTAATTTTAATGGAATCTCTTCTAACTCTATGCTATATTCAAGAAATTTGCCTATGTTTGGCATTTATCTTATGTCTGCCTTTGTGATAAAATACTCAACTGATGTGCACAGATTGACATATGACAGATCTACAAAGTTGTATATAACTTAAAAATTTATAAATAATAACAAAAAACAATCACAGGTCACAGTTGGAAATTATTTAAAACTGATGGAAATGCGTCACTGTATTTTGAGTTGAAGAGATCTTGTTTACTTCCCACAAATGTCTTTGAAGCTGGTGCCCAGCTGACCGTAGCTAGGGAGCAAAAATTTAGGTGGGATGGTTTCATCCAGCTTCTGAGCCCTTTGTGAAATAAAAAGCTTAGCTCTCAGCTAGGCAAAGCAGGGATATGAATCTGGTCTTTCTGGATCTGTGCCATTACCTTCTAACTACAAAATGTGAAGAGCACGTTATTTTGTATTCTTGTTTTTAAAAACTATGAAAAGAGTCTATCCTCACGTGGTCCATTAGGGAAATTGGGTTTATTTTCTTGGTAACATACAAAAGTGTAGCAAATTGGCGTTTACCTCTTCTCTCCTTGCAGTTTCATGGTACTGCAACTTACAAAGCAGGAAATGTTAAATAGTTTTCAAAGGGAAGCTTTTCCCTTCAGAAAGGATATCTGGCTCACCTCTACCTTAGACAGAAGGAGTTTTTGATAATGTAAACATCTGATTGGATGTACTGTAAATCATTCTATTATTTCTGTTTCCATCCTTCCTCCCCATAAGAGGTGTGCTTTTTGTTAGAGAAGAAAGAAAAATAAGAAAAAATATATGTCCTCTCTCTTAATTTTTACTGTTATCTTCTACTGTGGTTAAAAAAAAACAAAAACAAAAACACTTTGTCTTAGAAGTAATGAATAAAATCATTTTTTCCTCATGGACAAAATAATCCTGCATTCATGTAATATCAGACATTTAATTTATATTTTTATTTCACATGTACCTATGTTTTCTATTTTAATGCAAGGTCATGTCTGCACTGAAAAGACTGTGTGTATATTTGTTTTATTTTGTTACCGTATATGTTTTTAAAGCGGTACGAGGGAAAGGAAACAGAAATCAATGTCAGAATTGTAGTTTTCCTTTGCCCCTTTGTTCCAGTGGATAATGTTTCTCATTCCAGCTGAAAGTCATTTGTGTTGGCATGTAACAGGATACTTACAGTATGTTAGACTGCTTTCATTAAGACGTCATCTTTCTTGTGGTTTCTAAATCCAGGCTTGTGTTTTTCAACCCAAAACAGCGTAAAAAGTGATACTTAATTCTTTTGATTCTGGAGTCTAACTCTTTATTTTTGTCTGTTTCATATCTTTCTCAGGAAGCTCATCTTATAGCCATGAGAAAAATGTGTCTTGATCTTACAAAGTCCTTACGTGGTCTGTTGTACTGTTGTAGGTCTTTTTTTTTTTTTTTTTTTTTTTTTTACAAAACAGGAAAAGCAGTGCTTAAAACACGCAGTTACACTTTCTAATTTAGTGACTGTAATTATAACATACTTAGGGAGACCTGTAATTTCCAGTAATTCATATAAATGGAAAAATTTGCCTTGTGACAGAGTAATGTAAGCATAGATAAAATCTCTTAAATGGCCTGGCTTGAAAAACATATGCATTACATATTAAACTGATTACCTGTTATACTAATTATAAGTAATTCAGCCATTGCCATAACTTTCCATTTTAAGTATGGTAGGTGATGTTTTATAAACAAAAATAAACCACAAGGTATTTATTACTGCAACATAATTACAGTGTGTAATTCTTGATAGCCTACCATGCAAGAGGTGGACCACTTCAGAGAGAAAGTGATAAATACAAAACACTGAGAGTAGCGCCACGAAGATGAGCAGTATCAAAGATCTTGGTCGCCCAGCCTGGTGTGGAACACAAGGTATCTGTATAAAATACCAGTGCAGCTGATTTCAAATATCTATTTTTATTTATTGTACATATGCATTTAATCGTTTCTATAATCATAATTCAATGCTTAAGAAAAAGTTGTAGTAAAACTTGAGGGAGTTGAGATTATGCTGAGGCCTCATTAGGAGGCAGAAGAGAAATGAATAGACATATATAGACATATATATATATATATATATATATATATATATATATAAACATATATAGAGAAAAGCCTGTAAGAGCATGAAGCCTCTAGTGATTCTGGCAGCAGCCCCCATGCTATTGTTGTTCCATTAGGTGGGTCTCCAGTCTCTCTGAGAGGCTTTTGCGTAGTGAGGATCACATGTGTAGGACTTCGTGGTTGGAGGTAAGAGAGGGCACGTGGGAGAAAGCTTTGTGACACAAGTTTTTTGCCTGTAGTCAGTTACTTATGTTGAGCTGTTCGGTGCTTATGTACCAAAGCAAATACAGTCTAGATGACCATTGCTGGCTGCAAAAAAATGAAAGAAAATGTGGGATAATCTTTCAAATACTGCTTTATCTCAAGTTGCAGATACAAATCTGAAACAAAATATGAAAGAAAGAATTTACTATGGGATTTGCATTTAATGTTTTCACATGTTGTTTTCATAACATGCTTTTCTCAGTGTCCCTGCAAACTTTGGTTTATTTATCCAAAAATTTAAAACAAGAAGAGCTCTTAAAAAGGTCAGAAAAACTTGATGAAGTTCTTAATTAAATACAGAAAGTATTTTGAATTCATAGAGCTGCCTTTTCTTTATCTTGGTGTGGTTATCATGCTTCCAAAGGCAGTATACTGTATCTTTTGATTTGAGTGTTTTTCCTCTGTGGGTATGACAATTCTGACGTGACTTACTGGATTGAGTCCATCAACTTCTAAAATTGGTTAAGAAACAGCAGGAGCATAAGTGAAAGCTTGCTAGTCCTTTTCTAGAGTTCATTTTTGTTTTTTACTACAAATTCTAACAGGTACTTCTTTTATGCATTTAAAATACCAAATCAATCGGGACAAACATGAGCTTTGCTTCAGATCACCTATCAGGACTGTTAAGTCTTGGGCATCGATACCAAAGAATCCCTTAGAAGGCAGTTTGCACTCTTGGATTACGTGTCTGAATTGGGACCAGGCGAGCTCTGTTCTGGAGACGCAGTCCTGTAGGAACTGCCTCCTGTACTTAACAGCCACGTGGGGATTTAAGCTTCTGCTTCTGTGGCTGCAGAGCCAAGGAAGAGCATGAACTTCCTGAAGGTTCTCATCCAGAGAATCTGTTTTGTACTGAATTTGATTTGGCTGACACTGGTTAGAAAATTGGCAAGAGCAGCTTTTGGTTCTGGCTCAATTAATCCATGCAATTTAAAATCATTTCCATAATAACTGCATAGCTCTGCACAACTGCAGATTTCAGTTTACTGGAAACTGAACCACAGTTGCACTTCTGTTTGATTCCACTTGAAATAAGGGGATGGGGAACAGGATGTGGCCCTCACAATCCATGAGCAAATGGTTGGCAACAGCATGTAGATATATGCAAGCCAATGGGGCCAGATGGGATCCACCCAAGGGTGCTGAGAGAACTGGCAGAGGAACTGGCCAAGCCGCTTTCCATCATTTATCAGCAGTCCTGGCTATCAGGGGAGGTCCCAGTCAACTGGCGGCTAGCAAATGTGGTGCCCATCTACAAAAAGGGCCGGAAGGTTGACCCAGGAAACAATAGGCCTGTCAGTTTCACTTCAGTGCCAGGGAAGCTCATGGAGCAGATTGTCTTGAGTGTCATCATGTGACACGTGCAGGGGAAGCAGGCGATCAGGCCCAGTCAGCATGGGATTATGAAAGGCAGGTCCTGCTTGACAAACCTGATCTCCTTCTATGACAAAGTGACGCACTTGGTGGATGAGGGAAAGGCTGTGGATGTGGTTACGTTGACTTCAGTAAGGCTTTTGACACCGTTTCCCGTAGCATTCTCCTTGAGAAACTAACTGCCCATGGCTTGGACTGGCGCACGCTTCGTTGGGTTAGAAACTGGCTGGATAGCCGGGCCCAAAGAGTCGTGGTGAATGGAGTCAAATCCAGTTGGAGGCCGGTCACTGGTAGAGTCCCCCAGGACTCGGTACTGGGGCCAGTCCTCTTTAATATCTTTATCGATGATCTGGACGAGGGGATCGAGTGCACCCTCAGTAAGTTTGTGGATGACACCAAGTTAGGTGCGTGTGTCGATCTGCTCGAGGGTAGGAAGGCTCTGCAGGAGGATCTGGATAGGCTGCACCGATGGGCTGAGGTCAACTGCATGAAGTTCAACAAGGCCAAGTGCTGGGTCCTGCACCTGGGGCGCAATAACCCCAAGCAGAGCTACAGGCTGGGAGATACCACTCTTTATAAGTACCTTAAAGGAGGCTGTAGCAAGGTGGGAGTTGGTCTATTCTCCCACGTGCCTGGTGATGGGATGAGCGGAAATGGGCTAAAGTTGCACCAGGGGAGGTTTAGGTTGGATATTAGGAAGAACTTCTTCACCGAAAGGGTTGTCGGGCATTGGAATGGGCTGCCCAGGGAAGTGGTGGAGCCACCATCCCTGGAGGTCTTGGAAAGACATTTAGATGTAGAGCTTAGGGATATGGTTCAGTGGGGGACTGGTTAGTGTTAGGTCGGAGATTGGAGTAGGTAATCTTGGAGGTCTCTTCCAACCTAGATAATTCTGTGAAACTTAATTATAGTTAATTTATATAAGTGATCTTAAATTTCCTGATGGAAATAATGCACAGTACTTTAAAAAAGGAAAATCAGGAAATCACCAATAACACAATCCCAAGCAAAGACACGTTTCATGGCAAACTCAGCAAACTGTATTTTTCTTCTATTTCTGCTTTCATATTGAATTTATACCATTTATCAGATCAGTAATACTTAGATAATGTGTCTTGCATAATATGAGAAGTCGAAGCTCTAAATTTTTCTTGACAGAAATCAGACACTTTTTTTTGCCTTATTTGTTAACTGTTTTGGTTTTGGCTACCTGTTATTTTTGTCTGCTTCCTGGCCTGTGTGTCGCAACAGGAAATGTATTTGAGCCTTGTCTGGTGCAAACTGATAATCTTTCTTATGCAGAAGAATATTAGGGAAAGTATTTCCATTTTCACCATGCTGCATTTTTAGAAGTTGTTTCAGTATTAATATATTGAGTACTTCTAAAAATAAACATAACGCTTAAATATAGGAAGAATACATGTATTAAGTGTACGTTATGGTTCCATAGTCTGAAATTGCACAAAATGCACCACTTCTCTAGCTATACTAAATCTTAATTTGAAACAGTTTTAGTTTGTGGAATGTTTGCAAACAGACCAGTCTAGAGCTGCAGCCTAGTACAGAGCTGTGTCCTACCTGGGCCCAGTTTGACTGTGGCTGCATTTGAACATTGGATATTCATTTTCCTGTTGGCATTCAAGGTACTTGTTTGGTAACTTTAGTCCCCTGCTGATTTTCTAACGTGTTAATCTGTTTCTTTGTCTTCTTCAAAGACAGAAGACACAGATTTGAACAAGCAAAACTTTACCAGTTCTTAAAACAGCACTGGGTAACCTTCTCAGAAGAGAGGACAAGCACACTTTTAGGGCAGTTAAACCCTTTCCTTTGTACTCATCTATCTGAAAATGTATTGCATTTTATAACCTGCATATATATCATACTTTAAAAAAAAAAAAAAAGACAAAAAAAAATAACTAGGCATTTCATTCACATTAAACGGAAAATCTGTCAGTCATACTTTACAAAGGCTGTTTGGAAGAATTTTTTCTTGTTTCTCTGCCTACATTAATACTAACGGTTTCATGGGACAGCACTGTTCCCATTCTGCCAACCTAATTATTTGACCCAACCCAACGATAGTGTAATGATTTTGAAATTCAGAGGTACTCAGGCTGAAACAGTTGGCCCAGGCCACAGCATGTTACAGGTATGTGTTTAATAATACCCAGCAATATATATTAAAAAAACAACAACAACAAAACAAAACAAAAACCTACCACCATCAGCAAAAACAAAAAACCCTCCCTGACAAACAGATGTTAAGCAAATAAATTTATTTTATTATTCCAGGCTAAGATGACTCAACTGCCAGAGGCTGAAAAGGAAAAGATAGCTGAGCAAGTGGCTGACTTCAAAAAAGTCAAGAGTAAGCTTGATGCAGAGATTGAAATATGGGATGATACCAGCAATGACATCATTGTTTTGGCCAAGAGGATGTGTGTGATTATGATGGAGATGACTGACTTCACAAGGTAATTATGCAAAAAATGCTCTTCAGTACTTATAAATTTTGGAGGCCATTGTCATATTGTTATGACGGGAAATAGTGAGTTTTTAATGTCAGTTGACAGTGTCTTTACAAAGTTGAGTGGCTAAGATAATGTAATTCGGTTTACAGCGCTAGCTGGTAGCACAGAACTGTTGGAGGGGAAGTTTCAAGTTTTAAACCATGCTTGTCCTTAAATCTTTTCTGTTGTTTTTCATTTGGCTTGTTGAAGTATTTTTATTTTTTTAGTGCTTTATTTCTCCTCTCAATGAAAGAAAAAAAAGAAACAATCATCTTGATTTTATACTGTAGTTCTGTCTTGTCTGTTACTCTTCTGTTTCTACCATACCATGCTGTCTAGCATGTAGTATATTCTAGTCATGCATAAAACATACTGGACAGAGCATATGTCTGGTGTATACATTCAGAGTCATGCATATTTTATATTGCATTGCCTGCTATTGCTTTCATCAGAACTGTATCATGCTACTTTACTTTATGTAGCTTGGGAAAACAAAATGTCCTACAGCAGACAGCTTTCAAAGCTAGTATTTCCCTCTTGACAGTATGTGCTGTGTAATAACTGTATATATGAAACAATCTTAAGTTCAGAAGCTTTTTCTGCCCGTACTGAATACATGTTCAGTAAATTTCATCAAATGAGTTATACTGAAAGTAAGTACTGGTTGTTGTGCAGTTCTTTTTATTAATAATATTGCTATTGATAGGTAGGTAAGCCTTAAAACACAAGCGCTCTTGCAAGACCTTTCATGTCCCATAAAATAAGTCGTTTCATGCAAGATATGAAGAAAATTCTAAGCCTCTTGGACAGATTCTTCAGGGGTGTAAATTAAGAGCTGCATAGAGCTAACAAAGCCAAGATCTGGCTTAGGCCTGTTCTCAGGAAGACAATTGTAGCATTTTATCATGGTAGCCCATTTTAAATTCACCTTCACATGAGAGAGAGAGAGTTGAAAAATTGTTTGTTGAACTCTGTAATCATATTATTCTCTTTGCAGCATACAATTTGAGTTGAGACCATTGTAAAAGAAAATGTTCTGCCCTCAAGTCAAGCTTTACAATTGAAGTCACCTCTCACCAAATTCTTTAAATTACTAGATTTATATTATTCAAGATTAACAAGGCCAGTTCATGTTCTTAACTTTGCATTTTTGGCTCTGTTGAAAACAGCATAATTTGCATTTTTGAGTCCATGAGCAGTTTTTGTTCAGTGTTGCAGATCACCAGAGAGTCCACTAAGAACACGTTTGTAGAAAAACTCACCGGGGGAAAACTAAAATCTACTGGGATGAGAGAGGGGAAATCCTATTATTTACTTCGACGTACATTGAGGAACTCTACAATATTTTAAGATGCGTTTTGATGATTCTCTACACAATTTTAGGAAGTACACTAATCTTTTTACTTCAAGACAATAGGAAGTACACTAATCTTTTTACTTCAAGACAATAGTAAGAGAAATGCAAGCATATACAAAATACTTGTTCACTGCACGCTTGATGCATAAGTTGTAACTTCTTTGGGGTATGACTAACTTAACAAGTCTATTGTTACGTTTCTAGGACTGTTAGTAACAAAAGCCAAGTTGTCCTTACCATATTGTGTATGCAGTAATGTCTTACCTTGGTACCTTACATAACTTCATCTCAAACTGTTAGAAAGCTGTATTTGAATATGTCCATGTATGTTTTCAAGTCAGTTCTCTTCTGAGTCATTCTGCCTGTTGCACGCTCCAAAACACTGGAATCACAGAATAGAGGTTACAGCATAGCAGCCACACCTTCCCAGAGGAAGCATATACATATCTCCCTAACCCGATGTCCTTTTGGAAGTAATTTTGTTCCACATTTTTCCATGTATTTAAAAACATTGAGTCCTGTATTTGGGACAAACTTACAAATAAACAGTTATTTCAAAAGCACTTCAAGGTTCTTTACCAATAAAGTAATTTGAGAATTGTTGGACAGTTTTGGAAATAAAAACATAAAGTATTTTCTTATTGAGAGAAAAATACATGCATTTGGGACTGTATATCAATAATGTACTTAAGCCTGTACTTAGCAACATATTCAGTTTCTATAAAAAGCAGCTTTGAAGAATAGTAACTTGAAAAGTCATACAACAGCTTTTAATCAACTGCGTAAAGAGTTTTAATGGACCTGTCTTAAGACAACTCTGAGTCATAAGCTTGTCGATCCCTAATATAGTTATGTAAGCACTTCAGAATTCATTGTTGCATTAAATTATATTTTCTTTAATGTCTCATATTTGAAAGCAAGTACGCTTGTGTTTAGAGTGAACCAACTGATTCACAGGCCAAGTTTTTAAACTACAGTGCAGTACACAGAGACACTTCACAGATAGATCCTACAACCCAAATCCAAACTAAACTCTTCTTAGCACCCTTAAAAGTCTACCTCTTCAGAGGCCAGTTCTGGTCTGTTCTCTGCAGTTTAGATACCACCCATCAATACAATGAAACAATGTCACAAATATTACAATCTATATATAAAAGCAGTGAGTTAAATTAACTGACTGCTTTATGTCTATATAGATTACTTCTGTAAGTTACATTTGCTTAAAAGCTCAGTCACAGAGCTATCTTCAATTTAAAGGATGAAAATTCATTCACTGCAGAAGCTATTCCTTTAAAATAGCGTATTCCCACACGGCAGCCTCTGCTGAAGAAGTGAAAGCTCAAACCAGATTAAATCCTCCTACTTTGAAACTGGTAGGGGGTAAGTTCTAGACTGAGTTTTCAAGATGTTCCTGCTCATTTTCCACTGGCATTTCAGACGTCAGAGACTCAGACCACAAAGGGATAGAGGTCAAACTAAGCTCTTAAAAGCACTTAGGTCTTCAACAATCATCCTATTACACACTGTACTGTAAGACACTGGAAAACTCCACACATGAGGAGAATTAAGTAATTCAGAATTACTATGCACAAAAAAACCCTGTTAATTATAAAATGTCATCTAACACGGCCAAACGGAAGATCTACAGACAAATCCCTTGAATCTCATCCTCACCCAGGAAACAGAATGCTTTCAAAAGCTGAACAAAGAACTGAAATGCTGCTTTCCCTTCCCTGTGATGCAACTGATAAACATTCTCTAGTCTCCACAATCTAAACCTTTGGAAGACAGTCATCAAGACGAAATAAAAATGAAGGCTTTTTAGTGCATTTGAAGGGTAACAGATTTACTCAGACAATAAATGACAAAAAATCCACTACTTACCTGAGTAGCATCTGGTGCAACAAACACAAAATGTCATAATCCTTTATGTCTTCTGTGCCCAAGACCTTTGAATTGCAGACTAGAGAAGAGCTCAGACCTTAAGACAAGCTGGTGCTTGTGGTGGCCTCAGCAGTCTTCATTCCTGGATGTTCATGGGGAAGGAAGCGAGAAAGTCAGCTGTGTTCTCGAGCACTGTCAGTCACCTTCGGTACAGCAACAGGAAGGGGCAGATCCAGAAGAGTTAACCTATGTTTTGGACAAATAAAAATGTTTATTTTACTAGACTTCATCTGGCGTCAAACAGGAAGCTATAGTTGCTGCAGTTTTACCCCTGCCTGTTTTGCAAGTGTGACTATCAGCAAGCTTTTTACAAAATGCATCCCACTTGCCATTGGCAATTGAGACCTGTCTTTTTAAATGGCAACCAACATCAGAGTTAATACTAGAAACATAGTAAAAATAGCAAAATAAAGGAAATTAACAATACTTTAAAAAGCAAATCTAGCAAAATCATCCCCCCCCCCTCAAGCTGTCCCCACATTACTCTTATTATAAGTGAAAAAAACTACTTCTGCTTAGACCTGTACTACTTACAGAAAATGCAACCCAGCATTAACATTTTCTCTCAGTAGTAGTCTTGGTTAAGACCCCAAGTGTAGCTGCCAAATCTAGCAAATCTCCATACCTGCTAACAACCACAGTCCTGAGTGTTAATTTAGCTGCTGTCCCTCTCTAGTGTTTGCTTGGGGAAGTAAACAAGGGGACCCAAGAAGAGAGTAGGATGCCAGTTCTGTACTTACTGGGAGTTAAAGAGGCCACAGGACTAGAAGAAGAGAAAAAAAGATTCAATTCCTATTCAAGTTCACCCACACAGCTCCTCATCATATCTCACTCTTTGCCAGTTACCCAAGTCAGAGCTACCCATGATCCTGGTTTCTCTTCAACAGCTAGACTTCCCTGAAATACTACAGAGCTCTTGCATTGCCCCCTCAAATCCACTGATCTCTTCACCTTTTTCTCACCCCTCTTAGCCCTCAGATTTCTATAATTTCCATTCAGCCCTGTCCATCTTGTCTTGAGCCTCACCCCCACACGCACATCCCCAGTCTGTCACTGACATACAATGTGGCAATACGTATTTATTAATATCTTATTAGTACAGTAATAGTACCTACATTGCTAAAGCCCCTGAACTGATTGGATGCCATTAAATCTACAGTTCTACTTCGGGTATATATAAAAAATCCTCCTCGTTGCTCATATCAGAGTATTCAAAGCTCATCATTATTTCAGTAAGCAGTTTGGGATCCTTTTGAGAGTCCACAGGCACTTAATGTTTGCATCATAAGAAGATGAAAAAAAAACAGCTGTCTTTAAACTTAAGCATTTCATCAAAAATTACCTAAAGATGAGAGGTTGTTTTGTCAGAAGCAGTTTTGTCCCACTGAGACATCATAAAGTTATTTTGGACCGTTCAGCTACATGGCAAAGTAGGTGAACTCTCTTAGGGTTCTATCTTGAAGCTAACTTTGACCAGAACTAATTGCATAAAGAAGTTCTTTAGGATGAATTCATTTCTAAAGCAAGTATAATTTAGTTGTGTGCACATATTTGCATGTGTTTTATCATAGTTGTTTTGATGAACAGAACCAGTAGGATTTACTTGGTACAACATGGTAGATGAAACAGGTTAGATTTTATTGTTAAAATGAACAATAGAATTGCATTAGCTGGATAGTTTAAATGTTAACTAAGATTTTGCAGTACTTGTGAGATACTGGCTGCCCTGCCAAAACTGCATGTATACTAAGTAGTAGCCGCAGGCAGTTGTTCCCTTCTGATAGTAACATGGTCTCTCAGATATGTGATGAAGTGTTGAGATACGTCAAGTTAAATCATATCATGTAATGCAGAATCAGCTGGTATTGCTCATTCTTCTTGCATGTCAGAGCTTCTAAAGTGTATACAAACTCAGCTTTCACAAATAAGTGAGAATTTTTGAAGACAAAAATCCCACACATCCTCCTCTCCCACCTCAAAAGATTGAGCGAATTTCATGCATGGTACTATATCTTTATTCATATGATATTTAAGTGATAATTGAGTGACAATTGATGATATTCATGTGGATGCTCTTGCAGATATGTTAGTTGTAAAGAGTTTCAGGTGTTTCCTGAGGACATATGCCAGCAAACAGTTAATCAGAAATATCATTTGCTGTTCTACTGGTCTTATTTTTTAGGGCTCATTATAACTTCTTAAAAGGGAGTGTTTTTTTTTTTGAAGTGCTGAATATTCATCCTCTGCCAGATTTTTTTAAATTCTTAAGACATCTACATTTGTTCTTCTACACAACTCAAAGTGACAATCACCTTGGGGAATGTAGTGTTGAAACCAAACATTCCAAGCTTTGTTCCTCCCCCCAAACACATAATTTGGCCATCAGTCCATAGTCAAATTATTTAGATATCCAACTTGCAAGTAAGTTGGATAGATTTGATTTTTTTCTCTAGTACGCATAATTGACAAACAGTAAAATATTCAGGTATGTTTTAATATGTTTTTTACATATTTTTTTACTTCCAGTCCAGGGAATTAGAGTCACCATCCCGCAAGGTCTTTAAAAGACATTTAGGTGTTGAACTTAGCGATATGGTTTAGTGGAGGACTTGTTAGTGTTAGGTCAGAGGTTGGACTAGGTGATCTTGAGGTCTCTTCCAACCCACACAATTCTGTGATTATATATATATTTGTTAGAAATTTCAAAGTCAGAATTTACTTCTGAACTGTGAAAAACATTCTAAATTGATAAAGACTAGTTAGAGAATGGGTTAGGTGTGAAGAATGACACATACATGTATAACATTGCTTGCTGATTTACAGGTTAAGAAAACATGTTAAAGACTCATAAAACAATACAGTGAACAGCTAGTGACCAAAATAATGAATGCAATGTTGCTTGCTTTCCTCTGCAACGTTAACATGACAAAATACATCTAAACCACATGTAAACTGACTTCAGTAAGCAATTGTTAACCATTGCTCACGCTTAGACCAGAGATACTAAAGGGAAAGGATAAAACAAAGTTTCATGTCAGCATCAGAGGAAATGGGGTAGTTGCATATGCATGCTTACATGCAATGGCTTTATTTTGAATCTGCATTTTCTGCTTCTGCCACTTAAGCCTCCTTCCTGTTGTGTTTTCTCTGTTGTTCCTTTAAACACAGACTTTTTACCAGTTCTGTTCTCACCTTTCCTGGAAACAAGCCACCTGCCTTCACTGTCAAAGCCTTTTGGTGTACCTCTTACCTCTCTCACTACAGTTTCCCTAGTCAGCTCATAACTTCCCTAATACATACATATTTCTTTGCCACCTGCTAGATATTTTTAAATAAGTCCTTTCTGCGCTGTACTTGGGAAGCTCCTTATTCTCGTTCACAGCTCTCATGGAATTGCTCCAGGTTATTGAGGATTAGAGATCAGCAAGTTTTTTAGCTTGCTGGTCTTACTTGCTGTCCCACAGTGCAGTTTCACATCTTTGATTCACTTGCAAGGATGCTGTAAGATTGCTAAAAATGAAGGTGAACATCTACTGCTGTCCCCACATCCACAGAATTTGCTTTTTCATCACAGAAGGCAGTTGGTGTGACAGACAACTTGTTTCAGCTGTGCTGTCTGTTCCTAATCACACTCCTGTCCCCAGTGTTCCATCCTTAAGAACTTGCTCCATAATTTCCCCCAGAACTGAGGTAAGGCCTTTGCCCATAGTTTTGCAGATCCTCTATCTTTTGAAGATGAATGGAAGACTGGATTGGAGTCATCTGTTCTTTCTTGTTAGATTACAAGCTCTTTGGCAGAGGCCATTTCTTTGTGCTGTAGGTATACAGGATGTTCTCCAGTGGGTCCAGGACAGTGTCAGGTTTATGGTAGCAATTGCTGTAATGATACTTGAGGTGTAGCTTCTTTCTTGAACATTTTAATCAGTCTGTTCCTTCCTAGTCTCATAATTAGATTGTAAAGTTCAAAGTTACTAATGTGTTACTGAAAACAAAAAGTTGAAAATAGAGCAGGTGCTTCAGTTTCCCCTGTGAATGCTATTAACTTCCAAATTATTTCTAAAATTTAAATATAATTAACCTAGTAACTCTTGGTTATTGAAGTGCTGCATATGCAATTGCTTATGTCTTCCCTGAATTCTGATCAATGCTGTGATGCTTCTAGTTCTGGAAAGAAAATACTGATCTGTGAGTGAAGTTATGATTCCAAAGTGAGGCTTTAATGGAAAAGATTGGTTTGGGGTAAGCTAATTACATAAAAATTGCAAGAACTGTGGTACTCCTGAATCACTATTGATTGAAGCCACATTGTGCTGAGTTTGTTGTTTTTCCCTCCCTAATATGGGAAGGATAAACTTTTGCCCCTAACATTTTTCACTGGGAGAGCAATTGTAGTGGGAAAATGCAAGCTGTTCTGCAAAAGAATGCAGATATTCTGTTATTTCACATTTCTTGCATTGACTTACCTATATATCTTTCTACATTGTAGGCATGTATAATTATTTCACTGCTCCTCTAATTGCCAATTCTAACCTAATTTTTCATTTGATGATTATTAACAGTTAACTTTTCTAAAAAAGCAGCTTTTTATATATATGCATCTTGATTTAAGTAATATCTAAAGTGAAATAATGCTTCACAATATCAAGATTAATGGTTAGGCAGTTTTTATAAATGCAGCAAAAACTATTTTATTTTGACATGTAACTACCCTAGTTTCCATTGTACATTGGCATTCTTGCAAAAGATTTTATAAGTTTGCATTTTCCATGTGAGGAAGTCAGGTGTAGGTGTAATTAACAGAGCTCAGAACTTGAGCCTCCTGTAGATATAGATAGGCATTCTTTTGAAAGAATGTTATGTTGAGTGAAAACAAGGAGTCATTTGATAGTTGAAATAGAAAGCTCTTAAATTTTGTAGAAACAAACTAAACCAATCCTATGCTTGGTCTTTGAGTAAGAACGCATTTCAAAGTTACTACCTTCCCAATAACATGGATATAACAGTGTATTCATAAGGAGTGAGTTCTGCTAGTTAGCTGGTTGGAAATCTACAATTCTTCAGCTTAATTCTGGTGATGTTCGCTTTTGCAGCGTTTAGTTGACTCCCTGATGGACTGTCCGTAGCCATTTCTCAATCATTTCTTTTATGCTGTAGAATTCCTTGTAGGTGTGGAAGCTGTGAAGACAGATTCTTAGTGCAATTACATGTTCCACATAGTAAAACTCAGAAGACTTTATTTAAAAAGGAATTCTAAATTTTATAAATTTAAGACCGGGAAAGTGTGTTTGTATACTATAAATCCATTGTTTTTGCTGACCTGTTAAGGTCACATCTCCTGTATGTCCTATAGCATACATAGGACAAAGCAATATACTAGTGGGAATTCTGAAAAATATTTGAAGACCTCTGCCTCAGTATCTCTAAGTAACTAATACTTTCATGAGAACAATGGGCCCTCTAGAAATCACTGAGAATTAAGAACTGTTGTTTCTCTTCACACCTCTTTTGGGAGACCTCAAATTCCTTGCATTTTTAGCAATCTTACAAGTAGTCCAGCACTTCAGGGTACTGAATACTTCTTGATACCAGTACTACAGTCATAAGCACAGATGAAGCTAAGAAGTGATGCGATGGAAGTGTTTATTGGCTGGGCCAGGAGGTTAATGAGGAACTAATGTTCATGCCTCACATGCATATCAAAGCAAGGATCATACTCAATACAGTAATATAATCACAGAACCACAGAATTTCTAGGTTGGAAGAGACCTCTAGATCATCAAGTCCAACCTCTGACCTAACACTAACAAGTCCTCCACTAAACCATATCACTAAGGAATGAATAATCATGAATTCATATCACTAATGAATAAGACAGATAAATTTGTCTGTCTATCCTTCTTAGCATCTACCCAGGACTAGAAATGAGACAAACTACGAAGTCACAGAATACATTAGAGCAAATACAACTTCTCAGTAAGAACAGATAATATGCATCTCTTGTACTAGAAAGTGCTGTTTTTCACTTTTTAGCTTTAGTGACTACTATACTCAAACTGCAAAGTAAGTTCAGGACCCTGAAGTACTAGCTCCTGCCAACAGGAACAGAAGTCTCTCAAGCAAGTGGGGGTTCAGGCAGTAATTTAACAGCCTCTAAGCCATTGCTCTTAGCCAACTGGGAAGTCTGTAGCAGGGCAGTCTCTTATGGGTTACAGACCAAGGAAGAACTGTATCTCTGTGAGCAGCACTAAGGAGAAGGGTGAAAGCTCTGTCATCTCACAGCAGTGTAGGTTGTATTCTGCAGGCATTTTTACCATTCAACAGGAATGGACAGAAGCAATGCTGGCTCCCCAGTAGGGAGCAGAGCATCCCAAAGGCACCATGCAGCCATCAGGCAGGGCTTAAAGTTACCTGCTCAGTTCCAGGCTTCTGCAGGGCCAGCCACCAGCTTAACTCAGATTGCTCAGTTTCTCTACCCATGGTCATCTTCTGCATTGTCTTTGAGGCAGGAGGAGTAAGACCCTGAGACTGTAAAGATAAAGGCTACTGCTAGGGAACAGCAAGAACCAGCTGCTTCCTAATGGAGACAAGCCTGGATCCAAAAGTAATCCCAGTGCTTGCAGAGCTTTCACTGACCAGAGCAGAGTTATACAGCAGTCAGCACAGGGCACTCATAACAAAATCCACCAACAGTCCTAGACAAGCTAAGTGATAAAGCAGGTCTAGGTTTGGAAATCTCCCAAAGCCAAGGTATAGCACCTGCACAAGAGATCTATCTGGGAAACACAACACTAGCAATATAGGTCCAAAGCCTACCAAGGGTAGAACTAGAAACAGAGGCAAACATACCTGTAAGTGCAGGCCTGGTCAGGGACAAAGAGGGAAGGTGAGGGTAGGGCAGGGCTTAAATAGAGCTTCTGAGCCAGTGGGTGGAGTCTGTGGGAGGGGGCCTCAGGTGAGGTTGTTCAAGACCATTGAGGCCTTTTTGGTGCACTCAGGGCTATGACAGCTGCAGCTGAGAATTGTTGTTTCTCTTCTGTCACTTTTCTGAGTCTATTCTGATGGCTCAGGCTCACCTAGCAGGGGAAGGTGATAATACGGTGTCCAAACCAGATGTGATGTGATCAGCGACATACTATGGTTAGCTTTTCATATGATAAATGTTTAGGGATGTGCTGGTTTTTGTAGCATTCTCCAGTTGGCACATTAGTCAGCCTGGTTTTTGTACTTTGAGGCTTGATGCGAGACTTGCTTCTCTGTTTATTTTGCTCAAGCTGTTGTTTGAAAAGAACGCCCAGGAAAGTATCTTAGAGAAATAAAGTAGCAGCATTAAAAAGGCAAAGCACCTCTCCTAACTTTTTCGTTTAAAATGTAGACCTCTTTTTACAGAATTTATTTGCTATATTTTGCACATGCTATATATTTTTTGCTATAACACCATATGTTCAGATTTTTTCTGAATTAATCAGCAGAAATTAGAAGCTACGCCTTTGGAAGGTTTCCAAGAAATAAAGACTGGAAACTTCCGCAGTTATCAACCCCTTCATTGGAAGTGTAGGCACGTCAGTGAGTTAATTACGACCAGAAAGTTGACATAAAATATTAGTTACTTTTTTTTGCTGGATTCATTGCTGATTCAATGCTGCACACTTCTACAAGAGATCAGTCACATCCAGAGTATGATGTACACCAGCATTTCTCTTGACTGCTTATTGTCCGGGGTGAAAAAAGCTGATTTATGCAGTTACTGCACTGTTGATCTGTCTGGTGTTTATGAAATACAAGCATAGAGTTTAAGTGTCAAAGTGGAGTTGGCAAAATTGATAGTACAGATAGTACTCTCTGCGGATACATAAAAATCAACACTAACCGTTGAAAGAAAGAGGACCAGTAGTAGCCACACATAGTTACATAAAAAAGAAACAGAACGGTTGGATGGTATTTTATAAAGTAGAAGGGAATGCTCTTGAAGCTGTGTAGACTTCGTGGTGCTGGCCACCACAATTTGCAGATACTCTTCAGAGGTTTGCTCATGACTGAGATGAATTTAGTGAAGTGGTGATACTTTCTGGACTGCTGCTCTGATCGTACCAAGGAGGCAGGTGGGCAGTCTGGTGAAAAAAGGAGTGAGGAAGGCTTCCAGGAAGGAACTTCTGTGCCATCTTTCTTCTTTCTCCTTAGAAGCAACGCTACAAACTTCGAATTTCTAGAGCTTGCAGCTTCTCTGCAGGTTGGTGCATGCGCAACAAAATGGAAAGAATAATCTTCCACACTGTGCCACACTGTGCCACATATTATCAGAAATAACTTAAAAGATACCTTCCAAAGTAGCACTCAGTATTTCCTCCTTGCACGGTCTTGGATAGAAGAAATAAAGAGAATAGGAAACTCTTGCAGGGCTTTTTCCCTCATTGTGGCTGTTGTACTATAGAGTACCATGAAGATCCCCCAGAAAGGGATTTAAGCATGAGCTGCTAGTAGATGGAATAGAAAAAGAAAGACTGAAAGAAAGCCAGAGAGGCAGAAGCCTGTAGGAGCATGGGGAGAACAGGCTAATAACTAGAATGCAGTTGTCAAGAGAAGGCCCTTTCTTGCTCTAGTGTTTCACAGTGCACTAGCTGTGAACTAGCTAAGTTCACACTTGTGAACTAGCAAAGAATAAAACAGGCAAAGCACTCTTGCAGAGATACTTTCAAATCATGCAAATGTGCAGATTTTCATTATTCAATAAAGGTGGTGCCAGGTAGAAAGGACTTGAATTTTCAAAATGTTTTCCATGGTTTCTTTATCAGACTGTAAAATGTCTTACATGGAGTAAGCCACATTTTCCCATGTGTGCACCCAAAAAGCAGGTTTTATGGGGGTACCCAGCCATATCCAAATCAGCTAGAGCTTCTCCAAACTGTGTGCCTGGATGTGGTTGTTTTGTATATCAGAGATTTATAGGGCAGGTAGACGAAGCATGGTTAAAACACTGAATATATGACCTAAGTCCTTCTTAACAATTGTTTTACTGTTATTTTCCTCTCTTCCCTGAACTGAGTTATAGACCAGTTGTTTGACTTAATAAAGCACTTCATAAAGCACTTAATAAAGTCACCCTCATCACTATGCAGATGAAACCTTGCTTACTTCACGGAGACACAGCCTTCATCTTCATAAAACCCGTTCATCTATAGTCTTTCTTCCTCCCCCTCTGCACCATACCAAATGTGTGCTTTCTTCTGAATGATCAGTCCACAAGACAGGGCTTCATCTGAACCCCTCCTTTCTTTATGGCCAAGAGTCAAGCTAGGACAGGGTCAGCATTCAGTAAAACAAAATTGTTTCAAGAAGTTGCAGAGCTACACCCATTCTTACTGTAATTTCTGTGTATTTCATTTTATTTTTCCTTGTAGTTTATTTTCATTTTTTTGAATATGCATACTAAAGAGAAAAACTGTTCAGAAATGCTTACCTTGGGAGCATGCTGAACAGCAGAAACAGTACTCAACTGCTGTGTTTTCTGCTAAAAATAGAACTGGAGTCTGTTCCAAAGATTTTCAATTAAACCAGGACCTTTTTGGGTTCACACAGCCTAGCAATAATTTCAGCACTTCTTTCTTCAACAGCATATACCATTTTTAACCACATTTTTTATTCACTGACTTTGGAGGTTGCTGTTTTGGTACTCCTGTGGATTAGATTTCTTTCTCCTTAAAATGTTGCTGATAGTGGCATTCATTCTTACAGTATACCTCAATCCTGATGTAGTACAACTGTTCATGAAGGTCAGTGGGCAGTTTGGCTTCTCTGTCCCACTATATTCTTGACACCTTTGAGGCATAACACTGTGGGGCAGAGGGAGACGTGCCCATACCACAAACTCCTGACTGCCTGACATCAGCTGAGAGCAGGTTTTAGCTTTCTTGTTATAAAGTTGGCATTTCCCTTGTCATGCCCTCAGTTCTGTGTGGACATACCATCTGGTTTGTTTGAAAGAAAGTCGGATGGGAAATGATGGACAAAGCTTGCATTTGGATGGAATGGCTTTGTAGTGCTTGCCTTTCTGAAAGGCAGATGGCCAGCAGTTGGCATTGTTCAGTGAGGCGGTGTTCTGAGCAATGCAGCAGATACTTGACTGCTTAGAGGCTGGTATCTGGGGACATGGAGGTGTGTGACCTTAATATGAGTAAATATCGTGACAGGTATTTTGGAATGTCCAGGTCACACACATGGAGTCGTACTTCACCATATGCCCAACAGCAGTAAATTCTTTATTGAAAGATTGCACCTAGCTGTTAACCTGGGCCTGTAGAGAATGGTAAAGGTGGAAAAGTCTGCATCAAATGTCTGCATTATAGATTGCATATGTATGATCTTCTTGCACTATATTTTTGCATACTTGTCTCTGTCATGAACTGTTAAGATCATCTGAGAGTTTTGTCCTTAATGTCAGCAAGTAGTAGATCAAATGCATCCAGTAGTTCTGTGTCATCTGTGATGGCAGAGGAATGTGGTGAAACTGTGCGGTATAACCTGCACGGGTGAGAATTAACAGAGTCTCAAAGCTTAGCAGGGTACCTTAATCCACAGTAAGCTTATTGAAAAGCTGTTGTTTAAATACACTTGCTCTAGTAATACTTATTTCATTATGATTGAGATAATCCCTGTGTCTGCACCTCATTTATTCCCCTAAAAGAAGTAGCTGGTATTGTCATTGAGGTCATCGTTAGGTTTATGGGAAGTCCATGTGTATTCAGCATACGAAGGAGCAAAATAAATAAAACAACAAAAGCTCTAAAAAAACAGTGAAAATGGGATCCTTACACAATTTCTTGAGTGTCACGATTCAGATAGCACAAGCATAGCTATTTAAAATTCTTGGTGATCATTTGGGGAAGGAGAAATTAACTTCCATGAGATGGAGAAATAGAAGAAAAGCTTATGTCAAAGTTGGCTGTGAAGAACAGCGGTGTATAAAGTCTGACCGATATAGAGCATAGCTACCCATTTTTAACAATTTGCTCTATATTGATTTTTCCTTTCTATAAACATCACTGGCAGTGGAATAGATTGAACAATGAAAGTATATCAAAAGGAAGTGTAGTCACATTACAGAGCAATGAAATAGCACTTAGAAGTTACTGCCTGCCCCCGGAGGATGCGCTTTGCACAGGGCAGTTGGATGGTGGATCAGTAATCATCGCATTAGGGGCAAGAAGGAGTTGTATCCCATGCTAAGACGGATAAACATTTTAAATAGTTTAAATAGTTTAAAAACTCGGGCGTGATAAGTAGCAACCATTTGAAAGGGAGCTACTTTAGGCTTTGGTGCACTCAGAGCCTTGAAGTATTAAAGAAGGGTGTGTGTCTGGTTGTTCTTAATGCAAGGGATAAAGATGAAAGGAGGTCGGTTACCCACTTGGAACTCTTTAAGGGAACTGAACACATTCTCATCTTCACATTGCCTATAGTAAACCTTTGTACAGCTGGATTTCAATGCTTTTCTGTTTATCTTTTGTAGGTGGGAAGAAAATTATCTTTACATAGTAAAAGTCATTGAATTTTTATTTAAAGCTTTGTGCAAGGATACAAACATTGTGTCCCTCTTCCTACCTGGGTGACAAGTAGTAGGGCTTAAATACTTGTTTCTGAGTTTTTCCAGTTGGGTGTTGGGATGCAGGAAGTCAGGGGAAGAAGGGGCTTTGAGCACACTTTCATAGGTACTTTAACCCTTGAAATATATGATATTCTGGGATACTTGCAGGTAGTGTGCTTCTGATTAGTGTTGTGTCAGAGAAACAGGAAGCAGAGGAATCTATTGTTTGATTTTCTCCATTCGGGACAGCTTCCCACATCCACCCTGATGGCTATCACTTGTTCTCTCGCTATCCTGAGACTAGTCTGTCTGTCTTTACCTAGAGCTGAAGGTAAGCTGTATAAACTAGTACCAAAATTAAGGAAATTCTTGGCCTTTCACACCAATGCCTTTTGTTTATATTTTTCATTAAGTACTGGTTTATTTTCAGAGTTGTTTCCATTGGTTTGAATGCCAACTGGTTTTAAAGCCAGAAGAGGTTTGAAGCGTCTTCTATATGTATGGTCCTGTGGTAATTGCTAACATACTGTACTGCTCTGCTCAAAATAACACTTTTTTCTTTTGGCTAAACAGTTACAAATAGACCATAGCTCCCAGTTAATTATAGTGGAATATGTAAGATTCCATTTCTCTCTTTTGAATCTCTTAATTAATGCTGTCTGGCCTCTGTTTATACTGCTTTTCAAGTGGGACAGTTAGAGGTATCAGATCAGGATAAAATTAATATTCTAAAAGGGATTTACCTACAAGATTTCTCAGTGCATATATAGGAAGGCACGAACTGCAGGCACTGCATGGTGGGCATTTGTTACTAGCAACTGTTAGAGCTTGGTGCTGTGGTACACCAAGGGCTGCTGCTCTTGGGTGACGAACACAGGATATGGCAGGAAAAAGTTGCTGCCAGAGAAGTTACTGCTCTTGGAAGGTGTATTACAATTGTTCACTCTGTTCATTTCCTTTAATTTTCCTTCTGTGTCTAAAATGTTTGTATTTCTAAATATATTGTGGCTATAAATGGTGGTCCTAGCCAGATTGATTACTGCAGCTCAGCTCTGCCAGTGTTCTGTTTGCCACGTGTGTTTCTTTTACAGCTTTTCTTTACACAAGTCATAATTTTTCTTCTGGGACTTGCAGTTCAATCTGGATTAATGAGAGTCACTGAGTTACTTGGAGAATCTTGTCTTTCTTTTCTTACTCATACCGTTTTAAACTGTGAGATTTGTTTATGTTTTCTCTCAAGGGACACTTTCAGCATAGATCACCAAATTCTTTCTGAGAGCAGTTCTTCTCTGCAATACAGCAGAATCTGAGTCCCCATGATAATCATAAAGCTTTTTCAGTGGATCTCAGGTGAAGTGTAAGTTGTGCTTGAAGAACAGACAGTTGTTGGGAATAGGAATGCAAATGACTTCCTTGCTCTCACACATTCCCAAGTTAGAGCCACTCAGATAACGTCTCACATTAGCTTCTAAGGGATAGACAAAGCAAGCAGTGAGAGGAAGGAAGAATTATTGTGGAAATACTCTAAAGGGAAGTCCCTACTGAGTGGCCATTCTTCTCCTTTACATCTTCGCTGCAGTGTGGAGCCTACATTTTGTGTTTCCCTTTCATTTAGATTGTGTGGTGTTTCATCACTAGTACTTTAAAAAATTCAAGAGACTTGTCTTCCTAACCAAATCTAGGACAAGCCGTGCTAAAAAGCTATATAGACACATAATTCTGCTCATACAGTCTGATGACCATTATAAATTTAAAGAGAAATACATAAGTATGTTTAATGGTTTGCTTAACTGTGATAAAGGCAGCTTTTCTCATCAATACAGCAGACTTATTAATATGGAAAGAATTATCATGGCCTGGGATACAGCACAAGCTGCATGTGGATTCCCATCCTCGGGATTCCATCAGGATTTCTGTGAACAAGCGCTCTGTGCTGCAACTTGTTTCAGAATTTCTGAATTCCAGAAGTTCTCTTCAAATGTAATTCCTGTTGAGTGACAAAACAACTTACAGCTATAGTGCTAGGGCTTAGAATAAAGTATAGTTTAAAAAAATGAATGAAAAAAAGCAGGTTAAGAATTTGTCATTTTTACTCAGGTCTATTATCTTACTCTTTTTTGTATGTTGTATTCAACTGAAACACTCCCAGAAGGTAGTTCTCCTGTTCTGTCCTAGGAAATTTTAATTACTGTGACACAATTTAAAAGTCTGTTACACCACAGAGCCTGTGCAGAGCAGCTTTTCCAGTGCTCTTATCTTGACATAGGGAAGTGACAGTGACGGTTGCCAATGGCAAGTAAGTAAGTGTCCTGTTGAATTGTGTTGAATATATTTTTTTTGTAGGAACTGTGTCCATTCAGAGAAGAAAATTCCTTTGCCTTTTTGGTTGTTAAGAAAACCTTTGGAGTATATAATTACTGTAACCAGGAATGACTTGTCTTAACAGAGGTTGCACAGGGCAGTTCACAACAGTAAGGAATGACCTATTTAAGACCCAAATTCTGGCTCTAGTTCAGTCTCTGCAGCTAAACAGTTTAGCAGGTGAGTACTTCCATTGCCTCAGGGAAGGAAATCCCTTCCTCACAGCATTCTGCAAGAGGGCTTCTGCAACAGGAATGATGAATGCTCTCTATTGCCCATCTATTGTGAATTCCTTAAGATGAAAAGAAACACAAAATAAGCTAAACAGCTTTGTGCAAAACTATCAGCATACAACTGTCTGCCAGAGGGCGTGCATTCTAGCAGACAGTACCAGCGTTAATAATTTTTCTGTGTCCATCTCTCAGTCTGCCACTTACCTCTCACTTCCATGTGAATCACAGAATCACAGAATCACAGAATTTTCTAGGTTGGAAGAGACCTCAAGGTCATCGAGTCCAACCTCTGACCTAACGCTAACAGCCCTCCACTAAACCATATCCCTAAGCTCTACATCTAAACGTCTTTTGAAGACTTCCAGGGATGGTGACTCCACCACATCCCTGGGCAGCCTGTTCCAATGCCTCACAACCCTTTCAGTGAAGAAGTTCTTCCTAACATCTAACCTAAAACTCCCCTGGCTCAACTTAAGCCCATTCCCCCTCGTCCTGTCACCAGGCACGTGGGAGAACAGGCCAACCCTCACCTCGCTACAGCCTCCCTTGAGGTACCTATAGAGAGCGATAAGGTCGCCCCTGAGCCTCCTCTTCTCCAGGCTGAACAAGCCCAGCTCCCTCAGCCGCTCCTCGTAGGACTTGTTCTCCAGGCCCCTCACCAGCTTTGTCGCCCTTCTCTGCACCCGCTCAAGCACCTCGATGTCCTTCTTGTAGCTAGGGGCCCAAAACTGAACACAGTACTCGAGGTGTACTCACCAGAGCTGAGTACAGGGGGACGATCACCTCCCTAGCCCTGCTGGTCACACTGTTCCTGATACAAGCCAGGATGCCGTTGGCCTTCTTGGCCACCTGAGCACACTGCTGGCTCATATTCAGCTGACTATCCACCATCACTCCCAGGTCCTTCTCTGCCCGGCAGCTTTCCAACCACTCATCTCCCAGCCTGTAGCTCTGCTTGGGGTTATTGCGCCCCAGGTGCAGGACCCAGCACTTGGCCTTGTTAAACTTCATGCAGTTGACCTCAGCCCATCGGTGCAGCCTATCCAGATCCTCCTGCAGAGCTTTCCTACCCTTGAGCAGATCGACACACGCACCTAACTTGGTGTCATCTGCAAACTTACTGAGGGTGCACTCGATGGCTGCAAGAGAGCTTTCTTACTGATGTCTGATGAGTAGAATAGGGATTAAGACCTTCTGTGTTTTAACTGCTGTCTTCTTGGGCTCAAACAGCCAATGCTGACAACTCATACTTTTGTTAGAAATCTTTTGTTGCATATTACTTCATATCTTGACACCTGAGTTACGTTACTGTAAGTGAAATTCATCACCAGCATGTTCCACGGCTATTGAGCAAATCCTGGAAATGTGACTCCTGAACGCATAGATACAAAGCAGATACAAAGAATTTGAGATTTATTATTTAAAATAACCTGGTATTTATTCCAGTTTAGTGATATTTTGGATCCTACCTCATGACATTTGAATGCTTAAGGCTGACAGCACAAACATTTCACTCACACTCTCTCTGTGTTACACTGTTTACATAAGTAGTTCTGAGTGACAAGGAGAGCCTATCAAGAAAGTGGGAGATTTTGGGGAATGGGAACATAGTGAGCATGTCTCTTCAGTGCTGTGGGGCCATTCATAATTCTGGGAGTCAACAGTACAAATGAGAATGTGTTTGCTTACATCTCCTTACAAGCATGAAAAGTGCAACTATCAAATTGCTGCAAGAAAAGTACAAAGAAAAAATACAGTCTGCTTCCAAAATTGTTTTTTATCCCCATTATGCAAAGTATTTATTTATTCTGAAAATCCGAGATTAGTTTGCTCTTTGCATAGCATTTTCAAGGCAGGTACTTTTTTGTGGGAGTCAAGTACAGTACTCAGGTTGCAGGTATCAAGGAATAAAAATTGTGGATGTGCTAGTGCACAAGAGGCTAATATTTAGGATTAAATATTATCTTCCTGAGCATAACTGAGAGAGTGGAGCTGAGTCACCAAACTTACCGCAGAAAGTATTTTTTCAAGGGATTGCTCTCGTATCAAAACACATTTCCATCAATTTTAGACGTTAAAAGAAGTTTCTTCAGGTCTACCATACAGCATACATAAACATGTATAAAGTCACCTTATAGGAGTTGCTGTGATAGAACTTTGTAGTGATTTCTGAAACAAAACTGCAAAATAATGCTGCTTTTCTGAAGCCATGGAAATGGAAAAAAAATAATTATTGGGAAATATTTTGATAACTGGTTCACCATATAATCAAAAACTTGTGCACTATTTAGAAGATGAATTACTGAGCCATTATCAATCTAGCAATATGATTAGATATCCATATTAATAAACATCTGTCACTGTGGCACAGCAGATGTGCTAGGTGCATATACAACACAAAATGTAAATTTTGATGAGTACTTTCTTATTTTTTTACTGCAAAATACGTTACTGACATTAGATACCTTGCCATTTGTTTGATTTTGCAACAGTGAACGTGGTACTAAAAAAAAACCAACAAAACACATTTGTGAGAACAGTATTCATGTAAATCCTAGGATGTGATTTTCCTAATTGAATGGATTAATGTTGAAAGGTGAATTTTATTTTCTTCAATTGTCATCTAATAGACTTAACATTACAGGTTTATTATGTGACATTTTGGTACTGGTCATCTTGCTTTTGCTACCTTTCCAGGCTCAGTATCATCTTCAATTCAAACTGCTGTTGATTTTATAATGCACAGTATGTAGGGTGTACAACTTCGTGTCTGTCTTTAAATGTCAGATGTTGGAATCAGGCAAAATTTGCCATTGTGTTCTGAAGAGCAAAGTTATGAAGTTGACAGATACATTTGTAAGATGTAGTAGTTTACTACCATAGAAGTGACTTAGTAAGTCCAAAAATTTCTTTAAGTGCAATGTTTTTTGTACTTAACTTCATTCAACTTAAAATCCGTTTATCATATTTTCAAAACTTGTGATTATTACGCATGTTTTCTTTGCAAAACAGTAGCTCAGCAAAGGACCATGTGACAGAATTTTTATATACCATTAGGCAAATACATCTTCATCAACAAAAATGCTAGCTAACCCATTTGAGTTTTTGAGTCAGCTTTTGGTATTAATTTATATTTTCCTGTGGATTTTTCAGAACACTGGTTCCTTTGCTATGATGTACTGGTAGTTATAATTGTACCCCCTGAGAGGTCTTGGTCTTTTTATTTTTCTACTAGCTCTGAAAGCTATTAGTGATAGCTTGTGGGCAGAAGTGCTAAAAAGTACAATTACTAATAGCACATGTTAACACTAAAAGTGGAATAGCAGAAGTAAATGCTTAAAATGGCATGACTGGTGATTAGCAAGATGATATTATAGGTAGTAAAAGGCATTCTGAAAGATTGATTTTGGAATCAACATTTCTGTGGAACAATAAAGCCTTCAATATAGAGCATTAAGGTAGGAAGTATTGGTAAGAAGGAGTTGAAATGACTGTACTGTGAATCAACTTAAAGATTTTGAAGAAGGTTAGAGGGAAGGTGAAAGAGCTTTGTGAAGGCTAGCACTGTAGAGTAAAATAATGCCAAAAGTTAGACCCGTTCGTAGCCTTTCTAGCCCATGATATTACTTCTATTAGTTTTGCCAGTTCTCAGTTTTCTTGTGCATCTAGCAACATGAGTTTGTTGTCGTTCTGTTTTTTTTTTGTTTTTTTTTGTTTTTTTTTCCTGAATTATCTACAGACCTGTGAGTAGATGAGTCTTCAGGGCTCTCATTCACATCCAAAGAGATTTTTTTTTTTCCAGCCTTCATCTCTCCCCTTTGCGCTTCTTGTGGAGGTGCCCAACATGGCTACAGTCATGGTACTGAGCAGGAGCACATGGAGGAATGCTGCAGAGAATGGCCTGGCAAAGCATGGCCACTCACCATAGCCATCCATAAAAAAAGGGTCAGAATTAAAATGGTAAGGTTGTTGTTAAAGCTCTTAGCCTAATTTTTTTAGAAGCACTCTCAACAACTGTGTTCACACACACAGACTGCACAGTGGAACATGACTTTCTTGTTCTATCTTTACATAGTTTCTTATGTACCCTCGGCAGGAAACATGTACGTTCTGAGTCTCATGGTGTTGTAAAGGTGACTCAGTTGTTGCCATCATCCACTGAAGAGTTACCTTTGCCAAATACCTGGAAGCTCTAAGATGGGATTCTGTATGTAAACAGCCATTCATTATTATGTGTGTGGTATATACAAGGATCATCTGTTGTGTGTAGTCAGTCCTTATATCAGGATAGCTGCATGCAGCGAGTCAACAAAGCACCTGGACAATTAATAGGTGTAGAAAAATGCTGACTGTTGCTAAGTGAGGTGGCTGCAGGATAATAGTGTTTTGCCTGCTAGAATACATAGAATTGCATGGAAAACATTATACAGACTTCATTGCTTGTCCTGGTCCCTGTTTCGTAGCTGGAGGTTATGACAGATTGGAACTACCATCATTTAACACCCGCATAAAATTCCTATGTTTGATCCATTGAACATAGGATATTTACATGGAAGTCAGATGGTAGATAGTGGAGAAAAATCCAACATTTCATAGAATTATATCCTGTGTTGATTTGGGAGATGTAATGTAAGCGAGAAAGTTGAAGATGGGTAGGGGAGAGGTGAGATGTATTCCCACTCTTTGCCGTTTGTCTGGCTAGTACCCAAAACCTAAGTACCAGGTAGTCTCCATGTAGAGGTAGTTACTCAAGAAGGTATCTGAATGTCTTATCACAGAGTATATGTGGTGTTCAGTGATGTGAATAAAGACATGGTAAAGCAAATTCAAGTCATTAATCCACCTTCCTTTGCTCTTTCCACTGTCATCTGTGTAGTGGGATTGAGGTCAACTGAATTAGAAAAAAAAACACAGATCAAGTGTAAGCTCAAGAATGACATATTTATTTGCCACATAGTTTATATAAATGCATAATTACAGCTATTTGGGTGCATAGTTACAGGTGGCACTGTTAGCCTATAATACTGACTCCGAAGTCTCATTCTGAGACCATATTTCATGATAGGTCTTTAATATAAATTGTAAAAAGGAGCTCTTTGAACTTAGGCTTTGTTTTTTCAGCATTTATTTTTGTTGGATAATGAATTTACTATCGCTTTTGCAAGCTTTTATGTTTGCAAATCTAAAAACCCATGAGGAGAGAATTCTTTACAGTCGCTATTACTTCTTTTGATACTATATATATATATTTTTTATCCTGGAAAACACAAATTCTGTACCATATATTTTACTACTGTGTGGGGGGGATGCAATTAAAGGCTTCTCCATAACACGATGGCCAGAGCTTAGTTGGAACCTTCAGCCTTCAGCCTGGCCCTTCTCAGTGCATTTAGTTATGTATCCGTCAGAGTTCCTACTGACTTTCTTCTAGTAGTTTGCATTTTTAATTACAAAGAAAAAGATGAGAAAAGGGCTGTTTTGTATTTGAGAGCATAACTCAACGGCAAAAAAAAAAAAAAAAAAAAAAAAGATTAATTATGTATTAGGTTATTTTCTACATTCCAAAATGGTTGTACCTGCTTGAGGCCACAGGGGGAAATACTTTTTTCTCATTCATACGTGGCATGCACTTTGTAAATTAAACACATAGGGCATCCTACGGTGCACTTTATCCCCTTACCTTGTTCAAGAAATATGAAAGAGCCTTAAAATGTTAGGAAAACAAGACCATTTGACGAATTACAGAACATCGTACTAAATTTGTTCAAGTGCCTGGGTGGTCCATGAACTCCCCATGTAGTCACATGCATCCAGGAGAAGATGGCTTTGGAACAAGGGAGTGACTCCAAACACGGAGATGGCTGAACTCCATTAAGGGTGCAGTCCAGTGGTGCAGGAGCTCTCCAGGGATAAGTTCCAGAGTGTCCTTAAAGACTCCCCTAGGCAGCTTCTGCTGCGTTGATAAGCAGTTGTGTTGGAGAATCTGGCTTGTCCAGAGTCCCCAGGCAGTCCCTGCTGCACAGCTGATGAAACTGTACGCAGAAGAGAGCTGTAAACAGCCAACAGGAACTGATCCTGCAGATGCAGAAATGGTGACTTAGGCTAGTCCTTCGTACCACCTAGCTAGAGAGGATGCATGTGGTTTGGTTACTTAATAGCAGTGGGTTATGGGCTGAAGTGATCATGCAGGCCAACCACAGGCCAACCAAATGATAAAAATCAAGCAGAAGAGTGGTTGGAAATTCTCTCACAATCCAGCTGATGATGCTGTTGTGAGGACACTTGCGGTAGAGTCCAGACAGACAACAACTGTCTTGGTTTAGAAGTCTGATTGCCACAGGAGGAGTAGCCTGTGGCAAGTTCCCAGTAACTCAAGTTTCTTTCACCACTCTGGCCGTGAGCTGTAAAATCAAAAGGTATGGTCTGCAATTATGTTTATGTTTTTAATTGCACAATTAAGAGAAATGCACTGAAGCACAGTAGTCATAAAATACTAAATTAGAATTTACTGTTTGACTTTTAACCTATTGGGATTCACTGAGTTTTACTGCTGTAACAGGTCTTGCTACAAAGTACATTTTGTGAAACAATAAGGAAATAGTCTGGAAAAAAAGGTTAAGAAAAAACGGGCTTATGTTAAAAAGTAATAAATTCGAAACAATTCATTTGCTTTTCTCTCACTGGAGAACTGTAAAGATACACTTCAAAGAATAAAGGGAACATGTATTTCCTTTTTAAAGGTTACAGCATAGCAAGAGGATTTTAAAAGACAGTATTGACTTCTTTAAGTGGCATTGTTATATGTTTGCACTACAATGCCTACATACATATTTTCTTTCATTATTAACCCTTAAATGGCTTTTTTCCTACTTCTGCGCTGCTAACACGTGCTTTTTCTTGACCCTGGTGTAATTCCTTGTTACAGTTTACGCCAGCCGGCAGCTAAGCACCACGCAGCCGTTCACTCACCTTCCCCCCTCCCTCTCTGGGATGGGGGGAGAGAATTAGAAAGAAATGAAAACCTGTGGGTTCAGACAAAGACAGTTTATTAGGATGGGAAAGAAACGAAAATAATAGTAATAATAATAGTAGTACTACTATTAATAAAGTGTACAAACAAGCGATGCACAATACAATTGCTCACCACCCGCTGACTGATGCCCTGAGCAGCCAGCCCCCCCACGTTAATTGTTCAGCATGCTGTTGGATGGGCTGGAATACCCCTTTGGCCAGTTTGTGTCAGCTCTCTTGGGTCTGTCCCCTCTCAGCTCCTGCTGCACCCCGAGTCTGCCCACTTGCAGGACAGTGTGAGAAGCTGAAAAGTCCTTGGCTTAGTGTAAGCACTGCTCTGCTACAATTAAAACATCAGCGTGTTATCAACATTATTCTCATCCTAAATCCCAAACACAGCACCATACCAGCCACTAGGAGGAAAATTAACTCTATCCTAGCTGAAACCAGGACATTCCTTTTGAAAATTCAACACATGGTTCACGGGAGTAGGAAGCAGATGGGCCACTCTGCAGAGGAGGTCCTTAGAGAGAGCACTGACTGTCTGAGTCAGCTGTAACTCACTTCTGTGCTTTCAGACACTGCAGGCCTGCGGCTACAGGGCTCTTAGGGTTGAAACATGTTCCTCATAGCCAAACACCTCTGTGTTTGCTCTTTGAGCTCTCACAGGATACAACCCTAAGCACTACTTTGCAGACAGGCTCTCAGGTACTTACTGAAGTTTCATGGGCAATGTGGCCCTTTTGTAAAGTTTTAAAATGCCCTTTTTCATTGCCCACATTATTTGCACAACCTAGGTCAGACTGTGAGGAAACTGCATTTATTAAAATACATGCTGTCATTTTTTTTTCATGTTGTTTCTTCATACAAACCAATTAGTTTCCATAATGGCTTAGATTTTAAAAATAACTAAAGCATACAACCATCCAACATGTTGGTTTCTTAAACTTTATATATGTTAAAGTCTGTGGATAACTTGTTTGTGCCATGGGAAATAGGAGAGGGGAGAGTAATGAAACAAATAACCAACTTCTCATGTAATCAGCAACACAGTAATGGTACACATGTAACAAGCGATTAAAAATGACAGACATCCAAGTTAAAGCCCCTGACTATTAAGATCTGCTGACTTTCTTAGAAACTGAAAATCAAAGTGTCCTTTGAAAAGCTGGATTTGAAAACAGATTTGGAGAAACATCCAAGCAATAATGAGAACAAGAAAGAGGTGAGAAACTGATGCTTGCTTAAGATTCCAGAACTAACTTGCTCCTGGTGTTGTGATACTCTCTTACTTTGTACTGATAATATTTCTGTATGGATTTGGACTTAGAGATTTAAGGATGAAGGGGAAGACTGTGTGTACAATTGTTATTATGGAAGGAATTTGCAATTCTTAGATTTCATCTCTACAGATTGTATGTAAACATACACTTCTCAGGTTATTGCACAAGTTAACTAGTGTATATACATGCCCATCAGACATTTCCCTTTGATGTGCTGCCTTCCACATTCTGTTGTTGCTGTGATTAGTTTTGTCACGCTTCTGATTTAGGAACTTGTAGTGAAGCTTTAGGCTGCTTTTTCCGCTTCAGCCTCCTGAGCTACACTCCTGACATACTTACTTTCTTTTCTCTTCCCTCTTGTTCCGCCTTGTGGTCTCATCTCTTCCACAGTACTTTTAAGATGGAGTTTCACATTAAAAGGCATCTTTTACGGGTAACTTAATGCTCAGTAACTATTCGAGTAATATCAGCATTTCTTCCCTTTCATCTATGCAGCAGTCTACCGTACACAGGGCCACATTTTGAGGCAAAAAATGCTTTGTTTTTAAGCCATCTGCTTTTTAAGATGGGAGACCAGGAACTGTGCTTCCAGTGACAGTTACTTCACAATAATGTCACGTCCACCTTTGACCCTGCAGCCAAGTTTCAATGTCTGGACTACATTTATACAGCTGACAAAGTAAGATACATGAGCTACAAACAAGAGCATTTTGTCCTTTTCTTGTTTAAATATTTGTATTCCTACTTCATTACTCAAAGCAGAGAGGAACAAAACACAACGGATCATTAAGAAAATGTCTAACCTGTGTTGTAATAGTATCAAACTTTTGTCACAACAGTTATGCAAATACAGGGGATTTGGTTTGTCATTATGCAGTCACACAGTATTTCTCAGGGTTAGAAATGGCCTGCCTCAGGAGAAGTGTGGGGAGGTCAGGAACAGGCACTTGACCACTTAAGTGCCTGTTCCTGACTAACGGCTTTGCAGGTTAATGGCCAGTCACAAGGCCACTTGAAAGCAGGTGAGGGAGAAGGGGGAGGTCTGTGCTCCACAGACCAGAATCCCTGTTGGATAAGCACAGCACCAAAGATCAACTACAGTAACCCCACAGAGCTTTCATGATGTTTTGTGAAATTTTTCAGAAGATGGTATTTTTGTCTTTTTTTTTAGCAATGAAAACAAGTCACCATGGTATTGGTAAAATACAGTCAATTTTAGACATTGCAATCAACATCGTATTTGGCAGAAGCTAAAGACCTTTGGAAAATAAAAATTCTGCTGCATTGTCTGCTAAATGCTGAGTAAATTTTTGATTGGTCTCAAATGGCAAAATACAAGAAACATGAGCAACAAAAAGATATGACTGGGTTTCTCTTAGAGTAAAACCTTCTAAATAACAGCTTTATTTTGTAAGGCTAGTGAAAGCAAAACAGGCCTGGGGAGAGGGATGACCTTGGTAAGAAAATCACAGTAGGAGATGCCCCAGAACAGAAAAAGAAACAAAGGGGCTGACATAAACTTGTATTGATAGGTAAATTGCTGCAAATCACAGTACTTTCCACTTCTTGTTCACATAACCCAGTGCTATAAACGATTTAACTACTCCTATGGCTTATTATTCGCCCTTTTATTTTCAACACTACTTTAGCCACAGTTATATTATCGTTGTGCACAGGTCTGGGAAAAGAGAAAAGTAAAAGTTGGCCTTCTACCCATTTAACTCAAAGGAAAAGTCAGGACTTTTGAGCTGTTTCTATGTTTAGTGTGACTCCTAATTTATTTTTTTATTTTTTTTGTCAAAACCTTTTCTTCAATGCTAGTGCTGTTGAGTTGAGACGGTTAATCCAGTTCAGGTTTGTCCAGAAATTCTAAGTCACTTTCTGATGCTCCTTGGCACAGGAGGTGGCCACTTCGCAGGAACAGATGGCTTTGACCTAATAAAACGTGCATTAGGTGCGATGTCATTGTTGATGGGCCATATAACCATATGAGTGTAAGCACCGTAGAATCCTGTTGTGTCATGTAAGCCAGTGACTGCCATTGTAGGAATTCCCATGTCAAGGCTTTCACAGAGCCTTACACCACTATAAAAAGCTGAACCTTTAGGAAATAAAGCCAAACCTAATCTACTATGATGGCATTTGGTCTTTTATAAAGTCTTTCCAGGAACGTTTTCTTTGTCAGATTTACCTACAGAGACCTCATCACTGCACAGAAGAGCAGAAGTTACTTCTCCGTACATACCATCTTGCCATTGCTTTTTCTTCGGCGGTATGCTAGTTTAGATACTTGAGCAATGTGTGATCCACTAGAACACCAAATTGCTTCTTGTAATGGTTTATAGAGACTGACATTACACTTTTATATCTGCGTATTTTATAATTTTCCTACCTGAGTGGACATTCTCTTTTTTTATTTGTAGTTATAGCTAAATGTTCTTCAATACTTAAGATAATTAGAAAGCTTGCCTCCCAACTTATATATATATATATATCTCCTTCCAGTCGCTGTTAAGTTTAAGTAAAGTAAGCATTCTCTTTTTTCCTTTAGTCAAGCAGTAAATAAAGAACTGAGCAGTGCAGAAATCAGGACGGATTCCAGCAAAACCAGGTTATATTTTTTTTCTGTGTTGCCCTCTATTGTGACAGTTGTCATTCGATAACCAGCTATCTTAGAGGATGCTCTTCTAGCAGTTTCCCATCTCTTGCAGTGATTTTTGTCTAGGCCATATATTCTTTAGGTAGTTCATGAAAACGTAACAGGAGACAATTTCAGAAGCCTAAATGAACTAAAAATACATGGTATTTATCTTTCCCATCTTCCTAGAGGCTATAAAACTTTGTTTTACATGGGGGCTGACAATATTTGTCCTAGAAGTCATGTTGATGGTTGCTCATTTCTTTGTTTTAGTCAGCATGCTTTGAAATTGATTATGAATTGATAGTGTTTATTGGCATTCACCAGATACCTTTTTGAACAGAGACATTTCCACAGAAATTCTCAAGGGCAGCACTCCATCATGGTCTGTGAGTGACTTATGCACACTTAATTCAATAAAAACAAGTCAGAGCCATACCAGCCCAGATTACACTCATTTACAAATACAGTATTTGCTACACACACGTCTACCAAAAGTCTACGCTTTTGGACCTCCTCTCCTTTTTGAATCTCTGAGGAAAAGAAAAAAAAAAGAGGAAAGAGAAACTTCTGTCTTCATAAACTCATCTGAATTTCTAGAACTCTAGAATGGTTAGTAATAACTATGTTGTGTTTGCAGTTCCTGGATTTCCTGACCCATTCATGGGTACCCACAAGGCAAGTATTGTTTTAAATCTTAATTCCCTCCCTTGCAAAAGCTACACAATACTATTTAATTCAAGGAGTTTACAGTCCTTTTCCTCAAACCTATTAGTACTTCCTCACATTGTCCTTTTCTCATTTGGCTGTGCTTTTACTTGTATTGCATTTGTTTTGTTAATGAGTGGAAATGCTTCAGCTACTGTATCTGTAAATGCTGAGTGTGTCTTTAGTCAGTTATGCTAGCAGGTTTCCTAGCAAGAATATTTTTCTCCTAATTTTCCAAACCTGTAAAATGAGACTGGGCTACATGGCAAGTGAAAACAGAATTTTCCTTCCTCCCCTTCCCAGAGCCTTAATAAAATGGCAAGGGGGATTCACCTGTACTATCTACTGTTATGTTCACCCTAACCTAATTTCTTGAGGAACTCTACCAAGTCCTCTTCAGGTATAAGTGATAAAGATGTGCAGCCAGTAGTAAAAGGTTTATTTGTTTATAACCTTGACTGTTTAATGCATAGTTCTATAGTTTTGAATGAACACTCAGAACTGCAAAAATTGAATCTGAAACGGTGCACCCTGAAGTGGGAGGGAGACAAAGTCCAATGTATTGTGAAGCAGCTACAGTTACATCCTTCTTCTGTGGGGTTTAGGCTTTGTCTTCAGTTGGGATCTGTACGTAGAAACACTTTCAGTCATTCCTTACCAGTAAAGAAAAGGAAAACGGTGATAAAAGATTCTGAAAATATTGGTAGAGGAGTTGTATATTCTAGTTCTAAGATGAGCAGTCGCATAGGCTCTGAGAGTTTTACTTCCTTTTAGCCTGTCACATGAGAGCCACATTAGCTATGAGTATTACATTAGATGTATGCTAGGAGTTTGTTTTTTGAGACTGGCTAGTCAGTAGGACTCGTTAACTCTGATGAAGGGGAAACAAAACATTTACTGAGGTGAGTACAGTGAGTAGAGGTAAGCCACTGAACTTTCCTCAGAGACAGAAGACTGCGATGGCAAAGGCTTTTCAGTTAGAGGTAAAAGTTGGAATTAAGAGAGTATTTTTGATAATTACTTTTCAGTGAAAAATTGCAGTGTAAAGGAAGAAAGTAAGTTGTCACTGATAGCTGATGCCTGCTAAGCACTGGAGTTACAACAGTGTGCAGGCACTGCACTGTGATGGACTGACTGCAGATACACTGTTCATCATGGCTTGGAGCAAGAACGAAAGGCTTAGGTCTCTCCATCACAAAATCCCTCAGTGTCAGAGCAATTAATAAGTTCTAGGCTTTCTTTTTCTTAGCTTTCAAGAGACAGTTCTGTGAAGCTTTTCCCTCCTACAACTTTGTTGAGATACTCTCAGCTGACTTAATTGCTCAGAATCCAAATACATTCCCTCTAGTTAGACTTACCTAGATACTGCTCTTAATTTATTTATTGTCTTTTCCCAGTCCCCTCCTCGCTGGCTAGAAAACTGATTTAAGTGACATAGTAACAAGCCATCACTACCTTGAGGGTGTATAATTGCTCATAAATATAGTCCTTTCTGTCTTATCTTTGTTTTCATAGCCTTGAACATGTTATAAACTTACCTAGCTAATAAAGCTTTAGTGCTTGTAAATAGTGCTGCGTGAGGAAAACAGATGGGTTAGATCTTCCACTGAATGAATCAAAATGAGTCATTTGGAGTCCACTGTAGACTATCAACCCAGTAAAATGATTGGGATGTGTGAGATCAAGCTTGGCTCTGAATGTTACAGAGACTGGAAGCAAGGGAAAAATAGTAAGATAATGCTGATTAAAAAAGTTCCTGAACACTACAACAAACAAATCCGAATTTCTCTCATAGAAGAGGGAAAAGATGGAAAATACATTCACTTTTCTCTTTGAAGGAGATTTTTTTTGGCACCATTGACCAGCAGACAGTACGTAGTGGGAATTACATTTTTAATCCTTCTCTAAGCAGCTGCTGTAGGTGAATGAGCTAAGGTAATCATCACAAGCATCTATGTGGAAGTCTGTATCTATACTAATTTGTTTATTTTTAACAACTGGACTAGCACCACAGTAGTCTCACAGATTAGGAGGGATGATTCACTATCTTCTGGAGGATAATCCTGGACTACATTTGTAGAAGGAAGGGGAGCTTGATACAAGACATGGAGAGGGCAGCAAGTCAAGTATCTTAAAAGACAGAGATGGATAGCTCATTGAAACAGGTTCCCAAGGAAAGTGTATTTTCATACTTCAAAGTTGATAGGCAAAATGCAAGGACATTTAAAACCGGTAGGAATCTACTGACTGGAAAAAAAATAAAACAACAAACAATGTGCTTTAGCATCTCTAACCTCTGGAGTCGGGTAGTTAATCTAAACTAAAAGGTAAGTTGTCACTGTTAGTCCCACTCTCCTTTCCCCGCTTCATCAGTTCTGGGTTATGTTCCCTTTTTGTGTAGTTTGACTGGTAAGACTGGACTGTAACTTCTCAGAATGGTTTCTGGACCACTTACATTATTCGTACAGCACCAAAAGGACTTGCCAAGAACAATTTAACAGTGGCCTCTGGAAGTAACCACAGGGGAAATAACAGTGAAAACCTAATCAGTGGACTGAAATGTTGGGAAAGTTCAGTATGCAATTTAAGTATTCAGTTGTGCAACTAACCATCAAAAGGTAAAATTTAGGAAAGGCAAATGGTGAAATGGTGAGATTTGGTGAAATCTGGTGAAATTTCAAGTACTTGACCTGTAAACATGTGATTTGCATCTGAAATTTCATCTCCCAAATGCAGTATAAACTAAGTATAAACTATAAACTAAGCAATTCACTAAGTAGGTTTTCCATGGCAAGAAGATGCCTTTCTGCAGTAAAGTAACATGCATCCTATCCAGTTCCATTTTTTTTTTCTGGATGTGGGCTTCAACAAAAAAGAAGGAACAGAGTTGATAACCCATCTGACCCCTGATATTTATTACCTGTGGCATCTTGTATGCACTTGACACATCCTATTCTGTTAGGGGTGTTGCATTTTAGCTACATTCGTGTCATAAGCATTAGAAGAAAATAAGCATATATGATAAAATCAATTACAAACAAACAAAAGCAATAAAGACACAAAATAAATTTGCAAAATTCATTTACAAAGAATGTTTTTGTCTTCCCCCTCCCCCTAGCCAAAGACTGTATTTAAGAAGAGTTTAACCATGTTGTCATCACTTTTTACTGAATGTTTGTATAACTAAATACAGTAATTTTTTTAGCATATTAATGCCTTTGGTTAATCAGTTTTTACTGAAATGGCTTGTTTTGTTTATATGATGCCATACTGACTTCAAAGAAAAGGGTCTCCTCATCTGAGCAAACAAGTTTAGTAATTTTCCATGCTGCCCACTTCCTTTGTCCATTGCAGATCTTTGCCATGAAGCCTTCAGGAGTTAAGCGTTCACATAATAAAACTAAAAATCTTCCTATCAAAAAGGCTGAAGTGCAGAGCTGAATTTAGCAAGGTGCTCGCTTTATATGCATCAAGCACAGCAAGTGCTGATTTTAGTTGAGCTGAAGTATTACTTCAGCACTGAAGAAACTACCGCACAAGGGAATATGAAGATAATGGTTGTCAATACTAGCTACCTTATGCATTTAGTTTCTTCTCAAGGTTCCAGAAATACTTCATTTTAAGTCTTTTGCCTGAAGAAAAAGGTGGTTTTTTGACAACCTGTTCACAAAAACTTAACAGTTTTCCTCAATTGTTCTGAAATTACTTGGAAGTGGTTTGAGAAAACAGCATATCCAAATTGCAGAGGAGTATTTGTCAGTTTTCATTGCAGCCCTGTCCGTATTTCCATTCATGCTTGAGTACACCAATTAAATAAAATAAAAACAACCTAGGTTTTCAGACCAAACGTCCACAATGAGGCTCAGAATATATCACTGCAATGTACTTTCTTTTTGTACTGACTAGAAAAGAGATTATTAGAAAAACGCTAGAAGTGAAATGAACATAAAAATCATAAAACTACAGGATAGCTACAGCAAACAGCATAAGGCTTCTCTGCACTAAAACTTAACCACTTCCTTCTTAGGATTATCTGTACATGACATAATGGGACTGGGCTCGAAAATCCCTGTTCTTAGGATTTAGTTTGCATTGTGCTTCTAGCATGAGACAAACTGTGACATTTTTCTGGTACTTACACAGTTGATGCCAAGCAGTGTAAACTTGTGGGACATGAAAACTAAACAGTTGTATGGATTCATTACTTTGATTCAATTGAGTTCTTCTGTGCCTAATTTGCATGGCTATGATTTATTCTCAGTTTTTGAATAATGCAATAAAGGCTTTGTTTCATTTGAAGGGGTAGAGGACCATTGAAGAACACATCTGATGTAATTAATGCAGCAAAAATGATTTCAGAGTCAGGATCAAGGATGGATGTCTTAGCACGGCTGATTGCCAATCAGGTAGGTTATTTATTTAGCAGTGCATTAACCTTTGTCACAGATTAATACGTCCACAGAAGCTCCAATACCTGAGAAGGTCACTTACAGAAATAGTAATGACATTTTTAGATCTACCTGTCTAATTTTCCTTTTTATTCTCACTTTTCGGAATTGACGGATACATCACAGCAACAACAAAAACCTATGACACCACCTGAAAAATCAGAAGAAGATCTATGTAAATCCATAAGCACGGTGATCTTCCTGGCTAGGATGGCAGCATGCTACCTTAATACATTAATAACACCAAACAATTAATCACACGCAATCCACTTTCCTAAGTAAGGTAGGTAGTACTAGGACCAGACTGTGCCAGTAGAACCATGTGAAATTCTAGTCTGCAACTATTAAGCCATTTAGTTACCTAGTCTTTTGTGACTGGCTTTTAGGTCCAGAGTAGTATGGTATAGTCAGTCTTTCACACGCACTCTTCCCCTCACTTTTATTTTCATAGATAAAACTTACTTTTCTAACATGCATGAAGAAGGATTTTTTTTTCTTTTTCTGTTATATGACTCTGAAATCCAAATAACATGAGACAAAATTTCTATTATTGGTCTATACAGTTGTGAGCTGATTTGTGGAAAAAAAATAGGTAAAATGTCCTCATTTCTGATCTTGACAGGTGCTCTTCCATACAGCGTATCTTTTTCAAGTGCACTGCCTCCTTTACAGATTCAGTTTTTAACGTTTAAAAACTAAAATTAAAAATCTGTAATCTTTACTGGATGTATTACAGAAAATAATGTGGTATCAAAGCTAAAGATTAATGTATTACAATCTTACTCCTTTTACAATATGGTGAATTCTTACTGGAATATTTCTTACCTAAAATTACCTAAAACTTTCTTCTTGTATTTTTACTGTGACTCCAGACTAGAAACATGAACGAGTTAGCATGAGGAAAAACCATTATAGCACATAACCACTGTGTACCTTCCAAAGTGCCAGGAAATGTGAAGTTCAAGTTGTTTTAACCCTTTACTGAATTCACTCAAATAACCTCTATTTATTCTAGGTCAGAGCTTGCACACAGTTGATAACCCATCTGACCCCTGATGGCATAATCAGTTACAGGTGTTGCATTTTGGCTAAATTTATGTCATAAGCATTAGAAGCAAATAAGCATATATGATAATGTATATATTTTAAAAAACAACAACAACAAAGACACGAATCAAAAAAGCCCTTGTAAGGATATGAGTGAACCAGGCCATCTCTATTCAGTAAGTTCAATACCTCTGTGTTGCACACAACTACAATCACTACTGTATATGCATCAAACTTAGTAAAAAAGAAGAAAAAAAAAAAAAAAAAAAAAAGAATCTTGACCTTACGCCTCCTATTGCAAGATGTACAATATGATCCTCTCATTCCTCTGATGGCTAGAAATCTTTCAACTTCTATATACTCTTGTTCTTACGCCAAATCATCCTTTATCTCACCGAGATTTTTTCTTAACTGTGTCATTGTGCTTTTTAAATCTCCATGGCATTTGTAAACACTAACAATTCTTCACTCAACTGTTATTTGACCTAGTCATTACTTTAGCTAGTAAAATAGTATATTATTTAACCTAGTTGTTATTTTACGTCTGCCCTGCTCTCTTGGTGTCCTAAAAGAAAAGAAACATCACATTCCCTGTGGGCTAACTAATAGTTGTTCAAACTGAAGGACCCTTTCAAGAATTTGCTGTCTAGACTAAATTTCATCAAAACTTATGTTCTAGTGATTGCCTTTCTCCAACACATTAAAATACACTAACATATTTTGCTAAAAATAGGTTAGTAACATTTAATTTGTGTGATTTTTTTGATGTCATGTAAAAATGGGTTTGTACTATTTGCTTCAAAAGAGAAGAGTAACAGCTGCTGGTTCTACCATTTTTCAAGTATATGTTCTAAGATAAATGTCCTTGCATTCTTCACACATACTTTTTCTGACACTTCTTCACCACCTGTTATTGAACTTAGGCTACCCTAAATCATTTCAATTATTTGTCAGCAATTCTGATACTATCTCTATTACCTTACTGTTCACAGTCGTCCCAGGATTTTATGCCTTTACAGTTATCAGGACCGTAGTAACGTATGATGAGTATTTTCAGTATTCAAAGTGACGTACAAGGAAGAAAAGCAAACCCTGCTTTATTTCTTCTACCTAGCTTCAGACCTAAGCAAGACTTTGAAATAAGCAATCACTGCATAATGAAGAATTGTATCTCTTTGACCTTTTCTTGCTCATAAAACATTTTCAAACAAATTATTTTGGTTCACACTCCATGTAATTTCAGAGACTCAAATTCAGGAACTGTGGAATTACATAGTTCATACAGTTTTCCTATTAGGGAAAAAAAATCAAACTCTATTTGCAATATTTTATATAAATCATCAGGTGCAAGAGCACCCATCTGTTAGACTGTTTTTCACTTATGATTTTTATAAATTCCTGTGTTGAAAAGATAGGGACACAGTGCAGTACAATTAGCAAATTTCAGTCCATATTCAAATCACTTAAAGATGACTCAGAGTTAACAACTGTGAACATAGTCCCAGTTAGGCATCAACATCAACCTAGGCACATCAATCAGAAGGATATTGATGATAAAATTAAACAATGTTTCAACTCCACTGTCAATTTTGTGACCTGAAAGCCTGAAGAATATAAGGCAGTACATCCCATTTTTAATGAAATACACTGCAGATTAAGGATTTTTACTAAACGATGCCTCCATAACTATTTGTTTTGCAGCAGGAAGTGCTGGTCTGTCATGGAGCCCAGTAAGAAAGGCAGCCAGACCATGAGGTACCATTTACAATGCTGTTTACCACCACTGTTAGGAGATAACAGCAATCTTGTCGCTTCATATAGTGGGAACCCAAGGTGGCGCAGCCCCAGATGGGCCTCTGATCCACATGCAGCATTCTGGGCAAACACTGTCCATACAAGAGATTTCCTCCATTTTCATTTCAGCTATTCATGGGATTTTCTTAAAGAAAAGCAACTCCACTCATTATTTCCAATATCAAACAAAAAGGATGGTCACATTTCGCTGCAGTCCTACAGGCAAGGATATGCACATGCCCTTACCACCAGTACAAGGAGGGAACTGCTGCAGGCTCCTCCACTGCAAACATCTGGCCAAGCGTATGCTGTGGCCAAGGGATTTCTGCAGCACAACCCAGGCCTGAAGGCCTTGTGATACGTGCAGCACAGCACTTGCCTGATTAGCTTCACTGATAAATGGATCTCTAACTACTCGATGTATAGTGGTCTTCTAGTCAGGATTAATAAATACATCAATGCAAGAAAATGTTGATTACTTTATTTCTGGAAGTGTAGGGATCGATACAAAACAGTGTTTTCTTTTACTACCAAGCAAGTGTTGCTTGTACCCAGTGTTTCTGAGCACTATGCAGAGGGTTCCTCATGGAACATCCTCTTCACAGAGTACATTTCTTTCTAACATCTCTTTATAGTTGGTTGGGATATGCTATAATGCTATAATTCATAATTGTACTTTATCCTGCATAAGGTAATACAAAATGTTATCTTTAACCCCAGACATACCACATCCCTATGTTGGTTCCTGGTTTGATTTTATCTAGTAAAGTTTCATGGGTAAAGTACATAAAAATGGGCATGCTGGGTCAGACCATAGGTTGATTTAGGTCCATACCCTGTTGCTGACAGTAGTGACTAGATACAGAACTCTGTGAGATGACGGTACATATTTCATGATACTTCCACAATATGGTCTTCCAACTTCCTGTAACCATTAATGAATTTACTTACCAAAACACATTTTTGGTACATTTGATAGCTTTGATATTCCTTGTATTTATTTTTTTGTTATTTTTTCCAGCGACTTTTTTTAACCGATGTACGATTCTCATTATTATCATTCTGCAGCAGAGGTTTCTGCAATTAACACAGTGTGAAGAACTATCTCTTGTTTTGACTGTAGGCGAGTTACTGTTATTGGCCTTCTGGTTTTGTATTAGAAGAGAGAATACTGATCTTCATTAAAATCTTTTCTGTACTTTACCTGTTCTCTTCTGTGCCAGACAGGGGAACAATGCACCATACATACCTGCGCAGGGCAGTAAAACCGCAGTTATACCACAGATTTATGAAATGTAATTATGCAGCTGAACACACCTTTTTTACCCTAGTATTTGCTTTTTTGAGTGCTACTGAGCACTCAACCAATATTCTCCAGACCAGAGGTCCAGAACGCTGGACCAGAATTATTTCAACCTAAAGGTATCCTTCTTAAGTGGCAGTTTCCCTATCTTTGAGGCATATCATCTTCAGCATTCCCAAAACATTACACATTTCTTCTACAAATGCATACAAGGCAGATAGCAAATGTGACTGTCATGCCAATATTATTATATAAATAATCCTGTCAATATTATTGTATGAAGTTAAAACGTTGTCTCTGAACTTCTGTAATTGACGCTGTCACTACTTGAAGTGGAAGAATGAGATACTGATCAGCATCTGCCCATCTCTAGAGTTTTTCCAGTGGGGAAAAGAGAAAAGTAAACTGGGGAGAAGAAAGAATAGAAAAGCAAGCAAACATCTCTTAGCAGGAAACACACTGATAGTATAGCTTTGATAGTTAAAAGAGGTTACAACTGCATTTGACTGGAAGGACAGATTTCTATGAAGTAGTTTCAGGAGTAAAAAATGAGTATTCAGGTTTTCTGAACAGCCACAGAGATATCAGTATTTGCATACTGAGACCACACTGAAAAATGGGGCACATCAATAAAGAGAAGATGTCAAGACACCCTTCCTTCCATTTTTCTCCTAAACTATGCCAAAGTACAAAATATGTTTTAGTAATGGATCCAGAAGAACACAAGGTAAGGATACATATTTAATGCATATTAATTACTTAAAAATTGTTCAGGTTAATTTGTTACTCCTTGCTGCCATTTCTAAATCTAGAACATCAACTTTTTTGCTTATCTAAGCATTCCAATACTAAGCGCAGAGTCCTGAAGAACAGAGGATTACCAGAACCCCACATTTTAAGCAAGTATCAGATTTCTTCAGCAAAGCCAGTAATTTAAGTGAAGTACTTCATGAAGTAGAATTAGCTTTTTTTTCCGTTTTTTAAATTTGTTAGATTTAAACCATTACTCTCAGTCACTGTTCCATAAACACAAAGGTCTAGCTTCATGAAACAATAGATGAATGTTGCCTCTGCAATGAGCTAGGACCATACATTCTTTCTTAACATATAAAACTTAATTTCCTATCGAATTAAAATGGCCATGTTTCCAATACAAACTACAGCATACAAAGGCTAAAAACACATCTTTGAGGAACTTGTAAGAATCAATTTCTCATTTCTCATGCTTACTTCACAGTTTTGGTAGCACACTAAGGGCTCACCATTCACCTGTAAGATATCTTTATTTTGCCAGAGCAATGAACAGCTTTAGAACAAACACATGAGGTCTTAGTGTGACCAGCTTCTTAGTCACAGAGCAGCATTTCCCCTCCAGGTATTTTTGGTGTTCACATAAGTGAATATAGAAAGATGTTCTTTTTTATAAACCATTCAAATAAGTGAGTCAGCTGTAAGACATTCTTATTTTCATGTTCCCTCTGATACAGAAGATCTGCTATCAAGCTAAATACACTAGATGGAACGCAAAAATGTAGATCATTATTAGAAGATAAAGTATTATTTTGTATAAATGTTAACACTGCTCTTGCGTTTGTGTGTTTATATTTGCCGACGTAGATATTACTGTTACTGTAGGTATCTTCTTAAAAATAAGTCAAAGTCTCCTAGGAATTGAAAGAAAAGTAATTATCCATGTATTAAGGAATTTGATCAGTGATGTTTCTGAGGTAAGCTCTGCGATGTTCAAGTGAATATAGGGAAGTTAGGGATAGATCTGAATGATTTGAGTAATTCCTCAACGAAGCAATAATGTGATGTCTGAGATGAATTTTTTGAATCAGCCACTGCGTATATGATTTATTGTTCATTCCTTTATCTTCAGTGTCCAGACCAATCATGTAAACAGGACTTGTTGGCTTACCTGGAACAGATCAAGCTATACTCCCATCAGCTCAAAATCTGCAGTCAAGTTAAAGCAGAAATCCAGAATCTAGGTGGAGAGCTCATCATGTCTGCTGTAAGTAGAAAAATGGTATAAATTACTATTCATCAAAATAAAATCTGTCATATTTGCATTGTCCTTTCCTGTGCTTATGTTCTAGTATAGTCATGAATTTCTTCTTTTATTTGCTTTTTTTCTTTTTACACTCTCTTTACACAGAGAATCTAAGAAAGTGAAGCATAAGCCTGGTGACTTAAAAGGCAGAGCAATCATTTGTGGATTTCTTTTTTCCTTTTAGATTCTTAAAAGGTATTATTCTTCACTATTGTTCTGAAATACTTTGTTTATAAGAACTGTAAGGTCTTCATGATAGTGGATTTTAGTTTAGTTTAGTTTCACATACATGGAATATGCACAGGTGTGTATCAACATACACGAAAAGAAATCTCCAGAGCTGTACTTCCCATTCAGAACAAAATGCTGAGGGGAATTACTGACTACCTGCTGTGACATGCAGGAGACGGTACCTCCCTGAAGAACTAAAGAAAATTAAGAGCAAAGGTGACTTGATCGTTGAATACATTTCTTGATTTGCCGTATTGTGAACTAAATAACATCAGACGTGGAAAAGATGTAGCTTATGATTTTATGGAAGTTCTGTGCACTTGCTCTCAGCAAAAGCATAATTGTAAGTGTTTACACAGAAGCAGTGAGGTTCCTATCCCTGGAGATATTTAAGAGATGTGCAGACCTGGCACTTCAGTACATGGTACAGTGGTGGACATGGTAGCATTAGGTTCATGGTTACACTTACGATCCTAATAGTGTTTTCCAATCTATATATGCTATCACTATTGTAACTACATATTCTTTGATTATTAGTGGTATTATCTGTGGCATATAGGATTATGATATCCAGACATAAAGAAATGATAAAAAAGAGTTACGGAAAGAGCTTCCCATACCACTCTTACCTTTTAATACTTTCCTCCTAATGAAAACTTCACACATCCACAGTCCTGAAGTACATACATGTATCAGAAGAACAATCAGTATGTTCGTAAAAAAAGCAGAAGGAACCCACCATTGCCAATATGAGACTTTGAAATACCGACGTTTTATAGCAATATTTTGTTGGATGTTTTACAGTCAGTGGAGATTGCTGGTTGGTATCAAAATTTAAATGACTAGGCTTAAAATTGTGTGTTTTTTCTCACTGGTCTAAACACCTGTTACTGGGAAGGTATTCATGATGGGCTGTGCTCACCTGTCTTTCCTCAACTAAAATTGTAATTCTATGAAAACAAAACCAAAGCAAACTGTGCTGATGGTTTTCCTAGAAGGCTAGTTCTAATACGTAACTAAATGAGCTATTTATACATATTACTTCAAAGAAGATAAAGTGGCTGCTAGGACTAAGAATAAAAGAATTAAAAACATACGTTTTATAGAAAGTGATATGGTATTGCTGATCACTGAATTGCTTTTTCTTTGTCAAAGCTGGAAAAAATTCTGTCTTTGAAAGTCCACATGGGGCCTTGGTTTAGAATTTGACTATGTGAGTTAGCTTGGCTTGGAAAAAGTAGAAGGAGAAGGTATTGCAGAAAGTAGAACAGAAGGTGACAATGTATATCTTCTCTATTGATCTCTTTCTCTCAGACACACACAAAGATTTGGGAGTACAGTTAGGAAAATGCTGTAGAAAATATGCAGACAGAACATCTCTTCCCTTACTGTCTGCCAAGTATCTGCTCAGGCAGCTGAATTCCACCCTTCTAGCCAATTTCTTATGGCTTATGTAACACTGCTAAATCTTGATGTTTTGTTCACATATAATCAAAGTTATTTTATAAAAGCAAAGTTAGTTGTTTTTTTTTTTTTTAAGGTCAGAACTATAGCTGGATTAGGATTGTGTTCTCCCATCTGATCTTCTCTCATCTATTTATGCTAATAAAATAAGAACCAGAAAGAAAAACATCAGGCATGATTAAGAAAAAAGAGGGCAGGCCTTTGCAAGTAGAGTTCTTGTTAAGTACAGAATTCATGAATCTTGAATCTTGAATGTCTTGAATGATACTACCCTTCCCCTGGTGAAGATCTGTTACAGGAAAACATGTATTAGGAAGGATATTGGACAGGAAACATGTAAAGGTTGCTACTCTTTGGCTTTCACTGGTTGCCTGCAATTTCTCATTTCTGTACCCATGCACATACATCGGTAAGACTGAACTACTTTATTCATTGCCATCCCTCAGCTGTGTCTTAAGTATAACAAGAGTATTACGTATATGAAAAAGTTTATTTTAATCCATATACACCTCATAATTGTTCATTCTCTGTTGTATCTTCTTTCTTCTACCTGCTTTTTATCTGTGTCCCTGTAACCTTGTCCTTGTCTTTCCTGTAACTCCTTTGAGAATCTCCCCTTGAACGTTTCCCATATGAAATTAATACCTTCCCGTATCAATAGTGTAGGTTGAAGAGGACAGTTGTCCTGGGACAACCATGAATGATTTGTAAATCCTACTGACTGTCCGCCTGCCTTCCTCAGTTAGTGGCTTTTTGACTTCAAGCCATATAAGCTTAGAGTTTCTTACTACATTCAGTTATGCCGCCACATGCCATTCCCTGTGCCCTTCCCTGAGCCCAGTGTCTTCATTCCAGACAGTAGCTCAGTAGGTGTTCTAAGCCCCACTTACCATGGTTGTAAAAGGGAACGCATACAGAAGAATAGCGGGGGATATACGTTCATTCACTTCAGTTTTTCCATTCATTAAAAATTCCTTTATCAGTATTTAATCTTTCATGCTAACAAAAAATATTTCTATGTATGAAGTACTTCTACACATTAAGTACTTAGCATGCTGACAGCATACTTGTTTCAACAATGGATTAAAAAACAGAATTATATAATGGGGCATAAAATCAACATATGAAAGCGTCTCTATCTGTAACTCCTGACAAACAATTCCTTTTTGTGCTATTTTACGACATGTTTCTTGTGTTTCATTTTATCCTCTTTGGCCAGGGAGATCCTGCAGGTCAAAAGGAAGTCTTTTAGTCTTATAAAGAAAAAAATCTAGAAGGAAGTTCTCAGAGTTACAGTAATTCCTAGAAAATTCCTACAGTAATTCACAGAAATTCCTAGCTAGCATAGAAAAGATCTCTCTCATGTTAGCGAGCCTTACCTGTGCACTAAAGGCTATTTCACTGCTTTTTCTGAAAATAGTCTCTTTTATCTCGGAACTTTCCTGTTGTCTCAAGTACCAGACTTATTTAAATACTTACATAAGTCTACTTTGGTGCTAAATACAGTTGCTGTCATGCTTCAGACTTCATACATAAAGGCTAGATTTAAAAATCTGTTTCACTTCCTTAGTTACCATGCCAGTTACATTTCCTGCAAGACTTTCCTATAAACATGTTTTCAGCTTTGAAGGCTGACAGTGAAAACCATGGAGCCAAGACCACAGCTAGCATGTAGTAAAGTACAAGATAGGATATGTGTAGCTGCTACCACAGCCTTTACAATTCTTGGATAACCATGCCCCAGGAAAATAATGTCTGAGGCAACATGCAAGGACTGTGGCAGCTGGCAGGCTGCTCAGTGCTTCAGTGCTTTTTTTTTTTTTTTTTTTAAAACAGTTGGAGGATTTTAGTTACTGCTAGAAGAAGCCACCAGCAAGAGCTGGCATTTTGCCTGTTTAAGAGCTGCTTCTTTAGCAGGGGATGAGATGGGGAGCAGTGCACTGCAGTTGCTCTTAGGGTTCCTGTTTTGGTTTGTTTCTCCCTCCTAAAGAAAAGAATTGGAGAAGGCAGAATGTCTTCCCTGTAGGCCCAAAGAATGGGAACAAAGGGCTTAGTAACAAACTGGCAGTCATTTTGAAATACTGACCACTGAAACAGCCAACTGGATTTAATATAGGTGGACCATTTGTTCCACTGATGAGAGCAATGCTGTCCTGCCGGTACTGCTGCGTGACCTTCAATGAAAAAACTGCTCATCTATGTTGCTTCATGTCCATAGCTACTGTTCTGACAGAACTGATGCCTGTGTGTGCTAGAGGCACAGCTGCTGCTCCTTGTTCAGCCAGTTTGTTTCTCCTCACTATTATTTCTCCATGTCATTAGGAACTGTCAGTTCAGTTTCTTTCAACTAATAATGGTGAAGGGCTGCTTAGAGGGCCTTAACCCATGCATACGATTACACAGCATTTGAATCTGACAGTAATAAAACATTACATTTTCTAAAAGTTGACTTCAGTCACTAAGAGTTGGATTATTATTTTAAAATTTTCTTTTACTGAGAGCTGTAAAAAATGTTTGCCTATTTTTTTTTTTTTTTAATACAATAACACTGTATCTTCCCCTGCATGTGCCTAGTGTATGGCTGTAAGTGTGAATACATAAAAATCCTCTGGCCTTTGGAAACATAAAAAAGGAATATGGTTCTTACTTACTTAGGGTCAGCTCAGTTACTACTGCTTTCTGAAGTCCATCTACCTAGAAGAACTAGTTTACAGAAGGAAGAAAGTACATAATAGCAACGTACAACACAGGTAGCTTTTCCTTAAAATAACTACTTTGTGTATGAGTAAAATCAGGGCATAGATTATCGTTCATACACTCAGTATGTTTTCAAAACAAGCACCTTAAACTAAACCATTGGTCTCCAATTCTTTGCAAACTAATCCAAGTGAAGAAGACAGCTAGTGAAGAATTTAAATTAAACCATACTATTCTCTTTTTCTCAAGGACCATTTTTTCAATGATCAGACATCTGTTTTTTTAAAACCCTCCTTTAAGTGAAAGTGGCAGAACTTTGAAGGGACTTGGTTAGCTACCCATACAAGTGTTATGTTCCGTTATGGTGCATCAGGGAAATGGTCTTATGGTTCTTCAGTAAGTTGTTTATCTTTTAACTCTGACACAGGGCCTGGTCTAATTATAGGACTCAATTTCAGTTCTTCAAATCCTACATAGATTCAAGTAATGGTTAGTTGTTTTCCTGATTATATTCAATTTCTCCACCTGAAAAATAGGTAAAAAGCAGTAACCCCCAAATATCCTTGCAGTCTGTTAATGTAATTACTAGGTACACAGACACATAGATAACCTATAGAATAGCCACATTTTTACAATAATTAAGCTTATTGAGAAATAAACACCCCTAGATTGCCCACTCACACAATAAAGCAGATTTCCCTAGAGCAGTTCCACAAAGTCTGATACTCCAAGGGGAGAGTGTGGCAAGACAGAGGTGAGCCAAAGATAGGCTTATTGGGGAAGAAGGATCAGTTTTTAATAACAGCAAAGAAAAATCACAACAGAAAGTCTCCCTTTGGCTTATTATGTAGCCATTTATTTTGTATGGGGACTAAATCTACTGTGAATGTCATCTGGCAGGTACATTAAGAAACATGGCAACTAATGAAGTGCTTCCAACTCTTGACCTTTGCCTGTGCTTTCTAGAACCCCCCACCTTCTTGTGCCACTTTTAAACTAAAACCTTAATTTTTTGTTAAATGGAATTATCACTGCTCTGTGTGGAAAAAAAAAAAAGTTGAAATGTAAACATCCTCAGTTCAAAAAATAAGATAACTGCTGTTAAAATCCTGGCTCTGGGAAAGGAAAACTCCAATGTCTTCAATGTTTGGGATTCCACTCTTAACAGTTTACCTGTTTGTTTTGATTCAGATGTTTACATTTAGAGTTTTTATTCCACTCTTTAAGGAGATGAATACAAATTGGTTAAAACACTATTTTATATAGCAGCATCACTGAAAGAACTATAAATTAACAGAAAATCTTATAAATAAGGGAGAAAAAACTAGAAGTGTACCATAGTAAGTTTTCTTACCTTAGTCTCTCAACAGCTCGCTATTCCTTAAAAGGTAGATTTCATGTTATTTTTAGAAATCATCAAATTCAGTCCTTCTTTGATTAATCTAACAAAATTTGCTTCAAACACATTTAAGTCAAATAGTTCAATTCAGATATGTTTTTAATAGCTGACCTTGATTCCAAAAGATTTTTAAGTTCTGACTTCAAATACTGAATAGGTTGTGTATTTGATACTTAATTATTGATTAAAGTGTAGTTAAACTGTAAATAAGACTTGGCAGATTGCAAGCAGCCAATTGATAAATCCGTGCTTTAGTACTACAATTTTATTTCCTTTAAAAAAATTGTTCCCAGGAGATGAATAAAAAGTATTGCTGTTAGAACCAAATGTGGTTCTAACAGACCTGCTTATTATGTGTCAAGAAATGCTTTGTGAGTATCAGCCTGCATTGTTTGCCGCTTCTTTATGTCAATGAGACAGCATCTGCTAGTCTATGCAAAGAATATGAACAGGAGAATGACGTATTTACCTGCTCTAAGAATAAGGAAATTCTGTATTCTTCTAACTAACAGAAACAACTAATACTGACACATCACAAGGCAAGCATCGCTTTCTTAGTATACAGGAAAACACTTCAACACAAAAGTACCTTTACATTTTAAGTCATGAATCTGTTTAGCATTGAGAACATTACATAAAAATAATCCTATCAGTTATTATATTACACTCTTTATATAAATGGATTGCTACTACTCCCAAGACACTAAATTATTTTCCAAATAACGAGAAATACAATGCATGTAAACAATTAAAAGTACCAAGTTCCAAATTATTGGCTTTGTTACTCAATGAAGAATTTGCCTACAAGAATTCTGACTTTGAATGCTTTTCAGCAAGATGGGCCATTGACTGTGCTTGTGTACTGTGCCACGATTCTGGGAAAAGGCAGGGCACATCCTTTCATATATGCAACAGCAACGCAAGTGCTGGAGACAATAGCTCATGCCAGCCTGAGTGCTACTAGTCTGATTTTTGTTGGTACTGTTTTGTTTTTTTTTTGGTTTTTTAAATTACTACCTTCAGTTCTGTATCCTCTGTATGTCACCATAATGTGAAGTTACTGTAGTTAGAGAATCATTCTGTCTCCTCAGTGAAGTAGCAGTAAAGAGATACCACTTGCCGACAGGAGATGACATTTTAACGAGGGAAGATACAGTAAGGGACACTTTTCCCAAATCCTTTCAGGAATTACTGTTTTGACTGACACAGTGAGACCTGCAAAACGTGGAAGCTGGAACACTGTGTCTTCATGGGAAGTGCAGAAAGAGCAAAAGTGAGAGTTGGGCAAAAATAAGACAACCTTTGTTTGTGGCTGGTTTCTTTGTTTTGCTAGTGAATCTTTATACACCACTTGCTGCAGACTGAAAACTTTGCAGCTATGTGTCTCTAAATAAGATGAACTTAAATGCTCAATTAATATTTTATCGCTCTTTCAATTATGCCAAGTTTCATTTCATTGGTTTTCCTAGATAGGACACCTGGAAGAACCTGCTGAATATTTGAGATAAAAGCATCCAAGCGAAGACAGTACTTGAATACATTCAGTTTATAGAATAATAGATTTACATCAAACTCAGTAATGTTACTGGTATTGAAGTATAAAAACAGCTGCTCTCTAGAAAGAATCGACAACAACAACAAAATGCATAGCCTCATACTTACTATCTGTAGCTTCAAGAACATATCCTAAAACCTTCTCCAAAATTGTGAATGTGGTTCAGAAATACCAGTACGCTTTTGCCTCACAATACTCACATTTTCTGTATTTAACCAAGGATATTGTAAGACACATCCAGAACACCGAGGGGAAGAAGAAACTAAGACAACACAAATAGTGTGAATATCCTAAAGGATAGCATTAAGTAAATTACATTAAGTAAGTTATCCTACATTTCATTGCCTATTCAGAGATGCCAAGGGCATCATAAAATAAATGAACATTTCTGCCCATCCTGACATAACATTCCCACCTCCACCATACCCACATCCACCTCTGCTATGGCAAATGCAGCACAAACACTGATTTAAACATCCTTAGTGGTAGTTATGTATTCTGCATTTTACCTGGGAGGCATACCAAACCTATGTTTTAAGATTTTATTTTAGGTATCTGCATCTCAGGGCATCTTCTGTAGATCTTAAGTAATACGGCAGAGCTTCAGTTCCTATGGCATGGCAAGGGGGCAGTGGAATTCAGGCAGTTCAGTTTGGTGGAGCTGGACAGTTGAGTTTATAATTCAGAGTCCTCAATTTTGGCATTTAAAATGCCTGAGTTGATAGGTTTCTGCTCCAGTGAGCGTGTGTCAAGCTATGAGCAGCCTGATATGCTCATACATGAAGCAGAAATGTCACATCTAATTGACATTACACCCTCTTCAAAATTAGATAACTGTAAAGCATATTTTATTTACTTAATAATAGATATATCATTATGGTTTAAGAAATAGAAATAACTTTCTTCTTGATCGCAGTGGTGCACAATGGCATGATGAAGAAGCTGTGGACTGTTAAGAGCCCATGGCTATTTTGTTGAAAGGACCCACAGAAGCCAGAGTGAAGTGGTAACTATTCACTGCCCATAGGAGAGAAAAGCCTGTAAGCTCTAACTGCCACCTAGAAGGATTCTACTTCATTTGACATACTTTACAGTATAAGCCAGGGTTACAATAACTGGATGGTTTGGGGTGCAATGTTGATGCCCAGCCTAGATGCTGGTACACATTTCTTCTAGAAACTTTTTCCCTTCAATGGAAGCAAATTTTTTTTTCTGTCCTGAGAAGCCATGACTGAACTTGCCAAATACCCCAGCCCAGCTTGCTACCCAGCCTAGTGTGGCTCCAACACCAGGCCACTTGAAAAAAGTGGAAGGATTACAGAAATTTACATCACTTAGAAACAAAAGCCCCATAAGCCCATAAAGCTTCTGCCATAGAAACAAACCCAGCTTTTCTTTGCATCTGCTGGCACCCAGGAGCATCTTCATATTGGTGTTACTGTACAGACGATGCTAGAAAAGCGTGTGCTTACAATGCCACCAATATCAACCAGGGGTGTGTGTATGCACGCGCATGTATATATGTGTATATATATATATATATGTATTTAAAGAGGATCCATGGAAGCTGTCAAAATCATGGCTTTGTCAGCTTTTCTAGAAGGCGACAGCCTGAGGACAGACGAAACTGCGTGCATGTGTGTGCCCACAATTTACCTCTGATTACCACACAAAATAAACAAGATTATGATTTTTTTTTTTCTCACATGCTGCTGCTTATCACTTCCTATAATCAATTAACATACATTTTATCAAGACAGTAATCAACAGTTTGAAATACAGACATCATCAGTTCACGTACCAGTAAGTTGATACCTATAACGCCAGTCATCCTGCCTAGAAAAAGGGATCCTTGGGCAACTGAAGACATTCCAGGAATATAATGGCAAAGCCTCTGATCAGAGCATTTCACTGACTGAGTGTGGAAGTTATTAAAATGGTACAAAGGCATTATTTGAAAGATACATTAGGCTTTGAACTGCGAACTTTCATTCAACTCGAATTTTGCTAAAACAGCATCACAAGAATTATGCTTAACTGCTTATCCTACCAGCATGGCCAGGCAGTCTGTTTACCTAAAGTTTATACACATCAGTCCCCATACATACTTGTCTTAGTTTGAAATACTGCCATGCAACGATTAGATGACTATTACAAACTGGAAATCCCAATGAAAAATCTCACATGATAGAGCAATGAATGAACTTTAGAAGTCATATGTTAAATTTTACATTTTACCTTTTCCTACAGCATATGTACTCAGTCCACTTAGCGTTTTATTTTATTAATTTTTTTTTTGGTGGGCCACAGTTGCTGAGATTTCCATGTGCTCTCCTGCTCTTAGTTACCTTTAAGCATCCTGGCCACTAAGACTAGGTTCAGCAGCTCTGACTAATCCAGCTACTTGACAATATCCTCCGTTGCTTAGGAGCATGTGAGAGCACCTGGAATGTGATGGGAGCAGCTGGAGAATTTACCTAGTGTTGATGCAAAGGAAATAATGGGTAACATTTTTACATCTCTTGAGTTGGTTTAATTATCCATCAGTAGTAATTGCAGTGATACCCTGCAGACAAGCATTATGAATTCACACACACACAAAAAAATAAAATGCAACAAACATCTATGTAAACCTTTTTACTCCATCAGCACAGATTTTTGTCTATCACTTCAAGTCTGAGCATCAGAACATGGATATAATGATCAAACACACCAAGGGAAAACCAAGAAATTTTGTTTTAGTGTGGTAGTCTTCGGTTTTAACTGTTGTTTATTCCTGAGCATATTGTGATTAAAAGGAGGCTTTTCCTAGACTAATGTTTCAGTTTTTAAAAAAAAATATTTAATATTTTTTTTTAATTACAGTTGGATAGCGTCACTTCACTAATTCAGGCTGCCAAGAATTTAATGAATGCTGTGGTGCAGACAGTGAAAATGTCCTATATTGCATCCACAAAGATTATCAAGATTCAGAGTCCTACTGGCCCACGACATCCTGTTGTGATGTGGAGAATGAAAGCTCCAGAGAAGAAGCCCTTAATTAAAAGAGAGAAGCCAGAAGAAATCTATGCAGCTGTCAGAAAAGGTTCTGCAAAGAAGAGAATCCATCCTGTTCAAGTCATGAGTGAATTTAGAGGCAGAGAAATAGTCTAATATTCTGCCACTTTGTGTCTCTATCTTGAAATTCTAAGTTTTTCACCTCTTCCCCCTACTTATTTAATAATAATGTATGTTAGTGTTTTGCTTTCCCCTAAATCTCTAAGTTAACACTTGCTTAAATTACTTTGAAAACAATGTTGGATTAATTAACAGCACACAGTTGAAAAAAATTGTCTTGCAGTGTCAAACTATCATGTCTTTATACTGCATGTTTTCAGCAGAGCACTTTGAGTGATACGTGAGAGGACTGTGCTACAGTAGTGGAAAAGCAGGATGCAATGTGCCGAACTCTGCCGAAAGTCCTGCATCTGCTAGGGACAGGCATTCCTTCAGTAGGGATGAATGAGGCCAATCTTAAACTTAATTGTAGTTTATGACATACAATATTTTTGAACACTGTTTACTGGGAATGTCCTTTATCAAGATAGTTACACTGTGATCAAAACAGCTGGACTACTTTATGCTGAGAATTTTGGCCTTTACTTTTTATCCTGTTTGAAAGGTCCAAAGATCAACCACCTCTAAGGCCCAGCTTTATGTAAAAATAGAGGAAATGTAAACTTGAAAATGTTTGAAGAAACAAATGTTATAACAACATGGACATGATAATGTAACAAAAAAGCACTAACTGCAGCACAGCAATAATAGCTCTTTAAAACGGCCTTTGAAACGTTACCATTGTTCAGTGTTCTGTTTCCTACTGTATTCTGTGACCTCTAATTCATCTGGCTGATTGATTATTGCAGTAACAACAGAAACTTTTCTAATCACAGCACAAAAGAACAAGTATGAAATGCATCATTATTCCAAGTCTACTGTGCAAGTGACACAGACACGTCTTGAATCTGAAGAATGGTGAGATTTTTGCAAGGTAACTAGCCAACTTGATGGCTTTGCTTATGGAAGTAGAGTCCCAAACGTAGGACTGTGCTGTCTAGCAACTTGCTAAATTACTGCATTATATTTCAACATACATAATGAAGATAAGCGATACTACTCTGATTATCACCATTCTGTAAGATTCTTATGGAAAGATTTTTTTTCTGGATCTGTTTAAATACTAAATCTGCTTGGGCTGACTTTTTAAAGCAAAAGTCTTCCCTGCCTTATCACTAATTTTTCCCAGACCTCACCTAACTAAATGTCTTTCCTTAGCAAGTAGATTTTTCTTTCCTTTTTTTTTTTTTTTAAATTTGCTCAGGTATAAGAACTCCCTCAAATTGCAGAACTTCATGATGCATCATTGACTACGATTAGGAGGAGGTTCCGAAGTATGGGCTACTGCTCTGTCATTTACTACCATGTTTGCACAATAGTGCCCCTAAACAGCTCCACTTAGGCAGCAGAAATAACCTTGAACTGTTTTTGTTTTTTCCTGTTGTGGCTGCTCTCTAAGAGCCTGTGCACAGGATCAGGACAGTGGAGCAATGTAAATTTCTAGGCCGTTGGTGAAGAAGCTCCACAAAACCTATAGTCATCATGCATTAAAGATTTTACAGATCAGTATTCCACTGTCCCCAACTTTACTACTGTACTATCTGTCAAATGAAATAAAATGAAGAAGCTGGGGGGGGGAGGGGGAACAGCACTTTTCCGATACAAATCCCCTCCCATATTTTCACAAGATCTTGGCAACACATGTAGGTACTTGCTAATCCTTTTAGGAATACACAGTGGGAAGCAGTTAACAGTCAAGTAGAGCAGGTAGATACAATATAGAGCTGGTCATATGATATACGTTCAGTATGTCTGCTAGCACACTAAGCAGAGCTAAGAAGGATATTTTTTTTTGTGGTGCACTGCTCGGGAGAGTATAGATTGTCACATCTTAAAGCTAAAATCTCCAAATAGAAATTCAGGCTCTGGCCCACCCTCTTTGATTACATATTCCCCATACAACATTCAAGTCCAAAAGGCAACAGGCAAATTAAAATAATCTTGGGCTTGGGGGGCATTACTCTTGAAAAAGAAAAGAACACACCTCGCATCTCTGGGATACATCTTTGGTATAAGTTCACATTGACATTAGATGTTTGTAACTTATGTTTTGTTTTCATATTATTAATTAAAAGATTGCACACCACTTTCAGCATTGTGGGTTGTTTGGATGTGTTTCTGTTCTAGTCTCCAGCAGTAGCAAAACCCTGTTTAAATGCCTGCCAGGCTTTCTTATTGCTGTAAGTTCCGGCTTCTCTAGCATACTAAGTGTGATCTTACTAGCCTGGTTTACATTAGAGCTCTTCTAGCACTCTCATCACTAAGACACAGTTTATTGCTTAATATCATGTTCATGACTACAATACCAGTCCCAGCTCTTTTAGCCTGGCCATTCTCAATAGCCAGTTTCATCTCAGCATCCAATACTGTCCCTACTACATAGGAATTTATTAGGGGTGGGGAAAAAATATGTAAATGAACAAGGAAATCAAAAGCCGCAGTTGCTTTCTGAGAATAGCTAAAAGAATGATGTGTTAACTGTATCTGGACTTCTGCTTCTTGGCTAAAATTCAAACCCAAGTGAAAACATGACAAGGTGAAGTTTATTCCTACCTAAGGAGACAGAGAGATGAGAAACAAATCCTGAAGTTCTAAAAAATCTGTTGTATTAGCTCATTACCTCCCTCAGCAGATCTGGAAAGTAGGCAACCTTCTCTGCCACTATTAATAATGCTGATGGACAATGTGCTGCTCAGTATGCTTTATTCAGACACAGTTACTTACTTCATTCTGTAGTTTGCACATTCCTTTCTAGCCCTGGTTTTCAGAGAATATTTTTTCACTTCGCTGTTGTTTTGCCTTAGTGTTTGCATGGTATCCATAGTGTAGGAGCATTGACCTTGCAAACTAGGTTCTTAGCTAGAGTAGAGCTTTACAGGGCTTTCTCATTCCAGCAGCTCGCATCGTTTCATTAGCTTACCTCATCCACTCCCCATTACCACATTATGGTACAAAGCGTGACGGACAACTAGGGCAGTTTTATTTAAAAGAAAAAAAAGTCCATAGACTATGTAGCCTTTGGACTACATAGATTATGTAGTTTGTACATTAGTAAAAGAAAACAAAATTAAACCATTTCTGAGAATATTGAAGCTGTTGATTTTTGATTATTAAAGCCCACAACCTGGTTGCATCACACTGCTCTCACTGCTGATGTTGTTTCCTGTAATATTTAGTGCTTTTCATTTATAAAAGGCAGTTCTTGTCACTGCAGATTGCACTGCGCATAGCTTCCAGTTTGTCCCAATTACTCTCTTATTACCTGAACTTAGTGAGCCATTCCTGGTAAGTAACGTAAGTCCTCTAATACCTTGGAACTTCAGAGAACTCAGAAAAATTAGGTATGTGTCCGTCCACTTCTGCCCACCCCTGAAGCCCTGCCTTTTTACACAATAAATCTGCTTTGACATAACTGATTGACTGTGTTCGGAAGGGAATGGTATAGAATAAGGTGGGAAATAGCTGGTAATACACTCTTGGTTTGGCCCAATCGTGCCATTAACCTGGTAACTGTAGAGAAGCTTTATAGCTGCATCTTCAGTGGAGATGACTAGGCAGTGTGGCAACACACAAGTCTGCCATTCCAGATGGTTTTAAAAGGGGTTTTAGATCTTTTGAGGGCATCTTGTGCTGTTTTCAGTGGGTTTACAGTTGAAGCGTTTAAGAAACAATGTGTTTATAAATGAAGTTTAAATGAGTTTTTAGAAGCATTATTTTTGAAGAAAATATTTGTAAGTTTTCACCAATAGTAGACAATAAAATTCTACATGGTCATACCTGCTGTTTGTGCTCCCAGCAACTACTTGTCCCTTGTGTACTGTTCTTGGTTAAACTCTAGCGATTGCCCATGTATTTGGCTCAGGAAGTAAGTACATAAATTAGAGCCCAATCCCTTTGGTTGGATTAAAACAAAACTGTCATTCATTTTCAGAAAAGAAGAATCTAAAATCAAATACAGCAAATAATGACTATCCATGCAAATAAACGTGTTTATTCGCTTGTGTCTGTTTAACTATATTGTTTTTTGTTTTGTTTTATTTTTGTTTGGTTTTTTTCCTTTTTTTTTTTTCTTCTTTTTAGCAATAAGAGTAAGAAGGGACCTTGTACCCTTTTTACACTCTGCAGGGAGACTTCTCCTCTGCCTGCCTCTACTCCCCAATCGTTTCACCCCCCTCCCCCCTGAAAATCACGGTAAGAGGACTTTTTTTAAGTGAGAAAAGCTTAACTTTCTTTAAGGCTAAAACAGCAGTGAAATTTAAAACCTACTTTCTTAGAACATGTTTTGGATGAAGTGAAACTATCAATAGACAATCATAAGATTGTGGAACTGAATCACTGGTAGCAGATAAACGTGTCTGTTCATCCATCCCAATTCTGCAGCCTCCTCTGCATCGCCTCCTCTGCATCCAGTTCAATTTTGTTTTTTAACACTGAGGTAAGCTCTGGCTATACACAATTGCTAATAACCCACTTCCTCTCCAACAACCCACTAAAAACACTGTTGTGCTGTGAAGAAAGTTAGCATAATAAAAGCAGTGATGAGAAATTGTCCAACAGAGTGCAATTTAAGAGTATATTAGTAATTAAATAATAAAGATTAAGCAGATTACACCATTTCATTTGTGTTTTCCCTGGCATAACAGAAGTGATTTACTCTGTCAACATGGTTAGTGGGTTTGTTTTGTAAAGCTTCCTTTGAAAGTGATAAAAATGCTCCACACCACGGATGAAAAAATTTTACAGATTTTTTGTTGCACACTAAGTGACACTGCTGCAATGATGAATACCCACCCTTCAATTAATAACCTTAACTCTTTGGAAACTTTGTAGTAAAAAAAAAAAAAAAAAAAATGTATCCAAAACGGAAATGGCTTTAGAGTTATGTAAAACAAACCAAGAAAATGCTTCAAAGTCCCTGGTGTCTACCATCAGGGGAAGAAACTTACTGCTAGTCAAAGAAATTGAAAGCTGAGGGCCTAATTTTTGACTCCAAAATACAAGAAATATTTAAGATCTGAGCCTGCAGTACAAGAGATTGATCTAGCAATTTTAATTTTAAGGAGTTCTTAATAGGATAGGAAACTATTTTCTACTTCCTGATAGTGAAAATGGCTGCATACATGTGTAAGCAGGCTGTAGACTAAGGAGACATCTTGTCATGCAGGATGATGTTTCCTTTGGAGTCTGTCTTCTGCGAGCCTGGCTACATGTATTTTAGAGCTATTAGCTTTTCTGCCGTGGTTCTCAATTATTTATACATAATACAGGAAATGATTTAAAAGCAGCTGAAAATAGTCATGTGGCTCATCAGCTGGGGGCAGATTGTACCTCCTGGCACTCCTCTTCCATGGAAGCAGAGGGACCAAATGTCAAGGGAGCCGGTGCTAACTGCTTCAGCCAGCCTGCTGGTAGGTATTTTGTCTGCTAAGCTCCCAGAGCTCCCTCATTAGATAGAAACACGACAGGAAATAGCTCCCACGCTTTCAAAACATGGAACAGAGCATCAAGCTCTGTTCGCCCAGCTAGACAGCACAGCTGACAGGAGGGGAGAGAGAGGAAGAAAACTAACCTTTCTTTGTATTTTTTAAGCTTCTCTGGTGGAGAAAAACATCTTTCAAATGAAGGACTTTTCCAGGAAAACAGAATTTCCCTGGAGGGAAGACCTTACAAGAATTGAGGAAATTTTTGCCTTCCAATCCCTCTGTGAACCCAATCTAGTCCTGTTTTCTCCATCCTAAACTTGTTCCTGACCACAGATTTTACAAGTGTATAGATTTTGCATTACTCACCCAGGTTATTTTACAGTAACTTACGCAACTATTGGAAGCCTTCCTAACGGTAAGTTACACCGATTATGTTCATGTTACTACTTATTTCAATTTGAGGTACTAAGGACTTCACGCAGCAAGCCACAAAGTGCAAACCCTCAGTGATGTCATTTAGAGCTTGAATAGGCAGCAACCAACAGAAAGGATAAATAAAACATTCCTACTTAGGCCTGATAAGCACGTCCTATGAAAAAACATCATGAGGTTTGTACCATATTCTTCTGCTTAATAGCGACCACTACACAGCTGTTACTAAGCACTTTTAACTAAAAGGAAAGGGAGGGGGACCAGCACTATAAATGCGATGTTGCATGTAGATGGTACCTACTCGTACATTAAGATTCAAGCTGTCATGGCAGGCCACGTCTTTATGCACCAACAGGTGAGGTCCTGCACACTCGGGATGTGGCTGCTGTCACAACTTCCTGTATTTTGTCCTTTACTGCCAGGTGAAGGAATGGGCTTGCCTGGAATACCACCTGTATTACTGTCCATCATCTGACACATCCTAACCACAATGTGCCTCTGTGTGCTCCAGAAGAATCAACTCATCTGATGCTCAGGAACTTAACTGGGAGTCCTCTGGCTCCTCAGAGGCACTTGGCTTGCCTGTCTGCAAGGTTGGCCAGAAAGGGAGGAGAGGAACGACTGAATCCCCTGCCACAGCTTCCTAGCATTATTCACGTGCAGTGACCAATTAACCCACCATCCTTTTCTTTTCTGATCCACCCTTTAATTTCCACATATACCATTTCCATATATCCCATTATCCCATCCCATTTTGATATTCATGCCCTTCCTTCAGTATTAGCTTTCTGTTCTCAGTCCTGGACGCTGCATTTTCTTTAAGCAAGAGGTTTTCAACATTTCTTTAAGCATGAAGATTTTCAACACGCTCACCCCACTTCCCAAGGTCCCATTTTGCTTCATCATCTTCTCAAAACATTACAAAAAAAAAGAACAAGGAAAAATGGGTATGTGGCTTGCTCAGCAGCCAGGCTAGATCTGCACAGCTATTCTGAGATCAGTGGTAAAATATCCTCTTGACAGTAGTTACTGTAGTCCTTCCTCACTAGCAGTTCTTTAAAAATGTTATCCCTCATTCCGGCTGGCTAAGACCGATCGGTCACCTTGAAGTGTGCTTTTGAGCAGGTAGAAAGCTTGCCACCAGTAAAGAGATATGCTCCCCCAAAGAAAATAAGTCTTCCTTGCCCTTTCCTCTTGCTGCATTTCAAACAACTTGTCTTTATTTAGGTAGGTTGGGGCCAACTTTAAAATACCACAATACAAAATATGAAGGTTATTAATACAGCAATCTAAAGGGCAAAGAGCTTATTGGTAGTATGAGCTATTGAGTCTTGTGGGTGGTGATGGCACATCCTCAAGCACTCTATTATCATAATGCCTGGGCTGAAGACTCCATTAATTTTCTGCATCACCAGCAGCTGAGGACCAAAGCTGACAGCCAAAAATATACGAGTTCAGTGTAAGCAAAATACACGCACAAATAAGCCTTCCCATCACCTAAAATACAACACCAGAACATAACAGGTCAGAAAACACATTGCAAAAGAAGGAATATAATGAAAACTACTCCCAAGTTAAAAAAAAAAAAATGCCATTAGTATACCAGTTTTAAGAAACATATTTCAGTTCCCAAGCAGACGTATATTTATCTTTTCTCTATGTGAATTCTGATATCTCAAGTGTGCTAAAATAGCATCACATATTTTGATTTTTTAGAGTATGAAAGGAGAAAAAGTGAACCACTCTTCCTACATTTTTGCTCAAAGTATACATAGAACATGCAAAGCCTCCCTGAACAGTGACTTATGCATTAAGACATGTGTGTAATTCTAGGAAGAGATTTTTCAATTAATTTTGGTTGGCTACTCATCAGACATAACAGTATATATTTTTCTTAACAAAAACATGTTCAACCTTATTTTAGATGAAGCAATAAAGGTGTTTGTTTTGTTTTCTTTTTTAAAAAAAGCTCTTTGCTGATCTTACTTCCTCATTCAGAAACTGTGCCCTACATTACTGCAATCTCCTTTTCCTTAAACAGGGTATCACCTCAGAATCACTTGGGCACAAAATTCACAGCCAAGTAGTTGAATCTTATTACTGTGGGTATTTGACTTTTATATACACAGACTGAACCAAAGCTCGAAAGGAACATTCAATATGATGTATAGATAATGGATACAGACCTATTGAAACCATTATTGCCAAGTTATTAGATAACATATGGTAGACTAATCATTTGTTGGTTTGATCTGTTTGACAAATTCATGTAGTTAGTACAAATAGTAATGAAAAATTGAATTATTTGAGATGCTGTATTCCCTATAACATGCAAATGTAGGCTAAAATACTCAGTGTTTGGGAAATCTTGACTGAAATACATTTACTTTTTGATCTGTCTTCAACACAATACTGTATCTTCTGGTATTGCCACTGAATTTACACCTTACATTATTTGGTCAGACTATGGTAACATGCTTCACATTCTGACCCACACTGACAAGATGTACTTCTTAACATTTCATCATGGTGGGCAACAACTTCCACTACAAAGAATCACGGATCTACCAGTATTGCAACAACCATAGCTAAGAATGTGCTTAAATGATCTATCACCGGGCCTGGTCCTGGGATCGTACCTATGTGCTTTGAAGAATAAAAGCCACACTGCTCGCACATTTTGTTAAGGTAACAACCTGTCTCAAGAATCTGCCAAGTACAGTCACTGTAAGGAACATTTCTTCCCAGAAGTTGCATGGACTGTTACAGAAGATGTAAATGTGAAAAAGTAGAAGCTTGCAACTCAGATTTCACTCTTGGCCAACTCCTGGCACATTCCACCATTCAGGAAAGCTCTCTTCCTTTAGATACAGACCATACACATGCCACAAATTCCAAAAGTACAGAAATACAGTAAAAACAAATAGAAGGAAAATTACACACACACCACAAACCATTTGCCTGTAATCCAACTATCCTAATGCTTAGCTGATTTTGCCCTAGGCTGACAAAAAAAATAACTCTCTTTTCCTGCTGCTGTCAAACTAAAACTGTTAGAATTCATAGCTAGTGCTATTGGAAGAACAGGAATGTTCATCCTTAGTGAGGTGTAGCATTTCCATATTCAGCTTCAATTTTCTGGTTTGGAAGTAATCTTAATGACAAAATTAAAACATATCAGCTGCGGGTCACAGCAATTGCATCAAGTCAGTCAGAAAGTAAATTGGAGCCTAATACCCTAACAATTAAAATAGAGCACAGAGTAAATATGTCCGCAGACCTCAGAAAAGCTTGAACAGAATATTTATATTTGTTAAGAAACAGGGAAAAAAGTAAGAAGAAAATTAATTAAAAAAAAAAAAAAACAAAAAACACAAAAACAAAAACCTCTTTGGGGCTAAGAATAATCTGTTTTCAATGTAATCATCTTTGTCTATCTGCAAACATTATGGAAACCAATGTATTTTTAAGTCAAGCAGGTGATATGTTAACAAGAATGATGGAGATAATTCACTTCCTTCAGCCTCCAATCTCCAAATTGTTTTCCTTATTTTACTCACCGAATACATAACCCTATGTTTTCAGGGCTGCTGGTCAAAGGAAAGCAGCACGTACAAATATACAAATTTCAGCAAGTGTATCCGCCTGAAATATCTCATCTGAAACAGGTACTGTAAATTCAACTCATACTCTCAGCTAAAAATAATACTCACAGGGTAGGCAACCCTATAACTGGAAGGAAATTCAAGACTCAAAACCTCAGAACTACTGTGTGTTTATTCCTCTTGTCCCAGACTCTGCTTTATTCTATTTTGCTTTTTTAGCTTGTACGTAAGACACTGTCTGCCACTGGATATTAATAGATCCAGGTTTCATAAGGTAACGGGTTTAGTTTGTGATCTGAACTGAGGTTTCAATTTTTGAAAACGCATTCATACACCAGACCATGTTACAGTATCTTGGAGACTGGTGTCTAATGAACCCAAAGCTTTAGGGTAACTTTTAAAGGTCTCATTTTCCCCTTGAGTACCTCCAATAACGTCAACTGATGTGCCAGCCGGTCTCACCTCCACCCTCTCACTATTTTATTCCCAAGTCTCTGCCTTGTGCTGCTGGCCACATTTTCCTTCTGTCCCCTTCTGAGCTGCTGAGGTCTCCAGTAGCCTTGAACACCAGCGTGGAGCCTGCACTCTGGGGAAGTTCACACACTCCCCAGCAACCATGTGTGGCTATTAACGGCGAACCCCAGTCTTCTCTGGGCTGCTGCAGGCTCCTTCTGAGATTTCTGCATAAGAGAATGCATTACCTATTTCTGAGATAAGAAAAAAGCGGGAGAGATGGAGGCACAGTGACATTTACATAACATGGAAAACTTCTGGTTTATAATTCTGTTGTAAAGCCAGCATTTCCCACAGGAAAGAAAAAGTGCTACTTTGCTCCAAAAAGGTCTATGGCATTTCTTTGTATGGAGTCTCTACACATTCCCACCTTGTACTCAGCACTTTGCAGCTACTAATTACGTGTAGACAGCAAGGAATTTGAAAGTAGCTACCAAACATGCCTTTCTAAGTGAGCTCCCTTTTATTTTGAGTTCTCTCTAAGATAGGAGTCAGGGGGACTCAATGCTTTTTAACAGAGAAAACAACAATAGTAAGATTCTTTGTCACAGCAACTGTACCCTGTAAGCACTGGGTAGCAATGTCCCCTGTCACAGGCCATCCTGCCTGAAGCAGAAGAGTAGCAAAAGCAGACCACTTTGCAGTGGTTTTTATACCAGCATTATAAACACTGATAAACACCTCTGTTGTGTGTCACCATCCGTCCATTCCCAGCCCCCCCCGCCCCCCCCCCCCCCAAAAAAAACAAAACAAAACAAAAAAAAAACAACAAAAAACAAAACAAACCAACCCAAAAAATCACCACCCTGTTTCTCTTCCTGAAGAATCTCCAGTAATAAACAAAAGATCCAATGATCAGCTTCTACCCCAGCCTCAACCTAACTGCAATTATTCACATCACTTCCTACCTGGAACCAAGACTCTCTTCAATTTTCATTTTTACTTGTTTTCTTTAATGAAGACACCAAGCTGTTTTAGCAAGCTGTGTTAATTGCCCACTGTAATCCTCAAAGATTCCAGTATTTAAAAGGATGATAAAAGACAGACTAGTGCCTTAGGCAGCGTACAGCACAGGATATCTTACAAAGTCAAACTAACCAGAGTGGCCAGAGGCTTTTCCACGTGATTTTGCAAAAAAGTCATTGTGATTTCTCAAGAGCAGTAATATTTCCTTACTTAGAGAGAGGGTTTTTTTTTGTTTGTTTGTTTATTTTGTTTTTAAGCTTCCATCTTGAAATTTCTGTGCTCTGGAAACAGATGGTAAACCACATTGTCATAAAACAAAACTAGAATTTCAAAAAAAAAAAAAAAAAAAGGGGGGGGGGGGGCGGGGATGCTGCAGCATCCCATGTCCACACAACTGACCCCAAGCTGGTCTGACTTCCAGAAGCAGGAAGACACTTAGCAGGCCAACACGGGGCAGCAACCCCTGCAGCATTCAGAGCATTGTACACTCCGAAATAACTTCATCTCCCATGAACAGAATAATTGAATGTGAATTGGACAACTATGGACATTTAACTGCAGGAGACTATAAACATAGGCCATCACAAAGATTCATAACAAAGGAACAGCAACAAAGCAAAGCTAGTATATACGTACTCTGTTTTACAACTAAAGACTATTTGACTTTTTTTTTTTTTTCCCTGGGGCATCCAGGCAGCAGGCCACATCTTTCTTCCTGGGGAACGATGACTTTCTGTACAGTAGGCATGCATTAGTCAGAGAAACCGATCATGAACAGACAGAATGAAAGTATATATAAGCTCCTGCAAACATTTAAATTACTGTGTTCTGGTACTAATGAATTAGTTCAGTATGAATTTCTACAAAGTAGAGACAAGAAGGAATTCTTAGGATAAATCTTTTGCGTACAAGAATTTATCTGGACAGATTATTCATCTTCCATAATTTTGTTATATTTTATTGAAGAAAACCAAAACATTTTAAGACTCGTATAAATGAATTATTAAACCCAGTTGAACTTTCTTCTTCCAATTACGGGCCATGCTGAGAGAGTGGAATTTTATAGTAGATTTGGATATAATGAAATTTGCAAAATGAGAAATTGAAATGATTTAAAAAAAAGATTTTTCTTCTAAAAATGCATTCTCTTGACATCTTTCATTTTCCCCCCACTATCTTTAGTGGGATCATTAAGTGCCATATTCAGAAAGCACCCGGTTTCTGCAAAGCAAAATAAATTGCTTTTGTACTAGTGTGGCAGTAGTAGCAAAACTGCAATTTTTATTCACCCCATTCTGTTTAACAACAACATTGGAGCGAGTGTGTTTTCTATTCATGTGCAGGTATTTTAACATTAGTAAAGCCATATGGAAAAAAAACAAGGCCTATGATAGATTTTCTATATGCTTTTTAATATACTCAATTTTCAGATATTTACTCTCTAGCAAGGCTTTGCACTGAAACTCCTTATTTTGTGTACAGAATACAACAGGTATTTTCAAAATATTTTCTCAGATTCTCACATATGACCTTAGTAAAGTCATTTGACCTTTCTGAAAATTATTATAAAGTAACACTAATGATATAATAAAATGAGTGTAACTAATTTCTGTAAAGCCATTCGAACGAAAAGTCTTCTGTTATAGGTAAATAAAGAACAATGTAACCAGTTCTTACCAGGTATTTTTCCCCCCTATGTCAACACCTTAAGAAGACCATTTCATTTTTGCTGCCCATACAAAGAAAACTATCTTGTTCTTCAGAGTTCTCCATTTAAGCTAGTATTCACCCCACCATTGCTGTCATGTCTTGACTGTTGATTACTGTAACTAAGCACAGTGAAATGATATTATCACCAAGCACATTTTTCCAGCTCTCCCCATAATTAAATGAATTTAATTCAATACAGTGCTTCAAACACCTACAGACAACAGAAAAGAAAGCCACACGAAACTTAATCCAGCCTAAGAACAGTAACATGCAGAACCCTTTGGTAAAAGTCCCTCATAAGATAACAAAGTAAATGCAAAGAATGATTGACAAGCTTGATGTGATGTGGAAGTACTGCAAATTTCACTGATGACTGGAAAACAAGTGAAATGCTCTTAAAATGAAGAGTAAACACTGAGCAATACAGAAGGAAAGACCTCAATAACAAAAAATAAAATCATCTCTGGCCTGTTTGGAGGGGGGGAAGCAGAGGGAGATTCCCTCTGCAGGAATTGAAGTTACTATTCATGTTTAGAACTACATTTGAACTTCCTTGTTAAATATCCTGAGGAAATTCTGTATCTTGAACCACTGTAGTTTTGTGTTTTTTTTGTTTTGTTTTGTTTTTGGTTTTTTTTTTTGTTTGCTTTTTCTCAGCAATTCTGAGAAAAGAATACAAAAGTTACTGCAACACAGAAAAAAAAGTGATTATAAAACATTTAGATTATAGATAACATTACTAAGAAATGGTCTTAATATCACAAAGTAATAATAATAATTAAAAAGACCTGGCAAGTCACACAGAGGTAAGGGCATATAAAGAAACTTCCCTCAGAAGCAGCGTATCTAAATTATTTCAGGTGACTGGTGATTTACTTCACTCAAACTAATTTCCTAGTAAAGAAGGCATGTGGAATTCTGCTGCAGTATGAAGTGCAGGACATGATTTATCTAAGGTAATCTACCAATGCATATGATTATTTATAATGATATTGATCAACAGTTGGTACAAAGACGATACGGAGAAGAGAAGGCTCCAGGGAGACCTCACAGCAGCCTTCCAGCACCTGAAGAGGGCTACAGGAAAGCTGGGGAGGGACAGACTCTTTGTCAGGGAGTGTAGTGATAGGACTAGGAGTAATGGTAATAGTAGGAATAAGAGTAAACTAAGAGAGGGTAGATTGAGATTAGATATAAGGAATAAGCTCTTTACTCAGAAGGTGGTGAGGTGCTGGCACAGGCTTGCCCAGAGAAGCTGTGGATGCCCCAACCCTGGGGGTGTTCAAGGCCACGCTGGATGCGGCTTTGTGCAGCCTGGGCTGGTGGGAGGGGGCCCTGTCCATGGTAGGGGGTTGGCTTTAAGGTCCCTTCCAACCCAAGCCATTCTGTCATTCTATATGTGAAGGATGTTAAGTGAAGCCAGTAAAGGCAAGAACACATCTTGCACACTAGGAACATCTAAGATCTTATTTACATGCCAGTGTAACATTCGGTATTTTTGTGAATGAAACCTATATACTAAAGGCTAACAGACCACATGATAATCAGAACATAAACTGGAAAATTTCAGCCTGCCTCAGAAACATCACTGCACTAATATTATGTTATATATATAATACACTGTACTAATACAATGTTATTGTGCCCCATGAAAATTGTTGCTTATGTGCAAGAACTTCTTGTAAGGACTAGTAAAGGAAGTCCTAGGTCTTTGGTCTTGAAGACACACCAAAGAGAGAGAGACACTGGAACTGGAATTCTGCAAGAGATCTTCTATTTAAAGACTAACTGGTCCTTTAGGATGTCTCATTCTAATTCAGTAAGGTTGGTAAAATATTATTTAAAAAGCAAAAAAGCAACAGGAACTTGTGTTAACCCTAACATGACTATTTTACCTTGACTCCGTATCTTTATGGCGGTTGCATAGAGCAACAGAATTTTATTTTTATTTTTTTTTACTTTTTATTTACTTACATAATAGAACAGTAGAGAGCTTGCCTTGAACCTCCTGTAAGACCATGAACTGGAGCAGCAGGTGGAATGCTTCAACACAAATGCTGCAAACAGGGTAGAAAGAGCAGAGAATTAACACTGAACACACTTTGCTTCTGAAGAATAAAGGAGAATTTCTGAGTTTGGCTAACCTGTATTTGTAGTCCAACTTTTTGAATTGTATAGAATTCTGTAGTCACTAATGCCTTTAGGATAGAACTCAACCTTCACGCTTGTGTAGGCCTTGCACAACTGTATACATGACATTCTGCTTTAGGAGAACAATATTCACACTGTTCCAGCTTCAAGCACTTAAATTAGCAGACCATGCAAACTAAGCAGGTGATAGTGACTTGTGATTTTAGCTCCTCCTGGGAGCAATTCAGAGCACCTGCAACAGTGGCATGCTTCAAATTGTCCTGGGGCAGCACTCCTGTCTCTTCCCACTGCTTATAGAGCAGGCCTACAAAGGCAAACCACCTTGCCAGCATAGCTAGTTGAGGTCCTAAACTTAGGAGGAATTGGTCCCCATGTGTTCAGCACACGCTGCTGGGGGGGTATGCAGGGGGAGCTGCTGGTGACTGCAGCAGAGCTTGGCTCTGCCTCTCTGCTGTGCCCTAATGCTGCCCTTGGCTGCCTCTGGTACTCTGCCTGCAGTGGGGTACAGCCAGGCAAATGGGGCAAGCTAGCTCAGTATGCAAAAATGAAAACAGCATAAGGGAGTTTAGCTGCTGGGATTCACCATCTGGCCCAAAGCCACTTCATGCTGAGTGTGAAGTGGCTTTGATCACAGCACACTGAAAATCTGTTAATATAACCACCACACTTCAGCTACCTGAAAGAATGCCCCCAACACCTCTAACCTATTAATTTACTTGAACTCTAAAGAGGAGAAAGTCACTATTGAATATAATTAAAAATTGCTGCCAAGGAAAAATATTTTTTGCCAGTTAGCAAAGGAAAAAAGAATTCCTTGATTTCACCAGCAACTACGTTCCAAAAATGATGCCTGCATTGAAAATAAACAAAAACTTGCTGAAAGGACTCAGAACAGCACTCTGCTATTCAGTTGTACATAAAAATTAAGAAATCCTCTTTCATTTAAGCACTGAAACAGAAATCCCAGAGGTCAGACCAACAGTCAGACCTAGATTTATCTAAGGAAGGGAGGAAGGAAAAGAAATGGTACAACTTTAGAATCCTCCTTTCTGTGACTCATCTTGGGTTTATTAAAGACCTATTTTTTCTTTACAACTGGCAGATTATTAAAAAGTCACATCACCTATATAGACAGTAAGCAGAGGAGCTGAGCAGCAGCATATGGACTGTATGAGGTGGATAATGCTAGATCTGCAGGGACAATATTTGTCATTGGGCTTTGTCTCTGTATTGTACTGCTACTTTTCTAATTAAGTGTGACAGTCATTTTCTTCTCTCAGTCACTCCCCAAACTGCAATGAGCTACTGCCTGAACTGTCTCCATTTGTGCAGCTATGATGCCACGCTGTCTGTAATGCTCTCTTGTCCGTTTTAATATATTAAGCCATCTGCCAACAACAGAGCATGAATAACAAGATTCAATCCATCTCTAATATGAGTGTAGTGCTCTCCTGTGCCATCTCCACTCATTTGATTAGCTTTTCTTCCATTTCTTCTCAGGATAGGAAAAAGACAATATTTTCCACTTTCCTACTTTCTGCCAGTACAAACACATTTCAAAAATCAGCCTAATCTAGTCACAGCCTTTTTGATTTACTTCAGCTAAGTAAGCCTCAAGAAAGGCTGTGTCACCTACCAAGAAGCTAACTTGGACACAAAGCATTTAAGTACGTTTTCAGAGTAGCCCTATGCCTTTCACTTGAGGCACACAGCTGGCTTACTAACAGCACTTGGCAAGCCCACATGCCCCCATGCCTGTTACGCTATTCTTCCCTGCCTGTTATTCCAACCTAAACTATAGGAGGAGGTGAATAATGACCATAAGGAGAAATAAACAGTATGATTAAGCAGGTTTACAGTACAGATACAGGAAGGACCCCAGGAAAGACAATTCCACGCAATCATTGCTACCAGTGATGAATATCCAGTATTTTACGCTTATCCAGTATTTTACCCTGCTTAAGTAAACAATCCCCGATTTGTCTACACAGATTCAGGATCTACAGGAGCACTAATAATATCTCTAAGACAAAATGTTAGGCTGACCATGCAGAGGCTGGACAGTTCTACCAGGATGACTTTGTAAGCTGCTGGCATGGGGAACAACTCAAGTCCTTGCAAGCGAAGACAGCTGTTCATGTATGGCCTGTTATTTTGGGACCTCCCTTTTTCCAGCATCTGTGGATGTAATATGCAGGGTCGGCACCTGATTTGATTTTAGTTTTACTATCTGAAGCATCTTGGACAATTCTTCGTTATTACTTGAAAATTCAGATGCTTTGCTGAAATCTGGATACTATGCTGTTCTGGGAGAATAGATACAGAATCTGATTCTTATTTACACTATGGTCCTCTGGGCAATGCAAAGAGTATAAATTACACCTTCATCCATAGGACAGCCCTCTGGACTCTCAGAGCACTTTAAAGGTATATTGGTATGAATAAGAATCAGAACCTGTGAGATGTTTCCGATATAAATTCTGCTCAAAATCTGCGTTCTGCTATCCTAGCTCCTTGGACACGCTATTTTCACATTCTCTACTCCTTGTATGTCAGGACAGTCTAGCGTGAATATGAGACACACATTGGCTTCTTCACAGTAAAGAAGAGAAAACTTAATTTTCTGCTTCAGAAAACAGAATTGCTGGTTCAGAAGGTCATCAAATACCAGTCTCCTCTATGGAAAGAAAACACTGAAAGGGAGGTCTTGTAAAGGAAAACTCTCATATGCTGTTGTAGCTGACTTTTTGGTGGTATGAGAAGATGGAGAAAGCACATAAGGCAGATCTATAACCACAAAAAGACTAATGTTACTTTTCAAAATATTTACGTATTTATTCTGTTCTGCCTTGATGCAGTAGTTGCAGATGAGAACTCTTCTTCAAAACTGTAAGAGTGACTCTAAGCAGCACTTAAAGTACCAGTTGGTATGCTGAAGCTATGATTAAAGAAAACAGACTACTGAGACTTTATACACATCTTCTGAATCATTCTAAAGCAGAAAAAAAATTCTTCTACCATTTCAGACACGGAGCGCATGACAATTAACTCCAAGCTGTCTTTATAGGCACAGAATTTAAATAGGAAATCTAATGTGAACCAATAATCTAAACAAGCATACTAATCAACACTACAAATTCTGTTCATGTTAGTCTCACCAAAAAAAAAAAAAAAAAAAAAAAAAAGAATCCCCTCTCTTTATCTCAACGCAAATTATAAAATATAGGCACATATCACATCAGGCAGATAGTTTCCAGAATTTATCCAGTTACCAATTTCTATCATAGGAATTGCTAGTGGGTAATGCTATAGTACTTGGAGTCACGACAGCATCTAACTAAAAGGACGTCTTAGTGATTATGAAGTGTGTCTCCCTGATGATACATAAAACTTTCTTTGTAACCTACATTTTCCATGATGAGATAGATCTAAGCATCTGCCCACATCTCCCGTCTGTACATAGCCAGTATTGTTAGACGTAACATCTTTCATATATTGAACATGGTGATCTATAAAAAAAGGACACTTCTTCTCTAAGTATTTGAATATATTACTTTAGTTGTGATTAAATGTCCCTTCTCTAAAGCCTCTCCTGTACAGATGGTGCAAGTCCTCCTCCTCCTATCATCAAAGCAGGTTTGACAGATCTAACGTTCTCATATGTCAGTTAATCTGCCATGACTGCAATGAAGTGTAAGATACTGCAGTCTTAAGATTTTTTTTTTTTTTCTGGTTTGTTGTTTTGGGGTTTGCTTGCCTTTTTTCCCTTCAGATTTGGGAGTTGTTTTGTGGACAAAGGAAAAGGTAATATCACACAGTCAGCTGAGTAAGTTAGCTAATTACAAAATACAGGCAACCCTCCCCTTTACTCAAAACTGTTCCATACTGAATTGAAATAAACAACTGAATACTATAACAGGGACATGAGTTGGGTTCTTCAGATCTCTGGGATGTCCCTGTACTCAAATGCTTTTCCTCTATGACCTAGTGAAAATACACTTACTCTGGAAAGTGGAAATGTCTCAACAGATAAGTCTAACAGATGGAAAGATCAGACAACTAAGTTGTATGCATTACACAACACTGCTTTTTGTGAGGCTTCTAAATGGACTACGTTTAGATTTCCATAGGAAGGAGGTATTATTTTTCTGTAACTACTCCTCTGCTAAATACCATGACCTATCTGGAACTCTTTTAATACTATTTATTGACTTGAATTAAGACTGAACATAGAAAATAGCAGGACAAACAAGGTTTGCCAAAATCAAAGGTGATTAATAGAATAAAACTTCTCATTTGGGGAAAAAAAATATCCTCTCATATGCTTGCACCTTGTGAAAACGTAACCCACACCTAGCCCTGCATGTTTGTTGTGGATGAGTTGAACTCTAACTCAGAAGCACCTCTTCAGCATTAGCCAAATAAAGCGAGATGTTTTGTGTCTTCCTGGTCAGTTACCTTTTGAATTTATTTGAAAGAAATTCAGCAGGTAAAAAACGCCAAGTTTCAAACTCACTTCTTTGACTGAATTATTGTTAAATAACCAGAACTGAAGTACATTGCTTCTAGTTATATACTTCCAGGAACAGAAATCCTTATATATATTATTTATTTAAACAGTAAAGCAAGCCTTAGCGGAGCAACTTTGTCAGCAATACTCGCAGTAGACTATTACAGTACTGCGGATGTTCTACTATGACCCTATGTAATTATAAATCAATGACTTCAAAAGAAGGATTTCTAGGTTCTTTACAATACCCAGGTTTTCACCCATTTTTCAATTGTCCATATAAAAGAATAGAGTTTCATAATCATAAGTGTAACAGATTTCTTTTAAGTCAGTAAAGCAGTACATAGATCAGAACCTCTTCCTGTATATTCAGATCATCTCACTCAGGGAGTGTTTTTTTTTCCTCCAAATTTAAGCTTAAAGAAGTCTAAAAACTAAATTACCTCTGAAAGCCTGTAGTGCTTCTAGAAGAACATATTAATATATTTCAGAATGAATGCATCAGTAACAAAGTCACAGAATGGCTCCATCAGATTTTCTTGCAACATTTCACAGTGTATTAAATAATTGGTTCCAAAGAACAAAGCAGAGACACAGAAATTATTTCCAGAAATGTGGAAATAATGCACAGAAGTCTATATTACACAGGCATTGCTGTGCATCTAAAATAACCAGTGGATTATGGAAGAACTACCTACTAAATATAGTACATTCTCTGTACTCAAAATGCTTTAACCAGAAACAATGGAAACTGAATGTATGTGGTAAACATCACTCACAAAACTGAAAAAGCAACCTACACGTTAAGTGTCACCATAAACTTATTATGCTTGAACATGGAATCCTGCATTTCTGGACAGACACCACATATTGAAGCCCGTATCGATTCTGGATATACATACATTAACTCAAGGAAGTTTAAACAAAGACCAAAACTACACCTAATACTGTAAGAAAGCTCCAGAGGGAATATCTGGGCAGCTGCCAAGTAAGGCATGCTGAAGTACATTAACTCATGAAGCCACAGTGAGAGGACAGTGCAAAGGAACTGGAAGAAAAAGATTAGATGCTCACTTATGAAAGAAAGAAGATGAATAGATGTCCAGCTTCTGGGCCACTGATCAAAAACCTATGTTAAAAATCCTAAGTAATTGAGGAAGAAAATATGGGAGAGGATTCAAAAAATGAATTTCGTCTTACTCATTTTAGAGAAACTGGTATTTTAGAAGAACATAACAAATTGAAAAGGTAAAATAAAATACATGTATCTGGAACAAGAAGAAACAATTAGTCGAGTGCTCTACCTAACCAGACTACTGATTTAAGTTTTCAGTTTCTAGGCTCATTATATGCCTGAAAAATTCCTCTGTGATGAATCTACATCTCTCCCTAGTGCTTGACTGCTACTTTCTCCTTTTTCCCTCCTCAAAAACTAAATCCAAGGTCTATCTAAATCCACATTAGTACACAGCATGCAGTACTGAATATCAGGTAAACTGCAAGTACTGATAATGCATCTTTGGATACTAATCCTTCCTTTATCTCCTTTGGTGGAAGCTTCATCATCTTTCTGCAGCTCATAAATATGAAGGTCCTTTCCTTCTGTCTCAAGGCATACAGAGGTATGGAGCAGAGGACCTCAGCTGAAAGGCAACATACTAAAGAATAATTGCAGTAAAAGATAGTAGTAGATGTCATTTTTGAGCAATGCTCTTCATACCATGCTCTTCTAACAGCTGATTATTATCCATAGCCACCTTTACTTCAAATGCTTCTGTGTGTTACAATTTAATCTCCCCTTTTCTTTTCCCTTTCTAACCTGTCCCCTCTTCCCCAAATGAACAACTCCAGGGTCCATAGCTGGTCAATCTCTTTGTCTTCCTTTACACTTCAGAGGGACAATCATTCCGAACAGATAGAACAAGGCATCATAAGGCATCAACAGTGTGACCAGCAGGGCTAGGGAGGTGATTGTCCCCCTGTACTCAGCTCTGGTGAGGCTGCACCTCGAGTACTGTGTTCAGTTTTGGGCCCCTTGCTACAAGAAGGACATCGAGGTGCTCGAGTGGGTGCAGAGAAGGGCGATGAAGCTGGTGAGGGGCCTGGAGAACAAGTCCTACGAGGAGCGGCCGAGGGAGCTGGGCTTGTTCAGCCTGGAGAAAAGGAGGCTCAGGGGTGACCTTATTGCTCTCTACAGGTACCTCAAGGGAGGCTGTAGCGAGGTGGGGGTTGGTCTGTTCTCCCACGTGCCTGGTGACAGGACGAGGGGGAATGGGCTTAAGTTGAGCCAGGGGAGTTTTAGGTTAGATATTAGGAAGAACTTCTTCACTGAAAGGGTTGTTAGACATTGGAACAGGCTGCCCAGGGAAGTGGTGGAGTTACCATCCCTGGAAGTCTTCAAAAGACGCTTAGATGTAGAGCTTAGGGATATGGTTTAGTGGGGACTGTTAGCGTTAGGTCAGAGGTTGGACTCAATGATCTTGAGATCTCCTTCCAACCTAGAAATTCTGTGATTCTGTGATAAGCAGTTTCGAAGCATACGTGACTCGATGACCTAACCACACCTAAGATTGGATAGGCCTTCAAAGAAGGCTACTTACACATGTCAGTGTTATTTAACACGATAAAGACTGCAATTTGGAGCCACTAGGTTTCAGGTGAATGATAAACCTTACAATTCAACTTCATGGTGATTTCAATTTTCCTTAAGAAAGGTTGGAGTATGCTTGATAACAAGTAGCAAGAAAAAAAGCATTTATACTCTTCCTGTCAGCATGCTTTGGTTCTGCCTACAGCCAACGCTGCTGGATTAGGAACAAACAGGAACTCCCAGAAGCTACAGCAAGGATAAACTCCCTTGCAGTAAGCACAGATACAAGGAATTGCAACAGCTGAAAACATTATGATGATCAAACATATTTCATGTTAAGTAACATAGGTATTCATATTTCCACGTGCTTTATTTCCAGTGACATCCAAGGGTTACTTTCATTGAACCTATATAAAGTAGAAACCAGTAACCTGCTTCAGCAGTACTGCAAAATTTGTCTCACTCGACAACTTCAGTAAGGGCTAATACCAGCTGTCAAAAACTGCAGCTGTGAGATTATACTCAATAATTAGTCAAATAACAGGCATTTTTCTTCACAGTTACACAGATCCCTTTGTCCTTCTTCCTATTGGGGCAGAAAAAGGAGGGATTTGTTGTAATGCACAGTACCTGCCACAGTTATTCTTGGGCAAATTCGCATGAAAGCAATTACACACAGTATGTGTAAATGTTAATTACACTGAGGTTTGTTTTTTTTTTTTTTTAAATCTTAGTAAATTTTCTCTTCAGAGGGAAGACTATAGTTTATTCTTAAAACTAATTCAATTCTTTTCCAAGCAGGGAGAAAAGTCAGTAACACTTCCTCAGCTCTCTCTTCCTAGTTCACAAAACACTGAGATATCATGTGTAAGAGCCAAAGGCTAATTTGCAAGGAGAAGATGGTATGTTTATAACCAGGTTTTCAAATAAAAGAATGTAGCAGGTTGGTGGGTTAGGTTTCCTTTTCTTTTTTAAATTCAAAGAAAACACTAGAAGTAAATTTTAACACCCCAACAGAGCCACAAATTAATATGTATACTGGTGAATAATAGTGGAATTTAACATTTATATCAAAGTAAAATAAAAGGTCATATTAATATCTTAATAGGTTAGCTGCGAAGTTGATTTAAATCAAATCAATTAGATCAAAAGATTATTACTAAGACTAATCAATCTTTATTAACAGTAAAGGTAAAAGTAAGTTTCTAAGTTGTTTAGTTATAAACCTAGCTAAAGAATTTAATTTTTGCTGATCATAACTCAACTTAGAAGAGGTTGTCAAATATCTTAAAACTGAAAGCTAAGTCTAAATCACAGTGTCAAAAGCAGTTGCTGTGATGTTACGTTCTTTTCTCTCTGGCCCCACATTCTTGCTTCCCCAGCTGGAGTAAAAAGGGTATTAAAAGATTTAAATCTGGTATAATGCTACTGTGGCCAAATAGACATCGAAGGGTAAAAGCTTTAAAAATAAAACCTAGAGCAGGAGACAAAATTTGGTATGCTTTAAATCATAACAAAAGGAGCGAGACGACAATTTCCTTCCATTTTGTACAACCTAACTGAACAATAAATTGAATGTTCCTGTCAATAGTTAGTCATTTATTGTTTGCATTTAAAGCCAAATTTAAAAACAAATATAAATAGGTTATAATAAAGACAGCTTACAATAAACTGTTTTGGAAAGGGGGAAAGAATTCGAAACAGTAATTGGAATTCTTTTCTGCAACAAAACAACAAAAATAATGCAATGGAAAACACTAGACAGAGTAAAATAAAAGATCATGAAGAGAATCACATTCATACAAAATCCTAGATGTATACAAGGTCATGTATTAGGTGAACTGGCATATTTGTGCCTGCCTTCTAGAGCCTTGCTATTTCTCAATTAAGACTAATAAGACAGTTCCTGCTTATGCATCTTCTCAGCTCACTCATTAAGGTGATTGTCTCAATTTTTGCCACCAATGCAAACCAGTCCTTTCAAAAATGTTAGGTCACTTCCACACAATTTTTTGAACAAAGACAATTTGTTATTTTACAATACTGTAGTTTTCATCTAAGGAAGGGAGGTATGTTAAATAGTTTTCATTAAGCTAGGCTCCTTCAAAAGCTTATTTTTCTTATCCTTGCTGAATGCTGCTGGAAAGTCTTGCCAAGTAATGCTAACAACACCACTACAGTTCACGTCCTGATCAAGCCTCCTACCTAGTACTAGAAGTCTTAAATCCTTTGAGGCCTCAACTGTATTCTTTAACTCAGGCTTTTCCATTCTCCTTCCTGACCAGCCTTGTTCTTCTCCTACTTACCTCTTCCAGAAAAATGCTATCAGTTACTCAAACTGGTAATTCTTGCATTTTCCTAACTTTATTCTTCACTTGAACATTCTACCTGTCTGTTTATATTCCTAAACAACAATCTATCCCAAAAAGAAGCTGAGGTAATGCTCAAACTTACAGAACTGAAGTCTTCTGCAAGTCTCAAGAACACTGAAGCAAGTAGCTTTCCCTAAATAAATAGGGGAGAAGGAAAGTACAGCATTTTCTTTTAACTTTTTTTGTTTAAGCTAAGTATTTCACATCTCAGATTTCAATGCCATTTAACCGAAACAGCTTTCTGGTTCAATGTTCCTAAGCATCAAAGACTAGTTGCATTTTAGGCTCCCTTCTGCATCTGAGATGCTGCATAGGAACTCACCACAGGAGCTCTATGCCCTTTGGAAAAAGGTGCTTTGAGTGAGACAGAGTAACATGGGTAGTCTAATATAATACTAGCTCTTGAGTTGCTTCCCTTTCCTTCATATGAAGAGCTGCTTTCAGAACTAATGCAATTTCAGTGATGCAATTAAAAGAAACATCAAATAATCCTAAAATAATACATACTTCTGTTCCCTTCATACTTCTGTTCCTTATAACCTTCATTACATTCCTGCAATTCCAGTCAGAGCTTGCCTTGGGTTACAGGGAAACTGTACATCCTGCCTACTTCATAGTTTTAATCACGATTTCCTATCAATTAGCAAACTATCTTACCAGTCTAAAGCTATAATGGATTTCTTTTTGCTATTTAGTTGCACAGAATATTCATGTGCTAAAAACAGTAGCAGTACATACTGAAAACAAAACTTCTCCAGACTAAAGGAGGTCACAAATGATACAATGAGAGAATGCATAGTGTCTGGTTATCAGAAAACAGAGAAAACAACATTATTGAAAATACATTTAAAAAAAAAAATGCAGAAGATTAATACTATTATCTCTTTCCATAAGAGCTTAGAAACAACTGACAATTTTCAAAAGAATCTTCTGGGAGATGGAGGAAGATACAAAAGAGACCATTTAGTACCGAATGTAAGGCAAATATGTGCTAGTTTATAACTACCATGATAAGAACATCTTTCATCCTTGGAAAGGAATTTCTGAAGAAACAGATCCTCACCCACTTCAGAACTGAAAAAGCTGAATATTCAGTATTCTCAAGCCATGTGTGAAAGACAAGGATTTGAAGTCCTTCTTATTTTCCTGTATATGAACCTGAGAAAGGGGCTAATTAGTCAGCCTCTGCAAAGCTGTGCTGAGTGTTAGAAGCATGACCAAGAGAACAAAGTGTGTCAAGTAGAAGCAATGGAGACAAGCCCAACCCAAGAAACAACTGCTCTAACAAAAAATTGACTGCAGTATTCTGAGCTCTCTACAAAATAACTTCATTAGTTTCTCTTTCTTTCTTAGAGTTACAGCCATGACAGTCACACACACAGAAAGGTGGATACATGCAGAAAAAAACTATCAACACAAAAATAGCATGCAAAATACAGACCTTCAGTCCTTCAGACCTCTTTTATTTTACTGCACCTGACGCTAGATTTCCATTTCCCATTGCTGACACAAAAATAATAGCCAAGGTAGGAAAAAAAAAAAAAGCAACACAAGATGTTAACAAGTCAAATTATAGAAATTTAGGAGCAAGCTCCATCTCAGAATATCCAGACACTAAATACATTAATAAAGATAACTTTAGTCATTGCCTCTTTAAAGCATCATTGAGGGAAAGATAATTTTCAATTAGCTTACTAGAGAGCTCTGTAAGTCCAAAGTATAAGAATTAAACCTTCATGTCAGAGTACTTGAAAGTCAAAGTTTAACATTAATATTAATCATGTATTATATTATACTAGAGACTTTCATAAGAAAACTAATTCTGCAGCAGTTGCGTGTGTTGTCTTTGCGCTGCTACATTTTGGAGTTAAATTTTCTGTTTTACAGTCTGGTAGAAAAATCTGCAGCAGTAAGAAAATCCATAGACTAATTGAAGTCCACTCAGGCTGTAAATGCTTTCATTGTAGGCCATCGTTTTTACAAAAAAAAATAAAACTATAATGTATTGCTCATATGCAGGCTACATATTTAAGACTGGATTAGAGAGTCTTCAGTGAGATTATGAATGGATTGACTTACTTCTTTGAAGGCATGACTGCTTTCAGTTGTTCCAAAATATGCATATGTATTGTTCATAATGAGACTTCTAAAAATCCCCTAAACATGTATTTATGTAATTGGAACTATTTTGCTTTATGTCAATTACACATGAAGTCAAGAAGAAAATACTGAATAATTAAAGCAATACTCAACTAGTAACACAAAGTTGGCAGCTGTGTGAATAGAAAAAACACCATTAGTTTCTTTTCTGCAACGCTAAAATACCATTTACACTATGCTGTTCTCATCTGTAGGTTTCATGTAAACAAAAATACCAACAACGGACCAATATTAATTATCTACCTTCCTTACCATACAGAGAGGAAATACAAGCTTCAGCATTAACTTTATTTAAGGGCAAACTGATCACTGAGGCTCAGCGAAATCACAAATATGATCATGTGGCTTTATCTGTCTTTTTAAAAATACATCAGAAAGACCAGTGAGGAGGAAAGCGGTATGGCAATACATGAATTACTATCCAATAGTAAATACAGGCCGGTTGTTACAACAACTCCCTTTCATTTGACATCTCTTACCATGCTGATTACGTGAAGGATAAAAACATTCTAACTCACTAACTTTTGGTGGATTATAGAATCAGCACTTCAAGGTTTCTGGAACATGATTGGATTCTGATACTTAGCTTTTGATGTTTTCTGTCTTGGCTCAATGTTCTCTCAACAGATTAGTGATTATCATTAACCAATGACAGTCATAAGCATTACCAGTCATGGATCAAGGATTGGTAATTTTCAGAGGAAAGTTATATGCAAAACTTCTACAGGAAGCAATAACTAAAAGCATGACCTTAACATACAATAGATAAACATAAAAATCAAAGTTTAATACACAGCCGCAAGAAAGCAAAATTGTGGATACATACAGGACAAGGACAAATGAAATGGGTGGGAAAGCAGATCAAGGAGGCTATTTTATTATTTTTTTTGCCAGTTAAAAATAATGCACTTATAAACAGAACCCTTCTTTTTCGTAGTTCTATACTGGAAATTTTCCTTGAGCTATCCACATTTCACTGACTGTTCTATCAAACCCATGTTATGTATGTATAAAATAGGAAAGTATTTAAAATTTGTTTTATTAGTCTGACAACATGATCTGGATTTGAACTTTCAACAAAAGTACACCTAAGGATGCTCAGACCATACGGTAGCCTTCCAACAAGCTAGTTTTGTACATCTGCTGGCTTCTGCATGTCAAGTGCTCCAAATAATTTCACTTGGGTCCTTCATCACACAAAATTAATCTAAGCAAACAATACAATGAGCATGTTTAACAACACCTGGTGCATTTCCAAACATGACACATAGCCAGTACAATACTTATATTTTTCTTTAAGTACACCTTCACTGCAAGGACTGCTTTCCTTATTATTTTCTACTTAAATATGTAGTATCTAATTACATAATCTTTTTGCTTTTTTACTGCATAATCTTTTTGCAGCCAGTTTTAGATTTTCTAGGTATGATGCTGTTGAGTGATACGGCCAAAAGTGCCCTTACGTAAATTAATGCAGATTTTAGCACAGTACCAAAGAACATGTTGATGTTCCTAAGTAAGTGTGTAATACAATGCCTGGGTATCTATGGGAGCAATAATGCAGCATGCAATGGAAGGGAGACATGCTAGACTGAGGAAGAGAAACTGCAAAGATGTTTTTTTCTGGAATTTGTCAGAAGAGGAACAGAATAGATAAGATTAGAGAGGCAGAGGAACAAGTGTGTTAGCTTCCACAAACTCTTCATATATGTGGTTTAGCACCCAAAACCAAACAGAAGTCTAAACTTCATGAGACACTTCCCCCTTCTTAAAAAAAAATAAATAAAATACCACCAGTTATCAGCTGTAACTCACTCAAGTAACTTACTCTTTCAGCAACGCTATTTTCATCAGTTTTACCAGCCAATACGATAGGCTGTGCAACAACCTTAGAGCAGTCTTATAGGAATAAAGAGTTAGGAATTACACTATGAGTTCTTACCTTACGGGAGCTGGTTATGCACGTAAAGAGGAGCTGTTAAGCCCTGTCATATTAGGTATATGAAAATCAGAGCTAGTTGGTCTCATGGATCATGCAAAAGGCAGGACTCTGAATTAGTAATGAACCTGATATATCTACAAGTAATGTTTTTTCTTATGTTAAGAGATGATCAAGGTGCAGTTGCAGACGTCCTACAGGCTGAGAGACAAACCAATCTCCCTTTTGAGAAGTGTGATTATGGACAAAAGCTGCTATTCCAAACATTGATTTTCAAATTAATAAATCAATGAAACTTTTTTTTTCAGCCAGAATTGCTACCCATCGTCTCTTATGAAAATGTAGAAGAAAACCTAAAAAAAAGTCCTCTTCTTTTAGCACCATGTCTCCCCTCGGTGTTCTCACAAGCTCAAAGGCAGGTTTGAAAGAAGGCTGGGAGCAGCATACTTTCAATAAAGGGGTAAGAATTTATTGGCCTGTAGAATACCAAATCCATTTCCTTTATTGTAAACTTTAGGCCGTCAAATCTAACAAAAAGTTAGCGGCTCACTTCTAGAAATCTATGGGTTTGTAAATAGTGACACAGAAAAGTATTTCTATATACATGTTCAGTTGTGCAACGTGTGCAAACTTTATCGCAGTACTGTGGTGCCCCAAGTCTGAAGGCTAAACAGATAAATCACACAGCTGCAACATCTCCTTCTAGAGAGCACAGGCAGAATGTATGCACAAGATTTTCGGTGTCTATACAAGACAGTCCTTTGAACTAGTGTGAGAGGTTCCCATCGACATTAGAGCTCAGATCTGGAGGAGGCATTTTAAATCTAAGGAAGTCATACTAAAAGAAACCAAGACCTATGAATAAACCCCACTAATATAGACTCCTGAAGGTACTGAAAGACAACTTAAAAACAGTGAAAGTTGAAAGAAAATTCAACATTAAATTCAATTGCAACGAGGAAATAAGGAACCTCCAGCTCAGTCAGCTGAAATTAAAGTGTGTTTTCTGCCTATTTAATAGCAAAACCTTGCACATTGAAAAAGGCTTAGAAAGCAGAGCAGTGCATCCACATGAAGTAAAAAACATTCTTCAACCAACCGTTCCTGCATAGACGTTCCCACAGTGGGATGTATACAGAAACAAGAACTTGAGAGAGAATTTATGAAAACACCAAGAGTGATGATAGGATACCTCCAGGTTCAGCCCTAGGCTGACAGAAGGAAAATATATGCCTTTCCCTCTAGACCACTGCAACATCTCTCCTCCTGAACTTAATTTACGATGGACTTGAAAAGTTGGTATGAAACCTGTACCAATTTGACTGCTGTAACCGAAGCTGAACCATGGGGTAGAGAACAAACATCAGGTAGTGGTAACTGAATATTAATAATATAATAATGAATACAATGCATAAATATTTAATTTACATTTCTTCATATTGATAATTGAATATGGACTCAAGCTAGCTTACAAACTCACAAGTCAGAATCTAGTTTAAAACTTCAAAACCCTCCACATTAAATTCTATCTGGAGCCAGTGACCTAGTTTGTCCATCTTTGAAAAGGTTTGTGACCCTTCTTTTTGAAGGAATTCCTTTTTCTTTCAGATAGATGCTACACTAACCTTGTCAGCCTAAAGCTTTCAGTGAAAAAGAGAGCAGATGCAGTGTGGAAACAGTATTAGGGTACATAGCATAATTTTTCAAAATCCATGTTACCCACTTACATATCAGCACTTATCCCTAGTCCTACAGCTAACCAGGGAAAAGACAAAGGAACACAAACCATATCTCAGATCAATGCAGTGACATCCATTGTAGGCAAATACATTCTCATAGGCAGTTACTGATTTCAGCATGATGTTGTTTCCTAGACACTTCCTCCATGACACCTCCACCAAGAAAAACATTTACTGCTAAGTTCAAGTAATAATGACTTCTATCTTTAGATCCTGTTCACATTAATTATTTAGATATCAGTGGATCAGTTGACTTATGTTGTAGACACACTTTCAAATTAAAACATTCTATCGGGATAAATGGTTTAACAGTTACTGCTTTTTCAGTCCTAGAGAGACTGCTGCATAAAAGAACAGCATTCAAGAGCTGTTATCCAAGCACTTTGTTCATATTGTAGGAAGGTGCAAACACTGTCCTGACACTTCAAGGATATTCCCAACATTTGTAATAACAGTAAACCAGGTGGGACAAATCTCTGAAGAATATAAAATAGAATATCCAATCTTTTCTAATTACTTCCCAAAATCTTTATGTCTACTTCACATCTGCCTCCTCCATACATGCTGTATTTCCCCCCAAGTAAGCCTTGAAACAGTTGTTACATTCTCAGGATAAAAAGAAATGTGACATCTGGATCCCAAGTCAGCCAGATGGCAGCTATTCATTGAGGACATTGAATTTCACTTTTCATTTGACCTGCTGTAATCCAAGATGCTAACCCAGTGATATGGGATGCCCTGCTTCTCTGTGCACTTTCAATTCTCTTCATTTGCACCCCATGTGTGTCTGGAAAAAGTCGAATCATGCATTGGCTTGCTGCTTCACACACATCTACTTCTCAGGTTAGATAAACTTTAATGTAGAAGAGTGGTAATTCAGAAATACACAATATATGAATGCAATTGGATTTGTTGGTACTTAAAGTCTCTCATTCCTCTCATTCAGAGGATAAATACATTTCAAGAGAAATAATGATTATAAAATTGCCGGATGATGTCTAGAAAAAATGTTGAAGTCAATGCCTATATATACACATCTATTTGAATACAAACATTAATTCCAGTAAAGCTACCAATATGGGCTTAAAATATTTTCTATCAACTCTCCTGCATCAAGATGGTTTGAAAATACTCTTTTGAACTTAAACTTTCACATATATAGCCCCAAACAAATTATTTCTCAGAACATCTGAGATTTCATTCAGATATTTTTTAGATTATCTAAGATGTTAGAATGTATCTGCCATTTTCATATGCGCAGGGCATAATTTTATTGCCATTGCTACTATTAAAAAGCTACTGTTTAAAATCGTGTATCCTTCATGTAGAGCATCCTGGCTTTAAATAGAGATAATATGAGCTACAAAATACTGAAAGAAGTATCATGCTGAACAAATGCAATCACTTCTGCTGAGGCCATTAACCCAATAGCTTGACTAATGATATCATGGATAGAATTTGACATTTTAAGTACTTAATATGAATGCAAAGGTTAAATAGTTATATTTTTAAAGGGAGAGGTGTTCATTTTACTGTGATGAATGTCAAAGTTGGGGGGGGTTGCTATCAAAATTTTATGCTAGAAGTTAAGCCCCACTAAGACTATTTCATCTTTAGAAGTAAAACATGCATGCATACACACACACTGCCGAATCTACAGCCAGGAAGTCGGAAGGACACCTGCACATTATCAGTCAGAAGGAGACCACCACACCACAAAAGAAGAACTTACTCTGGTATAGTCTGTGAATAAAAGCTGTACTTGAAAGCTGGAAAATAATAGGAAGAGGAAAGCCTCAATTTGCTGAGAATCAACTTTACACGTGCAATGCAACAACATGTACTGCAGATACCAAAATACGTTTTTAAGCACTGAAAGAGCAATATCCAGAAATAAAGTAATAAAGCATAGACAAAATTTTAGAAAAACAAATATTGTCAATGTTCTTGAAATATAAGAGAACACATTAATAAGAATGAGGGCTATTAGATGAGCTCCTAAGGGTTATTTAGGAGAGAAATGAAATAAAAATCATAGTATAGGCAGAGAAAAAAATATAGAAATTCAGTAATTAAAAAAAAAAAAAGGTAGTAAGGAGTTCATATGATATACCAGAACAGCAAAAGACAGCTTAACAGCTGACTCAAGGTATTTTTAACACTTCTCTAGAGCATGGCCTAAAAGCTCCCATCAAACGTACTCAAAGCTGGCAGAATCCAGGTAAAAGAAAAGCAAGTAATTGTAGGCAGGAAGAATACTATCAGAAACTATGGAAGGATAAAGAAAAGATGCATGACGCTTACTGAGCAGGTAAAACAGAACCACCATCACTATAGTCTAAAGCTGGACACGCTGTTAAAAAGGATCAGAGTAGAGAAGTTCAAAGACAGGGTGATGTGCCAATGAAGCTTCTCAAAGAGCACCAGCAATGTCACTTTCTGTACACATGAAGCTATGGAAAACTGGAGGGCAGCCAGAGTCTAGGACAAGATCAACACACATTCCAGTACCTAAGAAACTATAGTGGAAGAAGCGTACAATTACAAATCTCATTGGTACTGCATAGAAGCAATAACATTATTCTGGAAAAGATTCAAAGATGAAAGAAGCTCAGTATCAACATGAATTAGTAAGATAGACACTTGGAAGAGATACAAAGAGTCACGTTCAAATATTTTAGTAATCATCCCTCTTTTTTGTTGACTTCACTAAACCATTTGATTCAGTGGAAAATTATCAGTTATGGCTGATGATGCTTGAAATGGGTTTTCCATCACACTTAGCCAAGGTACTCTATTAAACTTCATAATAATATGTTTGCTGTAAAAATGGCTCTCCGACAGTACAGATGTACAGGGAAAGTTTAAAAGTGTCATCCTTATCCAGCTCAGATGACATGAAGGAAGCCATTAAAATATTTGAGAGAAGGTCTGCAGACTACGCCATGCTGACTACCAGACTGAGGACCCAAAAAAACACTGTCAACACAGTATGTGTACTAGGAGTGCAGATCCTCAGTTACTTTAAGATTAAAACCAGAATACTCATTAAAATACTAGATTCAAATACTAGATTCGATGGTTCTAGTGGAAGAGAAAGAACATTGGTAGGTTGAAGAATTTTTGTATCTTGGTTCAATCACTGATCAAAGTAATTCCCATGAAATTCTATAGTCGAAGGAAATTAAGTAATACAGAACCAAACAAGACAAACTTATCAGTGGTCTGGGGAAAAGAAAAAAAAAGTGTCATCCTGAAAAACAAAAATTCATGCTTTTGAAGGCAACAGCTTGGAAAACAGCCATGAATACCTACAAGAGTTACAGGTTGAGGGGAAAAAAAGGCAGATTCAGAGACTGCATTTTGAAAGCTGCTTGATTTACAGCAAAGCAGCAGAAATTCCAGGCAGCTTTTTGACAGGAGGTAATAATGTTGGTTAGACCAAATATAAGCACCCCAGATTTCACAGGTGATACAACAACATTTCAGCAGGAGCAAAAATATTTTAACTGAAAGAAGATTTGTATGACAGTCTGTACGATTAGCAAAGCAAACTACAAAATACGGTCACGTGAACTGGAAAAAATAGCTCATGGGAGATAACCATTTGAGAATGTACTGAAAGGAAAAACAGTAAGAGTACAGATAAAAATATACAGACTACTGGATTTAACTGCAAGCCAAGCAAGTGAAACGACTGGAAAAAAAGAGAATGAGCTGTGGAAAGAACTAGTTTATCCTGACAGAAAGCTAAGGAGGATTCATATGGATAAGAAAATTCTTCAAATAGAAGCACAACAAAAGCCTCACAAAACTGTGAAGTCCTGAACTAAGAAGCAACTTTTCTTCTTTAAATCTTCTTAATCAGCTATAAAAAGCATAACTTCAGGCACCCAGCTGATCTGATCACATGGTACTGTGCAGAAATAACAGTGCTAGCACAGACACTCACAGCAGGATAGCTATGGAGGCTCACGAGCCAATGTAGTTTGCTTCTTGGCAGACCCAAGAAGCTTGTGTGGAAAAGCAAATTCCCTGCAATTTTCTGTTGATACACTCTTTCATAGGCATGGGTTTTGACCTTATATTTTACCTAACTTTTCCCTATTGGTTTTTCATTATAATGGTGGGCTTTACATCTACAAATACCAGTTTTAAAATACAGGGAATAGTATACGCAATGAAACACTGTAATGATATTGGAAGTGTTCTGAAATCAGTTATGTTCTAAAGCCTACCACTCATCTTCAAATACCTTTGCTGTTGCAGGCAGGACTGACTATTATACACCTTGTAGATCTCAACATTTTATGATCCTTTAAATTCTTAATTATCCCACACATTGTCCATGAATGATTAGTTGACCATTTTGTAAATTACTTCTTTGTAAAGATGAATTATTGTATGGTGTTTCACATACTATACCTTGCTTTTAACTATAAAGCTCAGTTAAACATTTTACTTTAAGTTTCTTTCCTTTCAGTGACAGAACTAGACAGACATTCTGTCTCACACTCACATGTGAGCATATTGATGCAACAAATCAATCACTTTCCACACAGATATAAATAAAAAAGATGAAGTTAAAGAGGTAGCTTGTGTTTTTAAACATGTCAGAGTGCAGGTTACCTTCTTAAAAGAAACCAACCAAAAAATTGTAATGCACAGGTTTAGTTCCAAAGCCACATAACAGAGTAGCTTTATCTCTAACTATGGCTACATCCCATAAAAGTATTAATGCCTATGTTTATTCTGTATGCATCCTTATATATATATAATTTATGAAACATACGCTGAAGTTTATGAATGCATTATAGGAAATCCTTTTACACACCTTAACCACAGAAGCATTAAGTAACAATGAATGAAATGTTAAGGCTCCCCAGATAGGTGGTCACAGCACTGAGCTTGACAGAGCTCAAGAAGCATTTGGATAACACTCTCAGAAACATCATTTGATTTTTTGGATCCTCCTCTGGGGACCTAGGAGTTGGACTCAATGATCCTTCTGGGTCCCTTCCAGCTTGAGATATTCTAGGATTCTACATCAATAGTACTTTAAAGTGATAAGAGGGCCCAAAGCAGTTTGTATTTCTTCAATTAAAACTGGTACTTCCAAGACTGTTTCTCCTTCATTACATTCAAATGTAACTGAATTGTCATGTACTTGGAACAAGCAGTCTCAACTATACTATGAATGTACTGAAAAAAATCGTATTTTTTATGGACAATTTTCTGTTAGAGTACTAATTTGGCTGAATTTTAGCCATTATTTGCACTTAGAATGACTATTCAGTTTAATTTATAACTGGGCTAATAAGTTCTCACCTCATTTCCATGAGTGTTTGGAACAGTTCCAGTAAAGTAAAACCAGTTACCTCTTGCTTAGATAACAATGTAACAAAAGATTTTATGCCAGCAATTTGCCCATAAACTATACCAAAGCTAGTCAACTCTTTTAGCATTACAGTTTCTTATGAATTATACATGCATAAAAAAGCATTTCAGCATATTTTAAGCACCGTTTGAAAGGAATCATGTGAGAATTGTCTATATAGGAACAGTCTCAGGCTAAGCTATAAGGAAAAGAATAACATGTGCTATCGTGATCATAGGTCTCAAGGGCAAAAGAAAATACAGGTTAACTACTTCTTAATGACCTATTAATATTGTCCCTTTATTTTGTTAGTTCTGCATTCAGGAACATATTTAAGCAATTATCTAGATTCAAGTATGTTAATAGCCTCATTAGATTCTGTGGGCCTGCTCTCATACTACTGGTTTTAAACATACACTTCATTTGGGGCCAGAGAGAAGTCAGCACAGGGCAGTTATGAAAGTACAACACTAAGAATAATTTTATTATCTCAACGGCAAGATGTTCAACAAGGCGAGCAAATTATGGGTGGAAAGGAAGCTGTAGTGGATCCTGATTACTGTCTAGGAGGTACAGCTGTATTAAAGTAGCAACAGAAGAAATATCTAAAACAGAAAATACACAGGGAATAAGATTTTATGCTACAAGCAATTTATATGCAATATGATAAGCTTACTTTTTCCTTCAACCAAGAATGGATGCAATCTGATAATTATTCCAAACGAAAACCACATTCCTTAACTATCCTGCAACATGGTACTTGGTTAATCCGGTAAGAAAAGCAGACAAGAAGAGTTTCTCAATCCCATAAAATTAAAACAAACAAATGTGACAAGACAGGTGTGAGACAAAAGAGCAAGCATCAGAATAAACATTTATAAATGAAAATCAACAGAAACAGTAGAGAAGATTTCTTTTAGTTTTTTAGAATGAAGGAAATGTGATAAGCTGTATCAACTGTTTATTTTTTTTAAACACCTGCTCTTCCAAAACAAATTTTCTTTTGTCCCTCCTACTGTAACATCTGTTTCTGACAATCCAGAACTGCAAGCATTTAAAGAAAAATTATTCTAAGGAGAACAATGATTCTCATCCTTTTACTCATATATTCTCACATAACAATCCCTCAAGGATATTGTAATCATGGTATGTCTTCTGGGTGGCAGTTGGCAGAATGAAAATAAAAATGTGAAATAAGTGTTTTATAGCAAAAAGAACACATATAGAAGAAAATCAAGAGGCTCTTTGGGATATGCAGTTTGTTGACAAATTCACAGCACAGGTGGACGCAAGCAATGCATGCTCAAAACTAGAGACATTTTAGCCCTACAACAGGACTACAAGATTTCATTCAACTCCGTAAGAGCTAAAGCTGTTGAGGAAATAGCACAGAAAACCAGCAAATGTGTCTTCCCATAAAAGAAGCAGAAGTTGCATTTCTTACTGACTTCTCAGACGTGAGCAAAAATCCAATTCTTACCCACAAAAATGTTTATGCTTCTAACTTCTGCCTGGAGCAGTCTGATTTTTCTAATGGCTTGAGCTTTCCATTTACTCTCAGCAATTGTTTAAAACCACTCAACAAAGTCATTAATTCTACAGTTACACTTAGATCGAATCAAGTTCTTCAATATTTTTCTTTACTACTTCTCAATGTTAAGCTAGCCTTAGTCAAATAAAATATATTCTCAATCTGGTAGAAGATTTTGGCACATCAGCAAAAATTACTGCCTAGAACAGCCTAATTACTTTTCAGGTGCTTAAATACCAAGTTTAATTCCCTAGAACACTTGATCAACTTCCACTTAAGTATTTAATGCCTTAATGTTTGCATTGGTACAGGTTCTCCAGGTAACAAAACCCAAACATTTTGTGACTAGAACAAACCAATGTATTCTTTGTTGGTTCCCTCTGGCTCCCCCATCTCATTTTTTTTCAGCTGATTATATTTTGCAAAATCAGAATGAAATCTCATGCAAATCCATCTCTATACATACAGACATTTTTTAGCAGTGCAAACAACACCAAAAACTTTGTTTCCAAAGGCTGGACCTCTCCTACTTTGCTGATTTTTTTAATTACTAAGAAAAGTTATAGGCATCCAATTTCTTGCACAGCAGATTACAATTTTGAACACTGAAGTACAGCAAACATTATTCCCATTTCCTGTGCTGCAGACGCCATGGCTCTTTAAACCTGAGTGTGGTGTATGCATAGGATGAATCCACACATTCTTGCTAGTTTCCACAGGAACCAGAAGTAGCAGAAAGTCTGTTACTCAGTGAGGAAAACCACCTATGCCCATCTATTTATCCATGCACACACATATGTGCATGCATTAGAATATTTAATGTATGGTTGAGGACTGCAGTCATTATGGTGAAGTGCAGATATCCTATCCTTTCTCTTCATATGCCTACATACCCAGACATTATCGTAAACCTCTGACTGATTCAACCTTTGCTATACATACGTATGACTCCATGCCCAATATTGCCTGCTAAGAGGCATGGAAGTTCTGAAAACAGTCTATCATAGATTGATCCCAAAGTTAAATTTTATTCCTAAATTCAAAGCAGAATCCGAGGCTTGGCTTCTCAGGATGTCAGGCCAATGAACAACTGAACTTTTTTTTACAAGCCTTTCAGTGTCCCCTATCTACACTGATCAATGCTCATAAACTACAGTGGATGGAAAACACCTATATTTTCTCCTTCACAGCATTAATACTAAAATAAAAACAGGTATGCAAAAACCATCTTTTCTATTCTGGAGCTTAAGCAGCCTTATCCTTTTAGGTTTATTTGGAATATTTAACTGCAAAATCTACTATTTTTAATAAAAAAGTTTTTAAATAAGTATCAACTGCACTTGCTAATATTTATGTACAACAATCTGTTCAGCACTGAAAGTAAAGCTTTATAGTTATCTTGAGAGCCAAATACTCCTAGATGTGCCACAGAATTAATGTGCAACTGTGTGTGAGCTGTTTAATGTATACCTCCTCTGATTCAGAACCTTAAAATCCAGCTAACATCCACTCTCACATGTGTTGAGAAAAGGACTTCATTAACCTTTACACAAAGCATTCCAAGACCCTATATAAAGAACAAGCTATATTCTTGAATATTTACACAGACCCCAATGTTAAAGCAGGAAATGCACTGTATAAACATACAAGACAGTCTGATCTGAATGTTTACTCTCTAAAATGAACATGCATCAGGGAAGCGCGCTCACTGTAAACCAACAAAGCCTTCCCAACTCTAAAGCTAGCTTTTATCAAGATAAAAACCAAACAAGATGACTATTTAAATGAGAAAACTTAGATTTGATGGCTAGCCCAGTGCATAGGAATAACTTCCTGCTCTCGTGAATTGCGCTTATTTTACTACCAAAGAGGAGGAGAGGACATACAAAGCAATGAAAGGTACACCTAAGCAAAACTGCATGACCAAATTCTAATTTCCATGTTGCTGTGTAAAATGCTGTAACTTTTAGAACTGCTGACAAAATACTCCCAATTCCATGAATTTGACAGAAATTCAGTATGTATTTTAGTAGGTCAGTTGAGTGGGTGAGGCTGCAAAGTGCCAACAAATCAAGGTTGAAAATAAAATCAGAACACATCTGTTTAAAAAACATCACAGTGAGTTCCCTCCTTCTACTTGGGCAGGTACATATTTCAAGCTGTTGGGCCCCTCAAGGACCTGTTTTTATAATAAAGCTTACAAAAGATGGGCTACAGAAGTGACCCAACCTCCTCCGACACTACAAGCTGCAAACTGAAAATAAAACTTTAACACAAGAAAAGCAATGTTATGTCAGACAAAGGTCATGAGAGATAATATTCTACCTCTAAGAGTCGCAGTAAGTAATTTTAAGGTAAAAGTTCTCAAGCCCCGTTAGATTTTAAATTAGAAAACTCTTCTACCTACCTACTTTTGGCCTAGGTACTTCCTGACTTAGATGATGTTTCTATAAATTTAGCAACCCTTTCGCATCCCGGAACTGAAAATAGAAATTTAAGAAAAACATTTCAAAAGGCCTCCATAAAGACTAGCATTATATTTCTATTTCAAATATTCTCAATTATAACTAAGATACAAACAACTGATGAATTCAGAACAGACTGTTCTGAAAATAAGCTCTACATGCTTATTAAGAGCGTTGCACATACATATCTTGGCTATTTGCTCTTACTCATGTATCATATGAATGGTTTCAAAACACTTCATCACTCATCCAGAAAACAACCCACAGCACTTGCAAGACATTTCAAAAAAAAAAAAATAAATGACAGCATAATTTTAATAATAGTTTTTTGGCTCACCATTAAAACCTATCTTCCCTGAAGCGTACTGTGCATTCACAAAAAATCTAAATGTTGTTACACTCACTCCCATCTAAAGTGTCTTTATGCATCTCTTGCTGAAGCTAACTGTCCTTCTGCTTTCATCTTTTCCCCAAACCAAAATACAAATTTCAAAACCAAAATTAAACAGGAAGAGAAATCTGTAGACAGAAAAATGCACTTTTTACTCAAATTTTATCAGCAGCTTCACAGGGTTGGACATGGAAGACATCTGATAAAAATGTAACTGCTACATTAACTGCTAGACATGTTTTTCAAGTGAGGACTATTTGTTTTCCATTTTTAAGTCCAGTGTCTCATTAAGCACTTCAGCAATAAAATACACAGCCAATGTCTACAATTATTTTTGTCTATGACCAAGAGAGAAGTATCAATGTTGAAGAAAGGAATGTTTCACAGACAGTTCACTCCAAGGTATTTGTTCTAGATCCTGTGCTACCAACTCCTCTCCTTTTGCTGTTCCTTCTTCCATGATGGATTAAAAAGCATCAAGAGACAGGAATGTATAAGGAAACAAAACATCATGACAACAGTGAAGCTATGTTTATTGCAGCTCACTATCTGGCTTCTGGCAATTAAAGACAATTTACTTGCTTTTGTTCAACTCCCTGAAACACTGAGTATGTATGTAAAATGTCTGGTATTTATTCACTTATCAGTAAGCTTATTAATTTTTAGTTTGTTTACATAAAAAATATCTCACTTCTCAAGGTATAGTGTACCAAGAAACACTGTAGAATTAACAGTGGAGACAGAAACAGGGAAATAGCTGAAAATTACAGAATTTCATGAGAATGGGTACTACCCAAGTGCTTGCAAGGAAAAAATGAAGGATTTGTACTGGTGAGTGATAGTAGTGATGATTCCAGAGCAAAAGATCTGTGAGAATGGTTTGGAAGGGACTTGGAAGAAAAATGGTACCAGGTTACAAGGTTTCTGAAGAAGAAAAGGAGAAAATTATAAGCAAGTGCATTCACAGATAAGTCACTAGCATTCTAGGAAAAAGAAAATTTCGAGGAATGCTAGTGAAGCTTTGAGCAATAAAAATAAAGAGGATGGGAGCAAAGAAATGCTTTAGAAGATGCATCTTGCCAGTCAACATGTTATGTTCATCCCAGGGATACAGACTTCTTCTCTTGCACTAGAGAAACCTCCCTACAAAACATGAAGAACAATAGGGAACGACAGCTTCTATATATTATTTTTTTTCTTAAATCAAACAGGTCAGGCCTCTAGTTTCTTACCTATCTTAACAGCCGGACCTTGGAGCCTGGCTCACACAGACACAGTGCTTGTATTCTCCACATGCCAGCTGGGAACAAGCATCAGTTTGAAATCTCAGCTAGCTAGCGACACTACAGCTCCACTGTAGTTTAACAATCCTGGGAAACTCTCCTTCCTGTCTCACCTACTTTTCTTTGCTGTCTCTACTCATCATTACAGATATTACATTTCTCAAGTCTTCTACCTTCTTGGCAGAAACCACAGGGACAGGTATTCATCTGCAGATTTCTCTCCTTTAGAAAGCACTGGGAAAGTCCCTGAATGTGACAGATTAAAACAAACTCAAACAACATTGAAAACACTTGCTTCCGCTAATGATAATTTGTTTGTCTTCAGTAGTATGAACCAAAATTCAAATTGCCACATGGCTTAAATTAAAAACAAAAATACACCATTAATATTTTCAAGCTTTTAAACTTCAGCTTTAATCAAATGGATGTTAGGAAAATATAACAAAATGGAAGAGAGCAGGAAAGACTAAAAATAAAATAAAATGGCAAATGACTGAATGGCAGGTAGAGTAAATGCTGCTTTAATACAGCGTTAAGACACAGTTTTGTAGGCACTAATAAAATTCAACTGATTTTGTAATTTTGTATTAATTATGTTGCATAGAAGGCATTTAATTAGTAATTTGGTAGAAGTCTGAAGGTTGATGCTATTCACCAGCTGAATACTTAGGCACATTAGGAAGAAAATAATTACCTGGAGTTTTGACCTTCCCTAGCTATTGCTAATGCCATTTACTAAGGCTACAGGCTGGACCATGCTTCTATTGCTTCTCATTGCCTCATTCAGTTGTGAGTTCAAGGAAGAGTTAGCTTTGTAATACTATTTTAAAGAGGTTTTACCTTTATTCCTACCCTAACTCCCTTCCTACTCATTACTGCCTCCTAAGTTAGGCTGACCAAGCTGAATGGCTTGAGTTGGAAGGGATCCTGAAGATCACCTACTTCTAACCCCTCTGCCATAGGCAGGGATGCCACCCACTAGAAGGCATTTTTCAATGAACTAACCATCAACTGGAAGAAAGTACTTTAGGAGCGCATCTTCCAGCTCCTAATCTACATCTGAAAAACAAAGGTAAGCATAATACTGAAAAATCAGGAAAGATTCTATTCTCCTTTGGCATTGTACATCCTTGCTTACTACCATGAAATGAAATTCACCCCTCAGTACTTCTTTGGGGATTTAACTCCACGAGGAAAGTAATACACTATGTTGTTGCTATATATTCTTCATTTGATCACAAGTTTCTTGTGTGTAGGAAAATAGTCTGGTAAGAATGGTAATGCTCCCTTTGCTAAATGCAGGGATATTTCAAGATGGGGACTAAACACAGTTGTACTATTGGTAATTAACTGATGAAAGACAAATGGAACTTTCTAGCGGTCCTGTTATGTATAAAAGAAAGTTAGGACAATCTGTGAGGCAGTATACTTAGTATTTCAGATGCTGTTTCACCCTAACTATTGAACTAACTGTGAAAAAATATTTTATTTTGAAGAATAAAATATTATATGGAAGTTTATCATACCTGTACTAGTAATCAGGAATCTAGAAATCATAGCTTAGATTGGATTTAAGCTTTTTCAGAGCTTTATATAGAAGTTGGATGAACACAATGTCTATTAAAACAGACAATTAATGAAATACAATTTTCTTGAAAATGAAATTGTGTAAGCAAGTAATTGTTTTCTGTACCATTAAAGGAAAAAATCCACTTTCTTACCAATTCAAAAAATGGTGATATTGTCCTGTTGTCTCCTAAATTTAGATACATCAGTAAAATCTTTCAGACATTTCTTACAGATTTTTACAGAGATGGTAAGGGTATCATAAAAAAAATAAATAAAATAAAATCATTAAACACTTCATTTGTGGCACGAAGTCTTGACTTGACCCTGTGATAGCAACTGAGGTTCTGAAAAGGAGTTCATATAAATTATTAACCTACTCAATCTGTTAAGATTTTTTTTTCCTCTAGTAATGCTTAGGACAGATCTTTTTCTTAGCTCTATAGGGTCAACTGTCAGCTGTCCATCTTCTACTTTTATTGAGAAAAATATGAAAACATCTCCATGCTGCTTCATTTATTTTTAGTATTTCTTCCTCCGGTAGCCTCTTTCCAATCTTACTTGTTTTCAACACAGTAAAATGCTATCCCTCCTGATCACTTCTCTCTTTTTCAGTGCCAAAATTATTATTGCTAGTTTGGGAAATTTTACTAGTTATTTTACGTAACAAAGCAATATAATCTGTAATAAATGCACATCTTTGGAAGTGTTTGCTTTATCTTGTCTTGATTACATAACTAAATCCTGATGGAAGGAGTTATTTTGGAATATGAATTTCTTTTTGAACCACAAACATCTTTTTTACTAGATAAAAAATTAAAATATATAATTTAATTCTTTATATAAAAATTAAGGTTTATTGTGGCCATAATATAGTCTAAAATAATTCCAGCTAGCCTTTAAGCTCTTAACTAAGTGGCAGTTTTAGGAATATCATTTCCAACCACTGATACATACAACATCAAAAAGACAGAACACTACAAAACTTGAAGATGTCAAAGTAAAGACACAGTAAGACAAAGTTAAGATGATTGCTCAGTATCTGTACTATTTTTCCACCTATTAATACATGAACATAGGGCATACTGGACCACTCATTTCAGAAACCACTAAGGTGTGGAAGAGAACAGAAAATAGAGTATCTCTAACACTAGTATAAAACTTCCAGCACAGCCATAGCTTTTACAGCAGAAACAGTTATCTGAGAGTATTGGCACCTTTTATGCTTCTGAATGTAGTTTTAGTTGAATACAACTATGACTTACTACTAAAATCTGCACAGCAGTGTCTGATAACTAATCCAAGAGCCCATTTTAACAGAGATTTACATATCCTTCTGAATCTTGCAGATGTCTATCTACAAGCCCAGGCCTCATGTGTGTGAGGGGAAAAGCAGGTGGTACATGTTGAGCGCACACACACATAAGCATATAGAACATTAAGAACATTAAGTCATATTGAGCACATCAGAACACTAAGTCGTAATTAGTATTACTGTGTTATATTAATCTCCTGGTTCCACCCAACCTCTATTACACATCCTTGCATTTCAGGTAGGGGGCCAACAGCCTATAACAAAGGTGTACTCTGTGCCAGAAGAAATCCTTGAGAGACAGTTTTATTGACCAAAGCTGTATTCTGAGCCCAATCTCTCTCCAGCAGTGCTACCTGTAGCTTTCAAGGAGTTAAGGCAGAACAATTTGATAGGGTATTTTCTGCAAACAGAGCTGTACAGAAGTGACTAATATTAGGAGCATTTTATAGGAGAGACTCTTTCTTTCTAAAGGCAAAAAGTATCGTTCTAGCCCAAAAGGGAGATGGAAAAAACAAACAAAAAAAACACACCCACACCACACATGAAAGAGAACTACAGTCTTTTATCTGGTTCCAAATGCAAGTGTCCTGCATAGACATACAACATCCCAAATTTCCTGCTGTATGGTGTTTCTGTACAGTGAAGCATTAGCAACAGATTCCTACAAAGACTTGCAATGTGCTTACCTTCAGAGATGCCAGGGTTCTTGCTGTCCCTTGCCTAGTGGCAGCAGTTACTAAAGTTAGAACCATACTGTGAGATATGTTCATCTGATTCGTGTCAGTATGGAACAATGCTAGGGCCGCGTGGTATGATGAATGCGACCTTCTGTCTTACATACCCTTGTATAACCACAAGTCAAAGAAAAACAGAGTGGTTAACGTATATAATTCTTGTATCTTGCAAAGGAATGTTTTAGCAATTTGTGTTGATAGAGAGCTTGAAGGGAAACGTATTTGTAGGCTTTTCCTTGAAGTCTCTGATATCTGAGGGGGTTTCAGAATAACTGCTAACTATCATGACTATTGCATGGGACACTATGCAAGTCTCTGATATCTGGCCAGGAGATTAAGGAGACAGGGAGAGCTGAAGAACAACTAAAAGACAAAGCTTGCAGGGGACATTGCACAAGTCTCTGACATACAGCCAAGTTGGACAAAGGAGAAGGACAAGAGGGAGGAAGACTATGAGCCTTCAGCACGAGAGACCCCCAGAAACACCACTGGAGACTGATACGCATGCTCCAGTAGGAGGGTTTCGATTCCGGAAAAAAATTATAATAAACCTGTTTTTTTAGAAGTAGTAATGAATATGTATTAGCTTAGGAGCATAGAAATCAGCTGCTTGATGTAAGTGGTGTGCGTCTTGGTGGAGCAGAGACTCCCGGCGCACCCAGCGCTGTTTGCTTACCTCTATTCCTTTAATAAATTGCAAACTTTGATTATAGTCCTATTTTGAAGACCGAGCCATTTATACATTTTTGCTAGTCCTGCTGGTCAGTATAAAGCGACATGATGTGTCTGCTGCAGCAGAATCATCAAACATCCTTACTGTAAACAATCATGCAGCCAAAGCCGTTTTTATTACTCTTACTTGTTTCTCTCTGATCAGGAATAATCCTACTACAGCTGCAAAGGAAAGGCTCCCATGTATCTCATTAGGAGTTTCAAATACATCCTCACAAAAGTTCAAAACCATTTTTGGGCCACTTCACATTTTTGCACCCTCAATGGTTATATCTTTCCCCCCCAGTTCTCTTACCTTGTTTTCCATAGGCTCACGTTTGCTCTTCCAGTCCCAGTCCAAAATACCCAGACTTGCAACAGGGGTCACTCCTTCCTTTTTATCACAATGAGGGAATTCCACAGGCAGTTCAAGTACCACCTGCAACACTGTGCTCATGGCTCTCCATCTTACTCTATACTGGCTTCTGTTGTGCTGGGAGAATGTCCTCAGGGGAAGGACTTGTAAGATGCAGAGTACTCTTCTCCCTGTGCCAAGCACACTGTTAGGCCTCTTCTATCACAATTTCTCCAGAAGTCCTCCAGGACAACATCCCTGCTGCTGGATAGGCTATGCATGTGACACAGGTGGTTCCTGTTGGCTTTCAAGCACAGGTGGGAGAGAAAGATGCCACATTAGACTGGAAGAAGGAGACTGCCTGTCTTTCAGAGGTACCTCAGGATTGGCTGCTACCCATAGCAATATCTCAGGTGCTGCAGATATTCTGCAGTACACAGAAAACGAATTCTTATCCCAAATATTTGCTATGCATCAGCTGCAAGCTATTATTTCCTAAATATAGGGAAAGTTCCTAAAGGTCAGCATTTAAAAAAAGTAAAAATAAAGGCAATGCCCCTTTGTTCTGTTTCAATATTCATAGAATGGTTTGGGTTGGAAGGGACTTTAAAGCCTGTCTAAATCCAACCTTCCTGCCATGGGCAGGGACACCTCCCACTACCCCAAACTGCCCAAAGCCTCATCTAGCCTGGCCTTGAACACCCCCAGGGATGGGGGAGCCACAGCTTCTCTGGGCAGCCTGTGCCAGTGCCTCACTACCCTCTGAGTAAAAAAACAGGTATTGGATATGGCTCACAGGAGCCTCTGAACAAACCTTTACTTATCTCTTTAGTTTGTCTACTGATAACTCTTGAAAGAATCCACTGTCACATACCGTAACTTTCATATTGTTCAGTTATGAATGACTATGGAAAACAGTATCAGTTATTCACTGAGAAATTTCAATCCACTAACTTTTGCTGGGGAAAAAAATGTCAGCCAAGATATAAAATGCCACTAAGTGATGCATTCCTACTACAGCTTTGTTTTTTACGCTGTGGTATCAAATTGCACAGTCCCCACTTATGCCAAGACCGCAGATTTGTAGGTAAAGCAGTTTCCAAAGCATCACAGTATGATCTACTCTAACTACAGCAAATGAGTAATAACCATCTCAATTTCACAGCAGTTTCTATGATGTGTATCTATTACAACAACTTGCCTTTTTATTGTTGTTTCTAATAACTCAATAAAAAATCTACAGTATGTATGATTAAGAAGCTGTGTTACAGTGATCAAGGTCTACAATTCTCAGTCCCAAACCATACTGTACTGTTATAGCTTCTACAACACAGTTTATAACTACGCTCAGCTTATTGAAATTTTACTGTGTATGATCCAGCTCATAACCAAACCTTCAATAGCTGTGAATAGTTTCATGTATGACATTTTAATGCCAAAACCAGATAGTTAAGACATTCAGCCTTACCTTCACAAGTCACCTACAGAATTTCACTTAATATTCCTGCATCAAAACCATAGCTTCTGGTTGAGCTGATTTCTAACACTCTGCTCCTTTTGGATGCCCGGAAAGAATATTTTGAAAAAACTGTCTTAGTCATGAAAGACTAAAGATTCTTGCTAATTCCTGTCCTGCCCACATATTTCTAACCTTTGAAATCTAACTTGCTCTAATTACTGGTTCTTTTCTCGAACTGCTATGCCAATTGCCTTTTTTGCCATAATAAATTTTTATTACATGTATCAGGCATTTACACTCTTAGAGTTACAAGTGTTATCTGGACAAATTCATATACGCTAGCTGCTCACGGTTCCCGTTTTGTATTCTCAGATGCCCGTACTCAGCATTTCAAGTGTGAAATATTTCAGACACATCTTGATACAAAAACATCACCAATTCTAAACAGAATGGGAGTGTTAAATAAACTAGCTTCCAGCTAGCCTTACCTAACAGACAGAATTTGTCTGTGCTGGGTCAGTGCTAAGGCTATTGTGAGATCTCTATTGTTTCAGAATGAAGCAACATGCAAACTTGCGATACTTTCATATATCATTTTCTTTTGAAAGGAATGATACTATGTTGTGCTGACATTGTCACTGCAGCTGAGCTAACACTACTCCGAAATGACCGGGACAAGCAGGTCACAGCTCATCCAGCTGTTATTCCAGATTTAGATGTCTCTGCCACACTCACAATTTCTTCAAGTCTCTTTCTAACCCAAAGCCACTAGGAATTTACTTTGAAAAAGCAAATCAAAACTGAGCATATGTCTGCAGCGTACATGGCAGTGCAGGAAGGTCAAGCTAGTGCTGACTGGTACATCTGCACAGAACAGTATTAACATGTTAGTGATGTGCTGTGCCTCTGCTCACAATTCCTGCCTCTCATGAGGGCCTACCAACTGTAGTGTACGTTACTGTAGTGCTTGACAGTCAGCTCCAAGTTTTCTGCAGCATGTACCCCAGTGATCTCGAATGCCAGCAGAATCAGGTTCAAATCCCTGTTTGGCTCAAACAATAAAATTCAAATTTTCAGGTTCACTAGCATCACCTTTAATACAATTGTTCTTTATGAGGGAGAAGTTGCTACATGAAATCTGCTTGCTTCACCGGAAATGATAGTTTATTAGGGGAGAGTCACAGTACACCATGAAAGAAAATAGACTTGAAAATCAAGATAGATTTTTTTAAGAAAAATATGCATGGTTTTGAAAAACACTGACCAAAACCTGAAAGGAACAAGAATTCCCACAATAACTAAAAATTCTTACTGTTTTTAAATATTTGAGGATGATTTTTTTTTTTGATAATTCTTTCTCACAACCTTTCAACAATAATTGCCCATTTCACTTTGATATACCTGCGATCTAGAAATCATCTACTAGAATGGAAGGAAACAACTTCCTTTAGATAACCTTTCTACATCTAAATAGTATCAGTAGCTTGGACAGCATAATAAAAGATACGAGGTATTTAGATATTTCATGTTATCCTTAACTTCTGAATGTTCAGATCTAATGAAGTTTGCATAAATTGCTCTCACTACAAGAAATGGGATATGCTGACTTTTTGCATTGTGGATGAAGGCAAGGTTGTTGTACTGCTGCAATAAATCCATATATACGGAAATCCTGAAAGAAGTCAAACACTTACTTTGTAATCACTTTAATTCTAAGTCTGATTTAAGAAAGCAAGAAAACTTCACTTAAAGCCATTAGTCAGATTACAAAATACATCCTTTCAAGAAGTCATTATTAAAGAGACAGGGTTAGAAAAATTCAGCAGTTACTGTTTTACATGGTCAGAAAATGATTTTCAGTGGGTTCAGAATCAAAGATTACTGAGCTTACTGACAACACATGACAAACAAGTGGACAGAGGTATGTCCTATTTATCAAAGTAATTACCAATATAATCTTTTACATGTAGCATTAATAATGATTTACTAACATAATCCTAATCAAAATATAGTTCTATTGCTAATTTACTCTTCAAGCAGTCAGACATTACATGTCTTATCTTTGCATTCTCTAGTAATGGTCGGTTTCCTCACAGCATGAGTTTTGGTGTCAATCTGACCAAATACATGAAGTTTTAGGAACTTATGTAACTGGTATGGTTTTAAACTAAACTTTCTATGTGTTACTTAGGAGTAGCTGTGGCTAATTTGGGGTAATTTACTTGTGATACTTACCCCGGCCAAAATGTTACTATTTACAATAGAAAGATTTTTAAGGATGTTCATCTCCACTTCTGAGACTTAAATGCACGATTCAACTTCAACTCACACAAACAGTGAGAACTGACCCAAAGAGTTACCTAGAGGAGAAATCGGATTGGTGCCTCGCTGTCTCAGTGGCCATGGGGTTCTCTTTGCAATTTCAAAATTCTCACACATCGGCTATTCTACATCAAACTTGCTTTCTAGTAGGTTGTTAGCACTGAGACCATACTGCATCGTAACTGTCACAGTTCAAGTATCACCTCCTACAAATAGCAGTCAGATCTTTTCCCCCTTGCCCATATTGCCTGTAACAATGACAGATGATAGGATTAGACTATCCTCAAGCAAAGCATAGTATGAATACACATTTAGACCCTTGACCTCAGGTTATTCCCACAGCCCTCAAAATCCTCTGTAATAAAAAGAGCTCTTAAATACATTTGCTTGTCTCTCATAAAGCACATACCCTTCTCTATACCCTCTATTTTGAAATCTCCATCTGCCAGTCACACACCCTCACATGCTAAATCCTCAGAGACTGCTTGGAAAATGGAATACTGAGTGACATATGGGAGGTGTGTGTTTTTAGTACAACATCTGTGTGGGAGAACATCCCCATATCCCTCACCAGTATCCAATCCAGCTTTGGCAGGGCCTGTATCTTACCATGACTACTTAAAATACATATTTATAAAGTTTTTGCTGTGGACACCAATACAAGGTTGAGCTATGCTTCGACTAGTTTTACCTGTAGAGCTGTTCTGCATAAGTTTGTGTTATGCAGAAAGGGAAAGATAATACTTCAAGTGTGTGGCATCCCCACCACTCCTATACAGGTAACATTTTGAACATGCATTCTCCCCTTCCAGGATGCTTTTTCTTACTGCATCAAAACAACACACAAAACAAAACAAAAACTACCACGTAAGCATTAAAAATAGTTAACTGACTTAACATTCATATAACTTTAATGAAACCTTAAAATGCTTTTGTCCATTTGCTGAAATTGCTCTGCATTCTTTCTAACCTGCAGTAGTGCAAATCTTTCTTATAGCATCTTTTCCAGTGACAAGCTGTTCAGTCTGTTAAGTGAACACTACGATAATTTTGCAAATTAATTTTGACATACATGTCTTTTCTCACCTATTTGCCTCAGGAAAGTCTTCAGCTGTGTTGAGATGAGGCTTGTTGCAAGACTCTTGCTTTCTGCTCATGGCTACTTAACAGGAATGTTTATTTCTGTTTCACCACTGGAGTTCTGAGTGCCTTGAATCCATTTCCCCCCCCCCCCACCTCCCCCCCATAGAAACAGCATCAGGTTATTTTCTGTTTTATAATGCAGACCACCCAGTACACTCAAATCTTCCAAGGAAAGGGTGTTCCTAAATTGCCAGTTTTCTGGAAGGCCGCTGATCATTGTGCATGTTTCTCCAAAAATCTTTTAATAGAGTTTTAAAAAATATTTTGGTAACTACTTAAAACAGGGAGAATAACAGTAACTCAGAGCTAAAGAAAATGCAATTGCTGACAACATTTCTAAAAAGCTCCAAACAAAAATGAAACTTCTTTGCAACGGAAAGTTATTAAATCCTACAAGTCAATGTCAGGAAATAATCAGAACTGTTGCACACCAGTGTTTGTTTGGTAGGTATGAATATGTTTTCTGCAAGTATTTCAGGAAACATTTCACTATTAAATAGAAACCCTGATGAATAAATGGTAATTCCAACCATTTTCACAGGCAAGCATCTTACAAAACATGATTTCATACTGATTCCAGGTCATATCAAGTACCTGGTTTATTGGTTTAAACAAATTATATTTGCTTCATATGATGAAGAGGTATGAGAGCCCTCTGTGTTTGCTTAGACACACAGAAAAGTACTTTAAACAAGAGTACCTATCTATCTATCTTAAGAATGGTTCATCCTCCCCTCTGATATACATCATATTATTAGTAGAAAAAGTGGGAATCAAAGTATTCAGTTAGTGTGAAGTAGATGTGGAACATGTTACACACACAGTGACTCCCCATAGGACAAAGAAGCCATATTATGAGAACAACTAAAACTTCATGGAACTATACTGGAATTACTATGTTTGGGTTCAAAAACAAATTCAGGAAAGGCTGCTAAAATTTTCCTGGACAGTCTCAACTGAAAAAAATATGGCTGCATTAAAATACTTCTTAAAAATAGTGCATCTCCATTTATGAAGATATGAATTCTGAGAACAGTAACTACCACCAGAAAACAAGCTAAAAAACAGCAGATGTGACAACTCTTACCACGAGATCTAGCTGAGACACCCTCAAACCTAGAAGTTTGCTAAGTTAATTCTTTTTGAAAATTCAACCAGTACAAGGAAAAAATCATACTCACATTACCATAAAACTGTACCTGTAATCCTGTAGACTGTAATCTCCAAGACCCGTACGAATATTCAACTGCCCAACTGAACGTTCAATAGAAAGCCTATGATAAACAGAAAGGTACTGGTGCATATGTAAACACTCAAAAAAGCAAAAAAGGGGAGGGAACAAAAAAAAAGAAAAAGAAAGAAACAAGGCTGCTCTAGTAGAAAATAGAAAAAGAGTAAGGCTGTCTAAGACAGCTTCCACAATACACAACATAAGGCAGTCTGACACACAGACAGCAAGCCTATTTATCACATTGCCTTCCTGCCTTCACAATTCTGCTTTAAACATCAGTCCTTTCAACTGGTATTTTTTTTCAAATCAGAGGTGCATCAGTAGCACAATTTGGAGTTGTAACAAGCAGAGTTTAAAAGCATGTTTTTAGCTTTATTTCTCTCTGAATTTTGATTTTTGAGGAGTAAATTACAGACTTCTCTAAATGAAATCTCTAATCTTAAATATATTTTTTTAAGAAAAATAATTTCTTAATGATTGTCAGGTGCTCTTATCAGACAGCTAATTGCAACTGCTATGCTTATAAACAGTCAGAAAAAGAATGGAATACATTTGAAGGTTTAGAGGGTTTCTCTTTTTTTCCCACTAGCTTCAGCTTCTGCAGTTGTCAATGTAAAGACGTATAAAACTTTGTAGTGTAGAACTATGAAATAAACAGATTTGTGTAACATTCAGAAGGGCATAAAAAGAAAGAAGAACAAACTGTCAGATAAATATTCAAAAAACTGATCTGTGTTTGACAGTGTCATAGTGATCTACATGTTTAAATGCTTACATACTTCTGGTGTACTCTAAGTTTGAAAACTAATTCCACATCCTCAGCAAAACCATAAAAAGTGTCTTGAGCCAGAAATAAATGATGGCTTGGTATCACAGGACAGTTTGGGTTGGGAAGGACCTCAGAAAAGCTCCAGACCAACCTCCTATTCAAAGGAGGGTCAGGAAGGTTCACCTAGGGGACCAGACCAGGTTGCTCAGAGTGTTATCCAGTCACATCTTGGAAACCTCTCCAAATAGAGACTACACAACCTCCTTGGGCAACCTGATCCACATCTGGTCTGTCCTCCTAGGGACAGAGACATCTCCCAGCCAACCAGGTTGCCCAGGGCCCCCATCCAGCCTGACCTTGAACTCTTCCAGGGAGGCGCCGTCCACAACTTCTTTGGGCAACCTGTGACAGTACCTCACCACTCTCATGGCAAAGAATTTGAAAGGAACATTTTGATAAATTTGATCAATTTCACACACAGTGCAAAGTTCTTGAACAGATTCATCAATATTAATTTGCCTAAGAAATTCAGAAATGATCTTGAATAATAGATTCTTTACAACTATTCGTGAAATTAAGTAGTATTCTCTTCCTAACTGAATAGCATAGATAAAAAGAGCAGTGGGAATTTTGATAGACGTATTTTGTAGTTCACAGTTGGATCCCATTCAGGCTACTTGTGAGAATTCATATGAGAGAAATTGTTTCCCCAGACATGAATAGTAAATACAGAATTATTTCAAAGAACTCAACATTAATTAGTTTTAAAACCGAAATAATTATTCAGAGAAATAAATTATTTGCCCAAGACTTTGTTCCTTAAGATTTTTTTACACAGTTAACTCCAATATCTCTACGTTTGGAAGAACAAGAAAAATCAATGCTTTTCTGCTAAGGCTGATTCTGGCATGGCAGGCTATGTCAGATGTTCCCATCTTCTACAGCTTCTGGGGATTCAGTAATCCTGATTCAGGAATCTTTCCTTTTAAAGCTTCAGAGCAAAATATCTTAACAGCAGTTTTTGTAGGTTTTTGAAAGAGCAGAGACTGCTTTGTAGATCACAGACATAAAAGAACAAAACCATACTTTAATCAGGATTCGTGTCACTCTGTAGTTACTGAGTGGTAATAAACATAGGAACTGTCGACACAACTTCTACGGTAATTTTTCAGTACATAGAAAAACTTAATGACTTTTTTAATCACAAGAGCTTGTTGGGGTATTGGTGCATAGTACCTCGTAGTGAGATGAACGAGTATACAGATGGATTAAGATTCAGCATTAATTTTGCAATATCAAGCAAAGAGGCAGAGCACTGCTGGATGGCAATGAATGAAGAGTCACGTGAAGGTTTTCAGACAGTTTCTTTTCTAGGTTCCCTCTTTACAAATAGAGCATGCATACACACATAGAACAAAAGGTCAACAGATCAGTTTGCATTAAGGATTGGAACTGAGGTCAGAACTCAGGTTTCAGATTGAGAGAAAAGCCAAGAAGTCTAGTTGAAATAGGACTGGAAAGGAGCTGCCAAAACAAAGGATAGACTACGAAGAGAACTTGGCTTTTACACCATTTTTATCTGTGTGTTGATTGAGGGGGACTTGCTTTAAACTCAACTTTTGTTTGGGTTATGGTTATGACTGAAAGAAAATGAATCATAGAATCATAGAATCATAGAATATCCTGAGTTGGAAGGGACCCTTAAGGATCATCAAGCCCAACTCTTGACACCGCACAGGTCTACCCAAAAGTTCAGACCGTGTGACTAAGTGCACAGTCCAATCTCTTCTTAAATTCAGACAGGCTCGGTGCAGTGACCGCTTCCCTGGGGAGCCTGTTCCAGTGTGCAACCACCCTCTCTGTGAAGAACCCCCTCCTGATGTCAAGCCTAAATTTCCCCTGCCTCAGCTTAACCCCGTTCCCGCGGGTCCTGTCACTGGTGTTAATGGAGAAAAGGTCTCCTGCCTCTCGACACCCCCTTACGAGAAAGTTGTAGACTGGAAAGAGTTTGTTTCTTCCCTGTGTTTTTAATTTTTAGTTTTTTAATTTTTAATTTTAATTTTTTAATTTTTGTAATGGAATTCCACAGGATAAATGTAATCCCACACTTTCTCTTGGCCATTCTGCATTTTAAATGTTATTAATATACACTATGTTTAGAAGAATCAGATGTGGTTGAACTAGAGTAAATTCTAAAAGTAGCAACTTAGTAGTAAACTGGCAATGTTGCTAGATACGTTTCAGAATTTAGATTTAAAATAAATTTAAATAAATTCCCAATTTCATAAAATTAATGTTCCATACTCTCTTCTTTCATTATTTTCCTCGTTCACTTATTTATAGAATGTTTTTTACTTAAATCATACATAAGGGTAGCAAGGTGGGACAATAGAGTAACAGTATTCATATTTTGTATTAGAATACTCCAGAGGTATATCTGAGCTGTTCAGGACTCACCAAATAAAGGATATTTTTTTCCCCTGTGTAGGAATTATACACAGGCTCATACATTTGTAGCAATCAGTGCAACGGGTTGAAAGGAACCTTACGAAATTCAGGAAAGTCAAATGCAGGTCCTTCAGCTGGGAAGGAAGCACATCCAATGAGTGTGCAGGCTGGGGGCTGTCTGTCAAGGGAGCAGCTCTGAAGAATAACCATGGAAGTCTGTATGTGGAGATCTCTGATGTCAGGGCCCCTTCTTAATCCTGCTGGAATGAGGACTGAAAGGATCCCTAGTAGTTAAGAGACTGAACATTAGCAGTGAAGATCATGAGAAGTGGTAGGAAACAGCAAAGAGTTTTAGTCATTTGATGAGAATGTAAGATCTACACTGCTTGACTTCTTTCTGTGGCAAAAGCTGCCACTAATAAAGAAGTTAGGATAGCTGAACAAAAAAACCCCGTATCCCCTTCAGAAGCTAGAACTCCTATCAGAATTTTAACAGACAAAGCCACAAGATTGCTTTATTGGACCAGGCAAGCAACAGACTGTTAACTTAAAATGTTCATTAAAAAGTGAAATGATTTCAGAAGGACAACCTCTGAGGTTGCTAGTCTTTCTGACAATTGTCAGAAAGGATTTTCTAACACCCTCCTGCAGCTGAGACAGCACGTGGTCTGTAAGTATCAAAGGAAGAAAGTCTGAAGGAGCGTCCTTTTAATAAAGAGGAGCCAGGGATTTGCAAGGGAAGGAAGATACTAGAAGAGATGAGAATGGCTTGAAACCACGGGTAGTCTCAGATATGTTTGTCTTCTGCTCTGATTTGGGAGCTGCACGTAGAGAATGTGTTGTACTGCTATTTTCAACAAACAAATGCAAAAAGAAACTCAAGGATTTGGTGAGTAGAATTTCCTGCTGTATGCGTCCTCTGAATAGATTATTCAGACTAGCTCCCATGCCTTCTTTCTCAGAAAGTTTCACCTTCAACATCTACTCTGATTCCTCCTCCTCCCCCCAAGGAGCTTTATCCTAGCTTTTGTCCACAATGTGTTTGTGCATCTCACACTAATGAATGCAAATCTGGAGTCTTGTATTGCTATTTGCAGTTACATATTTAGCTCTGAAAAGCTGCCGCTCAAAATTTTAGTCTTTTTCACTACTGGTATCACATCCAAAGTTATACAAGGTGGTACATCAGAAGTATTTTTTCCTCCTCATATTCCAGATGTTACTGTCAGCTCTTTGTTGATTTGAAAGCAGCTCCAGGGGCCATGACTGACTGAATCTACCAGTTAACCAGGAAAAGAAACAGAAAGCACAGTTTCCAAGATGTGAGGAGATAGGTCACAAGGAAGATGGAATTTTCAACCGCAAGCCCAGTTTCTCCTCCTTTTCCTTGACTCTTGTTGCCTGTTGTTCTGATTTCTCAGAAACTGACCTAGTTTTCAGTAACAATCATCAGTGATGTCATGCTGACTTAAGAGATCACATAAGTATCACTGTTAGCTTCCCAAAATGACAGCTCTATAACACCTAACTTCCACAGACAAGCTTAAGATTCTGAAATACAGCTAGGTCACAAGCCACAGCTGCAAAGGAAAACAAGACCTTCCTTAGATACATGAAGATTTACAAGTACCTTGCTCTAAGTATAAAATAGAGAGCAAAGGCAGATTCAAACAAAAGCAGACTGATGAAAACCACTAGAAGTAGAATTGGACAAATTTCCTTCCTCCCCAAGACATCATAGATGCACATGCCTAGATGTAACTTAAACATTAAAAAAAAAAAAAAAAAAAAAGTATTAACAAAAAGTGTAAACAATAAGTGGTATGGATAATTGGTAATCCAACTTTGGAATCCACTGCCCTGTAAGCACAACATAGAAAGGGTACACAACCCTAAATCCCAAATAGCAAGCTAGATGGCTATCTTTGGGTTCAATGTACTGATTTGACTTTTATTTTGTTATTAATCCACTTATCTAAGTTATATAAGTGACTCCATAAAAACAGACAGTGTCACTGCTGAAGTACTACTGAAATTAGGGTCCTACTTGCAAAGATTCTCTTCAGATTAAAAATCAATTTGAAGTTAGCTTGAATAAAATACCTTAAATTACATAAAACAGTTTCTGAAACTTAGATTCCCTTCCCCCTTCTCCGTCCCAACAAACCCACTCTCACCCATACCTGAATGGTTGCATACAAAAACTGACAGCAAAATGGGAGCCTGATTACTGTGATACATAACATTTATCCTCCATTAAGCTTCTAGAGTAATTCTGAAGGATAGATTTCGGTTATTATTATTATTAACTTCTTCTGAATTATGTTCTAATACCATGTGCCACATTTCCTGGCTACATGACAAATGCTGTTTCTGAGTTATTTGTTTACACCACTGGAAGCTTGCCATCAATATGCTCCATTCCTCCAGGATGATTTAAAGTTGAAACATGAGCACTGTGCAGGGAATATATTGGATAGACTGCAAAAACCTGCACTAAAATGAAATTAATGTAAAATAAACATTGGTCTTTATCTCTATTATCTTCCTAAAAATGTCACCCTTTTGTCTTTTCCATTCTATTTTATTAAAATTGGGTTATCATTTCTATTCATATTACCCTAAAGGAACTTGCAGAGCTAAAAGCTGAATGAATGAATTCTCTCTGGTATATTGGAACAGCTAGGCATATTTCCCAAGGTCTATTAGGAGAAGGCATTCACCTATCATCTTCTCTTTTTCCTCAATTTTGTTTATATTGGCTTTCTTAAACTCACGATTCCGCCCCCGCTAAATGTCAGTGATTTACTTTGGAACAGCCCTTTCTTTTCCCTGAAGTTCTAGCTCTTCTGTGTTTTACTGTCTTGAGGGTCTCATTGGCAAGAGAGATCTATGGATTTTTTTCTTCCTTTATTTTATTACAACTGCTAAATGATCAGATTGTGCTCTTGAGGGGAACAAACAAGAGTTATTCCCCTTGTCTTCCTTTTTCCTCACACGACCTTTCTTAAGAGTATCAATTCCCCTCTAATAATCACAAATTTCAGTGCTGCTGAAAGAGACAGGTTCAGACTTTTTTTTTTTTTTTTAAACCGTTTATTCACAACAGCTTTACTTAACTTCCCCCTGCCATCACCTATTACCATTCCCAATATCCCAGGCCAAATAGAAGAGATTCATTCAGTCTGAGGCTGGACAGAACTACTGAGCCAGCCTACTCTGACCTCCTGCATAACACAGACCACAAAACCTTGCATAACAACTTCTGCAACCCACCTGTGAGATTCTGTGTAAGGCATAGCGTATCTTCAGTGAAGGGATCCAACCTTGAATCACACATTGTAAATACTGGAGGATTTGCCTTTTTCCTGACTGGTTATTTTAACTATTCTTGGTATTGAAAGACAAGAGCAGACAATGAATGTACATCTGTGGGGTCTGTAACTAACTCTTTCCATGGTCAAATGTGAAGTTTCTGAAGTTTGCAAACATTGTTTAATTTTATATCTACAAATAACTCACACAGAAAAGTGTGGCAGGGTGAGTCACCTACGAACGGCAAGTGTTTATTGGCAGCCCCATCTAGTTCTCATTAAGAATGATAATGCAGGCATACCAGTGAAAAGTATAAAAATTCTGTCCTACAACTCTCTAATTTATCTTGTACTGTGTCTACTAACATTACTTTATCAATGTCAATGCAGATTTTATGTCTCATGACGGTCATTTACCAAACAAATAATGTTCTTAAAGGGTGGGAGGCCAGAAGGACACAAACTGCTGGAATTAAAAAACTGAAATAAAATTATTCCTGTTAATCAAAGTTTCAGAAGTCTTTAATTAGCAGTGAAAGAGAAGCTTACTTCAGTGGAAAAATACTGTGGGAGATTAAAAAAAAAAAACAATGTATATGGAATCATGCCAAATACAGATAATTGCATGTTATTATGACCAGGAAAAAGGTTAATATAACAGAATCTGCCTGCCTGTTCAATTACAGAAAGGTCACATTACTATACTGCCAGCGGGATATGTCCATGATTCTAGGTTTTCTAACTTCTAGAAGGTATGGGGAAATATAAAGAAATAACACACACAGTAAATAGGATTACTTTGTTGCCTCAGATGATCATAGAATTGTAGAACCACAGAATGGTTTGGGTTGGAAGGGACCTTAAAGATTGTCCAGTTCCAACTCCCCTGCCACATGCAATGACACCTCCCACCAGACCAGGATGCTCAACACCCCATCCAGCATGGCCTTGAACACTTCCAGGGATGGGGCAGCCACAGCTTCTCTAGGCAAACTGTGCCAGTGCCTCACCACCCTCATAGAATATCTAATCTAAATCTACCCCTTTTTAGTTTAAAACCATTACTCCTGTGTTCTGTCGCCACACTCCCTGATGAAGAGTCCCTCCCCAGCTTTCCTGTAGCCCCCTTTAGGTTCTGGCAAATTATTAAGTACCTTTACTGTATGGGGCTACTGTAAAATACGTGCTGTTAGTATGTAACTATTTGGCCTGCTCTGGCACTAGCCACAGTAATACAAATTATTCTTGCTAAACCAAAAATTGTGTCAGCCAGCTCAGTAGCTTTTACAACCCAGAACACATTTTCCAAGGATGTGATGTACACAAACAGCATATTATTTGACATAAAAGGCCTTGAGAGGGGCAAACATTGTTTAAAGGTTTGGCACATAGGTGAATAATTTTTTTTAATATTTGGTCTCTGATATGTAGCATTATACTGTGGTCAAACCTAGCCATTTTAATGCATTCAATATTTCAAAGGTTTTTCACCTTTTCTTAGCCCACTATATATAAGCATAAACTTAACAAGTAAAAAAACTGTTTAACTAGTCAGCAGAGCATGATAAAAATTAAGACAGATTCTCTACATAGACTAAAGTATTACTCTATAAGCAGAACTACTCCTTTGGGACAGGAGAACATATATCAACATACTGCATCTTTGTGGCATCAAATGTCAGTACTTACTCACCTAGATGGTCTACTGGCTTGATAATGAAGAGGACTCAGCAGTATTGCTGGCTCTGCTAGTGACCTGTTCTGTGGTGCTGCCCAAGTCTAAGTTTGTGCCTTTTTTTCCTTCCCTGCAGAAGGACAAAAAAAAACACTTTCCATTAGGACACTCTGAAATCTACAAGTAAAAAAAACAAACAAACAAACACAAACTTATGTTTACTAAGAACAAATAGAAGCTCTGTGGGTACTGCATAAGCTTGGAGTACCAAAAGACTGTTTTACAGTCACAGACCTTGAAGTCTGAACAAGTATCTAAGAACAACTTTGTAAGGCAACTGTGAGCATTCACAAACTGTAGAAGATTTCTCATTATAGAATAAATAAAATTTGTATGAATAAAAATCTCCTAATAACTTGGTCTCTAAAGCAATTCTTCTAAGTAAGAGGTAAACTCAGCACTGGCAACAGATGCCACCCATTAAATACCAAACAGAGAAGCTTCCTTCTAAATATTATATATTATATAATATTCCTTTAAAATAGAAGTATTTATTTTAACCAGTTATCAGGGTAGAAGAACTGATGTAATAATATGCAGCAAACCATGTCTGACAACTCACGCATCATTTGAACAATTTTATACTTAAAGTTCACATTCATTCTCCCTGTTGATTCTGTGAGCCTTCAGCCTTACTAAGAGCTTGTAATGGTATAACCCTGTGATCCTCTGCACTAGCAGGTTTTGGCTGATAATGTGAAGCCACTAATTGCAAAAAGTGGGTTCATTACTGCTTCATTCCCTGCATACAGGGTTCATTCTTCTTGTCATAATTTTGGAAGTGCCAAGCAACTGTCAAACACTAAAAAATGACACATAAGCATGTCAGATTTACTTGACGCCTTTTCCAAAAACTCAAAAAAATATTATGTTGTTTAGGTACCAGATTCTTCTGAACACATGAAAACTTGGGAAAATACAGTTAACTGTAAGGAACTAATTACAGTTAAAGGAATTACAATAGAGATGCTACAAATCGCTAAGTGTTTGAAGCACAGGGCTTCACTGACCTTGAAGTAACACGCTCTCTCTCTCAGACTTCCCAAGCACCCAGTCTATCATGTTGTTATTACACTACTTTGAACAGTGCAGCTCGCTGCGAACACTTTTACTAGTTAATTCAGCTGGTCTGAAGTGAAGATAGAGGAAGAGACCTCTTCATTCTTAAGCTCATTAGCTCAATGTGAATTTTACAGTATCACAGGAGATACCAGGAAATTATTTGCAACCACAAAGCATGAAAAACTGTCATGTCTTTGAATGAACTAAAGGAGGGAAAAGTTCTCTTTGTCTTATCCTCCCATGAGCAGCTTCTAACAAAGAACATAGAGGAAACCTCTGTTATCTGCTAGCCCCACTTTTTCACTTAGCTTCAAATCAAGAAACCCAAAGGTCCTGCTAGATAAAATGATGAAAAATGACACTGCTTTTGGAGCCAGCCATTTGAAAAAGTGGTCAAGTAACAAATTGCTCACTTCAGTGTAAGATTATAGACAAATAGAAAATCATAAACATACAGAGAACTTCTGAAGAGATTGGTACTTCTGACTTGTGTCTCATTATAGTTCCTTTTCTCCTTCTGATTTGTTAGGCTCTTAAGAGAAGTGCACTTGTAAGCTCAGTTCCTGCTCCCTATTTTGTTCAACAATCACAACGTTCTTCAACACATTTCCCTGTGCTTAGTGAAAAGAAGTTAGTCAGTTGAACCAACTCTGAGAGCTAAGTTCTTCACCTGAGCAGCTCTGATATTTAATGATGTAAGGTATGAGGCAACCTGTATTTAGGAAGCCAGGAAATTACCGACTCTTCGTACATGATAACTACTTATCGGTTAGACAAACTTACCGTTACTGGAAAATTGGCATCATTTAATAGAAATGAAACAGCAGGGGTCCTACATTTTATAGCAATTAAAGCAAAGAATCTACTCATTCTACTCTTAAAAATGTAGTCAAGTTTACAAACACTGGCGTCCTCATAATTATAAAGTGAGAGTTCTAAAGGAGAGCTTGATTACATTTCTAATTACATTTAATAGAAGTTTAATATAATAAAGAAAACAGGAAAAAGAAAACAGCATACTGCTGTATTTGCTCAATTCATTGTCTAAAAGAGAGATGCTACTACTAATAAAACAACACTTTTTTTTTCCCTGCTACTTAGTGATTTTAACTGATTGGATACTTAATTCTAAGCTGCTATAATTGAAGAGCAAACATCTTGCGTTAAAATCTTTTTTAAGCTACATTTATTTTCCTGATCTGGAAGATTTTGCATTATGTTTTCTTTGTATAAAAACAACAACAACAACAACAACAAACACTAAACTAAAACCACGACAAAGTCAAGTTAATCCTGCAAATCTCATGGTTGAGAAAGGCATCTTCATCCTTGAAACAAATCCCTAGAGGAAAGTGAACACAAATAGGGTTGAATCTGGAATAAGTTCACTTTGGTTACAAATACTTTAAAGCACACAGAAATTACTAATATACTGATCAAAATTGTTCTGATAGTGGCCTAGAAACTCTCCTGGCACCCATAACAAAATCTTCAGAAAACGTTAGTCACTGTTTTTTAACACTTTACAACCCAAAGTGGGGAGGAGGAGCATTAACAGTAATTAAAGGAATTTAAGACTCTTGAGGCATTTGCACCCACCACTAAGAAACACCTCGCACAAATTTGGAAGGAACTTATTGCAGAAAATTAGCTTTGAATTTTGCGAAGCATATTTAGAAATTCATGACTTTCCTGGTTAACGACTGAAATTATCCAGAATAATACAACTTGCCTTTTTTCAAATTAACCAAAACCCAAGCATGGAAAATGTTCTCGCTTCCATCTTTGGCATTTTGGATATAAGAAAGAACAGTAAATCAGCACTTGTGTGTGATTTGAGACAATTAAATACAAACTAAGAACAAAATTCTGTAAGATGCACTAACTCCAGGTGCTGCCATTTTTATGGCACATTATTCCCGTAGTCAGGTTTTAAATATTTCTCTTTCATTTTTTGCAAGGGTGAAATTTTTTTGAAAGACCATCATCGTCCCCCAGAGTAAGAAGCAATAGCAGCATCTTAGCACGTTCACAACAGAGCCTTTTCCCAGTAACAAGTATCTGTAGAGATACTGTGTGGCCCTATATGATGATAATCATTTTACAAAGAATGAATACAAGAGTGACAGGACAGATGCAAACATTCATCAGATGATACGCATCACACAAGGGGTGCACAGACAACAGCTAGCAAAAAAACAGTATTTGCACCAATAGTGGCCCCCAGCTCAAATTTGCAGCTCATAAAATTAGGTAGCAAAAGGTTTTGTTGTTAAGCTTTTCCTGATCTCATTCGTTAATATGGGAAAAGTGACCTTCAAATCCTTTCCATTGATGCCTGTAACTTCTGTGACATGCCTGATCCACAGGATGTTATACCTTAATCAAGGTACTCTTAGTATGTCAGTTAACTTCCACTAAATACACCTTCAAATGTTTTATCTTATTCCTTTTTACTTAATTCACATTTTTAAGTTACCTTTAATAAACCTGCTTCCCAGTAACACTGAATGTGTAAGCTTCATTTTTTCAAAACTTGAACAATAAGAAACCAAAGCTTATTTTCCTTCTCTGAGACTCTTTTTCCTTTCATGAAACTTCTTTGCCTGTTTGTCTTTACTTTATTCAGTTTCTCCCTGATCAACAGATGGTTTCTCAGAATTATCTCTGGCTCTTAGTCTGCAATTGTACTCAGAACTTTACTAACATACTGACATAACTACAGGACTTGCCACTGTGAGTTCTGCTATTACGTAGCATTGGTATACAACTAAGTACCTTAGGCAAACACCTATCATTAAGCAAACATGAAGGCAGAACTGAACTTTCTGGGGTTAACTAATGGGTAAATCCCTAGCCAATATAAATTAATCTGTAAGAAACTGACTTTAAGTACCTTCTGAACCATGTCAATAAACCACAAGCATGTTAACTCAGGAGTAATATATAATCTTGTTATCTACATTTCATCGATTCATGTCCACAGATTGCACTGAAGGTAACAGTTATAAAAATTCAGCATTAGAATGCAGTACAGAGTGAAGAACCTAAACTTCTAAAAGAAACAACCACAGACAAAAACAAACAATCCACGCCCCCAAAACTTCTGCAGTCAGTTGTCTGTATAACATAAGCAAACACACAATGCTTCAGACAGAAATAAAAGGTGAGGGAATGTTACTGAATTACGATGGGAAAGCACCGGAGTAGTTACCAGCACAGTTATGACTTTTTTTTGTTTCCTCCACAACACCAAATGGCCATACCTATTTAGGATATAATGCAGACCTCATACTGGCACCACTTCTGAAAACGGGACAAAATCTTTTGAGTTACCTGTTCCTCACAGACAACCACCTGGATTCTGCTGATGGTTTTTTGTTAATGCACTGTCTCCCCTAAAACTTGAGAGCACCACGAATTGCAGAAGGCACAGCAATCTGCCTTGGAATATAGAGCTCCTTTACACACCAAGCTCATCATGACAAGCATTTGGTATTTCCAGTTTGCTTGCAAACTTAGTTTTAAACAATGCAAATGAAAACTTATAAAACTGTCAGCACTGGATGCTTTTCAAAAATCAAAAGAAACTTCAAGATTTACTTCTGAAATTTAAACAACATGCAAGTAAACAGCAAAAAAAAAACCACCCTATTCTGTATCACATGTATCACATATATTTCCTAGCATGTCATCTAGATTTCTGCAGTTCAATTAAAAATTCAGAAGTAATAAAAATTTATTATTTTTATATCCCTTTATAGAACAACAAGGAATCCAGTTATGATTGTCAGTGGCTCTTAAAATGCCTGCAAATTCTCAAAATCATCGAATTAGTGACATGTAACTACAAAACAATTAGCTTTACAAGTTAGAACAAGCAAATATGATAAAGTTTTAACATAAAATATGTACCTGGACAGAAAGGTATGTGTACATGTGAATAAAGTAAGAGAGAAAGGGAGAGGCAGTATACAGCCAAGAATAAACAATCCATGCATGTTGATTAACTCTTCTGCAATTAACCTTTTATTAACACGTTCTTCCTCAACAAGCAAACTGCATCTGTTAAGAATTTCTGAATGTTAAAAATATGAGTGTTCTGAATGTTAAAAAAGAAGAGAAGAAAAACTATTTTCTAGAGAACTATCAGACATTTCTTCAATGGATGTTCTCTAATCTAATGTCTTTGTTTAAAAATATTAATATAAAATCATTATTAACATAAGTACTGGTGATCTACATTCCATTAGTCTGTAAAACTTGATAAACTATTGATAGTTCAACTGTCATCAGCATTTTCTTGACTGCTTTATGATACAATTAGATCGAGTAGGCTGAGCTTTAATTCTGGTTTTGTAATAATGCCCCTGGAGAACGTGATCTGGCTCTCAAATCACTGCAGCAATGCAGCTAAAAAAAAAAAATTAAAACATATTTTACTGTGAAAGAGCATAAACAAATCATTTTCACTTCACACTACTAGCACTCATTATATTTTATGTAGGTACTCTGTCTTTAAATACTTCACTGGTAGAAAACAGGGATGAGCAGTAAGTTGTCTGAAATTACTATCTATGTTTGAACTTACATAATTGACAGTCTAAGGACTGTGTGCATGCTAATGACAAACCTATCTTTGTACAGTCTTTATGATGGGAGCTGTAAGCATCTTTCATTTCTACACTTCTGAAAATTAGCACTGTTAAATATTCCCCAGAAAAAGAGTCACACACTTGCCACTGCACAAACATGCTACTCTTTTCATTTTGGAGGAAGGGAAAGGGTTAGAATAATTTAGTAGAAAATAAACCTAGGTGAGTAACAGCAGGTTGATTTACGTGTTAAATTACTAACTCTTGTCTTGTAAAAGCTAGTGTGAGCTTTAACTCAAAAAAAAAAAAAAAAAACATTTAGACACCAGATTATCAGAATGTACACAACAGTAATGATATAACACCTGTAGGGTTTAACTAAAATTGCATTGAAAACCATAGTCATGGTCTTAACAGTGAACAGAAAACCTGATAGCTGATGAAGTAACAGCTATTATATGTTATCAGTATAACAGTCATACTTAAGAATTCCATGCTGCCAATCATAAACTGAGAGAGTCACAGACTACTAAATCCAAGTTGTATGTCAAAAATAAAACGAACGGGCAGAAGGAAGGAGCTATTACCCTTATTTTAGTGATTGAGAACCGAGGCATAGAACATCAGTGCAGTCTAGAGTTAACACATTTCATACAACGTATCTCTAAAATTTTTGCTCTTGAGGACATTTCAACAAATAACTCTATATGATCAGCACAGATGAACACTTCATTTGCATTTTCAGACGGCTTAAGTTTCATGTGCATCCCTGTGCCAGTATTTCCTATTTTCTGCATCTAAACCTTTCATAAAAAATTCCAAATAACAATCGAAACTATAAACCAAGAAAAAAAGTACATTCTTCTTTCTTCAATTGTAGGTAAGACACTGCAGAGCAAAACTCCCTTCAAAAATACCACTGGAACTTTAAAGTTGTGAGGACAGAAGGATTATTTAAGTAAAATTAATGTGAGACATATATTTATGAATGCAGTGCCCCCAAAATGCCTCTTCTCAATTTTAAAATTTAATTAAGAGTTTGAATCTTATCAAAAAAGTTTTACTGTGCAGAAAAAGTTGCGCTAATAGATCAGAAGCACATGTTCTTTTTCCTTTCAACATTACTTTTCAGTGCAATATCATAGAACATTTCATAAATTTGTATTAGAAATTCAGAAGTTCTTTGGAGGCACTCAAGGCCAATTATTAGTAATAATCTGAAACACTCAAATACTGTGTATACATGAAAGCTTTTGACAGCAACAGAGATCAGGTTACAAAAATAAGTATCTTTATAATTTCAGCCCATGCTTTCAATCCCCCTTCTCACTTTTATCTCTATCTGATCGCAGGTTCACCAATCAATGTTTGTGCTCAGGAGTTTTTGTTTTGTTTTTGTAATACATTATTACCGAAATCAAAATTGAAGTAATTATAAAGTGCACTACCAAGCTGCAATGGAAAGAAGCAATCATGATATTGTTATTTTCTTCACTGAACTTTATGTTTTAATCATTAGCATTTACATGCAAGATCTTCACACAATACCCAAAATAGCATTTTCAAGCTTAGTCTTGCACTGCATCTTTACTTCTCTTGGTTCCAACAGCTGGCTTCCTCGCTAATGGGTTAATAATACTTTGTAAGTAATAAGACCATCTCTAACAGAAATGATGCTCTAGCTCTTCCCTCTTGGATCTCCACTCATACAAACAAAAAAATCAAACTAAATGCATCCCTTATTAACACCAACAACAGAATAAAATCTGAGCAGTTATTTGTTAGCAAATCCACATTCTTGTATTTGGTCAGAACAAGTGTGTATACCTCCTCTACTCACTGTAGGATAAAATGGCAATCAGATTACTTGTATTTCTTTTTTTTTTTCTTTCTACTAGGTCTTCATTAGGAAGATGACAATGCTGACAGTGGTATGATTTTGCTGAAATATCTTCACACAGTTATAATGAAAGTATCCTTTGTGCTTGAAGGACTTCCTAAAGAACAAAGTACCCGTGCAGAAAATGATAGCCGTGCAGACTCAGTGGATGTAAAATACAGAGTCTATCCTCAAACAGAGGGTATTAAAATGGACTTGACACAACCTTTCAAAGTAGGTTTGGACAAGTATGGAGAAGCTCTTCAAAAGACTTGGGGACCAGTCTTATGAGCTTAAAAATCTCCTGCCCCTTTACTGAAGGTCACAGTGATTCTCTTTAGAGAGAAGAGCAAGGGAATAACGTACACAGACGCACAAGGGCTGGTCCAAGAAAACTGAAAGAGTACAAGGTGTAAATATTGTGGGAAGTAGTGAAGTAGTAGAGTATATTTTGAAAGTATAAGGTTTGATAACATAGAATATCCTACTTATCACAGGATGTGATGTAATGACAGAAAAGGCCATCAGGTGAATATTTGAGTTGAAAGAAAGACAGGTCTGAGAGAAAAAAAAAAAAGATGACTGAGATTGAAAAGACTTGCTAATTCCTGTTGTTTGACCAGACCAGTAAGTCTTATATTCCTACCACTTTACGTCATTAATGCATTTTCCAAATGAAGTAACAGGACTCCCTCCTGTATGATTAGAAAGTAAGAAATACAGGAAATGACTCAGAACTATTAGTATTAACTTTAAATTGTGCAACTCCAATCTTGGGACCTGTGTTCTCCTCAAAGAATGTTTTACTTTTTCCTTAAAATAGAGGGGAAAAAAAAAAACACAAAACCCTTGCAAGTTTTTGTTTTGTTTTGAGAGAGAGAGAGAGAGAGAGAGAGAGACTTAAGGGTGAAAGAGCTCAGAGTACTTAGTTGTGTAAATATTCTACTATCCTGGCAGATTCTACATCATCTTTTACTTGGTGAAACTCACTTCAAGCATGTCTTAAGCTTTATTGACTCACATAGCTCATTGCTTCTGTACTTAGCTCTGGACTTGTTTGCTATGTAGGAATGCAATAAGCTTTTTAGAAAAGCAGCTCATTTTGTACACTGTTTTTTAAGTCAGTATAAATAAAAAAAATATCTTTTTGATAAAGAACCTGAAGACTACTTCCCAGACAGGTCCCAGCATCGTATCAACGCCATCTGGCCTGGTTTCAGATTTCCTCCTTCACCACATTCAACTGTTTAGGTCAATTCTCTTTTCCTCAGGCAATTTTCCAGATGCCTAATTCATCTTGCATCTGTCTTTCTTATCAAAAGCTAAGAAAAGGTACAAAGTTTCATGAAAATATTGACTGAAATTCCTTTGTTAGTATATACATCAGTTGGCTTCAAGAGGTTACTTTTAACAACATGTTTATGCAAACGAATTAAAGAACAGTGACTTTCTATAAAAAGGATCACACAATTTGCTTGTAAATCTATTAGAAAGTACTAAAAATAAAACTGTTTTATAAGACAGCAGTATCACAATGCTACGGCTTTCACTGTGAAAGAAAGAGAGATTTCAGCAAGCTTCTGGACTGTTTTCCCACTATATAATTGCAGCCCACAGCTTCCATCTCATTCTATTTTAAATTTAAAAGTCTACATATACATACACTATTCTACCTCATCTGGCAAATGTAGACAGTATTGTCTACAGGTACTAAAACTGCAAATGTCCTGGAAATCTAAAAAATGTATTTGAACAAGCTGTTACTGATATTTGCAAAAAAATAAAAATGTAGAAGAAAATATTGAGAGTCAAACCTACCACAACGTCAACCAGAGTTTCTCCCTCCTCCTGCCTGCTGTTCTCCTAGCAACCCTTCATTTTCAGGGTGCTGAAATGGAACATACATTGGTTGCAAGTAATTTGTTTTCCATTTTCCTCATGGAATTATCTAACAACAATGGCTAATGATAATAAAACTAATTAAAACTTAAGTTGTATACTCTAAGGACATCACCACATTAAAACAATGGAATAGAAATGAATGCCTGATTGCAAATTGTTTGTTTACAGTGCAGCTAATCATGCTGTAGAGCTAGGATAAGAAGGGTCTACACAATCCTCTTATGCAACAAAGTAAGTCCCAGAGCAAAGGTAGCTGAGTCCTACGAGTTCTTGATGACATCGAAGAAGTCTGAAACCAGCAATATTTTGGCCTGACTGAAACAAAATTGAATCAGTTTTAAAGCCACACTACCCAAGTTGCAGTAGGCAAAGACAGGGACTGGGAGAATTAAGACCAGTTTTGAGACCATCCAGGGACACTAAATGCATTCAAGTCTGTGGGACCTGATGAGATGCATCCACTGGTCTCGAGGGAACAGGCAGATAAAGTTGCTCAGCCACTGTCCATCATATTTGAGAAGTCACAACAGTCTGGTGAAGTTCCCAGTGACTGAAAGAGAGGAAACAACCCCAATTTTTAAAAAGGGAAGACTCAAGGAACTACAAGCCAGTTACTCTCACATCTGTGCTCAGCCAGAACATGGAGAAGATCCTCCTGGAAACTATACTAAGGCACATGAAAAATATGGAGGTGACTGCTGGTAGACAACATGGCTTCACTAAGGGCAAAAATCATGCCTGGCAAATTTTTGCCTTCTTCAATGTAGTTACAGAGTTGGTGGACGGGGCAGAACAACTGATGTCACTGCCCTGAGGACCTGGGGGTGTTGGTGGATAACAAACGCAAGATGAGCTGGTAAGGGGCACCTGCAGCCCAGAAAGCCAACTGTGTCCTAGGCAGCATCAACACACTGTTTCAGCATGGCCAGTGTGGTGAGGGAAGGGATTCTCCCTCTCTACTCTGCTCTCTTAAAACCCCATCTGGAGTCCTGCATTCAGCTCTGGGGCCCCCAGCACAAGAAGGACATAGATGTATTAGAACAAGACCAGAGACGGGCACAAAGATGATCAAGTCTGGAGCACCTCTCCTGTGGAGACAGGCTGAGGGAGTTGGGGTTGTTCAGCCTGGAGAAGAGAAGGCTCCAGGAAAACCTTAGAGTGGCCTTTCACTACCTAAAGGGCCCCACAGGAAAGCCAGGTAGGGACTCTTTGTCAGGGAGTGTAGCAACAGGTCGAAGAATAACTAAAAGTGGGGAGATTTAGATTAAATGTAAGGAAGAATTTCTTTACTCAGAGCATGGTGAGGCACTGGCACAGGCTGCACAGAGAAGCTGTGGCTGCCCCATCCCTGGGGGTGTTCAAGGCCAGGCTGGATGGGGCTTTGGGCAACCGGGGCTGGTGGGAAGGGGCCCTGCCCATGGCAGGGGGATGGTGGAATTAGATGATCTTTAAGGCCCCTTCCAACCCAAACCATTTTAAGATTCTAGGAACACCATCTCATACTGTGTAACACTATAAAACTGCAGACAGATCTGAATGAACTTTTAAGCTACCTCGACCCTCCTCCAAAAAAGAGGTATGATCATAGGCCTGATGCAAATCTTTCTAGACATTAAAGACATCGTCTTTTTAATCGCTGTCTAGGGCAGCGATCAATTTCTGGATGACCCTGACCTTAAGAAGAAGTAGTATTCTATCTAGTATTACAATTCTCGGATTCAAATTTCCTGAGACTTTCCTTTTATGCATTCTAGGGGCCTGGATGTTGATGCTCCACATAAAAACGCTGTTTTCATGTGGAAGAAATCCACATCAGATGATTCCAAGTATTTCATAAGAAAATAATAATGAGATTGCACAGGATCAAGGGTCTAGTTAACCTGATTTGCTTTCTTCATAGGACCAGATGCTATAGGTGATAAAATAACCTTAGCTGTGGCATTCGTTATCTTTGCAAACAAAGAATTACAGAATGGCTCAGGTTGAAAGGGACCTTAAAGATCAACTTTTTCTATATAAAACACCTTCTAGTACACAACCTTGATTCATGCCCTTGGGCAGGTCCACTATCTTCAGTGAATAAGCATAAAACATAGGAAAAATAGTATGCAAATGTGCCATTTAGTAATATATCACCTTGCATACACTCTGAAGAAGAAATTAAAAAAGTTTGTATCAAAGTCTAGTGCCATTGAGAAATGTAAATTAACTACTCTTACCAACAATACACATAAATGGTCTTCTACAATTAAAAGTCAATATAAATTTTGATATAGAAATCAACAGGAGCAAAAATAGGCCCCCAAAACATGTTCAATGGAGATGGGCTGCTAAACCAAAGGTTTTTTTAACCATCATGCTTCTAAATTTGGTGGGTAAACGTTAGTATTTATCTTCACATGTTTATAAACATACTTCCTCATGTGTACATTGCAATTATTTCTAGACAAATAAGCATTTAACTTGTAGTCTAAGAAAGATTCTACGACCATGTTCTTCACTGAGAACTTGAATAAAACATGACTCAAAAGTACAAGGAGTCAATTTTTTCAGTTTTTATTGTGAAACCTTGCTCAGGAGCTGTCTTGCTGACAAGAACAGACATCAAAAACTTTTTTTATTATTTAAGAACAAAAAAATACACAAGTTAAGTCTGTAGATTGGTTATGGCCACCCAGATCATTCTGGTTTTCATTAGGAACACCAAAAAAATAAATCTCCAGATACACATGGCTTCCCCCCAATTTTCTATTCTTTCTTTGTCCAGTTATAACAAGAGACTATTTACTCTTAAACAGGAGTCATGCTTTTCCAAATATGGAGCCTTAACCACAAAACAGACATATCTGACACATTCTCCTGAAATGTTTTCAAACATTGAATTACCCTAACAGAACAACCTTTTGAGCAGCACATCTCAACTTTGATCTCTCATGTGCATTTAGTAGCTAGCTAAAGTAATATTACATTTAGAAAGTATTAAAATATTATTACATAAAGAAACATGAACATTACTGACCCTTCAGCTGCCTGTCTACTTTGCCCATTATTTCAGGAAGTATCAATGGCATTTAATATTTCCAAACACGAGGTACATTTCCTGGCAATCCTTTGATTTTGAAAAGTATCTTCTCTCTTATCAGAGTATAACTTTTATACTCTAAAAGAAATTCTTTTATATCTGGCAAATAATGTCTGCCAGTAGTGGCACAACAACAGTCTCATATAGGATGTCATCTTACAATGGATGTCCAGTTAGACTCTCAGAAACATTGTTTGATTTCTATTATTCAGCATTCAAATATCAAAGCTTTCAAGTTTTCTGGGTTTTTCAAATGAAAACTTCTTTTCATGGAGGAAAAGCATTATTCCAGCACTATTACAGGAAAAAGACATTCAAGTGACATTTGGTCTTATATTGGAATAGTAAAGATCTGACTAGTTGTGAAGAGTCTACTTATGTAAAAGTAGTTGTAAAAAATTATTTTCAAGTCATATAGTTCCTTATCTGCTATGCTTATACCTTTCTCATGCTCATTACTTTCAAAGGAAATGATAATATTGAATCCAAGGAAAATCTTGTAGTACAAACTACTTCACCTACTTCTACAGTCCCTTTCATGCTTTCCTGTAGGTTTATAGATGTTCTATGAACACTTACTCAAGCAGTTAAAGTGAAATATCCCAGTAAAGTAATAATTTAAAATCTCCTATAATTTCTTGACGCCCTTGAGTAAACATTATTTAGTTGGAATAACTATTGAAAAACTTGTGCTCTTTCAGTAAGTTTTGTGAATTCATTCAATTTCACAAAGCAAAAAAAATATACTGGAGATGCTGTAAGAATTCTGGGTAAAATATTTATTTGTTAAGCGTGTGCCTGGTTTTATCACAGTTCAATATTTCAGCTACAATTCTGTTAACCACACTTAACAGTTGTTGATTCTGATGTTGCTGATTCAAGAATCAAAGTGCTCTACATGAGGTTGGCTTCAACCCCCAAAACCAGAATTTTCTTCCTAAGAAAGGCCAGTCTCTTTGCACAAATCACTTGGTAATCTTAACAACAGTATTATAACTTTCGTAAAGAGAAGAGTAGGTTGATACCACCAGATATAAACCTAAAATTAAGGTACATTTTTAAGTCTCCTTCCACTAGCATTCATCTTGAATAAGCGAAGATCATATCAATAAAATGTCTCAGCAGAAACAGGAAGCTACCTTTTCAAGGACTGATTAGCATAGCTGCACTATGTTAATGAATGTGAAGTTCTGCATGCATGCCAAATAAAGGTTGGTATCTTAGGCACTTGAAGTACACATAATTCATTGGAGTATCAGCTTGAAGGTGCAACAAGCAGATAAGTTTTGCTTATAAGCACAACATACTGTTCTTTGACTCTTGTACTTGATAGATATGCTTTGCATGCAAACTTCTGAAATGACTGTGAGCTTAGTGTCCATTGTGCCAGTAGTTACAATCCGCACATGGCCTCACAGCTTCCAGCTGCAACAAGAAATCTTACAGCAGAAGCCAACTCAGGTGGCAGATGAAAGTTATTCAGCTCCTCCTCAGATTCATTCATTATTCCTAGTGAAACTGTTCTGTTATGGGAATAATACACTCCTGTGACATTTCCTATTGAACGTGAAATGTATCTTGAATAAAGGACTTATTCTATTCTTCAGATGCCTCAAGTCAGAAAGTTGGGAAAAAAATGAAAGCAAAAATCCACCCTTTCTTGCAGCTTGGACATTGTAAGACTACCACTTTGCTGGACTAGCCTAAATTTCAGAATGGAAGTAAAGAGTGGCATCATCCCTAATGAAGAGACTATTACCCTTGTAAATCATAATTGTCTTACAGAAAAATATTTCTGACTATGTTATGGTCAGAAAGGTCAGAGTTCTTTCTTCATTCCTGAAGATACCAAATTCATGCAAGCAATATCCAGCAACAGGACTAAGTGAAGCAAGGAACCTTGTAAAATTCACCAAAGACAAATGCAAAGTCTAGCAGCTAGGAAGGTAGAACCCATTGTAACAGACAACACCACAGGCTGGGAATTGTCTGGCAGCAGAGCAACTCTGCTGAAAAGGATGTGGGAATGTGGCAGACAGCAAGCCAGCGTGCTATGGCATCAAGGAAAGCCACAGTTCTTCTGGGCTGTATGAACCACAGCAGAGCCAGGCAATTCAGGAAACTGATTATCCCCCTTTACTTTTCTCCTGCTAGACATCATCTAGATACTGTGGTACAGTTTTGGGCCGCCCAATACAGGGAAGACTTGATAAACTAAAGGGAGTTCAGCAGAGAACCATCAAGTCTTAAAGCACCTGCCCTGTGAGGAGAGGCTAATGGAACTGGGTTGCTTCTGCCTGGAGAAGAGGTGGCTTCAGGGACACCTAACAACAGACATCCCCCTGCCCTGGAACTACAGTGAGATCATCAAGAAGATGGAGCCAGGTGCTACAGTGCTGCAAGTGGGAGGATGAGAGACATCAGTAAGATGGAAGAAGAAAGGTTCAGCCTGGCTAAATGGAAAGCATTTTTTCCCCATAAGATCAGCCCAGCAGTGGATCAGGTTGCCCAGAAAGGTCGTGCTGTCTCTATTCCGGAACGGCTTCCACAAAATGTAACCGGAGAGAGCCCTGAGCAAGCTGGTCTGACCCACAGCTGACCCTGCTTGGATGGTCTGAGCTTTCCTGACATCCCTGCCAACCTGAACGATTTAATGATCCCCTACGTACACTTAGACTTAAATGTGTAAATTCCAAAACACACACAAGGCATGGTCATAAATTGGAGTTAGCAAAGGGCACAAATAAACATAACTGGGAAGCAAGTAAAAAAGGGAACAACCGTACGTCAAAACTACTTACTATACTATTCAGCTGCCAATTCAGTCCTGTCTTTAATGCTGACCCCAAGACATCCATATGGCATTTTTTGTTGTTTTTATTTTTAAACAAAAACCTAAATCCAACAATGGGCTTAGAACTGCAATAGGCATGTCACAATCTCTCTCACAATTTTTGAAACAAATTATTAGTAAAACTTGAAGTCTTACAGTCTCAATTTCTAAGATAGCAAGATCCACTATGCTAGGGACACGTAATGGCTCGATGCTGAGCACCTACATAAACTCTCAAATATAAGCCATGCCAGTTATTCCACAGAAATCACAGTGGTTATAGTTCAGCACATGCCAGTACTTGACAGGACTAGTGGAAAACTGTGTCTGGCCTTTGCCACAGAAAGGCATATGGCCATAGCTCTTTTTTTGCTTTTAAAGGACTAGTCATAATCTAGGGAGCCCAAACAATAGGCATATAAAAACAACACTATCTCCTAGATAAGGAGTACTCAAGTTTCAACTTCAATCGATTTGCAGGTAAGTTGCTCAGATAGGCAGTTTGTTCTAAGGTTTTATTTTTCCAGTCAGCCAGTCTGGTGGTAGTATTTGGTGCTAAAGCAGTATTTTCACCAAGGCAGAATGGTGCTTCCCTGTGTCTTCTGTTCAGTTCAGCCTTTTTGGTGTATTTGATGCCCTCACAGCACCTGCACTGACCACTGCCTCTCCCTCCCGAGTCTGGGCACCACACACAAAGAGCATAAAGAACACTGCGGTTATGGCTTAGCTCGTAGTTCTCTGTTGTACTTCTGATACCGTAACCAGCTCCAATGACCACACTTTCCCCAAAATATTTTAAAAAGAACACGTTTTGAACTGCATGCTTGACTTATAGCTTGAAGACTGATACATAAAAAAAAAATTGTGAACAAAACCAAGACTACTGTTATTCTTTCACTTAAACATTTGAAGACTGTGCATGCTATCACATTGATGTCAATGAGAAGGTACTGCATTTCCGTAGATGACGACAGCTCATTGCTTTTGGTAAAATAAAGTCTCTGCTGATTTTTGGTACCTTAGCAACTTTAAAAGAAAGCAACCTTATTTGATATCATGCTCAATACATGAAATGTAGATCAGACTGTAATAAATGTATACTGTAAGATAAAGGGTACTTTAAGACATTAAAATACGTTAAGGCAAATGTATTTGTCAGAGCAGTTTAACAGATTATTTTACTCAAATCTGATCATTCCTGTGATACTTCTATCAAAATCAGTTTTAGTGGTACCAAAAAATACAATATTGTCCTGGTTTCAGTTAGGATGGAGTTAATTTTCCTCCTCATAGCTGGTATGGTGCTGCGTTTGGGAGTTAGGATGAGAATAACGTTGATAACATGCTGATATTTTAATTGTTGCAGAGCAGTGCTTACGCTAAGCCTAGGACTCTTCAGCTTCTTGCTCTGTCCTGCCAGCGGGCAGGCTGGGGGTGCAACAGGATCTGGGAGCGGACAGACCCAGGACAGCTGACCCAAACTGGCCAAAGGGGTATTCCAGCCCATCTGACATCATGCTAAAAAATATATAGGGGTGGATAGCCAGGGTGGGGGGGGCTGGCTGCTCGGGGATAGGCTGGGCATCGCTCAGCAGTTGGTGAGCATTGCATTGTGCATCACTTGTTTCTTACACATTATTAGTAGTAGCACTATTATTGTTATTTTCCTGTCCTAATCTCAACTCACAGGCTTCACTTTCCCGTTTCTCTCCCCCATCCCAGACAGGGAGGGAGGAGGGTGAGCGAATGGCTGTGTGGTGTTTAGCTGCCGACTGGTTAAACCACAACAAACATATACTGAAGAACTGTCTGCTTCTATAATTTGCCTCTAAGTGCATTGCTTTGACAAATACATTGTAACAGACTCCTAAAAACCAAACATTCAGGTCACTAATCTCCTGAAAGAGAATATGCAGCACATTATGTAACAATAAGGCCTCTATTTGAGGGACAGTAACAATGAGCTTACATAACAAGTATGCTTTGAGAAACCTACCTGCTGATTTACCTTATTCAGTATCCTAAGTATAACTGTAAACAATCTTTTAGCATATTTATATCAGCACATTTACAAGCATTTGTTAATTGATTGCAATGCTCTATAAAAATTTCAGTGAAACTGTACTAGGCTAGAGGTAGCTTATGAATTTAGCTGCTAGTAAAAAGATCCAAAATTTTTGCCAATGAAATGAGGCATTTGAGTTACTATTAAAGACACAGTGTAAACGTATATTCTAAAACTTGGTATTTGCCTGTGACTTTTCAACTACTGCAACTCTGCAGAGTCATATGAGTTACTGAGGCTCTGATTATGTCAGGAAAAGAATGACAAAATTATATATAATCTGTGTAGGAGGGGTTTTCTGGAAATCTGGAGTGTTTTTTTTTCTTTTGGCAAAATTTTACTTGGTTCCTTCCCAGCTGATGGAAAGAAAGTGTGATCACTGGTGGCAAAACTTCTGGTCTGTGTAAAACAGCCTTCACACCTGTTGTTTCCTAGTCACAAACACCGGGTTTCAAATGTGTAGTCTTTACTTGCTTTGAACTTGATCAAGTCTTTATCCAACTGCTACATGTGATGACTCAGGCCAGATAGTTGCAACAGTACTTCATGTTTAGGAAAACAAATTTACAATGCTTTCTGGATGGAAGCAGGTATGTAGAAGAGGCAGTGATTAATTGGAAACACTGAATCACACAATCTAAAATTCTATGCAACCAAGATACACCATACATATCAATCCTCCCCAAAAATCTCATTCAATACATGGGTAAAAATAAAACTTCAAACCCTCTTCCATCCTCCAACCACTTCACTGATTGTCAAACACAAAATATACTGCTCAAACACCACAGAGCCCTAAACACCTAAAACCTGTGTTCGGCAAGCATTCACAAAAATGGAGACTGCAAGAAAAGAACCTTAAATTCAACCCCCCGCCCCTCACAGTTCTGTTTCAACACATTCTCATCTTCTGAAATACATATAAATATTCCCATAAAACACAGCAGCCACCTGGCCAAGACCTGGCTTTGAGTCCCTGCAATCATGCATTTGGATCAAGGAAAGGATTGTTCAAGAGAGAATTATGGCATGCACTTCTAGCAGGAGAGTGTCACACAGTATCGCTTTCTTACCAGCAATCACAATCTCCGTCTCCATTATTCAGTCAAGTGTTGTGTTTTGCAGGAATACACAACTACTGCATCATCTCTGCAAATGATTTGAAAGCAGCTCCTTCTAAGACTGTAACGATGTTTTACAAGCAAACCCCAAAACACATTAAGCAGAAAAGAAACTTCCTCATTTAATTTCCATCCCCGTCCTCCATTTCACAGAACTAACATTCATTTCACAGTCCTTCCAATTCTCTGCAAGCTCAAAGTGAGAAAAAAATCACAAATCTTCCAGAATCTAAGATTTTTTTTTTGTGGCACCTAAGAGCTGTTGCTTTGTGTGTATTTTTCTCAGCAGAAAGCAATTGCTTTTTTTTTTCTGTGATTTACTAACTATAAATTGGTGATTCACAAGATCTATGGTAGTACTCTTTCTATTAAAAAACAAACAAAACAAAACAAAAACTTGTACAGGTAATTACACAGGCTTTATCTTACTACAGTTCCCATATTTTGCTGGTCATCCATTGTATGCTGAGCACATAAACTGCCCACAGAACACTACTGTGGTGCATTTAACTTGAAAGGAGTTCTTCAATATGCAGTATCCTTCATTTACTAGCGCTGCCTGCTTCGTTTTGCTTTCCTCCTCACTTTGAAGAGTAAAAAATAGAGATATTTGATGTTCAGATGAAGATGGAATCACACTTAAATTTGGTGTTTGGTTCATGACTGTTTCTTAGAGATAACTAAGGTCTTTATCTTGCAATAGTCCTAAGCTTTCTCTAAGATACTTTGTTCAAATGTAAAATGGGCAAAGAAGCAGGCAATTTATCTCAGTTGGATTCCAGCAGGGCAACTGAGACTAGTTTATAGTTCTACAGAACTAATCATAACTATGTTTGTAGTAACAATCACCCATGAGGCCTTCATGAAGCAATGCCAACAAAAAGTTTTACCTGTATCTAGATACTGATGCCCGTAATTCCACCTTCTCTTACAGCTTCTGATGCAAATTATGCTGCATATGCACAGGTTGCAGATTATGAAGATTCATCTCTGGTAACTAAAGTAGATGGTGAGTCGATAGCAAGTAGATGCAGTGTGAGCTAGAGCCCCTCTGAAGTCAACAATCTCAGCCAGCTACAGGGAAATTGTCCACCCCATTACCTGAACTAACTGAAGATAGGATGACTTACCCACCAGGAATGCCCATTTCCCTTACTAACTGTAAGGAAACCCTTATCAAATACCTGAGACTTGGACCATAACTTTCACAGGGTTTAGTCTTAAACCATTTTACCACACCAAGACCAAATTGAAGCAGTAGAATAAGATGACTTTGTGATGTGTCCCCCACCCCCCCACCCCCCATGACAATAACAAGTCTAGAAACAGATAAAATATGGCATATTAGGAGGAAGAGGAGACAGCTAGAAGGAAGTTTTCCAGAATGGTCTGGACCATGCTATTTTAAGAAAAATACCATAACACACAACTTCATATCTATTAAACCTGTGGGACATAAGAAAATAAATGGCTGGGAAGATAACAGGGCAATACCTATAAAAAAGCCAAAAAGAACAAGGTGAAAAGTGGGGTGTCAAAGCCAAAAAATGTATCATGCAGAGCAGGTAGGCAAAATTGCCTTTAGGGCAGTTTGTTTAGACCAGAGAGTATAAAAAGAAACCCAGAAGAGATCAAAGAGAAAAAATATTAAGTCTTGGTGAGAAAGAACACACTCAAAGATCTAAAAGAGAAAAGGTAGTATAGAGTCAGGCAGCTATTTGGTGAGATCTTAAATTTTACATGGATCAAAGGACACACTTCAGAAGAGAGTGCTTCTGAGCAAGAAAGCAGATTACAGAGCAGATCAGCATAAATGATAGAGGATGGAGGATATAAGTTACACAGGATAGAAAGTGAAAAGGAATAGCTCAAAGTGAGGGCTCACACTAGCACAGGGAATTCTCCTGGATACTGCAGAAGGATAGAGCAAGGAGCTAGAAAGCTCTTGCTAGGGCCAATCTTGCTATATTGCGTCAATTTAATTTCAAGAAAACAGGAGACAATTTTGAACAATTTGGGGCCAGAATTTTTAATAGGTTTTTTCTCATTATGAAGCATGACAGTTCCTGAACTCTTTACACTTACCAAAATACAAACAAATATAACAAGGTCCTAAATACAAATAAGCAGGTTCTTCAAAGAAGGCATCATGTTCCTGAAATCATGCCTTATTTTTTTCAGCTGTATATGTTGCTCCTGTCCAAGATACTATCTCCACATACAAACTTTGAATTTAAAAGATAACTACTAAATTTTAAACTTTAAAAACTTAAGGCAACAGAACGTTTTTAAACTTAATGTTTCAGTTGTAATTCTCAATTACCTCTTGCCATGATTTATTTTAAAGTTGGTGTTGTAACATACAAATTCTCATTTGTGCCTAAATCTTACATTCTATCTACTCACTTATGTTCAAAATCACTAGTATACCAAACCAACTCTTCAATTCGTTCCAGTTCTTAATTTTTAGAGCAATTATTCAGTTAGTGATTATTTTGGAGTTATTTATAATTATGAAATATTTATAAGAATCGTATGCCATCAACTACGCCTGTTCACAGCATCCCTTTTTTGACAATGCTTAAACATCAAAGCCTCTTTCTTCAGGACTCACTTTTCATGGAGACACCTAACAATATTATTCTTCTTATACAACTTGGCATAGCAATTTAAGATTACAGATCTGAACAGAATGATTACATATTATGAATATTTCTCTTCTCTCCAAGACTTTTTCAACTTTTTGCACTAGCAGAAAAGCTAATGGATTTAAGAAATAAACCAATAAGAAATGATATCAGACTAGAAGATATTCACATATATTTTTTCATGAGTAAATGATTTTTAAGTACAATCTAGTAAGAATGTATTATGAGTAGAATTTGTGCTATAAATAACTGCTAATTGCCAGTATGAACTTCTTACACAGATTGTTCTAGATAAATTGATTTTTTGCTAAGATATACAAGTATAAAAACACATGTTGAAAGAATAATAAACAGGAAAACTACAAATAAGAAAAAAAACAGTGAATTTGGGAATTTTTGTAAAATATCCCTCAGAGTGAGTTATACTTCTACTCTTCAACAGCTGAGAACAAAAGAGACAATCACAACTCACTACGGGAGGGTACCCATACCACTGGTTTCTATCCAGTGTACCTACTTTCAGTAACAATGTGAGTTGGTACTAAAATTATAGCTTCTGGCCCTATACGGGATCAAAGCTCCAGTTTCAAGATCCTGTAGGTACACACAATAGGAGAGAGCCCTGCCCCGGACAGCTTGAAAAATAAATAGGAAATGAAGTTAAGAACTAAGTGTATCAAATAAAGGTCTCCAAGGTGAGGAGTCAGTCAAGACCAGATCAGTGCCAAAACCAAGCATAAAAAAGGCTCTATTTTATATTTTATTAGCCTTACTATAACATCTATTCATATACTTTCACTTCCCCTGAAGTCAATGGAAAGCCCACCACCACATGCAACATATTTCATGCTCAAGTGTCATTATCATTTTGTCTTATCTGTGTGCTTTCAAGACTTCTTGTTGAGTCATCATTAAATGAAAAGCTCAAAATATCCCTGTTTTTACAAACTAATCAAGTATTCCCTCTATTATAAAGGTGATAAGTTTTTTGATTTGTTTTGTTTTCATATAATATCTTTCCTGATCTTTTGTGATTTCTTGTTGATTTCATACCACAGCTATCTGGCCTATATTTTAATGGAAAAGACAGCTCTATTCCTAACTCATGGCCAAGGCTTAACAAAAGCATTTTCTTGTCTATCACAGCCTCTGTACAGCTCTATTTCCACATGGCAAGCATGGTTATATCACAAAATGCATTTTTCTCATAACACACCTAATCTACATGCAAACCCCAGTAAGATAAGTTCCTTCTAGCTTTGTAATGGAAAAAAGAAACCAAATTGTTACACGAGCATAAACCTTGTCCCATCCCTTCAACAAGCCTATCATTGCCTCTGTCGTTTTCTTTTGCTCTCCTCAAGCTTCAAGAACAGCAGGGAATTTTCTTGCATATTTTGTGGAAAATGTGTGTGATCTGAACTGTGATCTGGCAAGAATCCTTTGGTCTTCATCAACTACTTAGAACTACCTGTTGTCGCTGAGAGACTCCTTGATACCCTTGTCTCTGAGTTCAGCATTCTGAGAAGGCTTTCTTAATTTCTATCACTAACACCTATTATCAGGAGAGACAGTTGCTTTTGATTTATCTGTTCTTTATGCTCAGAAGTTGTATTATATATAACATCAGGTGCTATCCCAGGAGCTTACACAAGTCTGAGTGGTTTCAAGTCAAAATATAATCCTACCTGTTATTCATTAGTTCAAATGAACTGAGAACTTCCCAGTTCTTTTTCAGGGAACTAATCAAATCTTACCGTACTCCTGTCTAGACAACATGAAAGTATAATTGCATATGACACTGCATACAGCTGTCATTTTAAAAATAACTACAAAGGCACTGACAGAAAGAGCAATTTTGTTTCTTGTAAAAAACATCAGTCCATCATAAAAGTCACACGTCACCTGTATTAGAGTTGTAAAAGGAGTTCTCAGTGAATTATATCATATTCAGTCTAGAAGACAATGCACAAGAAGGCATGCTATCATTCACACAGACTTAAAGGAAAAACAGTTGCTACTTCAAATGGAGGAATTGTTTGCGTGTGTGAAGAATTTTGCATGTCTAGGTAATAACAACGAAGCTAAAGTTATCTTTGTCTTTGCAGTATTAGACCAAGAAGAAGTAATATTAAAGTGCAATCCAGAATATGGAATACCAGAGCAAATACGCAACATGGAACTAACAACCAGGGCTTGCAGCAAGTTAAAAACAGAAGCATCTGTCAAAAGCCATGTAAAGTAATGTTCAAATAGAAACAGAGAAAATAAATCAACAGAAAGCTAAAAAGAAGATTAAGCAAGGAAGTCACTGAAAGATGTCTTCAAGAGACCATTTGAAAGCATGAGTCAGATTAAAGTTGTTGAAGCAACACCATCCAACCTCACAACCTCTCTTCTGCTTTGGACTCCAATTTATACAGCTCTCCGTAACTGACCTTATTGGAACTTAGTGATAATTGAAAATGTCTACTGACATAATGAAAGCTTTTGTCTTAAAAAGTTCTCTCTGTTCCTTGTAGCATATTTAGTCCTCAGCACTCCTCAGACAAAGGGGAAAAGGTCACATGAAGATGGTAGCAGCACAAGGAAAAACCATTAAGAGCAGTTATCCAAATAGATATTTTTTCCTGTACGCTCTTTAAGAGGAGGTTGAGAACTCAATAGATGCAACAATAAACAGGTTACGCCGAAAACAAACAACACAGTAGCAAGTTCCATTGTTAGCTTGCAGAAGACTAGTGTAAATCAAGTATTGTGTAAGCAGCTAAAACAGAAACAAAGGCCACAGGGGCATCAGCTGTAATGTCAAGCATAGTGAAGTCTTCTAAGTGAGGCTAGTATTTTGGCTAAAAATTATGAGGGGATGATAACAAATGCAATCCTTTTAAAAAGACAGTTCTGAAGACAGAAAGAGAGACAGCTACTAAGGTTATCTAATGGAACCGTTTAGAGTTAATTTGACAGTGATTTAGCACAACTTCCATTGAAATTCCTATAATACCTCTTTAGTCAATGTTGTCAGAGAAAATCATTCCATATTGCAAAGACAGAAAATAGAAGTCCACTTTCTCTTATATCCCTGTATTTTCATTTTTGTAGCAGCACCATACTGGCATGCTTATGTTCAGTTTAGCACTCCCAAGATTCTCTAGCACTACTTCTTAGTCAGCTTTCTCACATTTTGTTTTTTAACACCGAGAACCTCTTTGTATCCATCTTGATTACATTTCAGTCTGTTAACATCTGCCTCTTTGTTAACTGCTCTATATCCAAGAGCCTTTTATGTCCAACTTTCCAAATGCCCTCCTAGATTAATTTCATCAGCAAATATGATTGGTACAATCCTCACTCACTTTATTTCCTCATTACAACCTTTTTGCCATTTTTTCCCAACTACTGAACACTGCTTCAGTACCTCATGCAAGTCATATAACTTATTAAGTTCGTACCTGTTACATTTACTAAATTTATCACATAAAAATGTTCAGGGAACTATGGATGCACAAATGCAGACTTTGAGTTACACCACGCCCAGTGTATACCCACATACAGAGAGACATAAATGCTACATAGCACTTGCTCAATTACATTTTTTCAGTTGATCAATAATTTATGAGGTCTACTCTTTTTTCCCCACCCTAAAAAAATGGGAAGTCTTATTTACCATTTTATGATCTGCATACAGTTCTGACTGCAGTTCTGCATCTCTGCAACTAAGCATCAAACTCATCTATTGGATGTGTCTTCTCTTTCATTCTTCTTTACCTCCTATGTTCTTAACCAGTCCTCAGAAGTTGAATGCCTGCAACTCTAAAACTTCTTTTGCCAGTTCTTTATGAATTTTGCTATCCAATACTACTGCCTTTACACACTGAAATCACAAAAGGCACTGAAGCAACAAAATCACAGCTGCCAAATGCAGGTCGCTGAGAATCCAGACTCATTCCTCCATCTCTGCACATTTCAGAAAGCAATCGAAGGGACAGAAACATTATTGAGCAGAAGGATCTTTTGTTAGAGATGGAAGAAAATGAAGCTTTTTCATTTTATGAAACTTCAGAACTTGTATTTCTGAAGGTTTAGCCAGTGTTTTGGGAAAGGTACTTACCCTAAGGGTAGAAGTCTCTCTTACAAACTCTCCAAACACTGTGTTCGTGCAGGCAATTTTTATAAGAAGTTTTAAAAGGCAATAGATACTACAAAGATATCCATAACAGCTAGTAGGCTTTTTGAGGAAAGAAAAGTCCTACCTTCATGTAGGAAAAAGAATAACTACTGTAACACAGAAAATAACAAAATTACTTGTTAATCTTACTATGCTACCACTTGATATGCTAGAAAATTACTACATAAAAGAGAAAAGGTGTTATAGTAAAAGGAAGATATTGATTTTAAGCATTTAATTGAAGCTTCAGAACTTTTTATTGTCTTGTATCTCTTTACTGAAATGTATTTGCCTCTTTTAGCAAACTTGAGCACAAAGTGTGTATTTCCCAGCTAGCTATTGGATTCAGGAAAATCTACAGAAATACAGCCTGGGCTATATAAAGCAGTTGGTCTCAAAATACCTCAATTCACTGTAAGAAGTTTTTGTCTAACAGATTTCCAAAGCAGTGAATCTGAGCAGGATGCTGCATTACTTCTAGTTTAAATGCTAGTTAAAAACCTCAATGCCTTTTGTGCCAAGGAAAACTTCTCCCCTCTAAGCTTTCTACTGGAAAGAAATAAACACACATATACATATACTCTAAACAGAGCAGAATTTTTCATCTGTAACTAATGACAGAGATAAATTATATGCATATATTAAGGCTAAGATAACTTCACAAATGACTGTAACATTAGAGATGTGAAGCCTAAAAGTTGATGTTTACATTTGGTTCCAAATTAATGTTTACCATACATTTTGAACATGGAGTGTGGGGAATGAAATTCCCAAAGCTGTTCTTGTTCACGTTAGAGTATACTGTAAGGTTGGGCAATTTTACAGAATTTCAAGAGCTTTACACATTGATAATCTTGTCATACTAACTGTTCTCATGACATCTCATCTATCTAAATTAGAAGAAAATAGTCTTTTCACTTTTTGAATGTTACCCAACAAAGTTTAGCTCTAATTCAACTCTACATATATTTTAGCATAGCTGTTTCTCAAGATCACTTCATGGTTCACCCTCTCAGAGAAATAGTACAGGGCTAGCCAGAATCTTGGTTTGATTCTTTCAGTTGAATCTTAACACTCTAATAACTTAACACACTGATAATTGATCAACTGTCTTGCATTTGGTATAGCAATGGGATAGACTATGAGAGATCTTGGCAGTCATCTACTTAAGAAAAAAATATGAAAATATTTTTATCTAAACTGAAGAGAAAATGCAGGCTTCTACAGAAACATCCTGACGGTGGGAGAGAAGCTAATTTACATGTCATTCTCAGGCCAATGATCTGCAGAACATAATCCTACAAGGAGTGATTAGCTTCTCACTGAAGTAGTTAGGCCAGAGGAAAAAGGGTAAATTAGTCTGCACTGAATTGGAAAAAGTAGATTAGTAGACATTAGATAAGTTTGAAAGGAAACAAGCTAACAAAGATTAACCTACCAAACATGGAGAAAAAAAACTGACAAATTCTGACATACTAGTTCATATTATGAAAGGCTAGTAGTCATCATGATAACTCTTCTACATGTATTGATGGATTGATTATCTGTTGCAAAAAGGGCCCCCAAGCATTAGGAAGATCTGTTACACTGCCCTCCCCCCTACAGATCATTAAATATTCTTACTGAACGATCAATCAATCCTTGTTCACATTTTTTTCCTATTGTCTCTGGTAAGACAAGTTATGAGTGCAAGGACTACTTGCAGGAAGAAAAATCATGGAATAATGTTTACAGGTTGAAGAAATAACACACTGCACTTCAGCAGCAGGAGTTGGTCACAAAGCTACATGTATTTGCTTTATTATAACGTATATGAACAAGGGTAGAGGCAACATTTGACCTTTAACCTTATCTTTCAGATTTCCCTACTTAAGTTACTGCAATGCACAAATATAATGTTGGATCAATGTGGTTTTTGCCCACCTGTTCCCCACCCCAATTAAAATACCCTTCCTCCTGAAATTTCAGGTCCAAGTAAAAGTAACTGACTTACATAGAAAGTCTTGGGGTAGGAAGAAAAACTTAAATTGTACACCTCCCCCAACCCTAAATGTTCAGTTAAAGCACAATACCAGATTAACTCATTTTACTTGGATGATGTTCTTCTACTTCTTGCTATAATCAGCCATTGTTAGGCCCTTTAAAATTCATGTTGACCCTAAACTTTTTTGCCTTCTACTTCCTGATTAAGAAGTTCTCTTATCCACCACAGTAGTAAATATTAAATGCCACTAATTATCACTTTAGTACACGAGCTCAGTACTTAACTTCAATACATCAGCATTATTTATGCTTTCAGAAAACCCACAAATACATTTATCCCTGTTCACGTGTGGAGCCGTGTGAAGGCACTCAGCAAGTGAGTTTGGAGGTTTCCCATCTCCTCCTAGATGAAGACAGCCTTGAAAAATAATGCCAGTATAACTGGTCAGAAAGTGGAACTCTGCAGTGTTCTTTGAGATAAAAAGGGACTGTTTAAAATCAGGGCTAACGAAGGTCACACCAAAGACAGGATGGCTACCCTTGTGCCATGTGGACTATTAATTTACTAGATAAACAAGACAGTGCCTCAAGTGGAATTCCTAGACTTTAGAATGCTCTTCCCCATTCATACAAGCTTAAGCATGGGCTGCTGAAGGATAAATTATGAGCAAGTCACTGATGCAATTGTAACAGACAGATCTCATGAATATGTATTAATTACCCCATTTGGTGTCTTCCACTGTAGACTAATTCCCTTTGACATATTTTTGATTACAAGAAAGATTTAAATAGATTCAGCCATTTTTGTTTCTGACTGTTCTGAAATGATAAAACTATCACTATTGGACAGACTTTTCTGCTTCCTTGCCAGCTGCATCTCATTAATAGAGTTACAGTTAAGCAAAAGCTGTGTCTTTTTCCCTGCAATTAATAACTGACTGAAGCTTTTAATAAACCTAAGTTATAATCAGAAAAAGAAACCTTCAGGTTATCAATTAGTAATACTTTGTTCACACATTTAAGTGCTCTATTTATGTGCACATAACCTTCTGCATAAAGTTGTGAGATTAGCTTCTTTGTCATTTAAAAAAGGCTGCCTCTGGACAACCAATTTCCCCTCTTATTTTTTTCTTCTTGTTATAGACAAAACTAATTGTTTCAGAGAGTAAATCACTTTACAAATGGAACTAGTGTGAGGTAGACAACCAAAGCATGACTCTATTAATAATTATACAATCATTTTAAAGATGAAAAGCCAAATTATGCAAGTTTCTGTGAAGTCTCACAAATACAAAAGAATACATAGTCTTTGAGAGTTATCAAATGCTACACAAGGCATCTGCTGCACTTTGCAATTCTTCTTAACATCCCCTGATTATAAAGAATCCCTTAACATGAAAAAAAAAATCTCTCACCACTAGAGAAGCACTGGCCATCTTCTCAGAGACGGTAAATGTCTTGGGACAGGCAGCTGTGCTACTAGAACTGTGAACCTAGAAAGCAGTTTGCTCCTAACAAAGCCACTGTGAACAAGCTAGGATCACTGCCTGGGATTTAAACAGCCACCCCCTATCAAGTGTAACAAATGGGTGGTGCAGTGGATAGATGTTGGATGAATTAGCACCTAAGACCACATACATACTGCATGGTAAGTAGCTGTTTAGAGCCTGAGGCACTGGTTGCACTTTTGTACAAGCTCTCCCTACATCAGAGAAACGGCTTCAGGCAAGTCAAGCACAGCAAAATTTAACATCTTTTCTGAAGTCCTACAGGTGCATATGAACCTTGATCTACTGAGTTCCATTGTAGTTCATCCTTTCTCTTCCATGAATTGTGACAGATAAAAATGCTATTTTATACAGTACTTCTCACAGAAGCTGTGAACTCTGAAGAAGTCCAAACTGTAAGCACAAAGATAATCATGTGCTACATTTGCTAGGAACTTGAGATTCCTATTAACACAATTGCTATTTGTATGTGAATTCTTGAATCTGAAATTCTTATTTTTTTATTTACAAAATTAAATACAGATGTTACAATTTTGTGCTTCCCATTCTAGCCACTGCTATTTATGTATTTGCTATTAAAAACTGCCATAATTAGGAACACTAGAAAGCGGTCACTTTGTTAGACCTGGAAAGGGAAATCTATACCCCCTCACGTCGTTATTTGAACGCTTACAGTTTTCAACTGCATTTTCAAACAAGAATGAAAATGAAAACTAAAACCAACCAGATTATTTAAGTATTAAAAATAGATCAGAAATGAATTCTTGAAAACACATGTTGATTAGACTAATGCATTTACTGAATCAAACACTATTTGAAGTACAACGACATTCCAACACAGACTAAGTATAGCTTTTACAGTGTCTGACAGCATTCTCTTAATTTGTGCCATGGTTTCCTTACAAATAGGCTATACGTTTTATAACACAGAGGACTGATGTATCTGGCTTTGACTATAGCTTTTATGCATTCAGTGGTAAAGAGAATTTCACACAGGTTTACAGTAGATAAACACAAGATGTATCAACTGAATCAAGCCTTCAGATTTTCTCTCTAACTGTTATAACAACCCTAAGTTCTGGTGCCCTACAACAAAATGCCTACTCCAATAGTTAATGTTATATTTGGGTTATTTTATTATTTCTTTTTTTTTTTTCTTTTTTTTTTTTTTTTTTTTTTTTTAGAAACCAGTGAAAGTCTGTGACATCAATTGCTGTTCCCTGGGATAAGCTTTCAGTAAGAACTGTACCAGATCACACCAAGACTCACTTCAGTCCTACACATGTGCATCAGGCTAAAGCAGAAAAGATTCTGTGCTCCCACACCGATGACAATAAACAAGCAGTAACAGCAGGCAATCTGAAATAAGGCTAATGCAGACACTCTGCTTTACTGCGATGATCCTAACACTCTGTTTGACAGATTTGTGCTTGATTTCTCTCTTCCCTTAGCTTCCATGTAATTAAGTTGGACATTCCATATCCCATGTATCTCCTTCCTCTAGAGCCAAGCTCCTTTCCTGCTTTCCTCTGCAATATTTTTCTTTTCCCCAAAAAAATCTTCTCTTCGCATTCACTCTATTTCTCTCTAAATTCTTTCCAAAGAAATGTATAAAATTCTGTTCTTGTATATCTTTGAATCCTAAAAAGTAACCCCAGAAAAACACAGAACAGTAAGAGCAGACGGAACTAAAAATGTACAGTGAGCTACAAGATTCACAGAGGTTAGTCTGTCCTAAACAGAGGGAGACCAAAGACCATAATGGATTGTGTGTCATACTAGCTATTTTTTCTGGCAACCATTTTTGAATGAATTACAGTTTAGTCCAAAATAGTAAGAGTTTAAAACTTAAAAAGAAAAAAAAAAAAAAAAAAAGGACTGCTACAATATCAGTTCTTCCTCATGGAAGTGGGTATATTCATTCCAGTCATCTGTTACTGATCTCTATCAGCATCAAACTGGTGTGATCTATTATGGCAGTTTCTACGTTGAATAAATAACAATGCAAGGAATGGGATGCCAACAGACCTGTCCTGTTCTCGTTTGTACCTAGAAGCACAGGCTGGAGTTGGAGAGAAGTGCTGTAGGAGACTTAAGTGAGGACCTTCCTAGGAACTAGGAAAGGGAGAATGGTAACTGACAGTGTTGGACAGAAAAGGCAATTTTTTTTGCCTTCAAGGGACTTCTACTCTGCTACGATGTATGGCTGCACCGAGACAAATTTCTTAAAGCATATGCGTCTGTGGTAGAAGAAAAAAATACAACTGGGCAAGAAAGAAAAAGCTCTCCCCAAGGGCTCATATCGTGTGCTTCAAACCTCATGGTCACTTCTGCTTCTCTATATAAGATAATCCAACAGAATTACAGTATTGTTTATAGGATGTGGGCAATATTTTTACTTATCATTAACAACTAGTATTTAAACTAAAATAACACCTGCTTAATAAACATTAATCGGAACCATGTAACAATATAGAAGAATCAAAGGCAAGCAAACTCCTGTGATTTTGTTTCACGCTCTGATAATTTCAGGTGTTACTTATAAGTAGTACTAGTCAGATTTATTTATTTATTTATTTATTTTTACAGCAAACTTTGAATAACTATCTCCATTACAGGAAGTTAATTTAAAGGAAACCATGCTAATGGGTACTCTGTAATTAAAAAAAAAAAAAATTAAAAATCTTCCAACACTGGTAAATATTCCTGTCACTTTTTAAACTCATTGAATCACTTCAGATTTAGTGAAGTGACATCTTTTGACTAATGGCCACAGATGGTCTTCCCTCTAAGAATAACATGCATCTGTACTAGCTCTGAGGACACATATTAAAGGCAATATACCTGCTGTATGTTTTTTGTCCTAGACTTTGGCCACTCTCACTGTGTCCACTGCTCTCAGCTCAGAGACCCCTACTCCTCCACTGGGAGGATAGCTAGGCTAAGGAGATCCTCACTTCCACCTTGGGAAGCAAACTGTAGCTGACTGCTGCCAGCTACAGGCACTTCTCTTCACCAGGTGAGATTGCAGGCCTCCAGCAGCATTAAACAACTGGTCAAAGGTATCACTTCCCAGTTGGTACACATTTCTTGTTCCAACTGTGGGAAGGACTCACCTTTAACCTGAAGACCCAAAAACAGCTCAAAATGTAGATCTCATGGATCACTGTGGTTTATGGTAAGGACTTAACAGTCTGAGAGATGATTTATACCCATATCCAGACTATGAGCCAGTCTTAAAATGCTGTGAAGTCACACTGCCACAGAACTCATTTCCTTGTTTCCCTGATATCCTTCCTCATTTTCCTTCTCTCTGCTCCTAGGCAACTGAATAGCAGAAAGCAACAGCACAGGTAGTTTTCCAAATGCTGAATAAAGTACTAATTACATTAAATAAAAGGGTTAAGAAGCAAGTTTCCCCAACATTCAAATGTTTGCAGATCCTTAAAACTGCTTTATTGTAGTTTTGAATATTGATGACGACTGCCATCTGGCTGAAGGCAGGAGTGGCTATCGTGTATATACAGTGAATAAGAACATAACAATAAACAGATCCCTCACTGATCCTGTAGGTCAAAATTGGTTGAGACCGTAGTTATTGTGGCTAAATGAACACCTACTTGCATCATAAAACCTAGCCTTTGCTGCACTGCATGGTCAAAGGCTGTTCACTACTGGCATAAGATATTAGCCCCTCACACTCATTCCTGGCAGTTCCTAAGCGCTGGCCAAGGACTGATCAGGCTAAAATAAATATGCAATAAAAATGATAGTTACATATGTATCTGTAAGTTCTCTGACACCTGTAACACATATGGGTCCCCCAGACAGATTTTTAGGCACAATCAATCAGAGGAGGCACTGCAGAGCAAGTGTGGAAAGAGTACCTTACAGGAGGCAGGGCTGCTCCCGGCCAGAAGTGGCGAAAAAATAAGACTATACAAACAGTACACAGGAGGGCACAGGAAGAGACTGTCCTCTTTCAACTTAAACCTTTCTGGTACTTCTCTTGATGAGCTTCCTCCCACCCCTTTCCTTCTTTTCTGGTTATTCACAGTGCAAATTATATCATTCAATCTGCACTGTTTTAATGAAATCCTTAAACTTGGCTCTTGAGAATAGGGGAAAAAATGCTAACTGCTAAGAAGCAGCACACAGCAATCCCATAGCCATATAATTTTTTGGCAGAACAGGGAATATGAATTTGGCTCTCCCACAATGTTAATAAATGCCACCATACAGCCAGACTATGAATTAGTTTGAGATAGGCTTATCCCATTTTTTCTTGTTGAAGCTGTTCCACTGTGTAAGCTGAATATTAATTGCAGCAAGAATTTGGCCAATGGTTTTGCAGGTGAGTACCTGCATTTCTCTTTAACAGCTGTGAAACCTTTGATGTCTAACAGCTCCATTTTGCAAAAATGCTTAAGTGAATCAGAATTTCTCATAAGGTCAGTTAAACCACAATTCCTGATCAGCTCTGATACACAACTTATTTTTCTATAGGAATGTGAAGTATCCAGTAGCACTTTTTTTTTTTTTTTTTTTCCAATACTTAATGCAATTTTTAAATCTGACTAAATGAGGCGGAAACTAGATACATGACTGATTTAGTAGAGTTTACAGACTATGGTTCAGTGAGGTCTCATAGAAATCTATTTAAATAAGCTAATTATTTTGTACTAAATAAATGATAAACATATGGGATTCTGAGGAGGAATTGTATGAGATTATTATTTTTAACGGCAAATTGTGCCTATTATTTAGTAAAGTAAGAAATTTAACAGACGATTTAGGGAACCAACCTGCATGCATGGAGAAGTTAATAACGGTTAAAAACTTGTCCTTTATTGAAGAGCTTTCGGATGTTTTCAGTAGAAAATACTATGTGAATGTGGAGAACGTACAGACTGAAAAACAGTGCTGTTAGGGTCAATACCAGTGGCCTTTATTTTCCCTCTACACAGACTGTAAACTCCAGTTAGCTCTCTGGATGTTTAGACATGTTTATTACATCTAAACATCTGATTTTATTTAAAACGTTATCATATTAAATTATATCATGTTAACAATAATTATAATATATTAAATATAATCATACGTTTATTAGATCTACACATCTCCGGATATTTAGAGATGTTAATTAGAGTTGAACAAACACCCTGGACAATGACACATAAGTATTTACAGCTAAGACCAAAACATGCTGGATGAGAAAGCAACAGTGATAAAATGCTTAGTCTGTGCCTTTCTGAAAGACCAAATAAAGATGGAAAAACAAAACAAAACCATAAAGCCCCCTAGAGAAGAAAGCAGACAGCATGAAAAGTATCATACCAGGCATCCATTCTCTCCTTTTAAGACATTTGGCTAAGCAAGAATCCTGACATTCTCAAATTACATGTATTAAGATCTAATACGCTTTTCAAAAGAGCACTTGTCATCTTCAGCACAAAGCATGCATTAACTCTTTATAGTAGGGTATATGCATTTTTACCTTTTTGAAAGAGGAGTTTGATCATTTTCCATGTAACAACATGGCTCTTCTAAACAGAAACATATCAGTGCCATAACATGTGAAAACCACATTCCAGTGCTGGAAGGGTATTGGAATAGGACTGGGCAATTATGGAAGCCAACTGAGTAATTTTTTACTGGCAACGGTGCCAACACCATAGCAATCTCTGGTTTTCTTCCTGTTTGTCACTGAAGGGATACAGAGGACATACGGATAATTCCTTTTGTCTAGACATTACCTGGCTGATTTCAGTTACAGACACTGGAGAAGTCTCTATGCTACCCTGCCATCACATCTGCAAACATTAAGCAAACATGTACTCTGTTTTGTACTATTTAGTCTGCAATTAATTATAATATGGTTCAGTCCCCCTCCCCCCCGCCCCCCCGCCTCACGTCTCCCAGATTCCTTAGTCTGTTGATCTTGCTCACACTTGTCTCTCTTTTAAGTTCTTTCTGGCTTTTCTCTCTGATGAGAAAAAAATAATTATGACATCTATATAAGCTTTTATGGGTAATTCTGCCTATTTAATCTTACCAGGTTTGCAGAGCTCCATAAAGTGTATCAGCTGTGGTAATGTTCTTCAGAGGTAAAAAAGCATTTAGAAATTGAAACATCTGAAAGTGTGTCTTACATTGCAATTAAATATTTTCTGAACTTATAAGCCTGGAGTCTGCAATCACAACTAACACAATAAATGTCTACATACCAGAAAGTGACTGGCCCACCAGTCAGCAAATGACAGCTCAAACCACGTCTTGTTGCATTCTGATAGCAAAGTAATGTCCCCCATAAACCTGAGACTGCAAGACTGCAGTAGCACAGTGCAATGGTTTACAAAAAATGTAAGAAGAATATAAAGAATAAAAAGTTGTGATAAACAGCAACTATTATTTTTAATTATGACTGCTTGCTACTGATGTTGACACTTCAGAGTTACTTAGCTGCATACACAAAAAGCCCATATAGTCTATGATTCTCCAACCACAGTTTGCCGTGTAGTAAGTTCAACATGAATGTCCAAGTATGAGTACATGTACGTATGTCTACGCATACACGTGCGCCAAAACTGATGTCCACTCAAAATTTAGAGAGATTTTGAACTCTGTCAATTATGTGCGACGTTTAAAAAAACTTCTGGAAGGTAGATTACATCTACATGTAACATCATCATACAACATATGAACAAGTACTGTACGGTAACTTAATCTGTATGGTCGATTTCCCTTCCTGCCACCTTAACTCACACAACAGTTTCAATGTTTAACCTTTCGCAGCATCTTCCAACAATCTCAAGTGCTCTCAGATCTGAGCTGCTGAATCTCAAAACTATTCTTTCACCAAATTGCTGAATTTCAGATCTCACTAGGCAGTCTTAACACACAAGCTATCACTATCAGCCAGAAACTCTGATGCATATTAAAAATTCACGGAAACTAAGTAATATGAACATAATAACAAAACAAGTTAAGTAAAGATTATATTCTGTTTGAATATTCATAACTTAGGTCAATAAAAATTCCCTCTACTTTCACTGTTATATTTATTTGCTGCAGTATTCTCTTTTTTTTCCTGCAGTTTCCATGCTATTACAGTCAGCCAGTCTTAAATCTACTTGCTACAAAGACAATGTGGGTCCAGCAAACAATCAGTTTCTGGAATGAGTTTTAACCTCTTGCCTGAAGAAATTCATCATTAAGGAGCAATAATTTTGAGTTTCCATTTAGGACAGGAAACAAAATGAAAAAAAAAAAAAAAACACAACAACAACATAACTAAACAAGTCTTAAAAAGAGTTACGAGGATTATGAATAGCCAAGGCAAGGAGGAAAAGCTGAAATGTAACTTTTTCCATTCTGTAAATACACTCAACTTGTTGAAAACACCATATGTTAAAAACTGGGACTGATGGACACGCAAGCAATATTTAAAAAGAGAAAACAATAAAAAAGTGAAATTCCGAGTCGATGAACTGATTTAAAAACAGAAACTGAAGCACTTCTACTCAAAATGCTTTCTTAAAATTTTACCACGCTCATATTGTCTTAGCATGAGTGGCTGAGAAGAAGAGGAAGAGAAGTGCACAATGTAGTCAATAACTTCTGTCCAGAGGCTGCCATTTCTGTCATGTTTCACCAGTGGAGGCTAATAAACCACATTCCATCCATTTTTAGCTTCGTAAACTATTATGGGCCTTGCAGAAGCTCTGATGCCTCCCCTCCTAATTTACACGGATCAAATATGTGGTAGACATTAAGATGTCAATTTTAACAAACTCTAGGTGCTTTCACTAAACAAGAGACTTCTTCCTCAGACAGATTAAATCCCACGTGGCATCCAACATTAGTTTCTATATTATACATACAGCAGCTACATAAGCAAGTACTACCAGCTTCAACCAAGAAAGAAAAGACATGCATTGGGAATAGTCCAAAATGGAACCTTTTCTGACATTTTTTCTACCTCAAGTCTCTCTGTCCATTAATTTTTTTTAGATTTTCAGTGCAGAAATCCGAAAGAAATTTTAGCTGCATCTGCACCAAAAGATTCTGAGCTTAGATAAGCCCTCTTATTGGCATCACTCTGAGCTGTTTAAGTGTGTATTTGAAGAGGGCTCATGTGCAGTTATCATGCATATGGAATATCTCAGTCAGTCCCTCCCATGTACAGAACTTATGTAGTTTATGTTTCAAAGTGTCCAATCATTTTTTGAACAGGAAAAAAAACTTGAGATTAGGAAGCTTGATGGCATCAAGTGATCACACTTCATCCATTCTTGAGAAAATAATCATTTGCTGTATTTGTTCCTGTTATACTAAATTAATTTAAACTCTCCATGTGTGAGAATATTCTTTGTACTAGAAATTAGGACCACAAAACATTGACTTTGAATTGCACTCCATACTTAAAGATGCATGTTTAAGATTTTGATGAGGTTGAGACAAACCTCCTTTTACATCATTTCCCAAAAAAGCTAGCTTACAGTCACACAGAAAAGGTATTTTAGTCAACAACTTCATTTAGGAAAGAACAGCTCATATGTTATGTGACAGATTGGTGGACAACTCCATGTCCTGTTCTGCTGTTCCTCTTCCTCTTTCCCAATTACAAAGAAATAAACAGTGGGAGTCAGATGACATTTCATATAGTGTTCTGAAATCAGTATGTATTACACTTGAAGCATTCACACTGCTTTGGCACATCCTTTATGACTGGTTTCCATAAGGAATCTGTGGATTTCATCAGCCAGGTAAGAACTGAAGATGAGAATAGCTAGTTTGTGAGTAGGTAACCTAGTATATTAATGAAGACTTCAACACAGAGCTTAAAAGCCAAACTTTAACTCTGGGAGGCTACCCCTTTAGCTGCTTACATGAATTTTGGAGGAAGAACGGCAAAACCTGAGGTCAAGACATCAGTTAAGCTAAGTCAGTATGGAAGTAGAAAGACTGCAGGTCTGAGTATGCAGAAAAGCAGAAGAAAACTGTAATCAGGAGGTAAAATGGACAAAGATTATATACATAGTGTTTAAAGATTCTGAGTATGCTCCAAACACAAACCACAGGACAGACTGGTGTGTAAACACAGTAGGTGGCTATCATTTCTTGAAAATTCATGTTTACATCTGACACAGCATAAACCCTGCATGAGATGAAAGCCTGCTAACAGAATACCATCAGAGTGATTTTCATAACGAGTTTTCAGAGAGAAGAGCTACAAACAAAAACATACTATTTTTCAAAATCCATATGAAACAAAGTTCTACAAGATCTTTAGCATGCTGGGTCTTGACCATTCTATCCCAAAGAAAGTAAATAGTTTAGTGTTTATGTCTTTTTCCCAGAATTATGCCACATAAAATCATTTCCAGAAAATCATTTGCATGTGAGTGAAGCGATGAAATCCCTCAACAGAAACAATGAACATATAAACATATGGAAAACACAATTAGTAAACAATCTGCAAGATGAAGTTTGTTCTTATTAAGTATTTGCCAACTAATTCAGGAGAGAAGAAAACTGTAAAACTCAGTCTGTTGTAAAATGATTTGCAAACAAAATAAAGTGTGAAACCAGTGTAGCAAATGTTTTGCAACAAACTGTTTTGCCTGCAGAATACATTTTGTGAAATCATCTTCTCTCTTTACTCTATTAGAAAGTTATTTCAGAACAGTCTTTAAAGTAGTAATTTAGTTCTTTCTGCTTCTCAGAACTTTCTTTGTGAACACCTTGATTTCTATGCTTCTTATTGAGCACCTGTGTCCTTCATCAGTGGCATACCTACCCTTCTGATTCAGTGAAACACTTCCCATAGAGGAAAGAAAGAAAACACATGACTTCACTGAAATCCACTAAATATGTTTTTTATCAACTAAGCATTTGTGCAAAGGTTATCTTAAATAACAACTGACATAATCCTGTATCCATGTTATCATGAATTGTGATCTAAAGGCTTCTCATTACATAAACAATCTTCAAGTCCACCAACTCTCAATTGTAAAGACATTTTATGAAAACAAATAAACAGCCAAAACTTTACTACACAATTTAATGTGTGTAATGTCTTTACTTTTTCAGATATTTTATACCTGGGAGAAGAGGTTAGGTCTCTCTTTTTTATTATTATTATTATTTTATTTTTATTATTATTATTATTATTTTTATTTAACAGCACTTAATACGGCTTTCTCAAAAATATCCTCTTGAAATTTTGCACAGTTATCCTCAGATGGTCGTGTATCTATTTTACTGTCAACACTCAATTTGCTACATTTTGTGGGAATCAATACGTTCTTTCCTTCCAGAGTCATAGGCTTCTTATTTCTTAGAGAAATAAACTCATTTTAATGTGGATAAAGCACAGATGCTTGTTAAGACTTTCTGTGAGAAGGCAGTCTCTCTACACAGGAATTGAATCATCTACTGTACTGCAGTGCAGTTTCCTGAACTGATATCTTATGAAGTCTGTTCTCACAAATAATGAGACAGGATTATGCAGCTTTGTTAACATCATACAATTGCATTTCATACACTGAATTTTCATACTTAAATTCGATACACAAGTGTTTGATAACAAATCAAAATTAGGAGCCTCACAATTATGCAGGCTTTTTTTATTAAGCTAGTACAAATTGTAACAAAACACAAATGTAAAACAGTTCATTCAATTGGCTGCACTAATAGCAAAAACACATATTCCCTACTACTAGAACAGGATCTAGCATACTGGCATCTCCTTGATGTTTTTAGCCCCATTCCTCTAACATACCACAGTTTCAGTGGCTTTCTGAAACCTTTGCGTATGTTAGATGCTGCTCTAAAAAAAAGATTCTTGGACCATGTTGTGTGGAAATTATGAAAAAAAGTTTCTTTGATATTCAATAATCTTACTTATTACTCAAATGAGATCTTTTAAACAGAACAGGTTAGGGATGTATATAGAAAACAGTGCCTTATGCTCTTAAGATGTATACCTAAACACAGCTACCATCTGTTAAGAACTTAGAGGTATACTGCATTACAAAAATAAATGAATAAATGTGGAACATTGAATGTAACACAATGATTTACTGCCTTTTTTTTTTTTTTTTTTAACTGGAGTAAGAAGAGCAATTAGCCTTTCAGTTAATTAGCCTTTGTGGTGAATACATAGGGCAAAGCCCTGTCATGACGAATTTCCCAGGTCATTCCATGATTCACAGGTATAGCATCCAAGCTTCATTAGAAAGTCAAGTCACCCTAACAGGTTCATCTGTTAACCTCAAATATTTATATGACCCAGTATATAGTGGTTCTAAAAGATACTCAAGAAAACATGTTGAGTATTTTAGATCACTTGCAAAGTTATGTTTGGAAAAACAGTAACTATTACAACATGAAAATGATAAGGGTAATAAGCAGGAAGGAACCCTATGAACTAGGGCTTTTCTTAAATTCAGTGTAGGTTTAGCAGTTCTTTGCCATTATTAAACAGTCAAGACAATGTCTGTCAAAACTCTCCTGTAATGGACACTCTACCCTCAAGTGACTCCATTTGAAGAGTTCTGTAACCACTCACGATGAAGTTTTAATCTGTGTCTATCTTGAATCTTTATTCCTGAAGAGTAAAAGTCATGCTTCTTATCATCTGCACTACAGAAATGTGAGAACAGGTAGTTCCTTTTCAGCTAGTCTTTTTAAACACTTGAAGACACAAGTCCTCCTCCTACCCCTTCCTCCACCTTTTTAAGGTCTTGCTTCTTTAGGCTAAAGCAACTCTGGTAACTATGCTTGCTTGCACTTTCTAGAATTCTTCAAAGAGAACCATTCCTATGCTGTCTGGACTTTCTCCAAGTGGTTTGCAGCCATTCAGATTTTTCATTCAAACTGGGAATATGTCTCAATCTAAGCAGAAGAAATTGGAAGTTTTAAGAATTACTGTATGTATTTTACATGTTGTTAAATGCTACCACTGTTTATATAATGCAGTTAAAGCAGTACTGCATTTACCTTTTTTAAAAAAAAAACAAAAAACAGAAAACAGCACAGTATTTTTTGACTCCTCTTCAGTATGAGAACCTCAACTATCAGATTCTCTCCAAAAAAACTACTTTATCTTACCCATGCCTTTCTTTGTTTACATACTTAACAAATTCTAACTGCAATGTACACTGCTCCTGACTGCACTGATTTTTAGACCACTTTTTCCGTTTGTCATGACTTTTTTTGAATTACAAACCTATGCTTCAAACTGTCCTCCTGTTCCTAACAGCTGCATGCTATTGTCAAATATAATAATCATATTTTCTACTCCAGTATTTGAACAACTAATTAAAACACAAAGCCATATAAATATCTGGACACACAAACAGTATTTGCTGGAAAAACATTACTTGCTTACATAGGACTATATAAAAAGGAAAAATTAACATCCATTTAACTGACCTACCTTTATCTAAAGAGCAGTTTCTTTCACTCAGTTGTGCAAAACAATTTCACACAACAACACAAACACAACCAAGCAAACAAGAAAAAAGCATGATACTACCTTCTGAGGAACCTGTATTACCTTTTAAAGCTTGATCACCATTTGATTTTGTATAGGACTGAAAAACAGTAAGCCTCCATGCTCCAAACACTTACATGTGTGTAAATTTGAGATGTAAACAAGCTCATCATTTTTAACAGGATTACCAATATACCTGAAGTAAAGCACATGACATTATTTGAAGGCCTAAGTAAGTAACTTGGATGGATGATTCATGCTCACAATTGTTAAACCTGCCTAAATTTGGGCTGCTGCCTATTCTCAGCTTCCCACTTTAATTGTACTCTAGGGGGTTGTTTGGTTGAATTTTCTGTGGCACATGTTAATTTAAAGATAAATCAGTCCCCTGAACTGTCTGGTTGCGTAATTGCAAAAGTATCAGCACAGGAGAGGCAGCAGAAAGGCTAGGACAGACCTGCTTGGCAGCATCCCAACTGTATACTGAGTTCCAGCAATCACTGAACTGCTAGCACACTGATACAAAGTCACCCTATTTGACTTCAGTTCAGCCGTTTTTTTCCTAAAATGTCTGTAATAAGGTACTGTTAAATATTCTTCAAAATAAGTGCCATGTCATAGAAAAAAAATTCTCATTACCTTCCAAGTTATTAATGAATTGTCTAATCTGATCACATTTTCAAGTGATTTACATTGCACTACCTAATCTAAAAATGGCACTGGAGAGTACAGAAGTTAAAATATGAGTACCACATTCTCAAGACAGGTGATGAAGATGAGTAGTATTGTATATTAGAAAAATACAATTAATACAAACGCAAATAAAAAAGTTTGCTCAAGTAAAACACAGTCTGGACTATGATACAACATATTGTTTGAGTCATGGCTGAGAATTCAAGTATTCTACTTTTGCCTGGTAACAGCATCTTTGGAATGGTTTAAAACCTATTACTATTAATAAATACTCCCCTAAATATCAAAGAAGTGGGTTCACAATATTAATAAAGAAAAAGGCACAAGTGTGAAACATTTAAAACCTAGGTGACGTAACTATTACTCTTATTGTAACTCAGTCCTCCACCTTTCCGCCCAGAGTTTCAGTGCCATCTCTGAGATCAGTCTAGGATTATTGCACTTTAAGCAGGACTAAAGATAAAATGAGGTTTTAACTGAGCTAACTCTAGGATAGTCATCACACCAATGACCTAAAATGAGTAAGAATAATTATCTCAAGTACCTCAAATGTCGCTCATCTCTGTTCAGTGCAATTATGAGTTATACGTATAGTAGATTTATCAAATTCCTCAGCTATACATTCTGTACACTTTGTAATAATTTTAAATGAAATAAACTGAAAGACATTTGTACTCTAATAGAAAGTACAAATATCCTTTCTCTTACCCATAACTTGTTTTACTAATAAAACAGACGTTGGAGTTCTCACCTCATTCCTCCTGTCTACACCACTGTCTAGCTTCTCAACAAAGAGGATAGAAAGGCTGAGAGGAAGTCTTCTCAGTGCTTTATTAAATGTCCTCCTGATTTGTGTAACACTTCTTATGCTCTAACAGAACTCAATCCTGCCAATCCTCTCATGAGGATTGGATTACCCACCACAATGCAGCCTTGAAGCAGAGTGTTGCAGTTGTGCATTCTCAGAAAATAATTAGCTTTTGTTACTGCTTTTTAATCAGACTCATTACTTCCCATTTCAAACACAAAAGCTGTAAAGATAACGTGCTCAGCCTCTGGACAGTTCTGGGACCAGCTTCACTGCTGTCTTCATCATGAGGAGATGAAGTTTGTATGATAAGAATGAGTAAACAGCAATCACCTCAGCACTGATCTTTGATAAATTCCACAGTGTCCAGACTAAAGGGAATACCTTCAACAACTCTGTAAGAGGGGCAGAGAGAAACAATACAAAAACACACATAGCAAACTTAAATTAATGTATGGACCTAGCAAAATTCATCAGGAAAGAGGTGGTCTGGGACCAGCTATTAAACTGAATTCAGGCTACAGCTTGATGTTAGGGTAGACACTGCATAACCCACAATTCCTCCCAAAACACTGTGCCCCACAGAAGGTGGGCAAAAAAAGTATATGGGTGGGGAGGGAAATAGGTAAAAAGGAGAAGCAGATAAAGAGAAATTCCTGACTCCTACTACAGTGCTGAACAGGAACTTTGCTTGTTTTCAGATACAGAACATCACTGTTTTTCTTGTTAATAGCCTGTTTTTTGTACAGTGCCTGATTTATCAGTTTCTGAATCTGTGCAAAAAGGGTCTTAATTTTAATATACATTACAGCAAAGGGGCACTCTCTTCCACGTGCCTGCCATTACTTTCATATAATGTGGAACAACATGTTTTGCTTAGTTAGAAGCATTTAGGCCTGTATTCCTCTCAGATGTTAGTGATGTCCAAGCTTCTTTACATTCCCTCTTTCATACCTCTGCACCTCTTCTTCCTTCTTCCTTATTTCTCCTATCCTCACCCCTTCAAGTGTAGTTTCCTCTTGAATTACTAGTCTACTACACTAGCAGCTGCCCGTTCCTTTCTTCTTTCCTCTCCTTTCTTTTTTCATATCACCACCTTCTCATCCCAAACTTTTTTTTTTCTTTTACAATTTCTGAAAACTGTCTGTTTTCACTGACTAACACATGCAGCATACATACATACCATACATTTATATGTAGAGATTTATTGATTTTACTAAATTCTGTAACTGTATTTTAAAATCAAGACTGTAACGGTTAAAAAATGACACCTCACTGGCCTCTAGCAAGTGGAGGAAAACAAAGCTACAGTTCTTTGTCCGGTGACAATGTTACCTGTTTCCTAGGTGTGTTCAAGCCACTATATAAAATGTGTACATCCATCCACAACCAATGCTGGCTCAAAACTTTGTCCAACAATCAAGTGGAAAGGTAAGAACATCCCTTTTGATTTAGATCTAGTACAGCCATTGAATGACTATTAATCTGATGACAGTGAGTTGTTTAGAATGGGACACTGAACCAAGTCATTAAAAAAAAAAAAATAGCTTACCAAAGCATAACTCAGTGCTGTCTTCTCTTCCACCATATATAGATTGTCAGAACAAAGGAACAAAAGGCAGCGAGGAAAAAAAATGAAGTATATTCCATAGCAAAATGCTTCATTAAGTCATGAAAAGGCATAAACATCCAAACAAGTATGATTCTTAAACCCCAAATAGATGCAACACCCTTTCAAAGGCATGTAAGACATTTTTCCTTCAAAATGGATTTAAGAAAGGGAAATTTGATCTTTATAGTAGAAATTCTTACTGCAGTCAAGAGACACTGTTTTAACCATGCACATGCAGACTAGTTAACCTAGTTTCTAAAGCCTCACGTTCTCATACTACACAAAACACAAGTTCCCTTGAAGTTGAATATACAGAACTTCATCTCATGCCTTTTCAGAACACTGACCACACTATCAATATGGGAAAGTAGAAGACCTATAGACAGAATTCTCAGCAAGAACATCCCTTAATCATATTGTGTGCATGGGAAATAAAGTCAAAAAGCTGAACACATGATACTCCATCCAAGTTCTTAACTACTTTTTCTAACCTTATAAATGACTGAAGCTCCCTATGCAGGCTTCGTAAACCTGTCACAGTACCAGCATGCTCTGTTTTATCAGTGGCCTCCAGAAACAAAATGTTAAACTAATACCATATTAAAAATAAAATGATCAAACATTAAAAATAATTATTGTGCGATAATAAGTTGAAAAGATACATCCTACACCTACTTTGCCTAAGTCTTCACTGAGGAATGCTCTAGACACGCAGCCCAAGTCACAGAAGGCAAAGGAAGGGACTGGGAGAATGAAAAACTGCCCAGTGTAGAGGAAGATCAGGTTTGAAACCATCCCCAGGGAACCTGAAGATGTACAAGTCCACTGGACCTGACAAGATACCCCCACTGGACCTGAGGGACAGGCAGATGAAATCGCTCAGCCACTGTCCATCATATTTGAGAAGACACAGCAGTTGGAGAGTGTAGTGATAGGACAGTGAGCAGCTGTTTTAAACTAAAAGAGGGGAGATTTAGATTAGCTATTAGGAATAAGTTATTTACTCAGAAGGTGGTAAGGAACAGTCTGTCCAGAGAAGCTGCGATGTCCCATCCCTGGGAGTGTTCAAGGCCAGGCTGGATGGAGCTTTGAGCAACCTGGGCTGGTGGGAGGTGTCCCTGCCAAGGGCAGGGGGTTGGAACTAGATGTACTCTAAGGTCCCTTCCAACCCAAACTGTTCTGTGCTTCTGTGATCTGCTGTGTTCATTTTTTTCCAAACTAATTACTTAAAGCAGCTAACATAACATAGTCAACTATGCTGAAAGAATATCTGCTTCCTGTTGGAAATAGCACTATATCAGTAAAATCCTACTTTATTTTAAAATAACATATATGTATATATATGTTGTTTGTATGGCTTGAGCAAGTATGGTTTGAATGCAAACTTAGTTTGTTTTGTTTTTTTTTTTGTTTTTTTTTTTTTTTTTTGCTTTTAAAACTCATTCACCATGTAAATGTCTTTTAAAAGACAACTAAAGCTGACTAAGATGTCCAAGAACTTCCTACTTGAATGCATGTTAGTGTACCTGTGTACCTATAGGGTTTTAAAAGGGCTGACTGATGGGAAGCTTAAATAAAGACATCTGCTTATGCAGGTTCCTAGAAGAAATTGATGGAGAGCAGAAAAGTTTTACTTCCCAGTGTTTTACAAAATGGATCAAGTGAAACAAAATGCACCACGAGGGAAAACTTGATAGTAGTCTGAATTTTCTGAAATCTGGCTAGATGATTACAGTTGTCAACAATTTCCTTCAGACTGGGCACAGCAATCAATGTTTTATCAATCACCACAGAAGTAAGTATTTCAGTGTCTCAATTTCTTCAAATACTTTTATGCAAAGGGGAACCCTTACAAAGCACTGTCTATATCAAGGGCATGTGTGAGAGCATGTATGCTCAAGTGCAGCGCAGGGGCTCAGGGACAGCACCAGGAACAGTTAGGTAGGCCAAGTGACCAAGACAGCTGTGAGGGAAGTCTGGGTGCATAAAGCAGATTGGTCAGTGCAATTGTGTTTGGGTGGTCCTGTTTTGACATCCTATCTGAGGGTTGACTCTCAACAGAAAAGTTGACATTTTCAACGAGCATCATAGCAAGGAAAGAACGGTGAATGTAGCTCAAATAAAAGAGGGATAAATAAGGTAAAGTGTTTCATAAATTGGTATTAATCCAGGAAAGTAACAAAATATATACAACCATAAAAATGTTGAGAACTACAGATATGTTGCACTGAGGGCAGCTGAGCATCCTCAAATATTAACAAGAATCAGTGAATAGTGAAAAGGTAAGAATAACTTATATGAAAAAGGGAAGAGATTTACCAGAAAATGAAACTTTTCTAATGAACAAAGCAATTAAAAAAAATCTGCATAATTATCTCCTTTCACCATACAAGCCCACTCTCAAACAAAAATATAAAGTCACAGAATAGCAGAATATCCTGAGTTGGTAGGGATCCACAAGAATCAGAGTCCAACTCCTTACTCTACCCAGTATCAGCCCAAAATCAAATCCTACATCTGAGAGCAGTGTCCAAATTCTTCTTCAACTCTGACAAGACTCAGTACCAAAGCCCACCAATTTGAGTAGCTACACTTATTATTGAGCTATGCAAAGTCAGAAGTATACCTTCTTGTTTAAGGTACCTTACTAGGTTTTCAAATGCACCTGATTACAACTTTAGGTGGATGACTACTCTTAAAAAATGTAATTAATAGCACACTGCTCTCTACCCTACTTCCTTCATGTCACTAGTTCAGCTTCTGCTAATGGGAACCTGTCCTTGATTTATTAAAAAGCAGAGATGCTTTATTTTGACAGCTATACATATATGTATCTAAAATAATATTCATTTAATTTATAATATAAATTAAGCACATAACATGGATTTTTTAACAAATGGTAAATTATTGTATTTCTAATAAAATTTAATTTATAATATACTTTTATATAATATATAATTAAAGGTTATTTTTACATTTATTACTCTTTCATTTAGTGAATGTCATAGAAAGCTGAAAATACACTTCTGAATATTGCTTAAGCTCATGCTGTATTTAAACATTTTTTTTTTTTGATCCCACACATCTCTTGTTAACACCTCTATGTTTTTTCTCCTAATGTGCCATGTTGTATGGGAGAAGCAACAGGAACAGCCCTGTGGCAACGGTCAATAAAAAACACAAAGACTGTTGAGGTACCAAGTAACAGGCCTGTATCCCTTTCCTTCTCATGATCAACAACAAATCTCATGACATATTAAGGATTACCATACCTCTAACTATTTTCAGAAAGAATTCCATAGAGTCCTTACACACCCATGCTGTAGGTCTCAATTTGCATGCATTTCTTTGAGATCCATGAATTCTGTTGTGTTTTTTCTTTTTTTTTTTTTTTTTTCCCCCACTAACAGCTTGTATCCAGCATTTGCATTTCAGTATATGTCTATAGCATTTACCAGTGATAATATACAAGTAGACTTCTGAAAACAGTGACTTCTAAATTAACTGCCAATCTCTAACAAACAATCACTCGGTTTAAGAACTCAGAAATAATTTGAAAAAATACTTTGCTATTGCCACTTATAGAAATAAGAAAGCATAAAGTAGTAAGACAGCCTTATCATGAAGTCATCTTGCTGGGAAGTATTGAGCCCATGTGTTTGAAATCTATATTCCATCAAAACAGTGAAATTCTGGAACAACAACCTGGCAATTTGGCATTCACCTGCATACTCATGAATCATTAATCTGAGCTTCTGAAACATCCTCCATTAGAAACGTCTGTCCCTTGGAGCCATTTATGGATTCAGAGAAAATGAGTTATAATTATGAGTAACAGAGTGAACACAGACTGGAAGAACTTGGTAAGTTAAAACACAGGAATGAGTCCTAAAGAAAAAAGGACTAGACTAATATTGGAGCTAGAAACTCAAGAAATGAAATGCTCAATAGGACAAAACTTGTAAGCTTGTCAACAAAAAAAGAAACCAATGCTAGCATCAATTAACAGAGTCATTCCAACGATTGTTAACACTGATTCTGTGAAAATATTGCTTCATAATAAGAGACCCTTCTGGACACAAAACTAATCTAAGAGCAAAATTAAAGCACCGTGTGAACCTTGGCCAGGCCATGCTTGAACCTTGTTAGTTACTGACCTCAATGACTAACATCAGTGCAGCCTTGGAATTTAAGAACAATCCTAACAGATACACTCAGGCTAATGTAGCACATGGCTCATTCTTAAGAACTCTTTAATTCTATTCAATTACCTCTTGTTTGTTGTTCTTAAGAAATATTTTCCATTCCAGCTATATTTCTTACGGTTTAGCACTCTCTTTCTAGTAGAAAAAATCCCTTTTATTACATAAAAATATCAGAGCAGGGTAGAAAGAGCAAGTAACTTGACAAAGTAGAAATCACAAAGCATTTTAGCATTGTCTGTCTCAATCTCTCATTATCACTATTTCTGTAGAATTTCTGTGACATACTACATTTAACTAGAGGCCTTGTGAGATCATAAATGTGTTATTAACTTAGAAGAATTTTCTCCCTTTTGCTGATTTGACCAGTATTTTATACTATTGAATTCAGATTATACTGAGTCAAGACTGAGGTAAGTTAAAATTTCAATTTTGAATTAAAAAAAAAGACTTCCAGTTACTGATTCACAGTACAATATGTATTGTGTTCCAACCACCCCTCTTCTAGAATTCAAATTATTTTTTTCTCTGGGTTTTGTTTCCACATCAAATGCCATCCCATCTCCATTCTAATAATGTTCCAGTTTGTGGATTTTCTTGCTCTTTCTGTATACTAATACACGCCCCCCCCCATGCATTTATTTCTTCACTGTACATTGTGTGATCCTGAAAAGATCACACAATTTGCGAAGTCATCCATTTCTAATCCCTTTTCCTGTTCCTTCACTTCTCCAAGCCTGTATCCACTCGCTAATATTCTTGTTCTTTGTTATTACAGAACAATGTCACTCTACATTGCCCTTCTTTATGAACTGAGAAAGTATTTAAGATTCATTTTCCTCATGAAAAATTTTGATAACCTTAATATGTAAAAATGATATACTTAGGCAATGATACCTGAATATTTTCATAAACATCTATTCATAGGGGTTTTACACTGCAATCACAGGTTCACAACTACCCTGTATTTGTTTCATTCATTCAGATGGAGTTGTTTCCTACGTGGTCACTTCATGAATTTAACTGTTAATTAGAATACTTTGCCAGGGGTGATCAATAAAAAATTTTGATATTTACAGAGTAAACATTACAATGAACAGCCAGAGACTAAAAGGACAGAGGGAGGGAAGTACCTGTAAGATTTTATTAGCTTAATTGACATTGGTTTCATAACTCACACAGAACACAAATGTTTCCAGTACCTGGTGTTTTACTTTTTTCTCCCCTGGTAGCTGTCTCAGCCTCATGGGATCTGATGACAGAAGCCACAGGACAAATGGCACACCTCTGACTGTGACAGAAAACTGCAGGATCTTATACCACAAATAAATGTCATACCTACAAATGTTCTGAACTGAGAATTTTCTGCAAAGGGTAGGGCTGAAGGCACAGGGGATCTAACAAGCAGACCTGATTATATCTGTTTTCCTCCTTACAGAAAGGAAAGCTGCAGAAACAGAAACACCAACGAATTTGGAGGAAAGAAAATTATATGATAGGATTATTTCTTTCTTCTGGGAAATAATATGCTAATTCATAGCCTAAACATTATTCTATTTTACCCAAACAATCAAATTAGTACATGTGGACGTTTCCTCTCCTAAGCAGTTCACGGGGGTAGCTAGATCACTGTTACTCACAATAAGGAAAATCAGTACTCTAAGTTATTCACCACACTCCCAAATCATGTATTTATGCTCAACTAGCCATCTGCAAGGCTTAAAGACAAGCAATTTCATCATGTATGAGGTTCCCAAATTTCCGTATCTATTCTGATTGCTATTACCTGTAAGTACCATGTTCTAAACTGTACCACCTTTCACCCAGTGGCTTATATGGTATTCCATATGAAAGAAAAAAGGACCTGCATAACTAAACATCAACTAGAAAAACTGGATTAAAAACATGAAAAAAATGAGTGACTTTGGGAAAGCAGGAAGAAAAGCTCACTTCCAGACTTCCTCCCCGTTCACAGCATTAATGTGAATCTGAACTTTGAGAAAGAGCTGCTACATCCTGAGATGAAAATTGTGAATCCAGAAGAGTAACTAAATTGTTCACTCTCTCAATACACAAGGTTGCTTTGCCTTTGTTGCTTTTGCTGGCTTGTTTTTGGTCAAAAATTTAATTCTTCACAGCAAAAACCCCTTCGACTGAACATCACATTCAGTTACTGAACATTACAAAAATCACATTTTTTTCTTCTGTTTTCTTCTCAATGCTCTGAAATTCATTCCATATGTAGTGCAATATAAGTAATTTTTTATTATTGTAGTAATCATGTATTAAAAATATCCTAAAAATGACTAGTGAACATTTCAATCACCATTCTAACATGTCATTTTAATCACCATTCTAACAATCATTTAAGATTGAAACAACTCAATTAGCAGCTCTACCATCACATGCTTCTGTCAATTTCTGTGGCTGAAGCTCACGAAGTTGTAATATTTGAATCATTATTACAATAACTACTGTCCTCTACCTCAAATATTATACCTACACCTGCTGTGTATTATCCCTTTCTAACTTTGTGTGAGGTGCTAAGGCACATGCAGTATTAATGACCTGAAATGACTAATTGGTTTTGTTTCTTTGGCAATTGTTGTGTCATTTATGGTACCTGCCAACACAACCATCTTTAATGTCACTTAAGTAGTGCCTTTAAGCTTTCTGAATTTGAACACTAAATGAAACAATAAATGTTTTTGAAAATGCAATGCCCCATCAGAAAAAAGGAACAATTAAAAAAGATACAATACAAAGGTTTAAAGAAGACTGTTCTGGGTAAACGAATAGAACAGACGTTAACAGCAAACACTAGTACAGTTATTTCTAAGCCATCATTGTATGACTCAGTTAAATTTGAATAGGTAGCTATTAAAATCTGAGAGCATGACGTTCTATTAAAACCAATCTGACTGTAGTAATAATTGTTAGGGACTAGGAAGCTGTTTGTTTGCTACTGTGAAATCCCAGTTTGAAAGCATCATTTGCTAACCAGTAAAAGAAAGCTTTTCCCCTTCTACTTCATGATTTTGAAAGCTGTAATTATTTAGATCTTCTCAAGTTTTTCCTATATCACTTAAATTTTCCCAACTCAGATAATCTTTAATTTCAGAAACTGAAATGTAATTTAAGTATCATTAATAGTGTTTTCAAATTAACATAATTCCTTTTCCATCCTAAGTAATCAGACGGTCATTTCCTCCTAAGTAATCTGTAATGGTTTCTGAAGTGTACTTCTGTTAGCCTGAAATCTGAATTAAGGTTGTGTTGTTTTTTTTTTTCCTTGCAATAATTAGACAGGACTTTTAAAGCTCTGTTCCCCATTGCTAAAATCTCTCAAAAACCACTGTATTAAAATGAAAACAGTTCCATGCTGATTTACAAGTTAACTTCTTAAAACCTGGATTTTGCTTACTAAATCCTTAACCAGGCAATGCAGTACCAAACAAGTATCAAATACCAAGCATTGAAAATTTTCAGCTAAATTCATAACCGATGTACTATGTCTCACCCATATTTAGTCACAAAACTGATCATATCACTGCACAAGGACTGTATCAATATCCACTTTGGAAACTGGTTTAACTTCTTGCTTTTTTAACTCCTTTCACAGTACTTTAGTTGTAGAGCACCTCTAATCTCCTCAATTTTACTCCTGGAAACATTCTATTCAGTATTCACCACAACACTATGAACTTAGTGAAGTTTCAGCAAAAGCTTTTCTTTCCAGGCTTTTGTATTACTGCTTCCCAATAACATCTTTTTAACAGTATAGCTCCCTACACTTGTCAGCCTCTTCTGTATTGTAGCTAAAGAGTCACAATAACAATATTACCTTCTCTACTAGTATATAAAATCATGTTGTATTCTTCCAAGATCTAGTAGAGAAATATAGAAGACAAACGTTGTTTAGTTTGAGGGTGTTTTCTGGACTGCATAAACCTCAAGTGTTTAAAAGTTGAGTCATGCATCTCTTTGGGGGCTCAATTTCTAATGACACCATTGCATTATATGGCCATTCCACAAGTAGCTAAGGTGGTACTTTGGCAAATTCCTTGAAACGCACCATTCATGGTGTCTTTAGTGAGACTATGACAATCTAATTTATATAACAGAATCACGGAACGTCTGGGGTTGGAAGGGACCTCTGGAGATCCACTAGCCCAAACCCCCTGCCAAAGCTTCTAATGCTTTCATAAGGGAAGACCTGACAGTAGATAATGGAGAATCTTCACTTGGTTTCTAGTCTTCATGGTTTTATGCCCTCTCATTGAATTCATTATTTCAAACACACTCAGTGACTGACTATAAATTTTATAAATTGGCTCCTGGACTGTAACCTTTGCACTGCATTTACGTATACTCTGATCACAGCAGGTCCTCTCTTCTTTTGTTCACATTTTTAACAGTTATACAACAGGGCCCACCAAAGCACTTCATGTCATCATTTTAAGTATCTCTTCAGATGTGCTAATAGTATTTCAAAACATATTACAACTCCGTTTTCCTTAAGACACAACGCCAGTTACTCATAAATCCTGCCAGTATCACCACATGGATGAGAACTCCAAATGACAGTGCAGAAAGCAAAATAATACATTTCTAACTCAAACACGGGAGATGAGGTAAAAAAGAAAGAAAAGCAAACATGCTATGATCCATCAGAATTTGCTGTAGTGATTACTAGGAAATTAAACAAATACTAGAGTAATTAAAAGCCACGGTTTCTCCTTCACAAAGCACACTATCTTACATATTAAAAATAAATGGCAATGTTCTAAATTTAAAAGTCTGATTTATTTAAAGTGCCAGAGACGATAAACTAATTCTTACACAAGGAAATTTCCACCAAAACCATCAGGAAGCTTCATCTGTTTTTAAAACTGTATCTGGGTTAAGTGGGAAATAGAAACACTGAGGCATGGAAGACAATTCTGAAAAGGAATTAGGTACCTAAATTAGGTATCTAAAGTCCTTCACTGCATTTACAATTTTCTGATGAACATAAGTCAGAAATGGAGGGAGAGAGAACACCGGCTTGCAAGGGAGAGCATGAGTGCATATGTACCAGACAGACCCACCCTGTAGTATGGAAAAGATAGGGGGAATATTTCTTAAGCACTGTCTACAAGTTTTATCTTACAGGTGGGCCACTCGGGTAGACTGCGTGGTAAAGATCACAGTGACAAAGAGATCTTGTGTTAGTGCTACTTTACATTCTGGTAGCTGGTCAGTTGAAGCAGCTGGAAACAAAAGAGAAGTCATGATATATGAAAACTGATTAAAATAAACAATAAAAACAAAGTAAGACCCTACATGACTCACAAGGGATCCTATTATGGGTCCACATGAAAACATGAGAGATTAGGCAAGAAGCATTTGGCCGTCAAGGAGAAAAGGTATTCAATTATTCACTTGTAAAATTCACAAGCTGTCGTAAGGTTTTAGAAACCTCTTTTTCTTACTTTTCATTGTCTTCTCCTTTAATTTAAGGATTAAATATGGTTGCCACAGCACTTCTTTCTCTTTCAGTTTAGATGACAGAAACAAGTACAGTTTATACAGTGATTACAAAAGGCTCAAATGAGAACAAAGTTTCCAAAAGTTTGGATAGATTTCTCTCTAATATTAAAAATATCTGTTTATAATCCTATTAAATATAAAATTCCAAGAAGTAAGCTATAGGGCTAGCTACCAGCCATCCTGCTCACTGAGCAAAGGCTGTAATTCACTGTATGAGTCCAGCAATGGCATAAACTGCTAGAGCACAGCTTGAATGGTTTATGTGCAGCAGAATTAAGGGTGAATTACAGTTACTGATTATTAAAGTTCTAAAAAGAACTCAGGACGTATAAGAACTAACATCTGCCTAGCACTCCTCTACAGACAAAGGACTTCTCTCCGTAACACAGTGCTGGAAGCTTGGGAGGTGGAGGTGAGTAACTCCAGAACAGTTCACTGCTGGGCCGGTCCTGTTGCCACAAACTTGAATAGGATCAGCATTGAGCAGAGATCAAGTGCTTTTGAAATTCAGCACAAAGGGTTACTTTTGGTACATTTTCAGAAAGGCAGCTCCTACTGTAACATACAGCTTGGAGACAAACCACTCCACTTTATACTTCACAATGGCCCTACACTGATACAGAGGACCATCTAGAAAATTGTTTCCAATACAGTAGCAGTCTACTTACACCTTTGTAATTCCTCTTCAGAGATTTTCTTTTATGAAGTACGTTATATAAATATATACAGCCAGTACACACTTCTCAGGCTGAATAATTGAGGGCTGAAGCATAAGGTAAATTCCCAGGCATAATGCCATTGCAACTTACTGTGGTGTAGGTGCTTTATTTCTTGAGAGCTGTGCTTGACTGACACAAAGTAGAAAGCAATCATGGACCCATATATTGTAATATAGTCTGAATGCTTCTCTGGGTCACATGGGAAGTCAAATCAACCTTAGGATGCTCTGACCTACATTTTGATTCAAGGGGCTTCAGGCACTAATAAGAAAACGGGAAATGGGGAAGGACAGCAGCAAGCTCTAGTGGTCCTTCCTTCAGCATTCCAGTAGCACGCATTCTTTACACTTTCCCTGCAGTCCAAACTACTTGTGCAACAAATGTCTCCCAGCTGGAGTGTCACCTGTGCCATGCAGTCCTATACCTGCAACAGCACTACTCCCACATGCCTAAAAAAATTTACCCAATAGCTAGACAATTTAATACTCATTTTCCTTTCGAAAAGTATGTTCCAAATTAGACCAAAATACTCGTTGCTTTCTACATTTGCACATTTAGTCTGTCATAATTAGCTCTACTTTTTTTGTATTTTACCAAAACAAAATTACAGAAAAGAGATGAAACACAGCTAGGCAGAGCCAATCAGGCTTTTGCCCATTTGAAGCCTACAATAATCAAAGACGCAGTGCTAGAACCTCAGGGCAGAAGAGCAAATGACTGGTATCTATGCATGAGCTCTTCCGCTCTTACAAGCTGAACTGACACTATCCGAAAACTTTTTTTGGCTAAATTTGTGTGTGTGTGTGTGTAACAGTTGAATGAGGTCCTCAGGAATAAACCTGAAGTGCCTTTTAGATAAGGGATTTTATAATGCCATTATTAGAATTCCCTGTAAGATTCTTAGCTGACCTTCTCTGATGTCCTCCTCTCTGCCCCCATCTGACTAATATACTTTCTTGAACTGATTGCTTTTCTACCTAGATGATTCTTTCTTACTCAATTTTATCATTTAGTTAGAGAACAGTAGATGGACAGTAACTGTCTCTGCAGTCTATTTGCCTGCATTAGCATTACGTATCTTTGTGAATACACACGAGACAGCAACTGCACTACAGCAGGCTGGTATGCATCTTCCATCATTTCCTTTGGAATGAGTGGCACTAGCTGCCACAGGCCACTACCAAATCATAAACCATTTCTTGGGTTTAAGAAAAATCTGTTTGTTAACTTAAACTTACTACAGAAACTCTATGGCCATGCTGATGGATTGATAGGCACCTCAATACAATGCCTCCTTAATTTTTACTACCTCCATAAAATATTGCAAACTCCTGTGTTCATTTTAAGAACACTATCCAAAATAATTTATACCTCATTCACCTGCACAGGAAAAAGCCATGTTTATGTAATTCATTAGCAAAGGTAGAAACTACATTCAGTTTTCATCACTCATAATACTGCATTTCCCTTGACTTCCAGGTAACTCCAGGCTTATCTAGAGAAGTTAAACATTAGCAGAGGAGAGGTCATCAGCATTTAAGCAGAGTGAATACTGCTTGCTTTGAAAATAACTTACGGCAGCACTAGAGGCCTCTGTCTACCCTGGCAATAATCGTAATAAACAAACAGTCCTTGTAGCTGTACCAAAGCTAACAGGATCTACACTACACAAGTACACTTGAGGCAACTACAGCATGCACACCCGTGTGTGGACATGTACATAAACATAAAGGCAAACATTTTCTTTCCCTATTATAGCTCCCTTTTTGACATGACAGTACTCAATTCAAATTGCTTTCACAGGCTACTTTAGAGTAATTACCAAGAAATTTCTAGAGATTATTATACACCTTGATGCTGAAGGACAATATAAAAATTTATGACATCTTTCCCTCTATTCTCACAGCTGAGCAATAGCTTTTTCCTTGGGTTGCCAGCAGAACTAACTATACTGACCTGGAGTTCACAGGCTTCTTTTGAGAATGACTTGTTTTCTCTTCTGCAGAAGCTGATGATGTGAGCCAGAGATGGCAATCCTCAAACCAGAAAACAATGCCAGTATAAACAATAAGAAATTTTCATTTAACTCCATTCTCTATTAAAAAGATACCAGAATCTGTTTTGCAGAGTGCTTCTTCCTCCAGTTTATCAGGATACTGATAGACATGTGAAGTTAGATCATTACAGTTGTTTATAAAAAGACTAACAGAATGAAAAAGGGAGACACCGAGTAATTTTTCCGTTCTCCAAGCGTACAAAATATCTGTCCTCAAACAAACATTCCTATGGACCCTGCTAACCTGACCTCATAGAAGAACTTCACATAAACCATGGATTTGAGTACTATCTGACGACCTTAACCATAAAGCATGAAAGTAGCTTCTGTTAAAAATAAATAAGTAAGAATCTGAGCACTCGAATGCATTATCAGAGCGGTCTCAAAATTACCATTAGTAAGCCAGGTACTGCTAAGAGGAAGTATTACACACCCTACAAGAATAATAAAAATTTCTACACACTAAACACTCCTCTGCTATTTCTATGAAACTAATTTTGAGCTATCTCATTCATCTATACCCCTTCGATCATAAGAAAGCATATACTCCATTATTATTCCAGAAGCTTAAGTTACAAAAAATTATGAACTTCTTGAATTAGACTGGTTGTGTCACCAATAAAGTAGCAAAAGACTACACACACCACTTTGAATCTGCTGCAGAGAGGATAATAGTAACGAAGACTTGGTCATGCTGCTAAAGTAGAAGTTTTCAGCTGTTTGCTTTATTTCCACTTTCTTGCCTAGTGGAGAGGAAAAAACATCCTGGTCATAATGTTCAAAAAGCAGACAGAGAAAAAATAAATTTTATTTCACCATCCTTACCTATGCTTAAAATAATTAAGGCTCGCTGTTTGCCAGTGACCTGCAAAGAGTACAGCTTCTGCTTTTGGGGGGTGAGGATATAAGGACCTATAACCGAATAATAAGAGGAATGCAAGAATGAATATTAGAGGAAGACTTAAGTTTCTGGCTAATGCTTATGAACAAACCTCAAAGGCAAAAACAAAGACAAACCTGTTCGAAATTAATTTCAGGCTAGGAACAAAATTTTTTCTGTATCAAGTTTTTAATTTTTCTGTATCAAATTAAAGAAAAAATTAAAAAAAAAAAAAAAACATTTGTAGCTTTTTATTCAGATCCTCATATCCAGGGAACTGGTGCTTCAATAGTGTAGTGTCTCTGATCAACTGCTGTGACCTTTTGGGTCACAGATCATCATCTGATAGAAGTGAGGGGACAGAAGATTGTTTCTATTCACTACTAAAACATTTTTTTGCATGTAACCAGCATGTGTTGTTAGAAGTATCACTTTAGAGCACAGAAGCCAGGTCCTCCATGGTCCTAAAGGTACTGCAAGTGAGAAAAATCTCACTGCAAAACCACTTTCTATTGCAAAAACACAACTTTGTTTCTCACATACATAAACACAGGGCAAAAGAGTTCTATATTCCTTATACTTCAAGGCACTTAAAATCCTAGAGACCTCCTGAACTGATCAAGTCTTAATTCCTAACAGTTATAGCAGTACAGCTAAAGCAACAGATCCTTCTGCTGGAGGTACCACGCATATTAAAAGGGGTTTTCTTCTGTTGGTGTAGATAGCTGAAGGTCCTACGTTCCCAACCACCATAAACTAAGCCAGCAAAAACAGCAGTCAGCACAGCTGCATCTAAACTAGGAATCTGCTGATGGCATGCAGTTTATTCATAATTCTGCAGTGATGTTGCTATGGGAACTTTTGTAGTGGGAGTTGCTTATATCTGATCCAAGTTTCAGAAGGAGAGAACTAAGAACAAAGTAAAGAAACTGACATGAAAAGAAACCGTATCAGCAGTGTCCCATGTGCTGTTCTCCTGGAGAATCCCAATGCAGATGAAACACTTCTCCATATAGGCACTAAACAGACAAGATGCTCATTATATCACTGATTTGTAACATACTTACTGTTCTTAATTATTGAGACTTTTATGTTTAAAACCAAGCAGGCTTTATCCAACTAAATCTGCCCCTAACCTTTTTTTTTCAGCTCTCTCCATAGCTGTGGCCAGTCTGCAAGTTTGTTTCTACAACTACCGATACTTCATGCTATTATTCCATCATGCTTCTCATAAGCAGCCAAATCACAGAACCATCGAGGTTGGAAAAGGACCTCTGGAAATTGTCTAGACCAACTGACCAACTCCCCTCCTCAAAGCAGGGGCAGCTTGATCTGACTGTTTAGGTCCATGTGCAATCAGGTTTTGAGCATCTTCCAGGGATTTCTGAATCTTACTCTTAGAACGTGAGATGAAGAAGGCAGTGATGATCTCAACCTTTCAACCTCCTTTGTTGCCAGGTTCCCTAGCCTATTCAGCAGTAGGATCACATTCACCTTACCCTTCCCTTTTGCTTCTGGCAAGCCTATAGAAACTTTTCTTGTTGCCCTTCAGGTCTTTTGCCAGATGTAACCATAGTTGGGCTGTCTCTGTATTCACAGAATCACAGAATTGCAGGGGTTGGAAGGGACCTCAAGAGATCATCGGGTCCAACCCCCCTGCCAAAGCAAGTTCCCTAGAGCAGGTTGCCCAGGTAGGCATCCAGATGGGCCTTAAATATCTCCAGAGAAGGAGACTCCACAAGCTCCCTGGCAGCCTGTTCCAGTGCTCTGTCACTCTCACCATGAAGAAGTTCTTTCACATGTTGGTGCGGAACTTCCTGTGTTCCATTTTGTGGCTGTTGCCCCTTGTCCTGTTCCCACAAACCACTGAAAAGAGGTTGGCCAAATCCCTCTGTCTGCCACACTCAGGTATTTGTAAACATTAATAAGATCCCCTCTCAGCCTTCTTTTCTCAAGGCTGAACAGACCCAGGTCTTTCAGCCTTTCCTCACAGGGAAGATGCTCCAGGCCCTGAGCATCCCCAAATGACACCCTAAAATGCCTGGTCCTTAGCAAACTAGAAAAAGGAACAAGGATTTCTACCCTCTGGTGAAAGAAAGGGAAACCTAAACTGAGAACTTTGACAGGTGATCCACTTGAAAGACTGAAGACAGCAAGAGTGAATGCAAATCACACAATCACACAGAATTTCTAGGTTGGAAGAGACCTCAAGATCATCGAGTCCAACCTTTGACCTAACACTAACAGTCCCCACTAAACCATATCCCTAAGCTCTACATCTAAACATCTTTTAAAGACCTCCATGGATGGTGACTCCACCACTTCCCTGGGCAGCCTGTTCCAATGCCTCACAACCCTTTCGGTAAAGAAGTTCTTCCTAACATCCAACCTAAAACTCCCCTGGCTCAACTTAAGCCCATTCCCCCTCGTCCTGTCACCAGGCACGTGGGAGAATAGACCAACCCCCACCTCGCTACAGCCTCCTTTAAGGTACCTGTAGAGAGCAATAAGGTCGCCCCTGAGCCTCCTCTTCTCCAGGCTGAACAAGCCCAGCTCCCTCAGCCGCTCCTTGTAGGACTTGTTCTCCAGGCCCCTCACCAGCTTTGTCGCCCTTCTCTGGACTCGCTCAAGCACCTCGATGTCCTTCTTGTAGCGAGGGGCCCAAAACTGAACACAGTACTCAAGGTGCGGTCTCACCAGAGCCGAGTGCAGGGGGATGATCACTTCTCTAGGCCTGCCGGCCACACTGCTTCTTATACAAGCCAGGATGCCGTTGGCCTTCTTGGCCACCTGAGCACACTGCTGGCTCATATTCAGCCGACTAAAGGTGACATAACCCTGCTTCCACCTTATGGGCTTCCTTTTCATGTCTACGTTTTGTTAGAACCTTCTTGCTCATCCGAAACGGTCTTCTGCCACCTCTGCTCAATACCCTACATGTCAGCAGGGACCATACTGGAGCTTGTAGGACATGATTCTTGAGAGAGGAAAGAAGGAAAGAAAGAAAGAAACAAACAAAAAAACAACCAGCTTTCCCAGGCCCCTCTTCTCTTCAGGAACATATCCCATGGGATTGTTCCATGTAAATCTCTCAACAGGCCAGACTGGTTTCTCGAGATCAATGGTTGTGAACCTGCTATTTGCCTTGCTTCCTCCTCTGATGATCCTGAACTCCACCATTTCATGGTCACTGAAGCCATGAGACAAGTTGTATTTCTTGTGTCCTGCTGTGTTGATCTGCCAGAAGATGACAACAAGGTTAAAGAGCCCTGCAAAGAGTATGGCCTGCAAACGTGTGGCTTCTTCCACTCTAAGGAAAACATTGTATCTTATGTTATCTTGGTCAGACAGTTTGTATTTAACACCCATCACTCTGTCACCCACATTGGTTTACCCCTAATCCTAAACTATTAACTTCCAGCTGGCTTGTGACCCTTGCCCCCCTAAGCAAAGCATCACATATTCCAGCTGCTCTCCTATCAACAGCACCTTCCCCTGCTCACCTTCCTGGCCTGTCCTTCTCCCACTGCCTGGATCCATACACCACAGCACTGCAGTCAAGTAAGTTAATCTCCACCACTTCTCTATGATCCCAATAAGGCAACAGCGCTTCAACTGCACTCGAGTTTCCAATTCCTCCTGTTTAATCCCCATGCTGCACATGTTAGCGTACAAACACTTACGAGGTACTCAGCTGGAGGTAAAAAGCCAAGAAGTGAGAGTACAGTGGTAAGAGAAACTCGCTAGGTCAAAATATATGCAATACTTTTAAAATGCAACTAAAATGTACCATTTAGTACAGCTCTAAGTTCTCTGAATTAAGAGCTAAACAATAAAAAGTATACATTTGGCAAAACAGCCTCCTGCCCTAGTCCTGCCTGGTAAACAAGAACTGCTGGCTTGCTACCAGAAACAGCAACAGTGACAGAGATCTGCGTACCCCACAAATAAAGCCATAAAAAAGGAGGCATTTGCATAATGCCTAATATGTATACTGAGTGCCCCGCCTTCATGTTCACTATGAAGTCTGCAAAGACTGCAGCAGATCTCACAAATTTTGTAGTATAATCGTAGCTAGGAAAAATGACTCCACTCTGAAGGCTTTATTGCTTCAGCTATATCAAGTAGTGAAGAAAAGCAGTACATGAGAATGGGAACATTACTGGTAATGCCATTTGTCTCAGGGAACTCAAATGGTACATGGAAAAACCTACCAAGAAATGAAACATACTTAGCGTATGGGAAGTTGTAGTCAATATGCATTCATGTTTTATCTTCTCATCATTAACACTGGAAAAGAACAGCACTCAGCCTCTGTTCCTCTCCAGTGTATTTCTGTTTCAATACCCGTATCAATATTAATTTCCCCAGCAGAGTTACTGTCATATCTAATGAGCAAACACATGTTATGTGACGTGTCTTTTTATACCCCTGATTTTTTTTTAACGTTATCTCTAATTAATGGAGATCACTAATAATAAATTTTTAAGTGGTCACAATTAGAAGGTCATATGCTGTAAGACTGCACAAAACTCATTTAATGCATAAAAACACATACCATGTATCTCTTCCAGTTTCCTGTCATAAAAGATAGCTGTCCAACTTTGAAACTCATTTATAAGCCCATTCCATAACTGAATAAAGATGTAATTAAAGAAATAGAAAGAATGTAAATACAGCCTAGCTACTTAACTCTAAGCAGAATATTTGATTTGTGATAGTAAATCAATCCTGCAAAGACATGAATGCAGAAGAAGTCCTATTATTCAACATTTTTACATTTTAACCATTCAAGCACATTGATGGTGCTTGGTAATAACACTTCCAGACAAAGAACCTCTAAATTATCATCTACAATATTTTTACACTTAGAAGATGAATTACAGTTTCAAAATAATTTCAGGTATTTCCTTCCTTTTGATCACTTCAATTTCAAATTAAAACTGGACTCAATTGCTCCCAATTTCTGTAAGCCATCACAACACTCACCGTTTTCTTAATAAGCTGCTAAAGCTTCAGAGAGAATAGTGCTTTTCAACAACGATACATAGGCCAATTCTGGATTCATGACTCACATCTGTATTCACAAATATTGTGACCTAGCATGAGATAGCTTAACATATGAAACAGCTGCACATAGAACTGTGCATCCATATCACATCTGTTAAGTTTGATTTTTTTATTTCTTTTTTCCAGATCAGCCCTTTTCTTATCGCTTGGTCTAAATGTTGATTTAAGGTTTGTGTGCATTAGGCATACTTCTGGAATGCATCCTTCGGTTCAACCTAGCACAAAAGAAACTCAGTTTGTCTAAGATCACTTCATAATGCAAACCAGAGCACGTGGTGGTGATCAGATTTGCTTCAAAGACACACTTACATGAAAACAAAGTACAAACAGAGATGCACCCACTGAAGTTATCAAGAGTCTTTTCGTTCATTTTAAGTCTAAAAAACATGCTTGAATTCTCTACCCCCCCCTTTTATTTTTCTGCTCTCATCTTTCAGCCTAGGTTTAGTAATACACAAAGAGAAAAGAAGAATCAAGATATATTGGGAAAGAATATTTTGTTAAATATAGGGGAACTCTGACTTTTTTTTTAATTGCTTACAGTTACTTCAGCTTTCATTATTTTCATGTCCTTACCACCAAAGCAATGGAATACAGCTGGTAGTATTTCCAGACTTTGCTCAAAAGTTTGCTTTATGGTAACATCACTGTGCCCAATCTGACTATTGCAGAAGGCAATGGGATTCTGCAGAGGCTGAATACATGGCCCACATTCAGTAAGTTGTGCATCAGAGCTTTAAAAAATATGTTTATGATGGCAAGGTGACATATATCATTTCTTTAGTATCCTTTTTTCCCCAATACTTTGCTCGAAGATGCTTCCCCTCACTCTTGCTGATACACAGGTAGAAGAAATGTGAGGGTAGGTAAGGTACCAGCACAGCACAGTGCACTGACTGAACATGAAAATATAGTTATTGTAGAAGTGGTTGTTTAAAAACCTCATATCCAGAAATGTTAACATTATTTTGTATTATGCCACTCCATAACCTTCTGTAGAAGGATCTACTTTATCTCAAAATGTATTTTTTCTTGTTTTTTTTTTTCAATCTTTTTAAACCATTCATCTTGCAATTTATCATTCACATAAAAATCATGAGGTGATTATGCATACTTACACTGCAGTATGGAGATGACACATGAAATCCAAACACACAGCATAAAGATAGCATATATGACATTAAACTAAGACATTTAGTAAGGACTTAATATAGCCACAAAGCAAGTAGCAAAAGGCTGATCAGATTATAAACATAAAAGCAGTTTTTTATTGTGGTCATTCCTCACATAGTTTAAGCTACACTTTTTCTGTGGAAGACCCTACTTATCACCTCTCTTTTTACTGAAGCCACAGGAAGTGCTACCACTTCTGTCAAATCAGTGGGTGCATCCAGCACATCTTTCCTTTCAGAAAGCATACTCGGTACAAACGTATTCTCAGCCATCAGTCGGTTTGGGAAGACAAATTAAAGGGAAACGCTTTCTTTTTTTTTTGTCCTAGCCTTTAATAAATGTATCACAGATTTATGCTGTTACAATTTTGCTTAGCTTTCCTGTCATTCTTGCCCTGGGATACAGAGCCTCAGAAAAATTAACACAGAATTGTTTTGAATAAATAACAGATTCATTTTTTCCAAGAAAGAGCGATCCTTAACAGTGTAAAAATTATGCATAACAAAGCTTTACAAAAAAGCAAAGGTTATAGGCAAATAGACACTATATAGACAAATAGACACAATAGGCAAAAAATCACAAGTAGAAGCTTCTCCTCAGCTTACCTCCAAGATACTGAGATCTGCGTAGCTGGTCAGACTAATTGCCTTTGTAGGTCAGCAGCCGCCCCTACAACTTTCCAAATACACATGCTTGTCCAAGTTTCACTGGCTGACACATGTTCTCAGAATCACTTACCTGCTTGAAGTTCTTAGCGCTCTCTGTAGAATCTTTATGTCATCCAGGAAGGATAAGGCACCAACAGAATCCTCTGAGTGAGAACTGCTAGTCTTTGTGCAGATGTCACTTGATTATGTCTTCCCATCCAGAGGAAGTGGGCCTGAAAAGGGAAAAAGTGCTGTGATTAAATCATAATCCAAAGACCAGAGGGGTCACATACACAGTATGGTGTCCCTCTGCAATCCTAGGACACAGGAATCCTCAGCCCATTAGCTCTGCAATTCTCACATCCCATTCCCTGTGACACAGAACAAAGGAACCTTTAATTATGGACTCCCCTCCTTGTTCTTGTTCAATATCAAAGAGCACTTTTTCTGCCTTTGTAGTTTATCCATGTTGTTCCTACCACCTTTTTTTTTTTTTTTTTTTTGGTCTCTTTAAAACTCTTCTCAGTTCTATCACACCACAGTTCCCAGCAGCTGTTTCTAACTGGCTACTCAACCGTACCTGGAAGAGATAATTTGATTCCATGTTAAACCTCTTCAGCTGAGCATAAAGTATACACTTTATCACATTCAGCTTATACAAATTATTTGTGGATCTTGTGTAAAGTTCACAGTCCCTCCATGCACTATCTAGTGAAATTCTGCTAAGGTATTCTGCAATTTATTAGAACAAAACCAGATTAGATTTTGGCCTCATCACTACGGCAAGCTAGAATTAGACTATTTTCTCTTTCCAATCCTTGTGCACATCATTTTCAGAAACCACTTTTTTTTTTTAGATGCACCTGGGTGTCCTAAACTCTGCTTGCAATAACAGGTACATAGGTAAATTCTCTGGATGGATCTAAACCACCTTCCTAGCAATGATTAAAACAATACATATATATGTATCAGTTGTGTAACAAGCAAATGTGCCAAGGCTTTCCTGGGCAAAAATTAAAACAGATTAATTCCCAAAGCTGACAGCTGTGTTCTAAATTGTGTATTTCAGCAAAGTTGTACCATTTAATCACAGCATTATTATAATAACCTATTTTAAGAAAACAACTTGGGGATGTTAAAAATTCTCTCCTACAGTTTAAAGCAGGAGTTGCATTCTTTTTCTTTAAAATTCATAATATGAACTTACATTCTAGTGCTTGGCACAGAAAAGCTTCATTATAGCTGCTGAGTTGTAAGGATACAAATCGCATATAGCAGTGTTTTTGCTGAGATACTACTACTCACAATTATGATGAACGCCTTCTTAGATGTATTCTTATATAGGTATATATACTTCATTATAGACGTTTGTTTACATAAAAAGTTATTCAAACAGCATACTCAGTTTTATGTTTCTAGAAGCGCCTCAGAACTCTGTAATATTCATCCAGGTAAGGCTCATCACTGGTAACAGGTTAATGCTGCTTAGAAGAGTACATGAACAACTCTAACCCAGATTACGTAGCTACTATCAGGAGACATGCACTTCTGTCAGCCTCTTCTGGAGCTCCTGTGACAGCTGGGATTTTTGCCAGTGAAAGTGACATTAGCAGCACTTTTAATATTATCAAAGACACTCATGCTTTCAAGAGCCCACTGGAAGGAAAAGCTTAAATAATCACAAGGTCTTCAGTTCCTTTGCCATTACCAAAAACATTCATTTAGAAATGAACATAGAACCTAGCACTTGCAGAATGTACCCATGTTATTTAAACTGCTCTAGCAGTCTAAGGGTTCCCTGCTAAAGATACTATGAGTGACAACTTAAAAAATACTGTGTAATACTGACATTTTAACCCAAGTATGACACTCACAGGACAGACACAGAGACTATAGGACATCTTGAGTCATATCCACCTCTGATTTATGTAGTGGGTAATTGCTTACACACCAGCAAGAGGATACCACAAACTTTCACTTCTTTTCTTTTCTGCAGCCAACAAGAACTTTCCTTTTGCTCTGCTGACTATGTCGTTCAGGACAATTCAAAACAGTTCTGAGACCATAGTACTGCCATTCCACCTAAGAATACAGACAAGTGAGAGAGAGATAAATCACATAAAGAACCATATGCATTCCTACTCAGTTGTGCTGGAAATAACAGTGAATGACCTGAAAATCTCATTTTTAAATATTAAAGCTACAGATATTTGCAAAACTGCACGATAAAAGTCATAATCAAATCCTCTGGAAAGAAACAAAATATAATAGGCAATAATTTATTTATTGAGACAAAGAAAATGTCACACTATAAACAATCATCTTCAAAACAGAGAAGAAAAATGCTATGCCTATGAATTTTTGACCTAGAAAAACATCTGCTGAAAACTGGATGCTTCTAACCTCTGTTGTATTAATTACAGAAAGTAATTAAAATTTCTTCTCTTTCAAAACAATTAAGTAAACCAAGATCACCATTTGCACACAATATATATTTGTCAGAATTGGAACCCGAAACATTTTAATTAATGAAAATGATCTGAAACAGAAAACACCCAAACGTTATTTAAAGCCATTGCCAGAAAGCCTTCGAACAAACATCCCTTTTAGAGCACAAAGAATTCTAGTGAGATAAAAAAAAAAAAAATCATCACACATTTATTTTGGGTATAGCACTAGTTAGGACAAATTTAGTGCCTTCAGAAATACCAAAAAGAAGCTGAGAATAGCAAAGTAACTTTCTAGAAAACAACAAAAAGCATGGTTATTAAAACCCTCTTTGTAGCTTGGTTTATATGTAACTTTTTGAACCACAGTACCAAAGTTGGTATTATACTTTTGGAGGACCCATAGGCAGCAGAAACATCTTTTTCATGAATGACGTTCTGCACAAAACACCATAGAAAAGAACCCTGAGAAGCTGGAAAAGCTTGTGCTGCTATTTTTTCCATTATCACAATATGCAATGAATTAGTAAGAACAGCCAGAAAAATCATGGCATCATAAACTAACACGAAGAAGCCATTCAAAAATAAAATAAAATAAAAAATCAATTACATCATGCGTCTTTAAGACTACACCTATTTCTCCATGCTGGTTTGAGCCTTATATTTATTGGAAACCTGTCCTTCTAAGACACTGAATTTTTGTCGAGTGCTTTCCAGTGATGGATAGCAGCCCACAAAAAAAGCCATCAGAGGTGCTTAAATATGTTTGAATGCATACTGAGTAACTTATCTCCTGGGTGACTTCAAATAAAACACTTGATACTAACTTCAGTAACCGTAAACTAAAGAAGCTGGAAGCTGCAAATCATAATCATCATTAACAGGGCAGCTGTTACGTACAGTCAATGAACTTTTAGCTACTACTTAATTTTAGTTTCACTCCCCCCCCATGTGATACAAAGTTATTCTACACAGTATCAAATGAACTGTAGCAAAATATTCCAAACAGCATCAATAACAGTTTTAAAATTAAGCCACAGAAATAATTCATCTGATTTCTACTTCTGACAGGGGAAAAATAAAAGCTTAGATGCTTGAGGACACAGAAATAAAAAAGAAGGCAGAAATAATGAAATCTCTTCTGATCAATAAATGTTTTTTTTGTTCTAAAATATTTTTTGAGAGAAAGAAGTAGTTCAAAATTGTACGAATGATACTTGTATTAACCAATTAGTGTAAAATAATACATTAAAGAGAAGTCAAATTTTCAGAGTATATTAAGAAATCAATCTCTGACATATTATTCTATTGTACTTGCCAAATAGGTTTCATTGTTGTCAAAGACAGTATAAATCATCTTTATTAAAATCCTGAATTCTGCAGATACAGCAGCTGTGTTATACTTTTGGGAATATAATCTAATATTGTACAACAAAGAGCCTATCACTGTGCTTACTGAGTAGCTTTTAAGAAAGGGAAAGAAATCTAATTGGTAGCATATCACTTCCCTAAGAACAACAAGGGATCTTAGTCATATGTGCATCCTGTAGTTAATTAGAAATTCTAGGTATGAATGTATTTTTCTCCTCAACTCCTACCTGCTGTTTTAAAGGCTGGAGGCATTTTAACAGATTTTAAGAATGACTCTACATATACATGTCTCAGACAACGATGAACCCCTACATGGGAAAAGAAGGCGTGAAAGAATCTCTCACACGACTCAAAAAAAAACAACCAAACAAACAAAAAACACAGCAACTAAACAGAAAATGTAGTAGAGAATAAAACCAGGCTAATCAGCATTACTTCTTAAGTAAATGAATAGCAGTGCCATTAAGTAGACCTTGAATGGGACTGCTAAAGCACTAAAACACTGTTAATACCAGAGCTATTGTCACAATAGCTCTTTTATCTCACAGTCATGAGTGTTTTCCTGTTCAAGAATATTTTCTTATTGCCATAAAAACATACTTAATGCTAGGGCCATATCACCTGAACTATAGCAATCATTACTTATCATTGTAATTATCCCAAGATCATTGCCTATTCCAGCAGAGAAATGCAGTTTTGAAGAATTCTTGTATTTTGCAAAACATTAAATAATTATTGTCCTGATATATATCCTTGGTTTCTAATACTGGGCAGCTGTGGAGAAAAAAAAAAAAAAAAAAAGCCTAAATATGACTGGTGAGATAACAATGATAAAAAGAAGAATTTTTATACCCTATGTTATTAACAGCATGAGCCATGCAGCTGGTATGAGGACTAACAGACAACCACATTGAGTTTGATAGATGTACAAATGGAATTTGATTATGCAACCCTTATTTTTATCTACTTCAAAAAAAAGTCTCCAAAACCACACAAAAACACTTCTAACAGTTGCAAAACGAGTATTTCCTAGAAACAGACTTTCCCTCACATTTGCAATTCAAAACACTGTAATACAATGATTGTATAATGTACAGACCCAATATAAGCAATACAATCCTATTTTGCTTTAAAATAATAGCTTATGTCCCCTGAAATAGGGAAGCCTTTCCAAAAATGTTTCAATATTCAGCTGATACACAGGCAGCTTTTAAGGTTAGGGGAAAACAAAAGAAATAGAAGGAAAACTGTAACTCATATTAAACTGAAAAAGTCATTTTCTGTTCAGGAATAACACATAACACAATCAAATTACAGCGGTTTCCTTTTTTGAATTTAGAACTATATTATACAAAAACTTCTCTCTTAATTTACAAGAAATTTGACAAAGGATTCTCATATTTGGGGAACTTTGTACCTGTAGCACTGCTAAATAATATCTAAAGGTGAGAAACAGCCACATACAAGAGGCACAACAGTTGTTGAAAACGCATGCCTAAGATTGTTAACTGTTTTATTCTTTATCAGTAACAACATCCTTATAAAAGACTGAAAATAAATGTTTTTATATGCACTGATTCAATACCACACCACTTGAAAAAGATTTTCCCCTCCTGTGGAGCAGAACAGTGAGGAGCAGGACTGTTCCATTTAACAAACATTGCCACAGGACGAGCTTCACCCCTCTGACACACTTCCAAAAGCAGGTTTACGTGTTTTTTTTAACGTGTAGCATCAAGCAACATAAACTCTGTTTTGGACAAGGTAACAATTTCTGACCAACGTGCAGTAAAATACCCTCTCTGTAATACTCATTGGGTCTCCTCTCAGATACTCTCCGAACGCTTAGAACACAAAGGAAAGGGAGAGAACCTTTCCTTCAGCCCGACTCCAACGAGGGGGCAGATTCCCACCCTACGCAACTAGAAAGGGCAGTAAGAAAGAAAAGCTCTCGACTCCTCACATTTTCACCGCTAGGAACCATGGGGAGCCTTGGGCTTTTCCTCACGGTGTCGGGGAGCTCGGACCCCGACATTCCCTGTGGAGAAGTCCCTGAGGGGTGCGCGTGCCCGCCGGCCGTTAACGGCCGTTACGAAAAAAAACCGTTGGTCGCGAGCCACCGTCACGCGCCCCCTCACGGCTGGGCGGGAAGGCGCCAAAGGCCGCGCCTGGCGGGCGCAGCGCGCTGCCATGCGGCCCGGCGCCCAGGAAGGGGCCTTGCACCCAGCGTTTCTGTCCTGGCCACACAAAACTGACAAAAGCAGAAAGCACCCTACACAGAAACAACGCGTTAACATCAACAAACACGGCACTTGTCCCCATGCTCTATTACTTCGAAGCACAGAGTAGTGTGAGAGGAAAAGACTTCCATCAGCCACAGAAAACTGACATGCAGAAAGGCTGATCCTTGAGACAAAACAGAGAAAGGGCAAAAGGATTTTTTTTTTCTTTTTCCCAGTACTATTACTTTAGTTTCCATTTTTCTAAGAGGCAGAGGGAAAAAGATGGAAGTATTATTTCAGCATTGGTTTAAATCACCTCCAGAGCCGAGCAGCTAGACAGACGTGGCACAGAGCCAGTCTGCAATGCCACACGCCACCCATATGTATTTTACATTTCAAAATCTGTCATTGCTTGCAGTCTTGACTTTACTGAGAAGTTTCACTGATGACTTTAACAGGTTTTACAATCAGCTTATATATTAAGACCCCACCCCAATACTTATATATTTACTTTGTCTTTCTCAGAAGCCACATTTCTAATCCATTTCAAGTTTTCTCCTCTCTGTAAACCTTTTTAGAAGCAAAATCATTTGTGATACCACATTCTGGTATCCGTTTGTCTTGACTGCAGAGTTCAGAGCTGGTGTTCTCGTGATCTGGCTACAACCTTATACTGTTATTACATGGTTATATTTAATACCCACTTTTACTAAATGAAACTTTCTATACAAGTTAGGAAAGAAGGAAATCAGTTTATTCAAATTTACTATCTATTTTACTAAGAAAAAATGCTTCTGCTCAAGAGTGATCCTCACAGTAAAAGCTTGAGGAACCCTGCACGGTCAACAAGGAGAAAGCCCCACGCTGAAAAAAGTGTCTCCAGCAGCTTTTTCTTTTTTTTCCCCTCAACCTATCCCTTTCCCATTTGAAATTTTAAACCTATGCCCTCTGAAATTATGGCCTAAAAAATCCCAAAGCAATAAGAGTTATGTAGTTTGTGATCTCTTTGGTGCCTCTCATCCTTGTATTTCCCAAACCATCAGGCTTTTGCCAGAACTACAGCTTATTATATGTAGCTATACATACTGTACAGTATGCATGATTAGTTACAGAGCTTGCAACAAGGGCCATCTCTGCACCTCTAAAGAACTAAGCAAAAAATTCCAGCATCGATCTTATTGCCTAGAGCATCTAATTACATCGAGATGGTAAACAAAGGTATTTTTGGACAAAATATTAAATGACAATCACAAATGAAATGTGGATTTTTAATGTCTGACAATTTTTGAATACAAATCTCTACAGAACAGAGAAAGAAAAGGCTGAAAAAGATTACTGAAATTTACTTTAATTCTTCCAGCTGGAAACAAGAAAATCCCTAAGCCCCTAAATGAACAAGATAATGGAGTCAAAGAATGGAAGACCTAAATTAACCTACCAAGCTAGATATGCAGTGAAATTCTGGCCTCAGTTAAAGTAATGGCCAAGCACATCCCAATTTCCAACTGTACAGAGCTTCTCTTATGAAGCACTGGTAGCTCTCTCATCAAGGATAATTCAGGATACTAATGTACAGTAAGGAATACACAATCAACCATTTTTACATGATCAGTCTTTAGTTTGGAAGACTACCTCTAGACATGCATCTGCAAATATCTGTGGTGATGATGTACAGATATTGATTACATCGTCCTTTTACCCGAATTCCTCTCCCAGCAGCTCATTCCTCTCGCTCTTGCTCCACTCAGCATGCAGCACAGATAATTGCACCACAACTCCTGGAATCATAATGTAGACTGTAATGCTATTTATAGACTCTTCATGACACTATCATATCCAACTTCTTTCAGTATTTCACAGCCATCGAGAACATAAAACTAAAGAGAATGGGCCACATCTCTATAAGGATTTAGGAAGGATTTGGGAACTCCAGAACTTCTAAACAGAAGGGAAAACAATTACCAACCTCCCCCTCCAATAACTCCAAATGAGCAGCCTTACAACTTCAGGACGCCTAAATTCAAATGTTGCTCTCTTACTTTAAAGGCAATCAGAATGTGTGGTATGGATTCAGCTTTACATATTCCAAAGAATAGGAGCCTAAAATTCAGGCACCATAGTACCCTGCTTTTTTTCAGGACGCAGTTCTATTTCATTTTCATTTCTGATGAAGCACTGTCTTGTGGAAACATAAATCAGGGTGGATTGTTTTGTGCCTTTTCCTCATCAGCTGAGACTGTTACTAATACCTTTATTATTCTCTGTATTGTTTAATTAAGCCTCATCTCATCTGCACCCTATCTTCCCATGCAAAACTCTGGTATTAAAGCAAGCATCATTCTCAAAAGCTTTATCATTTTAGCAGAAAATACTATCAACTTCACACATCGCTGTTCCCTTTCTAACTACAGGTACAAAAGCATCAACAATTCTTTGAGAGCAGAAAGTAACGTAAGCACAAAAGAAGGTTACTTTCGAAGACAGACTAAATCATTTTATGTATGTTCAACTCTTGGCCTCTAAGCACTCATCTGTAGTGCTCTTTAGAACAAATTCAAGCACATAAACAGAGTAATATCATTTTACACCTGTAAGAAAAATCAATCTCTAAGACAGGTAAATCTTATTTCAATTGCAATTTCTTGCTTTTAGTGTTTCTACTACAGAACGACTGTGAGGTAATTTTTATTATTATTTGTTTTAATAGCCTATTGTCTTGATTTTTTAAAATCAAAATAAACTTAGATTAAAATATAAAATAACAAGGTGCTGAGGATCATTTTGGCATGCTTTTACTCACACCATGTAACCATCTCTCTCTCTCTTTAGAAAATCCACACCTCTGTTGGTCACAAAATTTAGGTATTTGCATGATTTACAAAGAGATGGAATAGAATATAATTTCCAGGTATCCTCTACAGAATAAAAAAATATCCTTGCAATACAAAGTAAACAACTAAACCATACATTAATAATGTGCTTAAGTGCAAAAAACTGTTTGCCAGTGGGCTATCCTCAGTAGAACTGAGCAATGACAGCCTCCTGAATCTTGGGATATTTTCTCTTGGATGTGAAAAGGAGTATTTAAAAAGTCCTCAGTGAATTATGATCTCTGATTACGTGAGATCAATTACAAGATACACCTAAACAGACTGCATAGCTATTTATAACTTAAGCAAACTTTATGTTTTCAAGTTAAATTTAATTTAAATTGTTAAGACAAGGAAAACTCAAAACCAAGCAGTTCAGCAAAATCCCCAAATACAACCATGCAAACTAATCTGCCATGTAAACTAGCCTGATTCTCCTTTGGTACCAGCCCTAGGAAATCACCCCAGTGCAGAGAACAGAAGTGCAGAGGGGTAGCCAAGTTATGGATTCTCTGTATGCTGTTCTCCTGGCTAACAAAGTAAAGAGGAAGACCCAGAACCCACAACACACTGAAGCTTTTACATAAGCATAATTTGAACAAATATAATTTAGAAAACCTTCCATATCCATGGATTTTCTTATTAGTCATTTCTAAACTACCCTTTACTTTAGCTTTATAGTTCTTAACCTCTTCTAGAAATCCAAAACAGATTTTTAAACTATGGAAATGAAAGAGAGACTGATGTCAGGAAACAGCCCCAGAGACAGGGTTAGATACTATGCTGGAAAAAATCAGTGTCTTTTAATGAAACATCTGTTGAGACTCTACCGCAGAACTCTTTCTTTGTGTCTATCCAATTTTTCACGTACTTTCATACAGTGAAGTTTTCTGAATGACCAGTCCTAAATTCTCTTTTTTCAGAAGGTATACAAACCATCTCTGCACGGTGTATACCTCACCACAAAGCTGGCAGGTCATGCCTTTCCCTTTGCAGACAGAAGCCATAGATCATTAACATTTCCACAGACAAATCTTGCTGTTTTATCAAGCCTAACTGGGAGCAGAAGTATTGGCCTGATTGAACCGGGTCAACTGGCAGTAGAGGGTAAAAGATATTGATCATGTAAGAAACAGCAAGGTGACACGGCTCTAGAATACAGAGGGAAGATGGGATGTGTAATAGTTCTGGCATGAACTGTAACAGAACTTTTATCTTTTGTCTTTTTCTTTTCTGCTTTGAGCTTTGCTTAAAGGAAATTAAATGTTTACTGTGACTACAAAGTAAGTGTGCTAACCACCAGGCTACCAGGCTGAAAAACCTGTATCCCAGTGCTTATGCAAGTAACTCACTTTCTCAAGAATCTTTCAATTCCAATTAGCTTCTTCCCATGCCATTACTTATACCACCCTCAAATCACTTTCTGTAATTTCTCCCATCAGCTTCATGCTGATGCTTTTAAAACACCTGTAGATGTTGTGTTGATGCGAGTCTAACAGACCATCTAACTAAAAACACCTCCCTTTAGATTTAAGTCATCATTCCTCCCCAACACAGAATATAAATGTTTGACAAGTTATGTGAGTTCTGGCTACATACTGAAGTGTTGGTGTTCAGGATCAGTTTCTTCTGAAGTCTAACAGGAACTTTTTCTGTATAAGAAATTATTTACCAGACCATTTGTGAATCAAAATGACCACTAACACATGTTTTAAATGCCCACTTTTAATTGCTTGTTGCTACTAGCCCAGTTGAAATGAGTATAGTAACAACTAATTCAATCTGTATTTAAGATTCTACCTTTCAATCACCTGCAGTAAAATCACCAGCAATAGAAAAAAATGTCCTCTGGATACACATTTCTTTCCATTGAAAGAAATCCACATCTGAATTCTGACCGTCAGCTATATAACCATGCAATGAAAGCCACCGCATACTGCAGGCTCATTTAGCCTCACTTAACAGTCATGTCAGTGCTGCTGCCTCTGCAATAGACAAGAATTTTGCCTAATGCACAAAGAAAATGGTGTCTTAATGTTAACATGAATCTACAGGCCAAAAATACCACAGAATCACACTGTAAGTAGGTGACATTGCCTCCAGAGGCCCTTCAGGGACGTTGTGCCAAAGGAAGGCACAGAGCAGGGAAGGAAAGTTCATTCCAGATCAACAAGATTCCTCGAGTTCTCAGGGGCACAACAGTCCTGATAAACACTTTAATGAACAAACACTATTTTCTCTAACATCATAATGGCCTTTATCAAATTTAAGAATAAAATGCTGTGGATGTAGCTGTTTTCTCTAAGGATTTATTTTCAAACTCTGAAGAACTGAAATGCTGGTAATCTTATCAGCAGAACATCAAAAGATCAACCCCTGAGGTTGCTGCAGCCAGTGTAAATGTCATTAGCACTCTCCAAGAACCATGTATTTCAGTTGCACAGTAGTTCTTTACCATATTACTTGGTATGGAAAATGTTTCAGTTCTGAGAGGGGAAAAGTTAACTACAAGATGATTTCCATTTGGTAGCAGTTGCCTTCAAAATACTCATGCCAGAAGTCCCCGTCTAACTGGTCTGAGACATGAGCATTGATACATGGCAATGTTTCAGTTTCAACTAATACACAGGTGACACCAGCTGCACTTCTCTTTAAAGGTGGGAAAAAAAAAAGGTGTGTGTGTGGGGGGGAAGGGGAACCCAATCTGTTCTTAGGGCAACAGTTAGGACAAAATAAAAAAAAAAAAAAGAGAATTGTTATCATGATGCTGGTAAGTCACATTTATAGTTGGTTCAGTCTTTTCATTTCTGTCCCTAAGAGAGAAATGAATTCTTGTGCAGAGTTATGAACATGAGCTTTTAATAAACCTAAATCTCAGTACTGTTGGAATGGAGCTTTTAAATTTTAAGGCATTATGAAGCATTGTCAGACACTAGGTGGTAAGAAGGAGGTTTGACTGAGAGCAGCACGTATGAATGGCCCTGTGACTTTGCCAAGCAAAGGAAATTACAGTTTAACTTGCTTTTGAAATATTTAAACTTACACCAACTGTATGAGAATAGGACAAGTTTCTTTTCCACTCCACTACAGAGCAGTCCTAAACCTCTGGGGTTTATCTGCCAAGAGATGTTAGGCTCTCAACTCTATACAGTATTTGAATAGGAAATTAATGCCTGTGTCCCTTAAGGCTCTTCTGAAATTCTCAGGTGTAAAAAGGTATGTCTTTAACCACTCCGCTCATTTCTATCTTTGCCCAGTTTTCTAACTTCTTAGGTCAAGAACTCTGATTCCAGCACATGACAGGCATTTAAAGGACTGAAAACACATTGATGGTACCTAGCTACAGTGGAAGTCCACCAGCCACAGTAATTCCTTCTTAATAAATTAATTATCCTTTGAAGTGGAAAATAGCAGAAAAGAAATCCCATAGCATAATGCTGCTTTTTCTTTCCCTGTAGTCAGGTTACACGAGCCAGTTATAAAACAGTGCTGGGGAATGAGATTTTCAAGGGAGTTTAACAAAGTTGAGTGAGTTGAAAGTGGATTATGCTTTAGAAAAGGAAAAACCCACATTTCATTAACATTTTTCCTTTTATCCCCATTCTTGTTCATTACTGAGCCCCTCAAATTCATCTCTAAACGTGTAGTACTGAGGAATCAGCTCAGTAAATATCTCCTTGGAGCTGCACAGAAATTTCCCATCACGTGTCATGTAAAGTCTTTGCCTGTATTTCCCCATGTGAAACTAAAAATATTGCATGTACTTTCATTTTCTTTCTTCAATGCCTTCATAGCTTCCAGTGACAAAAAATAAGGGTTATTTATTCTATCCCCTTGCCAGCTGCCTATATTTATTTCATTCTGACACATCTGTGTCTACCATGTTCTTAAATAACTCCAATACTAGAGATTCTACAGCTTTTCCAGCAACATATTTTCCCGCTTTCTGACACAAATAGTTTCTAATAACTTGAAATGTTTTTGCTTTTGTTTTCTGAGATTCCAAGCCCATTGCTTCTTATCCAGTTAATCGCGGTCAAAAAATAATAGATTAAATTATATGAAATGATATCACAGATCATTTCTCCCAGCTTTTCTCTGGTGCATTTCCCTCTTTGTCATGACTTTTTATTCTGTTATTGTCAATACTAGAATTTTTTCTGCATTGCAGATTTTAACATGATAATGTACAGTTTCAGATTTTAAAATTATGCTTAAGCACTAAGGAAAATATTTTTAATTGCACTATATAAGAATTTATGTATTTAAGTAAAATAACGTCAGGTTAATGCCAAAAATGTTATTAGTAAATTGAAGTCTATGCAAGAACTGAAAGTGTACCTAAAGAAACTTGTAAGACATTCTTTCAAAATAACTGTGCTATAATGTAATGACAATGATATTGATGACGTCCCTTCAAATAAATGAAATACCATTAATTATAATTTACCTATAAGGCTTAATTTTCTGTAAATGCTCAGAGCTCTGTCTTTTTGGCAAGGAAGTCTTCTTTTGTTATTCTTTCAACTTCTAATCATCTATTTCTTACTTGGCTTCATGACTTGCAACAGTGACTGACAAACTAGTTCCCTCTGGATGTGGCCAGACAGGAGCCAAGATAACATACTAGCAAGTTCTCTTCCTAACGGATTGCGGGGCAGCACAGGTCCCAGCTCTGGCACTGATGTGGCTCTTTCCCATCATGTTCCTTGATACATCACACATAGCTCCTGGCACACGACAGACTGTGACTGCACGTCACACACAGGAATGAAGACAGACCTGAGGACTGCAGCAGTGCAGTACATTTTATCTGGGCAATGGCTATCAACAAAACTGCATGACACAGGAAATTTTGTAACATCACAGAAACAAGTTTTATATCAACATTACTGTATAATTAATGTTATTTTAGCACAGCAAATATTAAACATATTAAATGACATATTATAAAAGGTGATGAACATGCAAATGAGAGTATTCCATTAGACTGAATTGTGTCTCCTTCAAAAGCATTGGGATTAAGCACAGGTAACAACACCCTCTAATGCTAAAACTCTTCAGATTTTGTATTACTTAGACTACAATTATGTAATTATTTAACATTTCTCAAAAATGCAAGGATTTTGCATAAAGCTTTCCTAAGTCATAATTACATCCTAGACTGACTTAAAAAAATCAGCCAAAATTACTCATGCATTTTAAACACAACTGAGGACAATCATGGTTGCCTCCACCCCCACATCTCAAAGATTAAAAAAAAAAAAAAAGCTGACTTTATTTGAAATGATTTCTCATTCTTACCTTGTTGAAAAAAAAAAGACTTGAAAGAAGCTTGTCCTTTCTGTCACAGCCATCATTTTTTCCATCTGCTTGAATAGGACAGTGTCAACAGATCTCTGTTAGGACAGAAGAAAGAGCAAATATACAGACTGGACAAAAAGCACTGAAGACTGTCTGAGGTCTACAGTTTAAAAAGCAGGAAGAATAGAAATGTCATTAAAAATCCTTAGCAGGGCTGGCTTGAATACTTCTCATGAGGAAAAAGGGACTAGTATGAGAAGTCTGCCAGAAAGGATTCATTGTGGGGCAGGATATAAAGATGGTGCAGAAGGAATCTAAAGCTTGAAGGACACAGGCAGAGCATTCTCTATTCATTGGACCAATTCCCATCGCAGCTTGTAACTGAACCCAACTTCCACCCTCTGTGCCAACAATTATCTGTGAAACTTACGAGTAGAGTGTCCTCTGCCTTCTGGAGCTGCTGCATTTACAGAGTAATCCCCAATATCACAGAGCCTGTAGGGGAGAGCCCAGGGGTCTCACTGTGCACACTGCCAGAACCCTGACAGTCAGGAAGTTCGACTCAGGTCTGGTTATTTTTTTTACTTATTTTTTGATAAAGTTGTCAGAAGCACATCAGATATGTAAAAAATATTATTAAAGTTACACCATAAAACTCTAAAAACTCATAGTAGTGGAACCTGCTAAGTCTAAGGCCGCCTTTAAAATGTGCATCTTATGTATTACAACAGTGTAGTCAATATAAGATTAAACCCTTATTGGAGGTTACACGTCATTAAACCTCTGCAGTATGTTCTATCATAAACAATGGCCAACAGCTATTCATTTTGCAGGAGTATAGTGAGAAAGAAGAATGCGGAAAATGCAGTTATGGGTACCTGAGAAGTCTATGAGGAAATGTGGGGTTCGTGTTCAGAGCAGGGTTTGAGGATGGCATCGAAGGTAGCAGCACAGCATCCGCTGGGTGAGGAGGGGAGTGCACTGCTCTCTCTGAGAAGCCAACCAGGCATATGCCAAATGGAAAAGGTGCACACACTGCGTGAGTCATGCTTTTAAGTTCCAGCGTAGTATCAAACTGCAAATGGAGAAAGAGCTCGATTGTTACTGTAATTAGGGAATTTTCTAGTTTCTGAATGTTTGGCTTACAGACTTAAAAACATTACTTCACACATAAATACAAAAACTCAATATGCAAACATAGCATTTTGTTCCGCAGTGTTTGCCAGTCTAATTAATCAGTTACGAACGCAAGCAAAAACTGTTTGCTTCATGTATAGAGGCCAGGTAAGTCATAGCAAAGGGTTTTTTAATATCTTCCCTGATTTAAATGACTTCTCACAAGGAAGGCGTAAGATAAATATTTTACAGTGCACTTCAACCTTAGATTTGTTTGTGCAAACTATTTGGCAAACTTTTGTTACTAGCTGAAACTTTGCACAATTCAGAATCTGCTCACAAACAACTTCCTAACAGGAAAAGCACTATGGTTGGAGACAAGTATTTTGGACAGACCTACTGAGTACATGCAGAGTTGTAACAGTTTTTTAAGAAGTGTCAGAAATGGAGACATTAGATAGAAACACTATGAAGCAGTGAAATACCGTTGATCTCATCTCCTACAGTGGCAGCTATTTCACACCAAAATGTTATATATTAATTTCTGTGAAAATTCTCATCAACTGATGTAAAGGGCTCTTTGTGGTGTCTTCATGCTACCATCTTATTTCATCTCCTCAGAATATTAATTTACAGCTGCGTATAGTAAATGCTACTGAAATTGGGTTTGGAATTTCAAGACAGCACAACTGTTTCAAAGTATTCATTTGGGCTTTACAGATCAGCATTTACCCACTGCAATCAACTGTCCAGCCAGTGTGAGCCAAGTCCACTGTACAGAAAGGGGAAAGTATGAAGGATTTTTATGGCAATACAGTTCATTGCTCCTGTACTTGAATTTTATGGAAGGCTCAGCAGACAGAGATGGAGGCAAGTTATTCTGCAGTCCAAACACATTCCTCTAAATACTAGTGATCCTTTAAACCATACACGTACAATTTTCCAAAGCCAAGTAATTACTTAAGTCCCTCCTCCGTACAAGTTTAGCACATGCTGTCTGATACAATCCCTTTTGTTGGCAGAAATGAATATGAATAAGGAACACTAGCTATATCCATTACTTTTAGTTTATACGGTAAAGATTTATGCACAAGCAGCACAAGTACGAAGTTCTATTATTCCACAGTCTTGAAACCGAAGTAAATCAAAAGCTTCAACACAGGGAAGTGAACATAATTCAGCCTACTAGTTGTGTTCTAGAAATAAAGTCCTGGCATTAGATTATAATCCACAGAAGATTTGTTCTACCCTGATTCACAAGAGAATGCTAAACAATGTACTTACATTCTATTCTAAGAGATTCAAATCAAGCCAGTAAGTTTCTGTTCCATTTCTGTTTTAGTACAACCAAAAATAAACGCTTTGAAATCAAGCCCTAAAGGATATTAGTTTATCAAAACTAACAAGAAGTGTAAGATTAGTCCTTGACTGTGCAGTCAATAGTATTTTTTTTAAAGAAATTAAAAGCCAAAATCCAAACCATTCTAATAAATACACATCCAACAATTTTACCTACATAGCCATTAATTTAGAGACTAGATGTTGTCTATGCTCACATAATCGCATGCCAGTGGGCTGCTAAAATCATGATTGTTATATGACAACTGAGCAACAGAGACTATAGAGAAAATGGTACCCAGCTACCTTACAGCATGTGAAATTATTTAATGTAAGAAAAGGGAACTAACTGCAACTCAAGTCTTCCAAGTCTGAGAAAAAAATCAGAAGAATATGAAAGTTATCAGGAAAACGCTGAAAATTAACTCTGGGAAAAAGGAGCAAAAAGGGAAGAACATTTTGGGGAAGGTTAAAAAAAAAAAAAGACAAGGAATTGGGGCAAATATCAGATGCTGAAAGCAGATCCCTTCTCTCTGTGACTTTTTAAATAGTGTGTTACATCACATGCTTGCGTTACTGACCACACTTCCCATCTCCCAAAGTAGCATGATTTCATCACCAGCTAGTGAAACCTAAGCCTTTACCATTTGCCTTTGTCAACTCCATCTCTGGTTTTCAGTGCATTAATGGGTTTGTATTCCTGTATGTTTAGTAAATGCAAAAAATGGCTGTTTAGAAAAGATCTGAATTACATTTTAGAACAACAAGCATTCTTGTTTTAGACTCAGGATTTTATGTCAGTTTTACGTTAGATCTAATGTCAATTTTCTCTTATAAGAGATTATTAATATCGTGTTTTATTGCCATCATGCCTGTGAGCTCTGGATCTTGAGGCTTTATTAAACTAGGCAGCAGAATGATATAACAGAAATATAGTATTTACTATGCATGTTTATGGAGTTTCACTTATATAATATTGTATACTGAGCTCAGCTGCTTTTTTTTTAATAAAAAAGTGGAGTTCAAAACTTAGAAAAGTTAAAAATTAAACAGTGCATAAAAACGTTTTGAAGAAAAAGACTTCATACGTAGGGAGATTTGTTAACTATTATAAGAATTAAAGAGAAGTTTCTTTGATCAAGAGCATATGACATGAAAAGCAATGAATAATTTATATTTGACAGCAAGGTACTTCTCATTAGCAATGGAAATATTCTTTTGGTGATCACAACTTATTTACAAGCACAGCAATGTGGAAATAGTGGAAGTATGCATGCAAAAATTAGTATTTTACAGAACAGGTAGAAAAAATGTCATTACAAAGCCTGTTTTTTGTTCTCACAGCTATAATGCATATACAACAAAAACTAAGCAAAAGCAAACTACAACCCAATGGTATGGATGTTAAAATAAAAAAAAAGAAAAGTAACCATGCGATGTTGTCACCTTCCCTGTCACAAATCAAACTAAAAAAAATAAATTTTGTACTGATTTTCCTCTTGCAACTGGAGCAGCCAAACCCGAACACAACCTTGGAAGGGAAGAAAGGGAAGACGGAGAAAAGAAAACAAGGGAAACATGATACTTGGGACAACAACTGAAATAAAGGGAAAACTGAGGCAACTGAAAGAATCAAAAACAGAAAAATAAGAGACTGGCAGCTACTAGCTCTCACAGTCCTGACATGATGGTGCTCTCCCAGGTATCCAAGGCACTGGGTGATTCCACTCACTGGCTGCTTGCACTGAGGTGCAGGACAAGAGAAGAGTGTTTGAATGGCTGATATATCTGCCATAAGCTCACATCTGGGATCATCCTTTTAATTATGTCTCTGATAGCTTTCAGTCTTGTTAGTTTTTTGACAATGTTTTTGTCACTTAAGTTCAGAAAACTCCCAATGTTGCAATATCCATCGCTTACTCCAGTGAAATAAATGGGGTTGAACCACCACAGTACTAGAAGTTAACTGGCATTCATGAAAGAGGACTGCATTCAGAGGTAGCCAGTTTAACATTACAATCCTCATTTCTCGTTCTTTGACTGAACGTTAAAGATCACTGGGGAGGAAAAAATAAAAAATAAAAAAATAAAAAAATAAAACAACAAAACAACACAGGGCATTAAAGCTGAGCATTCAACAGAACGTGAGAACTTCTAACTTCACTGTATGTCAGTCAACCCTACACATCAGCACAGTGACTGCAGATCGCTCAGTGCTCCAGCACTTTTTTGAAATTGTTATGTCCACGCATTTGTGTTACTAAAATATCAGCTTCATACTTCAAGCACCTTAAATGTATTTCACTCAGTTAAGAGCTTGGTGATTTAGATGAGATTTTATATATCATTAAGACTAGTTCCTATTTCCTTTGGTGTCTCAGTCTTACAGAGTGGCTTGACAATATGTAGGCACTCAGCAGTGTCTTAGGACTTCCAAGAAAGAAATACTAATTAAAATACAGCTAACAAAACTATCCTAGGTTTGGCTCTTAAGCAGGTACTTCTCTCAAAGTGTCATAAATCTGGCCTAAAAGCATGCTGAACACAGAAAGCTGGGTCTGCTCATAATTTAATCAATGAATGGACTTATTATGGAGAGAGGGCTAAATGCATCTGACATTTTAATTTCCAATTCTTCTCCCTGCATTACCTTTAAACTCATCTTCGTATTTCTAAAGCTCTAACATTCTCTTTGAAGAATAAGGAAACCTTTCGGGCAAAATTTCAAGACAATTGGTCAAATGTCCATAGAAATGTTAATTTTTTTTTTTCCATTTAAAAATATCAGTCCAGAATGGACTTATCTTGTTTCTAGCAGAAAAACTTTGATTCAGAACTGTGCTTTACGTGGTTAAGAACAGCATGAAACATCCTATATTTACCATGTAACTTAAAGCTCACCCCAAACTACCGTATCATATGCAGTTCGCCATACAGTACCTCTTCCACTGGAATAGCAATCTAAGACCATAAGTTGAGGGCTTTGTTGCTGTCACAGAATGCATGCAGTTAGGGCAGAAGAACACAGCTTTTCTATCATTCTATGAATGGAAACATTTGAGCCATGAAATCCAACCAAAAATGTATAGAGGGATTATAACAAAATTGACATTTCTTCCATGGAATAGCACTCATTAAAATCACTGAAGAAGAGGAGCCTAACCGAGGACATGGGCACAGAAGAAAACTTCTCTACTGCATGCATTACTTTTTAAGAGACAGTTTCATTTGGATTTAGAATCTAGGCACACAGAGTAACAGCACTCTGTAATTTTAAATACATCTTGTTCAGTTAGGCATAGGAAATAGTGTAATAGTCCTCCTGCCTCTCTCCCATGGAAAACTTCTTAGATTCAAATGCTTTTCCAGTAAACAAAATTATTATAGAACACTGAATTTTGTAAATTATCACATTTTATCTATTTTATTTTACTCTTTATCTGGTATTAACACTAATAAAACCACTTTGTTCCTTAGTCTAGAATAATACCTTATTCTGAAGCAGCTGCACTTCAACACAAAACTTTGAAAACTAAGGTAAAGAAATTATGTTTTCCAACTGAAAATACTATCTAGCTAAACTTGAAGAAAAAACAAACAAACAAACTTGCTTTGCTTTACCTGGCTCTATAGAAACATAAATAAATGTGTATGTGTGTGTGTACATATATCTATATATACATATCTCCCAGCCCCTGAAAGCAGGTGGCAAGTATAATAAACACTTTATTATGAATAACTCTTTAAAAATGTAAATATTTTGCTCTTTTTATTTATCATTTTTCTCATAATTTCAGCTAGTACAGCCCCTCATTCCCACATAACTGTCTTTCACTTATGGTACATAAGGGTAATAATTTCTCCTAATAATTCTCAACTATATTTTATCACAAGGTAATATTAACGTAAGGAATACAGCGTTCTTTAATAATGATTTCCAGTAATTACAACTTTGGACTTTAAGAAAACTAAAACACCAACATTCTTCTCACTGAAGTGAATGATATTCAAATATAAGCTTCAACATTTTCCTAAACCAGGACTGATTTAAGACATGCATAAAGACAGTCCTGAACCGAAGCACACCGCATTTCATACTGTACGCTTCCTCTCATGTTCAATTCACAAAGCAGGCTTAATAGCTCAAGAACACAGCTTAATGTCAGAGCTGCCAGACCAGCCATAGTGTTCAAATATTAATTCAGCTCTGCTAATTCAGGAACGTGTCAGTACTCACTGCCTCCTTCAGCCCAACAGGGGCCTCAATGTCCACAGTTTCTCTGAAGTTCACTCCTGCAGGGAAGCATGCACCTAGTGTCTTCTACATAGATTCACTGAAGAGGTTTCGTATCTGTTTCTTAAAAGCAAAATTTCTTTTCTGTAAGATGACACTGTTACTTCTCCAGCTAATACGGATTTTGAATACTTAATGTAGATTCCTGCAATTCCTATAAACGGTATCTGTTACTGATTTAATCAACAATGTGACACTGTACCTTACAGAGTAAGTACATAGCTAACAATAATTCTTCCTATACTAAAAAAAAAAAAAGGCCAGCATGTTTATTTTCATATTAAACCATACCACATATACCTGAGAGAACAGTAAAATATTTTGCAGAACCATCGTATGTAGTTGTTGCCTAGTTTTTTTTCTTTTGTTTGTTTGTTTTTTTGGGGGGTGTTTTTCTTTAGAAAAATAATAAAAAGACAAGATAAAAAGACAATGTTGAAGAACTTGGTATTTTACCTAATAGGTCTATTTCTTCAATACCATGTAATGTATTAAAAATGGATCATAGAATACACAGATTACCTAGCACTCCCATCTAACAGCACAGTTCTTTAAAAAATTAAAAAAAAAAAACAAACAACAAAGCAGAACAACAAACGTAAATAGTTTCTGAACCTTCCACTCAAGTAACAACAGTACTCAGTGGTAAAAAGCTACACCATCTGTTCCTCTAATGCATTTCTTTCTTTTAACAGACTGGAGTCAAGGGTCAACCTTCTTACAGAAAATCTGTACTTAACAGAACTTGCCCTCACCCCAAATATGTTCCCCATGAAATGTGAACTAATACGGTCATAAACACATGATTCCTACAACTATAGACAGAATTCTTCACTTAAGAACGAAATAAAGGTTAAAAAAAATAAAAGAAAATGTTAATGATCTCAGAACAATGGGGATTGCATGCTGATCTTATTCCTGTGGTCCCACTGCATCCTGTGCTAAGAGGCGGGTGAAAGCACACTGCAAACCCAGCAGGAATTGCAGCACACCTGTTTTCTCTATTGCCTCAACTTTGCAGTGCACACACACAGCTGCATGTTAAAACGCTGAAAAGGTTGATTGTTTTTGTGAACTGCCAAAATTCAGGAGATATTCCTGTAAGATGGAGGACATACAAAGAACCTCAATACCTCTGATTCTAAGCTGATACAAGTATGACTCAAACACAATTCATGTTTTTGGGGCTCATTACCTTCCATAAAAACAGGCCCATTACTCTATTACTGTTCATTAAAGGTATACAGGTGTGAAATGGAGGAAAAAATTACCTTCAGATCATATGTAACTTAATGTGCTTCCTGGCATTCATAGGGAACATCTGACAGCTGCCTTCTAGGTCCTGTCTGCTGTTTCGGTTACTGAACACAGCTCAGTAAATGGCTTTTTGGCAGAATCTCTCTGCTTAGGGTAGCACAATACAGCCTTTCTTAGGACATTTTTCCTCGAGGTCAGTAAGGGAATGAAGTTCTAGCCATGCCTACTGGTTTTGACTGTCTCTAGTTCATGAAATCATTTTTAATTACTCCTCTATTGCTGTTTGCACAGCAGCTCTCCTAAAGCTTCCCGTATTTTTTTTGCTAGAAAGGCCTAGCAGCAGTATCCTCTCTTGATGACACAATGCTGGGTCCCAGCTCCTCTCAGCATGATCCCTTGGCTTTGTCTGTTCCAGTAGGTGCTCCTGTTCGCAGCACTGTGACTGTTCTGGGAGCATAACCCATCTCTGTCTGCTTCCCACCTACACACGTCTCAGCTATACAGCCTCTGTCTTCAACGCAGAAGTCAGCACATGCAGTGGGCAAACACTGGCCCTCAAAGGGCCACCCTACTGCACATGGATGTTTCACTTAAACCAATTTAAGCTTAAACTCCAAGCAAGCCGTCTGCCCAAGATTCAAGACTCGTCTCCACAATACACCTTAACGTCCTTCAGAACTATAGAGCTGGTTCCGATTCAGTCAGCATTTCTGAAGTTTTTTAGTCAAATAGCATGTTCCCTGAACTTTTCATTAGCCTACAAATCAAGCTCTCCTTGCTTCCTGATGACAGCTGCTACTTCTGCTTCTATTTAATTCCTTTGGTATGGTGCTTTGGCTCTACTTCAAGTCCACGCTCCCTGGTTCTGATTAGTTTTTGGAGCGGGAACCTCTCTTGCTCACACTGTCACATTGCTCCTTACTCCTTATTTTACTCTTGCCTGAGATGGCTGCTGTTCCAGTCTTCTTGCTTGTGGTATAGTTTTCTATCTTGGGACTATTATTCATTCACTTCTTGCTCAATTTCTCACAGTAGGAGACTCATAAAGCATCTTTGTCCTTCTCAGCAGCTTCACTGTATGTTCTTGAATCCTCCAGACATCTTCCAATTCACGGGTATGGGATGAGGAGGTCGTAAATGATGGTACGGGTCCCAGACTCTGTGTCTCCCTATCCCTTATCTTTAGTTGTTTGGTTTCTTTTTGGTTTTTTGTTTTTTTTTTGAGCAAGGACTGAATGTGCCAGTATGCTCTGTATTTCCAGTTCAGTTTTGGATATCGGATAAATTAATTGACCCATAAATACAATAAATATTATTTGGGAGATGTCCGAGTATTACAGTGACAGACACACTACTTTATCATGGTCAAGTGTCTGCCTACTGATCAAGATGTCAAAAAATAACATAGAGGAGAGAGTTGGGTTCTTTTTGTAGAATGTCTGGAGACTTACGGTTACAACATCTCATGAAGTCCCACTCCATCACTGGTAGAATTCCTTCTCTGAAGTCCTACGAGATCGTAATTCAATAATGAGATTTCTCCAATTGCTTCTTCTGGCTCTTGAATTTTATTAGGATGAAAATATACCCTCACATTTGGCGTCACACTGTGAACTTACAATCCCTATGACTATAGCTCAACCCGGTCCTGAAACATTCATGTATCCTTTTTGCAGATGATTACTCTGCTCTTGACAGCCTCCTGTTATGTACGTGAACTAACACCAATTGAAGACTATTGGTATCAGAATCCTCACTTTTTTGGGAGAATGGGCAAACATTCACTTAAGACATACTGATTTCATAGATGTGAATGTCATGCAAATTAAACCTTTTTATATCAGTTTAGTATCTGGCCCTACATTACTGCAGTTCACCAAACTGATAAACTCTAAGATACATATTCAGTGAAATTAATGCATTGGGATATAAAGTTGTCTCTAATGTAGGAAAATCTTTACCTACTTGTAATTGCCAAGTCAAAAGAATACGTATTTTGTTGAGTATGTACAGTTTTCTCTTCTTTTTCAAACCCTTGTAAAGATTATCCAGTTAATAGATAATCCTTACATAATTTGCAAAAGCTAAACAAAATAAACTATGTGAAATTACTGAAGTGTTTTACTTTGATATCTTGTTACATCATGGCTGCAAAATCAATTTTAAAAGGCTGCTGATTACACTCAGAAACATTATCTCCTGCGCATCAGGAAACATCACCATACCCTAGTGACATTTTCCCATACCAATCTGCTAATTACAAGAAAAAGAGCAAGACTGAAATGTTTTTCTAATATCTGCAAAAATCCCCTATTCTAACTGACAAGAGAATGAGACATTAAAAGCCATCAGATAACCTTTAATAAATATTTCAGGCCACTGATAGGCTTTCACTCTAATAACCACTTACACATTTTGAAACTACTCCTGAAAACTCCTACCACTTTTTCAATCAATCAATTACCACTAAGCAGTGATTGCTGTAGCCCTACGTAGCTAATTAGCTTCTATTTGCAGCTCTTTAAGATTAAACTTTTAAAAACACAATTTGTTAGACTGATTATATGTTAATGAACTTATTAATACCGCTAAAATGAACATTTGTCCACAGTAATTCTATCACAGAAAATAAATAAGCAAGCAAAACCGAACACTCTTCCAAACAGACAGATACACTCATTAACACCAATCCATTAATTTGATTGCAACCATTTCCTTCACTGATTAGCAACACAACCATCCCAATCTTATTACTGGTCAGTAAGGCAGCATGTCATGCCTAAAAGCTAACGGCTACCCAAATGCAGTAATTACCACAAGAAATGTAAAAAATCTCAGGCAGCTATACTTAGGGTATCCATGACGTATCACAACTTCCACTCATGGCAGACTCTCCTGACTTTACTCACATTAAAAACCATCCTGACCCATGCAAGTCAGTGGAAGTTTCTCCTCGTTGAGCCCAGGCAGCAAGCTCGGTGCTAGACAAAGATGTGAAAGCAGCAGGCTTCATCTCTGACTCTGTCATGTTTTCTTTTCTTCTCATGAATTCCAAAAACAGCTACTGTAAAAGGACAAATCAAGATCAGTTTGTACTGCATGAGCAAAGTAAATTGGAAGAAGAGAATCTGCTTTTAACACTTATAAATTGTTTTCAGGGTCTGTATTTTTACACCTAAATCAGAGAATAAGGGAATGGAGAAATATTGATCAAAAATGTAGCAGTTTTAAATCTCTCCAGCCTAACCATAAAGTGATTAGGTTTTACTGCAGTGACTCATACTGTGGATCATACAGGCCACACCACAAGACACATCGACTCTGAGTGCATCCTGATTTTACCTCAAGTTCCAGATTCATCAACTTCAAATACAGAACAGAAATGAGATGAGAAAAGCATGCTATCCATGGAAGAATATCCATGTGCCCACAAGGACAAAACAAAAAACAAGACAAGCTCATGCAGAAGAAACTAACCAAGGAATGTTTGTTACAACAGAGTGTGAGCAAGTAAGGGAAAAGAGGAGAATATGTGGCAGCAAGAAGGGATGAAAACTCTGAAGTCATTCACAGACAGCTAAAGGAAGCATTAGAGCAAGACACAAGAAGCCAAGAATGAAGAAGCTATGCAGGGAAGTTACCAGAAGGGATTCAAAAGCACCAGATCCTCAGGGTCAGATAGTCTTGGCATAAAGAGAATCTCTCACCAGAGAAGATAAGCTTTAGAGGAGCTGGAATGTAAAATGCGGAAACTAAGAAGTTGAAAAAAAATTTAACACAGATTCCCCAAGACTTAATAGACAAATATGACTGCTATTTGCTGAGGGAAAATGAATCAACTTTCAGGAAAACAGATTCAGGAGAACTTTACAAATATGAAATCCAAGATCTTTGCAATATGAAGATATACCGGAAATACATTTCAACAAGAAGTTCTGAGAAACAAAGAACTGAATTGGAAAGCAAGCACAAAATTAAGCTATCTGTGAAAGGATCGTTTCAAGGATACAGAAGCTTCTAGTGCTATGGTTGGTGACAGCAGGAATGGTTTACATGGATGCTAATGCTCCTGTTGTACGTGAAACTGTGAGACTGCCAGAACATTGTGCCAGATAAGATCTGTACAACAGTAAGAAGGTATTTCTAATAGCAATTTTAAAGTTTTGTTTCAACAGTTTGGAACTGAGCATTCGGTTTCAGTTTGGTTTTTATTTAGTGATACGGAAAAGGGAAAGGGAAAAGGCCTCTAAGAAGGAGAGAGCAAGACGAAAAATTAATACCATTTTTGGATTGAAATATGCTGGAGACAATACTAGAAATTTCTTCAGGTTTGTGGTACATGCCAGAAAAGTGAGGTCATGTGAAGCAAATGATCATATGCTAATGATCAAAATATAGATACCCTGGAGCTAACATGGCATTCATTTACTTAATACGACTGTAAGAAGATTATGTATCCGTAACAGACTTCGATTCTTAGGTCACTGACACGATACTCCTGCTGAATAAACGAAGACCAAATTCATTTTTGCTAGGCATGATACAACAGACATTGCACGTGGAGAGCTTAGAGACGGGAGCTCAGGCTGCCTGCAGCGAAGTTTGCTTTAGATGAAGTAACACCTAAGCTCTCATTATTGCTGATCTACAACTTGTAATTAAAAAAGGACTGAAATGCGACAGAAGAACAAAAATTCCAACCCTTGATACTTTATCCCACAAACTGCAGAACAGTACTAATAAGGTAAAACGCTGTGTGATTTTGAGATATTAAGCGTAAGTAAACCTTAGAGTTACAAAGTCTGTATTGGCACAATCTCTTGCTGAAGAAATTAAGGATTTGCAGCAGCACGTGTACATAGAGAATGGTAAAGGAGAAAGCAACCTGATTTCAGAAGTTTAAGGAATTTCAAAAGATGCCATCCGTCTGTGACCTTAGTCCATGGCTCCTCACCAATTTCATACACAACTCTCCTTAGAGGCCGGGGATTGTTCCCAGAAGGATGGACACTGAGGAAGAGTTAAAAAACGTGTTCTTTTTTTCTGCTTCCAGAGGTAAGGAGATAAAGGATGAGTCATTTTGCCTGACACAAAAACAGGTACCACAAGAATTTAAGATAATTGAGCAAGTGGACTTTCACTATACAACTGCAGTGCTGATACTTGCAGGGAGATTTACAAATTGGAATGTCTTCAGAAGGCTCTTCCAAAACGAACTGAGTATCACTGTAAAGCTACTCTGTAAATCGCCTACGTGCATTTGGAACCACGTAATAACAACTTGGGAGGAATTATTATTAAGAATTGCAATGAAATTGTGATAAATGCACAAAAATTCTGTTGCTACTTAAGTATTAAAAGTCAGAGTAAGATTTTGTGATGGTGAACAGGTACTGCTTTGATACTGCACTTACTACAAACTAAAATGTCTTATTTAACAGCAGAAACTCATTGTGTTGCCTTTATTGGCAACTATAAAAATACTCATCCCTCTCCTCCCTCACAGACAGCTACACAGGTTTTCCTCCACATTCTGACTCTGGAACAAACATAGCCTTGGTAAGAAAAGTGTGCAAGCAAAGAATCAACTACTATGAGCCATTTAATCACTGCATAAATTCATTTGGTTTAATAGGTCAAAAAACAACTGAATTTTTAAGACTCCTCATACTAATTTTGTTTCATCTAACTTCTTCTATGTGTTGCTCATTTCACGGCAAATGCTGAATTATTGTAATTCTGTTCTTTAGACCTACAGGTTCCATGAAGAGATCTGGTGAACATAGTGATTTGGTAGTAGTACCTTACAAATTTTATTTCCAACAAAAATTCTAGATTAAGATTGTCTTTCTTTTAATTGTGAACCTTTGAATTTATTTGTTTATTGTGCTTTATGTAGAATACTTAAGGATGTGTCAATAGTGCCTGTACAGCTAAAGGTTTGACTTGAAACACTTTGTATTTCAGCTCTACTGAAATGATTTACTAGCAGAATCAAAAAATTCACTGCCCCAATCTGGAGCTGCAGTCTAATAATTCTTTCACATAGAAAACGTAATGTCCTTTGCTCATCTCCAGTGTGGCACTTGAAATACTTTCAAGATGATTTATGTCCATAATACACATCAGTATGTAGAATACACCCCCTTTAAATTAATTTCTTGTGAAACAATAACCTCTTCTAAATATTTTAATTTTGGGAACATTTTAGTTGGTTCAATATTAGTAAAGACATGATTTAACAGTGGTCTATGTGTTTTTCTTTTAGACACTACTGCACTGTTTTATCTTGAAATTCTGAATGCCTGTTACAAGTTGGGTTATTGGAACACTTTTTCTAGCACTCTTGGTATCAAACAATTGTTGATGGGCTATATTTGAACAGCTCTTACTGTATTATTTTAAGATGACTCAATGATCAATTTGTGGACTGTCAAAACGTTAACCTTTATTGCATATTGTTAAAGAGAATCTCCTCCAGCAACTGTTTTATTTTTAACTTTTATACATTCTTACATTAATTTGCTAGTGGAGTAATGTTATTTCCACACTATTTTTCTTGTTGTTGTGATTAAAAATATTTTAAAATAATGTTGACTTAAAGAGCTGTCACAAGGAAATTACTGAGTCCACAGCTGGTCAAAATATAGATTGCTTTTCTAATGTGCTGTAGCTGATACTCCATTACTTGATGAAACGCAAATAGAAACAACAAAATAGGCAGCCAAGGCTTATTATTTCATGTTGATTTTTTTAACGGGAAAAAAAAAAATCATCAGAGGTACTCCTATTGCTATTGATTTCACTGGGACAAAGATTTTTCTCCCTGGAAGCAACCATAATGAATACTTGGGTATTTCGTATTCATCTTTTCTCACTTTACATTTCACACTGCATGAAATCTCATTAAAGAAATGTCCATCTTTCTAGTAATAAAGAACGAGGTGCAATATTCTTTGAAGTCCATTCCTTCTACCAATACTTCTACCATCATGAAGAAGGGCAGAGACTACCCAAAAAGGCACAACTAGAGAATGTGCTTCCCACCTTCCCCATCTTCAACACAACTGGATTCACTAGTTCAACACGTGCACAGACAGGACTGCAGCAGCAGGAAGGATAAAGCCATTGCTCTCTGCCTTCTGACGGGCAATAATCTTCCTTGGGAATAATGTAACTAAGCAGAAGCATCTGAGATGATGTCATGGTAGAAAATGGAGAAAAAGGCCGGAGCTGTTGGTTGTGAAGGAAATACAGCAGAAGGATTTTTGTATAAATAAGATGCACAGTAAGGAATAAGCTACAGCAAACATCAATGTAATCCAAAACCTGCTTATTTTTGGGAAGGACAACTCTCTAGCAATGTCATTGGTTTAGGTCACAGAGTAGAAGAGAGCTTGAAGACTTCTGGGGCTTGTATTCTAAAGAGAGCCTGCGATTTGCCCTGCTATCCAAGGTAGTGTAGGCACAAAACGGAAAAGTTCTTTACGGTCCAGAATTCTGCTGCACTACATTAAAGACAATGATAAAACTTGTCAAATCCTTTGGGATGTTTTATTAAGTATCTTCCAATACAGGGACAATTATAGTCTATGGAAAAACTAAACCACACCACTGTGGTGATCATACTTCAAGGTTGGCCTCAAAGTCTGTCAGAAGATGATGTTAGCCCAAATATTACAATGCAGATTCATTTTTTAAGAACTACTTTTTTTTCTTCCCATGTCACCTTTCCCTCCTCTGTGAATCCTCTTCTCTCCAGCTGGAACATCTACAATTAATGTACGATCCCTCAGGTCAAAATGTTTTCAAATATGATTGCATAAAGTTAGGCACTTAAATAGGTACTTAAACATGTAAATAAAATTATCTTTAATTCAATTAGAGCTGAAAAAATATCTGATTTTTCTCTCTTGAGTATCTGTAGTTTTCTCTCTTTCCAAAAAATGGGTTTGCTTTTTAGGCACATACCCGTGACTTAGAAACTCGTATTTAGCACAGACAAGGCCTAATTTGACTGACAAATAAACTTACAAATAAACTGTTTTCTTGATTCAGAATAGAATAGGTTGGTTTGCTAAAAGATACACAACAGATATATTTTTTTCTGATAAAATCCAAAGAATGTAACTTTCAGAGAAGTTGGTGCCTATAGTTGCATGAAAACCTTTCTTGCTACAGGCAAAATGATTTTACTTTTGGCAAGTTTACAGAAAAGCAAGTCAGTTTCATTTTCACCTCAGGTGGTTTGTAGAATCAAAAAGGCAGTTCTTGCAGATGGAAAACTGTCATTACATGAGGACAAGCTGTTTGCTGGGGGGAAATGGAAATATTTTGCTGTCTGTCAAACCTGTGAATATTGGAAAGAAAATCTGTCTTCATACATCAATACTCAAAACAGAAGCTGATAGTTTAATAGAGTTCTAGTCGAGTGACAGCAAGGCATGCCAGTCTGGTCACTGGCCATCTTGTGCTTCAGGTCTTACACAAAGTTACCACAAATTTCAGTGAGAGGTCACATATACAAAAAACAAACAAAAACAAAAACAAAAAAAAAAAAAAGCAGCAAAAAAAAAAGCCTGCCGTACAGACCCAAAATAGAGACTCTAACAGAAAGCCTCAAACACATGGTGCTTGCCTCTGGAAATAATGAGTCACCAAGTCAAAGACTCCAATACTGCATCTCCCAAAGGAAAAGCACCCACTCTCCCCACAGTATACTCCAGAGTATTTCACTCCTGCTGTGAACTGTCCATCATTAATGACCACTGAGGGAGAAAGAACTACAGAGGGCATATGCACAGGTGGAGAGCTACTAGAGAATGATGTGAAGCTAATTATCCAGGTTTTCCATGTGGATGCAAAGCAAGGGCTTGGAAATACCTTTCATCATTATGTGTTATGTACATGTTTAATCAGTTGGAATGGATCAGAAGAAGGTAGAAAGCTGTAGAGGCAAAAGGTCTTCGCTGTTGTAAATACACTGAGTATGTGCTTTGAGTAATTCTAAGAGATCCAGTGCTTGTGCTTAATAGTGAGTGGTGAGAACACCATCCATTTTTGCTTGCTCTTTTTAATAAGCTCAGAAGGTTCAGCAATACCCTAACAAGTATTTCATTATATCCCCTGGAGGCTTACACAAACAAGTTTGGAACCTACCTGTTGAAATGGGCTGAACCAAACACAATTTCTAAATCATCAACAATTGCCTAGTATGATTCAACAACTTCCCATTATTTCTAAGCACCAAGGAATCTCTTACAATGCAGTGAAGTTGACAGCACATTTATTTCCTGCCATTATGAGATTTAATAGCCTTTTTTCATCACCATTGACTCTCACTATCTATTCTCCAAATATCGTGCTCCCTCCAGAAATTTCCAATCCCATTACACTTTCCTCACAGGTTTTTCGATCTGAAGGTTCAGATTTGTAAAGCTCAAGAGGAGGTGGGCTCCAGTTTGGAATTCTGCTTTAGGCTCCTATCTAATACCTGACTAAATGTACCTGAGGAAAAGTCTATTCCTGATGTTTTCTGATTGAACAGACTCAGTTGTAGAGTTTGCTTTCTTCTAGATGTCAGATCTCTCTAGTCCAATTTTTACACTTCATCAACTACCCATTTTCCATATTCCAAATTTTCTTTGAAAGCTATGGCTGTATTACAATTCTAAACCATGTATGCCACCACAACAAATACCTGTGTGTTAATAAAAGACATCTTCCTTTTCCTAATTGCTCCGCTGCAATTTTCATTCTGCCATGGGGGATTTCCAGGAGACTATTAGAGGTACTTTTTGTGATCTGCTGTCAGTGCTCTAAAGCTCTTTATCACAAAATCACAGTAGTTTTTATCATCTTTGGGGCAATTTATAAAATTCTACAAGCCTACTGTGTGACAATTTAAAATTACATTTCGTAAGATTAATCTATAAAAGTGTGAAAAGTACACTATGTGCTTCTAAAAGGTCAGAGAAGCTTTCCATTAAGCAAATCAATATGGTCACAAACAGATCCTGAAGTTGTATTACCATTTTAATTGGCTGGCATAGCCTTCTCACAGTTCCACCTTAATGGTGACATTAATTACAACTGTGAGAGTACAAGACTGTGCTAACACAAACTGGAAAATAATTATTACACATTGCCTGCATATCTTTTGCTACTACCCGAACACATCAAAGGTATTATGTTAAATATCCAACATTGTTATCCACTCAACACATTCACCTCTTTCTTCGCTGATTTTGACTTTCTATTCTTCAGAATGTGACATTAAAACATAAAACACAAGCACTGCAGGCTGGAGTGGGGAAAAACAAATAAAAAAAAAGAGAAAAAGAAAGGAAAACAACTACTTCAAAGCCAGTATCAAACAACATCAAGACTGGCTGGCTAAATGGCAATCAACTTCTCTGGCTTCTTCCTAGGGAGATGCCAGGGCAGCCACCATACTGGTAGCTGCAGATGTTGAGGACAGAGGCAGAGGATGGCCACCTGTCCCCATGCCTTCTCCCTCCTGCAAAACCTCAGCCTCATTCCTTCTCCTCTGGGTACTCTTCCTAGGTTGTTTGTTTTGGCTTTTTTAGTAACTCCGTATCACAGTCTAACTCATGTCTGCATTCCTGTGTTTACTTTCAGGTTTAGTTTTTACACACTTTCAAGTTACGCTCCCTCTCAGTCTTGTTCAGTGTGTTCCCACTACATGCCACTGGCTCCCAGTTTTTGACACTAGCCATGGTCTCACTGCTTACCACATCCCAAGGTCCTCTAAGGCACAAAAAGCTCTGCTTCCTTGCCTACCACTCCTCTAACCTCCAAGTCCCGTACTTACCAAACTAGTTGCTGTTTCTTCTCCCTCCTGCTTGTCCCTCCATTCTACTGTCACCGGTGTTGTCCCAACATACTACTTCTTTGTCCTTGGTTTGGCTCCAGGCCATTCTACATTCCAATTAGACTTGCCGTGTTCAAATCCACTCTGCTTGATTACCAGCATGAGTGTTGCTGAAAGCATATAAGACATACTCAAGAGCAGCTGGGGACAGCAATTACAAGACAAGTTTGATTTTCTCCGTGAGGATGGCATATGTGCCATCTAGTCAGGCCCTGGAGTTATGAGAAGACGGCACTTGCTGAGCTGCTCGGTGGTTAAGCACACATAAGCTGGCCAGCACCATGAGCACCGGAGGGTCAGAGACTGATCTGCAAAGGCAGGGGCTTCAGAGGTTTCAATCTGCCCTGACACACAGGCAAAGCTCAGATTTTTGCCATCATTGGGACATATTGGGGCAGAAAGATCTGTTAACATGGCAAAAACACACCTAAAATTTCATGGATCTTCTTCAAAACATGAAAAGATACTAAGTCACCATCCCTGGAAGTCTTTAAAAGACGTTTAGATGTAGAGCTTAGGGATATGGTTTAGTGGGGACTGTTAGTGTTAGGTCAGAGGTTGGACTCGATGATCTTGAGGTCTCTTCCAACCTAGAAATTCTGTGATTCTGTAAAGCTTAGTAAATTATATTGAACTTATTTTTAACAGACAGTTTAACAGTTTTTCTTTTTCCTTTCATCTACTTCATTAAAAATAACTGAAATTGTCCAAAATATTTATAAAAACAGAAGTAGTATGTGTAACAACCAACAAGGAAAATTCTAGCCTACCAAGGAAATCTGCACAATGTTAGGAGAAATTCAAAGGGTTATGGATATCCAACAAGAAGTGTGTTTATGTATGTATACACATGTACACAGTCTGGTCTGTACCTAAATTTGAAATGATCAATGTCTCTATAGTCTACTTGTTTTTGGATATGGTATTTGCTTCTAAAATGTAACAGTTTAACAGCGTCCCAAAAACAATTTAGTATATTTACTAATGACATGAAGTGTATTTTTAAACCTATGTGAAGTTTCTTAATGTTATCAGACACTACGAAGAAAAACACAGATTAAAAAGCCGAATTATGGTATATTGTATCTGCAGTCTCTGTGCTGGAGACAGCAGACTATAAATAGAAGAAGAAAGAAGAGTTAGACATTAAAATTCAATTTAGAAAGGAATCTAACTGATGATCTGTAACTGACATTTGAGATTGCAAAGAAGTATCATACAAGACAAAATTATTAAAGAATAACTTTGGAATATGAGAAAATGTGTACAGGTGACATGAACCGCCAGGAATGAGATGACATAAAACGTCTCTGGGCTTATAACACTGGCCAAGCAACTTTCTTCTTTGATTAGAACTTTGAACCTTAAGAAGGGAAATTAAGACTCTCTAACACATACCAAATGAAGCCTTATCAATTAACAGTAGGTATTTTGTATGAGGTGGTATCTCAGAAGATGTTTATAAAACAAACTGACCTTCCCAAGAAAAATTGCTATTTTCTAACCCCGCAGCCCCCCATCAAGGCATTAAAATAAGTGCGTAACTTCAATGGTACTAGTGATCTATTCAGAAGGAGTCTGTGCCTGCCCAAAGCTCCTTGCCAACCTGCTACAACCAGCAGTGATTTGCTTAAGTGTAAGCAGTGAAAATAAATGTCTGTTTGCACTAGGGAATTGGCTTGACTTTTATCCATTGTCAGTAAGTGTTGGCTAATCAGAGCACTTACCTGCTGTGCCAACAAGGCCAAGCACAGGCATAATCAAGACATTTCAGGAAAAAAGACATCAGGCATTTTTCTAGTTAAGATGGATAAAATGTAAAGGCTGTATCCCCTCCTCCTAAGATGAAGAATTCTATACATCTAGACAGAAATCCAGGAGGACAGGAGACAAATTAGTCCCACTTTTGCTTTGTGGAATGCACCATTTTCATGCTTATCTTATTTTGATTTGGGCAGTTTCTGAGAATATTCTCTTTTTAACATGGCTACTGTTTCATCAATGGTCTGCTCTAGTGAAAGATTGTTTGAACATCACTCTCTAATTTGAAATAAAACACACTTAAGCAGATATGATGATTCATATAGTTCACATTTTTAACGTAGACTAGGCTAAAAAGAATTTAACTTCATCAACACTTATTTCTAATGCAATACCATTTTCTAATAAATACATATATTTTAAAGCTAAAACCAAAATCTTCATAGCGCATTGGTCTCCAGAGATGGTTACCTAGCTGAGAGAAGAGAGAAGCATACTGACATTGGCAAAAAAGCTAAATAGTTCATTAAAATCCAAAGTATGTTCAGAAACCTCTCAAATACTTCATGCATTGCTGGGTGTACCTAATATATCATGACATTAAACTAAAAAAAGAGGTCATTCAAAAGAAAGTAGAAAGAGCAGAAATATCCAGAATGGTAAAATAAAAATGTATTTGCCAGTCTTAACTTCAGCATGCAAGCTGCTTTTTTTCTTTTTTTCACATGGCTTGTTTTTATTCTTGAAATGTTCTTAAATCAGATCAAATTCATAAAGTTTAAGACTGAGAGAAATAAAAACACATCAATATTGCACAGAGCGATTAAAAAGTGTGTGTGGGGGGGAGGGGACGACATTATAAGTGAAAATATCACTACTTTTTGTACAAGAAAAACTTTTATCCACTAAGCCCCCATTATTTTATTGTTAGCTGAGTATAAAAAGGAGTTCAATTAACTATTGGTAGAGGAGATCATACTTCCAGTAATAAAACAAAAACAATGTTCCAATTGAAATCCCAGCAAGTATTAAAAGAAGCAAACTGAAGTTGTGTCCAAGAGCCTAAGTAGGACTTTGTCACCAAAATTCAGTGTGTTATATAATATAATATAAATAAATTATTGTATAGTCATTAGCATTTTTTTTGTTGAGAAAGCATGGGCCTCAAGCTGCTTTTACACAGAAGTCTGTGAGGTCTTCACTACAAATTAAGTATACTTGGGCCAGTTAGGTAAGTGTACCTTTTCTATAAATATTTTTCTGTGAATCTTGACAACATGACTAGTGCCTGTATCAGAACACCGAGCTTAGCAGACTAACAGTTTGCATTTAGTAACGTGTGCATTCTCCTCATGGCACTCTTACCAATTTATGTCTTCAAAAGCCTTTTAAAAGTGTCTCTTCCCATGTACTGTGTTCGCCTATGTGTTTCAGCATAAACTGGGTGACATGCATGAACTAAATTCAGTTTCACGCAAAAGTTAATCTTGGTAAACTTGTATCTGGTACAGGCAGGAGGCTCCAGAGCTGGGCTGATACTTCTCCTGCACAAGTTTCAAGAGCTTTGCTGTGTACAGGACATCCTTAGGACTACGGATGCGGTGAATGAGGTGGGGAACCAAGAGCCTGTCTTGAAGGCTATATAACGAACAGTAGGATAATAAACCATAGTATGTTTAAGCATCCTGGGGCTTAGCCCCCAGGAGAGAAACCAGCCATTTAAATTGGAGGATCATCCATCGCTTATTCCAGGAAGCACTTACTTTGTTCATCCATCTCATGAGCACACGAAAGGTTGAATTAATCAAACCTATGCAGAGCTGTACTACTGATTAAAGCTTGCTCTAGATACAGAACTCAGCCTGAAGAAGCCTGACTTCTTATTGAAGTTTTGCCATAAACCCCCAAACAATACAACATTTTTTTTTTACTGAGTTGCAAAAATGAAGTAATCACAGGCATAGCCTGATGCTCCCCATGCAACAAACTGTACTACTCCAGGTGTCTGCTCGTGCTGGAATTCCATTGCGTAAAATTCAAATAGGTAAAATGCAAGATTTGGTAACGGCTTTGGAATCACTACATTATGGCTGAAGGGAAAAAAATCTGGCTTGTTCCACAGGACTTCTGATTACTTCCTCCCTCCAAGCTAATTTGCAGTCTGAAATTAAGCTAACAATCTAGCAGTTCCTTTTTACATCAAGAGAAAGAGTTGACTGAAAAATACATTTTTCTCTGTGGGCAGCTATTCTACTGTTAAATCCTATTTCTCGTAATGTTATAAAATTTCTGCAAATTGTTATGTGAATTCCTACCTAAAATGCAGTAATGGACTTATTTTTTGTGTGACAGCAGATCTGCATAATCCAGAGAAATTTACCACAGCCTGGTTTAGCACAGCTAAGCTTCAAAGTAACATTAATTTTATTAACTTTGCAGATGTGAAGCATTTTATGAATGTATTAAAAAAGATGCATTTCTCAATTAATTTGTGGAAGGTACCTAACTTGTCTGTCTCTGACCAAAAGTAACTAAGCTTGGTATTTCTTTTAGTGTTTTTTTGAGAAGCAGTATATACGGAGTGATCTCCTACAATTGTTTCATATGAAACTGATATTAATCCAATTGAAGTCAATGGAATTATTTCCACTGACTCCTGCTAACATTTATTGGTGCCCTAAATTCTTAACTAACCAAAGAAGGAGTCTTTCTGTAGCACTGAATGAACAGACTCAAAGAGTAAAATAATCTGCTTTCAGTATTTATTATATTAACAATTTGGCTCTGCCTTTCGTCAATGGATTAAAAGCAAATTGAAGGTACTCCCACTAAATTGCCTTAAGACATAAGGATACTATGCCAGGAAGAAGCTAAAATAGAACAAATACAACTTAGTAGACTTGCTTTCTCTGGACCATTTAGCAGGACTTTTTCATAAGCACAGATTCCTATCAATTAGGCCTATATCAAAAGCATGCTGCCTACTTTATATAAGCACACTAACGTTTTATTTTGCTCAGAACCATAGTAAGATAATGAACGATCACTACAATAGCTACAACAGTTTTTAGTCTGGTAACTTCTGGGCGTTGTGTGAACCACTGCTTACACCAATAACCCTCTAACACATCAATACACTGTTATCTGGGAATTGTAACTGTTGATTACAAAGAGCTTTACCCTAAAAACGTTCAGGAAGAGTAAAAAAAAAAAAAAAAAAAAAAAAGGAGGGGGGACATATTTCACCATTTGGTGACTGATTAAGATTATGTTTGAATAACATACCTGCGTTTTTAGGATATTTGCCAACCTTTTTGTGTCTCCTTTATTCTAAGATGACTGACTTGTAGGTGCTCTGGCTGGAAGAGGCCATCAGCTTGGGATATTCTATGACTTCCTGAACTTCTGGACAGGATTTACATTGAAGCCAGCTGAGGGAAGCACACAAGCCATGTGAAGTGTCATTCTAGAGAAAAAACACTCCTTCTCCTGCAGATTTAAAGCCTCAGCAGCTGAGGCCACACAGGAGGCTGGAAGGAGAAGAGCAGGTGCAGAAGTGAACTGTTAGCTTGTAGGGACAAAGTCACATATGGGGGTGGCCCATGAAGAATGAGTGTAGAAAGCAGGGATACAGAGTGTCCTGTCCTGAGCACAGCTCATACAAGCAGCAGGTGTGGAGGGGGGGAAAGCAAAGCCACCGCAAGAGGGTAACAAGGGAATCACAGAATTGTAGGGGTTGGAAGGGACCTCCAGAGATCATCGGGTCCAACCAAAGGAGGCTATCTCCTCTTTTAGCTCTGTTTCAAAAGGAGAGGCTCTGAAGTCTGAGCTTATGTTTCCTCTGCTTGTTTTGCTTTCACATAGAAACAAACCCACAGGTAGAATGAATGAAATCACAGTCATCATGGAATAAACAGAGCCTAGTGCTGTCAGGGACCTTCAGGTCATTCTGTCCATCCCCTGCAGGAAGGTGGGGACAACTGCACCATAGAGGAGATGCTTGTGTCTGTTCTTAAAGGCTGTCATGGGAGCCACTCACCTCGAGGCAGATTATCTGAGTGCCCACTCAGGCCTACTGAAATACTAACACCTCTTCCTAGAATGTGACCTTGCATGTAATATTACAATAATCCTAATCTCACACTTAATGGAGAGTTGAATTCTTTCTAAAATCTATGACAACCAATCCAATTTGCACATTTTAAGTTTACAAGAATTACTGGCTGGAGGGTACTGTATCAAAGTTTACAAAATTGGTGGGTGCTAATCAAGTATTATAGCTGCAAGAAAAACTTATGGTCTTGCGTTAAAACAGAGAACAAAATGAGTGTATGGGGAATAAGGTGCAGGGCTGTGGGTATTTGGAACACGCCTACTGTGAAATAGCAGCTGAGCAAGGCTGGCTTTTCACGTCCCAGAAACCAGTTCCCAAAAGGGTTAGAAGTACAGAGAAACAAGAAAGGTGGATAACAACTTGTGTGATGGAGAGGACTTAAGAAAAAATGAAGATAATCTCCTTTCTACGCTTTCAGAACTCATTGCTCTATCAACCTTACTGGCAAAAGTTAGTTAAAATGCAAACACTTTCCTCACAGTTCTCCCAGCTCAGCAGACCCGAATAAAAATCCATCCAGCCCCAGAGCTGAGAAATGAGGAAAGATTTTAATGGGCCCTTCAGATAAAAGAGCTGTATGTGCACACTCCTGCAGACAATCATTGTGCAGAAATGATCAAAAACTGGTCACTGTATAAAATAATTCCTCATAAAATGTTTCATTGTTTTGTACCAGAGTAAAATGCTAGTGATGCGGAGGAAAAAGCAAACAACGTTTTCCTAAAACAAAGCATTATTTTCTTACATTAATTACAAAAGGTAAAAATATCGGTATGGAAAACAAGCCCTGCATCTGTGACTGAACATATTTGAAAAGAAGGAAGAGATGGAAAACAAGAGAAAACCCGTGTTATCAAAAGAACAGAGATGTCCCTGGACCTCTAAAGCACTTCGCCAGAACTGAGGGAGACAGAGGCATGAAGGAGACAGAAGGAGAGATATAATGTCACATCCACAGTCCCAAAGTGAGAGGCCTTTTATCACCAACTTCTGCAAAAAACAAAGATGAGATAAAGCTGAAATGCTCCTTTACCTAAGAAAAAAATTACAGTGTCTGGATTTTTCAAATAATCTGACTTGCAAATTGCCTAGAAGAATTCAAGCTGGATATTCAATTTCTAAGTTAAGTCCCACAAAATTGGTATCTGGGATTGGTCTTTCTTTCTCATTTGCATTCAGTTCTACTGCCACAATGAAGTAGAAGAGATAAAACAATAGTGCAAAGAACAAAAATTGTTTTCTGCAGCAATTCTGCAGAGGATTTTCTTTCCTTTCCTATTCCCTCCTGAAATAACATAATGTGTGTGACATATGTAGAATTCTTGTAGAGGCATTTTGGTCAGAATAAATTTAGCTCTCCTAAGAAGCGTAACATGAAAACCAATGAAAAGTAGCAGGCTCTACTAAATGTAACTCTGCCACCTCCAAAGACAGGGACTGCACCCCAAAACCACATGTTCACAATTAGAAAGTAAAGATGTTACCTTTTAGACAATTAGGTACTATTTTCCTGTTTGCTGTGAAGGGTAGGAAAGTATGAGTAAGCAAACAGCCTAAAATTCCTTGCATTCCAACCAATATTAGTAAACAATTCCCCATCTGTGGCCTGCATGTCAGCAGCTCGTTACTTGGAAGCATTTGGTGGTCACTTGTCAGACTTCTCTGGATATTACTGAACCCAAGAATTGCATGATTTGTGTCTTGGTTTTTATTTGCTAGATAACATCTCAGATTGTATGAATAGTTGTGCTTACACATTAAAATTCTGTGTTTAAAACTGTTCGAATGCTTGTTCAGCATCTGTTTCCATGGACTTCCCTTGATACTGACATTCCTTACCCAGAATATTTACGAAGAGCTAATATAGAAGTAAGTTAGTGCATTCAAAAGCATCATCATGGTGCAATCCAAGCGAATATTCATGGGAAAATACTCAGTAGGATTGACCATTTCATTTAAGGCCCTGATCCCACACGATTAAAGGTAATGGGATCTTTGTCACTGACTTTCAATGAACACTGGAATGAGCCCCCAGGTAGCATCTATCAGAAAGGGCAGCTGTGTAAAATTTCTGTAACACTTTTATTTGAGATCCATCAGCTTTAAACAGATGTTACAGACACAGGCATACCAGGATGCAAATGTGTGTACACAAAGCTTTAATTTTCTCGGGCTTTTTTAGCTGCAAACATCTATAGGTTCAACCATTTGTCCGACAAGCATTGCTAGTAGTTTGGATTAGCAGTTATTCAGTCTCAGGAACAGCAGTTTTGGTGTTAGCAATGCCCAAGCCAGTAATTCCAAGGACTCTAAGTCCTTGGTGTTTGCTTCACTGTGTATCACAAGGTCAGCACTCAGTCAGCCTGGAAGCTGCCTGACTGCCCTTCAAGTTCAGCACACCTCTTCCTTTTCTTAATAGCAAGAAACCTAAACACAAGGGATCCGCACCAGACAAGTCTTTCAGCTCATAACTTTTGTCAGCAAAATTCTCACCACACATTTGGGTTTGGACCTGAGCTTTCAAGTGTGTGATTGCAAGGGAATAAGCTGAAAGGTTTTAGCTCCCCCAGGAAACTCTCTGCTTGTAACGCAGGGGTGAACATCTAGGTTCCTAGTTCAGCAGTACCAATGGAAGGGCAGCTTTGAGCTTGTGCAAGAAGGCAGCAATACGGTGTTAACGTTTACTAAGAGAAACTTAGAAATGACCAAACAGAAGCAGCATTTGTGGAAGTATGTAGATAATGAAAGAATGCAGAAAGGCAAGTGATTAGGTTTGAGGAAAGGTCTCATTCACTTATTCCAGGTGTTTGGAACATGTTTAGCCACCTTGTTCATAATCCAGCCCTAGCCAGCTCTCAATGATCAAACCAACAGTTTAGCTTTCTCCTCCTATTCCATCAGCTCTTATTGTTTATTTGTTGTTTTTAAACTTATTCATTTCTTTTAATCCCCAGAAGTGTAAGCAAGTCATAAACAAGGATAGAAGTATCTTCCTAAATGCTGGCTCATTAAGTATTTCCTAACTTAAGCCCCAGTTCTCAAGCAGAAATAAGGAAATGATGAAATCGTAAGTTCATAACTTAGTATGAACTTCTAGCAAATACTGCATGACTGGAACTTCTCATGAAATACTGGTTTATAATCAATAATCAGCCCTTTTTGTCCATTTTCTATGTCCTCTATAGTAATATATTACTATATGTACAACATATTGTAGTAGTAATATATTTAAATATCCCACTGTAAAACTTAAAGATACTCCTTTTGCTTTGATGCCTGCTGTATTCTAGTCTATTACAGTACATTAAAGAACATTACTTCAAACTTTCTTGCCAGAAAACAAGCAAAGCTAGCCAGATTTGTTACAAAAAGAGCATGGTAACAGCTAGAGAACACTAATGTTTGCTACTTGTATCCTGTTTATGCAGGATCAGGATGAACACATACCTCCTGGAAATTCGTGTGTTATTTTTCTAACAGAATTTGACCACTTACATATCATACTGATTCTGAAATCTATTTTTTTTTCATTCCCAAATAAGTAGGGGGTTGCTAATTATTTTATGATGCACCTCTGTTTTATGAACAGCAGTAATGAACTACCCAAAAGGTTATTATTTTAAAAACATGAAACAGAAGTACTGTAATAGTCTCCAGCTGTTCTCCTTCCTGTATTAACCATACACTTTCATCTTGACCTTTAAAACCACAGTGCTGCCCCAGGACTGCCCCTTCCTTAGGAGTCTCTCAGGACTGTGGCTCCACACCTCAGCAGGGTTAACAACCTAAATCTCTATAAAAGAAGCAACTTCCCACCTACCACCCACCTCGCTAGGACTTCTCCCCAACACTCTTATCCTCTGCTTCATATTTTTTGTTTAATTTGCGAAAGCTAAGACTGTGTCTTTCTTTGACCAAATGAATTCAAATCTGTTTTTGCAAACTGCTACAAAACTGAATTTTGACATTTTAAAACGTCCAGCTCCTCTATGAAACAGAATGACTTCTCTGAGATTGGTTTTACTGTCATAACACGTGCTCTAAGCACAAGACGCCTTATAGCAAAGAAGCTACTTAATTCTGGTCAGGCTACGGGGTTAAATTGAGATGAAATGCATAGAACAAGGCATTTGAGCTACCATACTCGGCACACATGGCCATCAGTTCTTCTCATACATCTGAAAACATTTTTATCAGAGTAAAGTTGTTACATATCAATACTAGAAAAATATTAGCTCTAGTTCACTGAGTACTAGTCAGGCCACTTTAAAAACTCTTTAACAATGATAACTGTTTTGGAGAATGACTTGAAGACAACAGAGGCCTGTCCTTTACGTGTTGAGATTGTGCTAGCCTCATTCTCCTTTAGATTTATCTGATGAACTTACGTTTTGTGCTTTCCTGACAATTGTAGGGAAAAGGCTTTCGTAACTTTTGAAACATTGGTGGCTGCTTAAGAGGGTATATTATCGCCTCTAACAAATTACATCCATCATTTTCTAAAAAGGATCCTGAAATATTGTGACAGTTGCCACTACAGACTACTGCACTGAGAGGATGAATCTGGAACAGCAGAGGTAGTTGTCACCCAACAAAATATTGATGAAGTTTGTAACTCTTGAATAACGGATAGAGCTGATGCACCAAATCATGTTAGAATTGTTTCTGTGACTGATTTGTAATGTCAAAGGTCACCGGTGTGTTTTCCTTGATTTCAGTGAGTTCTACATTAGGACTTCAGATACTGTTGAAATCGAATGTCAGCAGTAAATACTGAACAAGTCAAGTCATCACTCCCACTGGACTTACCCTGGAACGTAACCACGCAAGTCTGAATGCTTTCTGCTTTAAAAATGAGAGTTCAAAGATGTTCTGCATTAGCAGTAAGAATTCTTAAGTGTCATCTTTTGAAGTCTCTACTCTCTACTTCTATCCCTTTCCAGTTTTATAGTTAAGTACTTCCACGTGATGCCACTACCCGTTTTCCACATTCTATTTTAACTGAAACAAAATGCAGTATGGAACAAAAACAATCCGCACTATTAATCTAGTTTCTATAAACGCGATCCATGTATTTTACACTACTTAGGATTCAGTTGTTTAGCATTTAATTGTATCACAGTGTTTTCTAAAATCTTAGTCAAATACCACCCCTTGTGCAGTTTTTGCCCCCAAAAATATATGGTTTCATGATGCTTAGGAAGGATCAAAGGAAGGTGTAAAGAAAACAACTGAAGAAATACTTGTATTTTGCAAAGTATCTGTTCATCACAGCTCAGCTGGGTGCTCCTCAGTACTGGAGAGTTTTCCGACTGACACACATGGAGTAAACAGCTCTACAGCTATTGTGACACCTCTGCTACAGAGATGGCTTCAGGCAAAGCTAGGAAGCAGATCTGAGTACAGTGAGAACAAAATGGTGGAGGTTTAATTAAAGGAGATACACGTACAGATATATATGTACACATACATATACATGGATCTATAGAGATACATGTATATAGAGAAGATGCACATTCCCATTTTGAAAACATTTTGGGCAAGGGTAACACGGATTGCTCAAAACAAGAATTGATTTGATAATGACACTATTTGTATGTTCCATACCAATTCAAGAAAAACGTCAGGTGTTATTCATCAAGATTTTTTAGACTATATTCTAAACTATAGGTTTTTATTCTAATTTCTTCCCACCTGCAATATCATTTCTAAGTGTTACAGTATATAAAGAGAAAGAAATCGATTATAAGCTCTCTCAAAATTTTCAGTGATCATTCTCCAGCAGCGCTAAGGTAGAAAAACACAAGAAGAATTCCTTAACATAAACAACTGAAGATCCAACCTAATTTTGAAAACCACTGAAGAAAACACCAATCCAATATTCAGTATATGTAGCTCCATGGTCAAAAAGTAAACAAACAAAAACAAAACAAAAGAACAAAAGAAAAAAATGGGGAGTGGGGTGAGGTGTGTGTCAAGAATCATTACTGTAACTCACTTGCAAAGTACCTTTTCCTTTAGAGACAAAACTGTAAGAAGAGCAAAGAAGTACATCGGCTGGTCTGCATTACTTTAGCTAAAACACTTTCTTTTTGGGGGAGGGAAATATATTTTACAATTATCATCTCCATTGTGCAAAATAAGCACAAGTTGGTTTTATTTAACAGTGAGCCCACATACTTCATTATAGCAATATATTAATTTTACTTGATTAATAATGTCCAGTCTGAATTGTATGAACAAAAGAGGGAATTGGATAGGTAACCTCTCCGCTAGAGCAGTCAAACACTGCATACATTATCAATCCAGCAGGGACTCCTAGTAATTAAACTTGGTAATACCTTACGAATTCTAGCATAGTTTAAAAAAAAAAATCTTAAAAGGGGTAGTTTAAAAGCTGAAGATACTAAAAGATACTAAAAGCAACTGACCTGAAGACAGAAAAAAGAATTAATTATATAAATCAATAATTAAAATTAGAAACAATAATAAAAAGAAGAAAATGTAGAGGGTTATACATCAGACTGTTGTACAGTGGTCTGATATTTCACCAGTTCTCATTTCATAACATATTATGAAGTTCATTTTATGTTCTTCATAATGAATTTTTAAATGAGAAATATTTTTTCCATAATTTAGCCCACAGACATTTGAATCACAGACTTCCACTAATACATTTGCATATAAACAATTCTCTTAAAATTCATCTGCTTCAATTACTTCTTTCTCACCTGAAGTCATAAAGCTCCATATGGGATGTATAAACCGTTCTGCTGCCCAAGGCCATGTTATAGGGGCACAGGTACATATTCTTTCTCTGCCCAAGAGATTCAGCTGAGGGAATGTTGCAGGACATGGTACAAAAAAGCTGCAAGAGAAAAAAATGAGCTACCATTAGCAGCTGAAGAAAATGGAAAAAAATTGTCTGAAAAAACACTGCTATGTGCTGTAGGGGAAAGACAGAAATAAGTAACAAGAAAAGGAAAACACAGTTTTGGAAAAAGTAAGCTTCAAGTACAGCCCATTCTCTCCAAAGTCACTGGAAGATAACCTCTGATAGCATTTCCAAATGCAGACAAAAACACTGAGGTAAAATAAAACCAGGATCCCAAAGCTGAGTGGGCATCTAGAGGAGTTTGGGACCTAAATCCCACCAGTTTGCTTCTGGAGTTCATACTGAAGACATCCAATTTCCCACCGCTACTGTTAGCTGCCATAAATACTATGAAAGAAGGCTGAAAATTTGCAAGCATGGTGCCTGGCTGCAGAGACACAAACACAACCACAGTGCTGCAGTTTGGGCTGTGACACAGATGCTTCACAGCTGTTCTTCCTCTGAGAATATCCTCCTCCAAAGGACTGCAAATCCATCTCTGGTAGCTCACAAGCTCTATATAAAACACTGTGCAACCAGGCTGAAGAGCAAGAAGTTTCTCTCTTAGCTGTCAAGTTCAACCAAAAGCTGTAATAGTGTTATATGACCTCGATGTACACAGCATGAACTCTTGTGTATGACCATTCCACTCACTCTGTAAGTTGAGAAGAACTGATTCTAAGTATTCATTTACTGACCTGTAACAAAAAGCTTTGAATTTAGCTAACAGTCAAAAAAAGCAGTATCCAGCATTAAAATAAATAATTACATATTTAGTACAATGTATACTTATTTACCTTTTATAACAAAATACTGCCTTCTCTAAGTCTCCCCAAGTAGAGGAGAACTTTATATATTATAATTTTTAAACCTTTTGCACTGCACTTGTTTCATTCCTTCTATTAGATTGGCACAGGACTGTCATAATTCTAGTATATTCAGAATTTAGATCATTGAGACTGAATTTATCATAGAATGTCATATGGTCAATGATTTTTTAAGTCCATGAATCTTTAAATAATAATAGTATTCTGGCCTGAACTGCCACACACTCTTACAGACTACAAAAGAAACAGACTGTTTTGCTACAATTTCTACTGATCCTTTTACTCGTCATTATTTACTCAATAGTTTAAAAACAAATATAATTTTTAAACCAATTACTATTTCATTATTTTCAGACATTTCTATCAGCGTAGAGAACTTTTTCAGAACATTGTCAATACCTCAAAATATTTTAAAATATCCATCTAAATGACTGAAACTGGATTGTGTATCATAAATCAAGACAACATGAATTCAACAAGGTAGTTTGTATGTACCATTTTTTTTTCTTACTAATAATTGTATTAAAAAGCTTGGTTCAGCTTCCATTACAGTCAGTGAAATAATGTATGAAATGACTATGGAAACTTGAGACTAAACCAGAGAAACTAAATATAGAAGTCAATCACCTATGTTGTGACAGCATTCAGATCTACACCCACAGCCCTGCAAAACTGAAGAAAAATCATTTTCTTACAGCATTATATGAATACAACAGAATCTTACAAAACCAATGATAAATGTGCAAAGCTATTCAGCATGCAAACAAATGCTAGAGAACAGAACAGAAAATAGAGAGATAATTACAATGACCTTACATAAACCAGAAGTATTCTTTCAGAAACCTAACAGCAGAAACAGCAGGGGTCTAAGAGGAAGACAATGAGCATTGTTAAGGAAATGGAGAGTTCCACATGAACGAAAATTAAATAGACTGACACAGTTCACATTAGCGACTGACTAATTTAGGATATGCCAGAAGAACCCCAGACAATGAAGAGCATAGGCAGGTTAGATGAAGTGCTCTCTCATAATACAAGAAGATGACAAAGTTAATGAAACCACAAGGCTACATTTAACTACATTAAAAACTGATTAACAGGGTATTTTAAAACAACATAAAATTATACAGAACAATTCATTGTAGGAGAAGAGATTAATTCAACTAAAAATGAATTATATATTTCAGAGCTTGCGCTCACATTTATAAAACTCATGTGATCTTCAGATTGAGGAAGCAGCTGGTCACTACTTAACACAAATGGGCATTTTCCTTCTTCCAAGCTGTTTGTTGTTCAGGGAGCAGTAAGATGTAGGACAGTCCTACTGGCACAGAAAGCTCCAAAAAATGGTCAGTTTACTGTGCTGCAGGAAGTTACTCCATGTCAAGTGAGCTGGAATAACTGTCCATGTGCCTGCTCATAGCCCACATCAGAACCAAAGCACTTAGTTTTGGCTTAATTGCTCTTTCAGGAAAAGAGGGACATCAACAACTAAGTAACAACTGAAGGGAACCGTGAAAATTGATTGTTTTTAATAGTCAAAATATGTAAACATCAAAAATTAACAGTAACAGAGTACTCAGAGACAAGTTACAAAAGTATTTAGGCCACTGGACCAGCTCTTTAAAATCGAGAGAACTGCATATGGAAAATTATCTGACAAGAACCCAACTCAGGTCTGAGATAGATGCCACGGACCAGGGGTTTGCCAGCTCCAGTCTGCCAGAGAAGGCTTAACTCTTGTGCGCTTCAAGTAGGTGGACAAACACTGACTAAAACCTGACCCTGAAATGATTCCCTTTGCTAGGTGACTGGCCACACCTCACAGGCCTGAAAAGTGCAAACCAAAGTTTGCACTTTCAGCAAGTATTAGGTATTTATCAAGATCCTCAGTACCTCCAACTAAGAGGGACCTGCCTGGAATTGCTGAAGGCTTGGACTAGTTTGTTAATTTGCAGAGTTAATCAAGCTTTAACGAGCGGCTGCTTTTAGCAGTTCCTTACAGCAAGAAAGTTACGGCACCCTTTCTTGACCCTCCATTGCCCCTTGACAGCAGAACAGGCAGTGTTTTGACTACTGCTATTGTGTCAGGGTCTGGTCTTTTCTGATATTTTAAGCCAAAGCTGACATGATATGAGAGGCAGCTAATATCACCTGCTAAATCAATTTTCAGGCTCTAAGTCAAGAAACTCCAGAGAGCAGTCCTACAAGCCCTAGTATGTAGGCCTCTGCACAAGAATAATACAATGTCAGCCTCAGGCAGATAACACATGAGGAAACTTTGATATCAATCATGAAATAAATATATTTCCCCTGGCAAAACTGGGAGATACCTATGTCAAGACAGATATAAAATCAAAATGATAGCGTTCCCAACGGATTTCTGAAGGTAAGAAATGCACAGTGCCACTGCTTGTCAGATGGAGACGTACACAAAGGTTAGAAGCTGCTGCTTTTTCAGGCTGAACCTGAATTTTTCCAAATGCCTCTCAGAGCTCAGATGAACAGCATCCAAGTCAAGTACAAGTGTCTGGCTCTAAGTGTCAAGGCTTGATTCTTCTAATGTGACAGATTAAAGAAAACTAATCTAAGCATATAAGCACCTTGCTCCAGCCAACCTAGCACAGCACCTGGAATTCAGAGCAAGGGAAGACCACCCTCCTGAACTTTGCCAGCAGCCAGATTATTGAACTCCATGACTCCAGTGAGACTCGGCAGTCTTAGCCTCCCAATGCAGGCTTGAATATTCAAGCATAACAAAACTCATTGCAAGAACTTCTGACGCTTTTTACAGTTGTTTTCATGTATGTATTTCCTTTCCTCACTCAATATGCGAATAGAAATGTTAAGTAACAGGAATGCTAAGACTTTTTTCTTCAAGCTGAGATTGCCATAAGCAATGGAAACCTTAGTCTACAGTGATTTCTTCTAGCTTAAAGGAAACACAACAAAGGCAACATCATCGGGATGCAGTACAAAATATTTATGTCCTGCATCCCACAAATGAAAAAAACAAAATGGCTGTTGTCTCCCAGGAACCTAAAATCGTGAAAGATGCCCTTCCCAGAGCAATCAGTCACAAGCATCATGTTTCCTCTTCATCTGTTCCATGGAGTATCTGAACACTTTGTAATCATTTGAACTAAACGATACATTTTATAGTCTACATTTTCCCAATCTGCAGTAAACCACAAGCTTCCTCTTTTTGACTATACACCTCCGAGCCAGGCAATAATGACACTGATGGCAGAGGTTACAATAGAGAATACCACATCTACAGCTACAGGTTTTGATGTTCCTCTAGTTGGATGCATTTTTTCTCTTAGACCCATCCTTTTGGGAACAGGTCTGTCCTCTCTCTAACTGGAACTACTCACTATTACAGTTCTCCAATAGGGATTTTCAAGTCATCATCCCTAAATCTCTACCAGTTAACTTTGAGGCATATGATTTCACCAGACCTTTTCCCCAGGATCCCATCACAATGTTGGATTACTGCAGCCCGAAAACAGCCAACAGCAAAACATTATTTATTCCTTCAAAAGATACACAGAGAGCACACAGAAAAAGGATTAAGAAAAAAGAAAAAAACGAACTCTCAATTTTTTCCTGCCAGTTTCAGTACATTCAAGCTATTTAGATCAGCCTTTAGGACTGTGAAACAGATACAAAAACTATGTCACTCCAACTTCTCTGTCAAAAACTCTTCAGCAACTACCAACAACTGCTTCCATGTCTTTTTTTTTCTTGTGGCCTTTTTAAACTTGGACTTAATTTACCTACGAATCTTTGTATCTCACCTGGGAACACTAACCTTGCCCTAAAAAGACAGAGTGCTGCCTAACAGCTTCCCCATTGTTTTAGCTAGGATTTGTGATTTCCTGCACTGTGCCCATCACTTCCCAAGCCACTGTTTGTTCTTGCTTTGCTTCCAGCTCTCAGCCTCTTCTGAAATAACACTTCCCAGGAAGGCAGGGTAGTATAGTCATACATAATTCAGTACTAATAAAAAACAACTTTTGTCAACAAATACAGATTTTGCTTTCTTTTAGTCATTTGCATTGTTTCAAAGTATTTTCACTCTACTGTCATCACAGAGTAAATTTTCAATTTGAAGAAGCACCTAATGCTCCAGGACTCTGAAACATCCTACTCTACCAGAAATCCAACATACTTCTCACCAGTGACATTACTCAAAAACAGTATGGTTTTTCTACCCAGTCAAGCATGTTCTTAGGGCAAATATCTGAGTAGCTTAAGTACATCTAGAACTCTGATATAAAACATGCAACATACCAAACAAAGACTGGCTTATTCGTTTTAATTAAAGCATTAATTCACTGCATTCAGATATTAAGACTTTACCTTATTACACTATGAGTATAAATCTTACTAGTTTCATAAACTGTAATGGAATGAATCCAGTAATCAGTAGGGACTAATCTTTAAGTTTGTAAATTAATTTTAATAGTACAGCTCTTGTTAGTAATGTATCTATAATTTCATTTAATTTTCATATAATTTTTCTCTTTTATTGATGAATTTAAACATGTATTTCACCTTTTGTAACAGTCGTGACCACTTGCACTCTTCCTTGTTCTATTTGCCATTCCTGAAATAAATGGAGCTTTATGAATTTGAGATCAAAAGATTTAGTCCCCTTGGTTATTAAAATATTTCTGAGAGTTAATGTTAATAATAGAAAAGAGACTGAAGAGCTTGAAATTAGGGCAATCCTCTCGTATTTCTGAACTGTAATACTTTATCTGTTATTGTTGCTCAATTTAGTGTGTTTCTCCTGTTTCAAACTAATGTGAGATATAAAGCTGGGAGCTTTTAGAACATTATAAAGGGAAAATCAGCAACGAGCTGTGAGCTGGTATAGCAAAGTTACAGTAAACAAGGGTAAAAGTGGTGGGAGTTGCCAAAAGAAAATACTGTAAGTAGACAGACTCTTAAGGATCTCATTCTCTCAGATACCCATCTCATATCATCAATCTACAAACTGAAATGCTGAACTAAGGCCTTCCGTTGTCATAAATTAAATATGTGACTTGCTGTTTTTGAAGTAGTTGCTAAAGGAGACTGTAAACTATATTTGTGCAGAAATCATCATGGAGGTCACTTTGCACCTCTCTGCTGTTCACCTCTTTTCTGTTTTGGGAATACAGAACTGTAAACAGTTGGATGGACTTAAGAAGTTCAAAGGCTATAGTATAATTTTGACCTTGCTCTTAATAGATGAGGAAGGCAACATTTCCCCCGTGCAAGCTTTATACTATTAGTAGTAAAAGTTGTGTACGTTTCACTATTAACTACTGTACCTTACTTACACACTGGTTTCAAATAGACCCTAGTGGACCAGAAGTAGCAAACAGAAAAAAATATTGTGAAGTCATTTTAAAAATCAAAACAGCAACATTTCTAAAAGAATCTCTCAAAATTTTCATTAATTGCCACACTGAGAAATTTCTATAGCTTTACCTAGGATATAAGCAAAAGATGCCTGTCAACTGCCTCACAAGCAATTAAGAAACATCTTGTTCCCTTCAATGAATGGGACAAGAAACAACACAATCTCAGCCTTGCAGACTAAGTGGGACTGAAGTATGCTAACCAGAAGAGCACCATATATAAGCACAACAAATACTTTCCATTTAACTACTCAGTAAGCTTTGCCCATGAGAAAGAACATCAGAGCTACTAAAACTATTGAAAACTCAGCCCCAAATCCTTTCCTTCTGCATCTTTCCTTTCCAGACCACAGGAATTTTGTATTTAAGGTGAAATTTCTCTATAAACTCAAAATTCGGGAGTATGCCTTCCCTACTTATTTCAGCAGTAGAGAATTTCCGTTTTGATGCTGTCTTTTGCTTTCTGTATCTGGGCAATGTAAATTCACAACGTAATGTAATCTCTCTGTATCGATGCACATACAAAACCAGATGAGAATTATGCGTTGAACATACAGTCTTAGGGGTTTAACCCACTGCCATGTTTGTTTTTTTTTTTAGCAGTTTTATCTTTGACATGGAAGAGGTGTAAGCAACTGCAAGTCCTTGAATAAACACTAAAGACTTCCTAACAAGCAGATGAGACCAGCACATTGCACCGTTTTCTATGAAACTCAGGCATTACATTTTATCTTTTAGAATACTTTTCTGCAGCTTAAATACATCTCTTCCTACCTGTCTTCTACTGACATAGTCATTTCACTGTTTATTACTAAAGCTGAAAACTGTAAATGAAGGCTGTAAGAGGAGGTCCTGCGGTTGTACACCTCCTTGCCTGTATGAAGAAGTATCATTTGAGAACTCTGCTATAAGAGGTTTCTCTCCACTAATTTAATCCCAAATAAATACAGACAAACGAACATGGTAGAATTGTCAGCCCATTAAAAAAACACCAATGAAATATGGTAAATGTACAAAAATATGCTTGAACAGAGATTTGTGATGTCCTACATTCCCTACCACTTATAACACTCCCAAGTGCTACCCTTCCAAGATGCATTATCAGATTTCAAACTGGGATAACAGTCATCTGAAAAGGTTTCATTTCCTGAATAATAATTCTTTCAAATGTATTCAGCTGAGCTCTCTCACCAGGTATCTATTCAACAAACAGGATGTTGAAAATAATCTTCTCTGGCAAGCTGTCTCTCTTTCCAAAAGACTCATGCCTTCTCATAAACAATTTCTTGAAAAATAATTCTCAACATGAGAGATTAATCATAGCCCAAAGCTTGCTTCTGACATGTGATTAGCTATTTCTACCTGACTCAAAGGACACGGGGCAGAGCATTTCAGCATTGCCGCTCTTCACTCAAGCCCTGTTCTTAAAGATCTGTAGTAGGAGACAAGGAAGTACCTCATTTATACTGTAGAAGCAAAAGGCCACAAAATAGTACAATGAGAATTTGTACGTAATGCTTTGATTTGTTGCATATAATTTAATTCTACACATTCTATCCCAGAACTAAATTTCTCTGCATTTTTCTTTTCCCAAGAATGCAATTTATGCAGGGCATCCAATGCTATTACAAGGTTTCTCACATCATAAGCACAACTTATAATGCATCTCATGCATGATACACACCACTAACAATTTCACCTGATGAAAACTATCCTTATGCCTTTTTTCATTGAAGCATATTAATGAGTTCCCCCAAAAGATTAGCAAAGAGCCTAATAGACCAAAAACCTATTTTAACTATCATTTTACAATCTTTCAATGAAGCAATGTGAACTTTTCCATCTAAATGATCATTCCCTTAATAACTCTGGAATAATCATGCCCTCTGCACTTGTGCCAGGCCATTAGGGTATTTTCACAATTTAATGGATTTATATTTTTACGAGGAACTGTACCAGGAAATAAATTATCCTTTGAAAAATGAATACATCTAACTTGTACAAAAGATGTTTGTTGTTCAACCCTTTGCAGTGAATGGCTTTGACTCTCTTCTTCCCACCATAGAGGTGTAAATCAGATGGAGATGTAACAAAAATAAATAAATAAAAAATCACTTTTGCTAGTAAGAAGTATTTTGAACCACTGAAATTAACTTTTCTTTCATCCCTGAGGCCATTTTCTCATTAGAGTACCCACCACCAGGGGAAACATCTGGTCACTCAGAGGACTTCCTTTTGAGTCGTTTGTTTGGATGCGGCTATATGCTTCGTGTTCCAAGGAATGGGCAGGTTTCACTTGGTTCTACTTAACGGAAAATGCTCCTAGCCCTGTCCTGACAAAAGTTCTTTCACCAACAGTTGAAGAGACAAAAGCACAAGGAGAACAAGGTCTCATTTTCCTACAAAAGACCATGCGCATGCTCCACATGAGACAGCACGTGTGTCACGGGAATGCTGTTGTGTGTCTAGACTCCTGACCTGTGTTACTGTATGAAGTCACTCACACTCCTTTCTCTTTTCAGCATAAACACACAGATCCCAGAAAGTCTTTAATAAGGAGCTGTACTTTTTAAGCTGAATTTCTGTCCTTCCACAAGTTCAGTAACTTTTCTCTCTTGCCCAAATGCATTAAGAAACATTTAAGTGAAGACAAAAATACAGTAAATTAAAGGAATTTCTAAACCTGAACTTAGAACTGTTCCATTATTTGTTCTCCCTCCCATGAACTTCAGCTTTTTTAATATTTTTTTTTGACAAATACTATATTTAGCTATTTGCCATAGGAGTTCTTTTGCCCTTGTCTATGCTGCTGTCAGACTATTTCTTTGTCTTCACACTTCCTTTCTTCTATAATGGATCTCTCATTTCAAGTGCTTCAGTACTCATGTTCTGCTTTAAGGATCAAATTACAAATTAGTTTTATCATACAAAACGAGTTCTTGCCACAAACTCAACATTATGTTTCCTTTTCCAGTTACATTTCTAATTCTTTAGTCATGTAATTTGCCTAAACCATTATCTTGTATTGACATAGTTGGCAAGCAGTACAATGCAAAAAAAACATTTTATTACTGCACAATTTTCAATATACAAGCTTTGCTACATTGAATTTTATATAGTCTGCTTTAGCAAGGTCATACCTGCATTTCCAGTTATTTCTTACATCAGTTGGTGTGATTAAATTGAAAATATAAATCACTGAGTTGTTGAGTCTTGAACTATAAATAAGGACACTAATAGGCCATTTTCTATTAATTTCCCTCCTGTATAGTGGAGCTATTTGCCCAGAAGCAGATCTGAAAAGTATTGTATAGTTTAGATTCTGTAGAAGATTTTTTTTTCTTGCTGACTCACTTGGATTTTATTCCTAGATGAAAAGAATCCAGAAAGAGCTCATATCCAAGGAGTTCTTTTTGATTAGTTCCTTAAAACTACCCAGCAGAAGTCCTTGCAACCCTCTGCTGTGTGCTGCTTCTGAAAGTCACTACTACAGATTTCCAGAACTTTATCAGAGAAGGGAATTCCAATGATCTTTTATTATCACTGCAACCCTATTCCCATGTGTTTTGGTTGTGATTATTGCCATGGAACTCTGAAAAGGGAGTATTTCCAGTCCATCTTGACAAAATAATAACTAATGAAATGTTAAAAAGAAATCATACTAAGATCACTACTCAAGCAGCTGAAGAGGTAAGACGAAGTAAGTCTACAGATATTAAATACTAAGGTGTGATCTCAAACATGGGAAATTAAAAGAAAGAATTCATACTGCAGTGCAATGTTCAGGTAGGTCTCAAGGAATCATCACTGTTGCTACGCATTTCTCTTCCAAAGGCAATGGTGGCATCTTACCTACTCCTGACAGCGTTTTTCACACGGTCTATTGATTTGTTTCCTCAACTTTGCAAGACTTCATGTGTTTGTGCAAGTATTTTCTCCTCTTTTGAACTAGTTGACAGCCCTGTTAGCCCATTTCTCCCCTAGACTGGCTGCACACCCAGTCCTCCCAGTTCTGTACCATCTGCAAGCTAGCCAAGGGACCCTATATCTCATAATCCAGGTTGTTTATGAAGATGTTTCACAGTACCAACCCAACCACCTGGAGTGCACTGTCCATTTGATGCATCCTCTGCTGGGTGCTTCACACAACTACAAACAGGACTTTAAAGGCAGCCACCTGGGAAGTCAGTAGCATGCAGTCGCAGAAGAACTGAAAGTTAGAGTTAAAATTACTTGTTTAGATCACACACAAATGCTATGGCATCAGCTGGTAATACTAACCAGGGAAAAGAGTCCATTTATCTGGGGCAGCTTTCTACTACCTTAACTATGAAACCATACTTTCTGTCTTCCTGAAATTCCTCTTCTGCTCATTGTGCAAATTCTGCAAAAGTCTACTCAGGAGCCCTGACAACCCCAGCCTTTCTCAGTATGTGACATTGATTCATGCCTCATGGCCTACAGGACACATAAACCTGACATGAAACACCACGTATAATCGTACAATTTAAAAGAATGCTACCATAATGAAAGCATTTCAGAGGGGTGTTTATATCTCATTAAACAACAAACTGCTCAGGAAGAAAAGCTACTTTCAGATCCAGAGAGCCACTGAAAAGAAATGTAGCCATGCAGTTAGTGAATTATTACTCAAGAGAGACTGTCAACAAGTCCTCTTTCTAAATCAGATCATTGTTTAGTCCAGGGGCATTTACACCAGCTACAAATTTGATGTACAATCTTTCCTCCAACTCCTCTTACTGGATGGATTTTCTCAGGGTATTTATTAGAAAGTCCGGTAACTGATCACAGTGACTCCTAAAGCAGCCTGAAAGATGATAGATCCATATTATGGTAATATTAAAATTCTTCTATCCTGACTAGGAAAAATTTTTAAGAAAGCTTTCTCCAAAATCATTACTAAAGCCCTGACGAAAGACTTCATTCCTTTGTTAAAGACAGCTTTTGTGAATTCCTTCTAGTTGTGGAAGTGTTGGCTTGACATAAAGGCACTGTTAAGGGCCCAAATCTTCAGACTTAAATACAGCCATTTTGCTTGCTTCTTTCCCTTCCTCCTCTTCATTTTCCACACCATTCAGAAAAAAAACAGGGGAAAATGACCAATTCCAATGTCAGCATTGTCTAAGTTTATTTTAAAAATATTCCAGCCTGTACTTATCCAACTTTTTTTTTCTTTTTTCTTTTTTTTTTAAAAACTTTTTAAGTGTCTACACTCTGCACTCTCACCATCATTTTTGGTCACCTATTTTGTGTGAGCTGTATGATTGTTTACTATGCCCTGTAAAAAGAAACATACCTTTGTCTAAGATCAATCCCTCTCCAAGTACATAGCCCTCCCTATAAAATATCACACAACTACCTCAGACAGCAGACCTATATAAATAATCTTTTTCACTCTTGAGATGACTGCATGGTGAGAGGCAACACAATGAGAGGATGATGATGAAAGTCTCTGAAGAAGAAAATAGTCTTGTTCTTAAAATGTGGTCCAAAAAGGATTGCACGGTTGTTTTTGCACAGAGACCCAGCACTCTCAGTGGTGAGTTAAACAGACACTAATTTTTCTTATGCTTTTGTTGTTTCCTTCAAATAAGCAAGGCAGAACATCTGTCAGACTGAGGGATGAAAAGAGATGCTGATATTTTTCAACTATCTGAAACTGGCAAACCTCTGCTATAAGAGACATGAATGCCACAGAAACGTAAGCAGAGACCACAGAATTACTCTGAGCATTACTCATTACTATAATCTAAATATGAAGAGGAACTGATAATATGAGCAAATTCTGCTGGGCTCAGTTTGTATGTCTCTGGAGAGATACTCTACAAAGAAGAAACAACATAGGCAGCTTCTTCAAAGCAAAGATGTGATCAGAGATCATGTTTATGTCACTGAGTGATGCAAATAATTATGCCCCAGAGTTAAAACTGTGCTGAACTGGCCCAAACTAAATTGATTCTTGTATGATTTGACATTCCCTGGCTTTTGTGAAACCAAATATAACATATTTATGAATCAGACAGATGTCTTCAATGTTCCAGTGCTGTCAGCAATCTTGCTGCTCTGTTATTAAATATTTCATATCATAATATACAGTTTGTTCAGAGAGCTACTATCTGGTGAGAAACCTCAGAGGAAAAATCTTAGTCCACTGATGTCAATGACCACTCATGTTACATTCCAAAGGAGCACTAGAATGGCCATTTAAAGCGTAATAGTGGCTACAGAATAGTAATTTTATTGAATGCAATTTGAAAAACACCTACTTCTGATAGTGCTGGGTCAAAACTGGTTATGAAAACATTGCATCTTATTTCTGTAACTTACAGAAAAATCTTGCCTGGTCAGACCAAAGGGCATCTTCCACTTGCTTTGATGGGACCATGCCATCAACATAATAGCTGTCAGGTTAATCGAGTTAGGCTTTTTTTTTCTTTTAATGCGGTATTGTTTTACAATTCATTAAATAGAAGCTTGAGCATCTGTGTTTAATTTTAAGTTCTCCACAGACCGTTAGTACATTAAAAAGATTAGGCTTTGAATCAATAGTTAGATCTTACTTCCCTAATGCTATTTCCTCAAAAAAAGAAGAAAATAAATAAGCAAGCAAACAAACAAAATCAATATTTCTGTTTACTTTAGGAGATCTCCAATAAGCTCTAATGCAGATTCCTTGCCTGACAGCTGAGATGCTTGCATATAGAACGCAACACAGGATAGAAAACAAGCTCTAGCTTTTCCTGGCGTGATCAGATTTGATCACAGTATCAGTAACTAAAACTTTTCTTGTTCAACTAGTACCAGTCCAATAAAGTACAGAATGAAAATGAAGAAACCTGTTGATCTGTAGGTTTAATTGACATAAGCTGGGGTTGATCCAATTATTGAAGTTTACAGCAGTTTAAAAAATAAAATAAAATTATAGGCTAAGCTAGTGATACTGCATAATATGGTTCTGATGATAAGAAGCAATTGCCCTGGTTATGCAAATAAATACTGACTCGGGCTCCTGATGCAGCTGTGAACCTGACAGATGTACTGAGCAGGAATTCTGCACCAAGTGGTACCAGAAGAAGTTCAAAGACAGCTTATAGGGATATGTCAGCTGGAGAAACAGGGGAAGGAATTGAAATGATTTTGACTCTTGTAATCCAGGGAAACTGGTGAGTATCATTTCAGTAGAAACATTTGCAAGCATTAGTTCATAAGCTCTGGATGGTAAATTGGATGCTTTTAGAGCTTCCTTCAATTTTCTGGTAACGTGTAAGCTGCTTTGGTACAGTTCATTTTAGTACACAGCAATAATTATGCATTTATGCTGGTTGTCCATTTATTGTTTGATTTATAATATTGAACTAGCATTAATATATTTTCCTTTTGTGTGTTTCATTTTCCTTGAAAAAATGTTGCTTATAGGTCAGTTTAATCTAGTTTTACTTACTATTCAGCTAAATCCCTGAAAGCTGCAGTCTTGTTAATGAGTGCTACAAGGATATTAATAGCAACTGATAACAAAGCCACTAGGTCAAATGAATGCTTACTTAAGACAGCACTGTTTGTCACCAAGATAAAATGCCTTGTTAATGTTATGCATAAAATCAATCGATTTTAATTTTTCTGGCATCTGTTTCAGTTCTCCTCACTTATTAGTGACTTGCATTCATGGCTCTAAGAGAAAATTACTGAGAAAAAGGCTTGCTTCATCTCCAGCTGAAGCTGATCAGCTGGTCAAACTTTCAGAGGCCCAACAGCTGCTAAAAAATTGAAACAGTTAAGACAAGTTCAGATACAGCCCTGAAAACCCACATGACATGAATGCTACTATTCACAGCATCATATTCTCCAAATAAATAGCAATAAGTCTCAGCACATATAAAATTTCTAGACACACCTTGATAAATTCTTCATCATATCCACAAAGCCACAATAGATATTGTCCTCTTAGACTAGCTGCAACTGCAGCATTTTGGTGTCAGAGCCTTAAATAAGCACACAGCTCATCTTGCATAAAGTTGTCACCAGCAACATCCAAGCTTCATTTGAGCAACTCTGTTTTTTGCTGCTGAGAAGACCAGCCAGAGGCAGCTGGTAGACAAATCAATTTGAGCTGAAGCAGAGGTGAAATCTTACAGGACACAAATGTTCAGGCTGTGTACTGAAATACAGTGGGAACTGTATGAGTTTGCATGAAGTCAAGAATCGCACGAGACTGTTGTAACGTAAGACAGATGGCACACAAAGTATGACCTGCCAACTGTACTGACTGTATGACCAAAATCTAGATAACGACCAATAGTCACAGCACCACGTTATTCTTTCTAGAAATCCTTTGCATGTTATTAGCAGTACTGTAACTTCTCAAGTAAACTATCTTTCCATCTGATACTAAATAACGAAAACAAAGTACCAAATCTCTACAAGCTGGATATGTGGAAAATAAATCGAAGTAGAAATACAAATGACAAAATAATTGTTAGTTTCAGGCTATAATGCAGACACAGTCAATAAACACATAGTCATCCTTTCATGGAAGTTAGATGCTTCAAGTACAAAAATGAGAAACACAAAAGAAATCAAATTGCAGCTAGATGATAATATATAAAACATGATTTACAAAAGACAAGAAATTGTACAGAAATAAAGATGGCAAAGTTCAGCAGCAGTACAGATGAAGTAACTATGGTGACCCTGACTGCATGAGAAAAATCTGTACAATTTCTTAATATTTGGAACTTAACATACTGTGCAATATGCACATTTCCTCCAATATACTTTTAAATTTTCACGCAGAGTATAGTTTGTCCTACAGAAACCATCTGAAACAGACTGTTCTCTTCCATAATGGCACACACAAATCGGAAGTTGGAAGAAGAAACCAAGGAGAATGGCAGAGTCAACAATGAATGATGGAAAGGAAAGGGCAGTGCCAAGTGGCTGAAGTAATAAATATTGTTGTTTTTTTTCAAGAGTAAATTGCTTTTGCACCTTTAGGTTTCCACTGAGATGTATTTTGAAATGTACGGAGACTGTAAAAGATAAAGTGATTTATAGAATATATATATCCAGAATGTGTAGAAACAATAACACACGATCAGTGATTGTGGTATGCTTCATAGAGACTGCTGCGAAGTTGTATCTTTCACATTAGGAGAGCACTGCACAATCCAACCTGAGACTGACCTTCAACACAATCTGTAATTGACTATTTGTTCCGAAGGCAAAGTTAGAGCAACAGGTACAGTATGCTGAAGGGAATTACTAGCTGTGGATGCCACACAGCAGGCCAGAAAGAGAGATTTAAGGACTTAAGATTAAAGAATAGGAAGGGACTTTAAAATGTCCTTCTAGAACAAGGATGAACAAGATTACCAACAGCTGAAAGAGATGACCAACCATTCCAGTGGCTCTGCTGTTACTCTATAAACTGTCTAGTTAGGGAGGCCAAACGAAAAGAAATCCAAAGTTAACCAGTAGTTGGAAAGGGGAATCCTTTTTGATTTGTTTCTTAACAGAAAACACTACTGGGAGGAGGAATACATATTCTTATTTATATACAACTCATCAATTTCCTAAGTGTTGTTATACCTCTTATACTTATCTTCTATTAAAACCACTACAATTGTCTATTGTTTCTCATAAGGAGAATTTTTGTGCAAGACACCATTACATCAGTAGATACAACATTTTAGAGCCATGCAAAACTACAGATTTCAGTTTCATTTGGAAAAATGTATCTTTGATTATATCACAACTGGAATGAGTATGATCATTTCATAAAATCATTATTGAAAATAAATATGTTACCCAGACAGGGGCAAAGCAGATCCGTTCCACTAATCATTCTCTCCCCTGCATACCGAGGCAAGAAATAAGAGTAACAGGAATATTTCAGATTGGACTAGATCATACTGTTCCAATACATTTCCTTTACAGTTTCATCAGCTACTTATACAATCCAGTTTCTTATTACAGGTTTTCTGAAGCTGTATTTGAAATGAGCACGATTCTCTGTTTCAGCAATTCAGAGAATCTTGAGTACAGCTTTCTGATAGTGTCTGCACAGAGCTGCTTACTAAAACTGACCTTCAGGTTACAGAAAAACTTTTTTTTTAATACTTCATTTTGTCTCTTAAATTATTGCATTTTGAAGCAGACATTTCATTTTTTTACAAAAGACATTTATTACATGATAGCTCTGTATGAAAGTTTATGAGTATTTTCTCAGCTATGTTGTTTCCTCAACAATTTTTTCCCACGATCTAAGTTGTCTAAGATACCAGTTAAAAGCTGCCCACCACAATCCGACATATTAGCTTCAGAATGAAAAAACACCAAGCACTGACTTGCTGTTTTGAATTAAGGAAAGATTTCATTTTATTAAAGCATTATATTATTGTGCTGTAGAAAACTTTGATTACTGCTTCCTGCTCTAAATTTCTGCATTTTCTTACATTTTGCATAAATAGAGAATTCAACTGGAGGTAACAAGACCTGCTCAGTATTTTCCTTCTGTTGTATCCAAAATTTTGAATATTGAATAAATTATTGGGAATGAAAATTACAGGTAAGAGGGAATTATTGTAGTAACTGATGAAAGAAATGTAAGACCACTGATACTCAAAAACAGACTTGCCAAGAACCTGTGGAAGCAGTGGAGATATGTGTATGCATGTGGTACCTATGAAGCAGATGTTCTCCAGGAAAGAAAATTCCCAGTTGTCCTTTAAGGGAGTTTTGCAGCTGTTCTGTACTATTTGATTCAAGTATTACATCATTAGTTTTAGATTTATTGTTTTGGCTAGTTTTGGAGATAAGATGATTACTTATTTTATTTCAGTTGAGAAAAGAAAGTTAAACATTAAATAGCCCTGGAAGGTAAGAATAGCACCAAACTGTAAAGGAAAGAACCATATGCTATATGTGAAATGCTGTGGCCATGCTCTAAATTTAACATATCAAGCCATGATTAAGTATCCCCAGGTCACCTATAAAACACTCAAAACTGCTCTCAAAATTAGTGACAGTCATGAGATGATGGCAGAGGCCTTCAAATGAAAACAGAGGATGATACTGGAAACCCCAGGGATATAATTGCTGATAGTTAATTACTGTCACTACAGGAATGTGACCAAGAATCTGTCTTATGGATAGTAAGGAGAACAAAGAGCAAATATACATGTATAAATAATTGTATATGGTGAAATCAAAAACAAACAAAGAGAAAGCACATGACCTTCGGTAGTGAACATGCAGAGGTTCTATGTGAAAAAACATACAGAGTACTTTTGTATATGAAGTATAACAAACACACAAAATTCATTCATTATACTCAGCCTGCAATTTTGCCTGCAATGATCATTTGTATTCACTGGACTATCTGAGTGCTAGTCCAGAATGCCCATTATGTCTTGCATAATTCTCCCAAAACAGATTGTTTCAAGATACCATTGTATTATGGTAAAAGCTACGGATCATAATCTTCGTTTATATTGCAGAAAGGAATATTTCTTTCATACTGTGTTTTGTACTTTAAAGGTTATTAGCTGAACCTAGCTTGATTTAAAAAAAGTTGAGAAAGAGTAAATAATTGTATATTGGATCAGTAAAAATACACATTTAAAAATTTCTCTGTGTTATTAATATCTCTATGTATTAATATCCATGACAGATCTGAAACACTCCCCATCTTCTAAAAAACCAGACATTAGGTAAGCTCTAAATCTTAACTGCAAGACTAGTTTGTAATAACTAGAAGAAAATTTAACATGACCTATTAAGGAAAAAAACAAAACACAAGAAACACAAACTTTTACGTTTTTAATATGCAAATTTATATTCTCAAAATTAACACTAATTGGACCATATAATATTCTACAATGAAAGCACTACCTTTACTATTATTATTTTTCCTGCAAAAGTGTCTCCCCTTGAGAATAGAACAGGTAAAATGACTTCAAAATTACATTAAGAAGAGATTGTGGTTCATGGTCTGGAGTCAGCATATCCATCCATATGTAACATGGAGTTATGTAACTCCATCTGCATGGAGTTATTTCACTGAGAGAACTCTCTAAATCCCTCTCACTAAAATATCAACTAAATTATCTTATAATTCAGATTTCTTATTTCTCAGATCAAGTGAACCTCAGATACCCTATATTTATAATGGCCTTTTGGAATTCAGAAGAAAATAAATACTTGTGACATTGAATATAATTCAGAAAAACAGTTGCCTAGACAATAATTAAAAGTTAAAGCTGTGATTTGCAATGACTATCAGAGGAGATTTAAAATAAATCTTTGCAATCAATATACAAAAGAGTCCCTTAGAAGCAATAGCTTAGGCTGGTAATATAAACAAACCCTCAAGGCTACAATAGACATTAATTTAAGACCAACTTCCCCAATGCTTATTCCCATTAGTTATTACCCTTTCCTGCAGGTCCCATTGAAACGCTCGTCTCTAAAAAAGAAAGGTGCTACAATTAAAACTTACCTACCTCACGGCAATTTCAGTACAACTAAGCAATTGTACAAGGTAAGAGATAACTAACAAATACTTGGATGTTAGCAAAAGCAACAAAAATATTTTTAAATTAATATTTGACAAATATTTGTTTCTGAAAAGCTATTAGTTCTATGATGCCCTCACTTTTCTAAGCTCCTTTCATTTCCTGCTCTTCTGCATTATATTTGGTTAACTTTTCCAGTTTCCTGCATACTTGATATTCTTTGCTTAATGAACCTTTAGTTCATATGTCTATGGAGAAAAAAAATACATCACTGCAGTTGATACTGCTTCATCCCCTCAATAAATGACTGCTTCTTCTCCTAAGAATGGTCCTTCTAATTCAGGAGATGGGGTCGGTGCCATTTCGTTATCAGTCATATTGCTGCTGATCCCATTCACGGAACAGAAAGAAGAAAATCTGTCTCAACACTTACGCAATTATGACTAGTCAGAAAGAACAAGGAAGCATCATCCCTAAAAATAACACCTACTTTTCTTTTGGCTATTCTTCTATCGTGAATGAAGCCAAAAGCAAATGGAAACAAACCTGAACAGTGAGGAACTTCAGATACTAACAAACTCCTAACTCATTTCTAAACACTGAATTTAAGGGGTGGGGGAACAACAATATTTCTCCACATAACTCTTCTTTTTGCCTAGACCTCTAGACCTTATGACAGATGAAAACGTAAGACTACTTATAGAATATGCTATGAGTAACTGCCAGTGACGAAGAATACCAAATATAACTGTGATGTTTGCTTTTCAGAGTAATCGCTGTTCACACAAAGTATAATGTGATTTTCAAAACCTTTACTATTTGGCATCCTATGAAAAAAAATACTGCTCTCCTATTCAGATTTCCACCTGAATACAACTTACTTTCATTTAAGCTTTCAAAAATACAGTTAATGATATACATACGGGTTTGGAAATGGGAGGCATATGGGAACCAAAGGAGGATTGCTACTAATCCTAGCACTGCAGTCATCTTCCTGTGAAGGAAGAACCCCAGTATCTCAAATGAAGTGACTGAAGGCAGCCCTCTAATGGGGACTACGTGAAGGTATTTTAACACACATAAAATAAGAGTGCGAATAAACTGAACAGTATTTTACAGGTTAAGAAGCAATTATTTCACTATTTTCTATTATGCATGCTTAGCTTCTTACAATCATGAAAGATTAAACTTGACCATGACATTTACAAGTCCCAAGTGCATTTTCATTGCTCCTTACATGCATAAAGGTCACAAAGGAGCATTAAGTGTGGGTAATTGCTGGAACATAAATATGACACTGCTGGAATACAGCATACAAAGGAATACATCTATTAACAAATAGAAGAAATTCCAAGTTGATGGCTACAAAGTTAGACATGTTTTTTTTTGATAAAATACTTGCTCAAGATATGTCACAAACTATTGACTGGGTGCAGATTGCATGAACAGCTGCACATCTTATGGTAGAAGATAATGATGTATATGAAAGAACTTTAATTTAATATTAAGCTGATATAATGTGACTTCCTGATGTTCAACACAGTATTTTTAGGCTAAGAAATACCCCTGCTTAGTTACTGAAGCAGCAGAGCTCAACTTTAGTCTCAAGCACTCCAATTCTATCAGTATCAGACTGTAGAATTTTTAGCTTTGTCTCTTAATAAAAGTTACATCAGTAGCTTAAACTGGAACAGTGATGAGCACTTCTCACTGAAATAATTCATCTATCAATTCTCTGTTATTCGTAAATTCTGCAAAGCACGGGCAGCACCATGCTTCCATAGAAGATAGAGTTTTCTTCTTCATTAAAAAAAAAATAATAATAAAAAAATAGGACAATCTTTTTTATGCTGTTACATGGCCCGCAAAGCAACAATCCATGCTGTTTAAAACTCTGGCTAAGGCAAATCCATAGCACCAGGACAGTCACCACAATCTTTTGCCACAGAAGCAGGAAGGAAACTTTCTTTTCATTCCACTAGTGTTTTTCTCCAACCCTATTAGGTTGCAATCTTGGTTTAAGAATCACAGGCATATTTCGTAAAGGTCCTGTCTTTTTTCCTAGGGAATCTTTTAGCCAAATTGTCCTGAACATAATACAAATGCTGCATTCATTAAACTTTAATCGTGACTGAATTCACATTTTTATCATTCAGGTGAATGTTTCAAATATTAGGGATACAAAGAGTTTGCATGAATATTTCATTATCTTTTTAAACTTGCCAACACTGGCATTTGGGGAGATGTTGAAAAGAAGAAAGCAATTATACATCTTTGAACAATATATTTTATAGTGACCTATGTTAGCCACTGCTTTAATCTTCTCTTCCTACAGCAAGCCCTTTAGCCAGGACTTCTGCAGCATACTGCTTCATGTATTTTACCTTTTTTAAGGAACACATCATTACTGCCTAACTGAGTTTATCACTGAGCTGTCTGTCATTGTGTTAAGGACCAGCAACTCTTCCTTCCAGAACTGCGCCCAGATCCAAGTGTTGCATCTTCCTAAAAGTCCCACATATTCAAGGTATTGCTCGTGTTGCTGAAGTGTCCAGCCCTCTTGCTGCCACTTCTTTTGGGCTGCAATTCATGCTTTCATTCCCTTAAAACTTTATTCAAGTGTATGTGAGTTCCTGAATAAACAGACTACCTACTAGATTATGTCCAACTAACCAGAATTTCTTTGTCTGAACTTCTGTTGCGAATCTTACCCCTCCTGAAGGGCAAACTTTCCTGCCCAAGGCAGGGGGCTTGGAGCTATACGGTTTTTATGGCTTCCAACACACACCATTCTGTGGTCCTATGATTCCCTTCTTTCAGCAGCTCTTCTCCATCCCACAGCCTTACTGAATAACCCCTGAACTTTCTTTTCCCCCAACAGCAGGAATGGCTGAAGTAAACAGAGGTGAGTTTGATCAGCCAATTCCCTTAAAGCTTCCATGTAGCCCTCTAGCCACATGTAAAATGAGTTACTGTTAATTCTACAGTGAATGTGGCTTCTCCTTCAGGCAGAATCTAAGGAGGCTAACACTAGACCTAACACTGACAAAAACTATAGCTAAAATACCGCATCTGAATCCCCTATGAGGAAAAGAATCCTCACATATCCTTATCTGTTAATTATAATTCTAATTAGTGGCTTTAGCAACTTCTGTTGCATTGCTCCCTCATGTTCCGGAGACACCTCTGGGAGTAAGAAATCTGCAGTTGGAAAGGGATGCTGGGGCAGTCAATCGTTCCATTAGATCACATGAACTGCATAGGGAAAAAAAATTATAATAAATGCATTCAGTTTGCTGCTCTGCATGCTGTAGCATGAAAACCCCTGCAAAATCACAGAGGATATGTTTAAGAGAAGAAGCCCCAGCAGTCAGTTCCCACTACCAGCTACAATGCCAAGGAACTAAGGTAATACACTTATCATAAGATTTTTATTTTTTTTTTGTATGAGCCCTTTTTTAATGTGATATCATAATAAAAGATAAAAGCAACTTTTTAGCTCCACCATATCCCAACCTTCACTTCCAAAAGCAGTCATTTTTAAGAAAGGCAATGAAATATATTTCCCTTAACCCAGAAGTGCCTCCCATCTCTTTTACTACATACCACAACAGCAATAGTTCAAGAGCATTAAGAGTTGCACAGTGTCACCGATACCCCTTGCAAAGGTGATTTTGCATTTGCAACACCAATACTTAGTCTGACAATCACAGTTTACCTTACTTTCACTGACACTTCCTCTTAGCTCTTCCCTCTGACAGACGGAAAAATTTAAAGTAATATAAAGTAATATAATTCACAGTAAATACAGGTACTGAAGAAGGTCAAGAAAAAAATCACATTGTGCTGAAAGAACTAATAATAAGAAGACGAGCTATTAAATACAGATTTCCTCACTAAAACAGACATGCAAATGAATCTAATGGGATTTTTCATTTTTAGGGGAGTAGTCTAAAACCTTTGCAAGCCTAGAGAAAAATACATCTGAACATCTAATTTAAGGAAAGTTTCTGCAATTATATCCCTGTCTGACAGAGTTGTGAAAAGAAACAGTCACAAACTTAAGACAATCCCATCTTTCTGCTGAACGACAAAACTTATCTTCATGCTTGACAGGCACAGCATTTTTTCACTTGTGTTCATTTAGGGTCCGACTGACATATCCCTACTCAAAATGAAATAGGTATCATTCTTAAAAACAATAATGTGAGAGTCAAGAACTAATTTTTATCAACCTGGTAAATGCTTTTGATTTTTAAAGCCCAAAATGTACTATGAACTTTTAATATTAGAAGGGTAATGCTGAATCCCTTCATCAGCTTGCCATATTCCAGAGAAAGAAATTGGGTAAATTCCTCAGCTGACACATACACAGTGAAATGCATGAGGCTTCGTGGATTTACAGCAAAGGAAAACTCAATCCAGAGACAGTTAAATGACTTGCCTACAGATACAAAATTAGTCATCAGCGGAGGTGATACAAATCTTGACAGCTCCCTGGCTCAGCCTACTTTGTCCACTGTGAGCTTTTTGCAAGCATGTTGGCAGAGGTTTGTTATTCAGCAAAGCCCTCTATCTTTGCAGTTAATTTTCTTGTCTCTGTAGCCATTGTTTCATTCCTTATTGCTCTAAGTGAGAAAGCGGTGTACAACCCTAACTGGCAGAATGTCACTTGTGTGTTTTTAAAGTTGCTTTGAACTTCAGTCACAAACAGCCGGTATTTGAGAACATCTAATAGTGGAAGATAGTTGAAATGCTGTAAAAGGAGTCAAATGTCTGAGATAAAAAAAATAATATGAAGATACAAGAAAAAGTAAGAGGAACTGAACCAGCTATGTTCTCATCACACTGTCACAAATGTTAAACCTCTTTAGTTCTCTCTTTAGTCCTGGCTGAACTTTTGCACATCACAATACCTTCTGTTCACGTTGTAATGGACGTCTCGCATTCTGAACAAGCAAAGATGGTAAGTACTCCGTATGTTAATTATAGGACCAGATGTTTTCTATAAATTTGTGTTAGCCTGAAATTTTTTTTCTACAGCAATGGATATGCACTTTGCTGTCTGGCCAATCCCTATGAGTTTGATTTCAATAGAGTTTTTCCTTACTAATGACTTAATGTCCTCAGGATTCACTTTCCAATATTTTCTTTCTTTTAAATGGAAAACAATACTTCTTTCCCAAGATAAAATTATGCTGGTCTAATGCTTCTTGTTATAAACTCATATCTATCTGTTTATAAACACAGGCACATGCCCCATCTAAATTTAAGGGGAAGGTTAAAAAAAAAAAAAAAAAAAGTCTTAGCCAGTTTGAAATGAAAAATAAAGACAAAAAGTTTTTTCTTGTTAAAATAATCTAATTCCAGCAACTGTGTGACACTCAAAATCACTGTGATATAGAGGAAAAGCCTGAAACATGGCAGGCCAGACACTTGAGTTACTCATACCAGAGAGCTGCTTTTAACAAAGCAGCAAGCTTTTTTTTAGTAGAAATTTGTTATCTCAACTCCCTACAGATTCCATCTGCCATGAACATGCTTCAGCACCAAGCCACAGGACCTGATGGGGAATGTTTCCTCACTTCAGGAGACTCCAAAGCTCCAGCACCACACACACACACCCTGAGAGGCTGAGGCTGTCTGAGTTGCTGCTGAAGGGGCTTAGGTGTAGAGAGAAGGCAGCTGGCAGAGCCAGCTGGATGCTTCCTGGCAATGCAGAGAAAACTGAGTCTCCTACCCTGACGATGAGAAGCAAAACACAACAGTGGAGCGAAGGAGCAGGAGAGGATGGCAGCCCTGGAAAAGACCCTGCTGGTGGTGGTGGGATGGGACAAGTAAATAGTGACTGCTGCAAGCAAGAGCCAACTCCCTCACTGCAGTCCTGCTTCCTCTCTCAACCACACAAGTTGCCACCCTGGCTTCAAAAATGTTGGCACTAATGAAGCCATCATCGGGAGGTTTATCTAATTGCTGCTTCCAAGAGTCTACTGCCAGAGGGAGGTTGCTTGTTTTCAGCTAGTCAGCCCCCAGAGGAAGCTGGCTCCAGCCTCAAATCGGTAAAAACTAGGTATCAGTTATTTGTCACAATATACCAGTGTAGAATTGCGTGGTAACTTAGAGAAATGCCAAAGGCAAAGCATTTGCAAATTGACAGGAGAATCATGTAGCACCCCCACAGAAAAGCAGCTTCTATTTTTAGCAGTGGCTGCAAGGCTTTACCTTTAGGGTGCTTCAGTAACAACCCCATTTCTCCACACTGCCACGGGAAACTCTGCTTGAAGCTCTCCCTCCGGGCACAGAGAGTCCAGCTGAAGGGGAATGTTCTTTACTCTTGCACTGTGGCCCTGACTTGAAATCAGATGGCCAGGTACAAAGGTAGGATCACTGAGGTGAAAATGAAGGTGAACTTCTGACTCAGCCAAAGTCACTGGAATGAGTAAAACACAACACAATTCCAGCTGTAGTCCACTAACACACACAACTCATTTTGCAACAAGCAGAATATGAGGAGAGAAAAGGCCTGGGTGCTTCCTTCCCTGTCAGACAAAAAAATCTGGTGGGAGAATATTTTCCCACACTAATGTTTTCTGTCATTGGTAAACTTTAGAAAAATATCACCTAACATCAGCTTCTCTTCTTTTTCCTCCCAGTTTGCCCTGGACTTTATACCACAAATCTGGTATGCAGCATTTGGCACCAAATCAACATTAAAAGAAAAATTATTCTGATCTCAGCTTGGAAGGAGAGCCCACGATTTAGTTTCATTTAAGTTTCTCTGAAGTGGTTCCAATATGAAAGCAGAAATTGGTGCCCTGTACATGCACATTGAAACAGGGCCCAAGAACAGCGTCTGCAGCACCAAGGTACAATGACTTCCACAGGCACTGGTGACATTTTCAAGAAATAACAGACAAAGGAGTGATATTTGCATGATTTCACACCTATTTTAGAGAAAGAAAAGAAAATAGAAAGGTTTAATCTGCCTTCGTATTCAAGTCCATTTTCCACAGGTGCTGACCAGGTGAACACTTTGAGACCAAGGCAGCAGTGGCTAACAGACCACTGTTGTGGTGAAGCACTGCAACAGGCAGATCTTTTGGGGTTAGCATTGTGTCCTTCAGTCCCACACGAAGACTGCAACCATCTCTACTGCTCTGCACATCAATTCCAGCCCTTCTCTGCTGTCCTCTATACAAACCTAGGCTATGCCCTGTGTATGTTGACACCAACAAAGCACATGAAGAAATGCAGAAAATTAGAAAAGAGGAAGAAACCCACACAACTGTCTTTTAAAATTGCCAAGAGTTCCAAAGAGGCCATCACATCTTTGACTTTCTTCTATGTACTGCATATATTTTTACAAAACACTTGCACATCTGCTGCATAAGAGAAATCAACAGCAATATGAAACTATACTTGCTGTTTAACCTAATGAAAAATTGAGAAAACATGTCCTGTGTTAAATTTATGTAGAAAACTGTTTTCTGTTGGAACTTTGACTAAATGCACAAATTATTTTTTTCTTTAACAAAAATTTTCTTAACAACTTCTTTTTCTTAAGATTTTTTTTTTCCTTAAATTATATGCTTATTTTAAACAAATATACAGGAAAATGATGTATAAGTGAATATAAACTAGATTAACTCAACACTAAAATAAATAAATAAATAAGGGGAAAAAAAGAAATGGGAACTTTTTTTTTTTTTTTTTTTTTTTTTTTTTTTTTGTAAGAAAGCAGTTTGGAGGCCCAAAATTGAGACTGCCAATTGCATTTTGCAAAAATTTACATTACAGTATTTCTTCACACAATTCATCCCAATGACTGACTAAATCAAGATGCCAAACAAGAAACAAAGAAACAAAACAGGGTATCTTGCCAGCAGAATCCACTTGTGCGGAAGGAGCCAAGCATGATAAATGATTTGAACACACCCTGCTGGAGCACATCCTGCACGACTCACTCGCTTGAGCAGCTTCCCATTGTACTCTGAGGCAAAACAATGTGACCCACCAACCTTCAACGACTTCACACGGGGCAATCTGTCACAGACATCTCACACAGAACTGCACACCACAGGTAAGGCCTGGCCTTCCTGGGAATTGCAATTACAAAGGCTTTTGCTTAGCTGAGTGTTTTCCTGGAAAGGGTAAGTGTGCTTAATTGAGCTAAGAGTAAAGCATGCAAATGAATAAGGCCCATAATAACACGTAACTTCAACTGGTAGGTGTGACTTGGCCTTTTTAATTTGTATTTTAAACCAGGCTATAATATACCATGCAACTTGCAGGGATTTGTGACTTGGGTTCATTTATACTTTTCTTTTCTCTAGAAGGTTTCTATGGAAAACATCTCTTGTTTTGGAAGACATTCCCTCAGAAACACCCCCACCTCATCATTTCAAAGAGAGACAGGCTGTTAAGGCATATCAATTCAATCTAGACCTACGTCTCAGTGTCTGAATGAGGTAAACTCTGCTACAAATGCTCATACCAGTAAATACAGCTGATTATAACGATAGCAGTGGTTATCACTTCTTACATTCTTGTTGTCCTTGTGGAAAACTACAACTGGAAAGGAAATGGTGAGATGTGGAACATACTTCTTGGTAATACAAAGCATTCAAGTCTCACTTGATATGGTATCCTGTATAGCTTGACTTGTTTGTTGAAGATGTAGCTTAAAACCTATACCTAAAGATATATTCCATGATATTTCTAATGAAAACCACTATGCTTTTAAAGAAAAAAATGAGGTTTGGGGATTTAGATTAATAATAGAGAGAAGTAAAAATACATAATTCTTTGGCTCAAACCTTTTCATGCAAAAGCATACCTTAAGCCTAAAAAGTAGCTTATTCAACACCACTTGGCTCATATTTAGACTCATATAGTTTATAGATAAAGAATGAAATACTTCTATTTTCCAAATATTTGGAGAGATACGGCTATTTAAAGCAACACTTGAGAAGCAAAATCTTGATAAAATATAACATCTTAAAACTATGTGCACTTTCACATGTTTACTGTATATTCACAGTTAGTCTTCAGAGTATTTCCCATGACACTTTCCTGTCCCTGAACAGTGGCATATTTTTCACATTTTTAACACGACAAACATTTTGCCATTGAAATTTTACTGCTTCACTTGTGAGCGTAAAGATTTATAGCTGGTCTCAGAAGCATGACTAGCACAAGGGTATTGCTCTCAGAAATCACTGAGAAGTTGTAGATTAGAAAAACATTCACATTGACCATTTCTGTGATTTTAGCCTTTGTTAAAATCCTGAATCTATGATTAGAATTTGTCTGCATTAGTAGTCCTTTGGTTGCAATAAATTAAGGATCCTGTCGTGCTGAATGAAAAACTGCAGCTCAGATACAGCAAAAGGGGTATATAAAAACCCTACAAAACACCCATTCTTCAAAGGGTTTGGTCCTTTACTTTGTATCTGGCCATTTAGTTAAAGGGGACTCAGTTTCAGAACCAATCAATACTGTGATTTTCATGGAGGTCATTAGGATCACTGTGCATTTCAAATCATTCACACTCTAAACAGCATTCCAAATAAAAATCTTATAACCCCAAATCATGGAAACCCTGGTGCAACTGCTTTTCAACCACAAAGAAGTCTGAAGAAGGGGCTTTCTAACTGGAGTGCTGTGGGGACTTCAGTTCTCGCCCAAGGCAGTGTGCACAGGAGCTGGGTTCACTGCACCCCTCATCATCCCATGACATCTGAAAATCAAATCTCCCATCTCTAACGGGAGCTTCTTACCTGGCTGGTGACAGGTCACTCTGGAAAAGAGAATGGGACTTCCATACCAGCTTCCTTTGCTCAATCTGGGCCACTGTGAATTGAAGACAAGAGACAAGGGCCATAAATACATCATTTAAGAAGTAGAGAAGCTCTGTAGCCTTTTGCTTCGCAGCCTTGTGGAGCTGTCAAACTGCTGCAGGGCAAGATTTTGCATACAAATGAATGCTGCAGGGTGATTGCCCCAGCATAATTATGGCTTCTATCCAGCTCCCACTTATCTCCTCCCCAAATTGACAAGAGTAAAAAATGGTATCTGAATATGGGAGGAAATGAAGAGGATACAGCTTGGGATTTAAATAAATGAAGTTACTGCCCATTATTATAGGACTTGCAGAGTAGATTAGCCTGCACGCAGCCTCCACGCAACAGAACTCCACCACTACCAACACCTGAGGTAACCCCCTGCTCAGGGAAATCCCTCTGGTAATGCCATCACTGTTAGCTTCATGTAATATTCAAATATATTAAAAAAATATTGCAAGCTGCTTGGGGCAACTGGTTGTGGACAGATCACATCTTTACCTCAATTCAATGATATAATTCTTATGGAGGGAAAGGATTATTTATATTTTTATTCTTTTCATTGCTAATTTTCCTAATAAACTGCCAAGATTAAGAACTATGTCAAAAGCCAAATTTCACATGTTAAGCGTGAGGAAAAACTCAGTAGAATTTGATTTTCCTCATCGTTGGTTCTTTCATATCCCAATAATCCATTTTTGGGACAGATTCTAATCTCAGGCGCAGCATGAGCATCCCAACATACCTAAGAAAAATCTGTTACTGTGCATCATGCGTGCTATTAGAATCTGGCCCTTCTATTGTAGCTGGAACATTTGCATCAAGTTCTTGTGACTTTTTATAATAACCATATTTTCTAATATTTGCAACTGTGCACATTTTTGCCTGAATTGCCTTCCATTCCACAGATGGCAATTATGAAAAGCCCTCACATATGGCATCTACAAAAATAAATTTGTCTAAGGCTATGAACGTACAAATGCACCACAAAGCACAGCGCTCTATCGCAGTCTCTGTACTGAGAACTTGAGCCCTGCCTTCTTCCCTGCCCCTGCAATGAAGTGAAGAAATAACATCAGATCCTGCATCAATACCAAGCGCTGTAGATCACGATGACTTTTCCTCCATTTGCCTTTTTTGAGAGCAAATGAAGTTTGACTGTACCCAAGAAACCCTCTGGACATATGCTTAACTTTACATAAAGGATTAGCCTCAGAGACAGCAATGACATCTAACCATTTAGACAGATTAGCACCACATTTTGGTTGGATTTTATTTATTTGTTTTAAATATTGACTCCATACGAGGCATAATACAGTCTCTGCAGCAGGTGGCCTTTTTTGAACCCCAGCTTTCTGCCCCTTTCTCTAAGCTGCGAGGCCAAACCTGAGTCCTGGCCCAGCCCAGCTCCCCCTCCACCTGCTGGCAGGCCACCTCCGACCCCTGCAGAGCAGAGCCAGTGGGCTACAAGGGGGCCACCAGGAAGGGGAAAACACACACCGACTATTTGCTCTCGACCATTTTATTTCCTTAAACAGGGCAGATTTAGATGAGATATTAGGAAGAAATTCTTCACTCAAAGGGTGGTGAGGCACTGGCACAGGCTGCCCAGAGAAGCTGCGGATGCCCCATCCCTGGGGGTGTTCAAAGCCAGGCTGGATGGGGCTTTGGGCAACCTGGGCTGGTGGGAGAGGGTCCTGCCCATGGCAGAGAGCTGGAACTGGATGAGCTTTACTGTCCCTTCCAACACAAGGCATTCTGTGATTCTATGAGTCTATGATATTCTCTTGTTTGCTCATCTTCTCTTAAACACTTCAGTTAACTCAATTTCAGTTTCAAATACCAATTACTTTGTTTTCAAAGGGCTGCTCAATCTAACTTCTATGTGTATGTCTTTTTTTTTTTTATTAAATCCAGAGATAAAGCACTCGTAGCCTCTCATTTTAAATTACCCATAGTTCCTTAGACAAAGCATTCTTTAATGTAGTCCTCCAGTCTAAATAATATTTTGCTTATAGCTATGGAGCCTGTACAAATGCAGCATTTCCTTTATTACTTTCCATGCATCTGAGATCAATGCAGCTTTCTGTATTATTTAATGGTCATACAATTTCAAAATGTTAAGTGCCGGATAAATGTATGCTATTATTTTGCCTCACTTTGATGTTCATAGCACTTTCATTTTGATTTTTCACCTGCTGCTGACTGGACTGTCACCCAATGCTGGCCTTAAGATTTACACTTGTATTTATGTAACGGTTTTCAGGGTTGCAGATCCAGCTCCAGAACCCATTTCAACTTCAAGCAGATATCTAACTCTGTTCTCAGTTCTTTTTTTTTTTTTTTTCTGGTTTATTTTTTGCAGGTGAGAACTTTTTTTATTTTTATATTATTTTTTTCATTTGTTATATTTTTTTTTCAAAATTTCTCTGAAAGACAAAATACAGATTATTCTATTGAGGACATCAGTATTCTGGTGCTCATTTTCCTCATTTTCAAGTCAGCTGTCTGACTACATGCTATTCGTTTGAGAAAAATATATACCAAAACGGCTGAGTCCAAAACCTGCGCTGGTGTAAATCTGCAGAACTTCCTTGGAAGCAGTGGCACTCTGCCAATCTCAGTTAAATCTACAGCAGGTGGTGATTTGACCTAAAAGTGTTAACCCTTCTACTTGTCTTTAGCAAACAGTTCATTAAAAAAGGTGAAATCTTTTCCCGTTCCTCAGTAGACACTTTATTATCCCAAATAGCCACCAGAAAATTGCAATCTCCTCTTATGTTGCTGGCTACTGCTCTAATGACTTTTTTTTTTTTCCTTCTTCTTTTCTAGCAGCTTTAGGAATGCCTCATTTGCCTTCATCTGGCCACTTGTAAAGGCTGAACTCTTCATCACTGAACTTTTTGTCCTCCAACATTTCTGTCCTGCTGAGTCAGCATCCCCTCACACAGTTAAATCATCTCTATTCTCACAGGAGGCTACCAGACCCCCTTCTCCTACTGCTTTTCTCATCAAGTACAAAAGCAACCTTCAAGTCTCTGAGCCAAATACAGTTGTCTCAATACCAGGAGACTATTTGCTCTGGTTTAGACTAATGAAATCCTAGACTTCAGTAAGTTGCATATGATGCACATCAGCCCACAATGTAGCTCTCAAGTAACTTTCTCATTATACACCAATATAACTGGTTTTCCCCCTTTATGCCCCTTTCCCTCTGGTAGTTACCACCTTTTCTTAAAGAATATTCCTCAGATGTACAGTTCTCCTACCTCCTCTTTTTTTTCAACCTCTGAAAATATACCTCTCACTTGCTCACAGCAATACTGCAATTTTCTATTTGTTCCCCAGCACCTTTTCAACTTTGTTCCCCTCATCACAACGTTAATGCTACTGAAAGACTAACAGCTCTGTTTGCCATCCTGCCTTCTCATGCTGTTCAACATCAAAGCTATCTCAACAGCTGCTTTAGTTCCTGTACATCTAAACCACTTAATTTGCATTACACCATTAAAAAACAAACAAACAAAAAACAATAATTAAGAGTAACTTGTTTTTCAAGTAAATGCAGAAAAACTCAACACTATGAATTTCAGCTGAAAGAGTCATCAGACTATACCCATCCATCTCACTTAGGTTCCTTCAAATAAAGCCATCAATATAGGGTGAATGTTCCGATGAGGTAGGCTGGCCTGTTTTACACACCAGTTCCCAAATACAGCTTTGCAATGGTTAAGTATTGGCATGAGTTCACCATGAGATAGTGCTCAGAGTCAGAATGGCATTCATGCTCTCCGTTTGGTTTTCCATGCATCCAGGCAGCAGTTCTCAGCTCGCATACACGGGGGAGAATTTAAGCCAGAAGCCTCTGAAGGCATGGCAACACACGGTGGCAGCAGCCCGAGGCCGTATAGAGAAAGACGCATTTTACAACATTACTGTGAACATTTTAAATCAGACTATAAACACTCATGGATGGGGCCGTATTTTACTCTGGTCCTAAGTGAAGGGTGAGAGACTCTCTGGGTGTATAGCGCAAATAACATTGATAAATGTTGTTCTAACACTCTGCTTTAAATAACTGTCTTCAGGAAGAGTAAAGATCACCTGTCTAGACAAAAACCCTGGTGTTGTTTTTTTTCTTTTCTTTTTTTCTTTCTGTCTGGACAGAAAAGATTCAAATATCATTGAAGACTACAAAATGGAGAAGAGGGGAAAAAGCAAAAAGGCAAAGAGGAGTAGCAGATTTGACTTTTTCCTGAGTACAAAGAAAAATTAAAAATAAAACACAACCTAGACATGTTAGAAGCACAGGAAAATCAGATGCTGTTGTAACCATGAGCTAACACCCACACTTGTATTGATTACTACCTGCATATTTAAACCAAGATCATACTGTTGCCTGGAACATCCAGCGCTCCTGCTGTGACCCCCAAAAATAAATTCTTTCACTACAAGTAAAGTTCACTGTATTCCTGCAAGCTCTAATTTCATCAACCCATTTCTCTGTGAGAAATGTTTTATTCAATATTCCGTATTTCATTCATCTATTTGTAATGAGAAGTGAGCTCACATTAATATTAATGAACTTAATGACTGATGAATGGAATGCATTTCTTGTCGAATGACCTGTTGTAGATGTTTCAGCAATGCTAGATGCTGCTTTGCACAACTTCCTTTGGTAGCACATCAGCAGAGGTCTGACAGGTAGGATGCTGTCTGAAGTAATTCACATCATGGGCAATTCTAATAGGACTCCTCACCAGATTCAAATGGCTGCAGTATCTCTTTGAAATGTATGAAATAAAGGTTCCTAATGTGACTCTGTCATTGCACATTTATCAGCTCAAGTTAGCAGTACTGGCACAATCCTAATTCTTCCATACGGATGTGGGCTGTGCATGCGGCTTGCTGCTCACTTCGTCTAACAGAGAAATGCACAAAGTATTACTTACTGCACAACATAGTTTAAGTAAGGTCAGGAGGTCAGCTTTCTCCAGGATGCTGTGATAAAACAGGCTGGAACAAGCTCCTGCCATGTCAGAGATGGAAGAAAAGAATATTCTAATAACCACACTCAAATACATGTACAAGTTCAAACCAGAATTTTAAACACACAGTGGTGACTTGATCTTTCTATTGGAATTCAGTATAGCTGCTACTTAACATGTGAGACTTAGATCAATTACTAGAGCTTTCTTCCTGTCCTGTAGCACAGACTTTTTGACTTTTTTTTTTTTTTTTTTTTTTTTTTTTTTTAAGTCTCAGATCATTTCTGGCTCCCTAATGTCCAAACGGGAAGATAGGTCTGAATAAAAAATCCACTCAAAACCTAAATAGCTGCACTATGGACCACCTGGCCATGCTAAGCCCGATCTTTCTGAGTTCCAGCCCCAATGGCAATGGATTAATACTTAGGAATGAAGCCACAGTTGACTGAAGTAGTCCAATTATCATGAGAAGCAGCAGCCCATCTGCTACCTAGCAGTGGCCATGGAAACGCGTCACTTTTGCATACCTCACTGCCTTGCATTGAACTCCGTACCTCTGTCCTAGCAGTCAGAGCACTGCAATCTGCTGGCGTATTTCTGAAAGAAAAGAGTGCACGCAATGGCAGCATGCTCACTGCAGTATTTCCACAAAGCTGAAAGGTGTTCTAGAGAAGGGCATTCCTTCCTTCCTTCCCTTCCCATTACAGACAAGGTTTGTCTGCTAGAACAGCCCAGTTCCAAACACAGATGGAAGAACTTAAGTTGAGATGTCAACTGCTTAGCCATCCTGTACAAACTGCCAAGTACAGGTCATCCAGCTTTCCACTGATACAATACCAGCTAAATGCAAGACAGAAAGGAGTGCAGTTATCCTACACAGATGATCTTCAAAATCCAGTTCTCCAGAACTTGAACTGTAACTAGGCTTACAGGTCACTGAACTTCAAAAAAAAAAAAAAAAAAAAGAAAAAAAGGAATGCAATAATCTTATACCTCACCTTAAAATTAATATATATATGGCAATGAAAGAGGCAGGGCAATTCAGTGCAGCACCATTTCTCTTGCCCACTACTCTGCTGAATACTCCAGCTATGTGCAAGGCTAAAGCAAACATGCAATTCCTATTTCATGCTGTATATAGTAGCAGAGTTTGATTTTTCAGCCATTGCTGTAACATATCAATGTATTACTGATGACATGACTCCTCTGCCTTTGGTCAGACCAAAGGTCTATTCAGCACAGCACACTCTGGCAGCAAAATTGCATCTAACCATCAAGGTGTAGAAACTATGTAAATTGACACATTCACAGAATTATCTGAAATACCTTACAAGTGGTAACAACTAGTTCAGCACCCTCTACATTGTACATTACATGTACAGAGCGGGACTGGTTCCTCCCATGTACAATGCTTCACATTTATCAACAGCACATAGCATTTACTATTTGATCACCCAATCACTTGTTATGAGAACCCAATATACTTCCTCACAGCCACTTTAATTTTCACTGCCACAGATAATGTCATATTCAGCAAATGCCATCTCTCTGCTCTTCTTTCCCAAGACTACCAATAGGCAGTGAGATTTCTCTGGGACATGCTCACAGCCTCCCTTCTCAATGAAAACTAGGTATTTAGTCCTTTCTTTGACTTCACATCTTCTATTAATCTGAAAGATTTAATTTCTTTTTATCCCTTGACTTTTTAGTTCATTTAAAAGCTTTCAGTTAGTGCTTTCGTGTGAACTTTTTGGAAATCCAAATACAATTCTATACCTTATGGCATCATCTAATGACATATGTTTTAAAGAAGGAGGAAATTAATTTTACTCTATCTAATTTTCATCAACAACATTATAATGTCTTAATACATTTACACAAGCTAGATAGAAACAGAAAAAAGCTACTTCCTTTGGTCACGTTACAGAAAATAAAACCATCACAATAAAAATAATCAGAGTCCACCTTAATGATGTTAGGGGTTACAAACTTCTTTTCCAAGGAGTGTGATTAAGCTTCCTTCCTACAATGTATATTTACCTGCAGTGTCAACTGAGATCTGGTGGGATACTTGTACAGAGAATAATTTATTTCTTTGAAAGCCCATGGACAAATTCTGCCCCCAAAACAGCTTTCCTTCATTCTTTCCTCTTGCTCCCCAAAAATACACCGTTTAAACCCTCTCATAACAGGAGACACAACAATACACAATTTAAATAGTAGCCATAGCTTCTGGGAACTCTACAAGTAATACCTCTTTTCACAAGGAATGAAAATTACACAATAATGTAGAAAAATGTGAGAAAAATATCCTCGAGCTCACTAGAAAAAACAAAGTGTTTTCCACTTAAAAAGCAAGGAAAACAAACTGTGCAGAGCCGTGGGAGTAATAAAAAAAACTGCAGGAGCAAAATATATAAGATACGGCAGTGTGCCAAAGCATCAGGAATAGACAATAATACAAGATGGAAATACCTAAAAGGCTCTCATGGCCAATATGAACCAGTTTCCAGACATATAGAAGACAGTTGGGGTATTAACTCTGGCAACATTTCCCTGCTTGCCATGCCAACAGAATAATGAAAAATGAAACAATGATTGATTGAACCGCACATGACTTGCCATGAGATATCAACTGTATTACTTAAGAAACTTAAATGGATTCTCAGTTGCTTTGCTTTGTAACTAGCTAGTGTTTTATTTTTCACCACTTTAGAACTGCAGTGTGGAGATGGAAGTGGGTTTTACAGCCCTGCTTTACTGTATTTTGTGTTTCAGACACTGGGATGCTAAGGCATAATGCAGAGTATTACAAACAGATCAGCGGAAGCCTCATGCCATAAAGCCCACATTTGGCTTTTAATTGTGTAAATGCTGAAAACAGGCTGAATACACATGTTACACAGAAATGCTACAGGGCAAGCAGATTCTGATGAGCTGGGCTGTAAACAGGTCCATATCCAGAGCTCCATAAAATGTTGCAGGTCCTTGTTCTGTCATCCTGAGTGGTATCATCAGGTGTTCAGTGTTTTCTCTTGGGAAAAATACACAAAACAACCAAGCAAATAAACCCCACCTGTAGTCTCTCTGATACTCGTTGCCAAAATTGTGAAAGGCAACAAGTAATTGCTTCAAAAATACAGAGAATCCCAAGAAGCCTGATGGGTAATGGCTCTACTTACAGCAACGCTATACGTGCAACTTCCCCAGTGTTAGCCAAGATTACCAAGTGAGTTGGCAGATCCCAGCACATTTTTGATATTAAAATGCTGGGAAGCTACTTAAATATCGATGCATTCATTATGAAAACATCTTTTTGGCATTTGCTTCCAATTAATGTTTCTGCTTTAGTATGACCAGTTCTCCTCATTATATTCAAATGCGATGGCTATGCGAATGACTGAATACGATTATGGAAATGCTGGCTCACATTTCCTGAAATGGGTATTTGTAAGGAGGCTGTCAATTGGAAATATTTAGAAATCTATCAGGAGATCAAGCACATTTTAAAAGGACATCTGTGTACAAGAAGCAATCAAAATCAACAGTATTATCACACAGGCTCATTGGATAATGCAGCAGAGGTGCAGTTGGTGAGCATTATGTTGCGTTAACAATATATGGTTCAGCTGTACAATCCCATTGCCAGACCTCCCTGTATCACTGGGACAGGAATTGGTATCACATAACAAAGATGAACTTAAAGCTAAATCATGTGGCTGAGCCACATGTAACTGGGTATCAAAATGGGAGTGATTTGCTTCCAGAAGCCAAAAGGCTACACACAGGATCTGTTATTAAAGAGAGTTTGCCATACAAAAACAAAGGCTTTCCTGGCACAGACAAAACAGAATCATAGCCATGTCTATCATCCAAGAGGTTTATTTTAGAAATGAATTCCATAAATTTTCAAACACTTGTGCAGGATTTAGCTCCACAAACCTATTAAAATAAATAAAGCATGAACATCTACTAATCTACTTCTTTTTATTTTTAATGCTATTTGCTAGTTTTATTCTAATTGCTGCATTTTAGTTTCATTTTGAGGGAATCGTGCTCATTAAACAGGTGTATTACAAATATTTCATTTTGAAAGGACAGAAGGCTAGGTCCAACCTTCCTAATACAATTGAGCCAGCGCTCATTTCTGATAATCACTAGCATCATTTAAATTGCAATCCCAGCTCATTTACACATGCTGAACTGCCTGCCCACGCTAACTAGAGTTTCAGTAGCAGTCAAAGTTTATTTGCCTTCAGCCTCTCTCTGAAACATCCCAGCTCAGGGGGTAGAAATATCCTACCTTTGCCTCTGCAGCATGGGAGGATACCTGGTCTTCTTCTATTGCAAGAACACGATCATTTTACCCCACATGCAGCCCCTGACTACAGTGAGAATTCCTTGCTATTGAAATACCATAAATTAAGCTGTGTAATTAAGTAGCACTAGATAAATCATCAGACCTCAGATTTTTTTTTCTGTTACAGTTTGTGCTGTGCTCAACCCATGACAGAATAGAAAGGTTGTGAACTATGAAAAAAAAAAAATCAAACAGTAAGAAAACAAACCCATTCTCAGGCAGTATGTTTCTCAAATTCTCTCCCAAATCTGTCTATATACAACATATGGCATCGTTACCTGGCAAAAGTATTCTCAAAATCTGCATCTATAAGGTTTCAAGATTCGTGAGTATCACAAAACAGACACAATGAAATCCAGCCACTGAAATTCTAAACCTATTTCTGCAATACTGAGAAATGTGACTATTTTTGATATCAGTTTAAAACAGTGTACTGCAGCTTATAGCTGTGTAAATAATGCAGTCAACAGCAAAGCTAAAAGCCAAGACTTCTGAGAGTCCTGCAGCTCTGAGGGTTCCAGCGTCTTGCTTGAGCTATTTTTTATACATAAAGGTAACTTTTCATTATAAATGATAATGTCTGTTAGAGCACAGTTTTCTCATAAAGAAAGCCTAAATAAGTCAAAAGGATGGAAAAAGAACATCAGACTGGTCTGTACAGCCAAACTGTGAGACTTAAAATATCTGAGGCCAAAGAAGTATTACTTTCAGATGTTTGACTATCAGATACTATCTTAGAAATGCACATGCAACTGTATGAGTACTAACGGCTCAATGCTAGAAACAATAAAATTAAAATCGTAATATTTAATAGACCATTAGAAATGAGAAAAGACAACTATAAAACCACAGATCCCATGTTTGTAATAACTCATTAGTGCCAAATTAAACTGTGAAACCTGCCTGCGCTTTTTAGCCACCAGCAAAAGTGAGGCATTAGCACTGAACGGTACGCAGTGCAAATCATGCTGTTTTCTTTCCACTCACAAGCTCCTCCTGAATTAACCATCAGGCTGTTCTCAAGATATTTTTGGTTGACTGTGTATCAGAAATGTCTGTTGTCCTTTTTTTTTTTTTTTTTTTTAATGGCAGAGTGACAGATTAAGAGAGGCAGATCCTCAAGCTCAAATACTGAAACAGGTGCACCTGTAAACTGTGTCTCCCTATATATTTCAGTGAACAGTCCACTTAGGCATGCAGGTGGTAAACATGACCAGTAACCCCAAACTGAATTACACGTTGATGAACTATATTCTGATAGGTCTTCTTAATTTGTAATGAGCATCGAGGAAATCTGGTGGAAAGAAAACAGAGAGCCACTGTACAACATGAAGGTCAAAGCATATATGAAAGACTGATGAAGCTGTGGTGAGTACTAAGGAACATCACATGTGAAAGAACAGTTTGAAACTAACCAGCTGAACACCCTAGCCAGGTCACTAAGATTTGATCCATAGGAATTGATATTCTGGGCAAAGAGGAGAAATATACTGTCAGCATTATGTTTTCAAGTATGCAACAAAGGTGGTGACAGTAACTGCAACAAGAGGAGGGAGACAGACACAGGAAGAACGGAAAACTGCAATTATGTCCAGTGGACAGCGGTAAATATGCTTGGGCAAGCCACCAGGAAGAACAACTCACAGGCAGTCAGGAAACTCAGAGGACGAAGCAGCTCTTGGCTCAGCTGGAAGGAGTGCACAAGACTAGGGTTGTTTTTTCTTCTTTTTTTTTTTTTTTTTTTTTTAACAGAAGTAAAATCTGTAAAGGCAGTATGAAGTATTCAAAGACAACTTTGTTCAAAACAAATAAACTGTCTACTAAAGATTTAAAGAGAAAGCAAGAGAACTTGATGGTGCAGAAAAGCAGAGTGAAAGAAGTTGCAGGAACCAGAGAGGGTAGTAAACACTATCAGGTATAATGTGTATATAGCACACCTAAACAAAAGCATTGGAAGAACAGGTTTTAAAATGGATTAAAAAAAAAACACAAGAGATATAATCCTGCTGAGCATCTGTACAGTCAATAAATGATCAAAATATAAAGGAAGTGCTTAGAGAAGATAAAGCCACAGCAACAAACAAACAAAAAAACATTTATTGCACTTGTTTTGGGTAGAGGAGACTGGAGAGATTCATATGCTAGAATCCATCTCTACAGCTGTATACGAGAAAATTAAAATTAAGTATAGACACTGGAAAAGGCTTTCCAATGAGCAAATGCTAAGTGACATAACCACCAGGACAACATCATAACTGCCAGCAGCATAAAGGAACTCAAGATTTCACTACTGACTGGGCTATTCATCCTCTGACTTAAATTTGCTTTGGTACCAAAGGAGACCTGGGCAATTTCAGATCGATAAGCCAGGGAAATTGGTGGAAACTATTAAAACAAAAAATAACAGAGTGGTGATACAGAAAAATACATTTTCTGGTGGTATCAATGCTGGTGATATTTATGTATACAAAACATTCAACAAGTCCTTTGCCAAAAGATCTTAAAAAAACAACTGACAATACAAGCAAGATGTACTTCAAATGGATTTTATAAAATGGTTAAAATGCAGTGAAGAGAAACGGGTTTTTATAGCAGAGGTAAATGATGAAGGAAATGGCAGGTAAGATTTAACAAGGAAAACAGATTAGCAGGGAAAAAGAGACAGAGAAGTGACACAGTTTGCTTTTATCATCCTCAGGGTCACACACAGCCTGACCTCTGTACTTAGCTGTCCAGTGCCCAGTGCAGTAGGGCATGCTCTCAGGAGGAAAGGAATATATCCACATAGACAGCTAGCTCCCTTTCATCTCCAGAAGCAATCCGTGTATACAGAGCTTGAATTTACCTTCTGTCAAAAAAACATTTCATAAAGATTTAAATACCTGATGACCAATGGCAGATAAACCCTTTGGAAATAAAATTTTCAGCCATCAAGATCAGTCTGGTATATTCTATTTGAAAGACTTGGTGTGAGAAACCTGAAACACTAAAGAAAGTGGTTTCATATTTCAGTTCAACCAGGATCTTAATTTTATCATATGCATTTTAATTAAAATCAAGACTACCGGCTCTCCCAACTTCAAGGAGAGCTACTACTCTGTATTTAAGCCTGAGTGACCTTTCAGCTCTTTCACATCTAACATTCACACCAGATCTGAAAGAAAAATAGATTAAGGGGAGAAAACCAACACTTTTTGATTCTTCTTACTCACTCTGCACAAACCTTCTCCACTTCAATTAGCCTTTCCTTCATTATCAAACCTGTTCTTTGTTTATCTCCAGACGTTAGATACACTGACAACTGCTGCATCAACAAAGATTTATTTTTCTTCAGTCCCCTGACAGTGCTCAGAGCAAAAGCTGCATAGGTGCTGGAGAGGGTTGAGAATGTGGAGGGAGGCTGCCCACTTCGATGGCTTCTGCTGCCCATGTCTTGCAAGGTTTCTTGCAAGGTTGGGCCAGACAGCAGGGGAATGGTTTGTGTCAGTCCACAGACTCTCCCCTCTGCCAAAAAAAAAAAAAAAAAAAAAAAAGCTTTGGAGCTGACAACGCTGGGAATGAATGAGGAGGTTATATTCCCCTCTGACCTTGAAATGGCAAAATTCAATTTAACCCATATTGCTGAAAAGTCTCAAGCAGCCTGTTCTGAGAAAATTTTTGGCTAACATGGGGTCAAATGTAGAGGACCCTAGAAGGAGAATGGTGTGTCCTAGATATACGTGCATAAATAAAGCAACTGCTTCTATGTTCTTCTGCAGATCAGTAATACACCAGCTCAAGCAGGTATCCCACTTGTCCAACACAGCAGCAAAAAGCCAAGCAGAAGTGCCTATGAACTTACAATGTAGGAATTTGCTTTCTAAGACTTCTCAGATAGTCTGATTTATTATTCATCAGTATTATCTCTTTAAAAGAGATTCTCATTCAGTTCTGCCAGCCCTAAACAGTTCTACATCCACCAGGAACTACTATGAAATAAAAAAAATAATAATAAAAAAAATGAAATCTAGAACTTCTAGATTAATATAAAAGAAGTATCTAATCCACAAACTAAAACAAGAAAACTAAGTTTACAGTACGTATTTTTTCTGCTAACAATTCAGGGCCATAAATATGTTTCACATTAGCAAATTAGATGTAATACACTCACGTTTAAAATAGCATAAAGCCATGTGTTTGTTCCTTCTTGCTATTCATCTATCATCTATGTTTGTATTGTTGTGCAGTATTATAAATACATATTAAAATATCATTTTAATTTGACAGTAGCTGAAAGGATGCTTACTGATCCTATCAATGGGATTAATAAAAGAAAAAAATCACAAACTAAAGAAGAATCACTCAGTTTAATATAGCAGTATATTCCATGTCATCTCTGTCAGTCGCAAACGTTATGGGAATAATTACAACAAAATAATTAGATTATCATGTAATTGTTTTTAGGGTAAAAAAATCTTTATAAAAGTCTTAGAGGCTATAGAAAGGCTCTAGATAATTTCACTGGAGCTGTTAGTAGGTGTTAACTATAATGTCAATTTGTGTCCAGTTGTGTTATTTGAATAATGAATAAACACAGCATAATACCTTCAAGATATTTACTGAGAATGTAAATCAATACTTCTCACTACTAGAAAGCTAGCAGTATGTTGGCCATAAACCAGCAGATTCGATGTATCCTGAGCACAACAGCATAGGAGAAGAAAGTTGCTTTGGTTTCACATGCTATACTAGCACCCTAAACAATATACTTAGAGCATTCACAGAAAGTATTGATGGGCACAGGGGAGATGAAACACTTTATTATACATTTGCTGGGAAGAAACCAAGAATCCCCTAGTTTTGGCAAATGGCAATGAGAAATGGCAGGGACAGCTGATGCTGTCCTGCAAAGGCGATGAAGCAAAGACCCTACCAGGACTTTCTCTTACTTAACACACTGGAACATAAATATATGTGTCATATATTTAGAAGCTGTACGTCTGTCACTGCCTTTTTAAAAACTTGAACTCAGCATCATTTGTGTGCAGGCCACCACTGATTTTAGAATTGTTTCAGTTTTCAAATACGGAAATGAGGACTATTTCTGTGACTTCCCCTTTGGATACAGAAGTTGGAACGTAGTTAGCTCTGTTGTGGGACTTCAACAATCTTGTAAAGGCCTGCATAAATCACAGCTGGCCACAGTTTTAATTAAATCCAACCTTTACAAACAGTGAATTCTCCAATTGGACACTCCTGTAGTTACAGCAGGACAGGATGACAGCACTACCATTCTCCTAGGCCCTACACCCGTGGAAACAGTTCCTTCTGCATTTGCCACACAATACATTTTCTTCAACACATTCTTGTAACAGGTACCTGAAATAACACATCTCTAGCTATGCCTCAGCTCTTAGGAAGACTGGCTGTTATAATCCCCTGCAAGTTTGTTTCTTCATAGAGAAACATGTCTTTTCTTGCAATATACTATCCACAGCATTACTTCTACTGTCAGTGATAACAGCCATAAGGAAAATACTGTATTTCATTTGATCCATAGGTTTTAATATGACAATCCAGTCTGACTGTAGAGGATAATTACAATTAAGCTATTCATGTAGAACTTGAATCTGAGCCCCTATACTGGGACCTCCAACCCATCTCTAAATCATGTTCAAATCTGGAGCACCTATGCAAGTCACCTGTGTTTTCAAAGAATTTGGAGAAGAAATTGCCTTATTTTGTAGTTTTGTATGATACATGCGAATAAATAACTCACTGAGAGCAATGAGGCTCTTTACGTTCCTTTTAAGCTTGAGGCTTTTTTTCTTTTAAAAATTTGTTCAAATTATACTCCTATGAGTAGACAGTACTTTGTGCTTTGCAGACAGCCATTCGAAGATCCTCCCTAACCACTACAGTCTTCATAAAGCTTAATTCACACAACTTTCCAATGCTGTTCAACACTACTGGCATTAACAAAGAAAAATGTATCACTGCAGCTAGAAATGTCACTTGGGAGCTATCTTGTGTAAAAGAAAAGTTTCAGTCTAGTAAAACAGAAATGCTGATCTCAGAGGCACTAAAAGAAATAGAGATACACTCCAGAGGGAGTTATGACTTAATAACAGTTCTGACAGGTTTGATGAGATTGCACGAAATACCAGAATTTTCCTCAAATATTTCTCTGTTGCCAACCATAACCTACCGGATGAATTTACTAAAGCTTAAGAAATTCTCTGAAGTATTAGCAAGAAATAATGACAACTGGGACAGCACTGCAGCCTGGGTTTTTCCAAAATGAAAACATCGAGTAAGAGGAACTATTTCTGTCACATCAGACTAGAAGTAGTAGTAGAAAACCCAAATCTAGTCATTTAAAAACTGATAATGGCTGGTAGTAATCACTACAACATATACAAAGAGATTTTAAGGAAGAACAGAGAATGATATCATCCCATACTTACTTACTTGTTGCACCCACTTACTTATTCAACTGGTGTGGAGGTTTGCCATTCTGCAAATGCAGTATAAATTTCATTCCTCCAGCTGAAAGAATAGCAATAACAAGCACAACATTAGTACATGAGCTTGTCCCAAAGCTCAAGGAAGTACACAAGATAATTGATCTCCTTTCTATAAACCTAGGATGCATTTAAAGAAGAGATGAGCTACAATCCTATGGAAGGTTATGATAGAAAAATAGGAAATCGGGAGATACTAGCTGATTTAAAGAAAAAAAACACAAACATGTTCATGTTCTCTGATGTAAAAAACACACAGATCTACGTAGAAAATGAGTCGACATTAATAAATCAACTCTTAGAGCATCATAAACAAAAAGAGGAGCTTGTGGACAAAGTAGGCGTGCTTTTATTTAAGCAATAAGGAACAGAATTTATCTCCATATGCAAAATGAACTACTATACAAACAGTATGACATGCATTCTAAAATGGATTTATATTGCCATACTCTACAGCTGTATCAATGTCTGTCTTATGCTTACTGCTTCTCAGTTTCCTCCATCACATCCCCGTTAGGAAAATTCTTTCAACCTTTGGCATACCTGACCATCACTCCTGTATTCACCACGGTATTACAGCATCACAAATAAAACCAATGAGCAGTTTCTACAGATAAAGCACTTCATCCAAAATTCTAACATTCACCTCTAATTTTCATTTTACATACAAAAGGAATAGAGAAATTATTTATTTCTTGTTATGTTATGAGCTACACTGAAGTCACTCTCCTAACACTGTATAACACGCTACCACCTGAGCTAACAGCCCTGTAAGGTAAGGATGGCACTGAGCTGAACTTGAAAGGCAAGTGCCATTTCTTGATAGAAAGTAGATAATGCATTCCCTTCTATTGCACTGGCAGGCCGTGTTTGGAAAATGAGCATGTGTCCACATGCAGACAAGCAGGGAATCAGACACAGACACTACCATAGTGTTGCACTGCAGTTTCAGTAGGCTTTTCAGTTTTTCTGCTTTTTCCAGAATTATTTAGTCCTCTCCAATGCAGATGTACATAAAAATGAAGATGTCCTCTCCAATGAAGATGTACATAAAAAAACACTACAAGGGACAGAAGCAACGCAACTACTGGCTGGGTAGTTTTCACTCTGCTAACCTTGTGAATGTTTGTTTGATGGGGCTGCTTACGGATTCAGTAAATTACTGTTCTCTACTATTCCAAATATTCCTAATTCCTAATTCCATAGCTGTTCTCAGATCATCTACACAATCTTTAAAATCTATTTAAAGTAGTCACAGTTCATCCTTAAGCATGTCCCATTTTGATCCTAGTAAATTATCTAGATGACATTCAAGTCTTTTTGGTAACCAATTCTGATTGCCCTCACTCACCAGCATCATGTTTATTTTTACTGGATAATTGAAAGATTAAATTGTAGAATAGAACAGTAAAGTCGGAAGGGACCTTCAAAAATCACTGTCCAACTGTCCAGCCATTTCAGGGCTAACTGAAAGTTAAAGCATTAATGAGGGCATTGCCAAAGAGCCCCTTGAGCACTGAGAAGCAGGGGGCACCAACCACCTCGCTACGAATTTTGTGCCAGTGTTTGACCTCCCTCCCAATAAAGAAATGTGCCCTCATGTCCAGCCTGAGCCTCCCCTGATGCAGCTGAGATAAGGGATATACAACAGTCTTTATCATGCTAGAGACATACACTAGATCCATGCTGTCCATGAATACATGTTACAGTTTTAAAAGGCAGTGTCATTTGCACATGTTGAATTAGGTTTAGAAAAGATGTGTCTAAGTGCTAGAGAAAGCAATTTCTGCAGCGTTCCTTGCATACTACTTGCACACCTGAAGACGAGTGGCTGAATGCTAAGTGGTATGTTTGGCAGCTGGTGTATCTTGAGGTCACTGTAGGATTTCTTGGCACAACTAGGCTATTTATCTGATGAAATTTGGTCACTTTTTTTTTTTTTTTTAATCCTGAATTTATCATCATGTCACCCAGGAAAAATATGCTGACATTAAGCAGTGTTTAGATAACATTCAACGATTCAGTGCTTCAGTGGCAAATGCGTTCCTTGTGTAGGCATGAAAAATATCAAAAACAACCATCTTGTTTAATCTCTGACTTTCCGACATGAGATGTATTATGAATATTCTAAGCATAAGGAAGGCAAACTAAAAAGAACTAAGCAATTAGTAGATAAACTCTAATCATATAAATAAGGATAATTATACAGAAGGGAAATCTTTTCAGTTCAGTAAAATCGCTGGGATGTTAAAACATTCCTCCCATTTGCAGAAAAAATCTTCCTACCATGCAAATAAACAAGTGCATGACAACCAGTGAGCTAATCAAGCTGATTTTTCTATATATAACCTCCTTTCACTGTAAAGGAAGAGAAAATGTTAATTCTGTTTTTGTATACTTGAGACTCACACGGATGCTACTACAGCTAGTGCCTGTGCTTTCTAATGAAGGCCCTGGGACAAGGGTAATAGAGTAATTGCCAACTGACGTTGTGCTCTAGCTGTAGTTTGTTAAGCAGCAAGCAGAGGCAGGAAATGCAATTGACAGGCTACATTCAGAGCCATGCTGGTTGCACAGAAATGGGTATTTCAGGAAGACTGGAAGCAAACGTGCTCTCCAAATCACTTCTACAAAAGGTCCCAAAGTAAGAGTGTATGTTCCTTTATATGGAGGACGTGTATTACAGATAGGATCCAGGCCCTCTGCACTCTACCAACTAACTACTCTGTAAACAATTCCCCACAGCATGTCATCGACAAGCAGCAAGCTTTTTACATTGTCAGATTTTTCTGCTTGTCAACTTACAGTGTGTGTAAAAAACATTCAGTGCGTTTCTTTCAATGATTTGTTTGGCTGTGACACCATAGCTGTGTGAGTACAGAACAACTACTGGGTAATTAGAGTGCAATTTGACTGTTAAGAGTATTATTCCAATGATTAAGTTTGGATTCTACAAATTCTGGAAGAAAATGCTTAATACTATTTAAAACCTCTTTCTCATAATACCTGCACTATAAATGAAAAGCCTCAGCAGTTTCTGTTACACTGATTTGATATAATAAACTAGAAATGCTGATAACCATGTTGCTAAGGCAATCAGTACAATTTATGAGAGTTAAATGCTTATTACACATCTAGTATTTGTATTTAATAAGAAAAAAGCAGTCTGCTCCACATAAGAACATCTGAACACTGGAGAACCTCTTAGCTTTGAAAATCGCAACGCCTGACTACAAATTACAAGGCTTGTTTTGCCAAAATTGGCAGTTATTAAAGTGATATAAAACAGTATAAATGATACCAGACTTCTAGAGAGGATTGTCAGCCACTGGAGTTACTGATCGCTATTCCTGACTTGTGACAAGCAGCAGCTGCCACAGCTGGAGATTATGCAGAGGCACATTGGAAGCTAAGACCACGTAGCATGGGGAGCAGTAAGAGGTCTCACAGAATAGGATGCATGCATAGGCTGGCCAGTGGTCACAAAAAAAATAATAGCGTTTTCATCAGGCAGTCAAATGAGTACATATTCACCTCCTGGACTTCCTACATTTTGGCAGCATGTTCTCCTAACTACTCTACTTATACCAAATGCTCCTATGGACGTGCTCCATGAGAGGACTGAGGCAGGCAACAACTGATACGCTGGTTTTCCATAAAGCTGTGCTCTTGCCCACAGCCTGATTAATGCACCAGGCAGATCCCACAGGAACTGGTAACAAACCTTGAAAATTGCCTGAAAACAAACAACTATTCCTAGGTGGCTGTCTGACAACATGAACATGTACATAAGACAACATTACCAGCGATACAAGAGTCTCTGAGAGCACCAGTCTCTAAGAACAGAAAAATGCTTTTTCTGACCATTCCTGAGAGCTTTTGCTTCACCTTCGGTGAAGTGTCCTTTCCTACCACACTTCATGCAGGGCAGAGGGGGGAAGCAGAACCAACGTTATCCAGTCTGCTCCCTTCTCATGACTCATTTCACGTTCTCTTTTCCTTCACATTACTGCCAGATGAAATAAAAACTCTGATGTCAGTCTTCAGTGAAATCTTTGTAACTCACAACAGAGAAAGTATTACTTGTAGATTAAAACAAACAAAAAACAACAACAAAAACTTCTTCTTTAGCAGGAAAGATGACAGTGAGATGCACTGAGGCTGTCCTTCAGTGACACAGCTTGAACATCAATATTAGAACAATGCAGATATTCCTCCACTGCCTATGCATGGCTAATCACAGTAGATTCCTTAGTTCTGTATTGAGTCTGCCAGAAATCCCTGTCTTAGCCTTCAGGCAGATTCAGATTTCCAGGGACATCCAAGTGGAATCAGCATGAGCAAATGTGACCAAAGTGTTATTTCTGTTTAGGGATTCTGATTAGGGATTCATCTGATTGTTTATGGGGCTGAAAAGATTAAAGATACAGGTTTATCTAGCACAGAATAATCAAAACTAATTCAAAATGTTTTCCACTTGACATAGCGGCACCTTTTTCATTCTACTTTACCCAAGCAATAACTCAAAACTACAAATGAACCAACTTTAGAACTCCTAACTGGTAAAAATACATGCAGCATATTGCAGAAATCAACCACCATCCACCATGAATTTACACTGCAGTTCACATACTTGTTTTTGGTTTTGTTTTGTTTTTTTTTGCTTGAAGAATTAGCCTTGTACCATTGAATTTCTTAAACATAGTAAGTGCCCAATCTAACCTCACTGTATGATTATGTTTGACTTGATATCATTTGCTGTCCTACAATTGGCAGGCAAACTTAAAGCCTGTTTAGGCTTTGATTAGAGCATCACGGATGGTATGAAAGAAGTGGATCACACACAGCATGCCAGATCAGATTGAGGTGTTAACTCTGCAGGTACACTGATACAGCATGGCAATAATGGAAGCACAGCCTGCTTTTCAGCCCCTCTTGCAGCTCTTCTGCCTTGACTTGGTTCTTGGAAGAGACGGTTGCTTTTTTTGTGGACACATCACTGCAGACACATCTGTTGATTACGTAAAGAGCCTTAAAACTGGCTGTAGACTACACCACGGTACTGACAGGTACAGCTTTGCTAAATGTGCTAACATTTTACCAGGTATATTGCAGAGGTGCCGAATGATTTCTTGCAACTTGCTGATGCTTCCTTAGCCACACAATTAGCTCACCCAGCTGCTTTTATAGAAAATGATGGGATCCTGCTGGGCACTAGTAAGGAGCTGGCAGAATGTCTGTTCTATTATGCACTGTTCTTGAGCAGCTTAATTCATGGGGGTGTTTTAGGTCAGTGCCACTTAGAGACACAAAGGAAACTGTCAACAGCTTTTACTTGGGATTTTGCAAGAATCGGTTTTCATTTAGGAGATTTGTCTTCTACAGGTTATAATGATATTCCCTCCTACCCGCTCACATCCTCACCCCAGCCTCTATCTACTACTTGGTTATGATGATAAATATCACAAACCTAGAAACATGAAGTGACTGATTTTTTTATTAGATTGCAACCAGCATATATGAACTATATTCTCATGCAAAACTTTCTGTTGGCACATCAGAGTGCGCTTATTTTGACAGGAATTTAAATTCATTTTTGATGGCTGGGTAATTTAAAGACCACAGGGAAGTATACAATACATCATGTCCAAAAAATGGACATTTTCAGAGCCTGGTGTAAGCATAAGCTTCTGCAGCTGCGTTTTAATTGAAAGTTTTTAAAAGGTTAACTGTCATCCTGGACTGTAAATAATATAAATGAAACAGAACGTTCATGTAGCCAACATCTAATTTATTTACAACAAACAGAGGGCTACATCCAGCTGGAATTTTCTTCCTTCCCTTGGCTAGCTTGGTAAAATACGATTTCAAGGGTTTTATTTTTTTTTCTTGGAATGGAACTACTGAAAATTGTTTTGAAAAAAAAGTGGCTCATAGAACCAGCTGGGTCTAATGGCTAGGACACTGAGACTGAATGTCAAAAGAATGGCTTATCAGAAATGCCTCTCCTTTCCCCAGGAGAATTCTGCAAGCTCTCAGGTGAACCAGCAGGTATATCTTTTAAACTGCACCTATGCAGACTTTGGCTACACTACAAAATAAAGTGAATACTGTATGACATAGTAGGGCAAACTTCTAAAACTTGAATCTAATTATGCCACACTGCTAGTACCAGAAAACAGAAGGATGCCTATCAGATGACATGGAGTATCAGTCAGTTTTTGGAAAAGTTTTTTATAAAATAATTCTGAACAATTAGTAGAGATGGTTACATGCTGACTCTGATTAATGCCAAGAAATAAAAAATGTAAATAAAAAAAATGTAAACCAATATCTATTATTTCATACCTGCTGCTTTAGTTCCAGCCAGTTATCAGAAGGCAGAGGATAAACAGGTCCTTTCCTCAAAGTTGCACTGTCCTTCCTGTCCCTGTCAAGAGAGAAATGCGCATATGTATTAAATAGTATTCAAGTTTCATCTAATTTCTGCAAACATTATGGCATTGCACTCCCTTACTAACACTGCATTCCTTCTTATCTCCAAAGAGCTTGCTATCAGACTGGTAATGAAGATAATCAACCTGGTATTCCTGGAAGAAGGAACGATCAAACGTTTTAGTGAACTTTTGTGAAGGAAAAGAACTATTAGCAGTACGTTAAAGCTGCATTGACAACAAACTGCTGTATTTAAGACTTTTTCATGAATGTGTACCAGGGGTTAAACCTGCACATTCGTGCCAAGTATTTCATTGAACATGCGTACATATACATACATACATACATGTGTGTGTGTGTATGTATACATAAATATATATACATATATATATATATATATATATAGGCTCTTACAAGGTAACCAGGAAAGCGAACTATAACAGAAGCCATGCTGGCCACAGTCCTCAGGAATAAAGATGACAATAGCTATGTTCAAATAGCTCATTCTGCATTTTGCATTCCTCAGAATTGGCCTCACAAGCTGAATCCCAACATTGTCAGAAATACTTTTTCTGTCTTGTGCAGTCCAGCAAAGGAGGAGATGTATCCAAAGTAACATGCCAGGTACTTCTGGCAGAAAATGGCCACTCAGTGCCCATGCAGTCAGACTGCTATGAATATCTCCATCACTAATATGATTAAAATGAGAATGCTGTAAAAAGAAAAGAGAAAAAATTTTTGTTCAGTGTAGAGCTGAATAAATATCAGCCATCTGTTTGTACTGAAGATTTCCTATCAGTTTAGAGACAAGCTACTCACTGGCAGTACGTTCAACAATTTGATAAGTCCTATAAATGTTCTTCCTTTATGCTTTATGACTCCACTGAAGAAATAAAGGGTGCTGGGATGCTGATGGCAACGGTCAAACATTTTTGCATTCAAGGCTCCTGCAGAAGCTTTGTCATTTCTCAACATTAGCAAGAGTGCATGGGTAGGTCCAATGGGAGTTTCTCCCAAGGTCCCTACAAGCCGCAACTCAACTCTTACACAACTAATGTGCTATATCCAGCATAGCACTTGTGAAGAAGGAAAGCAATGTTTCTTAGTTGATCTGAATTTGTATCAGCTTTTTAAGAGTCCTCCACGTCTTGCAGTTCTTGCTCTGTTGCTAAGGAACTAATGATGGGACCAGACAAAAGTGCTCTCTGTGCAGTATCTACTCAATACAGCAGAGTACTGATGCCTCTGTGGAATACATATTTATAAACTATAGTGATTACCTGGCTGCAATTTGGTTTGCATTATGCTTAGATTATTAGACATGCTGCACCTCTGTATCAAACCACTGTCTTGTATTTTGTATAGAGTTTGTATAGTCTTTGGGTTTGAAACCTCATTTTTGTTCCAGATTTGTACAGCATCTGCAACAGCAACCTCATCAGTCAAATACACAGTAATATAATGACAGTATCAACATCCATTTTCTGATATCGAATACGTGAGTACTGCCTAGAAGACTAGATTCTACAATGTGTTTTTATTTTCATTTGATCCTCAACAGAGAATAAAGCTGTCTGGATTTCGGGCCCATTGTAATACTAAGATCAAAGAGGGTACAGGAGAAAGTCTATTTAGGGATCTCCTCATTTATTGGAAACTGAACAGAACACAGTAACATTGCAGTTTGTCCAGCAGTTACATTTTTCTTATGTATCAGCTTCCAAGATAGACATAGGTTGTTTAAACAGGTCAGTGAAAGCATGAACTGAAGTTTCACTAGGGAAAAGAATCAAATAGAATAAGATGTTGTTACGAAGACTAGCAGTGTTTATTTCTGATGTTGCATTAATAAAGATCCCTGCTGTAATGGGCTAGGGAACAGAAAACACTAATTTCAGTCTCTACTCTTTTCTGCTATGCTCTCCCTTGACATGGAGCACTCATTTTCTACTTCTGTCCTTGCAACGTTCCTCTCAATTTTATTGTTACAGCACACAATCTCAAAACCTTCTACTTTATGTGCTAGATAACCTTCTACATCGTTAAAATGTATTTAAATACCTTGCAAATATACAAGAAACATTAAAATAACGATGTCTTTTGCCCAACATGAGATACGGCATGCACTAACAAGCACACACAAGCAGTATCAAAAAGCCCGATGGCTGAATTTACTGTTAAAACCACCATGAAGAGATCTGTCATTCCTATAAAAGAAAGCAGAGACATACTGCGTAGCATACATATCAAAAGAATCCAAGAAAGAGAAAACAGTTTATGAAAAAGTTATTACGAAGTTATATATTACTAAACCAGTAAAGAAAGTTTCAAGGCAATTTGTAGAAGCATCTAGAAATATAATACACTTTTCTTTTTGGGTGTAGTTCATCTGGGGAAATAAGACAACTTCAAATTTCTTTTGCAGGCAATGCTGGTACTGGTGTTACACTCTAAGTATCTTCAATACTTGAAAAAAAAACCTTTAAAGTAATCCATTGCTACTGTAATTTTATCTAGAAACAAATGCTAATCACAAATACAAATAGAAATCTTAGCCATTCAGACTGGCACTGTAAAAGTAAATATTAGTTTTGTTTAAACAATAGCCACTCATGAACCTGCATGTGGTTTGGTTTGGATTTTTTTGAACAAACACCTGAGAACTCTGAAGTCCTTAAAAATACTATTTCCTTTTTCTATAGATATTAAAAAAAAATCAAAAAAAGCTTTACAGTGGACAAAAATGTAGAATTCCGCCATCCATAGCGCCCTCTTCTATTTTCATAGCTCTCTCCTATTTTTACTCTACTTCTGTTTTTACTGTTATCTTTGTAAGAAGACTACTACTGCTAACCAACAAGAAACTGCTATGGTTCAGCACAAGGAGGCAATGGAAAGAACTACTTGTTTGTTGTCATTAACATTTTTGTTTGCTTTTTTTTAAGCTGAGGAGAACAGGTGGCCCCATCTATTTTCTATTCTAAAGCCAGATCACTTTCTCTCTTAAGATCTCCTCATATCATCTCTGAAAACAGGGGAACCTAGATGCATGGTTCTGTCCATTTCCAGCAGGTCCCATGCAAGCAGGCAGGATGCACCCAGCAGCTCTGAGAACATGTGCCCTGAAGCACAGGCTTATCCAACTGGACGAGGAAGAAGAAAATACATACAGGGTTTTTGCTCTCCAGAAAGTAGATATTCCCACATTAGAACAATGGTTTAGGCAAATCTGATCCTTTTTTATCCTATTTTAAATGGCTCTTTAAAATACATCATATAGTACTCACCCTGATTTCGCAAATTCTGTGTTTCCATCTTTGACAGAGCAAAGAGACTGGCATAACCCACATAAAACATTCACAGCATGCCCAGGAATGAGCTGTTATAATGCTAGAGATGGTACATGTTCATGAAAAAAGCTATCAGCTCAAAGATGGGATAATGGCAATGATGGAAGAAAGCTGCTTCTTTTATGTGTCAAGAATGTGAGGCTCAAGTTTGCCTCCGATTCCCCTAAATTTTAATTTCACATCGAACTTCCCGTTATCTTTTTATTTCTACAAAAGACAATCTACAGATGGAGAGGGTTGGGAACAGAATGATGAAGTGTAATTAGCAGACAACGCACTGCTTTACAGACCAGGATAGGTTTATCCTTCTTAGAATCTGTACGTTGCTGAAGGAAACCATTTATACTCCTAACAGCTAACTTGTGCTTTCAGGAGACTGCCTTTACCTACACAGCCCTTTCTGCATCTCATTGTGGAAACACATACATAGAGGAGAGACCCAGAGCTCTGCAACAAGCAATTCAGAATCTGCTTGTGCAAATAAAGCGCTTTCAAACCGCTTGCAATAAGAGCTCAGAACGCTATTGTTACAAATATGATTATACATTGATACCTCCTTGCAAATTCACATAAGGGGTAGATCCATAATCAAAAACTGACAAAATAAGTAGGCTATTAGAGTAATTTTTATCTAAAGGCATTTTAAAATAAATCTAATGCTATTGCCATTTGGAGTGCCAAATAACTGCAAGAGGAGTGCCACTGGAAAGACATTTCTTCTTTTTCTATTGTATCAGCTATTCAAAAATACATACATTTGGTTAAGTAAATCTCTCTTCCTAATCGTGCATCAAGAACTAATGCATGCTCCTTTGTGAGCTCTGTGCAGTTTGTCTGGAATACTAGAAATACTCAGGTCAATCTAATAGCCTTATAATTAATGGGCATATTTTTTCTCCAAAAAAAGAGAGAACTGTTTTGCATACAGGTATCTGAATATGTGTTATTTTTTAATAATTTCCTTCCCTGCTCCCCTCCCCCACCAAGCACTGTCCAGTTTGTTTTTTAATATGGAGCCACAGAAGCCTGAATTGTATTTGATGAACTGGACAGATTTCCAGGTTTTGTACTTGTCTGTGATAATTTTATCTGAGCTTATGCACACGGCTCAGCACAATTTTACATCAGGAGAATGTTTAAGAGAGTATTTCTTCAAAGTTTATAAGCTATTTAATAGCACATTAATACCTTAGACTTCCTGGTTTTTTTTGGTTTTTTTTTTTTTTTTTTTTCTGAAACTCCACCGAAATTTGTTTCTGATTCTCTGTTTGCTATTATCAAAGAAGGATTCCCTTTCAATATATTCCACTTAACGTTCACCTGTGTGCAATACTGTCCTACACCTGGTCACCCCTGCACCATCTCATGGTCCCCTTCTGATATTCTACTCCTATTTTTTGTTGTTACTTTTTGTTTGTTTGTTTACTATGGCTTAATATAATGCTGCAAATTTAGCTGGTGCAGCCTTTTTTCAACTCCATGATGGGTTCAGAGTCTTATATCCTTTATCATCTGATTTTTTTTCTTTTATTTTTGTTTTGAAATTTCATTTCAATATTTTCTCTCTCATTTGTGATTTGATGATTAGTGTTTACATCTATCTTAAATTACATTAACACTGAAAGCAATTCACAATACTATAAAACTTGTACATTTTAAAATTCACATAGAATGTTTTTTGTTATATCTCTGTGTTTTTTTTTTTAATGTGATCAGTATTTACTTATTAATAAATCCTTCTCACACTACAATACCTGGTTCTTTTAACACTTACCTTTACACCTACTGCAGGTCTTCTGTTGTCATTCTTTCTTATAAATCCACTACTAAAATGAAGACAGGGCAATTTACGTACACTAGAAAGAAATCTTGGTGCTACAAATACTTTTGTAATTCTGAGAAGAGATTTCATAGTTTATTCTCCATGTTTATCAATATGGTTCTCTAATAGTCATTACTTGGAAGGTATATATGGTGCTAAGTGTTTGTATACAATATTTTATGATTTCTAAGTCTTCTGGTTATGATTAAAGTCTTAAATCCCTGAAATATGCAGTTAAATGCTGTATAAATTTTGACAACTGCACTTTTAAATTAGCTGGAACATCGCTGTTACTTCCCTGAACAAAATGGGAGGCTTCAGGAAGAAATGTTTCTGCACAGGAGTGCTCTAATTGTCACTCTGCAATGTTCTGCTTTTCAATACGGAAGCGTTATAGCTGATCATATTCCATGTCCATGGTAACAATTACTGTCTGTAGTGGGGGAGGGTAGGGGGGTGTTTTTCATTTTAAATATGCATGAAAATCTCCCATTTTCAATGCCATATACAGGTTTCCAGTTAGAACTTTTTACTACCACTTGAATATCCAAAAAACTGAAAAATAGTGGCTAGTTATGTTAACACGATCAACTGAAAATGGGTTTCTGTTTTTTTTTTTTTTTTTTTTAATTATTATAATCCTTATTTGTGGCTAATCTCCCCCCTAAAACAATTTCACAACCACGAAAGCATACCAAAACACTAAAAATACATTGAAATATAAATTTCATCCCATATTATCCAGTTCTTCCCTTGGACAACTCACAAACATCCCTAGCACACTAGACTATCTGCTATTCATTGCACTATCCATGCCTTGCCAACAAGCCACTATGCCCATTTTATCTCAGCCTTTCAATAATTATGACTGAACACATCTGAACTGAATTCCATTCTCTCTTCCTATCCCAGATTCCATTATATTCTGATTCTGGCCACAGTTGTTTGTCTAAATCTCTCTACGTTTTCCCCAGTCTTTTCCCGGAGGTCGTATGTTGGTGGAAAGTTCCTATAGAGATTACACCATCAGGAACTATTTATCCTCATGCTGCACCATCTCTTTTGTGATGATTTACACTTTACTTTCTAGAAGAATTGCAATGCAGTGCTCATTTAGGGATCAACCAACTACCTCTGTGAATCAATGCCACAAGACAGCATAATGACCTTCATTCCATAGCTGCCTCCTGGGGAAAAAAATTATCCCAGTGCCTATATTTTTACCACATAGCTGACACTGAGTCATGGTGTAAATGCAGATCAAATTTGAAAAAATAAAAAATAAAAAATAAAACCATCTAAGTTAGAATAACCTCAGAACATCTGGATGGTGAGTACAATCTGAATACAGGAAAGGTGAGGAGGGGCATACAGGAGAAGTGGGGAGGGTCTTTTAATCAAGGAGTGTCATAGGACATACATCATAGGACATATATCATAGGACAAATAATAACAGTTTTCATCTAGAAGATGGTAGGTTTAGATGAGGTATTAGGAAGAAGTTCTTCACTTTGAGGGTGGTGAGGCATTGGCACAAGCTGCCCAGAGAAGCTGTGGCTGCCCCATCCCTGGAGGTGCTCAAGGCTGGAGGGGCTTTGGGCAGCCTGGGCTGGTGGGAGGTCTCCCTGTCCATAGCAGGGGGGTGGAATTGAATGAGCCTTAAGGTCCCTGCAAGCCAAAACGTTCTGTGATTTTATTGAAAAAAAAAAAAAAAAAAAAAAAGGAATGTGCAGAGATGAAACATTTCATTTTATGATTTATTCTCAAGTGCCATGCTGACAGAAGGAGATGCAGTTTTGAGGAATGACATAGAAAAGCCCTTGGAGGTAAGTGCATTGTCCTCAAACAATCAGAAATATGTGTAGACAGATGCTAAAGAGAAAATGGCATGTAAAAGATCTAGCCAGCATGTGGGTCATTTTCACCATCAAACTGAGCATATTTCTGGATTCTCTACCTAAGAGCACAAACAAGAAAGCACAGAAAAAATAAGCTTGTTTGTTTTATAAGCGTATCTTTCTACTGTAAACAACCCTAGTTCCTTATAGTAAATTCAGATTCATTCCTGTGTTAGGTTTCATAGAGGAAAACATCGCCTCCATTAGGCTTTTGGGTAGGTCACTTTCCAGTCCATTTTTCCTTTAATTTAACTGCCAGGTTGTGTTTCTCTGTATAGTAGTTCCTTCAAAAACTAACTCCACTCTTCCCTGTAATCCTCGGAAAAATACATGGATAACAAATCACTGAAGTGTTTGCAAATCAGATTATGGCCTTAACATCTGAAAATGAATATGTCTACAAGGACGGAGAAACAGCAGAAATGCTACTATCCCTAATGGCACAAGAATGAGAATTAGTAGAACAGTTTTCATACGTATTGAGTGGGACATGAGAAAACCTTATATATAACCACAGGAGAACAGAGAGCATATCTGATTCAAGTGAGCAAGGAAGCTAGATTTCCTGAAAGAAGAAATGATTAATTGAAACGTCATAATGAGAAAAAATGGAGGAAGACCCTCTTCCCTCTATAAGAGGCTGTGCTTTCTATAATCTCTAAACCAAGTCAGAAAATTACATGTATGCAACTAGCTGTGGCAGCAGTAGAATTTAGTCTTACTATTAAAATTATCATGAGAGCCAATCTTAAGATCGAGAGTGAAAATACCTCAAGGTCCAGCTTTATCCCTCAGTAACTTTCTAACAAAACAGTGAGCATCGTACAGCATTATGAAATGAAGAAATATGTACTTTGCTCAGAATAGAGGGAAGATTTATAGGAACTTCAGGTCAGATTCTTATCTCAGGTCAAATAAATTTACAGTAACTCATAAAGTTATTCAGGTGTAACCAGATAAGCTTACAGGTATAGATACTTGATACATGAGACATTTTCAGCCTTGCTGAGTGATGTTAACAGTTACGAACTTATCTAAGGCTTGATAATCTGGTGAAACTTCCATTAGCTTCAGTGACAGTTTGCCCAGTGAGACTGAAGAATGATTGCCAGTTTTGGCACAGTTCTTCACACTTCCTAGATATCCCCAGTAGTCATGACAGTAGATGCGCAAGCAGAGTTGAGAAACAATTTATCATCTGCCAATCCAGCTATCAAATCTCTATCTTTGCCCTGCAATGGTCATGCATTGTACATACTAAGATCTGTTCCACAGCAAAAACCGGAAGCGTGGGAGCAAGTGTAAACATACTGAATGTAGTTTAAAAAAAGTAATCTGGGACCAAAGCAGCACAGATGCTCTTCCATATCATAACTAACACATTTGAGATGTATTTTCATTTAAATTGCACAGGTGCACAGTATTTGTTCTGTTGCAGATTTCAGAAAGTTTAATTCATCTTATTACAGATCAGCTATCATACTACTTGCATTAGTAACTCATAACTGGCTACATTTAGTAGAGAATTAGAGTCCAAACCTTCTTCCTTATGGAAATACCAGAAATGGTACTTCTTCCTCTAAATATCCCAGGCACTTTAAGAAGCACCTAAAAGCAATTATCATTTAATGATGAAATAAGCATAAAAAAGAGTAATTATTCTCTTCTAAATACTATCAGGAATACAGATCTGCAGTGCTGTGCAAAAATGACTGGCATGAGTTTCGTGTTTATAGAAAACAGACGTATTGCACATATTTCTTCTCTCTATAGGAACACAGCCTCTTCTGTATCCAAAATTTAAAACATGACTTTGACTATGGGGTACCAGTCTGCATCCTCAATTTAAATCCACATATAAAGGGAAAGAAAAACCAACAGCCTGAATCACTGCCTGATGGAAACCTAGTGGATCTTTCACAATTCCATGTAGTTTCTCCTCCTCTTCAGGAGATGTATTTAAAAATATACAGGCAAGATGTAGTCTTACTGTTTCTACTGTTCTTGAAATTCATAATCTGCATTATACAGAAAGCATGAATAGACTGTTATAGCACTTCAGCTCAAAAATAAATTAACTGCTCTGCACCCTTGGTTTTCTGTCTCCAAGGTTACCAGTTGTGTTTTTCATGAATGCTGGTGTTTACTTCCTGCACTTCATTCTTGTTTACTTGTTTTGTGTACATAAAAAGAGAGAGATTGAAAGAATACACATTACAGATAGTTGCCATTTACAAATGGGGACAGGAGGTTATGTGCCAGAGACAAATTTGCCAAGTATCTTCCTTCTCAGCACAATCTGTGACAAAGGCTCAGAAAGCTCCATGGCACATGGCAGCTGATGTTCATGACTCTAATTAAAGTCCTGGATCACAAAACCCTGCCGATGCCAGTTTTTCACACAGAACCTGGTGGCACAAAAGTGGTAAAAAATGCTTAGGGGAAGCAAAAAGGAAAGGAAGATTCTCATGATTAGAAAAATATTAAATCCACAAATAAAGCAGTGCCATAAAGAACAACATTTGGCACCAAGCGAGTTGCAGAGTAGCCATCTAATTTTGCAAGATCCCTGGGGCTTTTCCCATCTTCCTGATAGGCTGGCAGAATATCTTGCAAGTAAAATCTTAGTCTCATGACTGAAACTACTTGGGGCCATCAAAAAGATGTTGCTCTGAGAATTCAGAACATGATAAAAGAAGTTAGCATTCACATTGATAAAAAAAAAAAAAAAGCCACTATAGAAACAGAAAAAAAAAACCTTTAGATCCACAGAAATCTTTTACAGTAACAGCTTCAGACTTCAGCATCTTTGAAGCAGATAGGCAAGCAAGCACACACTATGCCTGTGTTTGGGGCCAAAGCTACAACTAATAAGGCCTGCAATTCCACCTATTTCAACTGAACCACAGTGTGTTCAGTTCTTTGTTTTTGTTTTTGGGTTTGTTTTTTTTTTTTTAATACCTTCTGAGGGTCTTGCCATTTGGCAGAAGGAACAAAGACCACACAAAGGTGACAGGTTTCAAATCCTCGGGGTATGCCCATCCATTCATGAAAGCATCCTGTAAGACAAGATGAGCATTTGAAATAGATGCTCGAGTCAAAATAGGGTGACTTCCAAAAATGCTATAAATACCAAGTCTGCTGTCTGTATTTTTAATTTATTATCCATCAGATTTATCAAGCAGAGCAACTGAGCAAATGTAAGACTACAATCATTAGGTTCCCACACGCACCGAAAAACAGGGAAGGTAACTAAAGAGTCATTTCTTGCTAAACTGAACTTGCTTTATGCTTCTATTTCCTCACATATTTTCAACTTGGTACTCAGAACCTCTTTTGGTGGATCCCATCTGTTTTTAAATTTGAAAGTGCTCTCAAGTGACTTTGAGAAGCTATAAAGCACACATGTAAATAAAGCAGCACAAAACGATGTGCATGTGCACTTTAGATACGTGCCACTTCAGGCAGTGAAGCGGTCTTGGGAGTCTGTTTTTTTTTTTCCACCACACTCAAGCGATAGGAGGACTGGCACATGCCAGGGCTCCAAATGAGTTGGTTACTGGATATAAAGAAGAGCCCTTCTGAGGTGGGAAAGCCAGCGGAGGAACAGCTTGTCACTTGCCTGTGACTCCAAACTGTCATACCCTGCCGTGGCAGGTGTCTGAAATCCCTAACTGATCCTATCAAAGAAGGAAGAGTGTTACCATGCTGAAAGTTTGTATTTGCCTTAATCTTCACTATGAAGCATACTAAATAAAGGATGTGAGAACTGTCCTTTACCTATTATAGAATGTTTTTTCAAAATCCGATACCATAAATTCTATGTATTTTATCAACTACATCAAGTATCAGACAAAAGAAGAGTAGAAATCTGACGTGGCTATTCTTTTGAAGAAAGAAAAATGACAAAGATGGAGAAATTTGGGGGGAAATATTACCACAGAATTCCATTCTTTGCAAAGTACAGGGGAAGGGTCTGGATATAGTACCTTTCTTACTCTGTCTTAAGACATATGCAAAATACATTATAACCACTCCGTACACAGAGAACGGATATACAACAATAGTGCTAAGGCCTCCTCAAACTAATCCATCCCAGTTGATCTGCTATATTTAAGCTAAGCAGTTTCTTTTCAAAATTCTTTCCTTCCTACCATGTGCATTACTTCTTGCAGATACTCGTTACCATAGTAATAAATCAGGCTGTGAAAGAACAACTAAGAGCTATAAAACAACACTAACTAAAAAAAAGCAAATTCAGGTAGTTATTTTTTGTTGAATATTTATCACCTTTTATGGGTTTAGTAAGCATTTTATTCAAAAGTATATCTGGGAAAACCAAAAGGCTTTCAAATCTATGTGCATATCTAACCAACTGTAATTGCATGATCATTTTAAAAACATTTGAGCCTGTCTCAAAAAGGCAATAAAGCATGTACACAACTCAAAGCACCTCCAAGTGGCTTTCATTAACTTAAACATGCTTGAGAAATACATATACGCTCACATACTTCACTGATTTAAAATCAGAGGTAACTTTGATTTAAAGGGGAAAAAAATGAATATATTCTCCTTTCATTAACATTCTAAATTTGGTGTACAAAGATTTTTTTTAAATGCTTTGTGGCTCTATATTGAATATAGAAGTCTTCTGTTCATAGGCCTGCAATGCACCTTCAGCTTTTTGTCCACAGTAATTGTGTTTCATGCTAAGCTTTACTGTTTCTTTCCTGCCATTTCTAGTCTCACATGCTACAGTACACACATCCAGGGCTATGCAGTGCTCATCGATACCTAAAGAGAACAATTGCAGTTAAGCCTAACAGGTTCCCTACAAATACAGTTTTACTTGGTATGAAATTAGCATGACAAAAATTTCCTTTAGGGAAAATGAAAAACAGAAAAAGAACAAGAATATGACTGGTATCCCTGAGAGGTACATAATGTCTCTCACACCTGCTTTATCGTAGTGTTTTGGCAACTGTGAGCTTTCTGAACCTAAGATAATCACAAAATACCTCATTCATCACTGAAAGGTCACAGAACAGAACCAGGATGTTTCATGTCATTCTAGAATGTAGAGCTGTCATGAACCACTTTGTATAAAACTTCACATAAAACTTTGTATAAAACTATTTTAATGTGGAAACTGCTGTATTATAGGATGTTTGAACATCTCACAAAATGAGTAAAGTGAGTAATCACAGTTTTGTCTGACTGATCTCCGCTGTTCAGAACAGCGTTGCGTTGAGCTGGTTGGGATTCAGAATTGCTTCTCACCAATATGGTGGATTTCAGCTTAACTAAAACACCTTCTCCTAATTGTCTCCTCATGGATTTCTCCTCCTCCACAGGCAACCTCAATAACCCATAGCTAATTCTCCAAGACCCACAAACTTGTTTAAATTATTGGTATTTCTATGTTGGACTTTACCAGAGGCTAAAAAAAAAAAAAAAAAAAAAAAAAAAGGCCATAGAATGATACAGCACAGCAGAATCTATATTTCAAGCTGTTGGCATGCTCAGAATTTAGCAGGGTATGTATCATTTCTTCTGTTTACTCATTTATCCTGAATTCATGTAACACAGAATACATTTTCTGTTTCTCATCAACTGAATTCACTCAATACTGTACTGTTTTATCTGAAAATACATATGGTTATTAAAAATTAAATGAGCAGACAGGATAGGTTACTTATATTTTCTATTAGTATGCATGACTTCCTTTTAACATTATACACATACGCACAGATCGATAATTCAAAGTTATACCACACACAATGTATACTCTAAAAGCAGTAGGGACAGTTTTGGTGTTTTGTTGCTTGTTGTTGTTTGTTTCAAACTCTGAGAAAAAACAGTTTCAAGTGAGAAACAAATGCAGAACAAATAATTCCAGACATTAAAATCCTCACACAAGGCAATGCCACTTCACAATGTTCCTCTTATGTTTAGATATCTAGTAATATTCATTTTGCATTATGGTTATTCCCTCAGAAATGTTCATTATGTATGAGATTGACTTTAGCAAGACAGGTTCACAAATGAATTAAGTGACTGCTTCTGTAACTGGCTGATCTTTAAGTAACTTTAATAATTTAACTCCCTTAACTTTTGTAATCATGCAGCTCATAATTCACTTCAAAATTTTATGCATCAAAACTTCCTTTCTTGCTCCTGGCACGGCTCAAAAACAATGTCCTTGCATGATGGAATAGGGTGCTTTACTATATCAGTTTGGGGACACATTCACAACAGAGGAAAATCAGTCTTCCAATATAGAGAATATATCACTGTCATCATTTCTCCCAAAGACACTAAGTGCAGATTTTAAAATGCAGTGCCTAAGAAATTATTCCAGACTCACTGTGCAAAGCTTTAGCCCTCTTCAAACACAAACAGCTATGCTTTACTTTTTATAAGCCATGAAATTACAGGTGTAAATATTGGCATTTCATAAAAGTAATTACTACACGCAGCATGTTAGGAAATAATTGCACTGAATTATATAAAAAAGTGAGAAAATATGAAGAAGAAACAGTGACAACTATTTTGTAGAGAATATATTCATATATTACATAAAGAATTCATTTTAAAACATGGATGTAACTGTATTACGACTGTTACTGGAGTAAAGAATGGAATCTCTCTTCTACTTTGTACACCACTTGGAACAGATCTATTTATTAAACTCCCAAAAAATATATCAGTAAATTGCTGATGTTATGAAACTAAGTAATCCCGTGTCAGGAAACAAAGTCAACAGTGAACACACTATGCAAATAACATATCCATACAAATAATAAGTGCTTTATTTTCTGCACAAACAAGAAGTTGTAAAAATAAAATGTTTGCATTAAAGTAAAAATATTTTAATGTGGAAATTGCTGTATTATACATGTAGGATGTTTGAACATCTCACAAAATGAGTAAAGTGAGTAATCACAGTTTTGTCTAACTGATCTACGCTGTTCAGAACAGCATTGCATTATCTGCTATATCGAGAGAAAAATTAGTCCTATGAAGTCACATATTCATCATTAAGAAAGAGATAGAAACTAAAGGGCTAACCTTGGCTGGAGGAAGCACTGGCAGGAGCTTCTATTGGCGGCTTTCTCCCAAAATGCATGTGACTGAGTTTACATGTCCTCCAGTGCCCAGAGGTGTTCAGACATGCACGTTCACTGCCTCAGGGCACGGGCTGGATGTGCAGGTGTATGAGGGCAAGGTGATTTCAAGGAAATGACGATCACAGGACCACACTCTATATCCCAGTACAGCATCCTAACCATTCCAGCCTAGGCAGCACTCTCATTCATGTTAATATTGCTTCAGTAAATAAATGTTTTCACATAGAAAAATGCCTGGGGCCACAATATCATTTCTGCTACAGGGCCAAAAATTCTGTTCTCCAGTGTTTTCCAGAGGAATGCCTACCCGTTATGCAAGATAAGCCCTGTCCTGACCCACACAGCATTCAGCCACACTCTTAACAGTGCTTTGCTAGATACAGGTAGATGCTTAACTGGTCCCGCAGTTCATACCAACTAACTCAGTTATAGGTCATTATTAACTACTGGGAGAAGATAATAACACAGCTGAGTCTGGATCGGCTGAGTGGCATACGCTGGGAAGATAAGACACAACAGGATTAAGGTGGAGCAAGAAAGGTTCAGAATAGCTATAAGGAGATTTTTTTTCCCCATGAGTACAGCCCAGCACTGCTACAGATAGCCCAGAGAGGTTGTGCTATCTCCATCCTCAGAGGTTCTAAGGTTTGTGACTTGTAAAACCCTACGCAACCCAGTCCAGACCAAAAGCTGACTGCTTTATGCTGGAGGAAGGACTACAACCCTCCCCAAGTCCCTTCCAACCTGAACTATGCTGTGATCCTATCCTGCCTGCAATCTCTTGCAAACTAAAAAATCTGAAATGGGTAAGAGTATTTCATTAAATGACTCAAAGGTTACAAGAATAAGAATGTGTTCAGCTGCCTTCACAGGTATGAGAGAGAAAACTTCAGGCTGGATTTTCAGCAAGCAGAGCTGGCATGGCTACAGTTCTGACAGTGATTCTACATCTCAGAAGTGCTCAATACACTTCCACCTTCATGGAAAAATGTTTTAGATTTTGTAAACCATTGCTCCAGACACTTGTCTTGTGTCCACGTCCACATCTGTCTGCCAGCTAGGAAACTGTTCTCTGCAGAAGTCTCTAATTGTCAGTTTGCTGCAGAAAAAGAACCTTAAATCAAAACCATGCAGTATAAATTCCAAACTTAATGCTAATCTCAACACTATATAGAGTAGCAATGAACTTCCCAGTACATACATGTCAAAGAACACAAAGAATATTCTTTATACTGCAATGGAGCTTTATTCTAGCAAGCAAACAAAGCCTAAATACTGTAATTAAATGAGAGCTACATGGAACTGGAAACTGTAGTCTATTTAAACTTGGATTACTACATCACCACCTTCTTTCCATTGCACAAACATCCGTCATCTACCAGCTACCATCTTGTGTCTTAATTTACATCCACTGTACGCTGTGTGACTCTGAGTCACACAGTGCAAGTTCACCACATAAAATGGAAACTCCTTCTCCTAGACCACAGTAATATTCCTTTACCTAAATCTTTCCTACTGTACAACTCTCCATTCTCCACTCTTCATCCGTTATCATTCCCCCTCCTTAAACTTTTTACAGTATTTACAAGAAGAAAGCTATTCTTGCCAAACTCTCTTTCCTTCTATTCTTTTTTATGTTACTGGGTGCCAAGAGACACTTAACGTCACACAGCTTTCACATCTGAATCTTCCTCTCTCTGGGCTGACATTTCCTGTGTAGAAGAATTATTTGAAAGTTTGGTCCAAGTCTCTTTGGGTTTGTCAAAGTTACATAAGACAGAAGGGGAAAAAAAAATAAATAAACAACACACAAAATACTTTATATGGTGATGTGGTGGGGAAAAAAAGCCCTTCTGTTTTTTTGGGGGTGCTGGAAAGAATAGAATTCTGCCTTTTCATCTGACAAGTAAAGAGTACTGCTAACATATCTTCGTTAGTGCTTGTGGGAAAGGAGACAGTAAATTGACAGTCACATCTAACAGGTGTCATTGAAAATTTAAGTGTATGGCAATCAACGTGATCTTAAAATAACTAATACAGTCATCTGAAGTCCTTCAATAATTTCCTGGTAACTTATGGAACTGTGATGTAAGCTTGACATTTTTTTTTCTAATTTTTGTATCTATTTTCTAGCATTTATGACTGCAGGAAAATATTACAGAAAGGAAAATAAGCATTTTTAGTTAAAAAAAAAAGTCAGTGTTGATTGGTATAAATATAAATAATCGTTTGAATCAGGAAATTGCAGAAAAGCAACTGCACCCTATTGGGGTGAGATAATAACTACCCATAATGAATTAATATAGTCAAGTTAAACTGTCTACTAAAAAGTATGCTCACTTATGTTCAAAAGAAGAATCAAAATTAAAATTTTTAAAGGGGAGAAACTTAAAAGACAACATGAATGCTTTGTACCAACTCTAGACAAACTGTAACTCTGATTTCTATCCCACTTCCAATAGCCAGCCAGAAATAAAGCCTGTGGTCTAAACAATGCATTTTTAATTGCAAGGTATTCAAATGTTTAAAACAGAAGACTCAAATTATGGTCAAATACTCCATTACTATCACTTATATCTTTATGATTATCTGAAGGGCTTCCTGCAGGGTTAGGAAAGCAGTTTCTTGCTCAAGTGACTATGGCTTGAGGGATTCTGACTGTGTAGCAATGACAGCACTGGAGCCTCTTGCAGCGATAGCTTTGGGTTCACATGGACACATTTTAGTCCCAATTTGAATTTTCTTCTACTCTAGTGAAGATCTGTCAATAAATACTCATTATTAGTCACTTGGTGGTGTTTTTTTTTTTTTTTTTTAAAATATATTACTCTCTACCTAATCAGAGACTGAACAGAAGGACATAAATTTATTATGCCTAACGTTTACAAATTTTTTAATTAGAAATTTAAAGCTATTTTACCTACGTGAAATGTAGCTAAATGATGTTATACATCATAAATCAGCAAAGAGTTTCAGAAAGATAATTAACACCATTTAAGGATATACTTAACTTTGAGTTTAATAAATAAATATTTAAGAATAATTTATTACTGCAGCAGATTTTGTTGATTTAAACAAAAACCTGTAAGTCTGATCTGAAAAAACTGATGCCAATTTTTGACAACATCCCTTTAGCACATTCCAGGACATTTAGCCTAACGTTAAAAACATGCAGCCTTTAATTTCTTTAATTTCACTTTTCTAAAAAGTACAAAATTAGTCAAAAATATATATATATATATCAATCAGTTGTGTAGGTGTTCAACAGGTTTGTAACCTAATGATAAACCTGTTTGTACCTTTTTCAAAAGTAAAGCTAGACTAGAGAGTACAGAGTGAGGTCAGCCTATATCACAATACAAGCAGAAGTGTTATTTTTCTTTCACTTGGAATTCCTTTGCTGGAAAACTGCATCAAGCAACTATGAATGAACTGAAGACAAGGGGGCAGGTAGCCACAGGATGTCTAGAAAAGCACAAAATAACAGAGATGGGAAGAATTCAAACTGCTTTGTTCCAAGATGGATATGGAACATAGTGGTATTGGTTTTGAAATAGGAATTCTTTATTAAAGTCTCACTACTGTACCTCACTTCACCATATTTCAAATTTCATTTTCTAGACATGAGTCTTTGAATACAGATAATATAATTACATATTTTAAAATACGTAAATTACATACACTTTTTATAATTTAACAGTGATGTCAAACGAAGTATGCTCTGAATGTTATAATCCAAATTTAGTAAAAGTTGTCCTGCACCAAGCGACAGGTTTTTATCAGCTACGTGAATCATCTTCATTACTTTCAAAAAAATCACAAAACTATGTGCTATTTGGAAGAACAAGGAAGCAATCTTCCTGTTGCCCTATAAAATTCCTATTGTTTTATGATGATAAGAAATTAATCTCTTCCTCTCTTTTTTTGCTACTTACAAGTTCCTATTTTTACACCTTTTTCTTATCTGTCTTATTGAACCAACTGCAGTAAAGAGCGAGGATTACATGAGAGAAAATAGAAACCTCTCTAAAGGTGAATGCAGCTTACCTGACAGGCTGAATATGGGCAGAGACAACTGAATCATGCAATTATTAAAGTCATCACCAGCAGTCACAGACTGCATTGCCCAATAAAAGGGTCTGTAAAGATATTGATTACTTCTGGGACTGGAGTACCTCGTTGGTGCAGTTCACTGTAAAAATAATGTACCATAAGGAACACCTAGGCCTCAAGATTGAACTGTTAAAGATGGTAAGAAATTCCCTACTTGCTCAGGTCTGCGGTACATCTAGATTTTGTGTTTCATTGAAATATTAGCAGCTAATGAACACATTTGTCTTTCTTCATTGATTCATATATGCCTACTCACTTCTTAGAAGCGAGTTATTTCATCAGTCATCTTTTAAGAGAATTACTCCAACTCAGAGCGTTCTATAGACAAAAATTTCTTAATGTGAAACCTTGGGGATAGAGTACCAACTCTAAGACAATTTAGGAAAGCTAATGCAGAATTTATACCTCAAAGGGAACAAGAAGATGTCAACAAAAGCAAGAAATGAGTGCCTGCAACCACCTGCTGTAAAAGATGCTTGTTATTCAAATCAAACTAGCACCTAGTGAAAAGGAAAAATCAGTACTGAATTATTCCACAAAAAATTTTCCTACTTAAAATGTTTCTTAATTTGGTCTTGAAGATATGGGTTGCTGAAATATTGAGAAAATTAAGAGCTTGTCATATAAATCCAAACTTCTGTGCCAACAGCATTTAATCATTGGAAATAGACAAACTGGTGAACTTAACCTATTGTAAGTATCACTGAGATGCCAATTCCTCATAACATCAGGGTTCATTAACGTAGGAGTTGGCCACACAAAACATCCATAAGATTTTTAAAATTCTTCCCCAAACATATAATGAATGGTAGAACTCGTCAGGCAGACGTGGTGCTTTCTGTGGCAGTAAGAGCCACGCTCTAGGCTATCATTCAAAAGGCAGCAATTTTAATGGCATCTGCAGTACCTAGAAACCTACCCATGCTTTTCTCAGTTGCCATTTAGGGGGATCACGCTCTTCTTGGAAGAAACCAACATCCCCAGGTGAGGGCTGAGTTAATGTCACATACTTTCAAGTACCACACTTAATTTTTTATTTTTTATTTTAACTTTAGAGAGGTAACTTAGTAAAAGTCATAGTAAACTAGTATAAATGATTATTAGTCCTAAAACTGTGCTAAGGGCATTTTACATGTATTTCCTTGTATGTTTTCTTTGTCCCGGTCATTAAAAACAGATTGTTACATGCAATTTACCACTGACAACCCTTTCTGTGATCTTCATCTAGAGTGATAAAAAGATGGTTAGCTCTGAAGTCAACTTCAAGCCCCTGAAGGCCAACCATCCCCCTGTAAATCCTTCCAGAGAGGATTCAAAGGTCAATCTAAGCATGGAAACGTGCTGAACTTACAGATAGGAAAAAAAATCTACTCTTCCCATCTTATGTCCTCTCACCCCACACCCTAGGACTCTTTTTGCAATACATATTTTTCTACCTCCTGCATCCCTCCAGACAATCCCTAAAAGATAAGTCAAGTAGTAAACAGAGCAATCTGTGTAAGTGCTTGGTTTCACAAGATATGGATAACTTCAGCATCAGTTAAATGTTCCTATAAAAAGCAAAAAGCATTGTTCCTCTCCTTTATCAGCTTGCCTGAGGGTAACCTTTAGTTTAACTAGAATGGAAATAAAGATTATCCAGAGACAGACATTAATTCAATACATAACATAAATGCTTCAGCATTCCCTAATGAAACTTCTTTCAATAAAGTTCTGACCGTTTCTGTGAAGTTCTTTCAGCCTAAAAATCATATGCACTACTCTGATAAACTGTTTTCTATCAAATCAGATTACACAACGGTATTTTGAAAATCCTAATGTGAGTACTGTAACCTCTGTTTTTGTTCATGTAGTTTGTGCAATAACCCTCACCTAGGCACTGGACCTTTACCTATCATTTAATCTTGAAACAGCTTCTGACACAAATGTCTATCTCTATGCTTCTATCAAGTATTACGAAAAGGAACTTTGAAAACGTGTTTTTTTCTTAATAGCATTTAACTGATTTCGAGTATAACATCTAAATTTGTTACAAGTTTTTACTGTGATTATTTTCTTCATAATCTCCATGTAAACTTGAATTGTAATGTCAGTAAGCAAGCTATTTACACTAAATTTGCATTATTATTACACAACACTGTTTCCTTAAATATGATTACTAGATGTTGTTAATGATCTTAATTATTAACCTACTTCATTTCAACGCAACCACTCTTGTACTTCCTAGAATTTTAAATCGCTAATCTTGGGTTTTATTCCCTGTGGGAAATCTACCATGATACATGTCCCATCAGCGTATTTAAATCTACCCATGTTACAGTTTTATAAGCTCTGGCACATCAATGCAATGTTCTTTTAAATATTAACACATTTCATCCCTTGTTTACTACTAATAAAAACAGTCCTTATTTACTACTAATAAAAACTTTATTTCTAAGTTTTGATGCCATAACCTCCTACATGCACAGCGATGAGAGCCACAATGCTCCTCTGGACAAGTCCTATAGTTCTCTATAATAATTTAATATTTTTAATTTCTAAACCTAAATGAATTTTTGTTTTAAAATGTATTGAAATTTGAGATACTTATGTCTCTGAGTTAACTAGTTGATTAACAACTGAAAGAATTCAATCTAGTTGATTCTATAAAAAAAAAAAATATGAACAATTGGCTTGGTTTTCCTTTCACAATTATTCCTACCATTCAACAATTTTGAAAACAAACCTTTCTAGCTCATTGCAGAACTGGCAATGGGCAACTGAAAACCTCAGAAGGATGTCCAGACTGACATGGGCCTGAATCAGAATATACCCTGGATCATCATACCGAACACCAGATTTTAAAAACATAAGTCTTGATAAATAACACAGACTATACCCAAACCTTCTGGCATTTTCTGTGCTCTTGACAGAAGTTTAACATGATTTATTCGGGTAATGAGGCCAGTTCAATGTAAACAGCACCAACAGGCAAAAAACTAAACTATTTTTTAGTACAATTACTTTAATAATAACTTGGCAAAGACTTCTATTTCATGCTTCCCAGATGGCATTTTCATAGCATCTCAGTAGCCAAAAAACTACAGCTACCATTCGCCCAGTGGCAGATGCCTTTTTTATACAATGACATACATGGCAAGAAATAAACATTCCTGATCCAGAAAGCTTCCCAGTGTAACTATGCTTCACTTGCATGTCATGTCACTATTTGCTATTAGATGCTTGCGGGGGCATTCAGATTCAGAAACGGATTGATGTCGGTGCTTACTGTATGTCAGACTGCCTGGTGCAGTCTTGCACGCTGCCTGAAGGGCCATTTGTCCTCAGGCCTTCTCAAGTTTATTCCTGAGGACAGTTTATTACTCATTTCAATCTCATTTAACCATTTACCTCATTACTCACTTACCAAATTACCTCACTTAACGAGTTACATTTAACCAAACACAGTAGGAAAATCTAGGAAAGCACTGTCAGTTACAAGCCTACATCTCCGGGCAATATTGCCAGTGAAGCCCAGTGGAATTACAGAATCACAGAATTTCTAGGTTGGAAGAGACCTCAAGGTCATCGAGTCCAACCTCCAACCTAACGCTAACAGCCCTCCACTAAACCATATCCCTAAGCTCTACATCTAAACGTCTTTTGAAGACTTCCAGGGATGGTGACTCCACCACTTCCCTGGGCAGCCTGTTCCAGTGCCTCACAACCCTTTCAGTGAAGAAGTTCTTCCTAACATCTAGCCTAAAACTCCCCTGGCTCAACTTAAACCCATTCCCCCTCGTCCTGTCACCAGGCACGTGGGAGAACAGGCCAACCCCCACCTCGCTACAGCCTCCCTTGAGGTACCTATAGAGAGCGATAAGGTCGCCCCTGAGCCTCCTCTTCTCCAGGCTGAACAAGCCCAGCTCCCTCAGCCGCTCCTCGTAGGACTTGTTCTCCAGGCCCCTCACCAGCTTCGTCGCCCTTCTCTGCACCCGCTCAAGCACCTCGATGTCCTTCTTGTAGCGAGGGGCCCAAAACTGAACACAGTACTCGAGGTGCGGCCTCACCAGAGCTGAGTACAGGGGGACGATCACCTCCCTAGCCCTGCTGGTCACACTACTTCTTATACAAGCCAGGATGCCGTTGGCCTTCTTGGCCACCTGAGCACACTGCTGGCTCATATTCAGCCGACTATCCACCATCACTCCCAGGTCCTTCTCTGCCTGGCAGCTTTCCAACCATTCCTCTCCCAGCCTGTAGCTCTGCTTGGGGTTATTGCGCCCCAGGTGCAGGACCCGGCACTTGGCCTTGTTGAACTTCATGCAGTTGACCTCAGCCCATCGGTGCAGCCTATCCAGATCCTCCTGCAGAGCTTTCCTACCCTTGAGCAGATCGACACACGCTCATAGCTTGGTGTCATCTGCGAACTTACTGAGGGTGCACTCGATCCCCTCGTCCAGATCATCGATGAAGATATTAAGGAGGACCGGCCCCAGTACTGACCCCTGGGGGACGCCACTAGTGACCGGGCTAGTGATTTAGGCCATACTTCTACCATTCCAGTGTATTTTCATTAGCACTCTGTACTGTAGCACTATGTGCTATAAAAGCCAAGAACCAAGCTCCCTTTAAAAAACTGTATTTCTCTGGAAAGCTAATATGGCACGAGGCAACAAAGAGGAAGTCAAACAGAAGTACAACACATCACTGTACTGCTGCTCAGCACTGCGGACAGCACACCCAGAACTTCAGCAGCCTCAGCACAGTCAAGTTGCTTTATGGCCATCATCAAGGAGGGCAGCATAAGGAGCTCCTCTTGCGAGTGAGGAGTAGCAGGGCTGAATGGACAAAGAGAACATGGAGGCAGGGGTTGGCCTACAGGGTTCATCTCATTTAGTAATCATCATTTTGCGTGCAGGAGATTGATACCATATTAGTTGGGCTAAAAATGTAACTAAAGCAATGAAAACACCAAGAAATGTGTCTCGAGCAAACACTGCAACAGAAAACTGAGCTAAGCAGCAGTCTCCCGTCTGAGTGCTGGACAACCCCCAATTTGTTACAGACTTACAGAAAGCTTAAGAAATCCTTTCCCCTACAGTAGTAGGAGTTCAGCTGCAAAACCTCTGTGTCTATATACACTGCACAGCTATCATTTGTGTCCTGAAAGTGTGCTTTGGTTCAAGGACACAAAGAACATCAGCAGTTTCCTTCCCGGGATGGGATCCCAGACTCATCATGGGTTCGGCACATCTCAGCTGCAGCCATGTTCTTCACTACTCCTACTCAAGGAGGAATCAAACAACATGAGCAGTACTCATCGCACCCCAAAGCACAACAAGGCCACTGCTTGTTTAAAATGAGAAGGGAAAGCAGGCTTGCACCACCGTAATGCAAGAAAAGTAAGCTTTGTGCCAAGATAGGAAAATTAGTATTTTTTGTCCCTAAGCTCCATTGCAGTCATAACAGGCACAGGAAAGTACAGCACAACTGACCTAGCTCAGCTGGTACTGGATTGTATCTTTCCTTCCTCTAAGAAAGCAAGTAGCAGAATCAGACAGACACTGATGCTCATGCTCCATAAAGAAAATCTGCCTCTCTCCACTACATGGATTTCAGAACAAGATTGATTTTGCAAGAATGTCACAGTGCATGCAATCACAGATACTCTTGGGGAAACAGATGAGGCTTTGCTCATGGAAATCAAATGTAATGTATCTTCAGAACCCTGTAATTATAATTCCTAAACCTGTTTATTTTGAAAAGAACACGCACAGCTGCCCCAGGCTGCCACTTCCTTAAACCCATACAGTTATCTGGTACCCTGTAGAGCTCACACCAGGTGGCACAAGGAACCAGGAAGGACTAACTATGAGAATCCAAGGCAAACCCATTTCATCTTCTATTCTTTTCTAAAGATGAGCACATTTTGCAAGTGCTCCAGGCATCCAAATGTTACACGCATTCTGCTGATCATTTCCAACAAGGTAAGAAATTGGTCACAGAAATCTGGAGAAATTTTTCATTCATCCAATCACTCTATCACTACTACTCTCTCACTTCTAATACTTCTTCTCTACCTCCCCTCAGCCTAGAACATTTTGCCAAAATTTGAACAAACTGAACAAAGCCCTACATTGCAAGGGACTGCTGCAGATCAGCCGGTTCAATGCTCTCTCAAAGCAGGGCCTAAGTTACATTAATTTATCCTCCTCCTTTTTTTTTTAATTTTTTTTTTTTTTTATTTTACCATTACTTTGAAATTTTTGAAGGATATTGCCTTATTTCTAATATCCTCTCTTACCGACGCTTGGCTAGGCTGACCTTCTTCAGATTTTCCCCAAACTGCCGTTGATAGGTATTTTCTCAGAGACACCCACACAGAGCCTACACAAGACAACATAGAGCGTGCATCAGCTCACTCCCCCAGCTTCACGTTATGGGAGTTTGTCTGTCTCAATCCACTGCAGTCACTTCTGTGATTTTTCTGACACAACACCACACACTACACCTCTGTTCTCCCTTCCTTTTGGACAACAGCCCTATCATTACTCTTCATTACTGTCTGTTCGTCTGCTAAGTCAACCTTGCAAAACTGCAGTGCAGTCTACAGGACTTTTTTTGCATTTTGCAGCACCATGTTACCATTACAGGTGGACAACATAATTTGTGTCACCTTAAGTCTCACATGCAATGTTTTCTTTTATACAGCCTTTTCTTTTTTCTTCTGCAGAACTGTGTCATAAATTTCTAGCACTACAGGTGTTCCAGTTCTCAGTTTTCTATTAAAAAAAGTATTTGGTTACAGCCTGTGTTTCGCTGCTGCTATCCCATAATTATAAAAGTTAAACATAGATCAGATTCTGTTTCTTGAGGTTGTTTGTGCTTTTTTTTTTTTAGTTTCATTTGATGCTTTACTATTCTGACCTTGTTTTCCATTAGCATATTGAACAGAATAATGGATACAAACTGCCACACATTTAAAGCCAAACTACACTGCAATCTGCTTTAACTCAAGTTCATAACTACGTAATTTCTTCTAAATTTGTAGTCAATTTTCAAGTCATTGTGTTATTGAAAAAGTAACTCTTTTCTTGGAGGGTGGCTGTAATCTCTGGTCAACTTAGAATTTGTCTCATCTCAAGCAGTACTGTTCTCAATAAATAGAGGAATGGAGTAAACCCCTGCAATGAATATAAGAGAAACCTCTAGTACTTTGGGATATTGATGCCTAGTTTTTATAAGAAGCTGTAACACTTTAAGTCGGTTTTTATCGTATTTGTGAGGGCGCTGTGGCAATGCCCCTATTAATGCCTGCATTAAAATCTCAATTTCATGATAACTGCCTTGGTGAGTAAGGACTTGAGCATGTACCATCCATACCCTATTTACAAATTATTATGATTTTTTTTGGTAAAGAATAGCATCCAACATGCATTGTACAACCTTCATCAGTAGGTAGCTGGTTTGTATACGCATTTCCTTATACTATAGCATTATGAAGAACTCGCACACTTTCTTCTCATGCAGACTCCACATTACAGGCTTTTGTAACAGCTCCCAGCTGAGTAAATGGAAAAATCCTTAGCAACTTGAGAGGCAGATAATAAATAAAATTGTCTCTGGTGCAAGCAATGATGTTTGTCTTTAAATGGTTTGAGCTGCTGATTAAATAATGTCTGCAGACAGAATTTTTTATTTAACTACTGTGACCAACTTTTATGCAAAAATTTCACAGTATTATATGATTTCCCTTGTTCCTCATCTCTTTTATATATTTCAATATGTTCCACACCATCAAGGAAGGCTTTCAATGGAACTATGACTACAGCTGCTGAACGGTTTGCAGCTAACACCGTGGATTTTTCTGTGCTGCACATGGAAAATGCACAACGTACAAGTTCATAGCCCCACCCAGGAGCAAGGTGAATAATGGTGCTCTGTTCCCCCCCCCTCCCCCCCCACAAGTACAGCAAGATATGACAAATGCAAGAAGCCAGGTGCAGCACATCAAGCTTATGGCAAATGCCTGCCATTCCCTGCCTCGTGCCCTTGTGTTGGGGCATGTGGTCTGCCTTCACCACATCACCGTTCCTGGCACCTGCACAAAGCTCCTTAGGAAATGCTCTGGTATCACCTGCAATGGCACCAGACCACAGAAAGTCCTCCTTGGGAAGATTATGGAGTCCTTTTAGTGCCTCCACACAGAGCTCCAAGTATTCTAAAGGCTACAATGAGGCTGGAGAAGGCACAAGGACTAGTTATGAACAGAATTCCTTTTTTTTTTCCCCAATAAAAATTAGTTTCCAAACCTATTATTTGCTAAATCATGTACGTATTTGGGTACACCAGAAACGAGGAGAAAAGTAATGTGGAACAGTGAGAACATTTTGATCATATAGAAAGTAAACGTTACTTTCAGAAGTGCTAACCTGTTTTGTTGTGAGAAAAGAGTTTGAAAAGGCATAACTTACTAAAACATGACACCAAATTAACACTTCTCTTTGTCCTATTCTAGCAGCAGAACTGTTATGGTATGTTAACTTTATTTCAGTCATACTTCTTACCTCATTCTCAATCTCTCCCCCCACCAAACATTTAGGTTTTCAATGAAATAAAATATCCATTATTCACCCAGCTTGAGAAAGAATTCCACCCAAGTCACTGCTTTTCCATTCAATCATTCTTAATCAATTATATTTTTAAAGAAATTAGAGAGTACCAGCCAGCAAACCAAATCCAATTTAATTTCATTGAGGGATTTTACTCTGAGGCAGCAGTATGAATCATCTCAAAGCTCACAAACTGTGTGTTTTGTTTCATTCAGCCAAACAGCAAACTGTTTTATTATACATAATTTCCTTTTGTAGAAATGCATTCTTTGCCCCTTAGATATGTATTTCTGTTGGTAATGTTTCTAGGGAAAGAAAGGGAGTTTCTCCGATTAATTCTGTATTTGCGGGTGTTACAACATGACACTACCTCTCAAAACAAACAACAACAAAACTCCCAACCTGTTGGAAACCTTTACTCTGATATTGCATTTGCCAAGAGAAGTGCCTGGTATGGACTCTACTGACTTCAGTGGTGTAAGCAAATGCAGCTCCAGGCTTGTGGCCCACACCCTGCGTTTGCTGAGTATGCCCCACAACTCTGTTAGAATTGCATAGGCCATGAGGCTACAATTCACAGTACACTGTACCTTCAATCTTACTACAGCACTGATGCCCATTTTAGATCTCAGCTTTCCTTTCCTTACATTTCCCCAGCACATTCCCCTCCAGGTGGGTGCTCTCAGCTTCCTGGTTAACCTCGACCTGTGCAGCACAGCGGGCACACAGCAACTGGGGAGCAAACAATAGAAAAGATCACGTCTTCACAAAGAAGGCAACATGCAAGTCAGATGAGTCTTATCTCAAACACGATAACCAGCATGGAGCCAGAAGTTCAGACCAAATCTCTCCATGCCTCTGCCCCTTTTCCCACCAGCCCCTGGTGCCACGCACAGCACTACCAGCCTGCCGCCAGGGTCAGCCTCCCTGCACGGTGGAGATCTGGCCTCTGTTTGCCCAGGGGTGGCTGCTGAAAAGCATGGACCTACATCTGTTAGGAAAGAGATCCTCAAATGTTTCCTGGTCTGCCCTTCCTTTGTTACTAGGTGATCACGAAAGATGCATGGCTAATTCCGAAGATAGGAAGACGCAGGGGGTTTTAAGGACACAGTGGGAAGGAAGCCCATGGAGTTGGGAGCAGGATTCTCTGGACAGGGCCTAATCCCTGTGATCTCCAATAGGGGGGGCGCGCACCCAGGGGGAGGGGAACGCAAAACAATCCACTGGGGTGTGGGGAAGGATTATTTTTAGGATTATTAATACATAAAACACAAACAAAGCAAACATGTCTTTCCATATTATCTCATCCTTCCAATTTCTGTATGTGCATGGTTTATAATGTAAATAATACCCATGTACAGTAGCATATGTGTATACATGTATAATTATTTAGAAAGTCATAGGTTGGGGTTGCTTACTCAAGCTGGCTTCCCCTTGTCTCCTCCTCTCTAATAGCTGTATGCAACCATAAATAGTTTTGGAGACCACTGGTCTAACCATGAGGTTAAATCAGGAAGCTCAATCTCATTTTAGTTAATTTCCTTCAGCATTACAGAACTCTTCTAAAGAACAACAAACAAGTGAAGACCAGCAGGTCACCAAATACAGAAATGGAAGAACTACTGGTTGTTTGATGTGCTTTTCTATATATGCACAGATTAATTCTTCCACTAAGAGGAAGAGTGTGTCTGCACTGGGAAATACAAGATCACACGCATGTTAACACTACACCCTGCAGAAAGCACTCTTTACCAAATCAAAGAAATTACATTCCTTTTTCCCTTGCAGGCATATTTTGCTGAGCAAAACTTCATGTGCTGTAGTTTGACTTCTCTAAATGTCAAGACCAATAACTTCCCCATCTGCCCCTCACCTTAATAAATTGCTCCCGGATTTACTGAAGGTCTACACTGAATGAGAACTACTGAAGAATAACACCTGTAATCTGAGGTACAGACACTATAAATGTAACCCCATTAATGATTGCTTTTTTCTTTAACTTGTGACCTATATTCCACTTCTATTTAACTTTTTATAAAGACAAAAGATATTCCATGCTTTAAAGTAAATTTACTTGAAAAAGACCTATTATTCTGACTTCCCATTAATACAATAAACTTCAATATTCACCGAACCCCTATTATTTTTTTCAGCAATTTAGAAGGTCAGTAGTGAGAATAAAGGTCTTTCTTCCTTATATGCCTAATGAAAAAACAGCGTGAAACAGGATTTTAACATTTATTAATGGGGTTAATGCAAATTTCAGCTTCTTAAACACATCAAACAGCCACAACCACTTTCTGTTACACTACTTAAATGAGCTTGGCTGTTTTGGTGCTTTAACATCACCTTTTAAACACGGCACAGTGCTGAACTGACATCCTTGGAAGTACCCAGAGGGCAGTTCTGGTGGCAAATACTGTACTGTGAACTAGAGATCACCCTGTGGATCATCGCTTTTGAATCTGAACTTGCCAATGCATGGAGCATGAGGAGATAATAGATGGCAAATCAAGAGCTCTTCTCTTGCCTTCTGTTTGTTTTAAACAGACATTTTATGTACAGTCATTATACTCATTTTCAAAGCACAACTATAAAAATCCTTTTAAAGAAAAATCAATTTCCTGGACTCCTGTTTGACTGCAGTTGACATCTGATGAGATTGAACTGTGTGTGTCATGAGGTAAAACTTTCTTTACCGAGCCCATCAATAGTTTTCCTGGGGATGCCTCCTAGGTCTAATCCATACACTTATACCCTGATCATTAGCTCATTTCTATAACAAGCCTAGAACGAAGCAGTCTGAAATACATTTTGTAATCATTCAGTGCTCCACACGAATTCAGTTGATTAATCCAAATAAATTGCTTGAGTGCAGATAACCTATTTGTATTTTCATTATATAGAAATCAACCTCTAAATTATTAATAAAAATGCTTCCATCTACATGTTCCGCATCTGCAGAACTGCAGAAACCTGTAAATGTATTTTTTGTCTGCAATCATGTGGGATACTGATTGACACTGACTGACAGGACATTCTGCAGTAGTGGGCTACCAGAGCTCTCAGTAGCTCCAGCAACTGAGCTGTGTCCGTTCTGTATCTAAGAGAAGTATACACCCCCCTAGAAACATGTTTTTGTCAAATAATCGTGTGTTTGAACCTCTCCGTGCCTTAAATTTCTAGAGAAGCAGTAAGAATTGCTTTTAATAAGATGCTTCTGGCTGCACATATAAAGCTGGTGCAAAATTCATGTTCTTCATCCCTTCAGGGTAACCAATACATTAAGTTTTTAGCAAGATTCATATCTGTGTAACAACAAGCAGTTGGTTTCTGTCCTGAGCATGGCAGAACCACCCCATGACAGCAGAGCAGTGTCATTTCAGACCTCCTCAGCACACACAAGACATGTTCAAAGCCTCCACAATCAGGGGAATATAAGCAGTTGTTCCCAAACCCTTCAAAGAAGCATAGGCAGGAAGGCAGAACAATCCTTCCCCCACTCAAAGACTGGCTGATAAGAATAAAATCTTTCTTTACTTCTCATCAAGGTAGCCGAGTGCTACAGCATAACCTACTTAAGAGTAAAAGCCTAGAGACTACACTGCAACATGAGCACTTATAGGTAAGTTCCATCTCGACAAATTCTGATTTTAACATGCAAAATACCATTCTGCATTAAGCTCTGTGACCGACTCTCACAAGGCCATTTTATTTATGGAAAGGGGTGGACCCCAAGCCCACACCATTTTTTGTCAAGAATTTATGCACTACCTTTAAGGACCGTTGACAGTCTGAGACATGGGTCACTTGCAAATCAGTTTTTCTTGCTGAGTTATTACACTATTACCTCTACAGCTTTCTCAGCTTTACAAAGCGTGCCTTCGCAGTGTGTGTGAAGGATAAAGAGCCTCAATAAATTCCATTAGACAAAGGCACAATGAGGATGGCATATTGCTGACTTTAGGATAATGAAAGCAACACTGGATTTCTGTTTATATGTGATTAGCACTATGTTCTCATTTCTTGAGGTGAATGATTTTAAAGCTCTCGTATTCCAGAAGCAGGTATGAGAAGTGAATTTCATGAAACTAGACAGGATTTTATTATTTATTACAGTAGCATCCATTCGAGCCATCTGATATGAAGTCTCATCATGCTTGATATTTGATAAGCACAGAGTAAGATGCCAGACACCCCCTGCCTCTGGCAACTTGCTTTACAAATAGAGCACACAAAGACCAAGCAGAAGGAAGTGTTAGAGCCCTGTTTAGTACAGTGGGAATCAAGTCACAGATTCTGTCTTTACCAAACTCGAATCACGTGCAAGAGAGTCTACAGGAGTGGCAAGACCAAACCCATCCTTTAAGCCATGTTCCTCAGCAGCACTCTATTCTAAACTGCACGTGCCCACCTCAGACCCAGGTATCATTAACAGTATCACAACTACTACTACCTGTTTGAGAAGTCACAGCTGTTGTATTTTCTAGATACATGTTTAGGACTCCACACGTATTTTCTAGATACATGTTTAGGACTCCACACTGGGGTTTGCAATGGCAAAGTCACTGCTATCACATAAAATAGAATTAAAAATTAAGCCTTTTGCTTCTCTGAGTACCTATTTAAGTTTAGTTCTCATTGTGTCAAGAGCTGCTTCCACATAACCATTAACATCTCTTAATACCATGCTGGAAATAAAAAGCTACCATAAAAATTACTGTTTTGGGTGTCAGCAGAAGCATAATCAGAGAGATTTCAAATTTGTAACCCACAGTCTGAATCATTTTCAACCACCCTTTTTCTTACTTTAGGATCTGTTTACAAAGTTCGTTAAACTACAGTCATGGCAATCTTTTAACAGATCAGAGCTGCTCTACTCTTTTATCAACATAACTGCGATTTTTTATTTTAATAACCCAAGTAATTGTGTCAGACACACACCCTCAACAACATAAAAAAGCAAAACTCTACATAAATTGAGCAAGCTTTTTTAAAAACAAACAACAACAACTAAAAAAACTACAGGCTAAAAATTAAGAATCTGAGAACGCAGTACTTGTAAAAACTCAGGAAACATGGTGATGGGGTTCATACTGCAAAGGTACAAAAGCCAGGGAAAGCCAAGTCCCTGTGGGAAAAAAACTGGAGTATAGAGGATATTTTCTTTGTAAACCTCCTGTTTCAAGAAAACCAACAACTAACTGGCCGTAATCACCATATAAGCATCTGACTTATGTAAGAGAACAAGGACATCATTGCTTATAACAGATCATAACTTCTATAATAAAATGAAATACTTAATACCCAAACATATTATAGAAAAATGATGGAGAGCAGTATCTTGCTCAGTGTTAGCAAAATCAGCTGCACGTTAGATGATAAACGCTGAAAATAAGTTTATGGCGCTGCAATGCTACCTTTTACTGTTTTTTCCTTTCCACCTTTTTCTGTTCAGCTGCAGAGCAAGAACTGTATAGTACTGAGTTTTAAGAACAAACCAAAGTCATTTTAAGAAAGGAAATGATGCACAAACACTCCTGACTTTGGTCTGCTTTGTCTGCTTTCTGCAGTATCACCACGGCCACATTTCAGCCCTTTGCCTGCTTTGTGCCATGGACAATACCCCAAGCCCCAAGGCTTGGCCACCCAAGCCACCCATTACAGCTTGCAGTCATCTAGAGGCCACTTGCCAGCAGCAGGAAGGTTCCCCTGGGCCCTGCTCCCATGCACACAGTTTCTTCTTGCATCCTAGCATTTCAGCAATGCTTGCTGAAGCCTGCATTGAGCCAATTCAGCCTGCTAAGTTCACATAAATCTATTCACATTTTCACTTGCCAGTCTGAATTGGCTCAGTGAAGGAGTCAAGTAAGGGTTGTGGCCAGCACAAAGGGCAAAGGAAGAAAGGAGCAGCCAGCTTCACCGAAGGATACATTTGGGGTGTGACTGTGTGTGTAGGAGGAGGCAGGAGAAAGTTTTCAAAGGACTTGGAGGTGGATGTCTCCTTTTAACACCTCACTCCTATCAGTCTGGCTCAGCTCTATTTTATGTTTGCCCTACAGCTAAGAAACTAACTGAAGTTCCTTAGGACACAGAAGGTCTCTTTCCAGCCCGCCCATTGCTGATATTTGCTAAGTGTGTTAAGTAGCCATTTCAGTAGTCAATGTACAGCAGAGAAACCACATATTATGAACATACAATGTTAATATTCTAGTTAATGATTTTAGAACTCACATGAATACCTTAAGGAAAATAATACAGATGGTTCTCTCTCTGCTTGTCATTGTCTTCAAATATTTGAATAAAGAGTGCATCTGCTTCAAAAACATGAGGAAAATCAATCATATATTGTATTCAATGCTCAAACGTTCCAGCCACTTGCTACCAACATCTAGCAAGAACAACGTTCTGACTGCTGTGGAAGTACTAATAAAGTACGCAGCACCTGCAAGGAAAGTCAAGCTAGCTTCAAAGTAATCAGCTTGGATGCTGTTACCTAAGTTAGCCATGAAGCATAAAACCCATTCAAGAACACAAGGAAATACTCTCAGTAAGAGAACAACACCAGGAGCCTGAGACCAAGGAGCCACCACAGGGTGTGGGCTATCATAGCTATACAGCCAGCAGTACTTGAGCTGGCTTGCTCAAGACAAGGCTGGGTACAGCTATGCACCTTGTGCTTGCGGCAGGAAAAGAATGCCGTACCAAGACTGAGCACACTGACCCATGTCATCTCTACAATCACCAACACAGCTCTAGCAGTGAGAAAGAGCAAACCTTGGAGAAGTAAAGCTGAGATACTGAAGCCACCTTTGACATGGGGAACTACAACATCACCCAATCCCCAAATGAAAGAAGTCGGGTGTTTCCCCATTCACACCCACCCTCACAACTGATCAGCTGAACAGTGTTACACTAAAAGTCATTTCCAACATTTTTTCTCCCTTGTAGTTCAACTTCTATTCCTTCTTCTTTTGGTCTCACTAATGGGAAAATGGGAGAAAACTTTATGAATTAGTCTTTCGAAAATGCGAATAAAAGCTAAACTTTAAAAATACCATTTACAAAACTTACAGAAAAATAGAGTGACAAATCAACACTTAAAACTAGTATTTCACTGCTGTGATTTTTTTTTTTTTTTTAAATTCCATCATTTATTTAAAAATTGTCACGAGCAATTTTTTCTAAAATCCCTTGGCCTGCTGCTTCAACATAGACCTGAACGCTTTGGGCCTGCTTCACACAGATACAGGGCCAAAGGCTGTGAAGGTATGACAACATCTCCCTACAGGAGTAAAACCCCACCAGTAGGAGCTGAAACCTCTACTCTGTCAATGAGAGTCGAGGTATAAAATCTGCCTCAGAATTTATAAGCGGACATGTCCATTGCCTTCATCCAGGACCCTTCAGAGAACCTGTGGAAGCCTCAAAGCAAGGCCTTGAGAGGGAGCTGTGCTGGGGACAGAGCAGCACTACCAGAGATGCTAGCAGCTCTGCAGCCATCTGGCAGAGAACAGATCCTGGCATAACCTGCAGCTTGTCTATAATGATATCATTATACTATTATAACTCACTAGGCAAAAGCTTTCATTCTGAAGCAAAATAGCCTCTCGGTTATTTCCAGAGTGACTTACAGTAAACAGGAAAGAAGAGACTTTTATAGTGTTCTCCTGGAAGTTTCAAAGAGATAATTATATCAGTACTCTAACGCAGGCAAATTTTCCTGCATACAAAAATTATACAGACAGATTCCAGCTTTTTAGTTCACCTGGGCCAAAGAGCTGTAGCTCAGGAAGATACAAAGAGAGTTTTGTAATTTTTGGTCTTCTCTGCTGAGGGCTGCTTGTGTCCATTCTGCCTATTTAGAGACTCAAAAATCCCACTACTTCCACAATTATCCAAACAAAGCTTTCATGAATTGAAAAAAAGAAGTGCCTCTGATCTCCTTATTATAAATTAAGGGCCTCTAAAAGCTTTCAGCATGTCCACAATGAAAGCCTTCAGTGGCTGCCAAAGAAGAGAATGAGTCCAGGGCTTTCTTTTGCTATGGGATGATAGGGAACAGGCACTGCAAGCATGAAATGCACGAACATAGAGAAGGCATGCTTCCTAGTCCTTATTAAGTACGTGAAAATGTTTTCACCAAAAACACTGACTAGAACAGCACTTGGAGACTGACTGACTTTCTTTGTCTAGTTATTAAAGTATTCCTTGGTTTTACTGAAAGAATATTAAGGATTTATCCAGGGAGGGATAGGATGGGATCCCTTCCTTAATTCACTGAACTTGACATACTTAGGTGTATATTATACTGCACCCGTAGATTCAGGTAACACGAAATATTAATTAATTCAGGTATTTTACTTGGAAAATAATTAACTAAAATATTCTATTTCAAAACATTTTTTTTTATTTTATTTTTTTTATTTTTATGAGGATAATTCAGTGTAGTAAGTCTGTCTATAAGGGTTCACTCAGAATTACTTGGAGCACGTACCAGAAACACTAAACCCATATTTTTGAAGCATCTTGGTGAATGGCAACCACACTCAGAACTTACACTTTCTCCTTCTGTTCCATGGTCCCTGGAGGCATACCTTTCCCACAGGACAGGGCAGCTCTTTGTCCAGCCTGTGCCATGAGCTGGGAGCAGGGAGCTTCATGTTCAGTGTAATTCCTCTGCACAGAGCACACACGCACAAAGCAAGCTCCAACATTAGCATGTTTGGGTAGAATATACCTCTCTCTTATTTCACACAGGGCTTAGCACCGAAGGGAAATATCTCAGTTGGGGATTCTAGATGTTACTGTAACATCGAGAAAGAATAATAATGATATTTATAAAAGCAATGAGGCTTTTACATGAAATGCACTACATCAGTGCAATCTATTATGAGAAATTAGTTTTCTTCTGTGGGAGAACTTCTAGACCTCCACTTAAGAGATCTGAAAGATGGTGCAGCTACTGCGGATTGAATATGTCTTCCTTAGCATCCCATTATTTACAATCATTAATGACCAGATGATAATTGGACCACTATTTTTCATAACTAAGATTCTTAATCCATTTGTCATTTAAATAGAAAATAGAATTAATTTTTGAATACTTGTAATAATCATTAAACTGAGCATAAGTAGCACAAAAGTGATTAATTCTGAAGAAAACAAAATTAATAGAAGGTAGCAAAAACGCTTACTAAAATACGCAGATAAATATTTTACACCACATTAACACAACTGCACACGACACACAACTTTGGTACAACTGAATCAAAACATTAAAAGAGGTCGTAACGCTGTATGAGTGTGTTTGTATTTTTTGCTATTCATATTTCTTTTTCTTCTCCCCTGAAATATCCTGTGGCTGATTAAATGAACAAAGTAATGTTAGTCTAGTCTTCCCTGAACTTCAGCGAAAGCATCTTACAGAGAAATTTAACTCACCTTCTATCCCCAAAACATTTCCAGCCCCATTTCCTGCAGAACACTGCTACCCACCATTACCTGACCTAACTGACAGTCATTAACCACAGCTCTAACCAAAGGTCCCCTGCAATCTCTAAACCTCCTCTAACATCTCCATGAGAAACAGCACACACGCAAAGGGACTGACCGACCCAGGGGGAGAACTGACTATCACAATACAGGCCAAGGAGAGAGTTCGTATTATTATCAAACAGTGAGTGGATATTTATGACTCTGCTTTAAAACTATACAGGGACTACTGAAACAACAGTATTGAAGCATTTTTTTTCCCCTGATTTTTCATAATTTTCATTGAATCACACTTTATTCTATTTTATTTTGATTACTTATACAGTAATTTGAGTCATACTAAGTTTAATGGGCAAAAGCAAGCTTTCTTCCTGGAAGCCTGCAAAACAACTAAGGTACTTAGTCTCCAGAACTCTACTAAATAAAACAGGCTGAAGGAAAATGTAAAATGATCTTTCTCTAATTTCAATAAAAACTCCATCAGTAATCACAAATTTTAATGGGAATACATGCTATATCCCATTCTATTCTATCTATGTTACTATGAAATGTTTATTACACTATCTTTTCAAGCTTTCACTAAAATAATTTTAGTAGAGATAAGAAAGAGTCATTACAAAAAAATACTTTGTGCACTTCATTACAATAGATCACAGTGTTATTTAAAATATAAATCAAAATTTATAAAATTATGATTAAAAAATAGCAAGTTCTTCTCTTCTTACAAATATTCATAGGTATTACAGAACACAAAACCCAGAACATGTTTTGTCCTCACAAAACAGGAGGAAATGAGTCAAATTTCAGTCAGAAAAATATTAAAATAGATAAGCATCATGTATTCTAAGTATCCTTTTCAAGATAGGCAGATTAATAACAAATAGAATGCACTTTTAATAGCATTTTTACAGAGACAACCTTTTTTTAATGAATAGTCTATTGACAGAATTGGATACTTGAGTTCAAATACAAATTAAAACGAGGTTCAAGACATCAGATTTAAATAACAGAGACAACAATATTAAGGCCCTTAAAAGTCAATGAAGATATTTAAATCAATCAGCTGTTTCACAGGCAGCCAGCACAAGGAATTTAGATTATGCATAATGCTCCCTTTCTAAAACCCACTAATATCAATTGCAAGGCTCCTACTGACAACAGCGCTCAAATCAGTGAGCAATCGTGCTACTTCACTCTGAGTGAGCTGCAAATGATGAAGTAGCCCGACTGAGAGAAAGGCATAACAACCAAAAATTCAATTTTAAACTAAATCCAAAATACTGAGGCACTCAGAGAAAACACCTACGCAAATATTAACACTGTTCTTTGACATCTCGTTCAACACGTCAAAATAAATCCCCTCCATTTAGTAACGGAATATACAGAGCACTTCCATCAAACAAGACTTGGCATGCGCAGGTTAAAGACTGCTTCAGGTCCAGTGAGAAATCAACATTACCTGTGCTTTTGTTTTCCCCCTGCCTTTCCAGAACACAGTGAAATTGATAGGGTTAAAACTGACAGTGTTCCACCCTGAGCTAGAAAACTACCCCAAATTGTACAGTTATTTTACTCACAGGGTAACGAAACACAAGTGACTGATCTAGAACCGCTGGATGATGGCCCCAGCCTCCCCAGACACATGGCCACGCCCCCAGCACACCTTCAGCAGAAGAGGGACACCGCACCATTTGCCTTGCCCACCATCAAGCCATCCCCACACCTGGCACTAGGCAGAGTCTGCACACCTAGGAAGAGCAAGCAGCACGGTACTGCAGAGAAGGAAGCCCCCCAGTAATGATGTCATGCTAACAGCTGGCATTCCTGGCATTAGCTGGCAGCTTTCTCACAGCCACCTATGGTCCTAGTCCCATAATCTCTGCCATGATGCTGTACAAATAGAGTAGAGCTGGTACACCTATGGCGAGCCTCTGATAGCACAGAAATACACAAACATCTGTATTCTAGACAAAATTTACATGCCTTGTGAAACTGGAAGAGCCCAGAATGCCTACAAAAAACACCCCAGTTTGATCACTGCCACCAGCTGCCCAAGTCATTCAGCACCTGCACAAAGAGGTTACATAGATCCTGCGACTGCTGTAAGAACAGAAAAGAAGCACTCACTCAGCTTTGCCTTACTCCTGAAAAGACAGCAATTTCAATACAGAGGAAGAGGTCCTAGGATAACGGCAGACAGATGAGGGAGCGCATTATGGATCACAGTGAAAACCAGCAATATTGTGATGATGGCCACCTAACTTCCCTCAAGCTGTACATACGCGTTGTAGCAGAGGAACACTGTCCCTAATGATGGGAAGAACACAGGGAAGCTTTAGAGGTGATTTTTGGAACTCTACCTGGTCACAATGGTATGAGTGATGCTCGAAGAAATACAACGATGTTTTGAAAAACTACTAAGTGGAAGGACAAGGTGCCGTGATGAGCAGTTAAGCAGTGGGTATCACATCTGTAGTGGATAAGAAATGACAGAACATGTCAACACGGACTGTGAAAGACCAAGACAGAGAATGAGGTAATTCAGAAGGGGTACTAAGCTGAAAGGGTGGAAAAAGATATTACCTAGTCAAATTGACAAGCTACAGGTAAGTGTATTCATCTCGAAGATATGAAATGATGACAGTCCAGGCAGGAATCTCATGGCTATGTAAGAGAGGCTGTCTTTAAAGTGCTACATATAAATAATTGAACATATTTCTGTTTTTAAAGATCAAGCTACCATTTTTGTCAAATTGAACAGAATTCTCGCAGCTATTTCTCCTACCACAAGCAGGGCCAGAGTCTCTCTGCTACTGCTAGAAGACAACAAACATAGTTAGAGATGCAGAGACCATCCTATGTCCTGAGCCAGAATGCAGCTGGCAGATCCACCTCAGGCAACTTCCAAGCATCTGTTTTTTCCTCTCAGAGCTGCTCTCCTGTAATTCATCTAGTTTAGACTCAGACAGTCTCTCGGTCCTTAACAGAAATCTGTAGCTGTTCCCAAATGCTTTACCTTGTGTTTCACCCCAATCTACATATTGCCATAAGCCCTGAACTCTCCATCAGGTCATTTTTTTGGAGTTTTTCACTCCCAAAATTTTTCACCACAAGTCTCAGAAACTTAAATGTAACAACAACAACTGTGACTGGGACCATAGCTGGCTACATTCATATTTGAGCTGTTTCTCAGGAATGCTCAAGTGGAACAATTTATATCATTGTTCTTTGGTGTGGGTTCAACAGGAGCAAGTTAACTCTAGTGCCATTTCAACCTTTTCTCAACTATGTAATTCCACCACTTCTACATGGTTACTATACATATGTGCATAGTTATGAATATATAAGTAATATTGAGCCTTTTTTTTTTTTTTTCCTAATCCATCCACAGTCCCAGAAAAAGGATATTTTTTTTAAGCAGAGGTTTGTTTCACATCAGACAGGAGAGAACAGGCTTGGAAAGCACAAACTGAGAAATGTGCTTTGTATAGAAAACTAGCAATAGCCTGGGACATACAGAGGGGTACTGAGTGTCCTGCTCCTGGTCACTGATAGAGCAGATGGCAAAGCTGAAGACATAAATCTAATCCTAAACTCTTCAGCCCTTCCACATTTGCCTTGTAATACTAACTATCCATCAGACGTACAGGGTTTAAAACCCTTTGCATGTGTATCTATGAAGAGTTAAGAAGTGAAATCTAACCAAGGCTGGCCAGCACCGGGGTACGTTGCACTGCAACATTTGTGACCTTCTCACTGTGGCTGTGGACTGCAGAAGCGGTTGACACGTAACAACATTCATGGTGTAGGTTACTGTCATTACTAAGTGCCACCAAGTCCAAGCCTTACTGATATTTTTACTGCAACAGCCCTCAATATGGAACTGAAGAACAGACAGCTCTGAGCAGCACAACAGAAATTAGTATTTTCAAATTGACCTCAGAGCAGTACCTATATGAAGACAAAGGTAACATCCAAGCCTGTTCCACAAACGTCATGCACTGCGGATAAAATCTACGCTAAGCAACAACTTCATTTTTTAAGTAGTTATTTGGCTGCAAGGCACATGGTTGACTAAGGATACTGTATTACTCTTGCTTAATACTTTTCTAAGAAGAAAAAACAAAATAAAACGAAACAAAGGAACACCACCACCCCATAAAAATGGCCCCTGTAGAAAGTTATTTACTTTTTCAACAGCATTTTGACCCCCACAGTTCTCAGCTTATGACCTGCTCTTCCAGAAATCTTCTTACCTTCATGAAAACGAAGTCATGTGATTCAGCACTTTAAATTTCTCCTTGACCTTCAGTTTACCTGCTCTGTTGAGATGCAATTTACAGTTCTGCTAGATGAAAGTGGAGTTCAGAAAGAAAAACATGGAGTTGCTAACAAAGCTGCTAAGCTAATTTTTGCCTGCGGCAACAATCATAAATCTACTGTAGATTTAGGCTAAATCTTAACTTTTTCACCTGCAAAAATACGTGAAAATTTTTTCTTTTTTTTACAAAGCCACATTCAAAACAAATGAATTGCGTTTTTGTGTTTCAGCTTAACATTTCTCAAAAATTGGGTTTATCCATATTAAGTCCTGCAGTCATAAATGAAACACAAAGTTTTGATAAAGATACACAGGCATACATATATGTAGCATGCTTATGCACAACATAACATGCTTATGCCCAACTTAAATGTAACATTTAGGCCCAGTGAAGAGTAATTTGTAATGTGAAGTAACTGCTAATCAAATTACTCCTTTCTTCACTACAGTGAACACGATATATTTAGTAGTTAGCAACATGGTAAGTGAAAATTAATTAGTAATCCTGGTCTTTACTGATAGGCAAATAGATTTTTGGGTTGTTTCCCTCAATCCTTTTCATCCCACATCTAATCATAGCAAGGCACAGCCTTCTTTCTAAACCTCATTCATCCCTAAAATCTGCTGGTTTGGTTTATTCTTCTTTTGGCTAATATGGAGCAAGGTAGAACTGCCCAAACATAATCACACATTTTAAAATCATTTCAGCAGGTCCTTTCATCATGTTATAAATTACCTTGCCTTTTGAGAGAAGCCCAGTTTTTATTTTAGTTCAAACACTAAGTGGTGATTACACACAAGCATCTACTTAGAAGTACTGTCAGGCAGGGCAACTTTGCCCTTAGAGAAAACTGGTAATTGTCTTGTACCGGTTTGACTGTGGGAAACAACTGAACAAAGGACCCTATGGCTTTGATAAGCAGCTGGTATTTTGGATATGTTCTAGTTTACTAAAATAATACTTTTGTAACACACATCCTCTGAAAATCTGAAATCCGGAGAAAGCAACCAGGCTGTTAGATGAAGCACAGCTGATGGAGTGTTTTTTTTTGTTTGTTTGTTTTTTATTACAGAGGAACTGTGAAAGGAAATCCTTGCATGCCTATTAAGTTTTTGTCATGCTACAGAAAACAGCCAGGATTCTACCCTGTTACTCCTCACACATAGAATAGAAATTTGACTGCAGATTTTCAAATTTGGACCCGTTTCCAGTTACCTTCATTGTCCGATGGAGAAGAAAATTAGAAGAAATAAAGAACTGATCTGAATAGCAACTTCAGAGCTACTTTTATTAATATGATTGTGCAACAGGGATGAACAGCCCACTTCCTTGTCTTCTGGGGGCTTCTACTGTTACTGTTGAACACAAAAAGAAACCACCCAGAGGTGGCTATGTTCTCACTGCTAATAACAATCCAACAAGCCACTAGAAAACAGCGTTGTCTGCCCATTCACAGTTCAGTGACAAGCTATCTGCATTTACCCTCTGCTTCTTGGAATCTCTCATTTCCAGAGCAAAACTTTCAAAACACAGTAAGAGCAAATAAACATTTCCTTCTTGGAAACAGAAGTACAGCTCATTAGCAGGCAATGGAAGCCAGCACACTCTTTGGGGACTTCAGATCAAACCTTATTTCTGTTTCCTAGTTCTAGCAGCAAATGAATGTTCAAGTCTTTTTGTTACTTGCTGCTGAGACTAAGCTCCATGCCGATCCTCAGTGTTCACGGAGCAGTTCTGAGAATTGATGGCAGAGCCATAATTGAGGCAGACTGCAGAAAACTACTAACATGAGAAACCAGAGAAGAAGGAGCAATGAGCCCTCCATTTCTTCTGCTAGCTTTTACCAACTTGAGCTACAGTTGTCTCTGCAGACACGGCATGGGTCATTCAGGTACTGACAACTTGGCTTCAAGGATGTCTCATCAAAATTAAATGACAGCTTTTCCCCTCTAGTTTCAGGTTCCAAGAAACCTCACCTTTGTGCAAAACCGCTTCAGACTCTAAAATAAAAGAACCCAAACCGCAGCAATAGCAAGTCTCCTTGGATATAAACATGGACAAGGCAGAGTAGTGGCATAAAAACATATGCTTGGAGCAAAAGAACTCGAGTTATGGGAAATCATTCAAGTTGTGGAAAAACGAAGTCTTCCGCAGACTTTTCTGCCATCTGTGTCTTGAGTCTTCCTATGCTTTATAAGCTACCATTGTACCCATTCCTGCCATCAGTGCCAGTCTGATTGCTCTGAACTGACTGTCACAATCACCCAGGTGTCCTAAAACAAAACCTTGCTCAAGATCACAGGTATTTCCTTCTGGCTCCCTCCCTAAATGGCACTTCTTTCCATATCCATCTGGATTACCCCAGTTGCTAACACAAGGAAATTTCGAATAGGCTGCAAAGAGCCATCAACTTTTTCTCTCAGACAAGCATAGGAGAAAAATTCTGATCTTCACAGTGTCATAGGATTTAATTTATACCCAGGCAAATTAAAAGCCAGTCACAAGGAAGACAGGCACTTCAAAGGTAACTTTAATTCTTTCTCAGCACACCTTACTCCTAGATGCCAACCTTTCTCCCCAAGCCACCCTCCTTGCCACGCATGAGAACCTCTTTCGTCAGACTCTGCCTTTCATCACTGAACTCTCCTTTACTATCACCTCTTCAGAAAGGGCCTCACACTTTGCTCTAAGAAGCTAAGACATAGTTTGAAGTTAGAGCCCTGCTTTTTTTTTTGTTTGTTTCCACTAGACAAATGGAATGATTCTTTGCATTGGTTTTAAACTGAAAAAAAAAAAAAAAAAGAATCTTCCTGTGACCCCAAGGCAACCTGGGAGGTCAATACTGACCTTTATTGCCCTCCTATGCTATTTTTTTCCAAGTGGGAAGCAAATAAAAAAAACTCGTGCCTTTTCTGAAGGAAAAGCCTATTGTGTCATCAATGATGAATCAGGTATTGATACAGTTTCCTTGATCTTAAGCATCAAGCAGGAACAAACCACACTTGCCACAAGTGCTACAGTGGCATGACAGACACACTTTTGCCCAACACTCTTGGGCAAAGAAAGGCACACCAAGTTGGACAAATATGGAAAACCACTATCGCCTTCAGTCAGACATTACCAGTGCATCATTGGACTTTGATTTGTTTGGTCTCTGAAAGTGAAAAAACAGCCGCATTGGTTTTCCTAGCATTGAGATGCTTCGTCACTCAAAGAAAAGTTTTACTACTTGTTCTGGCTGGCAAGCACAAAACCCCTTAAAGACTTGAACCTATTGTTTAAAGAGCAAGAACAAAACAATCTTATCAGTGTTTGCAGATTGTGTGGTTTGTAAGATTTTCATCTAGCTTAATTTTAATTAATTTCTTTATCTACCTCAAAGCTATCCAGATAGTACAATTTTCAGGTTGGTTGGTTGGCAGAGACTGTAAACACTGAACATATAAACACTTTGATCCATTCTATTTCCAACTGAACTTTCATCCTCTGCCTATAAATGAGCAATGTGCAAACAAACTGCTTGTGTCTACAGCAAGTTCTGACACCTGTAGGCCAGATGAACTGAAATAAGGAACATTAATATTGAAGGGAAGATACTCGATAACCTTCATGGATTTTCATCAGCCCTTGAATCAAGTGTTTTTACGTGAACTGAGCAACGTTATCCTTTTTAATCTCGTCTATATCAAGCTTTTCATAAATTACATCTATTTTATGTTCAAAAATAAGACAAAGCCGAAGGATATGACAGCTTATCTGGAACATTTAAACCAGGCTTAACCAGCTGTGCCTTTGAAATCATCTTTTTATGTGACTGCAGGTAGCTTCAACTACTACCCACTGAAGAGATGTCATTCAAGTCAGTATCTATCTAGCTACCAAATTCAGGATTCTGCACAAACACCTTGTAGGCATTTCTCTTCTTTTATTGAAACAAATCTGTACTGACATCTAAGGAAAGCCAACCATCTGTTGGGAGCCAGTGAACCCTTATTATTCCTTATTTGAGATGAGCAGGCATTTAAAGGTCATTTTTTTCCCCGAATGTTCTTCAGGTTCCTTTCTTTAGATAGCAAAGCAGAGACCATGTCAGCAAGAAGGTCAAGAACAGTCAAGTGAATACTCTTAATATTAGTAAAATAATTGAGCCTAGAATATAACAAGAAAGCCTGGCACCATTAAAAAAAAAAAAAAAAGAGGGAGGGAAGGAAGGCCAAGAAAATTTCACTTTAAAAAAAAAAAAAGTAAAATGAGCCTCAAAGATGTAAAAAATAAAGAAATGAAGTAATTGAATAAAACCGTCATTCTTTTAGCCGCTGAAAGGTACAACTTGTGAAGAAAGAACTGTGTGGCTTGGACTTCGATCCTCTTAAATGAGCCCAAATCCACACCCAAGAGGACAACGTAAATGATCATTCACACAAGTATTTTGAGGTTGCTGCTGGTTTGCTGTTATCTGAAAACCTCCTTCTGAAACTTTCAGTTTTGATTGCACTAGTTTAAGCTGTGCTAGTTAAAGTCTCCATTTGTTTTCAGCTGCTCTGCCCTTTATTTAGGAGGGTGTCATTATTACTGCCTTATACAAACTGTATCCTGATTTAGTTTGTCGCCAATATGAAATACTAAAGTATTATTTATAAAGCTGATCATGAACATCTTGCAAACTACACCAAGCTACACAGCATGCACTTAGGCAACTATGAGATACAGGGCACTACATAAGCTTTATTTTCTTGCAATAGCAGTGACAAAGAGGTGAAGCATCTTTAGAAGTAAGCAATGAACCCCATTAGTAAACAACGGAAGGTAGACGGGATGACCAAAGAATGGTTTTCTTAATTTGGGAAGCAATGAGACAGGGAATCTTTCCTACAGGTTGCATGAAGTAACTCTATCAGTGTATTTTTGTGAAGTGTTTGTTCCCTTCCAAAGTAAAGACTGAAAGCTAAGAGGTAGTGTACATTTTTAGAGATTTAATGACATTTTGGCTTGCTGAGACCTCTGATTCTTATCAGCTCCCTCAGAAATTGGATACCCTGGTTAATCTGAAAAATGCACGGACAACTCTTCCCACTTAGACACCTGAGATCAATCTTGCAGTAGTTAAGATCTTCACTATGTTCTGCTAATGCAGGTTTTCTATTTATTCCTGCTGATCTAAAACATTAGAACTTCATTCTTTTTATGAAAATTTCCCTTATACATGTGAGCAAAGGAAGTTAATGCTAAGTAACCTACCATATAAAAGCACATGCTTTGATAACAGGGTGCTTAATTCATTTTGAGATGCAGCCTGTGACTTCATACATTTATTGACTTATGTTCTGTGAACAGGTTATGTTCAACAATGGGGATGCTCAAACAGTATTAGCTGGTAATAATCACCGAATGATGATGTTCTGAATGGTATTTATTTTCTCCTATCTGTTAGGCAGTATTGGTCATTTGCAATCCTCTCTAGCACTTTATTTAATAAGCAGATGGGGAGAAAAGAAAAGAGAAAAAAAAAATCAACCTTTCCCCTGAATGTAACTGCTTACTGCAGTGTAAGTCCCCACCACATTCCCATGGCAGGATTAGGCAGCATCTCCTATGGCAGCTGAACTGCATGAGAATAGTTATTAGGTACACAGCAGCTCACCAGACAGCACAGCTGAGCTTGATTAGCAAATGCGAATTTGACCTAGTTTGCTGCACTTTAGCATTCTATATTCAAACAGTACAGTAGTAGATACTACGCAAATCACTGCCAGAATGTATTTTCATGAAAATGCTTTTTAATCTTCATTTTGATTATGAAAGCTAGATCAACCCTAAGTGAGAAAACTCTCGACTCTCACAGCCCACAATAAACGCTCTATCCTTAATTTCCATGAGGCTGGGACTGGCCTTCTCCTAAAGGGAAGGAGTTTGCTTTTCCCAGCACTGGTGTACTAGAAAGAAGTGAAAGCAGATGATACGAAAGCATAAAGAGGATTTATCCACTATGGATTTCTAGAACTTTCCATTTTCTCTGACACTGATGACATTATACAGAATGCTATTTTTCACTAAAATTACAGCTTTTAACACCCTCTCAGGGCATGCATCTAATTCAAGACATACAAAGGAACACTGGAACTGGAAACCAAGACTCCACATTTTAAAACTAAGCCATACACATCTACCTCCTAGGAACTATCTGGGCTACAGGTGAAGCAACAGCACGCTTACAGCAGAGCTATCTTGTGTTTCACAGACAACACACATTCAGGTCTTACTGGGATACTGTACCAGCTTAGCTTCACCTCTACCAGGCATGCTGGTGTTCAAGCCCCACAACACATGCTATAAATAATCAAATTCAGTCATTTGGTGTGGAATTGTAATACACCATTCTTTATCCTAGCACAGAGATCTGATTTTTTTTTTTTTCTAACTTTTCTGAATGAATGTTGCTACTTTAGATGAGTATTAATGACACAGTGCAAGCAGGAGCTTTTTAAGGTTTGGAATTATACAGTGACAATCTGACTACCCTGACCTGTAACACCATAATATTTATGGAATAATTTCCAATAAAATATTTCATTTTCAGATACTTCATTCACTATGCAGCAATTATTTCCCATAATGCAGACTTACTGAAACAAAAGGGAACATTTTTCTACACCGAACTCAAAGGAACCAAACCTCTCTCTTTTCTTTTCACTCAGCAGGAACCATTTTTCTTTTTTGCTTCTTCTGAGCAAGCTGGTGCACTCAAAATGTTTCAGGAGAGACAAGAAAAATGTTCACACCAAGCTTAAGTCCCCAGATCCAGGATGCTGGCTGTACTGGCCATAGATCACACTACCAGGTGCTGACAATGTTCTGCCAGTTTCAACAGTTGTCTCTAGTCCTGCTCTGTATCATCTGCCATGTGTTGCCTTAGAGTGAATCCTCATTCTGATTTCCTGCCTAATTGCTCAATTCAGCATTCATTTACTAGTAGAGTCTCTCTGCCAGACTACCATGTGTTTTTTCATCATTCTGCTTCACTGACAGAACTGGTTGAACAAACAACTATCCATAATTCAGTCACATTTCCATACCTCAAATGCCAAGTTCGGTCCATGGTCATATATAAAAATCCTAATACTAATTGTTGTAAATATTTCTATCACAGATCAGTAGAAATATACCAACTCCGATCTTTCTGCAAGCTCAAATAAATTGTAATTTGGTACTAGAAATGTACTGGTCGTTATCTACTATTCATTTGAAAATTTTTCATTCTGTTTACCCCATGAGAGTACAGACAGGCATAGAAACCTTCAGGGCCAAGTGTACAAATGCAAACAGTGCAGTTAAGGTTCTGCCATCTGAAATTGGTTTTGAATGAATGATAAATATAATTAAATATCCGATCTTCAGCACACTTCTTTGAGAAGGTCCTTAAATATTTTTAATGCCCTCCAGTGTTTCTTGACCACACCAAATATGTAACAATCAAGTCTGAAGCTGCTGTGAAAACAAAACTCCCATTGATTTCAAGTGTGATACACACTTTTATTGAAAACAAGATGCTTAGCTCATCAAGTTCAAGCCCTTAATCCGGCAATTAGATAATTTACAAACAGAACCTAGTAAATACTGAAATGCAGCTTCCATGTGCGGAGTAACCTTCTGTAGTTAGTATGTTAAGAACTAACAGATGCAAGATGAACCTCAGGAAAAATAATCATTTGTTTTCCTAAGACCAAACCATGATGCCACAGATGAAACCAACCTACAGTTCAGACTGCAAACTTAACTTTCCTGCCCTTACACCAAGCCTGTCTGAATTTAAAAAGCGACTGGACTGTGCACTTAGTCACATGGTCTAAACTTTTGGGCAGACCTGTGTGGTGCCAGGAGTTGGACTTGATGATCCTTATGGGTCACTTCCAACTCAGGATATTCTATGATTCTACAATACATTCCATATCCTTCCAAAAGGAAACCTGGAGGTTTGTAAATGGAGTAACCAACACTGGAAGTACCAGAATACCAAGGATAATTCAAGGCATGAGGACTTCAGAAAGCAATGGTGATTGACCCTCCACAGTTAGATTCCCATAAGCCTACAAACAACTCATTCTACAGGGTTCTCTTAGTGATCTCAGCCTAGTTTCTTCAGAGAAACTGCACTGAATAAAGGTGAATGAATTTGTCAATGCTGTACTTGTAATTAGACAAAACTGTGAAATGGAGTGCTAGTGCAGACTGATACATCTCATTTAACCTTAAGAATAATCCATCTTAATGAGTTTGCATATGTTCAACCCTTATCTTTGTCAAGAAAAATTATACAGAAACACACGTTTTTGCTACATATACTTTAACGACTGAAATTCTTATCCATCCAGTTGGATACCAGGTTGTTTCCTTGAACACCTTCACGTGTAAGATTCTCTTTACTGTACTTGAAAAACTAAATTCATTCACAGAATACTTATTTACCCTGCTGCTGTGAGAAAACCCAGACCATTTGCTTTTCCACCATTTCCTCTGTTTTCTTGCTCGATATTGCTGAGGGAGCTAGCTAGTATCATTTCACTGCAATGCTTCTTCGAATTACTTTTGAAAGGTCACGGTGACTTTGGGAGGATTGGAAGAAAGCACACGTTACGTTACTCTTTTCTTCAAGAAGGGCAAGGACAAAGATGCAGGAAACTATGGGCTGTTTATTCTCACCTCACTTGCAGAGAGGGTGATAGAACAAACACCCCTGGAAACCATTTCCAAACACAGCAAGGACAAGAACACAACCATGAGTAGTCAGCATGGGTTTCCAAAGATGAAATCATGTTCGAAGAACGCGGTGACCTTCTATGATGAAGAACAGCAGCTCAGTAGATGAGGAAAAGCAAATGTTGCTCATTTTTATGTTAGTAAGGTTTTCAACACTGTCTCCTGTAACATCCTCACTGACAAATTGCTAAAGTACAGACTACATAAATGCAGTGTGAGGTGGACTGAGGCCTGGCTGAACAGCCAGGCTCAAAGGGTTGTGATCAGCAGCATAAAGTCCAGATGAAGGTAACACACTAGAGGAGTGCAGTTTAACATCTTCATCAGTGCTGTGGATGATGGAACAAAGGACACCCTCAACAAACCTGCAGATGATACAGAAGTGGGAGGAACAGGCTGGAGAAGCGGGACAACAGGAATGTCAGTGAGTTTAAATGGAAACACCAAGCCCTGCACCTGGGGAGGAGTAACCCCCTACACCACTGCAGGCTGGGGCCTGAATGGCCAGAAAACAGCTCTATAGAAACATGGGCACACTGGGGAGAGTCTAGCAAAGGACTGATGGGGGAAAAAAGAAATTAGATTCTTCTCAATGGTGCGCAACAGGTCTAATGTAAGGAAGTAACGTCTATTTAGATTTTCATTTAAACACAGGAAAAAGCTGTTTAATCCAAGGTTCACTGAACGCTCCAACAGGTTGCCCAAAGAGGGCTGAAGAGTCTCCATTCTTAGATACATTTAAAACAACAACAGCCTGAAGTACAGCTGATACTGATTTAAACAGGACGGGTGGACTACATCTCCAGAGGTTCCTTCCAACCTCAATGTTCTGTGAGAAACACAATGGGGCAGCCCATTCAGCTTTGTCCAGAGAATGGCTAGAGACACAGCTCTGAGTACACTATGAGGAAAGTGATGTACAAAACAACATTTGTTCTGGCTAGCATAACAAGTCTGGCATAACTACATTGCTGCCTGACAGTACAAACACCAGCCAAACCCTCCTCTGCTTCTGGCTGTTCTGTCAAAAGCAGAGAACTTTCCAACTAACTGAAAAGATATCAGTGAACTGAAATTCTTCCTTCCTAATAAGGAAGACTGCTGTACAGACTAGGAGGTGCCAATTCAGAATTTTATCAGAAGTTTCCACTAGATTATAGTGAAATCCTCCAACAGGAAGATTCAGAACAATTGCATTTATCTTGCCAGTCTTTTCTTTAGGGCATCTTAAGCCACAAAAATCCAGTCCCTGGCATGAATGTTCCAATGCTCAAGCCACCAGTATTCAGCCTTTGATACAGCTATTTAGTGGATGGATCATATTGAGTCTTCAACTTTTCCTTAATTCTTTGAATGTCCATTTAAAATAAATACAACTGCCACTCCACAGAGGGTTGCCAGAAGCCATCTCCAGAGAAGTGGATAGATGCCTCTCAAGACACAGTAACAAGGCCAAAATCCACAGCCCCAAACAAAGGTTGCGAACAGGGAAATGCTCAAAACAATATTTTTAAATCTATCAAATGTTAAAACTTCCTAAAATAAGAATTCTAAACATATGGCATAACAGCAAACATTTAAACAACCTTGCAGTACTACATAAAGAGAAAGGTTAAAAATGTTTTGTCAGCTTAGTCTGCATTTGAAGAAGTTGGGATTTTTCTTCTATTTTACAGAACAGCTAAAAGGAAAGTTAAGATAGAGAGCAAAACAAGAAGCACAGAAATGGAAGAAATGACTGCACTTTGTCTCAAGACTTTTTCTTTAAAATGTCTATGAAACTTACCATTTGTTATGTTTAGTGAGTTGTTTTTAAAATTCATAGCTTTTCAAACACTAGCGTGTTTCTTCATGTGTTATTAACATCACAAAATCTCCAGGTTCATGTTTACACATTTTGCTAAAAATGTTACAGAGTATTAGATAGCTACAATTGCATTGAATTTGCCATCTTGAAGTTTGTAAATCTGCCTGGTGGCTGTGGCAGAGATAAAATGAGGAAGCAACTAGCTCTTTTTTGCTAAGACCAGTATGCGTTTGACATGTCATTGTATGAATATTCTGGGAGATTTTTCTAAAACATCACATACTTTAGCACCATCCCACAATGATCTTTATACTCCCACTGACAGTTTTCAATACCCTTTATTTTGTGTTATACAGACCATATTACTTATTCTGCTCTCATGTACAGATCCAGTGAAATACGTAAGAACTAATGGTATATGAAAATATTTTAAAAACATGTTGCATCACCTGAGAGCAATTTACAATGCAAAATTACATGTAGATACACTAAAAAATTCTTACCTTGGATTATGGAAAAGGTTGAATTTCAGTTGGCTAATGTAGCTGGATTTAAGATTAAAAAGTAAAATACTCAACTGAGAACTTGAGAATCATAGAGAGAAGAAATTACTTCTTACTTACGACAGTTAATTCAGGCACTCTGGGAGCAGACAGGCAGTAATGACAGGGCAGCAAGGCAGGGCCTATCTTGTGCTGCAGTTTTCTCTCTCCCTCCCTGTCTGCTGCTGCATTTCTCTGCATCTCTCCAGAGGCACATCTCTCATCCTAAGCATTCTTTCTCTACTTAGACACAACAGTTTTCTACTCCCTGGAAACAAACAAACAAAACCAAAAACACTTAAGCAACAAACATCAGTGTGATGAATCTATAAACATGTACTCATCCTGTAGATGATCTGGTTACTCTCCTTTCTCAGAAAGAAATGGTTTGGGTGAAGTGTCAACCTTCAATACAATAGACATATTTTTACAAGTTATCATAGGAAACATTTACAGCTCTGTTTTTTATCTTGACCAATGTTTGAATACATTAGTGGCCTATCATTAAAATGGTTAGGCCTATCTACACGAGGAGATTAATTCCAACAGGTGAATGTAAATTACAAAACTGATTACCATATGGCAATTGGCAGTACCTTGGGATGAATGTGATGATGTATTTGGATACAAGTGGACATAACCATATGTGATGGTTGACCACAGTGCAGCAAACCATCCAACACACAAATTTAGAGAGGTTTTCAGAGCTTGATGGAGGTACACAGTATCGCAAACCAAAGGCTTGCTGGATGAGATACAGCATGTTCTCAGACCATATGTTTGTTCCATAGAGGACTCTGAAGTAGTGTTTCAGTTACTGTTTCATGCCCTACTCATTCCTAGTTACTCCTGACTCCAGTGAGAAGAGGAACTGCTTGTCCACAGATGCTTGATTTCCATATGCTGTCAGTGCTCCATTAATCGGCGGTATGGACAAGCATAGCTTAAACAGCAGAACCCTGGAGGTACAGATTACAGGGCACTATTCAGAGCACAGGTCTGGATGGGGAGCACTAATGTCAGTAAGTACAAATATGATTCACTCCACAGTATTTAGAAACCCTGTACTTTGCATGCATTTTTATGTCAGGTTTACCATGAGGAATTGGTGTACATTCACCCACTCACACAACACCTCCAGCACCAAGAGGACAAGATGACCTAGTGCCAAGCAAGGCACATGCAGCTCTGCAAAAGTACCTAAACCTCCCATGGAAGCAATGCTAAGCTAGAGCTAACAAACCCACCTGGACTTCAGCTGAAATGGTAAACACAATTAATATGGTATAGTTCTTTATGTTTCCAGTTCCTGACATGTGACACTGGCTAACTCTGCTTAAGTTCATTTAATTCTAACGGATTTGTAAGAGCAAGCTCAAGGCAATACATGCAAAGGTAAGTTAATTGGTTTTGTATTTGAGACAAACAGAGAGCAGGGTAGCTCTTTTTCTGTGGCAGCACATCTGACCTGCCACAAGTGCCTTAGCTCTGCATGGAGCTAGATGAATTCTGCACCTGTAGCATAGAAAGTGCAAAACCCAGATCATGTACATGTAACTGAATGCTGAGTGCAGCTTGTAAGTACACAGCATGTCACCATGGTGAATGTATGGAGACTTGTGTTGACTCAGCTGACTGCTCACAAAGGAAATCTCCCATAAGATCAGTTCTCCTCAGAATGCAACTTTGCTGTCACTCCTGAATAGTGTGTAAGTGTCACAAGCTTCTACACACATAACATAGACCTGTGTATGAGCTCTGCATTTTACAACTACAAAAAAGCTCCCTTGCAAATAAAAAGATGGAAAAAATCTGCATACTTCATTGTGGTTTTGTTTTTATTTATTTATTTAATTTATTTATTTATTACTTTTTCTGCCTACAATCCTTCTGTTCCTGTTCTCTTTGGGCCACACAAAGTGCGAAGAGCAGTAAGTTAAAGTTTCACGCACAGTGCTGGGGAAGAGGCTTCTTTCGTAACTACTATTCGTGAACTTCAGCATGCCCCGCTAGAGCGATGTTACTATTCCAAGGGCTGCTGTCTTCCTTTGGTTAGCTGTGATTTTAACAATGGAAAACTTCCTATACTTCTATTAAACAATTACAATTAGGAATTGTTAGCAAGTGTAAACAGGCACATGTTAGAGGCTATTTATTACATAAACAAAAGAAATGTTTAAAAAAAAAAAAAAAACACCAAAAAACTACAAACAAAGCAGACACCTCCGATACCCAACCCCTCCAAATTAGATTTTTGATATTTGACAGTTTTGTTTAACTTACAGAAAATGTTTCAGTAGAGAATTTTAGCAAGGGCTGTCTGCCTAGTAAAGCACAGAAGAATCTTTTTCTGAACAGCTAGACAAAAGTTGGATATGGAGCTCATTATTTACATTATGAGGCTTGTTACCTTATACTTCATTAAATTTGAGGACTGAATTACTGCTTGAATGATGCCAAGAAAGATCGCTAAAAGACTTTCCAGTATATTAGTAACTCTGTAGACGTTTATTAACCTTCCAGCACTATCAGAGGAAAAAAACAAACAGAAAAACATCTAGCCAAACTCAAGATGAGAGAAGCAAATAATGACAGATGAAGAGGGGTGGGGAGAACAGGTCTGCAGAATTCAAACGTTATCACAAGACTCATTTGACTCCTCTCAACATATGTGATATGGCTATAGAAGTTTCAGAAATTCCCCATATAACATAGGTGCCTTAAAAAAGCTATCAATCCTGGGCTTTGATTTCTGTTAACTGTTGGATAATACAATACAGTTTCAAACTCCTACTTACCTTCATGATTCTGCAGAACTGTGCAAAAAATAAGTAAGAGTCTACTCATCACCAGCAAGCCAGACAATAAAACTGAGCTCAAATTTAATGGAGGAGTTCAAACATTATGTTGAACCCTACTCAAAGCACAAAGTGACCCCGCTCTACTATACTATCGGTAGCAATGCCATCAGATCTATCAGGACTCTAGTTGTATTAGGCAGAGTCCATTGAACACAAGGAATTCAGGTGTGACATGCTTATCTTCTACATTACTTCTATTATGGTAAAACAAAAATTAACGAATAGGTAGAACAGGTAAAACAAAAATAATGTAACAGGTAAAACAAAGTTTAACAAATATTTTCAAGATAAATAAACCTGAGCCAGAAAATATTGACACGAAATTAAGAGATATGAAATAATACATATCTCCAAAGGTTGGTAAAGCCGACCCTTTAATTGAGGGTCACATTTAGAAAACACCATAAAATGTTACATGTAGCATTAAAGCACAAATTATTTCCTGAAATAATGTGTTCTAGCATGTCAGATCTGAATTTATTTGGACCGTATTAAAGCTTAATTAGAGAACATTACTTGCAATGGTAACTGTATGCTCCACATTATGCATATGCTTAAGTCCTATCATATTAAACAAGATACATTCTTCTTTCCAAGCACAGCATCAAACAACAGGTTTCCATCTCTGCTAAATCCAAATTTGCTAAAGGCAAATTCTGACTTTATTTGAATTAGGATTACAAACTGAATAGCAATTTGAAAACTACATTTATTTGTATTTTTTTCACTTGGATTTTTTTTTAATATTCTTTTTTCCTTACACAAAGTCTCAAGTGAAGAAAACGCAAACAGGTTGTTTTGAATTATCTATGCAAGTAATATCCTTCTGCCAACTTTCGGAATAAAAATCTGACCTGACAAGGTTAGAATTATTTTCAACTCCACTGCAATAAATAAAGTGACTCTCAGACTGACTGGTACCTGTTACAGACAGCACTCATCCATGGTGGTATGAAATCTGAGCAAAGACACATCATCTTTGGGTAATCTGAAATAAATGTATTAGAGTATTAAAAACATATATATTTTATATTAAAGTAATTTATAGAATGGTTCTATGGTGATTTATTTTTGAATCTCTTTTATTTGAGAAAACTAGATTTTGAGAACACAATGATTTCAGAGTGTAAGTAGACAAACGGTACAAACTATGTCCTTTCTCTCTGATTTTTCTATGCCATTGTGATCACTGTATCCTGTCAGATGGCTTCTTATTGGTGTGCTTACCTGACTATGTGAAGGCACAGTCAAAGCAGACTTCACTTAAAACCTTTGATGTTGGAATGGGATTAACAGAACAGTTTGGATTGGAAGAGACTGTGAAGTTCATCCAGTTCCAACCCCCCCACCATAGGCAGGGCCCCTTCCCACAAGCCCAGGTTGCCCAAAAGCCCCATGCAGCCTGGCCTTGAACACCCCCAGGGATGGGGCAGCCACAGCTTCTCTGGGCAGCCTGTGCCAGTGCCTCACCACCCTCTGAGTGAAGAATTTCTTCCTAACATCTAATCTGAACCTACCCTCTAATGGTATGTCTTGAATTGACAGCAGCACGTAGCTGCTAACAGGGCCTGTAAGAACATACAAACAGGTCGTGCTCTATAGCCTCTACAGTTTCATTATTCGGAGTTTATCTTAACTTCAGTGCCTATGCAACAAACCAGAAACCAAATGTTGCAAATCATGCCTCTGCTCTGATCAAACACCTAAGTTTCCCATCAATCTCCCCAATTCTCTTCATTTTCTGTATCCTAAGGAACTTTCACATGTACCTCATACTTATTTTCCTGGTTGAATGGTTTAGGAGATAGAGTAACAAATGGCTGCCAACCTTACCACAGGCATAGGGAGAAGAGGAAAAGGCTCAAACATTAAAGAATGGCCTCCCCAGCAGAGCCTAAGGAAATTAGCTGATGTCTTGACTCAAGGTAGAACGGGGACCAGAAGAAAAAGTTTGTTCAAATTCCAAGAATAAACTTCATGCTTACCAGATACAGATTATTTTTTCCTTGAACACCATATTTGTTTCTCAAAGGGAAGTTTATTTTTGATGCAGTATGTAGTGAATAAAAGATAGCTTGGATGTCCTGAATAAGAGATAACACATAAGTTAGGTCTGACTGCATCAGAACAGTAATTTGAGACCCCAGAAAGCATTAAAATTGACCTCAGAATGCAGCAACCCACAGAAATCCCATTTCCTTCTTTTGTTTCATTTCCAGAGGGCTAGTATTGCCTTTTTTCTAGAAATCAGTGCACAATGAAGTAAGTGGAAGAACTTTTAAGTCAACAAGAACAGCCTGATAGGGCTGGCATACATGGACACCTACTTTCTCTCCCTACATGACATCAGTCTGTAGAATACACTCCTCAACTGCCATTTTCTAGACAGCTTCCATGTCTCCTGAAAGGCATACATTAAAGAAGAAAGGTTTACTAGGATTTTTACTATCTATATCCCTATTATCACCAACTTTACTAGGTTTTTCTAGATAACCACTTATGGCCACTGGCAAGAAGGTAACGCAGTTCACATTACTTCACTACTACTAGCTCTCTGTTAGGCCAACACAAAGTTCAAGAAAAAAAATAGCACATTAGGAAGAAAATTGATATTGTGGGTGGGGGCCCTTTTATCATAACAGTAGTAATAGATCTTAGGGAATTAAATTTATGTAAAACTTTATTTCAGACTAAAAACCTCTCTTTTATGGGGTTATTAATCTTTAAAGCCATTTCTAAGTCATTACTGTTTTTAAACACTGACCTAACAAAAGTTAGGATAAAAAGCTACCATATAGGTAACCAGCTAGGGAAAAGTAAGTGATGGAACAGCTACAAAACTAACTTTTAGGGCATTTTGAAACTCGTAAGAATTATACAATCTTATTTGCTGTAGGAGATTAAAAATGCACTTTATTCAGAAAAGCTTTATTAAAAAGAAAGAAAGCCACTAAAGGTTTTTATTGCTTCTTTATTCTCTAAAAATGATAATCAAGTCAACAACAACTGTAGTATTTAGTAGCTTCATATTATGAAAGGGTTACAAGTAAAGACCACACTTTGTTACAAATTTAATGCTAAGCTATCATCGTGAGCCTTTTATTCAAATATTCTATCATACTCCTGCAAAATTATAGAGCCAGCTGTTGCTATAGTATTTTGGTTACCGGACCCCCTTTCTCCCTCCCTCCTAAACCCACAAAGGACACCCCCCTTCCCTAATTCAAAGGTAAGGCTAGCTGTGCAGCTAGGAGCCTCAAAATCAACACTCCTGATGGATTTTTATTTCCATTTCCTTCACTCTCCATTTTCCTATGATGCCTTCCCTGATTGCTAATGTGGACAATTAGACCAATCTTAACTCAATGTAGATAAAATACTTTCTGCCCTACCAGCTGCCCCTTCCAAGCACAAGGCATTTAACATACTTTCGATGTATTGAGAGTAATTTCAATTCAATACTGCAATCTTTGCAGGGAATCTTCAGTGCTAAGTACCTCAAGATTATAAAATGGCCTGGCTGTAGCTCTCTGGTCAAACTGGCTGACCTCCAAGCACTGCAGATAACTGTAAAACTGAAATAAGAGTAGTGCTGTACTCCAGGAAAACACTGAAATGAAATGGAGGAGTTATTTTTTTTTTCCAGAAACCTGAAAGACTTTACAACGGCCCAGTACAGTTTGCAATATTGGCTTTTGACTGCTGTAACCTGATTTTTTCACATTGATTTATTAGATAACCTCTGTAGCACTACGATCCTTTCCAAATGTCTTTACATGAGCACCAAACTAATCAGCAACCCACAGGTAAGTCAGATACAGCATCTTATTAACCAGCCTTACAGAAAATGCAAACGCTTGACGAGTCTTTGACAACTAGAAAAAGGACTCCAGACATCATCTGGGAGGGTTTCTGCATGCTTTACAGCAGAGTGTGTCAGTTGCTAAGATAATATGGTTACATTTCCTGTGTAAAGAATTGTTGGAGAGGTTGTAGTCCTCCTTATTATATATGGCAATCTCAAAACATACGTGCTCGTGAATTACATGGTATTCACATACACAACCTCTTTAAAAAATAAACTATCTACGAATAAGCTATATTATCAAAGCTATATTATCAATAGCTACGAATAAGCTAATGAAAGACAGTCAACAGAAAAACTGTCAGGACTCACATTTTCAAAGTAAAACACAACAGAACATTTACTAGGTGAGATCTCTTTCCAATCCTTTACCCAAAAGAAACATTTAAGTGCTGGGAAATTCCCCTCAGAATACCGCAACTATGCTACTGTGATGCTCACTGTCATGTGAGACACGAGGATGTCTCTGTCAGCCAGAGCATTTTCAATGCCCACCCATGAGCGTACTTTCAAATTTCTTAGACGGGATGCCTAAAATGGCAAGTTGGCTGATTCTTCATGAATGTTTAGTGGAGTAAGTTCAAGTTTTCTTCAAAGCTGCAGGGAAACCTAGAGACAGCATATACATGTACATGTATACTACCACGCCATGCTGAAGGCTTAGCAAACATAGGCTACTGTGTAATATTGAGGGCCATGTCCTCATTCAGATCATGAACAAAGAACAGCTTTATTTGATTTAAAACATTAAGCTTAAAAAAGAAAAAAGCACATTAGTAGCTAAATTTTGCTGCTTTGCAAGTTCACTTAAAGGCAGAAGTAGGACTTTGATTTTCCTACTATCACCATTCAAGTATTTGGTCAAAAAGGTACCATCACGTTGCTGGGAAAGCCCTGCTCCGCTAACAACACAGCGTGCCTTTTGTGGAGAACTGAAGCCCCAATTCACTGAATCACTTCAGTTTCTACTGAAGAGCTCTACTGAATCAAGTGTGTAAGTTTTGACTGTTAAAAGTTCTCATTTCCTAATTTATTAGTAATTTTCTCACAGAAGGCCATTGGGCTAAGTCTGCATGAGACAGTCCACACAAAATCAACATTTTCAGCACTCAGGCTGTCTTATTCTAAAGAACAATCCAATACCTATGGTGTAAGAGCTTCTAATTATGGTGAATTACTATGCTACCCAGCTCAGGGAATTTGCCTTTTCTTTCCAACTGACCTGAGACACGCAGTAGTCTGAGAAAAAAAGAAAACGGGGGACAGTGCCTGTGCAGGGGACCAGGGAAGGTGCACTCCCCACTTGGATGGGGAATTTAACTCCTTAATTTTTCTCTGGTGAACCAGTTGTGTAGCAAAAAAGCTTTCAAATTTTGATTTGTTAACATGTATGGATTTTTACCAACAAGCTTTCTCTTGGTCAACAAAGAAGTAATTACTTTAATGATTATTCTAGTAATTAGTCAAGTAGTCAATAGAGAGGGAAGTAATTACTAAATTAATTCAGCCATCACCAAAGAAATGAGGGACATACACAGACTGGAATAAAAATTATGCTTAGGTTACAAATATTTCTAAGTGCTTCAAGTTCCACATCATTTAGTTCCATCTAGAAAGACTGGTCTAGAATACATAGCACTAACTTCAGGAAAATTTATGTACAACTTACAGTGGGCTCAGACACATTCTCATTGCAGAAAGTATTAAAACTTGCACAGCTAAATTAATTGTATTGACTGAAATTCATATGGGTAAAACACAGAACCAAGTCCCTCTGCAGACCATTATGTAACACCCAATCTAGAAAAATACAAATGGCCAAGAAAAAATAATCAAGATTATAAAAACAAAAAAGAAAAACATACCTTTTTCTTGGGTGCGATCTCGGAACTTCTTTAACCTCACTGAATACAAGTGGGCTTGAAAGAACAAAAACCAGCATTAATTCACAATTCACAGTGATGTGCCATGGGGCACTACTGTAACAACTCACAGTAGTTTATGGTTAGAGAGATTTTTGCCAAGTCATATTAGTATTCTCTCAACATTGTATCGACATATTTTAGGTAAAATAGACAAATTTCAAGACATCAATAACTGGCCATCATCACATTGAGTTTCTGAATGACTGAATTAGTGAAATAGGTACGAGACAGATCTATGGATCAGCATGCAGTTTTCTTTACGTTTACACTACTCTGATGAAACTGGCACACAATCAGCAAATAATCTTAGAACTATGGAAAGCATGTGCAATAATCCTTTAACCAGTAGGCAAATGAAGATATTAAAAACGTCATATATTAGAGTAATTCCTTTCATAAATGGTTTGTGACCTAAAACAACAATTTTAGACTAGAAAAACAAACCCCTTTGTTTTCAAGTCAAAATAGGACATTAGAAGAGTACTGTTTTTTTTTCTAAAAGCACATTAGAACTGACTAAAAATAGGAAAGTACGACACTGGTGAGAGAAATGATAACTTATTTGTGCAGTTTAGAGGCTTCTTGGCCTTGTACTGATTTCTACTAAAAAGTATTTGCTGGCATACCGGCATCATTCTAAATAAGGTTTCTTTACCAGTAGCTACCATGTACTTCCTTGATAGATACAAAAAGATCGAAAGAAAACTTCCAAGATGAAAAAGGAAATGCAATTAAAGCCCATACAGCCAAAGATATTGAAATGGAAAAGAAGGAATCTAAGCATATACATATGGTCTAGAAATGAATGTAATACTTTATTCTCAATACCTGTTCTAAGGTTTACTCATTCAAATCAAAAAATAAATAAATCCTTAAGTAGCCTATGTTCATTTAAGATGTAGCTTTACCATCTGTACAGTCTTAAATCCTTTCTTCAGTGTAAGGTATCTGTGGATAAAAATCCTCAAAACAAAACATCTGTTTTGTCTCAAGTATATCTGTCATTAGAACCAGGGTTGTATTTTCAGGGATTATATCTCCACATCTAATTGCCTAGTTAACACACTTGCAACATTTGCCTTTTACTAGGCTTTCAAAGAGCACTGTAACACTAGAAATTTCAGCCTCCGTGAAATGCAATTCAGTTCTCGAGCACGTCTGAGCATCTAGTAGATAATACGGGACAAACTCATCTGTTTATAAGGAATACCTGGGGGGCGGGGGGGGGGGGGGGAGGACACGCTTTCATTAGAAGTGCGCAGATCATATCTGTGGCTCTTCTTTCTTAGTACATTACATTGATTACAAAACTTTCAAAGTCCAGAATTAATGCAACCTGGGAGTTTCAACCAAACTCCAACCAAATGGGGTTCTATCCAAAGGCTGTTCTTTACAGCACAGACTCTTTCTTGTAACATGATGTGATGGCGAATCAGGACAGGGAAATCTCATCTTGGCTATGCCTAACTAGAACAACTAAGAAAGATCAAACAGTAATTGTGGTTTTCATAACCTGTGAAGGTCTAAGTTTTTCTGTCCTTGTCAGTTCAAGGTGGTAGCAAACATGCTAAGAGTCCTCTGCTGTGTTAAAGCACTCCATGATTTCTTCCTGGACAAAGGACAAGCCTTCTTTCTCCCTCTATCATTTAATATAATCAAAACAAGGAATATTATATTTTCAGTTTACACCTTACTTACTCCTTTTTTGTCACTTGCTATGTACTCTGTTTCTGTTTGTTTGGGTGAAACTGTTTTTCTTAGTCCTTTGCTTTTAAAGGGAGCAGCTGCTAACTGTAACGGTTTTGGACTTTCCATTTGGAAAGCAAAATAAGATGAGTAACTTTACCCAAGGCTCCCCCTATTAATGCTCAGCACAAAGATAACCAAACTATTTGTCTTCAAATAGCATTCCCCCGTATTCCTGGAGAGCTGCTTCAGGACAACAGTTCTAAAGATTTCCCCTCCCTCCCCTTCACTTTCTCTCTTCACTCCAAAAAGCTTAGATCAAACGTGGCATGCTCAGTAGAACAGCCTGAACTGTACAGCTGCCCCTCCTTACTGTTAGGTCTTTGATGGATTTCTCTGCTCTAGAGAAACTTCTGAAGAGGCAACCAAGCCACCTGGGTAAGATTTCCATCTATGAGTTCCTCAAAAAGCACCGCCTCATTGATTTCCTCCTCTGTAATGTACTTAAGGGTGTCAGCAGAGAAGTTTGAGATGCTTTCAAGGCATTAGTGTTTGTGAAGAGAGCACGCTGACTAAAGGCCTAGTTCTACTTTATGATTACCTGCAAATTCTTGTCCTCTTCTTGACATTTTCTTGGAAAAAAAATAAAAACCACTAAATCTAGAGTTCCATCCAACCTTGAGGTGGTGAATTCTATCTTTGGTAACATATCCAAATCAAGAAATCGAGATGGATTACAAAAGCGATGAGTAACTTTAACTAGTTCCTCATCGTTAATTTTTGGTAAATTTTAAGAGTACAAAAGGAGTAACACTTCTGTACATCTTCTGACTGATAGGCAGAGTACAACTGTTATGCAGGAGATTATCATTTTCTAGTCTCCACATCACAAATGGAGAAATAAATTAAGAACTGAAAGATGAGATCAAATTTCCTATACTTAGGAATAGGATAATCTCAAATTTTCAATTCTCTCTTCCCAAATTCTCCTTCCTTAAACAGTTATTTAAAGACTGTTTCTCATTCCCCTTCCAGCCAGGCGCAGTCCCGTGCCCGTCCCTTACTACCTATCTCTAAGAACTCATTCAGCTGCGATATGTCTGGGAACAACTCATGCATCTGTCCTTTGTAGACCTCCAACCCTTATGATGAAGCTGAAGTTTCACTGTGTGTCCTTAATACCTACTTGATAACATCTGAATGCCACAGTTCTGCTCCAAGTGGGGAAACTGCAGCTCTTCATCTCCCTGTGCAAGCCTGTCCTACTGTTTCTTTAACATAGCTGAAAACATCATCAGCGTTTCTGTCATTCCATCCTGTAACTGCCAAAAGCTCTACCAAGGTACATAACCACACGTACAGACACAATACCACAGAAGTGTCATTGTTATTCCCCAACAAATAAAGCTTTTCAACATTAACAACCACAGTTTTGTATTACATATATATAGCCGTGCTGCTTGAAGACAGACAAGTTTGGTTTTTTTAATCTTTTGTTTTCAAAGATGGCAATTTTAGACTCTATGGCATTTCAGCAATCCTATCAGTTCACAGCAATGCACGATTCATTAATGGGTTCATCTCTATCTGTAAAATTCTAAGGCAATTAAATAGGAATTGGTGTTTCTCCAGAGAGGCTTCTCCATCTAAAAATAAAATAGAAGTTAAGACAGTGACTGGCATTATTTATATCAACAGTTCTACTGGAATGATAATACAGCAGCTTTCACATGCAAATATACATACATTTAAATGACTTAGTAAGGATTAAAGTAAGGAGCTTAATACGTTTCTTTGCTTGTGCTCAATCTTTTCATTCACTCAAGAATCTTATCAAAATGCCTCTCAAAGCAATTCTTTTGGACTGTGAAGAAATGTCAGTACACCACACTGAAAATATCCCTGGCTCTGAAAGGAAAGATGCCACGTGGGAAAGAAATAGTGAGTCATTATAAAGGTATGAAAATAGGTCATTATAAAAACAATGTTTAAAAATCACATTTCCTCAAGTCAGGATTCAACAATATGATTACTCAATCTAAAGACGTAACAAATAGGTATGTTTAAAAATGTATATGTCACTGAGATACTAAAACTTTCAAGAGAGGACAGAATCATAATCACCGGGTTTATCATGGAAAGATTCACCTCAAAGCAGACTTGAATCTATGGGAACTATGCCTCTTAGCACCCTTAAAATACCAAAGCTCCAGTGCACGGGGCTGGATCCCACTGCTGCTCGTCTTACCAGAGGCAAAAATGGTTCCTTTCAACGACCAAGCAAACCAAAGTAAGGCCATGTCTGTAAACATACATTTGTGTTTTCTGTGCAGTATTTATTCCATGGATACTGAAAAAACTGAATTTACACTGAGCTTTTGCAAGCTCATTTCTGACTGTCTTGAGCCTATATCCTTTAGTAACTGCAGTGTGAAGCTGCACAGTAAATGTGAATTCAGATGTCGACATTTCATTGTATGAAAAAAAACCAATACTTTCTTTGAAAGATGCAACGATACAGAGATCAGGATCCTGTGATACCTCACTACAGAAATAACACCATAATTCGCAAAAGAGCGGCACATGCACTTGAGGTTCTCTCTTCTGTCTTGTGCGTGTTACATTCTTGATTTTCAGTTATCTCGGTACTGCCAATAACCATACAATTGCACACTATTTCATTTTCTTTTCTTTTGAAATTTCCATTCCTCATTCATGTGATCAATACTGAGAAGTAGCACAGACGCTGTAACGAAATTTCCACTCAACATGGCTATAAAGTAAAACCTGATGAAGGAACTCTAAAGGCTAACTAGAGACGGCAAACAAAACAGATGCTAGTTTAAAAAAGAAAACCCACATCACTTCAAGCCAGTAATGATTTTTAACACTTCAAACTAACAACCGTGTGATCCAGAGTGTGATTTTTAGATGTTTCTGTAAAGTTTACATATTATTAATTCGCATTCTTTGAGAGGTAAACATTTTGTCATTCTGTAGCATCCATATGTTTGGAGTTTATTTTTTTTCACAGAATTACAGTGTGTGAGCTGATGGGGTGATAGTATTTGTATGAGTTTTTAAAAAAGGGCTGGAAAGGACATGAGTATACCCAGAAAAATCTGTGAAACTCTCACTTCTGACAAAGTTTTTCAATCACCCCTTCTACTTGGAAAGGAAAAATTTAGATTAAGGAGCTGGTTGAACCTCAAAAACCCAAGATGTTCCTATTTTTCTAACAGGAATGAGAAATACTGCATACTAGTCCCTAATTCTGGGTATTATAATCACTATACAATGCTACACCTACACAGTCCTATATGTATTGGAGAGCATTAATTCTACTTGTGTTTTTATAAGTAGTAAAAAAGCAGACAACCATTCTATCAAATATTGAAATGGATTTTTTTTTTTCAAGTTAAAATCTCCAATATTAAGACTTGCATTTTAGGTTTTTTAAAAGAAAGGTCACACCAAATAATTATCTAACTGCAAAAAATATGGATGTCCTGTGAGATTTCTTAATTCTACTTCAAAATGCTTGCACAAGTGTAGTCTTCTCCTTTGGACATCTGGATAAACAAATCTTCGAAACTTCAACTTCTTTGTGACCTGCTTATTGACCTCATCCCACGTTCTCATGAAGGCTGCCTCTCCTTTCTATATTTAAGCTCTAACAAACATTACAAAACGCTGCTACAAATCTCTCATGCTGTTATTTATGCTCCCTTACAAGCACTGCACAGTAGTCCCAAACTGACCCTACTCTTAAGGGCTGGCTAGCCACCAAGTTTCACTGTCCCAGTGTGGAGGGGCAGCAGCCTTCCTATGAAGAGAAAATGGAGTTTCCCTGCAGGAAGTGTTAGCCAAGGTGTGGTTCTTCAAAACCTCATACCCCTGTTTAACAGTCAGGGCTGCTTGTTGGCTGCCACAAAACATTTACTTCAAAACTGTGAGGCATGAATAAGCCACCATTAAAAACAGAATTTCCAAGGTAGCAAGAAAAAGAGGTTCTTAAGATCCCTAAAAAAGCTACAAAGGACAAGGGATGGAGCAGCTACTTTGCTAGCACATGTAGATAACCTTTCAACCCTCACCAATTGCGACACAGTAATCAACATTGCTCAACTAGCCACTCTATCTCCCATGTCTCTTTGGAAAAGTAAGTATCAAGGTACTTTAAAATATTAAAGCGTGGTGGCAAGAATAAGGATTCACACTTATCTTTGAAAGGAAATGCAAATCTTTTTTATATGGAAAAAGATTTATATTTCTTCACTCAGATGGTGGTGAGGCACTGGAACAGGTTGCCCAGAGAAACCTGAGGAAACGTCCTGAAGTTGTGCCAGGGAAGGTTCAAAGTGGATGTTAGGAAGAATTTCTTCATGGCGGGGGTGGTTAGGCATTGCTACAGGCTGCCAGGAGAAATGGTCAAGTCCCCACCCCAGAGCTATTTAAGGAATGACTGGACATTGAAGGATGTGGTTTAGTGGTGGGACTTGGTAAGTCACGTTGGCGGTTGGACTTCATGGTTCTGAAGGTCTCTTCCAGTTTATGGTGTCATTCTATGATTCTATTTGTTCCAACATGAAAATATTATGCATATCAGAAGAAAAAAAGAATTTTGCAAATCAGTATTTAAACAAAGGTGCGCTTAAATGAAATTGTTCAGTTGAAGAGCACTTTATTCTGGTTGCTGAGTAATAGGAAAAAACAATTTAACTAGGGTCTTCAGATTTTCATGTGTACAAGTGAAGATTTCATGCTATCTTATATCACAATTTTCACCGGGTGTAACTGAATTCTGGGTCTACTATACCAGTTACAGTCACATGCACTAAGCCCCTATATTTAAGATTATACTTTTACAGCCATGCTCAGTATGATCCTGCCTTTACAACCAATACATCCTAGAAACTTTCTAGTATGAAAAGTTCATGATGTCTGATAATTAAAAAAAAAAAAAAAAAGAAAAAAGGAACATGTTACAATGATCCATTACGACAGTCTGTCAGAACATAAAGACACAATAGCGTTGCACAGTGATGCCAGGACTTGACACAAAGACCATTGTTCCCAAGCATCACAATTTGCCTGCTTTGGCCTGAAGGACAAAAAGAGGAACCCCACCGCTGCCTGCTATACCGAGGTTTCTGCTTCAAGTCTGAAGGTTCTTTCATAGATCTGAATGTATTTTTTGGAAGGTTACAAGACATTTTAGGTTTCAGGGGGAAGACTACTCAAGAGGGAGAATTCTGAGTACTTCTACCACGATCATTTCTGAACCATGAAGTATGCTAAGCTATATATAGACATGACTCCTGATCTGAATAGTTTATATAACTGCAGTAAGTTACTGATACTTTAAACGAGGATGCCAGTTGACTTTTTTTCCCCCTCAGCAACATATTTCTTAAAAAATCCACTTCCCCTACACATTGCAGCAAGCCACCTGACATAGGATTGTAGAAGCCTTGAGCCTGAAAACTGCGTGCTGCCATGCCTACACACTAGCTCTAAGGCATGTAGCCATATGCATGAAGTGGAAAAATAGGTAACAAAATCCAATTTTCTAATCAAGAACATTAAACTCAAAACTTTTTTTTTTTCCCCTGACATCCATTTACTATGGCACCTTGTTCATTTAAAACTATCAATGAAAAATACAATACTGCTTTGTCTGGGGAGTCCTTAAGGATGCTACTGACAAATCCATGTCAAATGGGACCACGCATACCATTTCTAAGATTTATTTTAAAATCCTAAAGAATCTGTTATCATCTCCTCCCTAAGTAGGAGGATCTATGCTTAGTCCACACTTACCACACAGCAATATTGAAATATGAACATTTTCCGATGCAGTCCTTTTTTTTTACAATTTATCTTTTTTGTTTTCAGTAGTATTCCTTGTAATTTTTTAATGAGGAGTATAATATGTTCAATATCCAATCTAAGTTGCTGGGATTTCTTAAATATTTTATTTATGAGTGGAAGTAAAGAAATAATCTTAAGTGATAAACTGGATCGTTCTGGGGAGACCACCGGGTGTCTCTTCTACTCATGCACCTTTATTTAAATCACGTTGTACTACTCACCATAAAGACAGGGACTTTGACCAGAAGAGTTTATAATATTCCCTGAAGGTATTTTGCGTCCTGTTGAAAAAAGAAAGAAGAAAGAAAATAGTCGTGTTAGTATGCCAGATCAAGCCTGTAGTTTATTTTACTCATCCATCTCTACCAATGTTGCACAGCACCTGCACCAGCAAGTCTGAACTTCACGCTACCCAGATAATCCTACTTTCTGATCCATTTCTTGTTGCGTCACTGCATAAAAAAGCAGTTATGCTTAGCTTGATCATACAACCCAAGAAACAATTTAGGCATGAGATCTCAGTTCTAATATGACAAACAAGGTCATTCTAAATGCCAGGTGCTAACGCACCTATGGAGCTAGGAAGGAACCAGCAGCAGAGCTTGAGGCGGCAGAGCTAGGCTGGTGCCTTAGTGTACACAGACAGGCTGTCTTCACACCCCATCATGACCATCTTAGCAGCTCGTGTCAGCTCTAGCCAAAGAAAGACCGTGCGCCATCCCCCTGCCCACTCCAGATACAGCCAATTCATCACCTCATGTTCAAGCACTGTTATCTGTTGTTAACCCAGATCTTCAACACTTAACACTAAACGTCTTTCTCAATTAAGAAACCTAAAATTACTTTCAGCAGCAGTGTGTTTTTCTTGAGATTTATGTACCTTTTTTTTTTTTCCATGCAGCATTTCCTGAACTATTCTTCAAGTATAACAAGTCTCACCTGCTCAAGGTGAACCTCTGAATCTCCCCCAACAAAACAGATTTTAAAGGGGATTCCCTTTTCTCGCTGAGGTAAAGACAAAACATTCCCTTTGTCTTTAAACAAAACAGGCTTCCCCAGCCCACTTTCACTTGACTTTCCAGGATGGCATTGCAAAATGCATAAATTTGTGATAAAAAGGTTTGAATCTCTATACTAATATATGTTTGCATTTAGAAAAAAAATAAAAACATTAGAGTAACCAAGTACAAACGAAAAAAAGCATATTCCAGGACTGTGTCCCATTTTAACCTCAAAAAGGGAAGGTTATTATCAAAGCTGCAGAGTATGCCAGCATTTCTTTGTCTCTCAGGCTACAATCAATCCTAAATCCGATAAACAGTTTGAGTTGTGTCATAAATAGTCAATTTTTGACAAAATGCATCTTTTCCAAGTCTGTGTTTTAAAACAAAAAATACATTGCCAGAAAATAAGCAATCAGTTCTATGTAATGAAATAGATATTTTCACTGGAAAAGATCAAAGTGTTTCAAGTCCTTAAATATTTCATATTTCATGCTTGAATTGACTTAGAAATTTGGTTTCTTTTTTTTCCTATTTCCATATGGCTATAAATATGGATAAAAACGAAGAAAGCAAACAAAGATTTTATTACAAGAAAGTTTTTTCCCATTTGCTTTTCTAGGACCAGCAAAGGAAAATTGTTTGCATTTTAAAACCCTATGGTAATGTGAAGGGGAGCAAAAAAAAAAAAAAAAAAAAAAAGAATAAGATACTTTTTTATGTTTTTGTCACAAGAACAACCATCTTGGGAACTATTTTGGACTATACATCAATGCATTTATCGCCAATTTGTTAGATGGAAATTCCCAGTGGTGTTCCTGCAGACATGGAGCCAAGCTTGTGTCTCTTCCGCAGGTACAAACAGCTGCAGTATTGGTATTTGAGAGGTCACTGGTTACTTTCAGAGAACAAGAAAAAAATACCCTCATCGAAGGTTATTTGTGTCATTTTATATGATTATTAGTGAGCTACTAATTGCGTGATCAATCTGCTGAGCAAGTAGAAGCCAAAAGAGATGACATTTGTCACCCAAGTCAAACTGTTACAAAAAACAAGTCTAGAAGTACATATATCTTAAAAATGACTTTTCAGGAAGATTCAGAATACTTGCAGATCATTTATTCATAATCAAGTTAACCTCTGCAAGTAATCTGTACCTTATTTGTATGACTGCAGTACAGAAAAGCCACCGGGTCAAGTCAAGACGTTTATCCTAGATGCTGTACACACTGAGAATTTGTTTTAGAGAAACAGAACAGAAGAAAGCGAGTCTGAAGCCAGGAGACAAGCTGTGTATTAGTGCATGAGCTGAGATAGTTGTAGCAGCCACTGTAACTGGAGAAGGACATGCTAGCTGGAGACATGGAAGATCAGGAGGAGGTTTTCGACATTGTTAAGAATGAATGGACTTAAGAAATTAATGCTGCAACATTCACGTATAGGAAACCATTTCATATCAGTACAACCATTTACATTTCATAAACACGGGAAACACAAGTGGAAAAAGCTGGACCAGATGATTTTTACAGGTCCTTTTCAAACTAAATTCTTTGATTCTACATGAAAATGCTTCAGAACAGCCTACTCCATAGGCAATCTTCTCCATACTTTCTACCATTTCTCTCACATTGTGATTTAAAAACTGAATACATCTTGGTTTAACAAACAAGAAAAAAATCCCACACAAAACAGGTGTTTTTTGGCAAAAAAATGAAGTATTTGAAAAAGAACAGTCCATAAGGAGCTTTTCTACAACTCTTGCAACCAAAAGGTGTAGCATCATAAAACTATTGACAAGATTGATTAATCAGAAACAAAGCTTTTGAATCCAAAGAGAGATTCAATTATTATTAAATATCAAAAATACAGTTTCTCCAAGAGAAGTCAGTCAAGGGTCAACATATGCTGAAGAACTTAATTTTCACTTGGGTCATTACAACAACTTTCACAGGCACCTGAATTAAATGGCTTAAACTTCGTTTTTAATATAAATATAACATTAAAATCCTGAGAAGTCAGTGCAGGCTTTTTTCTTTTTTTTTTTCATTCACAGATCCTGACAGTTTTCAGGTGTATAACTTTATTCATTTACTGCTTGGAGAAAACTACAATGCTGGGCTTGGTAGGATGATGAAACTGTTCACTGCTGTCTACATCAACTTTTAACTATTCCAGTTAACCCTGCTCCTGAGCTTCCAGCTGACAGATCTGTTACATGAAGAATGGCTGAAAAAGTCAGCTGCAGCTGACTTTGAGTAATGCTGCTGTTCTGTGCCCTCAAGAAATCATATGTGTAAGACTCAAGTGGCCAAATTTGTAACATAAATTGAGCCAGGTATCAAGTTGTTCTTCTCAGTAAAGAGACACTCATTTGTCCTCAAAAGAACAGGAAAAATTGAATAGACAGGAATCCACATTCAATGCCGAGATCAGAGACTCCCCACTGTTTGGTATTGAAAGGAGGGCTAGTATCTTCAAGACCTGTAACAGTAGCATCTTGAGCTCTTCAATGAAAATTAACCTTTAAGATGTATCTCATATGGTGATAGGATAACCTCAGCCTAATAAAACAGGAAATTAAATGTTTATATATAAAATTATGAATAATAATTGTTATTAATAATTGATTAATTAGTAATGACAATTTTAAAATAATTATATAACTATTTAAATTCATTATAAGTATAATTTATAGTTATATTTAATTTATGATAATATATATATATGTAATTATATATTATATATATTGCACGTTAGTATTTAAATTCATAATATATATAGTATAATATAATATAATACGTAATATAATATACTATAATATAATTACATTACACTATATATAATATAGTATAGTAATTCATGATTGTAATAAATTATAATTATTTAAGTAATTATGAACTATTTATCAATTTATTATTGTTGTTGTTATTATTATTATTATTGAATTTAATTATTTAATTTTATTTAATTTTATTATTATTAAGGAAATTAAATCCTTACATATAACCTTCCAGAGTTGTCACATGGCTTGTTACCTCATACAGATTACATGCTTCGCACAGCTTAAACAACTTATCTGATGGAACGACAAACTAGAAAATGAGATTTAAATTGTGCAAAACTAGAAACTACCTATTTGTACATCAAAGACGACCATTTCAAGTATTCTGCTTCATTCTTAACATAGAAGATAGATATCTTTAACAAAAATACTGGGGAAAAGAGTTAATCACTGCTCAACAGAAAAACAAAACAGAACTGTGGGTATTTTGTGTGTTTGCTATAATATGCTGAAGGCCAAGAACTAACCCAGTCAAGACCTCTTTTCCTAGGGAAGGGAACAAAACCACAAACCAACACAAACCTGAGGCTGAAGTAGTTCCATACTGGAGGAAAACAAAACAAAACAAAAAAACCACCACACTCCACAAGTGACTGGACCCCCCCCATTGGTGCAACACTTCAAGGAAACACAAGAAGAAACTGAAGCAAAATCCCTGTGCTCAGGTGAAAGGCAGAACTGAACAAGAGACCATATTTAACACGAAGTGTGGTTCCAGTGCAGCCATCCTGCAGCAGATTTTCTTTTGAAACCATCTTCCTGTTAAGCCATCCCAAGTTGAGGTAAAACCCCTATATGGCTCTCTCTCCAGCTTTTCCTTCCTGACCCAAGAGCTCTGGTTCTTAGAAAGGACACTTCCCTTCTCCCTAAATTTGGATTTGGGTCCTGTTCTCAACTGCACACAGCCTCATTGCTTGTTTCAGGCATCTGCCAGTCAAGCTGCAAGCTTCCTTTCAGCATGTGTACTCCATCTTCCCAGACACACACACGGACTTCAAAACCCAGCACACAAACGCCAAGAAAAGGTTAAAAGGTGCCTTTGATTTTGCTGCTCATCCACTTAATCTTTCTTAGAGGATACAAACTAAACCATTCGTATTAAACAGCAGTTTTATTCAGAACAGCAAATTTATTTGGAAGGGACAGGAAGAAACCCCATCAGGGCTCTGATGCATCCCATTTTGGTCAAATACACAGCCCTCAGGAAATGCCTCTTTTTATTCATTGATGAGGATTAGCTCAAAACTTAGATGTTTAATTCACATCCTGGCATTCATATTCTGCATGTCTAAAGATAGGTCTAGACCAGTACTAGAAAGCACAGGTGTGTGTACAAGGAATCTGGAAGCTGTACAGAACTCCCAAACTTCAAATGTTTAAAAGCAACATGAAAATCTGTTAGTTTTTAATATTCTCCTGTAATGTAAAAGCATTTATAGGCAATTGATTATATTAGCTTTGCAATACTTCCTGAAGTGCAGTAATAAATACAATATCGTTAAAAGTTCTAATATAATAAACTGAGCACAGCACTGGCTCTGATATTTATTACTGTTAATATAAAATTTTTATAGCCTGCCTAATCTACTTAAAACTTTCACTGTATAAGACATTCTCTGCAAGAGGGAGCTGACTCATTAGACAAGATTCAACACAAACATATGCAGTTAGGCTCCTTTCCAACCAAAAAATGGGTTAACCATATGGGATTCTCTAACTTCAAACAGAAAGCAGTACATTTTCTATTGGGCTACTGAGTTGTTTTCTCATACTTGCTCAACCAATACCTTTTTCCCTCAAAACAAACAGCTCTTTCAAAGCTAAATTCCACTTCAATATTTGAAATATGAGAGAAGACTCCAAAGGAATTTCCGCAAAGCAGAAAAAAAGTCTATTTAAATTTGACTATTTAAAAAAAAAAAAAAAAGAACTAACACATATGCAATTTCCATCACAAATGTCCAATATTAACATTCCTGGGTCACTGACCAGCAGAACAGCTGAACTGCTTCTATAGTAGACTGGAACTGTCACTTCAAGCCTTGGAAATAATAAAGGAAACTGCCTGTCTCTACATAAAAATGTATTTTCTAGAAAATAGCATATTAAACATTGATTCAAAAATAGAAAGGTAGTATATAATTACAGCTTTAAGAGATACTGAAATGATTCTTTGCTGAACAGTCTGAATAATTTGGATCATATATGACAACAAATTCTATTTCTGAATTTGAAAATTACACAGAATTCATCTGGGAGACAGAAGTGAGACAGGTTATTTTCTCTGCTGAATAATAATGAACTGTTGTATCTTGGATATTGAAAGCATTAATAAGCACTGAGAAACTAAGCATTTTTTTCAGCCAGCCAGCAGCAGTTTACAGTAGCTCTTTGATGGCCCTAAGACACAGATGTCAAACCACAAGGCTACATATAGAGCTATGCACTTTTCCCACTAAAGTTGTAGTTCAGCTCAGGACAGCCTAATGGGCAGGTTCCTGAGAACAAAGCTTTCTGCAGTCCTCTGACGACATGAGAGCTCTCTTTTGCCCTGCCAGAAGAAAAAAGCCTTAAATAATTACATTATAAATAAGCCACTTCCTTTTGAAACAACTTAAATGGGAAATCTAACAGCTGTTGCGTTTGCTTCTCCGTTCCAAGGATCAATGAACACTGGATGTGTCAGTTAGGGAGATACAATCCATCAAGAACAATCAAGATGCTGCTGCTGAAGATTGCAGCTTTTGCAGTGCATCTGTAACACTGGCCGCATCGACCATACTGAATTATGCTATTTAATTCAGACAGCTTCAATAATGTGCACAAAAATATTCCCAGCGGCAACTTAATTGTTAGAGTAACAATGAATATGTGTAGGAACCAATGATGTTTTAAGGGCCAACACACTTACTGAAATGCAGAACGTGTTAGAAAACCGTGGCTCCAGAAAAAGGTAAGAAGTATTTTGAAGCAATGATGCGTATATACACAAGCACACATGTTGCATATACATATACAAATACCTGACAGCTCTGGATAACCCCTTCACTATCAAACATCCTCCTTGCAGATTCTATCAGAAACACTCCTAGAGATAATCTCATCAAGTTTATTTATAATTGCATCTTTTTGGAAACACATTTATTCATTACACAATTAATTTGAGTGCTTTGTAAGGTGCAACATCCATACATCAGTAGCTCAAAGTGCCAGATACCCGCGTAATTTCTATCTGCCCTTTGTCACCTTGACAGTATGCCCCAGTAATTAATCAGGAAAAAATATATCTTAAAATGTACTCTACATTTTCATTCAGCTTTTAACTTCTCTGCTGAAAATTACTTTGGGAACTTGGAGAGTTTGATTTTCTTAAGGGAATTGTTGCCAACTACATGCTAGAGCTAGGCAATAAACTCTGAGCCAGCTCCCTCTGGTCTGTCCAACTAGAGCTGGGCTACAGAGAAAGTCCTCACAGAACTGGGGTCAACACCTTAGCTCTCTGCCCCAGACCTCAGACAGTTCATAGCTATTACATTCTTTGTTATTCAGCTCTAGGACTACTTAAAAACTGGAGATTTCAGGGCTTAATATACATGAAAGGTGACATCTCAAAAGGAATCAGCTTAGCCATTAAAAGATGCAAAGTGAGAAGTCAGTGACAGCTGCTTCTGTTGATATCCGACATGAATTAATGTTTTATTTTATAGTTGATAAATGCCAACTGAGAGCCCTCAGCAGGCAGTGAGAGATCTTTCTATGACAGGAGTTTAATATTGAAACATTTAACCACTATTTCACAGCACTAGGGGAAATAACCACCACTTTACACAGACCAAGCAAGCCAAATAACAAAAGGCAGTTTAGGAAGTACTCCCAAATATTTTGCTTGAATAAATGGAATGTACCAGCAGACAGACAGTAATCATTTTTAATTTCCATGCTTAGGAAAAGTTTTATAAGAGCAGAAATAACATTTCACTGGGGGGCTACTCAGTTTTCAGAAGAGGATTTATCATTGCTTAGTCCAGTAAGAAAAATCCACTGAATTCCCGAGATAAATCCTGTTCTGGAAAGGCTACAGTGTTCAACCAGTGAACATTATCTACTGTTTTGTAAGTAGACTGTTTTTCAGGTACACAAATTTGGTTCTAAAGAGTCAAGGAATGTTAACACAGAGCTACAATCAAACAAAACAAGAAATGGATAGGGAGAAGAGATAATGAGATTAAAAGTTCTGTGTAGAGAAAGGTAACATTTAAGCAGATCAAGGCAATGTTCCAACATACATGACTGTGGCATGAGGTAGTCTGTATTCTCACGTGACATCATGTTTCATCAGGGACAATAAAATCTCCTTTCCCCATGTCAGCAACTTTAAATACATTTGGTACGCAAGTCCCACTCAGCAAACTAGGGATCAAATGTCCTGAAGAGTCCACCATATACAGAAAAAGTCACGAAATAAATTAAATTGCAGTCGAGCCTGACAGCATGTTTTCAAATATTTACCAAAAGAGCTGGACAAATATTTACAAATAATATCCAGTAGTGCCATATTTCAAACTTCAATTCTGTAGATCCAGTTCTAATTCTAAATAACGTTTTTCATTTTCTTTTTTCCTTTTTTTTTTTTTTTTTTGGGGGGTGGGGGGGAGGAGGAGGGAAGTGGGAAAGTGGGAATTAGTGATAGAACTTAGGACTTACCTGCCTTCAAGAACAAAGGAAACAAGCACTTAAAAATAAAAAATAAATAAAAAAAAAATCCAAGGCTTGCAATATTCAAACAATATCAGTATTCACAAGCAATAGAAAAAGAATGGCAATACAATATTCCCTTCCTAGTTCCTCATCTGTTTACCTTAATTTTAATCCCTTTAATTTGTATTTTTGTTAATTTTGTGTAAAATCTTTTATCTTAGCTCCTTATAATTTATTAGTCACAATTCTATATTGCCACACACCCAGCATCATCATGCCTACTCTTTTGTTAAGCTATGATGAAAAAAATCACGCCTGCTTATAAGAAATCATTCATCTTTACCCCTAAAATTATATTTAGCTGTCATCTCAAAAAAAAATTTCTGTGCAACATTAAAGATAATGCAATAGCACAGTAACAGGGAAATTACTTTTCTTCTTAATGCCTCATTACTGATATTGCTAGCATTGTCTATCTGCATCTGATACAAAAGGTATCTCAAGGGTAGTTTTAGGAACACATGATAAATACTTCTGCCCTCATTTATCTAACAAGAAACACACACATTTCCGTACTTATAAGCCATTAGAAGTATTACCATATGCAATCTTTTTGATTGCCTTATGATAAGATAGAAGCTGGAATTTTACAAATGTCCAGAGACTTGCATTGTCAACAGCAGGTCAACAACTGCAAACGGTGGATGAAGTAGCTTCATTTTCATTAAATGCACCAAATATTGCCTTATTTAACATATCCTACAAGATCAAGGGAAATAATCCCTTGGAAACTACATCGCACTAATTGTGAATCAGAAAAAAAACAGTGGTAATGGGAAGGTTGAGATTCAATCTTTATTTTCATACCACACTTCCCCGGCTTGAGAAAGAGAACTGATCTTTCCAATATACTACATATTATCTTGTCATGAAAAGTTGAGGAGTGGTAAGAAATCAGAACACTTATTCTGTTCTACTGCTTTCATATCCTATGCCACTAAATGCACAAAGATAACAAATGCAAGTCTTCGGTCCGTTTGAACAGTCCAGCACTGAGTGTGGTTACCCTACACACAGACACATACCAGCAGACTTATTTTCACAGCTGTGCTATGGAATGCTCTGGCAATATAAAGATGATGATACTATTATCTATCCCCTATACTCCATCCTAAGGCTCCTGGCAGATCTCATGCAAAACAGCTTGATTTAGAACTCCTGTAACAGCAGTAATGCTTTCTGATGAAAAGTTCATTAAATAAAGGTTAAAAGATCAAAGATTTGGAATTAGTATTGTAGTCTCTTCTATTAAGATGCTACAAGATTATCTTCCTTATTAATGTATTCAATTTCATATACACTACAAAGCAGCATTACCTACTGAGGAGTCCCGTGTTTGTTAGTTACTCTGCAATACAGTTAATTTGTGACAAATACAAAAGGCACACGGGTACATAAACATGAGTGAATCTACACTAATACATAACCATAATTTAAACTTGAGAGAGCAATCATTCCTTTTACTATAAAAAAGTATTTTTATTCTACCAGAACATGGTATTTTAATGGCACTTAAAATACTCCAACTTAATGTACCTAGAACTGCATTCCTTACAGAATTTCTACTGCATTTAATAAACACCACATGAAATCAGCTGTATACACAACAGTACATTTTTCATTACAGAAAAGAAAGAACAGAGAAAGGCTGAATGAATATGTCAAAGGACTTTAAAACCATCTGGACAATTTTTCAACTTATTTCTCATATTGAAAAACTACATTATTTATTCTCTTAGGGGGCATGGGCTTCCACTGTATAAATAAAAATGAGGGGCTTCTAAGTATTTGCTTGATCTGGTATGTATTCAGTCTCATGGATTCATGTTTCTTGCTTATGAACCTCCTCAACAATTACACACAAGTAGTACAGCCAAATATTTCTGAAGTCCAACTGGAAAACATTCTGAACATAAACAAATTTGATACTTTCTTTCTCCTGGCATTAGTGAGAGACTGCAAATACTGTTCCTAAATTACTCGGCTCAGTAGGTTGACTAAAAACCACGTGGATTAATTCTGGACACCCTGGCTTCTCGTGACTTATGATTTTCGCCATTAGCAGAAAGGAGATAGAAACATTTCCAAAATAACATAACCATAACCGTATTTATACTAGACACTAGACTTTGTTCAGTGTTTTGGGGTCCACCTGGAATTCTCTACATGAAAAACTGCAACAATGCAGAACTTAATTGTATCTGCATCTACTGGAAGACATGCTGTGCACGAAGTTGAAACATGGGTTTAAGCTCAGGATATAAAGCAATAACTGCTCTATAACCTCTCATTCATCTTTTTATTTACTGATTTTATGTATTTATACCAATAATAGAGTAATGAAAATTATTATATACAGACAACATTCTCATTTGAATTACTGTATACCACTTCATTCAGTTACTAAGAGGAAGAAGCTCTAGTATTCCCAGGTATGTTGTGAGAACCACATGGAAGTGCTGCCAAGTGTAGGGCTAAGAAGGTGCTAAAAGAACTTCTGTTCGAGCAGAACATAAAACACTCCCCAAAGGAAAGATATTTGGATTGATGTAAAATACATTCTTTGCAAGTGAAAACTAGAAAAATATTTTAGGAAAAATGTACTGTAGGTACACGTTGTTTGTGCTCTATCTGTTCTTTTGACCTCTGTTGAAGTATGAGGTCTCCAGTTGGCTCTCCAACCTGTTTCACTTCAGTTACGAGAGACAAAGCTGTGCAAATTCCTGATAACAAGCATACCTTAATGAGTGAGCTACTTCAAAACCTACCCTGCAAACTACCTAGTTTCAACCAGAAATTTACAAAATGTTGTCTGAGGTGCAAATGGTGTCTGAGGTGATGCAGCCTTAAAAAAAAAAAAAAAAAAAAAAAAAAAAAAAAGTTTTAGTGGAATGTCAAATATTAAGGCTTATCACCTGAAGGTGTTTCCCATTTTGTATTAATACCAAAAATATATTTTTGCCTCTGAAGGACATGGAAAACTGCAAAATGCCAGAAGCTCAAACGAAGAACCTACCAGAGACAGAAAAATTTGATACAAATCCTGCAAAGGGATCAGTATTTCTGAGTCCTCATGTGGGGGTGGGTATGGAAAGTAATCACCAAATCTATGAATTGATGATGAATGTGGAACAAGGCTAATAGAAGATAGAAAAAAGCACAAAATCAACAAGCTCATGAAAATCTGTTAGTAGCCCAAGCTACGTCTCTGTTCTGAGGTTCTGCTTTGTTCACATTTCTGCAATTATTTTATATTATGTCCTACATTAGAAACACACAGAAGAACTTCTAATTGACCATTCTTTTCACAGTTTGCAGTTTGTGTCCAGTAAATTAATGACCTTTAGAATTCTAAATTCACACAGTAAAACTCTTATTAATTCAACACTGTTACAAATTAAGTTACAATTGGAATTACACTAGTAAAGCCACTGCTAGCACTCACATCAGGAAATACTCTTTCTAATTCGGAAAGACAGCCACTGGGTACAGTCAGTAGCAATCACTGCCTGCTAATTATTCTTCAAAACACCTAAATGGAGTACCTAAAAAGGCTCCTAGAGATGGGCCTTACAGATTCTTTTTAAATTCTGTGCCTCCTCTCACTTCTACTTTAGTTGCTTTAGCATGTAACTACTCTACAGTTTGCATAGGTATGGTTCTTCACTCATTCCATTCGAGTAGGAGTTTTGGGGTTCGTTATCGTTGTTACATTTGAATTTTTACCTACAGCACAGAAATTGGGAAAAAAAGTTTATTTGGCCAGTTTATTTTTTAAAACCTGTCTTCGCGTTTCTTTTTCTGCTTCTGTATCAGAAGTCATTAGATGACAATCAAAAAAAAGGCCCAAACCCAAATATCCTCCCAGTCCACGCTCCCAGTACAAAAAATGGCACTATAAGATCAGACTCAGAACATTTACAATGAGTATTTCTTAACAAGTACAAGGTATTTTATCTTTTCATTTAGAGTCATTATTCTGTCTGTATAGCTAAAAAGGCACAGTATATTTGGAGCTGCCTTTAGAGTTATACTGCAGTTTAAAAAAGGTATTCTATTATTATTGATTCACTGAGCTCTCAAGAGCACTATATTATTGAAGTACTGGTGCTTTTCATTCATTCATTCTGTAAGGAGGACTACAATTCATGGAAACATTTTCCTATTCCCTTTATGCTGAACAGGGTGGGGGGGGGAAGCAGAATATTAGGTAAGGATATAGTGAGGATATAGTAATAGGATATACAGTGAGGATATAAGCAAGATCTTTGCAGATGGCCATGACAAAATACTTGCTACATTTTAGCTTATTTACTTGCCTTTAGTACCAGATCGGTAAGGCCCCATCATGAGTTACAGGTGTATTTTTAAATAATTTGAACTTTACAGTTAAGCACCACACAACAGTAACAAAGAACTTTTTTCCACAGGCTTAAAACAAATGCTTTAATTTTGCTAAATCAACTTTTGTTTTTGATGTATCTTACAAATGTTTTCCCCCTCATTTCTTAGGCAGATGGCTGCACAGGAACTCAGAGAAGCCAAGTTGCTAACATATTCCACACTTCAATAGCTGTTCCTTAATACATCCAAGCCATATCCATTTTATTTCTGGATGGTCTATTTATAACTGCCTCCAAAAGGGATTTGATGCACTCAAAATCTAAACTTTGCAGTGGCAGGAAAGAAGTCTTTCACTGAAGAGGAGGGAAAAGAACTATTTTCATTAGGAAAAAATATTAATGCCATACCTCACATGAACTTTATTTCAGTGTCAAATGTTCCCACTATGCTCTCAGAGCTGAGTTCGCTGGAAGACACTGTACGTGCTCGATACGTAACACTACAACCAGCCGTATACTTGCCAATACTTGCTCAATTACAGGCCCCCTTTTCCCATCTTTCTCAGACCAAGTAGTGCTGGCTATGCCTAAAACCCCTGCAGTAAGACCATCTATTGTGAACCTTTACCGCAGGTTCACACCGTCATCCCTCTGAACATGTCTGTGTGCATCACAACAGCGTGCAGTTGGACACAGAGCACTACAGTCTTCACAGCTAGAGCTCTGGGGAAATAGGGAATTTTCAAAAATTGGACTTTTGTTAAGAGAAAAGGTTAACTCACCTGTTTCCTTATAAAAAAAAAAAAAAAAAAAAAAAAAAAAAGAGCCAAACTGCTTTACAACCTTCTGTATACTCATCTACAAAGCTATAACCACTTTCATGAACCATGTTCTGTCCAACTGACTTCCTTTGAAGTAATCACGATTCAGACAACACTGCACTGGGATTCACCAGCATGAAACTGCAGAGTGCTACTGAAGTGAGTTTGATGCCTGAGTCGTGACATATATCATGGAACCATGGCTGTTTTGGAGAGCATGGCAAGTAACAGGTTAAGCTGTTGGACAGAAGCACCAATGCGTTACGCTAGAACTCTTCGCAGCTAAAAGCATTTGGCAACACAACCATTTGATATTCAAGAGACCGAGCTGACAAATAGAAGGAATGAAGATGAGCAAATGAATCAAGCTGTTAGCCTTGAATTTGCTTTCCTTTAAGGTAGAGCAGCACCAAATCTCTCCAGTAGCAAGCACAAGTGTTTATCCTAAGCTGTATTATTTAATATTTCAATTGCCTGTTTTAAAAAGCATTTTGACAATTAAATTCTCCACAGTACTGCAATGCCAGCTCATCATTAGCTACAATCAGATCGTATGGCCAAGCACTACCACAGGCATGTGCTCAAAACCCAACGTACAACCATCTAGAATGCCCTGACTCTCGACTGTTTGCAACTGAAACCAATTTTTTAAATTAGTTTAACTCCTTTGGCTATGTATTTAATTTTGTTGTTGTTAACGCGTAACTCCATTTTGGTTAGAGTATTGGCTGCTAATGCAAATTACGGTTTTTGTTCACCGGTAAACAACACAATTATTAGAAGTGGGCTCTCAAAATCATGCGTAAGAAAGGAAAAGGCAGAAGGCTCATCAGCACAGTCTGAAAACTCTGTATGCACCAATATTTTCAATTATACATGTTTTCTATATGCCCTAAGGACAGTCCTTATGCATAAGAAACCAAGAAACAGTCTGGAGAGAAAAACACAATGGCAAATAAAAAATATTCTGTTTCACCTCAAAGTAAGTAAAAAAAGGAACCTTTATTTTTTCACTGAGTGTTGTGATCTTATGGTTAATGTGTTGCTTTGAAATGAACTGTCATTAACAGCATAAAGCTTTGGTCAAAGCAAGTATTAGAATCACTGCAAGCACCATTATTAAAATCAACCAACATTAATGAGAACAAGAGTGTCATAAGGTATTATTTTCAGATCTAATGCACATTCAGATGTTCAATGCTATATAGTAATTGATTTTTTTTCATGATATTGATTTCTAATAGACTTGTGGTATACTTTCACCGCATTATTGGAGTTATTTTAAAATCTTGAATAAATATTATCTACCATTTCTCTAAAGAGAAAATAATTTTCACCTGTTAAGACTGACTTACTGAGTCTGTTGGTTAATAACAAATAATACATTTATCAACTTAGCTGGTTACCAGGAACAGAACAACTTTCACAGAAATACCACTGTAAAATTCGTCGTTGAAAATGGTGTCTTACACACAGTAACAGGTTTAAAATGCTACAATGTACATAGGGGATGCATTCACCTTTTAATCTTGAAGGCTTTCTTGCCTCTTACTTACCTAGAACTTACCAAAAAAAAAAAAATAATAATAATCCAACCAAAAAAACAAACCCATGAAGATGAGAACACAAACAAAACTAGACATGATGTGAGACAATATGAAGAGCATATGAAGAGCTATTTCCTTGTGTTTTCCCTACTTCTAAGCCTTTCCTGCTATTTTTCTAACCAAATTCTCTAAACACAGTTGAGGTAGAGTATCATGCAAGACGTTAATAAATTGTTTGGATGTGAAAAAGAAAATAATTGTTCTGAAGGTATTTAACACAGTATTGTTATATCTGAATTTCTGATTGCTGTGTAATTTTCCATAGGTAGCTCCTTAAACTGTCACATTTACATTTCAGAGATCTAGCACACTAGATACATACATGAAAATAGAAGTCAGTCTTTATTCTACAATTTTTAAACAAGAAGTTCTGAATTTAAGCAGAAAATTATCCATGGCATTTACTGTTTGTACACACACTTGTCAATTCTGTCAGTTACTGTAATCTCAGTTACCTTCAGAACAATACTCTTGCATGAACAGCAGCTCTCCTAAATCACACATGGAAAAGGACCAGCCTGAGCCCTACAATTCCTCCAGCACAAATGGCTGTTTCTGGAGGTCATTTCTTCTGGATACTATAGAAGATGCTAGAACCATACTGTAAACTGCATAAGAGATGGTTTAATAATCCAGGTTGGTAGGACAGATCTGTCACCATAATTTAAGCATTCAGGCTTGTGCTTCAGCTTAACCTCTTCACACTCGTTCACTTCTGGCTAAATCAAATGAACTGAAGGACTGCTCAGAAAAAGCTGATGCTACAGCTACAAGGCTGTTATTCAGGCTACAAAGTAAAGGTAGCTTCTGATAGCAGGGAGATGTGTCGGGTCTTCACAGTAAAAAAAATAAATAAAAATCCATGAGCACTCAAAGTCACCACCACATGGAACACAGTCACACAGGAACGCAGTTCAAAATCTAACCATTTTCCATCTAGCTATTACTCCCTCCTTATTTTACATCTTTTGAGGCTTTTTTTTTTTTTTTTTTTTTTTAAACAAAGTCCATCTTCTGATAACCGATCACTAATTAATGTACTGCTCCCTCCCACCCACCTCCCAGTGTTTTAATAGCAAGAAGGCAATATAGCAAAGTAAGATTACCCCTTCAACAGGTTTCAGGTACTAGCTATCTCAGTTACACATCTGAAACTGATCATCTCCACATCTTTACACATATCTATGCTTTATCTTGCACCACACAGGACTCTAACTCGTATCAGATTTTTGTGTTTATCATCTTAGGTTATTCCCAATGTTCCTTTTTACTCTTCTTTCTACTACATTAATAAAGATTATAATGATTCATTTTCGTATCTCGCAACCTTTCCTAACCCAGACTGAACATTTCACATATGGCTATAAGCAGCTTTGTGTAGATTCTGATTAATATTTTAGCTAGGGAATTGCATTTAAATCTAGTCCTTCCGTCACTGAGGAGAAGCCTACTTTTCAAATCCAACTAATCTTATCACAAAGCAGCAAGCCATTCTCCACCAAGATCAGTGTAAGCTAAGTACAGACAGTGCAATGTGTTAGCAGCTTCTTTAAGAATATTCCCGACTCTACACAAATTGCCTTTTTAACTTCATTTTGGTTGCTTTCAGCACCAGAATATACAAAATGAACAAAGCAAAGTACGCTGTGCTTTCATCCAATTCTCCCAAGTTGTACAACTCATGGGAGGAAAAAGTTTCTGTTAGGCTAAAGCTGTAATTAGACAAAAACAGTTCCTCCCCAGTCATACTGGCCTTTTTTTTTTCTCTCCAACAAAAATGGCTTTTATCGAGTCAATGATTTTACATAGCCCTTAAAAAAAATTGAGAGCTATATACTTAACATACTAAGGGTATTTCCCAGGAAGCTCTGTCTGTTCTGTAAAACATAAAATAAAATCATACCTAGCCACAATAAAGGTCCAGATAGGACAGTATGCTGTCTCTGACAGATTCTTGGTTAAGACCACAAGAACCAATGAAAATTTTAATTGCCATTTGCACTTCAAGGACAGCCAAAGCCAGAAGCAGTGTATTTTGTAACTCTTCGTGAAGTTTCTTCGTATTAATTTGTCCAATCACTTTTGCATCCACACGGGATTTTATTATCACAACATTCTGTGCTAAGAAGCTCCACAGCTCACTCAGCACTCAGCAATGAATTTTAAGAAACCGCATCTTAGCAGAAGTTGATCTAATGCATTTATCCAGAATGGATGTAGATGGTGTTAACAGACAACTACTGCCACCTCCTCAGAGTTGCCTAGGCAAAGACTCATTATATCATCTCAGAATTATAATGCATTATAAATGATTATAGTTGTAAGTCAGGTAACAAATTAAAAGATAATTGGCAGTCAGATCAATTTTTAAAACAGCCTGGGAAAGTAAAAGAAATGCCACTTTAAAGGTTAAACGTTAATAACAACTGAATGGAAAGGTTTGTCTGTTGAAATGTCTGGTAAACTCCTCTGATTTGGGACAGCAGTGTAATTCTTCTAAGGCCATCCTCACTGATGAACATTTGGCTACCACAGCTAAAGTTAATCCCCCAGTCTTTATTGAAAGACACAGCAGACAGAATCAGAAATTGCACTTACCCTTCTTAAACAGGTTTGGAGATGAGTAGATACAGAAATTCTACACATGCTTTCAGTGTTTTCATGCACAATTTCCACAGCAACTATTCCCTTAACCCACCAACTAAAATGGAGTGGAAGGATATATTAAATGTGTAGGTGGAATGGTAGTATTAAGCTAGCTTATTTTCTGACCTCTAAGTAACTACCTTAGGACTCTAGACTTGTCTTTGCCAGCAAAACGATGCAGTTCTCCAAAATTCAGAACCAGCAGATTCCATTTGCTTTTACTCAGCAGATTCACCTAAATCTTCTCCCCATAGACCTGTGCAGTGACATGCCATGACCAGACAACCTTTTCAAAATCAACATAACATGAATTTTTTAGTGGATGCGAAGCCTACTCAGGTACCTACAGACTGTTTTCTTTTGGGTAAAGGATTGACTGCAGATGTCTCATTTCCTCAGGATGACACAGACAAGTCAGATGACACCAGGAATCTGCTGCAACCTCTGCATCTAGGAGACTGTCCAAAAAGTTTCAGTTTGCTGTGTCTGCAGGCCTTTTCTCATACTAACTAACCACTAACAATGCTCAAGTATTTCCTAGACAGCATCTTACAGTGAACTATGCTATTTCCTCCACCTCATATTGCACCTGCCAACTAATAAAATTAATATTTATGCACTAAACTAGGACAGTACAGAATTTTCTTAACTACAAAACAGCTTCAAATACTTCATTATATTTTAAGATCTTCTACTGAGAGCAGGGCATACAATAAAAAACATTTATACACAGAGTTGATTGCAAATAGGAAAATGTAAACAATTCAGTAATTGTTCACATACTCCAGTCAATAAATACGCGTGCATAGGAAGCATTTAACACTATATTATTACCCTAAGGTAACTGCATTGTATGAGAAGAGAAATAAGAGTCTTAAGCATTCATGTGACAAATACACTAAGACATCTCTTATAACATACATGCTGTTCAATTTTAACATTGAACATGGTAAGGATTACAATCATCTGTTCTTGTGGATCAAAATTGATTCTCTTGGAAACTCAGAGGAAAAGGAGACAATAAATTCAGAAAAATTAGAAAAGCCAGGAGACAGGAATGCTGAAATCTTACCCCACCAAGGGCAGACAGACCTCCTGAACTAAGTCAATTAAACATGAAAAAATCTGAATTAATCAACACCCCTGTTGCAGATGCTCACACGACAAACTAATGAACTTCAGTACTGAGACGTGCATTTGCTTTGTGCTTTGCAAGCAGGTATCAGCAAACCTTGTCAATGCTGAAGGATCAGAGAAAGCCATGCAAGACAAAACAAGGGTAAGAGTCTGGCCCAACCTAATACTTCATGTCTCTTCTACTACTCCCTGTGGTGGCTTTCTTATTTGTTGCAGTCACAATTATTCTAGGACTTGGAGTGAAGAGAGCACGAGTTTTTATTTGTCCAGAGTGAACCATCTATACAGACGTCCATCAGAGGACTGCACAGGTAGTAATAGGTGGCATGTGTAAACTGCTTATTGACTCAACAGTCATTTTCTCTATATTGCTCGTTGTCCTAAGTAAGTATCACACATTGAGAAAGGTGGCTGGTAAACTTTGTCATTCTCCACAGGTGGTATCAGAACTGAAGACACTGGGGGAAAGAAATAACGTACCTGCTGAAGATACTAATGATTGATGCAAAGGAAAATGAGAAGACAGTCATAGCAAAAAAGTGGACGGATATAGGCTACTGCCCCAGAAGAAAACCCCTAAAACCTCCAAGCCAGTTCCTAACTATAGTGCCCTTGCAATGCTGTTCACAGCAGAAAAGACTGTTCAGCTTCACACTCCTGTGCATCTCCACTGATCAATTTAAACGCTGTTGGCACCTGAACAGTAGTGTTTTGCTTGCAGCAGGATCAGCTGTCTTTAAGCACGTAGTGTTTGACACAAGCATTCCGGACTGGCTGTTTTCCCACTTCACTGACCAATATTCTGACCTTATTTTTTTTACATATTTGCAATACACGCCCCCATAAAGTTTTCTAGCGATTCAAATCAGGAAGTAAAAGCTATCTCAAAAGAGGAAGAAAATCACATAATCTACTCAACAAAAAGGTAAAACTGGAGTTCTGAGTAGTAAAAAATATGATTATTCCTCCTGCTTTGCTTTTAAACATTTCTGATAATATGATTGAAATCAGACTGATTTTCAGATTAACAATATTCAAATTATATATTCTTAACACAACAGTGCTTGAATTTGCATTTACACTCAAATGAGTCTTATTAATACTTAAGCCACACGCTGACATCATCATCCCAGTGCTATCTTCAAACATCCACAAAAAAAGTTCTGTTTGCTTAGATATGGATAGGACGGCAAATACCTGAGGATGCACCCAAATCTGAATGAGAAGCTAATCCTGGACAGCTCAGAAGAGAATCGGTCTGTAGGGAGCAAAACGTGGTTCAGGACAACAAAATGGATACTCCTGATGCTAACAGCCCCGTTCTGCTGAAGATAACACAATAAACTCGTAAGACACTACTCACATCCATGTTTTTAAGTTTGTTTGTGCCTTTCAAGCAACATACAGCACATGGAACATGTCTCTAGAAAGCCTTCAAAGCAGGTTTCAGTTTTGTAAAGTTTAGAAATATTTTGTCAACTCCACTCCTTGAACTATCAGGAGCCCTGGTCAGAGCCTGTACTGACTGGATCCTGCAGATTTACCCCGCAAACGGTAGCACCTCTCCACTCCCGTAGCCCAATCCCTGCCTGGCAGTAACCCCTCAGCTGCCTCTTCCTGCTGTGCCTAATGAGCACCTTTGCTTTACGCAGCCAGAAAAGGAAAGAGAAAAGAGTGAGGAGACTCTCAAAAGGAAAGCAGGGACATTTCCTGTGTGCACGCCTTCAAAGGTGCACAGCCATCTCAGCAAGAGCTTCAGGATATTTTTCCTCCTCCTGTTGCTGCGCTGACTGATAAGAGCATTCCCAACTCTCTTCATTTCAATTCAGGCAGTGGCTCTCAGGCAAATTATTTTAAGACCATACAGGTGAGTTTGCTGAGCTTCACTTGCAAGAAGCAGAGCTGCTATGGGAACCCCAAGGACTACAAGGACAGGAAACAAGTTAAAAACACCACCACATGGAGGTGAACCATCCACTGATTTAGTGTCAGTCCTATCAGCTGTAAGTAAATAAATCCAAAGGTCACATTAATAACCTGCACTAGAGAGTATATTTAATAAGCTATACTGGAGAGTATGTCTTGTGTATTGAGGGGGTGCTTTATTAATCCAGAACTGTAACAACACTAATTTGCAAAGTCTCTATACTTTCAACTGATAGTGGTCATTACATTTCCAATTCACTCTGCCACATTTTAATTAAATTATCTTATGGTAAATATACTAAAGCCTCCATTACTTGATGGCATTTCATTTTCAGCTTTCAGCTTCTCAGGCTCGCTCATGAAAGGTAAGGTTGGAAAACAGTGCCATCTAATGCTAAAGAGCATAAAAATGGGAGGTTGAATCATTACAACATTACTGCAGTAAATTTATTTTACACCTATTTTCCACACAATTCTGCAATATTCAGTAATAGCTTAAATAAAAGCTTGAAATGCATCTGTCAAATGACAGATTTGGAAAACCACAATGCTAGTTCAAAAATATTCTTTATGGAAGTAAAAACATTTAATTCACATGACTGAAAGTGCTTGTATTTGAACATTAAAGTCCCAAACTACTGGGTTCTCTCCATGTTGTTAGCAAGCACTAGGACCTGTTCCCAATTAGACCTAATCCTGATCAGTAAATAAAAGATGACAAACAGCATGACCTGCAACTCATGACATTCAACAGTTCTAAAGAAGATGCTAAGTAATGATCTTGTATACTACAGTTCACCAAAATAGATAATTTACAGTAAAAACATGAAGATAATTTCACAGTGATTCTTGGTCAGGTTTTTATAGTATGCGCTTTTAAGCTTTCTTTCACCAAGCTTCCTTATGCAAGAAAGGCAAAATGAGCAAGATCCTAATCTACACAGAAAGAAACAGGAAGAACATCCATTTCCTAGGACAATGCTCTAGAAATCTATCAGTTTCACATCATCTGGCAGGAGCCCTTCCCTCTCAGCATTTTCTCTCCAAACAGCCTCCTCAAGTTGGTTGTTGCAGAGCAGTGACATATGGACAGTTTCTTTTCCACTATCTAAACTGATCTGTTACCAGCTTCTATGCACATAAATCTTATACTGAATGACACAAAGACAGTACAGTAGCGACAAAACTGAAGAGGCTCTTTATAAGCTTTGTGAATATGAGAAACAAGAATATAAAGGAAAAGCTTTCCTCTAAGTATTTCACAATTTCACAAACCAAAATCCAGCTCAAAGTATTAGAGAAATTCAGTGAACTGAATTAATGTAATTTAATTAAGTTAGTGATGTATTAATTCACATTACATGGACAATGGAGTACTTGTATGAATTTTCAGCCATTGAACTTTTAACTCATCCCACTTCAGATGGTGGGAAAAATCTGATTTGACTTAAAAACACAAGCACTTGAAAAACATTTTCAAATACTGGACCTGTACTCGATTACTTTCCTGTCAAGTCACTAAAACATTCAAAGCTTTCCATAGGTACCATGAACTTCTGCTTCCAATCCTTCGCTTAGTCGGTATTTTTATAACAACACTCTTCTCCAAGCTGATCTGCTGTGAGATATTTTTCCAAAGACATCCTTCATTAGTATCTCAAATGTTACTTCAACTTTTTCCAGTATTTACTACAGGACTAACCCAAACAAACAAACAAAGAAAAAAAAAGATGTCTTGCCATGACTACAGCCAGAGTTTCACAACCCTGTTACACTCAATGCTTTTACACCAAATGCTAATAGTTTCACAGAGCATTAACTCATTCTTACTTAAGACTTAATCCCATCACCTTCAGCAGGTCTGCTAGGGAGATCAAGAATGGATGTGGACCAAAAAGTTTAGTGCTTTATTCAACAGCCACCTCATGCAAAGATACAGTAATTAACAGCATCGGGTTTGAATAATGTACACTTCCTTTACTAAGGTAAATGCCAACCTGGATTTAATTTTTTTTTTATTTATTTATTTTCCTTCTTTTTTTTTTTTTTAAGAATGCTCAAAGCATCACGTTGAATTAAGACTGTTACCGTAAAAACATTAAAGCTTTTGCTTTTGGCTCTGATTTTATTTTAATGAACTTCTTGCACACAAAAACTACAAAGTGGTTTGCCATCAAAAACCAAAAAGATGTTAGATCAAACACAAAACAGACAAGCTTAAACAGTGGCTAAAAAAATGAGAATACATTCTTCAGAAAGCTGAAGGTTTGTACCAAGCAAATAGAAAGGATAGTAAGGTTCTAGCAGGCTACATACAAGAACAAAGGCCAATAAAACAGAACAAAAGAGTTTTAGGAACAACTTGTAAGAGTCGTAACACCTAGTAATTCCATCCTTTTCTAGCATTTCAGGGAGCAGAACACCTGCCTATGAATCTGTAAGAGCAATTATAGTTCAAGGAGTAAAAGGGAGTGCTCTGGGAAGATAAAGTTATTGCATCAAAAAAAAAAATATATATATATATATATATATATATATATATTTAATTCTTTTTCACTGTACAGCAGCTTCAAGATTCCATTACTGAATTCCCTAGTATGAGGGCTATCAGGGGATTTTTCTCTGGTGTTGCTAGAAGACACTATACGAAGTAAATGAATAAACAAAAATAGACTCTAAAGAAGTCACCAGACTCAGGTGGCATTCACCTATGAGGTCCAAAAGAAATTAATGGTGAAACTGCTGAGCAGTTAACAGAGTTGTGTAATCTCTTGCTTTAAAGTGCTTGACTACAAGGAATCTAAAAGGTCACATACACGGCATCAGTTTTGAAAAATCTGTTGCAGGAGAGGGAAGTGCAGACCAGTAATATCAGGAATCTAAGTGGTAGAAACTATAATAAACACATATGCATATGATATACTGGGAAAGGGTCAACATGGATTTTGTAAAGTCACTCTCACTAACTTACACGGATTCTCCAAAGTAGTCAGCAAACACACAGATAAGGACGAGTCAGTTGGCATAATATTCCCAAGAAGCTACAAGAGAGTAAGCTGCAACAGGAGTAAGGAAGGATGCAAGGAATTATTTACATTGCTAAATAACCAAGTCACCATTTATAAATGGCTCTTAGTAAATAACCACAGTAAGTTGCAATGAAAATAAAAGTAACTTGAGTGTGTCTTTCCTCTTCTTTTTTTCTCCCCAAGTTTTATTCAATCCAGTACTTTACCATTGACGCTACATGGAGAACTTCCCACCATTACAAACCCACCTGTCCTAGCAATGGTCTTTTTGCCAAGACCACAGACTCATTTGAAGTGAACTTCTTCCACTGTCTTTCAGGTCCCCAACTTAACTGTACCTCTTTTTTTTTTTCTTTTTACAATTTCCAAAGATTTAATCCTCAAAAATACATAATCCTAATGCTCAGAGAGATTTCCAAGTGTTTGCACCAAAGCCAATCTATGTAGAAGAGCTTGATTTGTAAGAAAACATCTACCTTTCCCCAAATGGTTCCAAACAAAACTGTCCAAAACTAAGAGCAAGTGCACATACCCTTTTTCCAAAACACAACTCTTAACAGAAACAGTAACAAAAAAAAAATGCAATTCCCCTTCATGCTTCCATACCAGCCTGCTTGCCTGGATGGATACAGAAACACCTACCTCCAAGTCAGCAGAATGCACCCACCTTTTTCTTTTGAGTTAATGAAATGGTCACAGGACAGGGAACTTGAGCAATGTCACCACAGCAAAATACTACATAAAAGATAGGAAAGAGGGGAAGCTTTCTGTTTCTCTCAAATATTCTGCGATAGCATGACTAGGCAAATTAATAATGGTGTTAATCAACGTCTGTTTATTTTCCAATCACACAAGTTGGGCTTAGCTCCTGAGCAGCGTTACCTAAGAGAGTAAGATGAATGAAGTGGTCTTCACAGGTAGCAAAGGCAGCTTTACGCTACTCGCTGCTGCACAGCTTGTATTTAACAATACACTTTGCAGTATGAAAATACACATTAACACTGAACTTTCATGTAAGTTCTCTACACTACAAAATGTATGCAGGTTTGCCCTTCTGTCTATAGAAGGAATCTAGTGTACGTTGTTCTGGCAGCTCGTGGCAATTTTAAAATGGATTACTTCTGATATACCATGTTCCATTACAAATCATTAAGAGGAAGAATGTTTTGATTATGTTTGTCAGAATTTACAGGCTCTCTGATGAGGCAGATAAAACACTGATGTAATACACTGCAGCGATTAGGCAGAAAAGAACACTTTGTTCCCCTTAAATGAATGTACCTGGCCATATCCTATTGCTGACATGAGAATTTACAAAACCATATATCCAACACTATCACAGTATCAGGAAAAGATAAGTACGAAGTCCAGCAAATCCATAACCAGCATGATTATTTAACTTGCTTTTTTCCATAGCTTGATCCATCCATTATCAAGAACAGCTTCAATCCTCATTATTCAGCTATGTTACGATTGTTCTAGCTCAATGTGCACACAATGGGATACACATGGTATATCCCCAAAAATTAATGAACCGCATATGCTACAGCCACTTAAAAAATATGCCAAGAGATCACATTATACTACTGCAGTCTGAACCTCAAAGACATCATAAGGCCTGTTTCCAACTTGCCCCTCTAATTGTTTCTTTATGATCTACTCTGAAGAGATTATTTCAACTCCAGGACTAAGGAAGAGCTGGAAGGTTGAAGAGGATGGAATTTCAGCCTCTGCTCTGTTTCTTTCCCAGTTAAAAGGAAATAAAAGCCTTGAATTTTAGTGAGCAACAATTTTCTTTCAAGAAAGTATTTCACAATCTGGTAAAAACTGGAATAAAAAGTGTTCTGAGTAAGTATAATTGATATCTCTGCAATCAAAAGCAAGACTGCTCATCAGAACACACAGAGCTCTGCAGATGACTGTCTAACAATTTCATGTGACATGGTCACTTCACGATATTCACTCATTTGTATTTAATTCTTTGCAGTATGAATCCTTTGCTGGTAACTAACGCTTTCTGCATTTTCTCACCCAGTTCTAGAATCTCCTCTGGGAGACCACAGTGCTCGTTTCACCCAGCGATGGCTGTCCCACAGCTGCTCAGAGTTCAGAGGACTCACTATGCTTTTGCTGTTATGCACATCGCATTATTATTCTGATGATCAAAGCATACTCTTCACATCTTTAAAGCAGAAGCCCTCAGCCATCCTGCTAACACCACCAGTGTGACCAAGCAAAATCAGATGTGGATTAAAAGTGCGAGGCAGAAAGGATTAGGATCATTAGCCCACGTCTCCCCCACTGTCCCTCAGCACTAACTCACACATTCCCAAAGGCAGCTTTCCCCGAATTTTATAACCCAATGGATAGGACACAGATGTTACACTTGCACATCAGGTCCCACAGCAGAGAAGCTGAAGCACTGCCTGCTGCTGAGAAACCTGCACCTCTCCTCAGTCCAGAGCTGGGGGTCTGCCCTTCTCACATCGGCCTGCATGACTCCAGTGTTTCCCATCCTGGGATGCAGCCAGCCTCCCCTCGTTTACATCACAGCAGCCTCCAACTCCGACCTTTTCTCAAAGCTGTCATATTCATTTTGATAATTACATGTACATAAGCAGCAGCAAAGCCCTTCACAAATCACATTTTACTTCACAGTGAATCTGCTCATCCTCCTCACAAGTCCCTAGCTCTGAACAGCCAGCTAAGGCACAAATGACGCACCTGAAACCAGGTTTCCAGCATTAAAGAAACCAGCATTAAATCAGAAAGCAGTATCCTTTTTCAGTGTGTCGAACTTGTATTATTAACCAAGTGCAACACATGATTGACTTCTAATACCCAAGTACATTGTTCTCACTATCTGAAGCAGTTATTAGTTAAAGCTAAAAATGGTCATTGCAAATTAGTCATGAGAAACCAATCATAAAGAAATTCACGCACTGTACTGATTTCATGCTCACAGTACACTGCTTTGCTTTCTCAGAGGCTACTTATTTCAGTCTTGACAAGACTGCACTGTCCGAAAGAACTGGAATGAAAAGCAGTTCTTGTGCTATGTTCCTTGAAGTTCAGAAGTAGCAAGAGAACAGGCACAGCTCAAACAGCAAGCTGAGAATTTTGACTCTCAACCTACAAAGAAAAATATTTATTACTTCTTAGGATATTAGACAACTGAAGAGGAGAAATAAAAAAGCAGTTAAGCAACAGGTAGATGATACTACACCGTTCAGCCAAGACAACACTAGGATTACGGTGCCTGTTACTTTACTCCAGTAAAACCATCTCTGTACCATCTTTTCTCTTTCATTTCACGTGAACTCAGAGAGTATTACACTGCAGAAATGCACATGGACTTGCAGAAAGCCCCTGTAGCAGCAGGTGCTGATACTAAATTGACAGCAAACTGTTTAACTTGCTCAGATTAATTATTGTCATGAATTCAGAACCCCAGTATCCAAGCTGCACTGTAAGTGTTCAGCATCTCTTGTGTTCTAGGCTGGTCAACTTCCTCTGGTCTCTCCTCCCTTTTATGGAAAGAGATTTCTACTGCATTTAATAAGCCTCATATCCTCAACCAAAGCAGTTACTGCTTTATGCAAATTTCCATAGCAAATGATTTCTAGGACCAACGTATCATCTTAATATAACTACATGGCAAAAAGCAAAATGTATTCTTGCTAGTTTTACAGACTGCAGAAGTGATTAGGTCCTATCTCAGCTCATTATAACAGTGATGATTCAGTTCCAGTCAGAAAGGCAGCAAATTCTTTCAACAGGAATTCAGCTCAGTGGTTAACAGAAAGAGAAGTTTGAACCCAGTCTGAAACTTTTTGTCCTTTCAGCCTCATACTTGTGTCCCAGAATTTAAGCCTTGATAGGTCTCATGCAGAAATACCAAGAATAGACAGACAGACAGTTAACTCCACTTTGCAGCACTATCTTCACCTTATTTGGTCCTCTTCCTCATTAAAATGTTCATCAGAACCCATATATGGGAGCTGAACAGTGAATTAAGTTTGTTCCATGACAGCAGGTAACTAAATACCTGCAAACAAAACTTTGGATTTGGTATTAGTGCTATCTCCACCACAACCTCAAGAGAACATGCTGCTCATTTTGGCCATTAAAACTACCAGTGCCAGTTCCTTTTTCAAAGGATGCAGTTATTCCTCAGATGTACTGTGATCAAAATTCATCAGGCAGCCTCTTTGCTATTCTAAGAAAAGAGCTGCAGTCACAGTTTTATCATGCTTCAGTGGTTTTTTTTGTTGTTGTTTTTTTTTTGTTGTTGTTGTTGTTTTGTTTTGTTTTTAAAGACTCCTTGCAGCTCTCCAGCCTGTAGTCAAGAGTCCCTTTTATCCCTTCACTGAGAGAAAAGCCCAATCAGAGTTCCTGGTCTCCACCCCAGCATCCTCATGCTATTATCCACAGGAAAATCTCATCGTAGTAAGATACTTCCCTACCTTTGAACTGGATCAGTTCACTGCCATCTTTTACCAGACACACTCACAAGCTTATGTGATCTTACACAAAGAAAGAGAGGACAGCAACTAGCAAGCGTAACACCACTTCTGTTTCAACAGCCTTCTACTTCGCCACAGTAAGAACTAACTGTCTAATCAGTGCTTAAACGTCTAGTTCTGCAGACTGGGATGTTGCCCTTGCCATTTTCAGGGAACGTTCTGCAAGAAATTATTGCTTATTCAGCTGAATAAAAACCTCTCCACATTCACTGAGAGGGGACAGGGGACTCAAAAGCAGTGGGACAAGCAATCCTAAGACACACCCTCAGTACATTTTTAGCACAGCCAGGACATGTGGGTGAAACAAACAGTGGACACAACATAAGCCAAACCCTCGTTCAGATGCCAGCAAGAAAAGCTGTTAGTCTTACTTTAGATGCACCCGTCTGCTACCGGGTGTTCAGCAAGCACAGCTGATCTCACTGCTTCACAATGTGAAGAAGCAAAAAGGAATCTATGTTTCTGGCAAGTATCAGTGGGGACACATCCTTGGCATCCAAAATCCTAAACAAGAAGTTTATGTAGTTGCTCTTGGGACAGAGGAGTATGGGGGACACTAGCTGATGGTGCCTACTCTAGAGCTAAATGCAGACTGGGAACACCACCTTGCTCCTTATCAATTTCCCCTTAGTTCTATGATTGGGTTGAGGTATTCCTCACATCTAGATTGGACTTTGAAAGGAAAAACAAAATAAAACAAACAAAAAGAAGCACCCCAACAGATCCCTTCTGGAATTTCAGAGGTCAAGCCCAGGTATGCAGCTAATTCATGGATACTGTACAGCAACTGTCTGAGGCTGTGACAACTCAGAAAGAAACATCCTTATATGATACTAACTGGAGACCCACTAACCTCTTCATTTCAACGGTATCACCACCTAGAGTGATTTACTGTACCTCCAGATCCTCTTTAAAAATGCTGCTAAAGCCTCAGGCAAAAATCACTTTTGTTGTCTCTTCTATTTTTGTTGCATTCAACCCCACACAGCTAAGCTAGCTACGCAAGGTCTGATGGGTCAAGAAAAAAATATATACATATCTCCAACCCTGCTGTTATTTTGCAAATACCCACTTCAAAAATTGTTTCCTGCATTTCTTTCAAAGATACAGTCTGCTTTGCTCCAGAGCCATAAGCAGTCACGGTGGTAGGCAGATACAAGGAAAGACAGACCTGAACGATGATGTCAGGAAACTGCCAATAAGCCAAGCACATGCTCAATAAAGAAACATGTCTAAAAATACTTTTAGTGTGGCTCAAAAATCTTTCATCAATAGAGCCCCTAAAACTAACAGATTCATTCAGTATCCTGATACAGGATTCAGGTAATCACACTGCAGATCATTTTAGCAAAACAAAGATTTACTGAAAACCCCTTCACCAATTATGCAGTCAGTTTGTAAATTGATTCGAGTAGCAACAGCATCAAAAATTTTGCTGCAATATGTTTTATTGTAGCTGTAATAGTGTAAGTGCATAGGCAAAAAACAAAGTGTCTTCTGTAGAATTTCTTTCACTAGGCCAACTGCTATTCTTGGAAAAGACAGTATTTTAGACAGAGGCCCTTTTTCACGTCAGAAGTAGAAGCAGCAGTTTCAAAACAAACATGAGTATAAAAGAACTGGTCAGACATTAGGTACCTATCTAGTAGATCATCTTTAAATTAAAAAAAAATATATTATTTAGGAAAATAGAAAATCTAACTCTGATCGTGCAGGACAGATACTTCTTAAAGAGAAATGTAAAACTGTAACGTGAGTTCAGATACAACAACCAACCACATTACCTCAGTTTTGAGCACAGGACATAAAAATGAAAATGTGTTTTCGGTTGCAACCACATTCCTTTCCACCTGGGAAATTTGATATGAGCAGTAATTTTAAAACCATTCCAAAACTCTGCATAAATGATACCCTTGCACGACACTTTAGCTACAAGTAAACAACTTACCTATTCTAACTCAGAGCAAAACACCATTTACATTTTCATCTACTTCAGACAGGTAAATTTACCCACTTAGCAGTCTGTTGCTAGAACATCAGTGGCTAGCAAGTTCTACCTGAGAGGATATACTGGGCCTTCAATTCTTCGTCCTTTTCTTCTCATCTACATCAACTGTAAGCAAACCTCTGGCTTTTCACAAACAAATATCCTTTTGCTAAGGAATCACTGACTTGTATAAAGTAAGAAACCCACCTACTGTCAGCTAATAGTCACTGCTGTATTTGAGAGCATGTATTTACAAAATGAACTAAGGTGTATGTGGATTTTACTTCCACTCTAACAATGAGGGTGACTTCCTGTACAACACCTTGGCAACATTAGGGAAGTATCAGTATCTCTTTATCTTTTTATTCTATCACTTTAATGATATTGAAGAATCAGTTGAGGTTAACAAAGTTGCACCATGCACTTAATTCAAATCAATTAAGGCAGCAAATCAATTAAGTCTTTTCACTCTTGCAAACCCGAAAAAAAAAACCTTTGCAGAAGTTTAACTGCTGTCTGCCAGCTCTCTGCCAGCGTGCAGAACCTACGGTGTGTGTCTCTTTGTGTAAAGTATTATAAAGAGCCACACAACACAACAGCCATAGTTCTGCAGTGACTGCTCTACTTAGACACACACTGATGGGAAGTGTCAACACCTCTGCATGAGCACAAGCCAACAATCTGGACACCACAATATGCAGAGCAAATTCTATATCCATGTACCTTTTGGCTGGTTTATATTTTCTTGTATTTTATCAAGAGACAGCTGAGGTGATCAGAGAGACAAAGGAGTAGCAGAGTAAATTCACAATGTCAAAACAAGCAGAACTTGAGGAGACCAACTTTGAGACATTGCACCATACTGTACATGATGACTGCTTTGAACTGAAACATTTTACATGAATTTTCAGTGAATTCTAATTTACATTAGCAAATGCCTATGATCTGGGATGTTCTGTGATTAGGTGTGTTTCCACCATCACCCCCATTTTTCTCCTTGACATGCACTGCAGCGAAATGCATTCTTCCTTCTCTTGGTAATAAGATATATACTTGATTTTAAATTAACAAAAGCAATACTTTTTTTTGCCATTGTTACTTTTAGTAACGCAAATCAGGCCAGCTGGAAATGTTATTTCTACCCTGGAGAGTCTTGTGCAATGTTTTAAATTGTAAAGGGAAATAAGCGATTCTAGCTTTATGATAACACAATTCACAGTGACTTCTGGTATTATTTGTCTGGGAATTGCTGCACATTGCAGACTAACGTAAACGTCTATGAGCATCTTGAGAAAAATATGCATTTAGAAGTTTATTTAGGTAAAAGGTTACATTGAGAAGAAGATATTAGCATATCCTAAGGAGAATAGAGCCAAGTCTCCACCATGGCTTCACTTTTCTCAGGTACACGTGGAAGAATGACTATAAAATTCCTACTTCCAAATGAATGCAGTCTTAGACTTCACATTCCAGTCAGGTCGAATACACTGCAACATGTGCCATGCCAAAACAAATTCATAAGCTTCTTCATTAACACAGGTTTAATTTGGTAGGTCCTTCTCATCAAAACATTTCTCACAGCATTTTGAATTCATATGAATATTCACCTCATTGATCCATTTTTAGGCACTTCTGAACCTTAGCTTCCGGAACAACTTATGTGACCAAGATGAAAAAATATGAATTCCAAAAAAGCACCTTGGTCACAATGTTTCATCTAAGTGACTGGTGTGCAATTCTCCCAAGTTGAACAGAGAGATCATGAAAAAGTATAGCACCACAGCACTCAACGCACTGAAAATACCACACTAGCACAATACACCTCATCTACAGGAGCATTCTCAGTTGCTTCTCTTACCCCACACCATTTGCAAGGCACACTGAAGATTTCTCAGAACCTGATACACTACCAACCCCTACAAGAAAACAAAACCTCACGAGTTTTCATGTATCAAAAATGCAAGTAGCCTCCCACCTTATATGGACCCCTCCATGCTGAACTCCCACTTTTTCCTGCATGAAAATTGTATTTAACCTAGCCCATCAGAGCACAGAGCATACACTAATGTCACTGGGACTTGAACAAAAGGATAGACAAACTGAGCAGAATGAAGTGTGTTGCTGAATATACTGAAGCCTACGGAACTTGCTGAAGCAGTGCTGGAATTTGTCATTTGAAATGATGAATGGGAATTTATGACCAAAGTATGTTGAGGGTAGCTAGCTCTTCTAGCACTATAAAATTTATTTGTAAGGGTTTCTATATATTGCACACAAAGTTCACTTACTCTGAATCTGTGACTTTTTTTCAGAAAGTTACGAGCTGGCACAAATCTTTGTCAGAATCACTTCTCAATAAATGAAGACAGTTCTTCTTGGACAACATGACTGACAAATAACTTCAACTATTACTTATAAGAAAAATTCTGAACTCAGTTCAACAATATTCAGTCAAAAAAAATGAACTTCAAGGGACAAGGAGTATGTGTCATGAGGAGTTTTGTGTCTGTGTTCATTGTTAGTTCAGTTTAATTCTTAAAACAGATGCTACAAATTTAGGATAAGCAACTCTAGGGAAGTTTGGTAAGTCTAAAGGAGTAATGCAGAATTCTTGTGCTTGATTTTTTCATGAATGATTTTTTCATTCTAGTAGTGAACATTTTTTAAAACAGCCAAGTTTCCTTCCTGTTGTTACACTTCAGAAACAGTTCTGTATGTTACTATACAGAACCAGGGTTATTCCATCATCAGCAAGAGTGAAACTTAAGCTGAGAGAAGGTTTTTAACACTACATTATATTACTAACAGGTTCTACTTACATTTCTTCATTTCCACGTGAAATAAAGATACATATGTGAACAGCTTGCTTTGAATAATCACTCTTAAAGAGAAGAATTTACATGTAGTTGCATCTTATAATAGACATTATACATACCACATTTCTATTAGCTCTTTTCTTTAGTTATAATTCCCAAATAAGGAAAATAATGCATAAGTAGTATGGACAAACTATTAGGATAAGTCTTGTCTTCCAACAAAGCTTGCAAGAAGCAATCGAAGAGTGTGTAGTAGGAGTTCATCTTGCAGTAGCAACTGGTATGCAGTGCATATGAAGGCATTACATTGATGAAGTTTCTTCACACAGCAGTGTTGACCTACTAGTTCTGCAGAAATAGCAGTAAACTGCTGTACAAGAAACGTTCTTCTGTGAGGTATACATAAAGAAGTGGACCAGTGCACTGTAAAAACTTAAATTCATTCCTGTATTCAATTTGAACCTTATGTATTTGAGTACCAGCTGTTTATATAAAAGTTAGCCTTTTTACTTTGCATGTTGCTTCCTCCACCAAAACACGAATTACTGCCCTCTTGAAAGAGTTAAGCTAACTGCTCTGACTGAAAGTGAGGATATTTTTTCATAAAATTGTAGATTCCTCCCTAATCACCCAAACATACAAACACGATTTCCAGTTTGTTTGTTTTTGTTACCAAGTCCAGCTCTAAGAAAATCAAGCTCTCATTCACAGTGTCTCTGTGCTTAAGTAATAATTTATTCTTTCACCTTGAGTAAAATTTAGAATAAGCAATTCTTAGTTTATGTATTTGCAGAAAATACAGTGTCAATAGAAACATCTGAGAAAAGGACTATGAGACAAAAGTGCTAAGTGTGCTTTGTCACAGTTCAAACAGAAAAGGATGAAGAGCCCACACCCTAAATTGCTTATAGTTCATAAAATAAAGAGTAGAGATTAAAGTACCACACAGCAGGCAGATGCAGTCAGGGCAGCTGTATTTGTGCTTTTTAAGAAAACAAGTTACAAGGACTGTAATTAATTGTTTCTTAAGGGATCTAGATTAAAAAATAAATAAATAAATAAATAAAGTCCCTATTCTGAATGAATGTAACAGTTTTCCCTGAGTGGAAGCCTAGTAAATATAAAACAGTGTATTTCCACATGTTTAACAGCCATGTTCTTGTGGAACACTGGAATATGGAAAAAGCCAACAGGAATCAGTTTAGGAAAGCTGTCCTATGTAATGGATTCAATGGGGAAGAAGGAAGGAGTTCTGTGAGGGAGCAAAGTGGGCAGACAGAGCTCAAACTTTTACTATTGCAAAGACGACAGAGAAACAAGACAGGAAAGAAAAGGAGATGGCAGAGACAGCAGTACAAACTCTTGAAGTCAGCAAGAAGCTTGAAAACCATATCCTCTTATCACTCTGTTCTGTTTCTCTGCAGCTCAGTTCCTTAATTTATTCTAGTCTGACACTTTGCAACTTCACAGTCTTCTACAACCAATCAACAAGTCTATGGCTCAGGATTAGAGCTAAATGGTGGTTTGTCAGATTGCCAGAATGACTCCTTAAAAGAAATATATTATTATAATTTTAGCAAGTCCATTAATGTCACAGTCTAAAGCAAGTACAATGGGCATTAATTTTCCTGTGTCATTCTTAGGTATATGCACTCTCAGGATGAATGACGAACTACTGCTGTAACCATTTTATTTCACTTTTTTCACCTTAGAAACTTCCTCCCAGTGTAGTTTACACAGACCCAACACACACAGATGCACAAATTGTTCTAGTTCTTCCCTGCTTTGTAGTAATATGCAGAAGCCTCAACTGAGATTAGGGTGCCAGTGTGCTGTGCTTGAGTACCAAGATACAATCCTTACCTCCAAGAGCTCACAGGTTAAAGAGCCAAGACAAGCAGCTAATAGGAGAAAAAATTGAGAAAGCTGAAGATTAAGTAACTTGCCTCCAGTCACAGAGCCCCCTATCTCTTCCTCCCTGCTTAATAGGTCACATTTCCTCTCCCTTTTGGCTGAACTTTTGTCTCTACCTTTTCTCCTCAGTTAGTCAAAAATAAATCATTCTCTAACTCTCAGGTGAAGATTGCTGTTCCCATGTGATAACATTAAACAGATAAAATCTTACATACACTACCATCTTAAAAATACTATGAAGTTTGGCAAGATGCAAGTATTTCTACTAAGAATGTTGCTACTGTGATTTTTCTCCTCATGTACTTAGAATAGCTTTACCTTCTGATACTGCTATAATTTGTCTCTCTCTCAGCCTGCCCATTGTAAGGACTTAATTTTTGCAATCCAAAACTTCAGATGTAAAGAAATTCTGTTTTCAGATTAGTTGCAACATCAGCTCCTATGTCCCAAAAGTATTTTGAATTTGTGGAGTTTACTGCGAACAGGTAACAAATTTAGTAGCATAATGGAGAACTGTGAATTCACGCTGTTAGCTAATGAATTTTGTACTTGCTCAGCACTTTTGCATACAAGACTGGATCTCACAAACCCATCCAAATTACTTGAAGCCTGAAAAGTTCTAGCTGAACAAGTGACTTGTCCTAGATTTAAAAAGCAAAACAAAACACTGTGGTCTTGGTATTAACTAGCCTAAATTACTGCATTGAATAAAGTTCAGTGACCTGATTTCTGGAAGCAACAGATACTGCTCCTATTGACCAAAAACAGATTTGTAAATTGACATCTTTTAGCAAAGGCTGTCCACCACTCAATTACCTCAAATCAGTTTGTCAAAGAGTGTTCTTTGACTATCTTCTGTTAATTACAGTATAACCTCCAAAGTAGTAAATAGCATAGCTTTACTGAATAAGCCTTTACTAAAAACCCTTGGTTACTCTTTGAACTCCAAACCTTAAATCTACATTCTTCTGGTTACATTTTCTTTGTTTAAAGGGTACAACGCGCAGACTGTGTAACTGTCTGCTGTATATTTTTAAACCATTCATGAAACAACAACAGAAGTAAACCATACAATGATTACTAAGGAAATGAAAAGGGTACATAACCATTGCAAATGAAGAAATATCAACAGCGGATTTCTTTCAGTTGTCCAAATTGTTGGCGCTCATCTCCCACAACAGAATTGTATCCCTTGAATTTATGTGAAGAGGGTCACTTTTTTCCCCCATCAGTCTGCTTTTCAACTTTTTCTCACACCAAAATCCAGTAGCAGTGCAAGCAGACATTAAGTTAGTCGATAGCCATTAGAAAACGGGCTGAAACACGGACAAGAAATACAACCAAAACACAGCACCACAGTACAGTAACAGAAGCATTTGAGCCGTCTAAAACTACACATAATTGAACCCCTACTACCAGTTTAAGCTTATATGGTCTCAAGTGCCTCATGTTAACGCATCAGGAATTAGACAATATAGAACAAGCACTACACGTGACTTGTAAGCTCCTGGAAGATAAAGGTAGCGTAAAAATGTTCCCACAAGTAGAAACTGAGTGCTGCACACCATATTGTGGTTTTTAGCACTTTTAGCTCTGTGTTTCTATAGGATATGTGGGAGGATGTGCAGCAGTCCTTTGCTGCAAGCTGTTTTTCAGTCTTCAGTGTAACTTAACACAAATACCCCAAACGAAACAAATCCTCTCCACTGAGAGAGGAAGGAGAATATGCGCTACCAGTAGTGGACGTTAGCACAAGTAGATAAACATTTCAGAAAAATTTATGACTTCTCTTCCATGCGTTGGAAAAAAAAACAAAAAAAAAAAAAACATGAAGAAAAACCACCACACACAGCAAGGACTGAAGTACAACCAGCCGAAAACTCCCTTTGCAAGCCAAATAGTCATGCCGTTTTTCTGGCAAAGTGATATTCATGCAACTACAACAAAGACAATTCATCTTCCATTTTAATTAATCCACATGCCGAGTAATGTTGTAACTCAGTAACTTACCTTTTAGGCGGAAACTACAGTGAAAAGCATCTAATGTGTGAACTAGAAGCCTCCGAAACACAAAATGTTTCCTGAAGGCATGTTAAAAAGCAGTAGGACTCTTTCCACTAATTTCAATTCTGCCAGACAAGAAGATTCAAGACTTCTGCTTGCCTAAGTATTTTCAAAATCTGCACATTGCTTTAAATATTCAATTAACTTACTTTCTCCAACTTTCAAATTAGATTTTGACCCAGGTACTGGTTACACTCAAAAATTCATTATGGTGAAAAGTTACATTGCTATACCACAGACACATAAAACTATTTCTTACCTGTTTTAGGGCACACAAACTGAAGTCTCAAACAGACTTTTTTTTTTTTTCTTTTTGGGGGGGGGGGGGGGGGGGGGGATTTTGGGTAATTGGAAGCTATTCATAAATTTGCATATAAATTTATTCAATGCTATACGTGTCGTGTCTAACATTTATCCACCTCAAAGTTTCTGTCAAAGAATTCAGTAAAACAAGTAGACAATCTCTCAGCTTAGTACTGCCATAACAAAACCATGCATCAATTTTTATCTAAACAAATGTTTCACATCTAGAGTAACAGAGGGAAAGACAAGCCTCTTACCCTCAGAGCAGGTGCCAGTTCTGATAAAGGCCTGAAACTCCTGCAAACATTTTTCTATCACCTGTAAGAAATACAAAAATATCTGATGAGGCAGGATGAGACATATTTTCCACTATTTATTTAGAAAGGGCATACACACTTATCACCAGTACTATTTAAGACCAAGTACTCCATTCACACTGTAACAGTACTACTAGCCTTTAAAAAAATAAAGCACCTTTTGTCATTGAATCAGATGTCCAAAAAAAATCAAAAATTACAAAAAACACATAATGTGAATCATTCTGAAAACAGATTGAAAAACTAATTTATTTCCACAGACCTCTATTTTTAATTATTTTTTTAATTATTTTTCCTGACTATGTAATAATTTAAACAAACCACAATCCAGTTATATTTTCATAAACAAAGAATTAAGGGATGGTAATGTAATTAATGCCAAGCAGGGTATGTTTATAGAAAATGCATCTTGACTAACCTGATGAGATTAAAAGTTTGTCTCGAAAAGATAATAGCTTGATGAAGTTGGAATTTTATGTGGCTATATTAGACTTGGTACTTCCTGAAATGTTGACTGAGAACCTAGAATGCAACAAAGTCAATATGTCATGTGTTAAACAAATTAAAAGCTGATTAACTGACAAATCTCAGTTGAAAGTCTAAGCAGAAAATCCTCATCAGGGGAGCAGAATTTTTAATAGATTTCTACAGGCTCTACAGGCTTTAATTTATTTTTTATGATTAACCACCTGAAGGGAAAAAATAACAAGTAAAATCCAAAGATGAAGAGACATGGAAAATGTTAAGAAGCAGGGCATGGCACAGATGCACAAGAACAAGTATCAGTGGAACCCAGTGCAAGGAGCACTTTAAAAACAGGCAAACATTTTGGCACACTGAACACAAGGAAAATGATGCTTCCTGCATCACTGCTTCCTGGGAGGAGAGTGGGAGCTCTGAGGCGTGTAGCTTCTTTGCTGTACTTTGTTTTCTCATAGAAAATCAACCCCAGTTCTTTAATAAGCATCCATTTAAATGGTTACCACATGTGTGTCTGAAGATATATCTGTGTAAAAATATTCTTCCTCTGGCTAACAAATACACAATGAGAAAGCAGAACACTTACACAGTAGGATTAACAGTGCCATGAAGATTTGTGGGTTTTTTTGTTTGTGTTTTTCTTTCCTTAACCCATCCACGTTCCTGCCCTTAACGAGGAAACAAATGAAATGCTAATGTTGTGAGACTTCAACCAGCACAACCTGATCAGCAACACCCAGCAATTCCTTCTCTTCAACTGTATTCTTGAGGGCTAGGAAGTCCTATTTATAAAAAGATACATCTGTGAAGGTAACCTCTTAAGTTAGAATCAGCTACTTTATTCTCAAGATACTGATGTAATTCAAGTATTAATATTCTGTCCTGCTATTACACTTTTCTGTGAATTATCTAGTTTGAACACAACCACAGTCAACATTTTACATGTCTCTAATATGAAGTTCATATAAAAATAATGGTTCACAACACAGACTAAAAAGTAAAAACACCACTTTGGTGCTACGTAGACTAACTTCCAGTGGAACGGTTAGACTGAATAGGAAACCACATGAATGTACACTGCTTTGCCTCATCAGGCTCAAAAACAATGTTCTTCGCATACTTAGTTTTAAGCATCACAGCCATTTTTTAAACTGAAGTCATATCATGATAGGATAGATAACATTTACTAGTAGAGAAAGTACTATAGTTCTAAAAGCAAATATTATTTTTGCTGATGATAGCCAATAATCTGGACTAAAAACTTCTGAAAGCTAATGATGGTAATTTATTGCACCAGGACAGTTTCAAATAATGAATCCTATCATCATACTAGTCTCAGACTACAACCCACCACTTGCTTCACAAGCACGGTTCCCAGGAATGAGTTTCATCAGCAATATAGATACAAAAAAATATGTATTAAAAATACTTTTCTGTCTCCATTTAGGGAAAGACTGATACTTTTGAGAAAATTTGTGAAAAATACCTTTTGATATAGTACCATGTCTTCCATTAAATGCTGTAAGAACCCCAAGCCAGCACTTCTTTTACTTTAGAACTATCAGCTGGTGCATCTGAAAGCTCTAGTGAAACGATCATCACAGAGAAACTGCAAGCTTGCTTAAATAACATATCAAAGACAGCATCTACTCCTAGATGTCATGAATTAAGATAAACACTTCTGACAGATTCAAATAATCCAAATAAAAAAATGCTTCTATCCATTGATCAAGCTTCCCTTCCTTAATTGTTAGATATTCGTGAAGCTATTTGTCTTTCAGGTGTCAAGAAACACACATCATTAAGAGCAGGCTAGACCAAAACTCTTCATTTAACAAACAAGGTAAAAAGGTGTAGGTGGAGAAATACATCTAGCTCTTATTACATATCCAAAGATATCAAGAGAAAGTAAATTTGTTTTGTCTCATTTGCCAGTCACATTTAAATTACTTTTCAGCAAAATCCAAGATTATGATCTTCAGTGAAAAAAAAAAACAGAGGTGTTAGATAAACAAATACTTTCATGAACTCACTCTAAGTTTATAGGCAAAGCCATCAGGGTAAGATTATTTTCATTCTCCAGCAGCTTGCTTCCACCTTGTGTACCATGCTGGGAGGGAGCAGCGGATCTCAGATGTGAAACAGTCCTGTGAGATAATTTTCGGAAATGAAAACCAGTACATCTTCATGTTGGATATAACCCTCCCCAACTGCTGCCAAAACATGGCCTCCCCTTCCTGTCCTCTGTCTTAAACCACGTGTTTACAGCCCTCCTCGTGCCTTGGATCGAGTGAACACACTGATCTGACACAAAAAGCAAACCCAAATATCATAAACATCTCCCCATCACCTTTCTGCTATAAGGACACGTCAGTCCTCTTTCAAAATTTATTGAGGGACCCACAGACACTTCCATTTCTGTAACTACCTTTCCTAATCCAGCCCTCGCACATGGATAATCCATGAAGTTCAAATGAATGACAACATTCAAACCTGGTATTAAATAGCACATGGTAAAAACACAGCTGCAGTGGTGATGTCTAATATTTCACCATCTCCTGTGGTAAATTATTCCCTGTAAGTAACTGAGAAGTAATTATCATAAAGTTATTGGGTTATCAGACTTCTAACAATGTTATAATCGCTTTCATTATACAATTGATTTATCACAAATGCTCATTTTACAAATATTATTGACCTCCTGCCTCTGCTGTAATATAATTAAAGTTTCAGTTCTGTTTAACACATTGGCCTCCTGTGCTGCTGAAGACTGATAGAAGCCACAAAGTATCTGCAGCGTAACATTTTGGTTCAGCAACAGTATGCGACCTAGGGCAATTATTTTGCTGCCTGTTCTCTGAAATCCTTCTTTCTCTATACTTTATTTTAATACCCTACTCTGTTTATTTAGCCAAGCTTCATTCACCCCAATCACATTCTATGTCTCTTCAAGCACAAAACTTTTATTTGCTGCTCTGCAGTTTCCCTTTGTATGCTTGCTACATTCATACAAAACACAAATCATTTTCTCGTTTTCTTCGCCTGATTTTTTTCTTCTTGATAAAATAATGGTGCAATTAATTCATTCCAAATTTTTCTGATTGTTCAACTTGTGCTCCTCTACACAATTATTTTTCCCATTCATCTCTCTGGATATTTTGCCAAATCTGATAGTTCAGAAGAACAGTCAGAAGGAAGAGCAAGTAGGCCCTCAATCCTAACTCAGCAGCCCTCCCAACCAAATGCAAGCTAGGTAGATTTACTACTGCATTACCTTCAACAAGCTGTTGCTTTCAAATGATGCAAGAGCTTCATGAGTAACCTTCAGAAAATGAGAGCCATAAAATCTAGTATTCTTAATATGCTTATTCATCAAAGTTGGTACTTCCATAAAAATCTACCCAAGACCCAACTTTTCTTTCTTTTCTCATCTTGAATTGCTTTCAAATTTAATTGCTGGAAGCTAAGGTGCCTGCTAGCAACAGGAGGCTAACAGTTTGTTTGGGGTTTAACTGGCAAGAGTTTGGCTGAAGGAGTGGTCTCTGTGAGCAGAGCCCAGCAGCTGCCCCATGTCAGATCAGAGCCAGCTCCAGCCGACTCCAAAAGGGACCCACCGCTGTCCAGAGCCAAGCCACATGTGACGCTGGTTGGGCCTCTTGGAGAGCAGATCCAAGAGGGGGGGGAAATAAAAAAAGCAGCTGGGAGAGAGAGGTGAGAATACACGAAAGAAGCAACCCCACAGACCCCAAGGGCACTGCAGCAGGAGGGCAGGAGGTGCTCCAGGCAGGCAGCAGCAGTTCCCCTGCAGCCTGTGGAGAGGCCCCTGGTGGAGCAGGCTGTCCCCCTGCAGCCCATGGGTCCCACATGGAGCAGATCTCCACGCTGCAGCCTGTGGAGGAGCCCCCAGTGGAGCAGGTGTGGCCTGGAGGAGAACCCCCGCAGGAGCAGGCCCCGGACTGGAGCTGCAGCCCGTGGAGAGGAGCCAGCAGGGGCGCTGGGGGGAGCTGCTGCCCATGGGGGACCCCTGCTGGAGCAGTTTGCTCCTGACAGATGGACCCCGTGGTACAGACCCTTACTGGAGCAGCTCCTGAAAAGCTGCAGTCTGGGTAGCCCATGCAGGATCAGTACGGGAAGCACCCCACATGGAGCAGGGGCAGAGTGACTGTGAAGGAGAGGTGGAGACAAAGCATCAGGGACTGACCTCAGCCCCCATTCCCTGTTCCCCTGTGCCCCTCAAGGGGAGGGAGGGAGTGGATACATTCCTGTATTCCTCCTGAGGAGGAAGGGAAAATACAGATTTATATAATATAAGCATATACTGAAGGAAGAATAAATTGTCAAAATGACATATAAGAAACAAAGGCCCAAGAAGCCTTCTATGTTGCCTTTATATTTAAACATAATTCTTGCCTGTGCAGGCATCTGAATTGCCATGTCACAGAGTACACCCGATAAGGAAAAAAGATTTCCAGGAACGGTCTAACAGGACCTGACTCACGTCACTGTTACACTGGTGTAAATCAGGAGCGACTTCAGTGAAGTCAAGGGAACAAGAACAAATCTAGCTCACCATTCAGCCATCAAGTTTACTCATAATCCATAGGCAACAAGAACATGAAGTCGTAAATAGGTAGATAAATTTTAAAAGGCAGACTTCAGAATCCATATTGCTCTCTTATGCCCTGCACCATTTACATTCTCCCAAAGATCTCCATAAATTACAGATTTTATATTCAGATCCAACTGCTAGCTGTGTGAGTTCAAATCATTAGATGAGATGTGAAAACAGGTGAATCAGCTGTCTCACATATCCTGCAGACCACTGTCATTTAGATCAAAATGACAGAAGTGATAGATGCAACAGAGAGAACAGACTCTAATGTGAAGAAAGAGTTACAGTTTTGATCTTAAAACTCAACTAGTTAGGACAATTATCTCCCCCAAAAGTAGCGATCTGCATACAAGAACATGTGCTAGAACATATACAGTAGCACCACCATCTTGGAGAGAACAAAGTACTTCACGTAGCACAAGGCTTTTGAGGAACACTTACACAACAGAGCTAACTGCTGTGCAACTTCGGTTGCAAAATTTTTGAACAAATAACAGATTTGGGGGGTTAGGAGAAGCTGGTTAGAAAATGCATACATTTCACTTAAATAACAAAGCTTATGTCACACAAATCTAAGCACTGCTTTGCTACCGCATGCTTAGCAAGGTTCTCTCCAAAAAAATAAATAAATAATAAATAAAAATTAAGTAAAAACAAAATCATAGAAGTAAATACATAAAATCTTTTGTTTGTGACAAGTTCCCTTAGCAAAGGTAATGCTGCTTGTCCTCAGACTCAGACACTCAGCCGGACAGCTAAACTGAAGCTCACCACACCCCAAATTGTCTGTCCTGTTCCTTTCCTCCCTTCATCTTGCTCCTGCCTGGCTATTATGCCGTGCTGTCTCCCCCCATACGCCTGTACCATCTCTCACATGACCACACCATATACTGCTTCAACTCAGGGAGACACAATAAAACTCCTTACACCTTCTACTGTGCTAGCTCCCTGCAGGCTCAGTAACCAGAGCCAATTCCTCATGGGATCAGATGAACACAACTCAAGCCACTCAGGCAGAAGTGTGCAAAGAGTGAGACAATCTTTTAGGTGCCAAAAGCTCTTAGATCATTTCAGACTATCTAATCTAACTATAACCATAAGTAAGAGTGACCAGAAGTTCAATTCTGTTTTCTATTTAAAGAAAAAAATGTTTATTACAACAGCATAGCAGAAAGACAATGCCCCTAGGCTCTCAGTGTTGAAGAGCTCTCCACTGGATGTTCACTCTTCAGAAGAATGTTCTCACCCTCCACAACAATTGATCTCTAGCAGGATGATGTTGCTGTCAGGGAGGTGGAAGAGTTGAGTCAGAGCCAAAGAAACTGATCAAGCATTTTTTTTCCCCATTCCGAAGCAGAATTTTAACAAAAGAATCTCCTTCTTTCCACATGCTCCCTGGCATATCATTGTTCTGCCCATGACTGCACAAATAAATTTAAATATCATTTCTGAAGCATTAGATCTCTCTCCAGTGTGCTCCATTTGGAAGCCGTTTAGGAACACTGGGTTGAAATAAGATGCAAAAAGAAAATTCAAACAGCAGGACTGATGATAATCAGAACTAGTTTAAAAATATCCAGGGAAAGTTTCTTTTAAGGGCCTTATCTTACAGCACGTCACAGTCTGACACTGCAAATGTGCATGGCCATTACTCTGAGAAAATGCAAAGCACAACACTTAATAAAATTTTATTATTTTCTTTATCCTTCCTAGAAGCTTGAAATAATATCTCTCGCTACAGAAGGACAGCTGTAAAATCTATAAGCATATCTAAAACTCAGGCATAGTCAGAAGAAATCTATTTTTTTTCCCCCAAAATCCATCTTAATTGAAGTAACTGCATTCAGCGCGAGAGTAATTCTCGATGCCAAGCTTTGAAACTAATTATCATTAAAAGATACCTTCCTCTATCAGTTATTAGTCAAAAATCAGATAGATATTTAATTATCTGTTCTATTTCAAGGAAGAGCAAAAATATAGATGATTATGCTACTTCTGTTATTTTCTTGTTAATTTGGGTTTGAACTTACTCAATTTCTCCTGGGAATACACCTCTTCATTCTGTGGTGAATGTTACATTTAACTTTCAACAGCATGATTAAGTAGTTTTTAGTTATATTAAGTAGTTTTTAGTTATATGATCCTATCACTTCATGAGGTTTTTAAATCACATCCACGTATATACATACCCTTCCCTATTTCCACACATACCAGTGAACACTCTAAAATACTGTGGACTCTGTAAATCAATCATTTCAAGGAGAATGTACAGAGAAGCTGGTAGGGGATTATTGATTCTTATCAAATGTAATTAATCACTCTGCCAAGTACATTTCCTTATTCCTGTGCTAAATTCAAACTCAATTGGCAATGATCAGTCTCAACGAGACTGCCATCAAACTCTTTGTATGTGCCACTTGGTCATCCATCACAGTGACAGGTACCGTACGTAATATATGGATATATGAGAAATTTTGTGTTTGAGTATGTCTCAGACAAAAAATTCTCAAAAAATATCTAAAGAACAAAGCAGCAAACTGCAAAAACGACAGCAGAAACTGCCATCTACTGAGCTTGCATGTGATTTCCCATGACATCTTATGACACATTGCATTAAGTTCAACAAAGGATCACAACCATTATTAGCTGCCTACTGATGCTACATGTGGAGATACTAATGGCTGCTATCAACAGAATCCAGGATCCAAAGACAAGCTTAAACTTCAGTAAAGCCTGCAGTCACACAGTTACAGTTCTTTTGCCAACAGAGTTCCTGTATGCCACAGCAGCAGATAGCATGAGATGTTTGTAGAAGAAGCCATGCTAATTGTTAATGTTAAGAAAATAGTCTCGATAGGAATCAAGGATAATCCATTTTTCATGGCACACAGCTGAGAGGTCTAGAAGTTTGAGCAAGAAAACTATTAGCGTCTGTTTTAGGAAAACATCATTCTATTTTCCCTCTTTTTACCTTTTATATGAATGAGCTACAGTAAGACAGGTCAAAGCTTCTATCATCAATGGGAAAAATAAAATGCAGGAAACCAGTCACCTGCAGCTCTTTACAGAGCAATAACATCCTGGCAGAGAAAGCACAGTCTCTGAGGTTTATAATACTAAATACCATTGTATCTAGAGATTAGCTCTAAGTCCTCACATCTGGCAGTGCGGTTTTTGTTTTTAAATTTGTATTAGGGAAGTCTCTCCTTGATCACCAGGAAAGCATAACACATTAGCAGCACTGTAATGCACAATGAAAAGGCACGGCAAGAAGTTTAAAGACAGGATATAATCGAGTCTGTGGATTTGAAAGGTGAAACGTGGAAGAAGGGCGCGATTACCTTAGCCGCAGTTAAACAGCTCTTAGCCAGAATTTGTACCAGAGAAATCTGAGAAAGTTCCCACTGAAACCAGCTCAGCCAAGGTGACCCCAAATACAGAGTTTCTCTGGGAACACTTACATGCAGAACCCATCCAAGTGCTTCACTGAAGTATTTGGCTCCATGTAAAGGAACTCTTCAAGGCCCACACAGGGGCTTTGAAATTCTCAGAAACTTGCTAAAAATAGCTGAGTGTTCTGTTAGGAAGGAATTTTGTGTAGTGGTTTGCTCGTGTATGTGACAGTGAAAGTGAAACAGCAGATTTCTAAGGCAACTTCTTCCAATTTGAAGTTTAAAAGTGCTGAGGTGCTGGCAAGTTCACAGGCTTGGATTTTGTATGTTTCAAGTGGAATGGGAAATTATTTTGTTTAGTTTTTAAAAGAAAGCAAAAACAGTTTGTCTTTGAAAGACTGCTGACCTGTAGAACAGGTACTTCATACTCCTCCCATCCCAAAATGTGCTGTCTTTGGGCAACGTCTCTCCTCCATGCCCTCCCCCCAGGCAATACACAGGGAGAAGACCCTCACTCTAGCACATGCGAGAACCCAGGAAGCCCTAACCCTCCAGCTAAAGGATAGAAGGGAATTGAAACTACAGTTTCAATGAAGCAATGTAAGAAGCTACTATCCTGAAATATTTTGTTTCATTACAAATACCGGAAACATAGAATTTCCTGTACACAGAAGGCTGTTTACCTTTCAAATGATGTTGCAGATGCTTTCTTTACTCTCAGATTAATTTACAAAGTATCTACTTGGTTCATGATTGATAAAACATTTATGAATAAACATTTATGAATCACACCAAAGGCACGTTGCCCGATAAGGTTTTCACTTGTAATTCAAATGCTTCCAAAGGTGAAAGCACGAAGTTATCAATTCACTTTAAAACACTTTACATTTCCACTCCTATTTCCCTGCTTTATACAAGCACTTCTTTCTGTGAGCACCCCACAAGTTTTTAAGCAGAGCTCTCATGCAACTTCAGCTGTGTTCACACTCAATCCAGAATTAAGAAGCCTCCCAAAATACTTTAAAGAAACACACAGAGCTAGATTCCTCCACCATAACACTCACTTTGCCGAGACTAACACATTGCTTTATGATCACTTTAAATTCTAACTCACGTGTTTCCAAATACTCAGTCTGCGCTAACCAAAGAAAAAAGTACCTCTTCCTGGTAAAGTAATTCATTGTTGGTAATCTCTGTCTCCGGAAATCAGAATTGTCAAACAGATGAAACCCACCTGAGCCCAGGGCCATGTGAGCTGAGTCACCTGAAGCATGTTGAACTTGGTTGTCAACAGACACTCACAAGGGCCACAAATCTCCCAGCACTCAAAGCACAAAATATATTACTACTTTAGAGCTTCTTCAAAACTGCAGTAGTATGAAGGAACACTAAGTTGAAAGAAATAAAAATAAATCCTAAAACCACCTCTGGAAAGAAAATAAAGGAAGCCAGAATACATACCTTTACACCTGGATGCACTTACTTTCAATGTAGCTAAGTCTTCACACACTTTTCGCACTTTGGCTTTAGAGAGGAATTTCCAAAATCACAAGCAGGAATTAAACCAACTTGTTTTTCAAAATATATGTTTTAACTCCCCAGATTTCCTGTTTTATATTTTTTTTAAATTGCATTTCATGCACAGCTGTGGCATACATCTTGCCTGAAAAAGGATGACGAACCTCATCTGTTCCTAAACAAGACTGGCTTTTCTTAGATTTCAATTGACTTCTGAATTTGTAGAACTACTTTTCTTCTTTTATTTAGCGACTAGCACTGTTGCAGGAGACTGTCATTTTACTTCCTTTGTATTCAGCAATTAAATCCTGCACGCTTTAATAACTATTCTTTAACTCTAGTTTTCTTAGTAATTAGCTGCTTTAGAACAATGCTGACAGCCCCAGCGCAGACATCAGACCTGGAATTCACAGTTCACCATAACCATTCCAGCATGAAGTCACCTCTCAGCTCTTTTTGATTTTATGGTTTGCTACTCAAGATGTAATTGGATGTGTATGGTTTTTTTTTTTAATAGTATTATTACCACACAATGAAGAACCTTCTGCTGGGCTCCCCACTCCCACTGCTAAGTGTGCATGGTAGCTGTGCTTCGTGATACACATACTGGAGTTTCCGTACAGCTTTAAAATTAAATTTTTATAAAAATATGCATATATGATGAATATTTTATGTGTCTTTAAAAGAGTACGTGCAAGCAATTAAAAGGAGTGCGTACTTCTTCCACTACTGAACAAATGAGTATAGAAGATAAGGTGCCTCGAGAATGCTTACAAGAGTGAGAGATTTCCTACTTGGTCCCTGTTTTTTCCCTCATCTTCCTCCCTACTGACTATGCCCAGCTCCTGTTAGGAAGCAATCAGCTTCTGCTGAAGTGAACTTGTGGTTTTCTTGAGGAAATTTTTGGTGACATCAGAAACAAACTCAGCAAAAGACAAAAATAATTGGGCTTTCTGGTCCTTGTCTTATCTGACTAATGGAGCCACCGTTATATGCAGTCGACTGCAGATTTCAAAAATCTGGGCTCATCTGACTGCCTCCTCTGATGCTGGAATTGTGCACCATCTCTCCAGACTGACTGCTAAACCCTTTCACAGGATCCAGTATCAACAAACCTTTAATTCATTTCATTTACAATGGATATTGCTGAGCTGAAGGCAATGAAGAGGGACTAAGAAGTGAAATATTTATGACAGAAAGCAGTTCTAAGTGGAAGACAAAGATTTAAAACTAACACTTCCAAACAACACTTCAAACTGAAGTTTGAGCTATAAACTGGTGGCAGCATGAAGCTTAAAATGCTGGACCAAAGGAGAATTTAGTGCCGTTCAATATGTAATTCAACACGATGCAATGCAGTACTGGAAATGCTCAGTAATGAAGACAGGCTGTTTAGTTCCTGAAAGAGTTTTCCAAGAGGCATTACCACCATGAAAGCATGGTTAGAACTCTGTGTAACACTCATAGTCTTCCCATTCCACACACAAGAACTTGCTCTAAGTGGACAGCAGCAGTTATATTTAGCGTTGTTAAAAACAGTTAAAATATTGCTGGCACACAGAAGATGGCACTCTATATTTACAGATGCAGGTTGGTTAACAGGTATCTTGCAAGTACTGGGTTAATGACATCATTAATGAGAAAGCACAGTATGCTGATTTCACGCTTTGGCCTCTTATGAAGAGCCTAGTCACCTACCCAAGCCAAGCTGAGCGAACAATGATTTTCCAGTGCTGGCATTATGTTGAGCCCCACCTTTAAAAGCATTCAATATGGCTTTTCATCTCAAGAAAGTTAAATATGTTTTTAAGTAAGCATTTTGTGCACAGACACGCAGTAAGCAGAGCTTACAATTCTAGCTTCTTCTTTTGCAAAGAAATAGCATCAGCATCATAAGTGAACAGGAGTATTTGACCAGTTGCCATTTATATGATGTCTGCTTGACTCAGTGCTATAGCTCCTACACTCTTACCAAACTATTTAGAGATGTACTATGACATTAATGAGAAATGCAATTGGTCATTTCCTGAGTTTTAATAAATTAACCATGTCATTTTATTCAGTCCTTTCTTTGCCTACCACATGCTTTTTGTGACATTAATTCCATCAATTATTGCTTCTACAAATGCTACATCTGTTGAATGGCAAAGTAAGGCATAAAACATTGCTTATTACAAGATAGTTTATTTTATAATAAAAAATATTTTTGCATGCCAACCTCTAAAATGAACAATTAATTAATTCTATTCATTGAAATCTAAGTGCATGAACAGAATAATGTACCTTTAAAAATCAGTATTTAAAGCTCTCATGCAAATCTTGCAATAATCAAAGCTCTTAATTCATCGATTCAGTGATTAAAGAGGAAATACTTGCTCTTCTTGATCAATACTAGGAAGCTGGGTGCTTATGACCTAAAGCTAACTGAAGTGAACAGGAAGCTTTCTTCTAATTTCGTTCATTCTCAAATTAATCAGATTATTTTCCACATAGATAACTAAATTCAACATACACGAAAATTTGATGCTGAAGACAACAAAGAATGGACCATTGGAACAGCTTCAAGAGCACATGGCGCAGGTCCTTCAAAGGACAAGATTTCTCCTCCATCTACATGGAAGCAGAGTATCTTAGCACCAAATGCTGGAAGATGGAGGCTATTCCACTTCAAGCCCAGGTAAAAAGGAGGAGCTCGTGAACACCAAGATGTATGCAGAGACTCCCAAGGCTCTACCTTGTCTTTTACTCTGCTCCTTCCATTGATCCTATTACTCAGTTACACATTATGACAGATGATGTCCATTTACTACCCTTAACTGAACTTCACGTCAATTAAAGACACAGCATTCACATGCGCTGTGGTTATGTTCTGACTCTGACCTGCATGGGGGAGCAGGCAGAGGTGTTCTGTGTACTTCATGTTGCAGTTCCAATGTATATGCAAGAGAATTAGTTAAAGCCAACTGTATCGGACTGCACGAACTGCACTCTAACTAATGGTATTACTAAATTAAGTGCAACTGCAACACAACATTTTGCATAGGAATGGAAAGAATTTAAAACTGCTGAATCATTTTACTGATACCACTGTTACAGGTGCCAAGTTCAAAGCACAGGGAATACTCTACTTCTAAGTGAATGCACCCATTGCAAAACTATTTGGAAACAAACAAGACCCATCTCATTTTTTATTTTTTTTTTAACGGTTCCTTGAAACAGATTAATGTGTTAAGCCTCAAAATATAGATACACAAAGCACTCCCTCAATTCTGCAGATTGTGAAGGGTATCACTCTGACCAAAGCCACACTGTGCAAAAAGTGAAAAGGGACAAGGGCTCAAAGAGTTGGACTTAACAGAAGCTTGTTGAGAAATCACAGGTTAGTTGCTTGCATGCACAGATTTTGTGTCTATTTCTCAAATCCTTCCTTCAAAACAGTGGCAAAATGCTGAGAATAGGATTCTGCAGATTTGTGGCTGGTAAGATAGGCTGCATTTAATATTGCACAACAGTTCACCATTACTCACTGCTGGGAAAACAAAGAAAACAAAAAAAACTTTCTGCACTTACCGCTCAAAACTCACCATCTCAGATGTAATACACTGATATTCAGCTATGCTTGCTCCAAAGTCGTTTCTACAGGTATCAGTTGCAGAAATTTAAAGCTAAAATAGATGATGTCTGACATCATGGTCTGTCATAAATAAAAGAGGGAATAAGAATTTTAATCTATGTGTTTTCTCAAACACAATTAAAGCAACCCCATTTTTCAATGTAAAAAATACTAAGTTGTTAAGGTACACTACTAGTAACAATACTGAGTTGATGAGTATGTCTTCCAAATTAAAGCTGGAAAAGTAATGTAGAATATATACCTATCACTAAAAAAAAAATTTTTTTTTAAATCCTGTGATGCCAGATGGAAGAAAAAATGCAGAAGAAGTCAGTTTGCCCAGTAACTTTAAGCCTCACCAGGCAAACAGATCCCAGTAGCCTGCCAGACAGAAATGAAGTACAGCTGAATTGTAAGCCAATCTCATCCGTTCACTTAGGAAGTTTTTGCCTTCCCTAATGCATCAGCCATTACCAGCACAAAGGATGCTGCACAGAGGTAGACACTCCATCTCCATCTTGAAAACTGGGATCTGATCTATCAGACACAGCAGCACAAAACCAAGTATCTCCCTGGCACCTGAACCATCTCTAGCAGAGGAGGTAGAAAAATCTAAGGGAGGGAAAAAGATTTAATGGGATGTCAACTTCTTGAAAAGAAAACATGCAAACATTCTACACTGCAACAGAAGCTACAGAAGGGCCCCTGAGTTTTCTAGTGAATCACTTCCTTGTTCTCCCAGGTAAATAGAAGGGACTCAGCACTTAACTGTTAAAGAGCACCAATAACAGCATGGGAGGTTGTCTCTGAATGACAGCGCCCAAATTCCAGTCCCCACCACCAGCTACAACCCGCTGAGAACAGGCCTCAGATTTGCTGTTCCTTTGGCTATGCAGACGTGCACCAACTCAAAGGATGGCACACCCTTTACAATTCTGCAGCAAGTGATGAGAAGCATAAAAAGGCTGCTCAAGAGACTGCTGCACAAGAGAGTGCAGTGCCAGGAGGGAATAGTGCTTTTTGTTTCTGCTGCAGAAATATTAGTGGTGGAGAAGCCCATTTGTGAGGATGAATGGCTAAAGAAGCGTAACAGCAGGGACTGGTTCCAGTGCCAGCAATGGAAAGCAGCCAGTGCTGTCTTTGATGCCTGTAAATGGGTCCAGCAACAGTGACAAAAGCCAGCTGATGCTGCTCAGCTGCATCGAAAACCAAATTTGCAGTGTTTGCTGACAGCACTGCACAGCCATAGATGACTGGTTTGGTAGTAAGAATGTCAACTTACCCGACAATACCCCTTGGTGACCCCAGATACAATGAGATCTTAATCACAAGGTACAGCACTGTTAACAGAGAGCTAAGGGAGCATTGGTCTCATCGCCTGATGCCAAAATATTTGTGCTAGAAGTTTCTGACAATTCTGAAAATGAGGCTGACCAGTCAAAACCAGACACAGAGCACAACCTCAAACAGACAGCTTTGTAGTCTGAGCTTTATTCACACTATGTCTGAGACTTGAATGATTTGCACACATCCCTGGCCCTAAAACAGCCAGGGCATTACAGACTTCTGACAGTGCAAGCACCTCAAGGACACAATGAAAAGGAAGTCTCAGGCCAAGATAGGCAGATAGTGAAGAGCACACAAGACTTTTTAAACAGCTGGAAAAGAGTTTCCAAAGCCAAGTGCTCCATTTCAGATGGGCATGATGTGAAATGGCACAGTGCACATCTTAGACATAAATGCACCAATCGGAAAGAAGAAACAAAAACATGTGAGGGGAAAAAAAAAAAAAAAAACCTTTCTAGTCAGAAGTAATTAGCCAAAAATATACTCATCATTAGAACAGACATGTGGACGAGATGAAAAATTAACACTCCTTAAAACAACATGAAGTCACCATAAAATGGATTCACCACAAGAAAGAAGTATTGCTACAGCCCCCCGGTTAAAGAATGAGGACTGCTGCTGGGATGCATCATTCAGATATCCCTGGGAGCTGTGCTACCTTGGGTGGTTAATTGGATGGTGCCATGGCATAACTGCACACAACTGTTCTCTTTAAATCCTCAGTTACTGGAATGAAAAGGTTTAGAAAAATAAAGAAAAACTCCAATAATTGTTTTGAAATATGTTGACAAGATGCTTCTGCTTCCACTCCACTGAGCAGACTCCTGCCTTTCTTGCCTGCTGTAAACTCGTGCTACCCAGCACGTCAGTTTTAGGCATGTGACAGCCAGTCTTTTTTCTGAAAAAAAGACAACCTTCACATTGCAAGGAGACGAGATTACGTTTTAGTTGCTTAAGTTACAAAGAATGTTGGCAGCTTCAAATCAGTAAGTTCCCCACATTTATTTTAAAAGCCTACAGTTGCATAACCAGTTTCAATTGGTGAACTACTTGAACTTTAAATGAGTCTAGCAGTGCTCCATGTTTGTGAGGAACGGTACCAGTGCACTGACACCTCATACAAGCAACACATACTAAACACACATGCAGCAGTAATTAGTTGTGGAAGCAGAATTAACCCTACAGGAAGCTGCATGTTGTTAGACTGTAAAGAACAGACAGAATTCCTCACAGAGGGACCACATGTAAACAATTGTTCTTTTTTAGCCAAATAGCAAGGGTTGTATTCCCAGACAACCACACTGCAGCCCGATCACCTCCCCTACTGCCTGGATCTGCGCACACTCCTGGATTTGAACAGTTTCAGTAAGTCAGATGCACAGAAAGGTATGGAATTTGACAAAACCTGGAGCACCTGTTCACTGTGCTAGCTATGTGGTACACTATCTCTTAGCTACCTGAGCGTGCCGCTAGTTCACCTCCAACTATTAAGTGTTTTGCTGCTGACATTTACATCTCTGGACCATCAGACGCTGCTTAATTGAACCACCGCATCTGTTAGCTGGAGTCAACCCTGCCCCACTTATCTGTTCTAGCATTTTCAAATCATAAAAGACTACCAAATCAAAACTACCATTTGTGATGTGTATATGAATTATTCAGAACAGAGAGCAAAGTGGCTCTTTCTATGACAATACACCCACTCTTCTGTGCCTGTTCAGTAGAGACAAAGTTGGTATCTCTGTTAGAAACTCCTCAGAGCTTTCAACCTCCATGGCACATTGTTTTTTGTGTTTTTTTTTTAAACACTTCTACTTAATTACGCAAGTACTCTAACCTCTTCTAATTGTGCAAATTGTAAGTGACACCAGACTATCATTTCTGAGACTGCAACATGGAGTTTCCCAACGACCCAGTACCTCCAAAAACCAATTTGCCTTTAAAGGCAAGAGATGAGCATATGCACAAGCAAGAATATGTAACAAGAAAAAAATAAAAGCAGATAAATTTTACAGATTATGAGGTAATTTCAAGAATTACTAATGTTAGAACTGTGTTGTCACTAATTCTGAACTGTATTTTGGCTTTCTTACTCGTTGGGAATTGCAGTCCTGGTAGGGGGGAGAACATACTGCACTAAAAATAAGGTAAACCCCTGTGAGATTTTCTGCTGCAACACTGGTACGTAACCAGAAAGCATTAATGCCTATGTACGTCTTTATTTTTATTACACGCCTCATAGTTGATTACTAGAATTAAGTGCAAAGATATATTTATGGTTTTTGGTGTAAAGCCATTTTTTCTCCTCCTAAAAAAACACGCTACAGAATAGTCTGCAGCTACTTCTGCAATTAAAGAAGTTACTTTTAAGATATGAATACTGCTATACCTAATTTAAAAATTCCATATGCAGTTTTTCATCTTCAATTAAATTATGGCTAGTTTGGAACTGGTTTATTCCGCTCTTCGTACTTCATATATGTAAAGCCATGATTGATCTGAAGCAAGAAAACTTCCAGTCAGAAGCAGTAAGAATACACACCTGATTAACTCAAAGTTAATTAACTGGCAAAAAAAAAAAAAAAAAAAAAAAAAAGACTAAAAAATGTATTGTCAAGATTATTAGCTTACCTGAGTTTAGATTTTACTACTAATTATAAACAGTCCGCAACACTGCCATCCCGCCACAAGCGCCGCCTCAGCGCCGCCGCCTCGCGCTTCCCGCTCACGGCCTCCAGGCGGCAGCCTCCCTGTCACGACAGGTCGAGGGCGGGCCTGAGGTAAAAAAAAAAAAAAAAAAAAAAAAAAACGGCGTTTTGGCAGAAATTGTCCCAAAGCAAACACCTCACGCACCCACACCGACGCCAGCACCAGCCTGAGGGCAGAGATGCGGCTGCTCCCTGTGCCCCCACACAGCCGCTCCCTCAGGCGACGCCCGGCACTCTGGAACCTTCCAGAAGCTTCCAGGCTGCCCGCGCGGGGGCGCGCCCATCCCGGCACACACAGAGATCTGTGCAAACACATTGCACCTCCTTGGTTTTCCTCCTGTGACATACCATAAGTAATGGCAGCTAAAAAATATACAAGAGTGAAATTCCGTAAAATTTCTCACCCTGATTATTTGAACTGGTCAATCATATGCCAACAGAATCAGTAGATAGAATGCTAGTTCTTGATACATTGCATGACTGGCAATTAAAAATAATTATTTCATGAATAGAACTTCTCAAGTTTGCTGCCCTACTGAATAAAATACACCATTTTTCAGAAACTAAGGAAAAATATTTGATATGTGAGAAAGGAGGGAAGTAAAGCAAAGCAGTGCAAATCGCTCCCATCCATCAACTGCTATCTGGAACCTAAGCTAAATATCACTTTGTTAGCCTGCTTCTTCGGAAACTCATGAAAGCTGAACAGTAAAGATTAAATAAAGAATAACAGCAAAAATAAGTAAGGTCGTAAGAGGATACAGCTCTTCTCTTTGCTAGTGATTAGATCTCCTGGAATTCCTTTATGCTTTACCTTGGTAAATTGCAGGGCATCTCCATCCTTTCCGTTTGCCTTTATTTGCTAGAGAAAACATTTCTTTCTGCCTATTTGCAAACAGAGTAATTCCTACAGTTACAGTTTTCTGTACACATAATGGCTAAAAATCAATACTCACTACAATTCTTTGGACATTTATTATAAATTTCAGTGCAACTAAAACTAGTAAAGATTCCCCAGCTGCACAAACTCAAACATATGAATAAATCTACACAAATGAATAATTATTTTGGGGTCAATGTAATTTTTCATCTATGTGAAGAAAGTTTAAAATAACTTTTTACATAGTAAAGATTATGGATTAAACAAACTTTTTCCCTGGGAGAATTAACACTTAAAAATATTTACTACTGTAGGTTTTTTCTGCCCTCCCTCCCATCTTTTTGTAAGAGACATTTTCACAATCTTCTGTGCTCCTGTTATCCACACCCATTTCCATCCTCACAAATGCCTCATAAAATACACAATGCTTTTTAGTTTGAAACCCTAACACTGGAATATCATCTCTCCAGATTCACTAAGGAGCTTCAGGAATCCCATTACATTGCAGGAATGCAATGCATTTGTGTTGCCTGAAAACAAAATACTAAACTACATGCAATTATTTTCCTTGCCTCTAAATTTGTATTTTCAGGCTGAGAAAAAAAAACACCTTCCTGCCCAGCACCACAGCAAATGGGAAGCAGAAGATACTAACTTCTGCAGCTCAAATTCCAAAGGTTTTCTAAGCTCATACTATTCTTTTTGGCTCTGAAGAAAATCTTCCCAAAATGCACCATACAATCTCTGGCAAAAGCAAGCATCCAGCATATACTAACAAATGGCTCGTGTCTGTTACAGATTTGCTGAGCAGCAGCAGAATGGAATTGGCAGCAATAATCAGGTCTTGCTCCGGAGCCCAGGAGGCAGCAGAGAAACTGCAGAATTGTGTCAGCATGCTCTCCAGAAAACACCGGATAGTTCTACTCAATGAGTCTGTGTGCGCCATCCTTTTTTCCTGGCAACAGCTTCCATTTGTCTGAGTCTGCCAATTAAATGAAGATTTTATGGGAGCTGTGAAAATGACAAGGCAATTTTCATAGCCAAGCTACAGGTTTTTGAAATCAGTGGTTGCCTTACATGTGCTGTTGTGTCCCAAAACTCTGTCCATCCTACACCCGGCTGGAAACTGAGTTCTTGAAGAACCTCTTTAAAGCAGTAAAGTTGTTGTAACCAGTTTTGTAAAACATCCTTTTTCACAGTTTTCATCTCATTGGCAGGTGTCAAGGTGTACTTTTTATGCTCTACAAAATAAATTGATTTTAAACACCGTCTCAAACCCTGAGTTTATAGCTACTGCATTTAATCTCAATATTTTACTACCTATTTCTTTTCTTTCATGATTCACTAGGACAAATGAAGTAGGAAACATTACACATCACTCCTACTAAGAATATGACATATTTACACACCCTTGTTTGCCTTTATTGTTCATTAAATTTATACACCAAGTTATCACTTAAAGGACCAGTTCAAAGTTCAGTTGGCTGACTCGAGTTATCAGACCTCTGTAAGACTCCAAAAAAAGAGATCTTTCATCTGGAAGAGGAAAACATCCACAGTTACAGCAGAAAGTATTTTTTTATATTATCTACTTGTGGAAAAGATAAAAATTCTCACATTCTAGGCTGTAAGGCAGCCTCAGTTTAACAGAAGTAAAGATGAAAGCTCTCCTTTGCTAAGGTTTTCCATCATTCTCCACTTCACGACTGTTCATTTCCCTTTGAAGGTGAAATCCCCCCCACAGAACAAATCAAACCTCCTCTACCTCTGGTCCAAGTTATGTCAGCCTGCCTAGTCACATACTACTCAACTCCTAGCAAACAAGAAAAGAATAAATAGACCAACTGTCAGGTGGGATTGTTTTTCTTCCCCCTCCAGCACAGCAGCCCTGATTAAGTTTTCCCTAAATAGACTGGCTTGATGTGAAGCCAGCTTACATAACCTAATGGAAATTATGTGCACAGGGAAGCCATATAAATGACTGAATAGGGCTCTTGAGTAAAGGGAGTGTTTTATGAAGGCAGCATAAACAAAGTACTTCACAAAATCTTGATCCTTTCTTACTGCTTTGTAGTTGAATATAATCAATATACCACTATCACAAAGACTAAAACTGTGACTGTAAATGTTTTACTGCTGTCATACCATTCTGCAAGTGCCATTACACACCTAAATTTTTACATTGCTTCAGTATATTGTTATAAAATTATCCCCCAATAAGTATATTAAAGAATGTAATATATGAAGAGCTGTAAAAACTAAAATATTTGATTTCTCAACTAATAATGAAGGCTTTTTTAAGGTTGGTTAGAGAAAAAACAGGAAAAGCGATTATCGGGCACAAGTTTGTTTCAAAAAATACAACATGTTTAGTAACCATAACCCTATTTCTTTCAATAAAAAATAAAATAAAATAAAATAAAAATAATTAAAAAAAAAAAAAACCTAGGACATCAATTCTGAGAAGGGAATTTTGGATTTTAATTGCCAAAATAGGAGTTACCTAAGTGACAAACATCCTTATTTTTTTCTGCCAGGAATAACTTCATACTCCACTTCACAGCATTTGCAGGTCTGAAGGTTCTCTGAATTTCACCAAAAGGCAGGTATTTCTTCTTTACCATGGTGAAGATCAGGCCAATTTTATTTTTCCCCTCTCTTCTCCCCTCCCACAGTATTTCACGAAGACTACTACAACTGTTACAGAATCATCAACAAATAAATTCCAGAAATTAACAAAAAAGCACATAGCTTAAAGCTCAGTTTAATGCTGACTCCTGCTATGATATCTTACATATTTATATCTCAGAAGGCAGCAATAATATGAAAAAGCTCACTTATTATCATGACCAAAGAAGTCTGTTCTTACGAATGATTGAAAGGAGTACTGGAGAGAAAGAATGAACTTAAGACAAAACCCAAGATAACCTTATAGCATGATATATAGGTGTTGTCACTGGCTATGACTCATCTCTTGTTTTATGCTGTGACATTTTATCTTATATCCATTTGAAAGTACTCAAAGTCAGCCTTTGACATATTTTTGTTTGCAAACTATTTCTTACAGTAATCTACTTTAGTTCTCATTTTCCTGCACGCAATCCAAAGCCATTTAGAAATTTAACAGAAGCTATCATTTGTAGTAAAGTGATTTCCTTATGATAAACTTTGCTATATATTTTGACATACAGTCAATAAGACCAAATTATGAAATTAATACAATTTTTACATTATGCTTACTCTTATGAAAAATAGCTCCCCACTGCACATGTCAGTTTTCACCCTGTCAAAAATAGATTTCTTCCATTGTCTTCTGTCAGAAGCCTATCCTACAGCCTAGCAGCACTCTTCAGTGTTTCTCCTGGTCAACATTTGTTTTATATCCAATTCTAAAATCCTTTAAATTACCCAAACAACTTCAAATTTTCAACGCACTGAAACACGGGAAAGCCCTCATTTCTGTGCTTCTAAGGCTTTACTTTTACCACTGTGCTATTTCAACAAACTTAGGGTTAGTGATGGCTAAAGACGCTCAGACTGGAGCCGGAAGGAGGCCTTGCGTCACCCATGAATCCTCCCCCCAAAAAAGAGATTTTGAGCAAAGGAAGTCTAAATTGCTCTAGCTTGTCTTGGCTGCTTGCAGGACATAGCCTGACCAGACTCATCGGTTGTTTGTGTGCCTGGGACAACATCCCCACATCAGAGCTCTCCCCATGGCTGTGAGGAAGCCTGAAGAGAGCAGATTAACAGGCAACCTTCAGAGCAGGGCAGAGATATCTCCGCAGTAAATGAGAGCACTTTGGCTTCCACACAGCTCCTCAGGCACTTTACTCTGTGGGCTGGGAGAGATTACAGGACTGAGGAGCAAGCCAACATCAGCTTCCTTTTGTGCAAAATACGGCACATGAAAGCAGAGCGTTTAAGTGAGCTGCCCAAACTCCAATGCACATTCAGCTTCAGGAAGTTGAAGTGCTTTTGGCTGTAGAGCTGTAATTGGATGATGATGTCTCCTTTACTTCTCACACCTCCACATGAAAATGAAGTATTAGTTACTTCAGAAATCTCAAATTCTGTCTGATAATTCTCAGCTTTCATCTCCATCAAAGCTACCATGTCAGGGACACCAAAAATAGAACAGTGACAAGTTCAAAAGATTTATTAAGGAAAATTTTAATCCAATGATTTAAAGACAGCCACAAAATAATCTTGTTTTTTTGCTATCACCTTTGTGAAGGAGTTAAGGATATATTCTTTAATAACACCATGATGCCCTGTCATGCCTAGAACAACAGCTGCAGTTCTTACAAAGCAGTACCTTGTGCAAGTGTACTCAGGTACCGAAGCCAGAAGCAATATCCAGCTCTGTGCAAGGCAAGACACATCAGGAGGTGAGCTTTCGTACCCTCCAGAGTTCCACCTACACACTTACACACAACCCTCTATTTATAGTTGTTCAGGTGACACTGCAAGCCATTTTTCATGGGGGTGGGATGACCGAAAGACTATCCAACAGCTAAAAGTATACAGGCTTGATTATACTTAATGATGTTCAAAGCAACTCAGTTAATACAATATCAGCCTCAGATACACAGAAAGATGTCAGACTGACTCAAGTTGCTACAAACCAGAAGAGCAAAGATAATATCATTTGAAATACTAAAACTACATTTTGTATCCTGGACTAAAATTTAAGTAATTGGGAAGAGCATCCTTCTCCATATGCTGACACAACACTTGGCTTTAAAGAAATAAAGAACCTTCCTGAAGTTCCAGATATCTTTCCCAAAATATTATGATTTTCTTTAGGTAGACTTTCCTCAACAAAGTTACCTCAACTTTGTAGATTTGAAGTAATTGCTGTTGTTTGTTGTTTTTTTCTTTTCTTTTTTTTTTTTTTTAATTCTTTGTTGTATTGTCTATATATGTATATTGTATATACATATACATGTATATGTATATGTGGCTTTGCTTACAAAACTGTTCTTAACAACACGTGCTACCTGGAACCAAGGAACAGCAGTTTATTATGCACTAAATCATTTCAGTAACTTTGTGACCACCTGTATTTTGATAAATTAGCAATCTTTTACCCCTTAAACCTAGAATTTACAGCTACAGTTCACAATGCTGTAGGCTACAAGGCTTTGGTTTTACTTCCATCTCATCAGAAGAAACCCCAACCATTTTCCCTGAAGAAGCAGAACATAACAAAGCAGGATCTCCATGCTACAGAGTAGCTGAGAATGCTACTAAGCAATAAGAATTTAACACTCAATACATCTGGGCAATCCAGTTGTCTCAACAGCAACAATTCATTTTGAACACAATCCTACTTTGAAATCTCTGGGCTACATTAACCAATATGTGAAAAAGCTATGATACATCAAGGTTTACCTGCCACTCACAACTAAGTACCCTCTTTAGTGAATCTCTTCTGTTAAATCATTTTACTCTTATACTACTTCCATCAAGTCTAAATCTAGCTGAGCTGCTTTTGAAAGCAGTTTTCTCTATAGCTAGAAGTAGGAATTAATACAGGTATTTTCATAAAGATATTTTACTTGATTTTCAAAATAAGAGATGTCACAACAAGAAAACAATGAAGTATGAAAAAAGCAAGCTGCAGTATTTGCTTACACTTGCAAACTAGGCTAGATGATAAATAAAACATCTAGTCCTCAGTATAAACAAACATTTCATATATTTTAATAAAGCCACAAGATCATCCAAGGAATTGACCCTAGGTAACATGGCGAAAATTATAAAGTAAAATGCACGACATTTCAAATACACGAAAAACGCATTGACATTTCATTCAAAGCTCTGGGAAGAAAAAAAAAAAAGACAGAAAGAAAGAAAAAAAAAACAACTGTCAATTACTTTGGGTATTAAAAAAATGCAAGCCTTTGGTTTAGACTAGATCAGTTTTACATATAGAAGGCTCCATATGGGAGCTTTTATACCGAGTCTGGTTTAACATCCATTTGAAAATATAATGAGGGTGCAGTTGCACAGTGTTATACCAAGGTCCTGGCCTGTTTGCCTTTCTTTCTTCTTGCCAATCTTCTCTAAGAACATCATGTTTTTGTTTTTGTTTTTGAGTAAAAAAAATTTCTCCTACCAGCTTCATGATTTGCAAGGTGCCTCACTCCAGTGGTAGTGGTCACTAGATAGAGCTAACTATTTCTTCACATCACAGTCTTGTTCTTTTGATACTATTCATTAATTTTCTTCTGAAAACATTCACATTTTTGTAGGTGCCCCAACCCTGGAGGTGTTCAAGGTCAGGCGGGATGGGGCCATGGGCAACCTGATCTAGTGGGGGCCATCCCTGCCCATAGCAGGGGGGTGGAACTGGATGAGCTTTTAAGTCCTTCCCAACCCAAACCATTCTGTGATTCCATGATGATTCTGTGATTTTTAGTAATAGTGACTGTATTGAAGTACCTGTTACTACCATTGGAATTCCTGGTAAACAAACAATTTTGCTGTTTTGTTTAATGTATTTTAAGGAGAAGTATTCAAGGCTGTAATCAGGCTACACTGCAATTTCATAATTCTGCTTCAAAATATTCACATGTTCAGATATACCGATGCAATGCAAATGTAACAAGGTAATGTCACAGGTTGTAAACTACAGCAGTATCCTCAGATAAGCACTGTGCAGACAGGAGCCAGTTAACATTTCTGGTTCTGGAATGGTATTCCAGGCTTGGCAAATAGTCACAAAACCAGAGAGACTCACACTGCTTTATATAAGACATTTCTTAGAAATCTCTCTTTCACTCACTGTTAAAATAAAAAATGATTTTCCCTGTGATAGCTAAAGTGCCTTTAATATCCACGCCAAAGATCCACTACTACTAAATTTCCAAACTGTTTTTTTTAAACAGGAAGCAATTAAACATTCATATCACTGCCCCCCCCTATTCATTATTAGAAGGCTGTCTGTAAATATATTTTCTCTCCAACAAGCACCTCTTTTCTCCAGCTGTTTCTGACAGACTCAATCTCTATCTATTACAGCTGGTAACTCACATCTTGCTTAACTGCCCCCTAAGCCATAACATCGAGCGCTTGATGTTAGCTCCCCCAAACACCAGGGGTTTCTTTTCAGCCTGCTGCTGTTACTTGCAGCTGTTGAAGTAACAGTGGATTACTGGATTAAAACACTTCAAAAATCATGCTATTTGTGGAGAACAAGATCTCTGCTTATTGTAACAGGCAAATTATCTGTTTGCCATGAACTTCTGTTCAGGAATTTGTCTTTCCAATTGCCCAGGTCTGCTTAGAAACTGAAGAGCACCTCTTGCTGTATTTCCACCCTCCTTGTGGCTACCATCTGAGTACCTGTAGTTGATTCCCAAAAAAGTTTGGAAAATTCACTCCCTTAAAGCCTATTGGCATTTTCACCCATTAGCAATCTGACAGCTGTGAATATCGATTGCCTCACAAATTCTCATTATGAAAGCATGCAGATTTGGTTTGCCTGAAATCAGCCAAGCTAGGGACTGACCTGTCTCACACAGCTGATGAACCTTACTGGAAACCAGTTTCTGCACAGCTTCAGGACCTCTCAGTTAATAAACCCAGCAGCAGAGAACCAGGACACAACCCTCCTTGAATATGACCTTGTACCAAAGACCAGCCAGTCGCCCATCTCACTGTCGACTCCCAAAACCAGATTCTTCTTGGGATCATGAGAGTCACAAGCAGAACTCCATACCAGAAACACATAAGCCTCTTTGACCAAGACAATGAGTAGAGAGCAAGCACATTGTCTTTGGCACCAAGATGAACTGTCCTTTTGTCCATTTTGTTTCAGTCTCTTATCCTAACCATCCTATGAGACAGAAATAAGGTGGACTTTCAAGGGTCTAAAAATGAAATGTATTCCATGTGTCCACTGCTGATCCCTCCTTGGAAGATGGTGACCTGCACCCAGCACCCAATTTTTGGCCTGACAAAAACCATCACCCAGCACTCAATGGGTGAACAGCCCTCATGCCACTCAGTAGCTGCCCTTGCTGTTCCTTCGATATCAGCACTCCATGACAATGCAGCAAACAGTGGGAAGCAAGAGCATTAAGAACAGAAGGTGTTTGCAACAGCAATGTGAGGCATCATCAAAGCCCCGGGGCTTTAGTTTAACAAGGCTATCATAGCACTCAAAAATATAATCCAATCCTAAAAATCTCAAATCTACAAATACTTAGTCACTAATCATTCACTTTATCTAGTGCATCAGTGATGCCTGATTTCATTGTAGTATTTCATTTTTTCTCTAAGAGAGTAAACCCTAAGTTTTCCAGAAAACTAAAACAATGAAAAATTTAAGTGAGCACTAAATCAACAATTTGGCAATACAATCATACATTTTCCATTAGGTATTTGCAGTCTGCAAGTTAATTTATTTAAGCCAATATATCAGTACCATCCAGAAAAATATTCATCATCATTATCACTTTCATCTGGCAGAAATTAATAAAAGATGTTATGGAACTTTTCCATGTTTAGATTCATAGATGCTTGACATTGTCTCATAGATTTCAAAATAAGAAAACACAATGAATAATAATCCCACGTTCACAGAACACTGTTTTGAATCACGATCTGTGCCTAGTTTCAAATCACATCTCAGACTCAGACTGCAGCAGCCATTCTTTCCAGACTCAGACTTCAGCAAGACAGCTTGCTCTGTATAAGGGATGTGAAACACTCAACTAGAATATTGGCTTGCAATTCAATTCCTGCCCAGTCACTATCATTATTCCTTGAAAACTCTATTTGCATAAGCACTATACGCTCACTCCACACCACAGCAGTACACATCAATCCTTCTCTGTAGTCCGCTGGTAGCCAGCAGCAGCAGATTTACTTGTATATTAGAGGGGATCTGTAAATTATGTGAAATAGTAAACCCCTTTTAAAACGATTGTTTTCTTAGCCCAACCACACCTCTAACTATAAACATTTATAGAGAAATGGTAAAAAATATAAGATGAGCAAAAAACAGCAAGACAAATCCAAAAGCACAAAAAATCCAAATACACAAAAATCATGACCCCAGTGTAAGGTTTGTTCTGCTAGTTCCAAATCCCACAGCACATACTAGTAACAAAGTCTGGGAAGAGCAGGTGGGCAATTTTTCATATATACATGGGAAACAGGGAAATACAGTGCTTTCAAGAATGAGAGTCAGGTATGAAACCTAATTCACCAAAAATGCACATCACACTAATCTAGTTATTTATTTATTTATTTATTGGGAGGGGGGAGGAGATAGGTTGTTAAAACACAGGTGTGAAGAAGCAACATTAGCATTTTCAACTTCAAACACTATTAAATGTAGACTGCTTAATATACATCCAGTCTCCTTTTGCTTTCCCACAATCGCAGTGTTGCCCAGGAACTAAGCCTACTGAAAGGAGACCTTTTTTTTACTTTTTTCTTCACCAAGTTTTTGAATAAATCAATTTCCTGCATGGGAACAGGAACATAAGTGCCAAGACAAAGGGAACAGTAGGCACCCACAGCAAAGAGCACAGGAGGGAAGAAACAACTGCTTTACCTGGAGATCACGTGCATTTACCGGGCTAAAGGAACCACTGCCCTGCCTCCTGGGATACAACAACATGGATTTGAAATGCAAAGGACCAGAGAGACGTAACAGGAAAGGACAGATTTATTTCCGCACTCCTAATACACTGTGCTCTTCCAGAGAATCTGAATTCTCCAAGGTTGCATTCTGTTTTCCTAGTTAACCATCTGGCAGTCTGCTCACAGGCAAGCTGCACAGACTGGGCCCTGCGAGAACCTCTGGCACAACCACAGAAGGGGCAAGGGAAAGTTCTTGTGGGAGGGACAAAGTGGAGAGGAGGGAAGCCAACCCCAAACCTTAACTCTGGTTTTCTTTCCAGTCTTTATGGTACACAGCTATCAGGCTCCTACACAAAAACATACTCCATAGAAGACTGAAGAAGCTGTCAGAGAGGCCAACAACATCTCTCTAGAAATGAGGTAAAAGTGAAGCCATGCTGCCTTAGATAAAATACTACCAACTCTTGGCTCTATCTAGCAAGGTACTGAAGAACTCCTGAAATGCCTTTAACTCCTATTCACAGTACACAATACAAGCAGAGATTCAGATCAGAAGACAGCATTGCACAAGAGAAATACAGACAATATAAACGGGTAATAAAACTGAAATATTCATGCAGTGTCAGCCTGTCAAAGCATCTATATGGTCTACCAGCTGAAACACTAGGATGAAAAAAACACAGCATTTCAGTATTCTTTCCATTTCTGACTTTAATAGTACATCTATTTTTATGTCTCAGAAATCCTTGAAATTACAAATTATTATACTTCTAATTAAATAACTGTACTATTTGAATTTAGGCATAATTATGAATAATTATAAATTCGTCCTTGGAGCTAGGTCTTTCTGCAAACAGATGTAAAATTTCACATCTGAACTGGATGAAGAACAAATAATCTGTTGGAATAGTGCCTTGACAGATATTAAGCAAATATCAAACTATCATATAGATGCATTTCAGTTTATTAAATTGTTTAAAACTTAGTTTCACTTATAATTATGAATGAATGGTGAATAAGAACACCTTTTAGGTTAATATAAATTGTTACATACACACATTTATTCAACCACTCTGCAAATCTAACAGAGCAGTCAGAGGAGTGACTGCAGTGTGGTTTACAGATCTCGTATTAGCTTTAAATGCACCAGTTAGTTATTGCTGACAGTGACAACTGCAACAGCACCAAACTTCACTTGAGTTACCTTCCCAGCTATTCCTTTTATGACTGCACCATGGAATATTCTAATTCTCTTTATCCTGTGCAAGAAACTAGCTAGTACCCACACCATAGTTGAGAGAAAAACCCCATTCCAGTATTTTCTTGTACAAAGAAAATATCTTCTTTGTACAAGACAGCTTCAGAAAAATAAGGCAGTTCTCTGCAACGGAAAAATGAGAAAAAGCAAGGAGAAACAGAAGTGATCAGCTACTGTAAGGATCTGAAACATTACCAGAATGTTAGCAGGTAAATTCTTTGAAACATGGATGCTTAATGCAGTAATAGAATCTCATTAGCTCTCATCTGTTTGGTTTCTGGTTGTTGCGTGAGGTTTTGTTTGTCTGATTTTGTTTCTTTGTTTAAAGACAGGTTGGAAAATTGGCTGCCTAGGAAGGTAGAGCAATAGTAGGAAGTGTTCTGCATTACCAGTGTGTTTCAGCAGTTACAGGTCATCGACATCCTTAAACACTACTGCTGTGATGTTTTCCTCTCAGGAGTGCTTTATGTATACGGTCTTTAGCTGTTTTGCAAGCAAGCTCACATGCATTGATACTTATATTAAGAAATGTGAGCAAGAAAAGACACTCCTCATTGACAAACTCTGGCAAAACTTGAATTAAACCTAGTTCTCCCCATCACCTCCAGAAGCAATACTTTGCACGTACCTTCATAGAGCTTTGCTCACAGTGGAGGCAGGCTAACCCAAAACACACTGCTGTTACTGGACATGCTGCAACAAGGCTGCTGAAAAGCAGTAGGTGCAGGGCTTCTCCAACCTGACCGTGCGTGCCTGGCGCAGCCCTCCTGGGCACATACCGTCAGTTCTGCACAAAGCCTGCACATGCAGCACTGCAAGCTCATGACTCCATGGGCACCTGCACAAGGGCAGTAAACCTGTGATGCTTGGCAAGCACCAGCCACTCCTGTGAAGGAAGCAGGATCACATGGAACTTTGTGCATGGGGTATTTTTGTTTCTTAAAATAATATTATTGACATGGCCATCCTTGCAAATATTACTTGACTTACTTCTCAGTAGGTGAAGAGACTGCTCCCACCCCACGTTTGGGAGCAAGCCACTCTGCAGGGAAGAGTGGTTAGTGAGGAGAGCAGCAGAAAGAATTACCTGCTGCCACTGTTGGGAGTTGCTCTGACACCAATCACGTTGCTTCCCAGACTGATGGTCAGCTCTCTTACATTAACTGAAAACATTTACATACTGTGAAATTTGCATGTCATTCTGTAAATGAAATAAACACCACAACCAAAGACCAAAGTGAAGGCAGTATTCCGTAGCTAGAATGACCAACTTCCACTAATGCAAAGTTAGAGATGCAACAAAAGAAATACATGACTAGGTTTTTGTCACATTTTTTTTTTTAGGTTTCCCATTTAATGGAATACCAATGGAATGGTAGATTATTATAAACAGAAGCCGAGACGAGGAACCAGTTGTACTGTTCCCAAAGCCAGCTCAGACATTTAACAAATTTGACAGACTGAAAGATGCAGCGTTAGCTATTAATGTTCTCTCGCCAGTATTTTCTGTATTAGTCTGGCAAACTGCAATTTAACAGGGGAAGGTAGCACTACACACTCACTGAGCTCTGAACTTCACTATTTGTACAGTATTCCTGAGTGTTTCTCTACAAACAGGATTTATTTTTGCCCCATACAGAAGTAAAAGCTTTTCATGTCTAGCAGCAGCAGTATCCATACGATACCTCTGCTCTTCTTGAGCTCATTCCTGATTCACAAGGCAAGGATCTCTTCATTCCTCAGCTATGTGATATTTCTCCTTTACTCTTCTTGACATTTTCAAACCCTTTAAGCTGCCCACAGATAAACATACACGAGAAGAATACAGGAAGATCCACAAGTCTTTAACTCGCTTCTCTGATAATCCCATTTTCAATTTTTCTGTTATGGTTTTCTGTTGTTTGTTTTATAGCTGAAATTTAATTTTCTGCCCAGAGAAATTTTGGCTAAGTTTCCTGCTAAGAAAGTTTGATGCAAAAGAGATGTGACTTGTCTGGCCTTTCTAAATAGAGAAGGAATACTACTTCATAACATACATACTGGTAATATAAGAGCAATTCAAAGTATTTCCTGAATATGAAAGAAGAAAGTACCACATATACTGAGACTTGGCTTACCAGATAGATGGAGAGTGGATATTTCACTTGCTGACCACTCTACCAGGTCAGGAAAAGCATAACTCATCCACTGTGAAAGTGAAACCTAGGAGGGAGATGTATCTCGGGGTCTCTCCCACTACAGGACACACAGAATTCCAGTTCACGTTCTATTAATTTTTTAAGAAACACACGCACACACACACCATACAAAACTCCACTTTTGTGAAACCCAAATAAGGTTCCCATACTTTCTCAAGGTGCTCAGTGCAACACAAAGGAAGTAGCCTGAGTTCTGACTTCTGTGAGTGGGCATATTCATTTCTGATGTCAATAAGATAACAGACCTGTTTGCCTTCACCTCCCTGCTCAGAGCTCTACATAATCCCTCGAAGAAGTATTTTCTCTGTCTTTGCCCTCCATACTGAGTCTTTTCATATCCAAGTTTTTCCCTCCACTACTTGCAGACTGCTGTTGTTTAATATCACTGAAGCAGAGAACGTTAAGAGCAAAGTAAATATAGATCTAGTGAGCAAGAGCAAGTCTGCTTATTTTGCTTTAGAAACAGTGCTGAAGAAACAAAACTACCTGTGAAAACAATACATATTACAACACTAATTAAATGTCTCTTCAGTCTCTCCAGAGTATTTCACGTTTTCTCTATCTGCAGCTTATTCCAACGTCAGAAAGATATGCAATTTCAGAAAAATCAGACAACGCATCAGATAACCAAGCCTAGATTTAGTCACCTGATTTGAAAATTTTGGAAAAGGAAGCTTCTCAACCGCAAACGCTGGGTCCAGGTTGAAACAAAGGCACAATTCAGGAGCAAAACTCCATTTACTTAATGCCTCCCACTTCAGACTTACACCGTCAGCCACACATTCTCACACGTGTAAAAAGAGATCCAATGTTGATAGAGTATGAAACGTAAAGTTAGATGAAGCCTGTCAAACACCATATTTTGGAGACCTTTTCCCCTCACAAGAATAGAGTGATTGTACAGCTGGGTTTTGAAATACTAGTAGAAGGCACATTGAATCCCACAGATAAGTTATCCTTAATTAAGCAGCACAAACCTGTGATGGCCTGGTTGATAAATCATAGAGTAAGCGATGGCAACTACATCAGCAGCAGAACATCTTAGATTGCTGGATGTGATCAGCATATGGAGGCAAACAAGAACATCTCGCACATGGAAGATGAGAGAGAGTTACCCAGCATTGCTGCTCTTTAGGAGCAGTGGCTCCACACAGAGCACAGCTGATCAGGAAGACCCAACAATGCCAAAAGTAAATGTTAAAAACAATTCATGCAATGTATTGCATGTTAACGAATACTAAAAGCCAACACTGTAATACATAACTACCCTGGAGACAATTTTGACAAACTATGCATGGCCTGAGGCCAGAAAAGACTGAATTGCAAAGGAAATTCCCATTGTCCAAGAAAACGTAAATGGAACAAGCTACGAAGAGCTCTGATAAGTGAAGCACATTTATTTCCACTAATAAAACAAAACAATATTTATTTTTTGAAAACAAAGTTCATTCATTTTTGGCAGTATATATGTTGCTAATACAACTTCACTAGCCTAACTGCCGATTTCCTGAAGAATTTGACAACTGAGCAGGATATAAGATCAAACCTCTGAGGAAAAATCCAGAGCCAACAGGCTCATAAACTAGCTTTTATGTTTGGACATGCAAATTAAAGTTCTCACTCCAAATCACTGACTGTGCCACTGAACACGAACTAGGCTGAATATTCACACAGCAGATGAGACCAGTAAAACTTGAGTTGTTTATAAAAACAAACTACAAACATTCAGCAGACCTAGGAAGAGTCATTTATACGGCCTTAGTAAACAACATTCCATTTTAAAAGGCTTCATGCTTTAAAAATAATGGTAGTACATTTCGAAGCTCTAAAGATGCGTAGGAATTTCAAACTGAAGATCAGGTGCTTCAGACATTTTTCTTATTTTCAAGAAGAACAGCTACGCACCTACGGAAGAGTTTAGTTTAAGATGCAACTTTAATTATAGTCATAATTCATACCCACAGCAAAAAGCTATCAGTTTCTGACTCCACAGATCAGAGGTGGACATCTAAGGTTTTTACTTATAATAAATGGCAGGAGCTGGATTCAAAAACAAGAGGTTTTAAGCCTGGCTTTAAGATGAACTGAACTTGTGATATACAATGTGATTCAAACTATTTTGTAGGGTTCACAGGAATACAAAGGGCAGACAATTTATTTTTGCAGCGGACCTCTTCCTCCCATCCCAAACACATCCCTGTGAGTAATAAATGTGAAAATAGACTGGGGCAGATTGAGAATCTACAACCAGTGCCTGTAACCACAACACACAGCAGCAAAACATAAGACGATGGCCTCGTGGTCAAAACAGATGGGTAGAGAATATTGAGAAACTGTAGCTATTCCTTTATTCCAAAGAAAGAAAATGAGTTCATGCTACTTTTAACGTAGGCCAGGAATCTGATGTCAACACAGAGCTAGTATCAGTCCTGTTCCTAATGATTAGCTACTTGTTTAAATCAATGAAAAGATGTTGATTTACAGGAGCTGATGACCTGGTATTGACCTTGTAATGGAAAAGCACAAACAAGACAGGACCTATTGTGATCCCCACACCAGGTTTATAATTACTCAATTTCAGTAAGACGCTGACATGAATACACAGACAGTATATTCAAGCTAATGTTAGAATAAGAAGAACACTCTCACTTGATGCTCTTTACTTTGCCAGAAGTTAAATATATCTTTGTGATTGCAGACATAAGCACACTTGCTCCAGACCTGATAAATGGTATGGTGGTTTTCCAAATCAACTGGGACAAGTCAGGTGACAAATGATTTCCATTAGCTTTAGCAGAATGGAAACAAAACAGATCAATACAAATGATTTGCAGCAAGTTCAGATCATAAATTTCCTTCTCCCCACTTCCATCATTTTAAAATAGAAGCTTTTTCCCCCCTACAGTATGAAAAAAAGCAATAGCGATCCAGAGATTTGATCATTTCAGTTACAACAAGCTGCTCATGATTTCAGCTTGGATTGCTTTTTAATCAAGCAGTAATTTTATTTGGGGATGCATATTATTTTAAAAGATAGCAAACAATAAAAATGGTAATGACCAGAGTTTTGGAAAATGAATTGGATCCTACTATATAAATGCCCACACTGTCCTAAATTCTTCCTTTACGGTAGTAAAATTACCTGCTAGTTTGCTTATGCCTTTCCTCATTTGTCTATGAGGGTTTCCAAACCCTGCTGTAGTTTTTTTGGGGCCCACCAATTCTTAAATCTTTGAGATCAATAAATAAAAGCAACAGCTTTTAAGCATATACAGCATGAACTAGCTTGCTCATTCTTTCCCCATTCTTTGTAGCTAGCTAAATTAATTCCGATTTAAAAAAATACCTCCTGTTTAACAAACTGTAGTCCAACACGTACCCTTCTACTGCATATTGAGGAGGGATACACAATGATTTATGAGTCTGCTACTATGACAATGTCATCTATACTAATCCAAAAAGATGTTCATAAACAAGTGAAATGGGAAAAACATGAATTCCTTCCGAACAGGCTCAGGGCACCCTCCTTCAGAGATACACAGTACACTTCTACAAGAACATATTTTGGGAAAATTCCTTTGTAATATTATTTAACGTAGAGTTTAATGTGTTAAACTAATATGCTGAGATACTAAACTATAGATGCTTGGCATCTGCAGTTGCATTCTCTCTAAATAAGTGTACACAGCTATAAATTTATACTTACCAGCATAAATGATGCCTACTTAACCAGCACTGGTGCTGGGCTCACCATCCTGTAATACCTAATTGCACTGGTTAACTCTTAATATTAAAGGAAAAAAGGAAGATAAGCTTCCCAAACAATTAAATAGTCTTTCTTTGCAGTTTAAGAGTCTTCCGCTCTTATCACTAAAAATGGAAAAGAGGATAAAACAGAACAAGACAGACTCTTCCATACTGATACATTAATAATACCTTATTGAAACACCTCTCCTCAAGACAGAGGGGAAGGTGCAGGCTGGGACTGCCTCCTGAGAGTGCTACAGGGCACCCCCACCTCTCACCTGTTGAGCAGTCCCACAACAGGCTGCTGGAAGAACACAGACCTCGCCCCAGTCCACAACAACCCCAATTTCAGTTTTGTACTTGACAATGTAAGACAACTGCTACACATTACAAAAGGATTCAGCCCTGAGTTGGGATCCTATTTCCAGAAACATGGTTTAAGAAAAATGGTGCACTAAATCAAAACAGCATCGTGGATTACAAGATAAAGCAAGCACCAGTCTATTTGTATATATTAAATTTCCTCTAGAGAAATAAGTAACTTCATTTATGAAGAAGAAAATACCACCAGAGCATGATTTTATTGTTTGTTTAAATAAAACAGAGCTGTCTGGGAGCTAATTAGGATAAAATAGCCTCTCTTAGAAAGCTGGAATAAAAATCCTTAAGGAAAGACGTGATTTTCTTTACTTGAGACAGGACAGAATTTTAACAACAGTGCAGGATGGTCTATGTTGCAAATTACTCTAAGTACTGAGGAGCATTTCTCCATAAACACAAAAAAAAACAAAGTTCACAGATACATCACATGATAAATATTAAGCAGCTGTTGCTCTTAAAAATAATATTGTTATAAATGGTTCAGGATTCAAATTAGGATTAAATAAAAAAATAGGATTTATTGAAAGAATATAAAGGAATAGAGGTAAGCAAACAGCGCTGGGTGCACCGGGAGTCTCCGCTCCACCAGGACGCACACCAATTACATCAAGCAACTGATTTTTATGCTCCTAGACTAATACATATTCATTACTACTTCTAAAAAAAATAGATTATTAAAATTAGCTTCCGGGGTGCAGTCCCTCCTACTGGAGCATGCGCAGTCTCCTCTGGGGTCTCTTCTGGGGGTCTCTAGGGGTCTTCCATGCTGAAGGCTCGCAGTCTTCCTCTTCCCCTTTGTACTTACTGGGCACCATCCCAAGTTTACGGAACACCTTCTTCAAAACACCTTCTTCAAATCTTGTCTCCCAGCCGCCTTTCAGCTTCTTTCTCGGCCCCCCCCCCTAACCAGATACCAAAGATCCACATAGTATCCCATAACAGTCACTAGTTGTTATCAGTTGTTCTGAAACTCCCAGACACACGGGTAATTAAAACATTCTTCCCCAGCCATTCACAGACACATCTATAGCAGTGTTAGAAATAGAAGTCCAGAATAACAAAAGCAAACAGGTTCATAAATTTAAGAAGTGATAAATTGGCTAGAATGAGGAATGAGGGGGAGACTGGGACACACTGCAGCTGTGGTTCAAGCATTGAATTGCCAGTGCAGGGCCCAGAGGCAGACAGGATTCAAACATTTCAAACAGAATTGTTCTTTATGGACACGAATTGTTAAAACATTCCTCTCATTAGTATGATTTAATTCGAAGAAGGTAGAATGAGAACGTTTTTTAGCACAAGTTCTTGGTGAAATTATGAGATTTACCATTAAAGTTGGATTTCAGCTCTCTCCCTCTCTCTAGCACATGTATATATACACACAGACACACCTGACTTCCCAAGGTTTCTCACAAATTCTGTGCTTTTTTGCATATACGATTTTTCCAATGTAAAGACTGAAGACAGAAGTACAAGCTCCGTAGCCCATATGCTCAGGAGCAAACTTAAGTGAATACGTACGTACACAGGAAACCAGTTTGGGAAATTTTAGACTACATTTCAAAATGGGTTATACACACACCTCTGCCACAGGCTGCCAAACTATCACAGTCATGTCACTGACTCTCTGTGGCTCCATCCTCTGAGAGGTTCCATGTAACAGTCCCAGTGCAGGCATCCCCCAAACACAATGCAGCCAGGCAGATTACAGTCAGTTTTTCAATCTGTCAGGAAGTACGGACTACAGTGGAGGGTGGGAAGCCATTACTAGTTGTCTATCTGTATTATTTTAGTTCTTCGCTTCCCACGCACATTCATCCCTCATGCCCTACTTGCTCAATCCAATTCATTTTGTACTACTTTAAACCAAAGGCTCAGATTTCTCATTCATGAAGACATCCAGGTAACAGAAATTCAGTGTTTTTCTTCCTCCTCAGCAGGTACATATTGAAAAAGCAAATTAACCCAAATAACTTCACAGCTTATTTCATCAGTTGGTTTAACATCTAGGAACAAGGACATGAAATCAGTTGTGAAAATATCAGTTCACTGTAACACACCAAGCTAGGAAGACGCAGTAAAATCCAGCCAGAATTAGTGTTTCCGAGGTAGGGACTGTATTTGCTCAAAACTTAACAGGTCAGGAATAAGATAACGAATTATATCATGTATATTTACACGTAAATAACTGCAGTGCCTATACCAGCAGGGAGTTAGTTATGAAGCCTCACAGTGGAACCGTAGTATTTTTCTGCTACAAGAAAAACTTTCACTGACAAAACGCGGTAGAAAGGACTGCAAGATGCTGTCTGTCAGCTTTTCTAAAAGCCTCCATTAGGTTTCCAGTGTCTCAGGCAGAAAGTAAGAGAAAAATCGCAGGAAGAGATGCAGCCTCTAAAATGGTGAGCAAATGACACTTCAGGGCTACAGCTGCTTCCCTCTGCAGGGGGCAAGGACAAGAAACAAGAAGAATATTTGGCAAAGATGTTCAAAGCGGAGACAAATACATAACGTGTGATCTATGGTGCTGTGTTCTTCCCTTGAACAAATTCCATTCCCAGATGGCCTGTAAGATATTAAACTATTGCTTATGTTTGCCATTCCAGCTGGAGACTGTATATAAACAAAACCACTTCTGTAAGCCTCTTTACAGTTCAGTGGAATATTTACTCTCACTTTTAAACAAATCCTTTTTATAATACATAGATCGGTATTAGATAAATATGAAATACATGGAAATTCAAGGTTTGTCTATCTCTACACCAGAGAGTTATTAAAAAGCAAGAACTTCTCTTGATCCAGCCTCCTAAAAAGAAAAATTAAGTTTATTTTAAATGGGTACTAACTACCCTCTGAGCCTTAAATTCTAAACACTAATGCAAGAATGAAAGCAGGAACAAAGATCCAATGAACCCAGGAAGCTTCTCAGTTTGGAGCAATTTATGAAATACTTTTTTGTTGCTGTTGCTTAGTGTTTGTTCAAGTGGTTGCACCTAAAAGGAAAAAAAAAAAAAAAAAAAAAAAAAACACACAAAAAAAAAAACAGATTGAGAGAAATATGTCCTGCAAAAGGAAAAAAGGAATTCCCTGGATACAATACATGCATTTGTAATTCTTGGGCTTCCAATAAAGCTTCCATGCAAGCAATTACAGAGAGAAGTGATGCTGGAAGACAATGCTGAGAGCATTGAATAGATGCAGGCACAGCCAAATACTTTGAAGGGTTATAAAAGAATGCTAATAACATACTTGGAATACCAAACCCTTAGGCTAAGTGAATTAAAAGAAGCAAAAATATAAATTTAGCTCTCCGTGCCGATACTGATTTCCTGCTGGCAGGCTGGCAGCAGACCACCGCCCAGTGACAGAAGGCGGCCGGCCAAGCATCCGGCAGCTGCCCACTTTGTGGGGAGAGTGGGAGTGCAAAAGCAGCACAGACTGTGGGAACAAAGATCCTTGCACAAATTATCAAGTGTACATCAGCTGATTTATGATGTCATGTTTAAAACAAGTTAACATTAGAGTTGATCTAATTTACTTAATTTTGCTTATTCCTACAAACTTTATGGTGAGTAAAAATTGTTACGTACTGGTATGTAAGAATGTCTGTACTTCAGGATGTACTTGCCCCAGGTTTTATCAACCCTACCTCCTTTTCCTCCACGTACCTAGGTCCCTCATTAGCAAGTAGACCTGTAAGGCTAAATCTAAACTGAAGACAAACCAAAGTCAACAGAAATCATTTCCAGTGGCTTTGTGTAGGCTTGAGACCTGTTTAAAAATAGGAAGATCCTTCCAACTGTAATGGAAAGTCCGCCCTATTAAGTGTGGTCCTGGTCCCTATCACCTGGATAGTTATAAGGTATTAACTGTACAAACTAGGCCTTCTAGAGAACATGATTAACATTTCTGTGCTGTAACCTTTGAGGCTCTTTTCCTTCCTGTAAGCCTCTGCTCCTGCCTTTCTGCTCTCAGGTGACCTGTCTGTTCCCTGCTGCTTTCCTTCCTCTCTCCTCTGAGTCCTCCTCCCTGTAAAGTAATTGAAGATGGGACATTTCAAGCATACTTCTTCAAGCACACTTACTTGTCGACAGAAGTTCAAAGACTATCCCCAGAATTTCTGTCCTCTTTAATAATAAATATGTGCTCAAATGAGATGGTGCACAGGGAAAGCCATGCAGCTGTGGGAGACATCCTCTCCTACCAGTGTGATGTCAGGCACACAGACAGGTCATTCCTTGGCAGGGGAAGAAATCTACTGCTATGCTAAATTGTTCCTCTATTTCCTTTTTTTTTTTTTCCTTTCTTCAGTGTTATCATGCAACAAAGTAGTTTTACAGCTGATGCAGCATCTACAGCTACCTTTACCTTAACAGCTGGGCACTTTTTTTTTTTTTTTTTTGTGGATGGATGAAGGGCCTCTTTTGCTGATTTTATTTATGCTGCTGTAAGATGGGAATAACCGCTCCTCAGCACGCTTGTAAAATGAATCACTATACCAGGGTAAATGGATAGCAAAGCTTAGTAAAATACAGGAACTATTCTACAGGTATTTTTCTTAAAGCAGCAAATCAAACAAAGGCTCCAATCAACAGGATAATCTGAACATTATGAACTGCATTTAACAGTACAGGTAGCGTCCATCCTTTATTATTTTTTTTTTTTTGACACAAGTTTGATTTTTATTTACTTGTATACAAAGCATTAACATAGTTCATGCTTCCATTTGCCTAACACCAGTTCTACCCAACCTCTACTGCCTGCTGGATATAAATACAACTCCAGGCCAATGGCTGCCTTCGTTTTACTTATACCTATAATCTGGAAGTCTTTCAGCTTCTGTTGTACTGCTAAGATGATTGAGATCAAGTACCCAGAAAGCTAAGACTGATTTTACAAGAGCACATTTATTCATTCTTTAAAATATTCTCATAACTTCACTGTACTCAACAAATTCCTGGTTCACTTTTTTTATCCAGACTTCAGCATCAGTTGCTTCTTCATCTGGACCTGTACACCTCCTGTCAGGCAGGTTTTGAGCCACGTACAGCCTAGGGACAGCAGGAATCAGACAACGTGGAGCTTTGTGCTTAGGTCTTTCTTGTAGCTCTAGCACAAGATACGCAGTTTCAAACTAACTTTACACACCAAGAAGGAAAAAAAAATAAAATAAAATCCTGCTTGTGCCTGAAAGCATTGAAAGCATTCAAATTCTTGTTGAGTATTTATGTCAATCATTAAAACGTCGTTTCCCTGTTCCAGGTTTCATTCAGACAAGGCAGGTTTCAGTGGCTATTTTGCCAAGTGTTTCACTACTGCAGCTATACAAATAACCCGAAGGAAGCAGCACAGGAGGAGTTGCTGAAGCAGCCAGATCCCCGACAGGTCAGTGCCAAATTGCTGCCATTGCAGTCACCCACCTCCCGGGACTCTAGCACCTGCCATTCCTGCCCCCACCATACGGTCTCTTGGCAGGATCAGGGAACAGAAGCCCTGACCCTATTTGCAGCTCCAGGCAAAGCCATCGCAGGAGCCCACTGCAAGTTTAACGGGGGTAAGGACCCCTCTGGAGCAAGGAGCTGCAGCAGGCACACGCCAGCAGCTAAGAGAAAGGAAGCACCCCCTGCCCTATCCTGCAGACCCCTAAGCTACAGGGAAGACACAAAGCCCCAAACTACTAAAACAATACAGAAAGGCGACAGAACAAATAAAGGCAGAAAACCCCTCCATTTTATGCCAAGCCCCAAACAGCCCCATACCCAGCAGCACAGGCAGCCCTCTCTTAAATGAGACCCAGAGGTGAAACTGCCCTAAAGGACAGGGTGGGGGCTGTGGGCATGCAACTCCTCCACTTCCACCTGCAGACAGGGGGCCAACACCCCCACGGGTCCCTCTCTGCCCCCAGGCTTTGGTTCCTTCAGCTGTGCCGCTGCCTTCTATATCCTGGAAAGCCATTGCTTTTTGACTATGTCTTAAAGCACACACAAACAAAACCAAAGTGTCCCAATCTCCCTCTAAAACAAGGATGTGCAGCATTCAGCTGAAACAACAGCACTTTGTTTTGTTAACTATACATTTTAGCTTAGGCTGTTTAGGGTTTCTGGAAGGAACCCATATTAGTACAATTACGCCACAAATCACTCCCACTGATTAACCTGACAACTGAATTAAAGGGCTGCTCTATTTCGAGGCTGAATGTAACAGAATCTGTGGTTGATGATTTGCCAAAATCAAAACATCCCAGGCAACACCCTTCTGATCACAACTAGGGATGAAAAAGCCAGGTAGCTCTACTGATCCACGCGAGACCTTACTGCCAGGACAGTACTCAAGTCCCTCGACACCCAATTCTTGCATGCACTGTGTGTAGATACTGCTTTGCTTAGTGTCAGCAGGCTCAGCATCACAGGCCAAAATTAGTTCCCAAGACACATATACTAAGATCCAGGAATAACAGCAGCTGTCATACTGCTTTCATTTCCCAATGAATCCCAGTTTTTGTTAACAGTACTTCTGATTAAGACTAAATACTACGTCTGCTTTGATAGCAATACCTAGTTATAACTAACAAAGTGCCTTAATGTGGAAGTGAGAGAAGAAGGGAATGGGACAAACTGCTTGTGTTTTGGCAATGCAGGCAATTTAATGCGAACTGCTTCCTCGCAGCATTAGCCATACCCTTAAAGCCAAGGCTGCCAGTATTATTCCTTGAATAAAAAGCAGTCAGCTTGATCACTGAGCAGACTGGTTGTTCTGAGAATAGGAAGCAGCAAAGTTGGGTACTTAGGAATTCTTATCTGCAGAAACTATTAACTGAGCATAAATCTGCCATAAAACTTTTGGCTGTGGATGCAGGCTCCTGGAAAACACAGCAAGCCTAGAGCACATTTTCCCCCACAGGGAGCCATTCCCCTGGCAGCAACATGCAGCCGTGCTTTCCTTGGCTCACATTGTCCCGGCAGAGACAGAGACCTTTAATTTGTGATGCTGCTCTGTGTATAGAGGAGCCACTGCGGAGCACTTACACCACTTGAGGAAGGTGCTTACGCTGTGTTATGCCATGCTGCTGTTTGTGATGCACAGAATTTGTCTGTTGTTCCCCCCCGTCCATGCACCAGCAGCTGGAAAGGTCAAGAGCACCCGTGTCATCCCATGTCGTTTGCATTTGCTGGTAATAAAGCTGTGTAACTCGCTGTCTGGCTGCTCCATTTCTACACAGCCCATTCTGTAAACAGCAACATTCAACAGTCAGCTTTCACATCAGCAAGTCCAGTCATGGAAATTTCACTGCTATCCAGAGATGCTATCACATATTTTGAGAAGTCATAATATCATCTGACTAATGCTCTAGGATTTGATTCTCCTCTCACTGGCATCATGAATGAAGAATAAATTGGCATATGCCAGACAAGTTATAAACAAACAAATCCACAACTAAATGTCAGAAATAAGTCAGCAAAAACACTCATAAGAAATCAGGCAATGGAGATACTGAACCACGAGAACTTAGTTCTGGTCCAAAGTCAGAAGTATCACTTCTGGTTACTCCCTAAGTCTCCATCTTGATGCAATTATTGCTTTTAAGTGCTTAAGGAGCGTTCTCAAAATTTAAGTCCAGATTAAAATGCCTTTTTTTTCAAGTTTACCCTGCTGAGGTCACTAAAGCCTCTTTAGAATGATGACAGTGAGGTTATCTTTTGTTGTTGTTTTTGCCTATTGAGAGTAGAGCAGCTAACATCTGTAAACGAAACTAAATATACATCCATCCTTATTGTAGTAGGATTTGGAGTCTGAGTGCAGAAGAAAACCACTGGATCCCTCCACTTGGTAAATTCCTAGCAAGCCCTAAACTCCATTCCAAATCCCAGAGCACTCAGACAAAACACTGTAAGGTTAAAAGATGCAAAAACCCATGCATTTCTTTTACTTTCTTTCAGACAAAGGGCGAAAATGGAACGCTCACCGTAGCATATTATTCCACCCATTTTTAGAAAGCAGAGTGAAGTTGAAAATATACCCATCTAAATCCTGGAGGGTGAGGGGCAACCAAAACACTAAGGTTTGAAAACCTGTGCTAATTTACCAGGTAAGTACTATAAACTTATCTGTGTTTGTTTTTTTCACTGAGGTTTTGGCAATGGAAGAACCGAAGTTCAGTCCTTGGCCATGGCCAGACCTTGATCCTCTGTCACCCGCCTGCAGTCACAGCAGCCTGCAGCACAGCACATCTTCTGATGCTAGATGGCATGTGAACCTCCAGACACTCCAACTAGCTACTTTAGGACAAACATCTTTAATGCATTCACTTGCAAATTAGGCTCAAGCACACCAACATTTCCAGAGCACTCCAAGACCAAATACAACCTCCAGGGCTACTGTTTTTACAAGGATGTGCCTAGCAGCTTTCCGCTACCTTTTGTATTTCACATTAGATAACCATCACTCAAATTTACTGCACTTCTAACATATAAAATGATTCTCATCTTTGCCTACTGTATTCATATTTAGAACTATACAACATTACAAATGAACAATAAAGATCCATTAAAACAGAACCAAGCGTTTTACGGAAAACAAAACAAAACAAAACAAACTCTTTTCATGTTTTAACAAGAACTTATCTGCAGATAAGGAAGTCTATTTTTAAATAGTTTCTTAATTAGCATTTCTCATCTGATATTCCTGAAATAGAAGTTAGCTTCACATTTTATAAACAGAAGAAAGCCAAAAACAGCAGAGTGAGTTCTACTGAGACCATGTCAGGCTCATATGTACAAAGCAAGGGCCCACCTCCACTGGATCCTACCATTTCCTCTGAGGGCTATAACGTTATAATTAAATATGAATTACGTCTGCTTAAATTGACATTTCTTTGTCATGTCAAGGAAAATAGTACTCCAGAGTCATCCTGAAGAGCAGAAGGCAAGAGCTACGTGCAAATCAATGTCTACGTGGTATCATCTTTGAAAACAGCTTTAAAAAACAAACCAGACATGATCCTCTGAGCAATCCAGCACTGATGATCCAGGTACAGTCTAAACAGAGCACTTGTGCAGACCATGTCCCATAGCAGAAGGCCACGCACTCTCCCATTAATGACAACATGATACCGATAGCCTTTTTTATGGCTCTGTGTCCATAAACATCTGAATAAATTTAACAGCTGCCAGGTCATACAGAAGCTGTAAGATGATACATCTTCATTCGCATAGCACCACCACACCTTTAAGAGCAGAATCCCGGATCTCAGTACCGATAAAGGTCTGGTTACTTCACCGACCCACAAAGTTAGGCTACAGATCACTTTAAGACTCCATACTGCACGATGTTTTGCTGAACTGGAGCATGTGTGTAGAAGTTAACTTTGTGATACAAGCAATGCTATCCAGAAATGTTTAGCAGAGAAAGATGATTGTGCTTTGTCACTTACATTCCCAATGGGTGTGAAAAAGCAACATCTGTTGAGAGACGGCTTCCACTCATTTGGTACCGAAATCAACAGTGCTTGGATCCCCCTCTCCTCACCCCAAGCACAAATGCTATTTGAAGAATTCATTTATTTCTACCATCCCTGAAAAAAACTGCTCTCCTTCAAAGCAACAAACCCTAACACTTAGATAAACAGATGTTATACCCATCATACAAAGTTGCAATTAGAAAGAAAAAAAAATAATTCTGGTCTATTAACATTTGTAGAATCAAAACACAGTTCACAAAATATATGTTCAAGCCCAGGTCTGCAGATTGCTAAACTTGACTTTTAATTTGAGGAGAAATAGCAAAATTCTTATCAAATTGCTATAGATGCTTGAAGGTTAAACTAATGGAATTATAATTTACAGATTTTAGCACACAACCACCACTGGATTGCTGCAGAAATTTGATAAGGCCCTTATCTTTCAAACTGACCACACTACAAGATGTACAAATCATATGCTATTATCCTTTAGTTCCCCTTCTTCTGGGAGAAAGGCCAGAGTGCCTGCATTCAATATGGATGAAGGCAGTACAAGATGTCTCCACCATTTTAAATTCCGGCTGCAGTAGATTCAGCATAGAATATGGTGAAACTGAAGTTGGGGGGGATTATTCCCCTTTTTTTTGTTTGTTTTGTTTTGGCATTATTGTTGTAAAAGCAAACCCATCTACTCCATTACCAACAGCCCCCTCCCACTGCTCCTCAAGGTGACGTGTTGTAACTCAGAAGGAGCATCCTAGACCAGAGCAGCAGCTTCATGTCATATTTCAAGTCATTTTGATTCCTTTCTATTCTGTCAAAAAATTAATCTGCAAGATTCACACGCACACACACACACACTCACACAGACACACCTCATCATACTTTGCAGAGCACATTTCAGACATTCAAGCTGTGGGACTACGCAGCTTCTCTTATTTACAGTAACTCTGCACTAAAAGAGAGCCCACTCACATTCACCAATTACTGCTCTTAGTTGATTCTATTAGTTTCTAAGAAAGCAGTTGAATTTGTTTGACTCCTGCCTAAGACTGTTAAAGATATGAGATGGAAATATACAATATTTATTACTTCCACTATTCTGTAAGAGCATAATGGACTAGAAACCGTTTCCTTGATTCTCAGTGCACTGGTCTTCATTCATTTGTACTGAAAAATAAATCAAACGCTGATACATCATGACTGGAGTATTTTGTATCGTCTGTAGTGAGATAAATAACTAAACATGCAGAGCAAGAGAAATACAACTATAACATGCTTAGTTCTGTGGGTTGTTTGTTTGTTTGTTTAAGTATATCTGCTTTAGTACAACCCAAAAAGAAAAGAGAACTGTAATAGAATACAGCAAACTGTTAGCCTAAACAAAGCACTGAGCAGAAACGTAAAAATACTCAAATGGCAATTACACAATCTGATAATCTGAAGTAGTTCTCCTGACTTAAGTACAGAAAACCATTTTCCTTTGGCTGTCTCCAGGAAGATAATTTATTTCAGTAGTGACCTGCACCTGTAATGTTATTATTCTCCAATATACAAGTTCTTCTTTCCCTTTTCCATTTATTTACATAGCATCTGCACATGAAACACTCCCATACACTTCAGTCAGCATGAATCATCGTTACATTTTAGTAATGGACACGCTATATCCTACCTGCTTAGCAGCAGACCATACAAGACTCACTTAAAGCAATAAATGCAGGTAGACAGTAAATGTAAATATTTCACTTAGTTAATATATATATACACACATAGCTTCTAAATGTTTCCTGTGTAGTCCTTAGGTGTTTCTTTTATCTGTGCTTTACATGACTACTAGGCCTTCACGATTAACATAGATTGTTGTTATATTCCAAATATTCATGTATACGAAACTGTCTGTGCTGCCATACAAAACTGCTTTAGTAATTCGCCTCTCTCCCTGTATCCAAAGTATTTGCATTATGGAAGCATCTACCCCCTTCTCCTTGCTCTGAATATCACCATTCTCAAGTTTTTTTCAAATTCAGCACTTCCTCTCTTTACACCTTGGTTTAAGGACATGAAGTCGACAAACCCAACCCACAACTCACGGTGCGGATCGGTTAAGAGTGCAATCAAATGAGCGTAGACCCGGTGGCACGATTCAGTGCATGAGCTCCCAACAGGCCACACAATCAATAAAGCAGCTTCCATACAGCCTCACGCCAGAATTACCAAGCCCTATTTTACCAAGCAGATTAGCTCAGTTGCAGTAATACAGTGACATTATTATAATGTGTTCCACTCTGCAGCTAGCCCGGTGTCCGCCAGCTTTATGTCTGTCCAATACTCCAGTGCATAGTAAAAATACACATACATTTGCTTAAATTTTACAGCTCATGCTGAATCTTGAATTTTCAAGGCACCTGGAAGTCAAGTAGTAATGTGGTCAAGACATAGGTTTAAAAAGAAAAAGAGTCATGCCCTTTTTCTCATACAGATCCACCACGAATGCCTCAGAACACTTCCTCCTGCAACTTACCATCATCTTTTTTCTTCTCACCACCCTGCCACTGAGACTACACTTATAAAAGTACTTTATCATGTTTTGGTTTAAGAGTTTTTTTCCATGAAAAATCTCTGTGTAATAGAGCATTCCATCACGAGGCCCACGGCACATAGCCAGGTCTCTGAAAGGGAGTTTGATGATAGATAAAGGTAATTATAGTGTAACATTTGCCATACTACAATTTAAGGCTATGTCAGCAGTTTCTCTGCTTTAAGAGGCTTATAACTCTATGAGAGCCTCTGGCCTGAAACTTGATAAATACATCTACTGAAAAATAATCTGAAATGTGGAGTCAATGAGATGCCTGGAATTGAAAAACACTAATGCCAAAAGTAGTCTTGGAGTGGTAGTGGATGGAAGATGAGATATGGGTTGCAAAGAGATCTGATTTCAGTAGATAAGAAAGGCTAATGGGCATGTGAAAGGAAGCCAAAAGAATTTTAGTAAATAAGACAGGTAAGGGACGTGTGCTATATCTTCCGCTACCTATTGTGCAAAGAAACTGAGGCAGGAAATTCTGAGATTCCTCACGAAAAACAGTTCCTGATAGAAAACAGGAAACACATTTCAAGAAGCAGCTGAAACCAAATCTGCAGTTTAAGCAGAAGCTGAGAAGGTTATGAGTCTGCGCTGAGACGAGAGGTCAACTAGTGAGTCTTCCTCGTCACCACTGATCTTCATCCCCACAACCCCCAGCGACCACTACGAGAAAACACTGCACAAGCGTGGATAAGAGGAATCTATGAAAATGACTCCCTGGACCTAATTTTAATAAAAAGTGGGGATAGGTCATGCATATGTATAGGCATACCGAGAAACTTCATGCATATGTAACTCTTCACCACATATAACCAAGGCAAGTGCTGCGTTGGGGTGTGCACGATTTTGGTGGGACTACTCCGTGTGCCGTGCAGTGCTGAATAAACATAGCTACTTTACAATCTTACTCACTGTGGAGTTTGCTTTGTGCACGTCACCAGACAGCTCAGGTCCAGGAGTCCTGCAGACACATCAGTTGGGTGATGCACACCTGAGCCAGTATTTCACTGCTGAAAAGCTCAGGAAAAGCATTCAGATGCCATATTCTCCAGTATTTGCCACAGCCTAAGGATGGCTTGGTTTGCTCGACACAGCTTAACTGCAAGTCCAGATCCTACTTCCAGATTGGAGCCTCTTCCAATCCTACAGCATCCCATGGAGTGGGGCAGAAGACAAGAGCCATGACAGCCCTCTTCCCCCTCAGGCTTTGATTTCTGTAATGTGCCTTTTACAAGAACAGCATAAAATTTCACCAGCTGTGTTTGAAACGTAGAAGAATTTCACATAGCCATAAAACAGTCTTTTACTAGTGTCTGTCCTCATCTGTTACAAAACGTTATCATCTCCTTTACAGAGGAGTGAAGGAGAAGTGAGGAAAAACACCACTCATGTCCATAAAGTTACACTACTATTTTAAAAGTTAGAGACTAATACAATGTTTAGCATTTCTTCAAAAAGTCACCACAAACAGCACGAACACATCACCTACCTACTTACACTGTAAAACAAAGTGAAAACTCATATCCTGATAAATCCCACCAATACCTCCCAACCATAAATCCTTAAAGAGCTATCTCTGTTATTTAGCAAACACTGTAAAACCACAACCTGGCACTGGCCTGGAGTCTGTTCATAAAAGTGGTATCAGTGGGTAACATTTCCTCTTCAGTGGAAAGCTGCAGGATGCATACAGAGCAGGTAACTCCACATTGCTCCTCTCGCGGTACCTTCTGGAGAATGGTCACCTCGGATTAGGTCTGGCCCCAGGTGTGCAGACAGGGGAAACAGTAGACATATACCCTCTGCTACCGGTTCACAGATGATAAAAATCTAAGCACTGTAAATGTGGGGTTTTAGCAGAAGCCATCCTACAGACGATGCATAGGATGTAAAGCGTCTCCCATTAACACCCACATGTTGCCAACCGACACAATTGCTTGACCAAGAAAATCCAGGAAAAATAAAGGGCAACATACAAATTAGGTTACATCGTACTTGAGAGACTGAAACTCTCAAGGGGAAACCGCAGTAGCAGAGATCCCAGTAAGACTTCTGGATGAGAAAGACTTATCTGGCTTGGGAGATTTATAGAGAATGAAGCAAAAAGGATGTGGGAACGTTTTTAAGAGCATTTCAGAAGAGCTTTTTGATATGGGTAAGCTGAAAAGGGAACCTTAAATTAATTCATTTTGGCCACTGCAGTTTGTAATCACAGAGTAAGAGAAACATAAATGAAAGTGAGAAAAGGGAAGGCTGGTTCTTTACAAGGAGATATGGATATATATTTTTTTATGATTGTCTCCATATTCCATATAGTCCATGGTGGTTTTATTAACCTGCTGCACACACGAGAATTATGTTGTAAAGTAAGGTGACACCAACTATGTATAAGGCAGGGGAAAAGCACTGTAGGAAAACTTGCTTAGACTGGAAATGAGGGCAATGCAGGATGATAAAATGGCAGTAAAAAGGAATATATTAACCAAGCTTAAATAAGAAACCAAAGTGGTAGAAAAATTATTGTAAATGAAATTATATGTCAGTAGTTAAAATCAAGTTTCTCTTTGATTCCCTTCTTTCCACTCTAAGATAGTCCACAAGTGGTCCTAATGGGACCGGATGGTGAAAAGGTCACAGGCTGCCAAAAGATCTTGTATTCTCCTCTTACAGGGTTAAAAGCAGGCAGCACTCAGCTAGTACTAAAAGACGGTTCAATTAAAATTCACAAAGTTATTGATCTTAGCCCTGCTCCAGTGGACCCTATTTCTGCGTCTAGCTCATAAACAAGATGATACAGAGAAGAACTATTGATTTTCATATGATATCTTTTTGGATGTGTTTTTTTTAGAATCTTAACATTGCATCAAGTATTCTAAAACAAATAGGCGTAGGGTGGTCACTTCTGGCAGACAGCAAAACCGATCTGCCAACCATTATAGATGGGGGAAGGCTAGATAAGTTCAACTTCAACTCAAGTTTCCCACCCAGAAACTAAAAAACAAAAAAAAAAAAATTAACTGCTTGGATTTGAGTGAAAGGTCTACAGTGAAGAAGCGTTAAAAGAAGGCACAGACAGAATAAATTTGAACAGAGTGGAAACCAGTAAGTCACACCATCACATGGACAAGACCCTCAAATGGTTTCTGCAGTTTTCAGAGCAGCTGTCCCCCAGCTTCCCCTCCAAACCCCACTGCTAGAGCAAAGCCCTCTGGCAGTCACCCCTTTGCAACACCTTTTCTTCTGTACCCAACTCAGCATTTACTACTCAAAGGAGACATCCAAAGTTCATGCAGGGCTCCACTGTGTCCACCAGGGTGGAAGTTCCTGACCTGCTGTGACAGCTTCACCACAAAATCCAGCTACAGCACTGACACACACACATCATGCTGCAGAAGGCCACTGCTGTTGTGCCCACTACCCTCAGCGCAACATCAGGTCTGTAGAGAATAAACAAAGCCAGAAGTCCATTGGCACATGAAATAAAGAATAAATTTGCTTCCAATTAAGCTTGTTATGATTTGCTAAGGACACTCTAGCAGGGCGACTCAGCCGCCTCTCAGCCTTGCCCTGGTGGCTGCTGTCGAGGTGAGGGAGAATTTCTCTCCCAAGAAGGAACTCGGCTGGCTCCGCCAGCAGCAGCTCTTGGAGCAGAGGATCAGCTGGATGGCCAAAAAGGGACTCAGCGAGGAAAGCCATTGCCACAGCAGCTCCCCTCAGGAAGCAGCATGCCCATCACCCTGACATCCCCTGGGATGAGTTTCAGGTGACAGTGCCCACAGTGTTAATATTAGCAGTGCTATCTGTCACTAGTAAAAGAGGTAGAAATGCTCTCCCCTCCTTCTTTACCAACCTTTTAGCATTTTCTCTCCTTGTTAGCCACAATGGTGCATGGACTTCCTTTCCATTTTTTAACTATTCCTGAAGTAATAAAGCATGCCCATATGGAGAAACAAGCATTTACTAGTGAAAATGAAAGAACTGAGATCTGTTCAGATCATGGGCATTAAAACTGGAGCTTTTACCGTTGCCCTCTTCCTTACAATAATTCATTTAATCACAGAGTGTGCAGCCAAGTCAGTAATTCTGTACAAATGCTGGCCTTTGCATCCACATAGTTACAACCTGATGCAAAACTTACCATTCCCAAACCTCACCTACATGAGTCACCATACATGCAACTATTTGTGATAAGCTCGATTTGTAAACATTACACGCTTTTCCTTTGAATAAAATTTTGAATAATGGACAACACGTACTGGACATATTAAGGGTAGCTAAGAAAGCAAACAGAACCATAGCACCCTGAAGAAAATAAAACTAGCATCCTACTTGGAGGAAGAAACAGAAAGTAGAAGAACATCTTATTTTAAGAATCCTTTTATCTGCAAATTGGTTTGTTCTCAAAAAAAAAAAAAAAAGTAATGAGACTACTCTGACGCCAGAATTACTGTGTGATCTGTTTTTAAGCAGAGACCACTTCAAAACATTCATTTGTTAGGGGGGGGTTGTTTAAAGCCGAGCAGGTTCATAAATGTTTTATTTTCAAGAGACTAAACCATAGCCTGTTTTGACTCCCCTTTTATGATCTTCTTAATCCATATTATTTTAAGAAATACAGAATTTGCTTGTAAATAAATGCTATGTGACAGAAACCATTCAGCTTTGCAGGAAGTCAGATGAATTTACCAAGAACAAATTGTGCCAAACCAGTGTGGGCTACTACTCCTCACCCTATTTTACCAGTGCTGACAAACAGATCGATTCTTCCAGAAAAAAAATCCAGGTTAAGCATCCTGGTAAGTGATGCTCTAGTTTCTCTTTGTGCTTTTGTAAGTACAGCATTATGCTTGCTTTCCCCTGCACCACACCTGACCACCACGGCTTCTCAAAAGTAACTGCTGAGTCCCCTCCAATTAGTTCCTTAATTAAGAGCTTCCTAGGATGAAGTTCATTAGACCCAGCTCTTTTGGGAAAAAGCCCAGAACCAGAACATTTTAACTTGCAATCGTAGCTCCTTGTTACTGAACCAGATTTAGCAAAGTTAACACATGTAGCTTGCTTTTGATATATATATATTTTTTTTAAAAAAAAAAAAGGAAGGAAAAAGAAACCCAACAGCTTTTACACTGTCATCACTAGCTTTCCTTCACTTCCAAGTAGCAAACCAATACTTTCTTGGCTGCCTCCTTACTGACAATGTAGTTTTGGAATTTATTTATATATATTTTCAAACTTTTTGCCCATTTATGTTTAATTTCATGTCTTGGCCTTTCTACTTTTATCCGTAAGTAATTGCACTAATATTTTACCAGTGTTAGTGAGCTGACCTTGTTTTCATCCTATACGCTCAGTTCCTTCACACGTTTCAAGGCAGCAGAGTGCTCATTATCTTGTCAGATTGATCTACTAACATCTCATCTTTCTTATGCATCACTTATATTTTACCAGTAGTAGTTTCTTTGAAGAGCTTTTTTTGAGCTCCTTTCTCTTTCATACCTCAAAAACCCTACACAAATTGTTTCCTGAAGCCTGCTTTATTGGCTTGGGTGAGGAGGGAATATAATTGGGTTGGGTGGGTGTTTGTTTTTTAAAATGTTGCTGTTCTCTTCCCATCTTTTCAAAAAGATAATAAATTCTGTCATTTTACAGTCGCGTGCCAGGCCAACTTCCACTTCCACATTCTCAGCCAGTTCCTCCCTTTGGTAAGAAGCTCATCTAGATGGACTCCCTATTCCAGCTGCTCCCTGCACCTTTGGCACCAAAAACACTCAGCAGGGAAATGGCAAAGCTTTACTAGAGATGCTGTGCTCAACTCTTATGTTTTCCCGTTCCTAGCACACAGCTAGATTATTTTATGCCCTGTTTCCTGTATATTGGATTATTCTCCTAGCTGTTTTTAAGAAGGTGCATCCAACTGGTCTTCATGGTTTGATTTGTAAGATTTTGCTGTTGTGACAAGGCTCCTGTGTACTGCCTAACTATTTATGTTGCAGTCACGCAAGTTACCACTTCAAGTACATCATGCTGGCAACACTCATGCGGTAAGACTTCAGTATCCTTTCATCTGTACACAGGCATGGAAGCCTTTTCCTAGATTAACTCACTCTTACCCTTCTTACCATGCTATGATTGCGAGCAGCATTCACTGTGCACAAAGTTGGGCAAATGTTTGTAAAATCTCCCATCATTGCTGTTCAAACTGGGGCTTCTGTCACACTTTTCTTTTGATCCAAGCCCTTCTTCCTGGGATAGCAAATTGGTGCACAAAATTGTTCTTTTTTCCATTTAGTTTTCACTGTTCCACCAGCTTTTTCATTACCTTTGATCCACTCTTCCACTTGTACCATTTTCAGTACTCATGACTCCCCTCTAGTATGAACCAGATATAACATAATGTGATTTCCCCCATCTCTTTGCCTTGTTTTCCATCCCCTCTTCTCCTTTTATAAGCAGCTTCATCTCAGGTGTCACAGCTGAAGTTTTTATATGAATTTTTCATATTGCATTTTCTCCCACCCATCTCCCTTGATCTCCCTTGTAATTACTGTCTTACACGTACTCTTACTCTTTTCCTTACCACCACCTTTGGCTTTTTCCCCTCCCAATTAAAGAGGGCTGAAAAAAATCTTAACACTTCACTTTCCTCTCCAACTATTTACCTTTTCCCTTTAGCCTAGGAGTCAAACTTGCATCTCACCTACAAAAGTGACCTCCAGCACAGTAAAAATGTCAGCATGTGATTTTACACTACCTTTCCCAGCGATGCACATACCTTTGCACAGGTCAGCACACTACGATGTTGCTCAGCCACCACTCCCATGTTAGACAGTCTAGACCACTTTTGGCTGACTCATCTCATGCACTTATTTTGCTGTGCACTGACTAAACAATTTAATGACCTGTGAACTAAGATGGAAGACAGTAACTAAAGATCTTATTTCTACAAATCTCCAAATATACAAGCTCTTTAACTTAAATCTGAAGAGCAGCTCCTAGCACCTGTCAGCTTATGAGGACTGTACTTCTCTAGAAGAAAAAAATAAACCCTCAAAAATTAGAAGCCTTTAAATCTTGCTTCAGGCCGAACAGTTCAATACAATATTAATATTATTTATATTGCAACCTGTGCTATTTGTCAGGATCCCAGCTTGTAAACAGGCCATATAATGTTGCTAACAAAAGAGTGACTAGTTTTTCCTCTACACTGCTCACAGTTGAGGTCACATTATTGGACAAAAGGAGACTAAGTTCTTAGAATATGGTAAAAATGGAAAAACTATTTTTCAAATGCTTGATAAAGGCCTGACTCTACAGAATGCCAGGTGCTGCTAAGAAAGCAGAAGATGTATAATAGCTGCTATTAGATTCTGTCAGTTGAAAAGTAAACACTGCTTAAGCAGCCATCCTCTGATTTCACATTGCGACTTTCAAGCTCCCTTTTGATCCACAGTCTATACTTTCTTCAGATTGCAACTTCAAAACGCATTCAAGCGCAATAAAGAAATCACTGACCTGCTCCTTCGTGCGCTCAGCAGCACACCTTCCAACATGAGGATAACATCCCCAAGAGTCATCTCATTTTAGTTTTTCCTGTTTTGTTCCTAAAATCAATACATATGTAAAAATGTTGTCTTATGGGACAAAGGGGAATAATACTATTCCAGACCATTTGGGCTACAAAAATAAGCAGCTTGATTTACAGAAAGGCAAAAATCTCAGCCCAGGAATTCAGTGACAGACCTCTAACTGATTTCAGAGTGAGGGCCAAAGTTATGCTGCAGAACTGAACGACAGCACTGTAGCTGTGAGAGACCAAATGTGGACTGAGCCTTGCATACAGGTAGGAAGCCTAAATTCCCACAGATACGGAAGAAGGCCTGCAAGCTACATGCAAGCTGTTGTCCTCTCTCCCCCTTCCCTTCTTCCTTAGGGAGCGTGAACTTCATAGCTATCCATGAGTACAGGCAAGATACAGACAGGACATTACATAGGAAAACACATATGCATCTATACATGTATATAGATGTAGTACTCTAGTTAAACCATTATCCTTAGTCACATAAGTAACTGCAGATTCTCTTCCCTATGCCATCACCCTCTTTATCGAGGCATACATATTTTCATTTTCTGCTTTTCCACCACAGCCCAGTCAATTTCATTTCACCCCCACACACATAGCCCTCTCAGCAACAGCGAATGTACTACAGTGTAGAGACTAGGGTGACATTAAAAGATTCATTCCTAACTTAATATGTAGATAAAAAACAAATCCTGAAGCTATGTTCACATGTAGCTCTGGAAGGCAGCTAACTTAATCTGAACACAGACAGGGCACAATGTCCAAATATCTCCATTTGCCTTGCTTTTGCTTTGTCATCAGGATTTTAGCTGCCTGGAGACTAGGTGTGCTGGCAGCATCACTGAGAAACAAACCTGAGGGTTCAGAGCCCACTTTCCTTTGCTGATGAAATCCAAGTCTGCACACCCCGTGCCCTGCCTTTTTTGTAGTGCTGGGACATTTCCCAGCAGAAAGGTTTGCTGTAAAGATAAAGTGGACAGCGGGGATGGCCACCTAACTTTCTGCTGTCTTGTTTTCCCTATCACTGGTTAGGGCATGTTACAGCTGCTGGAGGAGCCTCAGGACCCTAGCTGATGATATTGATAGACTGACTCATTTTCACAGTCAGTGCTGTACTACCAAAGCATTTACTATTTTTGTGTTTGTTGTTCATAATTACCGCTATAATGCTCAGCATCAGCCTTGACCTACATTCCCATTTTGCACCCATCACCTTCATATCCGAACGCACTCTCTCTTCCTGGCACTGTTGGTGCCCAGCCAGGAGAGAATCACAGCACAGGCTGCAGGATTAATCCCCAGGGACAAGAAGTGCATTTTTCTATCTTAAATGTTTCACTAACAAAGCATTTCACATGGAATTCAAGACCTCATGCTCTTTCAAATACAGATTTTGCTGGCCATTCCTCCTTAAAGCAGGAAAGTATCATATTGTTAAGCGTACTTTGAAAATACCCAAGTGTATACTTCAGGAATATAAAGCAAGGAACTACATAGGGTCACTACAGAGCTAATGTCTGCTACATTTGGAAAAAAAAAAAAAAAAAAAAAAAAGCAGCAATTAAAAACTACACATTACTGTAAATGCAAGGTTCAGCTAAGACAGAATAAAAGGAACACATCTGATGAAGAACCATGGGGATAGCCTCAACCAGTACACACTGGTACAGCTCAGCTGGCATCCAAACTACCCCACATTTCAAACTGAAATGTAATGAAATGTAACAGCATGATACAAACACAGAAAATAAAGCCATCAGTGATGTTCACATATTGCCAATGTTTATCCTTTCTACTTTCTTAGAAATACATCTCAGCCTGACCTTGAGGCACTCACTGACCGTAAGCGTGCAAATATGTCACCTTGCTGATTCGAACTATGCAGCTTAGGAACAAAAATACGATGGTATGCAGTGTAACTTGCATAAAACTTGTTATGTTTCACTGCATGACTCAGAATTGCTAGATGTGAAAGACCACTGCCACCATCTGGTGCCTTCCAAGTCCTGGATTTTTCTTTTAGTCAGAGAAGAATCCAGTCTGCCTAATTCGATATATAAAAGAGGAAAAGGGAAAGATAAGCAGTTCTGAAAAACAGAGCAGAGGGCTTTAAAAACCTTCAATGCAGCTGTTGCAAAAGGAATTTAGTACATAAAAACATGAAATCAAAACACAAATATGGGAAGCTGAGAGGGATTAAGAACGTGAAATAAGTACGTAAGGTCTTGTCAGAGAAGAAAGGATAAATCTTAGAAAAACACAGACCATGATTCAAACTGTATCTGTAAACTCAGCCTTCACAAGTTATTAACTTTTAAAAATACTTTTCCAATCATTGCTCAAAGAGGTTGGGGATCATCCAAGCAAAGCATTAACCATTTCCATCAACTTATCATACCAACAACAACAACAAAAAAATCACTTCTCAAATGTTCTTATTTTTCATCCATTATTTCTCTATAAATATGAAGTCAGATCCCAAAGCAACTCTATTTAAGAATTATTCCCAAGAATCAGATAAGCAACTATTTTAAATCAAATTTCTCTGTCCTTTCATTGATTTTACATCATACTTGGGGACATCTGGGAACACTAGAACAATCTTGCTTGTACCATTCTTGAGGTCAGGGAAAATGATGGCAATATTCATTAGTATTTCCTCCCTCACTTCTTAGACTGGGTTCTTGAAATTGGAACTATTTCATTTCTGCGCTTTTACGGGGGTCAGGTTAGCATCATTAACCTCGTGCCGAGGAAGTGCATCACAGCCCTGCCTGCGGCACAGAACGGCACTGGCAGAAAATCCTCCCCGGGGCAACTCTGCTGGGGAGGTCCGCTGACACGATCACACCAAGAGAGCCTCTGTGACCCACGGGTGCACAAGGCTAAGAAACAGCGGGTGACAAATGGCAGAGCAAAAAGCAGCAGTGAGAGATGGTCAGCACCACAGCACTGACCTGCGTGCTGCGTGGCCAGGGGAGGGCCTGTGCGTGAAGAGCCTTGAAAGCAAGCGAGTCCAAAGAGAGGGCACGAAGGACTCGGTCCTGACCTCTGCTTGATCAAGGTCTGACACCATGCTCTGAAACTCATTACTTTTTTTATTAAAGTGAGAGTCTGACTCGTACCGTGTGGACACAGCAGAAACCAAGCAATAAAAGCAAAGGCAAACAGCACAGCTCTCCGTGAGGAGCGCAGCACTGCAGGGCTCGGGGCAGCTCCATGCAGCCCTGGCTCCAGCTGGGACACAGCAGCACGTACAGCTGTGCTGAGCCCACAGCAGAGCTCCACCAGCACGGTCAGGCTGCTGTCACTGCTCCCAGGATGGCTGGCTCCACTGCCCAGAGCAGCCCAGCCCCCAAGACACTGCCTGAAATTATGCAGAGATCTCCTAATTCTCTCTCAGACAGATGCTCTGTTTCCAGCTCCAACACACTCTGCCCTTCCCGTCTTTGCCTTCAGTAGCTCACCCTGCTAAGGAACACCATGTCCACAACAGCTGTAAAATACACAGAAAGCAAATATCTGAGGTTTTGCCAGGTTAAAAACTGAAGCACAGTCTAATTCTTAGCAGGCGGTTAATGGAAAATACAAAACTAAACAGTAGACATTGATCGTGTAGCAGGGCAGGCAAATCTGAGAAGGTGTACATGCACAGCCCTATCTGACACAGGTAAAAACTTTGGGCACTCTAACATTCAAAGCACAGATATATCCATGTTTCCATCTTCCCTTGAATTGATAATTGCTCACACTGCAGCCTCCAGAGCCCTCAGCATGACATACACCTCTTCCTAGACAAAAATGTCCCCAGCTCCCAGAGATGCACCCCTATTCGATTACCAAGGGTTTGTTTGCAAAGCCATCAATCCACGGGACCTCCTTACAGTTGGGATTTTGTCATTCCAGCTCTACTCTTCAAACCTTCCCTGAGGCAGGCTGAGATGGTCTGTCACTGAAGCAATAAGGATGAATTACTGGGTGGAAGTTGCCAATATGGCTTTGCATTAATTATTTCATAATTACAGCAAAATATTTCCTATATTCATAACTTAGTAAATTACTAATTTAGGCACACATTAGTCTGAAGATTATGATTCACGCAGCAGCCTGCATGCTGTAGCATTTAATCACATCTCAAAAGTTAAGACACCTGTCCACAGAAGATTACAAGAGTAACATCTAAACTTCAACAAGTTTATAGCTAAGTAGCACAATTAATCAGCGCTCTTATCAGAACAGTTTGATTTATCTTTGTCATCTCTGCTTAGCAGTTATTTAATTGTTTTCCACTCCTAGCTTCTCAGTGGTCCATCTTCGTTAAAAGAATGGTTTATGTAAGCAGCTTTCCAGAACAACTGTGTTTTGTTGTTGTGTTTTTTAAACAAAGCCTAAATTTAGACATTAATCAGTGAAGATTCACATACACAATATATACTGTAAGTGCTATGTCACAATAACTATATCTGATTTTAATCCAAGGGAATACGGCTTTCATTGATATGCAGATTTAAAAGACGGTCAGAAGCAGTACTCATTTACATCACTCGGTACTGGTTATCCATATTGTCAAACAGACTTGCAGAAAATCTGAACAGCTCAAGTAGAAGGAAACGTTCGGGGTCCACCAGAGTTAGATTTGAAGCCTAATGCAGTAACTTGCAGGTCCTTCCCCTCCCGATGCCTTTGAGGTGCTTTGTCACCTATCAGCAGGTAGGGAAGTTTGCTGTAGTTAGAGAAGTCACAGCTCCATAACATTTATAGGCTTATGTTAGCATTTATGGCCCAGTTGCCCACAGCATGATCCAAGAGCCAGAGGCAATCCTTCCAGCCTGTAGGGGTTTTGATTTGCCTTTTTTGTTTGTTTAAAACAAAGAAAACAACTCTTACGTAGTAGTTTATCAGTAGAAAGTTTTTCCCTGTGTCTGCCCAGATCTTTCCTGCATTAACTCCAGCTCATTGCTTTGTGGCCCCAGACAAGGGAAGCCAATCATTTCCCTCGGCTCCGCAAATGTTGTACTTTCATCTGAAAGCTGTTGTCACCTCCTACCTCCCCCTTAATTTTACCTCTGCAAGCCTATGCAATCACAGGTCTTGCAAATCCTCCAGGATCATTGCTCCTCCACCTGTGATCACCCTTCATTTTCCACCACACTACCTCTGCCTGGCTTGCTACGTGCTGTAGGACCAGAGCCTGAACCAGTTGCAACACTCCAGCTGCACCTGGCAGCATTATAAGAAAAGATGGAGGATGATTCCTCCTTTTTTTCCTGCAGAAAAAAATATATAAATACGTATTCTACCTCATATATCCTAGCACAATGTTAGTATTTTTCACAACAGCTTGACATGGTTGACATTTAAGGTTCAATGGCACTGAGCATAGTAAATCCCAGTATCCTTTTCTGAAGAGCTGTTCTGGAATGTGTAGGTGATGTTCTTACACTCGCACCTGTTGAAATGCTGAATCTGCTACACCAGAAAAATTTGCATGCTACTCTTTCAAGCCTTTCTGTAATTTGTCCAGTTCCTTTGGAATTCTCTTCCCTCCCAGTTTGGTATGATATGCTAATTTAGTACGTACACTCCCAAGTCTTTCATTCAATCATCCACTAAAAAATAAACAAGCTAGCAAATAAAAACAAAAAGCCCACTGAGCAGTACCAGGACAGACTGCTGAGGAACTCCAGTCACTACATCCTTCTTCTTTCACAGTTGGCTGCTCGCAACTATTCCCCAAATATAGTTTTCCAGCCAGTTACACACCACCAGTAGCTGTTCTTACTAACGAAGTCCCCTCACAGAACATGAAATGCAGCAGGGAGCCTCTGATTTGTCCTCATGTACAATGGCAGAGCTGCTGGAGCTGCCTCTATTACTGCCAGTTTAAGTCGGCGCCAATAGCCCATTGTGCAGTTTACCTGCAAAATGCTAAGGAGTGGAGGCAATGCAGCAGCCTGGTAAGAGCACACTCTGTCTTTACCAGGCAGAACACTTTTACAGCTTCAGTAATTGATTGCCTTTGCAACAATCACACACCGCCAGCTTCATTTTTCAGAAAAAAAACATCAGATTGGAGCAGATGGGAGCAGATCAAAACAGATTGCACAGAGCAGCCACAGCCTACCGGTGAATTGGGAATACTGAGCAAATATAAGAACCCCGCGCGCCTCGTGTCTGAACTGGAAATAGAGCTCTTTCATCGCAGCTTTGAAGTGCCGGTGTAAGTGCTCGTGTATCTGTTCTGACAGCTAAAGGCAAACTATCACCTATGCAGTAGCCTTACTTATTGGGTGAAGGCTGCAGTTACGATCAGGACTGCAGATCTGCACAAAGTCCCACAGAGATGGGTGCAGACTCGTTTGCTCATGGAAAGCAAGGAGATACCAACGTCAGGGATTTCACCACGCTGCAGCTGCTCCAGCTGCCCCCCAGTCCATCCCTCAAGGGTACCAGCATCAGGGTCCCAGAAAGTCAAGCACTCAACCACGCTCAGCAAGGCCATTCAGCCCATAACCAGCTTCTGATGGACAGACATGGAATGAATTTTCTACTTGGGAGCAGAGGCTACCGAAAGCAGTTGTGATAAGGAAAGATGAATCATTTTTAATGAAGCTTTCCACAAAGATCAAAATTTTCTGTAACAGCAAGGCAAAAGAGGAATGACGATAAAATCATTTAAGTAGTCAGCCCAATCAGAACCTCTTTATTCCTATTTTCTGCTGCATAGCTGCTGGTCACTGGCTATACACCCCTTGCCTTCTATTTCTAATGGGCAATTAAACCATTTCCATCTAAACTCTTCTTCATTTTTTTGGTTTAATTATATTGATGGAGCATTGCAGTGAGAATAGCAATGTATCAGTCAAGCTTTCCTATATTTTCACTTTGAATGATCTGGTTTGGGGTTGGGTTTTTGTTGGTTTTCTTTCACACACTTGTAGCACTGACATTTCCTTTAGCAATTAAATGCAATCAATCATTTCTTTCTTTAAATGGCAGGCCAAATATCCTATTTTCATCTCTAATTTTATACAGTTAAAAAGAATGACTTTTTTTGGCCACCAAATGATATAAGCTATAGCGTTTGGACCTGCCCTTTTTTAAAATGAAATGAATTAACGATCTGTGATTTCATTACTAGAAATAAAATATTTACTAGAGATGATCCACTTCCTAGAGAAAAAAAAAAAAATTAAAAACTATGAAATACACGGGGGGGGGGGGGGAATGCAATGGCAGGTTATCACTGAATGTACTAAACAGAAATATGATTCTATGATTCCATGATTCTATGAAATAATTAACACTTTTTGCTCTTTCTGAATAATGAACACCTTCAAAAAGAGTTACAATCGGCATGCCAGGTAGCCAGGAGATACATGCAGCAAGTAAAATACATTACACAAGTTTTCCTTTCCTCCCTGCCTCCTTGCTCTCCCCAGGCTGAGCAATTTAGGCTTTGAAGCAACTACAACACACGTGTACAGCTTCCCCTCAGTCCTTCCTATAGGCTTCTCATGCTTTCTTTAAGCCAGCAAACAAAATCTTGCATGCAGCACTTCATTTTGAAAAGGAAGCTTCCACTCATACAGAATCTAAATGGATTTTTATTGTTCTACTTCTACTGACCTGCTTTTTGATAGTTCTCATTGCACTATGAGTGCCTCTGCCAAGTATGCAATGTGGCCTGTTGATAGAAAACTTTAGATTAAATCAAACTCCACTGAGCTGGTTTTCCTCACGCTGTTGCTGTGTCTGTTCTCATCTCTGTGTCATGTGGCCAGTCACTGTGATTACCTAGCAAGAACTGCAAGGTGCATTAAATCTCATGGGGAAATGCTGACCCTTAGAAGGCCAGACAGTTGTTCTTGGGCTCAGTGTGGACATCATGGTTGCTCTTCTACCATTATTTATTTGGACCTACTGGGTCATGGTTGCTCTTCTACCATTATTTATTTGGACCTACTGGGTTTATATAAAAGTCTACCTGACAAATAAGCCTGGTACACTACTAGTGCTCCGACCCAACACTTTTCTTGCAATATGCTGTGAAAATCCCTGAGGTATGTTGTTGAAGGTAAGACAGAGTTCCCCCAAACCCTACAGGTGTCATCATTCATATCCTGCAGGGACAGAGACCTCCAAGATAGACTGCAACACTTCAGACAAGCTCTAACACCATCCTCCCTTGCCACCAAAGGAGCAGATGGGAACCTAGGATGTCTCAGGCAAGTCTCTCCAGGCCTTTCAGCACCTTATTTCCTTCCAGGAACACCTGCCTCATAACTGTCCCAGAGACTCGCCTACCAGCAGGGACAGCAAAGCAACCACCTCATATTTTTTGTATTTTCGTATTATATTAGTATTTTTTGGATTCTATTATCCATCCTGGCCAGCACAGTGCAGATACACGCAGAGCCAGAGCCACTCTGCAGCCCCAGGAGCAGCAAGGTTCCCCCAGCAGCGAGCTGCAGAGCCTGTGCTCAAATAGCAGAGCTGTGTGGCTGTGCTCACCGGGCGCTACCTACCCCTCAGTGAGCTTTGTCTTTGATGAGGAGAAGCCTCACACAAAAGGTAAAAGCAAAGCCGCAAAATGTCTTTGTTTTGTTTCCAGGGCACGTTATTAAAAAGAGTACAGCGATACCTCAAACCGAATATTTGAATCCAAACATCTTCAAAGAACTAGGCTAACAGCACTTCTTTAATTCTTTTTCATTTAAATTGAACAAAATGGTTTGCTGCATACATGCTGCTCACATCAAAAGACCATTCTTAATCCATTAATAAATAGCAGCCTAAAAGGAATCATACACAAGTAAATTTTTAATGTATTAGCCAAAACAGCAACCAGCAGATAGGAAGGACTGAACTAAGCATGTGAATTTTTCCTCACTGGTATCTTTGCAAACCATGAAAATTAATAATAGGAACAGGTACTACTAGAAAGCAGAATATTCAGGTAACTGGTGAGGCTTTTTGGACATATATATATATATTATTTTTTTCTTAAGAAATGATTTTTTATTGTTGTTGAACTCTAGGTTTGATGTTACAAAATACAATTTATTTTTTTAAACCACTTTGCACCTGTACAGTAAGATTGAACTGCACTTGGAGCTATTATATCAAAAGGGTTATAATGAAATCAAAAGGGTAATGTGGGAAGGAAACTTTTGCCTTTGTATGTTCTCTCTGGTTTTGGTGACTATTTCTGGCAGATTTAGATTAGACTATTCTGAGCTATAGCCAAACTATACCAAGTGACACTCATCACAAGAACAGCTGAAATACAATACCAGGCTCATAAGCTGATAATGACCTGCAAAGATGGTTTCCACTTTTGATAAACCTCCTCTCAAGCCATTCTGGGCTCTGACAGCTTTTTGCTTTGCCTTCATTGTCTCAAATAACCCATACAATGCAATTTGAGTTATAGTAGAAACTTCCCTGTAATAAAGACAACCCTCTTCAGGAAAGCCTCATCCTTTCCCACACTTCAGCATGCTTATTTACAAGAAGCTCATTACCTTTCTAGCACAGACCAGCTTCTATCCTAATTACCCAGTTATGTAGCCCTAGTAATCACGTCTACTTAGATAGCTATCAAAGTCTAGCTGTGGTCTGGAATACAATTTTAGCAGTTTTGGAAGGACTCCTTTTAATCCCCCATTTCTAAAGAAGATTTGCTAAATGTTTACAAAGAAGGTATCATAAATACCTATGAAACCTCATCTTGAAGGACAGGAATTTTGAGATGTGACACTCCACCCTCTGAAATGAGTGCTATGGTGACCTTCAGCAAGTTTAGGGTTTGAAACAAAAATAAGCATGATTATGCTAGCCTCATTTTTGTAACAAAGGCATCACAGACCTGCAATTCCCTATCCCACACTTCATACTTCAGTTTAATGCAAAGAAAAGTCACTTCACCGGGTACATAAACCACACTTGAACGCCTCCAATTTCAGTTCAGCTTTTACTATTGGTTAAAAGAATGATAAAAAAGATAATTATTTTTTTTTTAGTTAGAAAAGGAATAAAAAACAAAATAGATCAGCATGTCACCACTCACCTCAACCCTCCTCTCAAACACTGTGCATAGCGTACTGTGTAATTAAGCAAGTGGCAAGGTGGAGTGGGTCATCAAAGGTACTTCTTTGCAAGGAACAATTAACAAGTTAAGGCTCTCACAGCTAGAAAAATCATGCCGAAGTAGCAGTATAATCTGGTCTGTTAACTCTAGAGTGACATGGAAAGGTGAATCCAGGGTAACTCTTGACTGCCCTGCTATATATTAGAAATTAGAAACACAAAATGTACTCATCCAATGGTAGAGTCAAATCAAGGCAACACAAAGGTTTCCCAGAAGTGACAGGCCTGGGGAACTCCTTGCCCAGGTTGCCGCACTGCAGCAACCCATTTAACTGGGGTTGGTAAGGAATCAAACAAATAGATTAAAAATCCCTTGAGCCCTAAGTACAAAGGTGCCATCTCTGCCTGAAGAGACCAATCCACTCCCAGAAGCCATCAGTTTTCTGAAGTGCCATCGCTGTACATACTCATTATGTGCATGAGGGACAACATTATTTGAGAGCACTGCAGCCGCTGCTAAATAAAAGGCATGTTAGCCTTTTATTTCACACCCCTTGGAAAACACTGCAGCACAGCTTTGCTATATTAAACTGGAAAAAAGTAATGTCCAGCTTAACTTCTAAGGACCTTCAGTTTACAAGGAGACGGAGAAGCTTAATTCAATTAATTACTAAATCAGGCTTTTTCCTTCAAACTAATGCGTAGGGTCTGTCACAAAGGTAGAGCAACTGGCTGCCCCCTCAGGCAAAGCCTTTGCTGGGCTCCTGCTTCCCTCCTGCTCATTCTCAAGACCGAGCTGAGTCAGAACTGCCACCCTCATGATTCTGCGACACCCAACCCTAAGGACGAGCCCAGTCACTCCCACCCCAGCCCTGACCCTGCAGGAACCCGCTTCTCACTGCTCCACACAAGCCTCAGCTTTGCTTCAGGCAGGCAGCTTCATCTCATGTATTCGCTTTGTAACAGAATAATTAAAACGTTAATCTTGCAAAAATCTTAGTGTATATGTGAAACCTGTTTGACTGTCACTGATTGTATTTATTTCTCCTCCAACCCAATAAGCAAGTACTTACCCTCTTCTCTGTGATCATTATTTGAATCACATTCAGTTTCAATATAGCTTGAATTTAATTTAGATTTTGCTTAACTGATTTTTATTCTATTATCTTTTATTCTCTGGGCAAGTATATATTTAATCTTGAGAGTAAAATTGTTATAATTAAATCTGTGTTTTTAAAGGTAAAATAAATTAGAGGGTAGAGATGGAGTAATATGTAGTAGCTTGTATGAAATTATATAGATGGAATAATAACTCACTTGTATGAGCAGTGCACCAAGACACAGATTAGTTGTTACCAAAAAAAGGTATTTGTTATTCAGATTTTTAGCATCCATTGAAGTACTTATATGATGCTTAAATGTGTTAGAAAAGCCTCTACAAAAACACAAGTCTGTTACAGCCACATTCACAAGCATCATTTTTTTCAACCCATGCTGAAGAAAGCTATGCAGTTGTCTCCCTGCCTAAATCCCCAAGATGATGCCCATCACATAGCGGCTTAAAACCCTTTAGCCTCTGTTTACCTCTCTGTGATATGCACACAAGCTTACCAAACAAAAATGATGAGTTCAGAGAAGGAGGATGGACAACTCAATACAACTGTCATCAGCCAAAAATTCCTCTCTTTTATGATTTTGGACACCAGGTCTTAACAGCTGAAGGATGGCCTGGACTTCACGGGGCTACACTTCTTGCGTTGAAAATCTACACCTGCCTATCTCCTAGGTACAATTACGTCAAGATCTTTGCAGAATAAGATGAACAGAAGCCCAATAGATTTGCCTTCCCTTCTTAATGCAAGTGATGTTTACAGTTCCAATTCCTTTTCCGTATTCTTGACAAGCCAATGACCAAGAGACAAGTACATCAGTGCCCTGGAGCATGATGGCAGGCAATTCAACTTCTGAAATGCCTAAATTTCAGTGCATATTCACACGTGTTTTTCTTTATAAAGCACATGTGAATTCCATGTGATTTGTATATCTCACAAGTAAAATTATGTCCCTAATTGGTACTTCATAATAAAGTGCCTGAAGGAGACCAGGCTGCTCTGATATGCAAGCAATTCTAGATTTAAATTAAGTTAGGGATTGATTTCCATTTCAAAAGTGGTTTTAAAATTTAACAAGTGAAATACAGAGCTTTCTTCAAAAAGGGACACAGAAGATGGGAATGCAAACAGATTATGCAGTTGAGATCTAGGGAGCAGACAACCTGTACACAAGAAAATGTCCTTCATGTTACTGTCCATCCAATTTAAGAGAAGACTAGATGGGCAACTTAAACAACTCTGAGTACATCAGAGCCCCATCCACCAAAAAGAAAAAAAGGCCTATATAAAAAAAAAAAAAGTGCTGTTTTAAAAAATAAACTCTAAACAGTTTTAAACGTGTTTTTTTTTTTTTTTTTTTTTTTTTTTTTTAAAGTGCTTAGAGTCTCTTACACAATACTGGAGTAAGACCCCAAGGTTTGTTTCTTTTTTTTCCAAGTGGTTATTGTAATGTCTGCTTCTGTTATTTCTTGGGATATTTTATGCTGGTGGCTGGAGTTGGACTTTTATTGAGCTTTGATACTTACTTTATAAATCAATGACGTATTATGAATTTAAAATGAAAAGGTTGTGAATTATGGGATAAAATGCATGAAGTAATTTTGCAACTGCCTTGTAGGACATTGCAACAAACGAGATCGAGAAATATTATTCCATAATTAAATGGAAGACCCTGCTTTCCTTCGAAGGCCATCACCATTAGGGAGGGCAGCGTCCCTCTTCAGCAATTTATACGTGTATAAACTCAATAGCACAAATGCTCTGCTCCCAAATAAAGAATATTTTAGTCCCACAGACTCAACATGAAAATGAAATCGTGTTTCTTTTATTTTCAAGCTCAAGTAGTTCTTAAACCTCCCAGAAGAAATTTTAAAGCATCCTATGTCTAATGCTGCTGAGAATGAAGGCTAAAAAAAGGGAAGAAGGATTTGGACTGTCTTGTTTAGTTCTCAAAGAAAAATAATTTTTAAAAAAATGTCAGCAACTTTAACTTTTTGAAGAAAATGTATTATTGATAAATAAACTTCCTGCCTACCAACTCTGCCTGCCACAGGAAGGCTGCAGTGGCCATTTCTTCCCAGCCCCCTTCCAGCCCAGAGGTTTACAGTTACCCATCTTTTCTGGCCCCTTCAGCCGTCTCGGCAAGACCCAATTTCTTTTTGTTTAAATGACTTTGCTCTGAGCTGCTGCTGCCCCCACAACTATCTCTCACCTCAGCTCAAGAATTTTCCACTCTGTAACGCATCTCTGATGAAAGCTACAAGAAGGCACAAGTGTGTTCACTGGGGAAATACCACAAAGTCAAGGATGTCTGATCTCAGCTTACAATAGCTGTGTAAGAGCAATGCCTCTCAGCCCAGAGACATCTGGATTAAAAAGATAGGGGAGCGAGGTGATGGAAGGAAGGACAGACCTGCCTAGGATTAGATTTACAGAGACTAAAGGATCTGCGGTATAATACAAAGCAAGCAAATTCAATTTAATAAGACATCCCGCATACAAGGTATCACCTAGCACTTTACAGAGAGATAAAAGACCGAGATAATGCTTGAGAGAATTGGATACGGTGACGCATAAAAGCAAAACAGGAAAATACAAATAAAGTTGAAGTAGCTCAGATAAAGGAAAACTGCTGAATTTAGAAGTATCTGGAGTACAAGCATATGTTCTTAGAGAACAGCTACAGCCAGAGGGGAGGAGGAAAAAAATCTCAAACACTTAAGGCTCATTTAAGCATCTTAAACTCTAGAGTTTATCAATGCACCTCAATACTGAAAGTCTTAGGCTGACAGAAACTGATTTTAACCTGGTAGAATTGGAATTTCTGAAAAATCTCACTTTTTTCAAGGTGTCCTCCTCCTTGACCCCATACCTGCATCCTGTGCCTTAGGCAAAACTTCCAGCAGAGATCAAAAAAGGTGGAGAAGCATTTCTGAAACTTGAAAGTACAGTCTGAATCAAATAGGTGTTGGATTAGATCTCTTCTTAGAAACCATTTTACCCATTTATTAAAATAAGGGAGAACAGAAAAGAGCATGAATCAGTAAGTTGAACAACAAACATAAGGAGAGATTTGGAGGCAGGAACTACGTCAGCATTTCTGGATGCACACAAGCGATTCATCTATCTGCAAAATCTAAGTCCCCAATTGTGAGCCCACCACAGTTCTAATCATTTCTAGTTATTGAGACCCAAAGCGGTGGAGGGGACAGGAAGGAGCTCAAGAACAGTGTAAGGGAGTCTGCGGGTCGCACACTCAAGCACCGTGAGCGCAGCCACACGATTTGCCCAGGTGGTTTGGAAGCCACAGAGCGCAGCAGAGGTGCGATGCTGCCCAGGAGGCAGGAGCGTATCCCTGTAAACTGCCAGCACCAGGGTGCAGTGAGTAGGTACCTGGGGAAGCTTTTTTCGGAGGAAAACACAGGTCCTAACACTGGGCAGGAAGCAGGCTACGTGGAAGCACAGCCAGGCACTGCTTTGGGGCAGGGACATGTCGGAGACCCAGCTGACAGCCCTGACTGCGTGTACTTTCTGCAGGTGACAGCGAGGAGTTGTAATAGGGATGGCTGAGGAGGAACAGCGGCAGGGTCATAGATACAGAACAAATGATTGATTTTTTCCAGGTGGGAGATTTTATCCTGGAAACAAAGTACAAGGAAGTCACGGAGCTGGCAGACGCTGGATGGACACATCAGTGACTACAAGGTAGTTAAGACAGTGACTGATGGCAGCACAGCGAGGTGCCACCTGAACAAGCCCTATTTGCACTTCTAAAACTCAGCCTGTGAGTGATACCAGAAGAGATACCACAACCCTGCAACGTCCACAGCTCCCAGAAGGCGAGGGGGGTGCCGCTGGCGTTCTCAAGCGAGGTGCTCACCACCCAGCCTGCACCCACACCCCGTGGGGCCCATCCCTGCAGCTCCTTGCCAAGGGCCCCACGCCTGAGCTATCGTGTGCACGTGGCTGCCAGCACCCAGAGCCCCATCCCTGTGTGTGTAATGCTTCCCAGCCATCCCTTTTCCCTCCCTGGTGTGCACACATCCAAAATAAAAGAAAAAAAGATGCAAACAGACTTCTTTCCAAGGCCAGAGCACCTACATATTTGTTTTCTCATGATGTCTCACCCTACCTTGCATTAACACAGCACACGAGCCAGCTATGACTTTCCCCATCAACACAAACTACACCCCTGGAAGACCATCTCCCCACACTGGACCCAGTCGCCTTCCTTCAGGTGGTGCCAGCAGGCGCCCGCACAGCCCTCTCCTTACACTCAAGTCCCTCCACGCAGCTGCCTTGAAGCAACAGGAGGTGCAGCAGCAAAGGGAGGAACCAAAGATACCAAACAACCTATTGCTCTTTGGTTTTTTAATTTATTTTAGCCAAGGAGTTTGTTTTTTTAATGTATTTTAACCAAGGAGTTAGATTGGAGGTCAGAAATAAGACTAAAGGATTTTTTCAGGGTCCTTTTCCATGTGAGCATTTCAATATTCACCTTGAGAATCAAAGGTCAGAATACAGGACGTGCCCAATGGAGCAACACTACAGACAGTCCGTTCAAAAGCACAACATACAACCAGCGTCTATCAAAAAGAAAACTACAGGAGAATTAAAATGTTTCAGTCTTTACAGAACTCCTACGGAACAGATTCTCCTATAAACACCTTCAGGAATATTTTTGTTATTCGATGCTTAAAAACCACAGCTTCAGATACTGTGCATGCATTGGATCCATTTTCATTCCAAGTGGGACAAAAATTGATCATACCTTGCAAGTACGGCAGCCTCATGAAACTAAACATTTTGCATCACCTCAAGCTGTTCTGTATATGAACATGATCAATGGTGAAAGCATCTAAAATTGGTTTCACAGCTATGTACTGCATGGCTTTTTTTAAGGCCTGAAACAATTTTGTTTTCTTTACAGACTGGGAATTATCTGTTAAGGTATGTTCAAAACATTACGTGTTTTTCTGGCATTTTCTAAAACATACAGAATATTCCAAATATGCCAAAAGTCACATTTATAATTAAATCAAGGAGCTGATTAGCTCTAGATAAACAGCAATTTCCCTAAGACATTGCACAACAGGAATTTCAGATGCTTGAGATGTTAGACTGCAGATCCTGTTAATTCAGTATTCCATAGTAAAACCTAAGTTAACCACAACTGTAGCCCAACAGTTCTACCTGTAAAATAATTTTATTTAAATAAAACAGATACAGAAGAATCTACAAATACACAATAAAGGAGCAACAGCCATAATACAGCTTAAAAAAGAATATTTAAATACTGGGAAACCTTAACATGAATGAAAATTTTAACGTTTCTCTGTGAAAGGCGACAGAAAAAGGAGGTTGAACATTTCTAAGAGTTATAAAGCAGAAAAAAATAACTTTCAAATCACAGCAGGAAAATCAATTTCAGAAAGAAAAACACAAATGGAAGACAGATGATGAGAACAGGTAGCTTTTATAATACTTCAGCACCTACCTGAACTCTTAGCAGCTGAAAAGCAGCTTGCTTTTTAATTTTCTCTGCTCCAAAAATGGAAAATTTCCTCAACTCTGATGGGTAAGTTGTTCTGAAGTGAAAGAACTGCCACCAGTTCTTTTTTTTTTTTTTAAAAAGGATGTTGGAGCCCCAAATTTCAATTATAAAGATAGCAAATCAGCTTTGTCAAAATAATGCATTTTCCTGACATTTCCTGTTACATTTCTACCTTTGCATTGAGCTAATTTGTTTCTTTATCCATATGCACATACAGAAAATTGCATACTAATGTTAGCACTTTAGTTCGTGCCTGGAGGTGACATGGCTCTCCCCAAACTGTGTGATGAGGGACGCATGGGACAAGTGTTGGCCGAAAAAAGCCCAAGTCCAAATACTGTTTGTTAGCTCAGGCCAAGCTAGTACAGCAGACGTAGAGAAGGATGATTGTCCAGTTTTCTGCTGGGAAGAAACATCTGAGGTGATACTGGAAAGAATCGGCACAAGTTTCCTCGAAGCAAGCAAATGGGGCTCAAAACTATGCCAGCAGAACTGGATTTCCGAAGTACCACACATGCTTCCCTATGTGCAGAAATCCAAATTACAAGAGCAAGAAAAGTTAGAGGTAATCAGGGATTGCCGAACATCTTCCTGATGTGTTGTAACAACTCATAGGAGCCTATTACTTTTGGTGCAAGGCTTAACAGCATTTGCATTGGCCTACTTCAGTCATTACAGTTTTATTCCACTCATTCTCAGTTACTGATGTTGTCTTGATTGCTGACTGAAAATAATTTTGCAAAGCAGGAGCTATGCTGCACTTTTCCTACAATAAGATTGTTACTCAAATTTTGTATATGGAGCAAAAGATAATCAATCAATACTCAAAAATGGGCTACTTCAACACCTTCAAAACTGAATTACATTGCAGCTCAATGCAATTTAAAATGTCAATAGTTCTCACAGATTTTAATTAAAGCAATCGCCTCCATATTCAGCTCCTCCCTTCTCCCCATCCTGCTGCTACCTACTCCTTTTCTGTTTACTCACTGCTCTGCATAAAACAATAAAAATAACCACAGTTACTCCTGTTCGTTATTTATAGTAGCATAGTTCTAGGATATGTGACAACATTCCCCATCCTAAATAACTGACGGTCATAAGCAATGATAATTCCGAAACTGAAGCATTACTATACTGTAATTTTATGGATAAATAGCCATAGAAATAACCAGCTCAAAGACATGAAAATTGTGTCACAGAATAAAAAGTTCAGCATCCTTTCATCAGACTCAGAAGAAAAAAAGAAAAAAAAGCCAACAAAGGAGCAGACAAAAGCTGGATAAGACAAGCTTTCCACTGCCCACCTCCACACACCCCTGTTTAACTGTAATCACTTTTACACTCGTTTTAAGTCAGCGGCATCAAGAGACAGTGGCACTGAAGGAGCACACCTGAGCACTGTCTCACAGGACAATACCAAGACTTTTTCCCCACACACTATGAGCAACAGCTGATTATTACCTGTGACTCCAAACCACCAGGCAAGCCCCACACATAGATGATCCATGAGGCTCATCAGGGCAGTTAATTGCAATCAGGGCCCTGACATCAGCTTGCAGGCTTTCCTTCCCAGCTAACTTTGCTTTCTCCTGGTGATAACGAGCCAGCAGAATATCAGATGGCTGACACTGCACAAGTTTACTCCCGAAGGCTGGATTATTTTCTATAACAAATTTCATGTCTTGTCCTATTTACAGATTCATTCATTTATTTTTACAATCCTACAAATGAATTCATTATTTGGAATTAATAGAAATGTTCAGAAGAAGAAATGGTTTTTATTTTGTTCTGATTCCCCAGGTGACTCGCACAGTCGTATTTCCGAGCTCCCTATCTGCACTCTGCAAATGTATTGAAATATGTATTTTGACAGCTGCTCAAGAGGTACTGGTGCAAGGAGTTTTATCACCAGGAGCCTTCTGGCTGCCAAGTTTAATATGGGGTCAACAAAATTCTAGTAAATTGAATTACAAGTAAAATATTTGTATAGTCTGCAAACCATTTTATGGTACATGAAGACTGTACCACTAACATGTATTTGCAGAATGAGCCCGGTTTCACTGCTTTCTTAGGAAGCATTCAGTTTTCTGTTACAGCCTATTTGTCTTTTTTTTTTTTTTATATTGCCTGCCACACTGTGAATCCTTTAAAGTGCTAATAATCTTTTTTTTCTTCAGTTTAGGAGTTTTTGCTGATTTCTGGTGGTTGAATGCCAAGCGTTTCTTGCTGAGTAAAGAATTTCAGTTTTCATTTGTTGTCTGAGGTGACATAGCTAATTAGGAGTTATCATGTGGCAGAGCCTTATCAACCTCTCATTAACATTCTTACCATAATTTCAGGGAAAAAAATACGTTTTTCCCACAGAATAATCCAAGTTTAAAAAAAAATAAAACAGATGCAAGACTGCATTGCAGTGCTCTCTTATTTTCACCCAGCATGAGTGAAAGCATTACTAAATGTTGTTCTAACAAAAAACCTGTTACCAGCAGTATTTAGTCCTGAGCAGGCTGCATTGCAACTTTGAATTATCACCACCTTCATAACACGTGATCATTTCTACTTTCATTTTGGGTGGCTTCGATCACTATGAGAAGAAAGTGCAAACTGGATCGCCTCTTCCCCATTTATAAAGCCCTTTTTATCCTTTTGGGGCTGTAGAAAGCCTGATAGAAATAGGAGTTTCTACCACTTTTGCTGTAGAGAACTCTCTTATCTCCATAGCAATGCTTCTGCAGCAGAAAGCTAGCAGACAGTGAGGGGCTCTGAAAGCAGCTTGATGTCCCTTCACGTACAGCCCCACGGCTATGAAATACACGCAGACAGCTTTACCAGTCCCAGAAATCCAGAAACCAGCCCCTGTCTAACAAAATGCTGCTAGGGGCCTCCCTGCTGCTCATATCAGCCACAGGCTCTGTTGCAGGTTCAGTTTCAGCCCAGATTGGTCCCATTTGTGCCCCCCCACCCCACCAACCCCCTGCAGTACTTCCCTCTCCAGCCTCCCCTGTTTCAGGCAGTTGCAGCCCCATCCTGCTCAAGACAGACTCACGTAAGGGGTGGAAGGAGACTAAAACTGAAGGAGTTTGGATAAACCCACAAGCTGCTCCCACAGCTCAGCCTTCAGGAGGGGCAGGGCTCCAGGGAAGGAGCCAAGCCACCTCTTGCAGCCCAGCCCACGTCCTGCTGTGGAGATGCTGGCAGGAGAGCAAGGAAGGAAGAAACAAGGAGTTCTGAGACACCCTTCCAAATATCTCATCTGATGTCCCCCTCCAATGGAAACAACTGAAACAGCCTGAGGAGCTAGGACCAAACACCTTCACCAATGCACTGCAACTCTGCTTCTCTTGCTCAGTGATCCTCAATCACCTTTTTCACGAGTGAAAATGCACCAAGGTCTTCCAAACAAGGGGAGTTATACATGTTATAAACATGAGAAAGGCATTCATGGACTCACAGCAATCATTGGGAGAGCAGAGGAAAAGCCAGAAAAGGGCCTGAATCCTTACAGGTGGTTACATACCTGGCACGTTGCCCCCCAGTTTCAAAGGAATCCAATTTTCTTTTGTGATTCTGAAACACATCAGCTGACATTTCTTGCTATTGCTAACTCAGAGTAAGACATGTCTTTATTTCAACAGTGGATAAACCAGATACCTGCACGCTGGAAAATTATATGCTGGTATCGATTTTCTTAGTAGTAATAATTCACCACCAGTAGCAACAGAAACCACACTTTGAAAACTGGTTCCCTAATGGCATTCTAACATTTCAGACTATTTTGTGCGGTAAAAAATACAGAAACTACAGTAAGACATTTGCCTGCTTAAATAGAAGATTTCTCTAATTAAATTGGAAGAATGCTGCACGGGTACTTTGACTCAGGAGGTCCTCTGTCACTTCTGCAGGAAGAAAAACTTTAATTTGAAGAAAAGTGAGCAAAACACAATGAGGAAGGCAAACTCTTCTAGTTTGTTCTTCTAATGTAAAAGGCCAGGGCTCAAGTGAGAGCACAGTTTGTGTGGGCTTCAGTACAATACAGCTTGCTTTCTTCAAATACTACAGCCAAGAAGGATGGTGTAAGAAAATCAAAGGTTCGATCTAGCATATCTTCAAGCACGAGCCAGACTTGGGGTTGGAGTTCAAGTCTGGATTTAGCTCTTGTTAAACTGCAGGAGAAGATGGCAAACAGCCCGCACATCACAAGCCCTCAGCCACCTGCAGCTGAGGGCTGCTGAGAGCAGTGCTGTGACTGCACCTGAGCCTGCAAGGAGAAAGCAGCCAGTGCTGCTGCGCTGCCACTCTGAGTCACACAGGGTCTGGCCCAGTCTGGGGGCTTGGCCCCAGCTCTTCCTCCCCACGCAAGGCTGGATGTCGGCTCAGACAAAAGAGCACGTGTAAGAAAATGCCTGGGTTATGGAAAATGAGGGTTAGTGACTAACCTGCTTTTTCTTACCTACACTTAGAGGCCTATTATAGTTTTAGAATTAATTCTAGCATTGAACATACAGTTTTATAGTTTAGTCCTAGCAATAATTTTAATATTTACTGCAAATTACCAATTGTTTTTTCTTTTCTAAGTTCCCCCAGCAGTTTCACGTGGATAAGATCTCCTTGGATCATACCTTCAAATATTATTTTGAAGTATACACTAACAATTTGCATATTTTCTTAAGAAGCATCTTCATTTCAGCACTCTGTGCAGTTACCTCTGAGTAAATGGGAGTATTGAATATTAAGGTAACACTATGAAGCTCCAGGTGGGGAACTTTAACACAGAGCTCCATAAGAAGAGAACATATTTTCATTAGTCCAATAGTAAACACACCATTCATGTGAAAATATTAGACAAGGAAAAAACTAAAGAACATGAGCAAGTTACTCTGAAGTTATGTTTTTAAATGCTACCTCTTAGAAGTGTATAATCTTTCATAGTTCTGTGAAATCCTTTCAGAGAGGTCTCTTTTAATGTATCAGCTTAATAGACTTGAAAATTGTTTGCTTTATTCATAGATGTCTTAAGCAGGAGCCAATGACTGGAGCTACCAGCCAGTCAGGAAAGTATCTGATCAGTAAATCCACGTTTCAAGATCATCAAAACTAAGAGTCCAGTGGGCTAAGGACCACACAGCCTATAAAATACAGCTGTTACATGGTACGCAGCAGAACAGACCCTGAAAAAGGGCCCAATGACCGGAACTTTAAAAAGTGTGAAAACCAAAGCTGCATTTCATTATTAGTTAAACCAAGTCTCATCCCTCTTTCTTATGAAGTAAAAGGACAGTACTCTATTAGAAGTGTGTCAATTACTAGCAGCCAGATACCACAAAATAAAACTTAGTGGCCATATTGAACAAATAAGTATCTGTAAAGCTGACTTCTTTATGCACAGACCCCTGCAAATAGACTGTGTTGCAACCTCACAATAGAAGCACAGTTAGATATACAGTTATTACACACACTTATTTTCAAGACTTCATTGTTCCTTTACATCTTAGCAGTGAAGACAGGAAATAAAAAATAAGGCTGGGAAAACAAGACTGGCACTGAAAATGGAATAGCTGTGGAAAAGAGGTACACGGGCTGCAGGGAAGTCAGGCAGCAAGGCTCGTCTCTTAGAGTGAAGCAAACACAGAGCACGAAGGACTATGCAAACATGGAACGACTGAAAAAAGACAAAGGAATGTGAAGACAGGAAACAGAGAAATGGGTATTAAAAATGTAGGTTTTGTATTACTGTTCTGGAGATCCCAAAATCTAATACACTTATTTTGAATAAAATATGTGATCAAGAGTTTATATACTTCTCCAAAATAAATATCTTGCAGTAATACACCGATGAATCTGATTGGGAAAGTCAAAATTAAAAACAAACAAACAAAACCACTTCTATTATTTGGGAGTATTACATAATAAAACTTGCTTGAGTTTTATTAATACATCTGACTCTAACCAAAGCCAGATCGAAAGAGTTTGCAGGCAGAAGCCAGCTAATGACAGAGTCTGGCTTGGAACAGCACTGTCGGTGCACCATAAAGCGCCTAACCTAACTGTTACAATTATCCCCAATTCAAACATTACAAGTTGGATTTAAACTCATACTGAAAAGAAACCCACAGATATTAAAAGTAGAAATGCACAGTTAGGACATGTGCATATCCTTAATTATGGCACATGGAGGCACAATTGGGAGGGGGATGAAATTATCATCCAAGATGTATGCATTTCTTTTCCTCCAGTGTGCAAACACAAATGCTAAGATACCTTAATTAGAGACATATGGCTAGTGCACAAACTCACTGCAGGGTATTGTTAATGCATTTTGAGTGCCCAAACTATGCTCATTCAGATGTTTTTGAATTACTCTGAATACTTATAGATAATAGTAACTAACTCTGAAAATGCTGGTTGAAAAGATCATTGGGTTTGAGATAACAACAACGCAAACTTCTACCATGTCTAACCACAAATCATAGGCATACTGTCCCCAGATTAATGCAAACACACATCCACAGAGCAGCTCTGATTTGGTTACCTCCAGAAAGTAGGTCATTTTGGAGAAGAGCCCAGGAAAAAGCAGCTATAAGTTATATCACTGATCCACGTCCATGTCACGGTGCCATAGTAACATTTGGAGATAGTAAAGGCACTCAGGGTCTTGTAAAATCAGCCCCTTACATATTTTAGAAGAGTCACAAGTCAACAAATAATGGTGAAAGCTGTACAATGCATCCCAAAACAAATTAGAAAACTGGTGGAGGGGTTCAGTGGAGAGCCATTGTGCATAAACATTGATTTCAGTTGCAGCACAGATGAAAATAGTTTAGAGGTAACAGAACTTCATTCCTCATATGATATTTTATTGGAAATCTAAAAAAAAAAAAAAGTAGTTCAAAGGTACTGAGTTCTGCTTTGATTGTGTATTACCTCATCCCTTGACACACTAGAAGCAAAAAGATGTTTCTTTAGCTTGCCAGTAATGAGGAGAAGGCAAAATTAACAAGGTGCTAAACTGAAGGTAGGAAGATGTTATGTTATAAAGCAATGCTCAATAATAAATGGTGCTATTAGTGGATAACAGACAAATAAAACCAGATAATAAATTACCCACTGACTATTAACCTATTGATCATCTTGCCTCCTTCAGCCTCTGTCTCAGTGGCCATATCCATAACCAGGATCCCGCTGACACAAACACTCCCCCTCATTGCTGCTGACACCCCTTTCAAGTCCATGAGGTATGATCATTTACATCACCCAATGAGCTGCATGAGGCACATAAATTAGGTGTCTGCCTTGAGTTCCCTGCACACACTAACCACCTGTAGCTGTTAATGAGAAATTTGGGATGTGGTGAGAAGGACAGCACTAACCGTGCTCTTCCTGAGCATTTTTCAGTCTTTAAAAAAAAAAAAAAAAAAAAGAAAAGCACTTTTATCACTGAAAAATACAGGAAATAGTTTCCTTACAAAATGAAAAGTGTTTTTAAAGGTCAAATAATGACCTACATCACAAGCAAAGAATGATGTTACCATGTTCCTCACTCCATCACCTAAGATGTTAAAATGTGCGGATAATATTGCGTATAGAATTTCTTGCTGCCCATTACCTTTCATTCAACAATAAAAAGTTCTTTCTTCTATATTTATCCATTTAAAAAATAGCAGTATTATCTTTGCGTGTTTACTACAAGACACCACAGTAAATGAAGCATTGCTGTGTGCACACTTCAGTGCTCCAATACTATCAAGAACCGTCTGCTATTTCTATCATTGTCCTTCTTTTTATTTCCCTTGTGTATTTCAGATACATCTCCCATTAACTGGAAGCAGTAAGAAGCTGAGAATGGAGACAGTAGAAGTAATGAAAAGAAGGCTTCCTGCTCTACAGCTGCCTGTAGAGGGGTGCGCTGCCCCTGCTCACACCCCTGCTGTTACTGCAACTGCTGTCCAGTCAGCATATTAAACAACTCCTCATTTCTGCTTTTCTTCTTTGTCTAAACCAGAGAATTGAAAGTTCATCCAAAGATTCTGCTCAAGAGTGTTTATCCCTATTTTATGCTATTCTGTGATCCCTAAATTCTGCAGACCTAAAGATCTTGTTAACACACTTTGACACACTATAGAAAAGTAAAGGTACCAACTGTCATTTTCACCGATGAAGTGAATACACCTTCACTTTCCTACTTCCTATGCAGAAATGAGTGACGATGAAGATGACAGTGGAAACAGAGCAGGAGAGAAGCAGGTGTGGAAGAAGCACAGTACCGTCCTTTAAAAATATATGCCTAGCATCTTGATTAGATTAACAGGGTTGCTCCAGGTCTGATCTCTCCGCAATCTTACAAACCACTGACATTACCATGGCTGTAAAAAGCAACTGCACCAAGTACAACCCAAAAGCAACCAGCTCAGTAAAGCATCTTCTCTCCAGCAACAGCCAATAGCAATTAATCAGCAAAAAGTAAAAGCTGTGGCACAAATGGAAAGTGATGCTTCCTCCATCCCTCCCAACTCCAGAAGTTCATAAGCCCAGAGCCCTCCTGGCTGAGAGGAGATGTCTCTCCTCTCCTTCAGCAGACACTGACGGATTGTTCTTTCATACATGTACTCTGTTATTTATTTATTTATTATTATTGTTTTCTGTCTATTTTCATCTAAAAGCATAGAAAACAATGCACTATTTGTTCTGGCAATTTCCTATTCATTGACCGATGAAACAACAATAAATGGGAGTATATTTGGGGAAGGGTTTAAAAAAAATCCTAACACGACTCATTCCTAAAAAAAAAATGCAGGCTTATAGTTTATGAGGAAACAGTGTTTCTAAAACCAACTCCAAATCTCCAGTATATCTGTAACAAAAATCATAGACGTAAATTTAATTCTCTGTTAATTATACATCCACGCAGCAAACTGTTTCTTCTATACAGAAATTCTCCCTGAATATATATTGCTTTTATTATTTCTTATTTCTATAATTTCTTATTTATCTTATTTCTTATTTATCATCTATTATTTCTTTGTAAAACAAATATCCAAGAATGATATTTTAAAATGAAATTCAAAAGCAATGTTGGAGTAGTTTTAGAAGTTTTCAAGCTATTTCGTTTCATGCTTCTGAATGCCACTTACTAGGGTAATTAATACAAAACTTCAGCCTGAATAGAAAAGCTCTCAATAGCACAAATATTTGAGAACATCTCACCTTAAAAGAACACCAGAACAGATTGCAAACCGTAAAGGATAGGGAGAGCTTTGATTCTTTAATAGTGTTTCAGATCTGCATGTTGAAAGAAGTTGAGCTATTTTATTTATTTATTTTTCATTCAGAATATGTGCCTCAAGAGTCATTAAACCATTTTTTCCCCAAATACTTCAGTCAGTGATAAAAAAGTTTCATAATAACCCAGTGATGCAATTCAAGGCTGCCGACTGACAGAACTACCTAGCTAATTAATCACTGGCAGACAGGATGTAATGATAAAGCAGAATTACTGGACTTCAAGACAAAGATAAGACTGATAGATTCTACCTCCAGCAGATCTTGATACTAAAGCATAAGATTTCCTTCACTCTGTTTCTTTCATAGATTTAAAAAAAAAAAATTCATTGTGACAATATTAGCATATTAAAGCCCCGTACATTTGGAATTTGTAATTGTTCAGAAACAAATGGGCTTTTCCCAAACCTGTGTGTAGGAAGTGAAGTCTCCACTGGGCTACGCCGATAAATGTCCCTGACTGCAGCAGCCTTTAGAGAAAAAACCCACTTGAATAATAACTGCTGGTAATTCAGCAATCCAATTTCTCTGCTGGATGTTCAAAGAAACCAACCTGTTTGTCTCATGAAGCAGCTTTGCAAGGTTACAAATAATTTTGAAAGCATTCTAAATATCTAAAATATGATAAAGAGATATTCATAATAAAAACTTTATAATATCTGGCAAAACCATTTTTTTTTTTTTGTTCAGGTTATTTTAATTTAGTATACAGGAAAATAGTTTTGATGGGAACACCACTCTTTTCTTGAATATCTACCTCCATGAAGAAACGAATATCAAATAATAAACATCATCAAGAGACAACTAACAGGCAGAAGATTCCATCTTGGATTACTTTTAACAATGTTAGAGGCATTTCTGAGCTAACATAACTGACAAAAAAATACTGCTACATTCAGGTCTAACTCTATTATATTCTTGTGTATTCTGTCATACCACAGTACATGCTGTTGAAGAAAATCATGGGGACATGCACTCAGCGGAAGTTTTCTACAGTTACAAAAGAAAGAAAGATCCAAATTCCTCCCAAACTCATGTTTAAATCAATTAAAAAAAAAAAAAAAAAAAAAACTATTTTCTCTTCTTTTTAGAAAACAGCTGGCCTCAGAAAAAAAAACATCCAATCTTCTCTTGAGAATGTCTATCTGACAGACTAACAAAAAGCTAAACTGTATTTCAGGGAAAGATATGCAGAAAAAGAAATCCAAGAACAAAATAATAATAATAATAATAGTCTCCCCAGAATTTCGTGAACTCATTAGAAAAATGCCATTAGCTGTGGTTATCATCACACAAATAGAATCACAGTCAGGTCTCCATGCAAGTATGGATGTTCGAGTAGTTTACGTATAGCTAATCCAAGTAGGATTGACATATATGAGTAGAAAACACTACTGAAAACTTAAAAAGAATGCAGATAACTTTGCATGCAGCATTCTGCTTCCATGGCTTTGAAAGTCTGCCTTCATACTTCTTGAGAGAACACACTGGACACCAAACAAAGCTCACCAATGACTTTCATGGCACTCTGTGATGAAGAATTAAATGTTCTTTCCCTGCTACTTGAGAGGGGGCTGGACTACATGGCCTCCAGACGTCCCTTCTGACCTAAACCATTCTGTGTAAGTTATAAAGAGGTCTGTCCTACCATCTTACCATAAGCAGATCTGCCAGGTAAGTCTAATGTGAGTGCCACACAGCACAGAAAACACAGCTCAGATCTGCAGTGGGGAGCAGGAACTGCCCTGGCTTGGGGAACGACACACAGAGACAGCCTGATGTTCTGGCACAGCTCGCCTGGGCCCAGCCAGCCCACCCGGGCCAGCTTCAGGCTCAGGCTCATCCCTGGATAAAATGAGGCTACTGATGGCAGGGTGAAAAGGGAAGCTGCATAATTAATTTGGCAGAAAAATAAATGCCATGCAGTATGTCAGAAGTATTTAAGAAAAGCAGAGAGCATTTCTGGTAGTAGAAACACAACTGCTGTCAAAACAAATTGTTGCTCTCATGACCTGTATCTTCTGAGACTGTGTCAATCCATTCTACACTGCCTGGTTCTCCACATGACAAAACTCTCTAGTTTGGCAAGTTAACATACACGTATAGCATGTATAAATAATGTGTTAGCAATGTACAGACCTGATATTGCTCCCCATATCATCTTTAAGTGATAAGTCTTTAAGTCAGTCTTCCAGTAGAAGTTCAAGACATCCTCCTTTTCTTTTTGAACGCTACCAGGACAGCCTGCATGACAGAAATTATCTTTATCACAGAATTATTTTGCTATCAAAAGAACTTAATTATCAGTAGCACCTCATCTTAATGATGTAATGATGCAACACATCATCTTATCATCTCAACACTGTTAAGAAATGCGAAAGTAGGTCTAGACCTCTGTATTTCAAAACCATCATACCTTTTGTAGGTTGAACAGGATTATTTGTCTTCTGTCTTTTCTTCTGTCCCATGTGTCTTCTGTACCATGATGCAATAAAATACTTGCTTACCCAAAGGTGAGACCAAGAGCCAGAAACGGACTGTTGAAATGTCTGTCCTTTTCCTCTGACAGCACGAAGTTCTCTGGCAGTTGTGAATTTTCAGGTAGCTCCATTTAGTGAACAGTTATGCTAACTTCTGTTTAAATATGTTGCAGGTTTTAGGATACTGATACCTGAAAACAATGGGGAAAAATAAAAACAGGTCAAAAAAAGTAATGTAAAGCACTGGCAGTACTTCTGTATACTTATCCTTAACCCTCCCTCAATGGAGGGATAAAATGTCCTTGGTCAGTAGCTGGCCTCCACGTTAACTAGATTTTTTTCAAAATGTATTCTCAAGACAGGTAGGAAATAGTTATTTTCTTTCTGTATTGCTGACTGAATCAACAAAACCTGTGTGGTCCCCTCCAGAGGCTGAAGTTGGTCTACCACTCTGCCAGGCTGGCAACATTTAAAACCTAAAGGAGGACAGCAAGCACAAGATCTTTTAGTAACAGTTTTAGTAAACTGTAGTAAAACTTTTACCAAAGTTTTATCAGCTTTTCTAATTCTTAATATCTCAATTTAACACTATATCAATTTTCCAACAAAAATCTTCTAGGAGATTTGTTAGTTCGGATTGCTGTTACTTTTGTTTTGGAAATAGAGAACCAGCCCTGTTTAATGTCATAGCACATATCTATTTCCCCTGGATCAAGTCTACAGATTTGCTGTACATGGAGACCTTTGGCAACAACATTTAGGTTTGCTTAATGTCTGTGGGAATATTTACTTGGATTAGTCATTACCTTGTTTCCTGACTAAGACAATTTCTATTCATTGGTAACATGCATTACTGAAGAGAAATGTGTTAGGACAATAAATACATAGAAATACAATTCAGGCACACACACAAAAATTCTATCATTTAGGTACTTAAAATAGGATTATTTCTCAATTTTCTTTTCTGAGCAAAAGTAGAGAATATTGTCTCCCTTGGTACAAAGACACGGATTGGATTTATGAACACATTCTGATCATCTTCTTGATCCTGATCAACTGGCAAAGAACGTGGAACTACAGATTTACCACTGCTCTTCTGCATTGAAGAGCAATATAAAAAGGATCAGTAGTCTGTCTGAAACTCAACAACTGCACAGATCCTCCGATACAAATTAGAGAACAGAATGAAAATGGCTTTTAGGTAAATTTTCCCAGTTCCAGTACTCTTTTACTTTTATCCTCTTGGAAGTCTGGGAGAAGAAATGATTCGCTTTGTTCAGATTTTGAAACTGGCAATGGAGAGGCACGAGGAAGGGGAAGAAAAAAAAAAAAAAAAAAAAAAAAAAAAAAAACAGATTCTGATTCAGCAAATGAATGACTAAAAAAATACCATAACCTTGACAGATGAGGCAACCAGACCATGACAGGAGAATTATGTCCTAGTCAGACTCACGCTGGAAGACATTCCTCAAGACTAGGACAAAGAATGATAGTGGACCACATTGATCATGATGTTCACTTCTGTTCCAGAAACAAAATTTAAGAGATGAAGCTATTTTAGGGTTTTAATAGCACACACAAACTCCCTAAGGGACTGTAGGGAATCTTCCACTCCTCTCTCCTTAACAAAAAAATGTCTCTGTTTGGAAAAAGAACTTACCAAACAACTACATCCCCGAGAGAAGCTCAGGACAAGGATTGACTTAGATGATTTACAGAACATTCAAATCTCGCCTTTTCTCTGTTGTAGTAAGACAAGAACATTTTATTAACCTTGTGATGTGGAAACAGACAAAGATGTCACATTCCTCTCCTGGGGTCCCTTGCTGCTTTCACTGAGGATGGGAGTGATTTTTTTTTGTTAACTGGTGAAATTCCGTCCCTATCAACCTACAGAATATAGGCAGTGTTAAGTGCTGTATACTCTCAAGCAGCCTTACTTCTTACAGCTCACAGGGGAAGCCAGTCTTATCCTACATCCCCACCAAATTCAAACAAAAGAAGCTGTGGTGCTTCAAAAGAAGTGCTGCCCTTTAACACTGATACATGGATTATAATGGAGGGAGAAAAAAAAAGCTCTCTTCAGCAGTTACTACCTCCATGTACACATGAACAGTGTCTAACTAGGTTGTGTCACGGTTATAATTCCATAGATACTTCGTTAGCTGAGAATGTTACTTGGTTTTCTGTTGGAAAGATCAAAAAGTAAGCAGATGTAACAAAAGAACTTCATTATTCTACATCGTTGATTTGTACCTCTACTCAGCTCTATTCAGTGGCAGCATAACTCAGTGTCAGCAACCCCAAGGGTATTTTTATGTATTTTTACTTTACATTTTTTGTCTAAATCTGGTCAGTCCACAACTCAAATTTTCCTTTTGAAAGGAAAATACCACTCACAGGCATGCTACAAACTCTCATGCCCTGGAGTTGAACCTTTGTGCACTGCAAGATGAAGGCTGGCCCTTGCTGAATGGCCAGTTCAGCAATCCACATACAGCGAATTTCATGTGTCTTGACTCTGAGGGTCTTTAATATTTCATCAGAGTTTTCCATTAACATAGAACTCAGACTGCAAAAACTGCCAAGGGAAATGAACACCCACAATTCGTGTTTTCAGGGCACTTTAAATCTTTCTGGTAGCTTTGAAAACCTTGGCCTTTGTAGTTACTGTTTCTCTGTACTTACCAAAAACAAGAGATGAAAACTTGCTCTGAGTAAAAGTCAGTGGAAGTTTTGCTATTGATTGCAGTGGCATCAAGATTTCACCCAAGAAATTCAACTGAGGAGTTTAATGAAGCTCTACCTGACAGGGACCACAGGTTTCTAACTGTGGTGTACCACGACCCACGCAAGGCAGAGTGCCTCTGCCCGGGGGTTGTTCTTTGAACTCCACTGAGACAGCTGCCCTTGCTGCCTAATGATCGTGCCACGCTCAAGCCCATCCCTGACCTGCTTTCCAGACAGAGTCCTAAACTGAGTGTCTCACATGGACATAGATAGCTCCCACGGACATGGAAATGAATTAACATGCTGCCCAGCCTGTCAGTTGCTTAACTCCAGATTACTTCTTCTCAGTGTTTCTTGTTCTGAAACCCCTTTGCACATTTCCCTCTCTCTGCAATCTGTGGCGTGCAAACACAGCAGTCTGGATGCACAGAGTTGGACGCCTTTTGGCATAAATACCTAGAGGTACCAAAAGTTGCAACATACGTTATCTTGATGCATAGACTTCTAAAAGATACAGAAATACAAAGAATGGTTTAAGTGTTAAAACAACTCAGTATGCTTTACAACACCTTGTAGTTATGTAGATGTTCTTTGTGACAAACACTGTGCTGCAAACATTTGACAAAAGCCTTTTCATTTGGTTGCTAAATGCTTACAAGATGCTGCAGTCACTAACAGGCTCCCTCACCAGAGCCAGAAGCACAGTGCCCTTACACCGAGCCCTCTGCTGCACGTGTCCTCAAGAGCAGCAAGTGACTGTGACAGCTGCTCCCTGCCAGGAGATATTCTTAGAGATCAGGCACCTTGTACATTTGCTCTTCATCCCTAAATTGACAGAAACTTCCTGCTCGAAAACCTTGATTAGAAGAGGTAGTCATCCATACACAGACTCCCAATTATCCCCTGCCTCCACAATGATACCACATGGCCAGGGTTAAGCAGGCTGGTGGATGCACTTCACAGTACAAGTGCTACTTCACATAAGAGAAACTGCAACAGCTTTGTTGTGGGACAATTCAACCTTCTGACCTGACCAGCAAGTGATGGGATGACTTCTGGTGACCATGACCAGACAGGGTTTCACGCTGCCTACTGGCTTTCTGAACAATTTGATGATTCAGAGAGCTTTGCACCAAGAGCAGTTAATTTTCTGATAGCAAGTGCAGAAGAGAGCTCACAGGATCTCGTCCTTGTGGTTACTAACAAGCTAGTCAGTTTGTTCCCCATAGTGAACTACAAGACAAAACCATATACTGAAAGGCAAATGATAATAAAACAAATCTTGAATTGGTTTTCCTGCTTCCTAAAGATACCGTTAATTGCAAATAATTTTACTGTAACTTAAAATCTCTCAATTTACTAAGTATTCATTAATAAAAATACTAACAAGAGAGAGTTACATGTATTTCCAAATCTACACTTGAAAAAGTAACAGGCCAAGAGTTTCTGAAATGATGAGCAACGACTGAACCAGTTTAAGCAAAATAAGCACACCCTTGAGACAGTCCAGCTGAAACTTTCCATTAAAACGTCTGGGAGTGCTCAGTACCTGGCAATTTCCAGTCAAATTGCCAGAACAAATTAGCAGCTGTGCTTTCACTGTGCATCTCAAGCCCGTAAAACCCATACGAAAATAGTCATTATGACAATGGGTAAAAACAACATTAAGAATTGCACAAGGCAGAAAAATCCCTTTAGAGGAAAGAGTTTCTGCTATTTTGAGTAGTATTCAGAAAATCAGGGGCTTTAACAAACTGAATTTGATGCACAAGAAAAAATAATTAGGTAAAGCAATAGAAGAGAAATGTTTAGTGTCATCTTCATTCACTTTCTGTCTCTCTGTATGGAAAAGGTAAGCATGGGGAGAAAGGGCTTTGAAGACCACCTGGAGCTAAAAGACCCCCAGAAAGAGGGTTTAGGTCAATTTATCAGAAATGTCTTGCACAATCTCTACACCCAAACAGTATCGGCACCAAAGCTCACTGGGTCTAGGATAAATGAGGCTTTAAGTTTACTGTGGACTGAATCACTGTCATAAATATCCCATCTTGAACAAAATTCCTAGTTAGGGCTAGAGCAGATGAGAGAGCTGACACTACTTTACTTCCCTAATTATCTAAGTTTTAGTCCCAGAAACGTTTCTGTTTTCAAAAGTGCCCATTCCCCATCCTTCTCTTGACTTTAACTTAAAAAATTATTTATGGTCTGCCATGCTGAACCTATTCCTGTTGCTGCTCTCTTTAATCTTGTGCATCCAGATCACCACACATAATTGCACAGGTTATTTTACTGCTTTTAGTATTGGTTTATATGTCATAGCTGACATTTAACAAAGTCAGCTTCAATTTAAAATGTATGAAGATGTCATTATTCATTGAAACTTGTTTAGCCTTTAAATTAAAGAAGAGGCTGAGTAAACTACAATATGTTTTCCATCATATAATCTGGGACAATTCCAGTTCACTGCTTTTACCCTTCTGAATTGCCTAACGCATTCTGCAGCAATGGGAAAATTTCTCAGACACTAATACACTTTCAGTATTTATTCGGGTCACACATCGTTCTGCAATTCATTGAACAGTAACATTAGTTAAAAAAAAACACCACTTCCATTATGCATTAGATGTAAAATGGGGAGAGAAGCTCATGCAATGTACTGCCTGGTGCTAGTTGTGGTGGAGGGAGTTACCAAGCTGCTCTCACTTCAGCAGGGATTTCAGCTAACAGGTAGCTGGGTATCTGATCTTAACAGATGTCATTCCTGAGTGCACAGCAATACCTTGAATGAACTCTAGTTTCCACAGGCAGTATTTCCAGAAATTTGTAACATGAATTGGTTTATGGTACCTTCTTCTCAATCTGGGGACTACTGTTCACTTCTCCTCCAGGCTCCCATGCAACCCCAAGGCTGTATTGCACCCTGAAAACATGGGAGGAATAATACAATTTCTTTATGTGGGTGTTATCCTAACACACTGCTTTTGTACTCTGTACTGAGTACACACACGGTTTGTACAGATCTTACTCATACCCTTTAGGGGTAGAAATTAGGGTAATGGTATAGCACAGGGCAGTATTTACACAGCAATTGCTAGAAAGGGAAGGAGGTGATATGAACACAAACAGAAGACAAATGGACAGGGACAGCCATCTGCAGACAAGTTCAGCTCATGTTTTTAATGCCACCGTAATGATGATAAAAAGTTGGGTTAGAAAACTTAACCTATTTGCTGAGCAGTTAAAGAAGCCATATGCATTTGCCCTGAAAGAAATTTGATGAATAGAATAAAGTTTGTCAGCATTTCCAAGTAGAAACCGAGGCTATGTTGTTGTTTTAGTGGTGGTGTTTTTTTTTTTTACCTTTGTAGAGATAAAAGTTCAAATTTCCATCCTATTTTTCTACATTAGCATCCCATCTTCTCCCTTGAAATACCAAAAATAAATTATGGTACTTAAAGCTTTTAGAGGATGAAATGCAAAGTAAATTATAATGTAACATCTGCCTTTTTTTAGAGCATCATTTTACGGAGACAGAGTAATAAATCTGCAAGACCAGATCAGCTTTGGTCAAGTCCCACCATGCAGAAGTATTTGCTGCTCTGGCTAGCACAGTGCATATCATTCTTGGACAGCAAGATCATCCCCTTGTGTTCGCTTTTAAAAATGTTTCCAGTCAAAGCCTCCCGTGCTGCGGACTGCTAAGTTCTCTACTAGCAAAGAAGCAGGAAGGCACACTGATATCACACTGGTCTCCAAACAAAAGAAAAGCAAAACTTAAATCACTGCTGAATACATTAGGGCTAACAAATGCCAATGCTCTGCTTAAGATTACATTTTTGCTCTCACTCTTCCTACGCTGTGGAATGTAATTCTGCTCCACAAACGATCCCACTGAAGCCAGATAAAGCTTGACAGCAAAATAGCAATCAACAAAAGGATCTGAATCTGATCTGGTGGCTTCCCTAAACCAGTTTCAAAGTTTTCAGCAAAGCTTTTGTAGATGGTTTTACGTTTAATTTCCTAGCTTGGTTGAAGAACTGACAAATTAATTATTTGCCTAACTGTTCATATATAGCAGGCACAGTATTTTAGTTAACTGGACAAAAGGCACCATCCAGCCTGGAGGAAGAATTTGTTTCATCAGAAGCATTAAGAGCAAATCCTAATTAATACACAAGACAAGTCCATTTTAAGAACCACTTCTCAAGACTTTATCAGATATTAATTTAAAGCAAGGATGGCACACGGTGCACTTGCTTGAATACCAATAACCCACAATGCTTTTCCAAATCAAAAACGTTAAACAGAAGTGCTACGGTCTAAAGTTTAGGAATAAGTTTTACTGATATTTTCAGATAAAATTATTTCCTGTGGGATTTTACCATCATCTAATAGGATACGATACAATAGAAAACGTATCCTAATGCATTATCTCTTATATTGCCTTGGTTTCAGATGAGTAGCTTGTTTTAGGTCTCAAAATGAAAGGCCCATTCAGCATTTCAAAGGCAGCTATCAGTGGAGAATATCTCCACAAGAGGGTCCTAATGCCACAAGTGGACTGACCCCACTGTAGCAAGCAAAACCATCTCACCCTGGAAAACTTAACTTGATTTTATTCATGCCAATTAACGCAAACACTATCACTAATGCAGGCACTGAGCCAGAAAGAAAATATAAACAATTTAACTTCTGGCATGCTGATGACTGAGCAAAACATTACAAGTTTGCACTTTGTGCCCAAGACACACCACAAAATCCATCTGCCTGCCACAGTATGCACTGGTCGTGCTACAGCGTATTGCTTCTTCCTTGAGAAGAGACAAACGGTGATGCTGTTCAGGATTTGGCTGAAACAAGGCTTTGAGCTGGGAAAAAAAAAAAAAAAAAAAAAAAAAGGTTAGGAAGCCATTATCACTGTGTTTTCCTTGCCCAGCACCACCAGAGTACCTGAACATAACTGTGCTAGGCTGATGTTAATGCAAGCACCCATTTAGCACCACAGCATAGATATTTCAGGCTGCACCAGGACTCTGGACAACTCCCTCTCCGGGCCATCTCCGGGAGCAGATTGCTCAGAGCAAGTTCTTACTATTTTGCAGTACTGCAAAATAAACTGGTAACCAGCTAGTTTGCATTTTGTAACTGAATGCTTATTTTATTAAGCAATGCCAAGAAATCAAGCAGTACTAAATGAACAGCGAGATCAGGCGATCACGATTCCACAGCATATGGGAGAGTGAACAGTTTGGGTAATTCTACTGAACTTCCTTGGTTCTTCCTTTACTTGCTCTTTCTGCCATTTCTTCAACAGTAACTGGTAAAACACTCGCTCAATTCTCATTTTTTGCTTCATTTTTTTTAAAACCATGCCAAACATGGGAATTTGGTGCACTTGTACATGCATTCCCATGCCTCGCCCTCTCAGTGGTTTGCTTAGGCTAGTCACGTATCATATACATCGTTCAACACTGCGAGACAATACATTTTTTCCCCAAATCCTATCTGTCGTTTCTTTCCAGATTCTTTCTAATAATTTTCAAACTGGCATCCATATGCCTTCCTGGCACATGCACTGTTCTGCTATTTTAAGTGAGATTTTAAATTTATTTGGGATCAGTCTTCAGAAGACAAAATCTTTTGCAAGCTTTCACTGTCGAATGACATGAAACTTTGCTTCAATTTCTTATTACAGGCTTTTAAGATGCAGGCACTTACTCTACAATTCACACTGAACCTTTTTCCCCCAAAGAAATCAGATTTTAATAGCACATATTAGTCATACCCCTGTCACATTATTTCAAAAATTCTCTTGGTTCCCAAGAGGCTTTTCCTTTTCAGAAACAAGTAAGCTTTACTTATAACATGAGATGTTTCAACTAAGTTCACTCTAGACAAAGTAAAATGGGATGGTAAAACACAGGCTGAGCCCTCAGAAGAAAATGTTTAAGTTGGCTGAAATGCCACTTTAAGCAATTTCTAATTTTACTTTTCTTTGCCTTCAACAAATGTAGCATTAGCCCATCTAATGATGTGTGAGTACTTCACAGGAACACAGACCGAGTGACAGCTTGCTCTGAACATTTGTTCTTTGCTCAATCTCCTCGAGATGCACTAGTCAGTTATTCCAGTTTTGTAGGATTTCCAGAACTTGTGTGATAGCTCCCCAGTGCTTACAAAGTAATGGTCTGGTTTTGAGTGTAGGAGTGATGTCACCCCTTAATTACTGATCCAAAATGGAAGTCAGCATATAAGAAATGTAATACAGCCCCCCAAAGGTCCTCTTGCCAGCTTCTTGGCTACATGAAAGCATTTAATCTATCCATACTTCACAAGCTGATTGTTACATCCCTGTGAGTTATGCCTATAAAGGAAAACACACAAGACTTACTCTGAAACATCACCTAAATTCAGTTAAAGCTAAACAGTTTCTTAGTTGCTTAAGAAAAATCACAGATCTTGCAATTTGCCACAGTTTCACGTAAATAAGTAAAGCTGCAGAGGAGGGCAGTTCACCTGAAAGTCAGTCTCATTGGAAATGAGGAATGGTAACTTACATCATACAAAAATAAAAAGAGAAGGATGAAAAGCTTAGTTTGAAGTTCCAAATGAAAATCCTGTAAATGATGAAACATTACATGACATAAAGCATTTTGTTCTTCACAAATATCTATAAAAACTAACATTTTTTCAAAACTTGTCGTGCTCAAAAATTCAATCCTCCATCAAAAATAGAATGACTTACTCTGATCTAAGAAGAGTAATGGGACTGTACAGATATGCAGGTATCTCCCCTCAGGCAGCTCACTCTGGCACTAAGACCACAACACCTGTGGTTTTTTCCACGAAGAGATTAAGCTTCAAAGTCCATTTCACTGAGCTGTACCACAGCAAAGTGCCTCAGTTAAGCCATAGCAATACTCTCACTGAAACCCAACGAACAAACCCCATGCACATGGACATGTAGCACAGGGGTGGGATTCTTCTCCCCTGACTTTTCAGTAGGAGAAACATTGAACTGTTAACTGATCTTCAAGTAAGGGAGCTCCATACATTTCATTTTCCAAATCGCTGTAATGATGCCCTTAATATCTAATTATGTTCTTTGACAACCACGTTAGTCGGGGGCTGGTGTTTTCTCCAGCAGCAGGGCAAAACCTTCTCAGGACTACAGACCTCTCTAAAGCAAACAAAAATCCTACACTGTAAAACAGATTCGCAGATTAAAAAAATATATTTAAAAAATCAGCCTCATCAATTTCACCTTGAAAGCAACATGGTAAGGAGAAAAATATATTTGTGCCCTTTCATGTCCATCTTCTTGCAAAAAAAAAAAAAAAAAAAAAAAAAAAAAAGATTTAAAAGCCTTTTAAAAGCCTTCCTGTTTACCCACCTTAATTTTCATTTAGACTGTTTTGCTGGCGGGATGGGAACTGACAGTGATTCTGACACTGTCAGTGAAGAGAAGCTGAAATTGAAACTGAGCAGGAAATAAATAAAGGCAATCCACATGGAATTCTTCAGTTTCAATTAGCTTCTACCGATGTCTGTCCGGAGGAGAGGGGAGAACATGCCTTTTCGTTCGGCCCTACAACCTGTCCCCTAAGAGCAGATGCTGCAGAGCCGACTGGGCAGGAACGAAGCAAGGAGCTGCTGGGGGAAGCAGACTCCCGAGGCCACTGAAATGGCGATGACACCTTTGGTACCTGTAACATCAGAATCTGAGAGAAGTGGAATCACTGCTGGTTCTCCTAATGTTTGTCCTAATTAAGGAAATGGGAGGTTCTACCAGGGGTGACATTAATCTTATTCATCTTCTCCCTCTGCTAGCTTGCTAGGATGCTGCAAGTAGAGCAGCGGAATGTATTGAAAGTCCAACATAGCGGGTGGTTAGGGAGAGATTGGTGAGTCAACTGCTAGTCCCCTTACACGGGCACATAAAGCCTGGTTTGTCTGAGACCAGTGGGGAACAAAGACCACGTCAGCAAAAAGCACACACAAGGACATAAAGACTGAAGCCCAATCTTCCCTGGAAAAATGGCTCTCTTCTTCCGCCTCCTTAAAGGAGAGAGAAAATGATACCCTCAGTGAGGTGTTAACCGGACACCAGAAGTCCCCCAGATGTGCCCCCTTCCACAGACAAAAATACTGCAGGAAGTTCTGCAGGAAGTCAACACGCATGTATGTATTCTGCCTCCTGCTTCTCTGGAAGACAATTTCCGTGACTTCTCGTTTTCTGGTTTGCCTACCGGAGAGCTGGTGTGACAATGCCCTTCTTCCACCCCTTCTCTTGGGAGCAGGTGACCCACGGCATAACATTATCCCATTGGAACAACCTCGTCACCAGCAGGCAGCTGGTGATAGAACCCTTTCGGAGTAACAGAGTTGATCTTTCAGAGATGCAAAGAATGCCTGCCCTCTGCTTTGAGAATTTCCCTCTGTGATTTTCTGCCTCTACTGTGTTCAGTAACAGCATCTGTTTTGTTTTTTATTTTTTCCCTTGAAAGAAACGCAGGTCATCAAAACAATGTAAGAGAAGCAAACAAATAAAATAAAAAGATGACTCACTAAGACATGATGTGTGCTCACAGTCCGCAGGGTTTGGGGCCACCATTGTCACATGCTAAATGGCAGTGAAGGAACTGTACTGCCAGAAAATGAAGACATAAGTTTTGCTTTAGCTTCAATTTATGCTTTGAAAATGGAAACCACAAAAGCACTCCACTTTAAGCAGTATTCATGGTGTAACCCTCCTACCGACCTCTGCGTGGAGATGCTGAGAAATTCTATGCTTGAAAGCATTATAATTAGTAATAATGATTAAGAATCATACAATAACTAGTACTTAAGAAAGAAAAAGAAAAAAAAAAGAAAAAAACACTTGTCGTTGAGAGCTTTCAGTTAAAAGATCAAAAGATAAGAGTAAAAATTATCCAAATCAGTAATTCAATACCTTCAAACAGAAACTGGATCTGCTTTTATGTAGGTAAAGAGTCAGGCATGGCTTAGGTCCTAATCATAAATCCATTGTCTAAACAGATGAGACCTAAAAGGAGGAAAAACTCTGGAGAATATTTCGAGCCAATAAATAAATGAACAAGTATCAACTGATAAGCAGCTTTTTGAGAAGAAAATATCTGTAAAGCAATTGGAAACAAGATATAATGTGTTGCTAGCTTCTACAACACTGATTTACCACTACTAGGTTATTCTGACACAATAATATCATATTCTTATTATACTATCTCCCAACAATCTATTTCCTATCCCTGAATCTTCACGTCCAAAAGCTTCACGTGTTTGCTTGACTCTTAGCTGCACGCTAGCAGACACTACTGTTCTCTGGCTCACCAAAATGAATGCTCAATCAACCCGATGTCCAGCAGAGATCTCTGCCTGTCCCTTGTATCTCAAATCTCTCTCTTCTGGTCACCGTACCGACTTCTTACAACCTGAGTTACTCACCGCCTGCTACATGCAATTTCTCTGTGCCTCTGCTCACCTCGCTTGGTTTCAGTGACTCTCGAGCCATTCTGGAACTGCTCTTTTATACCATATGCTGTTGCTGTTGAGAAGACTGAGAATATCTTCTGAGCAACTAGTAAAGGCATAAGGCTGTTGATCTTCATATGTTCACTTTCTCAAGATGCTGTCCAACATAAAACTGGAAGGCAAAAATTAGAGCAGACTGTGAGAAGAATTCATCATTAGCACTGCTGGGGTTTAAATCCACCCCATTTCATTTTCCAAGCATACTGTGAAGGCACAGACCACCAAGCCTACTGTTTTTCACCATGACTTCTCTACCCACTTTTTTGTCTGCAGAATCCTCTTTTTTTAGTTAATGTACTCCCCAGGCCAAGCCCCATGTGCTCACCTGAGTGACACACTTGGCACTGCCTGGCACGTTCAAAATTCACAGGCTAACGAGAGTTTGGGACACTTCATGTCTGAAGTGATTTCTGGAGTATTTCACAAATTGGGCTGGAACTTCATAAAACACCTTGGAGTGTTCACATAATTAAGCCTTATGTCACTTCTAGAAGGTTTCCAAGGCAGAGAGATTGGTTTTATAGCAGGCTCTCACACAGTGTTCCCAATCTCATTTTCCCTTGTTCAGGATCTATGTTCGTACCTGTCCAGAAACTCACTGCTTGCTTTTAACCTAAATGCATTTTTCTTCTTCACCATTTTCCTCGTGTGTAAATCTGGTCGTTACCTTACACAATTTACTGCCGTCTGTTGTGGTTTTACCCAGCAGGTGTCTAAGCACCAGACAGCCGTTTGCTCACTGCCCCAGCAGTCGGATGGTGGAGAGAATTGGAAAAAAGGTAACACTTGTGGGTTGAGATAAAGACAGCTTAACAGGGCAGAAAAGGAAAGTTGATAATAATAATGATGATAAAAGAATACACAACGCAAGTGATGCACAGTGCAATTGCTCACTGCCTGCTGACCAGTGCTCAGCCAGACCCTGAACAGCAGCAGCCCCATGGCCAACTCCCCCAGTTCATCGTTCAGCAAGACCCATGTGGCACAGGACATCCCTTGGGGTCACCTGTCCTGGCTCTGTCCCCTCCCAGCGCCCCTCCCGGGTGCACCTCTGCCCTCCTCCTGGCGGGGCAGCGGGAGGAGCTGCAAGGTCCTTAACTCAGTGAGAGCACTGCTCTGCAGCAATGAAAGCATCAGGGTTTTTTCTGTGTTTTTCTGTCCTAAATCCAAAACAGCACCACACCACACTAAGCAGAAAATTAACTCTACCCAGCCTAAACCAGGACACCTTCCCTGAACACTGCACTGTTTAGCAGCTCCCAATATTATTGCACTTTTCAGACCTGATTTTAACACCTCCTTCTCAAGTCTTCTGGATCATTGTAACCAAAACACAAACTCCATCCATCAGGCACCACCCCACCCCACACCTCAGTCCCCTTCCCTGGTTCAGAGATGACACTCTCTTACCCCCTAACCACCCCCCTACTTCTGCAGCTGAACACACGCCTCAAGTGCTGAGCACCTCGATGTCATTCTCAAGGGATTCACATTTTTGCCCTAGCTTTTAATTCCTACTTAAAAGAAAAAAGAAAAACACCCTTCACCTTATGACCAACATCATACACCTTCAACTGTAAACATAAATTCCCTACAGAACTAGACTATTTGTTTGATTTTCTCTGAGAAGAGTTGCTGCATGTTCCAGGAGATGAGCTGTATTTCGCTTCAAAGGCTGTTACCTGTGACTCTCCATGTCTTTGGCTGCACAGACTGTTTCACAGATTAGACTCGCTGCTCATCAGTGCCAATCAGAAACAGTTTTTCTTGTGTTTAGGTTTACATTGACACAACTAACAGAATCAGGCATGTTAACAGCATCTGTGCATATATGGCTGACCAAAAACTACTCAATCTTCTGTTCAGTTCATTTCTTAGAGCTTTTAGGGAGGGATTGGACGAGGATGGGACAGGATTGGGACAAGACAAGAACCTCCTGACCAGATTCACACCATCTTTTATGCCTAGTGTAATAACCAAAAGTTACCTGGGTCACCTGAGGGCAAAATTCTGAACCTGATTTTGAACCAGATCTGTCCTGATTTTCATCAGCTGAGACTTTTAGCCCTAATAACCTTGGTGATCCAAACTTCAGGGACTCTGAAGCTTGCCAGCCAGGACCCCTGCAGAACTTCCCTTACCTACATGCCCAAAATAGCGTTTTAATTTCCTCCTTCCTCCTGCCCTGTGGTGCTTCCCTTTCAGCCAGTGTTCACCAGCAGTACCTTCGTAACACCTTCCCTGCCTCAGTTCTGTGAAGTGCCATCCTTACACAGGCAGGCAGCTTCTGAACAGCAAGAGAGCACTCCATGGGACACACAGAATGCAGAAGGAGCTGTCCAGAATAACAGCTGCAAAATGGGGGCCTTGTTCTGCAATGTTGTTAAGAACTGTATGCGTGGCAAAGGAGTGTCGGACAGGCCCTTAAAACAGGGGCCTTCAGCAGAAACCGAGCAAGAGCAAAGTTTTATTTAAGTGCTCACCTGCTCCTGTGTTTGTTCGTTTGATTGATACAAAGCTGCTTTCACCAGTGCAAGTGTGAAATCAATTTCATATAAATTGGAACATACCCACAGAAATCTTATCGCTGCCTGAAGATACATTTCCCTTAGTATGTTTTCTGTTTTCTTCAATCAGCTTTATATTTATAGGGTGGCTGAAAAAGAATGCTATGCATTATTTATTAACATTGATTTTAAACAGAGCCATTCAATTCATAACCATGAATTACCTAAGAAAATAGAGTGTTTATCTTACTTTTTCTCTTTAAAGAAAATTAAGTATTTAATTATTAATAGGATTTTACTGTTGACTTCAGTAAACAAGTCCTTAAAAATTAGAGGGGTATAAAGATAACTAGCCATGGTACAGTCATATAATGTCATCAATAATTCCAGTGTTTACTGCATTTCTTAATTTAAGGAAATACCAGTGCTGATTTAGAAAGGAAGTTGCATCTACTGAAAGACTAAAATAGCCATTTGTTCCAGTATTTTCTTCATTTACATTTGAAAAGGGCTCGTTTTTACCAAAAGCCTTTATCTTCTGTCTAGATCGGTTCTGCTCTGCTGACCACTCATTATGGTAACAGGTTGCAATGAAAAATTCCTTGGAGGACGTAAATCAATTAATCAGTGACATTCGCTTACCGATATTGATTAGGCCATACATTGTTTGACTTCTCCTTTGATTCTTTCTGTCATGAGCAAATGGTTACACCCTTCTTGTAGGGCAGAGGAAGATGGAATTCATGAAAATGGAACAGCTTGGAGGTTTATAAAACTCCCATTTAACTTGAATGGAAAATGGCCAATTAAATACGTTAAATAGCAAATCCCAAAGAAACAGCACAGGTTCAGATCTTTACTCTCACCGTGCAAGCCTGTGGTGAGAAGATTTTGAATACTATCATACAAGCTAAAGACCAGCTCAACAGCATCGAGAAATGCAAATCTGCCAAAGCACTAGCTTCCAAGCATTTTCAGATAATACTTTCTTCCTTCAATCTCTTATATACATATATTCACTTGCTCCCGATTTCAATTTCCAGGACTTCAGGTTACCTTCATCCTGATACATTTGCAGTCTTCTGATGATATGTCTGTTATACTGCAAGAGTACATCTCTAGCTGTTCTGCTAATATATTTTTCTGATGATTCTGTTGCTTTATCAATCTTTAAAATGTCAACTTTTTCATTACTGCAGTGTTTTTTATTCCATTAAAAATCTTAAAGTAACTATTAATTTTTTATGGCTTATCAGTTACAATCCATTTATATCCACTCAAAGTGCAACAGTTTATAAAATTGTGTGTTGTATGAAATGTGACTGATGAGTTGCTGTAACTTATTAAGCAAAAATATTTCCCTTAGTCTGCTCTTCTGCGATTATTCTTACAGCTGAGAAAGTCTTATGGTCAGGCCAAAGCCTTACTGCTTACGTCTGCGCTTGTTTTTATTGCTCTGCCTAATGAAGTGACCAACAAAGAGATGCAGCCTGCCAGCAACTGGGTATCTTGTAGCCTTAGCACTTCTGCTAACTTCTCAAGCCAAGGCAACTAGGAGAACACACCAGGGCTGGAGGCTCTTGCAAGCCCCCAAGGTGACCCCCATGCAGTTTCTCTCATATTGCACTTTGCCAGTTCACCAACACTGCTGGAGCCAGGGGATTTTTTAGATGCAGCCCTACGCTGCTCTATCTCCAATCTTAATACCGCTCTCACATGCCTGGAAATTTGTTTTTCAACGGCCAATTTCTGAAGCCTAATTTACTCGGATAATGTGCTGTCATCACTGCAGTTATCTGCTCACATCTACCAAGTCCTGCTCTGCTTTCTGTGCTGCCCTTTTTTTGTGCCACGTTTCTTGAGCCCCAAGCCCTGAGAGCTCAGCAGACTGCCCACCAGCACCCACCTCTCATTAATGCCCCTGACGTCTCCCAGCTCCACACAACCCCCCTCCACTGCCCGCCTCTTCCCAGGGCTGCTCTTCCTTGCCCAGCCCCTTTCAGTGGAAAGGCATCCTGCGGTTGCCAGCACCACCCCCCTGCTGTCATTGAGAAAACCCTCTCAACACCTGAGAAGCTGCACAGAAGGCAAAGCCAGGGACTGTTTTTTCACGTTTCTCTTCTCATTGCTTTCCTGTACCTCCTCCCTCCTTTCTTATCCTTTGCCACAGAATGGAGATCGTAATTTCATGTGAGCTGTAAAATTACAAGGCCTGTAATCACAAACACACACAAAAAAGGCACCTCTATAAACGAAATGCATTAAGAGTCAGCGTACAGTTTATTCTTTACAGCTGTTTCACTACAATGTATATCTGCTGAGACTAGCAATAGAGGGACTGAAGAGTGTCAGTGGGAAAGATGTGTTGTCATCTGGCCACAAAGCTGTTCAGGATCATCTCAATACAAGTCAGTTCCCCTTGAGAAAGGGGAGATGTGCCACTTTTAGAACAGCTGTTCTGCAAGGGGGGAATGACAACTAAATGCCAAAGGCAGACCTGAACACAGGAAAACAAAAAAAAAAATCAGGGATGGCTTTGAAGTTTCTAATCTGGTGCTCTGACGTTTGTGTTTCAGGTTAAGGGTGCTTTTTAAAGGACATAACGTAGATCTGATTCCTTAGCTTAAGGAGCACCAAGGCAGAAGAAGCGTGCGTGCACACACAGAGTCAGGGACCCCCAGGTGTGCCCGGCTTTAATCAAACAATGGAAAAAACATCAAGAAATTTACCAACCTGTTCAGAGGTGGTCAAAAAACACTGCAGGTTGGCTGATGCTTGCTCTGACTTCTCTGGTCCATTTCATATTTTTGCCCAGTCTGTGTCTTCATAGACTTCTTATTTGAAAAATAATGTTAATTTTTGATAATATGGTTAAAGATCACAAAGACATTTTTCTTACAAATAACTTACATGTATTTTGAATCAAGCCCAAAATGGTTCTAAGGCCATTAGGTAAAGAAGCCTGTCCTTGCTGTCTCTGTCAACGAAATGGAAAAGACAAAGATAAGCTGTTTCCCTGTATCTGCATCAGTAATAAAATACCTAAATCATTTTTCTTTCTATTCATATTTTGTTCACTGCCATACTTTGTCATCGCTTCTGAAAGCTACTGCACTGCAAGTATTCCAAAAGCATTTTTAACTACAGAAAAGGTGAAAGAGAAGACAGTAAATTCATTTGATTTGCTTTGTTTCCAACGCAGTTTCATTGATCAGTATTGTACATTCCCTGCAATTCTATTGCTCTCATAAAACCCTTCTAGTAATGACTTTGGGGATATATTTTAGGTAGTTAGTAAGTTTAGAAACTGACAGTCTGCCCATGTCATTTCTCTAACTTATCAATATTTCTCTTTTGTTCACACAGAGGGGAAAAAAAAAGCAAAGAATAGAGTAGGTGTGTATCCAACTGAAGACATAGCAGCCTGGAGATTTGAGCGAGGTTTTAATTTGCAGTGACTGCGCTCTCATAATTATAAACAAGTGATCTGCAGTCTGATCACACCTCCTGCTGGTCTGCAGAACATGTACCACAGACCTTCCGGCATACAATATCTGAAATATCTTAATCACTCTTTTTTTTCCCTCCTTCTCTGCCTCCAGAGCAACAAGTACTCTCTGCCTAACCAACAGCAGCAGCGAGCTGTCATGCACGTAGCCCTGCTCTGTCCATGCTTGGGGAACAGCTTTCTCCACCGGAGAAACACTCGTGCCTTTGCCTTTGAAAGCATCCCTGATGTTCCTTCCCCTGCAGGGAGGCAGACACGACCCTTTTCGGACGTTGTAAGGTCTGCCAAGGGGAAAGAAGCCCCTCATCTCCCTCACAGCCACGCCACCTCTGCCAGAGGCAAGCCAGCAGCCCTTGCAGTCTCCAAGAGCCTCAACCCCCACACAGCAACTGAGCTGGGACAGTGGTTTAAAAACCAGAGGATAACCCCACGGTGAGCCAAGTGTGCTCCTTACATTCCCTTTTCTTTCCACAGGAACTTTGCATTTAGGTAAAAGTATCTCGATTAGAGGTGTGAAAGGCATTTTAACATGTCCATTAATTATTTTTCCATAATTTCAACTTCTGCATAACTTTACAGCACAGATGTTCTTTGCCAGCTAAATACAAAGATGCGTGTAAGTTTTTACATCACGCACGGAGAAATTTACTTAATAGCACTATCAATATGTGTTACAGCATACCTTAAACATCAGTAAAAATACATTTTGTAAAACAGAACAGTACAGAAGTTGTACTAAGTGTTGCAATGTCTCATGGGAGCATTTGAAAGGAGAAAGAAGTACAATATTCACACTTGGTATTCACAGCCTGTTCATTACACATTTCTAGAAACACATCCCCCCCGTATTTAATTAAAAAGAAAGCTGAAAGAGTAGGAGGAACAAAAATGTTCTCAACTTCAATGACACTATTGGAAAATAATTATTTCAAAACTGCTTATCTGTTAAAAAGCTGGCAAGCTACCAGGATCTTGATTGCTGTAAGCAATTTTATAACTGCTCTACACAGATAAATTTAACAAAGAGAAATTAATTTCAGTCTCGTAATAAGACTCATCTCATTACCAAAACGGCGTCTGTGCTGCAACAGAGCCTGGTGCACAGGGCTGCTGGTAGAGGATTTTGTGTGCAGGCTTTTAACAACTGCCTAGAACAAGTCCACCTCAGAACTCCAAATTTCATTAATGCATCTCCTCTCCGAACAGAAGTCTTCCTAATCGTATAAAGTGAAATTCGTCCCAGTTTCACTTGTGTTCTGCCACCTGACTGCCTGGAGCCATCCTTGAGTCTCAGCCTGTACGGATCACGCTCCTGGGAGCAGTAATTAGAGTAATATGCGCATCTCTGCCTGCACCTTTGGGTTGGTTTGTGTTTTGTTTTCAATCCAGGACACATAATAACATGTTAATTAACTGTCAGGTTCCTCTGTCTACAGACATAGTAACAACTGATAACTGAATCAGATGTTCAGTGGGAAACAAGTGGTCTCCTTCCTTTGTGCCACCATACTGCACTTCCCTGGGACGAGTCTTCCCACGGGACAGTTCTGTTCCATCCCCAGAACCTCCAACAAGACTTCGAAAATGCTGCAAAATACAACATGACCAAGATCCAAAATTAAAACTTGACAGCAGGTTCAGCAATATCCTCTGGATGCTTTGAGCCACTTTATGGCCACTCTGCTCTTCAAAAAAAGGCACAAAACAATAACAGAGTGCGCACCGGGTCATAAATCCTGCCACACGAGCACTCGTGCTTGCAGCTCTCAGGTGGCTCTGCTGGAGCAGAAGCGTTATGAATAGCCTGAGTCTTTTCTTCTACCATTCCTATTGGTAGTCTTGCTATGGCACATCAACCGAGATATAAAAAAATGAGCGCATGATATATCCTGATGAAAAACCTGATACAGATTTCTGCTTTGCCACCACATATCATCGCTGTACAGAATCTCATCTCTGGGAGCCACAATGACATTTTCTGCTCCTAGACATCCCATTCAATAACCTGCAGAGAGCACATACACCAGCACGGAAAGCATTTTTTCCATGAGGCAATCCTTACACATTTGCTGGTGTACTTGACCACGCAAATCAATACCTCTTTGCAGAGCACACGCTGTGAGCAGTAAGAAAACAAACTGTTTCCTTCACTCCAGTAAATCCTTGCAACCACAACGTCATTTCTTTATTTCTTCCCAATTACAGAATTATTCTGTCCACCAATTTTCCTTCCTTGGCATAAATCCATCTACAGATTTATAGAAAGTGTATGCATTTAACACAGCGGACACTTTATTTCATCTTGAGCTTTTCCACAGAACAACAACAACAACAAAAAAAAAACTGCCCCTAAATTTCTTTGGTTATAATTAACATATCAGATTTTCAGTCTACATTTCTTGACCTATTACCTCAAAGTTGTTTTTCACTGTTCCTTTGCTTGTTTCCACAGCAACCTTTCCACGGTGTCATTATTTTTTTCCTCTTTTCTTTTAATTTAAGAGGAAACAATGATCAGTTAACAGTGATTTTGTTGTGTTTTTTTTTTTTCTTTAAACAAACGCAGAAATGTTTATATACATGTCTTTTAAAACAAAACAACGATTCTGAGAAAATGATGATTTCCACGTCTCTTGCAGTAATTAGATTATTTCACAAAATCTCATTTCAATCACAGTACTGTTGTTAGTGTATCACTTGACAGGTTTCACATTACCACACAAGCTTCTTGCAGCCTAGGGTGGGAAAGGCAACCTCCCTGGACCCGTTTTTAAATACTTCATACAAGAGCATAAGTCAAGTGCCAATGAAAGGCATCCTTTCCATTTAAAACTTTGGAAAATGCTAAATAGAGCTATTATGTCAGTCTCCAGTGATTAATACAAGCTAGTGTGTACCTACGGAGAAACACTGAGGCATCGCAGTTGAAAAATTTTATGGTGATCCATATGAAGTCCACTCACCCATATCCAGGTTGAATGAGATGCCATTTTAAAGGAAAAAAGAGAGTAAAGCAATGATTCACATCCCTTTGTGCTGTTGCTACCATTCATTTCTTCCTCATTTTTGCTTCTAGTGTGTTTTATAAAAAGCACAAGAACTGATATTTTATACGTAAAGGCATCCATCACAGAATCCCAGAGTGGTTTGGGTTGGAAGGGACTTTAAAGCCCATTTAGTTGCAAGCCTCTGCCCACTACAGCAGGCTGCCCGACACGTTCAGATGTCCCAGTGCTATAAGCATCAGAAATACATCAGAATAATGGAATATCTCAGTCAAGCTAGAACAGAAAAAAAAGGATCGGATGCTGCACAACTGCCTCTAGAAGACATGAAAGTAGACCTTTCCCCCATCTGAGATTCCCATGGCTGTCAAAGGAGCTCTTTGTTTAGGAGCTGTTGTCATTTATAAGCTAATGCAGAGGGGTAAGCTTTTATGTTTATTCTTCAAGCAAAACACAAGCAAAGTTCAGACGTGCAGTATTTTCTGAGGCCAAGAGGTAACGAAAAGAACACTAGTTAGACTTTACTGCAAAAGATATTAGCCTTCCAAGCAGAGTAACGTTCCAGTTCATATAAATGAATAATAAAAGACAGGCAGTTGGCAATTCTGTTGTTTCTGCATTTTGCTTACACTTAATTGTCTGACTCCGATAATAGATTTCGGGTGGAGAAAAGGAGCATCCTGAGCGCCGTGCATTTCACACACTGCGACTACAGGCTTCGGAAGCTCACCTGCGTAGGGAAACTTGTTTGAGAAGATCAAGCTCCAGTTCCAGCCAAGACCTTTGCTAATAATAGTTTTTCTTTCTCTCCTCCACCATAAGCAAGTGCAACACTCAATCTCACTTTCTAATTTTTGCTTTTGAAAACATATGCCTGAACCTTTTCATAAAGACGCCTTTTACGGCCTCTTTTTTTCTGAACAGGTTGTTAATGGCATCTGCTTGGGGTTCTCCTACTGGGTCTGCAACACCTCAAAGTAAGGTAACTTCTCTGTTTCCAGACCTCCTCGGGTTTTATGCTGCTTTCATCAAGGGGTACATTCGCTATAGCAGCTGTTCCTTCCATATTTAATGGATTTCAAGCTTTTAAAATAGCTACCTGTAAAAACCAGAACAAATCTTAAGGTACAACAGTTGAAGGACTATTAATTTCACCAGCCTTGAATACAAAAACGTTGCCTTTAAAAAAAAAAAGTACACCCTCCTACACTATATGGAACAGAAGTAAAGCTGAATGAGAACTTCTGAAAGATTTTTCTTGCAAATGCACCAATTTATCTAAGCATTTTTCTACTGAGATGTGACCTTTAAGGAAAGTTACTGATTTTAATAATAATAATGATAAAAATCTATCACTGACAGAGATTTCTCAGCTCCAAATTGAGTTTTCAGTCCCAACCAGACACAGTAGTATGCATCCATTCAGAGCACAGGCTGGCTCTCTACTGTGTAAGTGCAGCAGAGAAGTGAGAGCTGCACCTTACCCCGGTGTGATGGAGCCCTGACTGAACAGTGCTTTGGAATTGACTTTACCAGGATGGGCTCTTGCTTCTAGTTTTAACAGCTCTGGCCTTACGGCTTGCAGCAAACTGCATGATTTTATTTTTTCTTTGGTCCTTTGGAAGCTTTCTTCCTCAGCACCTCTAAGGTTTGGCTACGTCTGTTGCCTCCTTGCCTCAGCAGCTTCTCAGTTTCCCTGCATGAGCTGCAGAAGTTTCCTAGAAGTCTCTTCCATCCCAAACCTCTTCTGCCTACTGCTCCAAGCACATTAAAAGCTTCCCTCTGCCTTAGCAGGCGCTGCATCCTGAAACTTCTCCAAGGGCAGCACAATACTTGCTCTGTGGAAAAGAGACACACACAATTCCGTGTGATTTTCAGCCCTGGAGCACCTCAGTAGTACTGTGACACCAAGCACAGGAAACAACATTTGGCAGCATCCTATGCACCACACACCTAAAGCAGGCACACTCGGACAGAATAAAACAGATGAAAATACTAAGATATTCCAAATCAGCTGTACATCAGCAGATTTAGACCACACCTTGATAAAACTGAATTAAAAGACATTCAGTAAATTCCTGAATTTAAAAATAAAATAAAATAAAATAAAATTGTTAAGTTCATTGCTATTCAGTAAGATTCAGCATCTCAGACAGCTCAGTTTCCTCTTCGGTGCCAATATCCATTTTTTGGTTCACTATTTGATCTTCAAAGTCATGAGGAGTTTGTGGAGCTGGCAGCGTTACTTAGCACAATCCACTATTCAAAATACAAGTACAGCTCCTCGAAGTTCAGTAGAAATTATGGTTGGAAAAGTTACTTCTCTCTGATACTGTAGATATTTTCCCAATCTTTGTAGTAGTAGTAACTATTTAAACACCTTTCATTCTAACTTTAAAACCTATTTGCTCTTGAAAATTAAATTGCAATGCATCGTCTGAGCTCTGAATAATTCCAATGAAAGCTAAAGCCACATCTATCAAAAAGCAGTTGTACTTTGACACTTTAGGTTGACTTAGTGGTAACTTATCTTTTTCACTATAAGCTAATTTTAAAGAATTCTCTTGGTTTAATTTGCATTGCTGCTTTCTTCATCCCTTAGAGTATATTAGAGGTATGCAGATGATTTTTCTCAACTGCAACTTGCAAACTTAGGAAAAAAAAATGTAATTTATACCAGGAGAGGAGAGCAGATACATAGGCTGCTAAATGCAAACCAGATGTTGAACTGAAACACAACAATTTCCTTCTAGTTTACTTATTCTGGAAAAAACAATAAAGTAGTGCTAATTAATCCATACATATCTTTGTTCAGCCTTCAGGTAAGAATGAGTGACTAGAGAGGCTTTGGACTCTGCTAGTTTCCCTTCAGACGCTGGATCTCAGAGACCAGCTCAACTCCACAAAGCTCTCAGGATGCCTGTGGGCATTCTTCACCTCGTCTCAATCATCTGCATGCAGGAACTTCTGTGAGTCTGATACAAGGCACGTGTATCCTATACCTTAAGCTTTTAGTTTGTACTTTGACATCAGATCTAGAAATGAGCTTAAGGCTGAAAAAATGAGCCTTAAAACCATTATTGTCCTTCACTGGCGCCAGATCCCATCAGTATGAGCTACTTAATTTGCTCTGGCTTTTAAATATAAATCAATCATTCCAAAAGTTCATACACATTATTCTTGTAACTTTTTTTTTTTAGTTAATAATTAAAGACACAATGACATCTAAAATAAAAAGCCTAAATATTCTAAAGCCATCTAATTTCATTATGCAAATGGGATAACATGTTAATAACAACACATGCCGTTCAGTAATATGACTTGACTTTGTACTTAGTCATTTCATTAATTATGTGGAAGGTGGAAGAGTAAATTTAGGTCACAGTCAGGTAGCACACACATGAGGAAGCACACCATAACGCATACCTGTGATTACAGCATTTAAATGGATTTTGCATGTATGTATTAGTTGCCCTTGTAATTTTCAGTGTAAAGTAAGGGACATACGTGGGAGTTTATCAAATTATAAATTGTAGTTTTGTTTTTTTACACCATCCAGGCAGGCCCTACACACCCTGCTGGGGCACACAAGCTCATGCCCAAAGGAGCTGCTCCCTTCCATCCAGAAGGAGAAACACAGCCCTCCCGTCCAGCTGCCAGCTTTCTTCTGTGCCTTGTATCAGCTGGGACACAGCAGACAGACTGATTTCTTGCTAGGTATACACACACCATACCAGAGGCATCTGTATGCTGCTCAGGACTTGCTGATGAGACAAACGGGGCTGGAGATCCGTGACTAACAACCCCAACCAGCCCTTGACTGCTGGACTGATCCTCAATTCAAGAGGCTGCTGGATAGCAGCTTAACACTCTTCAGTTCCTGCGGTGTTGCTCTTCTGCCCTGCGACGCCTCAAATTTGCTCACCATCCTACCGAGTTATTACAGCACGTGCAGGGAACACAAATTCCCACATGCACATTTTAAGACTGATAATTTTGGTTCGTATGAAACTGAACAGTTAACATCTTCAACTTCTGCCAGGAGGACTTTTCAGGGTTTGCCACTCACCTTGTTGAAAGAAAACACTCCAGCTTACACTTCAGCGTTACACCCCAAGAAGTATCTGTGAGTGACACAAGGCTTAGAGACTAAGTAAAAGATGCAACGTGGACAAGCTGCATTCTGACTAATCACGTACTGGGGCTCTTGTTTAGTGGCTGGCCTTCGATGGGTGCTGATTTTATAACCTGGTGATGTACCTACATGCAAGAAGAAGATACATGGTCATTAATCTGCATTCAGAAAGAGGAGGAGTGCATCACAGCAAAATATAGGCTATTGAAGAGCCTGGCATAGCTTCACACTTCTCCACAGTGATGGAGTACAGCAGAGCAATTAATATTTAGAATAGTGAGTGTTGGAAAACCTAAGGTGAAAGAAGAATTTCCAAGTTCCCTCCCCCCCCATAAAAAAAAAAAAAAACAACAAAAAAACACTAAACACCATCTTTAACTTCTTTTGTTTTTGCTGTAATCGTTTCAGATAAAGTTTTTACCTACAATTAAAACAAGACCTTTGATGCAAGTTTTTTAAAGGGTTCCTTGTAAGAAGAATGGTCTTGGATGAAAAACAGAAAAATCGCATTTTGAATGAAGGAAAAAGGTCCTCTACTTGCATGTGTTTATACAAATCCAGGAAGAGGCATTCAGATCAAAGTAGCATATGAACTTTGACTTAAATAAGCTGCAAAAGCTTTTCATAAGCACAGGCTGATGCTCAAAAGTGTCAATCATTTTTGCAGTATTATGATAACTTTTGGGGTGAAATCCATTAATAATCTCATATTACAGAAAAATAGATAAAAGATTAAATTGTAAAAATATAGTAATAAGTTTAGACTAGAGCCTTTCTGAAGACTGCACAGTTGCAAATCAGCTGAACTGAACCTTTAATCTCTACATTCAGATAAGATTTCTGCCATATTCTGAAATACGAAAAGTAATGATGGGATTCATGTGACTTACTCTGCATTCAACCAAAACACAGGTAAAAGCAAGAAACAAAATCAGCAATTGATCAAATGACCAAAGACTGCACGCACCAATTCTATTACTTTTGCCTGCACAACTATAAGCATAAATCCTGCTCTATCACGCACTTGTGTCCTGTTAAAGCTTATGCTGTCTGTACACAAATACACAGAGTTAAATTCCCCACAAGCCTCTAGTCATGGTGCTGTGGCTGTACCTCGTTATACCAGTGGTCAGTTTGGTTTTTGGTCCAGTATTTTTCAGAATTTGGTGAGAATGTGAATTGTTGCTCCTGAAGCAGTTGAATCCTTCAGTTGGCTGCTGTTTGCCCCAGTCCCTCCAGGCATGTGTCCCAGGCAAGAGCAGCAAGAAGGCTTTCCCCAGCAGCAGCCACACTGCCCTTGCAGATTTCATTGACCTTTCTGAGGAGGAAGCAGAGAGACATCTCACACAGCACAACTACACTTAGGACTAAACACGGCACAGGCGCACACAGCTTCAGCATTAGCTCAGAAAGTTTCATAATGCCTGGAGCTGTAAAAGCCTCCAGTTAGTCCTGAAAACAGCATCATAAGTAGCAGTTAGAACCTGATTGTTCTCAGACAACAGCTGCTTCTGGGACCTTAATAACTCATTTGTTATGCTGCACCTTTTATGAGCACAATTAAGAAGTTATGTTAACTTACAACGTAAAGTGCATTTCAATATTAGCCAGCCTTATTTGTCCTTTCAAAACATTCCTGTAACTACAACAATTTTGATGTTACCTCAGGAGATTTATGATTCACTTCCCATCTTCTTTAGCATTTGCACTTTGGTGGAACCTGAAAGTCACAGCCAGGATTAGGCCCCACTCCATGAAATACCACATATGTTAATCCTTTTTTGAAGCTAGCTATTACTCAGTTTCTGTGGGAGGCAGCCCTTGCCAAGGCTTTTTAAGGACAAAGTAATTCTACCACTGAATTCAAAACACTAACATTGATATTTCTTTTTAATGTTTTAAGAGTTGTGTTATAATTGTGTACTATGCATAAATTCAACATGCAGTCAGTTTTCATAAAATAGTTTCTCCTTTTTTGCATTGATTACAGATTTGTTCTATGAACCAATTTTGAAGAGGTTCAGCTGAAACCAGTGTAAACATCTGTGCCTGTTGAATTTGGCTGCCACCAAGCAGACAGACAATTAAGGTAGGCAATAATTTAGGGAGGACAATACCTGTTCCATATCTGAGCAGAGGTATAATGTAAATAGAACGAGAACTCCTTTCCAACTAAATCAAAATAGCGAAGAGCTACTGTGACTGCTGCTCGGTAGGAGAGGTGAACAGGGCAGCAGCTGTGCAGGAAGAAGATGCAGGACTCTGTCATACAGAGAGGCACAACAAAGAAATCACGGGCAGTCTTCACTTGGCATTTCCAAGCACATTCTGTTCACCAAGCAACATCCTACATTTTGCTTTTCCTGAATTATCTCATTGTTAGTTACATCTCAGGAGAAAATATCAAAACGTCACACTGAGTGATACAAAGCCAACTTGAATTTTTAGTGTGAGGATAAATAGCATCATCCACTAAGGAGAAAGCTGAGCAAACAAGAATCACAATCACCGAAGACTACATTCAGAGCATGCCAATGAACACAGCTGTTGTACCATGGCATAAATATTGCTCGATGTGACCAAAATACTTGTGTAAAGATGTAGATCTGATAATCATACCTCCTCAGACAACATTAAGAAGATGTATTTCAATTTATTTTTTTGTTTGTTTGGTTCGTTGGTTTGTTTTTGTTTTTAGTGCACAATAAAAATCCTTCCTGGATGCCAGTATCTCAGTTAGCTTAGCTTCTAATGCAACTCTGACTGTTCCAAGTGAACCTGGGTTAACAGTATCACAAATGTGCTTACAAATAAAAACATCTTTAATATTGGTATAAAACACTACTCAGTAACTCTTAGGTGTCCCAGAGAAAATCATTTATTTACTACTCATTGTAAAAGAAAAAAAAGTAGGACACTTTCAGTAACATCTTCCACGAGCTTGTGCAATCCCTTAGTGTGACAGATTTGCAAAGAAAAGCATTACGAAACAGAGCAGGTGTCCGTAAACTTCTCTGCTAACCTGATGTCCTATCACATGGTTTAGTCATGCCTCTTGAACTTCTCCCTCTTAATCTCTATCCCAGAGCCCGAACTAACATTATTAATTTCCCTACAAAGCCAAAGAAACAGGGAATATATATTTAGCATTAGAAGGATTCAAAAATAACATACTTAAAAGCTTTGGCATTTTGAGTAGGCAGAGAAAATTGGCTTAGGCTACTTTTAGAGTGCTTTCAAGTTTTTGCACAAGTCACTTATCTTTTCAAGTCATTGGCTATTTTGTAGTTATTATTTCTGTAAGTTGCATTCATTCTGCTCCATGTTGTCCACGCTACAAGGCAACTGTGCCACCCCAGGAGAGCTTTATTTCAACAAATACTCGACTGAGTCAGTGGAATTAATAGCCAAAGGAGAAAAAAGAGAACAATGGCAAATACACTGCTACATGACTGAACAGTGATCTTCAGGTAGTTCTACCAGCTGTTGGCAAATTTTCCATGGCTGGAAAATGCAACAAGATTCACAGCACTTCATTCAAGAGAATGTACATAACTCATTTATGGTCCAAAGCCCTGTGACTCTTCCCAAATCCATGCCACTAGCAATGCCAACCCTGCAATGTGTGTAATAATATCATCTATATTTAAATCTAATATAAACATATAGAAAATACGTCAGCTATATCTACTTTCATTCTCTTTGATCACGATCTGGGGTATAAAATGCAAAAAAAAAAAAAGTAGCTTTCCATTCTGGTCTTGTTTTTTGTACAGTCTCCTTTCTCCCATCTCTTGTACAGCTCTGGGTGGTCTCCTGCTGGCTGTCTGGATTCCCTTGCTGCTCAGTGCTGCATGTTAGTGCCACACTTCACAAATTTGCTCCGATTTGTTAGGATTCCCTTTGATACTTTGGAGTTTGCAAGCTCCTGCAATAGCCTGGGGAAGCACTTACTACATCTGAAAAGATCTCCCTTTTGGGAAGGAGTTTTCAGCTTCAGCAGACAGGAATCCCTCCTGCTAACAGGTGTTCAAGATCAAACCCAACAAGCACACAATTTTTTTCTGACTGTGAACTGCAATCAAAATGACAATTATGCATTTGCTCATGTCCTTGATAAAAGCTCATTTAGCCCAGAACATTAGGCTGATTTTTTTTCCTGCTGTCTTCTTTCTCATAGCTTTACGCTGAACATAAAGTCGTTTTTTCTCCCAAACAAAACATGTGAAATAGCCAGGTTTCAGAGCTCCTGGTAGCCATTTGTCGTGCCATCAGTACTCCAGGGGGATCCACGCATTACCTGGTACACTCAGTGAAGGTTAGAGTCCGCGTGGGGTTTGTAGTGGGAGAGGTGATTATTATTCTACACCACAAATATCTGCAGCATAGGTATCTTCTGTAAGGGAAAGCACTGGAAGCACCTCCAGCAGCAATCTTAGGCCACAGAACGAGGCATCCCTGCCCTCCAACAGCAGGTGACGTTCACACAGTAGCAGGCAACGAGATGTTGTCCCTCTGCTTTTTTTTTTGAACGTTTCTGCTATTTCTAGGAGGAGCGTTATTGGGAAGTTTGCTGAGCATTTAGCAGTCCTTGGGAGTTTCCACACCTCATTTGCTGTGGGGTTGTCAGCCTGTTTGTAGCTAAACCTCCCAAGAAAAGAATGGCAATATTCTGTGTCACACGGAACTGAACTCCCTCACTTACTCTCCTGAGCTGCTGCTACCACCTCTTCCTTTCTCCTTCGTTTTCCCCCTGTTTCTGTAACACCTACACCTTCCCTCCTGGGATTCCTTGTCTTTCCACTGCTTCAGGGCTGTCTCTGTTGTCTCTTACTAAATACTAAGCACCCACAGTCACCTCCTTTTTCTTCCTGCCCTCCTGCTGCCCCTCATCTTTTGCTGTCATTTACAATTCTGGAGGAGGAGACAGACATTCAAATGAGGCTCTGGCAGTGCCACATAAAATTTATTCAGTGTAGGCAGAAAAACAAAGTGCATAAAGCACGCTGTAAAAATCATTCTTAAGATGCTAAACCTTTATTAAAGCAAAGCAGGTATTTCATGTAGCTCCTTTACCATTAAGGTCTTACAACAGCAAGAAGCAAAGAGCTTTGAAAACAAACCATTGTGAAACCTTGCTCTGCCTGCATTAATGCTAGATTCAGAATGACACACATTTAAGACGTATGTAAAAACAAGAAATCTCAAGTCCTAGGGCTCACATGCAAGCATCATTCAGCACTGAGTTGTATTGTTCAAATCTGTAGGTTCACTGTTCTCATCGCCTCTTTGCCGCCCTAGCAAACCCTAAGTAATCGTTAGCAAATTACGGAAACTTATGGGTGGAAAAAACACAGAGTTACAAAGTACAGCTGTTTTCCCAGTGAATCCTGTGTATCTACAGTACTCCTTGAACATAGCTGAGAACTAACAGAGACAAAACACCAAACACCATGAAAAATTTGGTGTTTTTAACAGAACACCAAAACAAAATACCATAAAAAAGGTCTAAAGTCTTGCTACATGCAACAGATGCTCCAAAAAGTTTCAGAATCAAAACATTCCCACCAAGACTCACCAGGGGAGCTCAGAGGCTGAGAAGCAATGCTCAAGAAAAAGGCAGGAACAAGATCACCTTGCAGGTTACATCCAACATAAATAGCAGAGCAGCTCCCCAAGCCTCCACTCCATCTTCCCTACTCTAATGGGAGCATCGCTGCACTCTGGTTATTCGCTATTCATCAGTTAGTGCCCTCAGCTGTCCTACATACTCAGAAAGTCAGAGTAAATCTCACTTCCAGTCCTCAGTGCTCACCAAAAAACCTATCACTTCCTGCTTATGAACTGGCTTGAAACAACACAGAAGTTTTATCTTGATAAATTTCACTGTGATTTTTACTTGGCTGAAGTCAAGCAATCCACAGGCTGTATTATAATTATGTAGACATAGGGGGTTAAAAACTACAGTTCAGGGTAAAGGCACTGCAGGTGTGCAGTCTAATGAATTCTTAATTGAGTAGTGGGTGAGCATAAAAAGGAAGTTCAGAGGGTGATTACAGGGTTCTTTCAGCAAAGGGAGCAATGCAAGCACTGAACTCTATAATCAGGAATAAAGGAAAACGAGTTCACCTCTAATTTTCCCTGTATTATAGCCTTTGTTATTCATGCGCAGAATGCAAGATTAGAATTCCTACTCGGGAAAGACTCTCTACCATCAAGTTAACTGACAAGATTAACCTTTTAGAGATGTCCTTGTTTTAAGGCTAAGAGTGAAGAAAAAGAGGAAGTACACAAAAACTAACTTGTACATGAAAAATATATTGCCTCCACTCTCATTTTGCAAATCAGTCAAGATTCCTCTCTGGTTTCTGCCCATTCTCTGATACTGAACAGAGTGCACATGATAAATCTGCAGAGGAAAAAATGGGGAGACACGCGTGGAAGGGAAACGAAAGCTACTAGGATTTATTCCACTCTATCCTGCCTTCTCTTCCCGCTCTGTCCAAGAGACAAGCGACCCCCAGACCTCTTTGCTGCTCATGGAAGGCCACCTCCAAGACTTGTAGCCATGTCACCAATGGGGAGGGCACTGTATGAAAGCACTAACATGAGAAGACAGCAGGAAGGCTGAGAAGAATACTAAGGAGATTTTATATATGCTAAGCATTTTATAAATGCTAAGGAGAATTTATATAGTGCTCCCATCCATAACTGTGGACAGTAGAAATCTCCTGCACATCCACTTTGCCACCACACACAAATAAGACAAGTGATCAGAGCGGGCTCAGCCTTCAGGAGGGCAGAAGGCAGGCAGGGATAACCCAGTTCAGCATCGCTTAGCACAACTCCAGCCTTCGGTCACTTGATCCAGCACAATTTTTCTTCTCTTTTCATTTTCTGCAAAATGAGAGAAGCAAAATCTGGCATCTTTCCAAGTAGCTCTATGCAGTTCAAGTGTCATCTGAATTTTTTTATTTTTCTTTTTCTTCAAATTGAATATTTCAAACTATGAAGTCCATGAGAAAGCATGATCTACCTCAACCTCTGGAGGGAAAAAGACATTTTTATATACAAAGACTTCTTCGCTATAAACTCCATTTTATGACAAAACTCTTACATTCACATTGCTAGAGCAAGCACATAATCATTTTGTATATTATGTGTGCTTTTTTTATCTAAGCATTTTTCAAATTATTTTACAACAGGCTTTAAGACTTTAAAAGTGTTTCTTCTTGTTGCTGTTGCTATTGATACTGTTGTGTTTTTGTTTTTTTTCTTTATGTATGTAGTGGTGTTTTTTCCTGCATAAATATGATGTTAGCTGCACATTGCTGACAGGGACCGGTCAGCTAGCTACCTTTCAAAAAAATCACAGCAGACATGAGTTCACCAAGCTGGTTACAAAGTTATTGGTATTTGTCCCAGCATTGTGGTCTCTGCCTCAACACCACTTTCTGATCCAGGGAGGTGACAGAGGGAAGAGGGACGACAAGATTAATAACCACTGAGGCCCTCTGGAACCATTATCATCTTCTATTCCAATTTCCCTTATAACTTACATTACAGAATATCACCCATTACTTCCTACATCAGGCTCATAATGCTTAATTCAAGTATCATTTCAAGAATCCAGTGCATTCATCTCCAAGAATCAGGAAATATAGCTGTTTAATGATATGAAGCCTGATCTAGAGCCCACTTATGTCAAATGGGAGTCTTTCAGCAAACTAATGGTCTTTGCTTAAGGGCCATCAGCTCCAATAAATCAGGAGGCAATTTTAGCTCTAATCAGAGAGATCTTGAGAAGTTCATGTAAACACACTCACCAAGTTCCCTCTGGCCAACCCTAAAAATTGGCGTGACCACGCTGTCAGCACTTTCTAGGTGAGTAACTTCTCAGCAGCTGCTAACACACGGGCAAGCAAACATGCCCACAACGCAGCGGCACAAAGCATGTGGCACTTCCAACTGCATGGTGCTCCCACTTGCTTAATGCCAGAGGATCCTGGCATTGTATGTGCTGCTCCCTGGTCCAAATTATTTCTAGTTTGTGCATATCATTACCTTTTCTTTTTTTTAATTGAAGTTCTGGTTCTTCAATCTATTACGTATCCTCATTAGCGATTATTTTGCTTGTGAAGTCAATAATAATTTGCTGATGTTGAAATCCACAAGCCATGGCATTAAAAGGCAAATGTGAAGCTGAATACTCAAAAACTCTCTGAAGAGTAAGGTAAGAAGCCTTCATTCAAAGAGGATCTTTACACCTGCATCAGGATTGTGTTTAACAGCACAATGGAAGCTCATGAAATCAGCACAATGAAAAAACATTGATGATTTGATAAACAGCTCTCGGAGGAATTATTTACTTTATTATGCATTTAAGTGTTCTACCTAAAATGCAATTACGAACTCAGGCAGTTCCACCTAGTTTCAGATCTTGCAAATGCCAGTACTCCTCAAACCACACGAACTCATTTCACTTTTATTCACATCAGTAATAATTATCAAAATGTTTAAACCCAAGATTCATCTAAATCTTTTAATGCTATAATTGCTGCTAACATCCACCGCTTTAATGGTTACTTTGAAAATCCAATACTTACACATCATCTTTCCATTAAGGAGAAGACGTTTCCATAGCTGTAATAAAACTATTTTGTACAGCAGTTGCTGTATAAAGCTAAGCTTTTAGGATCACCCGCATTCCACTTTTTTAAAAAACAAACAAACAAACAAACAAACAGCACTTAAAACAGTAACACAAAAGTCCCTGCCTATTTTTGGTGAGAGCTGGACTACTTCATATACACAGTGTATGTCCTTTAAAGAGAACACTCAGTGGGACAACTAAAATCCAGATGGGAAATACTGCACAGTCTCTTACAGAACAAGGAAACTGAAACTGAAACCACCAGAGCATGGTCCTTGTGTAAGAACACCTAGCTGCTCCTCAGAAATGAATTTTCTTTCTATAAAGATCTTGTTTAGATCTCAGTGTTACAAAAATCTATCATATTTACTCCTAACTGTAAACTTAAATTCAAACACTTTATCAATTGAAGGAATTATTTTCTTCTTGGGCACACAAATAGAACTATATGGCTTTCATACCTTGCTGTTTGCTCTTCATTTTACCCACATGTAGTCCTGTTTAATAAGAGGCAGCTCAAAGTTCAGTGAAATTATTATAATAAAAACCAACCAGCTAAATCTCATCTAAGACAAGAGAATTTACAGAGATTTTTCACGAGGTGAAGGAAATGCATGAGGCTATTCCATGCTAATTCTGTCTGCTGTATTTTTTTTTTTCTTGATAACTTCATAATTGTTTCATTATCAGCTCTGGCAAGTGAATTCTGACCTCCTGGGAATGTTGCTGCAGCCACCTGCCCAATGACCAGCAGAGGAAGGTGACTCTTGTTTCCTTGTTTGCTTCATTTAATCTCTACAACTTCACTAAACAAGATCTACCAGACTAGCACTGTGTGGTCTCTTTAAAGAATGGGCCTGTATTTCAGTGCACTCAAGAAGACGATTAAAACAGAGAAGCTCAGTGTTTTTTCCTTCTCTCACCTCTAACTAATAGATTATAAACTCAGGGCTCATAGAGGGTCTGAAAGAAAAAAAAAAAAAAATAGATAGGCCTTCTACAGTTTATGGAATACTGCTAAAATGCATCCTGCCCTTCCTTCCAGCTAAGTGAATACCCTCAACCCACGTAGCTCCCAGCCCAGTACTTTGCCAATTTTTCAAATTGCTAATGCACTACGGTGATTCCAAAATGCATTGTTGGCGTTTGCTAAAAAACATGTTGAGCTGTAAATCTGTTACACTTAAAAACTTTACATGAGACACATAAGGAGGAAAAAAGAGAATGAAATAACAAGTTGTAGTATTTTAAAGCGATAAATAGCCTAAGACCAAGGAAGGTTGAGGAATAAAGGACTACTTGCAGTCAAAATAATTACAGGTAACTGGCAAAGATTTTAGATCTAGCATAACGTGTTTTCCTCCACATTAGAGATTTGGGATCCACACTGCTGAGTATAAGAAACGAGCTACCATATTGTGACCTGTTATTATTATCATTACACAAAAGGCAACAAAGCAGGAATATGCACCATTAAACATAAGCCACTCTTTAACAAAAGAAAACCATACAAATGCTTAACCAAAACAATATCTAAGTGAAATGCAGACATTATTCTAACTACAAGTATGCCCTCCAACCCAATTAAACTGTTAGAATTAACAGAATAAAGTAATCAATTTACTGAATTTGCAAGAATCTGTAGAAACTGCAGTGCAATTATGAATCTTGATTTTTAAAAAATCATCAGATTCAATCTTGAACATGGTATCAACTAGGTATATGGAAGATGAGTTACTACCTAAGGAATAAATCACGATTTTGAAGTCAAGCATGGCTTACACATTCTTATCACAGACTGGTGAGTGAGCCTTTCCTTCTGAGCGCAGGAAACCATAGCCTGCAGTAAATCCACCCTGAGCAGCAGAAGCATTTGATGTATGTCTGTTATGTATACAAACAGGCCCCATACAGACCTTCAAAATGCATGTTGATGCTACTCTTACTAGACCATATTTAGTGCTTCCTAAACTCGTTCAGGCACTTTGTGCCTGGCAGCTGTCTCAGGTGCCATGAATATACAAGGCCATGAATACTTCTCGATACCTGCTCGTACAGACCGAGGACTTGGCTCTTCCCTGGCGAGCAGCAGCACAGAGCACAGGATGGGGCAGGCAAGGGCTGGTGCTTCCCGGTGCTCCAGGAGCCAGGTCTGTCAGCCAGGTCGTGGGCACCACCCAGGCTCAGCAGACCCACCAGGAGCTGGGGGAAAGTACAGAAAAGCTGGTGCCAGCAGTTCCTTGGTGCCATGACCATCTTGGCATGGTGAAGCCCTTTGAGAGGTACTGGAATTTGACTTGAGCCAGAGTGAATAAATGAGGTCATCCTTTGGAAGTGTCAGCTTGGAAAATGCTACCTGAGCTTTAAAATTAAGAAACTAGCAGATGCTGAGCATTTTGTAAAGCCTGGAGGCTATACACTCACTGCCATCTCGGTATATCTGAAAGCCGAAATCGTGTGATTGCTTCTGAAGATGCTGGCATAACTTTGTCTCACTGAAATATCATGAAATGACATTATGTCTCCAGTTTATGGAAGGTTTGAGCCAAAATCCTATTAAAATAACTAACTGGAAAAGAACTAGCAATAGCCAGCCACCCAATATCCATCCATCAGAAGAAATGAAGAAAAACCCACAGAATCTATCACCTTATGAATGCATACCAGCACAATCTCTACAAAAAAAGACAAACTGTATTTATATTTAGAAACAGGGCCATAATTTAAATAGTTCTCTCCAACAAAATGAAATTTTCAAGAATAAGTTATTTTAAAATTCCACTTGATGTAGCATAATTAAGAAATAAAAAAACATAAGCAGTATTTAAGATATCTTTTCTTATACATACTACCTTTCTTTCTCTGTGTCAGGTGCTGTAACTTGATGCCAAGAAAAAAAAAAACCTACAAAGTACATCAGGTTTTAAACGTCTTCTTTTTATTTTCGTCCTAGGATATTGTATTGTATGTCACCTTCTCTCCTGCATCTGTCATTGCCCATTTCCTTAGGTCATATCCATGGAGCTTCTACGTGTCAAAGCCTGACAGAGCACTGATTTTAAGTTCAGAAGTATAAATAAACACCCTTACATGTAATTTAAGACTAATATTAGGAAAGTTACGTCATATACAATATTACTGGAAGACAGACAACAACAAAGGTGTTCTTAACTATTTCGAACTAATTCTAACTATGTATAGACATTTCTAAATAGAGAGATCTACAGTGACAAGTATCTATCCTTCCATCCTTACAGTGGACTGTCTAGTAGTTGTAGAGAAAAAAAAAAGCTTCTTGAAGTAAATGAGAATAAATGTCCCTTACCACATTTGAATTATAGCACAACCCTGAAAAACTGTTGTGTACCAGCCTGGAGATTCTCAGGGATATTTCTGTATTCAAGAGATGATCTGTGGGAGTGCTACTACTCAACCAGCTAATGCAACAATAGCTACAGTTGCCCACATTTCCATAAGTCATTGACATGGGTAAATCTATTAAAAAATAAGTGCTGATTTTTCCTATTAACTCTACTTTGTAAAAAGGCTACTTTACATATAGTTTTGTGCAGTAACAAAACAATTTTTTCATTTATTTTGTTCAGGCATGTTAATTAATTTTAGCCTTAGACGGTGCTGTCACTTACAATTTCCTATCACTTGGGTAGATATCTATTTTTTCAGTATCATATTCACATGAGAAAAATTGACAAAACCCACAAAAAATTTTAGAATGATAAAGGTTGTCAGGGTAACAAATTACGCACACAGGCAAAAGGGTAAAATATAATTATGCAGATGGCAAAATAAAAGAAGGTAATTTACAACTGATGCAGAAAATTACTGGCACAATAAGCATATCCCATAAATCAGTTAGTTAACAACCTAATTTATAACTTCATGAAAACCAGCAAATATAAAATAGAGACCTAGAACGGAATTTAAGTGCCTCGTCTTTTCTTTCAGTAATGCACCCACTAAGGGCAACATTAATAGATCAGCAGCACATTAAATAATTGATGCCACATTACTGCCCCCCTCCCCTCTGCAGTAATGAGCAATTACTTCTTCTGATGACTGACTCTTTCAACAGGGAAACTAGTCAAGTTTTTGCAGCAGAGAAAAGGCAAGACCTCACAGATCTGGGACGATCAACTGGAAAACCCATTTGTTCCCATATGCAACAACAGACACTGCACAAGCCTGAATGAAGAGGAACTTCAAGAGCATTCTTATGAGTCTGCTGGAAAGCACGATAGGAACGGAGATCTGTCTGCTCCCCAGAGACCAACAGGCAAATTTGGGTATGTTTCTTTTTTGAAAAGCTGTACATAATAAGCCATGCACCCCCCTTTTTTAGTAATGAGCTATTTGGGGAATAAAAATTCCAAACATTGGGTAGATCCAAAGGAACAGGCAAGGTCATAGTTCCTTCTGGGCGCCTGACTTTCCCAGTTGCTCAGCAGAACATTAAAATTCAACTTCTCTACAAGTCCTGGCAACTTAATGAGGGCTCAGGCACAGATCTAAACGGTTTTCTGTATGAAGGAGAAAAGCAAAGGGGAGAAGCAAAGGATGATTTCAGTGAACATGACAGGCACTTGGTGGGACTTTTCTATGTTTTAGAAAGAGTACAGGTACTAAATCTAAAAGCAACCACAAGAATACATAGCACCTGTCAAAGAGACAACATGGTGGCAACGTGTTCAAGGAAGATTTTAAAATTTTGTGACAGTAAGTGGTTTTCTGTGTGGCACAGTAACAATAAAAAACGGAAGACTGGTATAGTGCAAGAGTAGGCACTTTCTTAGGCAAAACCTGTCATCATCTTGTAACAGCTCGGGACTTGAGCAAGCGCTGGTGTAACCAGCCTGGTGATGCTGCAGCATTTGCTGCAGGTAGACAAGGAGCAGCTTTAAGAGTCCAGATTAAGAAGCAGGCTTCACTTCAGGACCAGTCCTGGCAGAAATGAATAATAGGTAACTGCAAGGTCACTGCATTTGTGACATTAAGTCTGATTAGGTGTCCATCTGCTCTGCTTTGCAATTGGCCTTCTGTGTTCATTAGCATTCATAAACCCGGATATATCACGACGGGCTAGGAAATATGTGTACAACCAGTCACAGAGCACAGGCCTGAGAGCACTACAGCAACACAGCGACATAAATGCTAATGACTCCGAATCATACGATTAGCCTACAGGAAGTAAGCACTTACACAGCAAACGGAGTATAAGGCCTGCATCAAGAAAGCTGTTTCTCATCGTGATATGCACAAAACCAAAGTGACTTCAATCTACCAAAGCAGAGAGGGCTGCCACTGAAGAGAGCGCTCAGCACAGCAACCACCACCACCACCACCCCATTTACTTTCCGCTTGCCGGGTGGATTTCATTGAAGACAGAGACAGCAGCCAGTTGGCTCTGCTTCTCCTTCCTCCACCAGGTCTTAGCTGTCCTTTTCTCTGTGCAACAGAACACAGCAATTCAAAGGCACGGCGAAACATGCTCTTATCCCACACCTCCAACAGGAGCTCTCTGCTGCACAGCCCCCTCTGGCCCCCAAACAACATTACACCAAGCTCCAGCCAGTTCCACCTTTTTTTAGGCACACATGAACATATTGTGCTATATTAGTGTCAGGACAGCAAGCCAAATCTATTCCTGATGCCATTAAAGGGATTAATATGATGCAAGCATTTAAGATTGCAATAAATAAAACGTTCAGGTAGCTCAAACTCTTCCGGCACGTTGGGTAAAGACAACCCACCCCACCGCTGCTTCATCTTTTGTAGGTTACGCTAGCTAATGGGTAAATTATTTCCAGGGTGAGCACTTGTACTTCAACAATATTTTTGTTAGCTATGTATTCGTGTCAAGGGAGGCAAAAATAGTATAGCCCTGACGGCTACATTGCTATTCATATGTTCTACATTTTTCTCATTCTACCCTAAGGCTATCATTTTATATGGTAAGGAAGGAAATTAAAATGATTCCTGTTGCCTCTCTTCTTTATTAATCTTTAATGATTTTTAATTCACACACTTTAATCTATCCTTTCATGAAAAGGATAAAGCAGTAATCTTATAATGCCTTTTGTCTTTTTTTTCTTTTTCCCCAGTCATACCTTTATACAACAAAGTTTCCCAAAACCATGTAGGGATTTTGTTTCTGGTACATGCCTCCCTATTCTATCAGTGTTTGGAAAACCAACTAAGGGCTTGAACCTGTACCCATCACCAGCACAAGGAGTGATTCAACAGAGCACATATGCATATGTTTCTCTTTAAGCATGTAATTAAGTTGATTCTTGTTCAACAAAGCATTTAAAGCAAAAGCTGTTTACTGTAAACTGTGCTCACTGCCATGAGTAACCTTTTTTTTTTTTTTTTTTTATTAGGGGACTGATAAAAAGTTACAGATTAGACTAGCAAAGGTAGAAAATATTCTGCCTGATGGTGGCTTAGAGGGAGAAGCAAGATGGAGTGCTTGAGGAGCTTTTCTTTGCAACAAGCCGAGAGAAAAGGGGAGGCCAACATGGAGGTGGAAGTCCCTCACCTGCAGCTGGCTTGAGAAAGGGGAGAAGAGCAAGGGAGCTAAACCCAGGCTGGATTGAGCCTTCCAACCCAGACACTGTTGCCTGCTGAGGTCCCTGGTGAGCACCAGAAGCAAAGCCTTCCTCTCTAGGCATCTGCTGTCGCAGTCCTTACAACCAAATACCTGCAACCCCCCCAAACCTACATACCCAGGCCTATCACTGCCACCCCTTCACACACCAGCCCTGGGGGTGGACACAAGCACCTGCCTTGCATTCTTCAGATCCATACAGACAGCACAGAAGGCCAACAGGCAACTGAAAAAAAAAATCAAGCACTCCCCACCATCTCAGCATAGGTACTTTTGAATATTTTACCAGTCTTGACTACCTAGATGGCCCAGAAATCTTCCTAGGTGTATCTAGCACCTCACATGCACTGTGCTTCCTAGCAACGCTTGGCACAAGAAAATTTTCCAGCCTTTTGGATTTTTTTTTTTTTGGTATTTCAAAAATTTGGCAGAATTTTGGCAATATCCTCTTCCAGCCACAAACAAGCAAACTGCCCTCTGCCCGGCTATGTGAGCCTTGAAGCGTGAGGGCTTGTTTTTCTGAGCCCAAGGCAGAGGGGGCAGGGGAAGGACAGCACCCTCCTGCTCAGGAGGAGGACGTACTGCATAACAGAGGCTGTTTTCCACAGGCAGACTGCCTGCCACCAACAAAGCACTGTCAGGACCTTTATTAGCAAAAATGTCCATGCTCTGATTCATCCACCTTTCCCACATTCATCCATCCTTCCCGCTGGAACTGTTCCCTTGTGTTCAAACACCCACATATTTGTTCACACCCCCTTTATCTGCACAGCAAGAGAGAAGTACCCTGCAGGCCGGGTCTGTTTCCTGACCCAGAGGCAAGCAGGTTCAAGACCCCACTCTGAGATTTTGACCCACTGGTGTCTTCCCTCCCCGCAGGTCACCCTACACACGGGGCTGCCAGCTGTCAGGTATTGTGTAGGGTCACTCTCTTTGAGCAGAAAAGTTTTAAAAACTTTCAAGTTCAATTAACTTGCTTTCATTTCACTTATCTCGAATGAGAAAGTACCATTAAAAAACCCTGACCCAGTTATTTCATACATAAAAGAAGCCTTTGTAGCAGGTGTAATATTCCGAGGAGGTGGTTAATGAGAAATGCACATCAGAGCTTAATTGGAAAGAGTCTTTGATGTTGGTTAGCTTACCTGTTGTGACACTAAAGCAGAACATAACAAGGGAGGGAGGGGCCATACACTGCAGCTCTCCTGGGGGCTGTTACAACCAGTTAAGCCCCGGCCTCCCTGCGCTGTTACACTTCAGTTGGTGCTGTAGCTGCCTCAACACCACACACAACCCCATACCAGGACACCCACAACCCAAGGACTCAGATTCCCCCAGCGTTGCCCACAAAGGACCCATCTCTAACGGACCACAAGGAGCTTTGATTTCAGGTTTATTTCAGCACAACCCCTGTCAGGTCGCACAGTCCTTAAGATAAGCTAAACAGCTTTTACAGCTGAGGTGGAAAAAAATACATTAAAAAAATGATGTCTGAAAGAAAAAAAACAGAGCAGGTTTTTTTTTCCAGCACATTGAACTCAAATGAACCGAGCTGATGTAAATCAATTTCTTTAAAAAAATATAACTTATTCACAAGAGCTGCTTTGATTAGACAGTCTGTAAAAATGCATGGTGGCAGAGAGGGGGGTGTGCGTGAATGCCATTTGGTCCGGGTAAGCACAGCGCTACTGCACAAGAACGCCGCACTTAAGCGCAGATCCAAGGAAAGCTTCTTCTCTGCAAAAAGCAGAGGGAACTGCCTTGGCCTTGGGCTCTCTACCTTGCTTAAACGTCATTTCCCCCCTCACATCTTTCAAATGCTTGAGTGGCATGGTGAGAGCTCTCCCTCCTATTTTGATTTATTGTAGCGACAGGAATGGAGGCAACTATAAATTCCTGTGTCTTTGTGCACAGAGCTGTACCCACAGCAGACACCTCGTCTCCACAATAAAACCTTCCAAACTCAAAACATAAAATCCCCACAAACTTCACACATAACATGCATGAGAGAGAGAGAAATGAATAAAAACTGTTAACAGACAAAAAATAGCACATCCTCTTTTTATTTTTATATATCCACTGCATACTCATTTGAAAAGGTTATAAAAAAAAACCTCCAAAACACAGTTTCACATTACTTTATCTGAACAACTATTTCTCAAATGTAAAAGCGTTTGAAAGACTAAAAGGGTTTTCTTGTTACTGGCTTAAAAGTGATTTTCATACTCAAGTACATTACTACTATTTAACAAGGGAACAAATGCACTTCACTGAATGAATATCTAATTCCCTGTGTGACCACAAGTAAAAATGAACGAAGTTGGCAGCCCCCAGGAGACGTACTAGGCCTGCCATGCTCCGAGAGAGTTTTTGAATGCTCCCTGTAAATCACCAACGTTTGTGCCATGCCTGACTGCGCCCTGTACAATGACTGAAACGTGTGCATTATACCTGTTTGTACTTCTGCTTGGCTTGAATTTAGCTTGGCTTGAGGAGTTTGTTCTTGCTAAAAACATGAGCAGAATTTGCTTGAACCTCATTAAGACCCACAAGAGAGCTAAGATTTTAGTTTAAAAATAACAACAAAGGGGTGGGGAGAAGAAGGCAAGGGGGAGAAAGAGAAGAAATAGGACAAAGAAAAGAAATGAGCTTCATGCTCCAGGGCACGATGAAAAACTTGCTATTGAAGAACCACTGTTTGCAACACCCATGACTCCCCTGCCAAAACTCAAGTTAGGAGCCATATGGAGAACTATCCCTCTAATGCCATACTGGGGCAGCTTGGGCAGCACTGTCCAACAAGAAGTGCTTATAAAAAGGTGCGTTTTGATTTTTCATCGCAATGGGAACGTGCTTTGATCTGTTTTCCAACGCATTCAAATGACTGTTGCACAGAGGTCTCGTTCCTGTGGTGCAACATAAGAAACAGCAGTTTGAAATACAGAATAGCAGAGATTAAAAACTCCCTTTATCTGCAGGGAGCTTGCTTTGCAAGCTTTCAGCACAGTTCAAACCCAGCCTAGACACCATTTCTCTGAAGAAGCAGGGGATGCCTATACTGCTTCAAACTTTGATCCTCCTGCTGAATTTGCTAACAAGAGCTGACTACTGCCCAACTGCTTTTACAGATATTTGTAAACTCTAGTGGTTTGTCCAGGGTAATCAAGACAGTTTTCCAAATACTGGCTGGCAGTGGCCAAGGCACCACCGGAAACGAATGATGCTTTTACACTAAGAGCCCCACAAGAAATAGGGGGGTTAACAATTCTCCAGTTTGGGCCAGACCCAAGCCTAAAATTACCTCCCTGGTAGTACTCAGTACCAGATGCTTTCAGAGACTGTAGTAGTACAGGGATAAGGGAAAACTTACCCTTTACAGTGGTTATAGATGAGATTTGTTTAAGGCTGAAAAAGCCTGTAATGTTACTGCTCCTTTCATAAAAGCTGCTTACTTTTTGATGCAGGTTATCCACTGTTTTAAAAGAACCTAAAGGTTCAAAGTGAAACATTCCAAGTAAGACCAGGATCAAGCTTACACAGAGAACACCAGGTTGATCCTTTAACACAGGTGATTTATAACACAGTCCTACAGACACAGTTTTGCCATGCTTGTTTTCAAGAAAAAGGGAAAGGGAAAGCAGTACCTTAAGCAGTGCAACTGTTCCCAAACTGTACTCAAGCTTTCTATTCAAATTGCTCCTCAAACTTTATTCTACCTTCACAGCAGCCATCTCATGAATGGAGATAACCTGGGACACCAAGAATCACTCCTCCTGGTTTCCCAAGAGTTCCTATCATAAAAAACTTTTTATTTTTAAAACAAATGTGGCCCTGATTTATGCCAGAACTACAAGTGTACAGAAGGTGAGACTGGTTTAGCAAAAGGCTTGTGAGAAGTTTGGGTTAAATGACTGAACTCACCATTGTGGAGGAACAAAATGGTGAATGCCAGGCAAGGAGATGATTTTGTTGTGCATCATCCAGCTGGCTCAGAGCTCATGCATATCTCTTCTTGACCTTCCTCACTCCACATATCCAACCTTTCCCACTCTGTAACGAACAAGAAAAACGCTATTTCAAAACTAAATGACTGCTTTATTTAACAGGCTTTCTTTTTTCCCCCATTACCTTTGTAATGCGTTAATACACTTGGAGACCTGTGGCCACTGTGGAAACTGCTACAGCCTTAAACACCATCTCGGGGTAGTTTGCTCCTATTTAACTGCTTCCTCCTAAATCTGACTAAAAAATTGACAACTTCATTCATACAAATAGTTTTACATGCAACATTATCCAGATTTTTATGTTCTTGACTTTACAACAGCAGAGATGAATCTTCTAATGTATACGTTTTTGGAATGTTTGCACTTACAGTGATACACATAAAATATTCACTGTTAGGATGTTGCTATTAACAGAAAATTCAGCGCAAAACTTCTACAGATTATCATTTGTGTTTTCAGTTTAACTCTTATGACAAAACAATAATGTATTTTGTGAGGCACAATTAAAACTTATCACATTCCACAGCTCTGCAATGATGATCTGATTATAAAAAATATAGAACTATTACTGACATATGACATATGAAATCCAGTATTTTAAACATTCAGTTTGCAATAGCTTTTTACTGTTGTCTAGAAAAGTTAGCATTTCTTGCAAAAAGTAAAGTTCCAGTATATTTTGGCAATTCATCCAATACATTTGAAATTAGAAACCACACACTGGCTGAACAGCAGAATCAAAAGGTGAGTGCAAAGCCCAAGGCTACTGCCACATCACATATTCTGAACTGATTTTGAAAAGAGAGTCCTGCAGCCGCAGTGAGACACTGCAGGAGCTCCTAGCATACCGAAACTGGTGCAGGAGGTGACATGGATGAGGGCTGAGAGAGGCAGGGGGCAGAAACCATCTAAAGAGAAAGCTGCATCAGCTTTGGAATCAGCTATGGAATTTGGGTTTGGATCAGTAAACTACACGGTGAAAATTTGTGCTTTTAAGACCATTTCACAGTTGCAATGCCAGGAAGGCCTTAGGACTGCTACACCCTTCTTCTGATAAATAAGGTCATTCTACTCCTGGACCTTATCTTCACTGCATGTTTTGAGTGGCACACTAACAGATCTAAGCAAATGAGGTTATTACACAACTTGCAATACTGTCTGGGGCAGTATGGGACCCAAGCAAAGACTCTCTATAACTAGAGGATTGTAAACAGCCAAGAGAACTCTTGGATCATCCCAAAGCTATTTGTTCTGGTGTCTTTCCGACTGTCAAGGCACAAAAACAGCTCCCCAATCACAGCAGTTTCCTGGTTCCACAAAATCAGCTGTGCAGCAACACTCGATTATTGGCAGAGACACCTAAGTACGTGGATTTCTCTGCTGCGACTTTATTCTGTCTCTAAGAGCTTCCAAGTGAACCCTTCCACTGCAACATATTTCCAGAAAGCCACTGAAATCATTCTTGAAGTGAAACTAAGTAAAATAATCTAAGCCACTGATGAGTAGTTCAGTGAGTTAGGCATGAATATCACAGATCGACTTAAAATACAGTTGTGATTCCTACTGGAAAGAAATGGAGTTATAATTGAACAGACTTCTTCATTCATCAAAGTTTAGTTCAATTCACTGTCCTGAGACAGTGAGTTAGGTCTGTATGGGTAACTGGATTATATTAAACACAAAACACTCGAGCCTACGCACTGTGACAACTGCATTTCTATTTGGAAACATAAATGTGAATGACTATTACTGCAGACTAAAACTTTCAGGGGGGATTTGATTGATTCACACACAGCTTTCCTGGGAAACAACACACGGGGGCTTTATCGTAAGCATCGCTTTGGAGACCGTTACCAATTCCATAGCATCGATTTGCAAGTTGCTACGGAAATCAAGTCAGACCCAAGCCTCTGAAACAGCCGGAGCCTTTATACTCACCCATCTTTTCCACTCAAAGAAGAAAAAAGGAGGTGATATCTGTACCACGTGCATCACAAAATGAAAGCTATTGGCTTCAGCACCCATTTAGAGGGCAGGATGCAACAGCTGCCAACCTTCGTGCCCAGCAGCAGACCTCCAAGGGGCTGGGTCCCAGCACAGCCCGAGGGGCACAGTGTGGCTCTAATGACCGGCTGGCAGAAGGCCTTACAAGCAGCTCCCTACATCCCACCTCGCTGTGGGACAAGGCAGCATTCAAGAACAGCACACAGAGGCTTGCTGCCAGGGCTGGAAAAGCAGGCTAAGGAAGATGGCATTGTAACATGGCACGAGTACCTGTAAGTCTGAGAGAAGCGACAAGTGGGTATCCAAAGAGCAGAGATGATTTTTTGCTAGCTGTAATGAAACATACTTAACTTCATTTCAACTTCCATTAAAGAAAGAATACCACATGGCCTGAGGAAAAGGAGGAAGGAGTCTCAACAGTTCAATATAAGGCAATGCTTTATGAGGAGAAACAAGCCACCATACTTGCAAGACAGTATCAGTCCATTTAGACTTGCCGGCTTAGCAAAGAGTTATCTAGCAGCCTAGACATTTGTCTGAGGCAGTAATTTGCCTGCCTATTCCAGGAGGCCTGCAGGAGTTCTTAAAGCTCTTTATGGACATCTTAGATCTTTCCTGCCCTTGAGAATACATTTATCACTTTTCCTACCCTGCTCTTCAACTGCAACTTCAGATTTGCGCAGGTCTGTAAATAAGCGCTCTGAAGGTCAACCTGACTGATTCCGACCATTTCCAAGCCAACCTTCCTTTCCCACCTGGTAACAGCCACGGGGAAAGAGACATTTGTGCAGACTTTTTAGGGGAAGGTCTTAATCCAAATACAGGTAGCTCAAGGATAAGTGTGGGTGACTTGGGAACAGGGGAGTCATTTGTTCTTCACAGACGATTATTGGCCATGAATCATTTACAAGGAGGATAATGAGACACTGGAGAGACTGCTACTGAATTAAAAACGATGGTCCTGATCTTTATCCCTTTCCCCTTAATAAAATTGCATGGGATTTTCCCATATAGGAGAAACCACTGCTGGTAATTAGTTTTTAAACTTTGGAGATAAGACTAAAACACATGGAGAACTAACTCACAGCTGGGGTGGGTTGCAAGAAAAGGCAGCAGAAAAGCAAACCTCTACCAAGCCTGTGCTGTTTCATTTTGTTACAAATACAGAACTGATTGCTAGGTAAAAAATTCATTTTCAGGAAAATACTAGTTTTGCTAATGTGCACTGGGAAACCAAGACCAAAATAAGTTGTTTTGAGTAGTGTGAATAAAATCTATTTTTTCCTATTTGTTGGGATGACAGGAAGAAATTTTGCTTTGAGTCAGTTCAGCAGTGAACTGCCCTTTCTCAGGAGCTGCCACATTCTCCTATCTCACACCTACAAGATGACATCCTGAGCAAATTGCAGCACGTTTTTTTTCTCTCCTTCCTACCCCTCACAGTAAGTTTTCTCATGTCCAACATGTTCCCAAACTGGAACAAAAAAGTTTACACCGTGTTTTTTATCCCCCCTCTTGTTGAGCCACCAGCCTGTATCACAGGAGATGGGATCTGCTGGAAAGCAGCAATCAAGCTCCCCCACATTGCTGCTACCAGAGGCGGTCAGTGGTTGAAGGAGCTGTAATTCAGCTGTAAGCAATGCCAATTAAGTTAATACTTGAACTTTTCCAAAATCAAGCTTTTTGTTTTAACTATTTGATAAGATTTAGGGAGAAGAAAAAAGGCTGAAATATCCAAGTTTTCCACAGACTAGAAATTTGATCTTTTGTTCAGCTGTGCACTTTACTAACAATGGCGTGAATTACAAAACTTGGCTATCAACTCAATCATGAGTTATCAACTCCAGCCAAAGCAATCAGTACATACTTGATCCAATATATTAGTCTGCTACTTGTAATCTTGTTAGTCTTACTTGTTGCAATCCAGCATCTTCCAAAGTACTTATCTGTAAATTTATATCGAGTGGTTAAAAATATATATAAAATTTCCTCTGCTTTTCCCTGCCTTTTGAGAGAGAGGCAGATTTTTTCTATCTATTGCCATTAAAGTTTTTTTTTTTTTTTTTTTTTTTTTTACATCTTTCTTAAGAGCTGTAGTTTTCCATACTTTTTGTTGTTCAGCTTTGCAGAAATCTTACCTGGGAGCCAGGATGCCACGAAATACCTGCATGCTTTAGCCCCCTCCTCTAAATGCCTTATCTCCACTAAGCGACCCTTTACTGGGCTCAGCACAGAGCTCACGACAACTAATGAAGCCCCTCTCACCAGCAATACATCAGGCTTTTAGTGCATGTCTGCCTATGCATAGGTAAAAAAAATAAATAAAAAAAGAGATTCTTACTATACGAAGTAAAAATAGACACTACAAAACAAAACAAAATATTCCACCGGGGGAGGTGGGCATCATTTATTTCCCCAAAAATATATTGTGCTTTTAATCAATAGGTTTCGCAGAGACAGCAGTAAATAAGTGTACTACTACATAGATGCTCTGATGCATAGCTCACAGCAACCATGCAGATGAATAAGGAGCGGTTTTAAGCTAGGGAATGAAATCAGCATACAATGGATAACTCAGCTGATTTTGACTGACACTAAGTATGACAACATGCAGCCCAAACCATAAAATCTTCATTCTTTATTCTATAATAACTTTAAAAGAGCTTCATGGATTTTTTTTCAGATTTAATAAAACTCCTAGAATGCTGAAATATAGTATGTGTGCAACAAGTTCCAGCTCAATGTGATTTTTTTATAGCAGGTTGTTAAAGCCCAGAAAATATGAGTTTATTGCAGAAATGCTGACACAAACATAAATGTAATGGAGAGGAGAACAGCACTGCTGTAATTTCTGATGCAATCCTATCAATATCAGTGGTTATCCGTGGTTAAAGGTTGCACCAAGAATTTTACTTTTTATTTCCATTCACCTTCTCAAGGCAAATTTTTCTTAGACTTCTGAGAGATTTTGTGTCCCTTCCCTAGTTTTGTTAGACAGACACCTCTTTGCTGACGGGGTGCTATTAACAGCAGATGACAAAACACTGCGTATTCTATGGTCAGCTAATGCAGAAGCTAAAATCCTTGGATAAGAGTTATTCCAGGGACAGCCTTGCACACATGCTGAGATTAAATTAAAAAGTGCATTTATTAGAACTTGAAAGAAATCTCAAATGAAAAACAATGCAGGGGATTCTGGCTCAGTTCTACATGGACGATCTTCTAACTTGAAGCTAATGAACAAAAATAATCTCTAGAATTTCTCCTTTGCACAAACTCTGAACAGCATGAAAATACTTCTTTAAAACATAGGCAACAGAAACAGCATGCTCACAGGAGGACATCAGCCATGTTTCTAAATGTGTTAAGAAGGGTCTAACAGCCACTCCGGAAAGGCTGTGGAGGTTGCCCAATATCACTGCTCTTTCCCTGAGATTACCACAGAGCTGCTGTGCCACCCCCATCAAAGACTCGTCCATGGCAGAGGCGAGCTCCAGCCCACCGGGCATGGGTGGACACAGGCTGCAGAAGAGCTGCCTGCCGGGCTGCTGCTCACCCACCACCTCCCGTGCGTGCCTGCAAGGTGCTGCTTTGGATCGGCTGCACTAGGACGAGGTCGAGACACGGTGTCATGGCCGAGGAGTCACAGAGATGTGAGAAAGCAGCCGCACAAGTCTGACCTGATCTGAACTGCAGCACTCCAAAGTTGGCTGAAACATACCTGAAAATGCTCATTTCCTTATCAAAAGTTCTTAAACTGGTGCAGTTACTCTCCAAATAGCTTACGACATGTGACATGTTCTCCTTACTTTGCCTGCTGCTTCTGAAAGATGCACACTAACTCCAGAACACGACAGTTCTGCTAAGGAGACATGCCACTACTAGGAACATTGCTTAGTGGCCAGATCAGAGCCACATCTGCAACATGCACTGGGTGTGCTGCTACCCTGCCCAAGAGTGAGAGAAACAAGTCAAGGGCTGTTCCTTCTCCATCACAGAGCTCCCTGCCTCCCCACCCCAGGAAGAGGAGCCCACACAACCACCAACAGCGCTCCAAATCTCTTTGTGCTATAAGCATCCAACCAGTCAAGAGCGGGCTGAGACCAGAGGATAATTTCAGCTGAGCTAAACATTCTTGCAGCAGAGTCTGATTAAAATAAACATTCTCTGATAACAGCTATATTGTGTGATATCTCATCAAAGACATAGCAGCTTAATTCTGTGTATTCCAAAGCAAATATAAATTGTTTGACTAAAGTAGGCAGAAATGAGACAGAGATGATCGACAGACCATTGGCAGTACCAAAAGAGAAGGTCGGGTTGCTTGACTGCCTTTTCTGTTAATTTGTACTGCCTACAGGTGAAAGATTACCTATATCCTAATGACAATTTTCTACGTGAATGATGGCCTTTGTGGCTCTTAACCATTTGGGTTACTATCAGGTAACCCACAGTCATACCTGTTCCAGTCACTTTTGCCTTTAACTTTTGCTACCACATTTCTGACCAAAAAGTTACAACCTTCTTTGAAAGGGAGCAGTTAAAGAAAAATCCAGCTTTCAGCTGTACCCAGCTACTGTCATAAGCCAATTCTGTCACAATGACAGTTTTATTTCCAGCTTTTTCCATCGTTTTCCACTATTTACTGCAATAATAAATGTCCCTTACTGTCATTTTGATGCAGCAACCAGGTTCATTACCATTCACCTATGCAGAACCATCACAAATTGCCCACAATTATCTTTGCAGAATGATGTCCAGCTGGAAGCAAGGGAAACCAAAGCCGAGAGGTGACTCAGTACCTCCCAGAGGATGCAGCCAGCCCAGCACCTGCAGGTCTCACAGGGAGCTGGGGGCAAGATGCCCATAGCCAAAGTGGTCCAAAACGTCCTTTTTCTGAGGCTGAGTGATTTCTTTTGAAACTTGCTGTTTTCCACAATGTTGTGTTCCCAAAATACAAACAGCACCAATTTTATGAAGGAGTAGCAGGTCCTGGAGAAATATTTTACATTAAAACACTGGGTTTCTTTGTTTCTGAGATACTTTTTGCTCTGCTCCTCTTCCAATTCCCCTTCACTTCACGCACACGGAGTTTCAACAGTTTACATATGATGTTTGTTTCCTAAGCATTTAATTTCTGCAGCCTTTATCCACTTCCACCACCTAGTTGGAGGAAATTAAGCACAATGTCACTTTACCCCAGGCACTGAGTTTGGAGAGGCTGCTGGCGTTACCCATATGCACTCACTCCCCACTCCTAGATTATGGCCAGAGATGAAAGCTGCGATATTCCTGCGTGCTTGCAAAGGACTCACCTGAGCTGAATCAATTCCTGCACTGCAAACACCAGCAGTGAGTGAGGGCAAAGGGAAAACAGAGTCAAAATCAATCCAAGCTTTCCTTCTCCTTAGACTTTACAAAAAATAGTTGCTCATGTAACAATCTTCTACCATTTTGAGTACGCTTAGCCTCCCTCCCTTTCCTTTGCTTCATTTCAAATTCTTATTAGCCTTATGCTGCATTTACACCAGATATTAGGGCAATCTACTCTGGATGATTAATGCACAACCCTGTAATCAAAGACCTTTTGAGTTAGTTAAAGAGGGAATTTTTGAGACCTACCTTTCTTCATCATCCTGCTCTTGACTCAATCTTAAGGTGTCATTTAGAAGCATTGATTGTAACTTACAAGTACTCAGTGTTATTTAGCTGACAATTTCCCTTTATACTCCCTATTTATTTATTGTTTTAATTACCTTGGGAAACCTTTTCCCCTTTGACTGATCCCTGCTGGTGAGTGTCTGCCTGGTCTGTTGCTCTGATCACATGCCCAAACTGGTTCAGTTTCCACCTTTTTACTGATGCCAGCAGAGGGCTAGACCAGGCCAAATTATTCAATTTCTTTCTAACGCAACTGCTAGTTTTCAGCTGATGGAAGAGCCTCTGCAGATTCTCTGGAAGATATTTTATGGGCTTGAGCTCTTCATGACTTATACTGCAGTTTTCATGTCTAAGAAGAGCTGTTGATGACACCAGCACCCCAAGATCTAAAGTTTTCACACATGGTCAATTTTGGTTGTTAAGGCAATTCTTTATCTAGTGTTTTCTGTCTTCTTTTGATATCTGTGAAGTAAAGAAATTGTATCATTCACTCAGATTTCTTCTCTTTGGTGTAAACTTCATGTATGAAGACTGCTCATTGCTGCTGTAGTTTTTCCTCCTCCTCCTGTGGGGATTCCTAAGTGATAGAAAATTGCAGGCTTGTCCCTTCTCATACTAGTTTTAGTCTGTTTCCTTTATCAAGGTGACATCACTCGCAAGTTGTGCAGAGCATAAATAACAAATTAATTGAGAACAACCACGCCATCCCATTCAAGTCTAAGGGCTTCTGACAAAGACAAGAGAAGGCATTCTGGGCTTACCTTAAGCCAGTACAGTTGCTAAAATGACACCACTGAGGATTATTTTCTTGTTTTTCTTTTACACTTTTGTTCAGAGGGCTTGTAAGTCTGTCGTGATGCTTTGCCAGCACTGTCCCTTTTCAGCACATCTCCTGCTCACTGAAGCCTGGGGAGCTATGGCACAGCCTCCCCTTTGCTCCGTGTGTTTTCCAGGCAGCATGCTCCAGCTGTGGGTCTGTCCTTTGCTTCGCCTCCATGTGAAATTTGTGCATCCTTCTGCAAGGCATTCTTTTCCTTTAGACCTCAGCCAGTTCCGGAGGACTGAGATGTGGCTGAGAGGAGTAATTCAGCCTGTAGTGGAGAGATTTTGTACTGGAGAGTCCCCTTCACAGGACTGGCAGCACGGTTGATCACATCCTTGGCATCAGCTACAGATGTGACTGCCAGGTTATGCTGCCACTTTATCAAGCTGGTCCCTGCAGAGTCCTCCATCCCTCAGTATTATTTGGCAAACATCCTACTCTCTAAAGATGCTGATCTGCCACTTTTAAGTATATCTGCTGTTTCTGTGGTTTGATTTTTTTGGTTGGTTTGTTTTTTCCCCAAGTACAGACAAATCTTCTTCTAGCACCTTTTCTTCCCCACTTGCTGGTCTGCTAATCATTGTTTCTATACAGATTTTCTTCCCTGCCTATATCATTACATACACGTGCACACAGACACACTCAAACACATCTCACCCCCCGTAGTACTCCTGCAGATCCCTGACATCAAAGACTTTTGGACTCAGTCACCCCCTTCTCTAGAAACAAACCCCATCACAAGGGGATGGTAAGCAGGCAGCCATCCCGGGCATCCTCACTCTGCAAAGGCACCCAGCTTGAAGCAAAGGCACCAGCGAGGCTGCAGGGATTCCCCAGTTAGCCTGCCTGTCCTCTGCCAAGGCTGCACCTCTGCAATTAAGCACTTAGAGCACAGCCTCAATTTTTTTTATTACTTTTCCATGAAACCCAGACTGTATGAAGCACTGTGCTACACTGACTGTTACAGTTTTGTGTCTATACAATTGAAATCAGATTGCTATGGACATGTGTTACGCTTGCCTCCAAAGACAGCATCAGGATATTTCATTCTATGTCCAACAGGAGTTGTAAAGGGCTCGTTATTGCAAAATATGTATCAAACCATGGCTAATAACTGCCTGTCCAAGGAAACAAATATAACAAGATCATTACAGAAAGGAGAAACAAAAATATATTGAGAATGCCTGAAAAGAGGAATTACACGTACACAGTAAAGCAAGTATGAGGCAGCAGAACCTGCGCTTACACATTTTCATGCCAGGGACTTCTGTTGGAGCTCAAGACCCTTGTTTTTTGCTCTGTATCCTTCTTCTCTCTAGGATAATTGTTTTGCTGAAGTAACTAGCTACATTTACAAGCATCTTCCAGCTTATATCTACTGCTCAGTTACCAACTGAACCTGAAGTTTGTTCAATTTAGCTGGAGATGAAATGTGGAACAAAAAGGGGGAAAATGAGACAAATTCCTAATAGTTGCTAGCCCTAAATACAAAAGCTATTTCTGGACTGAGAATAAACAGAGCACCTAAAGAAAGCTGCTTCCCAGTCAGCTATGAAGAGGTTGGCAGAGATCAAGGGAAGCCATCAGTCCCGCAGCTTACTTTGCAGAGTGTCAATTGCTAACCCCATAGAGCAGCAGCCCCAAGCCCCCCAGGTGCCCCACACACCATCAACACCAGGGAGCGAGCCCCAGGAGGACAGCAGGGCTGGTGGTGACCAGGGGAACGGCGAGAGGCAACTCTCGTGGCTCGGTTTTGTGGCTTACGTATCCAGCTAACGACAGCATCGCCTAGTGTGATCAAATCAGCTACGTATGGCGGCTTTCTCATCTAGTTTTTTATGCTCAAATTAAAGTTTTCATTTATTTTTGGTCATTTCTTGTAAAGCTAAAACAAAGAGAAGGAGAAAATACCCTAACTACTCCTGGACAGTAGCTTCCTTGTACAACTGACCATACTACAGGCAAACCTAGCTACAATTTCAATGTGTTTCCTTATCACAACTGTGCAGACAGTTTGCCAAAGGCAACCTTAATTTCCAATACAGATCCATACACTCCTGACATATTTATGAGAAGCATTCTTCTGATAATGCATCGCTACATTTATATTTAGCCCCACAAACTGCAGAAAATGATTATTAAAAAAATATATCTAGCCTGCATTTCTGCTTGAAATCTGATCCTGTGCAATGGAAATAGTCCTTTGAAAAAGCAAAGCAGAGGCGGATGTCTGTGATATTCTCTGCTCTCCTATTTTTAGCTCTTTAAAATTTTTTCTTGTGGGGCTACGGCTGGGAAGATGTGGGTACAACTCAAACAGCAAATCTTCAGTAGTTGAAAAACCAGATAAAGGAAATTGGGGATCTTATATAATGAATAAAACTATTTTTCTAATAAATAGCTCTTCCCTATTGAGAAGCTTTTATTATCTTACCCCATGTTATTGTAACTAGGATTTCAGAGAGATTTTTCCAACTTGCTTTGTTTATATGAACACTAGCTGAATGGCAGTAGATCCGGATAAATCTCAGGCTCGCTGCCATGAGTGGATTAACTTCACTAATTACTTATCAATTTTTCTTTCACCTCATTTCTTACCCTAGCACGCAGTGATTCCCCTAATACACACAGTGTGGCCTTTAGCTGTCAAAGTGCAAGCACATGGAAAAAAAAACATTTGATAAATCTGAACACTGTCCATAAGAACACCGGGCAGAAAATGAATTCACCCATCAACTTGCCCACTCTACCCCCTCCACCGTAGGCAAGAAGCCATGAGGACCCACCTTCTAGAGGTACATTTTTCAAGATAACAACTCAGCAGAGACATATCAACACGGACTCCCAAAATAAAGGAAAAAGAACCCTAAAGCCCCTAAAGCTGCTGCAGTGGGCTGCTGCTTCACTGCAGCTTTATCCCTCTGCCCCCCTAGACCACATGGGAGCTAAAGTCAGAGGTGCTGGGTCTGGGGTGTGCACCCCTCTCCCATTTTAGAAAGCCACCAACATATGGCAGGGTGGCCCATCCCGCCTGGAAAGGGCAGATGGCTGCCTAGAGACATTGCACTTTACTTTTTATAATCATTTCTTTCAAATGAATAGCCTGAATATGCATAATCAGGTATTTGAGCTCTGATATGTATGATGATTAGGATTAATCACTTGGCTGATGAATTGGGCAAAGTGAGAGCTTTCCTGATAGCAAAGCTACGTGCAAGAGCTGGCTACATCCTTGGTCACCTTTACTGCTGTTCTCCAAGTATAATTTAGATGTCACAAACTCTCTGAGCTAGGGATTATACGCAAAGTTGACATTGTTCAGCGGTAGTGTGGTGGATGAGAAAAGGCTGAGTCCCTCCATCAGCACATGGGGTGTGACAAAGACCCTTGATTATCACAGCCATTTAGTTAAAAAGCTGGAGGGCACTACTTGCACCTGAGCAGCTGTACAAGCTGGAGTCACCTCAGCAGCCAAAAATGATCAACAAGAGAAATACTTTCCTTTTCACTCCACTATGCTTACCACCCAGTCATCTGCTTGCAGGGCAGGAATGCTTTGGTGGCCATACAAGGCTGCTCTACAAACACCATTACCTCTCTTCTAAACTGACCTGTATAAACCGCTGTGGAGGGAAGAAAAAAAATACTCAAAAAAAAGCAAAACCACCAAAAACCATGAAGAATATATGCAAATTTACAAATGTTAAGTTCGAAATGTAACATAGTTCTTCCTTAATACTTAACAAATACAAAGCATACCTTTTCAGCTTAACACACCTAACAAATGAAGTGCATACTGGACATTTTGAAAGACTGCACAGAACATCCACCATCATTACCAAAAATCACGGTCCCAGATCACTTAATTTTTAGTAGAAAAACATTTATGTGAGAAACATTTGAAATCTGCATTAGAGAGCAGGAGCTACTATGTGTTTGCAGTTATTTCTCAGAAGCGTTCCAAGGTTTTAGTCTACATTCATTACACATCAGTTTACTCAAACTTGATCCTGGCACTGTTACTTTGTCAGTATAAATGTTGTTTTCCTTTTGAGATATTAATGATTTCTGGCTGGCCATTTATTTTAGAACCATGACTTCCTCTTTTGTTTGTGCGTTTCTGTCATAAAAAAATCATTTAGTGTTTTCTGAGAACTGTAAGGTCATTTTGATGGTTTGTGTTTTCTTTAGAAATTGTAAGGGGACACAAGAAATGTAAAAGGCAACTTTCACATAAGTTAGTTTAGTATAAAGCCTGAGTACAGTTGCTAAACAAGGCTTCCTCTAGGGGAAAAAAAAAGAACAAAAATAATAGGAAACCAAGTACTTGGGGTATAAAGCAGTTGCAGTTGTTCTCAGCATGCAGAGAGGCTACCAGAGTAGATCAAAACCAGGATTGTTGTGGCTGTGTGAGTAACTAGGCACAATGGGCAGCTGTCCAGTTTGCATTTTGGTAGCTCCCAGGAGCTAAGCCACCTTTAATTAAATATATATAGATATAGATATATTTAAAATGCATATATATACACACACATATACTGCTAGCATAGCTAGTTATTCACACAGCCTTAACTGCCCTAGACAGCCTCTCTGCAGGCAGGCAAGAAGCAGCAGCTGTCCTGTGATTTAGGGGTGCAGAAGTTACCAGCTCCAGAAGAATCGCACCCTGGTCAGATGTGGAGAAATGTTTTGCTCAGCTTCTGTCCATACTCGTAATACCGGAGTACCTGCTCTCTGCCCGCTTGCTCTCTTGGCAAGCCTCTGACACAAGGGAAGGCAGAAGCAGCCTTGTCCTTGCACAGCCCCGAGGGCTGTGGGGCAGCTCTGCACAGCTGGAGAAGCTGGATGCCCCTGGAGAGCCCGTGTGAAATATGCTGCCAAGAACCACTACCCTGAGAGCTTAAAAGATAGGAGAGAAAATCACCGCTTACAGCCTGTAAGACATTAGGCCCAAGCTCAATATATTCTTGAAATTAGATTTTTCAAATCCCACAACTCTGTATTTTGGCCAGCTCTTACACCCTGGCCTGTTCTTTTCACCTGCAGACGCTATCTCACAAAAGCCAGCCAAGAAAAGCAGCAGACAAGAATGCTACTACTTTCGTTTAGAAGCGCTCTACTTTCCAATAACTTGTTTATTGATCACAGAAGTAGTGAATGTTTGTCTATCCTTGAGCAGAGACAACACCAGCAGAGAAATCCTCACAAAATGATTAATGAAATAATAGAGTCATTTAGCTAAAGCTGCAGCAACTCAGAATATTTACATGCAGCCACAAGATGAATGTACCCTTCTTTACGAGACTCTTTTAGCTTGGCTGTAACACTGCGACCCTGCGAATCCCAAGTTTGATAAATTAACATCCAGATCACAATCCACAGCAAAAAGGATTTGAAACAGCAGCAAGGGGCCAGGTACTGAACATAAATCAGCCTCGTTTCTTGGGCTTCAGGAGCCAATATGTGCTAGGCAGAAACCTTGCCATTAGTAAATGACTTGAGCTGAGAATAGTGTACGCCACTATCCAGCACCCCAAGCACCGTTTACATGTGGAGGTAAACCAGGACTTCCATTATGCAGCATGTTACAGAGACCTCGCGTGCATGAAGTTACAGAAGTCACAGGGCAGGTGAAGAACAGAACAAAGACTAACAGATTACGGATTTATCTTTAAAAAGGAACAAAGCACTCCAGGGAATACTTTTTCTCCCTGGCAGAAGAGCAAGGCAGTTTCACACACAGCAGTGAACGCAGACAGAAGGGCTCCAAGTCCTCCCCTCTGCAGAAGCAGCAGCGCAGTGCGGAGGAGGGAGGTGCTGCCTCTGCCTCACTGCTGCCTCGGCTTCAGGAGTGTCTGCTGGAACTCATGAAGGAGTTCCCATTTCAGCTTTGTATCATGAATGAATAAATGGAAGGAGCTGAACTCCCAGAAGCACTACAGTAATTTCCTTCTTCTTTACCCCCAACAGGTCAGTTTCTGCTAAAGAGTAATAAGAGCACACATTTCCCTATTTATAATTTTCATTTTTGCATTCTTTCATTTTCAGACCCCTTCCAATATTTGTAGCGTTATGATTCTGTCCTTTTTTCATTTAGGCATCTCTCTACCCTGTTTTAAAACGGACTTTTCAAAAGTAAAGTCCTACTTTGTCCAAGTACTACTCTCTCTCTCAAATGTTTGTCAAGCTCACAAAACAACTTTATTATCTAATCAGAAAACATAACTGAAACTGAGTTCAGTTGGTCCTAACATATACCAACCTACTTTCTCTTACCATGATCAAGTCCCTTGGATAAAGTTCTACATAGAAGCATGTACAACGTGGTATCAGCTAATATATGAATGTTATTGAAATCCTTTTTTGCCAAATGGTGGAAGGAGACAAAGTTTTCCCCATTCTCAGCCAACCATGCTGTCGTTTAGTGCTACTGGAGTTATGTCACCGTATTGCATCAATGCTTAGATTTTAAGGTGTTCTTTATTCCCCCCATGCTGAGAGGGGTTTTTATGTAGAAACCCATGAATGAATCGTATCTGTTGACAAACTATTAAAAAGATTAGGAACTTACATAAACACAACTTTACTGCTAAACAAAACTTTTTACTTCACAACATTTTCATTTCAGTCTGGGATATCATAGGGACTTTAAGCATTTGTTTGCCCTCCTCCCCTCCCTTTCAATGTTTATTTTTTAAACCTTTTCCCTTCAGTCAGGCAGAATTAACTCCCATGAACTGACATTTGTACTAAAGGATGGTAGGATTTTATTTATTTCATTTTAAAATAATCACCCTTTGTTCCATTTGCTGCTTATGCAATGCAAAATTGCATCCGCTACACACACAGCTTCACATCGTTGAGTGTTATCTGTAATTGTACATTTTGCTACCTCAGCATCTCCAGTAAAAACATGCTCCCTAAATCATATTTATATATACGAGTCACAGTGCAATGAAGGAAGAAAGTGTCTGTACTTTAAAAATTATCTTTAGAACTTTGTTGGAAAGAATACCTAGAGTGTAACATTCCTCCATACCTCTATGATTCAGTAATGTACCCTGGCCATAAATTAATTCTTAATGGTATTTTGCTAAATTGAAAAAAAGACAGTTCCATTACTACAGCCCATAACCTAAATCTCTTGATACAAAATGACTTCACATTCAGTTATAAAGAACTGAAAGACAACAGTTAAGCTTTAAAATGGGAATATATTTGGAAGATAACCCATTAGAATAGTAGCACTGATAATGCTGAAAGGAATCAGCTTGAAAAACCCTTCTGCACACAACCGGTGGTACCTACATATTTGGTCTTGGGAAATTCATTTATGGCAAGTGCCATTGTATTTTGTAATTTAAAATATATTTGTATGAAGATATGAAGCACTGTTGCAACTAGATTAGCCTAAGAGGGTTGTTCCATACATATCTTCTCCTAGCGCTAAAGGGTAGCAGATGTGATATATGAAAGTGTTTATTTGAGGTTTTGCTAAAGTACCACCACCATTAATCTACTTCTTTGCACCTTTTGACAACAGACAAACATACCTCTTGAGGAAAAGATGGCAGAGTGAGAGGGAAGAAACGAAACACAGAGCAGCTGCATTCATATTTGTCTTGCCTTGCCTTCCAGAAATAGCGCACTGCCTGCTGAGAGCTGGTCATTAATGGGTAACTGCCAGGATTTTCAACATGCCTATGCATTTTAGAGCCAAGCTTGAAATGGCTTGTGTCTGGTCCATGGTTTTAAACTTGTGAAGATCAGCTGCAATCACATACAGTATTCTAAAAACTTGAAGTGGTACAAACAAACAACACAAGAAGATAGCAAATTCAGCTACCTGTGGCATAGCACTATGCTCAGGAGAGGTCAGAGACAAACCAAATTACACATTACTCATCTCAGCAAGTTACATTGAATCCCCATGCCTTAAAATGAATGTCTTGTCAAATGAAGAGCAATGTAGCATTGGATCCGTTTTACTTTTCAGCTGAACAGGGCAGCTACACCAACTGCAATGTGCCAGGAAAGATCAGAAAGGGCAGGAAACAAATTATCAAGGGGCCAGGGGTGGGGCTCAGCCACTGTCAGAAACTAGGCCAACATAACACTATGACAGGTAGCAGAGAAAACACTTGGTGCTGCCAATAACCATGCAAGACTTAAGTCCCTCCTCGGTCCTAGGTAGGTCGAGGTTGATCAGAATGGCACAAATGAAAAGCATCTCTGCACAAGTGACCACGATGTGGTTAAAGGTGGCAATCCTCTACGGGAATAATAAAAATGAAATAAATAAATTTAAAAAAAAAAAAGACGCACAATTTCCAGAAGGCAGATTACACAAAAACGAAGACACTTATTAAAAAGCAGTTGGAAACAACGTTTAAGTGATTTGAAATCTGAGAGACAGTGGCCAGGACTGCTGAAGGGCAGCACGCTGGAGTCACCAGGCCATGGCCTGAGAGATGCTGAGAACAGGCAGAGGGAAGCCCAAGTAGCTTAACAGCACAGTAAGGGATTATTAGAAGCAAGATGACAGGCTTAAGAGAACTGTCCAGATCAAGAAAATGCAAAGGATTCTAATCTCTGGTACATTAAATGTGAAGACACAGTGAGACAGAAACTCTATGAAGTGGCTAAGCAAAAAGCAACCACTATTACTAAATCCTTTCCTGTTGGAAGCATCCAAGGTGTCATATTATGGCTAAAAATTGACCAGGACACAAAAGAGCACTCAGGGGACAGGGGGTGCCACAGGAAAGGCTGACCAAATATTTTTGTATTAGTGTTCATCCTGGAAGAAACTGGAGAGATGTATCTGAAACTGAAGTGACTGCAGGATCAGATGTAGAGTTAAGTGGACAAAATGAACAACAAAACCACTAGCACTAAGAGGTATTCACTCACCTCAGTATTCAGATGAAGCCAAACCTACAAAAGCTGATTTGCTAAGTCAGTAGCCCATTTGCTTAAATCACCTTGCTACATACCGGAGCTCTGTGTCAGCTCTGTAACAAATATAAAATAGAGACCAGTTTAGAATCAAAGAAATCACGAACCTATTCTGTACCAAGAAAACTGTAGCAACTGTGATGCAGGTTAAAGCTAGCAGACACCCAAATAAACATGACCACAATGCAAGTTTTTACTGTAGCCTTTGCAAAGGAAAGCTCAGCTCCATAAAGCTAAGCTCTGCTGGGCAGTCAACAGGCACGTGAAAAAAGTGAACAGCTTGACATAGCCTGCCTTCATTAATCTGAATGGTAGGTGCAAGACAAGCAAGAAGAACTGTCACTGCACACAGTGAATGTAAAAACTTGTAGAACTCGCTAAGAAAATAATTGGTAGATGCTAAAAGCCTACAAAAGTTTCAAGGTTATGGAATATGCACCCAATGAGGGCTGGTAAATAGAGCAAAACCATGTCCAGCTCAGGATGTCCCCAGAGATTCAAGAAGCTGAAGGCTGGAAACGTGTACTTACTTGCCATGTTTTCATTCATTCTTGCATATCTACTTATGGCCACCGTTGCAGACAGGATAGCGAGCACAATAGAGCTTGTTTTGACCCCTTTAGGGACAAGCTTGTCCTCTGGAATTAAAAAAGCTGAGCTGGCAGCGAGACACACAAGTCAAACCCAAGAAGCACAGTGGACCATCCAGAGCTTCCTTCAGCAGTACTTACTGCTGGGCTCTCAGTGCTGTGCTCTCTCACGGTCAGTGTGGGACGGAAACAACAGCCAGTCATCTCTGCAGCACTGGCCCTAACGTTGCTCTAAGTCCAGCCTCCAAGGGCATAAAATGACACGGCCTTGACATTTACACATAAATGAAGCTCCTAGTTTATTCTGTGCTTTTCTCCTTTGAAAGAAGACTTGTTAAAACATTTTGGAGTCCATTACAGAGCAGATCCCATAACCTCAGTATATTGATCGAAATCTTGTTGAAAAAGAAGTGCATGGGCATTAAACTTTTAAAATAAAATTTCATTTAAAAATGCAGAGTGAGAAAACCTTGTTAGAATGCAATTTGTATGCAAATAAGTAAAAGCGAAAGGAACCTTAAACCAGTATTCATAATTAGAGTTAGAATGGTTATCATAATTCCAATTAAATTGCAAAGATCATGAACACAAATAAGCTCATTCCCTACATTACCACTCTTTTTTAGTTATTTAGGAAGTCTTTATTAATAAAAATTAAAGCAAGTAACAGTTGAATATGGACTTAGCCACAAAGGGTAGAAACAAACTTAAAGGTAAAGAAATCAGCTACCTCTTTCTATGGTGATAATGACAAATACGGTTCCTGCTCCCTTCCAAGAGATTAGGTCTTACACTGCCTGCAAAGCTGTTGTGTAGGGTGGTTGTGTTTTTTTTTTTGTTTGTTTGTTTTTGTTTGTTTGTTTGTTTTTGTTTTTGTTTGTTTGTTTGTTTTTGTTTTTGTTTTTTTGTTTGGTTGGTTTGTTTGTTTTTCTTAGGGTTTAGGGGAAGGGTTTGCAATAAAGTTTTTCCACTTTTGCATTTCAACAGTAGGAAATCAGGAATAGTTAAAAATTGTTTAAATGACTGTTCATGCCCTAAACCTGATGGTAAACCAGGGTAAGAATCAAAGCCACATAAGCCACAGTAAGAATCAAAACTAAGCCACAGTAAGAGTAAACCAGGTCTCGTGTTTTGGCAAGTTTTTGGCTCTTTCAGGGCACTACTAACTGTGGTCTCAGTGAATGATCCCCACCACTTAACATTTTCTGTCCCTGCACAAAATTACTGCCAGGATCAAGAAAGGGAAATTAGAAGGGTTATTCACTGTCGGGTGTGGAATAGAGATGTTACCTGCTTGCCTTGAACTCTTCACTGTTTACAAGAACACAGGCCTTCTCTTTTTCAAAGATACATGTTCTTTTTAAAGTAATCAAATATTAATGAATCACACAATTATATTTCAACAATTTCTAGGTGAAGTGTACAATCAAGTTCAAGGACAAAAAATAATTTTAAGAAGTCAATAAGCTCAAAAAATAAATTATTACCTCCTTGTTAGTAAAGATCCACGTTCCACTTGTGCCTGGATGGTTTTCTCCCAGGCCATGGACATAATCATGTCAAAACAGATCAGACAGAGAGAACAGAATGGCCATGTCACACGTGAGTTACCTCGGTTACCTTACTTTTCATTTCTAATAAGGCAAGCACACTAGTTTCACGTGGGAAGTATCACATGCAAAGATTAAACAAAATTCTGCAACTAGAAGAGGAAAGAGTTATGTAGAACTTAAAGCCAGTTAGAATTTTATAGAATAGGCAAAAAAGAGTGAGGTGGAATACACTACTGCTGTACAACAGTGACTAGCATCGCTTTTAAAGCAGTAAGAAACAAAACCAAAACAAACCAAAAAAAAAATAGCAATTGCCTAGCTCCAGAGACAGCTCAGTTGACAAACCATAAAATAAACATATATCCATACAGAGATATACAAACAAATACATATGAGGCAGTTTACAAAGATCTTAGCGGAATTGCTCTTAACCAAAGTAAAGACAGTGGCACTGTCATGCAAGAAGACAGGAGGTCTACTGAAACACATCTGAGTGACAGAAAATGGTCATAAATATCCATTTTTTGTTTGAAAGACATTTTAAAAAATCAAGCTGCAAATAATAATAATAAAAAAAAGATCTTTCAAACTTATTTTATTTCCTAGAGGCATCAAGAGCAAATCTCTGGCAATGCTGTAGAGTACATCCTGGCATCTCCTGGCACTGCACAGAAACAAGCCGCTGATTAAAGCCCCTTGATGCAGACAGCAAAGCAGGCTTTCTTTTAATAGGCGAAGAAGCTGACATAGAGAAAGGAACAGGCCAAAACTGTGGTTGAGTACCTGAAGGACTTCGTATGTCATTAACTCCAGCAACTCACATCATCACCAGCAACTGCTCAGGACCCTTGTGGAGCCCAGCGGCATCGGGACCAGTGCCCGTGCGTTCACAAGGGAGGATGGGGTTTAAGTGACCTCTTCAAGGTTACATACAGCTGCCTCCCAGATCTGCTTTAGTCACAGGACCCATCTTGCTACACTTTCCAGAATATAAATGAAACACACGTCAAATATCCTAATGGTTTCACTGGCTGTCTTGCCAAATGCATTTGATGGTCAAGAAGTCCCTAGAGGGACCTTTTTCTTTTCTGTATAATGGGGGTGAATAAAACCTTGTCTTTATTTTAGGAGTTCACTTTACACAGGGATCGACGGGGGGCCCCACACAAGCTTTTAAGAGTAGTTTGTAAAATAGGAATAAACTAGTTAAGGAAATATTTTGAGCGACAATCTAGAAATAGCAAAGCCTACATAAGGTACACTATTATCTAAAGGCAACTGTGCTAAGCAACTCTGCATATAGATCCCATAAAAAGGATCAGAGCATTCAGCTTTGTTTTTCAGGGGAAACATTTAAAACTGCCCTACCAAACGCAATAGATGATCGAAGAACTGTTATTGCTTTTTTAATTCCCAGCTTTGTATCCACAAAACTGATTTTTAATATAGCCCTGCATAAACAAAAATGAATTCTAAATTAACACCAATGGCTTTTTAAAGTGCTTTAGAGAGATCATTTGGGGGAACTGCTTTGCTGCTGCTAGAAGTAGTGTCAAAAATTAAAATGTTACTTGTTTTATTTTTCCTATAGATGGAACACTTTGTTCTAGAAACATCATTTTGAAGACTATTTGTACTCTAAGTGACCTTGTCTTTGAGGCTTTACTGGCAAATAATTTTATGCCACCTAGCTAAGTCTTATTATATCGTAATTATGCTGTCACATAGGATCTCAAATGAAATTAATGAAATACTATTAACCCAAGACAAGAACTGTGGGACCCAGCAGAACGCTCCCTGTGAGCATTTGCTTTTACTATTAAGCCTTATCACTTAAACTCCTACATAAAGCATCTAAATAAATAAATAAAATCAAGGAAATTAGGTTCAATACACAAATGTTTTGATTAAATGCTGTCCCCAGTTTCAGATTTTTCACTAAAAGCTCATCACAGTTCTCTATAGCCAAGAAAGTAATTAATGGAAACTGGTGGAAAAGATAAAAATAGAGAAGATAAATCAGGAAGGAAAAGAACGAAAGCACAGTTCTGTCTTCCTGATTGGTCTCAGACAAACAGGAGAAAAATTTACTCAAATACAATGAAGCTCTTCTTGAGATTGACATAAATAAAAGCTGTAAAACATAATTATCCTTAGAAACCTGAAAGCACCAAATATTGATAGTCTGATTTGATCGCTAACAAGAGGAAGATGCAGAAACTGCAAATCAGAGATGATCTTTTCAGGACTCTGTTCCCAAGTCAGAGCTGTTATTAAGGGGCAATTATTTGGGCTCCCTCGATTCTTCCCACTACTCCACACTCACAGACAAGTCTCTGTAGGACGCGCCCCAGCAGGTCTCCCTTGCTGAGAAGCACCTGTTATTTTCCTATACTGATTGCACAAAGATGTGAATAACCAGACAAGTAATAGTTATGAAGATGCCCCATGTAGACAAAACGGCACCTTTCCTGTGTACGCAACTAGCTTTGAGCAAGGGGAAGAGTGCAGGCTTTCCACCACATACTGCAGCCAGATTCACTTAAACCTCGTTAAACACATCCACTTTAAAATGACAGAGCATAGTTACAAAATAGCTCAAACCACAGTTGGCCAAGACTAAATCATCAACCACTACATCAAGGAAGTACCTAGCTGGCAGCAGGTAGCAGCAGACCACATCACCCAGAGCTCTTGTTCATCAGCCCCATCACTGACATCTCCGTCTCTCACACTCCAGAGGACAGATATGCAGAGAGCACTCATTTCTCCGTGCACATCATCAAATACACACTGAGTTTCTGATGTGGCTTAGATAAATTCCTTACGTACAGGTAAGGGACTGCCCTCTCCCCCAGCAGGAGCTGCATGCTGCCCCATCACATTATGCAATGGAGAGACTCAGCGGCTGCTCCCAGTCACACCAGGATGGCATATGCCTGGGATAACGGTAACAACAAATCTAAAAGGGAATGTAAAGAAAGCTAGTGAGGTAGTGCAGTCTTTCTGAGGCTAGGTAGCTGCTAAGTCCAAGAAATTTGAGCTGCTTTCCGTTGTGTTGCTGTATTCAGTTAAGTGATAACAAAAATAATTTCCTTTAAGTGCACAACTTGAAAATGACTTCAAAAATAGTCAGCCTAAAAACATTTCCTGAAGGAACTGTTCTTAAACAGTACCCTCTGCAAATGTTGATAAAAGTTTTAGCGAATGAGTATTATGAAAATTTTAATTGTTCCCCGAAGAGTTGCAAAATTTTAAGATTAAATTCAAGTCACTGCAGACAGAAACGCTGGAGCTATAAATTTTGCTTAAGGGTTGAAGCTCCACAGCATCTTCACCACGGAAGAGAGACACAAACAGCCACAGTGACTCTACCTTCCTGAAAAAGAGAATGGGATTTCCTCCCTGTCGAGAGGAAAAAAATCAAAGCTACCACTAAGGACCTTTGAAGTTCACCAGCCTCGCTCTGCTACAGATTAAAAGCCCAGTATGCATGCTAGATCTCTTCAGTTGGACCACATGTTAAATAATAATGGATTTTTGCTCTGAAAAGACCTCTGATTTTACAAACTATGCTCTATGCACATGAACTGTATTTATCCCTGATACAACTGTGAATTGAACCAGATCAGGACTGACCAGTTATATCAGGCCGATTTGATAGTTGTCTCTATAGAAACACGATACTAACCTGACCTGAACCAACAGTGTCAGTGTATTAAGCCAGTCTGAATTTGGGACGTGGCCTCTTACAGTGCATGAGGGCTTCCATTGTGCTTGGCAGGCGGGTTTTCCCCAATCAGACAAAAAATGCCAGTTGATGCTGCATCAACTTTTTAAAGCTGAGAGCTCCCATGTCTCTTTTTTACTCTATACATGGACGCATACTGGTGTGACCGTGTGTTTATTAAGATATAAATGACTGCTGAATTAAGCGAGCAGCTGTTGTATTTTCACCAATGCGACAAACTGAGTGGCCAGAGAAAATTACCAAAACCTGCTAGTCTTGATACTAAGACAGCAAAAATATCCAAAGTTTTTTTCAACTAGTGGACTGAACTATCTATCTAGTGTCAATGCCAAGGGCACAATTCAGAAAACAAACACACAAATAAACGAATTTCTGGTACTGTAAGACACAGGAAATCTTTATAGCCAATCATAGGAAATTAAAAACAATGATTAAAGCAATCCAAGACTGAGACCAACACTTTATTAAAAAGAGCTACTTGTCCAGTAACTTCTTACCCAGCAAGGATGATGTGCCTGGTACCCTCTGCTCTGGGACTAAGGGTGTCCTTATCTTTCCTCATTTTTATCCCTCTAGCCCCCTCCTCACTCCACCAGATCCCCAGTCCTCTGACTCACAGAACAAGCCCATCAGGGGTGTTCCAACTGCAACTCATCCTTTCTTCAGCCAGAGAACAGAGGAAGAGCGTGGTTCTGGCCATTGTCACCAGCTTCTATCGAGGGAAGCAGCAGGACCCCTTCCAAATGTTGTAAAAAAAGTATTTCCACCCTGCAGCAAGCAGGGCTCAGGGGTGGCAATGTGCCCAAAATTTAAGTGCTACATTGGAAACTCACTGGAAAAGTAGAAAAGTTGTGTCCCTTGTTTGACTGACCTGATCTTGGGGACACAATCTGGCTTTCAGTTCTTAATTTCTGTGTGTGTGTGTATATATGCATTTTTAATCAGTGGTAACTGCTGAAACACATCAGGATTCAGAATACTTAGTTTCCCGATGCCATCTATCTTGATTTCAGGAAGTTTCAGAAGGATTTGACACCTCATAGGAATTCTGTTACCAGCTTCAGATTAGATGCCTAATTATCAAGCCAGCTGTGCAACACACTTTCTGTAGGATACAAGTGGCCCATTCAAACAATCACTCATCACACACAGATTGTATTTTTCACTTACCATATTGAAATTGTAACTCTAAATCTCGGGCCTGCTCTCACCATCTGTGAGCAAAGTCCTAGCTGTGCTGGGAAGAATTGCTTTGGGAGCAGTGCATGATATTTTGCTTTTTACAATGCTACAAAAACTTTCAAAGTAGAACATTAACAATTCTCATACATCTTTTAGATACTTTCTGAACACTTATTTCATTATGTTCCTGTACAGAAAAGGCATTTCTAGAGCATTCAAACAGTTGTCCTAGGAGTGCAGGAAAAAGCTTTAGGTTGTAGTTCAACCTTCACTGTAGAAATGTAGGTTTTGAAAATCTTATTTACAAACATGTAGCATTCACATCACCAACCAGAAAAATCTCTGCTGCTCAGCAACTCTTGAAACTGAGCAAAACATGATGAAAAACTGCATATACCACAAGTATGACTTTATACAACAAGAACCCAAGGTTTTTTTCAGAAGAATTCGAGACTAACTGTTCCAAGAGATGTTTGCCATTTAATTCTTTTGAATGGATAATGCAATACTGTCCTAAATGCATACGCATGGCCAGCTGACTGAATCCTACAGTCTAATTGCACCATAATGTATGGAAGAGTGCGTTGTGTATACGCACTAGCATATACACTAAGAATGTTGAGCTATTTCTTAGTTTTCACATTTTTATGCAACAATATCTGTCTTGCTCAAAGATGGTTGAAAATGACATCTAGAGTGAAATGAGGTTTAAATTCATCTTTTGTTTCATAGCAGCTTTCTGTGATGAAGCCCCATCTCCACAACAGGACTCTCATGTCCCTCCCCTCCACCTTTCTTTTCAAATGCAGTTTCAGGCATTAATTCATCTACAATAAAGACATTGGTTTGTGATCTGAAGACAAATCTCTGGACAGAAGAAGGAAAGTTGTCTTTAAAAAAACACACTTCTTCTATCACTCAGATACCAAATGTCCCAGAGTTGGTCCAGCATGGATGTAAACTAACAGAGCTGCAGAGAAATGCAGTCCTACAATGCAGTCCTCATCCAGCAGTGATGCTCAGAAGAATGACATCCCTCACTGGGACATCTGCATTATACATTTAATGGTGACTCAGAGAGTATTTATTACAACATCTCTTTGAGCACACATTCAAGTACAAAATTTTTAAAAGATTAAAAAAAAAAAAAAAAAAAAGAGGGAGGTAAAGCAAAGGGAAATTTGAGGCTTTCCCTTTCAGCAAGTTCCATCTTCAGCCCTGGTAACCAGTACCTATTCATTCAGAAGGGAAAAAAGTGACCACCAGTTGATCAACAGCTAAACGATCTCTAATATTTCAGAACCACATAATGAACCTCCACCAGCTGGTAAAATGTTTATATTCACAGGCCTTGAAGCTTACAGACATTGTAAGGTAAGCGAGAACTGCTAAAGCTATAACAAGAGGACTTCAAAATCATACAATTGCAAGACAGCCATACTTCTCTAAGCTATCTTTGTGCTCAAAGCTTTAAGAGCAGCAGGCGGCTCCTCAGCTCCTGGAAGGATCTGGTCCAGCACCCATCAAAGGAGTGCTCTTCAAATCATCTTTGTAATGATCGACAGTTAAGAAGTAAGTGCCCTCTTTTTCCACTTAAGATGTGAGCTTAGAAAACATATTTAGCTAGTACTTAAAGTGAACTGAAATTTTCCCTAACAGCTGATAGAAAGATTATAAATTCATTTCTGCTATGCCCCTTGCTCCCTAGACATAAGTGTAAATATATATCATGACTGTTAGGTTACACCGCAAGGTTTTGTTCTCTATTTTGAAGATAAAATTAATTTTATTTGTTGCATCTAATGGGATCTGGAAAATGTAGTCTGAACTTAAATTTTCTGGACGTAGTTGCTAAGCAACAGGCTTTTACCTAGGCTGAGTGATCATTTCATACAGGACTTTTCCTCTTCAACTTCCTGATGTTTTCAGCAAATAACCCAGCTGAAGGTAAAATCTCTCTCTTTCTCCTCTTTCAGTTGGCACCTCATATTATTTCACGGTGTTTAGAACACGAGACCTTCCAATGAGTCTTATTGTCCCTACTTTAAATATGTAAAAGATTCTGGCAGCTTTCCCAAGCAGCAGCATCCATTTCAGCCTGCAAAGCACATTCCCAGGCAGCATCTAATGTCAAGGCTCCTCTGAAGCCACTGATCTAAATTAAAGGGACACTTGGAGGTAACTCCTGGGGAAATCAGAGAATAAACATTGCCTGGCCTCTCAAAAGAGTGATTCACCCTTAGGGCACAGCTGCCTGTACAATAATTAAAGCAAAGATTTTGCTTAACACCCTCCATGATCCCAGACTTCAGGCAGCTGTGCACAAGAACTGCATTCAACCATATTTGGCCCCCTCTTCAATGGTGAACAACTTGGGGACATTCAAAGTGCTGTGCTGGAGCAGGGATAAAGATGCTCAGCCATGAACAGACACACCCCAGTTATTTTCCTTTACTCATCTGCACAGGAAGAACCAAAAGAAGAATATTTAGGTAAGCCAGTTGTATCCAGGTCACCTCATGATTGTGATCAAAGCTACCACAGATCACAGAAAACATGACATGAAACTTTCCCTGCACCTTGAACCCCCTAATTCTCCCATCCTAAAACAATTAAATTAAAGTACCTGCGACAGAGAAGATTGGAAGGCAGCTTTCAAAAATTTGAGAGTTGTTAGCTTACCTTTATTCCAGAGTATGTGCAAGTATTATACTAAGAAATTCCAGGTACTTGCACACCACTTTAAGGTGATTACAAACTAGCAGCCACAGAACATCAGATCCTTTTCATTTCTGTCCTGGGATGAGCTCCCAGTTTGGTGGTATCTGGTCAGAGGGATCCACCCTGCTCCTGGATGCTAACCTGACACCATGTTCTCCAACAACAAAGGGATGTTTTTAGTTTCATCACGAGAAGTTTTATAAACTTCAATAAATAAATAAATAAATAAATAAAACATTACTTTACATCTCCATTTTATATTAAACTACTTGGACTCTGTAACGCACAGAAAATGTAAAAATGATGTTGTGACATGGGCAAAGAATCAATATAACAATATTCTCCCTAGCTGGAACTACTGCTGGGCAAAACTTCAATATAGGCATAAGACTGCATATTTCCTGGTGAGGCTGCATTAAAACTTTTTTTTTCCTTTTTTTTTTTTTTTTTTTTTTTGTTTATTTTATATTTCAGTCTATTTCCAATCCCAAACATAAAGTGAGGGCAAACCTGAAATAAAACAAGACACCTACACAGGCTTTTTTGTTCAATGTTTCAGGTTTCATGTGTGCATGCTCTTGATTGTTTTCCTTGCTTGCCAGTCATTTTCCCATTTCCCCTTGGAAGTCCAGTATATGAGTAGAAATATTTCTTTACCTAACAAACTACAGAAATAAAGGGTACAAATAAAATAAAATAAAAGCTTCCAAAAATAAAGACATTAAAACACAGAAAACAAGAATTAAAACAAAGGTTTTCCATGGATTAACTCAAGATTTTTTTTCCATGTTTAGTCAGTATTTACCATAGACAAGGAGCCTAGTTTAATTCTCAGATGCAGACCTGGCTCAGCTTGGCATGAATTAAAAGCCCGTATCTAAATTTTGCAGCTAGGCTCAATTGCTCTGGGAAGCAGGGAAAAGGATAACTAACACGAGACATCTACATTTTGTAGCCCTCTTCTGGTTGAAATTATTCCATCACTTAGGGAAGGAAAAAAAAAAAAACACACACACACACACTTCTTCAAATAGCTTACTTTTGCACGTATAATTGCTTTCAGTTGTTGATACTAATTACCCCTTTTCAATTTCCATGGTAAATCCTTTTCCTCATAAATTACAATAGCAGAGCCTACATATAAGCAGTAGAAGGGGCACACAGTCTACACACCGAAAGAGCCAGAAATAGCACACAGACTACTCAGTGGAACATTACTGCTGTGCTGCCATAGTGATCGGAGGGTTTTTGTTTTCTGTTTTTTTATGAAAATGTAAATAACTCTGCAGACCATCTTTGTCAGTTCTACCCAATTTAAAGACAGGTAACAGATTAACTTCCCCCAACTATTTTCTTCTTGATGAGTTTCTGCAGGATTTCTGTACTCCTAATTTCTTTGATGAAAGTCAACAGCCTGACCAGAGACTCACCTTTTCTGTCATTATCTAAGGAAAAGAGAGGAGGAGTCCTTTCTCCTTCAGATGGAAGTAGCTGCAGGTAATAAGTGAGCCATCAGTTCAACACCATTATGTCAAACAAATGACATCTGGCCACGTTGCACTGTAATTGTTTAAGTTTTTCTACCACATTAACTGTAGAAGCTTCACTCCAGCTATTGTTCGCTTACTCAAAGAGGATGGCAGATACTGCATAGTATTTTAGAGCAATGCTAAGCCATTATAAAAACAAAAAGCTCCCACCTATGTTCACTGCTGTACCGACTCCTGCTAAGGTCCACATCTAAGTAGACACTTGGTGTTTTCCAACTCAGGCCAAACCACTTCTGGAGAATGCGTTCACCATTTCCCTTTATCTATGAAATTGACCACTGACACAGGGGGCTCCCCGCAGGCAACCTCACTCATCACCACTCGGGTTTTACATCCTGTGACTTGTTTCTGGGCTGCTCTGAAGAGCTACAGAGATACGTGACCATCACAAAAACTTGCTGAAGTTGTAGAGCCAAGGGATTTCTGCAGGATGCCAATAGCGAGTGGCATAGGCACCCCTCACAACGCAGTCATGGGAAGGGAGGGTCAGGGACCTGAGGGGAAGCACAGGTTTGCTTCAAATTCGATTTGCTCATGTTCATTCTCGATCAGCAAACATAAGAGGTGATTAATACTACAGTATTTACTCTAAAAACTGCATTTTCTATTTATATACCCCTTGGCATTATTTATACTGGCTTAGCACTTGCAGAACATTTCCATTGTGGAACAGGCATAAAGAGCAGTTTAATCACGTTCAGTAATTCTGTCAAAAATCTTACTTGAACTTATGCCTGGTGCCCCTCCACAAAGCACACAAACAAGGCTGGGAGACTGAAAAGAAGTAAGCAAAGAAGGACTAGTAATGAGATAAAACCACCCACTGCAATTCAACCTCTTCTGTTTTTAGGGATAGTAAACCAACTGCAACCCAGAGTCCATCTTCCTTGGGGGGCATCAGGAATTTTGAGCTCAGAAGTATGGAATAAGTAAAAAAATATATATATGAAAAAAAATTCTGCCCTTATCTGAACAGTTTCCCCTAACTTCTGAGGACTGGTAGTTATTTCAATATAGGTGGGTTGACTTCAAAAACTTTGTCACAAAAACGATTACAGCCTGCTACTTTATTTTATTTAAATCCCTGTGAATTGAGTTAGGAACATCTCCATAAAATTACAGCATTAAAATTTTATATTTCGTATTAAAAAAAAAAATAAAGACAGCAGGTCCTAAGATCACTTGACTGTGACAAATTGTCTCTTTCTACTCACTTGAAATTGGCCTGTGAGACTTATCAAATCCCCAGCTTTGTTACTGCTGGAAGAATTGATTTAAAAGTGCACACTGTCATTATATACTTACTGAGAGGTATATTTTAGGATTATGCAAGTGCTTGATATATAATTGGTTCTGTCTTTTTGCTGCATCTCAAGTTTTCTGACTAGAGAAAACAGAAAGATTTAAACTGCACAAAAAAAATCTGAGCAACCTTCATAAAGCAGTGGTAGAAGGCCTGAGTGCTACTTCTAATTACACTAATGGGACCTTCTTCAAAGGGTCAGTCAAAGTCAATTTCTTATGAAATACAATAGGAATTGATTTTTTTTCTGAGACGACATTGGTGTCTATGTGTTTACAGGGACTGTGGCACAGCACTGTGGACTACTGGGACCTCTGCTAGTAAATAAATGAATCCCAAGCTCGCTACATCACAAAAACTGGCCGCTTGCTGTCAGAAAATAAATGAAAAACCACAGCAGGATTAGCACAGGCCTTCAGCAAGGTGTTACTGCATTCAGTGCCCAAGATGGGGGCACATACCCCTCCCTCCTACTGAAGGCTGCCTGGGCAGTGGCAAGACTCCCAAAGACCCGAGGTAGTTTCAGTCCCACAGCAGGGGTACTTTCTTCAGATACCAGCACTAGCAACACGTCTTACAGTGAGGCATCGTATCAAACTCCTTCATGTGATACAGCCCTAAGATGTAAGATGAACTCCCCGCCCGCCTGCTCAGTAGAAGCAGGACACACACTTTGAAGTCAACCCAAAAGACCTTGCCTGGAGCACAAGCCTCTGTTAGAGAAGTTGCCTCCCTCTGTAAATCTCCTGCAAAAACATCTGGCCAAAACACTTGCTTCACAAAAAGCTTTTAAGCAAGAAAGAAGTGTTGCTTGCTCCTATATGACTTGTTGTTTTTCCATACAGGTGGCTGCTGGGCCAGTGCCTGTGCAGGGTGCTCTTCTCCAGGGGCATGGAGGTGTGCATTAAAACCACCTGTGTAACAGCTGGTGCACCCCTGCTGCTTGTATTTGAGTGTGCCATTCATGTGCAGCAGCATTCAGAGATGGGAGAAATCTGCACTTGAACTGCGGGTTCCAGCTCCACAGAGAATGATTCATTCTGATCCCATGCTCAACCTCTTCCAAAATATTTCTACTTATAGCTTTGATTGGTTTTAAAAACAATGATTGAGCAAGAAGGCAAACTGACACTGTTTGAAGAAAAACAATCTTAATCGTGGGAAACAAGATACAATCTGGGGAATCTGTAAAGTATGTCTGTCTGAAGAGCATTTTAGTCCAAACCTAAAAATTGTAAACAAATACAGGTTATATATTCAAAAGGTCTTCTACAGATGCACCAGAAGAGCCCTGATGAATGTTTCAGAAAACAGTTTTGCACAAAGATTGTGAAAGCTTCCTTGTTTAAAGGAACAATACCAGGAATAAGATCTGGTTTTGAAGAGCTGATTTTGCTTTGCAGAAACTATTGAAGTGTAAGCTAACAAACACTTTCAAATAGATAGGAGGATGCAGAATACCATTATAACTCATGAATGCACTTTAAGATTTATGGAGAATGCAACAGATGTACATCATGAAATACAATAATCAGATAGATTTAAAAGAAAGAAATTCTGACATACTGAATACACGTTACGTTCCAGGTAACAGCTACATTACAGTTGTGCCCCAAAGGAAACCTCAAGATGTACCATCACTGTAAAACCAGAGTGAAAATCAGTTTGCTTGCTGTTTTAATTACTTCTCACTGAAGCTTCCCGAGAGCTTCTAAGTGTAGGAATAACCATCCAGATGTGATGGGCAAGCATTACGTCTGCCAGAGCCTGGACATTTGGCTGCCCTTGGAGGCCAAGCCCTTTTGCTTCCTGGTCCCCTCTCTCCTTTCCCCATGAGTCGCAGACAGCAGTGCGGGGCCTGGAAGCAACTGCAAAGGGCACTGCAGAGATGGTGCTTTCCCTGGGACAGTCTAGTATCTCGAGAGCCCCAGAGTCACAGGCTGATAGAAAAGGTCCAAAGATCTTAGCAGCACAGAGCTTTCAAAGACAAGCACTGAGCCGTACAATTAATGACTGTAATTAATTATAATATTGCTTCCCAGAAATGTTTAAATAGCTAACTGATGTAATTACAGCCTTATTAGACACTTTTTTCTTGACTTTAACCATCATCAACACAGAGTAAAATGCCAGCCGTATCTGTATCTCTTCAGAGATTACAGGGAAGCAGCCTTGCAAAGAAATCCCGAGCAGTGTATTAACATTGGTCTGTATTTTCTTCTTCCTATCTGCTGTTTGACAGACAGCAACGTAAGTATTCATTTTCCATGGCACTTCTGTCGCAACAGCAACTTATGTGAAACATTAGTGTAATGTAGTCCTTTCTGTGCCAAAGCAGAGTGAAAATAAACCAACTAATCAGTGTATTGCTATTTGACAGTACCCGGCATGTTTGCTCAGTATGCCAAGCTAAGGAAGACTATTCACTAGTCCAGTGTGTACTGCTACACATAAATCTTTCTGCATGGAGAACACGGAGAAGCTTAATGAAAACACAGTGCAGGAAGTTTTTGTGAGAAAGATGCCCAGAACAAAGAGCAAGTGACACCTGCCTGAGCTGAGATGTTGCGGTGTACTTCCCCGCTTTCTTTCCTGAGAGATGCTGAGCTTTTCTGCTGAGCTTCTAAGATGATATCTGACAAAGTACACAATAAGCTACCACATGCTTAAAACAGTACTATCAAGGTTAAAAATAACACAGACATATTTAATTTTGTAAACAACACCCAAACATTCTCAAAGCCTGTTCTGTTCAGCAATGCGTTGGTGGATCTCACTAATGTGCTTTTCTAGGTGCTGTACAACTGCCAGTCCCTGCATCTATTCCATGCAGGTTTTACATTTTTATAGTACCATCACAGCTCCTTTTTCGTGCTCCTTAACGTACTTTAAGACGCCGCTTAGTTTCATTATCACTTTAAGGAGTCTAAATACAATTTGTGAGCAATGAATGTTGAATGAAGGATACCCACCAGCTACAGTGACTTGCAGTGAAAAAAAAGATTGAAAATCACCTATTGAGGGCTTTTTTTTTTTTTTTTTTTTTTTTAAGTTTACCTACACGACTTTTCCCAGTAGGAACAGTTGGAATCTTATCAGTTACCAAGTGATGGTGCTCAGATGCCACTGTGAATGCAAAACTGCAGCACAGTTTGTTCATCTTTTTTCCATCCCCCTCCCAAGCACAGCTCTTAGCTAGTTGGTAGTGGATGGATAACTTTTGTTTTGCTGTTACTCTCATTTGCTATTTGGAATATATGCTTTACGTGCCACACATCAATTATAAAGTATTAACAGTAAATCAATTTAAAGTCTTATTGTTAGTTTTGAAGGTTTTCAATCACCCCTGTCGTGATACATTTTTCAACAGCAGTTGAAAATTCTTCCGCTAAGATTGTTCTCACACTCAGTAAATTCCCTAGCTAGCAAGTAATCAGCCATAAGCAATTTACGTTACGGTTACTTCACCGGCAAGTCCAGTATGGTTACAAGTGATTTGACAAGAACCCTACATTTCTGACCCATATAATAAAAGAGATTATAGTTTCTGATAAGGTTCCGAAGCATTTCTTCAAGTTAACACAACTGTCTATTTCAGATTTTTTCTTTTAGTTTGTCTTGTTTTTAAAAGACCTTTAATTCCTTTCTCATTTCTGTTGTTTCCCCAATTCATAGGAAAACTGGACCTGACATCTTCATATAGGATTAATCACTGTCAAGTAGCTCTAAACACAATATATATCTGCAAAAACAATAAACTACTCAAAAACAAAGTACCGTAACAAACAGCTATTTGCTCAAGAGAACGTGTTAAGGAAATTCTCACTGAGATTTCTGTGTGAACAGAGATGTGTTTCAGAGCTGCTGTTTTTTGTTGTTTTTTTTTTTGTTTGTTTGTTTGTTTTGTTTTGTTTTTTGTTTTTTTGGTTTTTTATTCTGTAGCAAGATTTCCAAGAACTAGTGTTTCTAGTGTTTGCCAAATGGATGTATTCTCTTTAAAAATTCTGTGCCAAATGCCTTAAATTAGCATAAGTAATAATCCCATTGCAATAAAAATTGAGTAGAACAGAGGAGAGCTCATACAGTGTACGTCTCAATTCAAACTCATTTTTCCTGTCTTCATCTGTGGACTCAAAACATGCTCCTGTAGCCATTAATTCAATGGATAAGTGAATCTGGAGACACAAAGAGACCCTGCAGCAATAGAGGAGGAGTAGGGCCATCATGGCCAGCAGTGTGAAGTGGTAGCAAGTTGCAGTCTTTCTTAAGAAACACCTGCTGCACCATGATGTGAGCTGTTGGCGCTAGAGAGACTAAAAAGATTGGATGAGAATAGACTTGTAAAATGTTTAGACAAATTAGAAGTTAGATAGGGATGAAGCCCCTCTCCCACATTGATTAATCATACAATTCTGCCCCTACCTCAAAAGCCAGCCCTCTACCCCAGAAAGAACAGTCCAACTGCTGATATTAGTCGCATCTTAAGCTCAGATGGCAGGCTCAGCAGGCTTGCTTTAATGTAGAAGACAAAATCCTATGATAGGTCTCCCATCATACAAAATCAAGTGTTTGGTTTCATGCATACAGTTCTGTCAAGCTAGAAGAGGAAAAGGGAACAGCAATCACGGGTGAAAGCCTTTTGAGTATTTCCAGATTGACTGCTACCGTCTGCTTGCAACTGAATTAGTTTCTGTGTGACAGAAAAGGTGCTCAGAGAATTCTGGACTGTGATTCTTCCACTTCTGCAAAAGGGAAACGTGGGGAGAACACTCTCCCTCCAAAGTGCAGGTTGTGCAGACAGGTCTCACCCTGAATCCTTGGTGTCTTCATCAGCCCACAAAGAGGAAGATCCTGTCAGGCTGAAGTTACATCTAAGCCTACACACAGAATATTATTTTTAAATTGAGGAATCTGATACTTGCAACAGGGCTTGGTGAATCATTTCAGAGATACCATAATAAAATGGGACTGAGGAAAGGTCTATTTCTGCCATGGATTCAGTACCACAAAAGAAAGCTTAATATATTAAAAATGCATTTGTTATTCAGAAAAAGATGATGGCCTGATCAGCAGCAGAAAAATAAAACATTGCAGCAGAAATGTTCTCTACAGAAGAGGAAAAAGGAAGAGAAAAATTCTCACTGTAGTATAATGAACATATCAATCAACACAGAAAAGATTAGCAGTGAGAAGAGGGGAAAAAAAAGAAAAATATGAAATTAGAGACTCCAGCAGGAATAAAAATGTCCAAAGAGAAATACTTCTGATGCTTATTTTCCCTATTATTCCTGTATTTACATGTTTGGCAGAATGCCATGCAAGAAAAGCATATTCAGCACCAAGATCTACATATAGGCGGGGGGGAGATACAGTTAAGATACCATGAGAGACAAAAGAAGTGCTGGTGGGAAAAAATCTTAAAGAGTTGCCCTTGAGAAAAGTAAAAAATAACCTTCCTCCTCCCCCCCCCAAAAAAAAAAAAAAAAAAAAAAAAGAATAAAAAACCTTATCATTTCAATTGAAACTGCATCAACAACATTTCAATTATTCTCAGAGGGAACCTGAATATCAAAATAAAGCTGAACTGTAGGCAGCCTTAGAAATCTGACAATATCCTTACAGGGAGCTATTAAAGTGATGTTATCGTGCATAATGCGATCTATACATCCTCACTCTTCATTTTAAAAGTTACCTGCAGATGCTACCAATAGCAAGTGTGGGTGATCATTAAGTTGAACTACCAGCTGGAAACTGGGGAACCGCTTTGAATAGGTAGCAGGGGCGTTGTCTCAGTGAGCTTCCCTGTAACCTAGTCTGTGTCCTGGGCAACTCTCTGGCAGTCAGTTTGCTGAAGATATCCTTGAGAAATAACAACAAAATCTTAAGATCTATTCATCTTACTTTGCAGTTGTGTTTTGCCTCGGCCACTGAAAGTATCAAACCCAGACATTTTAAGTGGCAAAGCAGCAGGTCCAGGATGAAAATTAAGTAAAGATTTATGAGCTCTTGCTAATTTTTCAGTGGATCACTGTATGTAAATGATGTTGTTCAAACAAAATAAAGCTCCTAACCAATCTGCACTGCAACTTATAAAGACTACTAGTCTTTACAAAAAAGAAACAGCACACATGAACGTGGTCAAACAATCTTTTTTTTTTCCCCAGCATCTTATGAATGCTCTTATGCATTATTTACCCATCTACTGCTTAACGATATAAAAAGACAGCTTGGAAATTCCTCAGACTAGATACAGACATCTGCCCTGGTCAGGTGATGTTCAGATGTTACTTTAAATCCTGTTGCAGCTCATGAAGCAGATCAATAATTTTTAAGGGTCACTGTATGAATAGACATGACAAATTCTTCCATCACTCTCCTATTTCCTACAATTAATGGCATTTCTTATAAAAAGTGGCATGGCTTTATTGCAAAAAATAATTTCAATTTCAGTCCAAGCAAGGTGCGTTACCAACCTAGCAAAACTAATTAATTTTGCTCCAAGCATTCTTTACAGAGATACCTGTTTTGAACGATTTTCAGCTTAATGAACCAGCTCCAAGAGGAAATGCAGCATTAATGAAAGGAAAGCTACTTACTTTTTTTGTTTTGTTCTGGCAAGTTTTTGTTTTGGCCTTCAGATGGCTCGTCTTGAGTTAATTCAATTCTGATCACTGCATGCCTCTTGAGCTGTGAAGGGTGCTGCCACAAGTGCCTACTTGGTTGCACACTTCCCTCCAAAAGAAAAGGGAAGCCAATCAATGCAGTTACCTTACAGCCACTATGACCATCTGATAAATAACTTTAAATACTAGTCCTACAAACTAACAATCAGTGGGAAAACAAAAAGAGTATCTCTGAAAAGATGCAGACAAAAAGGATTGCAAGCATTTCTCTTTAAGTATACCTGTAATCAGAGTTAAACAACATCTTCTCTGTCATAGCTTTTCTCCAACGAAGGAAAAAATACAGAAATTCTACTCATGAGCATACCAAGATCTACCATTTCTCCTCTACACTGAAATCTCACAATTAGTTTTACACTTTACCCTCTTACAGGGAGGCAATGCGACAGCTTTGGATCAAGTCAAATAGCTCAGCTCCTTCTTTCAATAAATACAACCTGAGTTTTCCTCAAGTTCTGCCATAAACATGCTTAAAACATTAAGACCTACATCAAAGGCGAGCTGGTGTGGAAGAAGACCAGCCTGGCTGAACAGCGAGTTGTGGCTAGAGATTAGGAAAAAAAAAAAAGAGGGTTTATGACCTTTGGTAAAGAGGGCAGACCACTCAGAAGGATTATAAGCATGTTGTAAGGATGTGTAGGGACAAAATTAGAAAGCTCACCTGGAGCTCAATCTGGCTACTGCTGTTAAAGACAACGGAAAATGTTTTTATAAATACATTAACATGAAAAGGAGGACTAAGGAGAATCTCCATCCTTTACAGGATGCAGGGGGAAACTTAGAGACGAGAGATGAGGAAAAGGCTGAGGTGCTTAATGCCTTCTTTGCCTCAGTCTTTAGCAGCAAGACCAGTTGTTCTCTAGATACCCAGTACCCTGAGCTGGTGGAAGGGGATGGGGAGCATGATGGGCCCCTCACTACAAGAAGGACATGGAGGTGCTCAAGAGAGTCCAGAGAAGGGCAACAAAGCTGGTGAGGGGCCTGGAGAACAAGTCCTATGAGGAGCGGCTGAGGGAGCTGGGCTTGTTCAGCCTGGAGAAGAGGAGGCTCAGGGGCGACCTTATCGCTCTCTACAGGTACCTTAAAGAAGGCTGTAGCGAGGTGGGGGTTGGTCTGTTCTCCCACGTGCCTGGCGACAGGATGAGGGGGAATGGGCTTAAGTTGCACCAGGGGAGGTTTAGGTTGGATGTTAGGAAGAACTTCTTTACCGAAAGGGTTGTGAGGCATTGGGATGGGCTGCCCAGGTAAGTGGTGAAGTCACCATCCCTGGAGGTCTTTAGAAGACGTTTAGATGTAGAGCTTAGGGATATGGTTTAGTGGGGGACTTGTTAATGTTAGGTCAGAGGTTGGACTGGGTGATCTTGGAGGTCTCTTCCAACCTAGGTGATTCTGTGATCAAATTTCCCAGGTCTGGATTCCGGTATTCCGTTTTAGTAAGAGGGTACTTGGACATCTCCACCTAGGTATTGCTGGGTACTGAATGGTACCTTGTGGTAATAATAAAAGTAAGAGAAGATATACAAAAGCAGTGTTATCTCAGTCAGTACCACAAGTTTAAAGTAGGTGCCAGATAGAATCCATCTTTTGTGTAGAAAGCTGGAGGAATTACAGTCATGACACAGTATATTGTAATGTAAGTGGACATAGCTTCCACTAAGGATGTCTCGGACATCCAGTGACCTGCACGATCAAAGCCTTTAAATTGATCTCTGTGATCAAGAGAGATCCTTGTCTTACAGAGAAATCTTCAATTTATTCAACTTAAAGTAATTGCAACAAGAAAAGAGAGCTCTATAATTTACTAAAGTGAAAACTCACAGAAGACTAACTTTCTCCCTCTTGAGAGCACTTTAGAAAAGATGTTTTAATTATTACTGAAGTTCAAGAGAAGCACTTGTAATCTGATGAAAATCAAAGTGTACAAATCCTTCACACCTTCTTTCAACTTCTCTGCAGTGGCAGAGTCAATAACAGTAGACTTGATGTTAGAGGTATTGCTGCCTAAAATTATACAGTAGGTTTATATAACAAAGACTTCAAGCCACAGTCCAAGTAAGTTACCACAGTCTCTCCTCCAACTCTCCCTCCCAGGGACAGAGATAGAAGCAAATGCCTTTTTGGCTTTGCAACCTCAGTTAGTATGCTGCAGTGATACACAGACAGAAACACAGAGGACACATTATGAAATATGAGTGTCCTGTTATACAGAGACAGCTCAGCTTTGACCTCAGATCCATAGGAACAGGTGATGTGGTCTCTTTGACCGTTTTCCACTTCCCATTAGAATTACTAGTAAATGAAAGAGCTAAACAGGGTAGGAAAAAAATAAAGAAATAAAAAAACTCAGTTTATTTCCACTAGGCATGACTTTACTGACTGCCTGCAGCACTAGGCTAGCGATTTACTTTGTGATTTCAGTTGGAATAGTAGATGAACCCATTTTAGCGCCAAATCTAGCAATTATTAAATACTAACCTCAATAACTATTTCTGAGCTGCTTTCTTAAAGGAAACAAAGGAAGGCAAGCACATCATCATATTTCCACCAGTTTCCCCACTAGTACATTCTCAACCAATTTCAATCCAATTTGGGAAATGGACTGAAGTCTGCACTAACCCCCAGCACCACCTGTGCAGCAGCATCTGCTTTTTGTTGGATTTGTGGTTCATTCTTTTTTCTCCTCCAGGAAATGACCTGATAATTTCCTCATGTTCTTACACTGCCAATGCTGGGGGTAGAAGGAGTATTTGGGTGAATACACAAAAATCCATCTGCAGCGGCAACGCATTCATCTCAGCCCAGTTTCTTTAAAGAAGACAAGCTGGGCAAGGGAGAAAGCTTCTTTTAATGATCTCCCAAAAGTACTCTTCCAAGGGCCCAAGAACTGACACCGTATCTCTGCATAACTCAGCCTCACCCAGCCATGCAGAAACAGACAGCCAGGTAACTCTGAAATCAGACCTTCTGTGTCCCCTCATTCTTTTTCTGTGTCCCCTCATTCTTTTTCATGTACATTATCAATCCTAACTCTTTACTGCCCAAGGAGTGAACGAGTTCAGCCCACCACATAACATGTCACAGAAGTTTTAAGCATGAGGGAACTCTCGTGTCCCAGCTACCCTCCCTGTTCTGCATGATGCAGAACAGTGGAAGTGCACACATCCAGATAAAACATCACTGAAAAACACAGATAAACAAAAATTACTGCTTAGCAGCCTCTCTATACCTCAAGCTACTGAAAGAGCTACTTACTGAATTACATGTCTCTAGCCACAGCAAAACTGAGGGCATACAAGTACTGGACACAAACAACCCGTCCTGTATAGGAGGCCATTCAATTTTTGATTGTTGGCCCAAAGCAGCAGTCATCTACATGCCTTGGTTTCTAAGCCCTGCAGAAGAGGTAGTAGGTTACAGCCCCAGGCTGCAGGTGGGACAGGCATAGAATAAAAAGACATGGTAAATGATTTCATTTTCTGATATCTGAGATACACTGCAGATACTCTGTGTGGCTTGTCTCAAGGGTACAGCTACTAATCTCTCTCACAAGAGAGAAGAAATAAGCAGTCAGCTCTGAATCCATCCAAACACCTGTCTTCACTTGAAAATCCTGGAGGGAACAATCTGGAATCGACTGAATTAGTGGCCTTGTCGGAGTCCTGCCTCATTCCTCTGAGTGTTGGAAACAAAGCACAAGGCCACTTTAATCTAAACTTGTCCTTTAGATCCTTTGGCTCTCATTTCACGGCTGAGTGCACAGTTTAAAATACTTATCAGCCCTCACTAAGATTTGTGAAACTGCTTGCTCTTACTCATGATCTATGCTTTCTTGTGTAAGACTCCTTATTTTATTATTATTTTTTTTGACTTCTTCATTAAAACTTCCTATTTCCTTCCTGCTCCATCACTGAATTAGACTTGATTTCTATAGTAAGGAAATGTCATGGCTAACAGTGCCACTCAGGCAATGCATGCTTTATTAGTTGTAAACTGCCACTGAGTTAATGTTGTAAAGAACAATGCACAGAGGAGTTGCAAACTGCTGGTTTGGGAGAGCACATAACACCTGTCTGCCTCAGGACCCCCAACCTGTTCTCCAGGATTATTATATTAATTTGCTACAGCACTTGTTCTGTTTTTGGTGCTTCTGAAATTACAGTTTCCTGTTTAAAGGTTACCAGAATCTTTCTAGGAACACGGGCAACGCCTCTAGTTTTTATAAAATTCCTCATCTATTTGAGAGCGTATACTCAGGGTGCTTGGGGGAGTTCCCTTCAGAACACAACAAATGCATGTTTCTGCAGAAACATGTTACTATCTAATGATTTCATCATCCAAACTGCTACACCTAAATGAGTGGTTACATGCATTCTGAATTCAGATAGATTTCTATTTATAGAGCATTTATTTGTCTGAGATGCATTTAAATATAAATTGCAGCATCTAATGCCAAGTTTTATAACATGTCATTCACAATCCATTAAGTATTTTATTACATGCATTGTAGGAGAGAGAAATTTATAGTGCTCATTTATAGTATTAATAAGCAATGATGAAACCACACTAAAGATGTATTGCTTTTTGCTTTATGTGGAAGTTTACCACATTTGCGGAGGTTTAAAGCTTAGCTACAAGTCATGTTTTAATGTTTTATTGTAATAAAATACATGATCTAACTGCTGTAATGTACATAAAAATTAAGAGAAACGCTACTAAAACTATATAGGTTTTCATACTGAGGCATGAAGACAGACTTAACATACTCTCAGCTGCTCTGTAAGCTGTAGCACTGTGTGGAACTGAATATTGATTTGCTCATTCAAAAACATTTACCAGGTGCTTCATCACATCGTGTTTCAAATGAATACTTCAACTTTGTTTGAAAACCAGGGGGAGGAACACAACTTCACGCACTAAATTTCTTCCCTGCATCTTTCTCAAACTTTGTTAGGTCATCCATCACCTGAAGAGTTTCTTTTCCCAAGCTTTTTGATTGTCAACATTCAGAATCAGCAGGGAAATGTAGGCTTTCCACTTCTTCTTAAATTACCTTTCAAAATCTCAATTCCTACTACTGTCTAGAAGAAGGATAGGAATGTATACAGATGTATAGGAAAAAACATTTTCTTCATTTCTGCTGCTACTGTCCTCAGGAAGTGCCATCTCCATATTTGTTCAATTCTCCCACTCGCCAAGCAAGCCCAGATAGAAAGACAATCTACACATATATGGGTAAAAAAGTGGTTGCTTTAAAAATAAATTCAAAAGCATCCAGGGCCAATTAACACTTCCCATAAAATATTGCCATGAGTTTTGGTGGTTCTTTCCCTCTTTACAAAGACCCCGGGGAAGGGAAAGGAAGTGAGAGAAAGAAGAATATTTTTGATCAGTTCAGATTTTGATCAGAATATTTCCTGCTCTCCTCCCAAGCAGCTTTGAATCCTATGGTCTGTGTCTTGCTAGCAATTTCCAGAGGTTTTTACATTCACCAGCCTTCAGTCAATCCCTACTCAACTGCTGTTATTTCAAGCAACCTGTACCTGAACACAATTTCAAGCAAAGCTTATCTGACCAAGTATTTGTAGAAGTCTCCAATATTAAATTAAAGTCCCATAATTACTGGTTGCTTATGGATAGAAAATGGGAACTAAAAATTAACTTATTACATTACCTATCAGTTTTCCCATTTTCTGTATTATTTTCTTTTAATAGAAACTTCATCAGGGCAGCAGGTTCGAAGGCAGCATTCTCCAGAAAAAAAGTACTTCACTCCACATGACAAACAGAGGCAGAAGTAATTTGTCAAAGTAAATGCAATTTCTGTGACAAACCATTAAGAAAATGCTGATCTCTGGAGCACTATTTTATAACCAATGCAGAGAAAGCTATGACTGCTCACTTAGTGATTTGAGAGCAAAGTACAAAATACACTGAAAGTTCATGAGACATTAGACCTAGAATTTCAATGTTCAGGTTTTACAAATCTTGAAATTCATAAAGCAATTTTCCTAAAGAAAATAATTCCAAGGTATTATTTCCAATTAAAACAGAAGTTTGTGAAATGAAAACATTGTAATTTAAAACACACATTTTTTTTTGATTTTTTTTAGAGCACAACTCTTCCTTTCATTAAATAAAGGTGGGTGAACAAAGGTACAGGGAGGTTAAGCAGGTTACCAGTCTTACAGTAAAGTATGTAAAACTTTGCTGTAAGACCGCGAAGGCGAAGCAGCACCAAAATCCCGGCTCTTAGCCTTACACTGCAACCAAGAGTACAGCCTGTAGCCTTCTTCCATCTTACCTACCAGTTTTAATTCGTGTATACTAGTGATGCTAATGCTTTTTCAATTTTGCAGATAAATTGACAAGGTAGTGAACTTTATCAAGATCATTTTCTCTTCCAACTTGGCATGTACAGCCTGTATTTATGTAAAAATAGACAACATTTAATTTAAGACCAAAATTATTGCTTGCAAAGCAATTGTTATATGGAAATACATCATGCCTTTGTAGTGGTATTGTTATGACAGCTATTTCAGTTTACCCCATTAAACCTACTTTCTTTACAGTTATCTGTAGTCTTGCACTTTTAGCCAACATCATCAAATCCTATTACTCCGTGGTTTTTATCTTTGTGCTGTGCTGATATTCTAAATTCCTTTGTCCAGTCTGTTTCCTCTCTGTCACAACACGTCCTTGATCTCTTGCCATTTATTTCCTCTCAGCCCAAACTCTTGAAAAGCATTACAAGTCTAGGCTAACCAGGCACCTGCTCACAGTGATCCATCTGGAGAGAGAACTAAAACACAACTGAAACCTTATCTGGCATGCATCTATTGAGTAGGCTGCTTCCTAAAAAAAAAAAAAAACTTTATATAAAATAATACCCAAATATGGAAAGAAAAAAAAAAAAAAAAAAAAAAAGACTGCTTAGATCATTGCATAGATCTCCATTTCCTATGTTCACCTTCCCAAGCTCAGATGTTACGAAATACTAAAACAAAAGCTGTGGAAGAAAATTGGTTTCCTCTCTAGGTCCGTGCAAGGTGCATCACGCTCTGGCAGCGATTTGCTTTCTCCCCTTCCTTCCCCTCTGGCAGTGAGTATGGCCTATGCAGCAGAGATTGCACAAGCTGCATCATCCCAAGCAGCTGCAGTTTTGTTTGTGCTTGAGGCCAGTACATATAATCACAAAGGCTTAATTAAACAGTACCCCTGTGCACTTCAGAAAATTCATAAAATACCATGGACTACTCATGTTGTTCTGGTCAAGCAGTGGTTGGAAAAGGCAGTAACAGCAAATCCACATTTACCTCTTTGCCCTTATTGATCTCGCAGTACTATACTATTAAACTTGGTCAAGCCCACTATTATTCTCCAGGATTAAAAGGTCAAAAGCCTAGACTTCGTCCAGGAGACACCCACAGGAGTACATGGTGGAGACTTCTTGGGGCGATGCTTTTTATCTTCTTGTAGCCAAGAAGTGCCAGAAGACACGCTATTGAAATTCGCAGTGCAACTTCTACTTCATGAAGCCGGTTTCTTTCCTACCCTGAGCACATCATTTTGGGCACAGAGAAGAAAATGGATCTAAAGATCAAACCCTACAGTGGCAATCCCACTTGAGTCAGAGCTCAGGGAAGAATCGGACAGGAATGACTTCTCACCAGGTGGGCAGTAAACCTGTGCAGCAGCAACAGCACTGAAAGATCATTCAAGTATCAGAGCAAATGGGGTGCAGTTAGAAGCACCTTTTTTCTACACGTATTGCCGTGTCTTCTAGCTTAAATGAGAAAGAAGATACAGTGTTATCAGGAAGGACAACAGTAAAATGGATGAAAAACTTGCAGAGAGCATGGCAGAAAAACTCAGTAGGGGGACCTGACATGCTCTGTCCTTTGCCACACTCCCATAGAGGACCTTCATTCGAGGAGAGTTATTAACAACACACAAAGTAAAACAAGAGTCAGGCCAAAAAGTTCCTTCCTCTTCACTACTGGTGGCAGGAGAAGAGGCAAATACTACACAAATAATTAGCCTATCTATTTCACAAGACTCAATCTGACATTGCATAGGATGTTTCATATTTTTCAGCTGTAAAGGGGAAAATTATTCATCCACTCCCTCGGTTCTATCATGGCACAGAGGAAACCATTCATTCTTTTCAAGAAACCTAAAATCTTCTTTTATTCTAACTAAGAATTCTGCTTCAAAAGTTACACTTCTGAAAGGCACAAGGAGCACAAAAAAAGAGTAATGGGGATCAGAGGGCCTCCTGGGAATATCCTCCATACAATAACAGGCTCCCAGTCAATCCTGCTGATACAAAAAGAGAGCTTGCATAAGGGATAGCAAAGGGAAAAGGAAAAGCTGGGGAAATTGCTGGTCTACGTAATTTTCTGCATCGGTGAGCCCTGGAAAACCAAGCATAAGTAACTGCAGAAGGCAGTCTCCCCAGCATTTGGATGCAAAATATTCAGGGCTTTGATTGTAACCCTGCAGGTTTTTGCATGTGACTAGTCTCGTTAACATGATTAGAAATGCACACCTAGGCACTGGTCCTACTCCACAGGACTAGAAATCTGCAGGATTACTGTTAAGACAGCTGGGCACACAAGATAACACCTATATTAACATTCTTAATTTCATATTCATTATTAAAAAGGCTCCTGACATCTACCAACAGAGGTGGTAATAAGAGCCTCACCTGGCTTTTCAGAGCACATCCAACAGGAGCAGTGCGAGAACGGAGTCCCATGCTCCCCTTCAGGACCTGGCAGGAACCAAGAGCCAACAGCTGGCTAGCTATTCTGCATGGTAAAGGCATCAGAAGAGCCCCTCCTGTTTTAAACCTTCTGCACCATGCCAGTTCCACTTCTTTTGGGGCTGTGTTAGTAAGATCCTTTCGTGAACACCTGCACCTCTCTTGGGGTGGGAGTCTGTCCTGTCCTTTAAAGATTCCCTTCTGCAGGTCATTACTATCAGAACTACACAGGAGTTCTTTCACTCACAGAAGCCTATTTGTTCCCTACTGTGCAACTGGCCTAATTCCTGACTTTAACAAATAATAAATTAATAAACAACCAAACATCTAAATCCAAATATCACAGCATCTCCTGGGAGACAATCATTCACTCCCAGGTTGGGAAAGGTCCTCACAATGTATCATATAACTGGGAGGTACAAATAAAGCAGGCCATCCTAAAGTTAAATGTGATTTGTTGTTTAGAGTATCACTTATAATATTTAACATTTCTCAGCCCTCTCTAGGCCCTTTCAATTGTAGATTTTAAAATACACAAGCACATAAATCCCAGCCCCCTGATCCCTCATTATTACCAACAAAGCTCCTGCAGTTTCTCTAAGTAACTGCACATTTGTGGAGGGTTTTCACTGGTACCTAAATGCTCTCAAGAATTTGCCTTGTACAAGAAAAGAAGCTTGTGTCATGACCAGAGGCACTAAAAAAATCCTAATTCTGTCTGAGCAAACCTCATCCCCCGATCTCATAATTTCCAGCTCCCACCATTACTGCTTTTCTTGGCTTACTGGTGGGCCCAGAGTTCACAATTCATACTGGGAGCCAATATACAACCTACTCAGCCAGGTGCCACCAGGAAAAAAAAATCTTAACAGCTAAATTCTCATTCTCCCTCACCAGGGATGTGAACAGAGCTTCCCTCCTTTGTCCAGCCAGTGTCTCTGCACGTGTCCTGCAGAGAGCTGACATCTTTCAGACTGAACTCCTGCTGCAGGTTTGAGAAAGTGTGTGACCAAGAGGTTTATCAGCTCTTCAAGAAATACAGAAAAGTCACAGAAGCCTGTGTCCCTTAAAAAAAGGCAATTAAATAAATACAAGAAGTGGGAGGGGGGAAAAAAAAAAAAAGGGAAAACTTTTCTCTCACTTCATGTTAAAAATGTTGGCTTCTAATCTGAGCTACAAAGAAACACCTGAAAGTCCCTCTCCACTAAATGCTAAGTCCTCAAAAATAGGTTTCAACTCTTTCCCTTGCAGGGAGTATTTTCTATTTTGGTTATTCTGCCTTTATTGATGAAAAATGCAGAGTCAACTATCAAGAAATTACTCCCTGAAGTGTATTGCTTTTGTTGCCAGAGATACAGTTCAGAGCTCTCTCTTATCTCCTCCTGGTTTCATTTCTTTCTGGATGCACATTCAAGTCTACCCCAGAGTTAGGCTACTGACACTGGTGTTATCTGAACTTTCTGAAGAGCTGTTGTGACATCTGCCCAGACTGCATTGATTTAGGGATGTCTGGACTTGACCATGATTACATTAGAACAGATAATGGTCTTAATGGGGAACAGATTTTATTGCTTGGGACATTTCTTTCCCTTCCTATCTCCTTACCTACAAGGCAGGATGTTCATTTGATTCATTTATTTTTACCCAAAAGGAACAAATTTATTTTTAAATGGAAATATGGTATAAAGCTATGGAAATGCGTTAAAGGGTTAAGAAGATATTTGCTAAAATTATTCAGTCTGTGTTTTTAGTTATGGATAACTACTAGGGATATGGATAACATATTTGTTTTCTGCCTCTTCAAAAAGAAAAAAAAAATCACAGAAGTTACATGAAGAACAGAAGTAAATGTGAACCTGATCACAATACTGATCTTTTCATTAGTTTAGGACTCTACGCTGCTCATATCTAAGTAGGAGACAAAATCACGATGTTTTTACAATAGTATCTGAAAAAAAAAAAAAAAAAAAAAAAAAAAAAAAAAAAAAAACAGCATTTGACATCCCATCAGTTATTTTGCTCTTTAATCTACTGGTATGCCTGTTGCCCTTTGCAAATCATTTGCATATGCAAATGTTTAAGCTCAGACCGGAAAAACTACATCACCTTGATCCAAAACTGTGGGGAATTATTCATTGGGCAATACAGAGAAGGCACAGGAATGAAAGAAAGAAACACATAATTGGTTCCCAAGCCACACAGAAGAAATCCCAATCCAATAGTGAATTGATGAGACTCAGGTACTTGAATCATTTAGGTAATTTTTGGAACAGTATGAGCCCATGGATTGTAAACCCTCATTTTTTCCACATTTAGGAACTGCTGCGCATGTGCATATTGAGTATTTTTTTCTAAAAACATGCATTGAGCAAGATCATAATTATATGAAATGAACAAATACGTTTCAAGTACTTTTTCTCTGCAGAAATTAGAAAGTGTACTATTTCAACTTTATGCCCCATCGAGAAAAAAAAAATACTTGCTTTTGCTTTCAGACACAAATTGAATGAATTCTTTACTGACAATAGAATGAAAATACTGTTATGCAAATTAGCGTAGCAATGCCCACAGCTAAAATAAGCCAAACAGTGGGAGAAAAATTGCCTTTTGTCAGAAACTGAGAAGGCGTTGTACATCCATTTGAACTATCCTTAATCTTTACCATAGACAAATATTCCAAATAGTTTTAACATCACTTCTGTTGCCTAAGAAACTATCAAGCTTCTCAGTTGCTGTTCACATATTTCTATTTTTATACAACTTTGGTTTCCACATATTGACTTCTTTTAAACAACAACAAAAAAATTACTCTACTGGAAACCACATGAAAGGAAATTTGGTTTGCAAGCACTGTTTAAAAGATTCAGGAAACTTTTTCTGTTTCTCATTTAGGGAGCAAGATGATAAATGACCACAAACTATTTTCTAAAGCTGTAGTTGCAGACATCCCTGCTTGGTTCCTGCTGTATATAATTACTTGTAAAGAAAAGGTACCACTGCAGTCAGGTGGGGTTAATGTGACACACTACATTGCCATCCTGCTATACAGATATCTGAAACCCATGGCTTGGAAGCAGAGATGTGTGTCTGACAAGTGGAACTTCTCTACAAACACTATTGTCAAAGGTTGGGTTTGGTTGGTTGGTTTTGATAGTCAAATATTTATTTTCTCTAAAACTTTTGGAAGTTTACAAACGTGTCAATTTTTTGCCATTTAAGGCATGGGGAAGTCTGTTTAGCTTATGGACTGATTTGAGTTTCTCCTGCAAATTTGCATTTCTTGCCCAAGGAGCGGAATGCCCAGCTTTGCCAGGACAGGAGCCAGCAGCATGTACACGAGCTGGGAAAGCTTAACAGGGACTGCAGACAAGAAGCAAAAGCAAACTGCAAAGCCAGATTTAACTTTCCTGGTTAGGCACTGAAAACTGTTCTTGGTAAGAGAGGTTGTACTATTAGCAGTCACATCACTTTTTTTTTTCTCCCTGTTTTCATAAAATTGTAATTTGCAAGCTTTTTTAAAGCAGGGAAGCCTATCCACAACTGTGCACACACCAGTTAACTGTATAGCACTACAAGGTTTTCTTTGTTTTAAAAGCTCTGTAATTTGTGGCTTAAACATCCAAGAAGTTCACAACCAACTCCACCAAACAGCTCTTCAGAGCTGTTTATACACCCCTTGTATACCTCAGCTTTCCTTTAAGCAGTCCACTTGCATGCCAGGAAAGTTTGACCCATGTTTCAGTCCCAGCTCCATCCCATGCAAAATTACTAAGGTAAAGAGAAGGTGTTTCATAGAAGGTGTTTCCCCCTCCCTCTGGGGCAGACAGATGGGCACCCATTATAGCACCAGCACCCAAATAATCCTTCTGGCAGTGAGAGAGACTAAAACAACAGCTTAACCAACGGCAAACATGCTTCAGCTTCGCACTGCTCCACATCACAAACCTTCTCCACAGTTGTGACCCTGGCATTTAGGCAGTCAGTGTGGCACTGCAGAGCCTGACAATCGGTACACCTCCTAACAGACATTGCCTCAGGCATCTCAACAGTAGCTGCTCATCGCCCTCTGGTGCAGCTGTTGGTTTTATTTTTTTTTAATGAGTTACCAGCCTCAAGTAACCAACAAAAAGGATCACTTTGCAAGCCTCCTCAGAGACCATCCATTGTCAGTCTGGCAAGCCTGAAAGCAGGGCAGCACAGCGCAGCCAATGTGCCTGAACAACCACACGGCTGCATCTCACCCTCTGCATGTGCTTCCAGTATGCCCATAGATGTGTACATACACACAACTCCACGTGCATACAAAAGGGTCAAGTTTAGGGATAGCTGCATGGCAAGGATGGAGGCAGACACTGGCCTAAGCAACCCAACCTGCCCAGCTGTGGGCCGTTCTAAGCAGGTGGGGATGGCACCAGAAATTTCTTTCGTACTCTCCTCCCAGGCCCACAGACTCCTAGCACTTCATGCAGGAGTGCTGCAGCCCCTTCTCCACCAGCTGCAGGAGGGAGACAGACTCACATAAATGCATTTTGTCCCTTAAAGTACATTAAAAGAACATTCTTTCTTTGCCAGCAGCCCAAATTTAACTTTCAAGATATGACAAATGAAAAATGCGCACAGCCTTTATTTTTAATAAAGTACTTTTCACCAAAAAAAAAAAAAGTCTTCAGTCACTGAATTGTGGAATGACTCTGGCAAAAGAGCATGAGTCAGCTCATTGCTGTCAAACCTCAAAATGCCTTTATTTTTACATTTTAGCAACAGTAATTAAAATCACATCTTTCTCCCATAGTAACTGGAGCGATTGCAACACAATGCTCATCATATGAGAGACTGGTCTGAAATGTGCCCTACCTCCCTATTTATGAGCTCCTTCCCTCACTTCTGAAGGAAATAAAGAGTAACTGGGACAGATGCAAGCCCTGGGAGCCCCAAATCACCGAGATGTGTAAATGCAATGGGTGCCTGAGCTCTGCAGCCTTTTCACATAGCTACTAAAAATCAAGGCTGTTTGTGACAGCAGAGGAGAAATAATTAACAAACAGGTCCTGGTAAACTCTCTCACTTCCTGAGTAATTCTACGTGCTAACATACAGGCTACCTACCAGTGAGCAGTGAAATAAAGAAAGCAGCACAATACAGGTAGAGTTGTTGTTACCCCAACTGGTAAAAACACTGTGACACAGAGAGACTCAGCTTAAACCAAAAATTGATAAACTTGAAAACTTTAAAAAAAAAAAAAAAAAAAAAAAAATGGCAGAGCTTCTGGAAGGTAACTGGCCAAACACCCCAAGCCTTAAGCCTTTACACCCATGAGGAGTTTTTGTTTTAAAATATGCTTTCACTGCTCTTATTTTCATTTTAAAACAAATAGGACTGTGATGTGTGAGACCTTTATGCAGCACAGGTCTGCCATTGTGCCTAACAAAAACTCCACGGGTTCTGGCTTAAAGTCAGGCCTTTGGAGTTTAATTATAACAAGTGACAATGCAGCTGTATCCTCACAATCCTGGCTTGAACAAAACATGTTTTGTGCAAATAAAATGCGACAGCTGAATTCCTCTCCTTTGGGGGTGGATAGGGGCAGGGTAAACCTGAAGAGGCCAAAGGCACAGGAAAACCCAGAGCTGGGACAAGACCTGTCCTGCTTACAGTAACAGCATTGGTGACAAGGGTCCTGCAAACTGGGAGTGGGGCTCTGCCAGCAGGATGCTTGCAGACCCTCACCCCATAGCCCAGAGGCTGGGGTGCTCAACCAGCAGCCACTCCTGGACCCCTGGCCCCTCTTCTTCCTGTGATTAAGGAAGGAGAGGGCAGCAGCCAAAACCAAGACAACCCCTTGAGAGGGGGCCTCTTTTCCATCATGCTACCACCTCACTGAACAGGGAGGCAGGAATGATGCTCCTCTGGCAGAAACAAAAAACTAAGTGGCCACCCCAGCCAGAAAGGTTGTGTGCCACCAGTGTGTGATATGGATTAAGCTCTCCAATTGCACCACTGCGTTTATCTATGCCAGCAGATCCTTGAATGTCCTTTGCAGTCTATTACGCAGTAACAGGAAATCCTTCAAACAGATAATGAAAACAGAATTTGATTAAGGCAGATTTTTAAGGTTCCAGTGGTATCTGTCGTTTTCAGAAGGTTTACATTCAATCTCATCTCCATTATTACTCAGTTATATATTTTAAGGTCAGGAGCCAAGCAAAAACAAACAAACCAAAAAAACAGCCAACCTTTGGTTAAGTTCTATTCTCTCCTTACAAACCATGAAGTGTACAGAGCCCTGCTACGGTTGTTAGGGCTCCCAGCTACCACCTATAAATGAAGTGTGACTCTGGAGACAGAGAGATCAGATTCCCAACCAGCACAGGGGGCCCGTTGTTAACTTTAGGGATAGTTTAAAAATGAAGAATACCAGCTGCAGTTCCAGGTTGCATGGGCAACCCAGACAAACCAGAGCTTGCTGCCCATCAAAACTTCCTGGTAAAAATCGAGCAGCCTTCCTCAACCAACAGCCTCTGCCACCTTCAGCTTGGCTGTGCTGAACCAGGAGCACAGCCAGCTGCAGTGGAGTTACAGATAATGAAATAGAGCAGGCTATAAATTACATTGTTTTCCATGAATCCATTACAATTTCCCGAATACTTTTCTTGCTCAAAACAGTTAAAAACACAGGTGGTGATTGTGGCTGACTTCAGGCTTCCTCTCCAGTCCCCAAGTCATATAAAAGTCTGGCTGCCACCAGTCTCCACTGCACGTGGACCTGAAGTTGTGCACAAAGCACTGCTATGCAGCTAGAAAGCAAGCCTTGCACCTGGTTCTTTTGGTACCCATTGTATCCTATTGCGATGAGCACATTCATTGAAAGATCCCAGATGATGTTTTTCCTCCTATAAAAGCATTTTGAACAAAGAAATGGAAATACAAGCTTCTAAAGATGCACTGAAAAGCATCCAAAATTCAAGGTGATACTTCCACTAACCCTTGATTTATATTACTTAATCCCTTTCAGCAAGAAGTATAAATTGCAATGAAAGTCATGCTTCAGTTATCTCGAGGGCTAGTTGTTTAAGATTATTAGAACAGTAAGCCTATAAATATACACCCTCTGAAGGTAAGTATCATCAAGAAAGATGGACAAGTGTTTTTCTCTAAGGCTTACCACTTGTTCAAATGCACAAATCAGTATTTGCTTTCCAAATTCCAAGACAAATGCATCTTTGGACACAGCATTTTATCATCAAAGAGAAAGCTTTGAGAAGAAGACTACACTCTGCAGAGTAGCTAGTTTTGTAACACTTACTGTTTTGCTAATCTCCAGCTATGTCATGCTGGAGTAGTGAACTTTCCATTAAATGTAGCGGATTTTGAGTCCTTTTGGTTGAAAGGAAGAATAGAAAGCAACCAGATCTCACATCACACCAACTACTTATCAGTGTCTGCTTCAGCAGCAAACTGAAGGCACCTGCCATGAACAGCCAGCAATGCGCAGCGAGCCATTGCAGAGCAAGGCTCCATATTGCCAACAGCTGCTCACCACCTGCATCCTCACAGAGCCACCTTAATTAAAACCTCTTGCCTCCATGATTTAGGCTGTTGAGTTTACATGAACTGTTTGCTTCTTTTACCAACTACAGATTTCTCAGGGATTATCTTCACCCTAAGGAAAAACTCCTTGCAAGTTTACATGTTTTTACATGAGAAGCTGCTCACAGCAAGAATATTTAAGTGATTCAAGTCAGTGTACTAAAACAACACGTGCAAGAGCACGTGGCTGGAGACTCCTATTGACTCAAAACCAAGGTAGTGTGTTAAAATGAAAGTGGAAGCTTGTGGGCCTGAAGTTTTTCTATCTCCGAGCAATCGCACGTTGCTGGGCCAAGGATTTCCAGCACATGCAGGTACTCAGCCTCAATACTCAGAATGAAACTCTCAGTTCAGAGATCCCGCCAGCTGCAGCAAGCTAAACATGATTATCAAAGCTCTTCTATGTTAACTTGGACTATGATTTGTAACTAGGTATAATTTGAATTATTAGACTATTAAAACACTAATCAGAATAACAATTCTTGACTGCACACATGAAGGCATTCTTTTATGGCCACCACAAACCTGACGGATGCATTGTTTGTATCCTAAAGAAACAGTCATAGTTGCACAAAGCTCCTTTGCAGAATATTAAGGAAACATGGAACAGATCTGAAATGGAAATACTTGATTCATCTTTACCATGTGTCCATCAGAGAGACTGAGTGAGTGTCTGACTGCCAAAATATACAAGATAAAAGGCTTGCCATGGGTCAAAGGCTGGCAGATGGCTGATCCCTTTTCCTATCTGTATTTCCTGTTATTCTCTTGACAAGGAAAACACATTAAAAGGCACTGTCCACATTCATTTTCTGAACTTCATCCATTTAGTCTAGTGGTAATTTAAATAGTACAAGATTCAGTTATCAGCACGTGTGGACGAAGTTAACTACCTTTATCTTATTTTTGGACTCCCTTCTCAGATATTGGAGCAGTACCTTGGCAGGAATACACAGGCTACTCGTACAAGTTTGTTCCCTTCAAACCTCCTTGTTAAAATAGTAATACTTTTTCAAAGCTGTTGGCACTAGCAAAGTATATCAAAGTCTTTGAAAAGCATCTAGAGTTGTGCTGTCCTGCCAACTTCAGTGCTTTTGTCAAGAGCTATAGCAGGAAAAAAAAAAAAAAAAAAGGAAAAACAATTTGACGGTACATTGTTGTATTTCTTGGATCTCCAGAGACATGTTTGACAACACAAAAAAAAAATAATAATTAAAGATAAATGTCACAATTTCTTACAAAAAAAAAAAAAAAAGTAACACCTATTTTCCATGAGGTCACCATTCCTTCCTTTGAAAAACACTGGGATGTACTGGAAGTTAAGACCTTCTCTAAAATAGCAGCAAAATAACTTTTGAGTACAAGAGAAGTTGTGCACCACAGTTGTTCTGTGTTTAGAAACAAACTTCCAGGTAATATTGCTCATCCTCGGAATCAAACGATGACATCCTAACTCTTCTACTGTTCCAGCCTAGCACATTTCAGACCCATGCATTAAGGTCTAACAGCCTCCCTCGTATGCCCTTCCTCGTGGCCAAAGAGTCCTTCTCAGGAGCTCACAGACTGTGATTAGCAGGCGCTAACTCCATGCTCTGCTGTGTAGTTCAGGTCATAATTTTCGTGGAACTACAAGTACACTTGTAGAACAAAATGGCAACAGCAGAACCACAACCTCAGGCCCTGCAGCCATTAAATTTTTCAAGTAGCAGTAATGCAGTGGGATGTTTTTTCTACTATGTTATGGACAAATTTAGACATCTATCACTGGAATAATTACAAGGAACTTCTAAAAATTAATTAAATCTGTACCCATCAGCATATTTATGCCAACACTGTAACCATGCAGTATCTAAGCATATTACAGAATTTATGACCAGAAGAGAGCATTAGTATCATCTTGTCTGGCTTGCTGAATAATACAGGTCATAAAATTTTATACAATAATTTCCACATCAAGCTTGGTACAGCAAGAGCCTTGTCTCCCTATTAAAAAGCCTAACAATTTAATATTGAGCAAAGAACAATTCAACATATCTTTAAAAATTGCTTTTTGCCTTCGCTGGGAAAATGCATACCTTATTACACGAAGATTTCAGCACCCAGCTGATGGATTATCACCATCATCACAGTTCAAATACTTCAATAAGTATTCTATTTATATACAGCCTTGAAGATTCAGCTTGACAAGCAAACTGGACAGAATAGCTGTACTGCACAGCAAATGACTTTAGCTCAACACAGTTCCTGTTCTTCAGAAGAAACAAGGTCTTCTCCCCAGCTTTAACATCAGAGGTAAGCAATGAAAAGCTGCCCCTTCTGTGGTGGCTGAGAAGGATGAAACAACTACAGCACTGAAGAACACGATGCCACAGCAAAAATGGTGGATAAGTTGTAAATAAGGACCCGTCAGTTTTCATGGTTTTTAGTGCTGTGCTGAAGTGCCCATAATGCTGAAGTGCCTCTAGAACTTGCCTCGTGTGCCGCGCACCTGGCATCTTATCAGAAAACGCATCTCCGAAGAGACATACCAAATTGAATGAGAGAACAAAACTTACTACAGCTTTTGGCCAGGAAACCAAAATCAAAAGCAGGATTTTTATTTGTCAGCGTGAAGTGATACATGCCAAGGTGTTACAAAACCAAAACACAGCTGTTATTTGTCTGGACTGCTTTTTATACTGCCAAGGAAAGCTCTGCTGTGCTATAATGGGAGAGCAGACATTGCAGAGCTCATTGGGCTTGTAACTAACAGTATAAATTGTGAAAATTTCCATTAAAGTTATGATTTACTAAATTTGTTAAAATAGGGAGGGAAGAAACTGTTTTAATTTCTCAGAAAAACAGCATTATTAGTTCCTAAGGCACTGACTGGAGTGAGAAACATGTACAGGGTCTGCATTTTCCCCCTCAAGGGCCTCCCTCCAGGTCTGACATCTCTCACGTATCAGGCAGAGCTGACAGAAGCCAAAACAGCTTACAAGTTCCTTGTTCCTTCCCTTTCACAAAGTATTTCAAGGCCTATGGATGGTGAGGAGCACTGTGACTCTTGAGTAGCAAGCTGCTTTTTTGGCTCAGCAGAACAAACAACACTTGGGGCTCTGCCATATAACTAGAAAGACTTTGGTGAGCTAAGAGGCAGTGATTCACAAATTCATAGATGGTACACAAGTTGCTCAACGACTTTACTGCTTTCAGTTCAAAGTCACTTCACCAAGATCCTAATTTTGAGCTTCATAATATTCTGAAATGGTTGACTTTAATGATGCCTTTTGAAGACATCTGTATTTGTCTGTAACTATAGACTTTACAGTACCTTCTGCTGCACGGTAATTTCAGCAGCACTAATTATGTTCTTGATCATTTCTTTCTACTTACTGATTAATATTGTCAGGAATTATTTTCCTCCATTATAAATATTCTGAACATAGGGAACTAAAAATAAAATTATCTGCTTAAATAAAACACACTTTCCAAGAAGAATAATTGGAAATGACTGAAGGATAATATTAAACCACTAAAAAGTAATGACATTTCAAATGTACAGATCTCCTCCTTCAGGCTTTCCTTGAAAAGATTTTGCATACCAGCCAACTTCTTGAGAGCAATCTTTTGATCTGTACAAGATGGCAGTTTACATGTACATATCTGTGCACTTGCAGCCATTAGTAAAACATCAAGAATTACCAATTCAGCAAGAACTGACAGTAGCACATCATAAACTCTAAGATGCACGTTGCAGGGACAGTTGCCAAACTCACGTCTGCTTATTTGCACAACACATGTTGGAAAACATACTGGGTGATGGAAGCATGCTGAATCAGTGTCACCAATTTTGCTACAAGAGCTGATGCCAATTATCACCTGCAGTTGTGGTGCACTTAGGGGCATAATGATAGCCCTTGTTTTCTTACAGTTTCTAATATTTGGTGAAGTTTCAGATTGTATAGAGTTCCTAGAATTCCTAAATGGTAGAAACTTGGAAATCTGTTGATAACATTCCTTGTGTAAGTGTCAGCTCCCATTCAATAGACTGGGAAAAAAAACATACTAAGCTCAAGGCAAAGCAGAAGGATACTCTTATCTTTAGCAGTAATTGCTATCAGTTTGTTCTACCATTTGCTGCATGTAGTACATGCAGAATAACACACCTGCTCCCTCACAAGACATTTTGAGATATTGTACTTTCCTATAGTGGTCCCAAAGAGGAATGAATCACAAATCGTATAGAAATTTAGTCATAGGGCTTATTTAGCTTCTTTTCAGTATTTCACTCCCATCTTAGGCTAAGAATTGATGAGGCTTGATTTGTTGCCAGATACTATGCACTATCACTGTTGGAACCTGTGAATCACAGTTGTATTTTCATATGACTACTTTTATTGGATACTTCCATTGTATTTCAGCACGTTTTACTGAAATCTGGCAAACACAATCACACCATTAATTCTATGGACTTTCAAATCTTCATGAAGCACTGCAGACCTGACTCACTTCATGAGCCCTTCAAATGTTTTGCTGACATTATGCATTTCGGGAGAAGATTCATTTCATTTACAATACAGACAGGTTTTTTGGATGGCTTCAGTGGTGCTCAGTCTGTGCACGAACTCTCTCTGTACCTACAGAGATCCTGTTTACATTTTATTATTGCCAGTGACCTATGAAGCCAGTGGGCTGCCACCTAAACAAGCATAGAAACATGAATAATTCAAACTTCAGAAGATTCAGGCACAAATCTTGTCTCACTTCAGGACACAAAATCAATGAGATACAACTCTAAGAGCTGCCTAGATCAGCAGTCATACTGCAGTTTCAGGTGCTGCCAAGAGTTGAATGTGAATGCAGTACCATTGGTTGAATCTCACTAAAAATGATGTATTGAATACGCAAGAAAAACAAAACAAGCAAAACCAAAACAGAACATCAGAAAGATATTACACTAAAACAGGAAGACCAGTAGTAACTGAGAATGGAGAAAATTCAAGTCAATGAAACAGGCTCACCTACCAAGCAAAAATTAGATTATGTATTGGGAACATAAGGCGTAAGGCTTAATTATATAAGGCTCCTCATTCAAATCACTGAAAGCAGTGCTAGCAGAAAAGCAAGCGAACTGGTATCACTGTGTTGGGTGTATATTTCATCCACCCTTCTAGGAAAAACCCATCCCTGTGTACAGATGTACTGTTCTATATTAAATTAAGACTTCAATACACCAGACTGACAAAACAGCCTGACAAGCTTTGCTGCTTTGAATGACAGCAGCTCACTTACTGGTTCATGGACTGCTCTGAACAGGAAAGGTCTGAAACTGATGGAGACAAACCCTGGAAAAGTTCTTCCCACTTCAGTAGCTTTGCCCATACTACCATTTCTCGTGATCACTCATGGTTAGATTTGGATCATCAGGGATGGAGGCCAGGATTCAAAGTTACAGCACCAAGATGGGGAACAGAACTAGTGCTGTAAAATAAAATTAAGGAGTACAAAAAAACCTTGAGCTTAATTAGCAGTACTTCAGCACTCACCTTCTAATACACACACACCAAAAAAATCAGGGTAGATCGTTATCTCTACAAAGGAGACATTTTTGCACAAGTAAGATTTCGGCTCCTTTAGTTTTGCAAAAGAAGAGTTTAAGCAGGACTGCGCAATTGCTCTTTACATGAACATACGTAGTCAAATAATGTTTCACTTTCCTATGTTTGAGACTTGTTAGAAACAATTGTCAGGTGCCTTTTAACTATTGAATTATATAATTAGCCAGGTATTTGGAAAAAATTTTACTAGCAGCCACAGGGCAGTTTCCAAACTCATTCTGCAATACTGGAGCACTCCTGTGCAGGGTCCTGCTGCTTTTCCTATTAAACATTAATAAGGAGAGCTGAGAAGCTGAGCACATTGGAGCTTGGGCAAAATGCAAAACAACTGCCAGTAGCATTGTCATACCATGTAATTACCTGTCCTCTTTGCCTGAAATGTAATGCTGATCTTCCTAAGAACACCTGTCCACATAAAAAGGTCATAATTTATAAATCTCTCTGGAGTGCAACAAAGACAATATTTCAGATAGGTGTGAATGTGACTTACCCTGACAAAAAGTTTTACGCTTGCTTTTAAGTATGTCTGCTACACCATCATTACACAGAAAGAATGTTTTGTTCTGTTTTCCCATAAAAAAAATAACAAAAATGATTGCATTTTTTGTAATGAGGTAGAAACCACGAGGGCACAGAGAAATTTCTATGTAGAAAAGAAAAAAGGAGATTTTTTTCTCTGGTCTATTGTTTGAAGTGGATTAATAGTGATCTAACCTTCACTGGCTTCTCAAACTGTACTTAGATGCTTTGTTTTGAACCTCTAAGTACATTTAAAAAAAAAAAAAAAAAAAAAAAGTACCAAATGTTATAAAAAGAGCCATGGGCAAAGGGGCAGGAAGAAGAAAGGGGAAAAAACAGACCACATATGGTAGGAGCTGAAAGGTAGATGAATCAACATGATTTCAGACAAGATTTTTCATCATTCCTGTAACATCATTCAACACTTTTGAGTATGTGAAGCACAGACTGAAATGATCCTCCCCTTTGTCCAATGTTAAGCACTCTTGCAACAGGCACCACTGGGATCATTTGACCTCATATTGAAAAACAAGTTCTCTTTTTGACTTTTTTTTTTTTTTTTTTTTTTTTCCCAGCTGAAATTCTGATTCTGGAGCAAATGCAGCAGATATTCTCATTTGCCCACCACTTTTGCACATTGCCTGGCTTTCAGCTAGTAAGTTAAGGAAAGGAAGGAAAAAAAAAAAAAAAAAATCATCTGCTTCCCTGGTGTTTCATCTCCTTTGTACAAAACTATGCTATTATTTTGTTCTGTAAAAATGCTCAGATCTACAAAAACGTAACCTATATTTGTATATCTATATAGCTGACATTCTGCAATCCAATTATCAAGCCATTACACAAGATGATAGGAGCAGAAACGCTCTGGATAATGGAAAAGGCAGATGGTATATATCCCAGGATCAGCAGGGCAGACAGATCACCAACGTGGGTTTGGCAGGGACAGCCCGGAGTCAGAGCTCGTCAGATCTGCCAGAGACAAGCAGACTCCTGCACAGCTATTCCATCTCTGCATCCAATTCCCCGGCATGCCGTGCATGAAGGGCACAGAGCTGGACCTGGGCTGCTTGCGCGTACCCGTGCCAAAGAAAATACTCACACTCAGAGCAGCCAGGGCGGGAAGAAATGCTTTGGGCCACATGGGATATATGGTTCACACAGCATCCAATGAGTTCATAAGAGACCACTCAATTCCCACCTTCCCAACACTCCTTCCAAAAGGACGGATACAGAAGCTGCCACACTTTCCCCTGCCAGCTGAAACATAGCTCTTTCTCCTCTCTGGGAGGCTGTGCTCAGGATTCACACCTACCATAGCCAGCCTTACCAAGCTTTCAGAGACTTGCCAGGTATTCGTTATTGTTGGACACAAGGCCATACAGGCAATGGGCACACTAAGAGTGTATCCAATCACTGCAGTCTATTCCTATTCCTGGCTGTGAAACACTACCTTCTTGTTTGAAGTAAAACAGTCCTGAACCAACCAAAAAATATGTATCTGAGGTCAGGTTTTCTTCTGTTGAAAGATCGTGATAAAGAACCTCGTACCGCATCTTAAATCCTTTTTACTCTATTTCTAGAAAAATACATTTTTCCTAAAATACCATTAAACAGAGTTAGCCAGACAAAACAGAACATATAAAGTGAATTTAAATTCAAAATTTTTAATGGAGTAATGTAACTAATTCAAAGGGTTTCTTGAGTGCTCAGGTTTGCAATATATACATATATAAATATGTATATATATGTATATACTTAGAAAAAAAATACTTATTAAACCCAGTTTTAATTTCATCTAAAGCAATTTTAGAGAGAGACTTAGCTATCTTTAGCTTGAAATTTAAAATAAAAACTTGTTTGACAAACTCAGACTCCCTTAAATAAGGGTTCTCACTCCAGATTTTAAGATGTCCTGAAACTGTAAAACAATGCCACTCTCTGACACAAATACCAAGTTAAAAAAAAAAAAATCATTTCCATTACCAACTATGCTTGCACAGGAGAGTAAGGAGGGAAAATAAACCCTGAAGATATTTCCTGTGTATTGACTTTCTGGCTCCCTCTGAAGCTTTGGAAAAGAAAGAAAATAATATCTTCCTGATGTTACTCCTTTTTTTTTCTTTTACTTTTTTTTTTTCCAAAGTAGGTAGGAAAGTGAAATTGATATTGTGTGAAAAGAAATAATATTTTCACAACTTGCGCACTAGAAAAAAAGTTAAAATCAGTCATCCTAAACTGCTTTACTTGAATTCTTCCCTTGTTTCCAAAGGGGAAAAAAAAAAAGAAAAGCTGAAACAGAATACAAAATACAAGGAATTGCTAGAATGGCTGTAAGTCCATCACTGAGAAATACCCTATTCATGACCATACATTAGAAAGACACTTATACTTACTGTAGAAATGTTTTCACAAAATACTAACAACTGAAAATAATATTGACAGTGCTGCTGGCTGAAACTGGAAACATCCTCTTGGTTAAAAAAAAAAAAAAAAAAAAAAACACCTTGCCTCAGCTATGACCTCTTAGTTTTCCTTGCTTGGGAATGCAGTATTTCTGACATGCATCTTTCAGCCCCTTGAAAGCTACAGAAAGAGCAACATATTCCTGCTCACTGCTTTGGCCTCCTACAAGAGTAGGCTCAATTTTTACCTTTAAGGCATTCAGCTGCCTAGTTTCTGGCTTCAGAAAATATTAGAAATGAGCTCCTCAGGCATTAAAGACTTCAGACTATGGACAGTAGAAAGAGCATCTATTCTAGATGTAGTTCCCTTAGAAGTCTGTCCCAAACTGCAACAAGATGACCAACCCCACCCTTAAAAAAAAAAAAAAGGCAGAAAACTATAAAGCAATAAAAATACTAAAACCTGACAGGACAGGGATTAGTTACAAAGAAAACAACTTAGGTATACTATTTGGCACAAAATTCACAGGAATACGTGTATTGTGACAAAGCAGGGAACAAAACTGTATAAAGTATCCTGTAAAAGAAATTTCTCACTGTCTCACTCTTCTCTTTGTTGCACAGATTCCTACCTCACCCTAGAAGCATAAAGCGTAAGATATTGGGAGGATCACAGCAGAAGGCAAAGTTATAAAACAGGAAGCCAAACTTAGACTATCAGAGTTATGCGCTTCAAATGGTATGTTTCATGAGGAACTATATAGATCTGCCTCAAATTTTACTTCTTTCCACTGACCACTGTCTCAAAAACATATGCACAGAATTTTCAAGGTTCAACCCTAGACATAGTGTGATAAAGAAGAATGGGCACTAATTCACACTGAAAACTATTGTTAGGTGTTCCTTCTTTTCCCCCTACAAAAGCTATGAAATAATTTAGAAGATTACATTTTAGTGCTTTATGTCAACTATTTTTATGTAACCTTTATGGGCTGTTCTTGGCACTGACCAGCAATTGAGCACTAAATAAATTCTGCTTACCTGTGGATTTTCAATTTCTTTTTTCATTGGTTCCTATTGACTCCAGTCTCCCTTGTGTAGACACATGATTTGCCATTAATTACGCGCTTTGAGTATTCTCGGAGTTCAGTTAACTGAATCACATAGATCAAATTAAGGAGAAGTTAATGACACAAGCATACTGGAAAGGACAGCAAAACAAAACAAGACAGAAGATTCTCTACTGTCAGTTTCTCTAAGAGGTAAAGAAAAAGAGCTGGCATTAGCAAAATGAGGGACATGAAGTAAGCATGGGGGGAAAAGGGAGGAAAGATTCTATTAGTCTTCAAGTGACACATCTGTGGTAATAGTAGGAAACACCGATTTTAAATCATTCTGATGTTTTTAGGTGAATGAATTAAATTTTCTTGTGATAAAATTGCAGCCTTTTTGGGAAATGCCCCAGCAAACGCATGAACACATCAGACTTTTGAAAGCACAGAGACCTCAAAACGTCTTTCCTTGCTAGGTGGTTCCTCCAGCTCAACATTAATGCTTCCCAGCTTCATTCTGCATCCCACACAATACTCATTTTCACACACACTCATGCCTAGCTCACTGGGTAAAAAGCTCTGCCAGTGGCATAGAAGAGTAGCATGCTCCTGCCAGCTGGCTGAAATGTTTAACTCTGACAAAAGGGGAACCTCTGCTGACTGCACACGCAGATCACTTTTTTGGGCAAAATATTTTATCCTTTCACTACAGTCCTATATACCCATGGAATTTCAAACGTTCTTTGCAACTTGTAGAACTTTTTCCCTCCCAAGTAATCTATGCTCTGCAGGCAAGAAGGCCAGTAAGCTTTTTATTTCATATTAGTTGACTACAAATGTAAAAATACAAGCTATTGCTCATTAAGAAATTTTGCTCTACAAAAACCTTTCTGAGTGAAAGCCAAAAGCAAGCTCCATTAACACTGCTTTACAATCAAGCTTCTTGCATGTATTCATGTCCCTAGTTTTTAGTTAGGTGATACAAAACACCTTTTTTCAAGATCCTGAAGGGAAGCATAAAGCAGGGGCCTCCTGCATGGATGAGAGTGTACTCGGAAAGCAGAACACAGTCTCTGTGCTACAGCAGAGCTTCAGAGCACTTTCCCCTCAGGGTGGGACCTCCACACTGGTTCATGCAGCACTCATGCCCATCTCACTGCCACATAACAAAACAAACTTGTGTTTGAGTACTGTGTCCCAAAGTCTGCTCTTTTATTGCAGGATTTTCTTTGTTTTGCAATATACATCTAATCCATGCACCTCCAAACATGCTGCTGTGAATGCAAACACAACTGCCGAGGACCTGATCATGATTCAATAGGGATTACAAGTAGGAAGAACATGACAATGGAAAGCAAAGGAAGAGGGCATCCAGAGTGCTGGTTTTATTCTAGAAAGGATGATTCAAGAAAGATAATTCTTTTCTCCTACAATACCTTTCTCCTATTTCTGCTTTCTACCTTGAGATATCTGACAAGCTAAAAGAGAAAGATTGAGGGCATGCTGGATTCAGATTCAGACACTAAAACTGTAATCAAAAGAAAGGATTGTTCTTGCTTCAGGCTGTGAATTAATTCCCCCTGTTCTGTCACTTAAATCATCGTGGTTTTTCTTTTGTGGTGGTGGGTTTTTTGTTTTGCTTTTTAAATTGTGCATACACACACAGATATTATCTAAAAATATATAAGGCCTGTCTCCAAAGGCCATTCCTGTGAGATGTCTGTCAATTTCACATAAAATAATTCCAGTCGCCAATGGCTCAAACATAAAACACACACACTGAGGATATGAGAAGGAGAATAAACTACCTTAGACTTGAAAAAAGAAACAGTTGACTTTCCATTTCAGACACCTTGACCTGACCTCTGCAGAAGTCTTTTAAGATTGCCTTTTCTGGCTGAGTTCCAGACTTAGCAAGTAGAATAGTCCCTGACCTTTCTTATTGGAAAGGCTAAAGTCCATTCCTGCAGCTAGCTTCAAAGCTAAGGCATGCCCATACACATATACACACAACACGCATTTTACCTGGATAGTTTTTACAACTTTGCCTTTCCATCAGGCTATAATAGCTTTGTTTGGATTAATTGTCAAATGAAGCAACTCTCGTGCCTCTTGATAACAAACTTTTCTGAAGTTGGAAAACATAATGAGCTAAAGCACATCACATCAAAAGCCTACACAGTGCTAAATTAACATAATGTGATAAGATACAATGTGACATAACATCTTCATAAATTTAAGCATGTCAGAAAGTAAGATATCTATCAGCTTATTCTGAATCTAATCCATATTTAATCAGCTAGATCACTAGCCAGCAACTTTGAAAGTTTATTTAATAACACCATCACCGATTGTCTACGGTGACCCAATTAGAACTACAGAAACAAGTTTAACAGAGTACCAAGACAGAGAATGTTGACGTATTCAGGAGCTCTCCATGAGCGAACTAAATCCCCGTTTACAGGGCTTGGCATTATTTTATCATGAACAGAATGAACATTTTGGTGATTACTGTGTGCACAAAAAAATAGCTTTCTTAAAAAATAATGTGCTATCTTTTCTTCTCTCTAAATGAGAATGCAATGTACAGAATCAGCACGGTAGAAGAATTTATCAGAAATACAGTAGGTGATGATTACCTAACAGAGGAACTGGGATTTTGTGGAATAGAAGATTTGAAGCCTGGCTGAGCTATGAACACCCAAAGCAAGGCCAGGGTTTTATCAACTGAGTCTAAAAAAATATTGCTGCAACTCTAACATGAATATACTTCTGATCCAGTTACAAACATTTAGGCTAGAATAACATTTTCTACAGTATCTTAGCAAATTCTAATTTTAATCTATGGAAATGCTGCGTAGCAGAAAGGTGTAAGTGTAATTCCCCTTCAAAAATATTTAAAGAAAAGAAAAGAAGTCAAAACCTCCAGAATAACTGTCGATTCAATTCACGTTCCAGGGAAAGTTACGCATTTTCTCCTGCTATTCCTATAAGCTACTGTGCCAGCTGCAACAGCTGGGAGGAACATGTACTGCTATTGGACAGAAGGCTGCACAGACACAGCCTACCATTTCCTCTACTTCTTATGAACGTACACGAGGCTTCTGGTGACAATTCAAATGAGGTACAAATTACACCTATTTTGAGTAGCTGACAGGTATAGAGGAGCCTTTAAATATCCCTGGTAGACTTACCTCTATTTACATGACCTGTCTATACTAATCTGAATACAGTTTCAGCTTTTAGAGCAGAACTCCAAAAAAAATGCCCAGAGTCACAGCTTGTTTTGCTGTGGCGTGACGATGCTGCACTGCAGGTATGAACTCTGGATCATCAGCTGAAGATTGGAACCAGGCCTCATTTGTCTAATCAAGTCTGCTTGGTAATAAGAATTGGTGGACAGAAATACTGGCCACTTGCACATGTAATAGATCGTCTCCAAACTTCTGGAGATCACAACATCTTCCTTACAGCCGTAAGGAAGAACAACCAAGTTCATTCAAAAACATTTAGACTGAACTCTCTAGTACTACCTGATGTTTACTTCACTGCAGGTTCCTTGAAATAAAATGAAGAGATTCGATACGTCTCTTGAATACTTGCAGCCTTCCTAAAAACAATTTTCCACTTGCATGTGTCACAGCTGTGACAGGAATTACCTTTTGTATTTCATTACCCTCCATCATGAGCATAAAAAAAAAAACACATGAAGTTCCATAAGGTCCCTATTTATGTGTGAACTCAATTTTTCACTTGCTAAGTTTGGCACCTTTTGTAGACCTACTTTTGCTGGGCATAGTCACACAGGAGTTAAGAAAACTGCTGCTTGTTACCATCTATGCTGTACAATCCCAACAACAGAGGACCTTTCTGGACTTTAACAGACCCACCACTCCCTGTCCCCTCACACACACCCTTTTTTTAGAGCACTTACGCTAGATATCAAGAAAATAAGGAGTTTTTGTTACAGGCATGTGGGAGGCAAAACACTTCTCCACCTAAAAAGAGATATATGCACATATAAGCACATCCAGGCAGCTTTTGCTTCCAATGAAAATTCTGCTAAGAAACTACTTCTCTGACCTTTCATACATCCTTTTTCTGAAACACAACCACAGTAAGTCCCAGTTATATTCGACGACACTGCCACAGCCTACAAAGCAAACTGCAACATAATCGTTATCTAAGATCCTGTCAGAATTGACATGGAGAGCCAATTTCAGTGTCAATGAAAATATTGTATAAATTTTCATACACTAGTAACAGCTCAAAAGGGTACTGCTTATCATCTCGGAGCATAAAGACGAGCAATACAGTTTCTAACACCAGTGAACATTCAAATACTGTAAATTTTACTACAGTTAGAGTACAGTTAGAGTAGCAGAGGTATTTTCTTGTATCTTTGTGACTGCTTGTCAGCAGTTTAAATAATAGTGTTTGTGTAAATGAAATAGCATATTGTGAAGGGCACAGTTCAAAGATCAGCAACCTCACTAAAACACAAATTCTCCATTTCAGGCATGGTCTTTACCATGTTACTTAACCAGGATATGGTCACTAATTCATTAGATATTTACTTTAAATAGAGTAACTAAAATTAAGGGGTACAAATTGGTCACGGCTCTATGAGGTTTAATTTATAGTGAAGCTTGCTTTAAATATGCCTGCAAACTGCCTAAAATTATTCAGAGCAGAGAAGCTGCTTGGAACAAAGGAATTAACAGTTTCTCCATTATTTCATTTTTTCCTCTAGATAAGCTGAGCAGAACCTGGCCATAACGCCTGTTGATACCTAAAGCAGAAAACAAATCTAGTTTAAATTCAAAAATACTGTGATTCATTTATCTTTAACAGATATGCCTCAGGAAATGGTGTGAGGGTGAGGAGAAACAGGAATATTGATTGTAAGTGAAACTACTTGTTTTTTCAACATTCAAAATTAAATACTGTATCACCCCTTTCTAGCAAAGAAAAAGGGTTGGTATTGGACAATTCTGTTTAACTGTATTATTTAGAATTGCTTCTTAAAGAAGAAGTATTGAATAAAAATGATCTCAACATTATCAAAGTGCTCCACACAGAAATATTTAAGAGTAAATAATTTGAACTGTGGGAGAAGAAAGAGTTAATTCTAAGATGAACCATTTTGGCTCCAGCAAAAGGAATCCTAGCAATCAAAAAGCTTCACTGACTGTCTCCAATACTGCTTAGGAGGTGGAAGTGAGGGTTAAACAATAAAATATTCTGGATTTCCGATGACTTCCCCTTCTGATGACGTGGTATGTGCCAATTAGCTTGGACTACTGCACACCAGTGCTCTAAGTTCTCCTCTCTACTGACCTCAGTGACACTGGCTTTGAAAACAGCACGTGTAAATTCTGCAGAGTGAAATCCCGTTACCTCTTGGCAACCTGGAACCAGTAGGTCAGAGAACTGGACGCTCACTAAGGTCTCCCTCCCAGCTGTTGTATGTCAGGGCTGCCAGATCCAATGGTCAGAATTCATTGCTGCGTGCCAGCTAACCCCGTCAGTGCTATTGTTCAGCAGGGGCAGATGCAGGACAGACATATTCCTTTCAAAACTGTCTGTTACAACTGCTTAAAAGCTGAACAGACAGATTATGTAAAGGAAACCTCCTGTGCTTCTGTTGTCTAAGATGGTGGCCACTGCTGCGCTCATCTCACCTACCTTCCCAAGGTAAAAAAGACAAAAAGCAAAGGATATTGCCCCTTTTGATGCCACCTCCGGTTGGACTACCCTGGGCTTGCCTAAGAAAGGTTTGTTCCCTTTTGTCCTGTGACCAGGTACTGGGACACTCATAGTACTGTGGGCAACAAAGCTGAGTATTTTTCTTCTCATCAACGTTCTTGGCTAACATTTCTGTTTTAAACCTTACCTAACAGGTCTCTGACTTCAGGCCACTTTGCTCTGTTAGAGCCTCCTGGAGGAACACTTGTAAGACCTTGAACAAATACCACATTCTAGAAATATGAAATCCCCTCAGTCTTCCTAATGCTGTAGCTTCTTTCCCTGAGCACCAGGAAGGCTGATGGCTGTATTAGCTGAAATCCTTCCCCTTAGCAGCAACTGCAGCAATAACAAGCAGGCATTTACCAACACCGCTGCCCTTAACTCTAGTCTGTCATTTTCAAATATAATGTACATGGAGTATCTCTTGGCAGGTTTTGGTGGAACTCAGCAAGGAACCCTGCAGGAGCTCTTTCCATGCTCCACACTGCTTCACTGACTACACCTTCCCCATCAGATTTATAAGTACTTTTTTAAAAGCATCCTCTTACCAAGTTAACAGATATAGGATCAGCATATGTGTCATCTTCTGAGATTACAGGCAAGAGGCATTTCCAAAATAATTATTAGCAGACACTGCCTTTGGAAGTAACCATTGCTCCATTGGAAAGAGCTACTCTGGCTTGTCAGAAACACTTCACGGGAACACACCACTGTCAGCTAAGCTGTCATTAGGACAGGACCTGTCAAGGTGATCTTTCTGTTCACAGTCAGAGTTCAATGACCAGGACACTATCCTGAGTGCAGATGACTTGGGCACAGCACAGCTCATGTCTCTGACAAGCTCCTTGACAAGAGCTATTTGCCGCTCCAGGTTGTAGTCATCCACAGTGAGGTAAAACAGTTCGTAAGTTCAGAGAGTCGAGCCATTTTTTGTATTTGTGAAACTTTTAATGTCTTATAATGTACACTCAAATTAGAATTTATGATAAAAAAAAAAAAACACCTACGTAGTTACCTACCACGTAGACCTATTTTAAAATTTAAAAAAACTTCAAGTAGTGCTGGCATATTTTTTGTTTTCTCAAATATGAAGGAATTAAAAGAGAAAGCAATAGCTAGTTAGTAGTATAAAGATGATATAAAGCCATTCCTGATGATTGCCTCCATATGTTTCAGTTAAAGGATGTGAGGAGAAAATAAACAGTCGGTAAACACAAAGCTAAGACAGGCAATCTGTTAAGTCAGAACTCTGAAAAATCTCTGGAAATGAAACTAGGGCAAGGTAGACAGAACAGCTTTCTTACCTCAGTTTGGATTCTGGGACTAGCTTTCATACGAACAGAAAATGACAGGCATTTCTGCTCAGTGCTGGTAACCTTCCAATCTGCATGGATGTAAACAGGAGCACCAGGATGCTGGTCTTGGTGCTGCCTCCAAATTCCTGAAAGAACAGAGTCTAACCTCAATCACTCTATTTCTAAGTGAGTTACATACTGGTGTAAACATCTAAACTACATTTTGACAGCAGAGTGCAGATTACACTGCTTGCACACAGGCAAAATCAGCCAGGTGAAAGAGAAAATGCAGTTTGTCAGCAACTTAGTAGTGGCTGAGGACAGACTGCAAAATGCCTCACTTTTTTTTGAGAAAAAACTCACAGTTTTTTCTCACCCTGATCTGCAATTAGTCCCATTGTGAAATGAGGAGGGTGGAAGTCAGGGTGGCAAGCAGTCAATAAGCAGTTCAGAAAAAAAAATAATAATACTTACTCCCTTATGCACTTATCTAAGTTCCCCACCTCCGAGGGACACACACAAAAGTCAGTGAACCCCTTGCCAGCTATGGTATCATCTCAAACTACTTCATTTCCATCTTAAATGCCCAACTGACAATTCTCTTCAGCTGGTTTTCTTTTACCTTGTATCTTTCAAGTAGAGAAGTAATGAAATATATCATATTTCTATTTCCTTTGTCTCCCAAATAACATGATGTTGTTTTTCCTAAAGCTGGGTTATTATTTTTATAAACAAACCAATTAAAAAAAAAAAAAAAAAAAAGAAAAAAAAAAAGAGAGAGAGGGTTTCCAGGACAGCAAAAATGAGGGATTACCTAAAAGCATGAAAAAAGTAAGGCAGGAAATACACACAGAAAATTGAAAGCTATATTTCAGAAGTTCTCTAATTCCTCACATAAAAATCAGGCTTGAAATTTTTCTTTGATACTACAAATGAACATTTACTTCAGGGTTGAATACAAAACTGAATTATATATAATCAATCATTTCAGGGATAAGGAATTACAGTACTAAATGGTCCTTTTTGCATCACAAACTCTTACAAACTGTTAAATACAGATGTAACCATGTATGTAAGAGATTGTTTTCGACAAGAATATTCAAGGATTGCATGGGAATTTTTCAATTAAATTACTTAGGTAAGCAAAGTTACTCAATCAAAATTATTTTTGCAGTATCAAGACCTATACCGCAACAACAACAACAAAATCAAGTACAAAGTATCCTATAGAAATTCACTGCAAAGTCTGTACCAAAAAAAATAAAAATAAAATACTTCAGTTAGTGTTTTTTCAAGTATGTTGATGTTTTTGCATCACTTACCAGAAATATATCAAGACAACCTCCACCTATGTTATCTCCTTTCATTTTTGCTTTTCATGACAGAAATCCAAGTTCTCTGCTCATAACATGTCATACCCTTGTGATGCAGTGGGATTTTTGAGCACGTAATGACAATTTGGAGAACACCCAAAGCACAATGGAGTTGATAGCAACGTGGATGAGGCCTCTGAATGTAGAAACTATATTGCTTCTGGGATTAGTTTTTTGTTGTGCTCCCTGAGCTATCCCTGTTCAAGAAATCATACCCCCACAAGACACAGACAAAAACCTCGTCTCAGAAGTATGGCTTTCACGTTCACCAGTCAACACTACATGAATAAAGCTAGTTCCCAGTAAAAATCTTGTCAGACTGTATCTAGTTTTTACTCCAGTGAAGCTAGAAAACATAATTGCTTATATTTCCTAGGTGGGATTTCCCTCATGAACTCCTTTTTCATCTCCACTGTGATCTACATACAGGCTAGATATTTTACAGGTTATTTGCTGGTTTTTGTGTGTGTGTTTTTTTAAAGGAAGAAAAAGGACAATTCAGTCATTTTTGCAGTGAAGACTCAAACACAGATTGCATCTGTGGGATGGAAATCATTATTCTTCTGCAAAGGAGATACAAGATTGCTGACCAGTACAGAAGAGTTATGTGTGTCACAGTTAATATATCTTGAGATGCTTGCCCATTTCCCAAACAGACTTCCCTCACTGTTTCATACAGAACTTACTTAGCTCTTCACTGATCTTACCACAGTCTTTGATAAGCTAGGGCTTATATCTAGCCAGGCAGCACACTGTGATCTGGCCGCTACTGTTTTACTTCTTAAGAAAGCAAATTCAGCCAGTATTTGCTAACCACTGAAAGACAAAATGGCTCCTATTTGTTACATGTCAATATGCACAGGTAGGTTTCTTTGATTCTTGGCAGTTGTCATTAATTAGGTATCTTCCACAGATAATTGCAAAGTACCTTCAGAAGCTGGTGGCTAAGTTCCTGACACCGCTCTAGGACAGGGCTGCACTCTGAAGGTCCAGGGAGAATGGAGCTCTCTTCTTCCCTGAGAAGAGAGATTGTGAGCAGAATTCACTCATGTAACCAGCACATCTTGAACAAGAGAACTCACTACAGTTGCATGTACACTAGAGATAAAAACAATTTGCAAGTCAATGAAAGTCATGCTCTCATCCTGGAGGGAAGCAGCAGGATGGTGCTTCACTGAGTCAACACACTCTGCAAAGATAGGGCCAGACTGAAAATTTAATATTCTTACTGTTGTGTTTACTCTGTACTTCTTCCTTTGCAACCAAGGAAAATTTCACACACACACAACAACAATCACATGGCTTGTATCACCTGCCCAGACTCTGAATATTGGGTTATCAATAACAACAGATTTTATTCTTTTTTAACCTGTTGTATCTTAATTCACTTTGATGTATAAGAATTTAGAAAAGCTGCTCTGTTCACAATGACATCTACACAAGCTAAAGAACATTCTGAAGTTCCACTGGATTAGCACTTGGCTTTAACCTAGTTTGTGAACAATTCCAGACAGGTCTAATTTAACCAAATTTTAAAGCAATATGATGAATATGAATCAAATGGGACTATGACTCCCTTACAGAAAGCTTTACAGAGTGCCTAAAAAACCCATTTAGTTGCGAGCTCTCAAGACCAGTCCTGGACTTGTATTTTAGACACATCCCAGGGTTTTTAGTGAAAGGCTCTAGGACAGGATCTGTAGAGCTACCACTGCAGGGATGCCAACATAATCCAAATTTCAGTACCTTAAATGACTGCTGCACAGTACTCGCTCATTTATTCTCAAGTATAATCATGGAGAAACACCAGCCCTTCATCATCATTTTGCGAAGAGCATAAAAGGTTAATGGTCAGATTAAGCAGAGAACAATTATACGACTGTATCTGAGACTTCTTCATTATAGGTAGAATGACTGACAGTATTTCATAAGATGTGCAAATTATGACTCAAAACCATGAATACCAACTTAATTTAAAGCGTCTAGATGAAAAATCCAACTGACAAGTGCCATTCATCCCGACCAAATATCTTCCACACTGTTAAGCAAATGACAAGATAGTAAAGCAAAATGGAATTTAAACAGTGTTTTTCCTTCTCATTCCAGTGAAGCACAAAATCTGAATCCCACTTCTGCTCTCTGAACGATCTCTGCTAATATACCATTAATGAGGCACTCCAAAGAAGTTTCATTAGTTTAAAGTAATACATTCATTCACATTTCTTCTCCTTGGCTGCTGCTCATTTGGTCTTCAATATGCTATACAATGTAAAACTGTCAGGATATTACTTAACACTTATGCCACAGAGAGGGGTGTGACAGAAAAAGAGTTTTTCACAACTGTATTGTTCACAGATGAAAGCTGGCTGCAAGCAACTTGAATAGGAATGGAAAAATATTTCTGAAGGATTTTAAGAGGTTAAGCCTGTGTTTTAACTTTCAATATATCAGGCCAAGTCCTCAGTGGTTACAAACCACTATAGCTCTATTTCAATCAACAAAGCCAGTTCAGAAATTGGCCTTTTTCTCTTTCCAAATATTGTCAACAGCCTGTGGGTTTTTTTTTCAGATCCCCTACTTCAAATTCAGCCTCCTTAAGAGAAAGCTCAGAGAACCTATTTGAATATAACTCAAACTCTGGACGTTTTAGTGGATTTGTGTTTGCTTACAAAATCCCAGCCTTTTAAAGCTGGGGGAGGAGGGTGTTAATAATAAATAAATAAATAATAAAACTCCTTTATAAAACCTTCAAATTTCAAAAGAATAATCTCAAGTTCTTGACACATTAACACATTACAGCAGTTTTTCCAGACAACCTGCTTTCAAGAGAATAAAATACCCTTTTAAAATATAAACCCCAGGTAAGATGCCAGGTATTTTCTGTAACAGACCAGCTCTACACAGGTTCTGCAAGCACTGAAATGGACCCAAAGTCAGCCACAGCTCTAGCTCTTCTTTCCTCCCTCTTGGTTGTACTCTAAGTATTTCCATTTTGAACGCAGAGGGAGCCAACTTGCTCCTTGTGGCATAAGGTCGAGAAGAAGTTTGAGGTCCTTTTGACACAGAGCTTTGCCGTTTGCTCTCGGGACACGTCACCCCGGGGCTGCGCGCCGCCTCCCTCAGGCCACCCTCCTTCTCCTCACACCGTGGTCCCCTGGCAGGGGACTGGTATGGGGGCACCCAACCGTTTTCCCTCTCCTATAAATCACCACATTCAGCCTCCCCAAACTCTGCCATGACACAGGGAACGAACATCCCCGCCCCGCCATTTTCTTGTTCGCTTGTGAGGCGTCACGCGAGGCCGAGCTGCAGGACTGTCCCGGCAGCGAAGCCCAGCCCGACCCGCCTGCGGCGAGCAACCCCCGTCCCACTCTGAGGAAAAAAAATCAAAAAAAAACACTCCCCACCAAAAGCCAGTTGTTAACCAACTTCCTCTGGTCCTTAACTCGAGCAAACTGCCGCTGGGGTGGTGACAGAGGTTAACCGAGCCTGGGAGAGCCTCGAGGTCCCGCTGCCCGCGCTGCCGGCGCCGGGTGTGAGGGGGCGCAGCCGCGGCTTCCCGCCCACCGCAGCCCCTGACGGGCGGCTGCAGCCCCAGGGCGCTGCCAGGGGCCAGGAGGCCTGAAACTGGCCTTTAAAAGTGAAATGAGCAACTATACAAACTACTGACACCCTAGGTGCCACAGCCTGGCTTTACCCCTCACGAATGTGAGGAGAAAAAGGAGGCTTCTGTGACTAAAGCACAGCTAGGTGAGCCTGGAAGCCTTTTGAGCCAGAAATCAGTCCCACGAGGCTATGCCTGCTTTTTTATTTCGTTTTGTTCTGTTTTCTCTACTGCTTTAGAGGTCTTACTTAACTGGGAGCCAGCAACTACGGGTCTGCCAGTACATAACCTCGAGTGCCCTCACTCTCACCATCTAACCCCTAAGCATTCATAATTCCCCACAATTTTAAGGCACTTGCATTTTTGTTGTTTTGCAACGTGTTTCATGACACATCGTTTCTGTTCCTGGCTCTCACCATTGTTAGCAATGCTGATGTCCCTTCATCATTGCTGAACTCACTATTCCATAATGCACATAATGCAAAGAAGCTGGCAGAAAAGAAGTTGCATATGAACTGTGAAGGTCTGTAAGAGCTGATTTTGATTATGGATGAAACCTCTTGGAAACTTTAGCAAAGTGAGCTTCATTTCACCTGGCTGTGAGGTAACTCAGTGAGGAAAAAAAAAAAAAAAAAAGAGAGAGAGAGAGAGAGACCATAGACTTTCTTGCAAACCATGGGAATTTGCAGTTCCAGACTATGAAACAGCAAACACCAGCAGTAAGTTAGGGGAATACCTCTCAGTGCAGCACAAAACTGGAGTACAACTGGTTTTGAAAGTATCATTGACACTGGAAGCAAAAAGCAAAATCATCTAGTTCATGATGCTGAATTCAACATAAAAGCGGAAATTGGCTTTTTCTTTGCTGGTCTGGGATCCTGATACTCCCACACTATGGATGGGTGCTTTCAGCAGCAGGTAACATTTTGCAAACAGGAGAAAACTGTTCTTATTTGGTGACTGGAAAGCATTCCATCCAAGGAAAATGAGATTCAAAGTAGGTAGCTTCTGTACATCAAGCAGACACTGATGGTAGTGTGACTAGGGAATGGATGCAGCTGAGTGGCTTTAGTGACAGCTAAGGACTCACGGAATATGTGAGGGAATGCATGGAGTGGTAAACCTCATTTAAAAAGATGAGAAGCAGGAGTGTTCACTTCTCTTTGAATATATCTTATTTAGAATGAGAACTGCTGGGATTGCTGTGTGTTCCTCCAGTCCTGTCAGTCACACTGCTGCATGTGGCCAGGATGTGACTGATACATCCTGACACAAAATATCAAAATGCCAAAAAAATTGAAATACAGGTCTAAATATGTAACTGGATCATGTTATTTGGAACTGGCACAATCTTTTGAAAAATATAATTATAATATTCAGAAGACCTTATTTAACCTACATGCCAATAATTACAAAGTTGAGCAAAAGAATGAGAGCCACCATCTTTTCATCTGATTACTCCATACATCAAACACAGACCATGAACAACTACCAAAGTAAAAATAAATCCTCACATAATCCCCACTCTCAACTGTATCTCATAAAATAGCATGAAATCGAAGTAGAAGATCTGCTGGGGCACTAAGGAGCAGGACAGTGAGATTCCTGGGAGAGAAAAGGCTCTAGAATAACAAAATGAAATAAAAGAAAATAATCTAGATTATTACTACAAAGCCATAAGAATACCTACAGTTTCCTAGCGGGTTCATTTACCAGCATGCAACATGGGACTCCAGATTTGTATGAGCTAATTAACAAGGTATTCTTAAACACTGTAATGAGTTCAGTCTACAAAACACTCTGAAAATGAAACAGAGTTTATCAACCATTTAAACATTCAAATTTATTTCAAACACCAAGAAATCAGACTTCTAGGTTGAATGCTCTTCCAGTGGCTTTGCTTCTATAATGCGTAATTCAGACTCTGACATTTATGATTCTAATTTGTGTATGATTTGTATTTGAAAACTAACAAACAAGCACCCTCCAAGAGAAGAGCAATACCAACACATCATAAGCATGAGAAAACGCCACTGCAAAAGCCCATAAATAACCATCTGCACATTCTCCTGAGGGCCTGAACTTTTGGGTGCCTTCCTCCCTGGATGAACTCTGTTAATCCCTCTATTATCTCCAGAGGACACACATTGATAGCTATGTTCTTTGGTAAGGGCACTCCATCGTGCATCCACACTGTGGGCCACCTTGAGTGTTCACATTGCAGACAGGTAACACCCTTGGAAACATATATAACACAATGTGTGGGACATCTTCCATCAGCAGTAAAGATCCGATCTCAGAGTCAATAAGCTATTTCTGCTGCCTGCAGTGATTCTTTCCTGCAGAATCATCTGCTGTGAAAACAACTTCACAGTTCCCCGCTCCTATTTACTTTATTACAAATATAACATCCTTACTTTTACAACACATAATTCCTTGCAGAGGAACAGCCAGAATCACCAGGGTATTACTTCATTTTTTTCACCACTGCAACTGTGTCAAATGAAAGCTATGAATTATTTTTCAACTGGCATACTGGAGCACTGACATGCAAAGGTGAGCTCAGGAGACGCACTAAGTTCCTTCAAATGGGAGTTGTGTTTCTGCTCTGTGGTCACACACCGTGCCAGAAGTCTCCTTGTCACTGCACCACAACCTCAAAGCACCCAAAGTACATGCAGCACCAGCAGTGGCGGTGGTGGTCCTACCACAGCCCATCAGCTAAGTAAATGACTGGGCCAAAATTGAACTTTTTTACACCAGAGAGGGCAATTAAACAACTGGGCTCAGCACAGGCAGAGCTGTCAGCCTGTGCTCTCCCATTTGAAGACAAGAGCCACTCTGTGCCTGGTTTAACCCAGGTGCTTTACGTCCCCAGGTGGGGCAGTGAACCATCTTTTTTCTGCCTTAAAAACTGAAAATTATCTTCTGCATTTATGTGTTATAATGCCATAAGAATTGAGGAAGCTGGCAAGTTTCTAGCTAGGAATTTCTAGGGGACCCAAGTTAACTTAATATCCATTTGCCACAAAATTTCAGTCAGGTTTAGATACTTAATTCCTTTAGCTCTGTTTGAAAGTCCAAGTCGAAAACTTACAAAATGCAACAGTGGAAAGCAACAAGAAGTAAAAGTAAATTGAAACTAGTGTAGCCGTAACTATCATGTATCTAAAGTTTCTGTTAATATAAAATACATTTTAATCAACATGACTGCATGCCTTTAGTGTTGGTTTTATCCTGTTTTTAAAATAAAATGCTATAGCTACAGTTTAAAGCAAGTGTGTAAAGCTAATCAATTACATTCACTCAATTTTTCCAGTCACTTGATATAGTAGACATACTCATATTAAGCCAAAAAATATTCTTTCAACTGTTTTTCATATCTCGTGGAATGTTCTGCTTTGTAATTGGTCTTCTTTTACAGGCATTATTTTAAAGCAGAGTCAAGGTACAATGATGTTCTGAGGATTTGCTATAGTGCACAGCGATTATATCTACTTTCTCTCACTGCAATAGCTATAAAATAAAGTTTACGATCCCTGCTCTATATCATCCTCTCCAACACCTTTTGATTTATATCATGCACAGGGTCAGAATTTAAGATTGCTCAGAGAGAAACGGGGCAGAATTCTATTATCATCTAAACCAACCTCTTTCTAAGTTGTTTTGTTTTGCCAAAATACCTCAGCAAAGAATTTGATCCAATTATTTTCTTGATAGAGCAGATATCAACCACACTCAGTATACCAGTCAAAACAGATTTTTTCTAACCATTGGACTTGCACTCACTACATAATGGCTAGAGTTCTCTCTTGTGCTCTTTTTATTATTACTACACTGTTAGCACCCGCAATGGGGATTATGGTAGTAGAAATGAACAGGCAATTTTGCTAATGATGCATGAAGCAATATAAAATATACTGTAATTTTCTGTAACTGCAATATATTTCTCTCTGGAATGTTGACTACTGTGAAAAAAATATTTCTGTTTTTACTGTTAATTCCAAATTATTTTTGTTTTGTCAGGCTTTCCTCACAAACAAACAAACAAAAACACCACACAACATGAAACAAAATACTTATCACTGTTTTTCTACTATAAATAGCTGTGCTATATATTGTAAATTCCACAGCACTCTTATTTGCCCCAACATGACCAAGTCCTAACAGAAATGTATCTTTCACACAATGCAGTCCCCAAAATTATGGTGGCTGTTTGCAATGATTATATGTACATTGCCAAATGACTTAAATAGCCTCGGAAAGTAGAATATGTTTGTTACAAGAATAAAAGGGTCTCTTAGATAATGATATTTAATCCTAATTTTTTTCTAATAAGGCGAAAGGTTTTTGTGTTTAATGTATTATTTTAAAATGTCTATTTTTTCTTTGGCTGAAAATTCTCAGTTCCCTTGAGGCCAGTGTGGCTACGCTGATATAAACAAGTTGAGAACACTTAGACCATAAAACAAAAATATATTAAAAAATAATAATTAGTCTGGATGTTGTTTCTCTGTGCCAACTTTCAGTGAAATGTGAGATAAGGAACACATGATTATAAGAGCTTTGCCTTCAAAAGAAACATGACAACCAAAATTATGTTAAATGTAAAAAAATAGTTAACAGTAAATAATGGAATCTGATGTTAAGAAGTCATTTCTGTAAGGCTTACAGTCTGTCTGTATGACTTAAAGGTTGAAAATAATTTCCCAGTTGGCTAGGAAAAGAACACACTATTTACATGAAGTAATTCTATTCAACTGAAGAATAGGAGCTATATTCACAAAATGTCTTGGGTGTTAAAATACTGAATATTGCAAGGGTTCACTTCTAATTATCAAGTTTACCAGTGGAAAAACCAACTGTAAGTTAGGCTCCCAGTGCAACAGGGAGAGAGACTCACAAGAGGGCTCAAACTACAGACTTAACAAAATCCATATGCTGCCAGGCAGGCACCATTTCCTAGATCTATTCACCCACAGAAGCTCTTCCACTCAAAAGCAGCTGAGAAAGTCATGACACAACATGATAAAAAGCCTGATGAGGAGAAGCAGAGAGGACAGCAGGTCAGTGAGATGGAGATCAGACACTGCCATGCAGTGATTGAGGCCAGTCCTTTACTGACAGATTGAGAGCTGCCTGGGCTTCCAGGAGCCTGGCAGGTGAGTGGGAACATCAGTGTTCAGTAACCTGTTTCTGTTACCACTCTGCAGTAATTGAGGCAAATATTGTGTACTCCTCAACTTTATGAACAAATATGGCTTTGAATCTCCAGATTTGACAAAAGATTCCCAAATAGAGATAACCCAAAGATTTTCTGAGTTACAGCAGAAAAATGGAGACTACAAAACCTTTATTCCACTGCTTTACCACATTTGCTTCTAAGCATTTTGTGATATGGAATCTAAATGTGATACGTGTTTAGGTGTGTCCTAAACAGCAGGACAAGCCTAAATGTTTGTCATATAAATGCGTATGTTTCTTTTCTCAGAAGGCCTCTACCCAACTTTGAAAGCATTCTAAGTAATTCCACCTAATTGACTTCTTCTCTGACGGACAAATTTAGGGCAATCCAAGCAACAGAATTTGTTTCTCTCTTAAATTATAACCTATCTATGGTGAAGTTGTGCTTTGCTGGCATGCGGTCACACTGCCATAGCCCTGTATTTCTATGGTCTGTCATTACCAGACAGATATCCTAAGTGAGAAAACGTGTGATCCTTAACTGGATTTTCATTACTTCCTTTATATTGGCTGTAACTTGATATTCTTTTCTGAGGTTTCATAGGTACTCTAAAAGGCTCTCCAGGGGAAACTATGTAAAAAGTTCTATCTCTGGCATTAACTAAGTTGCCCTTTTTCCAGGTAAACACCCCAAACCCTGAAAGGTATACATTTTGCTCAGAACAGGCTAGTTAGGAGTTGTATTTCCAAAGTTTCCTTTCTTACCTGAGAATGATCTTAAATTTAACTTTCTAGATTTATTTTAAAAGGTTCATTTTCTGAAGCTGTTTTCCACCCTAAGGCATTTTCTTTCAGAGCTGGTTTAGTGAGCTAGTGAAACTTGTCAATAACTATCAGTGAAAATCTATTTTTTGACTTTTCTGGCTATTAAATTGGACGGCATAGCAAGGTATTTAGAAAATATGCTACAGATAATTTCATTTAAAGTCCTGAATCACCATCTGTTAATGACATTCATAGACAAAGTATCCCATTTTCTGAAATATTAATCTCTACTAAGTTACCTGCCTCAAGTGCAGAACGTGAATCCTCCCTGTAACAGACATTCAGGAAAAAAACAAAGCACAGTACCAGTATCAGCGAAGATCTTGTTATTTGCTGTTTCTGTTTCATATATGTTAGAATATGTGCTTTGTAAGTTCTGCCTGCTGTGCAGCATCATTATTGGAAGTGTCACAGCTCAGCTGTACTTTGTGAAATACATGCATGGTTTAAAAGACTGAGGATAGCAGCTGTCACAGTGACTGACATATACCCAGGTTCCAGGCTAGGTGACCAGTGGGTTTACTCCTCTTTACCACAGGTTTCATTCTGCTTTGATACATTATCAGTAGTCCTGGCTATCGGGGGAGGTCCCAATCGACTGGCAGCTAGCAAATGTGACGCCCATCTACAAGAAGGGCCGGAGGGCAGACCCGGGAAACTACAGGCCTGTCAGTTTGACCTCAGTGCCAGGAAAGCTCATGGAGCAGATCCTCCTGAGAGTCATCATGCAGCACTTGCAGGGGAAGCAGGCGATCAGGCCCAGTCAGCATGGCTTTATGAAAGGCAGGTCATGCCTGACGAACCTGATCTCCTTCTATGACAGAGTGACGCGCTGGGTGGACAAGGGAAAGGCTGTGGATGTGGTCTACCTTGACTTCAGCAAGGCTTTTGACACCTTCTCCCACAGCATTCTCCTCAAGAAACTGGCTGCTCTTGGCTTGGACTGGCGCACGCTTCGTTGGGTTAGAAACTGGCTGGATAGCCGGGCCCAAAGAGTCGTGGTGAATGGAGCCAAGTCCAGTTGGAGGCCAGTCACTAGTGGCGTCCCCCAGGGCTCGGTGCTGGGGCCAGTCCTCTTTAATATCTTCATCGATGGTCTGGACGAGGGCATCGAGTGCACCCTCAGTAAGTTCGCAGATGACACCAAGTTAGGTGCGTGTGTCGAGCTGCTTGAGGGTAGGAAAGCTCTGCAGGAGGATCTGGATAGGCTGCACCGATGGGCTGAGGTCAACTGCATGAAGTTCAACAAGGCCAAGTGCCGGGTCCTGCACCTGGGGCGCAATAACCCCAAGCAGAGCTACAGGCTGGGAGAGGAATGGTTGGAGAGCTGCCAGGCAGAGAAGGACCTGGGAGTGATGGTGGATAGTCGGCTGAATATGAGCCAGCAGTGTGCTCAGGTGGCCAAGAAGGCCAACGGCATCCTGGCTTGTATCAGGAACAGTGTGACCAGCAGGGCTAGGGAGGTGATCGTCCCCCTGTACTCAGCTCTGGTGAGGCCGCACCTCGAGTACTGTGTTCAGTTTTGGGCCCCTCACTACAAGAAGGACATGGAGGTGCTTGAGCGGGTGCAGAGAAGGGCGACGAAGCTGGTGAGGGGCCTGGAGAACAAGTCCTACGAGGAGCGGCTGAGGGAGCTGGGCTTGTTCAGCCTGGAGAAGAGGAGGCTCAGGGGCGACCTTATCGCTCTCTATGGGTACCTCAAGGGAGGCTGTAGCGAGGTGGGGGTTGGCCTGTTCTCCCACGTGCCTGGTGACAGGACGAGGGGGAATGGGCTTAAGTTGAGCCAGGGGAGTTTTAGGTTAGATGTTAGGAAGAACTTCTTCACTGAAAGGGTTGTGAGGCACTGGAACAGGCTGCCCAGGGAAGTGGTGGAGTCACCATCCCTGGAAGTCTTCAAAAGACGTTTAGATGTAGAGCTTAGGGATATGGTTTAGTGGGGACTGCTAGCGTTAGGTCAGAGGTTGGACTCGATGATCTTGAGGTCTCTTCCAACCTAGAAAATTCTGTGATTCTGTGATTCTGTGATTTACTTTGACTGATTTCTTTTATTAATGTCTTATATCAGACCTACTTCCTGATTTTAAATGGTAGTGTTTCCTTACATAGCTAGTCCTGAAACTTTCACTGAGTTTTCATAGACTCCCCAGGAAAGGCTCTCCAGGCCCTTTCTGAGAGGAAATAGCTCTCCAGCTATCTATCACACCCCATCAGAGAGGCTCAATTTCGGAAGCTCAATTCTAAATTTAGCACAGATTAAGCTAACTGAAAATTGCTTTTAGCTACTGAACTAATTCTTACCATCTTTCTCATTCTGTAGTCAATTCTTCTCTAAAATAAAACACCTAAGGAAATCCAAGTCTTGAAACTAACAAAATCTTGTTTCTAACTTACTTGTGTTTCATAGTTGATAGTGTATAAGCTGGTGTATAAGCTCTTCTAGAAGCTTTTCGAAGGTTTACTCATCAGCTTTCTTTCCAATATGGATTCTCCAGGTAACAAAGCATGTGTTTGTGTTGCATTATCCCTCCAGCTCCCAAAGAGGAATAGATTTTCTTACTCTCTGGTGCTGCCATTTGTGCTAAGGAAACCTACAGGATCATCCTTCTACAAAATTTAATTTGAACTGGTCGAGTAGTTCAACAGGTGTTACAGGGAGAGGGGACGTGCAGAGTGTGTGAAAAAATATATTGGTTCTCCACAGGAAAACCAGACTAACACATATATATGTCATATATTATATATATATATATATATATCCCAAAAAATATCCTGAAGAAAAATTTCTTTGCAGGTCCCTATTCAGACCCCTTACATCTGTTTCTCTCTTTGGATGACCATTTGACCTTTTTTTTTAAAAAAAAATAATAATTCTTCCTACCTTTTTTTCCGCATCTGCTCTTTTTTTCCCCTGTCTGTTCCTCCCTCTTTTCATTTCCACTCCTTGTCTCTGGTCTCTGGATCAAACTGGGAGGAAGGACATTTGAGCATCATTAGTTTGGGGACCTACAGGCACATATCACATTGCAATAGACAACACAAAAAAATGAGCACTTCATCTAATCCCCAGGAATGACTGCTGGCATCAATGCCCAGCAGACAAGTACTGGAATTTTTGAAAGAACGTTGTCCTGCTGAAGATGCTGACAACTTGTCAAGCAGAGTGCTTGCTAACATACATGTGGCACTGAGGCAACACAGATTTCACCAGACCAGACTGCCATTATGGAAAGGTCAAGAAAGTAGCTTAAACTTTCTGTTCTGGCTTTTATCAAGTTGATTGTTGTCTCTATGCAAAAAATAAACAAAACCACAACAAATTAGCTTCAGTTTTGATAAGAGGAATATTACACTTGATCGAAATTCCATTTAAAATCTCCTTCTTGGAAGTAATTTCAAAATTATCATCAGTCCAAAACAGTTACTTACTATCCTAAGTCAAGCTTGGGGTTAATGTAGTAAATTCAGGCTCTTACATTTGGAATGTACATCCCTCATACTTTCATTTTGTTTTTATGGGGGGCAGAGCTAGCAGCTTTTTATATTTTAATTTCTCAAATATAGACTCCTTTTATGTCATATTCCTATAATATTTGAAAATCTACAACACTCAGAATAAATTCACTTAATGAAGGCAATGGAGTTATGCCAGGTACAAAACAGTGCAAAATTTGTCTCCTTGTCGTCATTATGGAGTGCTCCATCAAAAAGAGAAATTGCTCTCTAGTTTTGGCAAGAACACTGGGATGGTACTGCAATATTCCTTTTAAGAGTTCAATAACCTTCATAAAAGACTTTAATTAACAAAATTAATTTTAATTAACAAAAATACCACATAGGTAGCTATAGTGTGTCCTCAAAGGCAAGCTTAGCAGTCTGTTCAAATAATTTGCTGTAAACAGGTTGAGTAGATGCTTTCCTGTAACCGAAATTTATAGCATAGCTTGCCATAAAGAGCTCCTTTACAAAGAGAGACCAGCACCACAAGGGTGAGTTTCAGGAATCAAGAATCACAGAAATGTTCGCGTTGGAAAACAGCTCTGGAGTCTGGCAAGTCCAGCCACCCTGCTCAAAGCAGGGTCAACTTGATCAGGCTGCTCAGGGCCATGTCTAGTCGGATTTTGAATATCTTACTCTACCAAGCAGGTTGAGGCTTCAGGATAAGCTCAGTGACTCGTAGTCTAAATACTGTTTTGAAACTTTGAAATGTTGACGTGTCCTATAAAAGACTAGTTTCTGAAGGTTATAACCTACACTTCACATTTACATCTTAATTGAACTTCTACAGCATCAGTTACTGATGATCTTTAGGATAACTGAGCAGATCTTTTATCTTGAGTATAAAACACTAATTACATTTTTTTTGGAGGAGTGATTTCTAACTAAATGGACTGAGTCTGTATACAAAACATTCTGATGAAAATCTCTGTTCATGGATTTTTAGTAAGCTCTATTTGGAGAAATAAATCTAAGCTTTCTAAAAAAAACAGTCACAAATGTATACACAATTTATTCCTTTAAAACAGAAGAGCTTGACTTTTAACGTCACGAAAACGCTTTCTCTGTTGGAATCAAAAAAAGATTTAAAAAGAGCCCTAGTCTGCCCTTGTTGCATATATCTGTACACCACTCTGAACAATGGGAAAGGCTCACATCCTTCAAACAAATATTTACTTGGACTGAAGTGGCCCTGAAAGATAGCAAGTTCCTAGTTTCAGTTGGTTCTGATGAGCAGCGTCTGATATACAGAGAACGACTGGTAAGCCTCTGTGGATCAGTGCAGGTGCAAAACTGAAGTTACCATAAAAAGCTGGATGCATACCTTAACTTGAAATATGATTTTATTTGCAGAGATGCACCTATGATTTCTTTTTTTTTTTTTTTTAATAAAGACACAGATAAATCAAGACTGTGTAGTTTTGCCTTCACAGCACAGTGTATTATGTATGCTTTGGTTGTATGCATGGAACAAACAAATTGCATAACTAGAGCGTGCAAACCAGATCTGACGTGTGCCACACTGATCTGATTTCACATTGCATAAATGTCTGACAAGTATAATAAATAAACCAGACCTCATTAATTTCTTTTCTAAGTCTCCTAAAATCCAAGGACTTATTCCTGAGTGAGTTGTGTTATCTATCCAGAAAGAAACAAATACCGGGCAGAACTTCCCACTAGCCATTTGCAACATCCCAAATTGCAAACAGATGTATGAGATCAAATTAAGGAGCCTACGAAGCTTGTAGTTTGTGGCTTAAATAATCTTTGGAACGCTTTCAGAAAAATCTTCAAGCACCATGCACAGTTCCCAAAAATTCATCTGGCAGTATAAAAACATGAATTAACACCAAGAAGTTCTTTAAAAATACCTGGAAAGATTAAGTATTCAACCTTGAGAATATGACAAGTATCACCAAGAATCAGGGGCATTTAAAATTCTTCAACTAGAAATCCTGTGCTATCACTATACAGCATACACATATATCTGCATACAAAATTTGTACTTGACACTACCGTTTATTAGCAATATGCTTCACTATTCTGTCAACTTGAAGTTTTGGGGGGCATGGACTGACTCTCACTGTGTGCAGAAGCCTCCACAAAAACAGGGTCTTGACCACAGAAAGGTCATAGAAACATCTATCTGATGTTGCAATGTACACTAATTCAATCATAGCAATACAGGGTTTATATAGCTGACTCCATGCTCCTCATGAAGTTACCATTAAGTAGGATCACTTCTTCTGTCAGAACAATGAAATAAGATATAGAAATCTAATACCATCCTCCTAAAATTTGCTAGAGCACTAATACCATTTTATAATTCAAACGTGACACCACTCAATGTCTTGGCATTATTTATATTTTCCAGACTAGCAATCACGGGAAGACTTTCCAGTCCACTCAGAGAGAGTATCTACATCAGTCAGTGGAGAACATTTGGTTTAAAATGTCTTTTAGAACACTTCAGATGTGGTTGTCCAATACAATGGGTTTTTCTTCCTTGTCTATTTGCTGATGCTAGACATCACAGCACATTCCTTGTTTTCTCCCAGAATGGTTTCCTTCCAAATCACTAACAATCCTTGCAGTCTAGTAGTCAGAATTCCTAGGGCATTTCATTGGAAAAAGGTGTTCTGAGTGTTTTTTCCTCCTCCCTAAGAGCAGGTTAAATAATCCGGTGTATGTCAATTTTCAGTTCAGTATAGTTCTAGTTGTTGGCAGGTGGTTTTTTCCATGAAATATGTTCTTCATCTTCTTGAGGTGCTTTATCTAATTTGGCCAAAGTGTGTTTATTTCACCTCTCCAGACTTCACAATTCCAGCTTCTTCTTCTGCCCTAATAAATTTTATTTTTTAACATATTTTTCTATCACTGAGTGACAGGTAGGCTGAACACTCTTTCTTAAAGAAAAAATTTCAGCTGCAGGAGCTCTGGTATTTTGGGAATCCAGGAGCCAGATGGCCTCTTTTTCACTGATGTGTTTCTCTCTGTACTGAGGAAAAATATTTCCCTTTTCTTTTCCTCAGTCCTGAAAACGTCTTCTTCATCTACTGGCTGTTTTGCAATAAGGGTCTTCAGTAGTATTTTACTCTCAAACAAGCTCCTTTTAAGCTTTTTTTCATTTATAGGAACATTTGCCTGCTCCTTTTGCCTACAAGGGCATTTGGGTCTTCATGCTCCATTGGAATCAATCAGATTTACCTCATGGGAGTCAGTGGATCCATGCTACATTATACAGACTGAGGTGTTGGCCCCAGGTCTTGAATTTATGGTTACTTTGAGTAAAAGTCCTCTAAAATGATTCCCATAAAGCTTTCAGCACAGAAGAGATCTTCATTCCCCTCAGCCCCCATCCTTCCCCCCCCCTTTTTTTTTTGGATTAGATGTCATCCTCCCTGAGAACAGCAGCTCTAGTGAAATTTATGTCTTCTATCTCCTTAACCGCATTAATTGGCAGTAAGCAGTACTGGATGTGTAAAGCATTCTTTGGCTTAGCAAATCAGGACCCCCTAATTCTTCCCTCCCACAGACCCAGCATACCTCAAACTTTAACTCTTCCCATGGAGAAGGCTCACGTCCAGGGCTGGGAGAAGTGATGTAAACAGGAGGAGGTGAAAAGAACAACTCTGCAGTTCAAAGGCAAAATCCTGTATCTCTGCATGACTTTCTCCATCTTGCACATCCCTCATCTTTAACTACGATTTTCAAATGGAAAAGAAAAGGAGAAAAAAATGAGAGAGAAAAGTGTTCAAGAAAACAAAGTTGCCTCTGAGAAAAAATATTCTCAAAATTTTGTTGAAAATCCTGATCTCCTCCACTGTTACCTTCAACATTAATTTCCTGGATAAACTCCAGGAAGTGATGACTACAGAAACATTCTGAAAACCTACTTTTAAAAATTAGCACGGAAGCATAAAACAGGTCAGGTGGGAAGGGGCTTTACGAGGGCTCTAGTCCAATCTCCTGCTCAAAGGAGGGTCAGCTATGGGGTATGACTAGGTTGCTCAGGGCTTTATCCTGTCACATCCTGGAAGCTTTCAAGGCTGGAGACAACACAACCTTTCTGGGTAACCTTGCTTTGTTGCTGGGCTGTCCTTCTGGGGGAAGAGGTTTCCCTTATAGCCAGGCTGAACCTCTCGTGTTCCAATTTATGCCCATTGCCTCTTGTCCTCGCACTACTCACTGCTGTGAAGAGGTTCTGTGCTCTTCATAACCACCTCCTAGGCAGCACTGAGCTGCCATGAGGTGCCTCCAAAGCCTTCTAATTTTCAGGCAGAACAAGTCCCATTTTCTTAGCATTTCCTTACAGAAGTGCTCTAGCCCCAACTACCTTGGTGGCCCTCTTCTGAACTTGCTTCAGTTTACCAGCGTCTTGCCTGTTTGGTGGGCCCAAAATTGCACGCTGTCTGGATGAAGTCTCCTGCGCAAGAAGAGAAGAATGCTGCAGGCTCGTACCCAGCTTGCTGCCACTGAGCCCCCCAGGTGCTTGTCAGCAGAGCTGCTCCACTGCTATTGTCTTCTAAGTACTGCAGTTAGCAATTACCGCATTTGGAAAAATATAGCAGAGAACTTTTTTGTTTGTTTGTTTCACATAACTTAGCAATTTTTTATTTTCACTCCAGTATTTGCAATCCTACACTACCTTTAATGGTTTGGATAAACTGCAGGCCTAGTTGTGGTATCAGACCAGTTGGCATGACACCACTAACACAAAATGTCCTAAGATTTATGTCAATGTAAGTGGTATCAATGTCAAGGTCTAACCTTTTCCCAGCTAGGTGACTCAGGGTAGTTAGGGTAGATAGTTCCAATTGCTTTTTTGCAGGCATTTTGGCAGGACAGTACAACCGTTCATTTATGGTGAAACTAAAACGTTCTGATGAGATGTGGGGTCGGGTCCATGTGTGCTTCTTGGAGTAAAACGTTTGGAGCAATGCATTAGAATGCTTTTGATATGACGTGTGCAAATCAGAACAGATGACAGTTCTGATTTCTGAGCAGTCCTAGGGCACTTGCCTTGTTTTAGTTTCTCTGTTTCCATATTGCTATTGCAGTCAAACACAATTGTCACAATTAGCCCTGAATAGTAAAGCCATGTCAATGTCTTGCATAAATACAATGATCCCTACAGCAATATGTAAAACGTCTCTTTTCACATCTCACAGCTTCTGTGTTGACTTCTGCGGTATTGTAATTAAGTCTAATTGAGTAGACTTACGGAGTTACACTAATGGTTATGTATAAGTACATGTCCCCCATAGCTATTTGTTCAAGGCATTCTTCATATCATTTAACTTGCTTCAATTATGCATATTATAATTTGCCTACTGATGTTTTTGCATGGTAATTTTAAAAAAGTACATGTGACCTACAGGATTTTTAATATTATTAACTTAAGATCTGAAGAGATTTGACATATGACTTTGTTTCTTTCCACTACTTTTTAACTCAACTGGTATTAAAATTACTCCCTGCATTTAAAAACATCTTTCAAATGTACTTCAATTATAACACAGTTGATACAAGATAATGAGAAAATAGATTAAATAAACATTTTTCTACACTTCATATAACTTATTTAGAAAGTTTTGAAAATTAAAATCTTAGAACAGTCTTTATATGGAAGGAAATTCACTATTTTAGGCCACAATTAGAATAAAAAAAACATTAACATGTATTTCTTACCTTAGTCCCACAAACTATATTTTGAAGACAAGATATACCACATTGCCTAAGTCTTTGCTCTTCAGGAACTCTGCTTGTACAAGGTAAAATTGCTAGATTCAAGAAATGTTAAGCTGTTTAGTTAAAACTTGAAGAGCTTGCCTGAAGATATGCTTGTCTTCCTTTTTAATTCACTTTAAAAGGTACATTTTTCCCCACCAGAAAATTCAAACAGCATTCAGTCCCTACATGTAACTAAGTCCTGAAAATACAACAACCAACACCCAAAATCATGTGCACACTCCATAAATAAATTATCAATCTTCAGGTGTACCTCAGTGTTAGGAGTACTTCATTTCTTTGGGGTCTGGATTTGTCAAACCAGTGAAGGCAACTCAGATAAACACAAGTGAATAGCACCAGATTTTAACAAACCTATGGCATGTCTGGAAGCAAGTAGAATGCCTATCACTGACCAACAGCTGTAACTGAGGGCTACAGAGCCCCAAATCACAATTCAGCAGCTGATTGTCTGAAGAGTTTCCAGACAGGAAGAGACAGAAGATGGCCTACAGACTGCTAACAGAACAGCAGCAACATGGGGAAATGCCCAAAAGCAACAAAATGACAGAAGACTGTATCTGGGGTGAAAAACGCACAGAGAAGTGTGGCATATCTGAACTAACACCTGTGTGGAAGTTGAGTACCACAATAAACACTGCAGTTGACAGAGGTAAAGCAGGCCCGCACTCTGAGTACATCCATCCAGACCTCTTCCATCTGAGGATGCCCTTGCAAAAAAAAACTGCAAGACTTTTAAATTAAAAAAAAAAAAAAAAAAAAAAAAAAAAAAAAAAGATTTTGTCTGAAAAAAAAATGGATTTTTTCCATTAAAACGGAGAAAGCTCGAAGTAACTATAACAGACATGAAAATTAGAATTTATACAGACATCATGTGTGTCTTTGCTTTCACTCAACTCAGTACCTTCCTGAGGAGCAGCAATCTCTGTCACCAGACCTTTTCAGACATGGAAGAGTTCTGGACAGCTTCTCAGTGCCTCTCCTGGCCATCCTGCAATCTTTGTGCAAGAGATGAAGGCTCTGGCTCTCTGCTGCAACTCCCCTGCTGGCCTAACCTTGCTGTTCCTCAAGCTCATAAACTCATTCCCTCAAAGATGCTCAGTGGCTCTCCTTACCTCATCCTCTCCTCTGCCCCTGCAGATCTCACCTCACACCACCTTCTAGAGGAACACATAGGTAAAACAAGTAAAATCTGTCAAATAATTGTTTTTTGTTTGTTTGTTTTGTTTGTTTGCTTTTGATTAAAAGGTTGCTGCTGAGTTGAGTAATTTACCATACATGTATTCATCGTCAAGGAGCAAAAAATAACCTTCAGATTCCAGAGGGAGCAGGGAAAGGGCTCGTGGATTTCTGAAACCCACCCTTGCTCAACATGGCCTTGCTCTATCCGGGTCTATGCTATCCACAGCACTGAGGTGGAGACTAAGGAGACGTGAGGTTACAGACACAGATGTCCTGATGCTCTCTCAAAGAGAAGCCAAAGGCTCCTTAAAAACATTCAGCCTTAAATGCCTAGTACACACAGAGATGAGTAACCTACATCAGGGGAAGAATCTAAACTGAATTGAAATTAAGAAGCAGATGCATGAAGAAATTGAAACAAGCTGGTATTAAAAATGAAATAAAAAGCAGTAGAGGAAAGGAAAAAAGAAAAGACTGCTAGTAAGAAAAAGGAGAAAACATAAACCTAGCACTTTCCAAATCACCACTTAAATACCAGTAGTCTATCAAGTACACACCTGTTCTCCCCACACCCCTGCTGAGCACATGAAAAAAACAATTTGAAGAAATGGTAGCAAATGTGAAAATTGCAGGCCTATTCATCACAGCTACTGGAAGGGAGCAAAACAAACCAATAAGCCTTTATTTCTGAACAAGCACGTGACGACTGCATGTAGCACGCACACACAACCCCCCATCTTCCGCTACTTGTGGCTGTGTACCGAGCTTCATTCAAGCAATAAAAGCAGGAGTGTTTAAGTGATGCGGTGGTGCAAGAGGACCTACATTTACTATTCTCATTTTTATGGGTTCTTTTTATTATGTAAATATTATCCACATCAGATGCCTGAGCATATGGAAGGCAATGAGAGCAGAAACTATTATTGGGTCAGACCCTCCCAAATCACCTAACAAAACTGCTCCTCTCTGCTCTCTGCCTAAGACACAAGTGCAAGCCAGACAACAGGAGGATAGATAGATAGATGTTCCATTTGTCAACTATTGATAGAATGGCAAGACTTAATTTTTATTTCTCTAACAACATGATACGGGTTTCTCCTCTAGGGAGTCAATTTTCAGGAGATGCCAGATGTGTTGGCTTCATTACTGGACAATTATTACAGGCCAAATGTTAATGCTGAATCTTTTAAAATATATTTAGGGCAGGATCCCAAGCAAGCAGCAAGCAGCAAGTAGTAGTGGTTTCTAAGAGGTCATAGAGTGCAAATCACACACAAAAGAATGTTCAAAACAGCAAAGTCACTGGTATAAAATCCAGATAGCCTGGTGCAAAAGCTCAAAATAAAGCAAAAGGACATTGACAGCAATGCTTTTAGCTTGAGACTTTCACACTTGCACCACTAGGCTGTACCTTCCTGGACAAGAAAACTTGGTCCTCAAGACAAAGAACAAATCTGCAGACCAAAATGCTTAAAAATGGAAGCACAAATGAACCATATGAAAATTAATTGTGAGTGTTGTTCTTCTGGGTATTCATGTTGCAGGATTTAGATTTCACTGATAAACAGCTATGTTCTCCAAATGTACAAAGGAATAACAGGTTTTGTTATCTCACAGAACTCTGAAGTACTTCTTACAGAAAGAATGATGAAGAAACATCACTCTGCTAAACTTATTTGACAAATACTTGAGTGCACAACTCTGGATGACAGTTATGTAACTTCCCAAGGTTTATGTATGGCCAACGGTTTTCAAAGGATGCAAATCAGCAAGCTTCTCAGATTAATTCAATCCCATGTGTCAATCATCTACAAAATGATTTTATGCCTTGAGGGGAACAAACACTAAAAAACTTCCACCCCTGGTGTGTTCTACTTCGTTTTGTTTTGTTTACTGCCTTTGCTATTGGTGCCTTACAGATGTTATTGTTCATTTTGGTATTTTTAAATCACTCTTTTTAAAAGCTGGCATGTGACTGCCCTGCAGTGAATAAGAGTAAGAAGCTGTCAGTTTGATAGGACTGCTTAGAGATTGCTCTTTCTCTGTGCTGTCATTGTATCGGAGATGCACAGAGCGACAAGAAAGCTACAGAAAAACACTCCTTAGCTATGGAACAACTCCCTCCATGCCACTGTTACTATTGTTTTGTGTTGTGTTACTGGGAAGCTCCATTGTATTAGATGTTGTGCAAACCTGGAACAAAAGTTTGTCCCTGCTACTGAGTCCACACAGCATCCGTCATGAAATTAGCTTCACATCAAGGATCCTGGAAATGCACAGGAAATCAGAGAATCATAGAATATCTGAGTTACAAGGAGCACCAAGTCCAACTCCTGAGCCCCTAAAGGACCACCAAAAAAAAAAAAAAAAAAAAAAAGTTTAATATACTGTAGACACTACCATGGGAATTGACCTCAGGAGGTCATCTCAGATATCTTTCTGCCAAAAGGTAGGATCAGCTCCACCTGTAGCAATTCCTGATGATCACTGGCTCCAAGACACTAGCAGCAACTCTGTAGCATTCCCAAAATCCCATGATCTATTCCAGCATTTAACTACCCCAACAGTTACTGAGTTTTCCTGTCTTCTAAGCACAGAACTCACCTGCTAAGCCTATTATTTTTTATCCCAACAGTAGTAGAGATGAAGTGGATTCACTTCCTCTTTGCAAGTGATCTCACAGGCAGCTGAAAAATAATTTCATGTCTGCCCTCCAATTTTTTCTTCTCTAGCTAAAGCCCATTCCACAACTTTAAACTATGACCTGTGGTTCATGTTTTTGATACCTTTAATCATTCTTGCTCCAGTCTTCTAGGATCTCTCCAAACGAGTCCACAGCTTTGTTAGGATACATGCCCACAGCTGGACATGGTACTCCAAGGCCTTGGCAGTGTGAAGTAAAGCAGATGGACGCCTTATCTTGGTTTTGGGAAGCTTGCCTTTCTCTTGACAACATGACATCGTTGACTCGCATTCAGTTTGTGAGCTATTACCATCTCCAGATTGTTGCAGTAATGATTAATTGTGCAATCCATTATTCCTACATACTGAACCTTGCTTGCATGTATCCTATTATACTGCATCCCCTCTTTTTCACCTTTTCTGCAAGTTCTCATTTTTTCTTATTACTGTTTCCAATCTTCCCATATGCTTCCTACTTCCAAGCCACACACTTGTGTAGGCAGTGATGAAGTTCATCCCTTTAGTGTTAGCCTTCAAATCCTTCCTAAAAAGGTCTTTAATTCACATTTATCAGAACAAGTCTAGTTTCTATAACAGCCATCACAGCACAGCCGGCAGGGCTCCATCCCTGCTTTCCCCAGCAGGCTTTGCTAATGGTACCTTTTCTGGAGCAGCAGCAGGGGCATTACTGAAGTTATCCTATCAAACGTAATGGGAATGCTGCAGACAGTGATTTATAATGACTAACACTGTTGAGAAGAAATTTACGATACAAATTGGGGTAGAGACTTCAATGTCTTTAACGCAATAGCTTACAGTTCTGAAGAGAGATCTGAAGGGTGAGGTCTCAACAGAAACACATTAAAAAATCAGCACCTTGTCTTTGGCAGGGAAGTGAGTGATAAACACGACTGACTAGAGAATTTATAATTGCAACAGGCACAAAAAGGTCCTCCAGACTGGGCTCTCTTGTTATTCAATTATTATATGGACTTCAGTATCTTTCTAAATGGATCTTTTTACTATGAGAAACCAGTTTAAATACCAGAAATACTAGCACATTTACTGCTGCTCTTTACGGTATAATAGTCACTTTGTGACTTAGGAAAATGAGTCTTACAGGAGTTCTACTGAGCTGGGAAGTTGAAAAGGTCAAGTTGCATTACTGTGAACTTATCCCTTTTATGTTTTGCTGTTCAAACACTGTGTTTCAGTAAGGACCTAGTCCTGTGTAAAAAACACAAAGCTAAGAACACTAGATCATTCCTTTAGGATTAATTAATTTGACAGAAACCAATGAATGTATTTTAGAAATAGCTGCAGGCAAATGTTAATAGGAGATTAATCTTTCATGCCTTTGAGAACTTCTTAGACAAAATGAAGATACATTCAACTTCCCCCTGAGTTCCAAATGTGAACAAGATCTCCTAGTTTACATACTAACTTTTGTGATAAGTGAGACATCTATCAAAATGGATACAACTTTTGCCCAGAGCAACAAGATAATACCTCATTGTTAAGCCATTTAACACCAGCAGCAAGAATTTTAGTAACAAAGCTTATAATAATTGCCTCTTCAGGTGGGACATGAAGAGAACTGTCAGACTTGCTTCTCAGTCTTCTGTTTTGTCTCCTCTGAAGCTCATAAGAAAACTCTTTTGCAAGAAAAACAGACTATTTTTGATTCCTTTACGGCAATGAGACAGTCCCGCTCTCATTAAATTCAGTAACGAAATACTTCATTTCAGTGGCTGGAGAAAGAGGCCACTTCTTAGAACGCTGACAAATCATGCAGGGGGTGAAAAGCAGCAGTGGTAACTGGTAACCTCAGCTCTGATAGCCCTGGTCTCTGACAACTTGTTGCTTCTCACCTGCTGAGGTGTCAGGTACCCATCAGACCCCGTGGGACACTGCCCAGCCCAGGCAAGGGCTCCTCCTGCACTGCTCCCACCAGTTGGCCACCTACCGGGAGGGCCCAGGCCTCGTCCTCTCTCCATTTAATTCAAGAGCAGACTTGTGTACGTGCACACTGTCTTTTCCAATCAAGAAAGAGTTCCCTAACTTGCAAAGAATAGTTAAGGTGTAAAATACACATGGTTTGTAAACTACGCATGCTGTGAAACGCATTTAATGCACAAAGAGTTCCTCTTTTTGCAGCACTGGGACACTGAAATCTCCTGCTACCAGTTCTTGTACCATAACTTTAACAATAATGCCTTGGTATTTCATGAAATACCTGCAACTTCAGTGCGTGTCACTCAGTGACAGAGTGTAAAGATGGTGACAAAGTTGTCAAGCAAAATGGCTGGCTTTGCATTATGACTGCCTTTTACATGTGTGCATGTGAGATTACCAACACCATACGTTTTGAACAACAGCATTGCACCCTAAGGCTTGGCAAACATACTTCTCATTACTCTCATCTCTTTACAAGGTTCGTCCCACTGCAGAAAAATAAACATTTGTATTCACTCTCTCTCCAGAAATAAAATCACACAAACATCAAGATGATGCAGGTGTTTAAGATGCTGACATATCATGTCAAAGAAGGTTAAAAAGATTTATCCATCAGAAGTAATAAACAACTTCCTTGATTAGCACAGGCCTATAAACGCAACTCACATGTTACTGATTTTCAGTAGTTTCTGTTCTGTGATTAATTGTTTACATGGTGTTCAGTGCTACGCACTAGATAACACATTATTCTTAGTGTTACAACAATATGCTCTGGTGACATCTTTTAGCTGTCTACACTTATTGCAAGCGGACTTGGCAAACATTTCTTGAATGTTTATAATGTTTGCTTGCTCCTGAGTACAATGTTAAAAATTCAGTTGGTAGAGATTTTAAAGCCCATTTTTGTAGCACACTCACTAGTCCTCTTGCATTGCTCTCCATTATTAATTTCAGATTAATTTTGCCCTCTGGCTGTATGCAGTTAATGGAACTCCCTGTACAAATACCTGAAGCAAAATGCTGTATTTACAGCAGTTTACAGGCAAATTTATCTACACTGGCAAAAATCAGAACATTATTAAAATCTATGCATTAGTCAGTAAAATACTGAAGCATCTTACCAAAAAAAGTCCAATATGCATATTGTATTTCTGTGATACAGCTCCAGGCTCAGTGAGCCTTTTGTTTTGTTTGTTTTTTATCTACAGCAGGATTGCCTTGTCCATCTGAAGCACCGTAACAAACCATGTACTTTTCTGCTGTTTTCTAAATATTTTTCCAGGGTCCAATATCCAAGTACAATAAAAGTAATGCCACATTCAAAGCAAAACTGTGTGTCTGTATTGACCTTTCTTATGCCTCATGGTTCTTTTCCCTTACCTTACTCTGAGTGCTTTTCATCAGAGAGTGGAGGAGAAGCAGGCTGTCTGTGCAGCTATTTACACATTTAGTGGACAGACCACTGACTCACAAACCTGCTTTAGATAAAAGGTGATCATCCTTTCCTTCACATCACAATAAGGCAGCCCAAGAAACTGTCTTGTTGTCATTTATGCTGTAATAACAGTGAATACACAGGGAATGACCGTTAAAGATTGGGGTCTATATGAGTACCTGGTGTAAGCAGAAAGGAGATATACTTTTATAAATTACAGTCGAGGAATGGGCTTCTGGCTCTTTTTCATAAAGACTGACTATTTTTTTCAGGTTATCTATTTGACAGGAAAAGAGTATCTGCCATCTCCTAACCTGTTTCTTAGATCAATCAGGTACTCACATGTAATGGCAAAGAAGGAGAAGAGCCAAACAGGCATGCCTGAGGGCTCTTAGTAATGGTTTATGCTAAAAAGAGACACAAAGGAGGAAAAAAAAAAAAAGCCAAGAGAGAAGTTATCCAGGAGTCATTCTCCACACAAACAGGCCCAAGTCTTCAATGTGATAGCAGAATACTAGAGAAGTAAAGATATCAAACAGTGTTGGGTAACTGGAAAAAAGGCAGAGGACTGAAAATGTCAATAGCGACACAACATTTCTGGCTTCAGAGGCATATAAAACAACAGAATGGTAATCATGGGGTCTATGTGGTCCTTCTGAAATGAAGAGCAAAACAACTCAGGTAAGGCTGAATTCCAAAAAAAAAAAAAAAAAAAAAACATAGACGGGATCTGTGAGTCACTATAGTGAAAGGGAAATGGTAAATCTCTGATATGCCTTGTCTTTCCTCTGTCCTCCACATTAAGTATTCACTGAGCCCAGTTAGCCTCAGAATATCCTTGTGTATCTCCCAGGGACCCTCTTTCGAATGAGGAAGTATTTCTACAAAACGAAAACATCTCAGTTACTATCTTACCATAAAGAATGTGGATGAAAGGCTAAAACTGAGTTGAAAAAACAAATGTCACTTCATGAGAGTAGAATTGCTAGGCAAAGAGAAACAAAAACAGTGATGGGGACAATTCATCTTTGGGGAAGGCACTGAAAATTCCATTGGTTGCAAAACACATGAGATAATTTCCCAAATTCTCTCTCTCAATGAATGAGCAAAGTAGTTGCTCTATTTCTTCCTGACATTATAATTCAGGTAATAAATAATATGCTAACTTTCCCAATTTCTTAACATAAATAATATGAGAAAGATTCAACAATTAGAAAGCTCATTTATAGAAATCAACAGATATAGTTCCTGCTCTGTTTTCTGTTCAGGACAAGGAGTTCTCCAGCTCACATGAAGCTTACATTCACAAAGTCAGGGGCTAGCAGAGAAAACATGTAGGTCCTGTTCATACAGATCACAAGTTCTGAACTCTAACCTGTTGTCCTCAGCTAGGTAAATTAAATAAGAATTGTGTTACCTATAGAATCTACCAATTCTCTTCAAAGGTCTGATGTCCACATCATTTCTGAATTTCTGCTGCCACTTCCTGGGTATAATATGAAAACTAGAGAAGAACAGCTTGAAGAACAGAAGCACGAAGCATGTGCTAAGCATTTATATTTATGCAATATTTCAAGAATTTGTTTCCCATCTTAAACCAGGATTAGCATTCAGGGCAAAGAAAGTGAGATGGACCTGGAAATCTCACCAGCTTTTTCTCTTGCTTTCTAACTGGCTAGAAGACTCTGTTAGGGAGTCTGAGACCACAGCCATATGGCCAGTAATGACAGTCTGTTCAGTGTCATCCCGTACATTATTCCGAAACATGCAGGTTTTCATAACAAATTATTATCTGAACATTGTCAGTTAAATAATATACATGCTACATAAGCGAGAGAAAAATCAGCATCTTTTATATTTTTTTTTCCTCCCCTTTGGAATATTACATGGTTCAATACATAAATATAACTTCACGGTTACTATTCTTTTCTGACAGTGAAATATGAAAGGATGTATTTTCCTCCATGCGGATGCAGATTTCAAGGGCAGTGAATTTCATGCTTTTCATTGCCAGAAAATTGTTGTGATCTGAATACATTTTTAAAAAATTACCATGCTAGCAAGTGATTAAGAAAGAAAACATCATGTATTGGCAGCAAGCAAATGAGAAGCAAATAATAAAGATGGTTAGAAAAGCAGCTCAAAGAATTCTAATCCCTTTCTAAATTAAATCATTAAAAAAAAAAAAAAAAAAAAAAAAGTAAATGCCTAGAACAAAAAATAGTGACATGTAGCTTGTCCTGGCCTTTCTCCCCAACCCACAACATAATTCAATTTACTGCCTTGAAGTTACTCCTGACTTACCGAGGTGCAAACAAGATCAGAATGAGTCTCTGAGCATCTGCCTCAGGGTGAACTCTCAGCCGCTGAAATATTAAGAACAGAAGTTGCTGCAATCCTGTACGTCCTCTGCAGCACGGTGCTGACTAAAGCAATCATGAACCCATCATAACTTACGAGATCGGACGGCTTATGGTTGTTTTGTGTTGTCACAGCTTTAGCAAGGAACCACAACGTATACTGGTCAGTGTATCTCTAAGTACAACATAAAAAGATACACACTAAAATCATACCAGTAGCAACCCAGGGCTTAAGTTAGAGCAAGAAATTTACTTGCAGTTTACACAATGAAATCTTCTAGGCTACAGTCATTCTTAGGCCACCTGCAAGCCACCTGACAAGCTCTCATGATGAGCAGAACCTGAGTTACAACAAACCTCTCCTACCAGAGGCTGTACCACTGCCCCAGGTCTTCTTGAGGACCTGGGAGACACTGGGAGCTGCAGTAATTAATTTAAGACCCTGGGCTGCATTACTTGGATTGCACCCAACTTATTAAGGAAAGTGGTTGTTCTCCCTTTTTGAGACCTGGGAGACCACACCTGCAGTATTCCACTCAGTTTACGCACCCAAGTACAAGAAAGACACTGACCAAGAGGAAAAAGTCCACTGAAAAGCCATAAAGATGGTCAGGAGGGATGAGACACAGAATGCGCAAGAAGTACCTGAGCAAATTGGGCTTAGTCAGCCTGAAGAGCAGTCTAAGGAGGCATCTAATTCCTTTACCCAACTACCAAACGGGAGTTTCTAGAGGACAGTAACGGACTCTGTGAGGTACCCTGCCAAAGGATGAGAGAAAGTGAGAAGTTGTGACAAGTGAATTTACAATAAGCTGTAAAGAACAAAGTTGTTCACCAAGAGCGTAGCCAAATACTGAAACAGTTTCCCAGGAAATCTCTGGGACCTTCACCTCTGGATGGAAGCCCCAAGCAACCTTAATGACTTTGAAATGGACTTCATTTTGAAGTTGGCTCTGCTTTGACTGGATGGTTGGACTAGATGATGTCACTGCCAATCCAGATTATTCTGTGACTTCAACATCTGCTGTCCTTGGCAGCTCACTGTCACCTCAGACTGACTGTACATGCTTGGATGCTGTTAATGTCTTTTAACATTTCATCATCATGATCCAATTCTACCTTTTCTTACAAAAAGGGCAGCAGCTACAACCACATCTCACTGGCTCCTCTTCCTTCGCTTTTTCTCACTGATCTCACAGCCACTGTTATACCCCTCCTTGGTAGCACAATCTCTAGAGGTTACATGTATATCTGTGTGGAACAGGGAAGGTTTGGGACCAAAAAGCTGAAACCATGCTGACAAACAAATGTTCTCTGAGTCACAAACACTTCCTTGCTGCCATCCTTGCTTCCTGGTAGAATATAAAAGAGTCAATCGAAGATATATTTCTTCTAAACAATTTTTACAAGAAACAGTTTCAATGGGACAAAGCATGTACTTCTTAAAGACAACTTTTTATAAACATCAGTGGCAATTTTTTAGAGGGTTGTAATTTGTTTTTTTTTCTAAGATTTTTTATTTATTTATTTATTTATTTATTTTTTGCACAGATTTCTACAATATGTACTGAATGTAAAAGATAGTGCCAATGACCAAGTGAGATGTGATCAGCAGGGCTGGAGATGCAGATGAGATTCTCTGCCCCATCAGACTGCACTGCAGAGCAAAGCTCAGCCTCAAGAGCTGAGGCATTGGCCTGGCTGCCAGCTGGTAAAATTTACACTGGAGTCCAGTTTTGAACAGAACTAGATGACAGCTATTTTCATTTACATACTTGTCTACCTGGGGGTTTGTATGCACACACACATTGGGAGTGCGTGTGTACACCCTCCCATGTGTGCGACTGTGAAGGACACATGCAGACAGGCTTGTTGCACAGCCAGCAATTTCTTTCTGCTTCAAAATTATACCTCTCAGCAACACCATCACTCAGTATGTATCCAGACTGGAATGTTAATAACCACGGAGTTTGGTCTAGTTTATAATCAGTGTAGCACAATCAAATTTATCATGATTGCAAAAATGAGATGGGCCCTTATAGAGGTGATTTCCCTTGAATCTGAATCTGTAACTACAAAACTTGTCCTACCTTGTTGTGTTATCATTTTTCCAAAACAATTATTCTAGACATGTTGTCAAAATAACAGTCAATCAGCATCTCTACTCCCTCTCACAATTTCCAGAACTAATGCATTTTCTTATGCTTGTTTTAGCAATGAAGAAAAGCAACAATAGCAACAATACTTCCTACAGCCCATTAGGAAGGGAAGCACTTTTTAACTCGTTGGTCACCAAATTCCATCTGAATCCAGAACGTGAATTGCTAGGTGAACTACTTGCCTAACCTTGAGACTTATCAGTCTGTGTGTGACACAAACCAGTATGCAAAGCATGCATGATACAGGTCCACCAGATTACTCCTGAGACATCCATGAAGAGAGGGAGCCTTTTGTCCTGTGTGTGCTGCACAGTTATCACCGGCATTTGCATGAGGAGAAAATCCAGGAGGGCGTTTGTCTGGGGAAGACACAGCTGAGCTGTTTGGAAAGGATTCACCTGGGCTTCATTGCTGCAGTGTCCCTGAATCGGAACAACTTGGCAGCCATAAATACGCAGCAATAATGTGACACTTTTGAGAAGCCCATTAACCTACTGCAAGGCTGAGAATTAAGCATGACCATAACTAAGTTGAGGACAAGAGGTGTAGAAAACCTTTAACAGCCAGAAATTCATTTACTGACACCTATGTTTTAGGGTGGCTGGCCAAAGCTGTTACGGCATGACACTGCTTCTCCCCTTGGAGAGCTGTGGCAGTTTGGAGCTGGTGGGCAGGTACAGCACTGGGGCACGGCAGTCACACAAGCAGAGAGGGGAGGCAAGGCCCGTTCCCCTCAGACGGGCTGGGGGACACTGCATGAGAAGATTCCAGTGGAGTTTGCATCTCCAATTTGCCTATTTTCTCTTTCATATAGATTTGATTTTTGTCCTGTACAAGGCACAACAGCAGAAAAATATCACACCTGGTTTTCTTGCTCGTTAACATCCCCAAGACAAGACACCAACTGGGTATTCCTGGCTAAAGGGCTCAAGCCTTACAGGGAAACCTCCTCAGAGGCTGTCCCGGGATCAGACTTACACAGCTTGCTCACAGGCCTCCCGCACTGACAGAAACCCTGCCAAGTATATATAAAATTTCAATCACACATTGAAAAACACACCCAACTCAGGAAATATATTTCCATCTAGAAATATTGTGCCTTTTTTTAGTCACAAGGGCAACAAAAATAATCGAGGGGGAAATACCCTTTAATTTCCAATTGATTTGCACTTGGCATTCAACTATTTGTTTCCTATTGATTGAATACTTACCTAAAGATAGATTTGCTTAAGCACCTGCTTAACAGCTTTCCTAATTCCAGAAATATAGGATGTTTGTGAACACATTGCACAGCACTAGTTCTCCTGTTCGTTTTTTTTACTGGTAGGAACTGGAATTTCCATTCTGCAAGAGACTTCTCATTATGAAATATATTTTTGATACTAGCAATAAAAACACACAATTTTGAGCAGAATGAAAATATGTTAACAATCTTTGTCACTATACAGGGAGACAAGGGAAAGGAGCCAGAAAGCACATCAGATTAGGATTTGCCTAGTTATATTTGAAGGCTGCAGGTAGCTTAAAATACCCCTAGGACACTGGAAAGCACAGAGCTGCTAGTGGAGGTCCCAGACAGCCTGTGTACCTTCCAGGCTGCTGCATGGCAAGAACCTATTGGGCAAACCTGCTTCTTAACAGTGCCGAACCTAGTGTCAACAGGATTCACACAATGCAATATAGGCAAATCACTGTTTTCCAACTGGAAAGGAAAATTTCCGACCAGGGCTTCTTAACTGCTTGGAATTGTTAGCACCCCATGGAGGCTGTTGCATTTGGAGCTCACAGAATATCACTGCGAAACTTGAATCATTTGCAGCATTATTTATATATATATATATTTTGGAAACAAGTCTCTCTCTCTCTCTTTTTTTTTTTTTTTTTTTTTTTTATTAGCACAGAAGTTCTGAGAACCCAGTTTCATTATTTCACATTCAAATGTTCCCAGGCCAGATGTGTGTAAGGGGCAGAATGAGCTGCTGTAAACTTGACTTTTTAAATGACTTTTTACTCAATTTTCTTCCCAGTATTCACAGCAATGAGCTTATTTAAATGGAGTAGCTTATTAAACTGCCTAGGACAGAAATAACATTAAGATGATATAAAGGTGAAATGTAAAATGATAATCCACCCTAAGAAAGCTACTGTGAGTCATTTAAACAAGGCAATGTTTTACTTTTTTAATTAATTCAAAAAATATTCCTTTTACAGCACTAAGTTTTCACCGCAAGTAAAAACTATGGCACACTGACACAGGACTGTGGTTAATAATTAAAGCTAGGGCTAAAATCTGCAGTCCCCACTGAGGTGAAACACACAGTTTTTACACCCACCAGGCAATGTCTCCCTGTAGAAACAAGCATACTGTGATTTGGGCTGAAACTGATTTTGTTCTGCTTTTTTCTTCTCTTTCCTTTTTTTTTTTTTTTTTAATGTAACTCCACACTGTAAAACAGCAAGTGAGAAAGACTTCAATAATCAGGAGGATCCCAGGATTAAAAGAAAGTATTTCAAAACAATAATAATGGGAATAAATTGCAACTGATGAAAAATACTTTAATAGGCTTATTTCCCCCACCTATAGAACAGACTTCTATTTTCTCCTCAAATTTGAGTGATAACTTCATTACACTTTCAAAATGAAAGCTAGTTGTCATTTTCACTTTTTTAGTAACAAATATTAATTTTGGCACCAGAGAGTCGTGGGCTCAGAAAAGGCTGTCTCACGGAACATGTCTTTTTTAAAACACCTCATTCATTTTCACCTTCTACAGCTGCAATGGAAACCTAAATTCCCAGTTTTACTTTCCACTGACAAGAACAAGTACCTTCCTGGAAAGTGAACTTGTCACAGAATGTATTTTAAAATGGTAAAGCAAGAAAGATCTAGGTTGTTCCTCCAAGGATTTGGCTACAACACAAGTCAGGAGTTAACTCAGATCTCTTTGGCTCCAATGCAGTGGAGCCCAAGAAATGAATAATAGAGATCCAACTGAGGAATTTCCCTTTTCTCCAGTGGACCAGCAAGACTCAAAGTTATTCTTATGCTGACTTTAAAACCTGCATTAAAAGCAGGATGTGAAAACAATGGGTGAAAGGTACTGTGACACCTAGTCATAGTTACTTGACTGAAAGGTAGAAAAAAGAAAGTGGGTGAGCGCTCTCCCTGTAACAAGAAAGCTTATTCTATGAAATGCAAGTGTCTAAGTACTGTTCCACCCACTGAGCAGGAGATGAAAATGGCTAGGAGGGGTAACTTCTGCATTAAGTTTTACTGTTACAACTTTTGTCTTACTACATATAAATAAAACCTTTAGGCATATTTATTCTTCCCCAGCTCTGTACTCTAAATACCCAAATGGACCATTTCTCTCAATTTTTAGCAGCCAAATCTGCTACACATCATTATTTCTAGATTGCACGTATGAGCTACATCCTCCATTTCAGTTGCAAGGCTTGGGCTGAAGGAATGGTGGCAATAAAATGACCGCTACTTTAATATGAATGACACTAGCTGATAGGTATCATTCACTGGCCTTTCATTTGTCAATAGATATCCTGCCCTTCCTCACTCAGCAATGTGCTCTGGCAAGTGTATGACTGATACATCTCACACAGAACCACTCTGAGCTTTGCTACAAGTAAAAAAACATTGTCCAGCAAGTTGCCTGCTAATTCCAGATACTACTTATCACACTTAAAAGAGGAAAACAAACATGGCTGTTAAAACAAAGGTCATTTTACCATCAGTTCCTGCTTCTTCATTGCTTTCAATCATTTCATCCCTTAGAGTTCACTCTTGAAGCATTCTGGCCTCAGTACAGCAAAAGACTTACCTGTGGATATGTAATTCATTACACATTAAATGCCGTTATTCTCTCACCCAGAGATACATCTTCCTCGTGTACATTTTTATTTTCATAGTTATTTCCTCAATAGATGATTAACAGGCCATTGGAAATAAAAGTTCAAATGTATCTGCAGTCAGGTGTAGACAGTAACTAGGAGTTCTGCTTTGAAAACCAGTGGGATTTTAGATAGCCTTTAAGGGCAGTTTTCCCTTCTGTCTATCTCACATATCCCAAAATAAATTAACCTTACATGGGACCATAAACACTCACATATAAAACTCACTGTACAATTACCTTAAAGGAGGCTATAACGAGGTGGGAATCAGTCTTTTTCCAAGCACCAAGTGATAAAATAAGAGGAAATGGCCTTAAGTTGCACCAGGGGAAGCTTACATTGGATATTAGGAAAAAATTCTTCACTGAAAGGTTTGTGAAGTACTGGAACAGGCTGCCCAGGAAGTAGCTGAGTCACCATCCCTGGAGGTCTTCAAGAAATGTGTAGATGTAGAGCTTAGTGACGTGATTTAACTGTAGACTCGGCAGTGCTAGGTTAAAGGTTGGACCGGATGATCTTTTCCAACCTAAATGATTCTATGATTCTATATATAGAGCTAAAAGAAGAACCTGAGGAAACTTCTAAAATATAGCCCAGAAATTCCTCATGTATTAAAAAAAATCCTAAAATAGCTTTCTGATGTATAAAAGAAATTGATTGTTAGAAAGTAAAGTATTACAAAAAACTGCTACTTGGCATCATTCCAAAGTAAATTTTAAATCCACTATACGTTTTCATACTACTAATGTACATTCATACTTATCACTATTTCCAGACTTACAGATGAAGTCCACATAGCTAAGAAATGAAAGAAAGAAAAATCTTGTAATAGGTTTTTCAAAATTTAGTTTGAAATTATCTCAGAATTCACAAGGACAGTAGTCCTCATGTCACAAAGTCTTCAAACAAGGACAACTAATGGAAACGAAATGTCCTGAACCTCACAATACTTTATCGGCTATTTTAAAAAATAGCCTGAAGAGCAGCACCTCTCTCAAACAATTATTTTTTTTTTAATCAGTCAACATTAAGGAAAATACCTGGAGGGTTTGTTTCTTTTTCCCTCTGACGTTTCAGAATGGTGCTAGTGAGTTTATCTACAAAATTCAAGCTCTGCATGGAAATACAGACCAGATCCTACAAGCACCTTGCTCAGGAGGAACAGCTGGCTCATCCTTCCCATGATACCTGCTCAGCCTTGCAAGCAAGAGTTGTGCTCCCTCAGAGTTGCTGTGCATACCAGGTGTACAAAACATCAAAACCCAAACAAAGATGGTCACCATCAGGCATCTGTCAAAAGCTTTAGATTAAGAAATAATGCCACTAGTTACCCCTAGGGAAAAGTGGGACTTCCCACACTAGTCTTCTACTAACCTAAAGCAGAATATACTCATCCGATTTAAAGCAATCTCCCCACATGGATCAATTTGTACAAGCAAATAGCTCGAATTCATCACCTGAAGAATTCCACACCAGGAGGAAGCTCTGCCTTGTGGTCTATTCATCCCCAACACAAAACATCTGTTCCCCTACAGCAGAGCTCTATAGATTTAGAATATGCAAGACGGCAAACACGGTAACAGTGAAAGTCAGCAGTGTATTTGGACCAAAATGGAGTATTTCATCTTGCTGGAACTTTCTCTTACAAACACACGTGCCATGAAAGCAACTCGGCACAATAAATTTCATTTAAAAGAGTGAGCCCAACTAACTATGAATGCACAATGTCTGAGGGTCATAACTACAGTAATAATAAGCATCAGGCAATATTTTCCAGGACTATGCCCTAATTTTGACTTTTTGGCTAAACTGTTTCTTCACCATCTGTTTTAAAATGATCCTCACAGGTGACTGGCTTATTAATAGACACCTTTTGCATTTTGCACTTTCTATTAGAATTTAAAAGATGTTCAATTAATTACTTTTTTCTTTTTGTAAGTAGGTGATAGTAGCTCCTCCCAGGAAGAGGCTGATAAGCTTCATTAGTCATTTTGCAACAGTCTCATAACAAAGTCAAAGTAGGCTATAGCTTATGTTTAGCATCAATATTAGCCTAACATGCAAGAGAAATTTTAAACATCCTTGTAACTTGTGATGCACTGAGATATAGGTACACAAACTGGCAGATCTTGGATAGCTCTTTTGTTTATAACAACCTGCTAAAAAGTCCATGAAGTGATGGGGACATGCAGTCAAACAAACCCAATTTGTCACTCCTCGTGCAAGAAGCTGGGGTTTTGAGCACTAATTAGCTATGGCAGGGAGTACCTTAGACTCAGCATGCACAAGGTACTTACAGCCAAGAGATGACAGGTAAAGAAACCTTTACAATTGGAAGGAAAGTATCTCTAATCTGGCTACCCCAACTGGCTAACTATGCAAGCTTTTCGCTTGCAGAGAAAGGCAAGCGAAACACAGACACTGTGTGGGAAACAGACCCCAGAGGGGAAAGCTATAGGGCAGATGTGCTCTGGCCAGCTGTCTATTCCCTGAATTGCACCTAGGAGGATACGCAGCTTTCTCTGCACATGATTTACTGTTGCTTGAAAAATGAAGTAACAAAACAGACAACCACAAAGATAGGAAGAAAAAAAATCACCTAAATGTGTGAAAAGTAACACTGCCAAGACTTCACTGTATGAGCAGCTGTACAAATACAGAATTGAATGACAGACCTTGTACCCCAAAGAGCTTGCTAAAGCTCTGAGGCATTACAAATAGCCATTAATAATTTGTCCAGTATGTGGTGCACACTTAGACGGAGGATGTGCAAGACAGAGTGGTGATAAGAAGGCTCTCGTGAGGTTCGATACAGAACACTTGGATCTGATGCTCTGAACACTGTATTCCCCACATGGCCATGTGTATGTTGTGTTACCAACACCGCTCTTTTTTTTGCACTATAATGTCTAAACAATGCTGGGGGAATTTCTTTGACTTTAGAGCTTTTCTCACACAATCTGCAAGAACGGAAGGTAGAGAAAGAAGGGCAAGAGGTGAGGGGTACAGGGAAGAATCAAGAGGAAGGAGAATTGCAAATCCTTTCTGATCAGTCAGAATTCAGAAATAGCCAAGTGTTTCTAAAGGTTCAAAATGACATGCTTGTCAGACCACCAGCAAGTGTTATTCTAGATGGGGTTGTAGTTGGCAATTGCACTGCCACGGGAAATTCCAGCCCAGATGCTGTAAATCCTGATCAACGTCCTCCAAGGTTACAAGGGCCATGCTTTCCTTCTCTGGAGGAAAAGAAGAAAAGCACGACACAAAGCAAAACAAACAAACAAACAAAAACCATACCCATTTTCCTCCTCCTTTTTCCATACTGAAAACCATACTGCATTTTCCTCCAGTAAACCTTTGGGAAAAGAATAGGAAAAACAGCGGCCAACTTATATGCACTACGCAAGCAAAAGAAGAAATCCAAACCAATCCTATGAAACATTTCATTCACAACACTCAGCAACAGCTGCTAAAAAGTATCTCCCACCACAGCTTTACTAGAGTCGGGGGCAGGCAGCTCTGAGAAGCACTCAGGTCGTCTCTCACCAGAGAAAAATAAATAACGATTCTGTGTGGCACTGATAGCCTCTAATACACTAATTACAGAAAATAGTAAAGTATGTCCTGGAATTCAGAAGATGAAAGAAATATATTCTCTTATCTCTGTCATGTGACAGGACAGCATTCCCTCCACCCCCTTCTCCCCCATATTTTTCAGCATTTTGTTTAGTCTGTTTTAAATTTCCAAAGTCTGGTACTTCCCCAGCTTTCAAACAATTTCCTCAGAATGTTTCATTGGCTAAGATTGCCTGACGATGTTCAGATTAAATGTACGCTTTTCTCCATCTCAGTCACTCTGTGCTATATTTCATGGGAAGAAAAAAAAAAAAAAAAAAAAAAGAAAAACAGTTCTTTCAGTCATGTGCCCCTGACAAAAGGAACAGTTGCAGTGGTGTAGAGGACGTATTATGATATCCTGGAAAGCCATGGCATTGTGTGGCAAGTACCCACCTGTTGAGAGGGAGCCACTTTTCCACAGAGGGTGCAGTTTCCTGGAGGAATCTCTCACTCCTCCGTAGCCATACTATGACAGGTTTTTGTGGCAACTCTCCATGCCATCAGTTTCACTTCGCTCCCATTGCCTCCCATGGGCTAGGTGCAGAAAAAGCTGGCCTTGCTGGAGCCTCCACAGTCAGGCTGTTTCTTGGCACTAAGAGCCACCTCGGATATACACAGCCTCTCTCACAAAGCCTCAAATGTTTTCTTCACATGAAAGGTCAGTAACTAGACAAAGTCAATATGTAAGAATCCTGCTGAATTAGTATTGAATTTCTCTGCTGTATTTCTGGTTGAAATTCAAGTCAAGAGAGGAGCGCTGATCCACACTTTTCTTACCATTCAGCTAAATTGCTGTAATGCATTTCACTGCTAAACCTGCTGAACCCTCAGGTGTGGTTGCATTTTAAGACTCCAGAAATTCACACATCAATGAGAATGTTTGCAGTGACCTGCTGCTGTTCTCCGTAGGAGTGAGGAAGTCTCTCATATTCCTCACAGCCTTTTGAAACCCATGACTATTTATTCATTACTTTAGTGCACAAGCCTCTTTAGCTTTTAACCTCTTGCCAACTACACAATTATTTTGCACATTAAACAGTCAGCAGCTAGGCACTGTTTACTCATTTCATACACCGCTCCTGTGGTTTCACTTAGCCAGATGAACTGCTTTCCTAGCTCCCAACCAAGGATGCAGGAAAGGGCTCTACTGATGAAGGATTTAGGACAGTCCTAAATCCTTCCAAAGCAGGATGCACCAACTCAGTGGCAGATAGAACCAGAACAGGCTGCAGAAAGCCATGAGCTAGCGCAACGGGAGCCAGGAAGCTCATGCAGCTGAGCGCAGCAGCACAAACACAACTCTACAACACAGAAGCCCTTCTGGCTCCCCATTTCTCCAGCTGCAGTAGGGAAGGATAAAAGATGGGGAGTTCAGGGGGTGAGCTTTGGTCAGTGTGAAGCCAAAGGATGCTGCAGCATCAGTGATCACTGTCTTGTGGTTAAAGCGGTGACCCCTGCACCAGCTGCCCTTCTGCACAGCATTTCTCTGCTCAGGGTCTTTGTCAGTCACATCCAAACAGCTTCTGGAGTTCCAGGTTAGCAAAGCAGCCTAACTAGTTTCTCCTATATCCCGTGAATGAAATGAGGATGATTCACAAAATGCACATTTGCCTGGAGTTCAAAGTAGGAGTTAGAGACACCTCTATTATTTGCTAGATGGAAAGCCATGTATTATCTTAATATGCCTGACACATGGTTCACTTCTGACCCGCAAGGTACACGGATATTGCATACAATAACAGAAAAAAACAAAGCAGATGCATGTCATGATGGCTTGATGCTGCCTCTTGCCTAAAGCAATTTGATATAATTAGCCATCTCACAAGTAAAACCTTTTGATTTCATTCTTTCATCCATTTAAAATAAAAACTGTACACTAGCATGGAGAGCTTGTCATTTTAATACACTTTGATGTTTGCGAGCTTTGAAATATCATGTTCAAATTTGTATGTAAATTTGTGTTTCCAATTACATACTCATTAGTTCTTCTGGAACTTCATCTTAATATTCGCAAAATGTTTATAGCTTCCTCTGTTGTTTTCCTGAATTGCTTTAGAATGACACCCAATGTATAAAAAACAAATGAAGAAATCCATTAACACTCAGTAACTTTCTTAAACATCACATTTAATTTCTAAGGATGTTAATTTGTCACTTCAAAAAGTTCAATTATCTATGCACACACCATCTGATAGCATATTAAAAATCATAAGCAAATGGTTTTGCATCTATAGCATTTTCAGCCTCCAGAAATGCCCACCTCCATTGCCTCCTCACTTGAAATGCCGATAGCATTTTTCGCTGTCTTTAATGAATGTTTTGGTATACATGAAATACTAGCTCACATACTTTGATGGAGTGAAATCGGTATTACTGCCTAGACTTCAATGGAACAAAGCAAATTTACAGCAATGATGAATACCGATAATTTTTGTTTAGTTATCCACCACCATTAAAAACATGAACAACATTTTAAACTCAAGAGTGAAGTAAAAGCCTTGCTGTTAAAACAAATACACTAATCCCCACTGCCAGAAAAATCAACTTTTGGGTGAAACTTAGAGCTCACTGGTAAGTAATACACTAAATACACAGAATGAGAGGAGAGAAGGGCTGGGAGAGAGCACGAGGTCATCTGGGACCTGGCGCCACCCCACGTGGGAGACATATGGGCAGAAGGGAAACGCACCCTGGCAGATGCTGGTCTCACCTGTTCCTGCAGACCTCCCTTCCTAGAGACTACAATTTCCCCAGGCTGTCACTATCAGATTTCTTCTACTGCTACTTTATAAACATTATTTCTCTACATGATGTGTCAGAGCCCCACAGTACTAACTGAAACAAAGGAAATCCCAAACTGATAATGCAGCAGCGTCCCATTTAAAAGGATGCAATTTGGAAGACAATCGCTGGGAATATTATGACCAATTAAGACAAATTTACTGTTACTGTACGTCAAAAAGAAACCCTGCAATACGTGCACAAGGGGCAGGGCTTCCCCTGTTCCTGCATTCGAAGTGGATACAGCTCCACTGGACCCCAATAAATGACAGCTTGCTCAACCTATCATCCTCTCCCTCCACTTCAGCTAAAACTTGCAGTCAACAGAACAGCAAAGAAATTACCAAGATAGAGGCTAACACCATCAAAATGAAACCACGTCAGCTTTTGTACCTATTACGTGCTTCTGATGTCAGCAAAGAACATTATAAGCAAGCATTACATCTGCTCATACATGTCACTATTCATCCTAGCAGGCCTGAAAACATAACAAGCTTCTTAGCACTAATAAATCTACAACAATATGTTAAGGGTTTTTTAATGACTTTAAATTAACGCTGATCTTCTTAATTAAACTTTTTTAATTAAGGAGTAAATCTGTGCATGAAACAGATCAATTTATTCTAGCATGCCACCAGCATACAAGATAGATATTACAGAAACTCTAGCAATGCAGATCTGCATCTTGCTCCTACAGAGCCAGTTCTCTTCCTACAGGCAGACAACAGTAATTGCAGTTCAGAGAGTGGCAGTTAAGTCAGATAAAATTTGTAGCACTATCTCAAGGTCTGACATTTGAAATGTGCAAGGCTCAGCAGAAATCTAAGAGTTAATTTTGAGAATTTTTGAAAATTAGGTCTTGGACATTTCTCTCTTTCTCTGAAAGCAGTATCTTAAAGTAATTATCTAGAAGAGCAGAAACACAGCGAGAGTCCACAGGAATACCCTGTGAAATCATAAACAAAAATATTTATCAGCAATAACTTAAAAATAAAACAAATTCAAAACAAATTGTTCCTCTTCAGCTTTTTCAGCATTTTGGGTACGGTGAAAACAACTATATGCAGGAATTACCAGTGATTTCAACATGAAGTGGAAGGAACAGAAATGCTTTTGACATTATTTTAAAGTACTCCCAAAACCCATAATTTCAGAAATGAGTATTTGTGCGTAATGAAGTAAGAGATCTTATTTTACTGCCTTTCTTTCCAACTGGCAAAAAGAATGAAGTTGCAGTGACTCCAGCTGCACGTGATACCCATTAATTAGACACGGGCTCCATGGAGGTACCTGCCTTCAGGGTCATTTGCCATCTGCTTCCATCAAAGAGAAACAAAACAGCACCATGAACTCCAACCAGGCTGAGGCCAGGCCAGTGGGACCAGACATCCTCACCATCAGGTGCCACTCCACAGTCTTGCTGCAGAGTTGGATGCCCTCTGGCACGTCTGCAACACACCTGGAGCAGGAGCAAAAAGCCCCTAAAACAGATGAGCAAAGTTCCCTGGGCCTGAAAACTGTAGGGTTGTTTCTTTCTCCTCTGTAGTATTTTAGGGCTGGGAGATGAGGCCAGCTTCTTAGTGCTTCTCCCTAGAGTTAGCTCTCAGAGGAGTAGTTTGTGTAGACCAACAGTAGAAACATGCTCTGAATTCATTGTAAATGTAGACAAATGCCTGCACAGCACAAACATTGTTGGAGGTGATTACAAGATACTCACTTCTCCTGGTCTAGATGAGAGACTAACAGATGGTGTTGTGGTGCAGTTTCTGGGTTCTCTCATTTGTTTTAGGGAGAATCTCTCACTAACTAAAGCTCATTCTTGAAAGGGGAGATCTCAATAACTTGTCATATAAGCTACACATGGGAGTGATTTTGATATAGCAATAATGTCTGTGTGACCCTTCCCCCATAATTATAAAGTGTTTTTTATTCTTAAAGACATGCTTTTTACCAATTATAGTCTGCTCCCCTTACCTGAAATAGATGCTAAAAGATCACAGATTTCAGTTCATATTGCAACTTTCTTTAAAACTGGACTTGGAAGGGTAGTTCACCTACCTTCACAGTTCACAACGACACACCGATGCAGCATTTGTGATGGGGATGGCAGGTCAGAAATAACTGGCATCTCTCAGACCAGAAAGAAACAGAGGAAATAAATGACCATTTCGGAGCAGCAGCCGATGCGGATTACAATTGTGACTGTGCTGGCAGGGCACAGACGCTTCCCTGCAACAGGTTTGAATTCACAGAATGCAGGTTTGTCTGAGTTTCTTAGCTTGACAATACTTGTTAGCATTTTAGTTATTCTGTTAAATAAAAGCAAAAAAAGTTCATACCTCCCTTATTGATTAATGGAGGAAAAGTCCAAAGGGTTATTCATACAGTATTAACTTGCATATACATGGCTTAGACGAGCATACATACTGACCGTGCAGCGTAGCTATTTCTTTTCTGCTGAAAAGAAATTGGTCAGCAGAGTTAAGCGAGCATCCAGCCGCATAAGCATTCCCAGGGAGCAGAGTCTTACTCCGAATTCTCTGCCACACCTTTTAATCCTGAACACAGCCAGGGCATCTGAGAAAGGAGCCCCAGTCTAAGACAGGGGGCTGCTCAGAACCCAGACCTGAGTGACATTCCCCAGCCAAGCACACTCTCATTGCTCTCTAATGTTCTTGTTCTCACTCATGCATAGGTCTTCTATCATCATAACCTTCTGGAAGACTGATTTACCTGTCCTGCTGGAAGTTGCTTACTTGTCAGGATCTTGGCAGATAATCTGCCACTAACCTTGTCTGAGAAGTTACTGTGACATTCACACACAGTGACAAGCAGCACGCACACACTCATTAAAAGAAAAAAAAAAAAAAAAAAAAGAGGTAGATCCTACATTCTTCCTGCTGCAGGTGTTAGTGATACACTTATGAAACTGAGCAAAACAGTTCCAATAAAGGAATAATGCTGTCAAACCTTCAGCAAAACCTCAACCCCAAGGTCAAAAATACTCTGATAATTGTCTAACAAGATTTATGATGTTCCTCCTCCTATGTGCCCTTAACTGGTCCATACGGACTCGACTTCTCCCCACAGTCAGCAAGCTCTTCCAGTTGAATTTTACACTCCTCTGGGCATGCTGTGGGATTCCTTCTGCTCTTGCTATTGGAGGAATGCCATGATGAAGTAACGAGTGAGTGAATCCTACAGCAGTGGGAGGTTACTAGAACCATTTCCCTACACTTGATTGGTCTTTTCTCTCAGTTCCATTTAGAGCATTTCTCTTTCTTTTTAGACTACCTGCCAGATTGCAGTCTCTTCTGGATCTTGACAAACATTCAGAACCAATCCTGCCTTTGGTAGCACTGATTTATGAAGCCCTTATTGGGATAGACTTAATCTATCACAGGAATTGTTTTTTCCTCTCAGAAGTCAGTATAGCAGATGTGATAAAGCACCTGTATAATAGGCTTTCTGCACTGCTGCTGCCCGAGGATGTGGTTTACCACACTATTCGTGAATTATGGCTTCATTCGGAGCTTAAGTAAGCCTGGGTAGGGTGAATGAATTACAAAAGTGAATCGTGGAGATGACAAACACATGGAACACAGTGGCTCAAGCTTTCGCTGAAAGAAATGAATTGTTTTTTTGACAGCAGAAGGCAGAAGATGCTGCTTGTGTTAAGACTGTCGAAAGCAAATAATCTAGTATAATAAAACATCGGAGGTGGAAAAAGACTGTATCGCAATTATTTTCCCCTTCCTACCTGCTCAGGTATGACTAGGAATATTTTTTTCTCTTTGTCCAGCTGCATTTCCTCGTTTAGTCTCTAAGCCACCTTGCCCATTAGAAGCTTACCAAAACTTGCTTGCATGAAAATCCAGGTGCAAAATTTGATCCTACACTGGATTTTGGATTGTTTGCCCAAAGACAAAATGTGTGCCACTTCTATTTAAATATTCCAAGACTGAACAGCACATAATTATTTTCTTTCAGGATTGAACCAAATACACAGATTTAACATCAACACGTGGTGTATGTATTGACTTCATCAGTTTACCTTCAATCCACGCTCTTCGCATGCAGAGTGCTCATTTCAGGAAGATGTGTGTCTTTACCTCATGTAGAGAGGGAGAGAAAAAGGGGGAGTTAATTTTTTGCTAGTTCATCAGACAAATTAACTTGAAATACTCCATCAAGGAGTGACCAACTTGTAGATTTAGAGCGCTGTTCCTAATACTGGAGGTGCAGTGCAATCTTTCAGCCATAATATATTAAGTATCATAATTTGCTGCTCATTTTTTCAGTTATACCATTTATAAATAAGATGCCATTTATGACATATTAATTTGTAAATCTTTCCCCAAAGATTTTTTTTTTCCTAAATATGCAAAACATACACTTGAGAGCTGCTTTTCTCCTTATCAAGGCGATTACTGTGGAGTTCTGGGTTCTCCTGTAGTTAAGGCAGGATTACTGTGTGTTGGAGAGCTTTCAGTCAGCCACAAAGAACTGAAAAGTAAAGATCTAACCATTTGAAATGTATCTAAATGAGGAATGTGAAACAAAGCGCAGCCAACTTCAACTGAAATGTCACATCACATAATGAATTTACACTCTGTAGGGCGAGAGGGAAGTTTTGCATTTATTATCTTTCTCCTACACCCTTGGCCTTGTGTCAATTCAGGCAATAGTGACAACGTGGTTCATTAAAAAGGCAGTATAGACGTCAACTGCTTTCTACACAGCTTCTAAAACCCTTCATTCATTCGATTTAATGCTCATGGAATGAGACCCAGTAGTTTGGGGGAAAAAATACAGCCTGAAAGACACCTTTTGCAATTCTATACAATTCACTGAGCATCCGTATCTGTAATGATTACACTAAAAACTCAAAAGACTCCCCAGAAGATTTCCTATTTATTACAGCTCTCTCATTAAGATTATATAAAATGATACACAATTGTGTAATCTTTTCCGTATGGCGTGAAACGCATGAAAATGTGATTAACAACAATAAAGGAACAATATTTTTGGTGTGTTTTAGAGAAACAACCAAAATGAGGTGGATTTGGTAGCTAAAAGCCTGGGGCAAAGTCAGATCCGTTAACAGTTTCAGTTCATTTGTTTGGAAGGAACATAATTGGCTTGAATAAGATTCAAATATATCTGATCTTTTCCCCATTTAAAAAAATAAAAGATGAGCTTAATTGGTGACTTTCATATGATTCCATGGCTTATCAGACTCAATGGATAACAGGATTTTTTAAAAGCTTAAAACCTCAGCTTAGCTTAGCTAATTGGTTTTTCAAATACATACATTATTTTTTAAGAAGCTGCTGCTAATACAACTGCTTTTAGAATAACTTTTCCAAAGTACCCAAAGTGAGTGTATCGACATGACACCACTGATGCTGGACCATTTTCTGGTTTTATTTTAGAAGATCCTAACCTTTATTCAACGTGCTATTAAGTTCCACTGTGGCTCAGTGTTCTGGCACGGTTGAGCAGAGAGGATGCACAGCAATGATATATGTCCCAGCTGGTTCTTTCCTCACACAGGGCTCTGTTTACCTCCACTGATGGATCTTGAAATCAATACAGGACTTCTCCATCAAGATGGAAGATAAAGCACATGAAAACCTGCCAGGCTGTACAGGTGTGTGCTAGGATGCATAGCTTTATCAAAAGACTTATAGTGTGCCAGCAAGGGAAGAGGATAAGCAAGTAACACACAAAAAAGAACATTTTCTTTTTATTTTAACCTGTTTGTGCAAGGACCATGGGAAATGCCCATTATACCTCTCAAGCAGAATCTCTTTCTTTCATTTGGTTATGATATTTTTTACTCAGAGGGTTCAAAGGAACTTGTTGTATCTGCACCAGTTGACTGAAAATCCACAGAAAGGAAAGCAATGCCTTTGAAAGTAAAATAAATAAAGAAATCAATCAAACCTTTGAAGTTTTTCCTCTGCCCAAGTATTCAAAGCCCTTGGCAGTGGAGAGGAGGATTTCCTGGTAGGAAGCTCTGTGCATCCTGGTAATACACAGGATGTTAGACTAGATGAAAACCTGACCTTTGAGATGAAGGAATTTATTTCTGTGGGGAAACAAAGTGAATCCTAGTTTAGCCAAAGGCAAAGGCATTTGTAATCAGTTAGGCCTGACTGAGCTAAGAGGGAAATACAAAGCCCAGAGCTTAGATGAAGGAAAGCCCTTGGGTCCTTTTAGCACTCTTCTCTGCATGCTAGCTTTGTATGAATAATTAAATAATACATCTGAGGATGTCATTTGATAACAGCTATGTCATTTGTCAACAGATATGTCGTTTGACTGGACACAGCTTCTAAAGTAAAATCTCTCACAAGAGACCACAATGCAAACTGACTTATGAAGAAAAAAAACATCAGTAAGCTTCCTACCTGAGAATCACATAATTACCAACGATATTTGGAAGTCTGTGGGAGCAAGATGACCCTCCTTGAGAAGGTATTTTGGGAAGGCCTGAAGAGAGATGTTGTGCCTAAACCTGCTGCCATTAGAATACATGGAAGTTTTCCTTTAAATATTGTTTAAATCTGGTCTGGAAAGCAAAGTAAATGTGTCGAACAACTTCAAGTATGTTTGATCGGGTTTCATAGTTCACCTTCCTAATCCACAGAAACAAATTAATATCCTAGATGGGTAAGTTATTCTATACATAATTATACCTCTGCATGTAAAAGCTACATGAGCTTATGGACAAAGAACTATGAAGCATTTTTGACTATCCATCACATGACTGCTCGGGCATTTCACTGTTCACAAAAACGAGGAATGTACTCTGTTGAGTACACTGATGTACTCAACAGAAAGGTGGCCAGCCATCCTCCTCAAATCACCTTCTTCATTTACACATCTCCATCACTGTGATATTTATCAGGGGTTGATCATAATCATCTAAAACTAGCTGAATTATCGTCCATGAATAACAACAACAATTTGCAAGTCTGTGACTTCACTTCCTAACACCCCTCCTACCCCCAACTTTCCAAAGTATCTGTGTTTCTTCCTACCTGTTCTTTTGTGTTCTGGAAGTTCTCATAAGATTTGAAAGCATTTAACAAAAAAGGTTTCAAGGAAACAAGTAGATTTATTTTCTGTAAGGGACTTCTGAAGCATCTTATTTCTTACATGATCAAGCACTGTGTTTACAGATTCTCCACATTCTTTGCTCTGTTTTGCTTGAGATTCTTGGGTTGCATTGTTCTCATGATCCTCCTTGCAAAGACTTGGATAAAAACATCAAAAGCACACAGTGATCCTACATCCAACTGTTCCATTCAAATACCTTACCCTTAAAGGCTCACTCCTTTGTATCTGCTAATATTTATCCTTTCTATGCAGCTGTAGATTTAAGGTAGTTGTTTTGGGATGTTTTGTCTGTTTGTTTTTTTAACTCCTTCTGTCTTTTTTCCTATTGATTTTACTCATTCACAAAGATTTTTTAAAGTTCTCAACAACTATTGTCAACTGAAAGCTTATGCTCACAGCATGCTTCTTGACATATTTTATCTAGTCCTGTCTCATTATATGAAATAGCCATTTTATCTGCCAGAAATGTCTTGATGCCACTGTAAAATAAATAATAATCTCAGACCATATCCTTTACTCTTTTTATAAGCATACAGACTTCAGTTAAATATAAATGGATGCATTCAGTTTTTTTAAAACCTTCCAAACAGCCCAATTTTTCTTTGAAGTGTTTAGAAATGCAGCCTGGAATATGTCTAAGGACATATTTACAGTCATTCAGAAATGGAAAATCCACTTCTTTTGTTCCTCATTTCCACAAGGAAATAATCACATACTTTAGCTGCAGAAAAATGATTGAGCCCTCATTCCAGCAGCCTCTGCATTAAGCAGTGCCCACTCTTCAGTAGACCTCCCTAAGTAATTATGTGGAAATGGCCTTTATTATTTGCCTAGATTGATCCTGACTTTGCATTTATGGTTAGGTTTGTATCATACCTTATCAACGTTTCCATCTGCATCTTTAATGCTCTCTACCTTTAAATATTTTCTACAGCTTTTGTTCTCTTCTGGATTAGGTATTTTTCCTCTACTTAAGTGCTGTACATAATTTTCACAAATTATGTATCTATCTGAAGATTAATTTTCTTCAAAGTCAGCCTGTTTTTTGTGGGTTTTGTTTTTTTTTGTGTGTGTGTGTGTGTTTTTAATAGATAATTTATTTTTCTATATTCTAGTCAATATTAACCTGGCCAAGAGAATCAAATCCATGGTTTTACAACTGCATAAAGTGTTACTATTATAAAAGAGGAAAATTAAGTTTTGTGTGTCTTCTTGGTGCATTTCACATTACATTTAATAAACATGAGTTATGGGCACAGAATTTTAGAGAGTGCTACCATGGTCTGAGCTGCTACTGAAAGCCAGCCTCATCAAACTCATCAGCAGACCAATAAATACAAAGACCAATTCCGATTTGATTGATTGTTTGCACTGAGACTACCTCACCTGTTCTAAGGTACATCAAATGAAGATACCTATTTGGTAATTCACTCTCAATACACATCACTGTAATTTCTCAGGCCAAAGCCCTTAAGAAAGACCTTTAAAAATGCTTCAGTTCATCTTCTAAGTGGTCTATCAGAATTTAGATAGTCCAGTCATATGGTGTAAGGCTCAGCATGGATCTTTTTTCAGGATCCAGAATCTAGGCTTCAAAACAAACAAATAAACCCTGAAACAATACGGCATAGGAACACTTGGAAGAGACATAACTAGGACAAAAATAAATAGGCATTGACGCCTCCTGAAGCTATTTCTTTCTAAAATTCTCAGGAATAATATTCCCACCCACAGAATCCCCAAACCAGAGTGATTAATGCGTTCCCATCCACACATAACTTCTATCTGAATGCTTAAAATACCTTTTCTTGCCTCAGAAGGAACCTAGAATCACAGCAGGAAAAACTGAGTTCAGACACACAGACAGCTACTTGGTTAATCAAAGAGAAAAGCACATCCCTGATGCAACCAAAGCACCATATGGTAGTGTCTGCAAGACCCCATTCCTCGTATTTTCTAGCCCTGCTTAAGAGTGAGCATGAACTGCATCACAGCGCAGGGAAGTGCAGCACAACTAGCAAGCATGGCCAAGGTAGGGGGAAATGCCTCCTGTTTCACATGACTTTGAGAGAAATCTTCTGTTACAAGTCTTCAATAAGAGAAGTTACAGGCCCAGAGTTCAGAACCTAAGAAAGGACTGGAACTGACAATTACTATATGTCACAGATGACAGTACTGTCCTATCATAAATCATTTTAGACATGTTACCACAGTCAAAAAGGAATGAAATCTAGAGTGTTGTGGCTTCTTGTGCTGATTTCCTGCTGTGTTTGTTCTCCTACTGATTTGAACAATGGGTTAAACTGCAAGTAGTCTTCCAGTGTCAGAGAGATTTTACACTGCAAAGGGGTGAGAATGATGAGCGATGTAAACGTGCAAAAAAAAAGATAGTACAGCAGAATGACAACAAAGCTACATTTGTGGTATGAACACAGGAATAGAATATTTTACTAGATTGGGCTTCTCTTGGTTGGTATTTTTCATGAGTTACTTCAGAGGCTGTTTTCAGAACTTACTTACCCTAGTCAAGCTGTTATCACAGATGTGAACATCCTCACTTCATTGCTCTCTCCATGATAGAACAAGCGTTAAACTTTCACGAGTTTAGGTTTATGATAATGTACAGAAGACAAAATTCCAATGCAGGTAGATGTTATGACTGCAAGCCATTAATGTTTTACAGATCTCTCAGCAGTGAATACTTAACAGCGGTGACTGTCAGACCTTACAGTTTTGTGGAAACAATCAGTACCTGTACACTGCTATCATATGCTCATATGAAAATATTTCTCACAGAAGTTTCTGGAAATAGTTTTCATTAGCAAACATAGTACTCCTCAAATATAGGAAGTAAGTTCAACTGCAAACAATTCCTGCAGCATAACTTTGAAAGCTAAGGGTAAAAATAAATAAAAAATAAAGAACTAGACATCTTCTAAATACCAATGATTCAGGCTCCTTCAGTAGAAAGCCTGAAAACAAAGCTGTCCCATTTTAACTGAAATGATTAGTCTGGGGTTTACATGCAGACAGGTCTGATTTCCAAATGTACTAACATGTTACCTGTGACACAACACTAGAGGAGTACAAAGAATGCACCACACCTCTGGAGCCTGTGCAGGTCACCTTGGGAGCCCCCACTGATGAACATGCTGCCAAGAACAACTGGAGTATCATTAACAGAAAAAGCCAGAAAAGAGGTCCCTTTCCCAAGAAAGAGAACATCTTGATTTTCAAACAAAGTATCTGCATCATGTTTCCTTTCCATTAACTCTTCGGTGTTCTCAATGTATAGATTTGTTTGCAAATTTTCTTTGTCAGAAAAAAAAAAGCTTTTTTTAAATTATTTTCTAAAAATACTGAAGTCAATCTAATCTAAAGAGTTCTATGCATCAGTATATTAAGAATAAAATGCTTTTGATAGGAACTGTTAATATTTCTGATTTGCTAGATTTTTGAAATAGACTCTACAGTCTGGTTTTTTACTCAGCTTGGGGAACGCTTCCACATCTGACAGTCCTAAAACATTACAGAATTAAGACTTAAGAATCTTCCCATTTGATTATCCCTACCAAAATATACTAATAAAAAATATACTGTTCTGATCTGGCCTGAAATCTACCACCTGCAAATGCCCAGGTGGTGTTTGCATCTGAGTGAAGCACAGCACATGCAATTCATTGCAAGATGAAAGCTTATGTTAACATTACAAACTACAAGTTCTTGTCTAGACTGGCACATCAAGAGATCATTTACTACTAAAGCTGAAGAAATCCACAGACACAGCCTCAGTACTCTGTACTTTAAGAGAATTTGAGCTCAAATACTGGAAACAGTTCTCCAAGCTGAATACTTAATCTATTTTCTCTCTCTTTTTTTTTCACTTCTATTTTTGCACATTTCCAGAAAAAAAACAGCAAGAAGCAGCATCAGTTCAGTCATATTTCATTTAAAAAGTCCGATTTAGCTGTTAGATAGAGCAATGTGCTCCAAGTTCAATTTCTTCTGCTGCTTACCTATTTACATGTATCAACAAAACTGTTTCTCATCTATATTTATAGAGCAACAGAAAATAATGGTGTAGCTCTTTCAGTGAGTAAACTAAATAATAGCAGGGGTATAAATACAGATCACTGATGAATTAGAGACTGGGTGAACCTCTTTATTCTAATTGAATATTCACTTGGTGATTCATATTGCTTTGTTCCAAGGAAAACCCCATGGTGGGAGAACAATAGACAAGGAGATCATGTAAACACAGAGATTGCTCTTGGCAGGCATTTCTCCCCACTGTCCTCTCTCTGGGGTGGAGATGAAACAGTTGTGGATTTTAGATGCTTTAGAAATTTGCACTTTGAAAAGTCTTCCTAACAGCTAATATAAATCATGTTTGCTCCCACTTAAGGATATCAGTTCTTGCTTTACCCACCTAAGATAAGGAGACCAAATTCTCGTTCATTTTTCTGCAGTCCTGGTGTGTCCTCTATTCCTCATGCCCTTTCTCTCTCAAGCCTCTAGTTTTTCCTTCCTTTGGCCTACCTAACTATAGGCTAAATAACCCCCCAATCCAGCTGTGTTGTCTTCGCATATTATTATGCATTTATTATTAAAATAGTCCTTTAAGAATTGGCACATTTTACTAAGTGGCAATAACTGATGTGAAAACTTATAGTCACAAGGTTTGTACTGATCTCAATTGTACAGTTCTGTTGAAGCTACAGGGCTTGGCAGATTTAACCACAGGCTTCAAGGGAAGCAGAGTTTGTCTGAATATTTATGAATCTCTTTGGTTCAGACCTATTGGGTGCTCTATTTAAAACACTTATCTCCAGGTCTGTACTCTGCTAGCATCTGCATTAAAACAGAAAATGACAAACAGCTCATCACACACAGGGATGTGCTGCGACATCTTCTCTTCTGAATCATTTCCAGTTAATCTAAGTGCACATCATGGTAAGTCCTTACATTCTTGAATAAATTTTGGCAGGCATGTTGTTTGAGATCATCTTGAATTCAAAGCTAAACAACAGGAGGAAGAAAAACTGTGCATGTTCGTTACTTGTGAGCATCTTCCTGTCCTAAAATCAGTTTTATCACATCCTAAACAGAAGAAAGCATACCCACGAATGCTGCTAGCTTCTACCAATACCTTTGATTATGCAGTTTTATATTTTGCTTTACCATTCTATCCCTCAGATTGGTCTTGAGAAATGGTACTATCACGTTGTAGTTATGCTGCCTGCTGCTGTGAGAACCAGTTGTATGGTAAATAGGACATTAATCCCTTCTGTCTGTCATTTCTTCTGGGTAGGAAAACAAAGCATCTGTGTGAAAAAGTTACCTCTAGATTTAAACCTCAAATGGGATCACTGTTTCGTAACAACACTTTTCCACCACGTAACAGCAACAAAGCTTCAGGAGAGCTTTGATTAAGCCTGGGGTAGTACGTAGGGGATAGCCTGAGCCTTATCATCCCTCTCCACCAGAGCAGGGCTGTTGAGGAGCAGCCCTAGGCTGCTGCTTTAGGGCCTGAGCAGGAAGCTGTGCTAGTCCACTGGCTCAAGTGCTTAAGGTCTCCTTATTAGACCTCTTCAGCCATGTAGGTTTCACCATGTGCCAAAGACCCAGGAGGATACAGAAATGGCTTGTAGTTACCTTCACCATGCCATCCCTATCCTTCCTCTCTCAGACTGTGAGTCTAGGCTGATTTATGCACACCAAATAATTGCTGGGCTTTAGATATACAAATAAAATCATTAGATTTCAATTGGAGTAATACATCCCTTCCCAGCCTCAAGGAATACACAGTTATGCACCCATAAATATCTCTGTGTTGCTAGGAAGATACAGGACTGGATACACTCTCTCAAAGCAAGACCTGTTTGCAGGATGTAATCCCCACTCTGTCTGGGGGAGGAATAAGGCAGTGGCTGAACACTGTGTTCTGGGCTCTGTCATCAGGCCATTTTGTAATAGCTGATACCTCTGCTGTGGGGGATTTCCTCTTTATGTCTTATAAGCAAATAAAATTTCTTCTTTTTGTCATTAGAGCAAAAAGATCTAAAAATAAACTTGTTTCAAAAAGCTATTTTCATGAGAGCCATCTTATTCTTATACTCAGAATTGTATTCTCTTTCTCAAATACTAAATGCCAAGACCTCTGGAAATTAAAATTAAACCATCAGGCTTAATTAACGCTACACAACTGCACTTAACGTACACACACACAAATACAAAACGTAACTTCATTCATGCTCCTTTACTCATTTAAATACACAGTGCAAGTTAAAAAAAAATAAATAAAAAGCAGGGCTTCTTTAGGGAACTAATCAATGCTGATGCATAATCTTTTCTCTAGCTGAGATAACCGGTTCTTCCATTTCCTCCCCTATTGCGGATACCTACTCACACAGTTTGCTTTCATCTCAGACCTTTTGAACAAAAGCCTCAACTCAGATGGCTTTTCCAACTTTCCAGGCAGTTCTATCTACTACTGAAAATCCAGAATTTAAGATTGCTTATCAAATTGTTATCCGAATTCCCCAAACAACTTTCTCTTTTCTCTCAGAGTCTTTCCTTTTTCTATTTTTTCTATCATAGAATTGTATTATTATATAAAAGAGATATGAAAATAGAGCTCTCGCAATCTCTCTCACGCTTATATAGTAGAACTGCAGATGGCTCTAATTCAGCCCCTGCTAAAATAAAAGGTAAATTGCAATACCCACATAATTCCACATGAGCAGAAAATGGCAGTTTTGTTTGCCTCGTCTGCAAACCTGATGATACAATTTCATATGCATACAGATAATCAGGTAATCCTTTTGTTTTAAATCTTTCACAGCCCTTGTTTCACTGCCAAAAACAGCTGAGAACTCCATGATTTTTTTTCCTGTTCAACAGGCTGGTTAAGATACGCTGCTAATCATTTAGAAGGTTTGTGTAAGCTAGACATGTTGACATTAAAATAAAAGTAAGATCTTTTACCTGCAAAGTATTAAATTTTTAAGTTGATTTACTGAAAGGCTTAACGTATGTAACAGCCTAAATCAGCTAAGAGAATGAAAATAAATGGATTGTATGTTTGTGAAGACAGCTGACAAAGGTAAAAACATTTTTACTTGATGGTTCTTTGAAGAAAATAGATAAAGAAGTTTGGTCAATTACTCTCCATAGCATTTTGGGTCTCGTCCCAGCAGTGACACAAATCTAAGGGGGAATAGGGAACGCCAAAACAAGGGAATGTACTTACAGGATAACAGACTCCATTGGTCAGAGAAAAAAGTAGCTCTTCATTGTTATTAAAGCTTCTTACGCTGCGCTGTTCTTCCTGCCTTTACAGAACCAACTGTGAAAATTCAAATGAAAGATGTATCATTTTGTTTACTTTCATGCAGAAGTTCCTATTTAAATTCAGCATCATTCCTTGATCATTGTGTCATACCCACATCCTAAACCACCTATTGACAAATATTTAAAAGTATGCAGTAAAAGGTAATCCAAATGGAATAGATGTGTATATATACGAACACAGAGTTCACAAACAGAATCATATATATGAATGCATATAGTTTGAAAGCAGAATTCTGCTTCCAAACTAATGACAGTGTCATTCTTTCAATGTTTTATTCCCAAAATGATGTCAGATGTGCGGTGCAAGTTGGCGTTCACAGAGGGATGGCTATGCACATGCTAGTGAGGCCAGCTGCCATTACATTAAACCAAATTAACAAGAGGGAGATTCTAGGGAATGGGTGTGCTTCTGGCTTCAACACTCATTTCAGATATTACCTGACAGAGGCTGGGACTTCTTTTCCGTAACTCTGCGTAGATTTTCTTCTTCTGAACTCTCTGAGCATTCCAGGAACAAGAACGATGCAGCTATACCAGCACTCTTTTCTGGGAATGACAACAGAGGCAGCTGCACTGGAATTGCTAAGGAAGCATGGCAGAACGTGGCCTTTAACAAACAGCTTTATACACTTAACAGCTGAGGACTCCCTCTAGTCAAGTTCAATCTGACTGTGGTTATAGATTCAGACTCTGAATTAGAATATTTCATTTGCATTAGGTCAAAACCACACTGTGTTTGTTTCTCCTCATAGCCCCCTGGCTTTATATGCTTTCTTTGGGTTTTAATTTAAAACACTGACTCTCAGCAGGGGAGTAAAATGCGATGGCAATGGAGTACCTTGTTTGAACCTGCCCTGAGCAGGTGTAATTATGAACACCAGACACAGTAGAAGTAGAATAAGGCCCTCATGCCTTTTGTGCCTGTTTCTAGCTTGTAATCCTATTGAGAACGCTAATGCACCTTTTCTATTTGAGCACAGAGAATACCGGTTCTTTCAAAGTTTTCTTTCATCTTATCAATCACATTATTACTCCAGGCCAGTGTCTTCTAATATGGATGCTTCAAAAGCTTTGAATTAGAGTTGCATAGAAGAATATAATCCTGTTTATGAAATTCAAATATACCTAGGGATTCTGTATACTTGCTTTGTTCCCTGCTGTTGCATGATTAATCAACGACTTTGTTGTTTTCTCCCATGAGATTTCAATACATCATTATCTGAAAATATTGGTCACTGCTCACACACACACACACACAAAATACTATACGCATGTGTCTTTGTGGTATTTGTCCAGTATCCTCTTTCCTAGTGACCAGTTTTCAGGTTAAGATGGCTGTGTTGTACAAATATTGTTCTTGCTAGTGTCTCCAGAGTCTCAGTCATTAGAGACCTAAGGGAGCAATCACGATGAATATAGGTACAAGTTCAAAGAGCTTGGTACACAAAAACGCTGTGCTCCTGGTAGATCTGTACTCAGTATGAAACTCCTTTGGCACAAAACTGACATGGCAGCACTACTCCATCCTCTCGCCCTTCCAAATCTCTGGACACAAACAGCAAGTCACTTGGGAAAATTTTCCAACTTTCCCAGCCTCCAGCTCAAGATGGAATTCATGAGCACACTCTTCTATTTCAAGAAGCTACTGAACTGCAAGGGTGGAAAATACCAGTTCACATTTTTTCTTGATAGTCTGCCACCATGGAAACCTGTAACATCCTAGAGTTACCAAGTAATCAGCTATCTGTTGGGTAAACTCCCAGAACACTTAATAGCAAAAACTATGTGTTTTTCTTTCCAGTTCAGCTTCTTTCACTGTTCATCTAAACACTACACTGACGTTTCTTCTCTTTTCTCCTTTGGCGGAATGTATAAATCCATTCTGAAAGGTCACGGTTAATAAAAAAATATGAGCGATCACATAATCACACATGAGCATGTCTCCTGGTTGGTCTTCTTGCATACGTAAATGCAGTACAGATCATAGATTGATCAGATTTACCGTGTAAAGGAACACAGCTGAGGAGATCAGCAGCACTCTCTCACAACACAGTGTCTGCCTGGGCACCCTCAGGGGCTGTCAGGGCTCGTGCTGGTCTCTACAGGAACCCCCAGCTCTCATCTGACTGGTGCCAAGAGCTCAAATATTCGGAGACAGCATAAAGAGTAGACAGAAGCAGCAAAGATCATGCACAAGCAATGATTTTTTTAAATAATTAACATGAAACTTTCCTGGGGTACCCTCTTTCAATTTCACATCTGACAGGACCACATCTGCTGTACGACATATTGGAGGCTTTACATAGTTTCTATACACTTATATATAGGCTTTTGATCCTTTTATTCTGGGGAAAGGATGGGAGGGAAAGTTATGTTTTCAGTCATGTCAGCGATCTCACTAATAGATTTAACTACTAACTGTAAACATGCTTTGCAAAATGCACATTGTGGTGTCAGTTAGGAATCATTCTTCTTTTGTGAAGAGTGTTTGAGGCTCTGTCTTCAGAAAATGTTTCATTACAGAGCATATTTCCTCCAGTCTTCCAGAGAAGAGGATTACAAGAATTTTATTCTGTGAAATGTTGCCGGAAGCAGAATTTCTTTGCTATGGGAAGATCATCACAAATGCAAACACTGCAAGTTGGAAAAATAGAGATTTTGCTGGAAGACTACTCTTTCTAGAAGAGCACTTTTGCTAATTTCCATGAGGAAAGTCCAACCTGCCTATTATACTCTTTGGAAGAGGTTGGCTATGCCTTGTATTCTCCCTGATCAGAGAATCTGACCCCGAAGTCACAGCTACTCCAGCATCTCTTTCCTTCAGCCTGCCCTGACAGGTGCATACACTGTTAAAAGGTTTTCTGTGCTCAGTTATCAGAAAATTAAGGGAAAGGAGGGGAGGGAAAAAGGCACGAAGCAGGACACTGGGAAGGAGAATAGCAGGGAGGGAAGTGGATGGAATATTTTGCCCCTGGGTTTCAAATGGCCATAACCCTCTCTGGGCCTGCCTGGAAATGCACCCTTTCTGCATGCAGAGGGAAGAAGTTTAAGTGAATTATTTTGCCTCAAAATTTGATCCAGTTTTCAGCAACAGCATTCCAAGAAGTCTTTTGTCCTTCCGCCAGATGCAAAAGGAAGCTATGCAATAGCAGCTATCCCTTTAGCAGCATGGGGACATCGTCTGTTTGTGCCTCTGTCACATATATACCCATTCATAGTTGCCTTTAAATTCTGAACAATTTTGTAGCAGCAATACTATAGTACCAATTTACATACACACAAATGCTCAGTGTGTGGGTAGAGAAACCATGTAAGCATCTGATGTTCATCTCACAGCTGAAGACCAGATCATCATAAAACTAATAGTATTAAGATGCCAGATACTTTCTTCCACTGCACCATGTAATGAGAAAGGAAAAGAACATCTGGTGGGAGGGAGCCAGGAGAACAGAAGAAAAATTGTGTACCTTCCTATTCTGAAAGCCCAATGACACGGTGTCAGGCTCTGGTGGCTCATGGCCCACGACTGCTTGAGAGCGGACAGAACATAGCATGTTCCCTTCTGAAATTAGAGCAAATAAGGGAAAAGGAAAATAAAAAGAAATGCAGCTCAGATCAGTACTTCCTGACCTGCACTTCCACCACCACACTTGATCCAAAGCTCTTTGAAGTCTAAAGAAAGTACCCCACTGATTTTAAATGGATTTGATTCAGAGCCTAAAGAAGGAGGGGAAAAAAAAAGTGTGGCACAGCAGAAAGCTCACTGGCATCATGGCTCTGTGGGGATGCACGGAGCTCTGCCTGGAGCCATGTGTGTTTATCAAATGTTCCCTTCCCTTGGATTGCCCTTGAGACATGTTCTATCCAGCAGAATCCAGTGAAAAGATTTCAAATACTGTTTAATTTGCATATATCTGACAGAGAACATAAGTGCTCTTCCAGAAGATTTGTGATTCAAATAATGTTTCTCCTCACCCTACCTGGAATAAGAATATTTTCCATTTTCCCTGGCAAAATCTTCCTGCAAGAGCATTATATTAGCTCTGTATATTACTTGAAATTTTGGAGTGTTACCTTCTTATTTTTTACTCAACGCTGTTATTACAATCTACATTTCTTTGGTCTTTTAACACTGGCCTTGCTTCCTTACAACCATTCTCAGTATCTCCACAAATGCACATTCATTTCAGCTTTCTATAGCTGGCAAGCATTTCGTTTTTCCCTACAATAGCAATTTGCTTTGATGTATTAAGAATGTCCATCAAAATCTCTGCAACTACAGTCATTATAAAAGGCCCCAATATTTATGCGGCTTTGTATCAAAAGAAGAACTCTCACCAAAAAAAATCTATCATTCAAACTGCCTCTTAGTCCAGTTTTATGTGTATCAGACGGTTAAAACAGCTCTCTGAAGCTTCATACATCATTCTGTCTGGAAAATAATCAAACAATACTGCCTTTCCTCCTTCCCCCAAAATAGCCACACAACCTTCACAAAATACTCTTAAATAATAAATAATACATAGAACCCATTATGTCTTCAAATATTTCATATTCTTCTGTGGGCTAGGTAGCAAGTGTAACACTGTGAGCATTTAGCTTTGCAGTGCTCCAAGAGCACTCTATGCTGCCCGCTCTACGTATCACAGATTACAGGGTCAAGGACAAGAAAAGATGAAAAAAATTTAGATGCAGGCTATATACAAGTATTCGCCGTGAAAACTGTGCTAAGGTCCTAAAGTCTCTGTTTGACAGAATGATTTGATGAGGTTTCAGTGTTCAGTTCTCAGGAACTCCTCCACTGCCTGAGCAGAATGCAACGTGAGAAACAAAGTGAGCAGCCGAAGTATATTCAAGTGGCATGTTCAAGCGAACAAGAGCCGAGCAAGGAGCACGGCTCGCTCAGAGTTACTGAACAGACACACGTGTTTGAAGTGGCAGATGGACAGGCAGCAAGGGCTTTGGAAGAGGCTCAAGGAAGGGTCCAATAGGCTTAAGAAGAAATTAAAATGCCATAATTTAAAATGTGACAAAAAAAGCTTGATCAAATCTGCTGGTATGGCCTGCTTACAGATGAAGTTGAAGTTTGGGCAAGGGGAAATCAAACGCCTCCAAGGCTACCAGTGAAGCAAAAAATTGCATTAGTTTTACAGCCTGAAGCATATTTGTTAGTATTTAACAAATTATGTGCTTCATTTAAATACTGTTGCTGGTAGCCAAATAAATTAAAATCACCTCATTAGGCTTCACATCAGTGAAGTTAAAAAATTAAGAGAGACTTTTCTTACCTTTTGTCTAGGTATCTTTCTACTTGTACGGTCAATGCCAGGAGGGACACAGAGGCCTTTTTCCACATCATTTGTCTCTAGGTGTTCTGAACCTAGAGGGTTGTAAGGAAAGACAAAGCACACGTGTGATTTCAATATATTGCCATGGTTCCACAATCAAAAAATATGATCGCTGTAATATCCTAAATGGAACAGCCTGAAGCATTTATAGCTCAGAAGGCCATATGCTGCCCTCTGGTAAAAGCTGAGAAATAGGCACAGGCAAAGTTAGAGAACCGACTGTATTTTGCCAGCCTGTCACATCAAGCCCAGGCATAACCCTATGTGGGGGAAACAGCCAGAAGCCTGGACAAGCAGCTTCTGATGGTTTCAGCAGCAAGTCTTTTCACTATTTGTGTTTTAGCTACTCTGTCTGTGATGTGAAGATAAAGACCCTGTAAGACCAGATTCATGTTGTCTAATAGTTGTCTAAATTCCTTTGTCCAGTAGTTTTTCTGGTAATCATTTCTGTGGCCAGACAATAGGAAACGGGAGGTGGAAAAAAAAAAAAAAAAAAAAAAAAAAAAAGGTAAAAATTAGGCTACCTGACTTGAAACCTTTAGCCTCCTTTAAATAGTCTTCAATTTAGGGAAAGAAAAAACACAGCACGAATCGCATACTACTATAAGCATGTATGACCAGAGTTCAGGTGCCAATCCTGTACAGCCTCCTTATAGAAAAGCTGTGTTTATGTAACTATGGATAGGAAGCAAAGACTGTGTGTAACATTTGCTAGGTATTTGCAATATATAGCAAACTGTGGAAGAAATGCTGATGGGAGGAAATAAGTTCTTCTCTCATATAAATAGCTCATTCTCTCTGGAAAGCAGTTTGGGGAAACCAAAACCTTTGCAAATTTGCATCATGTGCAATAGGCATATCATACAAAAATGTATTTTGACATTTTCTAAGTGAAGCATTATGATTTTTAATTTGAAATGGTATTCTGGGATCAGCATTAACATATCCAACTTTAAAAAATATATATTTAGTGTTGAATAAAATATTTTATTCAGTCAAAAAAGGTCCCTTTCCTCTTTCCCTGGGATTTACGTTTTGCCGTTGCAGCAGAAACATATCTGTTTCACGTCACCCAGTAGCAGCTTCTCTAGAATAATTTGCACAGCCCTGCTCATGGAATATTTGAAAACTTGCAGACAATTTCTCCAACTGCACTACTGAATAAAATGAAGACTGCATAATTCATCATGTGTAACTAGTACCAATATGTCCCTACATTTAACAACGGGTTTAGGATTTGCTATTCCTAAGGGACAATTTCCTGTTGAACCTAGGAGGACCACTTGCATACTTCTCATTAAATGTCTTCCTAAATGCTTTGCCAAGTAAGGTACATGAAGTAAATGAAAATGTCAGAAAACTGTTGAATAACTTGCAAGTTATTACCCCATTATTTGAGTAAATTGCATGAACACTTTTACCTGTTACTTCCATTTTGGCATCAAAGTCTTTACTTGAAACGGTTCCTCTTCTTTAGAAAGAAATGAATTTGACTTGTGATGACTGACTGGTAACCCCCCTTCTTGCATTCTGGCACTCCTCTAAAGTGGTGATAATCACTCACAATCAATGGTGAGAAAGAACAAAAGGCTTCCACCCACCTGCAGCAAAAGTAGAGCTAGGTAGAACTACATTCAAAAGATGCTTTCCTGTAAAAAAAATCTGTAGGAATAAATTAGCCAACCGTATTGTCAGCAGCTACAAGTACGTAAAGGCACAAATGTTAATTCCTTGCTAGCTTTACTGGCTCAAAAACGTGCAGTTGTTTCTCATTAGTGTAGGAACCAATTTCTAGTTCAGGTGTTTGTGTTTCTGATGCTGTGCACTGCTTGTTACACTCTGGAAACCTTCTGTAAATAGAGGGTTACCAAATCTATCAAACTTTTCATTTCACCGTAATGTAGAATGAAGTTCATTATGATTTGAATTAGGCGCATCAAATTCATTCTACTTCTTCCTATCAGACTCATCATATGTTGCCTAGGTCAAGAAAGGCAATTTATGCAATGCGATACTGGAGATACCAGTAACACACTATTGATCTTTCTTTTTCATTTTATTTCAGACTTACAAAGTATAATAGAGGTGTTGGAACAGTCCCATTTCTATGAAATGTAACATCTCTAACAGCATATTTAATTTTCAATTGCAATTCTCTACCTCACGCTCTAGCTGGTGATTTTAAGCTGTTCACATCCAAAGCACCTACATAACCAGCACCATTTCAGCAGAATGGCATTGGGACATTATACAAATATTGACTTTGGATACACGTTTGATGTCAGTTCTTCAGAATATCACATTCAGAACTGAGTATGTACGATAAACTAAGCATGCTGTCAGTGTGTGCAGTGACATTATACTCGAAATAAAGCTAACATTGGTGCTTAGTCAATTATTACATCTGCTATCACTGTTTGTAAGAGAAAGGGACCAAGTTACAGAAGAAGCATCACAACCACTCAGTCTGGTAGGAAGTAACTCATCCCCGTGCTCTTCAAGGAGTGACAACCAACATGTCTTCTGAAGATTACAACTCCATCAGGCTCCTGTAAGCTGCAGTTTGGACCACATCGCCCTCTTCTCCCCTGCTGCTCCCACCTCCATGTACACTTTGGCCAGAGGAGTTTTGTAACCAAGTGTCCCAAAGTCTCAAGTCCTGGCCCTTCCTTTTTGATGAGCCAATATGCAAAAAGCATCAAAGCATCACAGATTCCAGTCTCTGCTTTAGGCAATGGTTTAGGCAATGTATGTGGGAATGAATCAAGCAGAGCTCTTCCCTTTTCATCAACATTCTCAGTGCTCCCTTCCCACCTGGCAGGGAAATGTGCATTACCCCAATTCTTATCAGGGTTTGGGGCAAGGCTGGGGTTGCAGGAGCACTGAAGAGCTGCTATAGGGTAGTTTTATCTGCGGCCCCATAGCAACAAACAGTACAGTTAAGTAGATGATACGTTTCCAAGAGCAGCACCAGTTTTCCCTAGACTTGTTTTCTCACTTCCCTGCAGCTGCCTTTTGTTTGGCAAGAAGAACTCGGTACACAGCAGCAAAATGAGATTGCAAAAGAGGAAAATGTGACTCCAGAACCATGTGACAATAGACAGGCTTCTTTCCTCCTGAATCACCGTCTCTCTCTCTCTCTCTAGCTTCACTCACACAGATGCACACGGTCAGCCAAAACCAAATCTGCTAGATAATTTTAACCAGAGAGTTTACGAACTTAGCTGCAGGTCACGGGTGGGAAAAGCTGACCTGCATTGTTCCAGGTGCACTCAGGATCAAAACAGAAAAATCATTATTCCTAGCACCATCTGAAAGCACAGCTCTGAGCTAGGGACTACAGGGTAACTTTAAGCCGGTTGCAACCCCTCAGCCCTCTGCAGCACCTGGCTAACCAGCAGCAGCCAAGCAGCCACCTCTGCTCTGTCCATCGGCCATGGATTGTAGTACCTGGCTGGCCTTCATGCGTGGTACAGATGCACTTGGATGCAGAGGGGCCTTTCAGTGTCTCCACAACAGACTACCTGCTCCCCACCTGGCCAAAGACTGCACACCACCTACTAGAGAGGAGAAAAGGAATCAAATCAAAAGAAGAAAGAAAAAAAAAGAAAGAGAGGAAAATAAATAAATAAAATAAAAGGGAAAACAGGAGGGAAAAAAGGAGAAAAACTAAGTAAATTTGAACTGAAAGAAGAAAAAAGAAAGGAAAAAAAGGACAAGAGGAAAAAAGGGAAAAAAAAGTCAATATATTTTTAAACACATGAAACCAGAGGTTAACTGTGGAGATCAGAAGAGAGGACCAGAATGAAAAAAAAATACATATATTCAATTCATTTCTACTGTCATAGGCAAAGCAAATACCATTTTATATATGCTCCTAAAAAGACAGATAAACCTATTCTTAGTGGTTCCTTGAGTTAAGGAGGGCAGCCATACCGCAGGGGTACTACAGCCATTAGCATTTTTGCCAGCTGATGAGAAAGCATTTCATACCAAAACGTGCATGGTCAGCAGAACGCGAGCATTAATTTATTGCCTGTCTGATATTCATCTTTCATTTCAATGTTCTGAATTATTAATCTCCTTCCAGTCACTAGTTTAACTTTCCACCCCCCAGTCTTTTTAAAATGTCTAAAGAAGCTCAGGGCTCTGACGCCGCAGCCTTACAAGGCACATCTACCAACTCAGGCTACTTGGCGTGCAAAATAACAAACTTGCACCAAATCGTTACCAGATGCACTCCTGCAGGAAGACACACAGTGCAGGCTGAATGGCATCTTTAGGAAAAAATCAGTGTTTTAGGGAGGCAGAGGGAAGCATAACACAGCCAGGGCAGCGGGAGGATTCAGCCTTCTTGCAGAAGACAGAAGCAGGTGGAAGCAGTTGCCTGCTCAGAGGAACCTTCCTACAGAACTGAGAGTTTGTGCCCCAAAGCCAAGCCTAGGCTGCCGTGATACCCACACCACGCAGGTGGATGTGCAGCTCACCCTGCTTTAGACAGCTTGCAATTGCATCTTCCACTGCAAGACTTGGGTTTTGCAAAAATCACAGGCGTGCTTCTCTCTGATTTCAGAAGTAACCCCATTGACTTCACAACTGCCTTTCACAGAAGCATTTTTGCAGATTTGACCAAAGGGGAGGGAGAAGACTGCAGGGTCAGAAGCTGACGAGGCAATCCATAGACCATGAACTTTATTCTTCAGAGACTGTAATGAGGTCTTTGCTTTAGGGAGCAAAGGCAGACAGCTGGGAAGGGAGGAAGCTTAAGCTGTATTCAGAGCATTGGTGTTGCCAGAATATTTCAACAGTTGGAAAAAAATTGTTTATCTCCCCACTCTTTTAAAGGTTTGAAAGTTCCCACTGCTGAATGGGATTAGCTCTTTATTTATTTCTCTCTTTTACAGATTAACACAAGCCAAAATAAATATATAAATTTCATTCCAGAGGAAAAAACATGACATGCCTAGGGAAAAAAAAAAAAAAAACAAGCATGTTTACCTTAACTGTGCAATTTCAAAATTTGAGCAGAGTGATTAAAAGCATGTGAAACAAGAAGTGTGCCCTTTAAATACCAACTTCTAATTGCAGTGATATGAATGTGTAAATCTAATTATGCACATTTAAGGATTAGGTATTTTATTAAAACTGCCTTGATATGAATTACGTAATCAGTTCTTTTACTAAGATTGATCACTAATTTCCATTCAGGTATTTGTTAATAAAAACTGACAAAATATCAGAGACTTGCCATTTCTATAAGTCCAGCAGTGATGGCTTTACAGCACGGCTAAATTAAATAACCTAATGCTCAGCTCCAGCGTATTTGTGATTTTATATTAATGCAGTCCAAGGCAGGGCAAAAAAAGAGCTCAGTTTTAGCCATACAGTGTAAGATTGCTCGAAGTCTTAAATAGCAGAATACAATCCAATGAGATGAGATTTCACCTAATTGTGCCCTTCTTTCTTAGCTGGTCCACGCAACTTTATTGCGGTGAATTACAGCCCCGTTTCCAGCTGACCTACGACTGCCAACTGATGAGAGCAGCCCTCTTGTTTCTGGCTGAAGTGCAGTCACACCCTGCGGGCAGCGTGGAGGCACAGCTTTTTCAGCTCAGAGGACAATGCTCGTGCAGCCGTCCCATAGATGCCCGGTGGCGAGCACTGTTTGTGCTCTGGCTGGCAGAGCAACCACCCCTCCAACTGCAGCTCTGGCCCAGGGCTGAGGGCAGCTCCCCTGCTGTAACATATTCTAACACCTTTCCCTAATTTCTTATTTCAGCTTGACTTCAGCACTCAGTCAGTAATTCTTTTTGCACCGTCATCCATAGGAGTAATCTGCCTTTTTATGCTTATTATTTCCTGCTATGAAGACTGAGGCACAGGAATCAGACCACCTCTCCACCCTTTCAGTACAGCCCTGTGATACCTTTTGGTAAGGCATTTTTCTACAGCTCTCAAACTGTTGTCGTAGAGCTCTCCCTTTTCAGTGCTCTGCTTAAAACATGGGCATCCAAGACTTCTATGTTACAGTCCTTCCATGGCCAGCTGCTGGCTCCACATATCTGGTGTCACAGAGGACCAGCACTTCGAAAGATGGTTAATTTAAAAATATATATTAAAAATTTGCATGTTAGAAGCTGTTGATGTATTTAGGCTGCCCTGGATAGCTCAAGCAGAGCAAAGGAGACGTATTATCATCTTAGCCACTCAGTTACAGGACAAAATTCATCACCTTGCTCTACAGAAAAGCTCAAAGCTTCTGAATCAAAATCTACCGATTACTTGTCCTTCTCAACTATTGAGCTGTGAAAGATTTGTTCCAAGAAATATTTAAACAAATAGTTTCTTCCCTAATGTTCAGCACAGTCTCCCTCCATGTCCTTCACCTGAAAACTGAATACAGACTCTGTATCGCTTCCTGAAATGTTTTCTTTTTGTTCTACAGAGCAAAACATCCTGTGGTTCTCTACTGAGAACACACCTCTCATGGCTATTTAGCCCCATGTAGCCAGGACAGTTTGTAAACTATTGCCACCGCTGTTAATGTTTGTGACTTAAAAAGAATATTCAGTACAAATTATGTCCAGGGTAAAACCTCAGTGGTAGAGTTAGGAGACTGCAAAGGATTTCAGCTTCTATTAAAACATAAATATGTAAATCTTGCACATGCCTGAAGTATCCTAAAATATAAATCCTAAATGTATCCTAAAATATAACAAAAATAAAGTGGCAGAGAACACAAACATTGTATTCATTGTGTTCAAAATTTCAACATGTAGCCCCTGTCACAGTATGATTCAGAACAGGCTTTTGATTTCTGAACACCTCCTTGGCAAAACTACATAGAAGTAAATTACACAAACTGCAGAAATATCTCATAGAAAACCAAGATTAACATACATACTACAACGAGGAGGAAATGCAACAGCGAGGAGGAAGCCAGATTGTGTTTATTTCTTATTTAAAGAAAAATAAGGTCCACCTTAATTCACTGAAACCATTTTGTCTATTTCAGAAGCAAGGTTTAGAGACAATCTCTTTAAAAGTTAAAAGAAAAAAAAAATCACAGACAGTTAAGCTTCAGCTTCTGAACATCTTTTCCAGAACACTAACCAGTAATACCGAAATCCTCCACTTTCTCTATCGGTGAATTAATTACTGATCATATTTCAAGCATCCATGCATGGTACTTTGAATCAAAGGTGCTCAATACAGTTCTACAATCATTTACATGAACAATTCATCTTTCACAGTGAAATTGAATTTTATACAGACATAGTCATTCTTACTGTGTTATTTAACAATCAGCCCACATGCACAAAGTAGAGGAAAACTGAAACAATTCTTATTGTTGACTATTTTGGATAGCTGATCTAAAGATGCAGTTAACACTCATTTCTAAACAGGGTAAACTGCAGTAAGATGACTCACTGACACTCTAGGTGTGTGGGGTTTCCTCTTCATACCACAGAAATTGAGGAAATTTAAGACACGCAAGAGAAGAAACCAAAAACATAAAATGCATGAGGTTCTGGCTTCTGCTATGGGATAAAATTCTGCACAAACCCCAGGCTTTACTTCTTAAACATCAGAGAGATATTAATATTAATAGTTTTAATATTTTAAGCCAATTTAACTCCAGCACTCAGAAACCAGTGGGAGAGTGGCAGCAAAACACCAGGCAAAGCAAGCAGCCACAGAGACTGGCACACCCCTTCCTGGTGTCAGGGCCCGGGGTTCACAGCTCGCTGTGGACAAAGGAGCAGAGCCAGGCCTGTCACACTGCCCTGCTCACGCCTCCACTGCTAGCTCAGGAGGGGGACAGCCGTGTTTCTGCGTTACCTTGACATCTTCACAGACTTCCCAGCACTGCTGTGGCTTCTGCTCCGCTCCTGTGCCTACCCACGGCAGGTGACACCTTGTCCCCATGTGCAAGAGGGAATGGGCTGACAGCTGCAGGGACACTGGTTCACAGGGCAAAACTGAATTCCTTTTCAGGTCCTCAATTTTGTAGTGGAGACCCAATTTCAAGGCCCAACAGGACAGGACTTTGCAAGGAGATCATTAGGCAGAGGTTTCAGTACTCTCCCTGCTCCCAGCCCTGTTTTTCTGAGCAGAGAGAAGAGCTTGGTTCATTCTGGGCCTTCTTTTCTCAGCAGCTTAGAAATAAAAATAACTGGAAATTACAGATGTCAGGTCAGGAGTGGAAAATCATTCTGACTAGACCAGAATGCCAGGCCATCAGTACCTCTAAAGTAACATGCTGGAGTTTATATGTTAAAATACCTGAGGCGGAAAAAAAAATAATAAAATCTTATCTTGCAGTTTATTTTTAAAACAGTTTTCCTTCCTGAGCCACACAACTGAGGACAGAACCTGGCTTTCCATAAATTACTGCAGCACCAAAAAAGTCATTTTGTGCTGATAGGGATAATTGCCATACAACTGAGTGCACTGCTTGGCCTGGGAGCTTTGCATCCTCCACCTTCACAAGACCCGTGGCCGCTGGAAGGGGAGCTCGGGCTTGCATTTGCTCCTGTACCCGCAGGGCGAGGGACTGCTCAAACCCAGGTGGCAGGACAGAGCCCTGCTGCCCTCTTCTCCCCATTCCTGCAGGCAACAGTCAGGCCTGGCTGAGACAAAGCCCCCTCTTGTCAGCAGCAGGGATTTTGTTTGGAGAAGCGTGATGGGGTGAGCTAGGATAAGGGCAGGCAGGCAGGTCTCTGCGTTCTGTCTGTGGGTTCACGAGCAGCGTGGCTGACAAGAGGTGTCAGGAGGAGAACCCAGCACAAGCTTTGCTCCGTACAGAGCCGTACAACAGGGGATCTCAGCCCCAGGTCTGGCAGGGGCCTCACCGAGGCCAGGGTTGCTCACACAGCTTATGGCTGGGCGCACCCAGGCCAGTTGTACCCCACAGCTCCCCGTTCCCCAAGCTCCCCATCCCTTCCTCCCCGACCTTCAGGCTGCTGCCCAGCCACCACACTGACACACCTCTAATTTCAGTTTCTACCCAAACTGATTATGGAATTCTCACTTCGCTGCCCTTGAATGCAGCTGAATTAAGACACCAGAGTAATAAATGGGCGACCATATTAACAGTGATCTATCTCCCCATGCCACAGAGCCAGCTCCGGACTCATTTTCATGTCGAAGTCATCCTGTCACTAGACTTCACTGCCATTAAGGATCAGTTAAACATTAATTAATGGGCATTTAAACTTTTACTGGATGTTTAGTGAAAAATTCTCCATTGGCAGAATAGTAATTGGCTTTGTAAATTTCACAAATCCCTTGAAAATGATCTTCTTCTATCTGCATGCCCCATTGCTCCACCATTTTGATGTACAGTTCATTTGGTAATCATGTACCTCTGTACAGACAGACAACTGATCTATTTCTTCTGACACTTTGTTTTAGAATCCCATTTAATAAGATCGGTTCCTAACAGAAATGAGAATTTAGCAGGAGAAAGAAAAAAAAAAAAGTAAATGGAAGCATTTATCAGCTTTAGAAGAAACACAAGAAAAAGCTGTTAATATTCAGAAACTCACGGACATGCCAATGGAAATAGTCATTTCCAAGCACCCTCTCCAGGCCTGAAAACATAATGGAAAATTTAAAGTCTGCTGTTCCCTGCTTCATCCTACTGTATCTCCTCATTCTAAAAAATCAATACAGGCTATTAATCATTTCACCCCATGTCCAGAGACTGCGAATGCCTTAGGAGGGGAGCAGTAAAGGTCTGAGGGGAAAAATAAAACACCACCACCAATAAAAACAACCAAAATAACAGAAGTGGGGGGAGCAAAATTGCTATATAAACACACCATAATTAGGATGCAGACATTTCAAACTGATGGTTATATTATACAGTCTTGGCTTTTTTTTTTTTTTTTTTTCCCCAATGTCCTCACTCTGCTACACACATAGCTACAGAAAAAGATCGTTATTCCTTTACCCTTACTGACCAGCCCAGGAGCAAAGAAAAAGATAAGATTGGATTCAACAACCTAGAGCTTTTCCTTATCCTTTTTATCTCACCACCATTTCCATCCCAAACTTTTATATACGGGAGATGAAAGTAAAGAGAACCACAAAACATGGAGTAAAAGCCGACTTCCTTTGGCCTTCTTGCTGGCCCCTTTCTCCATCACTCACCCGAGATACTCATTTTCCCAACTGGCTGCGTGCTGGCTCACCTAAGTGCGGAGGTGACGAGAAGCACATCAGCAGCCCCACGCTCCCCGAGGAGCACCGCTGTCTGCTCCGTGCCACGTCGAAGCGCCACCAGTCTCCATCATCAACACGTCCATCCGAATCTTGCCCACGGGTTGTGACTCCTGCTGTATGCCCACAGCAGACCTGAGCTGGCCCTAGGGAAAGGCAAGCCATCCTGCCCAGCTGATCGCAGCGCATTGTACCATTTTAGACCACATGAATATTTGCATCACAAACACAGTGAATGTAGCTCTTGGAGAATTTATTTTTTTTTCTTCTTCAATCCTCCCCTCCCTCTGGCAGCCTAAGTACTAACCCAGAGCTTGTGGGACCAGACAATGTATTCCAGCTCCGAATCTTTCACCACCAACTAAGACGAGGCCAGCTGGCAAAGCCCACTGCTAAGGGGACCATCAGAGACCTCCCAGAAAAACACTTTACAATAGTTTTTTTTAACAGAGTTAATGAGGGATCATAAGATGTTGCATTCTATGAAACTGCAACCAGCCCAAGAAGAAACTTTACATAACTGCATTTCTAGATGCTGACCTTTTATGATTTTCAACACAGAACCTGCTTAATGCCAATGGGAAAGAAAAGCCCACACCAGTGAAAAGGCAACTTGCATATTCAGAGACACCATGACCTCATTGCAGAAGCATCTTTGATTTAACGCTGCCTTTACTTTTCACGTAATGCCAGCAAATTAAAGCCTTCACATTTTAAACAATTATTGATTTGTCTGATTTATGAATAAAAAGAAAGCTAAGGAGTTGAAATGTTATTTGGGCTGCATGAATGTGGGCTTTAGCTGGAAATGCTTCTTTCTAAGACAGGCCAAGCCTGCCCTCTAGAGCATTGCTGCCCCTTGTTGAGAGAAACCCATCCGCATTAACAGGCTCACACTCAGTAGTTAGCAAAGAAAAGTGAACTTGGGGGATTGCTTCAGTTCTTTAGCAGATGAATTGGAAGTGACAGATTTTTCAGTTACAAGTGCTCGAGCCTCTCAGCGAGATAAAAATGTGCAGGTTCAAGGTTAAATCATAATGAATTCTTAGCTGCATCAGAAGGGACAGGGGCAGAATTTAGTGCAGCAACCAGGATGTGATGCTTTTGTACCACTAGAGCCTCCTCTGCGAAAGAACAAAAAGAAATACCTCACTGAGACACATCAAAGCCCATGCTAAGCTGCCATCCTCTCTCCAGCAGCCAGATGTATCGAAAGACAGCATAAAGTTCCCACAAACACAAAAACATTACCCGTTCCCAGCTGAACACCACCAGCAGCAGCCCAGTGAGAGCACTTGCTGCAGAGCACACCTGTATCGTGACTCCAGTTATGGCACCAGCTGCACACAGCAGCAGCTGGGCCCAGCTGGAGCCGCTGCCTGCCCTGGAGGAGCATTTGCTCTGCTCCTCCACACACCAACCTTGGGATGTGCCCCCCGTACCCACGCAAATCTGACAGGACATGAGGGAAGGGAGGGATGGACAGACAGAGGAATAAAAGGATCCTTGTTAGGTCCTCCCACCACTGCACCCTCCTTTGTCAGAGCAACAAATACAGCTATGTCTCTGCTAGCAGAAACCCAGGGGGCATGGCAGCAAAAAGAGCATCTCCTTCAGCCTTTCCATACATGGTGATGCACGTTGTAACAGCATAGACAAGCACCACTCTGGTCAAAGAACAGATCAGAAAATAGCTGCACACAGATTAAAGTCCCTATCTGAGGTCATGTTTTCTTTGGATTGATTTCAGACACCCTCCAAGGAGTCAAGGCAAAACACTTGACAAAAACGGGAAACTTTCAAAGCCTAAAAAAAGGTATCCTGGTTTCACCAGGGTGGAGTTAATTTTCTTCCTTGTAGCTGGCGTGGTGCTGTTTTGGATTTCGGACAGAAGAATGCTGCCAACACCCTGATGTTGTCACTGTCACAGAGCACTGCTCACACTAAGTCGAGGAACTTTCGACTTTTCATGCTGGGGGTCCACAAGGAGCTGGGAGGAGACAGGGCCAGGACAGGTGACCCCAAGGGATGTCCCATGCCACATGGGTCATGCTGAACAATGAACTGAGAGAGTTGGCCATGGGGCTGCTGCTCAGGGACAAGCATCAGTGAGTGGGTGGTTTACAACTGCATCGTGCACCACTTGCTTTGGGTATTCTGTGTGGCGGTGGGTTTGTGTTCCATTCTTTTTTTTCTCTTTTTTATGAAACCGTCCTTATCTCAACCCCTGAGTTCTTGCACTTTTCTATTTTCTTCCCCATCCTACTGGAGGTAGAGTGAGTGAAGGGGATGCATGGTGCTAAGCCACCTGCCAGGTTAAACCACAAGGCCTGATTCTCAGATCGCTTCAGAAAAATACATTAAATTCTCCAACAGAAACCTCCTGGTCTTGGTTCAATCCATCTGAATACTCCTATTTCCTGCACCAGTCCACTTCTGCACTCATAAACCTCTCACACAGTGGCAGTGTAGGAGGGGTCAGGAACATGGCAGAAGAGGAGGTTTTTCAAGGGATGCACATTAGTCAGACTTTGAATTTCATCATTTCAACATAAAAGGGATAGAAAAATTGTGTGGTGTCGTTAGAAAAACGTCTGAAATCTTAAACTGTGATCTGGGACAGCCCATACAGCATGGAGGAGCAAAATATAGCCCTAGGCTACTTACCTATTTCTGCTTGGATTTGTTTCTTTATCCAGCCCTCCCCAGTCTGCAGAGCAGGGAACTAAGCAACAGCCTGGTGCGGGAGGGAGCAATCGTTTGGGGTTTCTTTATGTTCAGCCAGTGTGCAGCGATCTATCAGAACATGGAAAGAGCGAGTACTGCAAGTATTTGGCAGTGGGGACCAAGAAGCTGGAGGAGAGGCAGTTGTGGTAAATGACAGTGAAGGTTCAGGGCTGGGCAGACAGATGGACGCTGACATCAGTGAGAACAAGCAGAAAATGAGAGTGTCTTAGCAGCACATTTAATTTCCGTGTGTTTGTTCTTTTGGGCAACAACCTGAGCAGCTGCATTCATTTCATGTGCAGACATCTCTAAGGATCCTCTCATATATGGAAATCACTGAAATCACAAATGAAATACATCTGTTTTCCTGATGCATTCCAGGAGCCTTTCCACTAGGCAAAGCTACATACACAGTGCAGAAGACACAAAGAAATAAGCAACAAGGCACAGAACAAAATGCTTGATTTTGTTCCTTTGAGCCTCCTAGGAAAGCTTAACTAATTATTGTTATTTAAAGAGGAAATGTAATTAAACCACTTGGGGTGGACAGAGCCCTGATCTGACTGGGAGGCGTTGTGCAGCCGTGGCAGTGTGTGTGGTATGGGCAAGAACATGTTTGCAGACAAAGCTGTTAGGCACAGTTTAATGTTCCCCACCAACTTCTCTTACCAGGTGAATTTAGTCCTGAGACTTGCCCCAAGCATCATAATTGCTTTCTGCTCATTCTCACAAAGATGCAGGAGGATCTTCTAACAAGCAAAGGAATTAAAACATCTCACTTCTGCTTTGCATTCACTGCACAGCACCCCCTCCCTGCCACCATCAAAACCAGATCAGCCAAAGGAGCACATCACCAAAACCTGCAGGTTCTCCTTGGATGCACCCTGCACAGCTCAGCTGATAAAAAACAGACAGAACACAGTGGCAGGCAATATGGATGCAGACCACTTGCCTTTTACTGTACTTCTACAGATAGTAATGGTAGCTATTCTAGTTTTACTCCTCAGAACTTTTTTTTTTTTTTTTTTTTTCTATTTTGGAAACTGGAACATTTCAACCGCATTAATATGCTCCAGTCCCCAATCTCATCAGACAATGTGTGTGTTGCTTGGATGGAATATAAATCATTGTTATGAACTAACTTAGTTTCTACTTCTACATAATGTGAGATGCATAAAGTACCAACAATCTGAAATGCACATTTAAGTATGGCTAAAACAGGATGGCAGATACAAAATATTTGCCTTTGTTAAAGTGCATTTGCACTTCCTTTGAGCTTAGCTGATGTCACTTGGTGACATTTCCCCTGCTGCTGGAAAATCCACCATGTAAGGAACAACAATGTTGCACTTTGGAGATGTGTACCTTATGGCAGTGACATGGAAACAAAAACGCGTGTTCATCTAATCCTTGCACTCCTGTCCTACTCTGGATTAGAAAATGGGGCACTTAATGGCAGAGGGCGGCAGTTCTGCAGAAGTCAGCTTCATGGTTTACTGTGCAAGGTCCTTCCTAACCGTCCAAGGACCACCTAGGCCTTCCTAATGGTTGGAGTATTTTTGCCTTTCCTTTTGAGTATCTATGAACACTTCCATACCAGGACAACAACAGCACAGCATTTCCAAAAATGTTCACAATGCGAACTAGTAAGACAGCAGAGTGATTAAACATGAGAACACTCTTACTGGATAACTTCAGATCAACTATTATTTCTACTGCAGTTGCTGAACTATTTTTATGCCCTTGTGCTCCTTAAGGAGTTAAATTACTACTAGATCTAGATAAAACTGATAAGCAATATGCAACGATTAAGTTTTTCCTCAACATTTTAAGTGACCTGGCATTTGCAATGAAAAGAAATTTCAGGAATCAACTTCTGAAGATTTGTAATATATATATTTTTTTCCCATTAAAAATCTTGTACAGAAGTAGTCTGTGAGCTGGTTTTTTTTTTTTTTTTTGGTTGGTTGGTTGGTTATTCTATCATATATACAGGAACAGCTTCTGCGTAGAGCAGTGTTAAAAACTCACATACAAACTAATTCAGAGACCATGTCCAGCAGGTCAGGCAGTGGCAGACCTGGATGGGCAGAAAACTTTGTCCTCTCCAGTGATACTCATCTCCATTATTGGTCTTATGCTGTGAAAATTAACTATTATACTCTAGAACCCAGAAAAGTAAAATAAATACAATCACCTTCCATACTCTGTACTTCCAGCTGCTGCCAAAAAACATTAATAGTACTACTAACTTAGTGATAAGGAAACAAAAACCCACACCCTTCAGGAAAATGAACTGAAATGTTTCTTTCCTATTCTGCTGAGCCAATACCAGAGGGCCAAACAATCAAGGGAGCCTTCTGAGTTAGATACATATCAACGAAAAGGTTAACTACAGCCAAGAGCTTCTTCAAGTAACAAATATGATAACTTAAAATTTTGAAAAATATTTTCAGTGGAGTATTCTTTCCAGAAATCAACATGTAAAACAAATTCTGGCAGGAGTGTTTTCTCAAGCTTGATCTTCCGTATAAAATAGTAATAGGAAAATCAGGATTTCAGAGTCTGAAAATGGACAACTGAGCTCTTCAGACATCGAATCTTATATGCAAATCTAGAGAAAAGAAGCTCAGTAACTTTTCCAGCTGACACCAAGCTTAAGCTTGGTCATTAAATTCACTTTATTAAACTGATTTTTCACCTTAATTATACACGGATAAGGAGATTTAAAGTGGCGGAATCATGAGCTCCATATCATTTTGTAGAAGCTCAGATCTGTAGAAGCCAATAGCAGTGGAGGATATCTTTCAAAATCAATGTTTTTTGTTTTTTTTTTTTTGAGTACTGTAACCCTGAAAATACCAGAAATGAAGACTTTTTGCTCAAAAGTCTTATTTCAAAACGCAATGGAAAAGCCAAAGGATACCACCTGTTGTTCACTAGCATCTTAAACACTAGCCTTAAATTTCAAGTTGCATTCTGCCTTTTCTGTCACCAAGTAGTAGGAGGCAGAAGGAAAGCTAACAAACAGGTCAATAGCCCTGCCAATTCAGAACTCATCCCCACAGGACTCTCTAAGCACTAGCTATCTGGAGCTGGTAAAAAGAGAGCAGAAGATAGTGCAAATGAGCAGGCACAGGCTCCAGTGGTGTATAAATCCTCTTGGCTTTTCCCCTGACGTAGCTGAAGTAAACAGAAGGGAATGCTAATCAGTACCAGCACACACCACAATACTGCCACTGCCCGCACCCACGCTTGGACCTCTCCACATCTCCCAGCTGCAGAGGGCAAAGCCCAAACTCAGGATGCAGACCTTAGGTAAGATCAAGTACATGCTAAATGGCAAGCACCACAAAAGCAACCATCTCATATGGTGTAACAAGAGGAACGTGTGATTAGTCATTGGTTAAATAGCAGGAGATGTGAGCTATCTCCAGAAAAGCCAGGTCCTGGTCACCAACTTTTTGTCTCATATTCCACACTCTATCTGGAAGTTCACAAGTACGTACAGTCCACTTATCAACTCTAACTTACACTGCAAGGACTGGATCATCCTTTATGTGGCAATAGCCCTTACAAACATGGAAAGAATTAGGCCTTCTTGCAAGAAAAGAACTGAGGGCTGCTGACCCAAAATGACTCCTAACTGCTTGCACAAGGTTTCTGCCAGAGAGCTTCCTTGCCTTTGAACAAACTATTTTTTCCACAGAAACTTATGTGGGGGCAGGAGAATAGGGGCCTGTGCCAGACACGTCACCTTATGCAGAATTGCTCCCGGGCCTCAGCCAGCCAAGCCCTGCTCCCCCAAACACCAGTCAGCTCTTCTGTCTTTGCAAAGGGAGGGCTTGGCAGAAGGAAGCTAAGGTGGGGGAGGTCTTGACTTCAGGATAGATCGCCATTATTCAGTATTCACATATTCAAAGTCACTGCGCAAGAGGTCTAAAAAGACCAGATGAATGGCTGTGCTCTCTCCCAGAAACCTGAAACTTTTGCAGCTAGCCTGGATTCTGCAAGGGAGAAGCAACTGGGCAGAAGAAAGGAGAAAAAAAAAAAAACTATCCCTCCCACTCTGCTGTGTGACAACACGTGTTGTACGAAGCAAGGCCAAGCCAACTAGTGCACCTGCAGCCTGGCAGTGAATAAACCTGAGGTGCTGGTCCTGTAATCAAAGAATGCCTAGTCCCAGGTTTCACAGCTGAAAGGCAGTCAGGTGTGTGAACTGAGCGTGGAGACACTGGTCACATCAGTGGTACTTACCAAAGCAAGATACCAACGACAGAACCTCATTACAACAGATCAGTACCTTTTCAGGCAGCAAAACTGATTCAGGTTTTGACAATAAAATACAGCTCATCTATTCCACGACTGTAATGGATAGTACAGGTGGCATTTCACCTTTACTGTTGTGATAACAGTAGCATAATAGAAATTCATTCTGAACAGAGTCCTTTCTGCATGAATACAAAGATATGTTAATTATGTAGTTGTATTGAATTTGGATTCTATCTATTCTAAATTATGTTTTGGGTCTAATTCACATCCTGCTCACATAAAATGAGGAGACAGTCTTTTGAAGGTACTTTAATTACATCAGGTCAAACTGATACAAGAAGAAAATAAAGCCATTATGAGTGGAGGCTGGAGCCTGGGTAGATGCTTCGCAAGCACAGACCAGAGCAAATTCACTGCCTTCTATATTTACAAAACAACTGCAGAGATTATCTTGTTAAATTCAACTGAAGCTGATTAAAAGTAATATAGTTAGGAAGTCATATGCTACGCTGGTGCCATCGTCTAGTGGATAAACCTGTAATTGTAAAATTTCATTTTTCTCATTTCAAATCTTTCAAGATTGGAAGCACAGAATAAACATTAATTTATCACTATGCATACCATGTATGACATTTCTAAACTACTTTAATGCTACAAACTTACGGGTTGTCTTCCAGGAAAAAAAAAAAAAAAAAAAAAAAAAAAAAAAAAAAAAAGAACTGTACTGTAGCATAATTTAAAATAAAAAGAGTTGAGGATGTTACTGACATGTGTTAGAGCTTCCTTTCAGTACAAGCTTTTGAACCTAGAGGTCTTTCATGTTTCTCTTGGACAGCTGAGTGAATGTTCCTAGATCCTCTGATCCTCCCTAAGAGTTCTCCTGAAATAGCAGGGGAACAAGTTGTCCTGATTTCCCTACTATCCATGAGTGCAAGTGTTCATTCTTACTGCTTGAGCCCCTGTGTATCTCAGCCCAAAAGTGACACCTTCGTAAGGTCGTAGAAGTCTACCATCTTAGTGAACTGCTTTTAAAGGACTCTTACAACAAAACCTTCAGTAGTTTTAATGGTTTAAGGTGTTTTTTCTTAGTGGTAGTGTTTTTTTTTTTGTTATGTTTGTCTGTTTGTTTTAGTATGTTTCAGCAAAGAAAGAAAGGATCCTTCTCTTCTTTTTCCCCTCACCTGTTTCTCAGAACAAGCTTGGCCAGGCCACAGGGATTCAAAATGTGCACTATCTGGACAGCTGCTTTTCAAGCAAAGCCGAAAATTGAGCAAACAAAAAGTAAACTGTCCCATTCAATGCTGGGGATTGTTTGAAACTGCCAAATTCTCTTCTGCCAGCCCAACTTCTAAAGCCAGAAGACACAAACTTCACCACACAAGTAGCATTTAATAACAGAGGGAGAATAGGGCTGCCTGAATCTCTAATGATCCTTCATGCTCAAATTCCTATTTACTTCATATCCCACCTGTGAATTTACTGCTCCAGCAAGCCAGGGATGGCAGCACAAAACTAACTTCACATGAAACAGATTTTGCAGGCCAAACTTACTGCAAGGAGCACAGCTCTCAGTGGATATTCTCATAAAGACAGCTTTCAGATCTAAAAATACCCACAGAAGACACAAACAAACTCGGAAGAGCACAAAACTGATCAGCAGTTTTTGCATTTGATTTTAAAATATGCATTGTTAAAAGTGTAAGTGATGTTTTGTCAGGAAGCCAGCTTTTCAATTCCTTTTATTTCATTTTGTGACAAAACCCAGCAGCGTATCTTTTGCAGTTCTCCCTTATTTATTAATTCCATGAATAAAAGATATTTCTGGTGACTAATTCACCCTGACTTTTTGGCCACCAATCCTGCTCTTTTTATTCCTTTAGGGAATGGATTTCCTTCCAAATTCAAATGGCAGGACTAAAGAACACTTTAATGATGGCACGGTACACAGGTGGTACCATTCGTCGTTGAGGAACTGAATTACCTGCCTGAAGAAAAAAAAGTGCTTTGATTAAGGAATTTAAATAATTCATAAAGAGGAGGGAAAGAAAAAAAAAAAAAAGAAAAAACTTCTGTCAAACACTGTCAGCCATTTCCTTAGATGATGCAAATAGGTACGAAATAATACCAATTTTTATACCAGTTACCATTGAAGGTGAGAAGAATCACTAGTCAAAACAAACTAGGAGCAAGCCCCATAACATGACTTAGCTTTTAGGAGAAAGAAAGTAACCCTCCAGACTTGCCTTTGATTTTTGTTGTAAGGGCTCCTCCCATTGTTTTGGGGGATAGCTTTTCATTAGGGAATTAGATGCTGGTACCTAACAATCATACTTAGTCAAAAAACATCCCTTGTCCCCTTGTCCAGAAACAGTGGAAACCCACACAGTAACACCCTATCACAGGAGCAGCTTGTCAATGGAGAAGTCACGTCCTCAATCAAGTTAATGACAAGCTACTCATTCATTTCAAAAGATTCAACATTTCACCTGATTTTTATTTTATAATCAACTTTTCACATACTATTACTCCATGACAAGGCAGAATGTAATTCAACACCGGCAGTGAAGAGCAGATATCGTCTTTCATATCAACGCACAACCCTACAATAGACCGTCATGGAACAACCTGACTGTGGGAAGTTTCTTTAAAATCCAGCAGTTTCATCAGCATTAAATAAGGTCTAGAATGAGTTATTACCTTTTCTTTAAAGCCACGGGAACTGGTGCCAGAAAATTCAAGCATAAAATGTTTTTCTTTGCAATAAAATTGAAATAAGTAAGGAAGGCATTTATCATCTTCAGTCCCAACTGAAAGTCAGTGAACTCTCAGAAACTTGCTCAGAAACATTCCCTCCATGCTGGGTGACAGGAAGGCCGCACAGCTCCTACTCAAGCAAAAGAAGAGCTTTTAATCCTAGAGCTACTAGCACCTCCCTGTTCAACTCACTATCAGGAGGGATTTCTCAAAGTGAACCTGCACGCAGCTGACTAATTGCTTTACGCAGCATCTCAGTTCAGGTTTTTCCTTCTATTTCAAGGATTACAGTTAGCACTCCAGCCTAGGTGCGTATGGGTGGAGCAGGGAAAGAGAGCTGAGGACCAGGAGTGTGTTCTGGGACCAAATTTTCATCGAACTATTACACTCAATTTGTACATTGATGTTTTACATCTAGGCAGTGCAGAAAAACAAACAATGAAAACAAACTAAAAATGCAGAGTCCATAAAGCAACCCTTGCCCTGAAGCAAAAGGCACAGCCATTACAGAAAAGAAATCAAGGTCTAAAAAGAGGAAAACACAGTTTTAACAGTGGCTGTTAGAGCGTATTAAGGGCTGGGAGGATTGAAATGGAAGCACATCACTTCATCACAACAATATAAGGCATGCAAGCAAGCTCACAGTTTGTTTGTCACTCTCTGTATGGTCAGAAAATGACAGGTTTGTATTTTCTTTCTTTCATATTACTGATTCAGACGAGAGCACTGAAGCAATTTTAAGTATGAGTCTATGCAGCAACAGCATTACAGAGAGATGACATGCATGCCTACTGCAGAAACCAGTGCCAAAATCATTTAGGCTTTTCAGCCTCAACGTTTTCTATTTGTGCTTTGTACCACAAAATAATGAACGGATATGCTACCAGCAACAGGAACTACAGATGCCATTCTCCATAGCCTCTGCTGGTGGAAGGTCTGGGTATCTTACCTGGCAAAGCCAGCTCATGTTTTAGACAATGTTAATTCCAGCTCCAGCTTCTCCACAGAAGGACACAAAAATCATCACAATGCCAAAATAGTGTTTTCTCCCTGAAGGTACCTCTGTCACGGTCTCCCAAAACAGCAGACATGGGAAAAGTACATACAAGACACCAAGAAACGTGGCCAAGAAAAACATACGGGTTACATCATGACAAGTTGCTGTTGTGCCTTCCTGTCTCCTCACATCTCAAACCATAAGCCCGTGGTCCCAATACATGATGAAAGAAGTAGCAGCAGATATGGTGAAATTCAGCATTTGATGATCACCATTTGATGATCATCTCCAGTCCTTTTGCAGAGATATTTGATCACTTTTCACTTAGAGCTTTTGCATTGTAAAAGAATACAGACCTAATCATGCTGCACCAGCTATGGAGCTCATATTTTAATTCCAGATATGTAAGAGAAAGATATGGCACCCCATTTGTCATGCCCTGGTTTCACACGTGCTACTACAGGAACCTTTGTCACTAGTACAAAGGCCAAAATAAAGTGAATGTGCAATAAATATTCATTGAGAGAACAACTAATAGGGTTTTGTAGGGATTAAGTCAGCAAATTGGAAAAACAGAGCATGAGAGGATATATCATTAACATATGCATTTCTCTCAGTGTATGAACAGTATAGACTATAACTGATAAACAAAGCTCTAGATACCGCTACCATTATGTAAATATTAGTAATAATAATAATTGTAGATACTGCCCAGTCATTTCAGTTAATTACGGCAAAGACAACTTCACCTAGATGCTTCAACTTTAATTTACCTATTGTTTAATCCATAGGTGGAAAGAATATGATTAAATTATACCCTATAAACAGTCCCAGAAGATGATGTATCAGCATAATTGAAAGGATCAGAAATGAAAATTAAAGCTTATTTTTCTATTATCACAGCCCTGATGTTTTCAGATGACTAAATGTCACAGACTAAAACAGCACACACTAGTTATCAAGGGTATTCTTGCTGGGTTCAATCATAAAGCTGCTCCCTGTAGCAAGGATTAACTCTGCCTCTGTCAAAATCAATGGCACACTGGTTTTTCCTTTTACACTCCTAAGATGTAGTCCATAACTAGGTAAAAATAAGAAGCACCACAGTGCTTCATCTTGCATCAGGAGTTATTTTTCTTCTACGGATTAATGGAGTAACAAAATAATGAAAAATAAAGTCCTCCAACACAGCATGAATTCAAAAAGCCTCCAATAATCTCTGTATCATACGTAATTACAAATTAATTGGTATTTGCAATCTTTATTCATCCACTCTCATCCAACACTGCTAATGCTGCATATGTATGGTCAAGTAATTTCCAAGTATAAATGACAGCCCATAAGGCATATTTTAAACAGTGAAAAAGTGTAAAAAAGACAGGCGACTACTGAAGGGATTTTTGGAACTATTTTGAAACAGGAGCTACACACCTCCACGATTTTGAAAATCTCACTTAGCATCTGTCTGGATTATTAAATTCTTGACTTTCTAGTAAGACCCACATGACCACATTTTACACAATTCCTGTGATGTACTTTGCCCATGTTTAAGTTCCCGTGGAATATACGAAAATCAGTCAATATATTAGTAATTAACTAAAAAACTCCAGTCAACTACGAGCCCAGGGCCAAGCTGGGAAGGTGTCATATGCAAAATACTGGTATATTTCTCACCTCAGTGATGGAATTTCAGGCAAAACTAACTGAAGATGGGCTGGAATGGTGATTAAAAAACATCACCATGCTGTGGCCAATTGACTTCAGGCATGTAATTTCCACCTTTATGCTATTAGAAAAATAAGCTTCTGTGGATTTATCAGTGACTCCATAATCAAGGTTGAAGTGGCTGTTTCACGAATGCAGATCGTGACTTGAAGTAATGACAAAGCCACCAGCTGCGAGAGTTTTGGCACTCACCACCCTCTCACTCCAAAAGGCCCTGCACATGACCCATGCCTCTCTCCTCAGGATTTATTTTACTGCTACTGGAAAAGGAAGTACACAGTAACTTTTTAAGGGATGATTATCAGCTGTTAGCTTTAACTACTTCTCTTGCCTCTAAATCAAATGTTAAAGACCAGAACCCCCTGTTGATTTACTAGCAGCTTCAGTCTTAAAAAAATAGTCCCTGAGACCAGTATCTGATTCAGGTGAGAACTGTGTCTAACATATACTCTTATTTGTCTCTCAGCCCACCCCCACTCCCCCCCAACCCCCAGTATGTTTTTTATTAGCAACATCATAAAAGCAGTACTTTGTTTTCAGCCTGGATGCTTACATCTCTGTGTGTTGTTTTTTTTTAACCAACTGAAGCTTGTATTTCTGAAACACTTCACTTCTCAGATATGGACTAAATTGATGTAAGGAAAAAGGGGTCAAGATGGCATTATATAAGAAAACCTTATAGTATACTAACTCTTAAGTCTTTTTACATCTCTTTTACACTGCTCTGGCAGCCTCAGCCAGCTTGAGCCCTCTTTAAAGTTACTCCCTACTATTAGGCCATTGTAAAGGCTCTGGAAAGAAAAGGTATCAGAATGAGACATCATAAATTGAGATTTACTGTTTTCCTAGTTCCTCAAAATAAGCATGGTAACAACTTTACTCTTCATTACAGTACTTTAGCAGGAAATAAAGTAGTAACTGTAGCACACCTAAGAGTAATACAGCTCTAAATCCTACTTCCAAACATAGTCATTTATCTGTGTAGGAGAAGATGTAGAAGGTGGGGCGGGGGGGGAAGGAACTGTCAGTCTGCTTTGAGTTTCTCACTGTTAGTAACATCCAATAAATCATATTAATATCTCTATGCTGAATTTGTTTTGCTCATGACAATAATTGTTGAGTGGTCTCCCTGTCCTTGTCTCAACCCTTGAGCCCTTTCCATTGCGTTTTCTCCCCCTTTCCCTTTGAGGAAGGGGAGTGAGAGAGCAGCTGTGGTGGAGTTCAGCTGCCCAGCAGGGTAAAACCACCACGCTCTCCACAAGCAATGTAAGCATACCCTCCAGTATTCAGCCTGAGCATTGCAGCCCCAGGATTTCAACAGTACAGGTTCTTGTACAGAACCTCTGCAGTCATCTGAGATGCCTCCTCCATCTGAAATACACCTTGACAGCATTTCAGAGCAACAAACACTACCAAATCTCTCCTTTTTCACTCGTAAGAAAGCAGAGATCAGCACCAGAAAAGGGTCTTGGTTTTACTGGGCACTCTTTAGGGATAAACAAACTGGTCTGCTTTATTGGGCACTTTTGAGGGATAAAAAAATGGCACATGCAAGAAGCAGCAAAGTCCCAGGCAGTTTTCAACAGTGACAGTGCAGCTTTCAGCTCTCTAAGCAGGAGGAGCTTTCACATCTGGGGCCTACGAGGATGCCAGGATTTTGCTCATGACTAATGACTTCATGCTGTAATGCTTCAGGATTACACCTAGAGTTAAATAACTTGCGAAAATTAATTGAAGAGTTATCCAAGCAAAACGAGGGTGAAGAGCTTCAGGGCTGCATCCTACACTTCTAGATGCACATCACTATTTGTCTCAATCTCTCCCCTGAGCCTCTGGTGCTGTGAGAGGTGGACATAAGGGAGGGTGTGTGTGGGGGGGAAAGAGGAATAGAGGGAAAAAAAAAAAAAAAAGAACAAAGAATTGCCTAAAAAGAAGGATAACCAGGGAAATTACAAAGCTCGCCTGTGCAGTAAAAAAAAAAAAAAAAATCAACACAAGGGATCAAGGGTCCCATTTCACCTACTGATCAGTTTAGATTCAGACAATTAAAAAAAAGGCTATATGCCACACTTGTTTAAACCTCTTGATTATTTTTAAAAAAAAAAGGTTTCTACTTAAGGGTCTTTGATTCCTGAGATAGATTTAATATACTTAGTGATTTTTGAGCTGATGAACCCTATTCATACAAAGATCACAATAAAATGCATACATTGGTGAACCTTTATGTCAACAATCCTTCCAGCTCACATCATTTAATTCATTGAGTAAACCATTTTGAAAGCATATGCCCTTGAAAACAAGGCAAACAGCACACAACTCTCAAATAAAAAGGAGAAAAGTTCAAGGAAACATCAGTAGTTACATGCACCCACACTTCTCAAGACAAAAATAAATAAATTCAAGTTGAAAGAACTTGACGTTAATACTGTGTGCAGAACGTGCACACCCATAGCTTGTCCCCAAGTGTGCCGTTCAATGAAAAGCTGGGAGCTGCCTGTCTCTGACCCCTGGATATTCCCAGCAGCTAACTATTCTGATACAGTCAGTCTTGACTAATGCCACACTTTGCTGTTACATCCTCAGATAGAAGACTTATCTTTTCTGCCATCAAGAGTTTGTTTGTGCAGGTCCCAAAACAAAATTTGTAGAGGCACTGAGTCCGAATTAAAACAGACTGAGGAATAAAATCTTCCCCTTCCTATACAGGTCTTTTGACACAAGCACGTACTAGGTAACTACTGAAGAACCTTCTTAGCAAACTTCACTGCAGGTGCAGTCAGGTAGGCAGGGAAGACATTTAATTTAGCTAATAAAGCAAACAGTTCTGTGTGCAGTCTCCTCTTGCGTTCCAGGAATCCACCAATCACTTCAGTTGCTGTTAAGCAAGAACACAGGACTACCAAATGGATTTGCTTAAGGAGAATCTACACTAGAAGTGTCTAAATGGGTAAAAAAAAGTATTTCCCTCAAACTCCGTATGCCCAGCCTACTGTACCAGAAGTTGAGCTGATTTCAACTGTGTTGTCAGCACAGGCAGTAAGAGCAGCAGCAGCACGCACCTTCCCACAGGCTCCTTTCCTCAACACATGCGGTTTGCTGGTTTATATGGGAGGGAACAAAAAACAGATTACAGTCTTGTGGCTTTACCAGATTACTACTGGGTGGGCACAGGGGGTGGTTGTGCTCTCTGGGTGCAGGAATTACAGTTGTTCTCGGTGCTGGGGCTAAGACACGCCATCTCCCATACAGTCATGCAGGAAACAAATGTGAAGCCCTTCTGTATGGGACTCCCTCACTGCAATTAAGGATCACCATTGGTTTTCCTGTCCTTGCTCTCACTTCCCTAGCACAAATGTATGCTACTTGTCTTCACTTTCAAGGCTGTTACAAAGCTGTCTTTCCCTTTCCATCAAATCTTCCGCAAATATCTCACGTTGCAACTAGTTCTTCAAGCACGTTGGCAGCCTGGGGGCCACAGATGCACAGCAGACCCAAGAAGCAAACACCCTGCCCCAACAGAGAGAAGCTTGGATACTTCTGCAGCCAGTAGCACTGACTGCCTCAGCTATTTGCAGTGCCCCAAAGGCTGTGCACTGGGCAGTGATACCGCACGCAGAGGGAGAAACAATCACCTCTAGTTTTGTCCTAACAACTTTAGAGCAGTGTTCCACTGAGGCCATTTTGGCCTCAAACCTCTGTTGACTTGCCTATAACATCCCCTCAGTTTTTTTCCTTCAATACAGTCATAAATCTGGCTAATATTCCTCCCTGGGTAACATGCTGATTGCCATGACACACTCCCAGAGTTGACTCTGTTTCTTTGAGTTTCTGGCAATGGACTACACAGCAAACTTAGCTTTTTAGCTTCCCTGTAGCATAAAGAGCACTTATAAATATGCAACTGTTAACTAACAGCTCAACTGAGGAAAACACGTTCAGCAGCACTGTATTGCAGTGCCAGGGAAAAAGGGGTCAAGAGGGAGGGCAAGGCACCTCAAAACACAAAAATTAACATTTAAAATAACAGTCAGAAGTCTGATTTAAAATTCTGGGAAGAGTCGCAGATAACAGCAAGGCTGAAGTGTTATTCCAGGCAGCAAAGAAGAGCTGCACTCTGTAACGATCTGCAATAATCAGATAATGCAAATGCCAGCTCATGGCATCGGGCACAGGCAGCCAGCACGGGGACTCTGGGCATCCTCCTCTCCCTCCTCAGCCTGCATTCCCATCTGCTGTGAGCAGGCACCACCAAAAGCCTCTCCCGAGCACAGAGCCATCGGAACCAAATGCTCACAAATGGCATCTTGGGTTTCCAGCCCCTACCTTTTTCTTTTCAAGTTGTCCAGATTCCAGCCAGGGAAGCCAGAGTCAGATGTTGACAAGCGAGCTCCTGGCAGATTACTAGCTGTGAAACACCTGAGATGACTCAAAGATGTCTACAACTCCCTATCAAGCGCAAAGGAAAATTGATAATTTCTTTCTAATATAATCACTTGTAAGGATAAAATGAATTTTCAAACCTACCCAAAATTGGTAAATTAGAGATTTTGCTGTAACAACACAAACAAGCAACTGGTCTAAATAGATTTTTTTCCCGAAGTCTGGTAGCCAGACATTCCTAGACAGGAAGCTGGTCTTGACCTAATTCAATCAAAAAGAGTTTTACTGTCATCATCGATTTAATAGCAACAGGCCTTAGAACTTGCATACATCTGGAAAAGGGCAAAATAAATGAAAAAACTGCCTTCATCTTTGAATTTGCACAATGACCCAAAATAGCACCCTAATTTTCCAACTCAAACAAAAACTTCAATTTCTGTAACACTGATCTACAGAACTTTCAAACATTTGCTTAAAGTTAATGAAGTTTTTGGAAAGACCAATAGCATTCCTCATACAAAAAAAGGAATTAAAATATTTTCAATCCTGTTCTTCCCTCAGTCCTGAGGAAAGCTTCAGAGACTCACAGAAGTAAAAATTAGAAAAGTAATTGCCAAGTAGTCCTTTCGCCTATTATAACCCAAGCAGTCTAACCCCAATGTTGAAGTTGCCAGCATTTCTATGGCAGTTCTGTATGAGCGGTAGTTGCAGACAAGGCTGAGAGCTGTCATAAACAGGCAAATTTCAGGTTCAGTACAGAAAATACGGGGGCTCAAGTGAAGGGAAATTGCCTTACTTGGTGTGGATACGATGTTCACATCTACTCTATAGTTTTAGTATGTGTTTCTATGGTTTTAATAGGAGTTAAAGTAACAGCACAAATTTCCAGCAGCCTAGACTCTAATAACAGTCATTCAAATCACAACTGCTCCATTTCAAGAGGCTTTGTTTCACAATACTGTCATCTAACATTCATTTCTCTTACTGCAAGTAACAGAAGGAAGACGAGTCACTGCTTTTTTATTGAGGAAAGGGGCAGAACTTCATAATACCTTGCATAATACTATTTAAGTTCCCGATATGGAAGCTGCTGCAGTAAAACTTAGCAGTGGGAAAAGAATTCTGTGAGACTCAACAAGAGAACCAATTGGTTTGAAGGAGCTGGATAAATTCACCTTTATATTTCATACCAATATAACGTATGAGGAACAAAGCACATTTGCCTCTGCATTTCCTACCATAGCGAATGTCTGAGTAAGTGGCATATTACTGACAGTACTAGAGAGTTACAGATCTCAAAATGAAATGTGTCTTACCATCACACATCAGTGTGGATACCACAGCAGTCAAGACATTACCTCAACCATATTTAAATCACAAATTTCACAGACAACCCATTCATTGTCAGCAATGTACTGCACACAGCCAAGGTGTCTGACAACCACCTACCATTTTCTTCCCTCACCTCATTGTGCAACAACTGCAAGACATGCTTCAGGGGCATGGCAGCACTTGCATTGCTTTCCCACTGAGGAAAGTTCTAAAAGGGAACGTGTTATGGTGCTTGACAAGAGGAGCTGGAATCTCTGATTCGACTCCAAGAAGAGGTGAAAGATGAGCCAGTTGTTGTGGTGAAGGGGAGGGAAGCTAAGTGTTTCTGTGGTGTATGTGCTCTGGAGCTGTTACTGTAGAAAGCTCCAGTGCCTGAAAAATGCAAAGGTGCTTTGGACCTAGCAGTTGTGCCCAAGAGCGACACAACAGCCTAACTAACCGTATTGAAAATGCAGTCAGTCCAGAGGGTTGAAAAGTTACATCCCGCAGGACCAAAGGGAAGGACTGTGCCAGCATTCACTGACACACCTTCAAGTTTCTCACGCAGTTACCAGGCAGCTGCACCAGTTCTACTCAGCCCTGCCTATGTAGCACAAGAGCAGATGCTATCCCCCTTTACAAGGCAGTCTCTGCAGTGTCCCCAGTCAACTTGTTCCTTGACCACCTCAGCAGTGGTAGTGGTACTCCTTGTCTGGGGACAGATGGAGCAGCTAGGGGGGACTGGTGCCTTTATAAAGCCAAGAGCAGCACTGCTCTGATTCTTTCTGCTGCATTTTGCCTCCACGTAACACGGGACGCTGTGTGTAGACAGCTGGAGTCTCTGTACAATGCAACACATTGCAAAGCAGCTGCATTAACCTTCAGTTTTTTGTTACTTGATTGAACTCAGGGACTTGCTGGCAGAACAGAGATGTCTCCATGTTCTTTTTTCTAAAGGAAATTTTGTCTTCTCTGAGCAACATTACATGCAAAATGTATGTGGGTAGCCCAGAGTTAATAGCTTAGAAACAGCAGCCTTTTTATGAAGCTGTGTAACAAGCACAGCCACCACACCTGGCAGGACTGAAGTAATAAAGCAGTTAAGATGAAGGAAATAAAGTGTATAGGGATAACAGATTTTTTTCTTGTCAGAGAACTCTGAATTTAGCACTATCCAGGCTCTCCCAGTGTTATTCTGCTCTACAGAGAAGGAAGCTCCTTGTGCTCCTGAAACCCTGCTGGTTTATTGCACTGCATTTTGACCAACGCTTGCAGCACTTGTTAAGCACACTAACACCCTGCCTGGCACAGGGCAGCAGAATGGAAGGTACTTGCAATGCAGAGCTATCTGGCCGCCACACGGCCTCATTATTTCTCACTTTGCAAGAAAACATGCCACACTGGAGTTCCACGCTGATGCGAGACTGAGGTTTGCTTTTACTACAGACAATTTGTTTTGCCACACACTGCTGTTGCTTCTTCCGACTTCCGCAATACTACTAGCAGTGCCTACAGCAAATAGAGCAGCAAGACCGTGCAGCACCCCATGGGGAGGCAGGCGCTACCACATCACCCCAGATCACACTAATAGGGCACCTGACTCAGGACTCATGCAGGCATCCCTGAGCTTTCCACTTCTGCCCTACCAGCACCACAAAACAACTTCCAATTTGGCTCAGCTTTTCACTCCTGTTAAAATGTACAGGATGACAGCATGTAGGCTTTTATAAATGGGTTACAAACCTCAAGCAAAATGCTACCGATTGCTTCTGTGATTCCAGACAGTTCCAACACGCCCTTGTTAAACCTCTCAGCAATTCCCATATGCTGCATTACAAAGCCACAAGGAACATAAATTACATCTTCAAGGGAACATTTGACAGGATTGACTGACACAAAACAGTATGTGCAAAACAACATACTAAGAAATGTACAATACAAACCACACAGCATATAAATCTATGCGATTATTAGTCAGACTGAAATCCACACCGCAATCGAAGAGAAGACGACTAGCCTTTGCTTCCAGGCTTTCAGCATTTTTAGTTACAACTATTCATATTCTTAAATGTTTGCAGGATCCCACTGTGTACTGTGCAACCTACAACAGAAAAACATGACTTGTACCATCTTCAAGTTCAGGAAAATCTGTGTTCTGTTCCACTAATACATTTAAACATCAGCAACAAAGGTAGTATTTACTAAAATAAAAGAGGTTTTGTTTTTGTTGGCTGGTTTTCAGTAAGAAAATTACAGACTGTGTCCATCATCTCAACCCCCAACCAAAATACAAAGAAACAGAAATTGCAATGAAAAATTCATTCAGGAAGAAAGAAAAATTCCATCCACCTGACTTCTCAAAGTGCTTGGTTGCATGTCAACGAAGAAACAATCAGTGATGAGTTTAGTGATTTATTTTGGCCTTCAAATAGAGTCATAGTTTTAAAAAAGTAGAGTCAATAAACAGGCTTTTCTTTAATTTCTCAAAAATTTAGAAACAAAGCTTTCTGTCTATGCACAGAAGAAATAAGCAGGACACATGAGTTGAGCATTTTTAGGTGAAAAGCAGATCTTATTATTAGAGAGGCTTGCATCTTTCACATTGTGGTGTGAAACACAGACTGCTGATGTTCTTTTCTGGTTATTATTAAAACTCTCTAGCTGTCAGTGTAAAGGAATGTCTGAAAAACAGAAGGCTAGTGCAAACACTGTCAAGAACTTGTGTCCAGTTACGACCCAGACAAAAAAAAAAAAAAAAAAAAAAAAGAACAAAGGATGTCTGTCTACCTCCCACAGATAAAACTTCAGTAAAATCTTTCAAAAACAGTTTCGAAATCTCAGTTTTTCTTACAGCATGCCTAATTGAAACAAGAGTATTCCCATGGTGAAGTGTGGTAGAGTAAGTGAAGCATGAATTGGCAAATAGCTTGGATTTGAGTCACCTCTCTGAGATGTAGTTCCATTAATTTCACCTAAATTACTTCTGATTTGTGCTATTGTAAGAAGAAGAAAAAAAAAAAAAAAAAAAAAAAAAGAGATACAGAAAGAGTTTTCATCTTGATTTTGCAATGGAGAACTTGATAGCAGTTATGTTGTTGACTGCAGTGAGTGCCAGGTTCAACTCAGTCTGAAGAACGCAATCTTCAGAAGATGCAGTAAATTCTATTCCTCCCAGAGAGCTGCAAAGAGCCAGGTGACCAGCTTCTGCCAAGATACTTCTGCTGTCCACCATCGGTCCTGAAAACACTACTGTCTAAGGGCAATTCTTAAAAAGAAAATTATGTCAGATATGTCTCTCCCAGTGTGCAAAAGTAGAGTAAAAGGGCAGATATATTTCTTTTTCCAGGCACTAAGAAGGCAATGGGACTTGATCCTGCAAACACCACAAGCTTGGTTTGCTTTAATCACCTCGTAGGAGCAATTTCATGAGTGAAAGCAGCATGACAAAAAAAAAAAAAATGCATCCTGGCACACTTGGTGAAAAGAGTGAGAAGCAGAGTCTGTAGGCAGCAGCGCTGGCAACAGTCGTGGTTGTTCTCAAAGGCTGACCATGGTTAGAACCTACTCCTTATTGAGCTTTATACTATCAAAATGTTAATTCTTGAGGATTTATACTATTAGCGTGTATAAATAACCATTTGTTTTCTAAAAAAAAAGTCAAGGAAAAAGCAGTATATAATAATCATAAAACAAATTGAAGGACTCAGCCCAGTGTGTTTTCTGGATTCTTAACAATTTGTTACAGCTAATGGTCCTTGCTTTCACCTCACACCATTAATTTCCAAAGCTATCGTTTATCTCCAAGAAAACTATTGAGCTTTGATCACTATTGCTTAATTACTTGGAAAAATAGGCAGATTGTTAATATTAATTTGCTTTACAACAGGTCAAGTAGGTTATCTTTAATTCTCAGCACATTCTACAGCTGCCATTTAATGTCAGATGGCAATTAATAAGATTATTAATTTAAACAAAGCCTTTTACTTTTACTAGTGAGAAAGAAAATCCTTATTTGAGCTCATGAACACTCATATTTTATGACCCAACTCCTGTTGTATCTTGTTTACCATATGTGAGCCCCCAAGGTAAAGCAATTGCAAGCTTTACCTTGACATTTCTATGTAAATTGCTCAAAGTTATGCATGGAAATCTCATAAGGCAGGTTCTGTCTTTCAGGGAAATGGGAGAACGTTCTCCTGAAGACTAGAAGGACAAATTTAAGACAAAAGTCATGAGAGTAAATGTAGACTTAAACATTTAAGTCAGAGAAGTCTAATGCAGGGAACTTTTAATGTCATGACATTAAGTCAAGTGTCTTGTCTTGGATGTCTCAGCTACCTCCTTAGAATTCAGGTTTCCTAAAGCCTTCAGGGGACACCTGGCTCAGTGTCCAATTTCTGAATCAGAAAAAAATATATTCATGACTTTTTAAAGCTAGTTACTGAACCACTAAATGGTAACCAACTTCTGAATGAAGAGAATGAAAAGGTAGTCTTGGCATGTACTTGTCAGCCAAACTATGGCAGATCTTGTTTGGGTGCGGAACTTGTGTAAGGTCATCTTTTGCACCTTTGTCATCTTAAAGAGAGAAGAGGTGAGGCTTGAGATATTCAAATCCTCTTTATATTTCAAGAGCTTTCTCACCTAAGCACATGAAGGGGTAAACATCATCACCAACTTCAGCTCTAATTCAGGTGAATTTCTTCTATAAAATTAGTAGAAGCGCAGCCATTAGCAATAGCCAGGAGGGAGAGAAAGAGGGCATTAAATGAGCCTCCCAGAAGCCCAATTTGTGTTTCATATTAGTTATACTTTCCCACTCTTTGGACTGTAAATTGTAAAGAACCCATGCCCCGAGAACCCCTATCATGTGCCAGCCCTCTTTAGCAGAAACAAGCCACATTTCTTCAGCCTTCATTCACAGAGAGCGTTCTCTAAACTTTGTATCACTTCCCAGCTGTCATCGCATTGAACCATCTTTCAATATGCTGAGATCAGTTTCTCAGTCTTAGCAAAGCAAGGCTGCCCTACTCAGAAGTCAGGAACACACTGACCAGCAGATTGCTTCTTTGGCCACTGATTTTCTGAAAGAACAAATGAGTAACATTCTTTTTAAGCCAAGCAATGTTTACATCCGAGTGGTTGACCCAATGATTCATCTTAATGTATAATAATAATGATGTTATTAACTTATTATATGCTAATTCTTGTTTTGGAAAAAAAATAGGATGAAGAAGGCTGCTGATGAAAGCTCTACATTGGAAGAGGACAAATAAGTTAAGATTATAGATGATTCTTCCTTTAATGAAAACTTCTTTTTTGAGGTTTCTTTGAGTGGGGAGAAATTGTTCTTTCCTGTGATTGCTTTCTGTTGTCATGAGACATACAATTTCCTCCAGTTCATTATCAAAAACATATTCACTTATTTTTTCACCTTAAGTTCTCTCAGAGGATAAAAGACAACAACAGTTTGGGTCCATCTAGCAAACAGAGAGCAAATAGTACTTCAAACCAGAACTCAGCCAATTTAATTCAGCTCAGGAACATGGGAGATTTGAAGTGAACTCCTTTTGTGATGCAGAGTAATGAAAAGTCGACAACATGAAATGGAATGCTTTTACCATTACAAGCGAGTCTGACAAGCTTTTGAGTCAGATCCCGATCTAGATTGACTTTTAGAGGCAGAACCCCAAATCCTTGTCACTGAGAAGAAAGCATATGCCTCATCTTCCACCGAGTTCCCTAGCAGAAACAACCAACATGACAGTTAAAAATTACACAGTGAGAAACCATAGGTGGGCTTTGGCTTTGAGACATTGACAGAGAAATCCTAAATTGTTAAACTAACACAATAAAATTCAAGATTTAAATGTTTATATAGCATCACATTTTACTATATACCACATAGTATATATTATATACAAGTAAATAGTTCTTAGGTTATACTACATAAAGTAAAGGGCCTCAGGGGAAATCCAAACGCATGTTGAGATCATACTGATATACCAGTATTTCAGGAGGAAAAACGGAAAAGGAGGGAGATATTCCTCTCTCATTTAAGCTTGCTCCTTTATCGCACAAAAATAACCAGCACCAAAGTCACTTTCATTCTGAGGACAGAAAATTTGACTAGATTCACACATCAGACTATAAATGAATTAATATTTCATAATACCTCCAATGCTGGATTTTCCTTCCCTTTTTTTTTTTTTTTTCTCCCCTCTATCAACATTGTCTCATCCCTCCAAATTCTCTGCCTAACCACAAAATGCTTCATGTTTTGCAGGCATCTGTTTTATGTGTCAAGTATGGCCACGTACAGTGCTTCTACCACCTGAAATGCCTTTTTTGTTTTTCTCTTCTGTCTCTCCCTTTTAATCTAACCTGAACAAATCTCTTTTCCCTTTTACTTCTAATAACCAAGAGCTGGAGCAAAAAGAGATTAACTCACCACGGGATGCCTTAAACTCTCTGAGGCACTGGGGGTAGAGTCAGTGCATGAGAAAGTTGACAGGTATTAAGGGTGTGGTACTGCAAACAGCTAGGCAAGCAATTAAGTCTTTGCACAGAATCGAGTATATATTTAAGCATTCATAAGACTGGGGTGTACAGCTATCTCACCTTGAGGGAGAAAAATATCAATCCAAGTGCAAAGGACAAAAAGGCAACAGGGTAATATGGCACCCCTTAGAAATCTGGTACATCTGCATAGCTAATCACAAAGCATTAACCCAAGTAAAATTTTTAGGACACCTCAGGATCCAAGAGTAATTCTATACCATTTTACTTCATCACCCACCTTGTTCATACTACGGCTTTTTTGCTTGACGGTGTTTTTATTTGGGGGGGGGAGAGGTGATTGTGTTTGCTAAACTCAGCTTCTAGATGTTCAAGGTGTTTATATCAGCACCACTGATACTAGAGTTTGTGTGCCATCATCCAGAATTTGTAGTTTCAGTTTCCACAACTCAGCACTCCACTGAGGAATCCTGCCATCAGTTCTTAAGACTCCTAAACTTACACGACAGAATTCAACTCTCAAATGGTTCCAAAGTAACCAGTTCTTTCTCCCAGTTAAAAACACCCCACTCTAACAAGTTTGCTCTGACTACTCATAGTGACAAGTGTCATAGACTGTGAACACAGTTTAAAAGACAGAGAAGACTGAGTCGGATGGAGAGAGATGGCCTAGTTTTAAACTCACCTCTGTTGCAAAAACGATGATGCTTACATGTGTGGACTGGAATGCTAAGGATTTCTGTCCCTGTGCTGAATCACTGCTAGGCAGCGCTCCTCTCCCATTTGCTCCATCGGCCCCCTGCCCTTTGCTAGCCCCCTGGCATAGAGACACTGCTCCCAGAGCTGCACGCACCAGGGGTGTGTGGCTACAGAACCAGAGCTGGCAGGCACAGCAGGTGGGAGGCACATCACAATTTAAACATCAAAGTGTATTCCTGCATTTACAATCAACAGCTCTCAAGTGTTGTACACACATTTTAAAAACCACAGCAGACTTGAATACTGCCGTCAGCTCGTGTGTTTCTGTTCCAAGTTTAATTCACTGCAGCATTTGTTTCGTGCTGCTGCTAAGAACATGCTTCAGTTACCTTGCTGTTACTCAGTCTCAAGTACAAGGGCAGAACTAACACTCTCCATGAGGTCAAGAAGGCACAACTGTGTCCCCATGTTCCTCAAGGTTCTGTCCCTTCACAGATCTCCAATTACGCACAGATCCTGGTGTAAGTCTCCTTTACTCTATGCTTCAGCAACAGTAATAAACAATTCTGCTACTTCAGCAGCAGATGCCTGGAAAGGACTAAGTAAGCTTCTAACATTTTTCTGCCAGAAATAAAGCAGGTAAGTGGTAAAAATGCCAAGAAATACCAAAAATACTGCTCCCCATTGCTAGAAGAAAGCCAAAACAATTCAAGTGGAGAAGTAACACCTACATTTGTGGAGTCTGAGAATAAAAAACAAGCAAAAATTTTGTTTCATTGGCCAATCCTCCTCTTGCAACCACTTCCCTCCCTGATGACAACTGGAAAAACTGAAAAAAAGAAAACAGAGCCTGACATTTCATCCAATCTGTCCTGTCATTTACTTGCTGAAATCAGTCCTTTTTTTCCCTGATCTTTTCAAGGGTCAGCATGTGAAATACAACAAGAACTTTCATTTGTTCAAGTGATGCACAACAGCAAGACCAAGCAATCAGACACATCAGACCTCTTGCAGACATTAAGCCTAGAAAGTGGTAAGACCACGGGGGCAAAATCCAGCTTTTTTCCCACTACAGCAGTACTTTGCACTACCTTGGGAATCCTCAGGAGAAGTCTTACTTTTCCTTCTGGATCCTCTCTGGATTGCAGGCAGTATAGCACAATTTATGAGCAAAGAGTAGAAGCATTTGTGTTAGCAGCTCTCGGGAAAAAAAATATGTATATATTTTGTATATATGTATATATAATTTGTGAATTTTATTTTTTTTTTGATGCCATGCTCTAATCTTGCCTGAAGAATGGCAGTACCCTTTACCTACCTACGTGTGCTCACATGAGGTTGGCCTGACCCTTCACAGACAACATGATGATCATGGTGTTCTCAGTGCATCCTAGACCATCAGACTTGTAAAGTCCGCCTGTCACCCACAGCCTTGGGTAACAACACATTCACCCACCTTGAAGTTCCCTTCTTCTTTTACTCTTTCAATCTGGTACATAATGCAAAACTCACCTCCTTTAGCAAAAATTAAATACTATCCTCCTAAAAGATGCTGTAGGTAATAGAATTCCCTAGCTCCCCCTTCCAGTGAAACATCTGTGTCCAGACTTAAAGAAGTAAGAAGATATAGAACTTCCAACACAGGTTTTTGACATTCTGATGAGAATTCTTTTCATGGGGCTAGTTACAAACCAGATCAAAAGTATATGCTTGATTTTGATCCTAACAACATTAAAACCCATTATACTAAATCATTTCCCCATGGAAAGATTTCAATATATATGAGACTGTCAAAAATCTCCATTATACACATAAAGGGTACTATGTTATATACCAAAAAAAAAAAAAGTAATATAAAGCCTACAGAGAAATAGGAAAGATAAATGAACATCTACCACAGAGGCTGGGCAATTCCTAAATGGCAAAGGGTCAGAAAAAAATCTTCAGGTTATACTGTGAAGCATTTCTATTATCTTTGTGATTGAGTAGAGCACAGGGACTGCTATCAATAAATGTCCATACATGTTTTATAGTTTGGCTCACTACAGCCTATTTCAATTTTCACTGACTTGTTGAAGAAAAAACAAAAAACAAAGAAAGCAGTCTTGCCAGCAATACGGGAAGAGACTACTAAACAAACAATTCTACACTTTGACTTCTAAAAAGACTGAATTTAAACCTTCTGAATTCTATATACACAGAATTACCACTATCTCCTTTCATGAGCTAATAAAGAAACCCCAGGAAACATAAACCATATGCTAAGTTAAGTACATGCTGGGACATTAGTCATGTCATTCTGTTTCTTCTTAAAATTGCTTTAAAATATTCATGTCAGATAATCATAAAGCATCCTGAATTTTAAAGAAGTTGAAAGGAAAAACAATTGACTTGAAAGAATATGTTTCTCATTTCTAAATGCATGCCTGAAGCCACAGGGGTCTGTATTCTTTTGCTAGCTCCAGTGGTCTTTGGCTGATATACCTGCATTAACCAAAATAGTTACAGTGAACAAGCGCCGATAGAAGATAGCTCACAGTGTGTTCTGATCCCTTTGCTTCCTTTTCTCCAGCTTAATTCATCTTACCTGAAATAACACATGTTTATTATAGGGGTCAAAAAAGCCTTTGAACTTTAGATTCGAAACCTTTTATAAATTTCAGCCTGTAACACTTCACAAGTCTTCTGAAGTCCCTTACATAAAGCTATACAAGGATCCCCTACGCTTCTTAGTCTCTTTTTCCACTGATAAGAATCAGCATTATAAAACACTGATGTCTATGAACCAGATATGGCATACATGGTCAATCAGTCTGAAGTCTATTCTGCCAATCCCAAGATAATTGTATGGTCTCAACCTCAAATTTTTATTGCTTCATTTCCTGAGAACATTTGTCAATGGCACACAAACAGAGATGTTTGACTCATGTCACCAGCTTTAATTCCTGCCCATTTCTTTCTAAACAGGACTGAAAGCAGCAGGATCAGACCACCTCCAGAGTCAGCACTGGACTCTAAGCTAGTGAAAGTTACGAATGTACTTCACCATCCATTCTGAGACACAGTCTCCTCCCTACACAAGCTGTTTTTCCTATATGCCAGCTGCAGATTCTAACACCCACCTAGACTCCAACTTTTGATTGTTCACTGATACCTGTAAAGCAATCAAGAAAACAAATCTTCATATAAAAAGCCAAAGATTAAAAGGAAGTGCTGCTTTTGGCAGGCTTTCGGACTAATCCAAAACAACAGAGTAAATTGCCTTCTCTTACGAACTTTACCATACAAATTCTGAGCTACTTTATAGCTACTGAGCTACTTTGTAGACATTGGAGACGATCAACTTGCATGTTAATTACTGTTTCCACTTCCCATTTTGTGTTTCATTATACCAATGCTGAAGCTATAGTGTGTCCAGGAATAACCAGATTACCATGAAAGACAGCCATGCCCTGATAAATATGGAAAAAGTGACTGAAATAGATGATTTCCTTTACACAACAAGGGTGGCAGCATATGTCTCTGGTAGTTACACAGCTAAAGCACACTCATCTCAGAAGAAAGTATTCAGTGGGCAACAGAATTACCCATGAGAGCATTCTAGGTACTTACCACTGCACAGGGAAAAATAAGCCAAATAGAAGGAAGGAAAAGAAATGCAAGTAACAAAAATCACAATTAATAAATCACATGAACAAAGACATGCAAAATAAACAGTAAAACCACTGCTACTCTGATGTTGACTTTGTATTGTCTGTGCATACTCAGAATGTAATTTAATTTGAAGTATCTGCTAACTGCTTGATGGACAACAGGGGTGGGAGACTTAGAATTCATGTTATTCTTACCTTAATATTAAATAGATATGCAGACAAGAGAATGGTTGGTTACCTTATGACTGTGCTTTCTGCCTCCCATACTTGCTTAAATTCCTTTGTGTTACAGAACGTAGTAGTTATGGCCTTTTGTTTTGTTTTACTACATATATGTGGGTTTAACAAACCCAAAACTTGTTAACTTATTTCTTAAGAGGTTCTCAATTTTCTCCGATACTCGTAAAGAAAAGACGTATGAGAATAAAAAAACTAAAATGCAAGTTCAGGTAAGTTTGAGACTTCAACTTACAGACAGGAAAAATATTTGCAGATGAAACAAGTTTACTCAACATTATGATTTTTCAGGATAATGAGGTATGAAACAGTGATGCAGTGAAACAGCATCCATTTTGTTAAAAATATGAACTTCTTACATTTTGCAGGGGAAATGGTCTTACTGAAAACAAGTCATTTTGGTGCCACATACTACTCTTAACCCCAAGATTTGGAAAAAAAAAAAAAAAAAAAAAAAAAAAAAATGGCCAAAAAGCCCAGACCTGTGAAGCTGACAAAAATGTCATACAACGTTCTTTAAACTGCAACATCCTTTAAACATGCACATTACAATTAGAAAAGATGACACCATTAACCAGCAAATATATCTGAAAACACTAAATGACTGAAAAAGTTACACTTTGCTTAGTCTCTTCTACTTACAGTGTTTTCCACGTTGTTTTAATTCTCAAGCAGCAGAGCTGTTCCAGATGTCTTTGTAGCCAATTTTCTCAAGCAGTTCCTGCAGAGTCAAAGAAGCCTCATTCTTTGATGGGATTACAAGTTTGGCTGATAAAGGCAAGAACAGAAATGTAATATTCTCAAAATTGTCTAAGTTTTTTAAAGCCCTAAAGTATATAGTTAATGGATTAAAAACTGACTAAATTACATTAAGTGCTGAAAATAAGAAGAAAGGGAAAAGTTTTTTGTTTGTTTGTTTTAAGGTAATCATGACTTAATAGGAACCAGTCCCACTCTATTTACAGTCTGAGCATAAATATTACATCCCTGCAAATAAAACTACCATCAAACACAATCAGAAAGATAAACAGTCAAGAGAGGACATGCATTCAGAATGGGCCCAGATGTTTCATAAGCATTAATGTAAAAAAAAAAAAAAAAAAAAAAGTAGTACATCCCAACATAAAGTTATAAACCCATGAAAAGGTTGCCAACCACATCTATGGGGGGGGGCATTGCCTCACACAGCTGTGACTCTACCCAAGTTTCAGTGTGATCCTTGGTTGCCTGAAGAGAAATAACCAGAGATCAGCAAGAGCTTCGGCTCATCTCTGAGGCAGCATTCTGACCTGTAACAAAATACTGCACATGGACTTCTTGTCACATTTTAAGGATGGAAAATTGGATAGGATGCCCAGAAGAGTCTTTAGGAAACAAACCAAAGAATAAAAAAATAGAATAACTGCCTTCATTACATTTTTTTTCTTTAAGAAAAATATACAGGTATCATGGCTCTTAAATCCTGCAGAATAACATTAACAAGATTACCTAAAAACATGATAAGAAACAAAACTCAGGTAAGAAAGAAGAATAAACCACTGAAATAACAGAAGAAACAGCAGGTTCCCTCTCCCTGTTGTCTTCAGATGATGGGACGCCTTTCTGTTAACAATGCTTTTCTCAAAGATGATAAAGGAGCACCAGGTGAAACAATGACCTGTATTTGCAGGAAGCTGGAAAACTTACCTAACTATGGACACAAGCAGAGATTTCAGCAGCATGCAGACAGCAATTCAAGCTTCCTTGATTACGTCATCTCTACAATTGATCCTGTGGGCAATAAAGCAAATTGCTGCCTGAAGTTGGGGCATGAGCTAACTAAAAACCTTCTCTCCGCTGTTGTGCTATATTATAGCTATATTATAGCACTATTATAACATGCTCTGTCTTATATTGCATCTCCCTATCTTCTTTTTTTTTTTTTTTTTTAAAGTAAAGAAATGTCAAATTTCACATATTCCTACTCTGGTTATTCCCTTTAACGATTGCCAAGACCAAACCAGTCAATGATCACAGAATTCTTACTGTTTTTCCTTATTTTTTTTCCCACAATCGCACATAAAAAAAACAGAACTAATACTGTTATCTACATGTGTAACAGAAGTTGACTTTAGAGTTTCCTGTAGTGAAAGATGCGCCTCTGTTCAACACAGCAACTACTACCATCTAAACTACCATCTAAAAGAGAGTTCAATTGTATGATTGTTGCTACCGTGATTTAAACGGATTTCTTTTCCCTCCCGAAGGCATCCATGAAGTTTGGCCAATTCAGAGAGAGACCACCTACATGCACAGAAACAGTAGCTTATTAATGAAATTTTTTTTAAAAATCTCACACAAATTCAGATGAAGCTGCCCAGATATTAGACCAGACCAGGTGTCTGAAAGACTAAAATGAGTTTATTTCCTGCCTGATGAGTTTACTTCCTGCCTGTTTTTTTCAGCCAGCCATATTTACTGAGATTCTGCATGCAGCAACTGCATTTCTGATGTCTCCCCAGGAGCTGGCGGAGGCAGGTCCCTCTCACAGCTAGAAAAAGCGTGCTGCCAGCTGAGAGCATTAAGTATTCCCAGCAGATCAGAAGGGCACCATCTTCCTCTGTCCCAGTGGGAGTGTTGCTATCTCTCTTTCTTGGAAAATGAGAGTGAGGCAGCCTTTGCACTATGAAGAGCTTTCAGGTTTTTCTGATGTTTACAAAACAAATCTTACACGAGACGAGGGTAAGAATTTTACATTGTCCAAACAGATCAGTTACCGTTTTATGTTGCTCACAGTAGTAAGAATAGCTAAAGCACACAGTACCAATCACAGAATCACAGAATTTTCTAGGTTGGAAGAGACCTCAAGATCATCGAGTCCAACCTCTGACCTAACGCTAACAGTCCCCACTAAACCATTTCCCTAAGCTCTACATCTAAACGTCTTTTGAAGACTTCCAGGGATGGTGACTCCACCACTTCCCTGGGCAGCCTGTTCCAGTGCCTCACAACCCTTTCAGTAAAGAAGTTCTTCCTAACATCTAACCTAAAACTCCCCTGGCTCAACTTAAGCCCATTCCCCCTCGTCCTGTCACCAGGCACGTGGGAGAACAGGCCAACCCCCACCTCGCTACAGCCTCCCTTGAGGTACCCATAGAGAGCGATAAGGTCGCCCCTGAGCCTCCTCTTCTCCAGGAAATGATGCAGAATAACTAAGCAGCCAACCATCACATTTTGCAGAAGTCTTCAAAGGTTGTCCCCATACAAGCAAATTCAGACTTGATGAGTCACGTGAGGAAAACAAGCTTGGAGAACAGAGACAAGCCTGTCTTGCAAGCCTGCAACAAACTGATTATAAATATTGTGCTAATCAAAGAAGTGAAGGCATCGTGGCTGACATTATAGTTAGCATTTGGGGAATACTAAGGGAATCATAAGCATGGCATACCCCCATTCAGCTCTCTCAATCCAGCACAAAAGAGTTTCAGTCACCTGTGACTCTGTTATGCTTGGCATCACTCCTCACCTGATCTTTCCTTCAGTGATTTCCTATCTGGTCACCACCTCTCTTCATACACTGGTATCCATTCCCAGCTTCTTCTCCATCACCATTTTCCCAACTTGCAAGGGCCTTCTGGACACACGCCTTCACTCCTCCTCTCTCCACTGTCTTGTTTACTGAAGCCTCATATTTTATTCTCTCTACTCTCTTTAGTGATTTCTTCCCTCCTTGAGCATTCAAAGAGCTTTAACACTGCCTAGTTCTAGGTCTAAAATAAGCTTGCACTGTTATTTATTTACAACATTTTTCTGCCTGTGATTGAAATTTAAAATAACTCACTAGCAAATGACAACTACCACCATCTCCATTCAACAAAATGCCTGTTTATCTTCAGATACCAAGAAACACAAGGGTTATTTGTAAAAAGCAGTGCTTCCAAAGCATATTTCAATGCTTTTTCTTAAGTTGTGTTAATTTTATGTCCTTTGTGTTAAATTGCTTTATTTTATTTTTCTTCTGAAGGTTGAAATTATTTTACTGTTATGAGGTAGTCCTCACTCCTTTCTCACCCTGGAAATTACCTTGATTCAAGTCTAACTTGTCAAATTTAGTACAAACCTGTTAGAAAAACGTTATATTTTTTTTAGAGCAGCTTATTTCTTTCCATGACATAAAACTATAACAAAACAAAACACCAGATTCTCATTTTTTCTACTTTTTGGATGCTTAGCTAAACCATGTCCTGAAATACAAAGTATATTTTAGAGGGATTTTTTTTTTCCTCTGAGTTCTGCCATGCATTATTTCCCTCTGTCAGGCTGTGCCAGCTGTTGCAGCTGCCTCCCCGGCCTTCCTCTTCTTCACACTGCATTTCTGTTTAGTAGTTCAACAAACGCACGAGTCTTTTTATGCCAAGGAGTCTGTTAGTGCAAAGAAAGCCTGGCCAGGCAGCACCTGGGGAGAAACACTCCTTCCTAATATCATCACTAACTGCGTTACTTAGCAGACAGTATTGCTTCTCTGTTGAGCCTTCAGTACATCTGATGACTCCCATCTGCAGCAGAACTTGTGGAAAAACCTAATATTGAGCTTTTCACAGAGACGGACCTTGAGATCTGGGAAGGAAAGCTGCCAAGTCAGCCCTCCTCCATGAAGCTTCACACTCTCCCCAGGAGGGCATGAGATCAGTCACCCCATGCTGGGGCCACTTCCCGCCTCCTGTCCTCAAGGGCCCCGGGACCATGTCACACCTCCACATCCAAGAGGCAGCAGAAGGCACAGAGCTGCCCCTTGCTGGCCTGCTCACCTCAGCTGGCACTGTAATTCCTGCTCTCTGATGTCAGCAGCACTGTTTCCCTCTCACCGCTTCCCAGGTCACCAGTGTCCTCTCAGGGATTACAGCTAGCACACCAGCTGCCTCCTGTGCAGGGCGCCTCAGGCGATCAGCCACCTCAGGCAACCGGCTGCCACCCGCTGGGAGCTTCAGGGAAACTGCCACCACGTCTGGGCCACCCCAGGCACACCACAACCGCAGAGCCTCGGGCAAGCATCTGCTTCAGGCAAGTGGCCACCAAGCATGGGACACCATTGGCGAACAGCCACCTCAGGCTGTGCGTTCCCACCTTCCGCCACGTGCCCCACAGTGCTGCAGGCAATCAGTGAAATCAGCAGCATGAGCCAGCCCCAAAGAGGCCTTTTTTTTTTTTTCCTTTCACACCTGCAAAGCAGGACTTGGTGCGTCCTGTGCCGGCATGGCCAAACTCAGGGGGCACCTGCCTCTCCCCAGCTACAGGGCCACCACCAGGCCAGCCCCAGGCTTGCCCCACAAGTGACCTCCCTACAGCTTTTTTAAGGACCAAGGGTTAGCTGGGCCAAAAGGGAGCCAGGGCTCTGCTGCTCACAGGCTGCCACCTTCTTGGCTGTAAGAGCGACAGCACATCTCCTCCCCTTCCTTCCCTGACCACCCTGAGGCCTCCATTATCAGCAAGCCCCCAGCAAGCCACCCCCATCCAGGCAACCGTGCTCAGGAAATTCGCAGTGTGAAATTGGAAACAGAGAAATAAATTGCGGAGGTAAACTCCGCTCCCAGAGGCTAAGCCCATCGCTGCAGTGATCACAGAGAAACACAACCCACATCAGGGAGGAGGAGGAGGAGCAAGCTGTACTGCATATTTCCACAGCCGCTCGATGTAAATTAAAACAAGAAGCAAATCGGCTGGCTCCAAGGATGGGGGGAGGAGAGGGAACTCGTATACCTTTCTCAGGCCATTTTAGTTAACACCCCCTGTGACTGTAGGCTTGCTCGTAAAAACAATCTCAGCATCAAATATTAAAACCTTTCCAGGGAAATCTTTTAACTTCTGTACTTGCTGCACTCAATCTTTTTTGTTCCCTTCATCAGCACTTTTTAAATAATTAATAGCAGATAGAAATTATCTTTTACATTAATACCATTATCTTTTACATTAATACCATTCCTAGCACTCTTCAAAGAGCAGCTCCGGCAGATGTCCCCCACATAGGACCGACCAAGTGACACACTGTGCTGCTTTACCTTTTACATTTCAAGTCTGAACCGAGGGCAGTTTCTTTCCCCAGGTAAAACTGAAGCTCTCCACCCAAGCGCCTGCGAGACACTCACCGCCCCCGGGCCCAGCTCCCGAGGAGACACGGGCATGCAGCTGCCTTCAGCCCTCCAGCACGGAGCACAGCCGGCTCCTACAGCCTCAGCCCCTCACACTGTCACACCTTTTGCAGCACCACAGGTCCACCCAGGCCTCCAGACATCTTCCTCGCCTCTGCACCAGCAGCAAGCCCTTCTGCCAGCCTTCTGAGTGCCCCCAGCAGGGTGTCACAGCCCAAAGCCATGGGCTTCTTCAAGACCTCGTACAAGAGCTTAGGACGGCTTTCATCAGTGCCTCCTCCCGCCACCTCTGCCAGGCACTTTCTGTCCTTCACCTTGCGTTCGCTTTCCCTTTTTGCCTTGGTAGCTCCTACGAGCCTGTTGCCATGGAAATCCCCAATTGCAAGCCTCTCCTTGGCCTCTCAAGCCCCAGGAACCAGCCCCTGCAAGCTTCTTCCCTCTGGTATGCACAGCCTGTCCTGGTTGTGTCCCCAGCTGGCCCTGGTTGCATGATGGGGACCTCACTGGCTGCCCTGCAGAGCAGTCCCCTCGGGTTGAGCTGCGTCTGAATTGGTCCCAGTGCCGCTGCAAGGTGAACCCCACAGCACGAGCACGTTACAGATCATCACACCACACGCCACAGCGAACTGCTTGTGATTTATGCCCACGGAATGGCAGCAACGTAGTTAAAGATGTCAAATACGTGAATGAAAAAATCCAAACTGCTCTGGTTCTCCAGTTTGCCAATGTTCGGTAATAATGTTCCGAGCGCTCTACTTAATATAATAACTACAAATTAAGTTGAAACAGGTCATTCTACCACAATAAACTACAGAAGATTTCCAAACAGAGAAGAAAATTGCCACTGACAACTTTCCCTATAAATTTGTATTTCATCTTTGTGTATATTTGATATTGCTATTGCCGTTAGTGAATTTTGTAAAAAGTATTCCTCCTTAAATTTGGTTAAAGAACTTAATAGGAAGGAATAAACCTATATTTTTTCAGCCTAAGTACAAATAATTTTTTTTTTTGTTTCTTGTCTTAAATGTCAGAGAATCGAAGGAAATGTTATTTTCAAGTCAAGTAATGCTAATGCTATGCTACTAGAATAATACATAATGCAGTAGAATAGATAAGTGATTCACATGTATCCACCACAATTCACTGCTAGGCTTTTTTATTTTTAACCAATATAGCGTCTAATGGGCACAATAACTGGAATATGAACCCAAAGCTATTTTCACTTCCAATCCACTTTACAATGATGCTTTTGCAATTTAAGTACCATTCTTAATCCATTTTCATAGGCCTCCTATTTAATGCAACAGGATGAAAGTGACCTTTGGGACATTTTCTCCTCTCCATTGCAGATAATACAGGCTTAACTGAACTCCAAAATAGGAAGATGGTTGCTTTTAGATAGGACTGTCTCAGTCACAGCACAGAAACATTTTACAGCCACTGAGGCATAACTATGTATTTACTTTCCCAGCAATAAAATTTCCTGCATTGTGACTGGTGTTGTAACTACGGTTTACAAACTCGTACTACAATTTGCAAAATCCTCTCTTGCAATTGACTAATAATAATTGAATCATAATCTGAGCAAAACTTTCTCAGTAATTGCTGTGCTATCATACTTCTCAATTATTTTGTAGTTAAATGCATATTTATTTTTAACTCTGTGAGAACTTTAAAAACTTACTTAAAAATGATTACCCTATTCAACAGTTACAAAAACAACTTACTTTTATCCTACAACGAAACACTAAAATTTCCAAAGTGAGATAGTAATAATCTAATAGCCATCCAAATGTGAGACACTATCAAGAGGAAATAGGTTTTGTTTGCTTTGTTTTTTTCTTCAAGTTTTAACTGCCATTGAAAAGCAATGTTACATTTAACCATGCAACGAGCAACATGCAGAAAAAAGCATACACTTTCATTTAAAATTATGCATTTCAGTCATACAAAAGAACACCAGTTTGTCAAGCTGTTTCATTCATACACACACACAAAAACTATCGGAAAAAAAAGGAATCTTGAACCAAAAAACTATTAATAATGATTTCAGAAACTAATTTCTGAAACATATTTCTTTTTTTTTTTTTTTAATATAAATTTTGCATGTGGTTATGTTTTTTGTAACTGTTACACAACTGAAGTTAATACATATTATCCAAAAATTATATGTTTTCTCCAGTTCTATTTTGGTGTAAAATCAAAAGAATCTGCTTCATATCGAATTCAGGTTGAATTTTCAGGGGGTTTGTTATCCGTCATAGAAAAAATAGTCTTATTCACAAGCTGTGTTTTAAAGATGCGCATTTTTCATTTTTAAAGAAAACCAAAATACAACATCTTTGCTTTTCATGTGACAGCCCTGTGAGAGGACTGAGACAGAGCTCAGGAGTTTCACACTCCTATCTACTACCCAGAAATAATTAAGCAATTATTGTGACCCACTAGTTTCCTGGGAAACAGGAATTGGTTTGCGCGCTTTGACTAAGGAAGCATGGAAGACAGTGCCACTGTTTACACCTCTATCTCTTCTAGGACTGGTATACAAGTTAAGTAAAACAAACAACACTTGCCCACTAAGCTTACATCACTCATTTCCCTTTCTCTGAAAAACTGAATTTCACAGCTCTGCATAGGTGCTGTGGTATGGCAGAGAGTAAACATGGTTTCCAAAATCACAACAGGTGTGTCTTGAGAATGGTTTGAAGCATGTGATCTCTCCTCGTTTCTGCTTTGGGGAGAAGACCAGCCACCAGATAGTCAATAAAACATTTCCTCTCTGACCTCGGAGGAAGTAGAATCATGTCTTGCTTCTCATAATCAGCTTCCAGTGATAAAAAATAGATTTCTTTATCTCTGTTGGCAATCACAGCGTAGGTGTTAATCGATGAGTTAACAGCCACACATACAAAGCTTCCCCATTTAGCTCTTAAAAATCTACATGCTACCAGTGAGCAAAACCATCTCTTTATCTTGACACGGTTGTCTGCCATTTGATACACTGAAGTTTTTAGCAAATTGAGATGAAGGATAGCAAAAAACTGGGCTCTAAAATACCCCTTAATTTGGTGTTTGGTCAGTGTCCCGCAAAAGGTTATCAAACAGGTCAAACAATTTTCACGGACAAAGTATCTGCATAGTGATAAGCAGCGTGATGGAAATAGTGACACAAAAAAATCGTTCTCTTGTCACCCTGGATAAAGCTAGAGACATCCTTGTGTGGTTTTACTGTCATGGGACAAGAGATAAATTATGTATATGGCACAACACCCTGCTGATTTGGGGGAGGGCATGGTGAAGGTGAAATGCATACCTTCTGCTCATGAATGTCAATCTAACTGAAGCCTTGGAAATATATTGCTGACAGACTGCTAAGAAGCAAAAAGGACAGAAGACAGGTTGTCTGGGTGCTTGCCGTGAGAGCTGAACAGAAACTTCACCGTTTGAAAAACAATCAGAGCTCCCAAAAACATTTTTGGGTAAGAGAGGTGATTTTAAAAGTGTTCTTTCAAGGCTGAGACACGTCAAATTCCCTAAGCATCAGAAAAATCAAGGAACCATCACTACTCAGACACTGATGCCAAATCTTGAAGTTAAAAATCAGTAATAAAAAATTAACTGTTTGATGTGTTATTTCAGATTCAGTACTGGGATATTCCTTCTTTTTCTAGATTTTTCCAGTTCAAGGACTTGATAGTTCCCCAAACCAGTCCAACGGTCTACTTCCTTCTTGCTTGGTGGAGACTGATTGTATTTCACAGCATACTGGAAAATGACAAATACTTATGCAGTTGTTTAAAATGCAAACAGCAAGTGATAATGACAGAAGACAAAGCAAACATAAGCAACTCTGTGAAGGACTGCTTCAGATTTATCTTCTGATATACAAATATATACATGCAAATATATACATGCTTACATGCAAATATATACATGCTTACATCTTTCCCTCAAATTTTAAGAGGTATGTTCTTTGATTTTATTTTAGTTACAAGATAATTTCTTCACACACTAATAATTGTCATTTTATGGCGTAGTGGTAAATCAGTCTGGCCTTTAAGGTTTCTTCGCTGAACAGAAAAACATTTAATCGCAGAGAAGATGCCAAAAGGTCACGTGAATTTTGGTGCTGATACCTGTTTCTGGCACACTCACGAACACGAGAGCAAACTGTATCACATTAGCTGTTAGGACAGGAAGATACTGCTGCTTGTTGCCTGTGATCAGCAGCTGCTACAGAAATGCACGAGTCACTTCTAAATGCCTGTAGGTCCAATACGGTAGCCTGAGATTTTACTGACCATATGGGAACCATATACAGAGCTTTATGATTTAGTATTAACTTCACTCTACAACCTGAAAACAGACATCCAAGGACTGAAGCTAAAAGGACCGTTTACATTAGTCAGAAAGGGAACCAAAGACAAAAGACTTAGGACACCACAGGATGACAGCTCTAGAAAATCTGTAAAACTTTCAACACTAATAGATGCCACTGTCATCATTTCATACTATATTCTGCGCAATCAAACATGTAATTGCGGTATATATGATGCCAAATATCCCGTAAGAGCTTCATCTGACATGTGTCACTCATATGGAAGGATTTCATAAAGTCACTGCATATTAAGCTGTACAAACAGACCCATGAATGCATTATCATTGGCAAAAGGTCAGGTTTTTCTTTTTCTTTTTTCCTTATTCTCTATGCTGTTTCTCAAAGAGCAGAACCACCACTTTACTCACGTCAGGACACGTTCTGCATTAGGTGTTACTACTATAGAAAACATAATTGATGTCTTTTACCCTTTACTGCAAATGAAAATATTTTATCCCTCACTTCGGAAACACTCAGAAGATCATCACGTGGTGCAGCAAAGGTCTTCAGATGGCTCTGTGGTCCTTCAAACACAACAGCCATTCTAAGATCACCTTCTCAAAACACCACATCAGTGTTCAATTCAGTAATACAATGCACAAGACCTATCTAGACTTTAAAAAAAAAAAAATCCAACGTTCACTGAACAACAAAATTATTGTACCTCATGGTAGAAGGTGTTGGTCCATGTTACAGAGTGATCTGTCCACAAGACAGCACTCGGGGAAAAAAATCAAGCAGGAAAAGTGAAACTCTAAAGATAACAACATTCTTTTAATTGTGTTACTGAAGACAGTGAATTTTCCAGTGTAGAAAAAAATGAACTCTGATCAATGGGAGAAATCTGTTTCTTCCATTCTAAGAACATTATGTTCCTTTCCATTGTAGAGGGGGAAAAAGAGGAAAAAGAAAAAAGCAGCTTGGAAGCCAAAGCCTTCCAAGCGGACCTCCAAGATTTAAATCATTTTGCACTGCCTGAGCTCTGTGCTCCTCCATGACAGTGCTTTGCAAGAATGAAAGAATTTCAGGTTTTTTGTTCTCCGTTGGTTAGAAATAAGTGACATATGAGATACATTCAGATCCTCAAGCAAAAGTTCGCATCTTTACTCATGTAAGATCACAGAAATTAAAGCAAGAAAAGGGTAGTGGGTTGCTTATTTGTTTGGAGCATGCTGTTTAAGAAGGAGGCAGTATCCGTCATCAGCCTGAGGAAGGAATAAGGGAACATGCTGTTTAAGAAAAAGGCAGTACCTGTCATCAGCATGAGGAAGGAATAATGATATAAGCTAACTTTTTATTCATGTGAGCTCTATTTCTTTTGAACTAAGGTTTTGTAGCACTTCTTCATTTTTGACTCAAGCAATTTATCAAAACTCAGGATCCTGACAGTTATTTTGATTAGGAAGAGGATACCACCACGTCGCCAGCTAGTTTTCTGATAAAATCATGTTTACTTATATAGGATGTATGAAGTTCTGTTACCATGAACACAGGATCAAACAGTAAAACCTGTCATTACTCTCAGCATGAAGCCTTGTCCAGCCCCAAATCAGACAAAGCAGACTTTCTTCAGTGGCACAAACCCAACATCCCTCTAGTTTTTGCTCCTCAGCATGCTCCAGCTTTGTGCTGTACCTTGCTACTTCTCCCGCGTTATTTTGGTACAACCCCTTCATCTTAACCTTGCTGACATTAAAACAAAAGCCCCATTTGATTGCATAGCTGAAGTCTTGCACATCCCTCCCTTTTGGATGAAGTCTGCTTGGAGATATCTGCCATTCACTCTACAAAGTGGCTCGCATGCTAGAGTTGCTCACTCTGGTTTTAACAACGTTTGTCCCAGCTCACAAGTTAAAAACGGCGATGGGTATTAATTACATGGAATCAAACAGTTCCAGTCCTCACCCTGAGCATGTTTGCAGTCTTCTCCCCAGATGAGAGACCCCACGTGAACAAGGTTTCAGACAGAATACAGCAAAAGCTAACAGAGTACCACAGAAGTAACAGTTCTGGAAAGGTAGACACAAACAGGGACTTAACAAAACCATATAGGAAGTCCAGTCTGTTAAGTGATTGTATTCAAAAAGTTTAAAAAAGACTGACTTTTACTGATGGAGTAAAGGGAGAGAGGATCGTCCTGGAGAGAAAGAATAGTCATAGAAAAGTCAAGTCACATCAGCGGTACTCAAGGCACCCTGCTTTCTGGTCTTGTGTTCTAGTTGTGTGTTAACACTAACAAGGTGTTCGCTATCTCTCCACTCCCATCTCTAAAAAACTTCTGGCCAGCCTTTTGCTGAACACCTCCAGAGAAGAGAGAAGTCCAGACTCCTTCCAAAAGATGTTCCCTTTTTACATTACCAGTTAGAAAGCTCTTCCTAACCTTCAACCTGAATTTTTCTTAAACATTAAATATTGCTTTGCTGTTCTACCCCAAGTACAAAAGAAGAACAATGAGCTGCAATCCTCTGCACTGAAGATGGTGCAAATTGGGATACCATTATCCAGTCCATTTTCTTTCCCATAACCACTTCTTCCAAACTTCCTTATATTCTATGCTTTGTAAACACTTGTCACTTTTCCCGAGTTCCCTCCAATTTGTGCACCACCTTATTACACAATTAAATCTGTGGTTTTGCAAGAACACTACACTGCTGACCTATATTCATCTGCTGTCCACACCAAGATCTTTTCCCGATGTTCACGCTGCCTGGCAGTTATTATTCTCTCTTTTTCGCTCGAGCTTGTCCCTCATCCCTCCTAGGTATAGGACTTTGAAAAGCTGAACCTGAGCTTGTTAATTTAGGACTCACTTTCAAATTAAGAAGGCCCTTCTGAATTCCAATTTTGTCTTCTATTGTCCTTACGGCGTAACAGCTTGATGTCCTCTGTGCATTTGACCAATTTAACCTCTATTTCATTACCCAAGTCCTCAATGAAAATGCAGAATAGAAATGGGGTGGTTTGGCCCCACTTTTAACACCCTCTCAGTCTGGCACTAAACTACAACTACTTTTGAGTGGCTTTTAATCCTTTGTGTGCAGTGTTTTCATGCTGGATATATTTCCTTGTGTTGTATATATAGATAGGAGAAAAATGTCAAAAGCTTAACAGAAGTCAAATTACATATCCCCCCGTGTACTATTATCCTTTCCAAGAAAGAAATCAAGTTAGTTTGACATGATTTGTTCTTTACAAATCCATAGGGTGGTGGTTTTATATTTTTAATCACTTCATCTTCAGCAGCTGATAAATTGACTGCTTAATAATTTGTCCCAGAACCTTTCCTGGGGCTGAAAGGCAGGCTGACTGCTCCACAGTTTCCCCAGATCAGTCCATTTTTCCCCTTTATTTTTTCCCCACTTTACAATTTTAAGTGATAACTTTGTGAAACTTGGCCTCTTAATAAAATCTATTCTACAAAAAGATAAACAAGACTAACGTCCCAGAAAGTGATCTGCATATAAAGAACAATTTATCTGAACTAAATTTATCTCAACTATCCCCGGTGTTTCATAAAGGACCATGGCTCATTCAGTGAATTTGCCAGAAAAAAAAAAAAAAAAAAAAAAAAAAGGAACGACTGGGACTGCTTATTTTAGTACGAATAAGAATCAGAAGGGACACACTGGAAGGATACAAATGAGTGCACAGCATAAAGAAGTTAAACCAACTGCTCCAGTTAATCCTCATGTGATGCAGAACAAGCAAGTAAGCAATAAAACCGAAAAGCATGCTTTTTAAGGATAAAAAACAAGCCACACACATTCTCCTCAGCTTAAAAGGACAGCGTGTGGACTCTTGTAAAGCCTTGCCAATAGTCAATAGTGAGGGGAAACGCCTAGCAGAAAAGATTAGACACTGTGGTAAGAGCCAGAAGCAAACACTAGCCCCTCTACAGCAGATCAGCACAACAGCAGTTTGCCTTCTTGAAACCAAGCTAAGAGCATGGCCACAAGAAACTGCAAATAACTCCAGGGTCTCAGCACTGCTCCTGCTGCCCCAAAGTGCTTGCTGTGAGCATCCCTGGCTCACTCTCCCAGCACATTCCTATACTCAGGCTTGCCAGCTACCTGTGATTCCTGACTACATGCATCTCTCCCCTCTTCACCTGCTTCACAACAGTTTTGTTTTACAGTGTTTTATTTTTAACCATTTTGCAGCTATAGAACATCTGATCAGCCTTGACTGCACTGGAGTAAATATTTCCTATGGGACCAGTAAGTCCATGACCAGCAGAGCACGCTGTTTAAAAGCTGCCAGATCCTATCTTTTTCTTTCCTGCCTCACGACTTCCCTGTCTGGGCTGTTATTCCCATTTTCACGTGTTCACTTCCATAACCTACATGGCCTTTTTTGCTCCTGCAAAATTAATCTCTTAACTGACAACTTGTGGTGAAGGACCTATTTAGCCTGGGACTGCACATCCATCAACATTACTGCTCACTCCCCTCTTTCTCCATAGCAGTCTACTTTTTATTAGTTTGATTAAACTTGGAAAAACTTTTCCTTTTTTTTTTTTTTTAATATAGTTGCAAAGTCCATCTCGGCCCAACTTTTATTTATATTCTCAAAGTACCCCTATATTTCTTCCCACCAAGACATTCTTTACTGCACACTGCTCAAAGTTTGCTCTCAAGACAGAATTATTAATTTCCTTAGGGTTTTCTATAGCACCTGTCAGGGTGATATTAGCTCTTCATATATATTAGAGGCATGAAATAAATGCCATTTGACTGAGGGGTGACTTCCCCCGCTACTGACACTTCTAGGCAAAGAACGGAGGCAAAGAGAAAAATAACGCCAGTACTGCACAGGAACTGTGTGCCCACACGGGACATCTCCCACGCCCCTTACTGAACCACCTATGGCAGCAGTGCTGTTTTCTATTCCAAGCACAGCTACCACTGACCTGATGCACAGCTGCAAGCCAGCCCTTCTGCAGTGAAGCAAACTCCAGGGTCTGTAACGATGCATCACAGAAAAGATCACACAAGCAACCCTGAGAAAGGGGCTTAGGTCACACGACTTGTTCCAGGAGAACACACCGACAAAGGCACTGAGCAAAGCCAGCTCTCCGGTGCACCACACTGAGGGGAGCCTGAAGCACGAAGCCATCTCTTGGCCAGCAGTCTCTGGCTATGCACACAACCTTGAGCCCTGGTCCAGTCAACACTGCCTTGCTTTGCTCTTTCAACTGCACTTTCATTCCTCATTTTTTTCATTATCTGCTCAAGAAATAGCTTGCAACTCACTTCTATTCTTCCTTCTTCCCTCTCAGCTGCTTCCCTGTGGTCTGTGGTTATGTAATTAAGGGCACTTTGCTAATGCTGCGCACACACAGGGCTGTATTAAGGTTGCAAAAGTATGCTGAGCCCCTGGCTTTGCAAACATAATGTCTTCTATAAATTAGTGGTCACGTATGCCAACACCACAGCAGAATTAATAAATAATAATGCTTAGCAATTTTCTTTACTTACTGCCTTATAAGAACAACACAATCCTGTGCCCTCCTTTCCTCTCACCTCCTTCTTTGCAGGCACACAGCTGCAGGCTAGGTGGCTTGGGGCCTGCTTTCTGTCCTGCAACAGCAGACAGAGAACACAAGATGTTAGAGAGCAGCACAGCCCCTGCAGCTGGGACCAAAATTCAGCCGCTTTTCCACACACAGTCCCCACACTCCTTTTTCCATGCTCAGCAGTTGGGTTACTTTCCTTTTCCTTCAGGAAACAAAAACACCGTTATGTACATGACAAACGGGCGCCCAAGCTAGTGTGTGCTGTTTACAAACTGATTTCTGCCCTGGTTCCTATGCTCAGCCCAGTCAAGCAGTCGCAGCCCTGGGACCACAATTCACTGCTACAGCTCAGTGCGTGGGGATGGCCACGTTCTGAGGTGTCGCAGCTTCTGCCTGCTGATGGTCACACCACCCCTGTGTGCCCCACTGCAGCAGGGCAAGGAATTCTATCTCACCAGGACAAAGCAAACTACAACATTTAACCATTAATTTGCATTAGGCATTTAAGCATTAATTTAAATATTAAAAATAGTAAAGGAGAATTTTTTTTAAAGGCCTGGAAATTTAAGAGAAAAAAAAAGGGGAGAAAAATGAGCACAAGTTAAATTTGCATAGCTAGCACTTCATAATGAGCCTTTTAGCAGAAAAAAAAATGCATCAAAGGCAAAGACTCATTGCTAAGACTCTATATTGCTGGGACCTTCGTGGGGTGAATGCGAGAGGCAGTTTGGGCTCTGGCTGGAGCTAAACGTGCCCATCAGTAATCAGTGATTCAGATCGCTTTATCTGATCATCAGCTGTAGGCATCTGTTGAATAGGGACACTGCAGTTTGGTTGTTGTGTTGTTTTCTGTACACTGACCTACCATCTATGTGTTGCAACCAGTTAACCTATTTAGAGATGTGCAGAATAATGAGATTTAATCTTTTTAGTGCCCCAGTTCTAGCTAGAAAGGCATGTGTGTAGGAGCAACTGGCTTTTTCAAAAAATACCAAGGATTGTGTTATCAAGGTTTAAGTGCAGATTTTATTTATTCAAAATGGATTTATTTTGCTAGAGGAAAGGGGATTTCTCTGCCTGGCTTCCGTAGAGTGCATACCCTTGAAAGATTAATGTTTGCCTGAGGAATTTTTACTTTCCTCAGCTGGAGGCTTTGCTGTCACACTGCTAGTTGTGAATTTCACTCACCACAGTAAGCAGGAGGGCTCACACCTGCCCTCTCCTCTCCTCCCTGTTCCCCAGCCCACCCTCTCTTTGAAAGGCCGGAGAGGTGGCTGGGGTGTTCCCTTCACCCCCAGGGACTCTCACAAGACCAATTCCTTCAATTTCCCAGCACAAGACACAAGTTTCACAGGGACTGACAGTCCTGACAGCAGTCCAGACTGACAGCAGGGCCTTCTTTGAAAGCCAAGGTGCATCAGGGATCAGGCCCCAGGGGCAGCTGGGCAGCCTCAGGCAGCTCCCACAGATGCTCAAGTCAAGGCTGCTTGTTTCCTTTACAACACTAATTACTCAAACCTATTCATAACAGAGAAAATGAAGGGTTTCAGAATGGAAAGAAATCCTTCATGATGATCAATACCTGCTTACAATGCTTAGTTATCTTGCAAACACCTTTAGTGCCACATCTGCTGTCAACTTCCCTCCATTTTAATCCTACCTTAGTCTGCAGGTCCTAGTTTTAACACCAAAGTTTTCCAGTCCACAGCTGGAGGGCTGCCCCCACTATCAGCACACAGATGGCCCAAATCCAGAGGCGTGGGGAGGGAATGGATGGCTCACGGTACCAATGCTTGGTGCAGCAGATGCCAGCACACTCCCAGCACCTGCACAGGGACCTGATCTCCATGAAAATTGCGCTCAGCAACACAGCCTGTCTGGGAGCAATAAGTGCACTACAGCCCTGCAATGGGTTCCTGATGAAATTCACCTGGTGGCCGAGTTGCTCTGTTTTCAGCAGATTACAGATTAAACAGTGAGGACTGCTTCTCCAAGGAGCTGACAAGGTAATGCCTACAATGGTAAGTTATACTACTCAGATAACACTGTTCCTAAAACACTAATTAAGAGGGCCATTTACTTTGGGAAAGGAAAAATCAAAAACCATAAACACTTACCACAGAAGAATTATTTCTGCTGAGTGACAAACACCTGACTTCTATTTAGGGTTTGTGCAAAAGTGGAAAGTTTTTTTTGGTGGGCAAGTGGAGAGATCATCCTACCAAGACAGCAATAATTAGCAAGTTCCTAGAAGTAATCCAACACAAGTATCATCTCTCACAATGATGTAACAGATTTTATGAATCACCTCTTTTGAACTGAGGCGCCTGAGCTAAGCAGTCTGCCCAAAGTCACACAGTGATTGCATCCTGGTGCTGAGTACCCCAGCAGCAGGTTTACTCTAAAGTTTACTGCATCTTCTCCACATTTTGTTCTTCAGTGTAGTAGTTAGTTAGCAAAAAGGTATTTGCTGCTCACTGGAAGGATATGGGATTACTCAGCACCTTGCATCGTGGCATGCTTTTACTGTTTATTTCAGCTGTGCAAGCTGCAAAAGCCATTGCTTTAGCAAGTCAATAAAAAAGCTCCCATCATTCACAGGTTCAGCCCCCGTGTTTGTCAAATCTGTTAGGAGAAAGATTCTGTCATTTATAGTGCTTTTCATTTTGTGTAGCCCTAAACACCAGCAGCTGGATTGAGATTGCCTTTTCAGAGTTCACAAGGGACTTTTAGTGATATCAGATCTAAGCAAGACTCAAAAACTATTTCTCAAAGCAAGATTTATTGGAGGGCTAGCATCTGGTGACAAACGTTGAAGGAATAACAAAATCCTTTGTGTTGTGGGGTTTCTTGACCTGTTTACTAACGTTCATCTTTCCTCACAACTCTAAAGCACGGCTCAGTGTTTTGATGCATCATTACGGAAACAAACAAAGCAGTGCTGTTGCTTTTGCTTGTCCATATCAGAAAAAAAACAGCTCGTGAAAAAGTTAGCGTGGAAGTTGCCAGTAACTGCACGCAACTGCTTTCCCTATTCAATCTTCACAGAAAATCTCTACCAGCTTCACAGTACAAAAGGAGTGACGTGTCTTCTGGTAGCTGGCATAGCTTGCACATACACCATCTTGCAGTTAAACACTCTGACTTATGTGATGACAAGGACAGTGACCACACACAGGTCAGAACTATTGGCATTTCAGTGCAACTTTAAAAGCAAAGAGAGGGAACCTGCCTGGCCAAGTGTGCTCAGGTTTACTGTCGTTCCAATAGCAGCTTTTCTCTAACATGCTCCAGCTCCACTGTGCTGGGGAAAAGGAAAAGGAAAAAAACCTGCAAGACTTTCTGGCTGTCTTTATTCGGGCAAAATTCCTAACGTGCTTTGTTGGGGACAACATATTTGTAGTCCGAAAGGTGGTTAAAAATTACTCCTTTGCTTCTACACACTAGTCTCCCTTATCCACAGATATTTGAACCTGGTTTTCAAGGGGTGAGGGCCTCAGTCTACTGTGACGCCCGCAATGAGGTGGCAGAGAACTTCACGGGAGCCGTCTTTTGGTTAGCCTGCGCTCCTCCCAACAGGATTGCTTGCTACCCTGTCATCTGGGCCACAGCTGGAATGGTGATTTACACTCTCCTAGACTCAATTTCGAAGACGAAGCTAAATCACATCTTCTCAAATCAGCTAATAAAAACACTCTGCTGTACTTCACCACTCTTCAAGTTCCTCTTGCTCTGTGAATACCTTACTGGGAATAATTCATCAAAATAATACCCCAGATTCAATCACAACTAATCCCTTTGTATAACACAGGCACACAGTGAAAGCTTCCATTATCTCTGTGTTCTTACATCGGTATCAGACAGAATTGTTTTGCCACAGCACTTCAGCTCTGACTAGCTCACTCTTAACTCTGAGTGTTAATTGGTTGCAATATCGCTTCTTTCTAGGTTTCCAATTTGTACTGGAAACAAACTTGTGTTTGTATTGGCACGTTAAGCATGCCATTTCTCTAGCAATCACCTTCACAATACAGTCAAACTCTACACTGCTACAGAAGCAAGTACAAAATCACAGTATTAAAAAAAAAAAAAAAAAGACATGTTTAGAATCCCCATCCTTTGTTCATGGCTGTCAACCATAGTCTTAAGTTTACATCAACATCTCCCAGATGAATTTATTGCCTGGCACTTTTTTTGGAAGGAGCTATTTTGAAGTAAACTACACGTAATACTTAGGGAAATAAAACCTTTATTGCAAGCAGAACCTGAAGCAAGAGAATACTGTTCCCCATACGGATCCAAAAAGAGCAGGCACACATCAAGAGAAACCTGCACAACTTGATTTTTAAAAGCTTGCTACTGTTTATTTTCAGACAATCTGTTCTTCAAGGACTTAGGAATATACCTTATTTATACCCTGAAATTAATCCTCATGTTATCAAAGGATGATACTGTGGCACCAGACCCCACTCCTGGGCCAGTATGTCACATACGGTTTGCAGAGGGACTCGCTGCAAAGCTAAGCACTAGTACAGGTTTTTGCAACACCAACTCCTCATACTGAAGAATCAAACGTGCAGCTCAGGGCAGCAGCGTTATACACTTGGGTCACTGAGTGCGCTTATAAAAAATCCAGTGTGTCAGGTCCCCAGTCATGATCTTTGTGAGAAATAGGCAGATCTGAAATCAGAAAGTCGACTAAAATCTGATTGCTTAATTATACAGTGGTATAAGCAAGTCTTCCTCAACACACTTATAAAGCCCTAAAAATAAAGGGGTTTAATTAGCTGCAGTAATTATTGAGCAATTCGTTATGAGCTAGCAAGTAAGTTTTAAAAATCCTCATTTGCTACTATCAGGAAATTTGTCAACACAAGGAAATAAATTCATCAAAAAAAATTATTCCACATGAATCATCTGGGTAGCACTGGTAAACATATAACCTCTTCCCAATTTTATTAGCTGCTGCCCCGCTCTCACGCACAAAATGCCAGTGATTGCATGTGCAATAAATATTAATGGTTCATAAATTAAATAGCATTATTCTTCTTGGCATAACACCATTTTGCAGGGCCCCATGGAAAAAGTCCAGGCAGTTTGTTGAGCTCTCCCTAATAGAAGAAAAATATGCCTTTGTTTTTGCTTTTAAATGCATTTGTCAGGATTTATAGGGTAGATCCAGAAGGCAATTAAGGCGACATTTTACAGAAAGCTACCATATGCCCTCAAATAACAATAGAAAGTGTGATCTGGGAAGACGATTTAATTTATAGAATTACATTTATACAATGTAGATACTTTCAGTCAGAACAATTTGCATGGAAGGAGCTTGTGCACACAGCTAACCCAGAATCTTCACAAGGAGCAAGCTGCGTTATTCACAGCATCACAGAACAGTTGGGGTCAGAAGGGACCTCCAGAGATCATCTGGTCCAACCCCCCGCCAAGCAGGGTCACCTAGTGCACATCGCACAGGATGGCTTCCAGGCAGGTTTTGAGTATCTCCAGAAAAGGAGACTCCACAGCCTCTGGGCAACCTGTTCTAATGCTCTGCCACCCTCACAATAAAGAAAACTTTCCTTGTATTCAGCAAGAACCTACGTGATTCTGTGATTAATCACAGACATCTCTCCCTTCCCTGTAAACTTCTATTGTCCTGGGATGAATCTGTAAACCACTGAGGTGAAAAATAAAATTATGTGTATTTGAAGTACTTTTTTACTTACTACATGACATGCGCAATAGTTTGTGCCCCGTGTCTCTCATCCTGTTGCTGGGCACCACTGAAGAGACTGGCTCCATCCTCTTGACACCCTCCCTTCAGATATTTGTATGCAGATATTTATATACAGATATTTATATATAGGTATTTTTAAGATTTCCTCTCAGCCTTCTCTTCTTCATGCTAACCAGGCCCAGCTCTCTCAGCCTCTCCTCGTATGAGAGAGGCTCCAGTCCCTTCATCATCTTCGTAGCCCTCCACTGGACTCGCTCAAGGAGCTCCATGTCCCTCTTGTACTGGGGAGCCCAGAGCTGGACACGGCACTCCAGGTGAGGCTTCACCAGAGCTGAGTTTCATATTATAGTATCCTACTGCTACCACGGCTTCATTTTCATGTCACAATAGCTCTGCCCCTTCACATATCACTTCCTAGAAGACAGCAGCACTGGGGCATGCACACAAGCTCAAACGAGGCAGTGAACTCGGGTCCCTGCTGTCACCCCTCACACAGGCATTACTGCCACAGGGAATTTCAAGGCTAGCCTAGGAAGAACCCAACAGAGCTGTCATCCTGGGCTTACCCCTGACAAGCGACATAAGAACAGGTGAAACAGGAGGGTGAGAGACTGGCACCGTCCTCAGGGCAGAAACAGGACTTAACAGCTTCTGAGTTTCATAGGGCTGGCCTGGAAGGGTCCTACCAAATGAAGAATTTTAGCATATAGGAGGGAGGAAAGCGAGCCAGTGGAGAAATGTAAAGAGTGATAAAGTGCTTAAATTAACACGGCTAGAAATTAATCTCAGCGGCAGTCTTCTAAACAGATATAAATGGAGCGTGAGTGTTCTCCTTGGTAACTCTAAGCGTGAGCTGATGAAACCTGAGTAAGAATTTCAGTTGTGCAGATACAAGGATGGCGCACAGAATGAAACAGCACAATACAGACATCCTGGGAGTAGGATGAAAAAACAATAGGCACACGAAAACACCATATAGTACAGCTTTGGCCACTCCAAGTATAGTGGTCTTGTCTTCGGTGCCTGGGGGTGGAGTGGGGGGAAGAATTGACCTTTAGTGAGGAAAGGGCAAGAGACTGAGTTTTGTTAACCGAGCCTCCACAAAGCATTGTCCAAGATGGTGCAACCTTAGTTTGTATTTGTTGACTGTGCATAGATCCCCTGAATCTGAGTCCACAGATGAGACTTCTAGAGATAGGTCATCACAGGAAAAAAAAGGTAAATGTAGTTACATCTCCAGCAAAGGTCTGTAACTGCTTCAGTTCAGCAATGAGAATTAGCTGGAGAGTATCAACAATAAGACACCAAAAAACAGTTCATTCAACTTCAGGGTGAAAGAAGAGGGGCTGGTGAGAGGAAATGCATTGGAGGATGGCTGGTTTTATTTTAAGATGAAAGATTATGGTGAGATCATATTTTAAGGAAAGAAACTTGCAAAATTATACTGGTTAAGAAAGGGTAAGGAAGGAACTGCAAGCTGAGAGGCCTGATGGACCATGTAAAATGCCCTGAAGTGGGTTATCTAGTCACTCAAAAAGTAAGCTTAAAGTTGCTACAGTAAAAAGGACAGAGATTGCTGATGGCACAGGTAGACTGAAACTTAGCCACTCGATCAATCAAGGGAAATGCTGAGCTCTCCCTGCCGATACCTGCAGCTCTGCTCATTGTCAGGAAGGATGAAGCTAGGTCCCCGGGGAAGGGCCCTCTCACCAGGAAGTACTTTTGATGCAGACAGTTTCTAAGTAGTCTGCTCCTCGTTTGAGATGGGACTTCAACCAGCTGGAAAGGCTGTGCTTTCAGTTAATACACACATGGAGAATACTGCTTCTTTCTCTGTTTAGCACACGCGTAATGTAGGATGGCATTTGCTTTGTCTCTCTCAAATATTGATTCACTGCAGACAAGATGAGTTGGGGATCAGCACACCTGGGAATGTGTAAGGAAAAAAAAAATCTCACCTTGGGAAAACAGAGAGGGATATCCGGTGTAGAAAACAGTGACAGAGAACATATAGATGTACAGAGCCAAAGGACACCCCATATCTAAGAACTCACAAGCACAAAGCCCAGCACCAGAAGATGCTAACAGAGGACACAATGCACTTTCCTTGGTGTTTAGAAGACTTCTGGTTGCACCAGTCAGTGAAGTAGGAGTTGTCCTTTCCTGTAGGCTAACAGAAAGACCTCAAATGAGAAAGTACAGGTATCTGAGTGAATGCTAAAGAGCAGAAAGATCTTGATCAATATAGCAGTGAAAAACTGAAGGATGCTCACACCTTCTGCTTTTATGCAGTAAAGCTGTTTCTTCTGCTCACCTGACAGCAGTTCAGAAATCCCTCAGAGTAAAAAAAGAACTTGCCAGATGGAGCAAAGGGAAATATGAAGTAGCACTAAGTGTAAGTTACTTGGGCTTTTTTTAGTTTCAGGTACTCCACGCTAAGTGACAGAGCTCTCCTGGGGCTTCTGCTACCTGCAGTTATAGCACGACCCCTCACTGGGCTTCAGCACTGCTACTTCAGCAGTTAATGCCTTTATAAATACCATATTTTCATTTGCATTTACTACCTGGGGCAAGAGTCATGCATTCAGCATACAAAGAATGCCACATGCCTCTGACTTCTTTTTAAGATCAGAAAAAAAAAAAAAAATACAATCTCTAGCTTGAAAGTAAAGGGTATGAAAGTGCAGAACACATGCTTACTGTAACTGCAACAACTGCCTGGCGCTGAACTGATGAAATGTGGCAATATTCAGTAATTTACAGAGCAACAATGACAAAACAGTAAGAGACCACACTTCCATGAGCAATAAGACAAAAAAACACAGGCGGGGGTGATTTGAGATAGTCAGACAAAATGTGACATGGGTATTTCTCCTTCCTGCTGTAAATAAAAAAATGCCATGTCAGCCACAGCTGCAGCACGTTTCATGTGGGTTTTGTTTTTAAGAAGGAGCCAGTACAGACAGCCAGGGTCCGGTTAGCTGCTCCCCACAACAGCCTTGCCAGCAGCTCAAGGGCAGAGCTTGCAGCTGGACTCCTAAGATAAATTGAATTCAAACAACCATTTCAGAAAATTACAAGATTTTGCTTCCCTATGTCACAGTACTCCATTTCTGGACTATGGACTGAAAGCGAGAAGACAACTTCTAATGTGTCCCTGTGACCCTGATGAATCCGCTCTCTTTACCTAAAGACACGTCCTACAAATGGAAAGATTTTTGTCCTCACATTAAGCACTGTTGTTACACACCCAGAAACAGGTTCCATCCTGCAGCCCAGACACAAGAGCATTGACTCTAGGGTTTCGCCAATATACTAGCTGGACTACAAGTCACTTTCAGTTTTGCAATTGCAAGCAATTTCAGCATAAAGAAAACACATTAATACAGCCACTGCTTTGTGGTGTCTTCCAGCCAACAGAAGAGGTATGTGCCACGGGGCCTGCTCTACCACATCAGCCAGGAAGGTGGTTATTTCTCACAGCCAAGTAATGAACTAAGAGTGACAAGCTGCCACCTTAAACTGCCCAGCCTCTCCTACAGCCAGGACCTCAGCATTCTGCATATTGAATGTGACGTCCAAATTATCTACAGATTCACCAAGGCAAGCCTGCCTTGACTTTATCTAGCCAGTGATTTAAAGGCAGTGGAAAATAAATAAGCAACCAGTTCATGAAGCCACAAATTTCCTGAAGCTATGAGAAAACCAGGTATTGTTTGCACAGTAATTACCCTGGTTCAATTACAGTCAGAATAGTCTTAAAATAAAAACTCATCTCCTTCCTCTGGTGGTGAAAATGATTAAGAAACTGTAATTTTCTTTCTTACTTATTTCCATGAGAGCTGAAATATTTCCTGTAGAGGATGAAAAAGACAGTACTTAGCATGAAAACAGACGTTTACTTTCAAAAGATGTGGGGAAGTTTTACACACTACACTGCTAAAACCTGTTTTCTGCCCCCTAATGTTCAGTATTTTTTATCCAAAAGTAGTGCTGCTACTTAGACTATCGACAGCTCTCCAGTCACATTATTATACCTCAGGCACGTTAATAAAAACTGCAGTCATTCTGCTGAGGTCCATATTCAAAAAGCGGTCTTGATTATCTTTCCATACTATGTTAGTGTAGTTTCACAGATGACACTGATAGTCCCCATTTACACATGAAGAATAAATCCCTAAGACGGTAACACTATGCATTTTGAAACCTGCAGATGACTTTCCTCAAGAAATTGCACAAATAAATCACCAGAAAGCAATAACAGTGTAGGAAAATTCTACAGCTCCAGACAATGTGCAATCAGGTAACGCACACTGTGTGTATTCCTCTGCCTTCATCACATCTGACAAGTGTACGGTTTGAGACTGACAACAGAGATGGTCTGTTCATCAGGAACAGGGCAGAATTTATAGAAAACCCTCTTGAAAGCAAGCACTCCAGTTGGAGTGCCCAATCTCTGTGTCAGCTCCAGACTGGTAATATTTTTCTCTCTATTTTCTTAAGAAACCTTTTCTTATAAGAATATTCAAAGAACTTGTGGAGCTGAGTGTAATGCTTCAGCTATAGTACTTCTACTAAAATGACACAGTGCAACTATGAGAACAAGCATGGATGAGACTGGATATAGCAACGTATATGGAAGTGCCTTCTGCCTCTACGTTCCTGTGTCAAAAATGGTCTAGGTCAACTTAATAGCTAGCAAGGTTTGCTGCTGAGACGCTCCACTTCCCAATTCAGAGGAACAAGATTCTGATCACTCGCACTCTGGTGTATGGCTGAGAAAATATTAACTACATCAGTGAAGGAAGTGTCAAGGTTTTATTGATTTAAGATAGGAGAAATCACTTGGGACAACCCCACTTTTTTTTTTTTTTTAAACTATCCCACTAGCCAGCTGCAGGACTAAACATTCAGCTGCTCAGCAGAGAGGCCAGGCACTACTTCCACCTTCATCGCAGTGATACCTCCCAGGAGTCACTACTGCATTCTCTGTACACTACAGAAAAACTCCCAGCACTGAATGCATTCCAGCTGCAACCTTTGCAGGGAGCAGCTTTCCTAAGAGGTGACACAAAAACACATCTCTGCTGGGTGAGGGTATTTTGTTGTCGCATCTTCAAGAGGACATAGGAAGAAGGTCTGCTCTGCCTCTGCATGCCAACGTTGCCACAGGTTCCTCCTGGATCTCAGCCTTTGGGGTGGACTCCACAACTGCAAAATGCACAAGGGCTTACCAGGCAAGAAACGTACTGCTTAGAGCTGTGAGGGAAATGCAAAGCTGTGGAAACCTCTCTCTGAAGAGAAGCTGCTCTTTTGAAGTGGCTCAGCACCCAGGCTACTTCTCTGGGGGTTCTCCATGGTGCAGGATATGGGTATTAGACACATGTAAGCACAAGAGGATTTGCCCTTTTGCAATGCTAGAAGTAGCAGCAAACCTAGAGATGGCAAGAAAGGACCTTGAGCTCCGCTAGCTTAGCATCGTAAGAGCTCTCTGTGTAAAGTCTTTTCCTGTGCTTCCCTGACCAGGAGACGGCTCATGGGCAGCAAGCCCTGCTTCACCCCATTTGAACAGGAGATGCTGAGAGGAGCATACGTACGCTCTGGGCCACGTCCTGAAAAGTCAGCATACCAGAGCATTACAGGGGAATGTGGCAGCCTACTGATGAAGGAAATGACAGAGTGGGCAAGCCAAAGGGCCATCTGAGAAGACTCAAGCCCAGCCTATTTGCAGGCATCCTGCAGGCAAGGTCATATGGCATTTGCAGGCGGCGTGCAAGAACGGCCTCCGTGGCTGTAACCGTTCAAGCAGAGGGAAGGACGCGCCCCAGGGGACGCAGCAGGCCCCCCCACATCTGCTGCCCTGGCCTGTGCCAATAGCTGCTCGGGAAACTGTATCTTTATGGCTACTGACACTGACAGATGGGAAAGCAAGAAATTATTGGCCTCAGGATAGCAGCTCAGACCAATGCATGAAAAACACCTACAGAAAATTACCTTAAAACGCAGGAATTGGAATCAATAACTTATCAACACTACAGAGAAGAAGGGGAAAAATCCCAGTTCTCTCGGGCCTTGCGGCTCTGCTTACTAACTAAGGCTGTTCTGTAACAGCCAATATTTTTGCAAGCCATTGTACTGGTAATTCATGCATGAGTACAACATGGATTGCAGACGGTAGAGGAGAAAGGGAGATAACAACAAGAAGTGTCTGAACAGTATTTCATTTGTAGAGGTTCTGGAGCACCTCCATCAGGTCATCCATTTTCTTTGTGGCAGCCCAGAAAAAAATGTGATGTCACAAGGTCACTGTGAAATGTACTCCCAAGAGGAAAAAGAAGAGCTGTTACTGGCGATGTTAAGTGAAGAGAAGTTAGAAAAATATGGAGTCCTGCCTCTGTGTTGCATTGTTATTTTAACTTCCCAATGTATCACCTGATTTGTGTAAGCAAGTATTATGTGGCAGCTTTCAGAAGAAATTCTCTGCCATGCTTCAAAAGCACGAAATTCAGAGAATTGTTTTTAAAGGAGTTAATAGTGTCTGAAAACCGTGCTTCATTTACAGTCTAAAGGAAAAACAAATACCTTAGCAAAACTCAAACTGCATGCAATTTGATACACCAATATCAAGCTAAAAATGAGCAATTCCATGCCTAAAGTAACCAACGTTCACTTCCACTTTATGTTGAAGGTCATTTATGTAAGTTGCTTTTACTCAAATGAAGAGAGAGTATAGGATACCCTTCCATGGAAACTTTTTTTTTTTTAATAGTTCTATCCAATTTCCCAATTTTTACAGATGTATTTGTTCAGTATTGCTAAGCCACACTGCATTATGCCAGGGGAGGAAGGTACATGTCTGCTTCACTCACGTGTGGAAGAACAACTCAGCAGGAAGGAAAAATAGAAAAAAAGTGATGAAAACAATCCATTCTGGGCTGGAGTTGTGGGTGGGCTCCAGGATGCTTTGGTAACTTGCACACTATGCTGCTGCAAAATTAAAAAAAAATAAATAAACTGTACAGTGAGTTCTGAGTGCACTGCACACGCTGTGGTTTTAGACTCGTGTTAAGTGTGTCACCCGTTTTGGCCACAGCATTCATTCTGATAGAGGATGTAGCAAGAGCCTGAGGCACGTGGTCCTTCCATCAGCCCTGCAGGATGGCAGGATGGATACCCTGGGCTCCCTTCCTCACCAGTGCGAAACCAGCTCAGGTGCTGGTGCTCCTGATCCCTCCAGCGCCCACACTCTGGCCGGGGATGGCCGCAGAAGGAGCCCAGCTCCCAGGACAGGCCCTTGCCTCACTCAGACTCCACCGAGGACCAGAACACCAAAATTGCACTCAGGAAAATTTTTCCTACCGTTAACACTCACTAAAAATATCAGCCCATCTCCCTGCCTGCCATGGATGCTGCGAGCTGCTTCTTGAGAGGTCCAAAACCCACCTCCCACCCAGATACCAATCTAGATTCTCTTGTACACATCCTTACTAATTTTCCTGCAGAGAACAGTGGAACATACACTGCAAAACATGAAGTCAAAGAAAATAGTATTTCCCTAATAGTAAAGAAGTGCTGCCCCCACGACATTTAAGACAGCCTGAAGGAAAGCAGTGTCACAGCATTAGATTACATTTCCATGACAAGATGCACGTGGTGCCCTTGAAATGTGCGGCGCCAGCAGCTGCCTTCATTCCGCCTTGGTCTAATAGGGGGCTTGGCTGTTTTCCATCATGTCAGAGCAACTCTTAACCAACAGTAAGTGCTGCCTCCTGTGTAGAGCCCAAGCTTCAAGAGGTATGCGACAAGAAGGAATTCCTATGTAATGGCAAGCAGGGTGTTATAAATACCTTAGTGGCACACGGAGAAGCCACATTTTCTAGCATTCGAGCACTTTGCAACCTGTAATGCTTTTTATGTCCTTACTCCCAGGACAGGTGGAACTGTAGATAAGGAGGTGCTGTTTCCCCTGATTTAGAAAGAAGAGAAGGGAGACATAGGAGTACTGTTGACCCTCAATGCATCTATCTCTATCTTATTGCCATGAAAACTCTTTGCAGATCTGGGCCTAAATTGCTTTACTGTGTCGCACTGGGCACGAAGGGTTGCTGCTGCCTTTACTCAGACCCTGACTTTTCTTTCTTCCATAAGCCTATGGGCAGATTTTGAAGCAAGACAGAGACCCCCTGACACCTTTGCTCATGTAAGGGCCACTCACTATCCTCCGCTGAACCTGCTGGTAGAAGGAATTTATCTGGGTAAGTGCAGGATCGAGGTCTCTTAACATCACATTTCTTGCTTGTGACAGTCATTTGTCTCCACATCCTGAGTATCTTAAGACAGCCTGATGACTAAGAACAAAAATAAAATTCACCTCTGAGCTCCGAGCAATGTTATCACCATACCAAGATTCATTTTGGGGAATATAATAGGGACTGAGCAAAAAAAGAACTATGCAAGAGGAGAGCACTCTCAGCCTTCTCATCTCCATGAAAGAAGAGTGGTTCAACATTGACAGAGAAGAATCAGCACAATATTAAAGGTATCTGAACATAAAACTCTATTCCAATTTTTCCATGATGGTCCCTGTGGAAAATATGCATATAACTGGTTTTGCTGAGCTTGTGGTATTTCCTTCCCATTTGAAACCTCTAACAATCAGACTCAATTTAATACAAGTATATTTGGGTATATCATGTACTTGTGGCATTTCTTTCAAATTACTTTCCCTCCACTATTATCAGAATAACTTGGTATATGTGTGACAGTCTCTGCTTCAGCACAGTCTAAACCTTAAAAATACAGGACTGTACTAGAATTAGGTCTTCGATATCAAACCCATCTTCAACAGACTCAAGTAACAGGAACAGAAGTTAACACTGTCTGAAACTAAGTGCAGCTGTCAGCTGCTGTTTTTCAAATCAGCCATCTAGTGCTCTCATCCTTGGAAAAGCAGTGATACAGAGCCAGAGAAATTAACTGTATCTCAAGGGCTTGGGATTGAATGCTAAAGTATAAGTAAAATTTTGAAAAATACCGTGTGTTTTTTTTTTTTTTCCTATATTAACATTTAAGAAGGAAGAAGTGAAAGTTATCAAATAAATTTTTGGAACGAGACAATTGCTTAGAAGATAGCTCAAAACAGTGAAAACTATTAACATTTTTTTAAAATGCATGTACAATACACTGAAATAATAACAAATTTTTTGAAGTTGCACCACCATAATTATTCTTAGCAAATATCACCTCTTCTCTCACCTATAAACCATGATGGCTGAGAGGGGTACCAGCGGAGGATCAGAGCAAGTTATGTGTTTCCTGCAGGTTTCCCTGTCCTGAGCAGCCCACCACACAGAACGTGTGCATAAAAACACATGATGTGAAAAAGAAATACTGCATAGCAGAACACTGGGTTACTTGATACTGCTAAATAATTGGCCATTAAAACAAACAAAAAAGCCAGTGCTGTAGTTGAGAAATGCCTGTTTGTCAACATAATTCTTAGCATACAGTCAGATCAGTCAACTGCAAACACAGTTACACATCTCTGTAATAAAATATTAACAGCTCTTGTATACCCTTTCCACAAGGTAATGTAGTAAAAAAATGAGTGTTGCTCTAACATTTCCACATTTTCTCTTTCGTTACTTCTGAAAGCTTACATTTCAGAAAAGCTGTTTACTACAGTATTATTTCTTTTTATCCAGGGGGTATTTTTCCTTTCAACCTTAGAGAATAATTAAAATTCCTCACGCAGGACAACAGTAAGAAAGATTAGGGTCTGCATTTCAAATGCAGCATACTAATGGCATTTTGGACTCCATAATAAATCATCTCCATTTTATGTAAGCAGGAGAGTAAATGCACAAAACCTCCATAATGCACATCCCTGTTTCCAAGTTCCATACCTTCACTCTGATTTTATCATTCCCCATCTCTTACTGACCTAGATATCTTGCTAATATAGATACAGCACCAGGGGGTGTTTATGCACCTTACAACAGTCCAACAGCTCATTAACCGTAGGAATGCAGCAGCCTGCTGATACCCACCAAACCACTTCAGTCTTCACCACGGCCAGTTGTCAGCGATACGTAGGCAGCCAAACACACATTTGCTCTGTTTCACTTTAGCATTCGATTTTATAGTTTCCATTTAGCACTGAACTGACAGGAGGGAAATGTTTTAACATTCGATACGAGGACCACTTATTTAAATACACTGAAGCTGCTTTGTTTTTGTACCTAACCTTTGGGTGATCTCATCTCTCCCACAGGCTTTTGACATTTATATTTGTTCGGAGTATCTGCAGTTTACCCTACTGCAAACAGTAAGATCACAACTGGATATTTCCATTATCTGGAAATATCTGGTTCTCGCTCAGCTTGCTTTTCTTCTTCCTTCTGCATATAAAATACCATCAGCACATTTCTGTGTTTTTGTCTCCCCTGTGCTGCAGCACAAGGTATCTATTGAGACAAATACAAATCTTGTTTCTTGGTTTGGGGCAAATCCAGTTCTCCTGATTCAGCTTCAGGTAAGTCCTAGCCCTCTATTAAACCGTGGGAGAGTGAAATGGCCAGGCTTCTGCAATGTATAATAGAAGTCCTGTCCCTGTTTGCAAGAAAACCTGCTGTTTTTCCACTTGAGACATTTCTTAACACTTCTTTCCTCTAGGAAGTCCTTTTGACTGAACAAGAAAAATGAATGTTTTCCAGTTTTCACAAATGGCAGAATTGAAAAAGAGAATAAAAGTTTAAGAAATAGGGAGTTCAGGTGTTTATTTTCAGAGAAATGTGTAGATAAACAGAACCATTTTTTTCTTCCGACAGATACTCTCCCAAATCCCCTTTAAGTTGAATCTTCTGCTGTAATTCCCAGATAAGTATGCAATCAATATAAATAGGAATATTGTCACCCTATAAATGCTAACTGATGTGTTTTCTCTCCACTAAATTAAGGCTAGTAGAACAAGTACTCCTTACCTGGGTTATTGTTTTGGTTTTCACAAGGATGACAGCTTCACTATGGACTTCTGTTACTTTACAGCCTTTACTGCTGCCTTTCATACTGATGCGTGCAATGGAATGGCTGTCATTTTGGGGCCAGCCTTTGGGAAACTTGACCTTATTTACAGTAGGATGAGGTGAGAGTGCTGACTGACTCCCATCTCCTTCTGCGTTTGTGGGAAGACTCCTTTTCTGCACCAAAAGTACCATCAGCCATCACAGCCCAAACAAAGGCACACACACCAGTGGGACCAGCATTAGTGCTAGCTCAGCTCCCTAAAGCCGGTGCCAAGTAGACAGCTGGAAGCTGTGAAATATAGTCAGAAATGTTGATGGAAGCTGCCAAAAAGACAGCTAAAAGCTGCTGAGGTTTTCCTTCCATCAGGGACTTGGAAGTTCCACTTACAGAAAGCTTAGAAGTGAGCCCCCAGCAATCCAGGGAGCTGGAGAATTTGACAATGTGGTTGCTGAATTTTGATTCCAACCCCCAACCTCTGAGGTTACAGCCACTTTCCTGGTTATCCCAGGTGTTCAGGACATGGCTGGTCAGGAGAAAGATGACCTTGTGTCACTCCTGAAGTTACCCAGCTCTCCAGAAGCTCTTAGAACAAAAACAAAAAGCACTTCAGGATTTCCTCAGTCACCCCAGCTTTCCTTAGTTTGTGTCCTACAGAACAATTTTACAGCTAGAATCCATTTAACTACAAAATATGGGTCCAAGCCACTTGCATTTTTTTTCCAGAGCTTATCCTTCTGACAACATACCTACATTGCTTATCAGAAGGAGCAGAAAAGACAGGAATGAAGAAGAACAAGCAGAAATAGCTCTTTTTAAAAAGCAAATACCTGCATTTCTTCCAGATATTTCAAATGTTACCATTGTTTTTGCTAGGCATCCTGCTCACCTCCTCCTCCATGCAAGAGTACAGGTCTCAGAGGTACTGCACATAGCGCCGCTTTATAGCTGTCATTTCTGATTAAAAGCTGCATGTGTATCCCACTCGAGCAAAGCTGGATTGTTCTCCAGGACTGCCGTCAGTATACATAAGGCCTCTACAGAAAACAAAAAGAAAAAAAATAAAAATGAACTGCTACAGCTCTTTGTGTTCATCTGGCTCACCTCTGAGCATCTAAATATAAAATGTTTATTGTCACTTAAGGTGAGCCCTGGGTCCCAAGCCAACAGGTTGGCATCCTGCAAAGCCAGGCACATATTTTTAATTATTGCCATCCAATAGTCTGCTCTGTTATGAACAAGATTTAATGGTTACACTCTGTACCTATTACCTGTTTAAATTACTCTTCCAGCATGTGAATATTAATCACTAGAAGAGGCAGAGAAACATCTGTACAAAACTACAAGAACAGAAAAATTAAAATGTACACTGTGCTAGCAGTGTTTAGAGGAAACAAGCAGCACCCTGACTCCAGTGATGTTTCACCTTTCTCTGCTGAGCCCGGAACCAGATGACATTGTTCCAAACTCGTTATGCTATTAAACCAAATATTTCCATCCATAATCCTGTCCTGCTTGAGTCTTGATTTACAAGATCTAGATTTTACACACAAAAGCATTTTATTTTATTTTGAAAACCATACAAATTGTTTCTAATCCAAACAGCAGCAGCAAAGGGAAAAAAAAATACCAAGCTGCTTTGATAATTCTTTTTCCATAGAAAATTTCTTGCCCAGGTGAGTCCAAGTGCCATTGCTGTTTCTATGAACACTTACTGCTCTGGGGAGGGAAGGATGACTTTGCTCTTGGTTGATTCTGTTGGTTCTTTGTTCTGGTTTTTGTTTTGATTTGGTCTCTTCCATGGACTGTTTCTAAAACTCAGAGCTTCATAAGGTCCTGTCTTCAAGACACTGCAGTGTTCCCATCATTCTGTGCTGGGAAGTCCAACATAACCAAAAGCTTCCTCAGAACTTTACAAGAAAAACTTGGATTTGAATTTAAACGACACCACTGTCAAAAGCAATTAACATTGTCTGATCACTCCTTTTATACCATGCAATTTAAACTCTGTCATAATGACAAAACACACTGTAATTATCCTGCATTCTTCTATTTCCTTTTGCTCTAACTTCTCAGGTAGAGACATCCAGCTGTAGCTCTGCCATCTCAGCATGACACTGTGCCTTTGTTGCAGCCAGCTCTAGGAGTCCTTTGGCAGCACGAGGCCAAGTCCTCCAGCCAAGGGACAGCATAAGGCCCTCATGCTGCCACTGTCCATTCCCACCAGACAAGGAAGAAAAGCCAAAGCAGTGTTACCGTTTGGGGTCCCCCATGAGAAGAGGGATTGGGGTTGTGAGTGTACAAAGGTAATCATGTCAGGGCACACATGTTTAGGATATGCTCAATTCCTGTACTTAAGTTTTGCTCAGGCTTCCGAAGCACAGAAGGCCTCGACGTGGCTGCTCCTTGAACTGGGCAGCTCACCAGTAACAGAGCACGTGCCGAGTACTCCCAGCCATGCCCACACCAACTCCCATTTTACAGGGTCCTGATTTAGGTTAAGGTTTAGCAACTTGAATATGCAATAGACTACACATTGCAATTCTTGTCATCATACTGAATTAATGATATCAATCTACTTACTAAAATAAGCTGAATTGCTGCTGTATCATTAAAATCGATCAAGTGTTGGTTATCTCCTGCAACAACATATACAAGGAGTCCCCATACACAAGGGGATGGCAGCACACGCCCCTTGGCACAATCATTCTTCATTGCATGTGTGTTTGATTTTGGCAGCTGTTCCATCCTACCCATCTCCCATCTTCACTTGTAAGCACATCCCTCTATGGATCCTTGAAACTGTTCTACTGATCCCCCCTATGTATCTCAATTGCTCACCTGGATTTCCACAGCAGCTGTTCGCTCTTTTTGGTCTCCTCCCCCAGTTCTCACAGGGCTGGCTGGCAGAAAGCACCCCAGGAACTCCTGCTGCTTTCCAAAGCAGTAATACCCATAAATTGCAATGGATCCCAGAGGTAAACAAACAAAAACATTTCCCAACACGACCAACTGAAAACAGATCCCTCAAATCGCTAAGCTTTTTTCTACACACCTTATTCAGTTCTCCTAAACTAATCTCAGAATTAAAAAGCGAACAAAGATCCCCACGTTCAGCTTCAGGTGAATAAGAGCAGGAAATGAATTATGGGATGGCAGATCCTTCACAGCCCTGCTGTCCGTTCTCATTTTATTGTGCAGCATCCACCTGCTGCTCCTGGCCAGGCAGGAGCTGCTGCTGCACCACTACCTGTCGTCAGAGAAAGGCAGCAGCCTCCTGTAGGGCTTGGAGGGGCTGACACATCGTGACAGTAATTCCTGTTCTCCGTTATTAATTGAAGTTGGTTTGCAATTTTCTTCTCTGGCCTTTGGTGTTTTGCAGCACAAGCATTACTGTAAGATCTCATAGCACTGAAGTCTGACTATTATGGACTCTTATTTCCCATAATCTGCTCCCAGTATGGCCTATTGACAACCTTCCTGATGCAGCAAACACCAGAGGCATCTGTGGTAGCAGATCCCTCCCTGCGTTAACAGAGCAGTAAGGGAGTGGATCAGTCCGGTTTGGTGAGAACCACTGCTAAATATTGCTTAACCAAGCCCCTACCCCTTCCCTGGAGGGGATCTGCTGTGTTTTCTGCAAATATTTGGGGCCACTAAGGTACCCAAACACTGTGCCCCTCCCTCTCAGATACCAGGATAAAGGCACACAGGAGCTCTTCTCTGAGGTAGTCTCGGCACCGTGGCCTGGTTCACCCAGCCCCCTAGCTGCAGGCCAGCTTTTTCTCCTGCGAGTTTTTATTCCCTACATTGGGCTTTGCTGTGTGGGACTTGCTGCAGCGATGCAGCTTCCCTGAAGCTCCATGTGGCACCTCATTCCCAGAATTAAGGTTAGAAATACTAAACAATAACACTAGTGACCTTAAAATGGTAACTTTTATGGGGTTTCACTCCGCTTCAATCTCCTAAGTAGTTAACAGCACTAGCAGGCAAAACCTGACAGCAGACACACAAACCCCACCAGCAGCGGGATCCTTCTCAGTAAGTCACAATAAAAGAGACAGAAGCAGGTGTGTTCTCCTACTCCCAGATCTATTTGCACAGCACCTCCTTCACCAGGGAGGATGTTATACTGAATCTACCAAATTGAATTAGCAAATTTGACAGGAGTTGGCTTGAGGTAGCTGAAATTTCAAAATTCCTGCCCAACCAAATTAACCACTTTGCAATCAGTTTGATCTGGAAATAAAAACACCAAGTAAGGTGCTCAGCCAAGCAGCCTGGTCAGAAAAGGCTGTTTAAATGTGATTCCAGCCAGTCCCACATGAAGGGAACAGCCTCAAAAATGGCCTAAGCAGCTCCTATTTCTGCAAAGATCATCAGCCACAGAGAAGGGGTGCATATGCTTACACAATGATTTTCATCTTCGGCTTTTCCAAAACAAATAGAACCACCAGAAACAAACAAACAGAACCACAATTAGTTGAGAGGGAAGCTTTCATTTTCCCTGATCTTACAATAACAGCCAAAAATAACTGTCATACCCTAACAATCACCCATGAAGAAAACTATGTATTTATTTTAAGGCCTCCCCAGTGCTACCAGTTCTAATCAGATAGTTCAGAAACTTGGGTTAAAAACAGATACATTTCCACTTTTCGTTCTGAAACAATTGCAATTATTTTAACTATTTTTAATAATATATAATTGCCAGGTATATGCCCCCTCAAGGTATCTGAGGCCTCATCTATTACCCTCAGCTTATATGCAACCAAAATGAGATGCAACGACATTTGAAGCTGCACAGAGTTCTTTCAGCTGGGGAAAGAAAAAAAGAGTGTGACTGAAAAGCAAATATTCATTTTCTTAGCTTTGTCTCTCAGCCTGCTCTCACTGCCTCCATACCTCAAGATCTCAATAGGTTGCAGGGGGTGATTTCTAAATTCCTACAGTCCTCTCTGAGTTTAAAGTTTAAGTTAACAAGAAAAGATAGATTTGAGCTACCAGCACTGCAAGATATGGCTGTAATACAGCATCAACAGTCACGGCATTTTAATCAACAATGTTCCTATTCACTGAAGCAGGTTTCTGATCTTCAGCCAAATCATGCAAAAGAAAATTGCATTCATACTCCCTGGCACCGCTACTCCTCAGTAATCCATTACTGCAGTGAAGCAGGTCGAAAGCCCTTTCTCAAAGGCATCTCTTCTGTCAGATCTTCAGAAAAGGGGCAGAAGGGGCAAAAAGCTGTACACCTCCAGCCCACAGTGGCAGCAGGGCTCCTTTACTCCCAACTGCTCGCCCTCCCTGACCTCAGGACCGCAGCTGGATAGGACGGCAGCACAACACCCTCCTGGCTGGAAAGCCTTCTTGCCTTCCTCCCTGAAAACCAAAGGGAAGGCAGCCCTGCCAAAAGCTGAAAACAAGGCTCTGGCAGCATTATGCTCTGCAAACCCCCAAGGGCTGCCCTCTGCAGGGACAGACCTCCGGTCCAGCTATCCACACAGGCGCATACCTGATATGGAGAACATATGGAGAACAGAAATCACAGTTTTGCACCCTGGACAGGGACACAAGAACCCCTTCCCCACCTGCTACCAGTACAATGCTGAGACAACGAAGAGGCAAGCAATAGCTTAGAGCCTAAATCATCTCTCATAATCAGAAAGTAGCTTCAACCGCATGCCAAGACAGCACGCAGCTGGCTCCTTCAGCACTTGTTGGAAGTGAAAAGCTTCATGATCCTGGGCACTTACCCCCCGTTCAAATACCTACTGTACAAACAGCAGATATATCCTAGTGATGTTAGTACTGAGCAGGTAAACATCTAATATCTTTAGAAGAGAAGCAATCCACAATATAAAGGAAATACAGCGTGGCTTCTGACTTTTTTTGAATTTTATCCTTAATACATCATCATCATCCTGCAACACGTACTATTTTGGTTGAGTAATAGGGTTTCCTCTCACAGTTGCATCAGGGAAAACAATAGCCTCTAGAAGCTGTCTTTTCTGTCAGTGAATAATTAAAGTATTTTTTGTAGGGCATTTTCCTCTCTTCCCTGATCTTCGGTTTTGGCTTGTTGTTGGATTTTTTATTTGTGGGTTGTTTTTGTTGTGATTTTTTTCAATATAAACTCATAACTTCTTGTTTCCAGTTTTTGTGCACACATGTATTTGCTCTGTGCTTAGTCACCACCAAAGCCCAGAGATCACATGTTGGCAGTCTTGGCAAGTCTTGTGGGTTCTTACAAATGTGTAGCTCAATCTCTCACTAATCTTTCAGCAGGACCATAACCCTTTGCACCTCTAAGAGAACTTTTACCCCCAAATGCCAGTGTTACATGCACATTGACTCAACAGCACTTCACAAAGCTCTGTTGGATCTTTCAATTTTCAGGAAATACATATAAATTTTATACCACACTGGAGAGGAGAAAACAAGGTCAGTTATAGAGACAAAACTGAGAATAACTGGCCACACGCCCAGACTGATTTAGGGCTACATCAGACCACTAACTGCACCCAAGTAACAATCTCTACAAAAACAAAAATAAATCTCTTATTGGAGTTATTAGCAGGTGCATCACAAAAACAGAGCTCTGAAACCAAGTCTCCAGACCTCACTAAAGTATTTGGGGGAAACGTGTATTTTTCCACGCCAAATGCTGCTTCTTTAACTTGTAGTTGTGCCCCATTTTGAGCTTTCCCCTTTACCATGTAACCATGAACTAGAGAGATGCTGATACTCTGACACACTTGGATTTCTCCAGGAGCTATGGCACTAGCACCAAATGCCACAAATCCAGTAAATTTATGAGAGTCGGCACCACTAAGCAGCAGACATCCCTTAAATTACCTGTCCCTGGCACTCTGAACTCCCCACACAGAATAAACTGGGGGCACTGCAGAAGCTTTCAGGTTTTCTCCTAATAACAGCAGCCATACTGTACAGGGGAGCTGGGGATAACGATACTCCCTGGAGGGGTTTCCAGGTCTTGTAAATTCGCTGTGGTTCTACGCTGCTGCATTTGCTTTCAGTTCAGGGTTCTTAGGCTGGATGTGTAAAAGACAATCTCAGCCTCGTTTGAAACTAGATACATCTCCGGAACCTCTGATCCACACACAGAGAAAGAGCTTGAAAGCACTGGAAATATACACTTACCAGTTGTGATAGAGTACGTGATGGATCACTGGAAAACTACCTATTACTGTCTGGCTTCTTTTTGTTATTGTTCTGTGGTTTGCTTTTTTATTTTTTAAGCATTGCGATGTGTTTGAAAAGGTTGAAGGCCAAAGTACTGTCTGTACAGAGCACCTCACATTCATTCTGAAGCAATGGACCACTGTAAGGAATAGAAAAGAAATCAAAGACCCTGCGTTTGCTGGATGTGCTGGCAGAGCACTTCCTTCCTGACACAAAATCAATCCCTACACCCTACCTCCAAAAGGCAGATTCCATTACAGTCAATCCTTGGAATTAAAAGCCCTGTTCTTACTGCATGCTTTTGCTTCCAAGACATCCTGGCTAAGCTCATGCAAAGCACTGCTCCATGCAGACACGCTGCTGCCTGTTACCTGTTGTGCCCAACAGACATGTCCCACATCAGGGACCTGCACACATCTGCAGCGAGGAGACTGCTCAGACCCAGCCACTCTCATTTAACTTGACAGCTACATCTGCAGCCCTACATAAGAGCTCCTCAGAGCTGATACTTCCAGCAGGAACAGCTCCTTGGCATGTCTTTCCTCCAGAGAAAAGCATTTTGGACTGCAGTTCTGCTTGATTTTTTCCAATACTGGTGTCCTCTGCTTAAAGCTGTTGCTTTTACAGTCACATTGCTCGCCACCCAACTCCAGATCCCGCAGCTCGGGATTGCTGGGACGAGCCCAGCGGCTGGCGGGTAGCCCTGGAGATGACAAACCCCTCAGGGCACAGACACCTGCTCAGCCAGGACGCACAGCCCAGGTTCACACAGGCGCACACAGCACGTACGAACAATCTGTTCCACTCTGCTGCATTCTTCTCAATTTGCTGTAAATTTAAACAGCTGCAAGACACTTTTAGCCATCAAATAATAGAGTCTGTGAGCTCCTTGCTAGCATCCACAGCGAGAGCTGCGCCTACTACTTGAAGTCAAATTTCTGTCTCCAGCAGGGGTTCCCCAACTTGCTCCGCTCTGCCGCATCCGTTCCAAATTGCTGTAAATTCAGGTTATTGTAAGACACTTAATTTCAAACACAAAGATAAGCTCTGCTTCTGACATTCAAAGAACCACACAGGAACACGTAAGGCAGCTTACTGCAGGTCTTTCCAAGCTCATTTTGCTCGGGTACCATAATGAAGCCAAGAAGGACAACAGAAGTTGCTATATGACTAACCAAATACAACAGCTGAGTTTGTAAGCTCAAGCCTGCACAGCAGAGATCGCCTAAGAATCAAAATTGGCCTACAACATGCACCTGTTCAAACCCAGTCTGGATGGACAGAGGAGTTTCTGCTCAGTGCAGGTGTCTCAATTTACTCAAAACTCTCCCCTGATACCAACACACGTCACACAAAACACGGGTAAATAAGCCACGTGTGGTGCAGGCTACTTAGACAGAAGCACAGACCCCTGGCAATCACAACATCGAGGAACCATAACAGCGCGTTCACCACAAGCCAAGAACGTAGAGCTTGACACTGAAGACACTTGTGAGAAAAGCAGAGCATTGTATGATCCTTTCTCCATGCTACCAAGCATACATCAGTGTTAGGTTTGTTTGTTGTGTGTTTTTTTTTAGCATGAGTTTGCAATCCTCAAATGTGTTTCAATATATTTGAATGCATCATATATAAAGGGCAGCAATCAGACCACTTTAACCCTCAGTGATTGACATAAAGAGTAACAAGCATTGAGGTGCTTTTGAAAAATAACTTTGGCATTATTATGCTGTAAGAAATAAACAAAATGCAGCACTAATTTCTCATCTTCCCTGTAAATCCTTGTCTGATTGTCTGTTGTCTGCATGGCCCCAACGGGAACATAAGAGCCATAAAGGCAAAAGAGAAACAATGGCAGGACAAGGTAGGGTTTGCCTGGCTATCCTTCATTTGTTGTACCAATTATTTTTCGTTTAAACATTTGTGCGACTGTCCTATTCAAGTTTTAAACCTTTTTTTTTTTTTTTCTTTTTAATTATTTGGCTTTTGCAAGCAAGCAGTGCTGCACCACCACCACAAGGTCTACCTTGTACCCAGGGGCTGGATGGAAGGAGTTTCATTTCAACAGCAAAATCCTGCAGAGGCTTTGCTTTCTGCATCTATTTACCTAGCTCTCCAGATCCCACTCCCTGTGCTACAGCCACCAGAGAGCTGGGAAGCAGTACGTGATACTCCCTCTGTGCTTTCTCAGCCATCTCAGCTATGTGGCTCATCAGGATGTAGCAGCGGCTCCCTCCTGGCCCCCACTGAGCCCTGATGGAGGGTGTTGCTACGTCCCCACAGCCCCGTGGTCCCGCTCTGCCCATCGGGTCTGCTGTCTGGAAACCCTTGTGCAGTGGGGAGCCAGCGGCACAGACACAGCCCGTCGACAAGTGTGGCTGCTCTCTTCCCTTTGACTCCATCTCCTGTGGTGCAGCTGCCATCTGCAGGTACCCAGCTCCTCTTTGGGGAACAGCCTCCCACGGGCACGAAAACAGGAATGCATCTGGCAGAAAAGCTTTTCCTCCCCTTCCACCTTGTTCACTGGTTTTCTGCCTCCCATCTGTTCATCCCTTCTCCCTTCCCAGCCTCTCTGCTGTCTCCATATGCTTGCACAGCCAGCATCTATATTATTCCTTACCTCCACATACACCTCCCTCTCCACCATCATGGACTTGCAGTCTAAGCGTTTAGCTACCAAGCACCAGAAAAATGGTGCTCATCCTCCTTAATGTCTTACCCATCCTCGATGGCACTACAGAAACCAGCCACCAATGGTGCCTTCTTGACACTTCTCCCAGCATCTGCACCCCAGATTAGGAGCAGTGATTTCAAGGGATACTTCATTTGCAGCCTCAAAAACCTCCAAGACTGTCCCCTGTCTGAGGCCCAAGAGGGAAAGATGGCTGCAAATGAGGTCCTTGCATCCTGCCTGTTGCCTTAGCCACTCCCTGATAAAGGATTAATCCCTCTCCAAATATTGGCATGTTAATGTTACATAGCTCTCTCTTCTCATTGCCTTTTTCAAGCAGGTTATTTTGGAAATTATTTACCTATCTATGGAAGTAAAGTGCCTATTTAACAAGGCACACACACCACGCTACCTTTTATCATCTTGTCAGCAAGCTGAGAGTGAAAACTGCAAAACACGATTCTGTTAGAGGCAAGAGCTCATTGTCGCAAAATGTATTCAATTACTTTCCCTCCCTACTGCAAAACTCGACTAATGAAACATGCAGACCCCAAAGGGAAAAGCAGGCCCTTTAGCATACCATAAAAGCAAACACCAGCCCTATTTCCCTTTTAACCATCTTCCTACACAACTGGATGTATTTCTGGTTTGTTACACAAGCAGACCCCCCTCCCTCAGCAAACATTAAAGCACACGGTAGCTCTACAAACCTGCAATGACAAACACTCTCATCTTCTGCCTCCCCACCCTACCACGCTCCTCATGACAGCTTTTCTCGTAGTAACTTGGAAATATGGTATATGGTAATTACCTCTGTTATCTCAGCTTGTGGATGGGAATGCTCTCGCTCATCTTTGAACTTTATTAGAGCATCAACAAATTTTGCATTAAGAATTAGCAGGGAATGAAAACAAACATGCTGAAGTGCTCGTTTTGTCGGCGATACCCAACAGATCAACCTGACTCTGTCCACTGCCTAAAAACCATTGCTTTAGAGGAGGCAGCAGAGCCATCTGACATTTGTACAATACCAACTGCATAGCCCGCAATTTGTCCAGGCTATCAAAGAAGCATTTTAACTATGAAAAAACAAAGTTGTGTGATCTTTGATTACCATTAATATTCAATAGTGGCAATGTAAAACAACGCTCAGCAGTGGCGCTGCTGCTCATACCTTATTCTTTGCATAATTCAAGACTTTCTTTTGATAGTGTATCAAGGCACTGTATGGGCACTGAGACAAACCTGATAGAGACTGTGAGAGCTAGAAACTCATTACCTAATCTAACCCAACAGCAGGCAATATTCATCTTCTTGCACCATTATCTCAACTACACAAGGTAAAAGAGTCATGCTGAACACAGCTACCAGGCAGGGAGGGTATCTGAAGAAACGTGCTCTCCCTTCCACATCCCCAGAGCACCTTAGGACTAGCACCTGTGCTCATCCACAGAGGATCAGCAGACTATAAAAAAGAAAGAGGGAAAAAGGACAAAAGCAGAAGCAATCCCACAAGTGGGCACAGGAAAGGGAGATGCACACATCTTCAAAACCATTCTCAACAAGAGAAGCACCACCAGCCATATCGGCTGCACCCCTACACACCTGGGGCACAGCCACTTCCATGCACTGAGCATCTGCTCCCACCCCTGCTTCCCACCTGCCAGTCACCAGGTGCTGAGCAAGGCACAACCCACTGCAGAAGCTGCAGCTTCCCTGGGCTCAGAATCAAATCTCTCACCAACGGCTGGAGGCAGCCCCTGCTGGGGAGAAGGAAAAAGGGGTAAAAAGGAGAAGAAGGGAAAATGATCTGCTCCCTTAAACCTTCTTTGCAACGTGCAGCTTTTACCTTTCCTCTCCATTTGAGCACACACTCAAGTGCTCCAACAGCCCAACCCCTTGCAGGAGGCACACCCTGCCCGCGTGCTGCATCACCTCCACCCCAGGGCTCGCCACCAACTTTGTGAGGCACAGGGATGCTGAAATACATGGGTTACAGGAGCAGAAATGCCAACGTGGCTGTGAAGGTTTGAGCTAAAACCCTTTATTATGGCACCTTTTTAGTTAAGAAAAACATTTTAAAGCATGTCAAGTTTGACAAATGGTTGCAGTTTTCTTCAGTCACCACAACACCCTTGTACCTGCAGCTGAATCCTTCAGAAAGCTTTGAGGCTCACTCGCCCCAGCTGAGGGACCGCAGAGAAGCCCTGCAGGGAAGGGAGCCAACTCCCACCCCCTTGGAGTAACACCCACGGAGAAGAAACTTCAAGACTTGGATTTCAGCACAAGCTCAACAAGTCCAGGAGAATTAAATGGCCTTCACAGTGAAAAACCCTGCTCAAACGCAGGCTTGCCTGAGAGCATGGCAGCTCTCAGCTGACAGACCTCAGCTGCAGCTGGCAGGAGAGCACTAGAGACAAGTGCCTTCATACATCCACGTCAGGTGAGCCAAGCAGAGCCTGTATTAATGCTGACAAGCTTTAAATAACACCACTGCACAAAACCTCCTCTCCTAGACCCAGCTATCCTGAGTTTTCATCCAGGAATGCCCACCCTCGCTTTGGGAGCAGGCACTGGGGGCAGCTCACGCCCCAGATGCACCTCCCCAGCGGTGTGGGGAGCCTCTGGGCAGACCCCAATCCTCCAGCACCCCACTACCGCAGCACCCAGGCACAACAGCTTGCTCGCTGCCTGTCCCCAGCATGGCAGTTCTGACAGGTTTATTCCAGTTAAATATTAAAGCCTAAAGGACTATTTGCATAATTAAACATTGATCTGCTCTCCCTCTCTGCATGTGCCTCTCACTCTTGTGAAATATATTAATTCTGCCTCAGGACAGAGGCCCTGCAGACGTGATGTGGTGCCTGTCCCCCATGGAAAAATATTTATAAAAAGGACAAAAAGATCTTTAAAAAAAACACAAAACTTTTAGAACATAAAGCCAAGGTGATGTGCCAGGGGCATTATCCTTTCTACTGGGGAACAAAGGAAGAGAAACAAAGGGACATGGGGATTAGCCTCCAGGCTGGCACAGAAAAGGGGATATAATTGCTCAGCTTTGCTGCTGCAATGCCCGTAATCTTCAGCTGGGGGTGTTCAGACAGATCAGCATGCCCAGAATAAGCAGCACAATAAACACTCCAAGCCAGAGGTATATTACAGAGCTGGTTTTCAACATGCACCATAACATACCAGTGGTGGGCATCACTGAATCCCCTTTTTTGCTGAACGCTATTTCAGGAAGTGGAAAACACCCTAAAAGTACTATTAAAGTTAAATCTACATGACACTCCTGTTGCCCAGGCGAAATTTTGGCTTTTGTCACCTTGTCACTAAAGCAGATCAAACGGTGGCACACATACACAAGACCTGCACTGAGACAACTGCAACTGCTGGAGGTAAATTACTAACATCTCTCTCATCTATGGACGCGCAGGGGAGACGAAACCAAGCAAATCTCCACAACTGAACCATCCAACAAGAACAATCTTATGGCATTTGTGGCACCTGGGCAAGTTTTCCACTGTGGAAGGAAGTCGCCCCAAAGCTGCAGAAGCTTGTACCCACCCTCAGACGGGCATCAGCACCCCACTGCAGCAGTGCCTGGCCCTGGCTGCATGTGGAAGCCGTGTGTTTTCCAGCTCCCTGATTACCCAGGTTTCATACTCACCCCAAAAGCCAGTAACACCTTTGGGGTGCGTGCTGATGCAAAGTGGGACCAAAGAGGTTGGGGGCACCCAGAGACAGCTGCTTCCCTCACACTGTGCCGAACTGCGTGCTGGCAGAGGGTCTCTGTGCTGGCAGAGGGCAGCTGCCAGGCAGGACGTGACTGCCGACTCTCCACAGAGAAATTCCGCAACAGGCAACACCAGCAACGCCATATGGGGAAATGCCTTCAGTGTATGAGATGTAATTTTGAAATGAGCAATTTCTCTATGTAAATTGCATAAAAGCATCCCACAGAACGCATGAAAATACCTGCGTACTCAAATTAATCGCGTGCACGGGAGGCAACCAGGAGATAAATAACCAACATTAATATTCTGAGTTCCAATTTCTATCCTGTGCCACCACAAATTATTTTCACATTTAAATAACAAACTTATATTTAAGCTAATCAGGGTTTAACAGTTGAGACACAGCAGAAAAATATCAGGAGAATCCTATTTTTGCTGCTAGCACTCACTGGGTATTCTGTATTTTCAAAAACTAATTGGAAGATTGCAACCTTTCCTCCCCCCAGCTATGAGACACGAAAATTGCCTTTTTTTTTTTTTTTTTTTAAACTATGAAGTTACTTAAGTTACTTCATCTGAATTTTTACTGCATGTCTATCAGCACATGCTGATATCAGCATGTCTTTTGTCCACATCCAGCTTTTTTAATTCCCTTATACGAACATACCCTGAGATCCTGGCAAGTAATTGAGGGTTTTATTCTGCCTAACATTTGAAAAATGCATTCTGCCTTATGTTTTGGTCCCTTCCTTAAAGGTCAGCAAGCATCACACCTAACTGGATTTGTAATTACTCTAGTAAACATGACTGAACAGACAAATGCCAATACATTTACACATGTGGCATTAAGTGTGCTACCTTCTGTTCCTAATGTACTGGGTCTAAGTAACAGCAGAACTGGGTCGTTTTTCTAGTGCTTCATAAGCCAAGATGAAGTTCGTGCTTTTCAGCTGGTTGGAAAGGCCTTTTTATCTTCACAAAACGCTCTGGTAATTCCTCCCTGCTCTTCCTCATGAGCTGCAGGTGGATGGAACAAAATTGCTGACCTCCACAAGCAAATAACTTAAGGTACAACAGGTCAGTTCGTAATTCAATATACCTTGCACATCACCTTCAAGGACCTGTGTGAATTTTGGCAGCCGTGCCGTACGCTGATCAGATTACCAGGTGACAGGCAAATCCACAGGACATATTTCAGAAGCCTTTCTGGATGTAGAAAGCCAGACAAGTTGCAAAGTTGTCAGTGCTGCACTCAGCGAGTGTCTCATGCAGCCAGAGATCACGGTCTAGCCCAAGGACAGGGTTAGCACATAGCAGCATTGTGTTCACACATTTATCTTAACGTATTAAGGTAAATAAACCAAGGAGAAACTGGAACATGTGCACAACGAGCACAATGAAGCTGTCTGGGAGTTTTCCCCGCTACCAACACGGTGCTGCACAACAAGTGAAAGCCACCACCAAAATGCAGGGAAAGCCATCATGGGCTCCAGTTTGGGGGCTACCAGCTCAGAAAGTGCCCTCTGACTTCTGCTCCAGGGAAAAGCAGCCCTAGCAAGTGTTGCAACCATAGTCCTCCTCACCCGACTCGGACACAGCCTTCATGCCCAGCAGCTGCTGCAGCACCTCTGCCTGCCGGGGATCAAAATCAAGTCTTTGCTTCTCTCAGTCCAGCCCGCTCACAGCCTGCTTTTCCCTCATCACTCCCAAGACCCCAGTAACCCCCTGGGGCACCTTCCCCTGTCCCTTCATACAGGGCTGGAGCACCAAGGCTCAGGCTGATGGTGGCTGCAACTCTGCGTTTCTTCCCAAAGCCTCTGCGCGCTACTTGTTCAGCAGGAGGGCAGTGGAATATGATTTCCACATAACAACAAATCAAGCAAAAAGCAGACGCTCAACTTCTGTTGGAACGCTTCTTCACTATCTTCATCTGTAATCAAAATATAATTTTTCAGTAGCATTTGCATTTCTCCTGTGAGAATGGAGCATAAAAGCAATTCAAAGCCCTAACAAAAGGAACCACAAGTTTCTGTGTAAAAAACAAATAGCCCTCATCCTGTTAAACCCCACAGCTACTACAAATCACTTGATATAATGTTTAATACAAATACCAGATTCCAGTGTCTGACTGAGCCAGGATAAAGAGCCCATTTCAAAAGTAAGAATTAAAATATATATGTATGTGTCCCCCATATCAGTATTAAGTGAAATGAAATAATCAAAGGAAATCATAATTTCCAAACCACTACTCTTGTCAGAGCCCAGGCTTAGAAAATTATCAGTCAGTATTTGACTAATACTCGTATTAATTTTATTGAGCTCACTGAAGACTGCTGCACGAATGTTAATACACCATGCCACAGCCACACCACGCTCAGTACAGTTGCAGACCCTGATGGGCTGTTATGTGGCCAAGCTACAGCAAAGGCTTCCACGCTACACCCATTGTGGCCAGCCCTCTGCCAACAAACCAATACACGCTATGGAGCCCCCATAAATGAGGCTCACCATTTCAGACAGAAGATTGCAGCTCCTGAAGCTCTCTCTGTAAAGCTCTGACCCAGCCTGTCAGTGCTGTATGTGCCCTGCCCAAAACCATGAGGTATTGTGGCTCACCACCCCTCACCACGCCTGCAGCACTACCTGCAATGGCATTGCGCACAGTGACAGCACCTCTCCCCTTGGTCACTTTTTTTCCAGCTGAGTTGCACAGCTTGGGATACCTCCTAAATGCAGACACATTTGGCATTTACTTTACCATATGCAAGAAGTTTTGTCAAAAGGCTGTGTGCTTCCAGCTTGACTCCACACACAAGGAGTGGGTTTCTCCACTGCAAGCTTGATCACAAGGTAATTAAGCATTAACCCGTGCACCAAAACTGGAACTGTGCAATTTCCTATGTAACTTCCAAGCCTGACAGGTATCAATTCCCCATAAGCATCATTAAAATACATTTACATAGTCTCCATTCAGTTGTGTGCACTACATCTAACTCGTATTTTGCGTTAAGTATGCACATGCCAAATGTGGTATTTACACATTATTTAAGTTCTTACACATCCCTGAGAGCTGAACAAATTAATACTTTGATTAACTTCACCATTTTCTCATGTGTGATTATTTTCCAAAATTAATGCATTATTTAAATTTATTCAATAAAATAGCTTCTGGGGTGTTTCTTCTCTGAGTTGATTATAAGTTCTGAAGATCAAACATTCATAATTTGAGCTGTGCAGCTTTGATTATAATTGTTAAGGTAAATCACAGGGCGCTCCAGCTCTCCCTGGATTGGAAGAGTACAGGCGCATTCGCACTCCTGCGTGCAAGCCAAAATCGACACTCAGGGCAGACAACACAACCTTGACATTTGCTTTAATCAGACATGCAGCCAAATAAATTTAGACAAATGTTTGTGATAAGGGAATAGGAGGGGTCCACAAGAGCATCTTGAGCTAATTCTCTTCACACTGTGATTGAGCAGTGATAGACCGTCTCTCTTTCTCTTGAGCCCCATCCCCAGGATCCTCCCCAACAGTAGCACATTCATAGTAAAACCCTTTAAGGGCTGTCTGAGATTTCCCACTACTCAGGCAGAGTTATTACAATGCACCTTGTTCTTTGTTTAATTTATAATATACTCTCTTTCCTACATGACCTAAATAATTATGTTTTAATAGGTAATACAGTTCTACATCGTACTGCATGTTAGTATTTCCCGTTGGGAGGCTGGGACATGTTCTCTAACAGCACTGGCTCCTGTACGGTGCCTCACCAATGCCCCTGCTCTGACCAGGAGCAAGGGCACAGAGATATGGCTTGTCAGCAGCACTGGGCACCAAGGAAGAAACACAAGTGGGAGAATGACATCTCAGTGCTTCGTATCAGCACAGGCCTTTATAAAAAAAGGTGAGTTGTTCACAGTCCAAAATATCTGTTGTCATTCTAGCGTACAACTGAAAAGCTACCAACAAAAGCAATTAGCTCTACAGAAGTATTTAATTCCCAGACACACATCTAAGTACTTAGCTATTGCTTTTTAATTGGAAAACGTGCTACCAAGAACATTTACTGCAGATTTTGAACTGACCCTGCCAACGGCATCAGAATAAATTCTTCCAGGATTTTCACTTACCATTACTATGGTACAGCTTTATTAGTAACGACAATCACAGCTTTCTAAAAATTCTATTTTTAGAAATAAATTCTTTTTTTTTTGAATAAATATTATTATTATTTTTTAAGATTCTTCTGGACTCTGCTTTACCTCAGAGCTCTGAAATAGCCTTAGGTGTTTTGGGAAGTTTCACATCAGCTTAATTGTCATCCAATGCTATGTAACGTAGAAAAAATTAAAAAAAGAAGGAAAAAAAAAAAACAAAACACACTGATTAGTTCCATCATATACATGTATCATCACATGGTCTGCATGCACGTATCTATTGAGCCATATGAACCACAAAAGTCCATCCTTATTCCAGCACATTGTCTCTCTCAGGTTCCCCACAGCATGTGATGAACGGGTACATTCTTTATTCTGACTATACCAAATACATTTGTGCATTCCGAATGAGAAAACACTAGACGACAGAAGACAGCCAAAAAATACACAGAGCATGGGGGATAACAGTCTGTCCATTATTTGTTTGCTAACCTTTGAATTAAGTTTTCCTCAAGGACTAGAAACCAAACAGAGAATGATAAAGTCTCCTGTATTTACGTTCATCCAGGTCTTTTTGAAGTTTTTCTGTGTAACAAGCACAACTCCAAGGTTTTACATTTAACTTGCAAAGATTCAACTGCTTAAACGCAAATGGACATGATCTCCTTTGTGCTAAACCTATCAATAATGTGACTCACACAGTTAGAATACACTAAATAAAAGCAGAATTCAATGAACAATTTTAGAATGATGTCACTTGTACAAAACAACCATCAGAAACCCACCCTAGAGAAAGCAGTGCAGGACATTCCAAGGAAATCAGAAAGTGTCATTACAATTACTGAAAATATTTCACCTAAAAGGAGCTGACAAGTCCATAAGAACATACAGTGATGGCTTTAAGGGAAGGCTTCTTGCAGAAATTCAGGTTTTTGCCATTTGCAGTGCTACTGTGGAAAAAGGAAACGGAATACATTTTTTTCTGTATAACTTAGCCCCTACTGCCACCTGCAGTTCCCATAAAACACACTCACCAAGTGTTTCCATTTCTAAGCAGAAGCTGCTGTGCACCCCAGGGTATATAACCACGGTGCCATCTGAAACCAGCCATCGGTACCAATCCCCCTTTTCCCAATGAATATAGGGCTGCTTTCTGCTTCTTGTACAGAGTGTGCCGCGTCCTGCCCAACACCCACCTCCCGCTCCCAAAACTCACAATTAGTTCACCAAAGTCAGCAGGATTCAGCCTGCTGGGTTACAGTGGCGGCCTTGCAGCATTTGTTGTCCCTTTTTGTGTGGGAATTGTGGGCACTTTACCATACAAATGGTGGTGGCAACAGTGCCTGTCCGTTTCCAGGGTTTTTTTTTTTCTGCCTTCACCAGACTGGGGTGAATTTTGGCAGGGCCATCACCTCTCCTGCTGCACACAGCACAATGCCACCCCAGGACTTCCTATAGCAAATACATACAGAAATAAACACCAAAATAAACTACTGCACTTGAAAGTGATCCAGTCATGGCTTCAAGCCAACCGATTTGCTAGCTAAACATTACCTACGCTACCATTTGTGTTTGTATTTCCAACGCACCTGGAGAAGGGCCCATCAGCGGGCAGCACGCCGGTGGCCACATGCCCGGGGGGAAAGGGACTGGGCCCAGCACTTGGGGATAAAACCCCTGGGGCCAGTTAAAATAGCTTTGCACAGGGAGAAACAGACAAAAGACTTGCTGCAAGCCCCCTTCCCCCGGGCTCAGCCTCTCTCCTCGGCTGCCGGCTCCCACAGAGCCGCCGCCAGAGGCGCTGAGGGGCTCTGGGAGCCGCGGGGGATGAGGGGGGCCGGAGGGATGAGGGGAGAACCCGGCGGAACATTCCAGGGCCTTCCAGAACGTTCCTGAGCCTCCTGGAAGGGGCTGAGCCTGCCTGCCTGGTCTCCCTCTGCACAGAAAAATGGGGAAATAAGCACAATTGAACAAAAATTGTCTCGAAGTTGAGTTGATTAAACGTATTCTTGAAGCAGAAACCATGGCTTCACAAACCTGCTCTTGCATAAACACCCATTTTATGGCAATTTGCTTGGTGTTCTCAAGTAATTCTTTTTCTATCTTTTACTTAGCCCTTTTTTTTCAAGTCAGTAAGTGGCATCACTGAGGCTTCTTAAAGATTTTCATGTATTTTATTGTACTTTTCCCCACTGTTCTAGCACTAACCTTGTGCTCACTCCACCAGTAAGCTGACACCAGAAACCTGAATCCCAAAGGCACCGCTCATGTCCAGAAGACGTCCAGCAGAAAGCACTGACCCCAACTGCCAAGGGGATTTATTAATAACAACCCCAAATAACTGCAGCTGGCCCATCTAGGGGTATGCTTTTGTCTGTGGAGTTTTTAACCCAGCCCTCCAAACCAAAACCATCTAAATGTCTTACCACATGTACACAAATACGTGCCTTAAAATAAACAGGACACCTCAATACTGCTAATATCTGTAGCTAATAACCCATCTAAATGACAGCAAACATCTCAGTGTGATGGCACAACAGCCATGGCTCACCATTGGGCTGTGGGCCTGCCAGAGATGGGGCTCTCATCCAAATTACTGACAAAGCAGCAGAAATCACAAGGCTTTTTTCCAAGCCACCCATGTTCCCTCACGACTGTCCCAAGGCTTGGAGCCACCTTTCTGCTTTCTCCCTGTCCAGTCCTGCTGTGCTGGGCCTGCTCGATGAGATCAGAGGTGGGCGACAGCAGCTGGGGTAGTTTGAAGGTCAGAAGGACTTTTACATCCCTTTTCATTTCTCAAGATCAAAGTTTCGGTGATAGATTCCTTAAGTCGGAGGGATTCATTTTGTTTTCCTTTGCAGTTTCATTAAAAGTCTATGCATTTTAATGCTCTTCAGTAAAGCCTACAAATTATAGAGCCATATTTATTATTACCAGAAGAAAACCCAGCTTTCTGCCGTTCTTCCTCCAAACTCATTCAAATTACCTTAAGTTTTTCTGTAATGAAACACAGAGACACTAGCACCACTTGGCATTAGCCTCCTGCAGCATAAATACATTAGCTAATGGGTCTGTTTGCAAGCTGCAACGGTCAATTAAATATACAGAAAAATCATCTGAGTGACAGTGCTGCATCCCATCTTAATCCCACCAAGGCATAGGCAAACAAGCTCATCATAGTTTGCTTCTAGCCCTGCCATCCTTTCAAAGCCAGAAAAGCCAGGTGGATTTTTCCCCATCCCCTCTGAACTGAAGAGCTAACATTGTTTAGGGCACAAGTGGATTGATTAACTTTCAAGAGCACTTATATAAACACCAGACACTTAGTCAATGTTTTTTTGCTCTTTTAGCCTTCTTGTCAGAGAGAAGTATAAAACTGCCTAAAAGGCACAGTATAAATTTACTTTCAATCTCTTTTCATAGTCTTTTCATGAGCAAAAAGTCACGAAATAAAAATAAATAAACTTTTAACACCATTTCCAGACCTCTGTGTTTAGCACAGCAACAAGCACAGGGCTGCAACATACTGGTTCAGCTGCCCCGTAGGCAGAGGGGCACATTAGCAGGTGCCATAAATCCCCCGTGCTTTGTGCCCAGCACAACCCCATGGGCACCAGCACAGCTAATGTGGGTGTCACAGGCAACCACCCACAAATGCAAATAAATAGCTGTCTTACCCACACAGACCAAGCTGGCAGCCACTGTCTGGAGATTGGGGTCACTCACCAACCTCAGGACAGACCTGTCCAGGAACACACCGCACGGAAACCTGAATAGACAGCTGTCCCCAGGACTGATAATTTTTCTGGTTTGTTTGTTTACTTCTCACAATAACATGAAGATACCAGATGAGCTTTAATCATTCTCTTTCCCATTTTGTGTCACTGCCCTAAGCAGCACTCATTCAGGAACGGCATGAGGGTAGAGTCCCCGTCCCAACACTTTAGTCTCCAAGCCACTACATTAATCTTTTTTTTTTTTCCAGCAACTACTTTTCCCTTTTCCCCAGGAATAAGTTATTTAAACAAAAATAATTTCTCTAGCAACTGATAGGTAAACAAACATAAACCCAGCACGGCCAGTGAGCAAGAGCAAAACCTGCTCTACACAATGGCCAGCCCTGGACTATCTCTAATATGGTAGAAGAGATCTTTTCCTACCCAAAGCAGAGGCCGTAGCAGGCTACACACTCACAGCTTCTTAATGCTGTGCTCAACAGCCCAGGCAATTGTTTTGAGCTGCCTTTCAATGCAAGACAGGAAAATTAAAGCAAGCTCATTTCACACACTGCTCTGCTGGCTCCAGAAATCCCAGGACAGTTATAAATCTGTGCAGTTTTACTACATCCGATATATCCTACCAGCACTGGATGTCTGCACAACAATAAATTTCAATTAGAGGAGGAACTTCTCTCCCTTTCTAGGATATTCTTGCATGCATGAAGATAGAAAGAGAAAACAAACTAGACTTAAAATAAAAGGGTATTATTTAAAGTTACTCAGAAATATTTACTGACCTTTATTTGAATTTATTATTAATGATGAGGCTAATTTTCATTGATGATTAGGGAGGAATAGGCGTGATTTTTTACTTGAATGGCTGGTATTATTGTACATTTCCAACTGTTGCCTGATTTTATTGCAGATTTCCAATTGCATAGTTGTATCATTGTATGCAAAGAAAAGAAACACTGAACATGAATAAACTCCAGAATATTTATATGGGTACTTACGACACACACAAAACATCTTGTAATAAGCAAACACCACAGTGCCACGAACGCTCAGGATGTACAAGAATGAACTCAAAAAGTTTACCAAAAATAACGTTCCCTACAAGTCTTACACAGACAACGATGAGCAAATTTATTAGGATGGAAATGATGAGCAGATGTGTACATTGTCACTGCAGATACAGATATTTAAGCACAGAAGACTTATTTCTCCAATATGCAAGACACCTGGTCACTCCAAATTAGCTACTTTAAGGCTGCTTTCTATCTCAGTAACATTAACCTAAATTCAGAATTTGCTGAAGTTCTGCAAAATCAAAATCGTACACTGCTACAATAAAACCTACGAAAAAGCTAAGTATTGCTGCTTGTGAGACAACTATGGCTCTTGGGGATGAGATGCCCACTGAAAATTCACATGTGCTCTTATTTGCCTTCACAGGGCTCTCCAGCCATCCCATCCCAACCATGCTGGTCCCATCTCAGCCACAGGGAGGACAAGGGGGGAACGACTGCTTTCCCACCAGCTACTGGGGGCACTGACATAGGTGGCTGCTTCACAGTATTCCTAGATTAAGCCAGTGCAACCCCTGTCATCACACTAATCCCTGTTTTCCCTGGTGCCTTTTTGTTGATTGTTCAAATTAAATAGTCTTAATAAAAATTAGATCAGAGATTAAAAGTTTATTCCACACCTAGAGTACTGCATAGCTTTCCTAACAAAAGTATTACTCGTAATGAGATGAGGCATTTCCATCAGGACAGGCACTAAAATGGAAAGGACTACCACAGAGATTTGTGCATTAGGAAACTAGCAGGTGCTAATCAAAAGGGTAATAACTAGCAGCCAAAACAAAGCTGAAACACCAAAGATTTAATTCATGCTATGTTTTCTATGCCGTGCAGGATTTTGGAGAATACCTGCTTATGCTAACCTGGGATATGCACCCTACCACCAGATAACAGGTGTTAAGGTTGAAGAAAAGGATGGGTGGTAACTAAGAAGATTTAATCACCATCTCCTTATCCTTCCACTCAGTACTGCACATCCAAGTTGACCTTCTCTTCAACCAGAGATTAAGTTTATGCCTGCACTGACCCTCTGAATTTTACAGCAGCTGCCATGAGGCACCGAGCCATTGTCTCAGATTTAAGCACTGCTACTTACGGGCAACAGCCCAGGGAGAGAGCTTTGAATGCAGATGGAAAGATGTTTTGGTGTCCTTTTTTCTCCTGAGCACTACCAATAAGAGCTTCTTCTCCTTCGTGCAAAAGCAGCTTTATTCTAGTTCAGAAACAGAAATTTTCCAGCAGACTACCCACTTATCGCCACAAGAAATCAGAATTGAAAGTGATAAAGCCCTGGGCAGAGATTTTTTTCTTCTTGTCAGTTTTCCTTCTCAATCTCAGTAGGCATAAGAAAGCACACAATCATTAGCTGATCAGTTAATTCAATATTTCACTACAACTTTTCCAAAGTAGAATTCTGGTCTAATAACACAGCCAAGTGTTTTACTCCATACCTAGAAATTAACGAGTGCAAGGTAGTCATATGGGACACAGTTTTTTAAAAATCGCATGTATCTATCACAAAGTACACTATAAACCCACTACGAGTGTAATTATTAAATAATTAGCTGTTTGTAAATCCAGCAGTTTAATCATGTTCAATTAACCACATTACAATTGGAACACTTGATAGTTAAATGTATTGTTAAACTGAAGAACACCTGGAACACGTCATTAGTTCCACTACCAATAAATTAACTTTAACTAAAACCTGTCACTAATAATTATTTTCCTTCCTTCCTTGTGTTCCACCAGGATTAAAATAATAAATAGACAGTTCAGATCAGCAGTTTGTTAAGACACGATCACAGGAGCCTGTCTGCTGCCAGTTTCACTTTTCTGTGATATATTCATCAGCAGAGATGACCATCTCCTGCCTAACTTACTGTTTCTCCTTGCTTTTCATTTTCATTTCCAAAAACTAATTTTTATCTGCATTTATTTATTATTATTATTTGTTCTGTGTTTGTGTGTGTGTGTGTGTGTGTGTACATGTAAGAACTACCAGGTCAAATGTAAAAGGTTACCTCTGGGTGAGGAGCAGGGCGAGGTGATCACGTCCCTCAATATATATACGTGTAAGCAGCTGACTGACTATTCTGCAAATCGAGATGCAGGTTGCAAGATTTCTTTCAAGCTGGCCCTGCACAAACTTACACCCTGACAGTCCCTGAGGCAGTGCAGTACAGGGCATGCACGCAGTGTTTCCATTTGGACACTCCAAGGACTCTGATAGCCTGCATAAATTGGAGAAAAAGAAAAGAAAAAGAAAAAAAAAAAAAAAGCAGCTGAAGTAAATTCCTCCAGAGCTAAATACCAAGAAATTGCTCTGCAAAAGCACAATCCCCAGGAAAGCGCAGGAACTCCCCATGACAGTGCAAAACAGCAATGATTAAAAGGTGCCTGGTCTGGCCAGCCCGGCGGGCAGCTGAGCCCAGCCACCTGCAGCTCCCACGTTAGCAAGCAGGCCCATTGCAAGGGTAACAGGAGCTGGAGCCGCTTCCCAGCTCTAACCTCAACCATCTGGGTCACTGTGCCCAGCGGAGAACTGGTCGTGAAAGTTGAAAACACCTCCAACCCCATTAAAGCAGCTCAGGAATTGAGTTGCCATCCATTAAACACAGAGGTTGGGTGATGTTTCCTAAGACACAGCCAGGCACAAGCTCCTGTGAGTCAGAGCGGTTGCTGTAACCCCCTACAGAGGCTACAGCTGCTGCTTTACCAGCGGCTCTTAGTGCAAGTGGAACTGGGCACATGTTTGGAGAGTTTCTTCACACCCGCAATTCAAGCCTTTTTCTTACTAATTTAAAAAGACAGACATGTAAAAGCGAGAGGCCTTTGAAAAGCATCCATTCACAGAAATAACTGTAATTTCTTTCTTTTCAAAAGAAGAGAAACCTGACAATACAACATATACAACGTTAAATTGCAGGGTGTATCTTTAGGTCAAACACTCCTATTCACTGCCATTATTCCCAGTCACTGATACCTCCATTGCAACTGAGGCAGCAAATCTCAAATAATGAAAGGAAACAAACGTAACGCGATGACAGACCGCTGAACTGAATGTCATCTCATAGCCTTGCCATCAAGCACTCAGTGGGCCTTAAAAAAGGGTTGGACATTTGTATGAACAACAGCATACACTACTGTAAAGATTAAATTAGGGACTTGAAACAGATGAAAGGCCTCCAGAGCTGCAGCAGACACCCTGGTGGAAGGAGCGGAATGTAACCTCGCTGCTGCTGGGTCTCGTGGCAGCAGCATTCAGAGCCAACTGCCACTGACTACTGACACCAACTATTTATAAACCTGCCCAACCACAAGATAGAAGATGGTGAAAAGAAACAGCAATTTCTTTCAACCTGGACACATACGGAGCAACTTCATTTGGTGTACACAGACTCTACTTTGCTTTGGTGTGCTGGCAATATACTGCAGTCTCTGTCTTTTCCTTCTCATGTAGATACAGATGAAAATTCCATGAGGCATTTGATCACTGTGGACTGTATACTTAAAGAAAAAAGAAAAAAGCAAAGAAAAGTAGAAAATGATGTGAGACAACCTGTGACAACCAAGGAATGTGGTGCTGCTGATGCAGAATTTCAGAGTTAAAAAGCATGTAATCACCAGTTTTTACCTGGAGTCATTCATCACAAGGACATTTAAATATAGCCAGCATGATGTTGACAATGCTGCTATCTGGCAGCCCAACCAGTACAGAAAAGGACAGCCCAAGTGACTGAAGTTATTGCCAACCAATGTACTTAGTCTTACCTGTCATTAGCATGACTAGGTTGCTGTTACGTGGGAAGATGTCACTGAAGCAGGGTTTCCCAGACTTTTTTTTAGGAGAAAAGCTACAAAACAAAACTAAACAGCCTCACATCCATTTGGACTGCTGGAGCCCGAACTGTCAAAAACAGTCCAGGCAAAGTTGTACTCTACTTTTAAAAGCTACTGAAATTGCTCCAACATTTGTTTTCTGATTTATTCATCCTATTAGCAGCTTGTTTTCTAAACCAGGAGACTACATAGAGGAACAGGACCACGCCTAGTATAGAAAGTATTGAAAATATTTCACAGCAAGTTAAAATGGGCCTGACATAATTCAGAATCACAGTACAAGCGTGCTGGAGTTAGAAGCATAATTTAATTTCTAGTCACCATCGACTTCTCAGACATATTTCCATTTCCCTCACAAACATCTCCAGCTACTGTCACCTACCACCCTTCTCAGGTGCGCACAAGCAGGAGTCCCACTACATAATACAGCCTGCACATTCCTTCACCAACTTGGTAGTCTCGGTAGAAAGAAATGCTGCTACTACAAGAAAATACCGGATTTTATATATAGTTTGCCTATAGCTGTATATCTGTCCACTATTTTCAGAAATTTAATGGAAGGATTGCATCTATCAAAAATCAACTCTAAGAAATTTTACATCTCCTGTAGTAAGTGATGCAAAGATGACCTTCACAATGAACTGCTGCTAACTCACTGCATGGAAAAAGAATAGATATCTTGCATGCTGTAATACACGATACAATTATTTGCCTCAAGCAAACTGAAATTGAATGGCAGAACCAGCTGGTTACAGATGGTAGTGTGAAAAGTTCACCTCCTCCTTTCTCTGCTGCTTAGCTGCAAGAGTATTAGTCAACAAAGCAAAGGATTATTTGTACTTCACTGTTCAGATTAAAAAGGATAAATTCTAAAAATGAATCTATAGCCTTTACTTCAAGCAATAACATCCAGTGCTCCAGCAAAGGAGGAAATAGCTTTGATGAAACATCAAATGAGATAATGAAAAAGATCCCTGAGATGAGCTTAACATGAATACTGTGCCAAGTTTTCTTTTCTGAAAAAGGAACCCAACCCCTACCTTTATACCTGACCTGATTTAAAAAATGATGGGGGAAGGCGAGGAGGATGTTTAGATGAATTGCTGGCTGATGAGAAAGTGAAACAGAGGATATTTGCCTGCTAGTGAAATGATGTTTCACAGCGAGCCGGTCATCAGGATAGCCACGGAATGAAAAAGGTGAAAAAAGATGGTATGAACTAGAAGAAAAACGGGAAAATATTTTTCAATACATACAATTGATATTCTTTTTGTAACTAATTCTGATTGCTCTCACTCACCAGCACCATGGTTGTTTTAATTAAATTCTAGAATAGAATAGTTAGCTGGAAGAGTCCTTGGAAGATCATCGAGTTCCACTGTCTGACCACTTCAGGGCTAACCAAACTTGACCAAGAATTAAAGGACAAAGATTGCACAATGACAGTGAAATGGCATTAAAATGTAGGTGGAATAAATGAATATAGTTTTTAAGGCTTTCGGCTGAAACACAGTAAGAGCAGGAAGATGCTGAAGGGAAAAAACAAAAAAGACTTCAAATCAGTTTAGAGACAAACAGAAAGAAGGGCAATTTCACAACTAAGTACTAAAACGCTGAAGACATTGTTCCAACACAGAAACAGATGAGCAGTGCAGATGCAACATTATACTCAAATTTCTACACACAAATAAAGCACAGGAGAAGAGCTAAAAGTGATACTTAAAGATGGGGATTGTGAACTAATGTGTATAATTAAGCCACTTAAATTAACTCAGCTCCGTGTTCTTTTTACAGAGAAATGGAAAGCAATGGATAATAGTCCCACGCTGCGTATAGAATTTAGTAGGACATTCCGACCAAAAATGCTTTGTCTTCATTAAAACTAACGGGGAAAAGTTGTTCTAAATGAAGAATTTCTAACTTTACAAGTCCAGAAATTTTAAGGGACAATACCTATTAAAAAAAGTGCTGCCATTTTGATTTGCTGTGGCATATACAGTAACGAAAAGTAAGGGAGCGGTTGGTTTCCTGACATTAGCACCCTGTGAAGTCTAATACACTAATCACATTAATCCAACTGAAAATCCATTTAATAAAGCTATAAATTCTCTATTTACAAACATATGACTGGAAAAACACTCCCCATCCTCCCCCAATAGCACCTTTTCATCCAACAATAGCAAAATATAGAAAGGATATATAAAATAAAGTTAAAAATGCAAAACACATGTTAAACTCAACTTAAAAGATAAGAAGCAAAAATGGGAGTTGATGTTCCCCTTCATATTCTCTTTTGGATGCTGGAGATGAAGTACCAAACCATCCAAACAGCCTACACACACAAAAAAAGCTTCAGGTAGGTCATCAATTCACCAAATTCACAGAAGTCACCCTAAGTAAAGAAATCATTAATTCCAGGTGAAATGAAGCAGAAAATAAGCACTTCAAAATGCAAATGATCTTTGTTTCCTGGTTTTTGTTTCCCATTATTCCCACCCCAATCCCTCCTCCCCCCCGCAGGAATAAACAGCAGAGGCAAAAAGCTCTGGTATAGGCTGATTTATTTAATGTGGAAGAAACAGATTCTCACCACATAATCCTTCACAATCCTTCTGCTCCAGAGTCTTGTCTCTGCTTTGGGAATACAACTGTATATTGTTCTATTGCATATTAAATTTTATTAGTTATAATAAAAAAAATAAAATAAGTGAACAGTAACAAAAGATGTTGTTTTTTACCATATCCCTGCTGACCCAATTATCTTTAGAAGTGGTATAATTCGTCTCTATGATTATAAATGTTAATGCAACAGAAAGCATTAATATTATTCAAGAAAAAAATCATCAACTCAGTTCCTCACAGTGAAACATTACAAAAATGATGAGTAAATAAATGATACAAGTTTGCAGCATATTCTACAGGCCGTTTGCCATCAAGCTGCAGCCCCAGAAAATAAATAAATGCACACGCAATCCACCCTTATGTCAATATTATCTAGGTGTTCTGATTGCCAGTTGATTTTCACCTTGTGGGGACCTAATCTGGCTGTTTGTAAAGCACACACAGATAACCTACGTGCAATACATCGTGGCATCCAGGCAGAGCAATCCACACGTACATTTATATTCATACATGCGTAAAACGCACACATATTTGCATGAGTGCACTTATTTGCAGAACTATTATTTAACTGTGAAACTTGCTCAAAATACACAAGCTCTTCTGTAACATTTTCCTTACAGATTCATTAAATAATAGACCAAAACCAAAATGATAAAAGTATTCTTCAAAATGCCTTGGTAAACGTCCTGGTGACAGCAGCACTCTGTAATACAGACAGTAAACTTTTTTTTAAATAACATAATTGTGTTGGCTGTTGTAACTGTAACCTTTTTGATATATCTATTCCATCATAAATATATTAAATGATAAGCAAACTATCCCCCCCCCCCCGAAAGAATGTCACATGGGAAATCTATATAATTTTGGATTATATATTATTACATATATTATACAATATATAACACATTCAGTAATTTCCAGTTTCACATGTACAGCTGGAGCTAATAACCTTTTGACTAAAAGGCTACTCACCCCATCCTTTAAGTGCACCTTTTTCCCATCTTAAAGGCTTGACACCATTTTTCCCATATAGTGTTATTTTAACTTTACATGCCTTTTCATGTTCAACTGTATCAAAAAAATGTTTTTCCCCACAATGAAACCCATTTATTCTCCTTTCAGATCTCCTGTTCAGTCTTCCTATGTTAGGCATACAAAGACCAACTACATCAAAATCTTTGGTCTCTACACAATGAGGTATACTGTAATTTACAGGCAAAAACCTGGTAGAGAAAATTAGCATATCCAGGATTGCTGTTATTTTTGACCGTTACAGCTTGTCTGAATATGTAAGGCCATCTGAATTTTACATCATACACGTCACTTCAGTTGCAACATTTTATTATCTGAAGCTAGCAGTTATATTTTGTAACATAAATTAATTGAATTCTTCATTTATGAAGCCATAGAGAAGTCCAAAGTATCGTTTTGTTAAGTCATTACATTAAAGCACCGATTAATCACTTCTTTCCTCACAAGCTTTGATCAACTTTTTCCATCTTCTCAACTTGCCTTCGCATAAAACTGTTCAGCATGCTATTAACAGCATTATACACGAGTCCTCCAACTTTTCCACTCCGATATATACAACAAGACTCTGCCCTTCAGCTGTTACAGCACCTTCTCAACGGAGGGTTCATTTTTTTCAGCACAGGGAGACCTTCTGAAACTTAAGTGCTTTCTTCCAGCTGGTTTGCCTGTCAGACAGGAAAAATAATTACTGAAAAACAGATTATGTCTTATTTTTCTTGTCCAATTTTGTAGGCTATTAAATGTGAAAAACAGAATCCATTATTTAAAATTAAAAAAAAGTAGTGAAATGACATTCAAAAAGCACAGAAATTAGTTTTTCCCCCCTTTCAGCTGTACGCAGTATTGACGTGGATTAAGATACAGTAAGCATAAACTGTGGGTAATATGACTGAACTGATTGAATATAGTAACAACCAGATAATTAACAAACTGGCACAAAGAAAAACCACAAGGAAAGCATGTGTAGTTTTTTATCTATACTAAGCCTCCTTTGTTCTAAGTTAATGATTTCTTTGTTACAATAAATTCTTTTAACTTTTTATTATTTAAAAAAAATAATTCCTCTATGAAGCTGTTCCCCAACTTAGTAGATATACCTCCCATTTTCTATTCTGTGGTTGTTGCCTGTTGAAACAAACAAAACTTCAATTTCCCATTTCAAAAGATTATTTAATGTCTATCTACAACGGGAAAATGCTTTAAATGGCTCTAACCAAGAGGACTAATAATGGATTAAACATTTCCTCAAATACACATTAATTCTAGATTATATTCCATTACAAATCATGACAGAGAAAAAGGCACAATCCAGTAATTTAAAATACATCTAGTTGTTTTACTATGAGTACAGGCATATTATTGAATGTGATGTCCCTGATTATCTTAGATTGCCCTAAAATTGATTTTCTTTAAGCAAACAGAATAGTATTGATTTACATAAAATTTAATATATATATATGTGAAGGCATCTAGCCTTTCACATCTTTAAAAGCCAAGCAAAAAGAATAAATTTCATCTCCATTTAACGTGAGAGAAAGATGGCTTTTAAATGTTCATGTGCATGTCCATTCAGGCACAACCTAGGCAATATGTGCTAAATTATGGTTTACCTAAGATAAAGGGAGAAAAATGGAATACAACACAAAAAAAATACTCTGCCTTTTCATTTATAAGCACTCTGTATTTGGGACTCTGAAGATCTTCAATGCTCTCTGCAATTGGCTTATTCAGTGTTTCTGGCAGAAGGAGAGTCAGGAATCCTGCTGACAGCCCACTGATTCCAAACACCACCAATGGTACAGAAGGGCTGAGAGATTTCTGAAATTACAAATCCATAACAGAAAAACATCACAATTTCCTGCTCTTAAAATACATGATCCATGTGAACTGCAGTCAACACTGAAAAGCTAAAACTCTTCCATGTGTGCAATTACCCGTGTACTAATAAAACAAAGAAACCCAATAAATGTAATTTCTCAGAAATAGCTTCATGGAAACTTTAATTGTTTACACGCTAAAAGCATTCAGCTACAGAGTGGGCCTTAGCAGTACAGAAAGCATTACATGGTAATCACTTCACTAATAGATGAAATATTAAGACAATACAGAGTAACTAGAATCTTTCCACAAAGGGTAATACACTAGGTACTTTCAAACATCTTGTTCATCATTTCTAAAAGCTGATTTATTTTTTTCTTGAAAATATCTTCTCAAGTGATATAGACGTATGTGGTACCAAAATGAGCAACATGCTTTTGAGAGAACCTAACACGTTTGTTATATAAAAATTAAAATCAGTCTTACCATAGATGGCACAAAGGGAGCCAGAATGCCTCCAAATCTGCAAGACATGGAACAGACACCCAAGCCAGCATTTCTGTTTCAAACAAAGGATGAAAGATACGCAGCTTCAGAATACAGAACTGCAACGTGTGGTAGCACTGTCAGAAATGACTTGTGTTTTGTTTAGTTTGCTATTGACTGTATTAAAATTAAAAAGAAGGAAGTTTTTTAAGCCCTCCAGCGGTTACTTCAAGATCTTCTACTACTGCTAAAAGGTCCGTCACACCTTTTCAAAACCGTAACAAAAAGCAGTCCTTCACAACAGCTTGAACAGAGCTAGGTTTTCCGGCCTACCATACAGGGTAATATAATTGGACATCCCTGTGCTGGACAGGGAACCATTTCACAATTTGGCAGGACCTTCAGACAGAACAACCCAAGTGGCATCTCCTATCTCTTCTGTTGCCTTAGGTTAAAGAGATAAAGAGTCAGTGCTCACCTCCACACAGAAAAGTATATGCTACCTTGGAGCTTGAAAACGTTCGGCCGGATGTGTCGCTATAAACTGCCGAATTCTGCACAACCTTCCATTTTCAGGCAGGTTTGAAACAATCTCATCTAGACTAAACGATAATAAAGCATGGCCTAGGATGGCAGGACCCTCCTTAAGAAATGGACAAAAAGCCCCAAAGTCTTTCATTTGCTGATCAAATGCAAAACCCTCCATGTTTGTATCACCCCTAAAAATCTTCCTTTGGAGACTGACACTGGCAGCGCTCATGCGCTGGACAGCAAGAACCGGCTCACAGCAGCTGTTCTCCTTCCCACATCTCCCAGTTTCTTCCTCTCACACGACTGAGCTGAGCTTCTCCCCCTCAGCCCATTTCCTTTTCCTTCTCTGAACACAGGAAGACAGCGCCAGGATAAAAGACGACAAGCAGAGAGGTGACACGGGTCACCAGAGCACCAAAACCACCCACATCCACCACCCTTCCTAATGGCCCTTTGCACAGGTTACGGGAAACAGATGATGGAAGGAGCTGATGAAAAGCTAGCAACTTGAGTGTAACAATAAATAGAAAAGCAACCTATTCTCTATTCTCTCATCACATCCTCCTGGGAAAAGGAAAATAGCAACCCACACTTCCTCACTTTGAAGCAACATTGATCCAAACCCCAAAAGACAAGTCCTATCTCCTCCCCTCTGTCAAAATCCCTAAGAGATGAGAGATTCCAGTCAGTAATCCAAACCATCCATTTAGGAGCATCGTTCCCACAAACCTTAAGTCTGTCAACACCCAGAGATATGCCAGCTTTTTTCCTACTGGGAGGAAGCATGGCAAAAGGTGATCATACAAGCAAAACATTTTGTTTGAATTCCAATGCAAACAGCAAACAGTTGTTAAAAGACTTTGGGACATCATTACTCCAGAACCCAGCATAGTTTGGGCTATGCAGAACAATGTTATGGCAACCCAGAGGAAAGATGCATTCCTGCTCAAGAGCTGTGGGAAGCATCCAGGAGGTGCTGAGCTGCTGGCAGCTGCCCACCCACCGCCGCTCTCACCTCGCTGCCTCGCTTCTCCCCTGCTAACCCTGACTGCTGCCCTCGCTCCCACCACACCACAGAGCACAGCGCTCAACTAATGCCAGCCAAAATAGCTCCACAGCTAGGGTAATCACATCAGCCCGAGGCTTTGCTCAAGCCAATTAGTCCTGCTGCAGCTGCCTGGCTAATTCCATCTGCCACGCAGCACTCCTCTAGCTGCGCTGCTCCGCCAGCACTGCCTGCACAGCAAACACCCCGCACAGGTGCAAAAGCCTGTCTGCTGCTCGCACACTGCACTGTGCTTACCAAGGATTGTTAACCTGAACGCTCCTTGTGGAGAAAGCCAGAGAGCAGAAGGGAAACCACTGACAGAAACATAAAGAACATGCTAGCTTTCCTGCTGTGAAAATAAGCATATACGCTTTCTGATGACATCCTAGGCAGTTCAGTGCCCCCACTCTGATTGTACACATTATGTACAAGGATAGCATAACTTTGCAACCATTTTCTCAAAAAAAAAAAAAAAAAAAAAAACAAAAAAAAAACAAAAAAAAAAAAAAAAAAACCACAACTGTGATTTAGATCTGTATTACTAGAGCTATGATTTCATTCTGTTTCCAAACACTGCAAGATAACCTTCCTTTTTGTTCAAAAAGCAGAAGTGATGCTTTCTATTTTTGACTTTCTGTTCCCCAACAGGTATTCTGAAGACACATTAAGAAGGGAGGAAAAACGCCCCAAATGTGCACACTTCAGTTTGCAGCACTTCGTTTCTAGCATGAGATGCATTCCTCATTCCTCCAAGTACCAAGTATCAGGAAAAAAATACGCCTAGCATCGTCTTCATGCTTGAAGTGATTAGAAGGTTTAAGTAAGGAGTTGTACTACTGAAGACATTTAACTTCTCTGCAGAATATCCAATTGGATAAAAAAACAAAACCAATTTATTCCACCTCCTCTCTTCTACCTCAGAAATGGGACATGTCTCATCGCATGGCGTGGCAAGGCTCCCTGCTGGAGGAATGCCGGGATCACAACAAAGCTTTACAAAGACCACCAGATGGTGCTGATGTTTTATCTTAAAATTAACCACTTTCCCATCACTGTTCTTGCCTTAACTCTAATATTTGTAGTTAATTAAAATACCAGAGAGATAACAAACACATTTTTGAATGTATAATGTGCCACATGTGGGGAATTTTCATATTGTCTAACGTATTAGTTTTTCATATTATTAAGCACAATCTGTCTCAAAGAAGCTGGTGATTTTCTGAACTTACTCTCACGTTCTCTCTACTAGCATTCCACATCTTTGACACGCAGTGACTTTTATACCACAATACTAGTGCAGATTCTCAAATGAAGCAGCAATTCCACAGATGAACAAAGCCAAACCAACCAAACAAAAAAAATCAAACATCCTCATCACTAACATCTAGTTTCAAAGATGCTGAGACACTACTGCAATTCCAGCTAGGTATGAGTTAGACACGTACAATACTTGGCCCTGAACACCAATGGAACTTCAGAAGGCATTAACATAAATTACAAGAACACAGTGAAACAAAGAAAAGCTGAGAAATTGAAATCAGATTTGATTCTCAATTCCCAACTCCAGAAAAGCAGAGGGGACGGTAAACAAAAACAATAAAAATAAACAATAATAGTAAAAACATAATAAAAATAATTAAAACGATAATAATTTAAAAAAAAAAAATCAAGAATGAGACCTCAGAAGGACACAGAAGTTTGGATTGAGAGAACGTAAGCAAACCTCCAAATGCAGTTTCAGTCAGCATGCTTGTGACTTGTATATTAAAGCTAAACCTTTGCCAAGGATGACAAGCTGAATAGCTAGCAACAGCCAATCCACCTCCATCCTCACAAGTTTTATTGCAAAAACTGCATTCACAGTATAGCCTCTGTAACATATGGGAAATGGTGAACTTCAAAAGAAATAAAAAGCCCATCCAAGCAGTCTCCCACTCTCCCTGCCCCTCTCCCCACAAAGGCCCCAGTTTCCTGGAATCAAGTGAAGGGTGTCACCATCCTTAGAAATACTTCTTAGATGCTAGAGGATGCATCTACCAGCCAGGACACCTTCCTACTCCACTCAGCATTTCATTTTCCTGCTCTCTGAAAGGAATGCTCAACTTTTGAAACGTGCTATTTTTGAGCAACTAGTGCAATATGGCTCAAACTCTGAACATGTACTTGGAGTATCATTCAGAAAACCACATGGAGCTGAGATGGCAGCTGAGGATAACAGGACTGGGAGGCATTTATTTTCCTGTCTCAGGTTTATCTCGGGACAAAAGGAGAGAGCTCAGCCTTACAAAGTTTGTTAGGAACATGAAAAATAAAGTAAGGTTTTAGCCCGCTTGTTCATGAATTAAATGTTATAAAGCAAATCATTGCCATGCAGAAAGTATGAAATGAGTTGCATTATGAATACCTAATTAAGAGATATATAAAAGCACTTGTTTTTCAAGAGGCAAACAAACATAATTATGTTGGAAATTTAAGTACACGGAAGCACTGTAAGTAGTCCTTACTGCGCATTCTATATTTGTAATTAAGTTAGCACACACTTCCATCACATCAGTATGTTCAGTTCTGCAACCTGTAATAATTTTACTTCCCAAATCAGTAGCGTAAATGAGAAACATGGCACCTACCATTGCAGAGCGTGAAGGCTGCTTTATTTTTTATTTATTTATTTATTTTTAAATTCTGATTTAGCCCTAGTGGAGATTGCCAGAAACCACCCCAGAAAGCACCCGGCTGCAAAACACAGAAGTACTAGGAGAAGCCCTTTCAAGCCGAGACAAACTGTCTCAACTAAAGAAAGAACTCATATTGATATTTCAGGTCAAAATAATCACACCAGCAATCAGGATCACTGCGCATGGAAAGGCTTTGAATTTACCTCCAAGCTCTGTTCAGTTACCTCAGTACTGTTGGGTAGAGTTCAGATGTATAAATATAGACAATGTTGAAAGCAGCGCTGACCATCATTTTTCCACACAAAGCTAACAAAGTGGGACTGAGGAGCAAACCTTTCAAGAAAAAGAAAATAAGTTCTAAGCATATACATACAACTATATAGATAATATATATATGTATACATAAATAATTTATATAAAAAGTATAATCATATATAAAATGGTATCTTATAAAAATAATATATAAATACTCTGTTTTCTTACTCTTTTTATACAACGTTGAAAGCATCTGGTCCTTTTTATGAGACTTTCATGCAAAAACAATATTTAATCTATGTGCCTTTTTTTAAACCCCCCACACAAATACTTATTTTCTTCCCAACTAGCATAAAAGCTAGCAGAAGAACAAATATGTAAAGGTGTATTTAGGGACAAGACAAGCAACATTTATTTACTTATTTTTTTAAGGGGTGGGTGGATTCTAAAAACTACTATAGCTGTAGAAGGAAGGGCCTCCAGCTCTGCAGACAGAAGAACCTTACCACATAATTGCATCTTTTGACAAGCACTAGCAGACAATAAAATCTCCTTAACTAATATATTAAATTAAAACCATTAAAACTTGATTCACCTCAGAAGCTTATCTGCTCCCCAGGGACATCCTGTTGGCACTTGAGAAGCAGCAGCCCTGTAATTCTGAAGAATGAATGCTAACGCAGCCTCCTTTACTCATAGACAACCTTTAGTTGACCGAACCAGAGTGGATCTTTTAAAGTTCTGCAGAAACCTGATTCCAGTTACTCTGACTTTGGATATGATCATGTTTGTACTACTTACTTTAATAAGTAGAGAATTTATTTATTTATTGTTAGAACCTGAAAAAGGATGAATGCTCTGATTAGGTGCATTTCAGATTCTCTTCCCCAGCACTGAGTTCAGCGTATGTTTCATTTTGGATCAAATGATGCTAAGTAATGTGAAAATCGCATTGCTTCTCTATTGTTTTTCCTTGCTATCTTTCCCTTGAATATTTTCAATTCTAGCCATCTGGTCAAATCAAATTTTATTTCAACTGCAGCAGAAATTCATTTGTATGTAAACTGAAATCCAGAAGCTTGATTTAATTCGTGTGATGCATTTTTGCAGTTATTTCCGTAATTCATGCCAAACAGATATAATATTTTTCACCCAAGCTCTCCTTTTGCTCAGTAAGAACTCAAGTATTTCATACAGTTGCCAGATGCAAAGCTGCTCTTCAAAGCCTTGCTGGCTGCCATCACGAAGCCGGGACATACCTTTTCTTTCATCAACCAAACATGAAGCAATGAAGAAGAGATCTGTAATTCTCAAATGTGTTTTAAAATGTACTGCTTCTCTCCCAGGGAGACTTAAGTTAAACGCTGTATATCCATATACATATTCGAAATATAGCATTAGTGCACTTAGGAAGTTCTGGTCTTACTATCAAAACAGAAAAAGAGTCTGTCTAGACAGAGAAATTAGCACCCAGAAGCTCAGGAGTGAATTTAAAGTGCACTTTCTTCTCCACATTCACTCCCCCAGGGGAGGCTGAAGGCTGTCTGCATGGGGAATTACTGCAGGATTAGAAGCACGCTGTAAATTCACTGCACGTCAGCATCCTTTGTAAGTAAGCTCAGACATTTGTTGCATCCTCCTCATTGAAAAAATATATTTAGCAACTCTTACGCAACACTCTATTATTTTCTCTACTTATGTACCACCACTAAGCAGGAATGCACTTCTCTCATATGGGGATTCTGGCAACCAGTTATTTATAGGTCATTTGCTAGATCCAGCCAAGCATATCAGTGCAGCTTCTTTAACATTTCCCTTCTATTTGGTATAATATCCTCTCACTTGAATGTCCAGTAGTAACAATATGTATGCAATTTTGTCTGAAATACTGCAGTTGGGGCAACTTTTGCAAACTTTGGTCAAAGACAAAGTTGCAAGTTCTGACTAAATTCAAGCATTTGAGTTTATTTCTGAAGACTTATCTTCTATTAATTGAATTCTATTATAGAATTTAGAGCAGCACAGTGAGGTAAAGTGGTAACAAACAACGCTGATGTTTAAGAGTTTCTAGAACAGGAGTTAGTGATCAGGGTTTGATGCCATCAATGTCACTAAGTCTCATTCGCAGTGTCATAATGTAGATTCTCCCTCTGGATGTCATCTTCATCAGAAGTTCAGTTAAACAGCACTTTAGGACTAAAGGAGTCTTCAAGTTTACTTTAGAAAAAGTATCCACAAGGAAAGGGTAGTTCTCAGCACAAAAGAAAGTACCCAACATCAACAAAGGTTGAGACAAAACTGAGTTAAAGAACTGGAAGCTTGCTTTCTTCAGTCGAAAGCGTATCAATGGAAGTCACCAAAGGTTATGGCTGTGTTCAGTACAGCCAGGTAAATTCTAAGTGAGTTAGCCCTGGGCTAGGAGTGTGCTTTGTCTACTACGATATAAAGCAACACAAAATGGAAAAGTCTTCCTGCTTTACAGCAGCTTTTGAAAGAAAATAACATTCCAGCTCAATTCCCCCTCCGCTGCCACTCTCCCTCAGCAGCTCCCAATGCGATATTCGTATCACTGAACCCTCGATGCATCCACGGAAGTGACTCATCTTCATCATGCTCAGAGCTGAATTTCTTTCTGCTTGAGAGATACAGATCATTCTGGGCCAAGAACCAGGATTACTCTTACCACAAAGGAAAATAAGAACTTTTAATGGGATTAAAGTCAACTCAACTGAAAAAAAAAAAAAAAAAAAAAAAAAAAAAAAAAAAAAAAAACGATTTCCTGGAATTTAGCAGTTCTTTATCAATTACTACCCTATCCTGATTAGTCACTACTGCTTTTCTTTTGTGCCTTTTTTTAAATATATAATGAGAAGTATGAACAGGGAAGAGATGGTCTCAATAAAAGGAACAACAAAATGTCTGAGGATTTCAATTAGCGCAAGCATGGCAAATAGGATTATGAGATTTTTTTTTTTTTTTTCCCCTTACGCTTTTCTGCAATTAATTTGAAGTGGATGCCAGACAGCATTTATATCTGTTAAAGATAAACACAACCTAAGAAACTTACTTTGTAATCACATCACTGGTGCTCTATGGTGTTAACAGACCGGTGAAGTTAAAACATTTCTACCGAGGCAATACTACGAAAACCAGAATCTGAGTGGCCACTTCTGTTAGTCATTTAGACCTACATTTTCAGTGGTTAAGGTACATACTACTACAGAACAAATGCACTGGAAATGGAAAGAAACGTGAAAAGAAAAAGAAATCCGTGAAGGTCACTAATGATGACAGAAAAAATATATCTTTTGAGATCAGAAATATTTGACAATACTCTGTTACCAAGAGTTGTCCTCACAACTGCACATTGCAGCAGTAGAGTACAAAGCTGAGAAAGACAACAAGCTTCTTGCCATCCCACGGCTTCCATACTGCAATTGCAACCTCCATTTCTAAGTTCCAAACACAAAATAAGCGTGTGTTTGTTTTGTTTTGTTTTTACCCTCAGTGGGTTTTGTTTTTGTTTTCCTTTTAAGTGATGAGTTAAGTTTTTAATTCAGAAGTCTCAGTTCATATTTCTAAAAACACTGCATGCCACTAAAACAAATGTAAAATTAACCTTCGTGCCTCATACCAACAAGATCTAACTAAATCATAGCCCTGCAGTCTTGTTATTAAAAGCAACATTTTAAGCTAAACTGATTAACAGGGATGAATGAATGCAGTGTCAGTATTTGAAACTGAACATGATCGGTTGTTCTGACCTTCTGAGAGCAAAGAGCTTGGAGTCAGACAAACGTAGTCAATTAACAGGTCCTAGTAAGGGCTAATTATGTCTACAAGAGGTTAAAAGCAACACAGACAGGACCCTGGCTACCTGACCAGCCTTGGAGGGGAGAGTCAGGAAATAGTCATTATTCAAATAAAAGCTGACAAAACAATGTAATACCTACTTTGGCAGCACTACATACTTACCAGAGCTTTTTGGTAAGAACATGGTAAACATACAGGCAAATCCTGCAAATATCAGAAAGCACATCATAGTTTTACGTCTTCCAGACCTAGAAGGAGACGAGCACCCAGATAAAGACGGAAACAAAGTCCATCAGGATATTTTGAATCCCTCTGCAAAACACCAGCTGAAACATACAGCAACTTAAGTTATGTACCTATCCTACCACATTAAGTGCTTAAAATCCTACACTTCTCCCAGCTCTGTGTACCAAAGGTCTCCCACAAATGCTTTCCTACTTCTAGATTTTTAAGAACCCATCTAGATTTTTAATAAGAAGAACCCATCTACTTCAGCAACAGGAATTCACAGACTTTGTTTTTGCCACTGAAAGGTATCACAGTGCATGTACACCAACATCATAACAATTTAAGAAGTACTTCTTGAGCTTTTTCATCTGTATTTTTACAAGTCGACATGAATATATGCAGTTACAACAAAGCAAAACTACTTTGTAAGCTTTTTCATGTAACGGTATACATGCAAAAATAAGTAAAGGTTGTTTCTACTACCTAGAGCTATAAAATAAAAAAGAAGTAGACAGGATAGAAAAACACCAACCCATCACTACATCTGCCATACTTAAATATTTCATAATCACCTTCATAGGCCTACAAATACATCCTTAGCATCAATTTGCAAGCATGTACAAGAACTATTTATGCTCATTATTTCATTAATTCTCACAGCTACTTCTATCTACTATCCCTAATTAGAAGAACTGCAGTTAATCTACAAGCAACTAAATATTTATTTTAAAAATCTTCTAAATATTTTTGCAACAAGACAGCTGTACCTGAAGGAACTGTTCGCTACAGCTGAACAAAAACAGAGCAGCTGGCTTGCCACTTTTTTCCATTAAGTGCACAAAACTACATATTCCTTATTTCAAGAATTAAAAAAAAAAAAAAAAAACCTTTGCCAGGTAAAATAAAAATTTCAAAATACAAAGAAATTAACATGTAGGAAAAGATTTGTGCTGTTTGTGGTTTAAATGCATGTCCTTAAGTTTTCTAGGTTTTGGGTGCAGGTTGGTGTTGGTTTTTTTTTATTATTTTTTGCTTGGCAGAGCCTACAGCTTCTTTTACTGCCAAACAAATTGTAAATGTGATATCCTCACCTTGATGAATAAAGTAATTTTTCCACTGATCTCAGTGAGACCAAGACACCATTACAAAAACGCTCCAGCTGAAGGTTAGGTGAAACCCCAGGAAGCTCTGTGCCCTGACACTGACTATCCAGCCGCTGAAGAAAAAAGAAGTGCCCAACCAAAGGATGGCCTCCAAATACTGTCAAGTATGAAAAGACATGGGCATCGACCATCCATGCCTTCATGGTAACTGAACAGTTCACCCTTCAAAGGTCTCTTTGAAAAATTTAAGTAAAAATGAACAATACTAAAAATTGTTTTCAGTTGTCGTTTATAAACTTTGTAGTACGTCAAAGTCACTCTAAACAAAGTAAGTAATAGGTATATACAAGCTATAGGTACTTAAATAACTGAACTATGCATATTTTTCTCCATAAAGACCAAACTTGTTATTTTTAATAACATGAATCATGGAAAATCCCATGCCTTGAGTAATTCAAACTACAAACAAAACTAAAGAATGGAAAAGGTAGAAAATTAAATTCCCATTTCAATATCAACTCCGGAACCCCCTGCAGCTGACTTACTCCATAAAGAATCAACTGGTTTAGAAGAACAGTGAAGTATCTTCCCAAGAAAAACGTTAACGTTTTTCTAGGCTGTCTACAAATATGTGCAGAAAACTAGGAAGTAAGTTTTTCTTACCAAGGTTTCTCAATAAAGAACATGCAGAGTGGAAAGGCTGGAACTTCCACAAGGCCATAAAGAGCCACATTTAAATAAAGATTTCCTCCTAATTCACCAGCATTTAAAGTTAGCCCATAGTATACCAAGCTGCAGACATACCTAAAAATAACCATAAAAGTTAGATTACAAGCATATCTAATCTTTAAAGGTTAAGATTTAAAAGGCAAATTATTCCAAGTTATAGATTAGCTATTTTCAGTTAATGCGTTAAGAAGAGGCTCTTATTTTGCCGAAAAGGAGAAATACAACAAAGAGAATAGTTCCTATTTAAGTGAACCATGTGAAAGGGAAAAACAAATGCTCATACACATACACAGCATAACTTCTGGAATTTTCTATGATCTTTGTTGTTTTTTTTTTCTAGGTTAGTTAGCTGATCTTTCTGTGCTGACATCATTTTTTCCACAAGTTGCAAAAGCAAAAACAGCACCTAATATGCTACCTGTGTTTTATATCGCCCCTAGTTTTCCTGCACTGACCCACGTGTTCTTACATCTCATTTCTTACACTTATTCCAACTCTTACTCCAGATCTCTATTCCATATAGTCCATATAGTTTTTAACTGAAACCGGCTCAAATATATATCCTCTCAATTTCTGCTTTGGCTTCTCATTTCACTGAAAGTAAATATTATGTTTTCACCAGATGATTTCTTAGCAGGCTTTGAGGCAGATTCTAAATAACATACTGAAACTGCAACAGAAATAATAATGAAACATCAGCTTTACAACACACCATTTTAGATGTTTACTGTCTGCCCTCATTAACCAACAGATTTATGATTAGTTTTAGGACAGCATTTTTAAGAGAAAATGATGAAAATCTTAACAGTTTCTTCATGTCTGACTCATTCACAGCATCTCAGTGTCTTGTTATTACATACCAGATGTACATAAGTATGATGGTTCGCCACCGAAGGACTGGGTGTTTTACTAAGTTTAGTATACCAGGTGGCGGTTCATCCTTCAGTGAAGTTCCTGCACTTGGTTTTAATTTTAGATTTAATCTTTCTTTTCCATTACCAAGGGCAATATATTGCATCACATCTTCAGCTTCTGCAGTTTTCCCTTGGGAATACAGCCATCGTGGGGATTCTGGCAGCATACTAACAGGAAAGAAAATCAATGAAGACAAGTTTGTTCCTATGAGCAAAGCACTAAAATCAAGCTCCCTGTTTTGCAAATCAATAATCAAAGCAAAACAAATGTTACCAATGCAAAATTCAGAAAAATACGTTTTATTTACATTGTTCTGACAATTAAATTCCACATACTCTGATAATAATATACGGTTAACTTTATAGAAAGATAGTTGGAAACGCTTATCAAAGCACTCAGTCATGTTGTGACAAGTTTAGAGAACTTACTACACGAATAATGCTTTTATTTTTTCTGAAGCTCTAACTATCAGAAGTGTACACAGGACATAATTTGGTATTTTAAAAGCATATTTTCTAACAACACAATGCTAGCACGTTCAGTTTTTTAAATACTGCTATATTTCATAACCTTTTTTACAGCAATGTCTATGGAGGATTTCTAAATAGGAGAACGCAAATGCAATAGTGACAGAAACAGACACAAGGGACCTCAAAAACATGCAGATACAGGACATCTCACACTAGAAACACAATTCCAAGTGCTCTCACTTATTTCCCTTTGCACACATGCCTGTCTTAAAAATTAATTCTAAAACCCCTCCTCTAGGAGCAATTCCAAAACTTCTCAAGCACCAAAACCCATCTTTGGCAGGAGGCTGTGTTCCTGGCTGATGCTCCAGCTCACGGCCTCTGGCAGGCCTTTCCTTCCCCAAGCAGATTTGTAATCAAGCTTTATTAGACAGCTGGCATACAGCTGCTCTTCGCAATGCTGGCTGCCACAACTGTAACAGCAAACAGAAATGCAAGCTTTTCTTCCGGGTAGCCCTGACCTTCTGCTTTGTTTAAAAATGCTTCCTCCTTCACTACATGATTTTCTTCTGCTTCGTTCATAAAAACATACAGAAAAATATCATCCTTGTTTATACCACTCTTCTGAACTATAATAAGAAAAATAACCGTTAAATCAGTGCATAATTTTTATCATTACGATGCATGGGAACTACTTACAACGAAAGAAGAAGGAAGATGACTCCTGGAGTGTTTGATACCAATGCCAGGTGACGCCACTCTCTTACACAGTAACCCAGTAAAGCATAAACAGCAATGCCAACTGCAAACGTCAAATTAGTTAATGAACCTGGAAATACAAGAGCAAAAAAGTGACTACAGATACCCAAAAACCAAAACCAAACTTAAGTAGAAACCTCAGATCACTATCCCTTGATAGATCTAAATAAAATAGTACTGCAATCCTTACAGTATCTTTATGGCACTCTGTGAACCAGCTGGCTTAAGTGTATTGTGCAATCCTACTGACGAACGCCTTTGTATAACTGGGTGAGTGGGGGAAGGCAAGCAGGGCTGGTTTCCTTTCAAAAATAAAGGGCGGTGCATAGAACAGATCAAGAAACCAACAAAAACCTACAGACCAAAGAGAAAACCCAAAGACAGGAAGGGGAAGCATTGCAACTGATTTATTTAGGTCTTTAAGAAAATCTTGAATAGAGGTGGCAAGCTGGAACAGAAATTGCAAGAAAGCTATGAAAACACAAGGACTGAGGTCAGTATATCAACAGCTGCAAACCGGAGGTACGCTACAGCAAGCTTCTGATGAACAAGTGTAAATAAAACCTTTAAAAGCACAGGGTCAACTTCCATTCCAAAAGCCTACCAGCAAACCTTCTGCAGGCTAACACAGGAGGTCTCGTACTAACCCCGAAGCTCTCAGCTATCGCACACACAGCCTAGTTCACAGGCAGCACCTAGGAGAGCTTCTTTAACACTGCTGAGCAGCGTTCAGCAGCTTCCTCTCCTTCGGCCCCTGATCAGTTGTGCAGCACCTCTTTGCCAACAGCTGAGCAGAACTAGAATAAAGCACCTAAAGTGACAAGCGGCAGGAAGCGGGCTGTCTCGTCGGTCCTTCAGGAGGCTGGCCCTGCAGGGAGAAAGGCTGGGGAGAGCTGAGAGAGAGACAAGGGCAAGGGGGAAGGAGGGGAGGGAGAGAGATGACGTGAGTCAAAAAAGTGAATGCGGGAGAAGAAAACTCAGTACTTGAAAAAACACAACTGAAACAGAAAGCTATCGACAAACCACAACTGCCTCCTACATCCCCGAGAGTCCAGAGGAGAAATGAGAAAATAGCAGAATGAGGTAACTGGAGAACAGAGAGGAATACGCTCATGGTCACAGCGAGTCAGCACTTGGACCGAGTTTTTCCCCATGCTGCGCTGGCTGAAAAGGTTTTTCAGTCTGAGCTACTTCAGTTTTACAACAGCACAACACGCAAGTGTTAAATTTACTTGAAGTCTTGGCAGTGGCATAGAAAAAGGACATTTAAAAATACTGGAGGGTCAGCACATCGAATAGAAGTAAAAACCACAATCATTTTGTGGTCAGAGAAATTCCAAAGAACACTTTGAAGAATATTTTCCCAAGATACTGTACAGCACCATTCAGAACTGGCAGGATCTGCCTTTTTATTTTTATTTTTTTTTCAGTGTAATGCAATGCACAAATACAGGAAATTTTTGGAATCAGTGTACCCACTTGTCGTGGTTTCAGTTAGGACAGACCAGGACACCACTTAAAAACCCTACTTTTGCTACTTATCAGGCAAACCCAATCCTATGTTCCTTATTTAAGCACAAAAATTAGATCTTCGATGAATCAGCACCATGCTCATTTGACATCCTAACTAACTCGACATTTTATATTTTTAATTTGTAGCAAGTAAGGTATTGATAGTCAGAACAACACTTGGCAGAGTAATAATGATTAAACATTCCCAAATCCCACCTGTAAATGACCAAAATGATTTTCCTACATACTCCTGTGTTAGGACAAAAGACACAAGAGCCATTCCACCATTCACAATTCCAACAAAGAAACGTGAAACTGCAAACACGCCATAATTTGGAGCTAATGCTGTAACATACCCAAAAAGGACATCAAAAAATAGACCTGCAGAGAGAATAAAATAACATTAGTACTTGTGCTATGCAGCCTGATCTCAGAAGAAAGGCACGGAGCACAGTGACTGCAATGAGTCTACAGTACTCATCTGTCACGTTTGGCTTTCTGAAATCATACTATGGGAAAACTACGACCATCTGCAAGTCTTACACTTTAGCTCTACAATAACAAAGATATTGTTTCCTTGAGACAATGTTGTAATTTTAAAAGTGACCCCTTTCCAGCTGTTGCAAGCCCAGCTGGAAAACAAAATAGCAGAACCTAAGTTATCCACTCTAAAGAAATTCAGATTCTCCCCCATCTTCTCCCCCAAAAAGTGATTATTTTTTTATTGGGGTGCAAAATGGCAAGGCAATGCATGCAGCACTGCACTCAAATAGCAAAGTCATTGCAAAAATTGGTTATTTTTCATCTGTCACCGATATTCCAGAGCCCACTGTGCTGCTGAGCACACTCATATCAACCAATTTTAGTGCTGTGTTACTCTAGACGAAATACTTAACCAGACCATGGACTCCGTATCAGTGCCACGGCAGGGTGGCCCACAGGCAGGGCCAAACCAGCAATGTTGTTATCCATGCAGAACACATGAGAACACTTTTAACAGTCTTACCTGACATATACACTGGTTTCCTGCCCAGTCTATCTGACAAAGGGCCAAACGTGATGTTTCCAATAAGCAATCCAGCAAAAAATAGGGATGATGCAAGGCTCACTTTGTAGGCTTCTTGTTCAATTAGATACCACTATCAAAAACAATAATAATAATTGTAATAAAAGAATTTTCTTATTGTCCTAAGTATTAACAGCAAGTTGTTGGCTTTCTCCAAAACAAGGACAACTACCAAAATTCTCCTGGTGCCATTTCCCATCGCTTTCTTTACATCCAATTCATTTTTTGTTCCAGGTTTGCTGCATAGGCCAGCATTAGCATTTTTTCCTCCCTAACAGACATCTCCCTCTAAATTTACCAAGTCAAAAGCTTAGATTATGATGATATTTCTTGGAAAAGTACTTATTTTCACCTCCATTCCCGTTTGACAAAGTAACAAGTTAAAATTAGGAGTTTTTCAATTTTTAAACTGCTCAGACATTTCTACGTAAGCTTAGTTATTTCAGTGAACAAGTAATAAAAATTATTCATTAACAAGAATAAAGCATGCTCATGCTTTTAGTACTGAGACTGCTACTGCTGTGCAGCCCTAATTCCTGATGCTGTTGCCCTGCACTGTACACGTGTTAAAGAGAAGCAGGAAAGGAGTATGGAAAGGTGTCCTAAAGATGACTTGTTTTGTAAGAACTTCACGAAATACTTATTAACTGCTCATGGATACCTCTTAGTATTTTATTGTGTGCACACATTTATGACCAAACAAAGAAGAGTTAGAAACAAATGATGGGTTTCTTTATAAAATGTACTTTCTACCTCATGCAAAAGCTAAACTGAAGCAAAAGTAATCTGTTCTACAGAAAAGAACAGCATGAACTGACAGTGGGTGGGAAATAGTAGGAAGCAAAATATGTCCTGGTGGGGCAAGGCACGCAGCTGGCTTGTGCAGCCCCCCTGCTACACACAACAATCAGCAGCAACAGAAATGTGCTGCTGGGATTTACAGATATTGCTCACATCATGAAGCTGGGAAAGAAGCGTGATCAGAATATCCCAAGTCATGTTCCTGAAAAACAATTTAACTAATTCAGTGCAAAGCCTTACAGAAAGAAATATTTAATAATTATATGTAATGTGCAAGGAAACTTACCAGGAAAGGGGATGAGTATTCAAACCAAAACAATGTTGTGCTGACTTTTTAAATGATATCTGCAGCGTTTCCTTTCATTAAAGGAAGAAGGATCCTAATACCACTTAGTGTTTTTGTGTTGTTTTTTTTTTTGCTTGTTTGTTTGCTTGATTGGTTTTTAAGAAATGGAAGGATTAAAAGGGGTGACAGGGATCAGGGAAGAGGCATATGACCAGAATCCTACACAGCACACCACAGCCTCAACCCTGAATTAATACAGATCCCCACAGAGTATCAGGCATTTTCAGAAACTTGTAATTAGAGCAATCTGAAGAAACCTGTGCTTTCATTCATCAATCCTGACTCTCGTAGTGGCAGTGTAGAGATAAGATGTGGCTCCATCTGTCCCACCACTCTGGTAACCTGTGCCCTGCCCATCCAGCAGCCTGCAAGACAGCAGACTGCAGGAGTAGGACGAGACTTAACAGCATTCACTTTAGTCGAATGTACCCAGTTTCAACACTTCAGAGTTTTGGAGTATTTTTGGATACTCTGGGATGGTAAAACTCCTGCGCAGCAGCACTCGCAGCTACTTTCCTACTACTGTACCTTCTTGGTATAGTATTAGATTCCACCCTATTATGGCAGATAAAGACGTAACTCACAAAACTTACGTTTTCTTAACTTTCTGAGGAGGCTTAAGCAATAAAATATTCCTGGGCACAAATCCTCAGGAAATTTCATCTGGGATAAAAATATCGCAGCGCGTCCTCTCCAAGACACAGAGCACTGCTGGCGTGAGTCCTCCTCCTCTGTGCTAGCACGCCACAGCATACAAATTTCAAACTCCCAGTTCTCATCTGCAGTGTTTCAGACGGATACGAGACAGAAAACAGCCTTTCAGGTCCTAGATATGGTTGTAAAATTCAACTTCTCAAAATTAAAGGATGATTTCTACACCAATGTAAAATATTTTCCTTAACTCACCTTCCTAAGTATCAGCTGTTAAATAAAGCAGGGGGATTGAACTGATGGCAATCCAAGAAGCAACTCAAACAACTATACTTTCTAAAAACAAACCCTGAGCTGTTATTTACAAAATCTTAGTTACGCCAAAACTGATTATAATGATTATTTCTTGAATCAGATCTTAAGAGCTACTCTGAAGTTTTGTTGAGCTTCAGAGCAGAACGGTGCTGCTGCCAAGCCAGAACAGAACTGAAAATATTTATGATTTAAACTCCATAACGTCAGCAAAATATAGGAAATAAATTTTATAAAAGCAGCTTCCTCTCAGGAGATGACGAGAGAAAAGATTGATTTGCAAACTGTTGCTTCTGCTGCTTAGTATGTGACTGGGAGATGCTCATAGTTTACCGAGTCTGATATAATCTGTGAAAAATATATCTTTCAAAAGAATGCATCCATCTACTTTACTGGCATAGAAGGAACTGGTTAAATATTTGTCAAAATTAACTGCAGCTTGCCAACAATAACATTGCCAACTTTGCTATCACCATAACAGACATCCTATAGCTCTTTAAAATCCCTACAGCAGTTTGATTTACTTCCTAGACCATTAACATCCAGCAAAATGTTGGCCAGCATCTAAGACATGAAAATATATATACACATTTATTAACAATGTAATAAAAAAACCTAGTTACTAAAATGAATGGAAACAGTTTTGTTTGTTTGTTTGTTTGTTTTTAGGAAGTCTTCAAAATCACTACATTTTTTGGAAATAGGCACACTCACTCCTACGTTTAAAATACAGTATTAGATTAAATTTACTTTTTTTCTGACTGTAAATTAAGCATTACTCCATATCGTGCATCCTGCTGACAGTCTCAAATTGAAGGGTGATTTTGGAAATTACGCTAATCAAGAAAATCTGTTTCTGACAGAGGATATGACCCAATATTGTAACATTCCTTCTTATTTCTTAGTCATTACATTTTTCCAAGATAAACACTACACAGTCACATTCGTGATAATGGGAAGGAAGCAAAAATTGGGCACCAGCCACCCCAAGAGCTATCCTGCCTTAGCAAGTTACTGACAGCCGCTGCAAGAGCCCAGCCAGCAGAATTCTGACAGTTTACGCTAGAAGCCAAGCCACCCACACAATCTTTTTTCTGGCACTGGCAGCAATGCTTAGGTCACTCGCACTTCCCTGACTGATTATAGCCCAGGGACTAGCAAAAAGCGAACGCAGCCTTCTGCGTGGAATTCGCAAGGCATGAGGATGAAGGGTCAAGCTTTTGTCCCACTCAGTGAACATCAATCTGTTCCAGCTCCCACTCTCACCGTCCATGAGAATACCCAGACATGTGGTGCATATACTGCCCTTTCATGCTCGTTTTCATCTTTAAGATGCATCTTCTCTGAGAAGCTAATTCAACAACTCCAGAGGAAAGCTTTAATACATATCACAGATTGCACAGACATGACAAATAGAAGCTTTTCTTGGTGGAAAAGAGACATTAGGAGGATCTCATGCGAAATTCTGGAGTTATAAACAGTAGTTAAATGATTATTGTCACAATCAATGACTTTCAAAAACATGTGAAGATGAAGAAAACTGAAAACAAATTAACGAACCTACTAAGTGTATTGGTTTTACACTAGGAAAACCCAACTAATAATTTAATAATAAAATTTCAGTTTAAACAAAATAAGAATAAATTAGAAGATCCAAATGGATGGTTCCAGTAATTTTTAATAGCACAAGAAAGCCCTGCTCAACTTCCTCACGCACTGGTGGCCTAAATCCCAAGAAAAGAATAAAGAGGCGCGACGGAAGTACTTGCCTCAGTTACGATAGATGTGAAGTTGCTCGTGAAATGGATATGCTTGGCAAGCTCAGCTTTGCTCGCTGGAATTCCTTCCTGGTCTATACGATACTCAGGCATGGCTCCCACCAGCACGATGAGCATTGACTGACAAGCCACGTATACCTTAAAACAAGATACACATCACTTACCCTGAACAGTCCCAAAGAGAAACCACCCTTTCTGTTGGCATACCATAAGCTTTTCATTAAATTAACAATGCACAATTTCCCTTCATTCAGCAGCGCAAACCAAGTGCTATCAGTCTACTGTGTTTAAATGCCCACGACCTGATCATCAGGGCAGCTGGAAGCAACAGGCACCACTCCAAAGTTACCGATGCACCTTCAGTGACTGCTTCATTTGCTTCATGTGTTCCAGAGTTGTTCTATCTCTTTTTTGCTGTTTTTTTTTTTTTAGCCAGGGATAAGAAAGGAAGGCATTAAGAACTTCAGCACAGTTTCACAGCTGAGATTTAACCGTAAGGCCAAGGTTCTTTAAAAAAATAAAATAAAATAAATCTTTTTACTTACTTTACTCAAAGAATACAAACTGCAGTGACAAGTCAGTGAGTACTAGAAATGTGAGGGAGATTTCCTGCATTTGAACTTCTGCTTGTTCTTTCCATTGCAGCGAGTGCAACCCTTGCCTGATCACTGGGAAAACTAGGAAGTTCAGGAATAAAAAAGATTCTCATAGAGAAATCCTTGTAAGCACATTCACGCATCCTATGGCTTTGATGTTGTGAATGCCTTCCAACTTGTGTGACTTTTTTCTTTTGACTTAAACCGACACCCTTAGGTCTCGGTGATCATTTTTGGCACGTTGCCATCAGCGGGACAGTTCTGAACGTCCAGGGAGCATCTCGGGGTGGCGGGCTTGCACTGAGGGCTCCAGAGCTGTTTTATCAGACGCTTACCTTGAACGTACCCGGAGAAACAAGCTGCAGACACAAAGCCACAACCTGGCAGCACCGCTTCCTTCCCCCCAGCAGTGCTTTAATCCCCCCTGCAGCACCGCGCTGACAGGAGGACGCCTCTCACAGCGGGGCCGGGAGCGACAGATCCACGTTTGCGTGGAGGACTGCGGGCGTTGTGTAAGGACAGCCCCGTGAAATATCACTTCCACCGATGGCTAATTAAAAAAATAAAGCAGCTTCCTTCCACGCAGCCCGGCCCCCGGCGGCTCACCCACCTGCAGCAGCACGAGGAAGGCGGTGAGGCGCCGCTGCCCGCCGCCGAACTCCCCCGCCGCCCCGAAGGCCTCCTCCAGCCCCGCCGCCATGGCCCCGCGGGCCGCGGCCGCCACAGCGCCGCGCCGCCGGCCCGGCCCCGCCTCGCCCCGCCCGGCACGGCCCGGCCCGGCCCCTCGCCTCCCTGACGGGATGGGGCCGCCACCTGCCTACGGCTCGAGCCCTTTTCAGGGCAGGGAAACACCCCCCTCCTCCGCGATTTTGAGAGAAATCGGGTTTTTCCACCAGGCTTTAGTCCAGCTGCTACCAACGGGCAGTGTTGCTCGGGCCCGACCTGGGAAGTCAGCTCTGCTTGCTTCAGCCCTACCAAAAACATTCGTACCCTTAGGGCTTTCATCCCGTTTCCACAGTGGCACCTAAAAGGTCCGTGGACCAACCCTATGGGCAACAGAGGAAGCTGTGGCTATTTAAGTTGGCCCTTCCAGCATTAAGGGTAGACACTACTACTTTTTAGTTGGATCTGGGAAAAGGAGGAGTTGACACAAAAGCATGTTAAGTGCAATGATTTCCTTCTGGACTGTAACACACATGGCTATGCCTGCATTTTTCCTAGCATTAGGTTTGAAAATTCAGCTTTACTATTACACTACCTTTATGCAGGTGATTTGTTTTGTTGCTTTATTAAGCCTCTCTCTTCAACCCCATGAAAAAGTCCATTTCCTCTGAGGCAATAAGCTAGGATGACCTCCCCTTAGTGTTCTTAGTTAAGGAAAATTAAAATTAATGGGGTTTGGCCGTGTGTGCCATGCAACACTGTGGTTATGTTGGCCAGGAAGCGTTAAGTGAGGGTCAAAGTGCTGCTTACCTTGGAACTCTGACAGCAGGACACCAGGGACTTCCTAAACCATTTCTGAGCTTCCTCACCCCTTTTGGCACCAAACATTAGCAGACAGTAGTGAAATCCTAGGTTTTACCCTAGGATAGTCCTTAGTCTCTCTGCTCCATCTGCTTTCATGATTCCTACCTTAATTCAAACAGAGCAGCCTGTTGCTGAACCTTGGCAACCACAGGTAGACTTAAGCATGGCAGGCTCCCGTTTTGCTCCTGAGCAGAACAGAAAGCATGAAAATAATTGTTGAAGTCTACTGATTTTACAGGACCTGTGTTCCCAGCTTACTGTGGAAAATAAAGAATGCTTAAGGTCTCTTGCATAAAAGACTCACAAATAGCTCTCACCATCACTGCATCTGCTTCTCCTTGAACACTTCAGCCTAGGACAGAAGTACAGCAGAATTTCAGCATCACTACATGATCATGTTTTGAGCAGGTCTCACCAGCATCACGTTGAACAGCTGGAAGACAGCTTTTAGGCTGCTTTCATGAATGTTCCTGCTATGCGTGAAACATCAGTTGAACAAATAAAGGAAAAAATCAGCATTGTTTTCCAACAGCCACAATTTCTTCAGTAGGTGGGGGGGTTAATGCTGCATGAACTGTTCTGACATTGGGAATTGAATCACTGCAGGGTCCCTTACAGATAGCCTGTGTTTCTAGGATATACTTTCATAATGCACAGAACACAGTAACTATAAATAGTAGTTAATGAATCCTTGCACAAAAGATCCAGAAAACTAGGTTACTGAGTGTTTTGTTTGGGCTTTGCTAGGGATGTTAACAGCTTACTAGAAGTGAGATTTAAACTAGGAAAGGCCCAAGTTCTCCCATTCACTGCCTCCTCCAGTGTACCAGAGAGCTCCGTTCACTAGGAAACACAAAACAAAGTCTGTTTTTTGGCACAAGCACAATAATGCTGCATGGAGAAAAAAAAAAAAAAAAAGCTAGCATAGAAAAAGTTTTAAAAGTTTTAATTAAAAAAAAAAATCCAACACTTCCCTAGGAAGCCACACTCTTTTGGTAGATTAAGCATCTGATTTTAACTTTTCTCTGAGAAGAACATATAATGAAAATATTTAATGCTGCTGCATTTTGAAGTTGCCTTTAGCAGCTTAAATTCAATTTAAGTCTAAAACAGCATCAGGCTCCATGGCAAAACCTCAAGGACAGTTTAGTCATACTTCAAACAGTTTTAGAAGTCTCATCGAAGTTTAGATAAGCTGTTTCAGTACAGGAATCATAATAATAAAATACAAATTACAGAGTGACTGGTTTGTAAATCATAATTCAGGTAATAAAGTATCCACTGCATCCTGCTCAAAGCAGCATTTATTAAAGACAGCATCAAGATAAGTCAATGCATAATGAAATTTTCCCTCCTACAAATATGTAAACAAGTTGACAGCAAGGTATTATTACAATATAAAAAATAAAGCTTACATTGCATTTTTTAAAGCTACTAACTTCAGTCTCAATGTAGACAGTCTCTGGTCTGTAGAATTTAAAAATATGAGCTCTTGAAAAACATTGAAGTATTGCCTTTGCGCACACGTGTTTTTGTAGAAAAATACTTTAAAATACCAACTTCCCATTAATAAAACCAACACCAAAATAAAACGCATTTTTTTGTTATTAACAATGTGTTAAATACACCTAGCACTTACTCCACTGTTCTGCTTAACCAAATTATCTTGTATTCATTTTAAAATTCATTATAATCTGCAAAAACTATCTTGGATAACATTCAGTTACTTACACATAGCTAAGCAATTAGCATTAAGTAGCTAATATTGGCAATTACCTTGTAATCAGAGTCCAGCCTAAGTTTATATGCAACTGAGGCCATCAATTTAAGCCTCGTCTCAAACTGTGTATTTTAACATGTACAGTAGGCTCTTGCTAAGAAGTCCAAGTCAGTTAAGATTTATTTCAGAAATACTCCGAAACTTTACAAGAAATATATATCCTATTGTAAACTAACTTTAATCCCTATGTAAGTTTTTCTTTAACTATCCTAGCATCTGTTGGTAGCAGTCAGTCAATTCTCAGGAAACACTTTGTGAGAGTATTTGACGTGAGTAGGTAATTGAAATTCCAAAATCAAAAAGGTTGTTAAATCAAATTTTGATGTTTTAACTTTTTTCCAGTAAGTTCACTGGCAAAAGCTAGAGATGACCTTTGCAGTTGCTAAGGCAAAAAAGAAGTTTGAAAATTCTCTGTACACATTTTAAGATAGTGTAACATTTCAAAACCAGACTAAACTAAATTTAACATGCAGAGAGAAATATGTATTATTTGGATGAAGGCTAATTATGCCATTGTGCCCTGTCAAGCATCAGCTGACAACGAACAGCAAGGAAAAGAAAATCTAAGATAACAATAGTGAAGCAGTTTCAGGATGAATCCAAAGATCAAAAACAAGCTGGGGGGAGAAAAAGGGGACACTACAGCAGGGTACTAGACAAAAAAAATAGCTAGGAAAACACTGGATGATTTATCACTTAAGACTGTATCTGCAATAACACGCACATTTACATGCAAACAGTAAGTAATATGAATAATACTGCCAGCATCCCTAGTCCCATCCATATTTCAGCAAAGGGGAGAGTTTATTCAGCCTGTCACCACTTAATTAGCAAGTTACATTTGTCAGAAGTTACAGCCTTAAGTACGTATCATTGCATAAAGCAACTTACTGACCACGAGCTTTCTAGAGCCTAAACTTCTACTCAGATGTCTTCTAGCCTTGGAAGCATGAAAGGAATACAACCCTAGAAACAGGATCTACATGAACTTGAAACAGAAACTATAATTCTGAAAGAAGGGCTTTCCCAGCTCTTTCACGCAGGATTCTCATGTGTAAAGCAATGACAATTTCATTGCCATGCTTACTAATTAAAAAAACATTATGAGTTAGCGCAAGATGTGGCACCAAGTGCTCAAGGAGGATGCTCAACTGGAGAATAACATTTAGAGATTCGACTCTGTGTCCAGGTTATTCTAGTTTTTGAGGAGGGGCAAGATGCAAATACAAAAGCCTGTTTCCTCTAACATCTTACGTACCATAACACACAGACAGACTTTTCCTGCTTGGGCGTTTCCTCCATTCAGGGAAGCAGATGAGAATTGCAAACATTTGTGGGACAGAAGCAAGGAACCACACCCTTTCTGAGCACTGCCCTCCACTCCTCGCACCCTTGGAAACAGTTCCTTATAAAAGCTAAATCACAAATTGCCATTTTGGTTAGAGGACAGTATTTATTTTTGCACTATACTCATTTGGGAGAGAGCAGGCTTCCTGTCATCTTGCATGAAATTATGTCTTTGAGTAAAGTAAAACAAACTTTGGCCTTCTGATCCCATATGGAATATTGCAACTTCTTACTAAAGCATTTACCTTCCATGGAGATGCTATAAGCACCAAGCTATCAGTATCATTCCATTCCAAGGCTTTACATTTTGCTTATAAATGCCTGCAATTGCAATGCCAATACAGACCAGCTGCATTTTTATCCATAAAATTCAAACCCTGGCCCAAAGAAATCTACAGAAGACTACTTCAAATGGCAGTCTATGTTAACAGGCCATTAAGTGCCCACCAGCAGCAAACCTGCTATGGCTGTAACAATAAAAAGAAAACACTGCAGCAGACCCTTAAGAAAACGTTTGAAAGCACTGCAGTAGGCTTGCAGGTGACTGTCATACCTGGGAGAAAGCTTAAGGATTGGCGTCTGAGATTCAAGGATAGGAGGGACAACACATCATTCTCCTTTACAGAAAATTAACTCCTTTACAGAAAATTAACACCATCTCTACCCATGCCAAGTAATAAAAAAAAAACTATCTACAGAAAGTGGATCTGTCTTGCCAAAATCCACAGTAGAAAAAAAAAATCAGCCTGCTTCTCAGAATTACAGAAAATGGAACCAACAGGAACCTCAAAAGGATATTTTGACAAGTCCCTGCCTTGAATGACATTCCAAAATTAATCTGTGCAAACAGCCATGCCATGGACACTAGATTACAACATGGCTGAGTAAATGAGCTAGACTTCCAGAAAAAGCTGTTTGTATGTAAATATTTTAGTAATAACTTTAGCAATAAAATACTACACTGCCAAATTTAGAATCCACATGATAAGAAATATACACATATACATAATCTAAATATATATATATTTTCTTACAGAAATGCAGAGCAAAACCAAACCAGGGCCTGAATAATCTATCATACGTGCCACCATGACAGCATGACTTATATTACACAGTTGATGGGTTGCTCAGATCCCTGAGGTCTATCACCAGAATTGCTACAGGTTTTATTTACCACAATTTTAACCAAAAACTGACTTAAATCATGTTACATCTTCTCAGCTGAAGGGGGAAGAAAAAACAATACCAAAAAAAACAGACAGATAACCCCGCAGCCCTGTAAGACACAGAAAGGCACCTGCTTATATTGTTAAGTGTTAGTTGCACTTACATGTACCTACAGCATCCTAAGTGTACTTAAGCAATCAAGTTATAAAAAGACCACGAACTACAGAATTGCTGGCATTCAAAAGATAAGTCTAATCTACCTAAGAATTAACTAAAATGACATGTGCAGCTGTAAATCAGTAAGTGTGCAAAACTACCCAGTTTTGCATAAAGTGCTAAACGTACCCCCATTTTGCACCTGTTAGCATTATACAAGTTTGTTAAGCTTGGAAATATAATGTGAGAAGATGATCTTAAGGATATTCCCTGTCTATCTCACCTTTCCTTCTCCTTCCCCATATCATCTGCTGTCCTTTAAACTATGTTTTTAAACTACACATAGGTCTTTTCAGGAACTGTAGTTCAGAAGAGTATTTCAAGTATAGCTACTTTCCATGTAAACTAAAGGACACTATGGGTTCAACTTTCACAAGTTCCAAACACTTCCAGCTTCTGCTAATTCACCTGGACTTGTAATTATTTCAGTCTGCTCAGTACCTCTGAAAAAGTCAAGCTGTTTCCTGTTACTCATTTAACTCTTATTTAAGCAGTGATGAAATTCATCCTATAGCTTCTCCAGATTAAAGTCTAAACAACAAGCAATTACAGAAAAGCAGAGTAATACATTATCCAATCATTTAGGCTCACAAAACCAAGTCCTACCATATCTATCCATATATATCCGTTATATGAATCATACACAGATCTTTAACACTTGAAGTACTGAATTCAAGTTCTTATAATACAGCAGTTTGACTTGCAGGCATTGTGCAATAAACTTAAAAGTATACGGTGGGTCTCTTCTTTACTCTGTATTTCAGTGATCCATACCGTATCTGAGGGAAAAAAAAAAAAAAAAAAGTAGAACTTAAAAGAGTTAAGGTCACTTCAGACAGACATATTTACCTTTCTACTACTCCAGTATAGTGTCATTAAGCATGCTTCGGACACTCCACAGAGTCAGGCAGATGATCTGCCTCTGACTGAATGACAGACATTTTCAACAGAATTCGGCAAGAAGCTGTTCCCAGAGTTATTTCCCAAACTCGATGAGATTCCATAGATATTTATCCTGAAGCGTCCTTAAGTTTGTGATACGCAAATACAAAGCTCTTTGAATCCCACATACATATCTTCTCTTTGTGGGTTACAAGTCCAAGCAGGCCATATGCCTACGCCAACTAATAATTGTGAATCATCTTAGACCATTAAAACAGCAGATGCTTAATATGCGCAATCAAGACACTACTGCAGGTGACAACACCATTATCTACACTCCTTTCAAGGTACTCCATTTCTGGAACTTGGGATTGGTGGTGTCAGCATTAAGATTACAAGCAACCCCCTTCCCTTGCGTAGTTCATTTCATTCCTGCATAATTTCATTAAGCACCCCAAAGTACAAAATCTTCAAGCCTAGATAGTGTTATCACACACACTTCCTTCTCCATTTCACATTCTATAACACAGATAAACCCTCTAAGATTCAAGTTAAATTCTGACATTATTAAAAATGCTAAGGTACATCTTTAAAAGTAAACTCTTAAGAAAAATTATACTTGCCTCTTTACGGCCTTTAATAGTTTTCACAGATTTCATGCTCTGTGTTCTTCGAAGGCCTCTCTGAGCAAACATTTCATCCTCGGAATGTGTCCCCTCCACCTCTTCATCTGTTTTATCATCTCCAGGATTTTTTTCCATTGGAATTTTGTAACCTTTAAAAAGCAGTTGTATAAAAACTTTAATAAAAAGTTCCTGTAACTTTTCTATTTCTAAGAGAGCAGTACACGCATCCATCTAAAGGACACGTCACTCTTCCTGATGCTTCAAACCAACAAGGCATCTAGTGATCTGCCAGGAGCAGCACACTGCCATTTGTGAGAAACAAGCTGGTTCATTCCACAGGTACGTAATGCAGCAGTCCCTTAACTACAAAAGGGAAACCATCACTTTGGCACCATATTCTGCTTTACAATGAACTACAAAAAAAATCACTGGCCTTCTTGAGAAGTACTTAAGATTTTTGGCGACACTGCTGTTTGGAGGCTATTCTAGGGGAAAAAACAACAACAACAACAAAACTTGCAGATGGATGGGCTTCTTCTGACCCCCTGACTATATTTTATTTTATGTGTGCCTTACAGTTTTCCACAGCCACTACTCAACGTGCTGAGTAACACTGATGCCAAGCCCAAGCATCTGGACAAAAATAACCTCCTCACATTCAATGTAATCTGTTGTAAAAAGAATACCTACTTTTACACTGAAGGCTACTAAATGGGACATGACTCTCCACCAGCCCTATTATGAACTATGAAATTACTGTGTACTTATAATTAGGTACAGGCAGATGTAGAGAAATAAACCAGTTTATACCTTTTACAATCTATGTTGCATTTTGAACTTCACTTTATGTGTTTACTTGGTTATTCCTTCCTTCAGTGTTTGTTTTACTATCTCATCACGAAGAACACGCCAGAAGGTTTCCAGCTGCCCAGTTTATTCCCAGTCCTCCCTCCTCATTGCCACTCCCATTAGAAGTTCTATACTGGTTTTCCATTCTCAGAGGACTCCCTTCCCCCAAAGGACAGATTTGCTGATGTATCTTAGCAGGAGCCATGAAGTTTCATGTTTCCTTAGAAGAATGTTTAGTTTTTGCAATCTGGGATTAATACAAAAGACTCAGTTCAGGGCAAATTCAAAGCAGCCTTCAAAACAAAGACAGAATTCTGAGTCTTGTCTTATTTCTCACTTAGACATCACTTACACATCTTTTAACTGCACTTTTTGACTTTGTTTGAGTGACCTGTCTTTAACCCCAGAAGAGACATTAAGATGAAAAGTGGCAAGTCTAAAAACAAAAGTAAGAATGTTATGTTCCTTGTGATTTACTTCTCAGTTCTATATAAAATCGATCAATACCAAATAACTTTTCTTCACCCAGCCTTCTCGTCCCTCCTCAAACAAATCCTAGTCTTTCATTTCTCCAATTCCCTGCCCCACAGAATCAAGTCCTACTCTTTCACTTCTCATATTTACTGCCAGAGTTCAGTTCACACTTACTAGAAATTAACATCTAAAACTAATTTTATATTACTATCTTTCTTCATGCTTGCATCTCTCTGTGCATGTTAAATACCAAAGTTTATTTTAGACGTATCCAATGTGAGTTATTAAAGGTTGCTTAAATCCTGCAAAACTAGGACCAAGGTTATTAACAAACATTTTCACTAGAGGGAGCAAACTGCTTAAAAACATGTGCTGGAAAGATTAGGGTCTGAAAAACAAGACTCCTTGTCACAAACATATAAAGCTCCCAGATGTAGTCTGGTCAAGCTCCGGGCAAGCTCTACTTTTGAAGGCCATTGCAGAACCTACAAGATGGAACACCTAGGGACAGCTTTTGGACACTAAACCCAACCAATAACCATTTCATCTGAAAACAATGTTTCTTTAAACAGTTTTTTTCTTTTCTTTTGGTCATTTCATTTTTTCTTGAACTTAGAATCAAGCCCTGCCCCTCCTGCCATTCTCGAATCAACCTGTCACTGCCTCCAGTACATTTTCAATTAACCTTCTCTTAAACATGGAAGCTTTCAATCATATCTGTTATGTATAGTTATTTACTAGGGATGTTTGCGATGGCAGGAATACTTATGTGTAATTCTAACACCCCATCTGATTCATCAAAATGACATTTGCCTTTTTCACAACAGTCACCCCATGATCGAGGTCCTTCTACAAATGGGTCTTTTCAACTGGCTTGTACAGAAAGCCCCCACGCACATTACAAAAAAAATAACATTCTGCTACATAGCATTTCCAACTCCACCAGTGGTTGTTTTTTTTTTAATCCCTAATTTAAAGAAGCTTCTAAGAAAACAGGAAAGGTATACACTAGATTTTGGTCCAGGAGTAGAAATAGTTAAAGTATCTCTAAGAAAACATTTTGACATGTGAGACTGAATGTCAGAGTCGGTGATTATTTACACGGTATAACCTGTACTTGAGTAGTTTTTACTGAAAATTGAATTTTCAGCATTTTCAAGCTGCTTCAGAGAAATAACTGATGGTCTGTTACTGAGGAACAGCTCATGCACAACAGCTGCAGTGACATCATCCCTAACGCAACTCTTGGTGAATTCACGGGCTTTTTCCCTGGCCAGTACTTTACACTGACTTGCACGGAATACCTTCTGGGCTCAATTAGCAATTCAGCACAGAGTCATTCAGGTGGCCATTTATTCCTCAAGAAACACTGAGCTACCATGTGATTCCTGGAATGCCTTGTAGCCCATAGCCACCACTTCTCCCCAAAACGGAGCGGTGAGCAGTAAGGACAAACTTAGGGGGAAGGCCAAAAGAAAGCAGAACAGAGCTATTTCTTTTGTGAGAAGTATCAACCACTTTACGTCGTAGCCTCTCCATTTAAGAAGATATGGTTAACAGTATTCCACAGAAGTCTTTCTTCAAGCAGCACAGGCTGAAGAAAAATCTCTGCAAAAGCAAGATGGTCACTGCACACCATCTTTTGAGTGTCAACGTGCATTAGTATGTTATGGCAATTTAATGCCTTCATTATTCCTATCACCACACGTGATTTTACATTTTGACCCAACAAAGATTGCAGACCTGCTGAATTCATTGCCACTGATTTTCTCTTCCTAATTATGGAATTCCATAAATTTTAATGTTTAACTTGTTTAACTTTTTGTCCCTTTGTCACAGAAACACTACACGATCACTTTTTTTTTTTTTTTTTTTAACTTCCAATTACGCTTTACTTTGGCCAGTTTTTGTTGCTAACTGACAGAGACAGGAGGAACCACTAAACTGTTAGTGGTTCCAAAAAATTTGCGCTGGGGGGACAGGGTGCACCATTTGTTAACATTGCAATATGCTCAAGCCAATTCCATTCAAATATTCTAAATGGGGTAAATTACTCCTTTCTGGTTTTTGTCTTCTATGTACCGTTTATTAGCTGGAAAATGGAATTCCTTTATTTTAGAGTGATACTTACCTGGAGGTTCGTTTGCAGAGGCTCTGGTTTTCTTTTTTGTGTCTGGTAATGTCTGATAGGGCCTCTGTCCTACTGGCTCATCTCCTTGTATAGTAGTCAAATCATGCATACTGAAACTTCTCAGTTTCTCAGTTATCGCACCCTGACTCTGAAATACAACAACAATGTCTTTGAAAACAAAGCAGAGGTTTTAATTTTGATGTTCAAGTTGGCTTGACGATGGTTAAGTCCATGTTTCCTTGTTATACTACAAAATTCACTAACATAAGCAAGCAATAAATTTACATTTGCTTTAAGTATTGCTTTTACCCAAATTTAACTATATGTTAATTCTAGAGGAAAAACTTACAGATAAGCTAGCTGTTTCATTACAGACGTCTCATCTCATTCCCTTACTCTGAACAAATAAAGGCTTTTTGGGTGAGGGAAAGTGTTTGACAGAACAAAAACCATCAGAAATGCTCAATTTGCTTCAAACATGATATTTCTCTCGCAGTGTTAGGTAGCATGACAGTGGCTTTAACACTTCCATTTTAAGAAGTGCTGTTGAAAACAAAGACTTCAGATATTTTCTATTTTACTCTCCCCAGATTTTAATATGCATAGGGGAAAAAAGGGTTAAAAATACACTCTGAAACAGTAACTCAAGTAACTGAGAAACTGGCAGCACTACAAAAGCTCTAGGTCACAGAAACCTGAAACCACAAACCAGAGATCCTGCCTGGACTACAGACTAGTAGGTTCTCTTACTGGTGCATCTTTACTGACATAATACTAACCCAACATCCAATACTACATTCAAGGATAGTTTAACGCATCTAAGCATTACTATTTCTTCTAATCTTTTTGTTAACATCTTTTTTACATGGGAGATAAAGAAAGTTCCCCTTTGGAAAGGAAGGTCATCAAGCAGCTCTTTCATCTTACATCATACAATCTTATTATAGCATTAAAGATTAATTTAAGCATGTAAGTAACTAAGACAGACACATTACTTAGTATCATGTTAAAACAACATTTAATTCTTGGGCATATGAAGCCAAAAAAAAAAAAAAACAACACACTTTCAGAGGATGGTTGACCAACCTGTGCATGAATCCCATCTTGAGCAAGATTTTATTTTGTTCTTGCAAATCAAGATTTTGAGTAGAAATCCTCATTTGAGTGCTATGTTAGGTATCGGTAGCATGTACTTGGATACAGTTCCACACACCTTTCTCAGCAACAGCATAAAGCAGGTCTTGCACCGCTAGCCCCAGCCATTTGTTCCCACTCTCATGCCAACAACTGTTTGCAAATGGTAGCCCAGTGCGTTAGATTATTTCATGTTAAAAATAACCACATAGAGTGAAGAGGGTGCAGCGATACTCCTCAAACTGGCACGGCCACCAAAGCTTAGGGGGGAGGCAGGAGGGGGTAAGGATGTGGCTGAAACCTGATACTCATTTTCTAACAACTACTCACTAGTACAACACGTAAAACTGAATGCCCTACGCATGCAAAAATAATCTAATTTAATTCTTACAACAGCACACATACCCCACAATTAAACAATAAAAGAAAGGAGCTCTTATGAGGGAAGCAGAAGCCTTTGCTTTTTTTTTGCTCTTCCTACTGACAGTTCTCAAGAACACAGATACAGCTGCTTGCCTTTAAGTTAAAACGCACCACTGTACAGTCTGTAGACACAGTAGGGTCTGCGTATAAATTACATACTCTAAAGTTACTTTTATTTCCTAAAAGGACTCGTTTAAGGCAGGTCTGTCACTACAACAGGAATCCTGCCCTTCCACTGTCTCAGTTCTTGTATCAGGAAGTATTTGCACAGTAAAGCGACTCACAAACCAGCTGTGTTTGAGGGCTGACAGGCAGCTGCAAGGACACTAGAGAAACAGAGAGAAACGGAGAGACAGGGCTGCTTTTTTGACAGCAAGGACAGCCTTCATTATCTGCTGCAACACACAAGCCAGTCGATCAGAGCACATCCATTGCCTGACCAGATGCAACTCGGCTCCAGCCTCGATCACTGAACACTGATGAATGCATGAAATGAACCCAGTCAGTTCTCAGCAGAATCCGTATGAATTCAGCACGACTCCGCTCACTTTAAATCTGGCCAGAGTCTACTGTAACATCAGGACAAAGTCTTGATTTGGCCCTAAGCAGTATAGGAAGGCACACTTGCTTAAAAGTTGCACAGTGAGTTCACTGATCATGCCACGTACTACAAGGCAATCATTTTGAAATTGTACAGGGTAACACAATTAAGATTATAGTAATTAACATGCTAGGAATTCAAATTACAAGCCTGTATTTCTTATTCTGCGTTGGAGACGCAGAGGACTAGATCCTAACTGTGAACATTGGACCTTATTTTTCAATGCGTATTTGGATACAGAATTGTGTTCTTCAAAGTGGGAGAAAGGTCAACCAACGTGCCCTAAAATAACAATGAGCAAGCACTAAGTACTTTGGAAGGATGTCAGGGAAAAAGAAGAGAAGCAGCAGAAGTGCCTAAGTTAGAGGAGAAACGGAGGCTGCAGAACCAGCACCGTGCTGCAGTCATGCTCACACCATGGCATCTTCAGCAGATGCTTCCTACAGCCCCACCAGTCTCCTTCTGCTGGGAAGCAGTTTCCATCTCACCCCTAGGAAGGTCCAATTCAGCCAAATCAGGATCAGTTTGACATCACCACACAGACAAAGAGGACAAATTTCAAGGGGAGAGGGTGTGGGTGTGTGCACTGTTGTGCTATGTTCTTTATGTTTAACTTTGTTGGACTGTTGTGCTGTGTTCTTTATTAAATACTAATACAGATCTCAAGTTTTAAGAAGCTTCTTCCATCCTCCATGTCCAAAGGAACATTCTCATTTAGAACTGTATTATGCTAAGACCTTTGATACCTTGCCTAGAAAATTCAGATAATTAGTGGCCACAGCAGTCCAGTCGCACATGGGGAATCTCCTGACTCCAGTGCTCATTTTTACAGCTTTTTTTTTTTTTTTTTGAATGTTGGAGATTTGAACTGTGAAGTTTGTGTAGACTTAAAATGCAGGCCTTAAAAATGAGTCCGCTTATTTATTCTCCAGTTTTTCCTAAAACATACTAAGCCTTCTTCAGAGACCGCATTCATTACCAGTGATACATCTGAAGCACCAATTAAAGTTGTAATGGGTTTCTAAATCCAGTTTTTGACAAAGATAGCCTACTAAAGGGACCGCTTTGAGACGAGCTGGATTCTAGCAAGCTATTAGTATGTAGTCACAGCAGCTGACCCTTGTCTATGAAATGCCCTTCTCAACTTTGCTATTAGGCTTGTATTTTTATAATCTATATACTTAACCCAGGGAAGTTGCTGTAAGCAGACACCACACAGTATGTCTGCCTCGGGGACTATTTTTTGTTGTTTAAATTGGACTTGTGCTCCCTCAGTGGTCAGGATCACTGAACAAAGCTGCTTGGCTTCACGGGACAAGTGCTGAATGGCCTCAGCATTCACAGAACTGCCTGGAGTGCCGTGACTGCAAAGCCGCGGTGTGCAGCACCCACATTCCCAGCTGTTCTCTCCCCACTCCGATCCGGGCTGCCAGGGAAGGACTTCTGCTCCCTCTCAAGCTGCAGAGGGACTGCTGGCCCACGACTGACCTCTGCAGTGTGCCAGGGAGTCCCAGCAGGGAGGAGGGATGAAAGCAGTATGGCTGGAGAGCTGAGCTGCTAATAGTGATACTGGCTGCATGCCACAGCTGGCTGCAGGGCACCTTCCTCTGTCATGCACTACGCAGGAAGGAGGGGAAGGTTCAGCAAGGCTATTAGAAGAGCATTAAAACAGCAAAGAGGTAGCAGATTCAGGATGACTAAGAGTCATGCAGAAATACAGCCATCAAAATAAGAATTATTTTCAAATAATTTACACGTGAACAATGTTTGTGTGACCTTTTTAGAAAGTACAGTGTGTTTCAGAGCATAATGAGTAGCCATCCTGCTGGTAGTGACAGAAAAAAAACAGTGCTCCCCAGTAGTTTGCAAAGCCCAAATTTATGTGTTGGCAGAAATTGCAGCGTACAGTTAAGCTGCATCTCTGAAGATCTGGAAAGCAGATGCATCAAAATACAAGACATATTGGTGGAACTGAGAATTGTGACAATTTCCAAACCCCCCTATAAAACTGAGCTGGAAGAGCTCCACCAGCTTTCATATCATTAAATGCATCTTGTTGCTGATTCTTTCATACCTTCATTTTTCTTAATTAGTACACCGCAAAAAGTTAGCCTGGAATGTGCTTCATCTTTAAGTACCCTGAAATTTGTATTTTTCAAAGATTTTTATTCTAAAATTAACATGACAGTAACACAATTGACTTTCTAATGTATGCTATTTAGCCGGTTTTGAAACACTGAATTTCAACTGGTATAGATTAACCAAGACATTAAGGAAAAAGTAGCTTTACGATCAAATTGTGTTGTCTGGACACAAATGTTATGTGAACAGGGGCTAACTAGCAGCAGCTAAAAATATCAGTATAGGAATGTAAAGTCTAAGCCACAGCTCCTGCCAATTATATTTCAACTTTACAGCTGAGCACTCTTGAATCTATGTCAAATTTCAGTAGACTGACCTGTCTGCTTCAGCCTTCCCTACATAGCCAACTAGCCTTTCAATGCTAATCCCATTTTCCTTTGTCAGCCCTTGGAGAAGCCACTCTTTCCCACTTTTGTTCTTGAAAATATTCCAGATTTTCTAAGCGATTTTACTGAAGTCCAGGCAAATTTACTGAAGTCAGAGAACATAGAGATCCTAGAGTCATTTACTTGAACGCTTTAGTGAGCAGAAGTTTTCTTTGGACCTCTTCTCGTCTTTAACCTCCTACATTCTCTACTCCTAATTTAAGATCCAATGTGTCAGAATAAGCATGCTTGGTCTATTAAAAAAAAGTGATGATGAATGTGTCTCCTTCCCATCAAAACTGATCTCACTAATAGCATTCCATTCCTGAAATACTATAGCATGCTCTACCAGCTCATGCTGAAGGGATAATCTTTTCACCTGCTGGAGGCAGCAGTCAACTCCTGAAAAACAGGGAACAAAAATCAAGAACACGTGCATTGTCTCCATTTGCTTGCACAGAGCAGGCACTCCCAGCTTTTTGGAATGAGAAACTGAAAAGAGGTTTAACATGCCAAAATAAAGATTTTCAAAGAGTCACTTCTTTCAGTGTTTAAATTATGTCTATTTTAGGTCTCTGGTACTGTAGTAGTTGTTTTAACCAAGCATCTCATCTGCACCAAAATAATTCTGTACAAATATTCATGAGCGTGTTAAGCAAGTTTTAAGAAAATAGAGCAGGCATCCTGCCAGTCACAGCTGAATAGCTACAAAATCCAAACATGGATGACATTTAGGCAAAAGTTATTCATACTTCAGAAGAAACTGGGAGGAGATATTTGCATTATTTATTTCACAATGTATCTGTAGCACTATAAGAATTAACAAGGACATATTCCACCTTAGCCAGCCAGCCAGACAGAGCCTAAGTATCATTACAGCACGCATTGGAGTAAGTTATGATTGCTGTTTGGCAGAGAATTTACCTTTTTGGCATGTTTAAATAGCATAGGTCTTAAATTTTCCCCAGAGTACTTTGAGGTTGGTTTTGCTGGTTTTTTTTTGCTTTTAAATAACCTACTTTCGCTCTACTTCTAGAGGAATTATAGTATCCAGTGTAGAATGAAATGGAGTATACTTCATGCCTCAAAGTAACGCTAAGAATTTGAACAATAAAAAAAGGAGCCAGCAATCAAATTGAACCACGTTTTCAGTATTTCAGGCTCATTGTGCCCATATTTTAAAACAATGTGTTGTGTTTTTCTTTTTAAACTACTGTCCACATACATCTTAAAAAAAATAAAGTGAACGAAGAAGATACAGGGGCTTTCTCCAAACCTTTTTAAGATAGTATTTGAAAATGCATTTTTAACAAGTGAGTTTGATTTATTAACTAAGTTTACAGATGAGCACAGAAATTTAAGTTAAACGCTAGCTGTATTTCCTTAAACGTCACAGCTTGGGATCTCTACAGTGCTTTCTGCTATCTACTGACAGTTTTCAGTCCTGCTACTACAAACACAGCAGTTCCATTTATTCATTAGAGGAAATTAATCCTGATAGTCTCAAGATTATCATTTAGCTAGGATATACACAACTTACTTTCCACACCTCTGTGTTTTGCTTTAATTGAGTATTAAGTAGGATACCCAAACACTTTTATGATTGTACAATACACGCTGCCAAAATAATCATCATGCTAGTCAGTTCTACTCCCTGCTGTTGGGCCACAAGTTGCTCAGAAGCTTACTTAAGCACTTATTTTGTTTTCCTAGACCCAGAACCCTTCGAAATTCAACTGAATGTTATGAGTTTTGTACAAACTTGGATCTGTAACAACCACAGTGTACTTCATGATTTAATGGAAATTAGACAACAAAGCAAGAGTATGCTAAGCAGTAATATGCAAGCTTATGCTTAGTGCATTAATTTACTAATTCAATCAGCTAGCTGCAAACAAGTTAATTGTGTCAAGATAACTTATCTGTAGTAGTAATCTATCATGCCTTATTTCATATATGCGGTTACCTCAAGTTGATTGGAGAAAAACAGCAGAAAGAAGCCAGAAATCCTTTAAACAGTTTATCAACAAGAAAGCACAACGGAGACAGAAAAGAAACAATGGTCATCTTTACCAAAAGCCTGCATAGAAAATTGCATGCTATCTTCTGAATTACAGTAATCTGATCCCCATCATTGAAAAGGTAACTACAAGCCATCCTAGACATAGTATGAGTACTACAGTGCTGCAACCCTTTCATTGTGTTCCAGGTTTTCAACACATTTGTTGAATTCATCTTTTTATTCAGGAATGGCAAATCCTGGTACCACCACACTGTTCAATAAGTATATCAAGGACAAAAGCAATTAACGTAAGCAAAAGGTTACCTTTACAGCTGCTGTCACTGCAGCAGTTGCTGCCAAATTCAAGCCTTGCCTTCCAAAATTCACCATGGTCTCATAGCCTCTTTCTTTGGCTTGTACGATGTACTCATCAATTTCCTAAAGCAAAACATAATTAAGTATTAAAAGACTGTGCGTATAGAAGGCATATTACCCACACGGTATTATTTTTCATCAATATGGGAATATAGAAGAGATCCAGAAAAAAATATTTAATGGAACAATTACTCTTGCCTTTGTATACTAGTCTTTCATTCACTTCCACTCTCTCAATCTAAAAAGGATTAAGTCTGACCAAACAAGAAGATAAAACAGATTAGTTTTGTCCAACTCAGAAACATTTGCAGCTACATAACAAGTTCCTAGCACAGAGAAAGCTTAAATTGCCAGACAAATGTTGTTCAAGAAAAAAAAAAGAAAAAAAGTGCTTCAGAGGCCAGAACTTTGGCACAGTTAAGTATCAAGGACAATACAGACATGACACTTCTCTCTAGCTGTGGTAAATGCCTGGAGTTAGAGATAAAAACTTCAGTACAGTTCACAATAGCTAGCAAAACACAGAGAAAAATCCGTTTAGCTTATGTAGTTGGAAACTGTTCGCAATTCAACCTTCAGACAGTCAAAATGATTGCTCAAATCAGTACCAATTGTGTCAGCTACCTGTTTTTACCTAATATTGGTCAAGCCCTGACCTTTATTAATAAATACCATGTTCTGTACTGTGACGTTTATCAGCAGTAGTCTTCACACCTTTGGTAATTGCTCTTTCTACACACACGAAGCAATACTGAAAAACAACTATGCAGATGTGTCATATTTTGGCTAAAGCTAACTATCCTGTAGCCATTCTCTGTTTGAGTATTTTCTGTTGCAGATGGGTCCTCCCTTATTCTTCAGTCGCATCGCATCCTTTCACTTTGCACACCAAAGTCACCAACATCATTTATCCTGGGAAGTTACGTTATTTAGGTATGCTAGAAAAAAATGGTGATACGAAGAGCCATCGCTAAAACTGTACTCGTACTCAGCTTCTGCATAGGGAGTACTGCACATGCTCTTCCAGCAGAAACATTTAACTGCATTACTTCCACTTAGCTGGGCTCCCCAATGTGCACTGGGTATATCAGGGAACACTATGCTGTCATCTCATGTCAATAGAAAGTCACAGACTGTCTGCTCATGCAAGTTGAACAGAGGCATATATATGGACATTCATATGCACTTTTCTAGTCCAAGTTCATGCTGCCCTGCAAGCCAGTAACACACTGATCGTTTATCTAGCAATGGTTAGCATTTCAGCATATGGCATTTCCATATTAGGCATTAAAAATATGAGAAGTTTTTTCTTACCCTTTCTTTAGAAGAAAGAAGAGGGTGCAGAAATTTTCTGTAGATTAAACTTGCCCCTCTAGTATATGGGGAAAGAAGCCAAATAACAAAAGCTATCTTCAGTTCATAGTACAGTGGAAACCTAAAGGCAAGCCAAAAGTTGCATGAAATCAACACCAGGAATAAGAAGACATGTACTAATTAAATCAACAAATCTCTTCAAAAAAAAAAAATATATATATATATTAATATAAAGGATTCCTCACATATATTAAGCTATATTAAATAAATTAAACAAATTAGACCTATGGATTTAGTTTATGAAATATACTGTTATCTGCACAACATGGAAAAATATCTGCTTTGCATAACACCATCATAAACAGAATTATCTTCTTCTACACTTCTAAGAGCTTCCTTCCCCTCCTAAGCTTCTTCAAAGGTAGAAATTCCATAGTCACTACTTCAAGCAACAGCACACAGCAAGCTTTGAAGCAGATGTTGTTCTTCATACACACTCTGAAATCTTCTACTGAGAAAGAAAAAAAAAAAAAACTATCTACAAGTATGACTTCTTTATAAAATTATATCAGTACAAATCAAAGAACATATGAAACAAATATAGTTACATCCAGAGTTCATAAAAAGCAGGCTCTTACCAAGAGACTGTTAAGTCTGTTATTGTCTCAGTAACTGTATAAAGAGCAAACACAATCCAATACATCATCCAGCGAACCTGAAAATTAAAATACTATCATCAGTAAGAGTTATTATTTCACCTTAGAATACACAATGCACTTTACAGTCCATTGGTTCAAAGATATCAAAGCAAGAATTTCATCAGCGTCTTGGTCTGCATCAAATTGGTTTCAAGAGAAATCACAGAAAGGTCCTAAGGGTTTTCTGTTCCTAAGAACTGGTGGCAGCATCAATGAGCTGAGTGAAATGCCTGGATCTCCAGGGTCACAGCCTCACCCAGGATGACTTCACAGATTTGATTCTGCTGCTAGAAAGCTTTAATGATGATAACAAAACATTGTAAATAGTCGGTAGATTATAATAAGCGTGAAGTGCAACTCCCAGTGTAGCACTGAAGCATATTTCACTCTTCAACGTTCATCCATGTGTTTCCAGAACACACACACACAAAAAAAAAAAACAGCATCAGTAACTCAGATAGCCCTTGCTTTCAGTGTACCACATCCATTATCCAGCTAATTCAGCTATATTTTGAAATTAGGCTCTACATGTGTGCTTGGCATTATGGTGCTGACACTGGGACAAGGCAAGACAAAAGCCTTTTCATGGAACTTCAGTTCTATTCACATGCCAAGAACCACAAAATTCTTGTTAACAAAAGAACTTACATCTAAGCATCTTAATGCTTCAGGGTTGTTTTTTTTTTTTATTTATTTGCTGGGGGGTGCTTGTTTTTTTTTTTTATTTATTTGCTGGGGGGTGCTTGGTTTTGTTTTTTTTTTTATGTAGACTATACACCACTGTTTGAAAATCAGGCAATGGTCTTAAAAGCAGAATTAAAATTTGTATTTTAATAGCCAGTTGATTAAGCCTCTTATTTTCTCGAACATTGTTTCAAATCTTGTTTTCTGAACTGACTACGTATTTCAGAACAAATATTATAGTAGTTCCGTGCATTTGTCTTTTCTAAAATATCGGTAACCACAAAAATGTATTTGCAAGACAGATCCGTGCAAAGCACCACCGTGTATTCAGTTGCTACTAACTGAACACCCACACGTTCTTTAAATTCTAATGTTATCTATGCTTAAAACAAATGAAAAAGGAACAAGCAGAAAGGAAAAAGAAAAGCAACTCCTGCAAACAGATGCAATAACTTCCTTTCTTTGGCTATATACAGATTGCTAATTCTTCTGGTATGCCCGCAAAGCATTGACCACCAAATTTGCGGGACACTAACTGAAATCTTAAATTAACGTTACCCTCTTTCAAAAGGGAGGAATATAGATAAGATTCCCCACAGAGGATGTGGCTCAGATTTAATCTATACTTCTAAGACTTTTTTGGATGTGTGGTGAACTTAAGTCCAAACCTAACACGACACTCCTGCTTATTTCATAGCTGCGCATTAAGCTTTCAAACTGCTTCCTTTGTCATGAGACCCGTTTATCTTCAATAGTTTTCTGCATTTCAGTTTGAAAAGAAACCCAGTCATGTGATGACATTCTTCATTTCAATCTCTCAGAGGATTTAGATATTTCAGGCTTGAATAAGCTAAGGCAAAAGTACCCAACAGCTGAAGTCATCTCTGACAGGCCATGTGACATTCAGACTGGTGACCCTCCCATGAACCAGAGTCAACACCTGAAATAAAAATGAAGTTAACACCCACACTTGCCCCATCATCTTAAACGTGTGAAACTGCATGTTTAAAATGCCCTGAAACACTGACCTTTTTCAAAATGTTCTACCCAAGGTATTAAATCTTAAATCTGTTTATCCAATTACGAACAACACTGGACGTGGAGTTTCTCTGGGGATGCTACGAACAGTACCAAACACAGCAGAAGGGCACGTGACATCTGCCAGGAGTCCTGCTGACGTCTGGGCACAGCCTCTCAAAAACACAGGACAAATCATACCCTAGTACAACTAGTGCATTAGGTAACAAAAGTATCCCTGACAAGTGAACGCAAGTGACTTAGAGTGGTTTTCATACCAGAAAAATTAGGGGGAAAAAAAAACAGAAGGCCTCTGTAAATATTTTGACACTGCCCAGAAGACCATCAGCTGCTCTACTCTTAAAGACAAAGTTAAAGAAGCTTTGATCAGATTTTGCTTTTTATGTTAAAAGGGTGATTATAGATTTATTTTGCTGGGTGTTTTCCTATCAAGTGTTAAGCTCATCTTTGCTGGCTTTGGCTGAATCACAGTCTTTCAAGTCAGGATTTTGAAGCCAAGAATTGAGAAGACTGGACGGTCGACTTCTATACTACATTTCAGATCCTTACTGCAGGCACTTTGGTGTAACACAGTGAAAAGATTCCTCAAAGATTTTAGTCGACTCCATTAAACCCAGGGTAATTAAAAGAACAAATAAATCTCCTCAAAGGAGCAAATCCTAACTTCTAGAACTAAAAGTACAGACGTCTTAAATTATCAAACATGGAAGCAATAAAAGCTCAATTTTTAAGAAATTTCTGTGAACATTCTTTTGCATCATGACAGCAAATATATATATACATCACATCAAGATTCCTTTTTTTATTGTTGTTAACCAGTGGAAGCAGTGGCTAAGTCCCAAATTTCACCCTGTTATAAAGCTCTTGCAATCCTGCAAACAAAAACAGATGGTCCTGAGCCACACACAGCCCTGGAAAGGAAGTTGGGCTTGGGCCAGCACATAACTGGCAGCGGAGCTGTGCCATTTGGAAGGCTGCAGTAACCTATACCCTCTCCAGAGAAAACGATCCAGCTGGGAAGACGAGACATTGATCGTTCTAAGATCTATCAGGACACTTAACCTAACCAGCAACGCTGTGGTAATTCACTGAGCAATCACTGTCACTCCCTGCCTATAAAAAAAATCACAGTGTTACGCTAAAAAATAAAGAGGGCTTAGAAACAATGCGATGCTTTTCATTCATCTCAGCCCAATGAACATTTTGTATGCAACTGCAGATGCAGGGACTGGTCAAAGACCACAGGTCACTGGAAGGTATTGTTTTCAAATTGGATGAGAAAACGCAGCTGGAAAAACACAGTTCCAGGTCCTCCTAGCAGTCTTGTTGAAACAACAGACATCTCAAAAAAAAAAAAAAAAAGCTAAGTCACAGTTAACTGTTCTGATTATTTGAGTTAAAATCTCAGCATTCTAGGGACATTTAATTTTTTGAATATGTACTGTTAGAGTGAACAGAAACCTCAAAGTGATAGCTTGTATTAGAGTTCAAAACTGGTATCTTCCACTAACCCTGCAAATCCCTTTTGAGGGATCAGGGAGGAAAACAGGATTTTAAGCTCTTTGCATTTATACACTTTCCTGGCAGGGTAAGGCAAACACAATACAGAGTAAATTCTCTTCTTATTTTCAATGATTTTTCCTCTCGGAAGCTTACCTGTGGCAGACAGTAGCCCTATGTGCACAAATAAGGTTTAATAAGCTTGCACACAAAAAAGCAGAAGTATGTATGAACATGATGCTCACTTCAGAGCCTTGATGGAGTGGCCTGGCTAAATGCAAGAGATATAAGAGGACGAACAGCATCTACTGTGTGCTGCTACTGCAACAAGTACAGAGCAGCAACATTATGTCCCCAGACAGCAGCATTAGGTCACAGCTGTAACTGCCAAATTAATATAACTGATGGCATTGCCTCCCTGTCTTAAGTCAAGGAGCCGAGTTAAATATGAAGGGAAAAAAGAAGGTTCAGGTAAGAATACTTCCTAATTTTAGCTACTAATACTACTTCCTAATATTCAGCTACTAACCTGTAACAAAGTGACCAAGCTTGCAACTGCATGCCATTCTTGCATTAATCATCATTGTTCACATCCGAAAGTACTCAATTTAACAAATTAATTCTGACCTGCAAAAGTATCTTTCCCCATCTCACTCTGTATGTTCTGCTTCTTTCCTCCACATCATCTTATCTAAGGCTTTGAAGAACGATGGATTAACCAGAGCTACCCTTTTCTCAGATGGATTTTGAACCTCTTGTTGACCTCTATGCAATGAGGGTTAAAATGCTGCCACTGTTCACATCGCCAATGAGAACTGAATCTGTAATTGCTTATGCCACAGGTGTTGGCAGAATTAGAAAGCTTCCCCCTTCGCTGCCCAAAATTGCATTATTTGGGACATTCTACTGAAATACAGCTAACACTAAGGTTTATGTTTCAAAAACATCCTCTCAAATCTTTATACAGCACAGCATGTTGGATGCCTTTCCATACGGGAAGTCTGAGAAACCATTAACCATTATCATAGGGAATTAGAGCCATCTTCTTTGGCACTCCTAACAGAAATCACAGGACTAGCATCACACTCACACAGGTTTTATATCCAATACTGAGACAGTTGAAGTCACCTTTCATATATTCTACTGCACTGCATAATGAAAATGTCACTGCTATATTTAATTAAGCAATTAAAATGACTTACATATTCCTTCACGTTTTTTGTCTTCACAGCTTTGTATGAATAATATGCAGGATACAGCATCCCAAACACCAGCCTATTGGAAAATAAAAAAGAGTTTTCAGGATTTGTTATACCATACGTAGCAAAGGACTGGCAATGCACTGTTACTGTAAACTAACCAACTTAGAAAAACTCACATACTTTGAAATAAGAATCAGTGTTACAGGTTTCTTGGAAGAAGTTTAGCAATATACAGGAATGAAAGCAATACCAAAAGAAAGATCATATGACCCCACAGACAGCAGTTTTCTAGGACTGCCTGTAGCAGATAATGCAGAACTAGCAGCTCTTCTGGTTTAGCTGCGAGCAAAACCAGTCGTGCCCATACCAAAAGATTGCTTCCATTTTAGCAGTGCACCCACACCTGAAAATCCTCTAACCATTACCATAGCAAATTAGAAGCATCTTCTTTTATCAGATAACAGGAGATTATTCAAAAACAATCGTAACACAACAAGAAGAATTAAGCAAATTCAGCTCCTTTTGCTAAAACACTGCAAAACCAACACACAGAAATGGAGGCACGTGGGAATTAATCCAACTTTGCTCAGACAACCAATTTTTGCTATAATTCATCAAACATAAGGTGCAGGGAGCAGGGTGGGAGCGTGCCAACCAATCCATAGTGAGAGCAGCATCAGAAAAGAGATCTGCTCTAACAAGCTTTTGTTACAATACAGCATTTTCTAGGAAGAACTATCTTGGTCACAGCCCAGTGGCACTGTTCTTTATGATAAATGCCACAGCTGTGGTTGTTGCCTCCTTGCAGGAGGTCTTTGCTTTCATTTCACCAGTCTGTTACACTTTGTCAAGTCAGGCAACTGCCTGCCCTTAGCTCCAGCTGGCCTAAAGCAGCAGTCACGGAGAAGTCTGGCTGCATCTGCACCAGCACTTCCAAACCACTCAGCATGGTTATGTGGGAGAAATTGGCACATCTCACAATACCCAGAGATCTCCCCAAAAAGTTCAGAACTCTTCAGTAATTAACTGCTCAGAGCCAAGCGTAGGAAGATGCATCATGTCGTATTTTAAAGAAGACTCCACCTGGGGAAGATGCAGCATGTGAAATTTGAATTCAAATTGTCCAAGTTTACCAAAGTTAATAATCAACTAAAATTTGATGTTTCATAGTTGTGGCAGGTAGCTTTAAATAAGTGGTTCTACCTGTGGAACCACCACAAAACACGGCATGATGCTACCAAGCCCTACTTCGTGTTTCAGCCCTGAAAAAATAATCAAAATCTTTAAAAACAAAAACAACAAAAAAAAAAAAAACTGTAGCTCAATTTTTGTATTTTTAGAAAACTCCAAGAGCCTTCATCTTCTACAAGATGTTAATTGCAAATACCGCCATGTAGTATACAAGACATCGGAGTACATTTGAGAGTTTCATCAGTCTGATACACCCCATCTTCCAATCTCCTCTGATGCATAGGCAGAAGTCTTCGGCTTGGTAGGAACTCTATTTTGAATACTAAAATAATCCCCAACAGTTAGAGTACAGAACCTTACATTTTTAAAAAAATGTGGAATTATTAACAGCAAAGGTGAGATACTTTCTTCAACATCAAATACACCAGGATAAGAAACACATACCTGTTAACTTATGGAAAGAAATCTGTTGCTGGGGTAGGAGGGGTATTAGTAGAGCTCCTAACGTGGTCATTTGCCATCTGGACCCAGACAGTCAGAATTTCACAGTCTGTGCTAACTGAATGGAGTTAGCAGAGGCGGATCTTGAAGCTCTTTAACAAGAACAGGCTAGGCTGCTATTCCACTGCAGGCGAGCTTACCTACACATTTCAGATGTTGAAACGTCTCTTGGAAAAAGCCCAGACTATTTGAATTCCAGTTCAGCATAACCTGTTAAAGCCTACCTAAATATTACTCTACTTTAATCCAAACACCTTTCATCCTATGGCGAAGAAAAGCAACCATCTAAAAACCATGAACGGTTTTATTTCTGCTAACTAGGAGATCGACACTACCAGTCAAAAACCTCACTTCACCCAGTCAGCGTGATATCTGGAAACAGAAGTAGCATTATTAGATCCAACAGCCTTAGTTTGGATGAACTTCTGTATACAAGAGCTCTTCCTCTCTTCTTTGTCCCTGGGTAATGCCCTGTTCAGTAGCCCATCAGCTCCAATGCCTCTCACCTTCCCTTCTTCTGGCTCAAACTGTAACCTTTAGGTTTCAGACATAAGGAAAGCTTTATTAAACAATACAACAAAGACTTCAAGTATGGAAATGCCTTTGAGCAGCAAAGACAGAAGAGGTTCCTGAATGTCATCCTAGGAATATAATATAATTATGCCAGATGCCGTAATTATATGCTAGCAGATACTGGTCATTTAAGTACATCTCCCAGATTTTCAAAACCAGACCAAAGTTATTTATATAGCTACTAGAAGACTGCACACATAAATGTCTTCCTAGAAAACATATGAAAGAAACAGTTTGAACCTTTTTCTTAACAGATTTTGGTCTATAGTTTTCACTTCACTCGACTGTCAGGTAATACTGCTTTTTAAATAAAAGCTTAGTTTTATTTTTAAATTTAATCAGCAATTTTCCCGATTTGACATCCTATAAAATCTGCTAGAAGCACATATTAGGATAAAGTGGAATTTTTTTTTTTTTTTGAACACTGCTTTGGAAATGACACATCTTCAAGAAGAGAGTTTATTACAGGAACAGTAAGAAGTTCATAAAGCTAAGCTAAAGACAACCTCATGTTAAAAGATAATTGTAATGAGCATGAGACAAATACCATAGCGATAGCCAGTTTTTTCCAGCTAGCAAATCTCGGTCTTACTCAAACCTGGTCAAATCAGAAAAATCTGAATTGCTTCCTACTCCTCGTGTAAGTGACTTGTTCGTGCCTGGGAACATTACGGACATCACAGTGAAGATTTCAAATGGAACAACATTTATTATTTGGGAAGCGTACTTATTTTCATTATAAAAAAGGGGGAAAAATTAACAACAGTAAGGCATCATCTAAAATACCATTAAACTTCCAGTAGTCAACATCACTTTGATTCATGGCTCCACTCAGATCCTGTGAGCTAGTAAGTTAAGGTGGAAAAGCCAGCAAGGTTATCAGCTTTTAGTATTAACTTAAAAAAAAAAAAAAAAAAAAAAAGTTCTGGAATTCATTTTTAAAACCAGAGAACAAAGAGCTCTGTAACACAATATGCTGTCACTTACTAGTGCTCAATGCTGCCATAAAATGCAAGTGTCAGAACTTGTCCATTGATGGAGGAAAAACAGAGTTTCCATCTCTCTCCTCTTCTCCCCAAAAAGTGGGTGGATAAGACCAAGAAAGAAAGGCATCAACATATTTAGCTGGTAATAACAGGACCCAGTGCGGTGACGGTTTTATCTCTTCCCTAGAGCTGACATCGAGCGTGCCATGACTGCTCTGTCAACTCTGGCATCACTACCTCCTTCACACAAAGTCACTCAGCCTCGGTTAAAGCTACCAGGCACGTTAGCAGTAAGAAAGCCCTCTCATCACCAGGGAGCATGGCTGAAGGTCAGCGAATTCAGATTTGCCCTCAACCTATAAATCACAGATAGAGTACAGAGGCAAGAGCAGGAGAGCTTGCTGCAGCTGGCTGAAGACAGAGGCAGAAACACACAGAGCAGCCGCAGGGAGCCTCGGCACAATCAGCTTCGGAGACAAAGCTACGACAGCAGGGCATCTTCTAACACTTCTGCTTGCATTGATACCCCTAAAAATCTCAAAGCTGTTAGCAGCACCTCCTGCTACACATTATAAACGCACTCCTCCTCTGCTGTTCTTACAGTGACTTCCTGACACACTTTAAGGACGTGCCCAACTATCCCAAGGCTTTTCCAATGTAAAAGCTCAAGTGCTATTTTTAAAAGGCACTTTGTGTTTCTCAGTGTATATTAGCATGCTGCACTAACAGAGCAGATAAGAACAAAGCCAGCTTCCACAGATGGGAACAGATTTCAGCTGAGCGTGATGTCATTTGCTGTATTTCACCAGCAGATATACGGATAATCCTGCTTACCAATGTAATTTCCCTGCCAGTTGTACGCCGAGCTATTTCAGCTTTCCAGCTGTACTCAGCAGCTAGGGGAGTATTCCTTTTTTGGTCCAGCCACCTCCTTTACAGGCGTTTTGCTCATTTAAAGAGACACGTTTCTCAAACGTACCAAGAGATGAAAATCAAAACAAGGCAAAACCAGTAACAAACCCTTGAAACCCGAGAATGATGCATTTACACATCCATGTGGTTGTGTAAGACAGTAGGTTATGTACATTTTAATACTTGAAATAGCTTTTAAGGGCACAACTATTTAAAACACTAATTTCTGAAGTGAAGCAACTGAGTTTGCATCTGACTGGTAACTGGAAAACAAAACAGTCACCTCTACACACGTAGCTTTAGCGCAAAACATATTTAGTCTGGCTAGTAAACAACACTAAAGCTAATGTCTAAAATATAGATAGATATGAAATGAAAGCCTCTAAGTCTCTCAAAAGGACTACTTGCGTCGAGACTCCCAAAATGCTAAGCCATTAAGCCAACAGTCCATTTATGACTTCAGTCTGTTCACATTGCCAAAGACTTACCAGAAGCAAGGAAGTGTCTGGAATTCTTTTATTTATTTCTCTGAAATGCAGAAAGACAAGGGCCCCAACTATTCCCTACTATTACAGGCTATTCAGGACACTCATTCAGTGTAAGATTCTTTGGGGACAGCACCATTTGCTAAGCTCCCTAACAAGTCTGATAACAGATGACACTGATTTGTCCACCCACTGACAGATTGACGATCTTGGCACAGACTGATACAGAGCCAGACATTTGTTAATGTGTGCATCTACAGTAGAAATATGTACCTACATCCTCAAGATCACTTGACAGCACTTGGCAGGCTGGAGAATGGAAGAAAAAAAGAAATCCAGCCTGTCTCCATAACACCATGGAAGTGAGTATAAATTCTTGATACACTTACTTCGCTGGCCCTGTCCGTTTTTCCTTCCCAATACGAGTCTTTACCAGCAATTTGCGACAGGAGCATCTTCCCTTCCCTCCACACACAAGCTTTTCCAAGAGATGCTAATGCACCAAGCTAATACCACAAGTAATGTAGATGACTCCCAGCTGTGTGTGATACCAAAGCCTTACCTGTACTGCAGAACTGTATCGATGCAGAAACTAGGCTGATGTCGTTAGTTTTCCTTTGCTTCTGCTACAGCTACTATTCCACGTCATGTTTACAGAGTTTAATTTTAGCAAGAATCCTTCTGAAAGCAAAATTTCCTACTGGAAAGTAAATAGTAGAATGAAACAGTCTGAAGAGCAACGCTGGAGTTTTTGGCTGGCTGTTCTTGATCTTAAGAAGGAAGATATGGTCATATTTCTCAAAGTGTCTACTGAGGTTTTCAGTCAGCACAGACTGGAAAAGCAGTAACTCATTTGCTCAAACTACACGCTGCTATTCATAAAAGGAGAGCAGTTAAGACTTCTATCATTTTTTTTTTCTTTTTTGAGGGTGGTGAAATTTAAGTCTAATTAGTTATGAAAGAAGCTACAACTGTGAAACATTTGTGTGGTACACATACAAATACTCATCATGCCTTATTTTGAGTAAGAATTCTAGTCAGGAAAAAGAACAAAACTACAATTCAAAGGAAAAAGCAAGCCCCTCCGTCACGCCTCCCTTGCACCCCCTGAGGTTTATGACTGGGTAGGCAGCAAGTTCTGGACGAAGCCAGCTCTCGCCTCCGTTTTCACATGTTCAGACAAACAAAAGCTCAGCCTGACATTTTGGTCCTGAATGCTTTTGAAAGGCACTGCGCTAAACAAAGACTCATCCCCGACAGCAGACAGAATTGAGTTGCATTTTGCTACTGGACCAGGTTCAGATACATGACGTTAGCCGTAACATGCTACAGTAAAAGAGCATGTACCTGAGTAATTACAAATAACAACTTGGGGTCAAAATGCTGGTCTGTTACAGGGAGGGGGAACATGATGATAAGCTCCTGAACTTCACACCGAGTTGCATCCTATTTTTTCCCTTTTTTCCCCCCTCCTTATGCGAGGGCTGAGATATATGGAGGGGAAAGGGGGGCGGGCGCAGGAATCGCATAAATCTGCTGAAAGAATGCGTCTGTTAACAGTAGCAAACCTTCAACTCCTCAACTCCTGTGGGAGACTGCAGTTAACGAAAGGCAGGAATGCAATCAGAAACAGATCTGTTAAAACCTCCATGGCACTCTTACAGAGAGAATATCCCAAGAAGCCATAGGAAAAAAAAGTCTCAAGAGTTAAAGAATATACCCAGAAGCACTGACAGGTCTGAATAAAGCACATTCTTGAGCTGAGCAAGCTGGCTTTTAACCTTTCAGCGTAAAAAGCTGGAATCCTCCTAAACAAGTGCCAGCTTCTTCCAAAGCACAGCATAACCCAAACCAGCACAATTACTCAAGCAGGCAGAAGTCACCTAGAAGTTTTAAGGAGGAAAGCGACTTCCCTACCAAACCCACTAGAAAGTCAGAGATTCCTGTATCAGGAGCATTTGTTAAATGCTGAGTATAATAACCACAAGCAGTCCGATAGGAGACTATTAAAGCCTTTCTCCCAACACACTAAAGAGAGCCTGGAGCTGTGTATCCGATGCACTCATGCGTATGGAATGCTCTTGGATTGCCTTACACCAAAATAAGCAACCTGTTGCCAGATACTCCTCAAGCTCTTTCAACACGGAAAACAGCCCTGCCTGAACCACGAAAGAAGTCTAAAAACAGCACAAAAATATAACAAAAAACCCTTCTATAAAGGGAGCTCTGTGCTGGAACCTGTGCAGAGCTACTGACCTACTCCCACAGCAGTAAGGCTGGCTGCCTATCCGCATAGGCTCGCCACGTTTCTCCCAGAGAAAGCAAGGCCTAGATGCCAAGAGGACACTGATATCTTTAATTAACCCCTTTGCTCTGCAGAGAAATTTCTTCGAGCCCAGCCTGAGGACTTTCCCTTTCCTGCCACTATCACCTACAATTCACTTCTACATGCTTTCTGTTAAGAACTCCCATATGCCCAGAGAGCTGAAAGCACTGGCAACTCGCACAGCATTTCCGAGGTTGCCTGTTATTCATCCCACTTGCTACTAGAAAACCGTAGATAATACAATAAAGATCAAAGAGAAGCCCTAACACTTAACTCGATCCCTGTACCCACACTAGGTGTGCTGCCTCCTTCAGAGCGAAGCAGCTCGCAGTTCCCAGCTCAGAGCCTGCCCGTGGCTTGCAGCCCACTAGGCCAGTTCGGCCAGCCAGCAGCACACCCCAGATACGAGCTCCCTGAGTCCCACTCTGCCAGCAAACCTCCTGCACGCACGTTACAACAGCTCTCTTAAGGGCCTTTGGCAGTACGAACAGCTCAAAACCACTCCCAGAGCAAAATCCAGGCTACCCCTCCTTGTCCAAGTCCTCCTGGACGCTGCCGTTCACAGGGACGTGCTGCATCCCTGCTCTGACAGCACAGCTCTGCCAGTCTCTCTTCTCAGGGCACTACCTGTACATAAACCCTGCGAAACAACTCACCTCTTGCTCCAGGCACCAGCCTGGAGATACCATCACCACCTCATAAAACAACACCTCTCAAATCCTGTTCAGAAGAGCCCCAAAGCCCAAACCCAGCAGTATGGAAAACTCCAAAAAGCCAGTACTGGAAAGCAACAGAAACTGGAGTAGGAATAGAAATGGTTATACAAGCCTGAGTCACTTCTCTGCGTGCCTACCTAATAGCTGATCCAACAGACGTGTTTGACTACTACCTAATAGCATCCTGAATATCCCCGTACTGTTTCCTGTTTACATGCTTACTAAGATCAGCCATTTATGCAGAATACTCAGCAGGTGATTTCATAACTCCCAAGCAGCCACGCAGAGGAACTGAATTCGCCTGCAACATTTCCACGTGATAGAGAGTCAACACCGAAAGCCTTCAATGCCAAGTCATCCTTATTAAGTAGCTTTAAATCTCCCACCTAGCTCTCAGCTCACAAGCAGAATTTCATCCCTGCTGGAGACGCAGGGATTTCCAAAGCTGCTCACACCTACTGGAACTTCAAATAAGCTATCTTTCTTCGTATCTACCTTAATACCCCCCAAATTCACCTCCCGCTGACTGTTTGCCACCAAAGTGTTTATGGCCTGAGAGCAGCCAGCTGTGGCTTCAGACAGGAGCATGACTGAGCACCAGGAACTAACCAACAATTATGAGAGGTTGCATCTGCTTTTCACACAGCTCTTATGACAACCTGGCATGACTTTGTTCCAAGCAAGAGACGTGTTCTTGCACTGAACCATGTTTTTCTTTTAATGATCAACTCGGACTGTCAGCTGGATTAAAGATGTCACTTACGAGATCCGTTGATCTTTTTTCATTGTTGCTGGTTTTTGGTTTTCTAAATCAAACTAGCTTTCAGCAGATGTTATCTATATTTAGCACATGCGTGGAAAAGCTTATTCCATGGAGTAAGTAAGAAAACAATTGAGATTAATATTATTTTCAAGTTCAAAGATGAAAGCTGATACCTACACAGATGTAAAAAGAAACAGTCATGTAGCATAAGCTCTATTTCATAAGACTGCGCTCCAAAACACACATTATCATTACAACAATTCTACTTAACAGTTAAAGTAGCCTCACTCATTAATGTATCTAAGTCCCAAAGCAAGGTAATTCAGTATTTTGTTGGAGCAATTTCTTTCAGTGCTGGGAAGAAGAAAATTTTGGTCATCTGGATTTTTTTTTTCCCAGCAATAACTTTGGCCTATTTACCTTCAATTATATTATCTTCAAGATCAAGCTGTGGTAGCCATCACAGTAACCCTGTGCACCATTACACAACACAGATGTTCACGTCTCAACTGCATGAGATGGGGAGAAATTCTTTGCACTAAGTGTTCAACCATGTTCTCTCTCTTCTATCATCTCAAGAGCTGCGTTAAGCAAAAACCTGACATCCCACAGAAACTATGGAAGTTCTGTTACCTAGAACTTCTAACGCTGTTGATATTTTAGGAAGCCCGTCAATATACTCTCAGAGTCATTTTATCCTTACTGTTTGGGTAGTCTAAAGCTTTTTTCTGCTTTGGAATGTGGTTTTAAAGCTAGCCACTCTGCTGGAGTTTCACCATCCTGGCCTCTGCCTGAAGACCACCTGTGGCCTAGACACATTTCCTCCAAGACCACAGAAGAAAATAGTTAACAAAAAATGGATCAGCTGGTAACTTGAGAGAACGTCACTAGTTAAAATGCACAATCATGCCACAGCTTTCTGCTCTAAGAGTATCTTCCCTTGGCATTTCTGAAGAACCATCAACATCAAAATGCTTTGCTATATGGAGCTGAGATTTAAAATAGAAGTGGTCCCAACCAACAATTGCTTCTGCTTGTTCCAGGATAAACCACATTTTAGTTCTGAGCCATTTGTAAATGAAAGACAAACCACACTGCACATAGCCATGCTTTTACCATACGGTTGTTGTTTGGTTTTCTGTTTGGTTTTTAATTTAAAGCATTCAACACTGCTACAAACCTCACAATATGGGGAACATGAATCCGTATGTTTGGCTTTAAAGAAGAAAGCAAAGTTCATACCCTGAAGGCCAAAATGCTCCAACTTAATCATTAGACATCTTATAACCTAAAGATGCTGTTGCAGACCAGCCTCGAGGTCCTGCTTCTCCCAGGAAAATGCTGCAAAAAAGACAATGACTTGAGCAAAGAACACAGACACAACCACACACAGTTACTGAAGTAAAATAAATCTGTCTCATCTCTTCCTCGGACAGCTATTTTTTGCCTTCAATCATCAGAAGTTACTTATCTCTGTATTTTTTCCTTAAGGACCCTGATTTCCAAACAGTTCTGTTATTCCTATTAAGACCCAGGAAGGTATTTCTGAAGCCTCCTTGAGCCTTCAAAAAACAAACTTGCCATTGTACACAGGAAAAGGCTTCTTCTATGAAATTTGTATTGGCAGATACTGCTGAGATAACATCTGGACTTGCTGTTCCTAAGTATGTGTGTTTCCTCAATTATAACCTGTGCTTAGAGACACTGTGAATACTGCTAGCCACCAAGTGAAGAACAGACAACATGCAGGGTCTCTAAGAAACGTCTTCACATAGCTGTATTAGTAACTTCACCTTAAGGTCAGAAATATCATGCTAAAAAATAAGTTCATTTCCTTGGTCCTGAACCCCACTCATTTATTGACTTCTCTTTAGAGACTCATGCATTAAATTGGCTTGAGAGTAGATCTTGTTCCTTAGAAGAAGTCGTGCATCCCATGCTAACCAACAAGGGCTGATTTCTGAGAGGAGAATTCAGTTATTGCCTGACTGGCAGTGTATCAACAGGCCAGGAATCCAGAAGACAGAGTGGATTTAAGTGTACCTGTTTAAAGTGTTATTTTCCATCGGTGAAGGAAAGGTAACTTGCCTAATTCACTTTATCTTCTTATACAAATATAAATTCCACTTTGTCTGAAGCATTTAAGGTTAATTATTATTCAAGAAGTACCACCACTGGAAGAGGTATATGCTGAATTGTAAAACCAACACTGTTTAAATGGCTTCTCTGGCAACCTAATGACCACTAAAGTCATCCCTAAGCTAGGTATGTTATGTGTCTGTGGACTTACTGGCTTCTAAATGAACTCTAAGCCGGTCACCGCTGAACAATGTGAACAGGTCAGCTTCTTCTATGGCTTCTAAAACAGTCTGATCGTAAACATGCGTAATCTGAGTAACAGGAGACTTGCTTTTAGACATAAGGGAAACCATGTGTTCTAAAACTGAGTCCTAGCGTGGAAAAAAAAAAAGACTGGCAGACAAAAGCGAATAATAAGAGCACAGTGCCAAAGAATTAGGTTCTCATTAACATTACAGCTTAAGGTAATGTTATTATCAAAACTAACCCAGACATCCCTGAGCTAGTGACCATTTTCCTCCTTTACATGGTTTTGATCAATGTGTTAGTAAAGGCGCTGGGGAGAAGAAATAACAAAAACCAGACAGTTGTTGGAAGGCACAAGCACAAACTGTTTTCTGATTTTCCCCTTCCAGCAGTGCAAGTTCCAACAGCTCTCTTTATTAGCAGAAGAAAGCAAAGCATTATGTCAGGCTTCTCACTTCAGGAAAGTTCTCCTTCTGTGGATCCCTGCATTTTACTGCTGAGTTAAAGGCTTTTTGAAGAAGTTGCGCTGCATTAGTTTTCAACACCAAAGACAAGTTCCAACTGTCTTCAGGACATGCGAGCAGAGATGATTAACACAGGGAAAACATCCACCTAGTTAAACCTACTTCCACGTCAACGCTCGCTGACTAGCCACAGAGCACAGCAGAAACCAAGTAACGCCCTGTTATTTGGTCAGGGGCAAACTCAGCTAGGAACTATCAGTGAGCCTCTCGGGGGTGTTTTAACTCCACCGTGCCTGAAAGCACCTCATCGCATCGGCTGTCCTGTCTCATCCAAGCCAGCCATGATTCAAGTCAGGTTGGTCAGCAATAAAACTGCAATATATCTTTCCTACCTAGATCCTTACATACCTAATCTCATTTATGCACTAGGAAATTGCTACAATCTATTTTGGCAAGCCTGCAAGATCTGCAAGATTCACAGCAGATCGTATTATTTTCAGCTGAAGTATTTTCTTCTTTTTGTTCTCTAAAAACCCAGAAGGGCTAAAAGGTACTTCCACACAACGGTGGAGGTTTTGAAGTTTCAGAAACAGAAAAAAAAAAAAAAAAAAAAAAAAGATTAATAATGGCAGAGAAAGCTCTGCATGTGAAACAGCAGAACAGAGGTTTTACCAGACACATTTTAACATATATTTCTGAAGAATTTCTGATCAAGGATTACAAGCACTAATCCAAAGCAGTTTATATATATATACATATATATATACACACACACGCATATATATACATATATATAAAAATATCAGAATTCAGCCTGGGGCCTTCCCCAGAGATGTCCTTATAAGAGCATATCAGGAGTTGGCTCTATGCACAAACTAACCAGCGAGGAGGCAAGCTGTTCCATCTATGCTGCAGAACTGCCTGAGATCCTAAAATACGCTCTGACAGAGCAGACATTGGTTTGCAGAACATACAAGAGCGGAGGTTGTTTGTTTTAATTAGAAATGTCCTTTTGTGCCAGACCACGCAGTTCTTGGTATTCCTTTATCTGCAACGCATAGGACACAGATGTGGATTTCAGCACGTTTTGTAACAGAGTACATGCCAAGATCATTAAGTAAGAATGTCAGACTCCGCAGCACGCCTCTAGTTGTGCTCCATCTGTTTCCAGCGAGCTGCAGTTTGCCATAGGCTGCGAGTGCTGACCACGCATGCTCCGCATCTGCAGAATGCCGTAAGCACGGCCGAGAAAAGAGCAGCTCGACTGCACAGCAAACATTGACACAAGGAAAGGTGTGCCAGGCAGGCAGCGGGGACACTGATCTCCAACAGACTGCCAGACCTCCTTGTTTGTCACTGCACTCGCCTGCAGAATAGGTATTGAGTCAAGTTCAGCAAGCACATGCTTTTTGCTCTACATTCGGATTACCTAACTGCGAAGCTGAGCTAGAGATAGAAGCACTCGTATGATTTCATCACTCAGTTATATAAAGGATTTTAAACTTCCACATAGACAATATATTTAATCCCTAGACTTGGATATAGTTACAGATTCCCCACTATAAAATTTAAGGCCCTTTAAAAATTCTGACACCTTGTTTGATTAGAGCAGCTGCACTGTTATTACTGGAACGAGATCCAGCACAGGAACGAATAAGCAGCAATGTGCAAGCAAAAAAAGCAGCTCCAGAGCATGTTTTAAGCAGCCTGGCAATATGCTGACACCGAAAACAATGCTATTTTCCTCCCGCAACTTCTCATTCTCAGCGTGGCACTTCCATGGCACCTAGCAACTCCATGACAGCAGCACGAGCCGGTTCGGTTCACTGCCACCGATCAAAGATGCTCCTCTTCCATTTCAGTCGGCAAACAACCAGGACCATCCTGTGCCACACAACTTCTGGACCCTGCGGAGAGCAGAGGGCGAGGGGAGGGCAGAGGCTGCAACAGGCTGGTTAGATGTTTCGTCACAGCAGTAAGGGTCAAGGATAACCAACACTCGATGACCGAATCGCTCGGTTCTGTGGACAGACGGCGACTTCAGCACCTCTCTCCATCTCTGTCACTCACTGTGACAGCAAATCCTTTCCCCCCCAACAAGTGCAGCTGCAATTTATAGGCCTTCACACTGGAAGGCACTCGGCATCCAACAGCACTCTACATTCTCCAGGCCTCATTCAGCTGGAAGCATCCAACCACAAGAAGTGCAGGCTGCAAGCAGCTGAGGAAACTCTCCTGCAAGTGGCCCTTCTGCCCCGAGGACCGGGCTGTACAGGGCTCTTACTTCCACACAGCACATGGCAGTATCGTTACCCAGTTCTGCATAATGAATTATCGTTGCTTCAAGCAACATGTTTGAGAGCAGTTTCATTAGCAAACTTGAGTGAACATATTTTTGTACTTGTTTTTAATAAAACCCTTCCTATCTCAAGAGCAAGATACAATCCAGGTTTACAAAGCGTACACAGCTACGTAAAGCATCACTACCACTCTAAACAGAGATTCCTGATGACTGTGCCATCAGTACAGGAGCTGTGGCTTTAGCTGTCCCCTCTCAGATGTCTAGCAATTCCAGGGGCAGCTGGATGTCTGGACAACTCACACAAAAATACAATAGTAAAAGCAGAGTAAGACAACGCCTGGGGAACTGTGATGAAATAAACAGTTCTAATCTGTCAAGTAGCAGAAGCTGAAAGGCCAATACCACTACTTAGCTTCAGGTCACCTCTCCCGTGCCCCAGTCTTGGTCCAGCTCCATGTAGCTATGGACTACTCCAGAACCAAGGAACGCTTGCTGAATCGTTTATTTGTACACCTCTTGCTCCTTGCAAGGCTCTAAAATGCAGGTGGGGAACACAGGTATAATTAAGACAGGCAGAGAGAAAAGCAGCTAAAAAACACATTCTCCTGGGGCCTACTACAGCTCACCCCTTCCAAATATCAAGACTTCAGAATAACTGGACTGAAAAGAAAATGAACTTCAATACAAGGGCAGAGAGTACTGCAAAGCAACGCAGATGGGGAAACTTTAGTTTTTAAGTGAGGAGGGGAAAAAAGTTAACAGATTACGGCAGACAGTCTGCTTCAACAGATTGCAAGAACAAAATGGCCATCTACTTTGTATTTAGGATGCATCACATCTTTGCTTGGCACAAGAGAAGAGTCTGATCTCATCCATACCAGGCTGTGACTGACAAGTACTCCGTGTGTTTACTATTAAATACACTGTCTCAGCAACTGATGTGTACACAATTGCTCAGACCCTACAAACGAGAAGAATGAGCAATCAAAGCAGACTAAGTCAGACGCAGGCTGTATTAGAAGCTCACAAGACAGGCAGCCACGAATTTAAAAGTTCCCACCACTGAAGACCAAGTACTTGACAAGGTGTCCCATCTTGAGAAGCTTTCTGAGACCCTGAGAAACAAATTACTAACTTTTTGTTGGTTTTGGAAGTGCTAAAGAGGAAAAACACTGCAGTAATCGTTCTTCAAACTGTTGCAATAGCCAGTACTTTAGAATTAATAACCTGTACTTACTCTAACAGCACCCCATAGAAGGAAAACTTGAAAATGAGGAGGTATTGTAATTATGTGCTTCAAGGCTTTGGCTTCTTGACAGAAAACAAGACACAACGCTAGTGCAAGGTATTGCACGTTTATATGCCCAAGTACTTAGAGAGCGAAGGGAAAAAAAATTTCTTAAAGCCAACTTTTGCCAAAGATAACATGAAGCAACGAATTTTAACCACTCCCCGTTCCCCATGCATGACTCTTCAGGACAATTCACATGCAATTACGAATTCTAATTCTCTACTACTCCTATTCCCTACTTCCTTAAGGTTTTAAGGAAACTATTTTTAGTGGAGTTGATCAACCCCAAATTACAGACTCTCAAGCTGAACTAGAAGTGAGTTTCCTTGGCAAGTGTGCCTCACAAAAATCCTCCGTGTGAAAAGTCAGTAGAGGGCACTGTCACACCCCCACAAATCCACATTTTGCTGCTCTTTTGGCCCTGAAAATAGTAGGTCAGTCAGAAGAGGACGAATTCTGCAGCAGCTAGAGCAACTGCTGCCCCTTACTAGCACTCGTGAAGAAAACAGGTAATCCTGGTGGCTACACAAATGCGACAACACAGCTTTTTGGACTTGCTATGGACAGCACAGGATCTCCACGGCTCTCATACACAACAAAGTCACCCCGCTAAGATTAAAACATTACAGTAAGTAGGAGAGAACCTCTGGTCTCGGTGGCTATATGCTGGTTAAAAGTATTTTCATCTTTCTTAGAGGGTTTAAGGAAAAGGTAGTATACTTCTTCCCAACTGATGACACACACGTCAGGGAAACAAAGCCACTGGAACAGACTGGAAAGATACCAGGAAGGAAAACTGCATAATGAACACTAAGTAAAGAGGACAAGGAGGGCAGTCTCGAGACCACTTGATTGAAGACCTCTTACGTCTCACAGCCTCTATTTAATTTCACCTGTCCTTTCCACGTGAATGTTGCTTTATTAAGCAAAGTTTATGCAGTCTGGAGACTATTGTTTAAGTCCTGTCCTGGCAAAGTTAAACAACAGACTCCAAGCTGCACGAAGCTCTCTCCTGGATGCACTGAGCACTCCCCTCTCTTCCTGGGCAGAGGGGCACTGGCAACCTGGTTAAATCCCACAGCTAGGAAACAAGGGCACAGGAAGGAGGAGAGGATTTATAAATAGTATTAAAGACTCCCTTTTTAGCAAAAATAATTAGCACACACAATCGAGGGAGCAACAGCAACCAGCAAACCCAACTGCATGGTACGTTGTCCTTTATTACCTCCTGCAGTAACAGGTACTCCAATGCACAAATTGATCCGCAGTCCCTACGACGCTGGTTCGGCCCACAAAAGGCTTAAATACAAATGCAATCCTTAGTGGCTTATTTCACAGAGAAACCAAGCAACTTCACACCAATCTGGTCATTGAAACTGAGGTGCTCAGGGCTCCTGATACCACTTTTACAGCCAGCGCAGTGGGCGAAGCAGTTAAGCCAAGCACTGGCTGGCTGGTGCCTCTGTTCCCGAGCAGGAACAGGTTCAGCAGCCACATCTGACTCCCAGCAAGCATGCCTATGCATCTCCCCTCCAGTGCCAGGCACTGCCCGTGGGAACAGCACGCTGGCAGGGCGGCCGGCCGGCAGCTCTTCCCGCAGCCCCTTGCCAGCCCCAACCACGGGGCTGTCCGCGCAGCAGGGCTCGGTGACCGCAGGAGCCCCTCGGAGGGCAGCGGGGAGGCAGCCAGGACGCGTACCTGGCGCTACCGGGCGGCTTCCTGCCGGGATAAAGCCCTCGCGTGAGCTCCACCCGCAGCTCGCCCCCCACCGACCGAGCCTGCCCGCGCTCCCCAGCCCCACTCACACGACGGCCCGGGAGATCATCCAGGACACCATGGCGGCGGCGGCGGCGGCCGCGCGTCCCCTCCGCAGCCGGGCCCCAATGGCCGCGGCCCCGCCCGGCCCTGCCCGGCCCGGCCCCGCCCAGCTCGGCTCGGCTCGGCTCGGCTCGGCGGCCCCGCGCAGGCGCCCCGCGGCCCGCCGGGCCCCTCAGGGCGGCCCCGCCGCAGCGCCCCCCGAGAGGGAGATTGAACCTTTCTGCTCAGTGTCCAACAAATGTCACAAAGTGGTAGCAGAAGCGATAAATGCCAACATTTCAGTGCTCCTGAGCACTTCAGTGGTTGGAGTAGAGAAACAGGAGAGTGTGGTTCTCCCCACCGTTCTTGCTGACATGGTAAATAACATTCCAAGGGCACTATTGCAATCTGTAACAGGAGTTAATTCTTTAAAATGTCTTTAAGTAGGGGTAATACACGGTTTGCATGCCATACAGTGAGAAGAAATGACCTGCACTTCATAAGCTATTGGCTTTTTCAGGTCAGATGCGCTAGGTCAGTGCAAGGTGGTTTTTGTTGCACAGGCAAGTGCCACAATTCCTCACCCGCTCAAAGGACTAAAATCCAGAAAATGAAGGGGTCTTCATTCCTCTGCTGCTTTCAGGCACAAATCACACAGTCAAAAGGTTGAAAGTGATTTATCAAAAGGTTGAAAGTGATTTATCAAAAGAAGAAGCGGGGAAATAAACACAGAGCGTTTCAGCAATTGTAACACCTCAAAATATTTGCTGTAGTTGTAAAATGTGAAATTTTAAGCTTGAGATCAGAAAGAGTACACAGGAATGTAAAAACAAATGTATGCTCACCATGCAGGTGTTGAGATCTTGAAAATGATACTGGCCATCTCGGGTGTCTCCCTACACTGTGATCTTTTACAGGGGGAACCTGATACAGAAAAAGATAGAAAGGAGTTTGGTTGTGGGCAAATGAGACTACACCACTCATGAATCTTATCATTGAAACAGGCCTAATTTTGCATTCTATGAAAGCAGAAATCTGAACCAGAATTTATATTCCCCTTCAATAAAAAGCCCTTCTGGTATTAGACCGCACAAAACAAACTTGAACAACAAAGGATTCAAAATATGAATTGGCTCAAAGAGATTACATTTTAGACTCCACTTCTGTAAACAATTCTGCAGAGGTGGATCCTGCTGCCCGCATAATGTTCTACAGGAGTTTGTAGCATTGCAACCCATATAAAGCAAACTGCAAGACACGAGCTTGAGTTCATATCATATTAAATAAGTATATATAAGAGAATTCTTTACTCCAGGCAATTATGTTTGATAATATCTCAGAGAACCTTTCTAGGAAGAGAATGATACTCTTTTCTACTGTCCAAGATAAGTGTATACATTAATTCCATAGCTGCATATTTTATTTTGTATGAAGTATGGTTAAGAGAAAACCACTCTTTTCTTGTATGAAGACATTTATTTTTCTTGTGTTTGTTGCCATGGCAATACTGTCTCTGGTGGAAAGCTAAATTTACATTTAAAGAGGCTTTTTTTTTTAATAAAAAAAAAGAAAAAGGTAAGGGCAGATGGCTCCTAAGAGTAATTTATTTTGCTGAGAAGATTATGCTTCATTTCATAGAACATTTTGAGACTTAACTCAGTGCAACAAACTTGGTGATGTTTGCCTGGCCCCCAGCAGACAAGCATGAGGATACCACATGGACTTCCTCGTTTTCCACTTTGTACAGAATGATAATCCATGCTCCTGCACTGCAGAAACACAGGGAGTGGTAAAGCAAATTAAAACCATGCCATGTACTCGTTCAAACCTGGGATGTCTTACCCATATGTCTATTTTTATGTAAGCAAAAGACTTACAGCTATCTCATTATAGGATATTTTTAAGTCCCCCACAAAAGCCACTTAATATAGCTAGAAGTCGCTTTAAATAGTTATAACAGTGTTTGGAAAATCACTGGTAAAGGTCAGCTGCCCTCAATTTTTTTGAGCCACTTCTGTGTAATACAATGTATGTATACAAATGGTGTTTAACTTTCACCTCTTTTAGAGGTAAACAAACATTTTTTTCTGGCATTGCAGCTGTGAAAACAGGAATTGGGCAACGTTTAGGAAGACACAAACTGGTTTGCAGACCAAGGAGTTCATGGGGTTCAGTCTCTGCACTGCGAGGATAAGCTCCCTGAAGAGACACCATTTCCTTGCAGCTTCCAAACCACACGTATGTTAATTGCAGTGCTTTTTTCTTTTTTATAACCTTCATTGTTTTACATAAACAGGTTCTAAGTAAGTCTCAAATACCGAACTATTTGAAATTTTCATTCAAGGCCCAAACAAAAAGATAAGCCCTACTTGTCACAATCATTGAATCATACTAGAGAAATTTGTTATTTTGGAGTCAGAATATGCAACAGATTATACCATTTGTTAAAACAACAGAATATAAAATGGACATACAGATGATTTTTTTTCTTACAATACTCTAGGCTGATGTGTTTTTCATAACTGATTAATAATGAAAACATGGTTGTGGTTTGTACCACCTTCGAATATTTAACTCCCATGTATTTTTCCCATATATGAAACAAACAGCTAAGGTTGGCTGTGATCACAGACCAAGTAGTCCTACTACCTTAATGGGATTTCATCTCCAAGAGCAACCATTGGGCAATAGTAGGGGCATTTAATGAAATCAAAGCATCTGAAGCTCTTGCAAAAGATTCTGGATGTGGCTCTTCTTGCTTACATATGTTACATCCTCACAGCACAGCAGTGGAACATAGCAAAGCTAGTTGGTATCAAACACAGCTGTCTCTTAAAGGACTTGTGTAATACAGGCATATACAATGTACCAAGAGACTGTAAGTTTATATGCAGAAATACATTTTAATCTGAAATCTATTTAATGGAAAATTTATTAATATTCCGAATGAGGAAAGAGAAACATCTAAATATGGAGTAAAAAAAATTTGAGATGCATTTCTGCATATTTTTTTAATCTGGTAGGTTTAACCACTGTTGTTGTCTCAGTTTTATTTTATCTTTCACCATCTGACATTCCTTTTAAAGCTCTTGCCTCAGTATTCATGAGTAAAGTTCTTCCCCTGATATTTGCAGATATACCTGCAAATGCAAAATCTGAAAGTTCAAACAACAACAGGTACAGGATATCGGTAAATTTATGGTCTCTTTTTTTTTTTTTTCCCCTCACTTTTCTGAATTTTGGGATGCTGACAATTTGAACTAGTATTGAATTTTAAGCAATACAGAAGTTGGAGTTAATAAAAAAAAAAAAAAGCATCAAACTGAAGTTATGGGATGACCTAACTGCATACTACTGGGAATTGTTTTCAAGCAGAGGGAAGTTAGTAAATGCAAGAACAGACCCAGAGATTCTCCACTCTCCTCCTCCCACCCCACAAGAATGCAGAGGGGTATAACTAGCACTCTTCATCCACCAAAACAGCCCTCCTGTCAATAAAAAGCTAAATCACTTCCATCATTCCAATATGAGACAGTTTTGAGTGCAGCACAATAGAATATAATCAGGCAATTCAGGTAGAATCTGGTCTGAGTATACAATAACAAATATTAGATGTCCTCTGTGTACTTTTTTTTTCAGCACAACTAATTTACTGTGCTGTTAAAAGGCATATCATACAACTGTTGATTAATTGTATCAGTTTTCAAAGACCAGTTGCTATGATGGTTGCAATGGGTTAAATACGTCCAGTTCCTTGTTTCCCAGCAGAAACATAAGAGCACCCCTTAGATTTTTTTTTTTTCTTGAGGGAAATGTGATCTAAAAAGGAAGGGGAAAGTTCAGAACAGTTCCATTTGAGACTTGTATTTCTGGCAGCAGTCATATGTCCATCCTACCTTATTGCTTCCATTTGGAGTTTAAACCACGTGAGATGCAGCCCTGCAAGGGCGAGCAGAGGCAACAGGGAGGAGCTCATTTCCAGATTGCCAGGAGCACCTGAGAGACCCTTACAAAGCAAGAGGCTGCTATGCCTATTACTCCCCTACTTCAGTATTGATAAGCTATAGAAAGAAAGGATTTTGACATGCATTGCACATAGACCTGCAGACATTGCTCATTAGGTAAAGAGTAACCACACACCAGGGTTATATACAAGTACATCTCAATAGGGTTGTCCGCAAAACAGATTAGCATAAATTATTTTCCCTCTGTCTCCATATAGAGTGATATTAAAGACAGCAACTTGTTCAAAAGCTGCAGCTGAATGTTGTAGTAAATATATGCCTCTCATGAGAGCAAACCCATTTTAAAAAATGGGATACACATACCCTGGTATCTGATGATCCGCCTTCTCTTTGTGTTTTGAAATCTGCATACTGAGACATAGACCAAAGCCACATTATTCCTTCCTGTCTGGGTAATATCATCTCAGCATCTATATTCCACTGTTACTTGTGATGCATCAAATTTAATAATTATAGCAATATGTTGGAGAATTTTTTTTTTAAATACACTTTCTGCTTTTGATGTTTCTGATCGCTATGCTTATGCTTATGCTATTTTATAGTCTGCTGACTAAGCTCATATGCACACCAGCTGCATTTTATCAAGGAACAATGTTTGCCTTTTGAACTAGCTGATAGATTTTACTTTAAATGAAGATGAGATATACATTCTTTGGCAACATTTAGAACCTTGTTCAGCACAATATCCATTTGCAGAAAGTCATAGCCTCCAGCTAAGCGGTGCACCAACCCATGGCCATCAGCCCGAACGAGGCGGGGGGGAAGCGTCCCAGAACCAGAAAGGATATCTGATGAATAACACAACCAGGATCATTCCATGCCATTTGAGTAGATATCTGTAGAAGCAACAGATTACATACCTTTTCTAGGCTGTATTTACTAGTCATTACCATGCTGGAAAGGTTTAGTATGAAAGTTAAGCTGACTCAAGGAATATTCATAACTTTTTATCCTGTCTTCCACAAATATAGAACAAAGATTATTTTCCTTTTGCAGCAACTTTAAAACTAGCTAGGAGAGTTACTCACACGGAACACCTCTGTGAGCCTATGTACAACTGAAAGTTACTCTTCAACCAGCTGACATATGTCTGCCCTGTTTTTCATAACGAGGTCTAATCAAAACTACTGACCACCAAATGCATTTAAGGAAGCCATTTCATTACGCAGTATCCTGATTTTTGATGGAGCAGTGCTTCTGTCTCTTCATTTCTGAAGTTCCTTTTGTTCCAAGGATTTTCTTCTGTGTTCTATCCTAAATTGGGTAAAGATCTTTCTACAAATCTTAAAACTGGAAGTGAGTATCAAATCATTTAATCTGACTTCAAAGACGCAGAAACCCTTTATTTATGTTTTGAGTCAGATCACCTTTGTTTTCCTGAAGAGTTATTGCAGACAAAGGATATTGATTTGAGGCATCAGAACACAGTGTTTTATCAGTAAATTGTTTTTCCCTTAGAGGAAACTAGGAGCATGCTTTTAGACTTGGAATTTGCCTGTCTTTTCTAGTTATGGGTTCTTGCTATGCCCTAAGTGATAGATTAAAGAGCGCTTTTGCACCCATTATCTCTCCACAATGATTTATGCATGCTTAAGTCACCTTTCAATTTTCCGATGAGGTAAACTGCAAGCATCTTTAAACAGTTTTTTTTTTTTTTTCCTCTAGTTCCTAAATGCTTTGTGGTAGATTTCTAGCTCTATTCACTTTTTCCCCCCACTGCACTTCCATATACTGACACAGTGACTCGATTTCTGTCGATTCCATATGACTTTGAATGACAGTTCTACCACCCACCTTTTACCCCTCATTAATAGATGTAACAATATATTATCAATTTTATCACTTTGTCATTTTGGGTGCTCCTTTTTTTTTTTTTCTCCTTTATGATCCAGGCATCTTTCTTGTGTACTGCTTCTCAGTACTTTGCCTGTTCATTTCAAGGCTTCATTGGTCATCTCTCTCCTTAGAGGGCTCACCTCCATGACAGTCTGCAATCAAAGCTTTTTTTTTTTGCATATATACCACAATCACACACAGAGTGCAGGTAGGTTAACAGCAACAGGATCATCTGCCCTTATACTGTGTCCAAATTTCTGTTTACAAAAATTGGAGGGTCAGCATTCACTTCTACCTCACAGGGAACAAGTATTTACTTCTTCTATGGAGAGGGACTGAGGCTATCACTGAAGAAAACAGAGGCCATATGGAAAGAAACTTTGTTTGTTTTCTTGTGCAGCATTGCAGATCGTGCACACGAAAATATATCTTTCTTTCACAGGTCCCATTCTTGACATGGAAATAATTTATTTCTGCTTTACCATCCTCAGCGGCATGGAAGCCACCTTTTAGTTCTTTTCTCTGTTATTTTAATATTACATTACCAGCTAACATGGCAAGTTTTTGTACAATCTTGTGTGCTTAGAATACAACTGCAAGCTGTTTAAGACATTAGCAGTAATTGTCCAAGGTTTGAAGCCTGCCTGGGGAGCAGAGGGAGGCTCACGCAGGAATTTTATGCATTGCTGGAAATCCATACCAGACTGTATTACTTGCTTCAGAAGGCAGCTAGAATATGTGTCTTGTGCTAGGAACTTTGCCACCTTCTCTTTCCAAATAGCCTTTTAGTTCTTAGGAAAGTTGACTGTAGTTCCTCCGTGAAAAATGGAGCACAGACAGTCTTTCAGCCTGTCTAGACATTCTGGATGCTGAGTGTTTAATGTCCTGGTATAACATAGCTGGACTATAGCAGTGGAAAGTGATGAAGGCAGGAAAAACAATAGGCAGAAATTCTGGTTTAACAGGCATAAATACTCTGCTGCTTTAGCTGCTCAATGCTGGTAGCCTGCAAGAGGCTAGGGAGCAATTACCTAGATTATGTCAAGGAAGCTCTGTCTAGACAAAGCACAACTTCTTACCACAGAGGTTCACCCTTTTTTGTATACCGATTTTCTCCCAGAAGCTGCTAGAAAGAACTGCCAGTTAGTGACAACTGACACCAAAAGTCACAGTCCCACAAGTCCAAAATGAGAATCAGAAGCTGGTTTGTTATGGTTTCATTTTTACCCTATTGCTGTGTGGATACAGTTCTTCCCACGTTTTTTTTTTTTTTTTCTTCCATCCTCTCTCCCAGTTCTGTAGAACAATTCACCAAGATATATTAAGACAAATAGCATGCAGGAAAACAATTACACATCTCAGAGTGCAACCCAAAAATCAGGAACCTCATCAGCTGATCTCTGAAGTATTTAGGAGCACTGTCTGCACAAACGATTGATGTCCAACAATCAAGTGTGTTGATGAGCTGAATGAAGAAACATGAAATCACCTCTATGGCTCTGAGTGGCCATTGAATTTGATTAAGTGGTTGACCCACTTGGTTCTCAGATAAAAAACAAGTACCAAGCTCCATGAGCCTTGTCACTGAACAAGTTCTGCTGCTTTTCACAAAAATCAAAAGATGCTAATATTTTACTTTATTTCCCTGCAGATGAGTTGCACTGCAACTGCAAACACCACTAAAAATCTCTTATATTAACAACTTCAGTTTTCAGTTGGACTAGGAATTACCAGTGTGTGCTTTCAGCCTCATTTTTTATAACGAAGTTCATGTAAACAACAAGAAACGGTATTGAATTGCTGGGATATAACTTATGCACAGGGTTCAAAGCAGAATAAAACATGAGAAAATGGGAAATGGCATGAGGCTCTGAGGCCTACACAAGGTGCTTTGTTATAACCATTTCCTTGAACTTGCATTTTGTCCTTCTGTTGTCAGTAATTTCAGAAGAAAAAAAGGCAGTGGTTTTGCATTGCATTAGGGAGTCTCAAATTACAGATTTAATAAGAGCTGTTTGAGGCTTCGTCCTACAAAGGGATATCACTTCCCAATCCAGGACATCAGGGTAGCCACACCAGCTGGCTCACCACCTTCCTCAGACCTTTACCTTTCTGAATCATCTCAAGCCAGGCTCAGTTCAGTCATGTACGTTCTGGTTCAGGTAAATAGCTTCACTGGAATTACAATGCCAGCAGAACTGACTTCTAAGCATTTCCTGAAGTCCAAGTTGCATATAGAGCTTTTCTATACAGGCCAGCTTGTGCCAGGGAAGTGTTCTCTCATTGCAGTTAAGATCACAACCCAACGTTTCATAATTTGGAGCCCTCTTTAGATGTGGTCATACGGAAGAATGTTCCCATTAATTACTGCTACAACTCAATAATACCAGAGCAAAGTTTTGTGGAAATTGCATTGTGATTAAGAGGAAGAAGGAAGAAAAAAAATGAGACAAACCAGGACACAAGATTGATTTTTCCACTTGCTATTCTTCCTTTTTCCCCCTTCCTCCCTTCAGCTATTTTTAATAGTAGGGCTTACTTGGTTTTGGCCTATTACTGCTGAAGCATGATCAGATTCTAAATATAGAAGTTGTCGAGGTGAATCAGTAGTACAGTACTCCAGACCTCAGGGTGGAGTCAGGTTCTGAGATTTAGGGCTTGATACTGGCAGCAAACCCACCTTCAGTTCACTCACTGAAGACTGAAGGGAGGGAGGTCTCCTGCACATGGTTGTGCCCTGCACGCAGCCACCTGCACACACCTTGCTAAAGTTTCTTCAGCAGACATTGTGTTGAGAAAATTTTTGACTATTAGAATCTACACACCCTAGAGCAGAATGTTCCTTTGGATTCCTGCTTGGCATTCTATAAGATATCACAGGACGGAACCAAATAAGTGCTTGTATAGATAGAAATTTGAGAAGACCCATTTCTGAAAGCGAGTAGAAATTTCAGGTCCAGAAGTCACACACAACAGGAAAAAAAAAAAAAAAAAAAAAAAAACATACAAAGAATGTGATCCCACATCATTTACTGTGGGAGTAAAACAGCAAGGCAGATACCTGCAACTGCTGAGGTCTGAGTAAATTCTTTCTCCACTAATCCTTCTATCCAACAAGGTTTTTCCCAATTCAGTCATGTTTACTGTCAGTTGATGCTTCAGCAACATATCAGATGCTTTTATAAGTTGTTGACCTTTACAGTTAAGGTTTACCTGAGGGAGAGAAATAACTGCCTGTTTTATTCCTGCATCCACAGAGCTAGTTTGCTGAAGAGATATTTGCTGGCTGAACTTTGACCAACCAGACCATGAAACAGACTGATTCTAGTCTAGAGAGTCACTAGGACTAAGGAAGCATAAGAGACTAGCAGAGTGGCAGCAAGGATAGGTGTAGCAAGCAGGTAGCATTTCTGGGCTGGGAAGACATGGAATATACATGTAACTCAGGGTGGTGATGTGGACAGAGCACTGGGTGTCTCCAACACCACAGCATCAATGACTGTATAATGTGGACCTGAAGATATTTATATAAATAGCAGTAGTTGCTGAAACTGAAATACAGGAAAACCCATCTCAACATAAGACAAGTCCCACTGTGTGAGCAGTTGAACACTGGAACAGGTTGCCCAGAGAGGCTGTGAAGTCTCCAGTCTTGGAGACATTCAAAGCCTGACTGGACAAGTTTCTGAGCAACCTCTGCTGTGGGTGATCCTGCTCTGAGCAGGGGGGGCAGACTAGACGGTCTCCAGAGGTCCTTTCCAGTATCATCTAGTCTGTAACCCCGAGGCAATCTCTTTATTCAGTTAAATGACACTGCAACAAACAAACACAATCTTCTGCTCTTTAGTCCAAGACGACAGGCAAGTCCTTCCTCATCTCTCAGCTCATGTAGGTCTGCACCTTTTCAGGCTGTCGTTAGAAGAAGTAATGTTTCATTACTCTTCTTGCAGTAAGGACAGCCTTAAATCAATTCCCTTTCCAGGGCTGGTTTTAAGTATAGCCTGAACAAATGTGACAGACAGACCCTGGAACACTCCTAATAACAGCAAATGAATTGAAGGAGTTACTGGCTCCGTAGAAAATTTGTGATGGTTTTAATTTGGATAACAGTACCAGGGGGAAAAATAAGGAAACGCTGTTGCTTAATCAGCATGGAATCAGTAACATCAATTTGGCTGCATCCTGTACACTATGAAATATTAAGAGTATCCTTGTCAAAGAGGTAAGCATTGTTAAATAATGGCTATTACTGAACTCTAGAACATAGCCCTAATTTGTTGCCTTTTCTGACACAGAAATTTAACAAGACAGGTAGTTGGAATATAAGAAAGAAACCCTTGTATCAATTTTAATGCAATTTAGAGCCAGTTTGCTGGCAGGAAGAAAGAAGAGGCATCGTCTCATGATGAAAAAAAGCAGTCAGAGGGGTTTGTTAAAAGGGTAGTTACCAGATGTGATAGTTACTGGCTTGGACAAACCTGATATCAACCAATCCTCTTGTAATGACACATAGATTATGATATATCAACAGCACTACAGTTACGTTAAGAAAATGCAAATGGATTTGTATAACAAAGTAGTAAGAGAATGATGCTAAAAACAAACAGAACAAAGAAGTTGAGGAGGAGTGATAGGACAGAGCCTAAAAAAAAAAAAAAAAGGTGTTAAAGGAACTCTTTTTTTTTTTTTTAAATGGTTTCCTATTAACTTCTCTTTCTACCTTGATTTCAGAAAGACCCAGCTATTTTTGTTCCCTCTCTTCCCCCCCCCCCCACCAGAGAAAGTAGCCATAAGTAGTAAGTTCGGGTAATTTTCCCTAGTTAGTACATAATAACCAATAGCTAAACTCAGCTATTTTTCATCTCAGATTTAGACCTTTGCCAGCCCCACAAACTTCTCATGAGCTTTTTATTGTGTCGTAGTATACAAAGCCATTTCCTTGCTATAACTGTTACCTGCTTTAGTTTTACCAGGGTAATAACAACAGCAGAACAATTTCAACCTAAAGCAGCTGTGAGCAAAAGGGCCTTCTTCCAAGCATCAACCCCCCAGAAATATGCGTATGAACCAGAAGAAAAATCAGTAGACAGGGAGTTACTTGTATAAGAACAACAGTACAATCCTTACTAATGATTTTTTTTTATTAGTGTGCATGAGAAGTTTTAGGACAAACATTCAGCGATTTACATAGACTGCTAATCAGGTTATAAAGCTTTGTCCCCTTAAGTTAGAGGTGTTGAAAGTGCTCTTAAGACCTTACAAATTCAAGCAGTTGGAACAGAAGGTTCTAGTTGCTTACTTTCCTACATTGCCTTTATTAGTCAGGGTCTAACACCATGTACCAGTGATCTCTAGCAAGGAGAAGAGACCTGATCCACCTCCTAATTAATTCAAAGAGTACCTGCACAGTTATTTTAGTGGCAACTATAGTATCTACTTATAAAGTGATGTACGTAAACATCTTTCACTCATTGTAGAATTCAGTTCTCCAATACTGTTTGAGTCACTGATATATCTTAAAACCGATATGACAGTTTACCATGTAGAAATAATACTTGTCTTCATGTATTTTTATTGTTGTCCATCTGCTAACATTAGAAATCTACTCATTGTAAAAATACAGAGATAATAATAAAAAAAGTTTAGTATTATTTAAAAATAAAAAAATACATTCTAGATAACGCAAAGTTGGTGCTTTAGGAGTTGGTGAGGAAAAATAGTATTTCCACATAGCTAGCTATACTGCTACCTAATCCACTGTTAGTAGCAGTGAAACACTTCATAGTTCTTAAACAGCTCAGGTTTGTATAGGCAGAAACTCTCCTTAAGTTAAAGGTTTCTGAGAAGTCAATCTATTCATTTTTAAGTGTGATTGGTTTCAGGTTTGGTGTGTGAGCAATCAACAGAAGAAATGAGCATTGTGCCTGGGGGCAGTTGGGTGAAAGGAAGGCCTTTTCAGAAGGAATGTTGGTGCATTGCTATTGCTGAAGCTGCTCAGGCTCTGAATATGCTGCAACTCTTCTGGACTTCTGTGGGTAGATCCCCTCAGCTAAAAATAATTTGTTCTTATACTTCCTTCTGGGTATTATAGCATGCATTGTCCCAGGAGAACATTGTAGGAGAGCTCTGTTAGGGGCTGACAGACCTGAATGCCTTCTGTGCTGTGCCTAAAGTTCAGTCTGTGTCTAAGAACTACCAAAGCCTCAAGCTGGCAGCAGAAGCTCGTTGAAAGGTAGGAAAGAAACTTGCCTGGAAACCTAACATCACTGAGATGGCCACAGAGTAGCCACACAAATTTTACACTGCTGCAGCCTGTCCTTGCTCTGAACGCTTCCATCTCCACTGGCATACATTAAGCCAGCTACGAAACAGTAGTACCTAGATCTCTGTCTTGAAGCAAATGAAAACATTTCCAACCCCTGAAAATTTCCCTCCAAGCAAATTCAAAAGGTCATTCAAAATTCAAAGGTTGGATGATCCAGCCTCACTGATTCAGGACAAAGCGGGACCAAAGCAGGAAGTTTCACCTTAGGAATTAAGCCTGTAGGTATTCAGGGAAAAGTGCAGACTGACAACTTTGTTATCTCTATTCTTCCCGCCCTGTTTTTTGTCTCTATTGGTTGTATTGGGAGCAAAAGACTGCTTCTTACTAAAGTTTTATGTTGGTCTAATGATGCTCTACCCTCAGGCTGCAATTAAATAATTACTGCAGAAAGTGCTAAAGATGGTGCTGTCCCCTAGCTGGAGGGAGGATGCCGGCCCCCACAGCAGTGGGTAAAGTGTGAGCAGAGCTTTGCAGCTTTAGGGCAAAAGTCCAAGGCAACAACAGAAACTGCTCCTGTGGCTTTGTTGGGCTGGGTCAACTGTGTATTTAAAATAGATGGGGGGTACTCTTGAGATCTGCTTTGTTGGCTCAACTGTAAAACAATAGGACATGTTTGAGGATGACAAGAAGAAAGGGGTTGTTACGGATGGGTTAATGTTTTACGATGTCCTCAAATTTTTGAGGAAGGGGTTGTATAAAAGGTTAGATTAATTTATTCAGACCTCTTTTGGAGATGCTTCCTTAACTTGAACAAAAAGAAATTCTGGAGTCACAGCATATTGAGTATTAATCTAGACTACGAATTCACTGTAAACCTTCCTGTTGTCATTGTTGATAAAGGGGCACCATGTGACTTGCAGTGTTTTCTCGTACGCTTGTGGTTGGAGTGATTTGCAAAAGCAATAAGCTGAAATCTGCTTTCTTTTTGTGTTGTGGCAACAGCTAGGGTGATGTTGAGGAAGTCCTGCAGGTAATACCAGGCATGGGGTGTGCGTGTGTGTGCTGTAGTTACCTGTCGTGTAAATACGGCAGTAAATTTGCATCAATTTTATGAGTAAGAAGGTCAAGAGACAGGAAGAGATCAGGAGTGGTCAACCAGCAGCCCTGAATGCAGCTGTGGACAGTCAGCCAGGTAAGTCATGGTGAATCACTGCACGGGGTGTTAGGGGCAGAGCTGGGGATGTCATCCCCTGGGACTCGTGTCTTACAGGAACACACCTCTGCACTTTCTGCATTATTCTCTGTACATGCATTAAATCGGTGCATTTAAATAATGTTTTTTTACTGAGCCTGTGTCCCATTAAGTCCTCAAGGATTGTCTCACCACTCTGTTACGTGTTCGAGGAAGGCATTTTCAGTAGGATGCATTCAGAAAAGCCCTTGGACACTATGTAGAACATAAAAATAATATAGGTATAAGCCAGAAGTTAGGTTTAGTTTTCTAGGGGAAATGACTGGTGTTTGAGGAATACTTTTTTTTTTTTTTTTTTTTTTTATCTTGACTACAGTTTTATTTAAGCTAGGAAACTTTTTAAAACCAGATAATACAAGTTGCTACTAAGTATAGATTCTTAATTTCCTGGTTTCCTGGTGGTGAACCTTTGGAAACAATAAATGTGACCTGGTAAGTTTCTGATAAATTACAGATTCAGAGGAACCTGACATTTACTATCTTCCAAGGAAAGGTAAAATAGATCTAAAAGTAGAGAGTACAGAATTTCAGGTATAGCTGAATTCAGGTATAGCTAACATTTGTTCTGCTTAGGAGTTGTGACTGTGACAAGTCATTTTCCCTTCCTCGCTGAACTTTCCTTACTGCAAAGTGGAAATAACCATTTTTAAATGTAGTATTTATCTGTATGCAGAAGGTGCAATTACTGCCAACGCAGGCTGTGCTATGCTTCAACTTCAAAGTTAGAAATAGCTCCTCATAAAGATCTTAATTTTGCAACTGACCTATGTGTATAGTTTCAGGGAAGTGGGACTGAAAATATTTTGGTATAAATAAGTAATTTAGCAATCTGTGCCACTTAAAGGATACTGTTAATAACACTACATGCATGATAGCCTTTTCAGGTGATTAAATGTCCAGCTGAAGTAGGGTAAATAGCTATAGAAGCCATTTGCTGAAGATAGAAACAGCACCATCAATATCTTTCCAATTACAGCAAAAGATGGAAGATGCTGTGATTCTGAAATCATGGAAATAGCTTTTCTTGTTGCTTGAAGGGATAGAAAACAGTCTGGTTTCCCCCACCTTCCTATTCCCGTCCCTTTGTGGCAGGGCAAAGTTGACTGGCTCAGGTGGTTAATGCTGGGCAGATGTGACTTGAGTGAGAAAGGATGGACCCAGCAAGGCATCCCTAGCATCACTGTGATTTTTCTTTTGTTGTGATGGCTGAACTTTTTTTTTCTTTTTTTTTTTTTTTTTTGTTTGCTTTAACTGTAAGTCTTGGTACCTAAAGCAATCAGTTGCTGCATTAAAGCTGCACCAGGACCGTGTACAAGTACAACAGAAGAGTTTCCCTGTGGTAGGCTCCCTGAGAAAAGCCCCCTACCCTGGCGTCCAGCCTCAGACACCTCAATTACAAAGGGCTAGGGTGGAGGGTGAGCTGAGGGGGGGTTGTTCTGGTGGCCTGAGGTGGGGTGGGGATTGCACAGAAATGGCAAGAGCCAATGTCAATGTGATCTGGGGTGTGCTTACAGGGGCACAGCTGGGCCTCTCGGGCTCATGGACCTGGCGTGTGGCCCAAGATCCCCAGAGCTGTGGAGACCTGGGGAAGTAGGAGAGTTTACCAACTAGTTTCTGTTTTGTAGTGAGAAGCTGCAGAAGCAGTAAGGTGTGGTAGTGGGAGAGCTTGTCAGGATTCCTCCTAATTTATGGGTTTAGACGTTTTGCTTTGATTTTGCCTGCTATTCTCCAAACCTGAAAATGTCAGCTGTGTTTTGGTGTTGCCTGCAAGTGCCTGGCTCTGAGTGCTGCTGCTAAGCTAAAAGGATGATGATTTTTCTGGCCTTTTTAGAGTAATTTGAGAGGAGGCTTCCTTATGCTATTTTCTTCAGAGGATGCATCAATTCAAACTGTCCTTAATCCTTTCAATCCTGCAGATTATGGTGTTTTGGATCTTCAGGTCAAGTATTGCATAATACTAAGCAAGGAAATAGAGGAGGTGTTGCTTTGAAAGGGGGATTGATATATTGGTTTGATGCCTGCAAAGCTTCTGAGGAAGAAAGAAATCCCACTGCAGCGTGATAGAGCACTGGCTGTCCAAAAGCTAGTCTCTGTGCATCTTTGGGGCTTAGGCACAGCATTACTGGTTTATGTTTGGTTGCAGCTGGAGACTGAGAGTCGATTGATCTGCATCCTGAACATCTTGTGCTCCTGTGGTTTCCAGCACCTGGCAGAGAGGTGAGGAGAGGAGGAAGAAGCTGAGAGGAAATGGGTAAGTGAACAGGAGCTGAGAAAATGGGTCTCTTGTGCACTGATCCACCTGAACATGGTCACTTTGGCATTCCTGAATCATGTGCGGGTAACAAAAGTTGTTGAAAGCTGATGACTTTGGAAAAAAAAAGGGCTTGAGATGTGGGGTGGCTGGAGATGGAGGCTGCCCTGGCCCTGTGCCGTGACGCCTTCTGTTGAGCCTTTTTCTCCTGGGCTGTGTGACAGGCTGGTCAGAGGCAGCACCGTGCTTGGTGGTGTGCTGGGGAGCTGAGCGAGGGTCCTGCCCGTCTTGCTCGGCACCTGGGAGCTGGTGACGGGAATTCATGCCTAACCATCCACCTAACATGGTCTTACAGTTCTTATCGCCTGGAAATCCCGCTGAAATGATAGAGCAATAGCCTGTGGTGAATTCTGCTCTATACTAGGGTGTAATGCTGGTGTCATCACTTTGAGATGAATTCTTGGAATGAATAGAAGACATTTAATAATATAGTTGTATCTGATAAATTCCAATCTTTGTCTATTATATCATGTAACTCAGCTTTTGGGGCATATTTTATGGTTTGTTACACACTAATGTAATCTACTTAAGTGTATAATTCTGTAATAATCTCAAATTACTCTTTGGCTAAACAAGAGGGAATCTAATAAAACTATAAAGAGTTCAGATATGATTAATATTTATTTAGTTGTCCTTGTAACTGCTTTTTTAAACTGCTTATGAGTAACTGGTCTATAAGGATAATTTTTGCACGTTCTGCAAGACTGCATTTTTTTGGTCCCTGGTAGCATTACTTTGAAACGTGGATGAAGATCTCCTTTTGTCTAGCTGTGATGTGGTTTGTCCTGCGGATCCTAAGGAGCACACCTTATACATCTGTACCTGATGTCCTCTGTGCATCCCTACCCTGCTGCTGAGGCGATCTCAGGCAGCTATGGGCTCTTATGTAAGGGTTGTGCGAGTTATTCCAACGCTGTGAACAAATGTGCTGGATGACAAATTGATTGTTTTTTTGCTTTGTTAATTAACTTCACTTGTACTAGAAGTTATTTGTCCCTCTGCAGTATCTGGGAATGTGCTAAGATGGCACTCCTGACTTATTGCCCTTGCCTCCTAATCTTATTTTTCACAAGTGCGCTGTTCAAATTTACTCCCCGGTGCTGGCTGAGAGATGATTAACTCGCTCTATTGAAAGCAAGCGGCCCAGCAAAGAAAGGCCGAAGTTTGTGAAAGCTCTGCCTGGAGATAAGGCGAAGGAAAATACGTTCAGTGGGGGATTACCGCGGCCTGATGCCGGGCTGCGCAGCACAGCGCTGAGGGGAGCGGGGGGAGGCACAGCGGGGCCGTGACAGGGGCTGGGGGGGCTCTGAGGGGGCTGCGGCTGAGGGGCGCGGGCCTGCGGCACCTCAGCAGGGGCCGTGCGGGGAAGATGGAGGAAGGGCGGCCCGGGGGGGCCTGAGGCAGCCGCGGGCCGGGCCCGGGGCCGAGGGGGCCGCTCCCGGGGCGGGCAGAGCGCTGAGGGCCCCGCGTTGGGGGGGGGGGGAGCCCCGGGCGCGGACTCTTTGCGGCGGCGGCCGCTCGCCCCCCGCCCCGCGCTGCCTGGCGGAGGGAGACGGCGCGTGGTGCCGGTCGCCATGGCAGTGGGCTGCGGGGGCGGAGTGGTCGGGGCCGCAGCGCGGCGCTGAGGGCGGGCGGCGAGGGGAGGAGGAGGAGGAGGAGGAGGAGGAGGAGGGAGCGCGCCCCCGGCCCCGGCCCCGGCCCCGCGGCTGTTTGTGGCAGGCGGCCGGCGGCGGAGCGGCCCCGCGGCGCCGGCCCGGCCGAGGGGCGCGGACCCGAGCCCGCGGCTGAGGCGAACGAGCCCCGCTCCGCTCCGCTCCGCTCCGCTCTGCCCCCGCCATGGGCGGCCCGTAGGGGAGCGGGCTCGGCGCGGCGCGGCGGCTGGTGCGGTGCCTGCGCGGCGGCGGCGGCGGCGGCCATGGCGGTGGAGACGCGGCCGGAGCTGGTGGGGAAGCGGTTCCTCTGCCTCGGCGGCGGCGGCGGCGGCGAGGAGCCGGCGGAGAGCGGGCGCTGGCGGGCAGGGGTCATCCGCGCCGTGTCGCAGCGGGACTCGCGCAGCGCCGAGCTGGCGGTAAGCGGCCGGGCCTGCGGCAGGGGGGGACGGCACGGCACGGGACGGGACGGGACGGGACGGGCAGGGACGGGACGTGGCCCCCCCGGGGCGGCGCGGGGACACGCCCGGGGACGCGGGGCCTGGGGGCCGGGCGGGCTGCAGGGAGCCCGGCAACCCCCGCATTCCGCCACCGAGCTTTGTGTGCAGCAGAGCGCGTGTGGCACTTGAATCGCCGCTTTTTTATTTTTTTATTTTTTATTTTTACTACGTGGTGCTGCTGTTTTTTTCCTTCCCGCTAGCCGTAGCCCCTCTGCGTGGAATGCGGTGTGTTCGCCCCTCGGCTCTCGGTGAGAATAGTCTAGAATACCTTATTTTTAGAGCCTGCTCCGGGTGTTATTCCTGCGGGAGAGTCTTCCCCACGAGCTGCACGCAGTTATGGAAACACTGAGTAAGGTTTGGGGAGCTGTGTACTAACATTTACACGTCAGACCCGTCATTTGTAAACTCCACGAGCAGAGCTGCCATAAAGAGAGAAAGGGCGCTCGAGCCAGGCGCCCAGGGCTTGGCTCCCTTACGTTGAGCAGGCAACGTGTGCTGCCTGCTGTAAGCCTGCCCTTCTCCTCCCAACTTTGCTCTCCGAGGGGTTTTTCTCCTCAAATTCCCATTCCTTACAACCCCTGGATGCTGGAGGAAGAGCTGTCACGCTCCCCAGGCAGGATGACTCAGGGTGTGCCCACGCGTGGCACAGCGCCCTGGGGACGGACCCGAGCTACCTGCGAGCCGAGCACGGAGCCTGGGGGCAGTGCCTGGGTGCAGTGCAGCACTGGGCTCCTTGTGTGCCCGGGTTCCTTGCCACGCCACGCTGCAGGGGCTTGCTGGCCACTTGGGGTGCCGGAAGCCTGCGAGGGTTTTGGAGATGCTGTCTGGGTCTAATGAGTCCCAGGCCGTCCTGAGCTGCTGGAGGATCGCTGCTCCCACTGAGAGCAGTGTTGGGTTTTGCTCTCAGCTGTTCTCTGTCCCCAAGGCGCAAACGGGCATAAATCACCGAGGGAGAAGCGATAAGGTTTCTGCGAACAACAGGTAGCTTCTGGTGGTTGGGCTGTCCTGCAGCAGTGCTTAACGTGAAGCTCTCATGAGTTGGATACTTGCTGGTAGCCGTACCCGCTTCCCCTGCCCGCAGTGAAGAACAGGGGTGTTTTTCTGCCAGGCCCGGTTCCATGCGTACCACCACAGCCGCTCCTAGCCTTCGTGGCTTTCCTTTCAGGTGGTTGTCCCTAGGAATAGCTGCAGACCCTTCTGTTACTCATCACTGGGCTGAAATGGTAATTCTCCTTGACAGTTCCATTGCTGCCCACAGGGTGCAGCATAAAGATGTTGAAACTGATTTTTTTTTTTTTATCAATTTTGCGTATTCCTGGTCCCTCTGAGCTGGGTGGCCTTTGCAGAAGTACAGATGATGCCCTCCTCTGCAGGAAGGGAGGAGGAGGAAGGTATCAGTGGGCATTTTCGAGATGGCTGCAAAGCAACTAGAGCTGAGTTACCTTTTTTAGTCCTGGCTTCAAAAGGAAGCATCATTTACACCATCTCGGTGGCTTTTCATTCTTAGTAAGTGTGAACCCCTCTGTTGGTTTCAACCAATTAAAGAGCATGGAGTGGTCTGATAAAAAGATCACCTTCACCCCAGCCTGTGAAAGCTGACATCTGAGAAGCGAGTGCCCTTTTCCACCAAAAAAAAAACAGGGAAGGAGGTCACGGCATTGCGTGCGCTGCTCCTGGAAGCGAAGGTGGCTTCCAGCTGGGCTGGCAGCATGTGCACAGCTTCAAACAGCTCCGGCATATGCTGCCCTGCGCTCAGCGCTGTGCCCAGGTAGGTGGGCCGCGGGGGACGGAGCTGCTGCTAGGTGGAGGTGGGCTGAAGGGCACGAGAAAGAGCTGGGTTAACAAAGCCGTGAGGGTAGGCGTGAGTGCTTGGGAAGGAATTTATGGGCAAACGGAGAGTTTGTTCAAGTGGAGGATTTAGGAACGCATGGAGGCAACTGACGTAATTAATGTGAAGTGGCCACAGGGCTTTGTAGGAGCAAAGCCATCAGAAACCAAGCTTTGTTAGATGGGCTGTAAGCAGAACAACCCCTTACATCAGGAGCTGCAGCCCTGAGTGCTGGGCTGTCTCCTCGGCTGGTGAGCAGGCAAATGGAGACTCCAGTTGTGGTACTTAGTTTCGTGGCTGTAGTTTTATAAATAAATTCCTGAATATTTTCCGAGTTGAAATTACTGTCCTGGTAGTAAAACTAAGAAGAATTGTCCATTACCCAGTGTCTTCTTCTGAAGAGTTGTCTCCAACTCCCTGAAAGTATGCTAAGTAACTGCTTCCTCATGCTGCTTGTGATTGCAGCATAGTTGGTACGTACTCTTTAGCATTAAAAAAAAAAAAAAAAAAAGAGGGGAGGGGGGAAGAAAATACCAAAGTGTCTTTTCTCTCGTTATTTTATTGAAATGTGCACTTAGCACTTTTCCTATTGAGGTACCACTAGTGGGGAATACAGTGAGAACAAGTAGTACTGGTTGGGAGTACTGTTGGTCTTTGGAAGATGACTGCTCTTGTTCTTGAATGCTTAGACCCTTTGTGCCGGGGTCTGGGACCCGGGCCTCTTCATTAGTCATCCTGTAGTGTTTACAGATGGATAAAACACCTGCTGTACGTGTGCAATGGATGCAATTTAATCCAGGAGTTTTCTTGATAATTTCCATGGTCTGAATCTCAACTTGATCCTGAGCAAGTTGTAGACCACCTGATCTTTCATTCCTGTTGCATGGAGAGCATTTATTAAAACTAAAGAGGGGTGGTCGTGGTGGGAGAAGTCTCATATTTATGTGTACCCATCTATCTATATTTCACTATTATTATTGAGAGATTTCATAGCTACTTTGCTGTTTGCAAATAGCAGTGGGTGTTATTAGAGGTAGCTGGGAACTTTATTTCTCCTTCCTGCTAACTGCCTGGAAAAGTCTCTATACGGCTATGATGGCAGTGATAAATCTGCACAAATAAAGAAATAGCCAGGAGGAAAGAGGTGGAGTTGATGCCATTTGATCTCCCTGCTCCTTGCTGTCCTGTAAGAATGGCTTTCTGGGGCACAGGTTACAAAATGCCTAGTTAATCACTACTGCTGGGGTCTGACATGAACATGGTGCATGTGTTTTCCTGTGTTGTGCATAAAATACGTTTATATTTTTTTTAATTTAAGTAAGTTTAATTATTTTGCTTACTGGAACTAGTTCAGAGTTTGAATTTTCAAGGTTTGCAGTCGCATATAGAATCTAGTCGTATATCCATCTCCATGGCTTCTCTGTGTGAGAGAATGGACACAGGTTTGCAAACCTGGCGTGCAACCCTTAACAAGAATTAGTTATGTTGTTGTGATCTCTAATTGCCTTTGCTTCTCCTAATGTGTGAGTTTTGCTGCCATGACATCAACACAATGGAAGATAAAATAAAGAATTAAATACTTTGGGAGCCTCGTGATAAGCTGAGGTAACATTTAACGTTGCATTATGGCAAGAAGTCATCATCCCCATTGTGTCAGACATCTTGTATGTACGTCCTTCATAAAACCCTGATATTCAGGGCTTGAAGCCATTGCTTCACTTTCATTTACATTAAAATTGATAAGCTACAGTGGGGCAAAATACATTAACAATTTGGATAAGCCATGTTTTCTTGGTATCTCGTCTTTGGCAATTTGCTAAGAAGGAATTGTTCAAAATCCAGTTGCCTACTGAAGCCATTGGAAGGGGATAGTGGCGGGCTGTGCGTCGTGTGACTGGCTTGCCCTCACATCAGGACAACACAAGTTCACAACCCGTAATGGAAACTTATCAGTTCTGAATTAAAAGGAGTTATTTTTGAGAAGTATTCCATATGCTGAGAGTTTCTCATGAAAAGATGAAGTTAAATTTGTTTTCCCTGTGCATGGAGATGTTCTTCTCCATTTTTTTTTTTTTTTAAATGGCCTGGAGTTCAATCTGAAACTTCATGAATGCAGCATGGCTTTGTCATAGGCACGGAATTGCACTTGTGTGTTATGTTTTCTGCCATTTTTAGCATGGTGTTTGTATGTTCTCCTGTTTTCCTTCCACTAAGCTAGTATTTAGAGTGAAACAGTATATTTTTTTAATGCATTTAAGCTATTCTGTTTAAAATTGAACATTTTTTTTTTCATTCCTTATTTTAGTATTACATGCTTAGCAGCTTTTACTTGTTAACCTTGTAATAATCTGAAGGCTGCAGAAAAATCTTCAATAAAACTATTGTATAAAGTAAATAAAGCAATGTGCTTTCAAGTAGTTGTGTATAGCTTGTTGGTGGTTAGTGGAATTTAAAAGCACGACATATTTCTGTACTAGCATCTGGGTTAAAGATGAAGAGCACGTTGTGGGTGAGAAGCCTGTCACGTTATTTACTCCAGCTCGGGGAGATGATGTTAAAAACCTGCCACGGTTCATCGTGTCGCTGCCACCTCTGCATCCAGACCGGGGATATTGTTGCAGGATGCATTTTGTGTTAGTTCTGAATTTGGTTTGAAACGAGTTGGAGAAAAAGCCATGTGGATTTAGACAATTACCAGTTGTTTCTACTGTTCTGAATCAGTGCTGAAGCCAAGCAGGGTCTTGTAAGTTACGGTGCATATCAGCTGGGCGATCTCTTCTTGGCTCAGCAGTAAAGAAAACTTCCTTTTTCCTTTCTGTTTCTAATGAGATTGAGTTTGTCATCCTGTGTCTGTGAATGTCACCTCATCTGTCTTCCAGAGTTAGTCCAGTTGGTGTTCAGTTTCCTCGTAATTTCACACAAAGATCAAACCTGGGAGCGTTCCTGTTACCGACTGCAAGGATTCAGAGCTTTGTGCCCTGCTTCTCTTCCTCTTCGCTTTTGTGCTAATTGAAGTTTGAGCCTGTAGATCAACAAATAAATAGGCTGATGGATTTTAAGGAAGGTTTTTGTAAATATCAAGATTGCAAACAGAATTGAGGTGTCCCAGTCTTGGGGGCAGATTAATTAATCAGCTTGATTATTAATTTGCTACATAGTTTCAAAGTAATCAGTAGTTCAGCAGTGAGTGAGAGAGTGAGATGTGGAAAGGGAAAGGTTTGATCGTCTACTTAAATCTTTTAGAAGACATTCATAGAGATTTATCAGGTAGTTGGCCATCTAGAAAGCATTCACTCTTGCCTTGGATGTACCACGCATGCAGGTAGTTTGTCATTCCATATTCACATTCCATCATTTTTTCTCATTCCAGCAGTTCACGTGAAGTTTTGGAGGAGTCTTGACAGGCCGGTGCACAGTCACGTTAGGCCTCTCAGAGATGAGCAGCCACTTCATAGAAAGCCATTCATTCTGGGCAGATGCTGAGATCTCAAAATCTGCTTGGGAACACCAGAGCTTTTATGGCAATGAAAGTAGTGGGAGGGGAAAGTGGTGCTTCTGAAACGTGTCCAGAAATAAGCTCAGCTCTTTCTTCTTTACTCCTGGCGAGCTGCAGAGATGTTTACTTCCCCAGTGGTCTTGAAGCTCTTCTGGGATCAGGCTTGACCTTCCTTCTCAGTAGGACTGAAGAAGCTGCTTCTGCTTTCTCCGGAGGAAAGTGAGTGGTGACCATCTTCAGAAGGTGCCCTGCAGCTGGCAACAAGGTGGCTGTCACAGCGTGGCGTAGTGCTGTAACGTGACTTCCTTGCTGGGCTTCATGCTGTGGGTGCTGGCGTTCAGTGCTGCTGCAGGAATGCTTTCTGTCCCAGCTTTTTGAGGCAGGGACTGAGGCCTGCTCTGCGTGGGTGTGCGTAATCCTTCTGGAGATGCTTTCGTTCGTGGCTAAATGAAAGCCGTGTTCCTTCATCGTGTTGACCTACTCAGAAGTTGCTGCCATTAGTTGACGTGTGTTATTCTCATATACCATTAACTCTCACGTTATAAGGTAGGATGAGAGTGGAGGAACCAGAAGAATCTCGGAGATTTTGCTGTGTTTTTTTTCTAGACTTTTTTTTTTTGAATGTTTTCATTGATTGAGGTTTTTCTTTTTTAACTTTGCTCTTTAAGCAGCTGTTACTGCTTGTCAGAATTGAGTGGAATGGAGGAATTTACCCTGGTGGTTAGGGAGTTGCCTCTGTTGCCTCAGAGAGAAAGCGGTTTTGTGCTAATTCACGGGCTCCGTAAGGAGCTTCTTGGGCACAGCAGATGTAGGGTAAACATTAAGGCCTCTAGCTTGGCTCTCCCATGGCAACCTTTTTAGAAGTTTTGGAGACTGTGGTTCCACAGACATTTCTCTTGGTGGCACTGCTGGCTTAATTTTTTAACCCTGAACAGTTTCCTTTCAGCTCACCATCTGGCCCTCCAAGCTGTGGTAGCGAGGCTGGGGAGGTGGTGTGGGATCAGCCGGCGGCAAGTGGCTGAGGCCAGGAGCAGCGTGAGCTGGAGAAAAGGCTCTGGAGCTGTGGCCTAACCAAGGGGTTGAAAGCTGGTGGAGATACCTCTGAGAGCTGTGGTTGCTGGAGCCAGTCCTTGAGTCCCAACCTGCTCAGCTGTCACGCGGGGAGTTGGTACTGCGGGTGAATTGGGATTTGTTCGCTCAGGAAGAATAAATTCTTCTTTCACTCGATTAAGGAAATGTATCTCCGAACAACGTGTAACGTGATCGTTCCGTGTCTGTTGCTGCTGTACTTGCTTGCAAAGGCAAGTTTTGGAAAAACAGATGTGAAGTCAAACCCTCCGAGGGAAACTTAAGCATCTCTATGTTAAAGCCCATGCCTCTGATGCCTCAGTGAAGTGCTGCATGCAATATTTGTACGTGGATGTGATGTTTGCATGTTCCCAGACGTCGCAGTGCCTGCAGTTAGCAGTACAAGCACTGCTAGGTGTGATGGGTGCTGCTGACCCGCGGTGAGGTTGGCTCACCAGGTTGTACTCCCTTGTGAAGGGAACAGGGCTCTCCAGGAAATGATCATCTACAATCTGGTGTGTGGTTGCTCTGTGAAACAGACCACGTGCTGAGTTGTTGCCCGGTGGCCCAAGCCCCATCTTGGTAGTCCCGTGTGGCTGGTGAGGAAAGAACAGAAAGCTGGGTTTTGGAGGAACATCGGCAGAGGGGGTTCACTTTGCCAGTCCTCCAGCATGTTTCCTTGCTTCTTCCTCTTCCTGGCTTCCCTTCCTTCCTGAAACACGGCATGTGAACTTACCGCCTTTCCAAATAAACAGAACAGCCCCCAAACTGTTACCAACCAGACAAATTTGTTGGCACAACCATAGGAAATGGATGATTTAAACGAGTTGCTATCGATAATCTTGTGAAGGGGAGTTCCCTTTGGCTGGAGTTTGCCGATAATCTGTAGCTTTTCTTGTCTCATAGTTCTGCTTCACAAAGATCTAGGTGGCTTCAGTTCTGCAGCCCTGGTCACCCTTGGCAGCTTGATCGGTGTAGGTAGGTGTGCACACAAGTGAAGGTGTGGGGAGAGCAGTTTCTGGACAAAGAGCTCTGACTTCATCCAGCAGAGCTTGCTGAGCCTTATCTTTGCTGGATTTTTCCTAACTGAATTTGTAGGAATCCTTCTTGAATCTGGGTGACTTGATCAGTGTCCTGCGGCAAAGCTGGGTCCGGCTGGAGCTGTGCTCTGCGTGCGGGATCGCTTGCAGCTCTCTCAGACACGATCTGGTTCCTGTGTCGGGAGGTGCACGTGAGCAGTCATCCCTCGTTTGCCATCTGCACGCCGCCCATGAGTTCATTCGTTGTGCTGTGCTTTTCTCTGCCCCTCTTGGCACATGTGAACGGGGAGCTTTCCTTTGCTATTCCTTACCCGAGAGACTCGGAGATGGCCATTACGGTACCGAATTGCCTGTGGTGGGCTCGTTTGTACTTCTGTCTGCCAGGTGTTGGTCAAACCTCCATGGTGGTCTGTTTAATAACTGCTAAGCAGTTTGTAAAGCTTAAAAAAAAAAATGGGGGGGAAAGGATAATGAAATACTTCTGGCTTGCGAACTATTAATCTGGGTGGTCTGTCCTAAATATTCCTGATCCTTCTGTATACTGTCATATTTTAACATTTGTATATAGGTCAGGATGTGACATGTGAGTATTTTTAGACAATGTCAGGACTATTTCTTAATTTGATAGGTAACTTCTCCGTGTAATGGGGTACTTAGCTTCTGCATAAGCTTTTAAAAAAGATAATCGATTTTGGCTCATTGCAAGAAGCTTCAATATCTTTGTATAAATAGAAAATGGTTCAAGTACTTTGCTGCTTTGGACTGTATTTTTCCTTTAGAAGATTTTTGCCTGTATTAATCTGTTCCTTTTGTTGCCTGTAGATTTTTACAAAATTTCAACTTGGTGACAGTCAGGCCCCAAACTCGATAAAATATAACATGGAAAATCTGGCTCCACGTTGAATTATTCATTGAGTAACTTACTTTCTAATTCCATCAGATGGCTTCTTTTTAAACTGAATGTAGTACTTTCATCAAACACGGTGAAGATTTTTGTGTTTTAACGTGGAAAGACTTGGCTTTCAGTTGGCAGTTGGAAAAACTGCTTACTGATGCTTCTTAATTTTTGGGAGCTCTTTAATAACGTCCTGTCCGGGTTAAGTGAGGGGTGTGTGTGTGTGTGTACCTTTTGCCTCATATTTTTCCTTTGTCAAATGCTTTTGGCATTGGGTTTTCTGTTATCTAAGTTGTTTTTTTTAAATGTTTTACCCTTCAGATGCTTTTGAGTGTGGCTCGCATTTGGATAACATGGCAGTGTCGATCACAGCTCACCAACTGGTTCCCAATGTGGTATACAGAATATAAGTTAAGCCTGAAGTTTGCCCATATGTTACTTTTCCAATGAAATACTGAGCGATTAAAAGCCAAGTAACAGCAGTTTGTATGGGAACACGGCGGAGCTCTGCAGTCGGTGCCTTTCATTTGGATGTTGTCGGTATCTCCAGAGAGCCCTTAGGTTTGTTGGCTGAGGGAAAAGGATGGCGTCTCGTGGCTGTTTCCTGAGGTGTGTTTTATGTCACGGCAGCCTACCGATTTCCAGGCACCTTGAACTCACGAGTTCAGGAGCTTTCACTGCCGTTGGTCCTCTTTCTGTGTTTTTCCTTCCCTTCCAGAAGAGAAGTCCGCTTAAAGAAGCGTGCCTTCAGCTGAGCAGAGGGCAATGTGAGGGGATGCAGCGTGGCCCTTAAGGGTTTGAAGACTGAGTTGGTCAGCATTTGGAGGGAGAGAGGGTGGGGAAAAAAACATGGTGCATTTTTTTTTGCATTTGCTTTTTTAATATTTTTTCTTTTTCTGAAAGGCTTTTGATCAGTTCTTGAGCTGTCTTTGATCAGTGCTTCTTAGAGAAGGACTGGGCAAGCACATGGAGTAACTGGTGCTTAGGGGTTGTTTGCGTGTGTGCTCACCAGAGGAAGGAAGAAGAAAGGACCATGGTAGCTCAGATGTAGAAATCCATACGTAGTTTGATGTGTATTGACAAAAAGAAGGCTCCTTCTTTGACCTGTATTCTGCACAAGAGGCAGCATCTCGCCCTGTGAGGCTTATGGCTCTCTAAGCAACGCGTCTGTTTTCTAGCACAAGGAAATACTGAGAAATTTGCGAAGAAAAGTCTTAATTGTGAAGTTCAATACCTGCATTCGGCCTTACTCAAAGGTAATGGCTCCTTAAAAACTCTGAAAAACCAAGTCTCTGAGAGCATTGATTATTTCAAGTCAGGAATCGATCACGAAGAGCCCGAGCAGCAGCGAAGCCGGTATTTGCTGTTCCATTAATCATAGCGAGGGCCATGGGCGCTCCTTGGTGCTAAGGCGGTCGGGTTGGCATTTCTCAAGGCAGTTGTAGAACTGAGCTATTTTTGCAGCTCTTCTTAATTGCTGTGTTTCATTTTTTCTTCCCAGGACTTGCAAGTATCTGCTTGGCAGGTTTTCCCTGAGAGGGGGATTCACCGGCAGCACAGCAGGCGTGCCCTTCTCTTCCACGGGCTGTGTCTGCAGGGCAGAGCCCGCAGCTCCCTGTACAGCAGCGTAGTTGGGATGGTTGGCTGCTGACTGGCAATCCAAGTGCTGCAGAGGATAGCACAGCAGCTTAAATCTGGGACTTGGCAAGTTAGGTTTCATAAATTGGATGGTGCTTCTCCAGTAAATGGTGTTGGGGGCAGATGGGGCTGCCACTGGGGTATGTCTGCACTGCCCACAGGACGTGGAGAGGTGGTTCGGAGCATGCCCATGCTACGCAGTCAGGCTGTCTCTGAATCTGTGCTTCTTGCTGGGTCTCCCTTTTAGCTGATTTTTAACTAGGGCTGCAATTGAGTTGTGTTGGTTACCAGAGCTCAAACAGGCAGGTAGCCTTGATGAGGATTAGTTTATCAGATGGCTGGTAAAGTGCAAACTGGCTGCAGCTTTATCCGCCCTCGGGCTATTCAGAATCTCTCTGGAGTGTGAGCTTAGTGTCTGAACTGATGGACCAGCAGAATTAACCTTTTCCTTACTGTGGAGGTTTTTTTTTTTTCTTTCCAGAGCTCAGAAGACAATAGTGCCTAACTTAAACATGCAGCTGTGCTACTGAAAGCCACTTCTAATGAACACCAAGAGCTTTTTTCTCTGCATTGCTGTTAGCTGTGCCCACGTCCCATGCCATTCTTTGTTTGGCCTCAGTTGGGCCCCGGGCAGCACGAGGTAGGACCTGCAGGGGCTACCCGGGGGCAGCAGCCAGCTCGCCCTCAGCCAAGCTGACCGAGTTGCAAGTGGTGTGTTTTGCATACCTCTCATAAGAAATGCAGCTGTGGACACAAACTTCCAGATCTTAGGAAATTTGGAGGCATTTGGTTCAATAGCTTACATTTTTTTAGGGAGTCTTGAGTGGAAGATGTGCTTGAAAGAAGTCTACATCTAGCAACTGAAGCAAAAGGTAGTTAAAAAAAAAAAAAAAAAGTGTGGTAATAGGGTATTGTCTCTTGGAATTGGCACTTACAGTATTAAAAGTTGGAGGCATTTCAAACAAAAATGGATGTATCCACCATGCTAGAGAACTTGAAAATTGCTGCTGTACTGCTCGTGCTACAGAGCATGCAGGACTTCACCTCCGCTGGGTTTTGTTGGTGTTGGTGGTTAGGAGAAGAGAACAGGGCTGTGGCTTCTGTGGTGGACAGCATTTGTGGTGGTAAAGGCTCTCACGGGGAGCAGCAATGATGGACTAAGGGCTGTGTTTGCTGTGAAGTCGTGCTTGAAAATATTTTTCTATTGCTCTACTGGCTGTTTCTGTATAAACCTTTAAAGTTTTTCCTAACACTTTATTAACATTATTTAGCATGGAAAATACTTGGTCAAGTACTCTAATGAGTGATTTTTGTAACAATCTGAAAGGAAATGAAGTCCTGCTTTAGCAGAGTCATGCCAAATGGCTTAACAGTTTGAAGGGTAGCTATCCTGTGTGTCTGGGTTAAACCTGCAGCAGTTTCTAACTTAAATTCTGTGTGCGTTATGGGAAATGCATACCTGAGGAAAAAAGATAGAGCAAAAATTGTTCTGCGGGTTATCTGTAAAAATAAATTACAAAGAAATGTTTAAACTTCTTCATGGAGCAGTTAATGTAATTGCGCTTGCAGCTAGAAGGCATCGTGAAGATGCTTTGAAATGCGTGCTGTGAAATGTCATTGCCGCACACCTTGCTGTGTTCGGTGTTTTTACTTCCCTTCTAAACAGCAAACCACCAAGGTAGGTAGCGTAAAACTGTTGGCAATGGCAAGTGTTGCGCGGGGAAAAAGATGTCTTGTGTCATGTAAGCGTAAATGGGAGAAGCTTAGGCTGCATTCCTTGTAGATGCATGAGTCAAAATTATTGACCCTGCTTTGGATCTTTTATCATCCTGTGCAAAACACTCCGTCTGATGTTGTCCTAGGCCTGTCCAGCATTTTCTTGGTACCTCCCTGCTGAGCAACGTTTTAATTTCTCTATAGATCCGGTCTGTCTATTGCATCTTTCTATGGTCAGGGCATTTCAGGTGTCTCACAAACATCTGATCCTGTCCTTACAGTTGGAGGGCTTCCAGTGAACCCAGGCAATACTATTTGCAGCTAGGTACTCCATTTTTAATATGGAGCTTAAAACTGCAGCAACTGGTGGCCGTTCATCTTAGAAAAGACGCCAAGGCTGCTTGTGTTGGCAGCAGGGTGTTGCACAGGTCTATCGGTTGTTTGGTCCTGCAGGCAATAAATAGAGCGCGGATTTAGTGGGGTGGTGTGATTTTGGTTCTGAAAGATTGGGGGTGGTTAACTTCAAAACCAGATCTGGGTATTTGTCATTTTGTTTGTCTGAAGGTAAGGCTGAGATGTTCTAGGGTAAACAACCTGCGAATCCCGTGATAAGCTTCTGCCAAGCCTCGGTGCTGGAACTGCTGAGGTGACCATTTCTGTGTGTTTCTGTGTCCATGCAGCTCTGTTTGCTTTGTAGGACTCTCTTTGACCAAGACCTCCCTATGGTAGGTGCTGTGCAAACACAGGACTAAAATCATCTGTGCCTCAGAGTTTACAAAATCCACAAGGAGAGGGAGCTGGAACGAGAATATAATGATGTGTTGTTTGTGTGCAGGAGCCTAACCTTGGGAAATCTTGTGACAGAGGAGAGGGAGAAGAGATTTCTGAAGGAGAACCAAGTAGCCCTGCTGCTATTTCTCGGTTATCTGTCAACCCTGCAGGATAGCCAGGGATAAAACTCCAAGGTGGCACATGGAAAATTTCGTTGAAGGAGATGATGACAGAGGTTTTGATTAAGGGTGAATCAGAAGCATGCGTTGGCATTTTGTAGCTGCGTCTTGAAGGCCTTGAAACCCAACCCCGGTAGGTTATGTTGATGGAGAAAGGAGTCAGAATGAGGCAGAAGGGACCGATGCTGTCACTGTGGCGGAATACAAGCATTACTTGTGTAGCAGCCTCGTGAAAGGATGTGTGTTGAGCAGAAAGGTCCACGGGGAAAAAAACAAAGATGTAATAAGTGAGGTAAGAACCTAGGTAAGCCTTAAATACAGGTCTGTGTGTAAGGACCTTGGAGGAGTTGATAGAAACAGTGCTGGGATGAACACTGAAAGCTCTGTCTTAGCCACACTGTGCTTGAGGGTGCCAGCTATGCAAGTTAGTGTCACCGAGTGAGTTTAAGTGCTGCCTGTGACCCTAACCATAGGGTTCTGCTAAGGAGTCTGATTTAGCTCCTATTTTAAGGACAGTCTGGTTATTTTTTTTTCCTCCCAGCACAGAGAATGTGTTTTTCATCACCACCACACATCTGATGTTTCTGTGGTATGAACCCGGGAAGCCATTCCTGAAATGGATTCCCCTGGTGCTGTTCTCTGCTGTCTGCAGCCCATTTGTGGGCTGGGAAGCTGAGTGGTAAGTGGAACCAGGGTGCCTTCACAGCTTTGTAGCCAGAGCTGCAGTGAATGCTAATCTCAGAAAGTTTGAATGCTAACGAGGCTCCGTAGCGCCAAAGGCTTTGGAATTACTTCATTTGAATGTTTTTTCTGATGATTTAGCAGGCCAACAGTCACTGGCATTCTGATGACAAGGGTTGGTGGCAACTTGGGTTGCCAGTAGGCTTTTCTGTATGCCGGTGGTGATATGCCTTGTGTTCTGTTGTAGATGTGGCCGTGACCTTTTGGTTTTCCCCTTGTTGTAGAGGTTTGAATAATTGGGAGTGGCAGAAGAGTTGAGTAATAGTCAAATTAACCTGGATTGCCTAAGCATGTAATAGTTGAGATCCTTTTGCTGTGAGGAGCTGACTAATTTGTCAAGATGTCAAATTGGTCACAAGCCAAGCTAATCACTTCTGTGGGTTGCATCAAGAAAGACAGAAGAAATGCTCCATATGTTCTGATTTGTATTCATTCAGTTTTGCCTAACAAAATTTTAGGTGTTAAGTAGGGTTTGTGACACCTTCTTGTTTTAACATCTCCAACCTGCGAAAGTGATAAAACGTGGTGAAATCTGGACTGTGCTATCATTAAATACCCTCAGGATTCAGTTCTTATTTGTTCCACCGGAGGACAACCTTGCAGAGCTGCCAGGGGAGGCAGAAACAGCAGTGTGCTTGCAATACTCGGAGGCTTTCTGCCTCTTGAATGGAGAGGGAGGAATTAGCCTCATCTGATTGATTTGGAACTCCTGTGAATATTTTATATTGACCAAGTTATTGGAACGCTTAACTGTGTGAACATATTGGTTTAGTTTAACGGGGAAGAGGAGGTGGAGGTGTCTGGGGAAAATAGGCAGGAACAGAAAGAATTTTATGTCTTGGCAGGGAATTAGAGTGCTGCTAAGCCAGTGACTCTGTCATCCTTTTTTTTTTTTTTTTTATTCCCCTTTGCTTTTTTTTGTTGTTGTTTTGTTTTTAATTAAGCCTGCAGGACTGGTGTTTTTCAGAAGAACCAAAGCTGAGTATGTAAAAAGAGTTTTTTTTTTTCTTTTTTTTCCATTTTCAACTCCCACTCACACGAGTGGGCTGTAACAATTCAAGCATCCAGACTGAGATGTAGGAGTCCTGAAAATGGGTGTGCCTGAAAAATGAAGATAGCCTTAGGTGTCATCGTGAGATGGTAAAACGTTCTCTAGGCTTGTTTCTCAGTCTTCTCTGTGCTTAAGGAGAAATAGGGAATCAGTTTGTTCACAGGTTCCTTAAAAGCTTATCTGAAGCATCAAACTTGGTGAAGAAGCTAAACCCTTAGATGAAGGATACTAAAGCAGAGTATCAGAGCGTTTTGTTAAAGGGCAGGATCAAGGGAATTGCATGGATGTGTAGGTTTGTTGCAGTGTCCATGTCTTCAGAGGCAGGTGTGCTCCCCCACGATTGGGAGAGAAAGCTAATTCGGTAACTGAACCCAAATTCTATTTTTTTTCAGTTCACTGCTGAGAGAATCCATCAAGTTTTTCTGCCTTGCCCTGCTGTGATGGGAGGCAATGCGCCTGTTAAGGAAACGCCTTTATGAACTGAATTGATCCCAGGTTTTGTATCCTCTGTTTATGGTGCAGGCTGTCAGTTAAAAGGGCAAATGAGAAGTGAGATCATGGAGATTTGGCAGAAGTGTGAGGAGAAAACCCAGGACTCCGTGAAAGACGGACATTATTTCCTAACTTTATTAGAGTGCAGGCAAACCAAGTTTCAAAGGTAGAGAAGCTATTAATAGACAATTTGATGTAGCGGGGCGAAAAACCTGGACAAGCTTTTCAGCATTCAAGTCCTTCTTTGTATTTGAAAAGGAAGTAATAGAGCTGAGGGAGTGGGAAGAGAGAGTGAAAGAAGTGCTAAAGTAAGTTTATCTTCCAGGGAAAGAAAAATAATGTACTTTGACATTTGGAACACGAAGAGGTGAATGGAGGGGAGTAAAATAACTGGCTTAATGGCACTTCATATCTACAGAGTTCAAGGTTTCTGGTATTCAATGCAGTTAGTCCCCAGGCTCATTTTTGGAATGCATTTTTTAGGCTTCCCCTGTGGATAAAGGCAGAGAGAGCAGAGATGATTATTTTCTGAGCGATGTCCTGCTCAGGCAGCTGGGTATTTCTGTCCTTTAGAAAGTCACTTTAATGAGCTCCATTGTCACCGAGGCTGCTTAGCTTCTGCGTGGCGTGCCGTGTGCTGGACGAGGGACGTTACGTTCTGGACGGTGCAGGTGCAAGATCCCAGGCTCTTGGTGTCTGTGCTGCAGCATGTGTTTGCTGTGGTGGCATTAGATGTGTTGGCAGGTCACTGTCTGCTGCTAATGGAGCTGCTAAGCACTGGGACAGGAGCCAGCTCAGTATTTTGTGCAAAAGAGAGCCTTCTAAAACAAAACCAAAAAGGTAAACTGAGTTATGGCTTCTTGTGGTAAGTAGTAAACAGTTCATTCACCATCGGTCCTGTACACAACTTAACCAGTTGTGAGGCATCGACTGAGAATTTGGATGAACTAAATCATGGGAACTTGTAGGTTTGAATGCTCAGCTGCTGCTTATTTTCTTTGCATTATTTTTAGGTGTTTGCAGATTAGTGCCTCCAACTTCATTCAAACATTTCCTTAGCTGCTTGTTTTGCTGATGTAGCACTTTAGACTAATAAATCCATTGCCAGGTAAGATCCCAAACTCTTGGTTAGGTAAATGAAGTGCTGTGCTGCAGATGCTGCGGATCCAATGTAAGTGGTACTTGCTGGTATGTTCTGTTCTGGTACATCAATAAAACTAATTGTAAACAGGAAAATCAACGTTTCTTCTGTTAAAAGTATCTTTTCTCTTGTCAATGCAGCATACAGCAGAGTGAAGTCCTGAATCGTAATTAATGTTCAGCACTGTTGGCAATAAAAGTGATCCATTTAGATGATCTAGTAATAAAGATCTCTTGAATAATTGAGCTATGAAGTTTTATTCTCGCTTGTCTTGCTGGGTTTTCAGAGTATGTTTAACGCAAGCATATTTTCCACAAAAGGCATTCAGGCTTGGTTTGAAGGTTCTGAGCAGTGAATCCATCTTCCTTTGTTAGGAATTGATCATTGTACTTAAAATAGCATTGTATTTCCTATTGAGAGGCACAACAGGGTGAATTTCAGGTCCTGTGATTCCTCTCTCTGCTCTCCTTTATGCTGTGAAGGCTCTGCCTAACCTTATTGTGAGTCTGGGTTTTAGTACGTGAGCTAAAACTTGGTGACTTAGAGATGGAAAAATCCATGAGATCTCGGAAACCTCCACTGCTGTCCAGAGGTAGGCTTTCGATGGAAAGAAAACGTAGCTGAGCTTTAAAATGAATAATCTTTTGTTCAAGTTTTTCAAAGAAACAAACCATCAGTGGTCAATGCTAGTTCCTGGCTTGATTTTCAGAGTGAGAACTGCTGGCACGGATTGGCAGCCCCTCAGAAACTCAGTCCTCAGTGCATCTGGCGCTGTCTTCCCCAAACTGGAGCTCACGCTCTAAACATCTGTATGAACCTCGAATGTACGTGTGTGCCGTGAGACTTCCTGTTGCCTGGAGTCTTTGTAATTAATTACTTGAGGATATTAATTTATTAGCTTCCTGCTAATGAAAAGCTGTCTAATGTAGCATTAGCTTTTTGTCATGCGAAGATGCTTTTTTGAATAAGTCTGTGATCCTGGCAGCTCAGACAGCATTATCACTTTTATTCTCATCGGATGATTTGTTTGGATCGTGTAAATATACCTTGCCTTCACAAACAGCAGAAGAGATGAATCATACATCAGTTCTCTATGAAACTTGCTTAAATAGCTATGTGTAACTCGGGGACTACTGACTAGGCAGACATTTTCATGGTGATAAGAAGTAAAGCCTGCTCCTGGTTTTATGCAGAGGATATGGATTGAGTTGAAATATAAAAAATCGAAAAGGACCAGGGTCATGACTGTACAGCTTCATGGTCAGAGGAGCGTATTACTGTCTGGTGTTTTCCTGTGAGGTATTTCCTGCTCATACTTGCAAGTTTCAGTCCAGTTTCTCTCTTGGTTAGTGATCTGGGCATATGGACTAAATGGATTTTCCAGCTTACATTCAGTAACTTTTTCGTATTCTTCTGAGTCCGTCTCCACTTCTAGCAAGTTTTTTTTTTTTTTTTAATGTGGACTGAATTAGAGATGGCTGCAGTCCTTTAGCTTCAGTCCTCAAACATATGTTGGATAAGAAAAAAAAATCTGCTGCTGTTCTCCAAAATCTCATCCATTTGGCATTGTGCAGCCCAAGAGAGCAGTGCCCTACATAAATAGCTCATGAGCAGTGTTCGTGAGCATAAGCTGTTAGTTGACTTCCAATGTGAAGTTCTTCTGTTTTTGTCTTTTTTTCCGTACAAATAATCCCCCATTCTAAATAAAGCATTTCTGGTGTTCGGCTGTGTGACTGCTCCTCCACCGGGTATGGTGGAATCGGGAACGTCCCTGACCACGGAAGTCAAACCCTCTCATTTGATCCCACCAGAGGGAATTTGCAGGCTCTGACATGGCAACTCCAGCGTGCCAGCAGACGCTGGCTTGCATGCAGCAGGTCATATCTCTTACTGGAAGCAGCTCTCAGGTCCTGATTTGTGCTGAGCTCTCTCGAAACATCAGTCACCCGCTGTTGGCCAGGCACGACTGCAACGCGCTGCCTCCCGGCTTCTGCCGAGCCCCAGACCTGCGGGGCTCAGAGGAGGTATCGGAGCGCACCGTCCCTCGCCAAGGCAAGGCCCTGTAAATCACGGGCGGCTTCTGCTGTCTCCTGTCTGTGCAGGGAGGCTCCTGGCTCCTGCCGAGTTCCAAACTCGGTGGGAATCGGGAAGGCGGGAGGAAAAATGTTACCAGCATGCTTAACTTCAAGTGTAAGGGAAAAAATAATACCGTCCCGAACGCTTTGAGAGGTTGCCAGCTTCTGTCCTAGAAGAAGAAATGGAACAGTGAGCTGTGCTGGCTTCTGATGCCTGAGAAGCTTTTGTTTTTTTTTTTAATTTTCCCCCAGTTTATTAACTTTTAATATTTTTCCAGGGTTTTTACTTTTACTCCCAGAGGTAGTGAATTGCTACATTCAAATCCCAAAATAAAATAAAACACCCGAAAAAGGCAAGTTAACACTTCAAGCACGTGCAGCATTTTTTCTGATGTGGTTATGACTCCAGATTTATCATGGTTCTTGTTTCACTTCTGTTTTAGTGTGTGGACCACCCTCCTGCCAGCTGCCGTTGTAGCACTGCCCTGGTGTAGAACTGACTGTTTTGATGCGGCTCTTGCTGCTTTTACAGTTTGCTGAATGTGTTTTTTTTTTTTATGTATCTCCAACACAGTGGTTTACTCAGAGCTCTGAAGGCCTGCCGCTGCCCAAATTACGTGCTGATGGTAGTGCCAGTGTGATCTGGCCCTTCTCTCCAGTCTGTCTCCCCCGTTTTCCTTTAGCCCTTTGTCCTCCTGTCATTCTGGAACACTTGGTAGGTATCCTGTGCCTCACCAAGGAGGAGCGCCCCGAAAGGCAGGTTAATACGCTTTGACGTGTCTGTCCAGGGAATGGGAAGGGAGTGGGGATCAGCTAAATTGATCCAGAGAGGGCTCCATCTAGACAAGTGTGCTGGGCATTATTTAAAATTAAAAAAAAAAAAAAAAGTAACCATTTGGCAGTAAGCAAAATGCTCTGCCATGCCTTGCTTATTAATGTCGTATTTACTTACTGATTGCCAGTTTGCTAAAGTGGGGTGGGAAGAAATTGGAACTGTGGCTTTGAGAGACAGGCTGGCTTTTAAAAGGGCTCTTTTCAGAAGACAGCCACTCATCATTTCTTCCTAGTGAAGGAATTGTGTCAGGTAAGCATGGCTATCATTTTTTGTTCCCCAGATGTTATTGCAGCCTGAGATCTGCACTTGTGCTTTATTGAATATTGTCTGTAAATTGTTTGGCATAAAACATTCTGTTTCACAAAGACCTGCTTTTAAAATGAATTTTTAACCAGAAGATTTTTTTTGTTATTATTTTCCAAATGTCTTTCTTACAAATAAGTGCCGTGTGGCTGGAGAAATGCACTGTGTGGTCTCCATATAAAGGTATGAATTTCTCATTTGCAATGAGACTTCAAGGTAAGGGCTGCGATCTGTGGAGCTCTGTCAGTATCCTGTAGTACGACGCTCCCATACGCAGTTGTGATTTAGTAAGCTGTACCAGATTTCAAGCTGTCTGCATTGCAGCCTTTTTGTTATTAATAGTTAATGATGCTCTGCTCGGGCTGGAAGCAGATCCTCGCTTTCAGCCCCCCGCTGCCCCTCACCCTCCCAGTCCTTGGGCCCTTGTGTTGCAGCCTCCTGCCTCGGAGGGGGAAGAGATGCGAGATGCGATGGCTCAGCTGGGAAAGCTGCTCAGCACGAGTGGGAACAGATCTTGCCGGAGAACAATGCTGGCTGCTGGCTCTCAGGTCTGTTAGCGCTGCCTCGGCTGCACGGCCGGCCTGTAGGCATGCTCAGCATCCCCGTGCTGCTCTGCTCGCAGGGCAGTGCTGCCCTTAGCCTGCTGCTGACCCTGGATTATGTTCTTGCTCATGCCGTGTCTGCAGCGAGTGCAAGGTTCCAATTATATTTGCCTTCAGGCGGTTCTCAAGAGGCGGCAGGGGGAGGGGAAGGAAGGGAAGAAGAGAAATCGTTTGTGTAACTTAGAGAAGTCTACGGAAAGGCTGTAGCAGGGCGGAAATCTGAATTTCTAATGGGGGGTAGCTCAAACCTCTAAACCACAAATACGATTAATACAAAATGTAAAACCGTTCATTGATTTTTTTTTTTTTTTCTTTTGCAAAAGGAACACTGCTGTCTTGATTTGCTTTCGTTTTAAAGATAGTTTCAGGAGCGAGGGCATCCCTGAAAAAGACAGCTGTGCTCCCTGTCCTTCAGGAGCCAAGCAGACAATAGAACCCCGGACGGGGACAGTGAAAAACATTTCATATTGCCACGGCTTTTTCTTCTTTGCTGGTTGGATAATGCCACCAAAACCGCTTGTCCGATACATTCTTTTTTCTTTACCTCTGTGCTCGCCTCTTATCTCTTCAGTTTCGATTCATTTCAGCTTTGCTGCTGCTTTTTACGAGTAAGCAATCTCTTTCAAGGCCTGAGGGCAGAGGAGGCGTGAACTCTTCACAGAGCAGAGAATGGGTGATATTGTCGTGCCAAGTGCATGACAACGTAAACTATAATTGAGCCATCAATAAAACTGTGGAAGCGACTATTTGTAGCTTGTCCTGCAAACAGAAATTAAAGAAAAAAGGCATTATGTTCGCAGTCGCAGTAGCAGTCCTACAAGTTTATTTTGTGCTGCCAGATGGAAGATTTTCCTACTAAGAGCTGTAAAATGAACATGTGAAGAGAAGGACTTTCAAAACAGCCTTTGGAACCAGTTGGCCATCAGTGTTTTCCTCTAGTTCTCTGACTTCACGTTCTCAGTGGTGTTCAGACTTCGGGTGTAGTTCCTTATTTGCATTTTGAAAATTAATTCAAACAGAAAGATTTTCAACGCTTTGAACACTTTTTCAAAATACTTTCATTCCCATACGTAGAAGCAATGAAAAAATCATTGTTTTCACATGTTCAGCTGCTGTCTTTGCTGTTACTACAGGAATCGTGCAGTTAGTCTGGAAGTCAAGAGTTGCAGCTGGCAGAGACCCCCCCTTTGCATAGGAGGCTTGGAAGTGTTCACTGACAGTTCTCCGTGAAGGATTGTACGTGGGCTCTCCCTCCATGTCGGAGTGCTGCTCACAAGGACAAGAGGGGCATGGAAAGCTGCCAGGAAGTTTTACCTGCTTGGGCAGCGTGGTGGAGTGAACTTATGTCCCTTCTACCAGCGGGCTTTGGTCCTGTAAGCTGTGTGGCTACAGCGACTGCTGCTGCTTCATGTACTTTTTGTGAATAACTAGGAAGAGAGAGCACACTCCCACAGGCTGGAAGGCTGCTTTAGGGCAGAGATCGGCATGTCACTGGGGGGCCCCAAAAAAGCAGCGAGATGCCTGTGGAACTTCACTGCCCCTGTATTTGGATAATAGCTTAAATTTGATTAAGGTGCTCTGTGGAAGAAATACTGAATGCTGTCAGTAGTCCAGAATGTTTGGGAGCCACCTAAAACAGATGATGATAATAAGGTGTAGCTGGTTCTCTCAGTGAGATTTTGTACGCTGTTCCTCTTCCAGAACAGGGGTCTGTTCCAGGACATGCAGAGTTCAGAGGTGGACTTCTCTTTTCTGAGAAGAACACGTGCAGAAGGCCCAAGAAGTCTATGGTAGTAAGGTATTTTGGGGGGAGGGAGGGGTAAAAATGGAAGAAATTGGATTCAGAGTCAGAAAACCTGCTGCACCCAAGCGGTGTTCCCTAACAAGGCTGTTCCAGCTGGGGGGATCAGGGCGGATCAGGGAGGCATCGAGAAGCTTCGGGAGGGTGTGTGCAAAGGGTTCTGTGCCTGCTGGCTTGATGGCTTCAACAGTTCCCATTCACAATTATATTTTTTTTGTAATCAGTGATTGTTTGTTTTGAGGAGACAAATTATCTTCTGCATCATGAATTTTGTCCCGAGGACAAAGGAAGAGAAGACCTGCGAATTGCAAGCTGCGTCTTGCATTGACAAAGATGATGAAAACCTGATCCTCTCTGGAGCGTTGGCATGTGCTTTGATGTTGCAGACAGCGGTGTTACAGTCCCATAGATTTGGAATTGCCAGCGAGAGAGCGTTTGCTACCTACTTGTATTGCATTAATTTGTGACATGCCCTAATCTAAAACAACTTTGTTCAGCAGCAAGACGTGCAGCTGCTTTTTACTTGGAGCAGCTTTAATCAGCACCACGGCTCTCAGTATTCAGAGGTGTGGCAAAAAGTCTTGTCTGGTACTGGTTTTCTGGCTTTCACTCTACCTAGAGCTGCGCTTTTGTTAGCTCTCAGGCACAGGGTGTGAGTGAGGCTGGTGGTGTTTGCTCACTGAGGGTTTGTGATTTGGGGGAACACGTGGCAGAGGAAAGACTGGGAACATTAATACTCACACAGATCGAGTCTAAGAGTGCTGAGATGAGAGAGAAGCTTTGTGTGATTGCACTGAGGTCGTTAGTAAAAGGAAAATATAAATGAGGTCCTCCTCTTTAGGAGAGGAGCATCTTTGCCTGCCTTTCTTACGGGCCTTAGAGCAGATCTCTGGCTGTAGCTGCCAAAGTAGTTTATTTTATGGTTCCCTCAGAGTAGACTGGTAAATCAAGACTTCATTTATTTGTTCTGAGCAGTGATTCCAGTAAGATGAGTGATATCAGTGAAGTAAAATAGATGGAGTGGATCCATTTCCATAAAAGCTTTTCTTAATCCTGTCTCGAGAGAAATCTCAGTATATTGGTGACCCCTGTGCTGGGTAACTTTAAATAGAGGACTTTGAAGAGCTATTGAAAGGAACCAAGAGCCTTGAAATTCTTTTAGAAATGACGCAGGCCTCCCTGTGCCAGCTGACACCAACCCATGTTGTTAGCACCTTTGTTCTTAGCAACCATGTTATTAGCACCTTGCAGTCAGATGTGCAAAACAGAGTACTTTTACCATGAAAAAGGGTATTTTCAAGCCTGCCAAGGATCACCATTATGTTCTGTTTCCATGTACCACACTGTTCTAACCACATAAATGGGATGCCTTCCCCTAGATTTCAGTATTTTCACAGTATCTGCAACTCTGGCAGTTGTAGCAATTAGAAGTGAAAACAATGCATAAAAGAAGTTTGATCTTGTGGGCAGACAGATAACAATAAGGGTTTTTTTCTTTTTTCCCCCCACGTTTTCCAGGCAGAATGGTTGATTATTAAGCTGTGCTATCAAAATGCACTGGGGAAACCATCACTGTTGCCTCTGACAAACCAACAGGGAGCTTGATAGCAAACTTCGCCAGATTGCTGTGGGTACTGGTTAATTTTCAGAGCATCATTTCAGTGTTTTGATGTAGCAGGTACTGGGTATCATTACGAAGAGAAATTCCTGATTAGCAATGTTTTGGTATTCCCAAGGAGATGTTAGGTGGTAATGCAGTAACTCAACTTTGAATCAACTTGGTGCCAAAATGGGTAAAACTTTTGCATGGTTTGGAATTTCAAATGTGTTCATTGCAGCTTTGTGGTTACGTAGTTGACAGAATTTTGTGGCTTATCTGTTGGTAGCAAAGTCTGCAGGTATAGTTACCCATTGACACGAAGCTGCCTGAGCCGTCTTGTCAGAAAACAGAGTCATTCCTGATTTGTTTCCCCTGGAGACCGGCAGGTCAGTGCTAAAAGGTCAAATCTGGCTGCCCCGGCCTGTGTAATTTGCTGCAGTGGTCTTAGGATGCCGGAGCGTGAAAGGTGTCCATCAAGATGTGTTTCACATGTGAATCCATTTGTTGTTAAGCTTCCAAGCCGCCCACAACAAGCAATAAATAGATCGCATTCCCTGCGTTAAAATATATGCATGTGTAATGGTACTTAGAAGGGTTGAATGGGTCAATCAGCTGCTTAATTAAAAACCAAAACCAAAGCAAACAACCTTGCAAGACATTGTGTTTTCGGTGTTGGACAAACTGTGAGAAAACTTGTCTTGGAAATGTATTGGCTCTTTGATTGCCTGCCAGTCATTTGGTCAATGATTATTAAATTTCACATGAACTTCTTGAAACAGTTGCAAACACAAAGACCTTCCCTTCTGATTCAGCGTGGAAAGTGGAGAGGAGGTGAAGAACAGCTGGGTCGGCTGGTGTTACGGGAGCAGGGAAGCAAGGAACTTGTCTGGAGCAGTCCAGGCATGGGAATGGCATAGTCCAGGCTGTAAATCAGAAACATTACATAGCCCTGCAGAGATCAACAAATCAGCAGACCTTCTTTGCAGTAAAACCTCTGGCTCATTAAATAGTCTCTCAAGCAGTCTGCTCTGACCAGAGTGCCCCTCAAATGAGTAATGCCTCCAGTAGATCTGTTTCTGCTGCAGAGAGCAGTGGCCTGGCAGAAAGGGCTTGGTGTTGGCTGTGGGTGCTGTCTCAGCTGATGGATCACCTCCTGCAGGACTGGTAAAGGTGCAGCTAATCTCACCAGCTCTGGAACGGCCTCATTGCTTTTGTTGATCAGATCTTGTACAGCAAGATTTAGTTACCTGGCTCCTCTAGTCAGGGCAATTCAGAGTTTACTTCACTTTTGATGCTAATGGCACTGAATCGGTGAGAGCGCCCATGAATCGATGCTGTTTGCTCCTGGCCAGCAAGGGAGGCGTCTAGTGGCTGGGAGGTTTTTGGAGTTAACCTGCTGTCTGCAGTATTTTTATTTAGTTTGATGCAGCACCTGAGGAAGTATGGGGTTGCTCTGGAAGTGCTGGTGCTTCTTTCTTTCCTGTACCCCTCTGTGTTCTCTCGGGTTGGATTTCCCAACAGCATGGCCCTGTGATGTGAGTTTGTTCTGCAGGCTGATCCAAGGGAACTTCATTGACCAGTGCCCCGATCTTAACATGGGACCAGCTTACTGATTGTTCTCTTCCATAACCAGTTGGCCTGATACAAGGGAAGCAAACTGCAGTTACCTCTGGATTAAATGTAACACGAAATAGCAATAAACCACACAAATCAGGGTGCAGTGTTCTTTTTTTTCTGCCAAGGTAACAATCAAACTTGAGATTTATTTTGCAAATTGTCTGAGAATCTTTTCCATCAGTCCAGCATACCCGTCTCTTGCTCATATCAGAAGCAAAATCGTACAGTCTGGTTGTTTGAAATGCTGTGCTTGTGTAGAACGAGATCTGCTTGCTTAATGCCTAGATTATTTTGTTTCATTTGACTGTAGGAAGAGCAATTTTTGGCGCACGGCACTAAATGGGATTACAGGCTGAGGCATAACAACAAATGATATTAACAAACGCTCAGCTCTATACTGGAAGTTGTTCAGCAGCGTCTCAGACTTCTTCATAGCTCGTTTCAGCGCAGTCCCGGCAGCAAGGGGTTGGAGAGAGGCTACGTGGCCTTCGTGTGTGCAGTCCCCGAGCAATGTGCTGATGGAAGCACTGAGAACAGATGCAGCGAGAGTTCGCTCTCTGATCTTTCAGCTGAGTTTCTAGCTTCCCTCTCCTACACCACCAAGCTGCTAAGTGAGAGTCACATGCATGGATACTTGAGCAAAAAGCTGTTACTTAATATAACTATTGTACTTCGAAATGTTCTGTACTTGTCGATCCGGCAGCTTGCCCTCTGCTCGTGCAGCTCGGGTTTGTTTGCGGCGCGGCAGCGTGGGTTGCCGTGACCCCAATGTGCTCCAGAGCAGGAGTGCGAGGGCAGGAGGGAGCGAGTGTGACCCCTGACGGAGGCTGCCGAGGAGAATTTCCTGACCTTGCATCGGGTGCGTGCATTAATCATAGCTGTAAGATAAACCCAATTGTAATTACAGCCTTGTAGCTTTGAAGGCATTATGCTGCGGTATAAATGGTTTGGGCAGAAATGAAGCGGATGCAAGCTCGTGTTTCAGTAGGTTTACTGAAACTGCAGAATCTTTGTTGTTACGCTTCCACGTCTGGTGGGTTTTGTTTTGTTTTTAAAGACAATTCTGGCACGTGAATTAAATACAAGTGCACTGGAAGAAGGCCCTTGCAGTTGCTATTCTCTACTCCAGTTAAAGAATTATATTACTTGCTTTAGGTTATGTTATTTACAAGGTTCAAGCTCACATTAACAAGGAAATATGGCCTGATCCCTAGAGGTTGTGTAATATGTGTGGTAGGCCATTTGGTTTACAAGTTAGGGTAGCAGACACTCACAAATTTCTACTGGCAGGGAACTAAAAAACCAAACTGACCTTAAACTGTAGTTGTTTTGCATTGCTAGCCACTTCCACTTTTTCCCCACCTTCTTAATGTTTGCAAACATTTTCAAGAGACATTAGTTTTGCTGTATGAGCCCTTTTTCTGATGAAGTCTGCGTTATCCAGTTCTTTCCAGTTGCATTTGGATATCCACTTTTATTACAGAAAGCCATCTTTCTAGTATCGGGAGTTTCGTATTTCACCAGTTTCAAATGATTTTTGACTTTCACACGCAGAACCTGTGCACGTTAACTGAATGCTTACTGCCTTCTTGCATGGTCGTTCCAGAACATGCTTAATTCTTTCCACCTAAAGGGACAATTCCTAGATGTTTTTAGTCATGCAGGCATATGTTTTCTTCCTGTTGACTGCAGTCGCATGCCTGTGTTGATTTCTGCCTGCAGGAAAATCGGTCTATCCAGGGACTGCTTTGTAAACCTTTGCTTTGAGCTCTCAAATCAAGGTAGTTTGCAGACTAAAGCAGCGATATATCTAACTTTAAAATGCTGAGCTTTTACCCAATAATAAATTGCATTTCTTGGTCATAAAGCTACTGCTCTTAGGGATATTTTTGTTCTCTGGAAGAAAGTTGATCGGTAGTTTCTGTCTGACCCATTTGATTGTTGGAGGAAATCTGATGCCTGGCTCTTGCTGTTTTGGCAGCCTCACAAAGGGGGTAAATCATCCTGCAAGTCCTGACTTGCCAGATGTACGGCATTATCTCTGCACAGATAAATCAGCGAGCTACTGCAGTCTTTTGGGTCTGGTGCTCCTGGGCAGGTACAGTAAGGAAGCCACGGTCATCTCAGAAGGAAATTTGCTAGGCTCTTACAAGCCTTGTTGCCTTTTCTTCTCTGGCAAGTTTCTGGCTTTCTCAGACCATGCCCTTGTCTGTTTGAGGCTGGTTTAGGCTGTAAAGGGGTAAAAAAGGTTTGGGGCATGCCTGCCCGTGTGTGTGAGGTGACTGGTAGCAACCAAATGCCTGGAGGTTTTAACAAAAGGGAGTGTTTTAGGTGCTGCAAGATACCCTCTTTTCTAGAAGGCTATAAAAGCTCTTTAGCTGCAGAAATTTTACTGTTTATTGTTAGTTTGTTTACTCTTTCTTTTTTCTTTTTTTTTTCCTCTTGGAGAAAGTGTTTGACTCAATACTTTCATTGTGCCTCGTATTTTTTCTTCACAGTGTGTCAGAACAACTGCCTGTGGTCTCAGACATACCCAGATCCCTCTGTAGGGTCAGTGCTGGTGCAGCACACAGAAGCTGTTGATTCCAGCTGGCCCCCCAAGCTGCTGTAAATTGAACTTGCTGTCCTAGCACTGATGTATGGAGCACATTTTTCTGTGGGATCACCACTGCTGTTGTTGGGCAGGCCTTTCGCCTATTTGGAAGGTCACACTTGAATTTTTGGTTGGGAAAGATGCTCCAAGTAGTGGCTTTTCTATGTATGTCTTTATATAGCAAATAGTTTTGATGGTTAACAGTGGTTTGAGTATGCCTCAAGTAAGAGTAACTGAATGAGTTTGTACCTCTTCTGCCAAGTACGATCACCCATGATTGCTTTTTTTTTGTTCTGTTTTGTTTTAGTTTTTTTTCTGCTTTATTTTCCTGTGTTGTTGCTGCTTGGACATCCCCTTAAAACAATTAGTTAGATGAACTGCATCTACATTCTTCACAAGAAGAAAAGGTGCCCTCCCCACCTCTCAGTTGGCAGAAACATAATTTTAAAGGTCTGCTCTCTGAAAGTATTTGGGTGTCAGGCCAAGAATTTGTCAAGAAGGCAGAGAAACGCTGTTCTTCCCTGTTCTGTAAATGTTAATGTAGGTGGGAGTCAGTCGCCAGGTAGTAGATGCACTGTCCTGGGAAATGGTTATATAGTGAAAGAAGGGATTCAGACCTTGTGTGCTAAGTTTGTCCCCTTTTCCCTTTTCTACGTTTTTACAGGCATTTCAGTCTGTGATAGTGTGGCTTGAAACAGAGATAGCGTAGTGTAACAGGTACTGGTTGGCTACGAGTGCCTGGCCTGTCGCTGCTTGAAGTCTGTTCCAGCCGTGTAATAACCACAACCCTTGCGCCTCGTCGTGATTAACCTAGAAACGAGAAGCTTCTACACTTCATTGGAAAGAAAAATACAGAGGGATTTGAAAAACCCTCACTTCTCACATTTGTTTTCATCTTTTTAGGTTATCATTATCGTGTGACAGCAAGTGAGTAAATTACGAGAAGCGAACCATAGCATTGAGGTTCGCTTTCTCTGGCCCTTCTCTTCCAGCCGTACTAGCTGCTCTTACTGGCAGTTCTGGAGGACTGTACTGGTGGTCTTGTCTCCCGTCTCCTTTGATGGCAAGGATCTCCAGGAATTTGTCTCTTTACCTTTACAAGGGTGAGAGGGGAAGAAGCTCTGGGATGTGCTATGAAATTGGAGGGCATTATGAGAGGGAACTCAAGGTACTGGAATAAAATGTTGCAGCTCCGAAGGGGGGATTCTAGAGTAATATGATGAGGGTGTATTTTGGAACATAAGAAACCACAGTTCAGCTCCTGGAAAAAGTTAATTCTTAAAAACAAGTCATAAAGCAAGGAACAATAAGAAAGGTTTGTCCTATATAAGCCGCTGTTAATCAGTATAAACAATGAAGCAAGATCTAATCTCTAAAGCAGTTTTTGTACGTGATGTGGGGAACGTTATCGAGGGCTCTTTTTTTTTTTTTTTTTAAAATACCTGCTTCCAGGTAACGTGATTTGAAGTTGGACTACCACAAGTTCCCTCTATACAGGCATGAAAACATCACAGAATATCAGGTTTTACTGTTGAAATGTCATAGGAGAGCTCAGGGTATGTAATAAGAAATCTGAATTGTGGACTTAGGGAGATCTGTTCATTCTTTCTGAAAATTGCCTTTCATGTTGTAGCGCCATAAAATGAAAATGGAGACAAAACAGCCTAAATGAGCACAGAGTCAACTATATAGAGTGGTGGGGTTTGTGAAGTCTTTGATGCTTTCTGTTTCAGGTAGCTTGAAAACTTCAAGTATCGCTGGATTTCTGGGGGAATTAATGACTGCACAATATGTTTGTGCTGCTGCTTGAGCTATGCACAAATGCAAGCCAGGCAAATCTGCCAAGGTGGCCAGCGTTCACTGTGTGTGATATACCTTGTCATTTCTGTGCTTGCATTTGTTACTGGGAACTGCTCAGTGCCAAAAATTTGGGAAGGTAGATTTTGAAATACCACAGTAGAGCTCTCAAAAATGGATTGAAATACTGGTTTTTGGGGATTTTTTCCTTTAGACAGATGAATTGTGTTGATGGACTGCACTTTGCAGGTTGTTTCTGCAACGCTGCTCTGGGAGATCACTGAATACCACCTGGGCATTGTGCATGTGTTGTAAGATGAGAATATTCTTTGTGCTATGTGGATCGTACAAAGTGATAATTTACTCTGCTGGTCTGCATAAGCAGAAGATGCTGCATCAAAGCCATCGTATCTGCAGGGAAATCAGAGGCACCACGTGCATGGTGGCAGCTGGGGCTGTACCTGTTGGTGTGCACAGAGCCAAAGCATGTTCTGCTTTCTGGCTCTGCCCTGCTGCTGGACCTGCAATACTGACTTTCTCCTAGTTCAGGGGTAGTGCAGGGACTGCGGTGTTTTTCCTTCTTTCCAGTTCTGCTTTTTGTAGTCTTCTGGAGAAATATATTGGACTAATTGTTATGTAATGCTTGATTAACTTTACAGACTGCCTTTTTTGCTGACAGTTTAACTAGAAATCTAACCACTTGTATGCTCAAGGGTTACTGTGTAATTATGCTTTCTACGTTGATTTGTTTCTTTGATACTTCAATTAAACTTTCTTCTATCTGACTGTTCACATTCTTGCAAGCGGGGGGGGGGAAGTATCACAAGTGCTACATGCAAGAATATCCAACCAGAATATTTAATGAAAAAAAAACATTGAATTAGCTGGCTGTCTCGCATGCTTTTGAAAATGTTGAAAAAACAATGAAACTGAAGTGCAAAAAAACCTGCAGGCATCTCCGAGATAAAAGCATCTTGGCAGCTCTAGTTAGGAGTATCGTTTATGTCATTTCATATTGTCTTGTATTCTTTGTTATTCCAGGGCGAAACGTAATTAAAGATAAAGGTTGCAAAATGAAGCACTAAAATGTCAGGAAATGGTAATGCTATCAGCCCAGCTGAATAATCCCACCTGCCATACTTGGTAGTTTTAATGCATTGCAGTGAAATAGTAAGAACTACTACGTTAAGGTGGAGAATGTGATCAGTAATTTAGGATGGGGGAAGATGTAATCATCACCCAAACAACTGCGAGAGTAAGCCCATACACTTCAGTATAGTACTTCAAAGACTGTGGCGTAGCTTTTCTTTTTTTTTTTTTGTTTTTAACAGAAAAATTGAAGGAAAATGAAATGAGCTGTCTCTCTGTTTAAAGCCTGTGTTTACCTGACTTTGCAGATAATTACAGTGCACATAATTAATAACATCTCTTAAACTTTTAAAGGATGTTTTGTAAGTCATATCATCCCCTCTTCCCTTCCTTCCCCCTCGCCTCCCCCCAGTCTGCCCTAGTAAAATGCTTCCTTTGATTCGAAATTAGTGATTAGCCTCAGTCTTCCTGTAGCTCTCTCTGGCAGTTTCTTTGCCTTGACCCATCTTTCACACTCCGTGTAGGCAGTGTTCGTATCCAGCTCATACAAAAAAAAATCCCTAAAGAGTGAATCCACGTTGAATAAAGTGGACTTTGAACAATTCCGAGGGGCAGATTGACTGGCGGCTGATGGCTGCTTTATGCGTTCTGCAGCCACAAAGCAACTGGACAATGCAGAGCCAGTTGAGACAGATTTACAGCTGTTTTGCCTCGCTGACTCGGGGCAGCGGGACCTGTAGTTTATTTTTGTTCCTGATGTTTTCCGAAGTCCAGATTTTTTTTCTTTCTTTTCATCCAATATGTATGCTTTCTCCTTCCATTTATTCCTCTTGCTGGCTAATGCAGATGCAGTGGGATTTATGACGTTTAGGACAGAGATGAATTTTTAGGGCAGGGGTCCGAGGAGCGTGCTTGCCTCCTTTGTGCCTGCCACTTCTCATTTCTCAGTGGGGCTGAAGCCACGACTGCCTGAACAAGGATGGCCACCACTTGCCTTCTGTTTGCACCACTGGGAATGAAGCCAATTGCCCTCGGGGGAGAAAGTGGCTTCCGCTCTGTAGGGATACAGATGATGACTTTGAGAAAGGATGAAAGCGAGGTGACAGTTATTCTTTGCTGAGAGGCAGCCTATGGCTTCAGTCCTCGTGAGAATGTAAGTAAATGGCAGCTGTTGTGGAAAAAGGGCAATTGTTTTGAGAGTTTCTCTGGAGAACAGTATTCTTCCTCTCAAGTGCCATGGGAGAAGATTGCTGCTAAATCTAAATTTCTTTTTGTGGCCCCTCCATGGCATTGCATAAACTGGAAGATATTAATCTTAAACGTACACGCAGATACTGTGTGCATGGAAAAGATTTGGGGAAAAATTATGGTAGCTACATTTTCAAAGAACATTTTATATGCTTTGAACTAGTGAACTCATAAGAATGCTTAAAATAAAAATAATCACTACACAACAAACGTAATGCTGTAATTCTTCAGGGGTTAACTTCAGTACCACATGACTAAAGCTTTAAATCTTGAGCCTAAGTGATGAACTTCTTCCCAACTATTTGAGTTTGGGATAATGTCTACCTAATGGTAGCAATTTGTGCTGGGCTTGGATCAGTCCTTCGCTGTGCAGCTTTTTGGAGGCAGCATTTAGACAGCTTTCTTCCTCTGTTTCCTCTGCTTAATTACTAAATTTCTGGCCCTTTCAGTACGGCTCATCCAGCGGCATAAGGTGGCAGTGCAACTCGGGTACAGCAGCAAGGGGTTTTGTGGTGAATTCAGAACTGTCTTCTCGGTGTGTTCCCTGAAAGCAGCCGGAGTGACCCAAGTCGGAGCAAACCACAGCGAGCTGACGAGTCTCTGGGTGTGCACTGCAGCACAGAGCAGATGCACTTGAGCTGGGTTTAAGCTGTTGCAGCCACGGTAACCTGGAGTTCAAAGTAATGCCTTGGCAGTTGGCCTGTGCTCATAAAACTGGTCTTTGCAGATCCTCGAGCTCACTTTTAACATCTCTTCCTCGCTCGTTGGCCAAGCTCCAAGCTGCGTGCTAAATCAGTGAAGGTAATCGAGGTGCGCCAGGCAGCGGAGCCGCTGGCTGCCCCAACTTACTGCTTTGTGGGGGTAGTATGATTTCATCAAAACCCCCCCAAAAGCTGGCTCGAAGGTTGTAAAACCTCTGTCAGGTAGGTGTGGTGCTGTGAGAACTGAAAAGCTGGAGAGAGGAACCCATTTGGTATGGTTTCCAAAAGTGTTTCAGCAGACAGTGCCATTGCTGTACAGGGAGGTGCTGACCCGTGCCTTTGTCCTCCTTTCTGCCCAGGGCTTTGCGATGGGGGTGGCAGAGCAGTGCTCTCCTGCACTTGTACGTGAGGAGATGTGAGGAATATGCTTAAGACTCTTACAGTTGTCTATATTCCCATCTGGCCAGGCTGCTGCTTAGGTTGAGAAGAAAACTACAATCAGATATGTGAATGTGGTCGCTCACGTTTGAATTGAGCTACCCCCGTCCTGCAGGCCATCATGGTTACAGCACGTTATTGGGCCCTGATCCTTACACGGAATTGCTGCTGGAGCGTGTGCTGCTGCGCTGCTTCCCCTGTGGGTGCTGTGCTGCTGCTGAACAGACTTCAAAGCAAGCCCTTTGTGAGGGCGAGTTGTACAGACCTGCTGGGAGAAACAGCAGCAGCGATGGAAACTGTTCCCGGCCATTGCTCTCTTCCCTGAAGCCTCTCATACAGATGTTTGTTCGTTTCTTGGCTCCCCTTGAATGGGGAAGGTCGAAGGAGCAATGGCAAGGAGGCAGCTGGGTGCTGATGGACCTTTCTGCTGGCTGCCTCCGGTTCTGTAAGTGTGACAGTCCCTGCTCCTGAGCACCCCACAAACAGATCAGGTAAGAAACAATCACTAAAAGAAGCTCTTCAGAGGACCTGAAGGCAAACACGAACTGAAACTAGTGCAGAGAAATAGCTGTCGCTTAAAGTATCTCATCGTCCTCTTCAGCTCTAATAAAATAAAATACAATTGAAGAGGCGTTTTTTTTGAGACATTTAAATTCATTTTTAATGACTTCATTTTTATATCTCAGATAACATCAAGTTTCATTGTGCTGTTAGAGCTTTGGGGTGGGTATTAGCAGAAGCAGCCTGTGCGTTTGTTGCCTCGCCATGGCTGTTGTGAAAGAAACACTGCTCTGCAGTGGGCCTGGGCTGGCTGGGGAGCTGGCCTCATCTTCCTCACAGCCTTCAGCATCCATCAGACAGCCCTGGCTTAGGGCACGGTGTTCCTGCTCTGACCCACGCCTTGGAGCTGCCTTCCTCCTGGCAGGGCTCCCCTGGGGTGCCCCATCCTGTGGCAGGCAGTGCCAGGCTCGGGAGCAAAGCTGGGAGGCAGCAGAGCTAGGGCTGCAGAGCTGGATGGCCGGGGATGGGCACAAGGCTCTCACTGCGTGGAGATGTCCTCACTGGTTGTTTTTTTTTTAGTAGGTATATATTCTAAATTGCGTATTTCCTTCAATTGGGATTGCAGCACCACCACGCTCTTACTGTAATAGCTGCTGCGTTAGAAGGAATGCAAGGGAACATTTGTTGAATTTATTGGAGTGAGTAGGGACTTCTGCCTCCCTTCTTTTATCCGTGTTTCCTCTGAAGGTAAAGTGGATTTAAAAAAAAAAAAAATAAGAAAATTGAAATTGTAGTTTGAAGATCACTTAGCAACACGCACAGGAGTTGAAATAGAATAAATAAGAAATCCCCAAATTGCATCAGAGTGTTTTGTTATTGGTCCTTCTATCTAGTGTGTGGAAGGCTTTTCTTGTAAATCAATGCCAGATTATCCATATATAAAATTGTTTTATCTGTAAAAATAGAACAAGCTCAGCTTTTCAGCAGCATCGGAATCGATCATTTATTTCTTATGTGTTTGCTCTTGCTAAAACACCGGTCTTATGGCATGTGATAAGCTGTTGAAATATAGAGCATGCTGTTTATAGCAGGAGCCAACAATTCCCTAATCTGGTAGGATGCTGGGATTATATTTCTGAGGTTGCTTAGTAAGGATTTTAGGGCAGAGTTTTATGAGCTCAGCCTGATTTTTAACTCCAAGATCTGTTTTTAGAATTGAGCAGGGGTGGGTTTTGTTTGAAGTCGCTGAGCTGAAACAAAGGCACCCATTTTGTGAATATTCAGTTTTCCGAAACTGCTCGTTTATACGATGCTTAGTATTTAAATTAAAAACAAAACCAAACAAACCCTTTACATTTAAATCAGATGATGTTCACGTCTCTTTCCCTAACGTTCCTGTGTACGCGTTAGGAGCTGCACACGATTAAACAATGCAGAAAGAGCCGGGTTAGCAGCGCCTTGTTTTTGCGATAAAAATTAAAACTGCACTAATTTTAGGAGTCCTTGCCAGGTAGATGAGCAGTGTGTGGCGACAGAAGAGAAGACTTTGCTAGCAGTGTTTTGGAAGATTTCAGGCTGAGTTTCTTTGCTTATGTAAAACAGTGGTCTTTGTTTGGCACTTCCAATGGCGCTGGGAGTGTTGTGTAGCTTCATTGATTGGTTCCATGCAGTGGAAATCTGACCTTTAGCAGATGTTTGAGAAATTGCCAGCATTCAGAGTGATCAGCAGACTAGACAGTTTTTTCCTTGTTATGTCGATGAGAACTTCCATTAGATTAGTAACGTGCGTGACAATGTTAGGCTTTTAAATGATTAGCAAACTTTCTGAAGTCAGGCAGATTTTCTTGAGCTGCATCGAGTAATTTATTTTCTTATACATGTGGTTTTGATAACTGATTAGCTGATGCAAATATTTTGATAATTTAAATGTCCTTTTTTTTTAATTTTGTAGCACGAACATTTAGATTATAGGCAGGTTGTGATACGCCTGTATTTTTCTTCAAAGGTCAGTTTTAGCATGCTGTTAGAGCATCAGTTGGGGATAAATGCTTTCAAAGAAAAAAGAACAAGCTTAAACGGGCTGGGGAGGGGGAGGCAGCAGTGAAACATATCCCATCTGGAGCATTTGGCTTGGAACAGGATGTTGCATGACTCCATGTGAAGTCTGCTCTCACGAACAGTATTCTAAGTAACGTAGGAGATTCAGCTGCTTAGTGGTGGGAGTTGAGCATGAAACGAGGTCTGTTTTCTCAAACTCCAACAGTTAGAGCTACAGGAAAGAGGTGGGACTTAATAAGAGATTTATGTGACGAATAACTCAACAACACCAGCAGTTGCCAGATTAAGCCCTTTTCCTGCAGGTGCTGGCTTTCCTCAGAGCTTTACAATTGTTTTTCAGTGTGTTGCATGTGGGAAGAAAAATTATTTCAAGGATTAGAGCTTCAATAGGGGGGAAAAAAAAAAAGAGCAATTTGCCTGTTTTCTGGGTTTAAGTTTTAAAATCAAGTAATTGCAAAAGGATTGGTCTCGTCTTGGCTTTAGACAACTTGCATACTTTTTTGTGTGCTTTTTTGGGGGTGGGGAGATTTCTTTTTTCCTAACATCTTGGATACAGAAAGCATGTTAGGAAGGCAGCCAGTACTGAAAGCTAGTGGTAACCATAACCAAGCAGCCAGTTCTGCCATTGTGGGCTCCTTTGGACAAAGTGTGTCCTGTTAATATACGTTTGTTTGTTTTGATCCAAGGTAGAAAGGAAGGGATGTGATGGTAAGAAAAGCCACACGTGTTAGAAAGCTTGGGAATCTCTGCCCTTTGCTCTCAGCGCTCAAGCACACTTCATTTTTGCAGTGTTACGGGACTCGCCGGGTATGTTTCTTTGATTCCCATGAAATTGTGCCAAAGTTCTTTGGCAGCTCGTTTTGATATCTAATAATCTCATGTACCAAACCACAGTAAGGGTTTTTGGCTCTATGCTGTGCTCTGGCCACTTCTTAAGGGCAAAACTAGAAAACCTCTCCTTGCCTGTGTTCAGCGCGTTTAATGTTGCTTCTGAATCTTGTTTGTCCAACCTTTATCTCCTGATCTGATCGTGAGGTAGCGATGGTATCGCCTGTGAGGGATTCCCTGAGTGGGCTACGTACTGGTTTCTGTTGTCTGACTGCTTCGTCAGTGACCTCTGCCTTTGGGCATTTAGGAGCGGGTTGTAGCTGTGGTGTTCCCTCCTCCCCTCTTTTTTCCAGCCCAGTGACTGGGGGTAACACATTGTGGCCTTACTGGTTTTGTGGGAAGTGAAGTGCACAGAAAGAAAACGTCTTTTTTTTTCATCTGTTGCTTTTCATACATACACTGAATAAAAATACTGGAGTACATATCTGTCTGTGATAGTGAGAGCTATTATCTAGTCCAAGCATGTTACAGTTGAGTGATTGTGGGCCTTGGCTGTGCTTTTAATCCTCTAACAGGTTATGATACAAGAGGTCGCAGTGAAACAAGTGTATCCAAAGCCATGGGAAAGCCAGTCATGAACATAACCTTCAAAATATTTATCACATTCTTTTAATTTAATACAGTATTAATATATTTGTTGTAAGTAGAGGAAAGACATCTGTCCTATATTTTTGCCTTGGATGCTTAGGTGAAATTTCATGAATTCCTTTCATTCACAGTAGGTTTTCTGGAGCACATGGTCTATTGTATGTACAGTTTGAAGGAAGTGAGACTGATTGCTAGAAATAACATTCAGGTTTTAAGTTGTTGGTACAGTGAAGCAGAAGGTATTTGGTAAAGCCAAGTAGAAACCATGGGTGTGTTTCTCTGATCTGTTTTGAAAACAGATTCACATCTTTATTGTTATCACTAAATACTTCTGTTATCTTGCACCACTAACAATTCTGCAGCTGGAGACTGCTGCAGTCAAAAATACCTCCGTGTAGTGTGCTCCTTTTCCTGGAGGGAACATTATTTAATCATTCAGAAAACTTGGAGGAGCTGAGGTATGGTATTTGTCACAAAGAAGAACTTGCTAATGATGAAACTTAAAGATTCTGTTTAAAATCTAAGCCTAAATAGTGAAGTGATTATCAGAATAACAGGGAAGCATCCCAGGAAAAAAAAAAAAAAGGTCTTGCAGATACATGCAGAGTGCTAAAAATCTGGGGGAGGTTGTTCAGCATTTTCTGCATGTAGCAAAGGTTGAATCAAAGGATACATAAAACTAAATCTTGATTTTAAACTGCCGAGGTGTTATTGGGGAAACAGAGGAGAAAGGGGAAAGATGGAAAGTACCAGTACTGATATGCATACTTCAGGCCTCACATTTTAATTGTTCAGTTCTAATGGATTTAAGAAACTTCCCTAAGTATCAGAGTCAGTGCAGTAGGTAATCTATCGTGTATCATTTCTAGCATTTAGAAGCTGCCTTGGACATAAAGAAAAGCTATTTTCTTCCAGAAACTTGCACAGATGGCGAGCAAATCATGTACAGTTCTGAATTAATGCTGCTTTATTCTCTAGCATGCATTTTGAATTGCAGGGAGGATTTTTTTGTTGTTTTAAAACACAGGCACGGCTCTTACGGTTACAGTCTATAAAACCGTTGTGCATAAACAAGCTTTCTTTTGATTTAACATTGCAATCTTTAAAACACCAGTTGCTTGAAAACATTTTCCCTACCGTTGTTATAGGGAAATGCCTATTTGAGGTTTTCATGAGTGAATTAGCCAGAGGTAGCTAATGCAATAATTAAGGCTATTTGTTGAATTCATTAAACAGCTTTTGATGTATACTCATTGTGAGTGTTTTGTTCTTACATCTTTACTTCTGAGCTCAAGTGTTAACAGTTTGGTGGTGTTATGTGTTAGATCTATTGTACTGTTGATGTTATCAATGGAGCTATTGTTCTGCCTTAAAAATCTGCAAAAAAATTTACTAGGAGAGCAGAAAAGCCATATTATGTTTTCTTCCCTTTTTTGAGCTGTAGTACACATTTGGATTTGGACAATTCATAATTCTAAAATAAAAGGTATGTTTTGAGTTTATTTTTTTAATGCAATTAATGCAAAAATTATAAACACTTCAGAGAATTTTGGTACTGAGACTGGTTGATAACTAACTAAAGATTAGGTAGGCTCTGAATGTTGAACCGCCTTGTTCACATGAAAAATTTGTAGGATTAAAACCAAAAAAGATGAGTGCAAAAGTGCATCTTCTGAAAAACACTAGCAGGCAATCCTGTGGGGAGAGAGAGAGGGTCTTCATGGCTGTCTCATGAATGTTTTTTGTAACCTTAAGTACTTTCCACCCCTTCCCTGCTACAGCTGACATGCATTAAGAGCTCCATTTAGTTGGAGTAGTCCTTCCTACGCTCTGACCTTAGCAGCAGCAGCAGAGAAGTGGCCAGCTGTTCGGAGGAGCCAGTCCTTGTATTTCTGTGATCCAAAGGGACTTGGATTGGGACACCTCAGCAGCACCTGGAAGCCCGCTGACTTTAGTTCTCCATTGCATTTGGTGTCACAGAAACATAGAATGTCAGTTCCCAGAGAATTTTTGTGGTCAAAGCAGGTAAAACTGGGTTGAAATGATTGTTTACAGTATGGGTACTAAAGCAGAGACTGTGACTTGCTCAGTGGCATGAAATCAGTGCCAAAAATCCAAATTCTAATATGAATCTCTGAAGTTTGTTGTTTAAAGCAAATCCATTACAAGTCTTCTGGAATATGTTGATAAAAGATAAGTATTCAATTAACTTTGGTTAACTTACTTGGACCAAGCAGTCTGTGTGCATTACTAGTGGGTCTTCATTCTGATATAAAACATCTTGATAGGACAGTGAGATGGAAAAGGTGATTAAAGGTGCCTAATTGACTGATAGTACTGCTGCATTGCCTTATAGCTTACATGCTAATTATAGAGTTACATTTTTTTGGTTAGATAGCTGATCAAATGGCAGATACCTGTAACTGAGCAGTGGCTGTTACGGCAAGGAGGCTCAAGAGGTAGATTAAAACCCCGTAGGAAAAAGGAGAAGCTGTGCTGGTGCTCCTCATTCTGATCCCAAAATAGTGCTTAATTTTGGCAGGGTGTTTCCTGATGTCATCTACTCGTGTGCCCCTGGTCTTCATCTCCAGTTTGGTAATACTGCAGATAGCTCAGTTCAGAGCTAGAATGAACCTTGATCCCAGTTTGTGGACCTTTACGCACTGGTGTAATAGGAACTGTAATGACCTAGTTCTTCTCTGTGTGAAGTTTAGCTTTGGGATTCAATTTCAAACAGAAAAATAAAGGAAAAACAAACTCACCTGAAAAATCTTGGTCCTTTAAAACTTCAGCCTTTCAGTATAGTTTTTTTTTTTTCTTTTCCAATGCTGAAGTTAATCCATAGGAAAGAAGTCGATGTCTGTAAGTTTTGGTTACAGTCCTTTGTTGGCAGGTGTCTTGGAGCTTTTAGATAGATCAGGAAGATTATATCAGCGTTTACTGCTGAATGAGGGATGGCTCGCCACTACAGAGGGGTAGACAAAGATGAATAATGTAAAAGAAACAGAGATGCGGTTTTGAAAGATGAGTTACAGAGGAGATGGAAACCCAAAGGCTGGAATGGCAGCAAGGAGTCTGCCCAAAACGAGGAGAGAGGATCTGCGTGTGAGATGGCACTGAGGGCGGGCACGGGGCTGGAGGGGAAGACTGTAAGCGGGCTGTGATTCAAACTTCTAGAATAAAAAAGAAGTAAAATATGACAGGGTCCTAGCTAGGTAGTATTTAGAAACTACTTGTTGTCTTTATTAGATGGCTTAGACCTGATTTAGACAGGACTAGGAGAAACAGATTGCAGACTTGGGTTATAAATAGAAGAAAGGAGATGGTAAGTTATTGTCAAGACAGTGGGTAAAAATTTCTTCTCTGATGTAAAATTAGGCTTTAAATTAATTAACATAGTACATTAGCTTCCCTACTCAAATATTTCTATTTATTTTATGAAGGAATAAACTTATGGGAAATATCTTCCAACATCTTAATGGATAATCAGTGACGGAGATAAGCATTTAGCCATATTTCTTTTACATTTAAGGATTCTTGACTTGATACTTCTGGAGAATTTTATTAAAAAACAAAACCAAAAATAACAACAACAATAAAAAACAACAACTACTTGAGAATCATTTGGTTTGCTTATTACTTAAGCTTATTGGCCTTGGTTATAGGAGCAAGCGTTGCGTTGTCATCAGCCTGGAGAAGAACCACAATTTTGTAGTAGGCAATCATTTATCTAGAATATAATATACTGTCTGTGTGAGATGATTTTTTCCTCTTTGTTTCTTGACTACTCTTGTGATATTCCACATACTCGTAACTCCTGTAAGCTGCCTGAAGAAGTGCAGTGAACCCGCTGTCTGATCCCGTTCCTGCTGGGATCAGGAGCAGGCCCTGGTAACATGTCGCTGGTACGAACAGGACCTGCTCACCGTCTGTCTCTGGTGCTGTCTTTCACTGGAATGAAGCTTTAAAGCTTTGGTGGTGTCCTTCTGGTATTCCTGGCTGTGCCTCGCAAAAGGGGAGTTGCTTGTGAGCCCACTTCTGGTTTCTTTGGCCTGCTCTTCTAAGACCAGCATGGACGCGCAGAAAGCTGAGGCACTTGTTCTTCTTTCTTTTCATTTTCTAGCCTGGATTTCAAGGCACGGGTACCAAAATTCAACCCAAGCCCTCGCTTTTCTTTTACAGTCTCTGTTTTGATTGAACCTCAAACAAAGATTTGGTGTTGGAAATCGGTGTGTGTTCGGTGGTTTTGGGAGGACATCACTTCACATGCAACGGTGCCTAACTGATGGAACCTCTGCCTGGATAGATGCTGATAAATATGTATAGGTATGCTGCTGGCCATAGCTTGGATTTTGTGGTTCAGGAACACTGGCAAATGATGAAATCTAAATGGAGAGTAACCAGTTGCTTTTACCATGCACTTCAGTCCAGCCTCCTGTAGAGCTCTGCATCCCCTGACAGCTTGCTACACAAACTTTAACCATACCCTAGTTAGCCAGCTACTGCACTGTCACAATGGGCTGAAAGCCATGAATATTGAGTAATTAATTACCAGTGCCTTAAATGGTTCAAACCCCACTCAGTTGGCTCAGTCAGATCTACAAATATGAAATACTGCATATAGCTTGAAAACAGCATCATGTATTTAAAAAGTCATTGCTGCAAAATTTCAATTTGTAATTACCTGACAGGAATTGAACTGTAGTATGACTGTCAAAATAGGCCTCTATGCACATGGTGCTTTTAACTAGCCATCTAAATAATACATGTAATTACAGAAACGTGTAACAGTTCTTACCTTATCCAAATTCGCAATTGTCTGATTCAAACACAAAATTCACATTGTTTTTAAACTGGGCATGCAGGCTTTCTGTAGTGTTTGTTTCCTAATAGTTGTTTTTAAAAATTCAGTTTTTTAGATAATAGAAAAGTTTCCCTACATTGTGTGTTGACAAAGAATTTGTAAGACTTTTTTTGAACCTGAAGGACCAGGAAGTTTTTGAGTAATGGATATATTTTAACTAGGTGCTGCTATGATTTAATAGTTAATGCATTCTTAAAAATTTAATGTCACTTTTATTTCTCATTTCAGATGAGTAATTCAGTGTATGTTTTGGCATCTAAACCGTTTTGAAAGTAGTACTACTTGGCTTAGGCTTGCTTGTAAGCCCAGTACAGTCATGATTTAATTTTTGGTTTGCACGTCACTTCACTTTGCCATATGAAATTGGAGAAAAGGTTTGCGAAATAAATGTGTCAAATATTTTAAGTACATAAGTGATTCAAACAACTTTTTAAATAAAATTTTGCACTCCTGCGGACTGTCTTAGAGAGAAAAGTCTTTCTGAGAAATGCATTGAGGACTCTAAACAGCATTTAATAAATATTTTTTTCTTTCAATTCAGTGTAGTTCATATTTTCTCTCTTCCGCATTCTGTTTGGAATACATATTTTAAATTTATGCATGAAAGACACATCCATGTCTTAAATGTTTTTTGTTATTTTTCAAAGATGGCATTGAGGCGTCCAAGTAGGAGGCTTTTTTTGTACTCTTATCTTCCCTGCAATCCTACTTTACACTCTACATGATGTGCTGGTTGCTTAGCAATCCCAGCTACAGACTGCAGCAGGTTGTTGCAATACTACTGGTATTTTTCTTCAGTTTTGCAACCATTTTTATCTGCATTTCTGCAAAAGCTACTTTATTGTCAATGTTCAGGCATGCATTTCAGGGAACGGAAAATCAGGATTTCAAAATTAACCATCAACTGTGTATGCTGATCATTTCTATGCTTATTATTCCCCAACAGTATATCTTCAGACTACTAGTTGCTTGAAATAAATGATTTTATTTAAATGCTTCTCTGTATTTGCAGGGTTTGATTTTTAAAGCTTGATATAAGGAAGCTACCTTGAAAATTGATGTTTACTGAAGCATGTATTCTTAGCTACATCTGTTCCTGTTTCCTCCTGTGCATGGCATATATTTGACATGTCTTCCAGCAAGTGTGCATGTCCAGTTTTTTTCATAGATCTTAGCTTTAAGCAGATGCTCCCAGGCTGGGTGTTTATGCCCTCTACTCTCCTTCCTTCTTGCAGGTGGCAAAAGGCAGGGGGCAGCCTCTCATTGTGGGGTGCTGGGCTCCATTCCTGCTGCACAGACCCAGAACCATCGCCTTGCTAAAAAGGAGATTTCCAGGGAGCTCTGAAACAACAAAGGCTTAATGCTATAACATGCGTGAAGTGATGTAACAGCATAGGACTGTAACTATTTTGTCCCATCTTCGAAAAAACTTTCCACATTCTTCGCTGTAAAGTGGGTCTTACTCTACAGCTTTTTCCTAGTAATTGGGTTAAAGCAGAGGTCTTACATTTTTGAGACGAACTATAATGTTCCTTAAATGGGGGAAGAATTCCAGAAGTCTGATTAATAGATGTATGCCAACTTTATCAAGATTTTTTTTCACATCTTCTAAAGGCTCACTGTGGCGCTGTGGGTGTCTGCTCACCCCTGCTAAAAATACTCAGTACATTCAGTATTGCTTTGTTCCTTGAAAGTAAATGCTTTCTGGTATACAAATACAAGTGAAATATTTGTGCCTAAAAAATTTGTTCCAGATTTGTGGTAAAAATGAAAATGCTGCCTCTTCTTAAGAATAAATAAAGGCAATAAAACTCATCCTTTAATCCTGAAGAATGTGGTAGCTGAAGACCAATCCATTGCTACTATTCCAACATTTGCTTAGGGTGTTGTTAGGCTGTGTGGACTGATGCCAACCTGTTTTCAAATACACTTTTTTTTTCCCCCTATATTGTTTTGCTTGTGGGGTTTGTAAAATATAAATATATAGCACTTCAAATATAAAGCAAAGGAGTATGATGATACTTCTAAGTTTTTTTTAGCGTAGAGTGACTACAAAAATTGAAATGCTAGTGAGAAAGATTGGGGGAATTTTGGTAGTATGTAACTACATCACAAGCTCTTCATTAAACCAAAACCCTTCTGCTGTCTTTGGTTGCAATTTCATCGCTTTTCCATGCGGAAATGGGTAGCACTTGTATAACAGAGCAATAATTTTACTGTGTTAAGCTGTTTTGCTTTATAGTAAATTGTGCTTTGATTGCATTTGATTAGTTAAAGATATATTTAGAAAGTCTTGGCTGCTGGGTAATGCTATTTCCATCAAAGAAACAATCTGTAAAAACCTGAGAAGGCAAGGATATTGGGAACAGGATGGGAAGATTAAGTTTTATAAAAACACTCTTACTGGCTCTGTTCCCTGTGTACTTATGAGTCGCTTTAGTTTATACCAGTTAGATATTTGGCAATCGCATCCATTTCAATATGTAGACAGGGAAATTTCTCAGAGCATAGTGTACTTGGTTTTAATTTTCAACTACATAAAACGCTAAGGAAGACCAGGGGAGCTGAGCAAAACGCCAGAGCTGTGTGGAGTTGGTACCTCGGGAACCATCGCTGCCCATTTCAAGCCTGAATGGCTGCATGTGGCAAAAAAAAAAAAATAAAAAGAAATAAAAATATTGAGATTTTATCACTACTGAAAACATGTCTATTTTATTCTTAACACATTTTCAGGCAAGCCTCTACTAAATTACATGGAAGGTTTATGTTTTTCTTTTTGCATCACCGTGCATCACAGGGTTGGGAAACAGGCTATCTGACAACTAGTTTTTGATGCTTAATTGCGTGCTAGGATTTAGTTACACAACTTAAAAGATAGACCTAGAAGACTTTTCATTATCACAGATAATTTTTAGCGCCTGAATTCTGAGTTCTCAACCCTTACATTTATGTAATGTAGTTGTACATAGTGTAATAGTCTCTCTTAATTAGAAAATGTTAAGAATAAAACTCAGTGGGATATGCCCTGGGACTCACCTTGAAGCCAGTAGTCAAATCTGTGTAGATGAAAGACTATTCAGTGTGGTACAAGAGGGTAAGTGTTTTATTTGCCCTATTAAAAAAAAATAATAAAAATGATAATTGTGCTAGACGTAAATATTTTGGTGACAGTCCTTTGGTGAGAAGCAGGGACGTGTGTGTCACCTTTCACCAGGCAGACCTCAGCACGGCACGGGAAGCGCGGTGACTTGGGCAGCTGTCCTTGCTTAGGGAGGAAAACATAACCTGTGCTCTCTTAAATACCAATCCACTAAAATGAATCACTTTGACACATCGGCTTAGAACCTTGGTAAATAAATGTTATGCAGCAGTCTATTTGCTCAATAGAGAACGCTTTGTCTTAAAATGATGCAACTTTCTTAGCGATTTCTGTAGCTGCACTGCCTGGAGCCATTGCTAGGGCTGAGTAAACTTGCAGGCAGCCCTTGGGTCATTAGCAGTGGCCTCTTCCAAACAAAGCCACCCATGGGCAGCGGTACAGGCTGCTATTGTGTGCAGGAGGTGCGAGCAGCAGCCGCTGACTCAGGTGGTGTCAAGAAAGTGGACGGCGCATGGTCTGCTTCCCAGCGACACACATGGACCTCGCTGGAAGGCGGCGATGGTTTCATGCCACTTGAAAAGGTTTCAGGATTTGTTTGGTCAGGCGTATTTATTTGGAGCAGAAGCGACTGGAAAAGTCTGGATCACGGCGCTGGATGTTGAAAATTTCCCCCTGATTGTTGTGTTCTGGCTTTGAAACAGCAATAGTTTGTTGCAATTGTTTGGCTGACTCCGCTGGAAATTAATTTGTTGTCTTGCTTTACTTGGAAAAACATGCTAAAGGCTTATGCTGCTTCCTGTTGGAAAATAGTGAGTTACAAAATTAGCACATTAATGCCAATTATAAATATAATATCGTCCCAGTGGGAATTTCTCCTTTTTGTGCAAGTCAGTGCATACGTGGTGAGAAAGCTTGAGCCACTCTGGCAAAACAAACTTCTATATAGCTGACAAGGCAAGGAAGCAAAATTTGGCTGAAAAATCTCAAAATCAACATCTATGCTTAAGGAGGCAGATGTTGGAGACTTTTTTTTGCTGTACAGAGTTTAATCAGTGAAGCAAGAGAGATCAAATATTTCCAGCCTTCACACTCCTTAGTGGGTGTTAGTTTGGCTGCACGTTTTGCTTTGTTGGCACAGGTTGCTGGATTGCTTTTTTCCTTCTCTCCCCTTTGTATTCCCTTTACTCCCTTTCATAAATTCATAGAGCTCTTCTCCGTGTGGTAGATCAGTGTCCAGAGAAAGAGGAAGCCTGTTCTCTTCAGAGACTTTACTCTTGCCTCAGAAAAATTGGTCATGCATTTTCCTGTTTTAAGCCCATTATTTGCTAGCGAAAAAAAAAATAAATAAAAATGAACGGGTGAAGGGTTGGGCTCCGTGTTTTGTCTGTGCTGTTTCTGCCTTTCAGAAATGAACTTTGAAAAGCCAGAAGATATAGTTAATAGTCTTGGCATCAAAAGCTGACTGTGGTGAAAGCTGGCAGAAGCAATTCCCAAGTAAGGTTGTGTGTGTGCCTTGCTAGAGGAGGAATATGGTGCCCTGGGCAATGGCAGACTGGCTCCGTGCCATGCTCCATTCTCCACTTTTCTTGGAACTGCTCCTTTGAAGATCTAATTATACAGTGCCAGGAGACTCGGCAGATAGCTCAGCAATAACTCCCACTGCCGTTGCACCGGATTTCAGTTTATTTGGGGTGCAAAACTTGCACACAAACACTAGATTGTGTCACAGTTATCCACAAGCTCTGGCTAGTGTCCAGAAGACGCAGTATGTTTTAGCGTGGCGGTTTCTAAACTGCTAACTCCAGTTTAGGCTTATCTGTGTTTTTCAAAAACATTTACTGACTCGATTCCCCTTGCCTCCTATTTTTAAACTCGCTGCTGTGTGAAGTCTTGTGCTCAACCTCCTGTTACAGGCTATCCAAGCAAAGTGCCTTCCCAGGTACTAAAATGCAGTGGTTTGACCAGCCTGGAATAGTTGGGTGCAATTTGTGGCACGAGGGGCCAAGAGGAAGATGATGATAGGGAATGATTTGGACTCTACTCTCACTGAAGGGTGTCTTTAAGTATTGTCGTTTGCTCCATTGCAAGAGTTTCCCTTTAGAAGGGTTCGAAGCAGCTGCAAACTGAAGATAATGTTTCTGAGATGATTGAGATACCATGGTTTTCTGCTGATGCTTTAAAGCATGAGTATGTTTATTGTTGAATCTGTTTCGGTTGTGAAATTACAGTTCTGTAACTTCATCATACATTTTGTAACTTCTGTTAGTTCCGTTTTGAAAATGGTGCCCTCTAATGAGAGGTGTCAATTCACAATTCTTACTTCTGAGGTTTTGTTGTTGCTTTCTACTCGGTTGCTGGAATAACAGGTGATGGTTTAATAATGAACAAGCTGAAGCAGGAGGATCACTTTCTGTATGACCTCTCCCAGTAGGTCTGATACAAAGGTCACTGCAAGGGCTAGTAGTAGTTTCCTACTACTCTTCTATCTGTAGGAGAGTTGCAGTGAGTGAAATGGGCAAAGGAGAAGGTCCAAGAGTAGGGTGTTGATGCAAAGTTTTGGGGTGACTGTGGCTGAGCAGGGTGGTTGAGATGTCAGAGCAGTGGCAGCAGGCAAGCAGCAGAAACACCAGACAAGGGAGTCCGGAGGGGAAACTCTGCGCTTGGGAAAGACGGAAGGAAGAACACTTGATGCAAGGCGGCTGCCCCGTGCGCGCTGCCATGACTCAGAGTTCAGGCGAGGAGGCAAAGGGGAGAGAAGTAAGATGAAATGAGGGGTGAAAAGAGCAGTTGGCCACAGGTCTGAGAGTGGTGACCAAGAGCCTTCAGGATGACGGGTGTCCAGCTGTCGGCGTTTGGCAGAGGGCTGGAGGAGCAGGGGACAGCGGCTGCCTTCCCACCGTCATGGACAGCCGGAGTGAGGGGAGCTTGGTGGGATGAGAAGAAACCAGTTCTGTTTTCCCTTATGGTTGGGCAGATTTTAAGTGGAGATGTGATGGAGAGCTGATACGAAGCAAATAACTGCAGTAAGTTGTCATTGTAATCCAAGCACTGCCTTCAGAGAGAAAGGAGGGAAGCGTGTAGGAATAGGATGGAAGTGGTGTGGGTTAAAAAAGAAGGGCTGAGAGCGGGGAGGACTGGGGTGATGAATCCTGATGCAGGAGTGCGAGGAGGTTTGGCATAACCTGAAGTTGTGCACGCAGAAGGGAGAAGGATGAGATGAGAAGGAGCACTACATAGCACACATTTTGGAAGTGTGAGACAGAAAGTCTAGACAAGGAAGTATGTTGCAGGCCTAAAATTAACCGAAGTTAAAGAGACGATTTTCTTGGTGGCAGTGATGTAAGTTCTCAGAAGGAGATAGAGGAAGAAACTCCAATTTCAGAATTGGCCCTGGGTGTGACTAAGAGACAAAATTGAGGAGTGTAGCAGAGCATCTTCCCTTTCTGAGTAAGAGTGATGTTTGTTACAGTGCCGGATGTCTCTTCTTCCTGGCAATGTAAAATACACTGATGTCTCTTAAGCATTCTCTTTCCCAAATTATGCGTGTGTTTTTTCTAATTCTCTAATTTTGAAATGCAATGCGTTTATAAAAGTTTGCATTCTAGTGCGGGTAACCTTTGGATAGCTTTTGGCCTGCAAGTACCCTTCTTCTTTTACTAGAGGAGACAAAAGGCTTGGCATGTTCAGCTTAGTAAATGCAGCCAAGGTGGTTCTCCAAGTACGTGTTGGGGAGAAGTGTATAATGTATAGGGCAGGGGTGACAAAAGATCAAACGGATGCAAATTGGCTCCGTGTTAATTTAGCTGGAAACAAAAAGTATGTTTTTGTTGTTGTTGTTGTTGTTTGTTTCTTTTCCTTTTGTTTTAACCCAAAAGGAGGGTTTTGTTTTAACCCAGAAGGATTCTGTGAGTGGGATCCCAGCAGGACAGAAATGTCAAGATACTGAGCTGCTTCTGCTGGTGGAGCTTGGAGTTGGGTACTGCATGTTGGAGTTGCACGGAGCTGCAGGAGCAGCAGGATTATGGTGGCCTTTCTGGTGCTGTTCCAGCTGGCGGGTTTTTTCTTTGAAACTGTGCTTTTTGTCTGGTTGATTAGTTTGCATTAATTACTTTTAAGTATGAGAAATATTTGAATGGATAACGGGAGGTATTCTCTGAACGTACTTATATAAATAGCTGTATGCATTGAATTATTCTAGTAAGTATTTAGTGGTATGCTTTTCTTTCCTGGTATAAGACACCCAATATTCACAGTAATGTTTTGGCAAACGTACCCTTTCTCTCTTCAGCACACATGCTCTGCTAAGAAAAAATTCTATGCAGGAACTGAATTAATTATGGTATTACTTCAATACCATAACAGTAAAAGGGATAATATTAAGCTCTTACATTACACTTTACAACACGTGCTTTCAAAAGTGCATGTGGATGCACACGTGCTGTGTACATACGATAACATACATCTTGCTGTTTTTACATCCCTCCAGGTATATGTGGAATTTGATGACCTTGAATGGGAAAAGCGAGAATGGGTTAAAGTTTATGAAGATTTTGCAACCTTCTTGGTGGAGTACCAGCTGGTCTGGGCGAAAAGAAAGGACCCAAGCCAGACTCAGGGATCAAAGATCAAACAAATTCAATGGCCTGCATTGGTAAGACGCTTGCGCAATCCTGTTTACTAAATGATTTTAATCTCTGTAATGCTATCCTCCTTGGGAAACTGTCTAGTTTACTTTGGTTATGGTGGTGGTGGAAAGAGGTGAGCATGGAGGGGGAAGAGAGGAAAAAAAGGATAAGAAGATATTAATAAATCATGCTTGGGTTGAAAGGGTGGGTGTGATATGTGCTAAGTCATTCAATTTTGAATCGACTTAGAGCATGGCAAAAGTAGTCGGAGTGACATAGTAGAATTACTGTCGCTTTGTGTAGTCAAAGCATTTTATAAATATTAACTTAGTAGCTGGCAACGTATGATCTGTTCTCTGGAAGATTGAAACTGAGGTGCAAAATAAACCCTTAAACAAAAACCACCTTTTTTGTGGGAGCTGAATTTGGGTCCAAGTTCAGAAAGGTGAGAAAAGTGAAAAAAAAGATCAATACTGTGACGATTGTTTTCCTGGCTTATGAGGTGATACTTGTGACTCTTCCTCTCCCTGGATCAATGCCCAAATATAAAGCTGCTGAGAGAATTGCTAGGAGGTTCTGTTTGTTTTTGACACGCCTTTAGGTAGACCTGATGAATATCAAGAATCTGATGAGATAATCTGTTGAGGAATGACTGTGTATTCCTTTTTTTTTGCTCCAAAAAAAATTGTAGTGCTGTCAAAGTCTCTAGAAGATCAGTAGATAAGAGACTTCAGGAACCTGTTGGTATTTTTCCACTGTAGAGGGTTGGGAAAGATCACTAAAATCGTCAGTTAAAAAGGAAGCTCCCCCAGGTTTGTCAAAATGGTGAAGAGAATGGGAGAAGTGTTATCAGTATTTGACGTGAAGTTCAGTATCTGTAACTCCAGTCCTGGGTTTTTATAAATCTGTTGTTGTAATGGATTTAGATGTCTTTTCTCTGGATCTTAGCTGTGTCTCTGTGCTTCTTTAAGTATTCCCTTCGTGTTCTTGCCTCTGGGGACTTTCTAAACTCTCTGTGTATTTCCCTGGAGCTGTGGCTAGAACCATCATTCTGAGTGTCATGGGGCAAGCTGTTCAAGCAGGGTTGCTGGTAGCAGAGATGCATAAATGGTTCAGGATGGGACTTTTTTCTCTTAATATTCCTACTTGACTCATTTATTATGTTTGTGTTAATGTGTGAAATGATAATGTTTTGGATGTACAGGCTCTTTCACGTACTTGCTTGCACAGGCAAATACTCCGTTTCATGTTACTAAATCCTTGAGCAAGAATTTTTAGTTTTAGAGTTGTCACTTGCTCTTTGAAACTACCCATGTCTTCTTGGTTGAGATCAGTATTTTAAAATCTGCTAGCAAGCTAGAATTTATCATCCATGTACTTTGTTACTTTACATCCACCTCTTGTTTTTACATTGCAAAACGAGATTGAAATCACATAGCCCAAAGTGGGGCTCAAGCAGCTTGTTAGGTCGCAGTTTCCAGATGCTAAAGAAGACAGGGTCTCAGCATTTGTGCCTGGCCTGCTTGCAGTTGTTCTAACAATCGTTTTCTGAGTCAAACCCTCTGGTCATCCATCCCCGTTCCAGAAAACCCATGTCTGAGGGAAAGTGCAGATACAGAATATTAACTCATATTGGAGCAGATGCCTTCCACAGAGACGACCTGGAGCTCTGCTCCCTGTCAAGAGCATGCCAGGCCTCTGGGAGGCCTGAAATCTGGGAGGGTGCCCAGATGGCCATCATAATTCTGTTGCTTCCAGACCATCTGAACACTCTGTTGTAGCGAAGTGGGTGACTTCTTTAAAGGGGCATTTTTTATTTTTATTTTTTAAGTCAGAAGAACTCTCATAAAAAATGGAGAAGTAATGGAAAAAGTACTAAAAATGTTGATTGCCAACAGCACTTCCGTGTGAAGTCCTCAGTGTGGATGTGACAATGCATGTTTTCTGGAAGTTGAGTCCTGGAATAGTTACTGAATGAGAAATCTTAACCTTTCTCATGCATGCAACCATACTGGGAAGTCATTCATGCATTTGACAATTTTGTCATCTTATACTTTATTTTGGATGCAGTATATATGCAGCAAAGTAATATTTAGGTGTATGTTATGTAGTATTTTCTACATCATCTTTGCCTTATTAATGAATGGAAAGCGCTTGTTTATTTAGATGCTAATCACCTTTTGTTTTGCTCTTCTTTGATCAACATATTCTGTACTTACTGTGTGGTGTTCAAACCTGATCAGAAGATAAGGTCTGTAATTTCCTGTGGGCTTTTCTGGGGGCAATCATCACCGCTCAATTACTGATTTCTATTAGTATTCATTGCGTGATGCAATGTAAAGAGCACTTCATAGATGAAATTGCTAGAATGCAGCTTGGTCACAACACGTCCTAGTTGGGATGTCTGAGGTGTAGCTGTTACTGAGAGCACAGCTTCTGCTGACCTTGTCCAGCTGTGCTCTTAAAATTATATTCCTTTCAACCAGGTACTGAGAAGGAAAGGAAATGAGAAGTATCACCTCTTTTGCCTTGTTTAGAAACTGTAACATAGGCAGGGATAGATTCTCTGGAGTTCAGTTTCTTTCACTATGAGTTTATTCTTTCTCATGGTTGGGTTCTTGCCTTATTCACTCCAGAGGTGGCAAATTGACAGCAGATGAGCCTAGAGTCCCACTGGCATCAACGTGCTTCGTCGTGTCGGGGTCACTGACAACGTTGACTAGATACCTGTGAAAACCTGTGTGCAAAGGAAAGGAGGTGGAAGGCCTTGGCCTGTTCATGCCCTAATCAAATGCTTTTCCTTCTTGTGAAGATGATTCTTCTGGACAGGTTGGAGAAGAACTTCTTGGCTGCCTAGCTGACTGCTGTCACTGCAAGCCACCCTGCAGGCTGGCTTCTGGAGCTAGTGGCAGAGGTGAGCGCTCACAGCACAGCGTGTGAATGCTCACACAAATGAAGCTTTAAAGGCACTGGCTCATAAATAGCTTTATAGGAATGCAGGCAGCATTAGCCACAGTGTTTTTGAGTTCAAGCTCTGCTCAGCTTCCTGGGTACCATGCAACCACAGAAGAAAAGATTATCCCTATCTTAGGAAGCTTACAGGCAATATAACAAACAAAAGTTAGCGCAGGTAAAGAGAAGCATAAAGACACAGTGATGACAAGTGATGTCAGCCTAGAAATTAGGGATAAGTATTGCAAGTAACTACTGGAGATGCTCTACAGATGTCAATGCAGAGAAAACTCTGCCAACAGCGTAGCATGGGGAAGAAAGTACAGATTTTGAGAACTTAGCAAGTGGGTAGTAGAAGTGTGTCTTTGCACATTAAAGGATTAAGAAAAATAGCCTGTAAAACATGTTGAAATTGAAGGCATCAGCTTAGCTTGGTAAACAAGGGGGCTACAAATCGATGATACAAAAAAAAAAAGTGACAGGCTCAAAGTGACGGGCTAGGAGAATTGCTAATACTTTATAAATGAGGCAAAATTGCTTTTGAATTCTTCAGAAGACAACTTTGAAGCAACTGAGATGATAATTTTTTTTTGATCTGTGGGTGGAAAAGAAGAGTTGTATTTTAGGGTGATTAATTTCTTCTCCCTGGTTTAGAAATAGTCTGGGTATTAGGATGTTACAGATCTGTGATGAAGTCATGCCTATGATACAGTTCAGGCTTGAGTGCGACGGTGTCTCCTTAGCAGGCAACGAGGGAGACAAGTCAGTGTGTGGGCAGGGTGACAGCGTGGAGCCAAGGTATTAATATGGACCAAACAGGATGCTTTTGTGAGCTGTCAATTTTAATTTAATTATTCACTCTTCACCTGAACATAAAAATATCTAGAAATAAAGCGTAGAGGGAAAAAAGTGGGAATTAAGGACGGAAGCCACGAGAGACTTTTAGAGAATGGTAAAATAATGTGGAAGACAGGTTTAAGGTAATAGGCTACCTGGGGGAGCACACCAAGGTGGAAAACTAAACTGTAGGTTCTTTTAGTTGACAACATCAACTTTGTATTCAAGGAGTAGGAAGGACTGGAGCGAATTTTTTTTTTTTTTTTTTTCCAAATGATTTTATTTAGGAAGAGTATTGGAAACTTAATAACGTGCAGAAATTAAAGTTTATCTTTGAAGGTCTACAGATAGAAACGAAAGACGTTTTAGGCATCCATCTTAAAGGACATGTTCTATCATCTTGGAAAGAAAATAAGGGAAGAAAGGTAATTGAAAAAGTAATTAAGATTAAATGAGTTTAAGATGGATAGATTATGGTAGGTTTCTGAGGAAAAGGAGCCAGGAGAGTGCAAGAGGCTGCAAAGAAAAGGATGGGAATTGGAGGCAAGGGAAAGCGAATGCATTGAATGGCAGAACATGGGAGGAACTGCTGCACTTGCAGCAAGAAAGGAAGAGACTTCTGCAGAACAGGAGAATAAAAAGTAATTTTATTTTGGCCATTTCCTTTTGGAAGAAACTGGCAGTCTTCTGTGGGATAGAAGCCAGAAGAAGGAAGGAATGATTTGACAGAGTCAGATGCAGTGAGAATTGGGATGGGGGAATGGTTCATTTAGCTGGAGGGCCAGAGCTGGGTACCTGGGGTGGTTCCATACGGGCACAGGTGGTCGTCGGGGTCTTTGTGTGTTCTGCTGAGTACAGCTTGTTTTGGGAAGTGCATGGTGCCTGTTATAGCTATAAATAAAACAGTGCTGTCTCCAGAGTTTACTTGTGGATTCAGTATAAGCTCATGTATAATAAATCAGAAGAATCCACACTAATTCTCTAATGGTTTGAATGTGGAGACTGAGCTTCGCCAGCTTTACAGCACTCACCTTGTCAAACCAAGAGGTCTCAGCTGGTACAAAGTCCTGCAGTAACTCCATCGCTTCCAGTTCCAGGGCTGGCAGACAGCAAGAACCAGTTCTCTTCCAGTGGTGTTCTTCAAAACTAAAATGTGTTTAATGAGGAGGCCCTGAATATGCTCGTTGCCTAAGGAAGGATGACTTTAGGAGCAACTCAATTCCCCAGCCCACCAAAAAGAAGAAGTGTATGTGTGCTTGCCTGACTTTTTCTTGGAAGAAGTGAAGTCATTGCTAAACCAGTGGCTTGGGAACAGCCTTTCCTGGGACTCTGCCCAGGGCTGTGTGAGAATACAGAGCTTTAGCCAGGCTTGGGACAAAACCAGGGACAAAGAGTGGTTCTTCATTGGTGCTCAGTAACTCTTTTGCAGGGTGAGAACCCACAGCTGATTTACAGCAAACAGTGCCAGTGGCACCTGTGGGACCATGGGCCTTGGGTCTGACCATCATGCTAATGAGGTCGTCCTGCAGCAGGAGATGAAATTCGTTCTGGGTGCTGGAGGATGCATTTGTTCTGATTAGATGTGAACAAATCCACGTGTTCACGTGCTGACTAACTGCCATGGCACTTGGTGGCAAAATGTAGGTTAGGTTTGTGGATGTGTTGAGGATAGACTCGTCCTCTGACCTTAGGTAGCCTTCTCCGCCTCCCTCCTCTCCCTCTGCCCTAGCTGTCCCTTGCAGAACCCTTTTGCTCGAGAAAAAGTTTTTCACAACTTTTTCTGTCTCTCAATAAATTGTTTTATTTAATGCCTTGATGGCCAAATTTTAATGTTTTTAGCAAACTTGTTTTACATGTTGGTCCCATGAATCAGACTGATGCCTTTCAAAGTAAGGAGTTGATTTAGATACTGCTCACTTGCCCCCCTGCATGCTCACTCATTTCACTGTGGCCTCTTCTCTTCCCTCTGCACAATGAAAAATGAAGTATATGTGGGTAGATACTGCAAGTAAATCAGTAGACGTTCAAAATATTCTAGCAGTAAGAGAGAATAAATTCACAAAAGGGATTACTATGTATGTGGAAGGTAGGGAAGAGAGTAAGCTCAGTCTCCGGAGTCGTGTGAATTTTTTAAATAAATATGAAAAAATGTAAGGATTTCTCAAATTTGAGGGCAGGAAATACTTCCAGGGGAGCCAGGGAAAAACTGCAAGTGGATTTTTTCAGCTTCCCTATTCCCTGTGTCTGAATTTCATTGCTTGTATCCCTTGCTAATCTGGGGTCATGATGAGATATATGCAGGAGAGGAGAAAATGCTTGGAAACCGTCAGCTTCTTAGGAGAGATTTAGGACAGTTAGAGTTTGGGGAAGAGAAAACTTAAGTAACTGACTCAGCAGAGCATAAGTGACCTGATTTTTGCTGCATTGTGAAAGACAGTAACATGCAGAAACAGCACTTGGAGATGGTTCAAAGATTATTTTGCTGGAGTGTGCGTTGCTGTAATGTTCCCACACAACATCAGCGTCTCAAGCAGTACCACAGCCCGCCTGTGTACTTTGGCACTTGCTCTTTTCAACTACTGCTTACTGGGAGCCAGTGCTCTCCACACAGGCTTCGAAGCAGAGGCCGTTACCTTCCCAGGACGTGCCCCAAACGAACAGCAGTAAGCTGAGATCTGTCTCCCCAGTTGTGAAATACGGGTGTTGTCCCACGGCTTCCCACTCGGGAGAAGAGCGGAAAGCCATGCTGCGGGGAGGGGTTGTACGTGGTGGCCCTCCTGCTTCTTGCTCACTTCACACTGCTGCAAGCAATTGTTTGTTCCCGAGTTCTGTCTGAAGGTGTTGCCTAACAGCAAGCTTGTGCTTTTTGGTAGGGGTGATGTTTTACTTGATTGCTAAATTTGAACTTCTAAGGAATGAAGACCGCTCTTGGACAGGGTTTAGTTTTCTAAAAGCATGCTTCCATGCATAAAGTATGTAGGCTGTGTTTTTCAATTAAGTTCTATGCAGTGAATTGTTTTTAATGTCAAATTCATTCCAGAAGAGTGCTGGAATTCCAAAGAAAACATTGTGTGGTGGTCTCGTTGTTTTGTTTGCGTGTTTTTTAAAAAATGTTAGCCTTAAGGTAACAGCACCCCAAGTCACTTTGATCACATCGGCCTGGGAGTTGCCATTCTGGCAGTTCCTCTAGAGAAAGCTTCTTTAGTATGTCACAGCATCCTGGAGATCTCTATAGTTCGGATTGCTTCCTGCAGGTAAAGCATTTCATTTTGTTCTCCAAGGATTACACAGAATAACTCGATATTGTTTATCACCCTTCAACTGTAACATTAAGCAGTGCTCCCAGTTGACTGCGCTGCCGTCACTTGCACCTGTTCAAAAGACGGTGATGAAATACTGGCGGTACTTCGTATCTATTCCTATAAAAGGTACAAATGGAGTTTGATGAGGTTCCACTTTCAAGCTGGGCAGCGCAGGTTGCAGTAGCAGAGTAGCCACGGTTGCAGGAAGCTCAGTGCAGGATACCTGCTTGCATGTTGGTTTTGTATCTGATGCTAAAACCTATATTGCGGTGGTTTTACTGCTGGTTAAATCCCAGTTAGCTGGCTCAAAGTTAGCTTCGTCAGATCTGAAACCCAGAAGCTATGCTGGAGCCTCTGGGATGGGCTGGGAAGTCTTAGTCTTTGATTTTTCATAGCATTTATGAGAACAGATTTTCCTTTTGTGCTGAAGGAAACAAACGACTTTGTAGACCTGTCGATCATCTGAACTCCTTGGAAGCAGAAGCATCAGCTCAACTTTGGAGATGCGGTAGTGAGAGAATACAGGGCACGTGGGCACTGCTGGCTGGTTCAGCACAGTGCTTTGGAAATCCAACTCTCCTTTTTTGGAGGAATAATTGAATGCTTGCAGTGCCTTTTGTGCATCTCCATCAGTCTGGTCACTCAGTCTGTTTGTTGCTGTTTATATAAATGCTAACTTACAGATATATAATACATAACTTATACTTTTATAATATCATATGTATATGTTTTTATATATGTGTATATACAAACACACACGTATATAAATAATAATGATAATGAAGTCTCTGCCCCATACCTGTTGAGAAGGCTGTACAGCGAGGGAAGGGTGTCAGCATGGTACTTGTCCTCCGTCCAAATGGTGGCTGCCCAGGATGAGCAAAGCTGTGCCAGAAGACTTCCATCGACAAGCAACTGCTCGGTGTTTTTCTTGTGGTAGCGGGGAGGAGCAGCTGGGTTTTACACCTGTCAAATCCACTTGGCAGCTAATTTTGAAAGCCACCCACTGTTAAAATCTCCACTGCTGCTTCTGTGCATTAATGACTTGTCAGCTGTGCGGTACTGAAGCACTGCTCTCTTCATGCTGACTTGAGTAAGATGACTTATGGAAGGCATAATTAGAGTTTTATGAGTTTCTTTTTCTCCTTCCCCAGAATTTCAGCAGCTTCTGCTGGGTTTTATTGTGAATCCCATGGTGTGCTGTCTCAATATCTGCCTTCACCATATAGCAGCGTGGAAAACCCACCCAAAATGCAAAGTGCATCTTCTGAAAAAATACTGCTACGGTTTGTCCATCACTATTTGGATACATGTGGCCTTGTGCAAATGAGTCTGTCCTATTGTAGCTGAGATGTGCGAGCTGCCGGGTAAAATCAGTGTCTGGATGAAGTTAAAATGTTACAGTCAGGCCCATTTCACGAGGCTAGGTTAAAAGTTCTGCATAGTGCAAAGCGCCGAGAATCTGAAGGAAGCTTTTTGACCACCTGAGTATTGGTTATTAGCACGTAAACAAGGAAACAGTTTGCTCTGAGGTTATCGTTTCTGTGGACTCCATATGGCATTTTTGTCATGTTATAATCGTATCACCATATTTTAGCTTCTCGGTCCACTCTAGAACCAGTACCCACAAAACAATATTCTCTTGATTTCTAGGAATTTCCATAGCACTTTTTTAAAAACAAAAAAACTTTATATTTTTTACAGAAGTAGCAACAGGAGTTCTTGCTGTGTAGGATCCTTCATGATTTTGAAGAACCAAGATAAGTGGTGGTGGAAGATCTTGCATTGCTCAGTTGAAGAGGAGAATTGACAACGTGGGTTGTGGAAGACTTTGGTGCTTTGAGACCTTGTGGTGTTGAAAAAGGACATTATTTGGGAAAAACAAGAAAATTGAATTGAAAGGATAGTTACATCACCTTATGGGGTTAATGTGTTTCTTGGGTTGCTGGTATGTTGTTGGAAGGAAAGGTTTGTCCTCTGTGATTTTGACAGAGCCTGGAAAAATCTCACTCTGCTGCCCAGAACTGGAGCTCAGTAATGCGATGCATTTTGAAGTGATGCTGCTCCATAAACAGGTTAAAAACATCATCATCAATGAATTAACTTTCAGTTCAATCTGCTACAGATGTGGTTTTGCAGTGAATTTAGCCTATCTCACTGCTGAAAGGGACAGTGCTACTGCTGCCACTTCTCTGTACTTTTGCTAACAAACAAACAAACAAAAAAAAAAACCAAGTGCTTGTGAGGTAGGCAGGGATGTATGTGAAAATGAGGTCCTGTTGTTTATTACTGTTACATGTTGTCTGTACTTGAGTCATATTGATCATTTCTGCTTTATTATATTTTGATTTCATTGTGCCATTCTGTGCTCTTAGGGCTCTGCAGCTGAAAAAAAGCTTTTACAGCAAGAGATCTCAGCTAGCTGCCATTAACAGGAACTTCTCTGCTGGCAGATGTTTCAGGCTTTCAGTTACATTAAAACAGATTACATCCAGTACTTGTAGCAAAAGGCAGTCTTAATTTCTTCTTTGTCATAGACGCTAAAGCATTGTAAATGGCTTCTCCGTGATGAATTTATCATGAACGATCTGTGTTTTCTTCATCGTATGTGACAGGTTCTTGTGAACCACAAGAAGACAAATTCTCCACAGTAACCTCAAATACTGTGTAAGTTGTTCTGGCAATAACTTGATGATGTACATCTGTTATTATTTTTAGTTTATATTAGCTCGTGGAAAAGGCTGAACACAGGAAAGTAGTTCGGGAAGGGCCTGCCAGCTACAGGTACTTACCTGCAAGAGGATGCTAGCTGGGATAGGATTAGTGATTTACGACTTCAGCGTCTACGGTTTCAGGTAACTTCATTTTTTGACGAGGTGACTCGTTCTTATCTCCTGAAAACCGAGCTGTAAGTAGTAAAACCAGAATGTCCTCTGTGCCTGGTTTCATTGTCGTAACAGCAGTCTCCAGAGGTGCCTGTTCCCAACAGGTGTGTGTCTGTAGGGAAATCTGTGACTGCCTGAACTCCGTGTTGCAGTTGATAGGGATTTCATCAGTGTTTGGGAAGCCCTTTTCGGGTTTGGTGGGTTTGCACGTGTCCCAGTTGGACGGGAGGAGCAGAAGCTGTGGTTGTGCACAGGTCAGTCCCCTGGCGATGAGGAGGAGTTAGCAGGTGATTAGGCCACCGGCTAATTGGAATTATGAAGGAGTATTAATGGGGAGAGGAGGGTGGAGGAGGAAGCTGCCGAAGGCAGACTTGTTTCTTCTGAGCCGATTTTTTTTTTCTTTCTTTCAGTAGAAGAAGAAAAACGTTTTTACTTTGTGCCCTATCCAATCACCTGTAATGGGTTCAAGGTCCATTTTCTCTGTGAGCACGTTGGAGGCTGGGGCCGGGAGCGTATTGTTTTACCACTTCCTTTCTCGTGCCCTCAGATTAACACCCTTCCAGCCCTGGGCCAAATCAGGAAGTTGAGTCAAGGGCTACACATGGTAAATACACTTTCAGTGACTCCTTAAAAGAAAACACAGAGTTAAACTGAAGGTGTTTGCATTTTTCTTTGGAATGTGTCCCCTACAAGGATACGGTGTCTGTCCTAAGCAAATGAAGAACACTGCTGAAACCATTTAATTTCTTTAAGACCCATTAGGTATTGTGAAACAGCCACTGTCATATCTGTGGTTTTACAACACTTCTGCCTTTCTACCTTCTTCGACAAGGAATGTCCACGTAAATGAGGGCAGAACATAAAATCAGATGTTGTATATTTTTCTGTCATATCCGCTCTTAGTTGCAGTAAAGCATAGGGGTTGCTTTTACAATAGTTATTGGTAATTGTATAAGTTACTTTATCTTAATTTTTTAGCATGCATTGCAGGTTTAAAGAGCCATTACATAAAGCAACATCTTTAATACCTGTAAGGAAATCAATTTAATGCTAAGAACTGTGAGTGTAGAGCTATATAAAGCCTTTAGGAACCAAAACAATTCCAGAAAAATATTCATCAGAATGACTTTATAAGCAATCAAAATAGTCCATTAGTCTCAGGTTCAGATTCTTTTATTCCATTGATTAGGGAATGGGCCTTTGTTTGAAAATAATATCCTTTAGCAGTAATTAATATTTTACTAGAGAAACATGGCTGACCTCAACTCACCCTGAGTGAGTCTGACTTCTTGTTTACAAATAGGTGAATTATTAATGTGAATAAAGATATAGTGTTTATTTTTTGTCTACTGACTGTCATAGGGTCTACACCAGTCATGGGCAGAAAAAAGTATTTTATTAATCTTTTTCGTCTTCTATTAGCTGCTTTTGTCCTCCATTTTGATTTCTTTATGAAAAAGATTTGGTCTGTTAGTTAAACAATTGTCAGAAACTTATATGAAACCTCTCAATATTCAATTTTTGAACAGAATTATTTAAGAAAAGAAACGAACCATTCTTAAGTATAATGAAAGATTTTTCATCGTTCTGAAAAACTCTTGAACAAGTATTTTAATTTGAAATTTCTCATCGGTTCTGAGACTAAGTCATTGGGTAAGTACCTTGTTTATTTTTATTTTTTTTTAAAGATGCACAATTATATTTCCTTTCATGGCTTCAGTTTTAGATGGCTTTGAAAAATTCTTATGTATTTCAGTGAAGGGCTTTGCTGGGTTTTTAAAGGCGTATATTGAATTGGTACAAACTGTATTAGTGCCATCACAATAGGAATACAATACTGTTTTGTAGAGCTGACTGAATAGATGCCTTTTGGAATCACTGAAACACTTGGCTGAATCCTGAAATGAGCCCAATAGTACTTATTATAGTTGGTTGATGAATTTAGCTGTTTTGAAAGTATAATAATAAAGCTATGTATTTACATGAATACAACCAAAATCCATTAATGTGCTGTATAGAGGTTTTTTTACATTAATTTTGCATTTATGAGTATAAGAGTCTTTTCAGAGAACGTTTGCGTGCAGTTTGGTGTATTTGGCTGGAGTAGGCTGTATTTTTCTCTAACCAGCTACCAGTGGCTCTGTTACCAAGCTAGTGCGTTGGTTTTTCTATTCATCCAGGTATGGATTACTTACAGTACCTTTACTATTTTAAACTACAATAGTTTTATTACCCATCATGCTTTAAATACTCTAAATGATTCATGAAACACCTTAAAAAATTGCTTTTAAATTTACGGCAGGCTTTCTTTTCATGTTATTATCAGAAGTACTACTGAAATGCCAGGATATATCTTTGTAGCTTACAGAAAGGACAGTTTGAAGGTGCATCAAAATGCATTCATTCCCTTTTAGAAACCTTTTTAATAATGGATTGTGTACGTGAAGAGGTCTCAGTACCTCTGTAAACAGTGGCTACAAATTTGGTAGCATCAGATCCTTACTAAATTTTAAGGCATAATAATAATAGCTTTAGTCCTGAAGACTTGGGCAGCACCTTCAACTTTCAGAGTGTATCCTTCAGATGTAGATTTCTTAGGACAGACATAATCAATACTCTTCTAATTTTGGGACAAGAAACATTTTTTTTTTTAAATTTCAGAACTGGTAAAGAATTCTCTTTTTATCTCTTATTGGTAAGTGAAGCAACAGGTATTTGCGTGTGGTCATCTGTTAAGATTCATGGTGCAATTAATTCCTACGTGGAAATTGAGTAATATTTGTGGCCATTTACCAAAGATTGTGGAGGAATTGCATTGTCAGGGTAATCTTAAGGAATGTTGTTTTGCTGGAAATAATATAAAAATAAAATGGAATCACTGTGTGTTTATTTTATCAGGTACTTAAATCCTTGTAGATGTTTTCCTACTTTCTGGTAAGATAGTAGCTCCTGTCCTGTGGCAAAAGCATTATGGAGTTGAGATTGCATCAGCATTTGTTTGTAGCAAACAATAACATGCCAGGCATCACCTAGAAAGACTTGTATGAACCTCAGCATAGCACCGTTGAGTTTGCTGGTGAAGCTGGCAGCAGACAGCAGTGATAGCTGAGTAGGCAGGGCTGGTGTGGTCCTAGCAGAATGATGATGTGGTTGACTTGATTTGCAGGTGAAGGGATTGTAGATGAGTAAGTCTGACCAGTATGTGCAGCTTGTAGAGAACCTGCTGTGAATTTTTCTTCACTTCTTTTCATCCTCTTCCAAAAGGTAGAAATGCAGATCTGTTGTCTTTCTGAATGTGCAGCGATTCAGGCTTCCTTTGGACACGCTTAGTCTCAGACGAGCTTTTCATAGAGAAGAAAACAATTTTCATAGAGAAGAAAACAATATTTACATATTTTCAAATGCTTCCTTACTAACAGTTTTGATGTTCTTTGTTTTATATATATTCTCTATATTGGCAGTTGATCTGTGTATATAAGCGCTGTGGTATTCATATTACTTGAAGATGAAGCTTACAGTTGTGCTTGATGGCATTCCTAATTGATCATATGTTTTTTCTACAATGAGCTATTTTCCTTTGTTACTATCAAAATACCCAGTGAACTGTGATTAATCATATTTTGGCACAGGGCTCTGAAATGACTGCCACTGCCGTAGAATGTCGATTTCGACATCTTTGGCTGCTGCAATTGCACAATATTTTAACGATAGACGTACTTGGAGTTCCTTCAATACAAATGACATTATTGGCGCATATAACGTTGTACACTAGATTATTTATTAGAATAACCACTGTACCTTTTATTGGGCTTTTAAAACTCTCCTCCGAATATCTAAAACAAGCTTGTTTTTGAAGATGCAAAGTGACCGATGTCATCTCTTTAAACTTGACGAATGCAAAATGCACGCACGAGGTATAACTGAAAGCAGAAAGGACAACTGCTCCAAGTGTCCAGACAGGGAAGGTTAGCTCTGTTGGCTGTCATTTCACTGCCATAACTGTCTGCCTTTTTTGTAATGTAGTGTAGGACATCCTTAGCTACCAAGAGAATTAGTAGAACTTGAAGTGATTGCAGGTTCTGCCAGCTTTTTTTTTTTTTTTTTTTTGTATCACCCCTGTTATGCAGAGGTTTCTGTTTGTGTTGTTTTAAGCAAATTTTGGATAGCACAGGAGACAGTGACCTTTTTCCTCCCTCTGCAAGTTCTTGTAGGATTCGAGACATTTCCCTGGATATATTCATGGCATTTTAACATATGCTTTAGCTAACGTATTCACAATGTGGCACTGATTTCTTGTTTTGTTTGCTTTTTGTTTTTGTTGTTTAAAGAAAGTACGGGTCTGTTAATCAGCTGTGGATGTTTTTGGCACAGTGAGGCTATGAAAGGTAGTCAATACTTCCCATTGGGAAATGTTTTCCTTTAACATATAGTGATGTTTTTTCACTGGTTCTGACCAGGGTCTTAGCATATACTTCACGAATTTGAAGCGTCAACTATAGCTTGCTTTTCTAGTACAGTTTCAGTATAGTTCCTTAATATAATGTAATCCAGATTTTTGCTAGTTGCCTTTAGAGATTCTCTGAAATGAACTGAAAGATCTGTTTATTTTCATAAGTGAGAGATGAAGATGGGAGATAACAGGAAAGTCATTGCAAGATTTATAAAACACAATAAATTTTGAATACTGTTACATTGGCCAGCAATAATATTTTGACTATAAAAAGTAAATGAAGAAAAAACAGTAACTGTTTGTATCAAATTTCGTATGGAAAATAACTTATTAGGCCAAAGCAGATACTTGCTGCTCACTTGAAATCTTATTTTCAGCCATGGTACAAAACTGCGAAGAGCCAAAGCGTACTGCTAACCAAGTACGTAGGTAAAAACAGCAGTTATAATTTATCAGAAAATGAGGCTTACTTTCACAGTTTTTATGCTAGGTATGAGAATATGGGTATAAACCACCCACAAATTAACTGTAATAAGTAAGGCTAATTAGTCTTCCATTTTTTGTTAAAGCAGGGGGTTCTTCAAACAGCCTTCCCATCAGAGTAGCTGAGATAAGAAATACTAATAAAAACAAGAACCATGTGCAACACGATTTTCAGTCCTGTGTGTTTTCATCAGTTGTATTTCTTGGCCAGTGGCTTTATCATCATGCTTTTCCAAGTCATTTATTCTGCACTGATTTTATGTTCAGCAGTGCCTTGGGTGTCCTGTGTCACTGACTCTACATGTAGCTTGGATCTCCCATCACTGAATCCTTCCCCACTCCCCCCTTCCTTGTAGGCTTTGATCGGCTCACCAGCCCATGTTTCTGCCTCTCCTGCCTTGCAGACAAAACGTGCACTCTCTGTTTTTACATCTTACTGCTCATCAACCTGTCTTGCAGGTCAGTCACCGTCTGAGGGACAAGCTTGCAGGTGGGAGCTGTTGTGGAGCAGGGGAAATGAGGTTGTTCCAGACTGCAGCGAGGCGATCCAACTCCTTAGCAAAAACTTCATCTTTATGCTCTACGTGGAGAAAGGCCAGACTTCTCGCCACATGAATGTGGACTCAGTAGTGCTCTGCCCTGAGATTAATGGGGAAGTTTGAGATCTGAGTCATTTCTCTAGACTCATGCAAGCAATGATTTGCAGCCTGTCAGGAGTGTCAGGCTCAGCTTGCAACTTGAAGGCTGGAAAAGTAATTTTATTACTGAGCAGTCATTTTCTTGAGTAGTGTTGTGGCAAGACATGAGGTGGGCTGTCATTTCTTAGGATCCCTGGGTATGGGAATAGGGAAGGCTTTTTTGTCTTTTATCTTGGCTGATTTCCAGTTCTGATAAGATTTTAGCAATCATCAAAAAATTTGACTGTGTTAATCAGCATCTTTGCTTTTGTCTACTGGGCTGGCTGCTCAGCTGGGAAAGGAGGATTCAGTCACTTCTCCTTTTGCCCCCAGGATGTGCTGCTTGTTTTGACCTAAGAGGCTCTGTCTTGCTGCTGGAAAGGAGATACCATCAGTAACGAGATAGGTGTGGAAGTGGTAGGGTTGTCTGCTTGAACTGCCCATATTTGATTCCACGTTCTGACTGGTGCCTGCTCTAATTCTCTGCAGCTGTTTGATAAAACTGCAGGCAATATCAGCACTTCTAGAGCTGCCAGAGGGGCTTGTGTTGGGATAGAGGTTGCTGGCAGGAAAGAGGGAATTGGGAATTCAGCAAAGGAATAAAAAGGAAAAAAAAAAAAAAAGTGGGTGTGAGGGGTATTGGGGAAGGAATGCAAACATGGCAGCATAGTTGTGCTGTTTACCATTTTTTTCAGGTTGCTTTTTTTTTTTTTTTTTTTTCTCCTATTGTTTCAGCATCAGCTTTTGTTTGTGTAGATTGAATTTATCTCATCAGACTCAGTCTCTAGGAATTGCTGGTAAACTTTCTTTTGCTACCTGCAGCCAGAGTGAGGTATACGCTAACACGCAGATTTTTCAGGCAGGTGTCTGCCGGAATATAGGGTCATCGTCTTCCAAATTCAGAGGACTGATGCAGAAGCTCACTGGTGTCAAAAGAGGGAGTCTTTGTGCTCACATCAAGGAGAGACTGAAGGTGGTTCGGTTGTGCTCCTTCACTGCAGCACGTAGATCCTAGCAGCTGGGTGAAGTACTGCTGCTGGTAGCTGTTGCCTCCATCTTACCTGTGAAAGGAGGATTATCGGTGCCGCAGAAGATGGCTGATCAGAAGAAAATAGGGTCTAGAGGGTTTTTCCTGGCTTCACTGATCCCTTCTTTATGTATCTTTCACCTCCAACAAACATGATGCTGTGGGGATACACTGTTCTGCTCCGTTGTCGTCTTCATCCTCAGCTCTCTTCCTCATTTTGGCAGGTCGTGCGCAAGGATGTGTTTCAGAAGACTGATGGCTGTAGGGAGGTCATCTCAGCCGGATAGATCTTCCTCACATAAGACAGAGAAAGCTTTTCATTCCTGGTAGTTCCTAGCCCTGTAGGGCCTGAAAAGTGGCTGCTCAACATCTTAAATAGTTTTAGAAGAGGCTAACATTTCTAAGGAAGTACAGAGGTGTGTAGTCTTGCAATGAATTTCTTCCTGTGGCCATAACAGATCACCGGTCCCGTGGACGTTGCTTCTGAATCCTTCATATGCAATGTGGTTTGTGGGTAGAATATGCTCTTTGAGGTTGGGTACAGGGACCTTGCCCTCTGCCCCCTCACGTTTGCCAGAACTTTGTCTTGAAGCCAGGACTTTTTAATGCTTCCTCTCTAGTACCTTACAGGTTCCTCTTTAGCTTCAGGTCTTCCTTCTCGGAGTGCTCCCCTTGTGGGAGCTCTGGTTCCACAGTCTACTAAGAATTCAGGAGCCATAATAATAGTCTAGACAAAGCCAGAAAAAAAAAAAAAAAAAAAAAGCAGACATGACACGTAGACGCAACATGCCTGTGTGCCATTTGTTCCTTCTCTCGCGTTCCCGTTACAAATCCCCGGAGCCATTTGGTATTTACTCGGTGCCCCGGGTCCTCCATCCCCTCTTTCAGCTGGCTTCTCGTGGCTCCTTGTAGCTGCCCCTCGGCTCTGGGGCTCCTTTGTTGATCAGCCCAGGGGCGGTGGAAGAAAACCTTTGCATTTTCTGGGGCGTACAGACATGCTAGCACTGCATAGCCCTTCGGAGCAGTCTTGGTTACCTTCTGAGCACAGAATTTTTCAGTCATTCAGTTCAATTCCTCTCCGTGGTTTCCTTTTCCCAGTTGAATAGCATGCTCGTGGGCAAGGCAGCCGGTCCACGGGCAGCTGCTCAGAAAGCCTCCTCTGAAAGGACCGCATTTACACGAGGCAGCGTGCGTGCTCAGCTGCCTGACGGCTGCGCTCTCCAGGGCTAAGGCGCGGGCTGTTCCCAGGTCTGCCTGTGTGCCTCTGCTGGTAAGAAAGCTGCCGCGGGGCCTCCGGCGGAGGGAAGTGGGTTTGGGGCTGTGTGAGCAGCTCACCTCGCTGCACCCAGGGCCCTGCGTGGCTGGGGTGCTGGCGGAGCCGCTCGCCCGCGGTGAGTCAGGGCTGGGCGCTCGGGTAGCCCGCAGCGGGAGCTGACTCCTCGCAGCAGCCCACCCGGGCTTGTTGCTGCAATCCCCGAAGGGCTGTGCTCTGACGTGGAACGGGAACGAATTACGGCTCTGGGAGGAGGATTCGCTGCAGTTTCTGTGCGTTGGAGTATGACCACAGAGCCCGTCACAGTCCTGTGATGCTGAACGTGATGTTAAAGCCTCCTGGTCATGTTCAGTTCAAGGGAGGGAGGAGCAGGCTTTGGTTGGCGAGGAGTAAGTTACTCCAAGAGGACAGAAGGCTGAGAAATACATCAGAAAAGTTAACAGGTTGTTGTTTTTGAAGACATTTTTCCTCTATATCGACAGTTTCTCTACATGCTTTTGATTCCGAAAGCATGGTAAATGGATATTACAATATGCAGGCTGTCTTCACTTTACAGGGCTCTTACTCACTGTAAAAGCAGGAGGAGGCAGGAAAAAGCTCAGGAAGCTGAATACCAAAGTAGCACGATGACTTAACACGCTTTGAATTTATGGGGAAAATTTATAGGGGAAGGGCTAAACAGATACTGATAGGTATACAGATATCTATGCAAATGTATGTATATTTTTCTTTTTATCAAGCCATGAAGATGCTGAAGACCTGTATGTATTACTCATGTGGTTCACATCATCCTTTAATTAACTTTTTTTTTGGGGAAAAAATGAGTTATGTATTTATATTTACAGGTTATGGTACAGATTTCAAACTGTAGCCACATAAAATATATACACATTTTAATTATTTGTTTGCCATATTAATTATTCACCAACCTCAAATTATTTGTCCTGACCCAGTTACTCAGTGCTGTACTTGAGGGTGGGGGTACTGGGGAGAAGACAGTTTTACATCAGTACAAACTAAAAATGAAACTTGTCGCTAATGAAGCCCTTAACTTCTAGGCAGCAGCTTTGATTCTTCTAGTTTGGCTCTTTGCTTTCTGCCATAGGAAGGGACTAACTCCTCAGGTGTATAAATATCAGAAGGATAAAAGGACTTGATTTAACTTGCACATTTGAAAGAGAACATTAGGTAGAACTCGCTGCTCTCTCGACAAGAGTTCTCTTGGAAAAAAAATGCAAACGGTATGTATGTAAGCATGCAGCAGCTATTTTGGGGGTTGTAATGAGCACTGGAAATTAATACATTTTTCATGACTTGTTTCCAGCGCTGTTGGTTAATGGAGTCGGTATTGGCTCTATTGTGGAACCACATCCTGTCTCGCTGAAAAGGCTGGGATTACTCGCCAAGCCTGTCTCTCTCTGGCTTGCTTGTCAAGACTGGAACCGCTTCGTGCCACGCTCTCCGACAGCATTGCTCAAAAGCTCTTCTGTGCCATGTCTTCCTTTCTCCCTTTCTAACAAATGTATCGGTTCATTTGTTGAGGGGGCCAAGTGCAAGTTCGATTCTGTGAAATGAGGTCTGCTTTGGAGGGACGCAGCTTTGTCTTTCAGTGTCAGTACATCACCACCATCTGCTAGGAAGGACCAGCTGATGCAAAACGCTGACATCTATTTACCTTACTTCGGTGTCAGGCATCTCTGGTGTTTCTTTGGGTGCTTGCGTGGTCAAAACAGACGTGTGCTTGTACAAACTGAAGGTGGCAAATTTGTAACGTGCTTCCTGAGGTTGAAAGGCAAGTTGCTATATGCGGAATTGTGCTGGAGGTGATTTGCATGCAGTATTCAGAGAGGAGCAGACTTGGAATTTGCTGTCTGCTAATGTTGATCTGTTCTTTTGATTCTGGCACTGCGCTGCGGATGAATCATAGCTAATGGCACAGAGCAGGCACTGCGCTCTGCGAGGGAACGGGGCCGTGCGTCTTGCATCTGTTTGAGTCAGCAGCCAGCGCGTTTGCTGCAGCGCCCGCCTTGTCGGAACAGCCGGGAGGTTACGTGAGGGGACGGGGACCCTGAGTCACCCGCTGCTGCCTCCGGGCTGCCAGCCCGCGGGGCCACATGCGGCTGCAGCACCAGCCCCGGGGCTCCGGGGCATAAGAAAATCATTTAACAGACGAGTCAAGTGCTGTGATTGCTTCAAAAGAAAAAGATTAATGGCTGTAAGGGGGGAATATCTCTGTTATGTCGTATTTCTAGGTCGTGAGGGACTCGTTTGCAGGTGAAAAGATTTCTTGTGTCCACGGTCTAGCCGTTCCATTTCTCTGAGACTTAGCTGTTCGTTATGTTAAATCTGGCTAATAAAACTCCTGTACCATGTGCAGTCTTGTCAGCTGAGCTGAGCAGATAATTCTTTAAATGTAAATCCAGTAGTTTGTAGGAAGCACAAGTATAAAATTAATTATGCATTAATTCTGGTTGCAGCACCTCTCTCATATATAATCGTGTGAATAACAACGTGAGTATGAAGTCATCCCAGTTTCATGTAACCGGTATGGGAATACCTTTGAGAAGTACTGTAATTTCCCTTGCTAAAGTGGTAAGAGCTATGAAAGTAGAAAAAGGCTGACTGGGATTGACCAGGCAAAGGGTTATGTACCTTAAAAAAAAAAAAAAACGTACTTCCTATCAGAACTAAAAATAAAACCTGTAAGTCCTGAGTACCAAAACTTGTCTACCAAATAATTATGAAACTCGTTTACATAGTCTTTCATCTCCTTCTAGGGACTGGTCTGAACAGTCTTCTGCTTAAACACCGTGCCAGCTTCTGTGGTTGCCTTGCAGCACAGGTTTTTAGGCTCCTTAGCAAAAAAGGCAGCTGACCAGGTAGGTTGGTTTTGAGCAAGGTCTTCTGGCTTTGTGTTCTGTGGCAGCCTGCCAGGGTCTCCGGCTCCTCAGTTGTTTGGAGGAGCGTAGCTGCTTGGCTTCTGAGCAGCAAAACACTTGGTATTCGGTCGGGGAAGAGCAAGGAGATCCTAACCTCTGATTCTCATTGTGTTTTAGGAGAGAGTTTCTTGGAGTAAGAGAATATAGGTAGTTCTAGTCAGGGGCCCCGATGTCTGCTGCACTTTGCATTTACTTCACTTGGTAGGTAAGTGGAATATTAAAGCTCAAATTAGACTAGTGATCTCTGTGAGGTCAGTCGACTTCCCCATGGTTGAGTTTCAGTATTATTGGTTTCTATTTTCAGTTTGCGATCAGAGGCAAAACAACTCTCACTTTTAAAGCCATTCTTCATGTTGCAAAGACAGCCACTGAAAAATTAACACAAATAGTATTATTGCTGAACTCAGGGAAAAAAAAAAATAAGAAAAAGCTGAGCAGATAGTATTTTGATACATTTTCTGTTAATTGAGACTTCAGTTGTTCAGTTCCATCACTGATGCTCTGAAAGGAGAAATGATCTGGTATCTTTTTAAGACAATCATCTATTTAAGGTTTACTTTAGGTCAACAGCTATTTAAGGCTTATCCATGGCATTCTTCAGATGTGATTTCTGCTCTACTTTCTAATGCATGGAGTAGTTTTCTGGTCAAAAAGCGTTAATAATGAGACAGCTATAATTTTGTGTTCCCCCTATATAAAAATTTGTAGCAATAACGCTTTGTGTCCAGATGAAATTGAAGTCAGATCAAGTGATTGTTTTAAGCGAGCATAGCACAGAATTGAGTACATTTGTCAATTCTGCGAAAGAAAAATATTTTTTATTTATATAAAACTCATTGGTGGAGAATAAGCTACAATAAGTACATTGCCTTTTGTTTCCAAAAGGCTCTGTCAATAGATGCTCAACAGGGTGTTGCTGCCATTAGGAATGCGCTCTTACAATCTAGAACTTTATAAATGCTGTCTTTAAACTTTCCAGAAACATAAAGGATTTTTTTCTCTTCCTCGGCTGAAGTGTAAAGGGGTCTTTTGTATGATATTGAAAATAATATGTCTCTTTCTTCTGTTCTGTGTGCATTTGTACAAACTGCTTTGTTGGCAAATTTCTTTTTGAACAGCCCACCCTAGGAAGTATTCTCATGTGAAGTTCACCCAAGAAAATTAATCAAAACGTTGTTTGGTGTTTGTGCGGGACATGAAGGCAAGATTATCAGCACAAAAACGTGTTTGTAAAATAAGGTAATGAAACTGGAAAAAGTATTGCTTTTTCCTCTGAAGAGAGACCTGGACTTGTGATGGTCTGAAGATAGTGCATGATGTCCTTGTGTAACTCATCAGTTGGTTTGCTGCCATTTTATAGCAGTACCTTTTGATACCGTCTCTCGCTATCAGCTCTGTCTTGCTAATGTTTTCTTCTAATATCTAATCTGTAAGATTATGAAGATTATACAGTAAATTTAATTATTAAGCTTTTCTTTGGGAAAAGCTTTTATTGGAGACTTCTTAAAGTGCATATAATAAATGCATTAAAATATTAATGTAAGCAATCTTGTTAAGTATTGACGTTAACAAGAGAGGTGAAACTGTTACTGTAGACTTGTCTCTCAAGAAATGTAGATCTTTACAAAGGCAAACTTATTTCAGGAGCATAGAGTAATAGCATCATCCTAAAATGTTATGTTATTTTGGCTTGTTAGCTGTCTCCTAAATGAGCCATTGATTTCATGCAAGTGTTGGCTGTGTGAAGTACTTTTTTATTCTGAAGTGGGCTGATTACATTAAAAATATATATTTTGGTAGTGGAATACCACTAGCCCTCTAAAATCATTAAGTCTATATGTACATTTGATTGTTTTACCGAGTATTTTACCATCATTCTAGAAAATAAAGTGGTTGCGTGTCCTTATTTGACCTTTATCATGGCCTGCTGTTTTGGTCTTGGTTTTAGCTTTAGTAATCAGTTGAATAGAGCAAGGGATAGAATAAGAATAAGGAACGAAGCCAAAATAATAATTATGCCACTGCAGAAACTAGCAGTGCATGTCTGCCCAGCACAGTGAATGCAGTCTGCTTGCCTCAAGGATTGTATAGCGGAACTGTAAAAGCGAAGAGGATGAAAAGAAAATAATGAGGAGGTAATAACTTCACATCAGGAGCCTTAAATGGATTTGCAGTCTTGAGCTTGGAAGAGAGCTGATGGCAGGGGGGTGGCGGACTTTTGTCCTGCAATGAATTGCCGTGAAGTACCAGTGGATGCCCAGCCAGCCAGTGGAGCAGCAGGTTCACAAGGAGCAGAAGGAAGTGCTTTATCCAGAGAGGGAGCAATAAAGTTACTGTCACGTCGCCCTTGCCGCAGACTGCTGTGCTACTGTGGTTGAAAAAAAAAAAAAGGTAGGTGGATACAGAAAGCGGTTGTGCTGACTCACGGAGGAGACGATGAAATAGGATGCGGGTCTGGCTCAGGAAGTCGGTCCGTAAACCGCTGTGCGCCAGGAGCTGCTAGGTCATCCTGCATCCCCCTTGTGCCTCGAACGGGGGGGTCCTGTGTGTGGGGAGGGCTGGGGCCAGGCAGGGACCTGCTCTGACCCACGGCTCGTCCTGCTCTGAAGGAAAAGGGGAATAAAAGTAGCTAGCAGGCCCTGCTGCTGCTACATGCCACTTCAACAAGTTTTATCAGGTAGCTGCTTTAGGAAAGGTTGCCTTTTCTATTTCCTTTTAGGTTTCTGGTACTTCTTGCTCTTAACGTTCTTTGATGTGGTTTATGGGAGCTGTACATGTGGTCAGTGAGGGAATTGGGCTGTTCCACTTTGACATGCCTTTTTCAGCTCTTTCTCTGCCCTCCCAGAAGTTTCTCTTTGTGCCCCTGTATTACAGTGAAGAACTCTCTGTAGTGATCTCATCCTCCCCCATGAAGACAGGATAGACGACATCAACAAAACCAAGAAATTAAGCTGTAAAGTCAAATTTCCGTGCCTTGCCGATATTCCTTCCTTGCCCTTACTACAAGCAGAAGTTTATTAGCACTGCCTCAGCAGCCGGCTGGGCTGTTAATGCCCATTACTCCCCCAGCCCCCTCGTGACCATCACAGCTTGAATTCCCTAGCTTTAGCTGCTGTTCAGGGCCCTGGGTATTTGTCAGCCTGAAGAATTTCCTACCTAAGACCTCAAAGCGTGACACACATCCGAGCCTGGCTTTCTGGCAAATAAGTCTCATTCAGATCTTCTGCAACTGGTTAGAAGAAGTATGCTGAAAAATTAATGCGTACAGCAAGACAAAATATTCTGTTGTTTTTGGCTTGAGGTCACTGTGATTTTGGTGGGAAATCCACATAATCGCCAAGTTTAGATATGGTTTTGTTTTGAACGTTGGAGATGCAAAAGAGCTTTTCTTTTCCAGACCGAATTAGTTTGGGGGGCAGAGGAGGGGAGTGGAAAGAAAGAAGAAGCCATTACAGAGGCTGAGCTTCAAAGCCATCTATCCAGTCTATGTTGAGGGCTACGGTACCTGTAGGTGTTGGTGGGGCAGGGATAAAAGCCGGCGTTTCATCCCTGAGGCCAGGGCGCACAGAGCTTCACCAGCTGGAGCCTCGGGCACTTTGTGAGGGCGGCTGGTCTGAATGCACCATTATCCACCACCACTGGGTGCATCTCCACGCGAAGAATGGAGCTACTGGAAGGCAGCTTCCTGCCATCCGGCCCTGTTAACAGACTTGGGCAATCAATCAGCTGCTTTGAAACCATCAGGAAGGCAGAAGCATTGGAGGGGATGCCAGCTGAAGGCACCAGCTAAGGTGACCGCTGCATTAGCAGCAGCAAAGCCTTGCCAAAAGACAGCTTGAAATCTCAGGTACTGATCAGATTGATAGAGGGAAGCAACTTTTCCTTCTGGGGAGAGCAGGGATATGGATCAAACTTCTGAAGTTGTAGGTCAGTATTTTGAAGCCTTATCTGTAAGATCTGAGGAGAGACGTGACGTACAGTCCTCAGTTACACTTCTGTTCTACAAAAATACCCCCACAGCTTTGACTGTCTGTGTGGAGGGAGCATACCACAAGTCCAACTCCACACCTGAATCCTGCCTCTCAGTTAAATACAGATGTCCTCTCAACCACAACATGTTTCCACTGGTCAGGTTTTTACGTATGTTGTAGGTGAATAAACACATTTTGGTCAGCTCAGGTGGGCGTAGTGTACAAACCCAGAGCCTTTCTGATAGGGCTCCTCAGCTGAGCCCCGAGCTGTGTCCACGGCCAGAAGCTGGGCAGCGGAGCCACCGGGGGCTGTGGCAGCATCGAGCTCCCCACCGCTGGAGGAACGATCCCGGGCAGTTCACATTTCTCATGTACCGTGAGTAACCGTGCCAGCTGGCATGGCTTGTGTTTTCTGATAGCGGCGTGGATGTTTTGATAGCAGCTCTGCGTGCTGAGACCTGTGATTAAAAGCTGCTTTTTTCCAGCCCCGCCCCGGGTTACCTTTGTCAGTCAGAGCGTTTCTCATGTTTGAGGTTTCTCAGCCAGGGTGATTATCTTTGTGGGGCTGGAGAAGGTTTCTCTGAACTGCGAGGGGTTGGTGCAGGTAGTGCTTTGGTCTGCTACCTCACACCTGCAGCTTTGAGGAAGGCAGGGTCTTTATTCTTTATTTCTGGAAAAAAAAAAAAAAGAAAAAAGAGCTTGTGTTTGGAAATGAAACCCCACAGTGTGGTGTGAAGGTAATGGATACAGGGGCATCTGCTCGGTTCTTCAGAGAAGCAGAAGCAGTAGACCGAGAAGTTATAAGAGGAACCATATACTGCAATAAAGTAAGTGCCAAAACACGTGGCTTCGCAGGGAGCCCTGCCAGCCCCAGCCCAACAGAAGGCTTCTTGTAGGAGCAAGAAGTGTGCAGTTACCAGCCTAGCCCGGGACTTCCTGGCCTTTGTGCTAAGGTTAAGATTTCCTCACATCAAAAGCGTGCCACTGAAGAGGATGTGAATTTTTGCTACTTGCAGACAGGGGAGGGCTGCTGATGCATTGAACACAGAGGCAGCATGGTGCCGTGCCTGCTGCTGGAGGAGAGAAGCACTTACCGTGCAGTTTCGGGGCTGGGAGCAGCTTGTGACCCTGCGGTGCTGATAAGAGCAGAGCCTGCGCCCGAGGGAGCGAATGGTGTGTCCCAGCAGCACGGCAGGTGAGGAGGCTGTCATATCCTCACCGTGTGCTTGCTGGGGCTGCTGCTGTCTCATCTTCTGGGCCTGGGCTCCCAGCAGTGGCAGGAGCTGGCTGGGAGCACGTCTGGCATGGCTCTCTGCAGGCAGGCGTCTGGGGCCTGGCCTGGGGGTTTGTCCCTGAGGTCCCCTCTGTGCCAAGCTGGCAGCTCCGTCAGCCTGGCTCTGAGCAGAGAGGTAAAGGCAGTGAATGCATCTGTCTGCTTCCACCACCTGGATGTTAAGAGATGAATTTCATGGACAGGCTTGTACCGATGAGCCACGAGTCTGTTAAATCACTTGCAGTTCAGGAAAATAATCTGAAGCAGAAGTTAGTTTCTTCCTAATTTATATCACGTGTCTATTTACAAGGGCCTGAAGCTTGAAGGGTGTCTGCAAAAAGTTTTAACTTGGTCACTCTTCACCAGACCTGTTCTAGTTGGCTTCTTAGTATAGGAACAGATCTTTTCTCAGGCATGCTTTTCTGAGAAGCAGCAGATCTTATTTAATGCTTTTTTGTGATCTTTTAGGGGACAAAAAGTCATTTACATACATGAATTTTTAGCTAGCTAAATTGATGCTATAACACAATAAGCCTTTTCTATTCATGCAGCAGGCCCAGGGATATTCTGCACAGTATCAAACATGCTTTCAGAAGTTCAGGGAGTTTTGATGGGTTCCATTTCAACCCTCTTTCTTTGTCGATATGAACGTATGAGTAATTAACAAACATTAATATTTCAGAAATCGATGGTCATCTAGGCTCCGCTTTCAGTGTGGGAAAGACTGTAGTGATTGCAGATGTCCCAGTGTGGTAACTGTTGTCAAAACAGACAACCCATGGGAAATGGGTTTGTACAAGTTGGTCTGAAATCTCTCTTCTCTGGATTAAATGCCAGCCTTCACTGAAGTCTGTACATAACTCAGGTTTGATGGTTGACACCATCTAATATCAGTACTTTCTGCTATGGAGAATAATATTCTTTGTTCTAATTTTCATTTTTGGCTTCTTTTCTCCCTCAGTCAGCTGTAATGACATGGTAGAGGTCGAAAGACCTTTAGTTTCCAACAGAGAAGTCCATTTAAGCTAGTAAACCAGTCTGGATTAGACCATCAGCCATTGTTAGATGGTCGACATAGCCACGGAAGTAGACTTTTTGGAAAATAAACTGTTGTTAAAGCCCAGAGAAGTCTCATGCAAACCTTCACCCAGAGGCTGCTTGGTCCAGCAGTCCCTTTCCTGGAGGAGGAGAGAGAGGTTCAGGTTCCTAGTGCGGGGTCAGGAGGAGTGAAACATCTCTGAAGCAGACGTAAGAGGATCTCGAAAACGGGCTTCCCTTTTCAGACATCTGTATCCCACTGCTCCCCTGCCCTTTGTGCAATGGGCAGAACAGCCAGCAAGCGGTTTGGGCAATGTCAGAGCCTCAGAGGTTGGCGTGGAGCAGGAGTTAGGTTCGGTGTGTTAGCAGGTTTGCTTTGCTAATAGATAAAACCTGAAGGAATCCCAACTCTGTAAATGTGCAAGAATTCAGAGTTGATCACCTTTTTCTATTAAACTTCTCTTCCTTAAGCTAAAGGAGGAATGACCTATATTGTAGGAGGTGTTACACATTACTCAGTCTCAAGGGAGAAGCTTATCCTCTCTAGTAGCTGCTAAAATGAGCAAAGGAGATGTTAACAGTACCAGGAAAGATAAGCGTGCTGTCTCTGTGTAATCTCATTTGTTTGCTTGCTTTTTTCCTCTCTCTAAATTCTTTCAACAAATTTCACTAAAAGGAAGAAATGGGTGGCGTTTTGCTCTGTTAATTCAACCATCGTTCCCCCCCCAGCCATCCCAGGGAGCAGGAAAGGAGGCTCTCGGGTCAATGCTTAAATGGCTGTTTTGCAAATAATGCAGGATCTTGTTGGAGTGCTCCTAGTAACCTGTGCTGAATTCATCAATCAGCAAGCTAAATTCAAGTTTTTGTCCTTGCTTTATAATTCCGAAAATGATACACAATTAAAATATATTAAAGTACATTTCTCTGAGCTGCATCTCTTAGGAAGCATTTACAGACATCGGCCTTTCGTATGGAGTGCCCTCCTCTTGAATGAGAGTTGTGTTTCAAAAATACTGGGGAAGAAGAACAACAAAAAGCCAAGTGAATTCCTTGCACTTCCAGAGCTGCACTGCTGATAAACGCCTGTAAATGGCCATCGTGCCCTCTGGGAGGGTGCAGCAGAGAAAGGGGTCATGTGGGCCACCTGCCTCCTGCTTACCAGCCTCCTCAGCTAAGTTTCCAAGAATGTGTTTTTTTTTTCCTCTTTCCTGTCTTCATCGAGCTACTTTGACTCTTAAAGCATAGATCTCAGCTTCGTGTTAAGAGTTCTCTGTTTGGAAAAGCGAGCTCGTGCTGCAGAATGCCAACACCAATGAAGTCTTTTGTATTATTAAAGCAATTATAATCTACAGTTCGGTGAGATGTGCCCATGCATCATAGAGAAAGCCTTTTTGTCCCTTAGAAAGAGACAAAGCTGTCGGTGTTCACGTGTACGAAGTAGAGCTGCAAGGTATTACCAGACTGGAGGACAAAAAGAATGGCTTTCATTTTTTCTCTAAATAATGATGGCTGGAAGAACATACGCTGAAATTAGAGTTGGCAGGGAGGCTTAGAAAGAAGCCAGAAAAGTATTTCAGTACCTTGCCAATGTGCTGCTAAATGTTTAAACACCTAGGTAACGGCTCAGTTCCTCTTCATGGTCAAGTGTTAAGATGACATACATGTTGGATACTATTGGGAATTACTTTTTTTTGCCTAATTAATAGTCATATACCAGTCTTGTGGTGACTTCAATATCTTTTATATTACTTCTTACCTTCCTTCTGCATATGAAGGTATGAGTTGAAGTTTCTAATATTAAGTCGATCCCAGTTGGCATAGTGCGATCTTTTCGGATACTGCAGCTTTGCTCAACAAGTTGAATTTTTTCTCTTTATCTGGCCCAGAGTATGTGATATCTGGTTAAAATTGAAATGAAAGTGTATTGGATATATTTGGAACAGAACATCTGGAGTTGCTGGATGTTGTAGATACTAAATAAATGAGTTAGGGTCACCTTGACTATTTTTAATAACTGCAGACTAGGAGCATTTGTGTGACAAAGAGAACAAGACCAAATGAAAGACAAAAATGAAGTAGGAATAATTTTCATTCCAAGGGTTTACTTTAAAATACTGTGTTTCGCTTACAGACAATCAGTTTTGTGAAGTCTCTGTCAACGACCAAAAGCAAAGGAGTAACTGAGGGTTAGGAAAAACATGAGTATGCAATGGAAGAAGAATCCGCAACGTTTCTGTAAAATAATAGGCGGAATAAGGCTTGTGGAAGAGTTAATATATTTTACTGCATTGACAGATGTAGAAGGAATTAAACCACTAAGCTTTAATAATGCAAATTCTTCTTCTGTTCTGAAATAGATGTGTCAATCTTCATCTGTAGATCTTAATAACTACGACACTACTACTATAACAGGTATCTGGTGTCATTATCATGTTTTAATTCACTTCTGTTTGACAGGTCATAAATAAAAAGTTCATAATGGAATGAATAGCTTTGTCCTTTTAATTTCTTTAAAGATCTAGAACTTAACTAGTTAAACGTCACTTTCATATTTCATATGCCTCCCATCTTCTACAAGATTAGTTTTAATTTTGGTGTTATAATTACATTTGACAATTCCAGTCATTACATACAAATTTCTTTCACTTTCCTGTCTTTTGCCACCTGTACTCATGTTCAGGAGCTCCTCCACCAACTTTGGTCAAATTCTCTTGCCCTTCAACTGCAGTATATTACTGTCCTCAAAAGAAAGGTGGTGTTCTAAATATAGAAACCTAATTTAGATTCTTGCTATGACAAGTAGTCACCCATTTCTTCTTCATTATGTTGATGAGATATTTATTTCCGAAGTCCATTGGTATGTTTCTTAAGTCAGCTTTGAGCTTGAAGTTGAAGAAGAACTTGCAGCTGGGGGTGAAGGTGCAGTTTGTGTAAGTACGTTTGAGGTCTCTTCCACAGCCAGAATAATTCTATTTCACCTCACTAAACCAGACAAATATGTAAGCTTTCATTAAAGCCACTGTTGTTAGCTACTTAGTACAAAGCGTGTTCTGCTGAAATAAACTCATATTTGTGGATATATTTTTCTTAACCCCCTTTTCTTTTTGGGATTAACGGATCTTGGTATATTTATAGGGAAATTTACTGGTTCAGAAACTGAATAGCGCCTGGGAGAGAGAAATGAAACACTCCTGTGCAGGTAAACCGGAGTGGGTTTTTTTTATATAGGGTAAAAAAAAAAAAAAAAAAAAAAAAAAAGCCCTAAAAGTAGTTGTACTTCTTTCTCAAATTTCTTATCTTTTATATTCATTGGAAAATAGCTGCATTTTTTTTTTTTTTTTTTTGTACCAGAACAGCTTTTTTGGGGGTGAAAAAACCTTATGATTTTTGCTTTTAATAGGCTAAATGGCTGTGTGATTCGCAGCTGGGATTTTGGACCAGAAATGGGTCATTCATTTTATAGATTCTCCTAAAGTAATATACTGTGCGGTGTTACAGAGCTATGAAATAGAGAGAAAAAAGTGTCCTGGAGATTTAGTGCTTGCCCTGTTGTCTAGCTCCATTTGTGGGTCTTGCTCTGAAAGAAGTCTCTTTTACAGAAAAATAAAAACCTGCCAGAGAGAGTTACTCTTTTGTTCCCTCAGTACCTAACTAATGTGAAGCTCTCTCTTCTGGGTGTGGGGGAGGGAATAAAGTTCTTAAAATCATTTTGCAGAAATGATAATATAAAAGGATGCTTCGTTTTTAGTTTTCCACCCATTGCTTGCTTTATATCTTGAATAAGTGGAACTTGAGTGGATGGGAGAAAAGAAACAACAAAACCTGTGAATAGTCCTAACTTTGCTGCTGATGATTTATTCATTGTTTTGGATCAGCTTTGCATGGTTTGGTAGGGCAAACCAGAAGAGTTTAATTTCAGAAGTGAATCGAAAGACTGGTACAAAAAGTTGAACACGATTGGGAGAATAATAATAAAATGTGCAGTAGCTATACTAAGTTGAAAGGCAGAAAAAAAGGCTGGTCCTCGCCTACAATGCGCTGCATCTTGCAAATGGTGAAAGTATCGATGTGCCACGCGGGCCAGAGAAGGGTGGAAGGTGTGAAACAACAGTGTGTGGGGAGGGTGCAGAGGGGGCACGTCTGGTTTTGTGGTTTCTCTGTTGCTCTTATGCAGCACAGGCAGTAGTTTTGGGAAGTCGAGCACCGCTCCTTTGCTCTGCTTGGGGAGGGGTGTTCCCTACCAGGGCTGTCTGGGGTGATGGAGAGGAGGTGAGGAGAGAGCAGCTTGGTCCCTGCGCTCAGCAGTTACTGGGTTTTACAGAGCTAAGCTTTTTTTTTTGTTTTTCACATCAATCGGCTGGTTGGTTTTGTGGCCCAGGTACAAAAAAAGCATGAAAGTCATCTCGGTAGAAAACAGAGGGATGCCACGTGGGATTTCTCGGTGCGGTTCCAAGTTCCAGAAAGGCGCCGTGGTGGCAGCGCGCGGACCTTTCTGTTCTCATTAATGCAGTACCAGCTCTTGTCCCCATTTACTCCTCCTCGTCCTTCTCGCGGTTCTTTTCCTGTCCGCTGTGCCTTCTCCTCAGCTTACTCCTTTCGTGCTGGCTGAGGGCAGCGTGTGACACTCGGTGCTCTGATCTCCGAGACAAGCCTCGCTGCTCAGGAGCAGTGACTGCAAGGAGAGGAAGCAGCCCCTCACTAGCATTTCTCAGGTAAACATCTGTGAACTCAAATATTTTCTTAATTACTTTTTTTTCCAGAGGCCTCTAACTCTGCCAAATCTGGATAGACTTCCCCAGGCGTAGCCAAAACATCTTTGACACATGTAGTTTGTTATCAAGCGTTGAGGTTTTAGTAAAGGTCAACAGAGCCAGCGCAGGACCCCTTTGCAGGGGGAGAGAAAAAGGCACATCTGTTTCTTGAGGACTGGTGCACGAGTGCATCTTCTGACGGGCGTTTGGTTGGGATGTAATTTACGGACAGCATTTGAACTTGAATATGAAATTGATTCCTGCTGCTAATCCCAGCTAAAGTAATTGAAGGGTTCAAACTGCTTCAGACAAAAGGTTTCAAAAGTCAAGCAGCTGATAAAGCAGTTGCTGTGTAACTGGTGAATATATCAAGGGAGTTCAGTGTGTGTCCTTCTTGAAGGCAAGGACATGAAAGGGGTGACAGTTATAATCAAGGGAGCAGCGGAGGAAACCTGAAGAATGGCAGATTTAATAAAGATGACTAAATATAGTACGCATGAAATCACTAATAGAGCTGAAAAGTGGCAGGAAAAAAATCAGAAAGTAGGGGGAGGCTCAAGATGCAACCGGAGCTGATGCTGGCACTTAAGCCAGATCCAGGCATTAAGAGGATGCTCATGTGGCTGGGGAGTAGCAGGCGGCTTGGTGGGACTTTTGATGTTGCTGAATGAGGAGATAAGGAAGAATGAGAAAGCTGAGAAAGATCCTGAAGGGATTTGAGTGGGAGTGGGAAGGAAAGACTCCCTCATTAGCATTCATGATAGGATAAATGACAGCAAATTTTCTGCCATGGTGGATTACAGATGTGCAAACCGTACTGAAAGCCAGAAAGTAGATCTTGGGGTGATCTTAAGTGGGATTCTGGTCCTTGGGAGGGGGGAGGGCCCTGAGGAGACCACTCTCACAGCCAGGCTTTACCCAAACTACACCATAAAGTTGCCTTTAGAGAAGACGGTGAGTGCGATGGCTGGGAACCTCCCTGTCAGGAAAAAAGCTTTGCTCAACCCATGTGACTCGCATGCAGTCTTTAGCTCCCAGCAGGGAGCTGTCAGGTAAACCCTTGTTTCTGTCTCAGTGTATGGAGAGGTGCCAGTGGGTAGAAGGCATGGAGAACTCATGGAGAAGGGAAAGCTCCAAGGTTAAGGAAAATGACAGTCAGGCATTGCAGCTAGGGAAAGATTTCGGCTGGATAATAGCATGTGGTTACTAAGAAACAACTGAAACGTTTGGTATACATGTAGAGACCCTGGACAACAAAATGGAGGCGTTGGAGCTTCTGATAGAGTTTGGGATAAAATGCTGAGTATCAGAAGTATGGTAAAATGCTACTAGTAATTGGCCTACGTGTATCAAGGTGCTTTGTGCTGTTCAGAAGTAGCTGATCAAAAGCAAAAGTTGTGCAGTAGTAATTACATGGTAGACGAGAAAAAATGTCTTGGTGTAAGAAGGACAGACCAAAATCAGTTTGGCTCAAAATCACTTTGGAGAAAGATGACAGAGGGAGTAAAGAATCTGTTATTAGCCCCAGGGTTAGACTTGAATAGGGATAGTGATCTCTGTAGTGTTGTTAGATAAATACTGCTTGTTAGGGGGTGGTTTACTTTCCCAGGTACAGATTAGAGAAGAAATGATAGGGCCGAGGCATTCCTGGATGTGATTGCTGGCAGGTTTCTTAAACTCGTCCCTGAACCAGCAGGAAATCATTGCTGCTTCAGACTTCATTTTGAAAAGCAGTAAAGTTATTCTGGAAAATCATTTTGGATCGAGAATTCAGTTTCACTTTATGCTTAATCAGCTGCCGAAAGGGCTGGCTTCACTGCTCCTGCCCCTGCCTAGCTGATCCCAGCAGCCGTGCAGCCAAGACGTGAGTTATGCCAGCAAGGTGACCGAGAGCCACGAGTCCACCAGGGAGCTCTGTGGGGCCAGCCCCTGGGGCCCCTGTCCAGTGGCCATCGACAGCAGCCAGGCTGGGTGCAACCCGAAATTGCACCCCGAGTAATCGTGGGTTGGCTCAGAATAAAAAGCATGGAGGAAATAAAGGAAAGGTGGTTGGAATTCGGGTTTTGAATCTTAGTGGCAAAGTTAAACAAGGAAAAAAATGACCAGCAACGTAAGGAGCCCAAGGATGCAGTATTTTCAAGTCAGAGATACTTACAGCTTGTCTGGAAACTGAATGTGATGTGCAGGCCGAAATGGATGAACAGCCAGCCTGAAGATGGCCAGTAAGACTAATGCAGGAAGCCTCTGATAAATGGGAGGAAAAAAACACAAAACAAAACAACAACAACAACAAAAAACAGACTTATTTTTTATATCTTTGTTTCTAAAAGCTGAACTTGATGTTACAAATGATGTGAAAACAAAAAGAATAAGCTTTTGTATGGTGAGAAGGGTGGAGAATAATGATAAAGCACAACTACAATATAAAACATTTAATATTTTTGGCTCAATTTTCAGTAAGGATGATGAGAGTTATGGAGGAAAAGGCAAGACATAATGAGAAGAAGAGAATGGAAATTAGTACCACCAGAAGGAGGAACTTAAGGATCATAAAATACTCAGACACAGAAGTTTCCATCTCAGAATTAGGAAAGATTTAGTCCTGATTGTAACTATTTTAGCTAATCTTTCCCCTAGGGTGGTACCAGTGATTGGAGAAAGCATTCCCTGCGTAAGGAGGGGGAAGGGAAGACTTCTGCAGGCAGTTGAACGACTGTCAGTCTGCCCTCTGTGTAAACATGTAAAGCTTTGGAAAGCGTGCTTGAAAGAAAGAATAATTGAGGGCTTGGGAGATTAAAGAAAATGGAGTAAAATACAGCATAACTCTTCCAAGGAGATTGTTAGCGGCCCGGTACCTTCCATTCAGAAGAACAAATTCTCTAGGTAAGGAAGGCCAGCCGGTGGCCTTCGTGCCAGGCATGATCTGCCAAAACCTTTGCCAAGCTCTGCAGGTAGGTCTTGGCATTCAGCTCCATCGGTGGGAGTCCAGAGATGGGATTAGAGCAGGGAGAAGCTGGTACCTCAAAACATTGGGAAGTGCCGGAGTATTTCTGCCAGGGAATAGGGTCCTTCTGCGGTGCAGCCCCCAAAGGACAGCAGCGTGTGGCTGTTGGGAGAAGCCACGAAGGAGGCGGTGGTGATCAGAGGAGCTGAGCCAAGAGGGAGGTGGCTTAATAAAAGCGGCCTTAAATACCGCATTAATTTGGGCATGTGTTTCTAAATGCTGGTTTATTTGTGAGTGACCCTGCAGATACTCTGCAATCATAAGACTGAAAAAGACCTTGAGATCATCTAATCTAAATTAAGGCTGTTGGAGCTTGTTGTGTCTGCTGTAGAGATTAAGAAATTATTCCTTGTAGCATCCTGTTTTCATACATGAAGACACACCCTGTGCTTTTTCCCCTCCCAGTCTCTTCAGTCTGTATTCATCAGTTTTATTGCTCCCTTTGGAACACATACCTGGCCTGAAGAACGATGTCCAAAACTCATTTCGTGGCGCTAAACTGAGGCTTTATGAGTGCTGAGGACAGGTCGTACTAACATTCATGTGTTCCAGTACTGGGTTTGCACTTCAACAGCGTTGTACTACTAACTCGGAGGAGCTCGTGAGTTGAACACAACCTGTCTCTGTTCACATGAAATTCCTCCTTAGCCAGTCATTCGCTGCTTTGTTGTTCTCCAGCTGGCTGCTCCTGCTTATGTGCAACGCTTTGCCTTTCATTTTTTTGCTCAGACCCTTTTCCAGTTTGTCTTTTTGTCCTTCAGTATAATTTGCAGTCCCACCAAGCTGGTTGTTTGTCAATTTAATAAATGTGGTCTGTGTTCTATCATCTGGGTCACTAATGAAAATAGCAAATAAGAGCAGCCCCAGTGTAGGTGACTTTGGGAGCTCCGTTCTGGATACATATTTTGACACTGAGCTAGTGATGTTTTCTGAATGTTTTTTATTCTTGACGTGCACCCACATTACTGTGGTTTCGTTGGGGTCTAACCTCTTCAGTTTGCATACGTGAGCATCACAGGAGATGGTGTGAAAAGATCTGCTTCTCAGCTCCGCTCTTCTCTTCAGAAAGGATATTTGCTTTGAGATTATTTTATTCTTTTTGAATTCTTGATGGTTTTTACTCTTCACTTTGTTTTCTTTCAAGTGCTTACTAATAGACTGATTATATCTGCTGTGTATTTCCTCCCCTTCCCCCTAATCATGGGCTGTTCTCGTCGTCAGCAACTTGAAAAGCTGTATCATGGACCCACTTGAACGAAAAAGCTGGTTGCCTTTGTTCTGAGGCAAGAAAATGCGATTAATATCATTCATCATGACTTCTGTAATGCATTCCACAATATGGCAAGTGATGAACAATCAGAGGAAGATGGGGATTAGTAGTGTGAACAGTAACTGAGATAGGAATTAGCTTACAAGACATTAGCTATGTAGTGTTGAAATAGGTGGAGCTGTGTAGTGGTGAAATAGGTCTGGCTACCAATTGCTGTTCACACATTTTGGGAATGACTTGCTTAGTGTTTTCACTAAAATGTTTGGGCTAATTGATTACATTTGATTCAATCTGCAGATGGCATGAAATAGGAGGATCCATTCACGCAGAGGCTGAGGGCTTTTTTATGCAACTAAAATAGAATGTCCTTGAGAAATGAAGTAATAGAAGGGGAACAAAATGTTGCTGTATAAAACCAAGCCGTGCATTTAGGAGCAGATGGCAAGCATAGATGAGAGCTTATGCACTGGAAGCCCTGGCTCGGTGGAGGTCTGGCCCTTCTGCTCAGGCAGAGGAGGGCTGCGAGCCTGCTGCGTGACGCCCGGTGCACGAGATGTGTTCCTGGAGTAGGGGTGTGCCAGTGCCTCCGTACAACTGCCCCCAGACTGGTTTTTAAAGTAAGATGTATAATTCTGTCAGCATTGCTGGGAGAGAAATTCAGACTTGATAGGATACACGGGAGGGCTGATAACCAGGTGTGGGACTGCAAGGACCAAGAGGACTAGGTGGGAGCACTCGGTGTGGGATAGTAACAGTGCCATGTGTGCCGCTATAGGAGGAACGAGGCACTGTAGTCAGTACTATAAATAGGTGTCGGAGGTAAGTACTGTCTGATACCCTACACAAATGGATCTTGAAGATCCTGAATTTACAGTGCAGGCCTGAGACACAAATTAGGAAAAAACCTGACCCAACAAAACGAAACAAACACACAAAGGGTTGTATAGCTTCTTTCTGCTAACCAGTACGTTTGGGCTTGCAAAAGAAATGCGTTTCTCATTTAGAGGGAAACTGAAGTGAGACACACTCGTGTGACCTTTCAGAGACCCTAGAGAAAGGAGATGAACAAGATCTGGATCATTTTGATTTTATCTTTAAGCTCACAGCTGTCACAGTTTGAAGATGAGTGAATTTATAAAAAATGGAAAACTTGTTATCTCAGGGAGAAATAGTTTCAACACCATCTGTCCTGTGTTTTCCTGAAAGAAAAGAGAGTGTTTGTCCATCAAGGTTGTTGCTGGATGAGCGTGTACAAGGGCAGATGTGAGAATCTAAAAATAACACAGGGAGAGGGGGTAGTCCAGTATGATATCTAGGTTATTTTCTTTTTCTTTTTTTTTTATTTTTTTACTAGATAATGCTGGTGTTTATTTCAACATATTTCAGCATTATTCTGATGCAGGCCTTTATTGACTGAAACACTGTCTATTCCGTTAGACTGTTTATTAGCAAGCGTAAACTTTTAACCTTGACGTCTTGGTGGTTTATGCTTATAATTTGTCCTGAAAGAAATAAATTCCCTCTTTGAGAGGTTCTCCCAAGCCTTCTACACGGCATAGTCAGGCATCAAAGCAGCGAATTGACAGCTGCGTGGCAGTGGAGGAATTCTGACACAGTCACAATATTATTATAGAACAGACATAGCAGGGAAAACACTGCTCAAAAAGGTTAAAAGATGTTTCTGATTATAATCCGAAACTAGATTGTATCTCTCCATGGTTCCATGGCACGTGAAGGTGAGGTGAATCGTCCAGTGTTTTTATTGAGGAGTACGGACTGGAGTGTTGTCTCCGCAAGGGGGAACATTTTACAAAGATGACTGAAAGGTGCTGTGTCTATGTGGCTAAAAATTTAAATCTCAGTGTTTAGAAATAGGAAAATGGTACTGTCAAGATACTGTTGTGCTTTGTGTCCATGCTCAGGATATAAAAAGGAAAAAAGTAGTGTTGGAAAGCAGAGAAATGTCCCAGAGCACAGAGGCGGTGGTTCCCAAGCCAGAGCAATCCCTGCCCACCTGCAGTGGCCGTTCCCTGTTACGGGAACCCGAGAAGCCCATATGGAAAGTACGGAACTGGCAAATGCCATTTGTGATCCTTTGGAGACAGGGGAGGCAGGGAAGGAGGAGGGAGTGGAAGTTGCAGCCTTCTCAGCAGTACTCCCAAAAAAACCCCAACGCCCTTCTGAATGGATAGTGAATGCGGTGCGCTGATTGCACAGCTCTTACTCTTCTAACAGCGAAACACACGGCTGTCAGTACAGGAGGGAGGGGGAAGGGGTGGCCTTGGTACGGAGGCTTTGGCTTCATAGCAACTGAATCTGAATTTCTGTGTGACAGCTTGTTTCACGTGATAACCCGAAGCAGGTCTTTCCCTCTCGCAGCTTCTGAAGGACGTGTTCTTCTGAAATCCTGCTCCCTGTCCTTAAGCTTTGTTTTGAGATTCTTACATTCACGTTTTGTGTGCTTCTGAGGCTTTTGTTATCCCAGACAGCTCCAAACAGGAGCTCCCATTGGAAATACCTTTTTTCCTCATCCCAGCTGTGTTTCAGGAGCCAGTTCCTCTCCCTGAGGAGATTTTCTGCCTACCAGAGCTGTTGGGGCCGGCCCAAGTGACCATTTTATAGCGTGATGTCAAAATCTGTTGCGTGTCCTGGGTGTGGCGTCAGGCTCACGGGGAGCATTTGCTATTACAAGAGTTGCTTGGATACTGCTGTAAGACTGTGGGAATGGAAAATATCAGCACGGGCGTGCTCTCACCGCTGCAGTACCAGCAGAAGGGATGTCTGGAGCGAGGCGCTGCCTTGGGGAGCACCCAGCCCGTTCCCAAAAGAGGGCCCTGGGTCAGAGGGGCTGCTGGCAGCCTGAGCGGTCAGGGAGCCGGCACCGCAGTGGGAATCTGGCTTTTACGTCACGAGGGTGCCCCCCAGGTTGTTTTGGAGAAGAGCAAAGAGAAAAATGCAAGCTGGAATACAGCCCACGGCACGGGGAGGAGGCTGGCCGAGCTGGTCCGTGGTGTGCCTTGGGCTTTGGAAGGGGAGGACAGAGGGGGCGGCAGGGCAGCACAACTGGGGGAAAAATACTGCTCTGGAAGCTGACATTAACGAGGATGTAGGGGGTGAGATGGTAAAAGGTGAGTGAGGCGGGTAGGTGGCTCCAGGGGGAAAACCAGAGGGAGCCTCGGCCTGGCAGCTCGGGTGACTCTCAGGAAGCGCGGGGCACTTCAAAGGAGCGCTGGGGAGTGCAGTCTGAGAGGAGGCAGGAAGCAGTGGGAGGGGGAAAGGTGGAGTCCGGCCCTGTAATGGACTTCAGCTAGTGGGAACTATGAGAGGCAGTGCCGGATGCTGAATCAGCCGAGCAGCAATCCAGCGCGTGTCAGAAGCCCAGCGCTGGTGTTCTGGGTCGGGTTGTTTTGCTGGAGGTGAGGCTGGAAGGAGGCCCTGTAAATGCACATTGCAGCCAGTAAGTGCAGGGGAAGGGATGCAAGAATGTTGTGAATGTTGGTGGTGGGGTTGGAAGGAGAGAATAAAGCCAAGAAATGAGCTGGAGGGAGTTTGGCATTATTGTGAGGGAAGCAAGAAGGCTGAAGAAGTGTGAAAACTGAAAAACATGGATGGCACCCAAGTTAAAAAGGGGTTGATGAATATTGCAGAAGGAGTGTGGGTAAGAACATTATGATCCTGAAACTGTCGTGCTGGCTTTGTGGAAGACAGAATCCAGTCCCAAGGTTAATTACTGTTGTGGCACGTTACCATGGCACTTGGAAACCCGTATGAAAGCCCAGGATTTCATTGTGCAATCAATTGTAGAATGAACATGGCATGAAAAGGGCTCTTTGCTCAAAAGAGTTAAAATGCCTGAGTAAGTCAAGAGCAGAAAACACATGTAGACAGGCAGGTGGGAAACAGGCATTGCTTATGAGGGAAGATGAGGCTTCTATAAAGCAGTGGCCAAGGCATCCTCAAGGTTTTAGAGGTCATTACAGCAGGCAAGACTTTTAAGGAGAAAACAAAGATGTTAATGAATCGGCTCTGCAAGTGCTGCCAGCAAGCTGTTCTCAAAATTGATAAATGAGCACCAGTAGGATCGGGAGACACCGCTTGCAAAGGCACGGTTTGATGCGATGGGAGGGCAAATCGTGGGCTTGGTGGGCTGGGGGTGGCTGTGGCAGCAGTTTGGGCAGGTCTGAGCTGGGCACGTGGCGTTAATTAAGGCCAGGGAGCAGGGGCTTGAGTCATCAGAATGTATGGGTTGGTGCTTTTACCTGTGGGAATGGGTAAAAATCTCCTGTGTTTTATAAGCTCTGCAAGAATTTTCACATAATCTGGACCCAGCACTGAGGGAGAGGAGGTCACACGCTTAAAGATGACGCTGATGTTGTTGGACTTGAGTGAGTGGCAAGGTCGTGGCACTTCTGTGCAGCTAACGAAGAGAGAGGGAATAGGAAAAGGCGAGTCTGCTACAGCAGCACCGGGCTTGAGATGACAGACATCCACAAAGGGAAGTGCGAGAAACTGCTCAATATTTTGTCTCTGGATGTAAATCATAAATCTGGCATTAGAGCACAGTTCTGCAGGTTTCCTACAGAAAGGGTTTGTGCCTGTAAATGGCATAATGCAGAGGCGAGGTAGAGAAAATGTTAGCGACAGCCTGCAAATGGAAACCGAGCCAGTGGAAGGTACGAATGGGCTAGGAAGAAATGAAACTACAGCAATTGTAGAAACAAACAAAAACCTACTTAAGACCTGAAAGAGCAAGTTGAATTTGTTTAAAGAATTGTGACTTGTCTTGGGAGAAATGAAAGCAACCATCTCTGAAATTATTTGTGAACATTAAAAATGTGTAGTTTCTGAAGCTTGCTGATCATTTAAACCTTGGTAGCTAGCTCAGGCAATACCATTGCCTTCAAGGGCTTTTGTTATTTTCTTCTTTAATGCCATGCTTTTGTTTTTTCCTTTACCAAGATTATTGGTCTGTTGCAGCAGGGACACTGATTCAACCACAAAAATAGCAAAGTTTACAAACAGAGCTTATTGCCAGAGCTGCGATTACAGCGCTGGTGTCAGATGAAGTAATGGGGAAAGTTGCACAGTCACGTTGATGCATGCAGCACCACAAGCCATGATGGTTGCCTGTGGAAGGACGAAAGTGATTTCAGAAGTTGGCTGAAAATTTTGCAAAGGTTAGAAACCAAATTTGAAATGGGATCAATTTTAAGTAAGTGTAAAAACAGCACTCTTGTAGCGTAGGGTATTGTGTTGTTGCTTGTGTTCCTCCATGTGCGTGTTGTCTTCTGCTTCACAATTGTGAAAAATTACTAAAGATGGCCCGGTGAAGTTCTTGCATGTGTGGCTGTCTCCAAATAGTCTTTGTCCTTCTTCGTAACCAAAAAGGCGAGTTTGCCAATGGAAATGGCACCCAAATGTCGGTTGCTCTATTTTCCGTGCCGCAGCCTGAGTAGTAACGATTGTTTCACGCACGCTAATTCCTCCTTTGGACTTTGCTTTCTGCACGGAAGCACGCCGTTTGCACTTGCGGGTAGGTAATCCAAGAGCTGGTGGGACTGCCCGTAGCTCTGCTCGCACACGGCGCTCTTTCTGCAGGAGCAGCGCTGCGGCGCAGCCAGCCCCGCTAGGGAAATGTGGGACAGCGTGCACAGCGAGAAGATAAGTAGAGAAACGCTAATTTAAATCATGAGGGCCGATTTAAATAACTTTCATTTGTTTGTTTTAAAGTTTAAATATTTATTCATTCATGACATTCACATGTGTTCTTTCCTTGCCAGCAGCAGCCCACGCATGCGTTTCTCGGGTTACACGTGGGGAAGGACCGTGTTTTACGGGTAAATCCCTCTGCTGCGCCCTGCGTTCGAGTAACGAAAACAGGCTGGAGCCAGACCCCCCTCGGCCTGCGTGCGTGCTGTCGTTTCCCTGCGCCCTTGTTGTGTCTCCGGCTGCGCCGTGCCGGTGGCCTAGCAGAAGGCCGGTGGCTCGGGGCTGGGCGCTGGCGGGCGGCCAGCCTGCGGGTGCAGGGGCTGCAGCTGGCCCCGTGCCCGGCTCCGCTCCCCAGCCTGCCTCCACCGCACGGCCATGTGCTCGGCGGAGGAGCTGCACGGCTTTTAAAGGCTTCTGGGAGGGGGGAAGCCAAAAAATACAAACAAAAACAGAGAAGAGAGGGGGTGAAGGGAGAGGGGGAGGCAGCTCTCGTGAGGCTGTGCCAATGCAAGCCAGTGTGCTTTCCACCTCTAAACAAACAAAACAACCCAAAAACCTCCTGACAAGGAAGGCGAAGCGATACGTCACCTGGCATTTTTCGTGTGGTCTCTAAAAATACAAAACCTGCAGTATTGCCCTTCCCGCACACGTGGCTTCGTGCTCAGCCCGGGGGTGCTGCTGCAGCCGCCCAGGGCTGTGCCGTAGCTGAACTTGCAACTGCGATTTGAAGAAGGGAATGTTTGCCTTTCTCCATCAATTTCAGTGATTATCTGTGGTTCTAGCGACTATCTGCAAAATAGGGCAGGCTGTGTTAGCAGCAATACATGTATCCTGTGGCAGTGAGCCAGGACAGTAATTGAAGGTCATGGATTGTTTGCTGAGTGCAGTGCTGTGCGCTGCCTGTTCCATAGGGGACTGGCAGTGCCCAAGAACAAAGGCAGCTCTGTTCTGCAAGCTTATAGTATGGCTCGTTTGGCAGAGTTCAGGCCCGATTGTGAGACGAAGCAAACAGTAGTTGGAAACACCGCTAAAATAATGTGACTATTACACGAGCTGCTCCAAAGTGTGCTGTTTTGTAAATGTCATAACCAAACCTGATACAATTATTTTCCATAGGCTTCAGGACAATTAACTCAAGACACTCATTTTCGAAATTGCTGTTTTAAGATGGGAATTGCTGATTGAAGATGGGGATGGCCGGTTCGTATTCCCGGCAGGGCCGCTGCCACTTGGGAATTTTTAGCACAATCCCTGCGTGGTAACGAATAGGTGCTGCTGCGCGGGGTATTAATACTCGTTGTTACTGAGTCGCAGGCTATTAATAAAGCTTTGTGCCAAGGGGCAGCCCTGCCTGTCCTGTGCTGTGTATTTTAGCGGTGTCTGCCTCGGATATTGCCACAGCCCGCTCGGCTGGCGGTGGCAGCGGGAACGCGCCGTGCTCCGTGAGGGGCAGAACTCAGCGCTTGGCTTTCACTGGCATCCCAACTCGTGCTGCGGCGTGTGCAAGTTGGGGAGGTGGGAGCTGGACGCGGCCTTCCTCCTCCTCCTCCTCCTCCTCCTCCCCCTGCGCCGTCCCCGCCCCCGGCGCGGCGCGGCCCGGCCCGACCCGGAAGCGGCGCGGCTCCATTTTCCCTGCCCTTTCAAAGGCGGAGGCGGGCGCGGAGCTCCCGCGGGCCGGGCCGGGCCGCGCCGCGGGGCGCGGAGCCAGGTGCGTAGGGGCCGGGGGGGGGGACGGCGGCGGCTCGGCGGGACCCCCCTTCCCCCGCTCCCCTTCCCCGGCCCCTCCCCGGGGCCCCCCGGCCGCGCTCCTTTGTTCGCCCCGCGGCCGGGCCCGGCCATGCGGGAGCTGTGGGGGGAGCGCGGCCGTTGGGCGGCCGTTGGCGGCCGGTGCGGGGCAACGGCTGGGGCGGCCGCCGGCTGCGCCCCTCACGGGGGGCTCCGCGCCCGCAGCCCGAGGGTTGGGGCTCCCGGGGAGCTGCGTTTCGCTTCCCTGCCCCAACTGGAGCACAAGGCAGCCCGGGGGGAGAAGCGGGGCTGCCGGGGAGCTCAGTGGTTCAGTGTCATAACGAGAAGGGGCCAGGGCTTGCGCTGCTGCGGGCTGAGCAGCCGGGCTACGAAACGATCCGGGGAAAAGTTTGCTTAGCAGCGCGCATAAATTACCTTTAGAGCAGCTGCTCGGCGTTTGGGGTGCTCTGAGGAGGCTGCCCGCGCTGGTGAATAGCGACGCTGCAGGTAGTACTCGGGGGAGGCTCCTTGGGTTCATTTTTATTTTTTTTGGGTGTTTTCTCGGTGGTATAAATCCCTCTAGAGGGAATTTTTCCTTTCTTAAACAACTTAAGAAAGCGAACGCCCTCTCTGTGCGAAGGCAGACGGGCTCCGAAGCTCGTTTGGCGCTGGGTGCCAGCCAGGGCTCGGCCGGGCTCTGCCCTCGCCAGGCCCCCGGCCCCGGCCGCTTCCCGGGGCTGGGCAGGGCCCAGAGCCCGCTCCGTGCCCCTCGGGGCCGCGGCTGCCGCGGGGCGTCTGCGAGGAGAAATAAACAGGCGGCTCGGCTGGGAGAAGCAGGCCGTGAGTAATCGGCGGCACGGGGGAAGGGTTGGCGAGCGCCAGCAAAATGTGCTGCGGTGGCTTGCTGCGAAGTGACGGCGCTCAGGATTTTCTCAAAACGCGTTTGGGTTTCAGGAAAGTCCCAAACCGAGTGTTCCTCGCTGTCTGAGAGCCGGGCCGGGGGCCTCCTGCAGGCAGGTTATTTCTCGTGTGAGCTGGGGTAAAAGCACTGGGGGTGGGGGGGAGGGGAGGTGCTAGGAAAGAAAGAAACTCTCCGCAGCGTGAGGGGGCTTGCTAGCCAAGCAGCCCGAGTGTTTGTGTTCACAGAGAGCCATTTGGCCAGGTGGGAGTTTTAATTTGGTGAAAAAAGTATTATTATTTTTTTTAAGTAGTAGCTTAGGAGAGTGCTGGAATCCAGCGTCACTTAAAATTGAGTGTGTGCTCGAGCCCTTTGCTTAATTGTGGTCTAGAGGGAGCTGGGTTAACGTGGATGGTAAAAGGAAGCTTTATGCAAGCTTGAAAGGGAGGTTTGAGTTTGAAGATGTTTGGTTTTTACTGGTTTCAGCCAGTATGCCTGATTCTCCCTAGACTTGTCCTCCGCTTTGGGAATGGAAAGAGGGAGCGCCTTCCCCTGAAAGCTTGCAGGGAGCTCGTTGGACCTTCTTAATTCGGGTTTCATGTCGTTACATGCCTTGCATGCTTGCCTCCGGTAGCTGACTCTTGCCTGCCGTGCTCTTAGTCGTTTTTTCTTTGTGCATATGTGATGCGTGCTGTGAAGTTTGGTCACGTCTTTTGTACGAGGGCTGTTCCAGTCCCCAGCCTGTCCCTCTTTGGGTACCTCGGTGGTGGCCTGCGTATCGCTCTGAGCTGATGGAGTCTGGACTTTGCTTTCCCCAGAAGGCCAGCTTTTTTTAAAGGGTGGGGTTTTGTTGGTCTTTGATAGGGGGAAGGTTTTCTAATAGTGCCTGAAAAATGGCAAGTTGCATGCAGCTGAGCAGCCGTCCCCATAGGAGGAGGTGTGTGACATGGCATAGTTTTGCTTTATTTATTTACATATTTTTCCTCTGTGCTTGTGGGATAGTCTGCATCCTTCACATGTGTATTTTGGGGGCGTTGGCCTGTCTAGAGGCTTAGATCTATGAAAGCAAATGAGGAGGCATTACGTTTCTCTTCTCAGCATAATCACGCTCACAGATCTATATTTGGAACTGGTTCTTTTAATACCAGCAGTAAGATAAACCGGTGGCTCACACATACCTTAATCTGTCGTGTTGTCTAAATCCTGAACGATAACTGCAAGCCGCATTCCACACGGTTTCGTTTCAGCTAATGATGTGGTATGTCCTGTTTGTACTCAGAACCGTGTTTCCTGACCTGAATAATAGGACGGAAAGTTAGAAGGGAATCGGTGTGAAAAAGTAGAGCAGTGTCTGCTGAGGTGTGGGGGCAGACTAAAAACTGAGAGACTACAACGCTGACTTTTTTGAAGAAAAGTTTATCCACTTGTGGGTTTATGCACTCATGCTTTGCGATTTCGTGTGAGCTCCACCCTCTCTTAACTCAAACCATTAGCAATACAAGATCCATTCTAGAAAAGTGATGCAAGAGCAAAGGCCCTTTCTTAACTCTTAGAGGTTAAATAATTATTTGCTATTCAGACTGGGTAGTTAGCATATTATCATATTCCTCTGCCCTCCCAGCCCTTTCATCTAGTTACCATGTTACTGAGATGGCTGGCTGGCTGCCTGATAGGTTGTTGGGTGTTTTTTTTTTTTTCCCCCCCCTTGCTGGCACAAGGAAGGTAACAACTGAAGTGAAACCTTAAATAAAATAGAAATGAGAGTGCAGCGTGTTAAACCTGGACATTTGTGAGTTGGATATATTTATTAGAAAGTATTGTGTAGCTCTGATAAAATGCTCTCATTTGTTTAACGAGGGCCCCAGCTTAAGCTCCGTAGGGACTTGGGTTATATTTGGACTAATCGCAAGGCAACACCTTTGCAAAGTAGGTAATGAAGCCTGATAAAATGTTGAGTGCGTCTCTGACGACCTCTGTCTCTGCGGCTGACACGTGGACGGGCTGAAGGCAGGTCACCGGCTCTGCGGCTGCCCTGCTGAGGTGGCTTCTGCCGAGTTACGTAAGCGCTACGTGCCTCAGTTTCCCCGTCTGCGAAGGGCGGAGGCGACCCTGGGCTCCCCTGTCTAACCCGGCTCTCCTGCTGCGGGCGGGCACGTGAGCTGGCGGTGTCCTGCGGGGACGGCGGCACCGCACAGATGTTGGGCAGCGCTCGGGCGGCGCGGCGTCTGGTTTGACCTGCCTTTGTTTCTCCTCTTTGGCTCTTCCTCCTGAATTCTGGCTGTAGAGTCGGGGCTCAGAGGGTACGTTTCTTTTCGCTCTTTCCCCCCCATCCCTGTTTTCCATCCTGTCGAATAAGGTTCCTGTTTTTTCTGTTCCTCTGTGTTTGTTCTCCTTACATCCTGCTTGTTCTTTCTGCTGTTCATTAGCGCCTTCCTCTCACTGCTCGCCGTCTGCCTTCAGAGCTGCATTTTCTCTCCTCCATCCGCTGGGATTTCCTTTTCACCTGACTCATCTCCTTTTGGTACATCCCCGCTCAGTCGCGCTCGCATTGCGCTTCTGTTCCAGGAAACCCTGCCAGCGCCAGCGGGACCGCTCGGCCCCTCTTCGGGGAGAGCTTTTTCCGTCATCGCGCTCCCTGCCCACTCGCCTGCGCAAAGCTCGCTGCGCCTCGCTGCGGGGGGGCCGCGAGAGGCAGGGCGCTTTGTGCAAATACACGGCCAGATGGCACCGAGGGCCTGCTCCAGAGCCCGCTGCTCGCCTCTCTCCACTCCCCGCGGCTCGCCCTCGCTTGGCAGCGCGGATCAGGAGGAGTCCCGCTCCCCGGCGTGGGGCCGGGGGCACGGGGCGAGCTGTCAGGCGAGCAGTTGGAGCAGCCGGGTGCTGCAGGGAGGAGCGGCTGCGGGGGAGGACGGCAGCAGTCAGAATAGATGCAGAGACGGGCAGGGAAATGAGATGGTTGACTTGAGGCAAGGTGAACGATTTCAGAACAGGAAGGGGAGCGTTTTCGTGTCTGCAGTTGTTTCCACCTCAGTGTCCTCAGTATAATTACCACTGCGCTAGCTAGTCCTGCAGGCAGAAGGAGAGGATCTGCGTGCTAAGCTGTATGTTTAAGATATAATCGTGCTCCTGTACTTTGAGCTTCTGTGGTAAACACTCTTGCTCAAGAACAATGAGGGAAAGGAAGAATGTATGTTGCAGTTCCCTTTTCTTGCTAGTTTTTCCACCAACGGCACAGAGGAAAACCGAAAAACACCTAACTCTCCGTTCTTGTATAAATAGCAATTGTTACTCTGTTTTAACTTGTTTTGATGGAAGAACTGCTATGTCAGTGTTTATACAGTCCTAGGGGCTTGATGTGCTGAGCCTTTTTTAATTCGTTAATTCTCTTTCTTGTTTTCCAACAGACATTCAAGCCCTTGGTTGGAAAAAGTGTATACAATTCAATTACTGCAGTAGAATTCCTTGTGGACAAACAGCTGGATTTTATAACTGAAGATAGTGCCTTTCAGCCCTATCAGGTAAGAAATTTGGTTACTGTGCAAGTACTGCTCATTTAGCTTAGTTATATCCTTGTGTTTGTTAAAAGTCCTTTTTACAGTCAAGTTCTATGTTACAGGAACGATTTCCTATTGATTATTGGCAGTGAATGTTCCTTGTTCTGTGAAAGATTATGTCTGGTTCTGGGGAATTTGATGATGCTGAGGAGTGAGTAGTATGCAGCTAATATTACTGAACCACCTTTCAAGTGAAATTATCTGATCCCTTTAAAGGTTAATCAGCGCAGTTAATTGTAGAGCAGATAAAAGATAGTAGCCATCCTTCTGAAGCCAGGCTTTGATTTCTAGGCCTTTGCAATGCTACATTGATGTTTGACTTCTTGTTTCTCTGAGAATGGATAGCAGAAAATGTTATTTTTTTTGAAAAAAGAGAAATACTTCTCCATGCTGCGGTTTGTAAGACTACTAAAAGTTCTAATATCCATGATTTTAATGCCTACTTCATTAATTAGAAACACATTTGTATATTAATGTGCATATATTTAAAGAAGAGTAAAAGCAATGAATTTTTTATCCCCCCCTCCCTAAAAATCTCTTTTATGACAAATAGAAAACCATGGGTATTTCAGCTTGCACTGGACTGATTGCAATTAGAATCGCCATGAATTCTTTCTCACGGCTGGGATGGTACACTGCAGTGATACAGAAATAGTGCTTTGAGACTTGGAATAACAGATGGCCCTGAATAAACGCTATGTAATTTTGTCCTGACACCCCTTCTTCCCTCCTCCTTCACCAAGATCTTTTTTTCCCAGTGCCAAATATAGAGCTAGAAAACGAGAAGCGACAGAAAGCTGGGGAAAGGAGAGGGAGGCTCGCTGTGTGGCAGGGCTGCTGCTTTTGTGTGTCCACGGTGGGGAAGCTGAAGGAGTTCATCGCTTCTTGTCAGGATGAAGTTACATGTTATGACTCGAGCTGCTCTAACAGCCTGGCCTTGCTGAAAAGGACAATTCCCATTATCAGACCCCACGCTAGCTAGTTCAGCCTTCTAAAGCAGCACAACCTTGACTTGCAAAAAGGAGGGGGGAAGCGTGTTGCTAATGAGCAGAGCTGGATTAGCAGAGGGTGCAGGAGTGCTGCGGCCTCCTGGGGGGGGGTCAGGATGACGCAACGCAGAGTGGGATATCCTCCTTTGGCAGCGGCAGCCTCTTAAATCAGCTGAGCCATGAAGTGTAAATTCACCCTCAGAGTCCAGCCGCAATCCTACAGATTCATTTTACAAAGCAAATACTTGCGCTAGCGTCTGTCCTTTGTGTGAAATCTGTCAAGATCGTGTCTCTGATAACGTTCATTCCGATAACAGTAATCAGTCTCCTTTTGGCAATGGATCATTTCTCACAAGACGAGCTGAGCAAAACAAATTGAATCTCTGAGAAGGACTGCCTTTTTTTAAAAACAGCCCGTTGCCAAGCCAGGCTGGCAGTAACGTAACTGTGCTGTATGCGTTTTAGGCCCTTCACTTTAGGGAATGCTCACTGCTAGAGTCTTAGACACAAAAGCACTTCAATTTGGGAAGGTGCATAGAAATTGAAGGTGTCATTTTTGAAAGTGTCTGTCGTGAACAGCTAGCTATATATCATCTCGGTAGGTAATACTGTAATTAACAGCTTTAACAACTTCGGTTTTAAAAGAGGTGTTCACTAAAAGCTGGTAGAACGCAGAAACTTGTGAGAAATGTTCCAAACGCAAGCTTCATCTGCCTAACTCTGTGCCTTTTATTTTGGCACACGGAGGGCTGCTGCTGTGTGAGAGGTGAGGTTGTTCCACCCTTCATGGAGCAAGCAGCTGCCTATTAAAGCCTGAGATGGAGACTGCTGATCTGTATCGCTTATAAGTAGCTTGGTGATAACAGAAGCCTAAATTCTCTCTTCATTTTATCATTGCAAGAAGGTTGCTGATGGAGATTCCTTATAAGTAAAAAGACATCCAAAATGTGTCTTAGCTGTATATTGCTCAGATATCAAATGTAGATGCATGAAAGAACGTTGAGCTCACTGATGAATAGCACAGAGATTTCTAAATTATTATTATTTGATTGATGCTAAGTTTTGGAAACTACGTTCTTAGGAATGTCTCTTTGCAGGCCTACCAATGTCCCATTGCTGGATTCTACAATTTAATTGTACAGAAGAGAAACTCACTGGATGATAATGTCTTTAAGAGAACAGAAACCATTTTTTAAATGTTAACTGAATGTTACCAGCAGTGCGTTAGACAGAAATAAGAATTTGATCATGGGACTGTTTTCTCCTAAAATACTCCTAAATGGGAAAATTGTCTCTGTTTTGCTTGTTATTTTTGGTTAATTCTGGAAATCAGCCTGCACATTTTTAACCCTAAGTCACTGTAAGGTAGTTTTGTACACTTTTTTTTTTTTTTTTTTTTTTTTTTTCCAGAAGGCCTTCTTTTTCTTTGCCATGAGAACAGATCCTAGATAAGTCCTTGTTGAATTTCCTGTGAAAATCTGTTTTCTCAAAAGTAGAAAAAAAGGCCTTTTTGTTTCCTTGTTTGGTCTGGAACGCTGCTAACTTGTTTTTGAGCAGAAGAACAAAAGTGAGGGACTAATTTTTGCAGAGATGAGTTAACTTTGTCTTTCTAAATGTATTTAGTTTTTGCTTTAAGCTCTTATGGCTGTGCATTTTCAATACCAAGTCCTCAGAGGCCATGGTGATCTAAACACTTTTTTTATTGCCTTTTGCTGCTAGTGCCTAAAATTCCAGTACCTTTCTGCCAAAGCAAACAAAGTTTGAATCTGTGTGGGAAGACTCCATTTCACTTCAGATACAATTCTTAACTACTGAGTAATTTTTCCCATCGTTGCGTGTACTTGTAATATTAGTAATGGGCAGCAGGCAAGCATTTGGTATGAATTCTGCTCAGATGAGCTCTGATCAAAACACAGTGCTCTGTAAAGTAACCATTGGGCTAAAGGGCTTCATGAATAAGGTGGTGCTGTCCGGTTTGAAGGTGACAACTGCTCAGGGCAAAGAAAACAGCACACTTGGCATGCTTTTAGTCTTGGCAGGAAAAACAAAGTTGGAGTAGGCAAAGAAGTAAATTACTCTCGTTACCAGAAGTGGTTCTTCCAGAACAAGAGTAAAGACACTTTGGCAGGACTCGCTGGGGAATCATGAACCACAGATTCCCATGCCATGTCTGCTCTTTGCATAAATAAACATATTTCAATTGTTAGAGATTCAGCAACCTTCGTAAGAGCTAGATGAATGTCATTAGTAAAAGCAGGTTGTGCAGCTGCACTATACCGGCCTTTTTCCATTTTTCCTATCTTCACGATGTTTTATGTAGCAAGTGTTCCACCGGGGAGTGAACTTGTACTTTACATCTAAAAGCGGTATGCGACTTTTCTTTTTCCCATACATCTGCCTTGAATCATGCCCTTTTCCACAAAAATGCCTCTGAATTGGTGTGCGGTGCCTTAAACGCCAACCTACATCTTGTTTCCGGTGCCTTTTATCTCTGTTGCTTCACGGAGGATACAAACGGTATTATTGTCTACGTGAAACTTGTGTGTGACTGAGAATGACTCATTCATTAATCTGGGTTGGTCAGGCCATTTAGTCATGTAGTTCTTTTTATGGTGGTGACAAGAGGATCTTGAGGAGAAAGCAGATGTAAATGTGTTTGCCGTGGTTATTTTCATGTCATTGCTAAGCAAATTATGCTCCTTTGCAGGAAGTGATAGACATAAAATTTGCAACAAGCATTTTTTTGTCTTAAACTAGCATCTGGAAGAGTGGACTTACATACCACATTTCAAGACTACAGGTTTCTAGTATTGTTCTGCTTTGCATTCACAATATATCGTGTATATTTTGCGATTGCTTGGGAAATAAAACTCAACAAATTTGGTGAGTTTTGTGAAAGCTTTCGCTATAGATTGAAAATGAAAATGCTTCCAAATACATCTGTTGGAAAAATATGTTAAGCAAAACCACAGTAAGCCTATGCAAATGCAGGTATAACTTAAAAAAATAATTAAAACTAAAATTGTTTTCTGCAATAGCAACAACTTAGCTGGCCCCAGAATGGTACAGCTACGTATCTGTCAGTTATGTTACACGTAGTAAGGTAAGCAGCAATCGTGCCGTCAGTTGTTCAAGCCTGGCAGTTTTCTTGAAGGACCCGAGACGGGGCTGTGAAGAAGTGGAGCTCAGTGTACGGTGTGCGCGATCTCAGCAGCGTGGCCTTGGGTCCTACCGCTCACAGCGCTGGTGGGTTGGAGCCTGGGCTTTGCGCTCAGCGGCTGGAGCCAGCTGAAGAGCTGGAGCCAGTTGCGTTACACTTTGGCCAAGCAAATAAAGAATAACAAAAAGCAGTTTACACTGTATTTTTCCATACGAGTGTGCAAAGACCAGCAGTCAATGTGCCTCGCTGCAGCAGTTGGTGCTTTACAGCTCTCTGCCGGGCAGGGGTGAGCCTGTGGCTTGCCCAGTGCTGTGGTCGTGCTGGCTCGCTGCCTCCTGGGGTGGCTGCTCGCTGGCGTGGGGCTCGCGGCGCTGCCTCATCCCATTTGTGTGTCTGTTGGGGTTGTGAGCACGCAGCGCTGGAACAAACGTGCACGGGTAAGGCAGGGCAGAGAATTCAAACGAAGTTCCTTCACAAGCATTACGCTTCCTGCAAGGGGGTATTTCACCACTCAAGGAAGGAAGTGGAAGGGTGTGCACACAATCTTCTGAAAGTCCCCTGCGTATTGGTTTAAAAAAAAAAAAAAAAAAAAAAAAGGAATCAAACCAAACACAGTTCAGTTCTTCTCTGTGGTGGAATTTTTCTTCAGTCCAACCTACTTACTCACCTTCTCCTTAAGGACAACTCATGTAATTTTTTTTTTTTTTCAGACAAGGCTGATTGCCTCAGTATTTCAAAATGGTAAGGTCAGCCCGTCTACTTCTGTACTGAAGGTTCCAGATGTAAAGATATGGCACCGAGAAATCCCCCGTGGGAGGTGTTACATGCAAAATGATAGGTGTGTGTACTTCGGTCTTCTAAATGTGCACTGCATACTTGAGAGCTGACAGATCAAATGTCTAACACACCTTGAAGATTGTTCGAGTAATAATAATAATAAACTTGCCTACTAATCAAGAAATACAACCCCAGATTGAGGAATGAAATACTCCTAGATACATTACAAATCCCAGTTCTGTACGCCATGAGGTAAGGCGTGAGAAAAGGGTGTTGTGCAACTCCACTACTCTCCTTTTCTGTCTCTTACGGACAGGTAGTGGGTATTTCAGGCCTGCATGCTTTTGCATCATTGCCTTGCTCATACAAACAAATCAGTGGTGTGGCAGGCCTTGTGTAGCAATAACATGTATACATGGAAAAAGATCTTGAAGCGCGTTGAAAGAGGGAGTAAAATAAGGTATCTTTCTGCATGTATTTTAAGCAGCCCATAATCATACAGTGCAGACTTCTTTCAGACTTCTCCTTCAGGCTTAAAAATAGCTACTGCAGCTGCAAACTGCTGTTCCCATCAGCTTGTACCTCCTCTGACCGGGCAGGCGGGAGCTGCTGGGCTTGTCCCACCCTTTGAGGTTGACACAGGCAGCTCGGGAACTCCGGGTGCCGGCCAGCTGGCGGCCGTGGCCATCATGTGCTCCGCTCCCGGTTTCGTTTCCTCCACGGCTGACAGAGAAGCACACAACTTTCTGCATCTTTAACTCTTCTCAGCGTTGTCTTCAAGAGCTGCCTCCCTCTTTTTCCGTGTCTCTGGTGTCTGGACCACCCATCGGCAGTCCAGCTGCCTTTTCTGGCAGCCTTGTAAAGAGCGCCGGTCTGAACAGCTCGATGGTGACACATCTATGTTTCAGTGTACGTTTCCAACGTGAGGGGAAGCAAAAGGCTAAATGCAGCTAGAAGTGGGTCAGATGACTCATGCCAGTCTTCCCTGCCTGCTACGAGTGTGGGACAGAGAAGACTTTGATCGGAGCAGTCGCAAGGAGAGAGGAGTGAGCGAGGGAGTTGCACCCTCCATTTGCAGAATAGGAGATGCAGGTCGTCTCCTCGGCCTGCATTTGGGCCTCCCTTCAAAGCTGCTGCGTACCCCAGGACTTGACCTGGCTTTATTCTCACAGTGGGTGGAATGAAACTGTGCCTCTTTTAGCTTGATCTCTTAAGGAGAAAGGGCTTACTTAGCCCTTTAGCCTGGGTAGGGAACTTCCTGTGTTTGATAGAAAGTATTACTTTTTCACCAGTAAAAGCCCATGGAAATATTGCTCGGAAGAAGGAGGAGGAGTCCTTATTCTTCTTCTTATTATGCTTCTGTGTCCTTCAGCAATTCCAATCTTCACATTCGATCGATTAAAAACCATTTTTTTTTTTTTCACGAGTGTTTTTCTTAGGTGGCACTGTGACCACCCCCGTTTTCATAACGCAGACACACAGCTCCTGCAAAAGTCAGTTTGACTTTTTTTTTTTTTATATCCAGCTGGCACTTTGCCACATAGTTGCCATCTGCTGGGATTGGGAATTCCAATGCCCTGGGGAGCTCTGAAGCTTAAATGGGGGTAAAATCCTGCAGCCCTTGCATGGGAGTGCTTATGTAGGGGAGGGAAGAGCAGTCTTTAGTGCAGTTCAGTTGGGGGGGAGAACTCTCAGTTCATTGAACTCAATTTTTACAAGAAAAAATTGTTATCTTGCATTTGACCTGATAAATATAGCTGATCTGATGAGGTGTTCGTGGCTTTGTTTGGTTTTGCTCCTTCCTCTGATGTAACATTGAACTGTTGATGCCTGTGCTGCAGAACAGTACGACACTCCATAGTTTTTATTATGCTTTTAAACGGGGAACGTACAGTATTTTATGGGAACAACTCTGCATTGAGAAAACCAAGCACCTTTCCAAGCTGGGGGACAGGCTGTACAGCTGAGAGATTGGAGGTAATGAACGGTGATGGGCAGGCATCTTACGTTGTCCTCGCAGGAGGCTGTGCGTGTTGAAAACCTCACTTACACAGAGATCCATGAATTACTTGAAAGGGGAGGTCAGACTTGGACTTCCTCAGGGTTGTGCAATCTTTATCATTAAGAGGTCTGTGAGGTAGTGTGTGCAATCAGCTTCTGCAGAGGTATGGTAGGAGGGGAAATGGAGTACCCCAGCTAATCGTAGTGTCTTCATAACTTTCTGCTGTGTTTGGAATGACACCTAGCAGATGTACTGATTTGCAGCCTAGGGTTTGTGCTCTGCAGCCTTCAGCAACTTGCAATGGTACTAGTTGAGCTCTGCAGCACTTCCAGATGGAATGGACAAAGTGTGGAAGTGGAAGCCCTTTTTCAGGCCGGATATCTTTGAAGAAACTTGTGATTTTATCCGAACTTGGTTTCTTTTTAAAAAATGAAAACAAGTACAAATACTATTGTTTGCGTAGACATTGGGAAAACTTTGCCAATAAAAGTGCGGTATTTGTTTAGACGTTAGAGAGCTTGGTTTCCAGTGTTTTTCCTCATCAAGCTTTTTTTCCTAACAGTATACTACAAGATTAAATATAGTTCTATTTTTTTTTTTACTACCATTGTTTGTAAATACTGATTATACAGGTTTTTTGTCCTGTTCAATCTAGCAAACATTTCCTGTCTTTTGAATGGATTTAAAATTAACTATTCCTGTTTTTCCTTGCATCCCCCTCTTCTTGTGTGTGTCTGCCAGCATTATAGTATTTCAGTATGCTTTTGCTGAGCAAGTGGGTTTGAAGCACATTAATTTCCATGTATCTCACAAACTACTTCGTATTTTATAACTTTATTTAGTGAGTTGTAAACACACAATATAGAAATTATATTTCACCCACAGAGGCTGTGTGAATGCGTTCTTCCCACTGCATTGGTATACAACGAGCAAAATCAGGTTAAAGCAGATTTTAGGATACATGAGACTTTGTAGCTAAAGTATGGTGCTTGACAAGCTGCTTTTTTTTCCCCCTCAAGTGATGTAATACAGTCTTGAATGATGTTTTTGGTTGGGGTTTAGTTCTGTGTGCAAGTAGTTCTAGCAACGGACAGATGTTGTGAAATTGATGAGCACTGTGTCAATTTTAACCACTGAATGACTCTGCCAGGTTTACCCCGACGTGTTTATTGCAGCAACAACTGAAATACCCGCGTTTTCTGATTAGCAATTTAATCTTTCCTGTCTGCAAGACCATTATTCATCTGTTCCATAAAAAGGCACGGCCACTGTTTTCTCTGGAGTTGGACAGAGCTGCAGCGTTGATCCAAATATGATGTGCATCCCAGCTGGTCAGGCCTCTGTTATTTATAGGGAAAACACCTAAAATGGCTCCAGCAGGTCAGAACAGAGCCCTTAGCGTGAAAAAGTGCTTGATGATGGCTCCTCTGCTCTGAATATTGACATGGAGCAGAGGCAGCATTTCCACGTTTGCACGGTGTTGCATGCCCAGCTTCTGCACCGTGTCCCTGACACCAGGAAAGTGCAGTGTTGGGAATGAAAGTCTGCAAGAAAATGTCCAACTTGTTTTCCCAACCCAGCTTTCCCAGATCTCCTCAAGAGTTCAGGTTTGGGAGATAAAATTGAGCACATTTGCAGAAGGTTCTGCAGCTGCTGCTGGGCTAAGCTAATGGCAGTTCAAATTACAGAGCCGAGTGGTTCACAGCAGTGACGTGTACTCGAATGAATGTTTCAGGAGGTGGTGGTAAGAGCTTTTCTCAATCTACCATGTACTGGATAGTGTTCTGCAGACTGGAATTGAGAGAACTTTGCTTTTTAATACCTTAAGGTTTTAGTTAGCAGTAGTCTTGTCAATGAACACCGTCTTGCTGAGTAACGCGAGGTATAAAAGACGTGCTGGAGGTAACTACCCTTAGATATAAGAGGTGAGGGAGCTGCTCTGTCATTACCTGTGCTGGCAGCGTGCGGCTTTGCAGCCCGGCCAGTTGAAGCTGCCGCGAGGGACTTCTGTCCCCAATGCCAGGTAGATGTGTCTGATGAAACTGTCTGTCTCTGAGCAAGAACTGAACTCGTGGCTTGATTTCTAGGGATGTTAGGCCGCCTCTCTAGCGGCCCATTTGTTCAGACCACTGATGATCAAAGGAATACACCTCCTTTTGTTGCCTAAAGGCATCTCCCTCCATACAGCTTGTCCTTGAAGGGATATGACTTGGAGAGTTGTTAGATACCTTCTGAATGCTCTTCATGCTTCACGAGGTGTCTGGGTCTAGCTTTAAATTTGAATATCAATGTACAAAAGATTTTTTTCTATCTTCTCATTTTGTTACTTTCCTTGTTAGCATTAACTTGTCTCTGCTAATGGTTTGCTTCAGGGAAATGTCTGCGCTTTGAGGTTTCTTTTCCCATAGACAGCTGTGGTAGCGGCATCGTGTTGCTTGGTAGGTGACTTCAAGGCTTGGTCCGGTGTCCCCATGCCACTGGAGGGTTGTTGGCTGTTGGCATGGACAGTGAAAGAAAAGCAAACGTGGCTGCCTCCCCAAAATGAGGGAGGAAATGGGCACGGAGGAGTACTGTGCACTTGAGCTTTATGTTATTTTCTGTGCAAAAATGCCACACGGTTACTGTGGCTTTCTAAAGGCAAGCTGTCAGGCCAGCAGTTCGGAGGGTAGGAGCCCCTTCTTTGGGGAAGTTGTCAGATCAGATGCGAACTGAGACGTCACGTCAGGAGATTCCGCTTTCCGTCCCACTCAGCCCAGCCAAATAGTTTTTCTGTTTCCTTCCTAATCTGCAAATCAGATCAGGACCCAGATTGGAATTAGAGTGACAGCACTTCGTCCCAGCTGCTCAGGGGGAGGGTGACATAACCCGTCAGCGTAAGGGTCATCTCTTCTCTTTAATCCCTGGTTTTCAAATGTGGGACTGTTGGAGAAGTTACCAGAGCGGTTTCTAAGTCGATTGTGGCAACATCTGCCTGGCTCAGGTTTGCTTTTGCTTCTGCATTGATGGCTGCTTGCTTCCCTGCTGCATGCTTGTTCCGTGTGCTGCTCTTGTCTTCCTTTTGCCTTTCCATCCTGGATTCTCATCTACAGCTATGGGATTAGTGAGCTGACTTGTAAAAAAGCAGCTTTTCCAACATGTGTGTTTCACCTGAGACATCAGTACTCTTACAGGAAGGCAAGTACCTCTGTTTTTGTGTTTGTGAGTTAAAATACTTGACGATGAGCTAGATTTTCTCCTGTATAATTTATGTTCCCAAGTTTAATACATTTTTCATAGCATAATCTTTCATAGTTTTATATTTTTTCCATAGATTTTTTTGTTGTTGTTCTTAGGGATGTGAATTATTCCAGCAGAACTGAACTAATCAGTGCCATGATGCTTTTTCAAGCCTGAAATCATGATTTGGAGAAATGTGCACAGCCCTACTCCCCCTAATTCTCAAACCTGATAATTATAATTTAAAGTCAGCGTCAACTCTTTAATTGTACAGATGAAATGAGGAAGGAAGTAAGGGTGTGTGGGGACAAGTATTAGGCATAAGGAGGAGTGGGGAGCAAAAGAAAAATTGGTAGCTTTTCCTGACAGATGTGAAGTTCACTGACAGTTGAAATATTACTAAATTTTTAGGCTTCATCTTCTTTTCCTGTAGCGTCAACTTTCTATTCATAGGTACTGCTGTTACATACTGAAAATAACCGGCAGTCTTAAATGTATGTGGTCTAAAATATCTATGCATGTTTGTCCCTTTGTTAACAGTGCATTCGGAGCCTCTTGTAAAGTGATAAATGGTTGGTGTTCCCGTACTGTGCCTGCGCAGGTAGGGCAGGCACGGTCCCTGCGTCACCTCCGTGCACCTGCGGGCACGGCCGGCCTCATCCTGACTTTGGGCCTGGTCTAGGGGCCAGGGCTGCGCCTTCAGGCTTGGCTTGACCGGTTCAGACATAGCCCAGCAGCTGCCGCGTTGGAATGAGGCAAATGGTGACCGGGCACTCAGCAGCACCAGAAAATAGGTCAAGTGTGGGCTGGGTTTACATAGAAAGCACTAACGTCGCCTGGTAAGCCTGAGCCTCTCCTCTTCGCTCAGACAAAGCCGTTTAAGGTAAACTGGGAAGTTAGCATCTCCCCCCAGAACTTCTCAGCCTTCTGCCGGTGGCCGGGGACTTGTCAGAAGGCAGCGAGTTAAAAAGAACACACCGGTGGGCGATGCACGCACTCACAAAGATGTGCGGCCCAGCAGATCTATTAGTTTTAGTTGCAGTTAAAGTTAATTGTTGCTTTGTAGGGATTTGCCGTGGTCCATTTGGCCACGGCCCCGCCTGCTCCAGGGGATGCAGCTGGTGCCAGTTGCGGCAAGTTTCTCTGCTCTAGACGAATTCTCATCTTTTGCCACAGGAAAAAAATAATAATAAACTTGTGGCATGGCACAGAGAAGTTATCAATTCATAGGTAATGTGAAGAATGTTGATAACCTGCCTGTCTAGATTTTATGTCACTGTTTCTTGGTGGTTTTATTTATTTTTAAAGGTTGGCATCAGGCACATCAGTATTAAGTTCGAAGGTTTGTTAGAATTGTAACCACAGAAAGGCTATTACAGATAGTGATATAATCAGATATATGTCAGGTGATATAATAAGTGAAAGATAAAAGAGGAAGGAAGAGGGAATAAATAAATGAAGGCTAGTTGTCAAGGAATGAAAGGAGAGGATTGTGCACATGTTTTGGATGAGTAAAAGGAGGCACGGACGTGGAATTCTTATGAATATACATTTGGGAAATCTTCAAGGTGAAATGACTATTTCTGAGGCATCTTTCACTTCGTTTTGAAGTATGCAGGTATGGCTAAAGTCAAAGGGCAGTACGCCAAGCAGCGTGTCAAATGACTTAATGCAATTCTCAATGTGCAGTAAGCTCAAGCAGTGTTGATAAGTTGTGTGGTCAGAAACACGGGGAAATCTGAGCAGAAAATGATTTGAGCTGGGTAAATGCATGTGATCAGGAAACTGAAGGTTCAAGCTTCTGACTCTTTGATCTCAAATTTTTCATGGGCACTGTTTGAATTTAAATGTGGTCTCTCTACCATTAAAGTACTAATGAAATGCTTATTTTAGTGTGCAGCTCATACTGTGTCAACATTGTAAACATGACTCTCAGGTTGGTTACGTACGAGTTTTCATTTAATTCGTGTCCTAAATCATCAGAAAACCTCTAAGCAGCCAGAGGAAGCTATAGTTAATTAAGCCACAGATGGTGAGGACTAATGTGGTGTTGACCTTTGTGAGGACTGCAAAATCTACTTAGTCGTTCTCTGTAAAACACTAGCTGAAATGAGTTCCTACTGATCCTAAAAAGATGCCTTTTATGCATTGAAGCCAAATGTAGACACTGTGGCTAAGGAAGGCGCTCTCCCAAGTAAACGTTTGCAGGGTTTACTGCATGACGTTTGTTGAGACTTGGTCTTCAAGGCTTCACTTTAGGCCTTCTTAGTGCCAAAAGCTACAGTTTTTCCAGGGCTGGTTTTCCTGGAATACATATCGTCAGTTCTCCTCCTCTCCTTCACTGAAAAGGAAGGGTTGACAGCTGATGGTGGAGTTTCCACACCTTCCTATATGCAGCACGCAGGCTGCGTGTTTGGGGGGGCGGGTGGCAGTTGTACTTGAATGCGTTCTTGAGCTTTTGTTTCATGCTCTGGGCTTTCACCTCTCAATTTAATGAACTTGTTTCCGCCCCTCAAGGTTATGAAGAGTGACTTTAAAATGCAGTTTAAATTGCTGAGGAAACATCTTGGTTTAATAGCGCAAGGCTTATTGGAGAGCTAGAGAGCTGCGGAAGTGTTCCCACCACAGACATGTCCTGCTACCCAAAAAGGAAAAGGAGCTTGCAGTCACTCAAGCCTTTCAGAAGGAGCTTTGTGTGCTGCCTGTTGGACAGCATGCAGATTCTGGTCATCCACGGATGCCTGTCAGTATCTCAAACAATATTTTGTTTGTGGATGGGGCTCAAAGGCGAATTCTCTTTGTATTTAGATTTTGACTTGTTTTTTCTGTGAATACTTGCTTTGAAATTCCTGTTTGAGTTTGACTGAAAGGAGTTCAGAAGCACTGTGAGTGATCTGTACTTGTTCACCTGTGACTTTGAATGACACCTTGTGTTTGGCTAAATAAACTCTCTGAGAATGCTTCTCCAAACAAAGATTTCTGCTTCCTGCCAGGAGTGAGCAGTGGGTCTGGTTGAAGCATTATGGTGTCTTAACCTGATGGTGTGCTCTGTAGCTTCCAACTTGCTCTGCTCTAATGCACCAGAAGAGAGAAGAAGGTATCCTCAGAAAAACACTGGATCACTTAGTTATTCGGGAAAATTTCATTCTTTTTGCTCCTTATGACTTCCAGGAGTCCAGCACGTTGCCAGCACCTGAGAATTCTCACTTTAAGAGACGAGGCAGATTCAAGTATTCTTCAGATCATTAAGTGGAAAAGTCCATTCCACCAGAAGTGAATTCCTCTGTCGATCTGGAACAAAGGCAAAATAAAATAGCAGCAGAGATCTGTAAGACCTGGCATAGGTTGGCAGACTCCAGGTAGTTGTATTGCTTTATGTGACTGGCTCCCACAAGGGCAGGAAGAGTTAACTCCTAGTGTGTTTTTCTGGCCCATAAGCCCTTTGTCTTCTCTGCAGTATATCGTCATTCTTGGAGCAGGGACCACTGCTGGATGAAGTATATAAAGAACATTCCACAGTATATTTAAAAAATAAAATTGCAGTCCCATGTATTTGCATTTTGATTTGCATTTCATAAGGGCTTCAAATCAGCATGAACATCTTTGTGCAGGATATATTCCAAACCTTGTAGAAAAACTAGTCTGAAAGAGGCACCGTATTTATTTTTGCGAATAAAACTCATTTCAAATGAGGAACAGGCTATAGAGGAAAACCCTGCAGGGCATTTAATTCTTCTGTGGGTTAGTCTGTCGATCTTTCCAGTCCAGCCAAGAAGGAAGGGAAAACTGAAAGTCTTAATTGCCAAGGTTTAAGTCAATAGACAAGAGTTGTGTTTTCTTGAACAACGTACGTGCAGGTTAAGGGAAAAGACTGCGTGCTGCAGGGGAGTCATTTGCTCATCTGCAGTGCTATGACAGAGAGGAGACTGCGAGTCATCAGCCTTCTGCTCGTTGCCCTGTCTGGTTTTGCTGAAGATCGGGGTATGCAGTAAACCCATTTGCTTAAGGCCGTCACCTTATATTATGTAATGGATTTGCTGATTTCTAGACTTTCAAATTTAAGGTTAACATTGAAAAACCATCAGTCATGGCACGTTTTTTCATAGATGTAGGTAATATATACACAAAAGAAGCATGTTTTGAGATTTCAGGAGTCTTTTAAGTATCTTGGCGTTGAGCTTTGCTTGTCAGTTACAATTTTGCTTTGCTTTTCTGATTTCCATTGACCAGCACGTAGCATGCTCACATCTAGAAGCAAGACGCTTCCTCTAGTGCGGTGACTGATAACATGTTAAACGTGTATTGTGTGTGCAGGTGCTCAGAAACCTTAGGTTCACTTTGATGTCCTCTACATAATCCGAGTCATACCTGCGTGCAGTTTGGGTAATGGATCTTCAACCTCTTTAGGGCTCTTTGTAGCTCATTTTTGACATGAGCTCATCCTCTTCCAAGAATGAGGAGAGAAACACAAAGTGGACTTTGCAGTCTCCTTTTCTAAGTGTTCCCATGAAGCATTCAATCAAAGGTACCAGTACGTCATGCGTCTGAATAGGGGACAGAACAAAAAAGTATTGTCAGGAGGTTCGCAGTATCCTCAGTGTTAATTTCAAAGAAGGCGAAGACAGGTAGGAAGGGTGTGAAATCTAAAAATGAGAACAGCAGCGGTGTATTTTGCCTTCAGAAACAGGGCTAATCAAAAGTAATGTGTTAGAAGAAAAAGTAAAGGCTCAGAAACTGCATAAAGAACTCAGGGAAGTAGAATATCGTTAGGGTAACGGGTCTGATTTCAGGGTACCTGATCACCATGTGCAGTCTTGAAACAAAGATACTGATTTTCTTAGAGGCACTGAAGTGGTTACTGAAAACATACAAGCTCTGCATGTTATTTGCATTTTTAGGTCAGCCAGACCTCCAGTGTTGCAGTGCCTCAGACCACTGCTTAGCCCTAATGTTTGTGGACCTGAGAGGTGAAACTCTCAGTAGGGGAATCTCCCGCAGCTACTGCGAAAGAGCGCGTGGGAAGGAGGACAGAAGGTTGGTCGCCACCCAGCTCCAGGGCCTGCTGGCCTCCCCTGGCAAAGCGTTCCCTCTTTCCAGTGGTGGTGTTTCTTCTGTACGCAGGATCAATGCAGAGATGGATTTGCAAAGGAAAATAAAACAGCTAATATATCCATTTCAGGTTCCCCAGGAGAGGAAGCATTTTGCTAGTCTGCTATTCTTGAATAAATTCTGGTGTGGACCCTCTTGTGCCTCTGACAAAGTTAGTAACACGCTTGCCTGGTCGGTGTTTCTAACTTGGTGGTGGAGGCCCCGTTGACTTCCTCCTCACTTTTACTTTGTTCCATGTGACGTGTATTACAAAGAGCACCGTGACCGTTCCTTTTGCATCTGAGGCTGTATCCTTTTCAAAAGCGCGAGGAAAGACAGTCATTTTCTCTAATAGCCAGAGCATTGATGCACTCTCCGTAATGGAGCACGGCAAATCTTCAAGTGTCAGGAAGTGAATTCTGAATTTGAAATAGACATCCTGTGATCAGGGAGTTAGCAGGAATAATCTCATTCAGATGAATGGAGAGAAATTGCTCATGTCACTCGAGGGCCTGGCAGCAATGCATGATTCTCTGAGTGTTGCTTGTATCTTCATATTCTATGGCTAGAGCTCTTCATAATAAATTGTGAAACATCAAGGAACTTGTTGGAGATCAAGGAAAGAAATTACTTGATCTCAGCTGCAGTACTGATAAAACGTTTTACATTTTGTATGTCGAGAATCACTCTGATTATTTTAGCTGTCTGAATTTCTCTCAGCACAAATGAATGTTCCCGCAGCTCCTGGATTTCCAAGGCCGCCTTCTGCATGAGGAGGCACCAAGCTGCAGTGCAGCTTTATTTCTCCACCACTGCCTGAAAGGCAGAAATAGCAAATCTTCTCTGAAGTTCTGAGAAATAGTTATGCAAAGAGTCCAGCGACGAATGATGATTTAAGCCATGCTTTCAGGGATATGGAATGGATTTTGTACCTAGTTTTCCCTTGCTACAAGGACGGTGCCGCTAAATAAGCCTTAATTTCCCAGATTTTGTCTTACTGAAATAGTGAGTGAGAATCCAGGAGAAGTGAGATAAAAATTAAAGCATGCCTTACTTGAAATTACCTAATTAACAAAGGCCTACCTATGGAAAATCAGTAATGCTGTTTGTTTCTCTTGCTATACAGGTATCTTTTATGCATTATCTCTGTGGGTTTTTCAGTCTGTGTTTATGCTCAATATGTCCATATTAAATTTTTCAAATATGCAAAACAAGGAAAAAATTTTTGACTCATTTAATCATTGCTTAATTCCTTCTGCATACCTGTAAACACTGAAGTCTTTATAGGCTATTTTTAGCTTGTAGTAAGACAGTATTTATGAAAGTGTGATCCTATTAATAGCTTACAAGTCTGGCCACATGCAGGATCTGACATACTGTGTTCCCATGAAATAACTTCTAGCGCTATGTTGCACTGAAAAGTTTTTTTTTCTGAAGACAACACAGGGATTTATAGGGAATCGGTAAAATTAGCATCAAGCTACTTAATATTGTACTCTAAAATATATTTAGGAAAATAACCAGAAATGTTGCAAGTAAACATAACATATGGTTCTTTTTTTAATCTCTACTTTAGGACGACGTAGACAGTCTAAACCCAGTTCTCAGGGATAACCCGCAGTTACATGAGGAAGTAAAAGCCTGGGTAAAGGAACAAAAGGTTCAGGAGATTTTTATGCAAGGTAATTATTTGGGAAACTGTGTTATTTTTATTCTGTGTTAGCTAGTTTAAGGCCATTAGTTGCGTGGGGCTCTTCCCATAGCGTTTGCGGTATAATGGAGAATATATTTCTAACCTGGTGCTTTGGGAAGTATTTGTTTAAAAGAGAAAACAAGACCATGTAAGAAGCTGTGCATGACTTCTTCAGACTGTACTTAACTTGTTTGATGTCTTAGTGATTACAGGACAGCTGAATATCATTAGTCTTAATGTACATGTTTTATAACACCGGTTGTGAAGTGTATGAAGGGAAACCACACCCTCTTTAGTGTGTGTAAAACTGTTATTTGCGCTGTTAGTGTTACTATTTTGTGTGATAACTTCTCAGCTACCTGTTTGTTTCTGGTTCTTCACAGTTCTGTCACAGGTGAATGCTTTCAGATTGACCCGGCCCCAGTTGAAAATCATCTTTCAAATCAGTTACAATTTTTAACTCAATTCTCATGCTGAAAGGTTGCAGCAAACATGTAGTTTTTACAGCATAGTTACAAGTTACGTGAAAATTAGTGTGGATTAGAATACATTATTTTGGTCCAGTCTTGCTAACATTTTAAATATTATATATGTTTGCAGTGTATTCATTAACTTTTTGCAGAACTGACAGCCAGCTAGCTCTATAGAGGCTTTTCTAGCAATGGGAGACTGAAGCTAACCTTTGTGGGTCTGGGCTAAAATCCCTGGCTCAACAGTAAAGCAACTGTGGGACAAAAATGCTTAAGCAGTCACTCTATAAATTAAGATTGGAAAGGGAGCAGTAAATAACCTGGTATTTTAAGGATGGGACTGAGGTTTGCTTGCTGTCAGGTTTCTTAGATAAACTAAGATAAGAAGGCCAAAGGAATATGGTAAGTATAATACTGAAGTTACAGTACCAAAAAAAAACAACCAACCAACAACAACCAAACAAAAATCCCACATCTTCATCTTCCCTGCTGTGGAGTTTTTAATTTGCCTAGATACAATTTTTTTCTTATGGGCCACAGTGAAAAGATGCTGAAGAAGCAATGCACGGAACTGTGTAGATAGGGAGTTGGTACGTCAGTATTAGTCATTTGAGATTTTATCTTAATATCATCAGTTACAATGTGAATTAATAGGCTGAGAATTGCAGCCAAAACTGGACTGGGAGGTGATGTAAAATCAAGTTAGGGTTGTATGGAAAGGAAACTAAGATTAAGCTTGTTCATTGCATTTTATTAGAGTAACGATAAAAAGACAATTAGAACGAGCCCTGTCCACACTGGTACAGAATCAGTACCTCAGCAAAGCCCCAGCCACATCAAAATAGTCATCTGAATGAAACTGCCAACATGTCATACACAACACTCAATTGCATCCCATTGTTCCAGGAACTGTATTTTTGTCGTGTGTGTGTATATATATATGTATAAAACGTATGGAACAGATGCTTCGAGTGCACCAAAGTAGGAGTATTTTAGATGAAGAGATGAAACAAACGGTGTCCTGACAGACCATCTCTCCTCATCTGCAGAGAAGTTTCCCTTCAGATCCCCTTGCTTACTTCCCATGGCATGGGGTGGCCTGAGGAAAGCCGTGTCCCCATGGGCAGTGACTTGCCAGCCGCCCCAATGGTGCTGATCAGCTGGCAGGGACTGCTCTCACCTTCTCCTGGCATGTAGGCTGCTCCCAGATGAGGAGGACATGCGTTTTGCACAAACCTTTCAGTGACTTACAGATCTCTGTCTCGTAGTGCTAGCTGCTGTCATCTAGCCACGTAATCCTTCCTTTTTCCTCCCCTCCATTCTCTTTTTCATCACCCTCTCTATCACCATTTTCCTGTTCCCTGCAGCTTGGGCAACATTTTCAGTTCTGGCCTCATCAAACCCCTCTGCTAAGGTTGCTGCCATACTCAGTTACTTCAACTTCCACAGCATTTTTAGTATCCAGCCTTTTCTTCATTGGCTCTGATGCTGACCGAAGTCATCTCATATCGGAGTGTTTTCAGCAGCCACATTTTCTATGTGGCCGTTGCACTTTAAACTCGTTTCTGGGAGAGGAGAGTTGGAGAAGAACATTAAAATCTGGTTCCGACTGTTTAGAAAGAAGCACACCAGTTTGAGGAGGGGGTAATTTAGTCAGAACCAGTCCATTTCCTTACAAGAATTGAGACTAAGGAAAAGTGTGCTAGCAGTATGCAGCACACTTCAGAGCAGAGACTGGAGGTTTGGCCGGAAAGTAGTTTGTTCCTTGTTTAAAACAAACAACTCCCAAACTTGGCTAAGCTGAAAGCTTTGGGGAAAAATTAAACCAGTTCAAGGAACTTGCTCAGTAAAGTGCCTTTGATTTTTAACGTTTAAAATCTTAGATTTCTTTTTCCGTATTAGGTTTATTATCACTGCAATCTCTGAGGCTGAGTATTTAACAATCCTCGTGAAAGGCTGTGTGTGCCTCGGCCCTGAAGATACTTCCTGATAGTACTGCACATGCTGTTTCAACAATGCGTAGCCGAGCATGATTCAGCCAGGGGCCGGAGACAAAGCCAGGCTTTTCCTGTAATGGCTGCTTGTGGCTGGGCTGGGCTGGGCTGTCCTGTGTCGCATGACCGCAGTTTAATCTTTCCCCTTCCTGACACCCCAGCAGCACTTAAGAAAAGAAAAACACCCAGTTTTTAAAGGCAGATAAAGTCGGTTTTAAAAATAGGTAGGATAAAAACTGGGATGAAGGACAGACACAGATTAGGACAGGGAGTAAGAGGGAAAAAATTGGCACGGGGTCAGTGCAGATGAATACGAGAGAAGCTGGCAGCGGATGGAGAAGGGAGGGATGGATGGAGCTTGTAAACTGAGAAGACTGGGAAAGGACTTGGAAGCCAGTGGCCTGGAATCGTAAATGCTAAAATGAGACAAGAAGCTGGGGAGGGAGGAGAGGCTGGATCTGGTTAAGCAAGAGACCAAGACTGAAAATTGTCGTGCAATTAGCAGGAGGGTGGAAAAGAGGAAGAGCTGGGATCGGAAAAGTAGGAATGGGAACGTTGCATGAAGAGACACGGGCAGAGGTTAACGGAGACTTGTCTGAGTGAGGCAGAGCTTTGGGACAGCTGTGAAAGGCTTGAGACACGGAGAATGCGGTTGGGTCAGACAGAAGTGTGGGAGCTGAGCTGGAGGCATTTTGCACGGGCATTCAGAACAAGGATTGGAGAGAAGCCATCAGGAAATGTGTCCCCACGGGAACCCCGTCTAGTCCGAGAGCAGGAATGTGAGACATAAGCTTTTAGATTCCTGCTCTTTTTCTGCCCATACGTGTCTGTGAGAGGCAGAGACTACGCTGGTGCTGTGCTGAGCCCTGGCTGTGTAGCTGGCAACGTGCTCTGGGGGCGAGCTGAGTGCAGCAGCTCGGATGGCTTGGCGGGGCTCGAGTTTGCAGCGCTGCAGTGAATGATGTGGATGTGGGTGGAAGAAGGTTGCCATTGCATGGAGTTTCTGTTCCTCTCAGCTGTTTGAAAACCTAGATAAAGTCTTGCTAAGGTTCCTAAATTCAGCCTCAAGAACACGTAGGAAACGTCTAAATTAATCCTGTCTTGCACTTTGATTGACCTCTTAAATGTTGGCCTCGAAAACAGTCTTCATAATCATGTGCTTTGTTGTGCAGAGTGCAGAAGAGCCCCAGAAGTGTGCAGATGGGTATTTTAGTGGAGAAAGCTGTCACCTGCGAGGTCCCTGCTCTGTTCCAGGTGTTGAAGCTTGCTGGGCAGGGGCCAGCAACACCTCTCATCAGGAAAGACAGGGGAATCCTGTCCTGCCTGTGCTGCCGAGCAACCGGCAGCCTTTAAAGCTAGGCTTTTCCTGGGTTGACACTGACTGGTTTTACTTCAGTTCCTGTGTGCCTGACCTAGGGTTTGGTTGCGGAAGTAGCGAAAACCACAGCAAACTGAACTTGGTGACGGTGATGCTTGGTCACGTGAAGTGCTACATAAACCAAGTGCTGTATAAACACCAAGTGCCATGAAGCTTACAGTCCTGGTGGTCGAGTGAGACACCCAACGTGAATAAAACCGTGGAACTTCAATTTCTGGGTCTTGAAACTAACTCTAAAATGAGGATTGTGTCATACCATCTCATCCCTTCCCTGTGGGATCTTGGAGATGAATTAAACTGATCTTTGTGTGCGTTTTTTTTTTAGCTCCTGTTTTAAGGCACAGCGACTCCAGAAGTCTTACTAGTGTGTGTATTTCTGAATGTTTTGTGGGGCCATAGCAGGGCTTGGATCGCTCAGCTGCCTTTTGACTGCTGTAATAGAGAGAAGCTCTGTGGTCACTTATGGGAAAGACTTGGCAGATGCAGAGCCTAAACACCAAGATCTAAATTGTTTTGCCAGCAAATCATCTGGGCATGTGACTAGCCTATTAAATAGCTTCTGTATAACCTGCTGCTGCCACTTTCTGCCTTTCAGATTACTTTTGTATGGTTGCTGTTTGTAGGCAGGAATTTTCCCATCATTTGTCATTATGGTTGCAAAAAGATTTAGTTAGATAAGAAAATTGTATGTTGAAAATGTTGGCATAATTGACCTTAAAGCATACTTAAAATGTACCATTTGCATTTCAAAATGTCTTCCTCAATAAACGTAAAATCCACAGGCAGCGCTGTGCCAGAATAGCTTGTAGCTTGCTATCCATGCCATTCACATCATATGATTGCTATGAAGCTTAAAAACCGAGGAAAACCTATTAATACATTTTTTTGCTGAATTCCTCAACGGCTTTTTTTTTTATTTCTTCCCCTTCTAAAGGTCCGTACTCCTTAAATGGTTATAGGGTGAGAGTGTACAGACAGGATTCTGCCACCCAGTGGTTCACTGGGATCATTACTCATCATGATCTCTTCACCCGCACTATGGTTGTTATGAATGACCAGGTGAGTTTGACTCTGTGATGCTTGGAAAACAACCTTTAAATAAACCATGCGCTGGGAGCTTTTCTACTTTTTGGTCGTACCCTGGAAAGCACTGAACTTACCGCTTCCATTGGGGCATGTCTGTTATTTCCTCTGCTGAAAATTCAGCTTGACTTTGTGCTGGACTGGTGGTTAATGCCATCCTGAAGCTGAATGTGCAATGATATGATTAATTCCAGCCCTACAGTTTGGCTTTTCTTCCGTTGTCGCTATTGGACTAGCTAAGTCTTTGAAGTAAAGTGGTCTAGTTCTAAGAACTGGTCTTCCCTGTCAGCTCTGTTGAGAATTTCTTCTCTCAATGCTGAAATCCTTTAGTGCTGCAGTAACAATTACTTCTTCCAAGCAATTGAAATACCCATTTTCCACCATTTATTGAATTAAGCATTTACTGCCACCCTAATTTGCATTTACTATGGTGGGTTTTAGTTGTATTTCTGAAGTTGACATTACAAAAAGAATTAATGCTGGTATTTTTAGTGGCAGTAATTAATTCTGTTTCAGGAGGCCAGAGTAATGACTCAACATTAATATAGTAAATGACCCATCTGCCTTGAAATGACTGACTAAATCATGTGTGACAGTAGAAATTTAAGACTAGTCTCATGCTGAAGTCCATTCTTTCCCTTCATTTGCTCTAATTATTGTCCCCAAATATTAATCCTTTCGCTTTGCAGCATATTGGTTAAAGATCTGTTTAGCATTTTCTGCTTTCTGAAAGATAATCCCTCACTAGTAACACTCTTCCATTCTTAGAGTTCTCTCTAGTTGTTTTGGTTCCTTTCTTTCAGCAGTTACTTCATTTGGAAGTAATACTGTAGTGTGCTTCTGCAGGAAATTTTCCAAAACGATTGTTTATTTTAATTGCTACTTAGGGATTACCCCCTATGAAGAGCTAAGAATCTTTTAATTTCAAATTTTCAGGTCAGTGTGAGGGAAGGAGCAGTGAAGAAGTGGAATTTAAAAATAAAAAAGGGAAAAAATAAAGTTATCATTACCATGAAACGTAAAGATAACGTTTGCTTTGGTTTTACTCTATTCCCAGCCTTTAGAGAAGGCATTTCAGTTCTGCTTGTCAGGATTAAGTAGTCTTTTCTCTAATTAATCTTGAGCACACAACATAGACTGGTGAATACTGATACAGAAAATATAGATTGGGTATGTCTGAGCATATGCTGATGGTTATTATTTTTTTTCCCATTTTTTCAATAACCAGGTGTTAGAACCTCAGAATGTTGATCCTTCTATGGTTCAGATGACCTTTCTAGATGATGTTGTTCACTCTTTGTTGAAAGGTGAAAATATTGGCATCACTTCACGCCGGCGGTCTCGTTCCAACCAGAACAGCAACACAGTTCACGTAGATACATTTATCTTTTTACCTAAATACTTTTGTATATTGTGAATATTAAAAATACCTGTTTAAAGTTGCTGCTTAAAGTTGTATTCAAGTCTATTAATCACAAAACTATTTTTAGGGTCATTATACACGTGCACAAGCAAATAGTCCCAGACCAGCAATGAATTCCCAAACTGCAGCACCAAAACAGAATTCTCACCAGCACCAGCAGCAGAGGAACACTCGGCCAAATAAGAGGAAAGGCTCAGATAGCAGCATGCCTGATGAAGAGAAGATGAAGGAAGAAAGATATGATTACATAGGTCGAGGAGGTAAGAACGGTTACTGGAAAGGGAGGGAGAGCTGCTTAAAACAGTGCTAGCCTGAAAATGTGACAGACGTGTTCTTGTCTTTTACAGAAAACCCCAAAAACAAAAATAAACATTTCCTTAGTAAAAGAAGAAAACCTGAAGAGGATGAAAAGAAATTAAATATGAAGAGACTGCGGACAGACAATATCTCAGATTACTCTGAGAGCAGTGACTCAGAAATTTCAAATAAAAGATTAACAGATTCGTCCTCAGAGCAAAATTCAGAGAATGAGTTAAAAAGCAAGAACACTTCAAAGATAAATGGAGAAGAAGGAAAATCCCAAACTGTTGAGGGAGCAGAGCAGACACTAACAGATAGGCGGTCTCCGTGGGATGAAACACAGGAAGATAAAACACGTGAAGAGACGGAAAGACTGAAGTCATCCATCTTGGATCAGCAGGAAAAGCCTTCACTCCATGCGGCAGAGCAGCCAACACCTTATGAGCAGAATTCCAAGGATCCACATGTTCAAGAGTGCAATGCAGAAAAACATCATGCTGCGGAATTAAAAAATGAGCAGTTTGTACCCAGACCTCCTACTCCGAAATGTGTTGTTGATATAACTAACGAAAACAAGTCTGAAAAGGAGAGCCAGGATAATGCTGCAAGTACCTTTGGTTTGCAAACGGTTCAGAAAATAGAATCGCACAGTAGTGATCTAAAACAGCAGTTTGCAGCTGCAAATTTCCTTGAAGCACGAAAACAGGATGCTGATCAAAGTTGGGTTAGCTGTGTTGTTAACAAAATGGATTTGATACAACCTGGGGTTGTGAAAGCATTACCAGTAAATGAACATTTAAATCCTGAAAAGGAAAAAGTGCAGTATGGCTCGTATATGTCTTCGTTAAATGTAGCTTCTCTAGCAGAAGAGAGTAAACTGCGTAAACAAAGTCCAGTCCCTGATTCTGTGAAGTCCAAACCTAGTGCTTCAGTTGATCATCCTAAAACAAAGTCACCTGATGTTAAGCCTAAATTCACCCAATCTTCTGATACTGTGAAGTCTAAGGTTAGTTCCCAAAACAGCCATACTACTGGAGTAACAAGGTCAGCCAATAAAACTGATCATGATTTGCCTAGGTCTAGTTTTCATCCAGTTCCAGCTAGAGTTAGTGCTCTAGAAGCTACTAAAAGTCCTCTTATCATTGACAAGAATGAACATTTCACGGTGTACAGGGACCCCACTCTGATTGGACAAGAAACAGGAACTAATCACATTTCACCTTATTTGCATCAGCATAATTATCCTCTGCATTCCTCATCCCACCGAGCCTGTTTAAATCCAAACGCTCATCATCCTGCATTAACTGGTTCATCCCATCTGCTAGCTGGGTCTTCAACTCAGACTCCCTTGTCCGCTATTAACACTCACCCCCTTAGTAGCGCACCTCACCATTCTGTTCATCACCCTCATCTACTTCCTGCAGTGTTACCCGGAGTGCCTGCTGCCTCCTTGCTGGGTGGCCACCCGCGACTAGAGACTGCTCATGCTAGCAGCCTAAGCCATTTGGCATTAGCACACCAGCAGCAGCAACAGATGTTACAACACCAGTCTCCACATCTTCTCGGACAAGCTCATCCTTCTGCTTCCTATAATCAGCTAGGGCTTTATCCAATTATTTGGCAGTATCCAAACGGAACACATGCTTACTCAGGACTCGGTCTGCCCTCCTCGAAATGGGTCCACCCGGAAACTCCTGTTAACGCGGAGGCTTCCTTGAGAAGGGTAAGTTGTGCTGATTTCTCGAGTACGTGTCTCGCTGAGGCTGGTCTTTTCCAGGAGCAATTTTCTAGGTACAGGCTCAGCAGTTTGGAGCACGCCAAGCGCGTCACCAAGCGTGCGGTGAGGGAGGTGGTTGGGAGTGGATGTAGAACCAGAAGTGGCGATCAGTGGTACCCTCTGTTTCACAGTGCCACGAGTAGGGAGTTCTCCGGACCTTGATTTCCAACATATTTTCAAGTAAGACGAAATGTTTGGTTTTAGTTCATGACCAGCTGAGGTCAGCCAGTGTATTTGGGACCTAAGCTCCTCGGGGTGAACGTTTGCCATCTTAAATTATGGAAACCCTTAGGTGAGGTGAGTGCTGGAAGAGGTACAGCAGTTGTCTGCTTAGTGAAATTTTGTGTGTGTTTGCAGGATAATGGGGAAGGCTGGGACTGAAGGAGTCCTAAACCAAGTGGGAAATTCTGAGGAGAAAAACTCTAGCATATATAAATCTTATGTGCTCATTTATCTTGTCCTTACACACCTGTCTGTGTAGCCTCTCTTGGAACATCCCTTTCTCCCTCTCTGTTCCTGTTTACACACATCTTTGCCTTCTCATCTGCTTTCTACTCCTCTGTATTCGAGTCAGGGAGATTCCTCTGTCTCTGCACTGAGTACAACTGTTGAAGCCCCAGGAGAAATCAGTTGTTTTTCAGCATGGTGCCCGGTGCCGTGGTGTTGGTTGGCAGGCAGACACGGCAATTACAGAAAAACTTCTCTCAGCTCCTGCAGGCTTGGGATACAGCTTGCTCATTGCAGGCACCTTGTAGGAATAGCCTAAGATGAAGCATATGTAGCACAGACAGAAACTTTGGAGGGCTTTGCTGCCAACTTCCATGAAACCTCCCCTAAGCATGTGCATACTGATTTTAGAGGCTTAAACTTGGCCAAATTTGGGCAGATTTTCACAGGGACCACAAAAGGCATGTCGCTGACAGTGGTCCTTCTGCCAAATTGTAAGCCTTTGCGTCAAAGCTGGGAGTTTCTGAATGGTTATAAAGATTTTTTTTTTCTTCTCCATCATGGGGAGAACTATTCTTCCCCAGCCTCGTTCTTGAGAAAAGCCAAACCATTGTGGCTAAGTCTTTCCCAAACACTCAGTTTGAGTTGGCCTTGTAATACGGAGTCAGTTTGATCTAAAATGTGATAAAGTCAAATGCAGCAGGGAAGAAAAGCCTTAAGACAAAACTATAGATGGGTTTCTTGCTTCATGTTGCTACTCGCTCCACCCCCTACTGAGGTCCATTTTGCAGAACGTAGGATAGACTAGGTTTTCACTTTGGTTGCCTGAAGTATGCAGCCATGCATACCGAGGCACGTAGCTTTTTAATTATGTTGATATGTGGCAATTGTCTTGTGGTGACTTGTCTTCTGGCTCTGGCACTGGAGGCCTTTTTTAAATACGTCTTAAAACCCCAGGATGGGCGTTTCCAGAAAGAGTTTGCATGGCTGCCATGATCGTAGACAGGAATCCGTGTTTCAGCTGTAGCAAAAGCAGCAGCCACCCTCGGCTCGGGGCCGAGCCGTGCTGAGCTGCTGGAGGAAGCGTGCCCCAACCCCACCTTGGCCCAGTGGCTGCAGGGGGCTGGGGCAGCTCCTGGCTTTGGGCTGGGCCGTGGATGGCTGCAGGTGGAGTCATGGGGCTGTTTGGGCAACATTTGGTGCCCAAGCAGCTGTTCCCCAGCTCCTCTAGGGAGAAGGTGATGGGTCTTTTTTGCATAATACTTTAATGCAGCTTACAGGCTATTCGTGGGAACTCGCCGCAGCGTGGGAACTCCTGGCCTAGCAAATGTGTGCACTAAAACTGTTAGCACAAAACCCAAGCGGTTTCTTTAAATATTCAGAGGTCTAGAAATGAGAACTTCAAAGTTGTAGCACCTGCAGATCCATTTTGTATTGTGTGCATGTGCCATGAGAGCTTTTTGCTGCTCTTCTACTGCAGCATTTCTCATCTGGGATGTACTGGTGAGGAGCAGAGGAGGGAAGAAGCGCTGGGCAATAACAGGAATTAGGGGTGGATTGGCACTGAGAGGCTTTGGGGTGTAAGTGGGAGTTCTGCTTTTTCTTGTCCCCACCCTTTCTTCCATGCCTGTTCCTAGCACTTGACCAGCACTCCCCAGCAGAGTGCCCTCCCTTTCAGCCCAGACCACGAGGCAGCACCTATTTCTCCTAAGCAAGCCTCAAACAGGAGAGGGAAGGGGGAAAGAGCCTGAGAACTGCTCATGGGTCTCTTCTGCAGAGCTATTCTACCAGTTTCAGAGAAAATGCCCAAGTAGAAGCTTATTTGCGTTGCCAGGCTTTTAAGTATTTAGGTGTACAGTACAAAATGGTGCATTCTGTGCTTTTGCCATACTGCAAAGTTTGGCACATATGTACCTGTATGATATTAATAGTGTGCTGATCATGAAATTACCCTATACAAACATCTGGCAACATAAAGCAGATTAATTAGGATTATCATTCTTAATTTTGGTTGCGAGTAGGAGAGGAACCAACTGGGAAGGAGATGTTTGTGTCCCTTATATTGAGACTTGCTACCTAGGTGGAGATTGTTTTCCAGAACTAATAAACTGTATTTTTTCTTTAAAAGAAGTACTTCTTGCAAGTCATTGAACATCTAATGGTCTTTTTTATTAGTAACTGAAGTAAAGTACCATCAGACTGTCATTGGTTTGGTAGTTGTGACGAAGTACCTTGAGATCCCATTCTAGTAATTGACAATTCATACTGAATACTTAAATAGGAAACTGTTTTAGGACTGCTTCTGAAATATGTAATTTATTTTGTATGCTGTAAGCCTAGAGGGAAGTATAATCAGATGTTCCAGGTGATTAGAAAGTGATTTCAAATAATAAATTGTGTTTACTGTATTTGATTTGATGCTAAAATAAATTACTTCACTCTGCTCATTGGTAGGACATGGTGCAGTACCTCTTGTGGTGCTGTGCTGAAGGTCCCATGATTATGTTGAAATCTGATGTTTTCTGTGTTGGTGTTAACAGAATACTCCCAGCCCGTGGTTACACCAGCCCACCCCTGTGACCTCAGCTGACAGCCTTGGATTACTGAGTCACATTCCTGTGCGACCGTCCAGTGCAGATCCCCTTCGACCTCTCAAACTGGCAGCGCATTCTAGCCCACCGTTGTCCAAAAGTATAGTAGAGCATCACAAAGAGTAAGTGCACTGTTATTCCAACTCAGACTCACACAATGGGCTTGGCAGGGACCTCTGGAGGCCATCTGGGCCAACCACTACTCAAGCAGGGCCAACGAGAGCAGGGTCCAGGGCCATGTCCGGGTGGCTTTTGACCATCCCCAAGGAGATTCCACAACCGCTCTGGGCAGCCTGTGCCAGCGCTCGGTCACCCGCACAGCACAGAAGTGCTTCGGGTGTTCGGACAGAACCTCTTGTGTGCCTGTCGCCTCATGTCCTGGCACTGGGCACCACTGAAACGAGCCTGGCTCTGTCCTCATGGCGCCTTCAGGTGTATACGGACACTGATAAGGTCCCCCCGAGCCTCCTCTTCTCCAGGCTGAACAGTCCCAACTCTGTGCATGGTGTAAACAGAATGCAGTCCAAGAGGGTGTATTTCAGCCCCTGACGTTGTCTTCTAGCTGCATTTTAGTTTATTTGCAAACGTGGGTGCCTGTGATAGGGAAAAGCTTGTCAGTGTGCTGCAAAACAGACTCTGCCCTGTTGACTTTGAATGGTACTTGGGTTCCTGAGTCATCTGAAGACTTTTGAAAATTGTGCCTAATATAAAGAAAAGTTTATTTTGTGTTAATAGATAACTTTGTTCAGAGCATGGGAAGAAAGGTCTTCTGTGTAGCTTGTTGTGGAACATTCAGACTAAACTGTGTAACCTTTTTCAAACAGAGAGCTGGAGAGGAAAGCATTTATCGAACCTTTACGTTCCGTTACAACTGCACCAATAAAGACAGAGCTGGAGCAAAGCAGAACACAGACAGCCAAGGAGAGCCATATGCAGAGACATTTTGCAGATCCAATGTTGAACCAGCTGCCAAGGCCACCGCAGGAGACGGGGGAGCGACTGAGCAAATACAAAGAAGAACATAGACGGATACTCCAAGAAAGTATTGAAGTTGCTCCTTTCACAGCTAAAATAAAGGCACTGGAGGGGGAGAGGGAGAACTACTCTAGGGTAACATCCTTATCCTCGAGTCCCAAAAGCCATTCAGTAAAATATGAGAAAGATGCAGAACGCTCTGTGTCAGAACTGTATAAAATGAAGCATTCGGTCCCACAGAGCTTGCCGCAGAGTAACTATTTCACCACCTTGTCTAACAGCGTAGTAAATGAACCACCGAGATCATACCCGTCCAAGGAAGCTTCAAGTGCGTATGTTGAGAAGCAGACTAATTGTCCTTCAACAGCAGCTAGTTCCCAGTCTCTTCCTTCTTACATTTCTTCTCTTTCAAAACCTCCCCCTTTAATTAAGCACCAACCTGAGAGCGACAGCTCTGCAAGCAAGATATCTGAGCAGCTTTCACAGTCAGTGCAGTCTCACTCAGTCAATTCTTTCAGAAATGACAGCAGAAGCCCTACTCAGCTGTCAGTCTCATCTTCAAATACACTCCGGAGTATGCCTGCCTTGCACAGAGCCCCCGTGTTTCACCCCCCTGTGCACCAGAACCTGGAGAAGAAGGAAAGCAGCTACAGCAGCCTTTCGCCTCCCACCCTGACCCCTGTTCAACCCGTTAATGCCGGTGGTGGTAAAATACAGGAATTGCAGAAACCACCGACTTTAGTCCCTGAACCTAAGGAAGCTCAGACTGTTTACAAGGGCGCTTCTGAACAGAATTTATCCGAAATGTGGAAGTCTAACAACGCCCCAAATAATGAAAAAGTGGACTGGCATGTTGAAAGAATGAGCGGAAAGTCGCAGTCCGCCACGGCATCTGTTATTGTGCGTCCTCCTTCTAGCACGAAATATGATAGCGTAGCCGTAATGCAGTCAGCTTCCAAAGATCGAGCCAGTGAGAGATCTTCAGCTGTGACAAATCAAGCAGATTGCCTGAAAACAGCGGAAGCCAGAGAGACTGGAAGAATCATTCTGCCAAATATGAACTCAGACAGTGCTCGCACACAGTATGAAAAGAAATTTCCAGCTGTCTCGCAAGGCAGCGTTCCTCGTTCTGTCACCCCTACCACAACTATGATCTGCAGTACTAAAACGGATGTAACCGCATCGGCGGCTACGACTACCAGCGTGTCGAGCTGGGGCAGCTCCGAAGTGACTTACTCCTTATCGAACACGGTCCTGGCCTGCGCGCCGCTGGAGTGTGCTGCCTCGAGAGCGGCGAGTCAGGCGGCGGCACAGGCCCAGGAATGCAAGGTCAGCGCCCCGGCGCCGGCTACGCCTGCCCCTGGCAAGACCGGCAGCGCTGCTCAGCCCGGCTCGGGATTCTCCACCTCCAGCGACTTCGTCCATTTGAAAAAGCACAAGGCAGCGTTGGCTGCGGCTCAGTTTAAAAGTAGTAACACCAGTGAGACAGAGGCCAACTCTGTGAAAAATCAGACATTTTCAACCTCTCTCCCCCTAGACAGTGCTATCGTCTGCAATACAATAAACAAAGCAAACTCTGTAGGCAGTGGGCAAACTTCCCAGACAAGTCAGCCAAACTACCACACTAAACTGAAAAAGGCTTGGCTAACAAGGCATTCAGAGGAAGATAAAAACACTAATAAAAAGGAGAATTCAGGGAACAGTGTTTCAGAAATTATTAAGCCATGTACTGTCAATTTAATAGCTTCTACATCAAATGATTTGCAAAATAACATAGATAGTAAAATCTTGGCAGATAAGTTTGTGAAGGAAGATAAGCACCCTAGGAGAAAAGCAAAACGAACTTACGAGTCTGGCTCTGAAAGTGGAGACTCTGATGAAAGTGAGAGCAAGTCAGAGCAAAGGACTAAACGGCAGCCCAAGCCAACTTACAAAAAGAAACAAAATGATTTGCAGAAAAAAAAGGGTGATGCGGAGGAAGAAGTAAAACCGAATGGTGTTCTTAGCCGGAGTGCCAAAGAAAAAAGCAAGCTGAAGTTACAGAGCAGCAGTAACAGCAGTGAGTATATTAATCTGATTTGGAAAAGACAAACTAATGTGAACTCCAGCAGCGTTAATCCTGGAGGGTTTGTGCACGCTATGTGCAATAGCTGGGAAAAGATTTCAAGAGCATGCTTGTGAAAAAGCCTGGATCCAGATTTATCGGTCTTGAGGTCCTCTGAAATATCTTGGGTTAAGAAATTGAGCATTCTGTGTATATGTGTACAAACTGGTTCTTGGCCTAAAAATAGGCAGCAAACAAACTGGTTTATGCTGTCCATCGTAATTCACCAGACTAGCGCAGAGAGTTATGTTACTTGTACTGATTTTTTTTTTTTTAAAGTCTAGTGCATTTATTTTTAGAGTGCTACAGGGGGAGAGGTTCTCTATTGTTGAACTTGAATTCATCCTTTGATCAGAAAGCCAAAGGCAGTTCCTTGAGAGCCTGATGCCGCTCTGCTACAATTTGGTTAATTTAATGAAAGGTTTGAGGGAGAGTCATTTCACACTCTCGACTAGCGTCTGTATTATATGGTGTTAACATCCCTCTTGTTTAAGGAAATTTAGGGAAATAGGAATTTCAATTTATATGTAATGCTGTTGTGTGTACCACATTGTAACTAGATTTGTCTAAAAAAGAGAAACAGGTCTGCCAACCGGAGTGATTTTATTTAAGAACTTACCTTATTTTTTATCCTAATTTATTCTTCTCTGTGCAGTATTCTTTTGTCTTTGTTCTGGTTTAGTTGAGTATGAGAAAGTCTACGGCTACTTTTTGCAAGAATTTTTAAGTACAGTTAGGAAGAAAATGAGCACTGCTCCCTGTAATTACATTCTTTGGCTTTTCACTGCCTAGTGTATGAAGTTGTTCTTGTAGTATCCGAGAACACTTGATGCCGAAGTCCTACTGTGTCCTGGCAGTGATGCAATCTGTCTGAGGTATTTTGGCTTGGGTCCAGTGATAGCATTATTACTTTTTCTTTTTTTTTTTTTTTCCTTCCAACTTAAGGGGAAGATCAAGGAGAACACACCCTCTCTTTTTTTTTAAAAAAAAAAAATGAACTGTAGATATACATATATTATATGTGTAGCAGGCTAGGTCTTTGTGATCTTTGTATTGTTGCAAAGGATTTTTTTCATGGGTTTGTTTTAGAGGGGTTCATTCGATAGCTTAAGGGAAGGCAGTGTCTCCTTGGCTAGTGTTACAAGAGTATGAAAGCAGTATGTTGTAACACATTATGGTATTGTTTCATGGGATTCAGGTCCAAAAATGGGTAGGAGTTTTGGGTATTCTGTTATGTTGTCCCTAGCACAGCATGTGTTCTGTACCTTGACGTATTGAGTCTGTCCCATGGTAGCAGTTTTCTGTGCTTGCCTTCCTTTCCTGACATCTCAATAGACCCAGGGGGGTTTCTGTTTCTTCTCCATGACCCATTAAATAGATGAGCATTTCTGATACTTCTAGCAGTTTGTCTTGGGTCAGCGTCATTACAATTTCTGAGAGAGCTGGTCAGAGATCTTGTTAAGTGGAGGACTTTCCCCAAAGGTTTACCCAAAAGCATACTTAGCTCTGAGCTTTCAGGAAAGAGAAGGTCCCCGGGGAGCGGCTGCCTGGGCTCCCTTTAGGTTGCTGAAGATAATTCTGCTTCAGCATCTGGGGCTCGGTGGCAGTGGCCACGTGGGTGGTATCTGGATACTGGCAGGGCTGAAAGCTGCTTTGTCCCGCTGCCATTGCTGGAAGCCCTGGGAGCCCTTGTGCTAGCCAGAGTGCTCAGAGCTCCGGGCTGCAAGGCTCCCTCCCGCAAAGCGAGGAATGTTACACTTCTGCAGGCACTGGGGGTCTTCCAAGTTCCTGCCCCCAAAATGTGAAGTCTGGCAGCTCCCAGATGACTCCAGGGGTCTCTGGATCCAAGGCAGAAAACAGTTTCTTTTGGGCTAACAAGTCTGCACTTTGGCCTTTTCTGCTCTCAAGCTTTAATCCAGTTACCTTTGTGCTCATCAGGTGAGTTGGGAATGCGTTATCTAGGCAATGAACTGAGGCATAGAGAGTCTGTCACCTGCAAAGTTTACACAAGAAGTCTGGCAAAATACAGATCTGAACCCAGGTACCAAGTCCAAAGTTAGCACCCTAACCTCTTTCACCCTGCATCAGATCCGTGTTTACAGGACATGAACTTTCAAGAGTAGCAGTAGATTAAATGACAGATACTCCTATCTATCTGCAGATGAAACTGGTGCCACTTATAAAAGTCATTAAATCGAAAGCCTGGTTAAATAACAACAGGGTTCAGTTTCAAAACGCGTATGTGAAAATTGCACGTATTACTCAATAGAGCTGCTCCTTGTGTTACTCAGGGTCAGGCTGACTGACTTTGATATTGAAAACAGAATTTTACTTCTTGTTTTCCAAAGCCAACAAATTTGAAAGAAAGTAAATGAATTCTCTGTTTCCTTATGCCTGATACTTTACACTAAGCTCAGATGAGTTACACGTGAATAGGACTGTTCTTCTGTAATTATAACTGTACAACCCTCAGCAAAGTAAATTCCAAAGAAGCAGGATGTCTTTTTTTTTAAAGCTCTGCTTTAATTCATTAAATTACTGCCTTCTTGCATACATTTTCACTTGAAACAAACTGCAAACCTTTCCTTCTTGGCATATTGTGTTATTTTACGTGTTTGTAAGAGTGAGGTTCTCTCTGCAGTTCCACAAAGTACAGTGGAATATTTGGTGAACTGTACACCTCATTTAAGAGAAAATAGCAAGTCCTGGGTGTTCCTTGTAGCTCAGCAAATAGGTAACTGTACTCCTGCATGCGTAAGTCTAATGGGTGGAAAAATAGAAGTAATAATGAAGTATGTTATGAACACAACAAATGCACTTTGAGAAGTACTGAATGCAGAGTGATCTAACTGTGTTCTGAGTATAAGGGCCTGCAGTACATCTTCTGACACCACTCTTGCTTTTGCAGCTGGTATACCTCGCTCAGTGTTAAAAGACTGGCGCAAAGTGAAGAAGCTGAAGCAAACAGGAGAGTCCTTCTTGCAGGATGATTCCTGCTCTGAAATAGGACCAAATTTGCAGAAATGCAGAGAATGTAGGCTAATAAGAAGCAAGAAAGGTGAAGAACCAACTCACTCACCAGTGTTTTGTAGATTTTACTACTTTCGACGGTAAGTGCAGCTGTCTCCTGATACGCGGTGTTTTAACTTAAAACTAATACTGACAAAGGACTTGTGTGCCTGAAAGCGTGTCTGATTTTTCTGGCTCAGTTTGCCTGATAAAAGACAGTGCCTAATTTAGCAGTATTTACATTTGTATTTCTTACTTCTTTTGTGGATTGACTTCATTGCTGTTTGAAGCTTTATAGCAAAGACATCAGAACAGCTGCCCAGTGTACCTTAGGCAAGCAGAAGATGTAATGCATCACCATCACACAGGTGTCTGACATTTGAAGTGGGATTTTCAAAAGGCAGGCTTCAATTACTCTGGACAAGTTGTACAACCACAGAGTTGCGCTAATTCATAATTGTTCTTGTGCCAGTAGATGGTGGGAATGCTGCTTGAGGTTTATGGGAGTTTTCTGAGGACAGAGGAGTTCTGCCTTCCCTTTTTACAATTATGGCAAATCGAGGAAACTCGTAAATGGGGAAGGAAGTTCCCAGAATGCAGCATAGCGTGCGTGGCACAGGCAGCATGGCTGTCAACACAGATCCAAATGGCGTTAATTTGCACGTGGGCTGTGTTGGCAATATAGAGCCAACATGTTTTGGAAAGGACATTGCTGTTCTATGAATTGACTTTAATTCTTTTGGATTGAAGCTTTAGTTACAAGAGCCAGTAGACCTACGAGGATTTGTTTTAAGGTTGGACTCAGAATACCTTCTGTATAAAAATATTTGATTCCCAGTGTGGCAGAGTTAGATTGTGAGCTGCTGCTTCTGTGTGAAAAAGAGAACATCAGTGATAAAATTTCTTTCAACATTTTCAAACACAGGCATGGAATTTGTTTTGAATTTCGTGGGGTACAGTTCACAGCATTTTAATAATTTTCATTGTGATTGCATACTAGGGCTTGAATCTAATGAGGTTTGCACTACTATTGGAAGTCGTTAATGTAAAAGAAAACTCATCTTTTCTTCAAATTGTTCATTTAATACCCATCTGAATATCATTTTTGATACTTCTGTTTTTGTGACTGCTTTACTGACAATACTGTAAAATTCCTTAACTGCTGTGATAATCGCCTGTGAATAATGAATTACCTCGTATTACGTGAGAGAGATGGAATAATTAGTTGTTGCTGCTTAAAATCACCTAAATATAGGTGGGGTTAGTAGAATGGCTTTGGGTAGGATCACAGGAAAACCTTCAGTTATTTTAAAGGTGGTATGTAAACAGTATTTTGTATTAGTGATCTGTTCTGCCTGGAAAGACTTGAATGCAGTGTTTTAACTCCTATTCTCTGAGAGTGAGAGCAGTAGGATTGAAAATATGAGTCAGACTGAGTGATTGCTGACACAGATGCTGTGAAAATTAAAGGTGAGGAGTAGGTGGACCCAAACTTTGGCCAAACAAGAAGGAGAAGATAACTTTCCATCTGCAATGTTAAAGCAGTGGTAAATGTTACAGAGAGTGAGTGATGACTATACTGGATCCAGTGTTCTGCCTAAAAAGTTACTCCTAATTTCCATGTTTCCTTACTGTCTGCTTTAAGGCCATTTTCTGTAATTTCTGTAATTAGTAGGTAAACTAAGCCACCTTGTAGGATGTGCAGTTAAACTATTTGTTTTCGGTTTTAGGTTATCTTTTAGTAAGAATGGAGTGGTTAGAATAGATGGTTTCTCCTCTCCTGATCAATATGATGATGAGGCGCTGAGTTTATGGACACACGAAAACTATGAAGATGATGAACTGGACCTAGAAACTTCTAAATATATTTTAGATATCATAGGAGATAAATTTTGTCAGTTGGTAACATCCGAGAAAACAGCCATGTCCTGGGTGAAAAAAGACGGTAAGGAAATCTCACATGCTCTTTCTGGTTTTGGTGTTGTGCGGTTCTGTTGAGGTGTTTGTGTTGGCCATGACCCCCTGCCCCCTTCTGAGCTGCTCGCTGTACCAGGCCGTCACCTTTTGATTGAAACAGGCCGTGTTGTTCGGTTGGGAAGGGGCAGCAGCCTCCCTCGGTGGGCTTTGGGGCTGGGCTGCAGGCCTTGGTGGGTGGTGCTGCTGGGCCAGGGCCAGGCTGCCGCTGGGGCTGGAGCAGCCTCGCTTCCCAGCGTGGCCGCCAGCTCTCCAGCCAGCTCCAAGCCAAGGCCCGCAGCGAGCCAGTAGTGCTTCCTGCCAACAGATGTTGTGTTTCCAACGTGCCTTCTCTGCAGAAGCACGGAGCAGAATGCAACAGCGTGGGCCTTGCAGCGCATGGGCCTCCTCCCCACCGAAGCCGTGGTTGCTCTGTCCTGGTCCACAGCATGTGGGTGCAGGCTGGGAGCTGGGTAGGGGCTCTGCTAATTTCCCCCAGTGCAAGGAGGACGTACTTGTAACTCCCATGTAGAGCAGGAATATTCTTCCTGTATTACTTTAGTCTTTGTTTTTTAATCTCTCTCTAGTGTCTTGACACGGACACTGAGGGGGTGCTGTGTAATGCAGCTAAGGGGGTATATGTTGATGGCCTGTTCATGAGGGATCATTTTCTTCCTCCACCCCTGGCTGCATCTGAGGGGAAAATCACGAATGCTTCATCTATTACGACCATTCATTCTGTGTCTTGCATTTAAATTTCAGGCCTTTTATTCTGCTTATTTTGTATTTCAGCCAAAATCGCATGGAAGAGAGCGGTGAGAGGAGTCCGTGAGATGTGTGATGCATGCGAAGCCACATTATTTAACATTCACTGGGTCTGCCAAAAATGTGGATTTGTGGTCTGCCTGGATTGTTACAAGGCAAAGGAAAGAAAAAGTTCTAGAGGTCAGTTCTTTATGAACTAGAGTGTTGTATATGCTGTTTATTCTCACTTGCTGTAGAGCTACTGATCCCTACGTGTAACTGACTTTCTGTAAAGCATTTAATTACTACTTGTGTGTTTTGGTATCTCTTAAATCTTTTTTGCCTCTTTTTTGTAAGTGTAAAATCATTCAGAAAGTAACTGCTGTGGGGCTACTTTAAGTCTTTGTCCACTTTTCAGTCTTCTGTGCATTGTCTTGGCTCACGTGTGCCTTGCAGGGTTGAATCTTGTTCATCCACTGCAGGACTGGCATTCCACCTCCCTGTTTTATGGTAACTCATTGCTGCTAGGGCTTGATCTGAGGGCCTTCTGGAGTCTTCCCTTCAGAAATGCATTCTTTATCTTCACCTTAGCTTACCTTTTATTATTAAAAAAAGCTTTGCAAAGAATTTAAAATGACTGTAAATGGAGGTTTTAAAAACCAAAAGTCTATGCATGTACTCATTTTAATCTAATTCCTGTGTTTTAATGGAAAAGTCTAACTTGGTTTGTAGCGAGGTGTAACAGGACTGACTTACAAACCTGTGCTTTTTGAGTTACCCAGCTTGTTTAAAATTGAAACAGGGAGTGGCTTGGAAGATAGATCTGGTCATTCAGCTCCCTGCTGTAACATTCCTGCTCGGGCTGCTTATTCGAAAGAGCTGCCTTCCCCTGGGTGGCAGGCGTTGTGCCCTGGCACAGTACTGCAGTGAAATACTGTGCCAGGAACAGATTAAAATATAATGCTGTTTTGAAAAGCATTTCCATGTTTGTCATAGCAACATAATGTCACATATGTGAAAGGTTAGTAAAATAATGTGTAAGTATTAGATGGCAAATCTTTAGTAAATGGAGAGACTCCCATCCACTTTGTCCTTGGCTGTCAGTGAGGGGCCTCCTACACCGCGGTTGTAAGATGTTCCCTGAGATTTTCATCAAAGCCTGAAGTTTCTAGGGAACTGACTCTGGTGTTTTCCAACACCGAGTGCAGTCGTTAATGCTTTCATGTGGGAGGCTGCTCCAACAGCCCTTAACTGGCTTAAGTCTGTGTGTGCGCATGTGTGTGCATCCATCTGACGTGGCTTGGGATATACTCTGAACGCTATTTACCCTAGTGGGAACATGCAGTCAGAGGCTTTTTATAGTGTGTGTGTGTTAACCAGCCAGGAAAATTTTAGTAAAATGTCTTCAAAGTTTAAAAAAACAGTATACAGAAGCAGGCTTCTTTTCAGTCTTCCAGCAGGAAGACTTTCTCCTTACTGTTCATCACAGCATTACAGGCAGAAGTATATCTTCCCTCTCCCCAGTTTTATTTCTAATGCTTCTGTAGGGTTCGTGTGAAGCAGACCTCTACTTTGGCACTCTTACAAAGTTGAGAACCACCCACCCTTCTCTATATAATACCACTTTATATTACACCATTTTTCCTGGAACTGGCAGTTGTTTTTACAGTTGCTAGATGTAATGGAGAATACACTGGTTTCCCGCTGCTTCAGCAGGAATGTTAGAGGTTTAAATATTCAATATTTAGGTATTTATCAATGACTTTTCTTATTACTTCAGTACACGGATGAATGTGCTTCCGTTGTTACCTTCGGGCAGTTCCTGGCACCATCAGGTGGAATGCTGTGTTACGGCATTTTAGTGATCAGATTCATTAGGGAGGTGCATGCATATGTTACGTTGTTTTGATTTATGTCCATGTTCAGTTGTATAGCTAACGAATCTACTACCTGTCTGAAAGGAACATCTGATAGGATGCATGTATGTTACAGCAAGAAAATAATACTTTAAACATGCTCCCTGCATCTTTTGGTGCACTCTCTTTAGTTTGCATTTCTAAGTGAAGAGCTGAGCAAACTGGTAAAAAGATTTGAAGAGTCTCTTAAAAGTAGCAGTTCAATGGGGAGGATGTAAGACTGGGAATTGAGAGAGAAACTGCATTCCTTTTGCTGCCCAAAATCACATAACAGATCGGTGACCAGTTGCTTGGCCAGACATTTTTCACTCTCATTCTTTCTCTGTCTTGTCTTTACACTGCACTTTTTTTTCTGGCAGGGACAGGCTTCCTGAAATTCTGTACAGAGCCTCTCTCTCTCTCACCAACTCAGCCCTCCCTGATGCCACAAATGATTCTTAACCAGTACATACACACTTGTGGTTTCATGGTTGCTTTAATCTGACAGAAATCCACGATGCAACTTCCCTCTCCTTTGTGCCACCAGTAACCTTAATGCAGCTGCATAGTAGGGCCAGATCAGAGAATCGATTCAGTTGAAAACCCATCTTCTTGGTGTGGTCAGCGCTCTCTGGGTGGAGGACAGCCACTTTTAGTTGGCAGCTGCCTAAATTTAATAAAGTGGAATATACTTGGAAGCTCCGTGGTTATTGATAAGGGTCTACATTACAAATGCTGCTATTTTAGGTTTTAGTAGTATTAAAACGCCTTTATTCTTTTATTTTCTTTGAAAAGTAGCTGTTGTATGCAAATACCTGTCATGCAGGATACCAGTACAAAAGGCTTAGAGTGTAAAAAAACATTTCTAACTAAAACCAATCCAAATACGTTATCTCTGTCTGTGTATCATTGTAAGTAAAGTAAAACAATTGGCAATGTTATTTTACAGATAAGGAGTTGTATGCCTGGATGAAGTGTGTGAAGGGACAGCCTCATGATCACAAACACCTGATGCCAACACAAATTATTCCAGGCTCTGGTAAGACCTCCTGTGAACAAGCAAGATGTGTTTTTCTCCCAGGTCTTTCTGTGAAGAGAGGGCACAGTAGCTTCTTGAAACTTCTCATTTGCCATTTAGAAATCTGCAAATTGTGTCAAATCATTGCAGGAAGGCAAGTGATTCTGGGCAGCTGAACAGTGAGGGGCGCAGATGAAGAAGAGAGGAGGAGATGTAGGCTGACAGGTGTCTGAAGGGGTTTGGCGACAGGCAGTGTGGAAACTCAGGGTGTTTGTTGAGAATGTTTGTACCTTTCCGAAGCAGAATGAAGAAGCCAGAATGTACTAATGAATCTGACCTCATCTGTTAAAAGAAAATTTTAGAACAGTGCTGTCAAGGAGCATTATGGGGCACCAGTTTAGGGGCGATTTGTTTCTCACTGTTCATTTATATCACATACTGTCAAATTTGTTTTCTGTTCCTCCCTGCCCTTGGGGTTTAAAAAAAAAAAAAAAAATTCACAGTTTTGGTTGGAAGTCTGATCGAGCATCATAAGGCAGAAAGCAGTGAAGGAGCTTGCAATTAATGAAAAACAACAGTGATTCTAAACCCAGTAAAGTTCAGAATTTTTCTTACATGCAAGCCTTATAAAGAAGCATGGTTAGGTGTGGTCATTGTTAGCATTGTTTTTGTAATGTCTGGTAGCATTGATGCAGAGCAGAGAAAACCCAAATGTGCCTTTAAACCTGTTAAATAAATTCCCAAGTTATTTTAAGCTGGAAATACAGATCCAGTCATTATTTTTATGGTTTGTTGCATGTTAGTTCAGGTAGAAATAAAGGCTGGTTAGATTCCATAATATATTCAAATTGTGACATTCCCCAGAACAGGCTCCATTCTGAAACTGGTTTTAATTTTAAATTGTGAAGTGAACCACTCATCTGGAAATGGCACAGAGAAGACTGCCTGTGTAACCTCAGTTCTCTTCTTCTGTGCATATCCATTACCAAACAGTCTTACATTACATGATCACGTACTAATTTTTTTTGTCAAGACATGGCTCGCTTCGGTCTGTTGTAGTTTGATGGTTTTATTAAATGAAGCAACACTGCACCTGTTGAACAGTGAGGAGTAAATAATGAATGGCTGGCTTGTTGCGTGCCACATGATGGGAATGTGGAGTGACGTTCATATTATTCAAAAGAGTAGTATGCAATTATTTAATTAAAGATCTTGGCTCTTTCAATGTGAGCTTTACGGTCCTTTTATAGTAGTTTTGAGTGTTAAATCTAGCATTTTTAATAGCTTATGTTTTTAAAAGGTTTGTGGGTAGCATCTTATCACAGCATGTACTGTACAGTAGGCCACAAAACGATTGACAAGAACTGCTAATGTCTTCCTTCTTAATTGTCTTCTAGTTTTGACAGATCTTCTAGATGCTATGCACAATATTAGAGAAAAATTTGAAATTAAATCCCATTGTCAGTGTACCAGCAAGCAGAACACGCAAGCTGGCAAGCTCCCTGCAATGAATGGTGTGTCTCAGGTGAGTCCAAAATGTGTGTAGACACGGCTGTCTGTTCAGATGTTCTGATACTTGTGGATTTTCGTATTTGAACAGTATAAGTCACATTTTAGTTTGCATATGCAATGTTTAAATGATATCAGTGTCTTTGAAATACATTAAGACAAAGTTACATACTTAAAAATAAATTTGTTCTTTACAGGTTTTGCAGAATGTCCTTAATCACAGTAATAAAATTTCTCTGTGCATGCCTGAGTCTCAACAGCAGAATACCCCTCAAAAGTCTGAGACAAATGGTAACACAAGTCCAAGGAGTGATGTGAGCACAGACAGCAAGTTAACACCTCCTGAATCGCAGTCACCACTGCATTGGTTAGCTGATCTTGCAGAGCAGAAAGCCAGAGAAGAAAAGAAAGGTAGGTATATGCTTGATATTGTTATACCATGTGCATGATTTTGGGGGCACCAGTAACAAAGTAATTCAATGCACTAGAGAAAAATCACTCTTATTTTCTGTTCAGCAAAAAGAAAAGGTGATGCTCTTTTTTCCCCTTAATTTTAGTCTTGAAACTTCAATGCCTTCTCCTGGTGGCATCAAAATTAGTTACCAGAGAAGCCACTGGTAGAATGCATGTGTAATATGGCAGTATTTCCAGCTCCAGCATCTCTCATTTGTGACAGGTACTCACTCAGCTGCATGTCTGAGATGCTGAGGAAGGCCTTTTCATGGTCACAGTGTTTGTCTGCATTTTGAAGGATCTAGTTCATCCTCTGGTGTGTTTTCAGGTGCGCTAGTGCTACAGTATATTAATGAGCACTATAAAATGCAGGGTACTATTGTGTTCCTATGCCTGCCTCATGATACACCAGTGTAAACTCCCAATGATTATTTTTGTTTTAGAGAACAAAGAGTGTCCTTCTGGAAAACATTCAAAGGAGGAGAAAGACCAGGATAATTTGGAGTCCCAAAACTGTAGAAGCTCCCCTCCTGCATCCCAGAACAATGAGCAGGGCTCAACCTTACGAGATTTGTTAACAACAACAGCAGGCAAACTGCGTCTAGGTTCTACAGATGCTGGTATTGCTTTTGCTCCAGTTTACTCTACAGGAACAGCAGTAAGTGTTTACAAGATGCATGTTTTTTATTTCAGGATTTGAAAATGTGTGGCATTTGTTATGATAGTTAAAGCAGTGACAGGTGAATTGCCTTTTTTTCCCCAAGTTTTCTCAAAGGAATTAGCGTTTATATGCATATATGTACATACATGTTTGCTTAAAATACATATATGTAGTGATAATTGATACGTACTATGAAGAAAATGTCTGTGAAGCTAGATAAAGCATTTACTTGGCAACATGAAGGAAGATTCTAATATTCTGAGTTTTGTTTTAACTGTGTATTTTTAACTTGTTCCATGTAAGAAAGCTTGTGGTTCTCTACACAGGAAGTATATAACTGTAAGCTTCTAATTGACAATGAAATATCATTCATCTGCAAAAAAAAAGGTACCACGTTAATTTTATTTTCTTTCACTTTGTTTAAATACACTTTTGTTTGTTTTCTAATAGAGTGGCAAGAGTGGTCGGACTATGCCAAACATTCTCGATGACATAATTGCTTCAGTGGTAGAAAATAAGATTCCACCAAATAGAGCACCAAAGATAAATGTAAAATCCGAAATAAAAGATGAGCCAAAGGATGAAAGGAAATGTGTTCAGGATGACGGCAACAAGTTGTACAGTGATATTCAGTATTCTTGGATCTGCGATAAGCATGTTTTGTGGCTCAGAGACCATAAAAACATTAACAACTGGAAGCTTTTCAAAGAGTGCTGGAAACAGGGGAGGGTAAGTATTAAGCAGTTTGGTCTATAAAGTGACCTCAGTATGAACTCTGGAGGACGTGTTACAGGACAAAGTTTGTGTAACCCCACATCTGAAAACATGTTATTAGCACATTTTGTTACAGCTAATACAGCTAAAAGCTAGTCAGGTATATTCCACATAGGAACCTTGTGTAGTTGAACCTTCACTTAACTGCTAGTAATTAATAAGGAGCCACTCCTACGGAGATAGAACCTCCGAAAAGATGTGTGATGTCTTGGGTATGGTTGCTGTTGATGGAAGTTTCTATAACAGCTCAGTGTGACCAAAACCTTCAGTGTACTTTTCAGATAGATTTCTATTACAGTTTAAATTCAAGGAGGTGTTTTCTTTATAAAGGATAATTACTACTTTTTTTTCTTTTTTTCTAACAGCCTGTTCTAGTGTCCGGTATGCATAAGAAAATGAACTTCAGCCTGTGGAAAGCTGAGTCAATTAGTCTAGATTTTGGAAACCAGCAGGCTGATATCTTGAATTGCAAAGACAGTATTATTTCAAACTCCAGCGTCAAAGAGTTCTGGGATGGTTTTGAAGATGTTTCAAGTAAGTTGTTTTGAATTACTATCATGGAAGATTATTATAAGCTTAAATATTATCATGTATTGTTCCATAGATTCTAAACACAGTGTTAGAAACTGCAATTTAAAGCATTATTTTGGATCTCAAGGCTTTGAAGAAATTTTAATTTAAAAAGAAAGCTGTAGATAATCCGTTTCAAGAGAATGTGATGAAAACTTCTATTTTGTACTAATATACTATCTCCTCAGTTAGGTCTGACTAAGAAAATGAACAACTTCACCGGTTCCTTAATTACTTGAGTGTGTTTTGTGTCTTTCTTGAATCTCTAACTTAATCCCATTTTACACATGAAGCCTTTATATACAGCTTAATATTTCAGTTGTATGTTTTAGTTGAATAAAGTAAAACACCTGTGGTGTATTAGTTCATAGTAATTTCTGTGTTACTTGCAGAACGGCAGAAAGTAAAAAATGGGGAAACAGCTCTACTAAAATTGAAAGATTGGCCTTCTGGTGAAGATTTCAAGGCTATGATGCCAGCAAGGTATTGGAGTTTAATATTTAGATATTCTTAAGTCAATCTGTTTTTTTTGTTTGTTTGTTTGTTTGTTTTTTCTCTCTCTGTAATGACACAAATTCACAAATTATTTTTTATTTTCTTCTCCAGATATGAGGACTTACTGAAAAGTTTACCCTTGCCTGAATACTGTAGTCCAGAAGGAAAACTAAATTTGGCTTCTCATCTGCCAGGATTTTTTGTCCGTCCAGATTTGGGACCCAGACTATGCAGTGCATATGGTGAGTATGCCCTAGAAGTGTAGCAGTTACCTCTTCCCTTAAAATTAGAGATATCGTTTGTTAGTGCTTGATAGAAAGCTGAACTTGCTTAGAGGATGGTTACTGACTGAACGTTGGAGAAATCCTTTACTGACTGGGATGTTAACAGTACGTGTACCTCAGCCATGAGAGATTATGTGCTTCTGAGTTGGTCTTTTCTTGTGTTGTTACAGTCTTCTGAAGGAGATAAATGATTAGTTACTTTAACACAGAGTTCCCATCTTCAGTAATTCCATATGACAAAGGACTTCATGAAATGTTAGTGTTTATAATTCTAGTCATAAACAAATCTCAGAACTTTTCTTGTAATTTTTATCTGTGTTGTATATTGTACACTCAAAAATCTGTTTAGAAAAGATTGTTTCCCTCAGACCTTTTCCAGCTGCTCCTTCTTTTGCAAACAAGCTTGTTCAACTCTGGTTTACAAACTGTTTTAATGGCATAAGAAATGAGTTGTAATTTGTGGCATAATGGTTTTGATTTAAAAAAATAAAAAATAAAAATAAATCCAGATGTCCTTTAAAATGAACACATAAAAGATAGCAATTAAGAATTGGTCTGAAGAACTGAGTCATTAATGACAGTTATATGTAATACTGCTCTAAGGTGTAGTGTTCTGACATGTCCTTTTGACTTGAGCATATATTTTGTCACCTCTTAGAACTAAAAATAATTTTCCTCTTTGGGGATTTATTTTAAATAGGAACTTGGTTTATAGCCAGGCATAAAATTAAGGCTTTGATTGCTTTTGTATTGACTTTAATTTTACCCCAAATTTTTATTTGTAACATAGGTGTGGCTGCTACTAAAGACCATGATATAGGAACTACAAACCTCCATATTGAAGTTTCTGATGTAGTGAACATCCTTGTTTATGTTGGCATAGCAAAAGGAAATGGAGTACTTTCCAAGTCAGGTAAAGCTCATTGTAAATCGGTGTAAATAGACTGAATATGTCACTTTTAAATTTGACACTGCTTTCTTGAAGCGCGTGAAGTACTAGCTTAAACTGGGGAGCTTCATTGTCTCAAGATTGTCAGCAAATAAATTCTGCCTAAAATACACTGCAGTTTATGAATTAGGACGTGGTATCTCAAACTCATTACATTTATTTAGTTATTTATCTATTTATGCTATTACCTGTAATTGATGTTCCATTCCTGTGGTGGGTTGGTAGAGATAAAGAAAGTTCTAACGTTTATGTCAGATGATGTATTTGCCAAACCCTCTGTTTATTCTGCTCCCTGTGGATGCACTGTGTTCGCTTTATTCTGTTTGGGCTATAATGTAATTTTTCAGCACTGGGGAGCTTAAGTTTTTGTATGTTAGCTCTCTGTATGAGGTTCATTGCCTATGTGAAAGTCCTTAAATCACTGAAATAGAGCAGGGAAAGGAAATACAACTGTTGTCCTCTGATTCCATAATCAGCAAATGTAGATTAAGGGTGCAACTAACAGAACTGCAGTGTAAGGTTTGCTGTCTTTGATCTGCTTTGGAGTTGCTTGTGTATGCACCAAGTTAAACCAGCAAAACTTCAGCAAATGGGGGGAGGTCTAGTTTATTGACTAGCTGCTGCAGAATGGTATGAAAAACACTACTACTACTGACTGCAGAAGAACATCTTTTTCTTCTTAATTTTTTGGTTCCAACCCTGCTTGTTTATTTCTGGTAGGAGAAATGTGTTCTAACAAATTGGAGAGATGTAAAAGGGAGATTAAAAATTAAATGTGGCTTTAAAGGTAATTACAGCATGCGAGTTATAACGTTCTAATTAAAGAAAATGAACAAAAAGATCATTCTGTTGTGTTCACCAAACTTCTATCTGCGTAGTCTCATGTGACAAATTTGGAAAGATGTTTTGTTTCAGTTCTTCCATTGTCTCGCTCTTGAAAAATATTTTTGTAAAATCCTAGGAGTACTGAAGAAGTTTGAAGAAGAAGATTTGGATGACCTCTTAAGGAAGCGGTTGAAAGATTCAAGTGAATTACCTGGTGCTTTATGGCACATTTACGCTGGCAAAGATGCTGACAAGATAAGGGAATTTCTGCAAAAGGTTAGATTTACAGTGGATGTTTATAAAATTTAAGTAACTGTTAAAGGGGGTGTGGGGCAAAACCTCCAAACCCTCCCACCTTGCATAGCATAGGGGTGGAAGCAAAATTCTCTCTTTTATATCCATAAATTAAAATCAACTGCTGCATCAGTCAATGAATGAAATACATAACGTGGTATGTACTCATGTCTTAAGAGTTACAGGTAGTCCGAAGGTTCAGGAGAACATAGAGATTATTCTTAGTGTTTTCTAATGTAATTTTTTTTTTTAAAAAAGTTATTCTTATTTATTAGCATTTAAATGATAACGCTTTTCCCAAATGCTTGTGTTACCAAATGCTGAAATATTTGTGAATTTTCCTATTAAAAACAAAAAAAACAACCTTCAGTCCAACAACCAGTGATCTTCTTAGGGACCAATCTTCATTAGCTCAGACAAAAAAACTGCCTTGTCTCTTAATGAACTTGAAAGCAGTGGGGATAACGTACCCAAGGACAAAATTCTACAACGTGACCTACTGCACAGGTTACTCTACTCTTCATTCAGCGTGTGATGAACAAGTCAGAGCCACCTTAGAACCTCCCAGGTCGTTACTTACAACGTAAGACCAATGGTCACCATTGGTCACTGGCAACGATCAGTGTCAGTACATTTAGAGATACCATACTGGAATTGATTTTCTGAGCCCTGCTTTTAGCAAGTTTTCACATTCTAGAAGGTGGTCTTGATGGATGACCTCAAATTGCCAATATAAAACTGAAGCAGTTGCTCAAGGAAAAAATAATCAAAAGAAATCTTAACTGTCTTCTGCTGTGGCAGTAATTTAGATGAGTTTTAGCTGGGTAAACAAAAGGGGGCCATAAATGATCTGGAGACCGTTTCTACCACAAGCAGGAAAAGCATAGGAAATTTAGCAGTAAAAATTCTCTTGGACTGTAAACCTGTATTTCAGTCCCATGGCCTCCATCCTCTGGTGACTCAAACATTCGCTCTTTGGCAAGCTGAACTGTGGGGAAAAATTAGCACTAAAGAACAAAATTACAGCTAATGCCAGGAAAATATGAATTGTACATCCAGGCTTTTCTGTATATTCAAAAACTTGATGCTCCTAAAGTAGAGGTGGTGGCTCTTAGGTTTGGACAAGAAAGCTGGGGGTGGCTGTGGTGAACAAAAGAGTGAACACAAGGGAAGGGTGGGCAATGCATATTATTCAGAGTTTCTTCTTTAGAGCAATTAAGGGGCACTGTAGAACTCTTGGAGCAACAGGTTTAAAACAGAAAGAAGTACTTCAGATGCTCTGTCACTAGGTTTGTCATTTGCTACCAGAGCTTGCCACGGTATCCAGAACTGAATCTCATGCCGCCTTCTATTTTTGGTGTGGTGGTATTTTTGAAATACGTAATTGCAGATCAGTTGATGAATGGACCATGGGACCACTTTGTTGATAAGAGAGAAAATCTCAGTAACTCGTTTAGTACAGGAGAGAGGTGATTAGTACACAGGAACAGTTTCAAGTCCTTCATCACATAATTAAGTATATTTAACATTATTATGAATAAAAAATGTATGTTTTCCATGAGATAATTGTCTCTGGAGTCATGACAGATGGATTGGATATATGTTGTTTTTATTTCTGTAGTCACTGTGATTCATCAGTTAGCAATTGATTAAGGGTAATACTTGTTCCCTTGTGATTAACCTCATAAGAAAAGGCTGTTGATGGTTAAGTCTAATGCTTTGTCAGGAAGTTGTTTTTTTTATTTATTATTTTTCACTGTCCATCATGAGCAGTGCTGTAGCTTTGTAAGTTAAGTATACGTAGGTACGTGTACAACTTAAGTAGCAAAAGTTTCAGCTTCTTATAAAAGTAACTTGGGATCCTTTCTGTACTTCCAGATAGCAAAAGAGCAAGGCTTAGAAGTTTTACCAGAGCATGATCCAATACGTGATCAGAGTTGGTATGTGAACAAAAAGCTTCGGCAAAGACTTCTTGAAGAATACGGAGTAAAAACCTGTACGGTTATTCAGTTCCTTGGTGATGCTATTATTCTACCAGCAGGAGCACTTCATCAGGTAAAATACACATGTTTAAAGACATAAAGGATTAAATAACATATATGTCATCAAATACCTTTTTTCAAAAACAGAGTGCACTTATTTTCAGGTTAGATTTTCTTACTGGTAAGTGTTAGTGTATAGGAATGTGTTACAAGCTCTATCTGTTTGTATAGATAACTAGCCAGTACTAACAAACAATTCAAACATTTGAAATGCTGTATATTTCTTCTTCTAAAATGAAAAATGATCAGACCATTATTACTTTTTTCCCTTATTTCATGAGTAACTTTCTAAATAAACTGGTGCTAGCTAGGAGAGTATTAAGTTAACCTGTCTTCTTCTAAACCCAAGGTAACTTAACCCCTGGAGAGGCACGGGGAAGGAACCCAAAAAGATAAACACCTAGATGTCAAGTGTCCTCTTGTTTTCTGCCTTCAGCTACAGGGAATAGCAGAGAAAGTTTGTGTATAGTTAACAAGATGGTTATGCAACAGGGTTTGGGTGTTGGTTTTCTGCACCATATTGAGTTCCTTTATCCACAGAAGGTACATCAATCACCAGGAGTTAGCACTGTCCCTTCAGCAGCTTTTCTTGCCATCAGGAGTGGTTCTGCTTTGGCAGAGCTGGCTGATTTTTTTTTTTCTCAGTTCTGTAAGAGAAAGTACTACCAGTAGAGCAGTTTTACAGGAAGTTTTATGAATTTGTGCAACAAGCTTTAGTCCTCCCTGCACATAAATCTTGTTACTGTTTTTTTTCCTCACAGTCTGCAAATTTCACCTCTTTAGTGGAAAGAGGAAGAAAGCACGATTGCTTACATGTTATTTTTTTACATTGTTCTAGTCAGTCTGTCTGTCTGTCCTCCCCCATATGAATTTTGTCCTTTTAAAACAGGAAAGGGAACCTGCTTTCTTGCTGCCTTGCCAGCTGTCAAGCACCACTATTTAGGTAGCTGACAGTCAAGGAATGAGGAACATCCCCTCCCTGCAGTAGGGGTTGTAAACCATCTCGTTATTAAAGATTCATCAGTGATCTGTACTTGAGTTCAAGCGAGGTGAGGCCTTTCTGAAGACGCCACGGTTTGGTTTCTGATCTGCAGATCAGCTTCCAGCTCTTCGGAGCACAGAGGGAGCAGTGGCTTGCTGTGTCACCGTGACCAGAGCGCTGGGGTTTTCTGCGTGACAAAAAGATGACTGGGTTGTGGTGATGACAAGTGTAATGTCCCTGCTCTGTCTGCTGGCTATGGCAGTTGCTTGTCCGTTGAAAGCAACAGGTATCTTACCCAGACTAGATTCCTTCATCACTCAGTTTCACTTGGCTGTGTTAACCCAGGATGATCTGTGTGGATTTGTTTGCACCAAAAACAAACGAAGCAAGCAAGCAAACAGACAAACCCCAAATACTGGGTTGTAAACTGCCTTTCCCTTTGACGTGTCTCCAGTGGCTGGCACTTTCTAAGCCCTTACAAAAAGGTGAAGGAATGTCTGGCGTTGCTGATATTCTTAGCTCTTGTCAGGTTAAAGCAGTTCGGATTCCCATAGTCAGTAGGATTTGTGTTGCATTCTCCATTAACCTTACTCTGATCTCTTGAAACAAGGGAGATCATCCCAGATAGACTGAAAAGGGAACCCACAGAAAATCATAAACATACTAGGAAAATTGTTTTACATAGCATGAGGCATTTATATAAGGTATGCAGAATATAAAACATGAAGTTGTGGGACAGTTCCAGGCTTCCCTAGAGTTTGCAGGTTTCAGGGCCAAAAATAAGACCACTGTTATCTTTATCTCGTTGGCTTCAAACTCCAAATTGCTTTTGAAGTGGTAATGCTCTAGCTTCTGGCACCAAGGAGTTAATAACATGGTGTTTTTAAAACCGTAGTGGGTGAAGCTGAGAACCTTTTCATCTTCAGTAAGTTCCTGTGAATCTGCCACGTAGGAGGAAATGAAAGCATCGTGTTCTTTCATGTACATGTACAGTACTCTTTCTCTATAGAGATGCATAAATACTGACCTTAGGGAGCAGCACCAACACTTCATATATACAAAGCACATTTAAACACTTAAAATAAGTCTGAACAAGAATACGTACCGGGTTAAGTTTACATGTTAAGCATTTTAGGTTTACATGTTAAGCGTTTCAGATTTACATGCATATCATGAATGCTTAATGACTAAAACTGGATGACAGTTGATAGTAAATTTGGTGGTAAATTAGCATTTTTATTTGCTCATCTGTAATGTTGTGGAACAGAGGAAATAAGGGCAATGTGTGGAGCTAGGGAGCCCAGTTGCCTGTGATCACTGTGTGGTGTAGTCAGACACTTTTAGCCTGGAACCTGTTAGGTTTGTTGTCTCATACTTATTCCAATGTGCTGGTCTAGAATTTTACCGCTCTTAATGTGGGGGAGGTTTAGGTTTTTTTATATCTCCTTTTTTCTTTCCAGCTTCTGTGGATTCACATCTGGCTTAAAGTAACTTGTCGTTAGTATTTTATAGTAGCATAAACAATTCCTCTTGCTTTCTGAAAAAAAAAGGGCGGGGGGATTTAGGGTGTAGTGTTGGACTTGCCGCTGTATGGATGCTTCCCTTTAATGTACCTCGAGTGTTTCTCTGTAGGTTTTTGTCCCCTTGGCTGTACAGGTAGAGGAGCTCAGAAGTGTCCTCTGCTTTGCTAAGATCGGGGTCTCATTCTTTCTCCAGTGCTTGCAACAAACGAGCCCTGAGCTCTCCTGCAAACATTCTTAGCTAAGAAAACACCTTTGTTCTTGTTCTTTTGAAGGATATGCTCTTTCTGCAGCTCCATTCTGGGTCAGCCTGTATCGCAGCCTTCCGCCAGGGATGTCCTCTTTGGTTTTAATTTGGCAATTCTTATCCAAATTTGCAAAATATTTTAGTGATAAATTGAAAGATAGCAAGACTTGAGTCGGTGGTGGAAATGTGTTGTTCAGACTAAATGCAAAAATTGCTATAGTAGAACAGGTTATTATAATGTTGTTTTTTTTATAACTGTATTATCTTGATTAACAGCGGAATTATATATTGCAAAATAACATGCTGCAGGTAATAGGACATCCTGGAGATATTAGGATAAGCAGGTATGCGAAGGGCCTGGGAGCTGCGTATGCAGAGCTGCCGGGCTGCGTGCTAGCCCTGGGGTCCGGCCGTGCAGGAAATGGCTGATGCACAGCGTGAGGACAGGAGGGAGGCAGGGGTTGGACCGCCCTTTCCTCCAGCCCGGCTGAGGTCTGGGGCTGTTCAGATGCTCACCCATCTCCTGCGCCCTGCAGGGAAATCTCTGCTTCACGTGGGCTGAGGGTGAAGCCGCGCTCTCAGCTCAGCTGCAACTGGCACAGTCGTGGGAGTGTTGTAGTCCTCGCCCTGCGAACCTCAGGGGAATCGTTGCTAAACATATTTATGAGTGTGTCATGATAGCGGTTGGCATTCTCAATCCGTGTAAGCAGAACTGCCTGGGGGCTGTCAGTGGGGCATTCCCATGTTAAGCACCAGACAGGCAAGGTGAGATCTGTCTTCCCCCAAAGACCGATAAGACAGGCACTGGCTGGGAAGGTTTAAGGCACAGCAAAATGAATGATGTGACAGCAGCGAATCCTGTCAGCTCTGTGATGAAGGGAGGCAGCGAGATGGAATTGGTAACATCCTGCCTCAGTGAGGAGAAAGTGAACGAGCTGTGTGGGATTTGCATGGGGTGAAAAGCAAAACAAGGGCAGGTATGGACTTGAAACAGGTGAAAAGCCTGCGAGGGAGGAGAGGGGGCTGGAGCCAGCCACCCGTCTGCACAGAGCTCAGACGTTTCACCTGAAGCTCTAGGAAACTCCCCGAGCGCCTCGTGGCGGCACCTCTGCAGCTCTTCCCTCACCGTGGCTTTTTTGCTCTCTGGAAGTTGAGGCCATGTGGCATCAACAAGCCCTCTTCAGTTCCTGGATTGCTTCACTTCTGATGCATACACAGAAGGAAACTCTACTGCCTTGTCTTTCCTGATGAGTATGAGGTTGCAGAAGCCTGATGTGCAATGCTAGCATCAAGCTGCATGTTAATCTCTAGGATTTCGCCTGTAAAGGGGTAAGCCACCTTACAAAGTCAGACTCTGGCAGTGTTTCTGAAAAAGAAAATAATTTCAAAATAAAGTGCTGTGTCCTCAGCTGTGTAGGCCATGAAGGTTTGAACGTCAGGCAGCACAAGAGAAACTTCAGACACCACATTAAAAAAATCTGGATGTTACTAGATGCAAGCTTAAAATCTGGGAGCTGTATCAGTAATGAGCAGGGTGGGATTGTTGTTTGCTCCAGTAGCAGAGGCACCCCTCCCCACTCCCCAGAGCTTTGCTAAGTTTGCAGAATTGATGTTGCACAACTTGGTGAGCAGCTGTTAGAACTTGGGGAAGGGAGGTTTCTGACATGCCACAGAAATGGTGTAATTTGTAGACGTTTGAGGGTGAATCGTGGTAACGAATATTATTTCTGAATAAGACGAACAGGAGCCAATGGGTCACAACCAGGAAGCAGTTTCCCTTTTCTTGCCCTCCAGATCTGACCTGGTGGCAGGAGATGGTGTCCATTTCTCTCTGCAGGTTCCTCTCATCAGTAAAGGAAGCATTAAAGGAAAAAGAAGCATTTTTGTCCTTTGTGGACCTGCTGCTTTATCCATGGCTTCTTTTTTCCTTTTAAATATTTTGACCAGGAATTACTTGTCAGTGAGCACAGCAAGTTCTGCCTGGCCGAGTTTGGTGGCAGCTTGCAGCGTGGCCAAGTGGCCCAAGGAGCCAGGTCTGTCAGGCAGGGCTGCTGCTGAGTCGGGCTGTGGTGCCTGCGCAGTGTTTTGGCAGTGGCTGCGCAGCAGTGCTACACAGCAGCAGTTCCTGTACAGCTGCTAAGAGGGGGGAATCGCACATCAGGGTATGCTGAACAAATGTGGGAGCTGACTGCAGGAAGAAGTGCTAGAGCACTGACAAACGTGTTACTGTTCAGCGTCTTCTACCAGAAGCCAGCTTACCTAAGTCGAATAGGCTTAATTGCTCTCGATATAAAATGTATAAAGGCATCCTTCAGTCTGATAAGTACGTGGTTTTAGAGATCTCAAGTCCCACTCTTTTCTCAGGTGTCTCTGCCAAAGAACAACCCCAAAATACTAATTATCACTCTTATTTTTATTTTGGATAGGTGCAAAATTTTCACAGCTGCGTTCAAGTAACTGAAGACTTTGTGTCTCCAGAACATCTTGTACAGTCATTTCATTTAACGCAGGAGCTGCGGCTGTCAAAGGAAGAAATCAATTATGATGATAAACTGCAGGTAGGAAATGAATTCGGCTCTGGAAGCTGTTGTGAAGGCAGGGCATGCTCGGGCTCATTGAAATGCGGAGCAGTGCGTGGAGCTACTTCCTCGCTGCTGTTCACACAGAATAACAATGAGCAGCAGTATGAATGCCAGGGTGTAAATGACTCTGCCTTGAATTGCTGTTTCTATTTATTTATTTCACATAATGTTTTAAAATGTGTAAAAAGGTGTTTCCTTTTGCACTGACTTGATTCTTCAGCCTTCCTTTTTTTTTTTTTTTTTTTTTTTTTTTTTTTTAACATCCATTAAGCTTAGTCCTAACTGTAGTTACTTTTCGGAGTTCCTTAGGAGTAAGCCTTACTAAAATGTCTGATGTTCTTGCAGGTTAAAAATATCTTGTATCATGCAGTTAAAGAAATGGTGAGAGCGCTGAAGATTCATGAAAGTGAAATGGAAGATATGGAAGAGAACTAAGCGCTCTCTGCTTTTTTGTGTTAACATCAAATGGAGGTTATTTTTTTTCTAATATATGAACAGTATGCACACTAATTTAAGCTTCACAAACCATCAGTGCCAAGAAAATATAGTCATCGTATTTACTTGCTAATGACACTGCAACGGTAGAGCTTCATATCACAGCCACTGTGATTACGTGTTAGACTTGCAAACAATGAAGCAGCGTTCTGCTGTCCTGTATTATAATGTACATGAAGTTTGTGAAATGTCAAAGATTTAAGATGATGTATTTATTTTTGGAAAAAAACACAAAATTCTATGCTATATTGTTGATCAAATGTAAATGTGACTTGTACAGTTTGCTAAAATAATTCAGATATTTTTCACTACATTGAGACAGTTACTGTGAGAGTAGGACACAAACACCAGCTATTGCCTGCATTTGGGATCTTGCTGAGTCCGCACAGCAGTCATGTCATAATCTGAAAATTACTGCCAAATAATTGTAAACTTTGTAAAATATAAAGTATATAAAGTAGATATTAAATACAGACACTTCAGTATTTTATTGAAGCTATTCAGTGTACAATTAAACGTTTTCAAAAGGTGTAATTTATTTAAAAATTGTCTCATTTTGGTAAAATTTATGTGAACTTTTAAAGCTAAATATTAAACTTAATATGCTATGTAAATATATACATATATACATTCAATGATGTATTTTTTTAAAACATTGGCTTGCTTTAATTTGTTAAAAGTGCAAGTGTTACACATGCTTTGTACATTGAAGTTGAAAGGGGTTTTACATTTTCCATTAAAAGAACTTTATCAAATGTTGTCTCGTTGTGTTTGTTTTTCATGTTGGTGGCATATTTGTGACAGCCCGAGTCGTTCATTCACAGTAATTGCCAGTGCATCTCTGCTTCGATGTCGTTTATTGTAACGCTTGAAATGTTCTGCCGTGGTTGATGTGCGCCGTTCTGCCCTCTCTGGGTTTGAAACAAAACTGCGAAGGGAAGTGCTGGAGCACAGTTCAAATGGCTGAGCCAAAAAGAGCCTCGCTCAGAATAAAACAATTTAAACATTGCTTATGTTCTGTCTTTAATAATCCAACACGTATTTTGGGTGAAGGGGGAAAGGGATTTCTACAGGAAAAAAAATAGCATCTTGGCTTTTTGCAGCTCAAGTAATAGAGCAAAATAATGACATTAAAAACAAAACAAAACAACAACAGTCTGCTTTTATTTAATAACAATAAATTTTGTTAGGCAGTTGAGCAGCATTCCGGCTCTTCGGGGTTTGTCTGAAGAGCTAAATTGTACATAAACTTTTTAAATTATTCAAACTATCCAAATGTTTCATTTCTGTACTGTTAGATGCAGCCGTTAGGTAGCTTGTTTGGCCATAAAGGGACAGGAAGTATCCCACTTACTGCTCTGTGGGTGACAGTCTGATAGATTAAAAAAAAAAAAAAAAAAAGTAGTTGCATATGAGGGTGACGAAGTCTGATAGATAAAAATAAAAGTAGTCTTGTGAGTTTTCTTAAGAGACAGCCTTAAGACAGTACCTTAAGAGAAACAAAGGTGATTTGGGGCTCCAAAAGTTTGTTATTGAATGGGTTTTAATTCATTTGAAGTTGCAATGTTGGGGTTAACGTTACTGTGCTTGGCAGCTGATTCTCAAATTCATACCCAGTTAAATGCAGCAAATGAACTTAAGCTGTGTATAGCACAGAACCAGACTGCTGCACTTCCTTTAAAGTTTAGAATGTGTAAATGAGTGAATTTTAATCTCAAGTATAAGTGTTTCTTCTCTGAGTTGCGGTGCAGTACGTGAAACATCTGTGCAATGTCTTGAGGTCACCGAAACGTGCATTCCTGCTGCAGAGCGGCAGGTCAGATTCTCTTCCCCCCGCTTCTTTTTCCCCACACAAAGCGCAGTTGTTAGGGCACGGTCCATGGGCTGTCATCACAGCTCGCTCTTTGTGCTGGGCTCCTCTTTGTAGCGGAGCTGAATGGAATCGAGCTGTTTCTCCAGCTCCTGACAGAAAGCAGTTACTGTGTCTGTCCTGGCTTCCTGCTCCACCTCTTAATCGCACCCAGGTGCTTTGCTGTCCCGAACTGCTCAGCGCAGAGCACCCGAGTGCTTCTGGAGGCCTGAGCTTTCGCCCTGTGGGGAGCCCCTGTGGGACTTGGGCAGCAGGGGAGCCGTCCCCACCTGGGGCTCCTAGGCTGAAGATGTAAATTCTTACCTCAGATGGGATCTGAGTGAGCAGCTGAACAGAGGCTAATGGTTACTTCCATGTGTGGCTATTAAAGTTCTTTGTGGCCACCTGTTCCTCTCCCACCTTTGCTGGTGAATCTGTAAGTATATGGCAAAGACATTATACTGCGAAAACATGGTTGAAATGGGTGGAGAAGCAGTGAGAATCCTCCTAAAGAAAAGGCAGGGAGATGGACAGGTTTGAAAATAAAAATCTCATTTTGGAGAGAGGCTGAACTGATGGGATCAAGCTTCATGGCATGTTGCACAGCCACTGGGGTAAGTAGACCTTTGCTGCTTTCTTAGCAAAGATAAGTTGATAAGATTAAAAAAGTAGTTTTAACTGCGTAAATAGGATTTCTTGTAGAGTCACTGTAGAGTTTAACTGTCTACTTGATTTGCTTAGTAGAGTTGATGTGAAGTAAATTGATGGGTGGTCATGCCAGAAATAGTTTGAAAGACATGGAGAATGGGTATATCCAATGGTTTGCAGTGCATAAAAACCACCTGATGCATTTTGCAAATCAGTTTCTGAATTGACTTTGTGCTGCACGTGGAGATGTCTATGAACTGCCCGCAACAGCGACAGTGTTTCCCCAGTAACTAATGGGAGGGGAAGAAGCCAGGAGCGAGTGAACAAGGTAAACGTGAAACAAAGAGCACAACGGGGAGCGCTGTAAAGCGCCTCTGCCATCAACTCAAAGAGACTGTGAGTCACAAGCTGTGTGCATTAGCAGACCAGAAGAACTGTTAAAGGTAATGGCTACTCCCAGTACCAGTAAAAGAGGCCAAAATTCTGTTATCTTAAATACTTGGTTTCCCAAACTTAGTTTATTCAGTGTCCTAACGTTTCTGGCTCCTTCACAATGAAGTTAAGCTCCTATACAGGAAATCAGTGCAGGAAGCAGAGTTAGCATTACGGCCGGTACAAAGTGAGATTGTCATAGCTGATGTCTGAGACTGAAAGTGTCTGTGTGTGTGTAAGGCGTTGTTTGCAGATTAGCTTCTTCCTCTTGACCATTTCTGTGTTCTCTGAGGCTGCACCGGTGGGCATGTTCTTCTCATCTTCCTTTCCCAAAAACTTTTCAGGTTTTCTGGTCTGAACAGTTCTAATGTTGCCAGAAGTACTCAAAGATAACAGCTGCAGCTGTTTGCAGGAACACTGTCAACTTCTAGAACAAGAACACGAAGTACTATGTTGTCTTTTTACCACCTTCCTATTCAGAACAAGCTCTCTTGATCTACTTTGCTCTCCATGAAACTTCCTTACTCTTTCTTTTTCTTCTTCCCTATCCTGTGAAAGTTCACATCTCAAACTCATCTAAACTGCAACTCCTCCTCTCCACGTACACCCTCCTTGACTCGCCCCTTTCCAGCTCCTCGTTGCCATCCCGGGCAGAGCCATACATTAAATGGGCGCACTTCCTATTGTAACTGCAGAGGTCACAAGCAAAGAGTAAGCAATCAGCGAAGAACAAAGCAGGGCAGCTATGACCTGAACTATTTTGGCACGGATGGATGTCTGTGTACGTTTCAGCTCAAACAGAAGTTGCTGGATTACTGGAATCGCTGGCGGTGTAATGGCCCTGTTACACGTCAAACAATACGGGGTTGTAACAATCTGATTTGAAAATCTGTTTACTCTTGCAGCTTGACGGAAATTGCTCAGATCTGTGTGTGTAAACCAAACCTCCATCTGATCAGCGCTACGTTCTCATGCTCTGTGACCTTCTCGGTAGGTGGTAATTTTGTTCGTACCCTCTCCCGTGACATCCTGTGAAGCCCTCTCCTGCTCTCACAACTGACAGCCGTCTCCGCCCAGCGCCCTAACTGGGAATTTCCCTTCCTTCCTCCTTCCACAGCCACCGTGCCCCGTTCTGCTGCTTTCCCGTGCAGGATGTTTGTGCTCTCCCCCACATCCGCACTGGATACGCTGCCTCTCCCCGTTGAGACTCTCACACTCAGGCTTTGCTACGCTTTCTCGTCCTAGCCCCCCCAGTTCTGCCTCAAAGACCATCAGCTTTCCACTCTGCTCCCGCTTCCCACCTTTTGACTTGCTCTTTGTTCGCAGGAGTGCCAGTTGTCCTTCTCTGTCTTTTTGTTCCCATGATGCGTGTGCCCCCGGAGGCCAGGGGAGCACGCAGTGGCGTGGGGGCTGCTCTGATGCAGCGTACGTGGCCACATCCTTTTCTTTCCATCTCAGCAGGGCGACCTAGGAAACTCTGACCAAGGGGCAAATGATTTGTAGCATTAGACGTGCACACAACCTAACCTCTGTACTTTTTTCATTTGTTTTTCTAGGTTTTGAAAAGGAAGTTACCATCTATATATAGCTAGTAGGAAAATGTTGCCTCAGAGCAAATTGAAGATAAGTTTTACCTGACGCGTTGTCTGCAAACAGTTGCTTTTTAAACATGGACCTTTCTAAAACTAAATGGTAGATGGGATTTTTGTTGTTACGCATCAAAGTGAACATTCCTGGTACCTTCCAGCCATACCATACACTGTATTCTTGACACAGATGCCCGTTGCTTTTTCCAGTCCCAGGGCATGTGGTTTTATCATAGTTCTGTGCTTCCTTAGTGGAATTAAAGAGGAGGCTTTAGTAGCTCTAAGGCAGGAAATCCTGTATTTTTACAGCTCTAAGGATTTTATGTTGTTTGATCTCAATAATACCTTAACTCCTGCAACAAATAGTCCGGGGGAACATTTCAAATGATTACAGGAGAAAAAGTCTGTGTAAGTTTAGGTTACTTCTGGATTGTAAAACAAACATGGGAGAGAAAGGAGGTGTGGGAAACGATGGCTGTAGCTCTGAGCCTTTGGAAAGCAATGATTTTTTGTATACAGTTAAACTTCACATTGCATTCAGGCAGAAAGTTTTGGTAAGCATTGTCTGGCTTTACCTGACTTGTGGTAGCACATTACCGCTCTGGTTACTTTTAGACATTTTACTGTTTGTTTTCTGCAGTATTTTTAGTCTTACAAATAAGGGATTTTGTCATCTATTTTTCTTGCCTGTTTTCATTTTCATATCTTTAAAGAACTCTCCTTCAACATGTTTTTCTCTTAAAACAGGGAGGATAGATGTGAAATAAATCTGGGTTTATTCCAAGCTGTGACTGGAAGAGATGTTGTATTTATATGGCTGCCACTAGTTTTCTAGATGACTCATGTCAGGTATGGGTTTCTGATAGGGCAGTCCCTGTCACTCACTGAAAACAGGTCAAAAGGAATTGCAGATGGGTGAAGAGCTGCTGTTGACATGAGAGTAGGAAGGAGTTCACGGCCAGAGAGTTCCTGAAAATGAAAACGCTCTCGAGAGGAAGAGGTCACAAGATCCAATTTTCCCTTTATGTAAGTCTGAAATGTAAAACCCAACACTTCCATATTTTGGTTTTAGCTGTCATTTTAAGTATCAACTGGTGGCGCAGTCTGCAGATTTTATTCCCAGGAGGCTCCGCATTGCTTCCCAGCTGCCTTTCTTTGGTTTCCTGTTCTGTGGGGATACAGTCAGAGACCAGGTAATTACAATTTCTTTTTCGCAAAGCATATGTTGGCTATATTCAACAGGGATAATATTTCTGTGTTCCAAGACAAGAGAGGTTTCTGTGGTAAAGCAAAGTCTATGAATAGAAGTCAGTGTCTGGACACGTTAAAATTGGTTCTTGGTGAGACACTTTGAAATAATGGACTGCAGCATCTTTTGTTATGTCCTATAAAACAATGCAGATCCGATTTAAAGCCCATGGGAACCCTGCCACTTCCTGCGAGAGGCTTTGGTTGCAGCGTGTGCCCACTTTGTTGCTGCTGCTACAGTGCATGACAATTGCTTTGCTTACTTTCTGTACAGTATTCACATACTGCATCTTTTCGTCATTCTTGAAGGACCTGGGGAATAAGCAAGAATGGGGAATGGTAATAGCAAGGAAAAGAGCCTGTAAGACACAAGCGGGGTCTCTGTGTCTTACTAGGAGCCGAGCAAGGCGCCGCGCGGCCACCAGGTGGCAGTCGGTGGCAACAAAACGCCCAGCAGGCGGAGCGGCGCCCACAAGCAGGGGCTGGAGGAGAGCGAACATCTGCAGCTGAGCGGTGGCTCCTCCAAGCACAGCTCTCCAAACCCCATCTTTTGGTGGAGTGGTAGGAAAAGACAGCTGTCCTGGGAGGAAGGCGTGTAAACAGCAATGCAAACTAACCCAGCGGCGCAGGGAACGAAAATTGGGTGCTGCTCTTTGTCATTTCACAGTGCAGCCCAAACAAGCTGAAAGGCGGTCATTATTTCAAACAGTTCCAAATTGTTGGGGAATAAACTAGTTGCTGATAGACCTTGAAGAGAATTTCCTTGGATATATCACCATGTATCCTTAAAACTTGTTCTCTCATAGTATTCTCCATATGACTTATCATTATTTAAATGGGCCATGTGACTGCTTCGCTCTAAACACATATTGAAACATTCCTTTCTTAGAAAAGTTGACATTCTGTCTTATTCCATACACTTGGCTTTTTGCCCAGAATTTAAAGCACTTCGTAAAAAGTCATTATTCATGGCTTCTCAGCTGTAAGCTGTTTTTTACAAACGTCCCACGGTGCCAGGAGGGATGATCCCATCTGCTCCCACATCTCTCTCCTGGCAGGCTTTGTGGCTGGCTGACCACAGCGCTGCGTGGAAGGGAGGGAGGAAGAGTCTGGCAGTGCCTGGGAGGGCTCTTTCATCACCAGGAGCACATCAACTTCTTTGCTAGGCCATGGTCTGACTCTTGAGTGGTATCACCTGCTCCACTAGGCTGGGCTGTGCACTGTACAAGACATAGCCTTCCCCATGGCTCGTGTAATGCTAGCAGTACTTTAACCCACAGTGTAGGAGCTCCTATCCCATTAAAGAGAACATTACGTTCACTCTTGTTTCTGCACCACTGACGGGACTAGTGTTAAACCACGCTGCCTTAAGTTTGTTTTCAGCAGCGTTCCTGCGTTCAGTGGGCAGACTGCAAGAACAGAGTAAACAAATGGTTGAATTGCAAGAGAGAAAAGTTTCAACATCGCTTTCGAAGTGGCAGCATAGAGTTTGCCTCTGCTTGGTGATATTCCTCCAGAGAAGTAGCTTCCTTCTTCAGATCTGGTGTTTTGTTTACGCAGCAAAAGGGAAAAGCTTCATAGGAAGGGACAAACAGAACTTTTGTGGCTAAAAGAACCAGAGGTGGCACCTGCTATTCCCCTGCCCCGTTTAGACTCCTGATTCTTTGGCAGAGGTAGGTAGCCAGGCTTGAACTTGCTTCCTTTTCTCCTAGAGCTGCTGTTTGCAGAGACAGCTGCCACGTCTGTGTGCAGCTAACAGCCCTGGCAGTGACCTGAGAGAGATGCTTAAATAATTTGATTTCCTTCCCGTGAGCACATGCCATTTTCTTTGCATTACTTACAAGAACAGGAACACTGCTCTCCTGACTTATCACCTGCAGCAGCCAGCCAGGCAGATGACAGAGAATGTAACTCGCACTTCAGTGAGAGCAGCAGGCTGGGGCTGACCTGGAACAGGCTACCTCACCACAGCTGTGCCGTGGGACCATCTGCTAAACTGCTCCAACAGGAAAAAAAAACTTTTTACCCCCCTGGAAAGACTCGTTTCCTGCTACAATTCAGCACAAGGGACCTCCTCTAATGAACTCATCTTACCTTTGCTTCCATAGCTTTTTCTAGCCTGCAGTCCCTACTTCCCTTCAAGCAAGCACAGGAGACAGACCAGGCATACAGAGGCATGGGGAGAATTTGCACAGCAGTGAGGTGTCCTTGCTGTACTTCCAGGCTATTCTGGAAAAAAAAAAGGACCCTTAGAAAGAGCAAGCTTACCTTGTAACACTCAAGAATGACTTGGAATGGGGTAGCTTGCAACACTCAACACTTTCCATTAATCAGCAACAGCCAGAGCTAACTCGTGCCCCCAGGACACACCACCACCCTCAGGCCTGCGGCAGGAAAGCCTGGGTTCGGCGCAGAAACCAACAGCCCACATGTGTGTGCACAGCTCTCGCAGCACGACTCCTTCATCCTTCAGCCCAGGGGAGCCTCTCTCTGGGCAAACGCACGGTGCTGCTTCCCCTGAGACTTCACCTCTCTCCAGGTATTTAAGCAAGCCATTAGCAAAGTCACTTTATGTACGCGCAAGGCCCTCTGAATTCATCCTAGTCATCAGTGTCTGCTGACGGCTGAACACAGAACTTGAGGTGAGTGTTGTGTACTAACACCATTAGAATAAATCTAAATTTGTTCGTACAGATTTAACACGCGCTTAGTGTCAAAACACCTTGGATTTTATTTTCATATCCTTTTTGAATCAGGTTAAGCTGTAAACAATTTCTTGTTCAATCAAATACTGCCAGCTAGAATTACTTCCATTCATGCATCGCTGAAAACAAAAAGGGTATTTTGCCTTAAGTATAGATTTTTTTTTAAACAATGTCACTTTATACAGAAACCAATAGCTAGATTTGATGCACCCTGATTAGTTATGTAAACAGATAACCAAAAAAAACCTCATCAACAGAACTAATAAGTTGGTTCCTTCATAGAATGGAAATTTAAATCTCTCCTGATTTGAGGTTAACTTAGCCAGGAGTATAGTGTGTGGCACATAAATCCATCTAGGAGGTGTACAAATTGCACTGTATCTGAATTAACAAAGTTATGCATAATGAAATGCACAGTTTAAATTCATGCTAGAAAGCATTTTTCAATATGAAGTGGCAGCCAACTGGCAACCATAACAGTTAGGTTCTGCACCATCATTTATGGCATTATAGGTAACTATTACATATAGCATACTTTAAACCCCTGAAGGATTGTGTTACATGAAACATTCTCCAGGCAGTCATTTGGTTTGAAACATTGGGAGAAAGACTAAAGAGCTTGCCATCTTATACCGATTATGGTACCTTTAAGTTTTATGAAGTAGATCAGATATGATGTGTATTTCACAGTAACAAAGTTGCTTAATGCCTTTTCTCCAACAGTAGGATTGTGTTAGATGTTTCTGCCCTCAGGTTATCATTGTCCTGGTGGTTTTCCCTTTTCTTAGTTTAGGTAACTACATTGAGCACTTTTTTCCTGGTTTTTAACTATTCATCAGTCCTTTCAGTATATCTTCAGAGAGTTCCAGCAGAGGGAGTTCAGGGGATGGGATGTCCAGGGGGGGAAGGTTGGGTATTGGAATGTCCTTTGCCTTCCCCGCAGTTGTTGCAAACTTTTGCCAAGTTGCAGCTGAAGAAGTACTTTCCGAGTGTTGCTGCAGGCTCCACAACTCTGACTTCTCTACAAAGTCAGCATCGACATCCAACTCCTTCTCTACTGGAGATTTTTGGAGTCTAGCTCTTTCTGCTTTTAGCTGCTTATTCTCTCTCCTTAATCTCTCGTTTTCAGCTGCAAGAAATTCTACATGCCGTTTCAAATCTGCAATTTTGGTTGCCTGCTCTTCTATTATTGTTTTGTCGTCTTTAGGAGCTTTGCTGCCAATGCACGCTTCCACTGGCTCCTTTTTTTTCTGAAGCAGAAATAATAGCGTATCCGGGTCCCTGTCAAAGACACCCTGAATGTCGTGTAGATGTTTCTCTGTGGAAGGGCTGTATTTCTGAGTAACAGGAACCAAGACATTCTGATCATCAGATTCTTCAGCAGGTGGCTTAAAAGAAGTCTGAAGGTGTGCAGCTGCTTCTCTGTCAGCGTTCTGCTGGGCTTTCAGCTTTTCCTCCCTCTTTGCCCTTTTCCACCTCTCCTGGATGAGCAGTAACTGTTTCATGTGACTATCCCTTTGTAATTCCAGTGATAGCTGAGCCTGAGTAAAAACAAGATTAAACAATTTAACTGGTGATCCTTAATCCACCTGAATATTCATGCAAGTAAAGTTACATGCCTGTAAATATTTACATAAACAGCATCATAGCATGCCCCAGGGAGAGAAGGAGCCTTTGTTATTCAGACAGTAAATCCAACCAGAAGTGCTTTCTGCTTGTGCAATGCAAGAGATTTGGATATATCACCCAAATTTAATACAACTGCTGATATTGTTCAGGAGTTAACATTTAGTCTTTTTTGTGTGTGTAAATCACTAGCCAGACAGTGATAGTACCCCTGAGCAGATGCACAAGAAGTTTAACTGATCTGTAACCAACATTAAGAAAGAACAGATTCATTTGGCACACTGTAGATGAAATACTCGGCTCCTGTGTCTCAGCAAAATGGCCTAACTGCTTCAGAGCAAAAGTTACCCATGAAATTAGTTTTATCACCTACTTGAAGGCACCTTACAGGCTAGAAACCATTGCCAGGGAACCCCTGGATGGGTTAGTAGCTCTCCCATCCCTGCTCCACGTAAATTTGCAAAAACTCTCAAGGCAGACTAGCATCTCTGCACTTCCAAACCTCCCAGTGTAGATGCTGTGGATCTCAGAAAACAATGTGGAGTACAAGAGGGATACGATCAGTGAGGGCACAACAGATACACAACAGAGTTCTGGTGTCCACTACACTTGGGTCTTACCTGCTCTGACTGGGTCAGCTTCATAGCTTCTGTAAGGTATGCTGCAGAAGAGAAAATTGATAAATGTGTTAGGCAAGGTTATAAGACTTGAATGTTTCCTTAAAAGTTAAAAAAAAAAAGCTTCAGGCTGTTCATATTCTGAATTCCCACACAAAAGAAGTAGTCAAAATGCAAAGTATTTACCAAACTACAGAGGCTGGAAACACCTGCTGTTTCTCAAAAATCAGAAAAAAAATGACTGTAAGATCATGTAGTCTATGCTACACCCTTGCCATGGCATCCTGCTGGCTGAGACTGCTAACCATTTGTTTTTCAGAGCAGGTCGGGAGCTTAGTGTCATGGCAGCCATTTCCAGAAAGTTGCAGAACAACAACTTTTCCCACGAAGGGGAGAAACACAGATAAGGACTGGACTCTTAATATACATGCATTTTAAAACAAAATGTGGTAAGTAAAATCCTCTCTCTCATGATGCACCTGTGTTATTAAGTCATGTTTTAATTATATTCTTGGTTAGGAGGTACAGTCTGTAGTTCTCCATTTTTTTCATTAACTTCCCCTTCAGACCAAAAAATGTGCTGGCTTAGAGGCAGAGCAGCACTTTGGACTTTGACCGTATCTTGCTAGTGCTGAAAATGACAAGATATAAGAAATTCTTAACCAAATTCAGGTTGTAAGATAATGACACAGAATCGTCAACTGAAGAAAAACAATAAACATTCAATACCTTATTTGGTTTTGCTTTGGTGTAGGAAATGAAGGAAACCAAAAAGAAAAGTCTGTATATCAGGATATGTGCTATCCCTCATTGCTCTTCCTACTCATAAATACCAATTTTCAGTTTCTCATTCTATGGGGTTTTCTGGTATTTATGAACGGGAAGCAAGAATGCCTGGTATCTAGGCTACGATCTTCAGAGTAGCCACTTATTTTTTCTACACACAAGCCCTGTCACTGGAAATGTCCTACTTATTGCACCAATTAAGAGTTCCTCTTTCTTCTTCTGCCAAGCAGTTGCCACACCGTCAGCCAGCTGAGGGACTCCACCACAAATAATTACGCATGACTGGTTAAATGAACAGGTAGCTGCACAAAGTCTCGCTTCGGAGAGGCTGTCAGTCACCGCATCAAGGCCTGGGATGTGCTCTGCTGTCCTGCTTTGCTTCTAGGGAAGCCGAGCTCATTACTTGCTATTAGCTGTCTTGACTTACACGTTAGGAAGGGGAAGTAAATAAACTTCTGTCATAGAAAGCTCGCATATTTGCTTTATCAATAGAAAGCACATTACTTCAGCCATGAAAGAAGCGAAGAAAAAAGGAAGTGTAAGGCAAAACCAGCTTACAGTAGGTCCCCAACTGCACTTTGTACACGACACAAGGTGTTGGCTTCAACTTGAATCAAGAACTGCCTTAGCAGTGATAACCACCCCCGGCAAAATCAACTTTGGAAATGTCTGACTTCAGCTGCTCGTATCTGAGAAAATGTTTCTACAAAGATTGTTGATCTTGACTGAAAAACAAATTCACATGCGAAGAATAAAAAGAATATTTTGCAAGTAACGAGATGCTCCCATGAAACATGCAAATCCAGAAACTGATTTTAAAAACTGGAATGTGAGAAATTTCTACTCACCAGCAGCTTTTTTGTGACAAGAAATTGCTTCTTCATATTTCCCTGCTGCCAACAAGCGGTCTGCTTTTCTGCTCTGCTGGTGAGCCTTAAAATTAAAAAGAGCGTTGCATCAGTGAGGGTTAACCAACAAATAGATCAGTTTTTAAAGTAATTGGTATATCTAGAAGTCTTAAACTGATTCCAGTTCTCAGGCCTTTATGCTCAGATCTCCCAGTCCCTTCTGAAATGTATAATTTGGTTTCTTTTTTTTAATACTGCCTTACAAGGATCTGTACTGTACAGGTAGGAGCTGAAGTTCGTTAATGCAGCAAAGATGGTGTGTACACAGTAAAAGCCTTTGGAAGCTCTCCTCCAAAAGTACATCCTCTCCTTCATAGGCAGCCGTTCACTGTAGCTGTGTAAAAAGACCAATAGGCCACAGAAACTACAAAGAGCTGAAAGTGTTTAGGACCAATTTAGGCAGCAGAATGCAAGATGTTTGAACTACAGAGCTGAAAATGAGATGTTACAGCTTATCCCTGTTCTGCCATTTTCTGCTGCCCCATCCCCAGCAAGCTTTGCTTCTCAGTCGAAGGAAGTGCAAAAGACCTTGGTTGTTTGCAGCTTACATCAGTTCATGGAAGCAGTACAGCCATAGCTGAAGGTATCAAAGTCACGTCCTTGCTGTACAACAGTTAATTCTCTACCAGCATTTGTAAGCTACTAATGCAAACCACCAGGGTAGCCTAGTGTTGCTGAAAGCAAGCAATTGGCGCAAGTATTTGCATATGCTTAGTGAGAAAGAATATTGCATAATGAGCACTGCAGCATTCATGAAAGCGAATCCTTTTGTCGTTACTGTAAGATAGGAACTTTGTGGCCCTTTCTCCAGGAGAAGCTTTGTGATATGAATGGCTACAAGCACCCAGCCGGCACAGCTGTCAGTAACGCGCAGGATGCACGGCTGCTTCACTCCATGCTGAGTGTGAAGAAAATAGATGTTAAGTACCAGGCACCAGCTCTGTGAAACAACACGAGACAGTTAAGAAACCAAAGCGTTTGTCTGATTCTACATTTTTTAAGACTGTAGTCTCTCAAGACAGCCTTTACCAAATCCATACTGAGGAAACTTAAAGGGGCAACGGAACTGAAGGCCTGCAGACCGCCTCTCTAATTCCATCTCTGCCCCGTAGAGATTCTCTATTCCCTCTTTTCACCCAAACAAAGGCATAAAACACATCAGGCTTTAGACATATGGAGCATGTAAGTCACAGACTCCCTTGAAGCATATTCCAGGAGCAATATAAAAATGACAGCATTTGTCCGTATCCCAAGAAGTGAGAACAACTGGTTCCTAACAGGAATTACACTTTTCTCTGCTCCTGCAATTTTGGTAGAAACATCAAAGGTAAAATAATCCAAACAAGACAGTGACGTGATTGTATCAAGTCTAACATGATCCTTGCACTAATATCCATTTTAAAAAGAAAAGTTTCAAAATGCAGATCAATTTCTTTGTCACTTTTGTCCTCCAAATTGACTTAACACCTAAATTGTTACAGTAAGTTCAATTTTCTACCAGAATTTTAGCAGCTCTGACACCACAGAAGAGAGTGACTTCTGCAGAAAACACTCTTTTGGGAAACAACTGTTCTTAAGCAATCCCTAGCAGCTATATCACTGCATTTAGACATTCAGCTTTTCTAAAACTGATTTTCTATGCTAATATGGTGAGTATTTAAAAAAAACAAAAACACAAACAAACACCAAAAACCCCCTTGATTCTCCACAACAAATACTTCAGTCGCATTCCTCTTCCTCATCTTCATTCAATCCTCATAGCACTGCCAGCACTCATTTCTTCTGCCCCGAGGTTAAATAATCTCAGCAGATGAAGTGTTTTTCTATTGGAAAATCATCTATTTTATGGTCGTTTTCTATGGACTCCTACAAATGACATATGCCAGAAAGAGAAGCTTATTTCCCCTGGGTAAGAACAAATGAGTAACAGCTCATATAGAGCCAACTCCTCGGTTACTCATGGCAGGTCATTCAGTTACAAATTAGCTATGTCATGCACATAAAAACACCTGAGCTAGCTCCTTGCAAAACATTTTTTTTTCAATAAATTGTTATTGGTACAGCTTCTTCTGCAAACTGCACAGGTGGGTCTAAAAGAACTGGCAAAAGGAAACAGCTAGAGACAAAAGACTGAAGAAAGCAAGCCAAAAAGCCAAGGGACTGGTTCTATTTGTTAGTTTCCACATACAAAAACGGATTGTTTTCAAAGGTTATTTTCATATGTTTTAAACAATTGGGGCACGGTCATATTCAAATCACTTAAGCACATGCAGATCATTTGAGGACAGTGAGTTGTTATTTGGTGTGGCAATTAAATTATTTTCATTTTCAATTAGCTCCCAGTGAAGTTCAAGGGAGTCTGAAGAAACTGGGCTAGACCATGAATAAACAATTTAGAAAAAACAAAAAACAAAAACAAAAAAACAACAACAAAAAACACAGATCAGAGATGCTAGCAAAAAGAAATGAGGATTCTTTGACTGCAAGGTCAAAATACTTTTCCTGCTGTTACATCAAAATATCTAGATGTCAGGACATCTCGTCCTGCTGCAGAGCACCAGCTTTCCCTGGCAGGAACAGGATCCAAGGAAAACCAGTGAGAAAGCTAGGTGTTCTCAGCTAGTCATGGGGGAAAGAAATCCCTCATTTTGGATGTTTTCCTGCCAGTTTGACAAGGAAAAATTTGTTAGTTATTCCACCTTGCAAATGCTCGTTCCAGTTTGTTGACTGTGCAAGGACCAAGGAATTTCTCCCATTTTCATGGCAGAACATTCAAAAGCAGCAGTCTGAAGAAAGTTGTGGTGCTGTTTCCTAGCAGCAAGTGATGAATCCGCAACAGAAGCACTTGCTTAATACGCCACATATCATGGGTAAGCTTCTACATCTTGTCTAGTCTGCTGGTTTATTCTTAGCACTCGGTTCCACTCAGACACAGCATCCAACCATTGTTAGCAAAGCTATTTTGAACTCAGTGGTCTGTATCCCGTTATAAAACTGGCAATGGAAGAATGGGCCCTGTATCATACAGTGAGAAAAACGGCTCTCGAGTCTCTCCCCGGTCTGATGTCATGCTAAAGGAAGGTGTTTACACCAAAGATACTGAAGCCGCTCTGCTGGTCCCTAACAGATTCAACAGGACTGCTTTGATGTTGGTACTGCTGCTGTGATGACTGCAGAAACAGCTGCTGCACAACCGCAGTGGGTTTACATATCTGATTTCTCCTTCCTCTCCCAGTTGCAGTGTTGGAAATATATGTAGGATGTGGTGTAAGAATAATTATAATTTCTTAACAAGCTATGGATTTGGAGGGGGGAAGCAGTTCGGCAACTACTTCCAGATGTCCCTCCCCATCCAGACGAGCAGGAATTCCCAGTAGGCAAATGGACAGGTGTAACAACTTGACTCTCCTAAGAGGAAACAGGTGTGAATGACAGATGACCAAGCTAAAAAGCTTCCTCGAGTTACTCCAAAATATTTGGTTCTAAAGGGATCGGTGTGTGCCTTACTGAGTCACTGCAAGCCCCCAGATGAACTGCAGGAGCAGGTAAGGCAGACAGCTTTCCTCACTTCCCGGCTGTGGGTGAGATGCTGAGGGATGTTTGTATGTCAGTACTGATGTTCCCGAGCAGTGCTCCCCTTTGACTCTCCACCCAGCTAACCCAAACTACTGCCTAGGTAACCTCTGAGCAACAGAATCAAAGAATAATCGAATCCCCCTCTAAAGCAGCAGTGTAGGTATTTCTTTGCTTAAAGCTTTCCTTAGCATCCCTAAAATTAATACTTCTTTCCAATCCAAACTAGACAATGGTGCACCTGCAGGCCATCTGAAACATAGTCACGAGGCCTGCTTGCCAGATTGGGCACTACTCTCAAACTTCAAAAAGACACAAACACACTAACTCTTTCTAGGGAAGATGAACCACTAGGACTTAAAGGATTACCACCAAAGGATCCTAGCTTAGGCTGAGGGTACAGAAGGAGGCTGTTTTCCAGTGTGATTCCACTTGATTGCTAGCTCTTACAGCGCTGAGAGTAACAGTACAAAAGCATGGTCTGTCCTGCAGTACTTCTAAAGGGTAGAGATAGTGCTACTCACTTTCAAACAGGGAAGTCCACCACCCTCTCCTCAGAGCAGTAATGCGCAACAGTCCTCATGTAGTTGAAATAGTATCGTATGTGTTTTGTTGCCCTTTCTTCTCAGAAGGGGAGCTGTTCTGCACTGGACAAAGTCTTGCATAAACTGTTAACCTTGCAGCCTTCTCCCTTAATTTTAAGGGGCTCTTTAGCAACTGACATATTGTAATATGATTATGAATTGCAGGTTACAGTGGTTTACTTAATACAAAGTTACACAGGCAGGAAAACCCAGCTACAGAAGTAAAGGGGCGTGAGCAAATGGGACTGCAAAGAAAGTTATGTGCAATATAACAGTCTGTAAATGCTTCGAGTTGCAACCAAAGTTTGCCACTAATACCATCTATTCTATGCTATGAACTGTGGATACTAGTCATCTTTGCCAGAAAGGATCAATACCTATGCTCGCTTAATGCTGAAAGCAACAACAAAGGTATTTTTCTGAGAGATGAGGGATCTGTCCAGTGGTTTTGTTTCCTTACGGGTACAGGGCTGTCTTTCTAAGAATGTACTTAGGGGAAAGGAAGGATCAGAAAATGCACCTTGTTACTGCTTCAGTATTGTACCAGCGTGCTGAGTATCTTCCATGTGGAACTGCACAGCAGCAGGTCATGAAGGCTGGGATGAGGTGGTGCCTCATCGCTTCCTCCACGCACACACAAGTGTCTTTCAAACCCATTTTCACCTGGAACCAGTGAACTTGGAAATGTTTATCATGACTCTTCTGTTTTATTTTTTTTTTTATGTAGATGGCTATAGTTTCTTCTTGGACAGTCAGGTCAAGTTTTACACTAGTGTTCTCTCTTTATTCCATTCCACTCCTCGATACACACACACACACACAAACAAGTCAGAAAATGCTTGTATTTCCAGGCAGTTACACTAAAAGCAAAAATAACTTGAAAAATCTTGTCCTATAACTTATGCTAAACAATGGGAACAGATTTGCCACTAAACCTAAAGAAAGGGCAACATGTAGCTTTATCAACAGAAGCAAGCCCTCTTAAAAGTACTCCTCATATGCTTTGGAGAAAGACAGAGTTGACTAAAGGAGAAACAAACAATGGCACAGCCCATTGTGAATGCTCAACCAATACCACTAGCCGCATGCTAGCTCAATTTTTTATTTTAAAGCCTGTATTTAGCAAGGTTGACAGAACTGTGACTCAACTGTAAATTACCAGTTAGTGTGACTATAGAGCAAAATAAGTATGTGAAACTCATGAGAATGTACCCTCAACATTAAGAGGCTCCTCAGTCACTTTTTATTGAACTGTAAAGATGTTGGAGTTCAACTCCATTGTAAGCAGTAGTATTAGAGTTTAAATATATGGGCAGACACACAGCCAACTTTTTGTCATTTCGCCAACCAGCGTTAATTCACTGAATAGCCCTAATTGACTGTGTGTGTGTTTCCAACCTATCCCAAATCTAAGCTATAATAGATTGGTCTGAGTTCCTCACTGTGTAAATGCAGTTAAAAGATCCGGCACGAAACCACCTTGCACACAGTGCTCAGGCTAGGTGGTGCCTCCAAACCCCATGCAGGCACAGCTGCACTTCTTTCCCTGATCGCCTGCACCTTCAGTAAGCTGTGGTACCCTTTTCCTTAATACATGCTCAGGTCAACCTCATTCTCTTCCTCTTGGTCCATTTAATATGATAAAAGCACTATATGCTTCAAGTTGGTTTTCAAAGCTGTTTCACATCCTTACAGCTCCCAGCTGCTCTAGTAATGCTTTTCCCCTCCGGATAGTGCTGCAGCAGGTATATGCAGGTCTTGGTAACTGGAGGGTATAAGCTAAAGGAGAACGGTCCCACTGCCCTGGCAATAAAAGCAATCTGGGTTCCTGTTTGCACACTTACAGCCCTAAACTACACGGTTCAGATGACACAGCAACTGAGCTACCCTCACCAGGGACAACTGAACCAGCACCACAAGTGTTTAATGGTGAACAGGCCATCTGTGGGCAACAGCTTCCAAGAGGTGGGGCAGAAAGGCTTCAGCGAGTGCTTCAGCCTGCTGCTTCATTTTGGCCTTTCAGACTTGTGTTAAGCACGCTTACTCGGAGCTGAACCGTGTGGCTCAGTGATCCACATGTACCCTGCCTGTGATGCCAGCGTGACACAGCAGAAAGGAACTGCTGGTAGCTACCCAAACAGCACGGAGAGCAGGGAGGAAATGATGCTTCCTTCTGTCAGCCACCTGTAGCTTAGTCAGTTACGTTCCTGGCTGGGAGCTCCTCCAAGGTGTTAGACCTGCTACGCGGAATAGGCTCGTGTTGTGCCTGAGGAGGAATGACATGAACACGGTGTTGAATGACCTGAATACCACGTTGCTGGGCCTTTCCAAGGAGGCCAGTAGTGAGCAGGGTGTGCAGCTGAGCATCCCCGGCATCGCCTCAGTACCACCACTCACTTTTCTCAGATGTGCTGCTGCCTCTGTGGTTCACACGTTACACTGCCTTCACTGAAAAGATACCCACATATGTATCATGCGTAAAGGGAAAGCCAAGACAGTGCTGCTATTACCATGGTAAAAACAGACTTCGCTAGGCATGTCTATATGAGACTCTTCCACTTTCACTACCTAAAAGCTTGTTTCCTCTAGTCTGAGTTCAGAATTGAGTGTATCTGCCTTTCTGTCTTTCGTTTTACATAGAAAGAGCAAGCATAGCAGCTTTCAGGTTATGGTTTATTAAAAAAATAAAAACAGGATTCAGTGCGTGCTTCTATAGATGAACATGACTTTTCTTTTGTTTCCCCCCACCCAAAATAAGAGGTACAGGGTGGCATTAAATCTCAAACACATTGGTCCACATGGTGTCAGTCCTTTGGTCTCTGGTAAACTTTCACAGATGCCTTCTTTCCCCCTTCCCCCTCCCCACTCTTCCATATTGCATATTCTGCCTGCTATTTTCCCCTCACCTGGATGTGGTATTCACTTCAGTTACAAACCTTTTGTTAATGTAGACCACTGACTGGCAGTATATACATTGCTGTATGATTTTCATTCCGGCCACTAGTCTGTGCTTTCTAGTTTTCAGCAAAACTGCTTTTCAAGTTACCCTTATATTTCAAAAAACTTACAGAAATTAGCATTCACCAGATCTAGAACTTTATCTTACTATATGCCATAAGAAATGCTATGATCTTGTAGGAGAAATACAAGGTAGATAGATGCGGAATGGCTCCTTAGCATGTGTCTTACAGGAAAGCTGAATACCTACACAGTGGTATTAAACTGAAGTCCACAGAGTTACGAGGTTCTGGGTGCTGGGCTCCATTCAATAAACAAGTTTCCTGTTTAACTACTTGGGGCTGATAATATTTGCCTCATATTTTTACTGTGGTATTTCCAAGCTTCTGGTGGTCACCCGTGTGCTGCTATGCTTCTGAAGTATGGAAAATTCTTCAAAGGTGTCAGGCAGAAAACTGTTTTTTCTGTAACAGTTTTTAGATTTGTTACGGAATGCTGACGTGTCTTAATTTACAGCACTGAAAACCAGTGTTCAGCTGGACTAGATAACCGCTACACGGTTGCCTGCAGGTGCAGGGACTGCACTTAGCCTGTAGCAGTGTGAAGTTCCCTGGTGTAACCTAAATACTGTACTCACAGGACTGAGGAACCGGCTTCCCTGTTAGGAAAAGGATCAGGGCTTTAACCCATTCTTTTGCAGTTAGATGGCATTTGTCTGCAAAGCATACAGCACCCTGTGCAGGTAGGAGGAGGGCAGGAGTAGGAAAGAAGGAAGGAAGAGGGCAAGAAGAAGTGCCTAAATAAATGATCGGGTATCAAAGTTCCCCAAAACACTTTCCTAAGGTGCTAATAACTGGGATCACAACAGACTTGGGAAGAGTTGTCTCAAATTATTCCTAAATGAAGTATCGCTGGATACAACGGATACCTTGAGGACAGCTCAGTGGAAAATCAAATTGGCGGTTAGTACTGTAGCACAAGCCCTGGAAAGGTTAAGGGAATGAAAGGTGGGGTTAGACTGCATAATTATCTGTTAAACAACAGCAAACCATAAAAATAAGTTTAAAAAAAAGTCTATGAACTGAAGTCCAAACTCTAAGATGGGTACATTTCTCACCGAAGTTATTAGACTTGAGGGTCATCTATCAAAACTCAGTTAAATAAAACAAACATTAAAGTTGTAGATATTAAGAACAACCCTGGAAAGCAAATCAGTATTTGTCAAGTGCCACCTACAGAAGGAAATCAGCAAAATATGGAAACCAAAATTCAATTAAACTAAAGAAAAAGAAACATCTTGAGGCTTTAATTAAGGCCAGATACTTAATCCAAATTTCTTTAGATTTCTGTTCTCTGAAATATAGATAACGTAACTCAAGTCAGCAGAATGTGTGAGGTATGGCATGCCACCTGTAATTAGGAAAGCTAAGCAAATAGTGAAATACGTAACTGAAAGCCACTAACGTAAGTGATTAAGTGCAGTGGGTGTGCTACATGTTGACAGAAATGGAGACATTAGGACACTGCGAAACTACTAGGGATTTCTTGTCAATTCAGATCCCCAGGAAAATCAGGACAGTACCCCTGCTTCCAAGTATCCAAAACTAGATGTGAGCTTCAAAGGACAAAGTGAGCAGAATACAAGAATTATAGCAAGTTCTAATCAAAATTTTTAACTCTAGAGAAAGACATTTCACTAAAATTAGCAACCACCAATGCACTGAAAGAAGGAAAATATCTTGTACTTAAGACAAGAGTCATTGTTACCAGATAAATAAGCCTAACTGTTAGTGTACATGAGACCAATTAATAGCTTAGGATTTTTTTCCTCCCTCCTGTCCAAGTGGTTTGGCATCTCTGGAAAAAGTTATGCTTTTCTGGTCCACGTGAACTAGAAGAGATTTTGAGGAGAAGCAAGAGAAGTACATGACATTGAACATTATCAGGAACTTAAATGAATATTCTTACACTGGAGAATTGGCACCTCCCCTGAATGTTGTTACAAATATGAAATTCATCTGCAGAGAGGGACGGTGAATAGAAGAGCTTGGGGGAAAAGTAAGTTAGTTGATACAGCCTGAAGACAGCGAGTTTTTCCACATAAGATCCATGACTGCATTCTGCAGCAGTTTCAGGAAAAGTTTGAGTGTTTCAGGACACTTCTTAAAACAGAGCAGGGACGTACGTGCTGCCAACTTGGTCACTTTCTGTGCAGGACTATATAAAGCAACCTTTTCCTGTATCGTCCGTTATGTCAAAGTGCCTTGATCTTATTTTTAGCCTGGTGCTAGACAGGTGTGGTAATGGCACTCTACTGTTGTGGTCAAAGGATCATCTTTTCGGGCAGAGGCCAAGCTTTAGTCACGCACTTGTCACTCATACTCCCTAGTGCGTGGTCCCAGTAAAAAAAAAACAAAAACAAAACAAAAACAAAAAACAACACAAACCTGTTAATGGGTGATATATACACAAAGCTGATGCTTACAGCCACTTACCAGCGAATAGCAGGCACCAGGCTGGCTGAAATACCTGGCTGGCTCGCTGTGGGGGCAGGTGAGGGGCAGCTCTGCCCAGCCCAGCGCCTCAGAGCCGCCCGCCGCGGGCCCGCGTCCCCCGCCCGGCCTCCCTCAGCCTCAGCCCCGGCCCCGGCGCCGCTCGCCGCTCACTCACCAGGTTGAGCGGCCCCTCCATCACTTCCATGGACGGCGGGGGCTGCGGGCACATGGGCGCGGAGGCGGCCTGCTCGCCGCTCCCGGTGCCCCCGGCCCGGCCCGGCCCTGCCCGGCCCGGCCGCCGGCGCCGCTCCGCCCCCGGCCCCGCTCCGCCCGTCAGCGGCATCTCGCGACAGCGCGAGAGGCGGGAGGGGCCTCGCAACGGCCGCCCCAACCGCCACAACGGCCGCCCCAACGGCCGCCCCCGCTGTGAGGGGAGCTGTCAAGCACCACAAGGGTCATGTGGGGGGGAAAAAAATAAAAAGGGGACTAAAAATAAAAGGTAGAGGGGGGAGAGTGAGGCACCGAGGAAACAAGAGGTGAAAAAAAAGCGAATTAGCAGCAGGTAGAAGAAGTGCGTTGCTCCCTCTACCGAAAGGGTTGTGAGGCACTGGAACAGGCTGCCCAGGGAAGTGGTGGAGTCACCATCCCTGGAGGTCTTCAAAAGACGTTTAGATGTAGAGCTTAGGGATATGGTTTAGTGGGGACTGCTAGCGTTAGGTCAGAGGTTGGACTCGATGATCTTGAGGTCTCTTCCAACCTAGAAATTCTGTGTGATTCTTTGTGGGTGGGATCCGCAGACGTGGCTGGCATCTGTGGTCCCTGAGGGAGCTGCGTGGCCGCTGGGCTGGAGCTCGGAGCCGGGCCCCACACCATGGGGACTGGTGCTGCAGCACGGCGATGCCTGCAGGGAGCGTCCCCTACACGTACGTGGTTAGACGAGACGGGCTCTTCAGGAAGATACTTGGCTAGTTCCTGCTCTCATTTGCAAGAATTCATCCATCACTTGGTTTAATTATATATCACCAAGCCAGATCCTCTGTAGTTCAGAGTGGTTTTGACCTGGAGCCCTGTTCCTGAGTAGCAGATCGGTGGAGTAGGCCGGTAGCAGTCATCAAAGAGGTAGGGCAGCAGGAGAAAAAAGGCTACATGGTGCTTCACTGGTGGCGTTTGGACACACGAGATAATGCAGCTTAATTGCTTTTCTTGTACCAAACGCTCATGGTTCCCTTCTTCCTGTTAGCTCATGTCCACACGCAGACATGCATGCGCACGTACGCTCAGGAAGAGGTAACATTTATCCGTAGGAGTACAAATCCCATCTTGACCATCCCATTTGTTTGCTGTTCCTCTTTGTAACGACAAGCCCTTCCCTATCCTTACTCCCATGCCGCCTTGCCTTTTTCTCTCTCTTGCCAGTAGTGCTACAATAAGAAAAAGTCTGCCAAAGGTCTTTACATTTGAGCACGTGACTTGGTTGTTCGATTGTTAATGAAGTTGCACTCAGTTAATGTGTCACAGTCTACTGATTTTCTTATGTCTGCATGTGAGATCTACACACTTAGCTGGTTGATCGTCCTTTTCCATGCTGCATTAATCCAGCAGCAGATTTTGATGATCTTGCTAAATACTATGTAGGATGAGATTTTATATACACTGGCAGTTAAATTGCATACTGTCAAGCTGTTAGTTCTAGCCACTCTGTGAACTCTTTTTCTCATCTTTGCTGACTGAACAGCAGATTTTTTTGTTGTTGTTGTTGTTAAAATCTACCACTGATCTGTTTGTGTATATTTTTGAATTTTGCGTAAAAAGTTTGACTCATGACAGGTAGCTGCACGGCTGTTTTTTACTGCGTGCTCATCAGTTCTCCATAAATCATACCAATTTGCCAAAATAGATCATTAGGTCAAACACTTTCTTAGAAATAAAACAAACTAGTTCTGAGAAATGTTTTCCATTACTCCTGCTGCTGGCTCAGGAAAGACATTTTGATTTACTGGGTTTTAAGAGACAGTCGATGTCCATTTCAAGGAACATTATCTTTGGTGGAAAAACGGAGTAAAACGCTGAGCCAATTTACCAGTTGTGGAATGGGAGCTAAAGTAGTGGGGAAAATTCTGTCAACAGGATAAAGGTTTTAGGAGCCATATTGCTGAGGCAAGCCAGCATGTCACAGCGTGCCTGGTGTTCAGGTAGCCAGCAGTGGTCATTACTGTACTTCCAGTGAAGCAGGCAGTGACTGGAAGCCCCTCAGAGGACCCAGCAAGGCCTCTTCGCAGCTGGGGGCTGTTGGCAGAAGTGTAAATTGGGCATTTTCCTTGACATCTGTGTTTGTTTTTTGGTTTTGTTCTCCTAGATATCTGTTGTGGTTTTAGGTCAAAAAAATGAAGGCAGATAATACAAAGAACCCTGACAAGTTTATTTTTTTAAATCTTATGTTTTAAAAGCTGCTAGTAATATGCAGTTTGCTTCAGAACCATCAATGTTGGTGTTTGCAATGCTGTATTAAATGTAATTAGTTCCTACTGCCTTTTTTTTTTTTTTTTTTTCTTTTTCCTGATGAATAGCTAGTACTTTTTGGCTCTGGCAAAATGAAAATATCTTTGTGCTCTCATCCTTTGAGAAGCATCATGTTGCCAGTTCCTGAAGCTACTGTGGAAGGCAAGTAAAGCCTTGACAATCATCTGTCTAATGTTAATTGTAATGGGAAATAGTTCTAATTATTACTAGTTCAAAATCTAAATTTGTATGGAAGTTCTCCTTAGCTCAGAGGATAGTCTTGAAACACTTCATAGATTTTTATCCAAAATTCCAAGATCCTGGACTACCGGATGTTTTATGCGCATTCCAGATTGTCTGTGCTAACCTGCTTTGCACCGGGCTGAAAATGGCTACCAGTCTTTGCCAGTATCTACAGAGTCGTTCTGAAAGATATGAAGTTGCCCTCCAGAGAAAACAGAACCACAGTAAGTAGTTTACTCCATTATCTGTAAACTCATCGATGAAAACAGGGTGATTATTTCTTTTCATTACCATCTTTTCTGTGTTTTGCATGTTTTGCTCCTCCCTGGAGGCTGCCTGGGAATATCATGCTGACTGTATAAGTATAAATTAAATGTTTGTCTAAAAGAAGAACTATTAAAATGTGATTCTGGGCAGGATGTGCCTGTCAGCAGGAAGCTTCCTAAAATACCCTGTGTTTTAAGAGTGGAATTTTAGAGTAGGAGGGAAGTGTAGAATTGCTATTTACCTGTCTGATGCTGCTTTTGACACACATGATGAGCCAGCTTCATTTGACTGTCACCTCCTTAGGAGGCAGAATTCCTCAGCCCACACTTTGCTTAGCATTGACTACTTCTTTATTTACTCTTTGTGCCTTTGCATTTTATCTGGACTGTGCATTTTCAGTTAAGCTCCAGTTAAAGACAGGCTTCTCAGTCATGGCATTGTAGGAGGGCCCACAGAGCCTCCCACACAGTGCCTTCCTCAAAGGGAGATGGGGATGTCTCTTTCTTTGAAGAAGCACTTTTGAAACAAAAGGGATTCCCCTATGTCTCTGACAATTTATTTCCCACCACACATGCACAGAGCCATCGGACTGATGGACCTAATTCCATTTGTCAGGTTTCTCAGAACTACCAGATTTCAGGATCACCCCCTCGACATGGCGTGTCTCTTCAGGTTGCCTCTGGGGAATGCCTCTGAGGGGCTGTGGGCAAGGCACTGCATGAAGGAGGCCTTTGACAACTGTGGCTGAAGGAAACTCTTTCAGAGAGCTGGGAGATGTCTCTTTCAGAGAGTTAAATTTTGGAGAAGGTGTGAGCTAAATGAAAGCCTTTTCCTGCCACCTTTTCTCCTTCTTCTGTGTCTCTTTGTATTTTGGCTTTTCAAGGTCCTCAGTGACTTTTTCCCTCGTAGTTAAATGCAGTCAGAACCAAACCCCAAAAGAGCGAGCCATTAAAATGGGCAAAAAACTTGCAACTGGAGTGCCCAGACATGAGAAGTTTAATTTTCAGAAGAACTACAGCACAGCTTAGAAATCAGCAACCATAATTTGGCAATTTTCTTAGCCACCGGAGCAACTGAGAGAATTAGACACCTAGTCAGATTTGCCAGGAAGAAAGAACTGGTGAGTTAAAAAACAAGAACACAACCAAGACCATGTCTGAATAAATTTCCAGTCATCTGTACATAGACCATAAATTGAGAAAGATAAGAAAAGAAAAACTAAATTTTCATAATCCTGATTACATGCAGAGGATTGACCCAGATGCATGATTTTAGCTGTATTTATTATATTTAAACACAATGTATGCCTTCACATGTGTTTACTGAAAAGAGGAACCACAACCATTTAAATTAAATGCTTTTTTAAATATTACTGCTTAAAAAAGAAACTACTGAAATCCTGCATGCTAAGAAGTAATGTATATGACTGAGGTGCTCTAGAATTAATTAGGTCTCTTATTTTAGTTTTAGAATCAAGAAGATTTTTTCTCATTGCTTGCAGAATAAAATAGCTAAATCCTCTGCTTAGATCTGAAAGTAGTTTTGCCCACAGCAATCAAACTAATATTTTCTTTATAGCTCTTTCTCTCTGTAAGCTTTCTACTTATTTCATTAGGCTTTAGATCAGGTTCCAAGTAACTAATTATATTTATAGTGTGATTTCTTTGCTCAGTACAACTAATTTAGGTAAAGGAGTTGGTGGGAATGGTAAAAGGCTAAGTATTGTGCCGTTGCATCACTTTGTCCAGGTGCAAGATACCAAGAAAATTGTGTTTGTATTCATAAACCCTCAGTATTTAGCTGAGCAGAAACTCAGCTATTTTCTGTGTGGTGTGAGAGCATGATGATGAACAGTAACGACTCTTTCCTTTGTCTTGGCGAGGGCTGACAGATAGCAAAAGTAGATACCATATGCCAGTTGTTTGAAAGTGGGGATGAGGATTCAAGCTTGGGGATGTGAGGATGTCCATGTTTTTCACTCATGCTCCATTGCCCCAAGCTTTATTCCTAACATTTCATAACACATATCCCCTCCTACAGCTTTGCTGTAAAGCCACCACCCTCCCTTTCATCACTTTCCATTCCTTGCCACAAATCCCCTCTCACCTATAACCCATAGGCCTGCCCCTGTTTCCCCAGCTCAGATCTGCTGCTCTGTTTATCCCCATCTTTGAAAGTGCTAGTGCTGCCCCCCTGCTTTTGTTACTGCCTAACTAAATGCTGCTCCAGGCAGCTGAATAATGCTTTTCGCAGCTGACCCTATCCACAAAAATAAAAAAAACTCTTCAGCACTGCCTTCTGAGGTTAAAAATGCTGGACAAAAGTAAGTTGTTTATCCTTAAGCAAAATAAAGCTGCATTTTATTTATTTATTTTAAATCCAGTGAACATCACCCACTTTGACTTCTCAGAATCTTTCCAGTTCTGTTTTTCCTCTCTCAGGCTGAAATGTGAGGGAATAGGCCTGTTTCAAGTTGACTTTCTGACAAGAGGTCCGGTATTTGACACAACCCTGTAGACTACAATGCTTGATACAGCCCTGTAGACTGCAAGGCTATGTGAGATCTTTAAAAGCTGGACCTTGATGTTAATAGAGGGTTCTAGAGGAAGCCAGCAGTTTTTTGGAGGCCTGAACCATAACATCATGTTCTGGATCTAAACTTCACTGAGGACCTTGAATTACCTCTTTTTTTCTGGTATGTTTCCACTCCTGAGAAAAGCAAGAGCTGCAAGACTGACTTATAATATACTCATTCAATTAATCAAGTGAGAGTGAATCAAACCTTTCCAGGCAATTTTGTTTGAAGTGTCTGCACTCTTCTCTGCATCGTATGAGGTGCCAACACCAGTGGGAGTTTGCCTGCGGTAAGAGCTGTGGGTTTGGATATATTCTTCCATTTTTATTAGGTCTTACACACACAGGAATTTTGTGCTTTTTAATCTTGTAACTGTACAAAACTTATCTGGCTATGAAGGAAGATAACTTAGTGCTTTCCTTTAATTATTCTCATAACTGTTCACATTATTTTCTATGAGCTAGTCACACTTAAAAAATTCTGAAGCCAGTTCTTACAACAAGAAGGTATTTATCTGAAGTCCTTGCACCATAACTTTAACCAGTATGAAACCAGTAGCTCAGTAGAGCTACCAAGATGCATCTATCAGAGCTCCTTCCTGGTCGATTCTACTTTCACTGCATCCATTTTAGCATTATAATTTCCTTCTTTCTCTCCATTTATCATCTGTGTGCTTTCCCTTCAAATACATTATATGGAATGACTTTTAGCAAAAGCCAAGTGGTCCAAAAAAACATTCCAGCTAAACACGTTACATATTTATTGCTCTTAATACTCGGAGTGTAGCTGCAGAATTGCCTAGTATTTATTTGCAGAGTACTTGTACTGAGACTTCCCTTGCTGGCATGCATGTACATATAATACATGATAGTCCTACACCCTTTATAATCTTTCAAGACAAAAAGAATTATGAAAGTGAAACCAGGACATGAAGAGGCAAACAGACTTTGGAAAGCTCTGCTAGCAAGTACTGTGCAATACACTACATTTTGTAATACAATCTGTTGAACAGTTATACAGGGCTTATGTACACAAAATAGGGTCCAGTGGTGTCTGACATCTTGGCATCAGAATCTATCCAAAAATGGTCATATGACAAGCATGTTTTCATTTTTACTTTTTAAGGTACAAACAAGTGAAAGAAGAGAGCTATTTAGTATGTACTGTGTGATTAAATCTGTACAAACATAATCATGGATTATAACACTGAAAGTTTAATAAACAGATTCTTTACTGGCTTAAAGGTGAAAAGAAAGCTGCTGTCTGTAGCAGTGGAGACATACTCTCTGGTTTCCCAGGATGAAACCGTCTTACATTTGCAGATCTAGTCTATGAGCACTAACCCCCATCTATCTCCCTGTCCACGTCCTACAAAGCAGTAAAAGCATCATTTGCGTAAAAATGAACAGACCAAGTGTATTCCAGATGCCAGACACCCTGCATCTCAGATCATAGCAAGTTTTTACATAATTTGGCCTCTTTTTTTTTCCCAACTGCAGTGAAGAATAATGTTATTTTTCACTAAATAGGCCATCATCTTTTGGGAAAGGCCCTTCTGCAGAGTCTATGTTAATCCATGCTTTTGAAAGAACAAGACAACTTGCAGTAGAAGGAAACAAAACATTCATATCAGTTACAGACAGTGGAATACTTTTGATGGATCTAATATTCAAGCTTTGGCTGGAAGGCAATTTTAAAAGAACCAACTAGTTAAACTTGAAATACTTCTATTTCCTCATAAGATTTACTTCTCCTCCTTAATCTGTAACTCTTCATAGTGAGTTTCTGTAACCATCAATATGACAGTACAGCAATATTGCCTCATCAGTCATGATTTACTTAATGTTTTCTGAATTTAGTAATATTTGATTAAAATTTAATGTGAACATATCATATCATGCCACATATATTATTGCATCCATTAATCAGGTAACCATAATAATGAAATGTCGGAAGATTGGATGAAAAAAGAGCTGAAGTCTTTGATATATGTTTGGCATGGTTTTGTGAGTGATTAACGAAAAGATATCCAGTCAATTGTGTAAAGCTTCATTAATATACATTTACAATCATCTACGTACTGTATCATCAGATATTTTTAACCTTAGTTAAACTTGATTTTTTAATTTACTGAACGACACTAAATATTAATAATCCTGAAAAATATGTAGTATTCTATTAACTCTCATAATGCCAGAATGATTCATAACGTGTCTTAATGCTTTTGTAACAAAATATGAACTAAAAATATTGTCAGTGTTAATGGATCAGTTTTGTTATAGGTGCAATAACAAATGCTTTATGCATGGCTCTATAAACCTCAAATTACACATTTGTATTAAAATGAATGTAAGGCAATATTTCCATCTACTTTTTTAATATGCAAAGGTAACATACGACCTGATCTAGCAGAGCATCTACGCCTGTTTGGTAGAGAAGGTGTTGAAGACAGTAAGACTTGAATTCATGATTGTACATATTTTGTTAAACATATGAAGACTTTCCAGAAGACTTTTTTTAAGTCTTTAAATCCTAAGGCTTCCACTCATGAAGCACGTTAAGAACATCTTCTTCAGGTAAACTCTGAGAGATGTGTCCCTGTTTTCCTGGCCTTTGTGCCAAAAAGAAGCTAAGGCCCTTGTCCTGGATCTGTGTAGCAAATTCCTTTTTTGCGATCTGGAATGTCTGTGGAGCTGTTCGTAGCAGCAGGAGTGCACATGTGGATCTTCAGCCATGTGTGTTTAACATGCAGAATGTTCCCACTGACTTGTGGTACATGTCACTCGTCGTATGGCATGAAGTATGCTTACCATGTGTTCTGGAATCCCGTGTTGATAAGCTGCAGCTGTTCTTAAGCCTGTTATTTGCCTCGTACCTTTTTTTTCCCACTCTTTTTGGGTGAGAATTTAATTTATCAAGTTTTCATTTCTTGATTACTATGAATCATGCAGAATCCTGTGATTTTTTTTTTTTTTTTTGCTGCAGTTGCAGGTAGATATGTACATTTTTACACTACAATAACTTCAAAAACCGGATCTCTTCAAATTATTTTTCAGAACACAGATTCCATGTGTTTATCATACTCTTTTAAGCTGTCTGTGATGTTAAACTATTTGGTTGGTAGCAGTAAACTGGTCTCTAAACTGAAGTATTACCGCTTTGGAAGGCTGCTTGGCTGTCGTTGTGTGGTGTTCGTCTGTATAAGCACGGAGCAATGTATCAGCATCCAGTCAATACCTTTATCCCAAAGCGTCTTTCTTCAGCTCATTCAGGGACTCTGCTTCTTTGGTGGTGTCTAGCTGTTAAAAGCTGGTAGCAGCCATAGGCTACTTGGGTAAAAGCTTCGTTTTGAGCAAGGAGGACGAGCATACTTGTCAACCTACTGATAGAGGGCATTAAGAACAGTCAAGCCAGGATCTGTGAATCTTCTAAACCACATTCAGCTGACGTAAGCCCGTGCAGCTCCACCTGGCACCTGTGCTGTTAAGATGGTGAAATTATGGGTTGAATTAAAAATAATGAAGCCAGTTACTACCTATTTGGTATGACTGTATTTGTAAACAATCTGCACGCTCTAACCAATCTTCCATTCTGTAGCCTCCTTTTTTGCAATTCACATATAAGTAAAATACTTACCATTTCACCTTTAAATAAAATAAACAACCATGCTGACAATATTTTCAATACATTCTTTACATTAGAAAATACTAAGTGCAAGTGCAGAAGCTCTGTTTAGGTGTCGTGCCACTTACTCCACATCATGTACATCACATGCTACCTTCAGCACCCATAGGTCTCAGCATACATCTTGGGTGTGCAGACTTATGATGAAGAAAAACATTGTGGACTTCCTTTATGTAACTGTGAGGAAGCGTTAAGAAGACACAGTGTGCAGAATTCTTTCCTGGGCTCTAGGTGGACTTCTGAAAATGAATTTGCTTCTGAGCTCCTGTCAGTTAGACTAACCATAACTCATTTTCTGTGGCTGTTAATCCTGCCTGTGAGGGGGTAGGGATAGTCATTTTCTTTGTAGCTGAAGGCAGGAACAGCATCATAACAAATAATGACTTTAGGATAAGCCTAAACGGATGAACTGCAATTGCAGTTGTCCTTCAAAATTAAGAACGAGAGGAGAAAAATGCAGAAAATATGATCTAAGCTAATATTACTTCCAGCTTTTGTGAGTGCTTTGTAGCCTAGGACCTGAAATGGCTTGCAAATGCTGAGGCAATGAGCGTTGAAACATCTCTTAAGCAGTTTTTTGTTCATGTTTTTGCAGGTGAGCACTGCATACAAGTGGCCCTTATACAACTAGCAGGAGAAGAGCCGTGGGTTGTACATCAGAGACCTGTGTTTTAACTTTTAGGCAACACAGTCCGTCCCTGTGAAATCAAATTGCATGTAACATAGTTCCATTCTTTTCTGTAATGCATGCTTGTTTCCTTTATAGTCACATGTTTGGGCTAGAAGAAAACCCTTCAGGGATTTGGTGTCTCTAAACAGTGTTTCATCTTCAATTGTAGTTGGACAACGGGTGTCAAGACCAGGCATGGAAGTCATGGGTGGGAACTCCTAAGAAACTACAGGTGTTTTGGTCATTTTCTGATGGAAGGGATGAGAAGTGGTTGTCTTTGGGAATGCACTTGAAGTTATTTCCTCCTAGTAGCATCTGTTCTTTTGAGGAGTGAAAAACACTGGGATTATGCTGCAGCCTGGAGCTCTAGCATGTCGATGAGGGAGAAGGAGTCCAAATAAATTAACGGCTGTCAGGCTCTGAATCCAGTGACTGGGATTTTAAATGGTTGGGAAAAAAATGTTCTAATGTACTTGGAAAATTGTAGCCTGTTTTGGCAAGAAGGAAAGTGAGCAGATCTGAGCCTGTTTCTCATATTATTGAGGTATTTTTGAGACCTGGCTTTCTGGTGAGATGGAAGGGAACTTTCTGCAAAATTAAAAATGTTACATTCACTTGAAATGTGTGGCTTTTTCATTTATTTATTTATCTATCTATCTATTTATTTATTTTTATGTCAGATGCTTCTATTTGCTCTTCTGGGTAGGTGAGGGAGGTCTGCCCTGTAGCAGTCAAAAGGGCTTGCTTTCAGGGATGAACTCTGAAGGTTGAAGTTGACAGTTCCTTGTTCTTAGGTTGCTGGAGTATGTCAATATTGGTGCAGGGCTTGAGGGAGACGAGCAATATGAATTATCCAGTGTTCTTGTCCCTCTTCTCCGATATGGTGAATGAACTGTTGTGAATTATTGTAGTTATTCTTTAATACTATAAATGCAAACACAATAAGAGGAGGGGTTGCTTATGGCAGACTGCTGCTTGCACGTCAAGAATGATTTGCTCATGTTCATACTTCTTAATTTTTATATTCAGATGTGATGTCTCTCTGGTGGGCCTTTGAGAATGATGGGGAAATGCCACTTACACTCAGCTTTGGATATGAAGATGAATTTTATTCTGTTCAACTCTCTTCCATTTTTAGAGAGTTTTGTGTTTTTGTTGGAGAACCTAAGGGTGCTTTATGCACAGGTGGCTTTTCTCTTTACCCTCGCAAAGTGGGAGAGAAGCTGTATGCAGCATAGGTTCTTGCGCACAGCACAGGTAGGGCTTCAGGCAGGTGTTGTCAGGCTTCAGTTTGTGCATTTGGAAATGAGGGCACTGCTTTGTGCAAGTCAGGGAGAGCAAGGTGATGAAATGCTACTTAGCAGAAGGCGATTTAGTTGGGACAACTCATAGATAAGAATTCGTGCAGCACTCTCGGAGCTGGCCATTGAGAAATTTCTCTCTGTACAAACACACAGCTACTCAGAAGAGGGTCCCTTTGTGCAACACTGAGCTGAGTTACAGTACCTGAAATTTCAAATGACAAAGGAATCTTGCTGTCAGACTCTCTCTGCTGAGCTGCTGATACAAAGGGCTGTGGGAGGCGAGTAGGAACACCAAAGCGTCTTCAATTGTTACCAGATAGCTGTTCACAGAAAGGTCTTCCCAGAGTTTGCTGCATAGAAAGCACAACCCACACATCATTGTTATTCATTCGTTCAGTTTAAGAGGCTTGTTTTTCACAGATGTGCTCTTCCTGTTTGGCATTTGTAGTTGAGGATTGTTAGTTGAAGAAAAGTGTCATCCAACTATGAATTGAGATTTTCAGCTGATTCATGAGCACCTTTTGTTACCTACAGCATGAAAAGGAATATGGCTGAGTCTGAAATGTAGGTTAAGCTGTATTTCCACCCCACTATATTATGCTACTCTGGAAGGTTAAAAAAAAAAAAAAAAAAAAAAAAGAAAAACTTAATTAACAGTTATGCAAAAAATTCCTGCTCATTTTTATCTCAAATAAAATGAGTAAAGCAATTAGAAGACAGGGGTAATTACTACATATTAGCCTCTCTTATTCATGTGGAGGCTATATATAGAATATATATATATGGATTTTTAAATAATTAACCAAAATTACTGTACATGGCAAGTAAAGTAAGCAATCAGTATATTTTAGTAAGGCTTTCATGCCAGAAAATTTGCCAGACATGCTTAGAAAGAGTGGTAACGCTTGGGAGAAGGGGAGGAAATGAATTACCTCAGAATAATGGGACCAGAGCCATTCATGAGTAAACAGCAGATAATTTGTGGAGCTTACATTAATGTGAAGCTTGAAAGTTGTGATATCTAAGTTAATGCTACAGCCAAGTAGCGTGATTGCAGATAAGCAACTGTTTAGTGTTGTTCCAGGGAATAATTATCAGATATGAGTTATTTTTGCCTAAATTTTCTTCATCATACAGGTATCAGCTCATTTCTGGCTTTTATAAAGGCTTTTTAAAAAAAACGTAATACTTTTTAAAGTAGCTTAAAAATAGTTCTTCGTATCAAAGTGTAACTGTGAAAACAGTTCTGAATTGTCAGGTCTGAGTTGACAAAGCAGCTTCCTTGGTGCATTAAATGGGCTCTGACAGTCCCATTCACATCTGTATCTAGGAGTCCCATCCGCAGGAATTCACGCTCTTCTGAAATAACATTAGGCAAGAATCTGGCTGCTCTCCAGAAGGCTGTCCTGGCTTAGGCCTCCTTGGATCAGTAATGTCTTAAATGGTAAGGTTATCTTTTTATTCCATAAAAATTGATCAGCATAGTGAAAATGCTCATAATTAAAAAAAAAAAAAAAAAATCCAAGTAGCAGCATTTTGCACATAGAACAGATTTTGAGTGCAATTTTTGCATCAGTGAGAAGCCAACATACTATCTTTGAAAATAAGTTCACTAAATTAAATGTAAAATAATTATTCCAAATTATTTAATTGACTTTTCATTCTCAAAGTTTAATTTATTTTTGCAAGCTTCTTCTTAAACTGAAGGTCTGATTTTCTCTGAGCATTGCCAGCACATGGGAGAGAAGCATCCAAATGGTAGAATCAAGCACCACTGTGACTTTTCTGATACTCTACAAATCATGTGTTTTGTTTTTTTTTTTTTTTCCCCAGCCTATCTAATTTCTGTTCTGAGACATGATTTAGAGATCTCTTCATTACCATCACACAAGTCACTGTCCTCCAGGACTCCAAAGATGACTTGGCTCAGGCTGAGATTTGCAGGGATGGAGGCTACAGTTTTCCTGGCAGCTGCCTCCAGCTAATGGTGTCCTGTCCATCCAGGGGAACATGGGCACCTTCAGCATGCCTCTAGTGCCAGTCAGCCCTTCTGTTACCCAGCTTGGGGTATAGCTGCTGTGCTTCTTTCCTAAATACCCACAGTGTGTGTCCAGATCTCCTCCCCGTGCAGTGTAAGAAACCAGTCCAGGCATGCTCTCAAGCCTTCAGCCAGAAAGCCAGGATGGCCACGGGACTCATTACCCTCGCAGCAAAACATCAGAGATGTCTTTATTAAATTAGCCTTTCTCAGAAAGGCTTTCCCAAACATGGAGAGCAGCAGAGAGCCTCAAAGAAGCCTATTCCCTGATCCCCTTCCAAAGTCACCTCCTTAAAGGATCATCTCATAATGGGGACTGATTGCCTGTTTGATCTCAGCGAGCCTCAGTTTCACAGGAAACCACACAGGTGCCTCAGGGCCACCGCAGCAACACTTATGACTGGGAGTATTTGTGCATACATGGATTCCCGCACAGTATTTGTTCTGCAGTTAAACACCTTAAATAACCCTTAGAAATGATTCTGGCTGTATTTAAAAGTGGTAGCATAGCAACTGATTTTTTTTTTTTTTCCAAACAGTGAGGGAAGTGAGTTCTAATCCTCTTGAGGGTGCTGTTTATTAAAATTTCCACCATGGAAATTACAGAGTATCTTCCTCTTTCCTGAAACAATTCTGAACTAATTGCAACAGAAACATTTTATTTGGTTGAGATACAGAAAAATAAGAAAACTTTATTTTTCCTTTTTTTTCCTTTTTTCCTTTTTTTTTTTTTTATTTATGCAGAAAGCTAGAAAATATATCAGCATGAGGTTTGCTACTGCATGTATTAAATAATGGCTTTATACAGTGAGGTTAGATAGGAGAGGATATAGGCTGTTTGGATGTTCTATGTAATGAGTCATGAACCAATACTGAAAAGCAGGGTGCCTTGTAAAGGGGCTGTGAAGCCTGTTTCATCTTCACCATGAAGATTAAACTGGGTTGCCTGGTCAGCAGTGTGGTGACAAGGAGCTGGTGTTCCGTGGCCCCACTGGGACTGCCCTTTCCTTTGGCTGTGGAGGACTGCACTCGATGGGAAGAGGTCTGCTTGTAGCCTGCGTTGCTCAAGCAAGGGAACTAAAACAAGGTTAGCTGTTGGTTTAAATGTGGCTCTTAAACACCCATCTTAGAAAAGGGCGATTGTGGAGATTTCTCGCTCTTTTTCTACTGAAGGTGTACGTTCTCTCTGGTTCTTTATTATTACAAAAGGCCTTGTTAATATAAAGCATCTCTGCACAGTGTAGGCATTGAAGTCACAGTCTGTTAAAGGGCTTCATCTTTGTCACAGTATCTTTAGCCTTAAAAATGCTTCTGGCTTCAGAGGGAGTACACAAAACCTACAATCAAATCTGAGTCTTGTGCTTTACTGTGCTGCATTGTGAGTCTTCCAGTGCAGTCAAATACGTACTCAGCTCTGTCATTTCACATATGAGTTGATGATACTGGGTTATTTTCACTGTATGTGCAAGATATTTAAAACTGTATTCTGTTAATGATTCTTTTAATTTCCGAGATGTGGAAGACAATTAGAAGCCCTTGTATATTTCTTTGTATCTGTTTCAGATTTCTGTGACTGTGGAACAGCAATCGCTGCTTTTAATGTCTTCCTTCTTCTCTAAAATGTTTTAGTGGTGTTGCAGAAATTGTTCATCGATGTTTAGGTTACTCACCATATTGTAACTGTGATTCCTCTTGTATTGTACCAATTGGCAATAAGTTATTCAGAGACTGCTTTAGGGAGGGAAATGTCAGAAAAAAAGTAGTGAGAAAAAGATGTAGTATCAACAGAAATTAAAATGCACAGTGGTCCCTGCTGACCACTTTAGATAGAGACAGCTACGTTGATCATATCTACAGTAAACATGCTAAATATCAGTAGTAGGTTCATTTTAGAAATTTGGTTATCTGTCGACAGCTGAGCCATATCCAAATATATGGTAATGTCCTTGTTACTCTTCTGTTGTAACTAGGGTGCCCCTTTTCTCTCCACAGCACCACTCTGCCAACCGGTACAGGTTTTGGATAATCCTGTCAGCAAGGCAAAAATAGGAGTAGCTGTGACCCAGAAATAAACATGCAGATGCTCGCAGGTATGTGGCTGAATACGGGACGTTGTAGCACACTCAGCCCAACTACCAGTGACCCCTGGAGAGTGTCAAAACCTGTCTGGCCCTAGATGCGCACACCCTTGCCAGGTCAAAGTACTAATTCAGTGTTTTAATGCGGTCCCTCTTATTGTGTCACCTGGCAGATGACCTGCTGAAGGTAAGAGCAGAAGGTGTATGAATGGTCTGAATTAGCTGGTGCTTAACTTCAGGTGCTTATGTAGTTATTAGTGTTGCTATGAGTACTCCAAAACAGTGTTGAAGCTCTTTGGTATTCCAAGCCCATGCTGTTTTGCCCCTTGCAAGCCCATGCTGAGGGAGAAATTTATTCCAAATCCTTTTCCATGTCCAAGTTCCAGATTTAAGTGGAATGGATTAGGAAATTGCATACGGATGTTTTCTAGAATTAAAGTAGTTTTGTTTCTTTGTTTATACAATGAAATCTTAAAATTAAGAAGTAATTATTTTAAACTCTAATAAATTGCTTCAGCTTGCAACACTAGGAATCCAGAAATAACACATTGACTAGTGTTTCAGAATCAGTAAATGAACCAAGGGTCCTAGTTTCTGACAGACTTTTCTGTTCAGGAGCTCAAGGGACTGTTCCAAATTGAATGGGAAGAAATTGGTAGGCACTGTCACTTGAAAAACAGGGCAAAAGACAGTCAGCAGGACAAGGGTGCTGGCTGGGAGTCACACACAGGAAGGAAGAGGAGAAGAATCTCCTCTCTCCCTTGGCAATGGTTCATACTACTTACCTGGAAAGGCGTTTCTGTTTGAACATTTCAGTAGCCACATGCCAGTTGAGAGCAGATGATTAAAGAAGAAATCTTGTTCTGCCATTTCAATGGCAAATCTGTCATCTACATCACTTGTCTTCGTAATACAAGAAAAGGTGAAATTTTAGAAATACTTTTTATTTTAAGAATAAGAAGTTTAGCTAAGCAAGGGAAGACATTTTTAATAATGATTTTGCTTTTCAAACATGGAAAGGGGAAGAAAAGAATATGCTAAAGGCCAAATCAATGGGATTTTTGTGTAAGAGAGGCATGAAAGATTTGATGGTCCAGCTAGGTGATTGTTTCAAAGCATGGAGCAGGTACTTGTATTTTAGAAGCAAACAGCATCAACTCGGTAGAGAAGAAGTCATCTTTAAAAAGGAGGCAATGTAGTGTAAATGCAATAGAGAACCACGTAGTCCTCTAAAATGTTTGAACTTTAGAAGAGCGCATTAAGCTGTATTACAAACAGTTACGGAGCAAAATGAACCCCATTACTGAAATGTATGCTTTGCTGTCTATCCATGTAATGACACAAGTCAGCATTGGATTTATCATATAAATGCCACATAAGAAAGATTTTAAAACTATGTGCAATTTAATAAAAATGTTTCATGTAAAACCACACACAAAATATAAAAAGGAAAGGATTGTGTCCTTGAAGAGGCTGTGAAGAACAGAAAACTTCACAGGTTCTTGTGTTTAACATTACTTTTTAATATCCCTGCATTAAAAATGAATGATTACTTTTTAATATTACTTGTAACCAACTATCCCCTACCGTATAGATACATTTCTTGCATGATTTTATTATATGCTCAATAATAGTACCTATAAGCTCAGATTTCTTGTGAATATAAATGATTGGAAACAATATCTACCCTAAAGCATCTTTAATGTCATTATAGATGGGTAGGAGTAAATTAAGCGGTATTTAGCCACCAAAGTCTTTAATTTCATTGCATTTGAGTAGGAGTTAGACATTATGAGGTCCAATTAAAAAAGTCACTAATGTTTTTACATCTGAGTAGGAGTAAATTAAACAAAATCACTCCTGAGCTGCTAATATCATTTTAATTGAATGTCATTCAGTTTCTAACTGCTGTTACAACACAGTAGATAATGAGTCAATCTCAACAAATCATCTGAGCTCCAGGTACCATGGCTACTAGGGGTGAAAGTAGAGTTTAGGGTTGGAGAGGGAAATTGTTGGAAGTTAGGAAGCTGACAGGAATGATAGCAGACCTGACATCTCTTGGTTGATGAGACCTATGTTCATCTAAAAATATCACCCTAACAAGAACTAATCTAGCAAGGCTGCAAGCCAGGTCATTATTTCTAGTGTTCAGACATTAAAAAAAAAAAAAAAAAAAGAGAGAGAGAGAAAAAGGCATTTATCCAGAAGATGCGATTTACAGAGTGAACGCTAGAAAGGCTAATTCCATTTATTCACACCTCATGAATAATTCATTGTTTGATTTAATGTTGATCTTGATGATGAGACAGTGGTGAAACAATACTAGACAATATATAGACTTAAATATGTGAAAAATAAAAAAATCATCACAAGCTTTATTATTTTTTGATCTATAACAGATAATATTACATTTTCCTCATACCTGGAAATCTTTTTACTTCAGTAAATAGCAGGTTTAAGACAAGCTGTGGCACTTTGTATAGAGAGCGTTAAAGAGACTAGAGTGAAAAATACCCTTCACTGGAACTTGAATTGCTATAAAGCAGTAGATATTTTCCCCTAACAGCAGTTCAACCCATTACAGGATGCTAGGCTTCCATCAGGAGAAACTGCAGGGTTTTAAACTAGTTAGTAATTTGTGAGCATCATATTTGTTCTGATGTTCCTGTATGTGTACACTCCTGACTGTTAGGAGCAAATATTCCTTTAAAACTGCATTTGATGTAAGCTGGCAAAAAGCAGGATCTGCTGAATGAAGTTTAACACCTTGTTCCAAACTCAAGTTGGGTGCTGGCTTCATTTATAGTAGCACTTTTGTTTGGCCTATGTGACTTAATGTTCCTGTTGCTTTGCAAGAAATGGTGAGAGCAAAGATGTTGTTACAGTCCATGTGTCCACATGTATCTGAAGCTGCACTTTGCTCATCTTTTGTGTTCAGAGAGTCCCATCTATTTTGCCACGTACTCAGAAACTGCAGTGAGCTGACAGAGGCACAGCTATCACTTGGGTATATAATTAAAATTACAGAGGAAAATTTTGTACTCCTGACTGTTTCTTTCTTATGTATGGGACAACTGAAGAAAGCCCACTGTATCAGATAGCATAGACCTGCCTTTCTCCTACCTCTTCTCTGCAAGACTGAGACCCCTGCAAAAAACCTGAGACATACTGCTTGTTCTTCCTCCATGGGTAGGGAGAAGTCAGTGCTACGGGACAAGGGGCATGGCTGCAGAATGTCTTTCCAGGAACTTGAGCATGCCCCGTTACAAAAGGTTGCAGGTAGCCACAGCGGCTCCCACATCACCAGGACTTCTCCTGGAGCCCCTGCCTCCAGAAAACAGGGCAGCGTAGTGGCAGAGCAGTCACAGAGGTGTCCTGGTGCTTTACAGGGTGGAGTCATCCTCCCTACCCTATTAGAATAGAATAGTTCAGCTGGAAGGACCTTCGAAGATCATTGAGTCCAGCTCCCTGACCTCTTCAGGGCTAACCAAAAGTTAAAACATACAGATGAGGGCATTGTCCAAGTGCCTCTTGAACACTGACAGCCGTGGGGCACCAACCACCTCGCTGGTGGTAAAGAAATTTTCCTTAACGTCCAGCCTGAGCCTCCCCTGGCACAGCTCTGTGCTGTTCCCCTGCGTCCTGCTATCAGTGACCAGGGAGCAGAGACCAGCACCTCCTTCTGCACTTCCCCTCCTTGGGAAGTTGCAGAGAGCAACAAGGTCACCTCTTGGCCTCCGTTTCTCCAGGCTAGACAACCCAAGTGTCCTCTCCTCACAGGACATGCTTTCCAGCCCTTTTACCAGATTTGTTGCCCTCCTCTGGACGCTTTTGACTACCTTAATACCCTTTTTACATTTTAGAGACCAGAGCTGCACACAGTATTCAGGGTGAGGCCGCACCAGTGCTAACTGTAGCAGGATAATCAGCTCTTTTGGTCAGTGGAGGTAACTGCAGAATTTCAGTTGTAGGATAGGAAAATTACAATTCCCCCTTGGCAGAAAGGACAGAATTTCCCAGGGCCAAGGACACTGTCTTTTCCACTACTTCAAATATGATGCTTTGACAAAAATGACTATTGTCAAACTCGGCTTCTTCCTGAGTGTTTCTCTTATTTAATTGCGAGATTCTCCATTGACTATCAATTATAACCCACTAAGTGTCAGTCTGCACTTCTGGTATCTTTTACCTGTCTTGCAATAAATGGATGTCTGAATAGACATTCTCCACAACTCTTGAGCAGACTTTCTGTTTTCCAGTTCTCTAAGTTTCTGTCTTACTGTGTCTTACTGTCTGTACCACACCTTATTATGGCAAAGCTTATCCACATGACAGGTGCTGAGAACAATTTTATGCCTGCTTGGCGTACACTGCCCCATACTAAGCCCCATTGAACACCACTGTCTTCACTCAAAAGCAGGAAAAAATGTCTTCAGAGCTGTTTTACTGCTTCTTTTTTTCTGATTACCTCAAAGCAACTGGAGTTTAATAATATTTTTACTAGATTTACAGTAAATGTTTTTTTCTATTCTTTGTTGTATACACTCATTTTTTTTTAATTATTTTTTAGCATCTTCAGAGATTAGTAGTGATACACAGCTCTTACAAAATATGCTGTGTTGCTGAGTATCCTAGAGGCTTGGAAACAGCCAACACTTGGTTTCCCAGACCACCATCAGCAGATTTCTGTGCCAGTGCAATGAGTTAATGTTCATCACTGAAAAGCTTACGCATCCATCTGCAAAGCTTTAGAAGCATGTAATTTTGTACTTGGAATAAGCAAATGAAAAAGAAGTAAGTGTCTGTGGATGTGAAGAGGGAGGCAACCCACTAAACTCTGGAGAACCTCTCAAAGGAAAAGCTGAAGTTTGGGTCAGTTACGGGAAGAGGATGGGAGGCAGAATTGTTCACTTATGTAGGTCTTGCTTTTAGGACTGACTTTCAAATGAGCAAATAGGAGCAGAAGTTCCTGCTCAGGATTCAAGTCTGGCTACTTTCTGCATTCGCCTGCCGTATGTGGAACACCAACGGGCCCCCGTCATGGATTTTGGCTCAATGTTCCCAGCAGGCAAGAAAGCAAGCTCTGTAACTTAAGTCTTAAGGCTTTTATGCAGGGTGTGTGAAGAAAAGTTTGAGATTGAGCGTGGGCTAAACTCTCTGTGTAGATGTATTGTTGCAAACATGCTCTGGGACATACCAAATTATATTGTTACTTGCGGGAACAATGATGAAATGTTTTGACATAGCCTTTTGTCTTTTCTGTGTAGATTGCACTTGAACATGTTACAGCTTGTTTTAACTAAGCTGTTACATAGGTTGGTTTTGTCTCTTGTCTGTGAAGTTCCAGTGATAGCACTGCAAAAATTATTACTAAAAGCCCTTATAACATCTAGTTGGAGAACACTAATGACTCCCAAGGAACTTAATGACTTCTGTCATGTTCAGATTTACTAAGTAGGGAGGATTTGAGTTATTGAAATGCAAGGATACAGATCTCACTTTGGAATACTGCGTAATGCCATGTCTGTGGTTAAGTGGCAATTTGTGAAACATTTCGCATATACACACCAAGTTGTTCCAGTTGGTGTCTGTCTGTCAACCACAGAACAACAAAACCTCTTCAGGAGGTCTAAGAACTACTGACTCAATGCTAAAATATTAGACCTGGATTTTGCTGCAGTCTTTTATTGCCACTCATCTCATTCTTCCATTCTATTTTTCAACATCCCAGAGTCTAATGGGTTTGTAAGTTGCATTTAGAGGCACAGCAGAACTGGATGGGTTCCAGGTAAAGAACACAGGTCTCTTACCAACGCAAGTACTGCTAGGGTAGAACGCTGCATGGCTGATAGTTTAGCTTGCAAGGACAGATGCTTGGATCAGTGAAGAAAAGTCACAGTGTAGTAGAAGATACAAATAATAAATATTTTAGTTTTTCTTCTCATGTCAATCCTGATATGAACATTTGTTTCCCTGAATTGTTTTTGGTTGGTCAAAGAACGTTCCTTAGCTGTTGAAATCTCTAACCTCTCTGATTTAGCAGTCCTTTTGGAGGCCTTTACCTTAAACTTACAAAGGTTGATCAAAAAAAAATTTCCTTTCAAATGGGCCACTTGAAAGCAAAGTGTATGTATTTCTCAAAAATGGCTACGTCTAGGTATGGTTATGTAAATTTAGATTTCCTTTTACTAATGAATCAGCCCTTTTCCTCATGTGGCTCTTATAGTCAAGCACTTAGTTTCCTATCCTAGAAATATTTATATCCTTCCTAACTGAAAAGTCAAGCTTTGCTCAGAGCCGAGGAACCTCTCTCCCCTATGACTGGAACATGTAAGCTATTCTCAGCATGTAACACACAGATACCTCTGAAGTGTGTGGGCACAAAATCAGGTAGAAGAGCTCTTGAAAATGCATCTGGTTTCAAACAAGGAACTTTAATTTTTCTGTAACCATAAGTTACGGAATTTAATGGTAAGAGTTATGTTTACAGTGTGTTCTTAGTTCTTGCTTTGAAGTGTGGCAGCAAATGTAAAAATCAAACTATCCATTGAATTAATCACAGGTGAATCCAGTTTGACCTTTTGTAAATGGCAGTACATTCAGTGCTAGCAGGAATGGTGATCTTGAGAGGGCTGTTTGTTCACAAAGTTAGAAGGAAATCACAGAACTGGCTCTTTATGCCCTCTGCCCAGCCATGGCCTCCAGCAAGCTCAGAGAGCGAGGTACTGGTACGCTATGTCTGAACCGTCTACCCTGTAAACTGACCTGCCAGAGTTGGTGAAGTTAAACTCATTGCAGGTTTTGCATTATTCTGACACATGAAAAAATCACTCCAGGTTACCATACCCATGCCATCTGCTGCAGGCACTCGATTTCCCTGTGTTTCAGAGCGCTTACAGCTGAAGCCACATCAGGCCAACCTGAGCTTCAGCTGTGCAGTCTGGGTGTCTATGTGCTTGTGAGGTATTTGAGCTTGAGAGAAATCTGGATCGTTAAAGGTCTTCATGTGAAGGACCTGGAGCCAGTGCTTGTGGGAGGGGGAAGGCCTCACACTGTGTGGTCCTTGTACCTTGCCTGCTTGGATGAGTCTGGGATCTTGCTGAGATCCGTTGTCCTGGCTGAGTCTAAAGGAAGAAGTTAGAGGTGGTGGCTCTGGCTGTGCAATCAGTTGTAAGTAGAACATTTTCTTTCTTTAGCGGTACACTAAGGAACACGCACACCACTAACTGCCCAGGTTTGAGCCCAGGCAGATGAGGCAAGCTCTGTGCATGTTCATTGCAGAAGAAGGATGCCCTCAGGGTATGATTTACAGCTCTTTAGTCAGATGCTTAAAATTAGACAGTCTCTATGCATCTCAATAGCCTTTCCCCTCTGTATTTTGCGTACCAACCTGAAAACCTGGATGATAGGAATCTAATAGTTGCTGAGCTTGCAGGTGAGACTGGCTAGATGATCCACTTCAGGGGTACTCACACACAAATGTGCTGTGTTGTCTTTCATCAGCTCTTCCAGGGAGCAACAGGACTGAGACTTGCCAAGTCTGCTGCCCTGCATCTCTATTTGTCCAAGGTACACTGCTGTCAGAAGTACTGTTTGCATAATGCTGTTTTGTTCACCATCTTACAAGATGCAAAGAAGTGAAATTTTGTCTGTAATTTGCTACACGACATTTTATCAGCAGACTTTGTGATCAGGCTAGAGAGTTTCATGTGACATAGTGGTGAGTTTAGGTTTAGCGATCCAAAAGCATAGCAAAGAAAGAGAAGATTTTTGTGGGTTTTTCCTCATGTGCTTTTAAAACTTACTTATTTGTGCCCCTTTAAATAAAAATGCAAAATGGCCTTTCTAACTTGAACAGAATATGGTGTGGAATAATGCCTTCTGAGTACAAGCTAGGCTAAAAAAGTGTTTGATCAAAATCAATAGTAAATCAGAGATGTAAATAGATCTGTTTTGAAAGTAGGTCACAGCTTAGAGCTTCAATTTAGTTTAACAACTTGCATAGGAAAGTATGCACCCATACCTCTAGTTATTTTCTTTGATATGATCTCAGATTTTACATTCTATCTACCCATGTGATACACATGAATAGTTGCTCACTCCACAAATACCTTTTCTCTTTCTTTGAGGGTTAGGTGGATCCATTCTAGTTCAAACGGATAAAAATTTGAGTTCAGGTACTCAGCAACTCAAAAGAAATGTAGTTGTCAGGATGGGTTTCCAAACATTGTCTTCCCATGCACAACATGTGAAACTGTGAAACTTAATTGTTCTGGCAATAAGGTGGAATATGCCTGTGGTTCCCTGGTATAAACCAAGTAGAATAGATCTCTTAAACATCATGTTCTGAGTATCCTGGATATGTTTAGAAAATGTTGGTGCCAGCTGGCAGATTGCTGGTGAGGCTGAATACATGAGGCTACCGTTCTTTCAGTGTTGTTGCAGCCCCACTATTCCTTCATCCATTTTTATCACTCCTGTAATCGAAGAGAGGTGCTTTGCCTGCACGTTCTTTTACCTCGTATTTCCAAAACCTGACTTTCTTTACCAAGCCTCACCTTTCCTCCCAATTTTTGATGTAGGATTTTTTTTTTTTTTAAGTTAAATTCAGGCAATGAGTTTCTTCTTTTTCTCAGCTAATTGCTGTTATGTTAGCCTCACTAATCCATAAGTGCCAGTAGTCTCTGAGATACTGGATCTCATTTAATTTCCAAAGAAGCATAAGAGAGCTAAAACAAGAAAATGTCACAGCATAAACAGACAACAGAAGGGAAGAAAAAACTAGATAAAACAGTTTCTTATCCTCCTACTTTACATTCATTCACTCAGCTATATCACATGTAATATCAGAGCACTACCGTCTCTTGAAACTTACTTATCATAAGGAGAGTGGTAAGTAGATGATGTCCGCTAATTTGTACAATTGCACAAACTCAGAGATCCTGAGGAGAGAGACTACCTCCCTCCTAGCAACTATCACAGGGTTAAAGGTCCCAAAGTTTGGGAGTAGAGGCAGTCAATATTACTTCAATGTTTTTTCCCAGAAAATGAGGCTATGAAATAAAAGCTGTTTCTTAGGGGGAGGGAGGAGGATGATGATTTTTAACACAGTATTTGTTTAAAAAATATGGAAGAGAACCTTTGAAACTATGGAAGTGTTTCTTTTCTTTTTAATGAAAAGTTTCATTTTTAGTCCAACTGACTTTTCACTTAGGAATTTAAATTGATTTAAAAAAAAAATCAAAGTGGAATGTTTAAAAAATGTTGAAGGATTTTGATTGACTTAATCTGTATTGTTTCTGGGTCTCCATTTGTAGAAAGTTTCATCTTTTTATTCTGATTCCATTATTTTCTAAAAATAGAGGACATATTGAAGAAAATTAAGTATTATAATATGAGCCATTGAGACGAAGAGGTAATACTTCAGAGTTGAAGTTATATTACCCTATTTACTTGAACACGTAGCAAAAAATAGGATTTTGCACAAGTTCAAGTTCATAGGAGTAAGAGTAAAAAAAAATTTCATATATGGGAAATTTCCCCAACAAAAGAAGAACTTAAAGAATTAGAAGACAATATCCTTATTCATAAGTACAAGCCCCTTTCAGACAGCATGGGCTTAAACTTTTCACTTTTTTTAGAGGTGCTTCCTTTTGCTTCCCAGATTAGCTCCAAATTTCAGAGCAGCATTTGCTTTGAACTGAGATGTTTTATTGTTTTCTACTACTTAAATGAAAGACTGATCAACTTTCTGAATCTCAATCATAGTTAGCCCAACTGTGAAGTTATCTGGTAGTCTAAATTTAAAAACAAAAACAAACAAAAAAAAGCAACTAAGAAGAAAATAAATATTGGAGCATATCATTTAGAAAACTTTGACGATAGCACTAAAGCTTCAGATTTCACTCCTTGCCTTTTCTAAATTAATACTAGTAGCAAATTCCTTATAATTAAAAAGGTTAGTGCCAAATGATTGTACAATTGGAGAAATAACATGATGTATTTTTCTGTGTCAAAGGCTTGGATATGAAAAATTTAATTTAAAATAAAAATGAACCAGACTATAGTGTATCATAATGCCTTGGGATACAGGTGAAGAAATGGATTGGGTCACTGCTGAAGTCTGTTGCACCTCACTGACTTTAAGCAGAACTCTTGCAGTGGAGAATTCTGTTCTCAAGATGTTGCTGGATATAAACAATTTTGAAACACAGGTTTTTGGAGCTTGTGTGTATATTTTTGTAATTTGATTTGTTATATCATGCTATTTATTTGCAGGTATCAGTATTAAGTTGACATTCATAATCTAATATTTGAAATAGCGTGATTTCAGGTGTTTTATGTGCTGTAGCTGTCCCTCAGGGCTGATACATATGATAGGAACAACTTTAACAATCGTCTCAAAAGATCTGAATAGATAATTAGAGGAGACAGTTATGAAGTTTTAAATAAAATATTTCCCTTTCAAAACCAAGATAAGTGAAATGGAATCTGTATGATAGGTTGGTTTGAACACATTTCTCATTTTTAATTAATATGTTTTAGTGTTCTGAAATTAGAATGCTCTTACGGAATGAAAAATTCATCTGTGCTGCTCAAAACAAAAAGATTCAATTCCAAAGCAAATATGAAGTAAAAATATAACAATAAAATATTGGTTTTTAGAAATTAATGGAATATTACAAACAGTGTGATGGAAACTTTGTATTTTTTCATTCAGAAAGATTTTGGCATTTTCCTTGCATTTGAGATGGGAGCTCTTTGGAGATCGTATGGAGAAAACATTTCATTCTGGGTTGGAATTATAAATGCAGTAAGCGTAGTTCTGATTTATTCTTTCCAGAAACAGTTGACCCGGTGGATGAGTAAGAGTGAATACTTAAAAGATATCAATGACAGCAAATGTAAAGGCAATTCTTTATCCAGATATTCATCTCTGGACATCAGTGTCGTGGAGGCGCTTTTTGGTTCATGCCTGCCTAAGGCATACAGCCTCCACTGGTGCCCTTGATATTTTGAAAGCTGGTTCTCCAAATAAAGATTGCATACCTGAAGTATTCTGATGCCTGGGAATCAATATCACGTGAGTCCCAGAGAAAGGACAAATCAGCTGATAGCCAAAATTTCACAGGTGAAAACTGGGGACAGATTCTGATAAATCAAAAAGCTAAATACCAGGGAATGAGAAGAAATAGAATTCTGGTAGTGTAATTTTGGAGGTAGCTATCTGACCGTGGATATATACATTGAGGGGGGGTGGTTGCCTGCTATTCTTCATCATAGCAAATTATTTTGTAGTCAATCTGTTAATGCTATACAAAGCTGCTTGAAGAATCATAACTGTGAGGACAATTGTTAAGCACATAAGGGAAGATATTTACGTTTGCAAGCCTGTGCTCTCATGGAAAGAAGCCAACTTTAGTGCAGTACTAATTATTAGCACGGAGCTGCTTATTTTTCTCATATTAATATATTCTGGGGAAAAATACTTTCTTTGAATTTCTTTTGGCCGTTGCCTGCAGAGTGGGCCATCATGGCGAAGCAGACCCTTTTGTTATCTCCACGGGCGAGATGATGTTTAAAGATCTTCAGCCCACAGGTTGTCACACAGCCAGCCAATGTACTCCTCATCTTGCTACTTCAGCTGGAGGACTGGTTTTGTGGTCATCCTCTGCGACTGCAAAATTAGTGCAGCAGGGGATGCAGCAGATGAATGTGGGATGAGCGCCCTCAGTGCTGGGGGAAAGGGCTGAGGACGTCCCTCCTCCTTGGGAGCAGTTCAGGGCATTTAGTACCTCTCAGGAACATTGCTAGTATTCCTGAGCAGGTCAGCTGAAAGTGGTGATTATTTGTACAGTAGGATAACTGATAGGCCAGCTGATTTTAGTTTAGGGAATATTTTGTGGCTTATTGCTGTCTGACAAGCAATATGAACAAATGCTAAATTGAAAAAGGCAATAATGTATGGAAGCTCACAAACGTGAGTGTCAGTGGCAGCGATTCGTTCTTTCTTGTTTGCTACCCAGCCACCTCTTATTATGTTATTCTTCATGGCTTAAAGTCGACCAATTCCAGGAACAAATCAATACCAGGGAAATCCTTTTGTCTTCTGCTAAGGCAAAACATGCAAAGAAAGCTCAGTCAATATGTCTTTTAATAACATCTCATGGAAATGCCTGGATTTCCCTTCATGTTCTATAATTAATTGAGCTCCTTGCCACCCACAACGTATAGCTGTTCCCCTCTATAATTCTCCTTTGGCTTAATTGTCATTTGTTTTTCTATTCTATTTGTCTTTAGCTTTTTTTTTTTTTCTTCTTTTTCTTTATGGTGCTGGTTGTGCTTTGTACTTAGTTTTATCTTTCTGTGCTTTTGCTTCTAAATGTCAGCATAATTTTTCTGCCTTATAATATTGGAGATGTTATAACCATCAATCAATCCAATAGAAGAGCAGAAAAGATTAGATACCATTTATCTGTATTGGTTGCCCATTGTAATGACCCAGTGGACAACATGAACAGATAATCTGTTGCTTTGATGGAAACTAATTATTCTTAAGAGTGACAGTGTAGAAATAGCTTTTGTGACATTGTTTTTAAAAATGATGACTACCTAGTCATTGCTAGTGTAAGGCTGCAGTTCTGTGCTGTTCCTCAGTGATTTCCCTGTATAAGCAGCAGGAAACCTCAATTTATTTATTTATTTATTTTTAAGGAAAGGTCCTTATTTGCAGAGACAAAAATATCTGACATCCCGTGTAAAATGCCTATTAAATTTAATACAGAAAACACTGCACTAGCTGCTGAAAAGTAAAAGTGCACTGCCATCTTATTTCTGTCGTATGTAGTTGATCTTGTTGTTCTGTGAATATGAAGCCTGTTTTATTTTGACAGCTAATGGTTCTGCTAGTGTACTGTGCTGGCATTTCACCTCTTGAAAAGAAAGTTTCCTGAAGCTAAAATATATGTCTAATTGAATGATGGAATTAAAAGCAAGTGATACAGTTAAAAATAGCTGTTTCCATCCTTTCCAGGCACATGTAAATCACACGACTTTTACTCCGTGTCAATTAAAGGACTTGGGGAAAAACGCAAAAAATAACTGTGCCTTGCAAAAACTTTGAAGAACCTCCTTAAAAATTGCCTGTCTGATGAGTTAGTGATGGGCTGGGTTCCTCGGTGTGTCCTGAAGCTCGGTGCACTTGAGCTATGGTTGACTAGGAAGGCATGAGGGAAGAGCTAAGGGAATTGGGTCTCCTCGCCACTGCCAACAGTCTGTGACCTTAGGTTCTGATGCGGTTACAGGGCTGTGTGTGCCATGCAAAGGGTGGGAAGTGCTTGCATGGCAAGTACCACATGCCTTAGCCAGAAGATGAAGCTTCCAAAGGCACGGGATGGCTAGCTGGAGATAGCTGCTCTATGTTGTTATTGATTCATCTGAGGGGAACAAATGGGGTAACCTTACCTACCTAAAAAAGGGAAGGGGAGATACGAAGTTAAGAAAGTTAAGCTGCCTCTCCTTGGATAGATGAGTGTTTTTTTCAGTACTGTCATTTGATTTCTGTGGCCAATGCAAGTGGGAGTATGTGCACTTGTGTGGTCTCAGCGGATCCAACAACAAATTGAAACGGCCAAAGAAATGTGGGGGCTATACAGTAACATCAAGGCTTGATTGCTGTGCCCTACTCTGCAACACCTCTTGAAGGGATGGGAAGAGAAAGCTCAAAGGGTAGGAGAATGGGCTTACTGATTTGAACTGTTAAAGCTGATGCATATTGGGAATACTGTATTAGCCAGCACTGGACTAAAGTTGTTTTCATGAGAACTCTTGAAAATTTCTTATATAGCCATTTGGAGTCAGGAGCAAGTGGAAGGTATGAATGTTTAGGCTATTACCTAACTAATAATGTAAAATAACCTAAATGCATAACCTAACCTCATAAAGAAAACGAAATGCTCTAAAGCAGAGCTCCTAGAAATCCTTTTGCAGGATCTGAAAAATTATACTGTGGTGGTGTATCGGGATGTATCAGGGTATATCAGAAATGATGTTACAAAAGATTTCAAGTAGATTTTTGCAGTGAATGCAGTACCCAGAAATCCATTTTTTAAGAGCAGTTCAGGGTAGTTTCTGCAGCCAGTTCTCCACTATTTGGTCCAGTCCACCTCTACTTTTTCCTTCCACGAGTCTCTCTTCTTCCCTCTGTACAAGCAACATAAGCCTGTGGACTGAGGAATTTAGCTGATTGCTAGAAACTGTTTTTTGTAGTTTTCAGCAAGGTATGATTTAATCCTATATATATATTATATTAGAATTACGTTCAATAGAGACATCTCTATATACATTTCAAAGGCACATTTGTGTGAATGTGGTTTTGGTTGCCTTTTTTTTATTTCTCTTAGAAATTCCACCATCCCTTCCTATGTTTTTCCCATTCTTAAATTGCTCTGGTGGTAGAGCCTGCTGTAATCAGCCCTTTTTAAAATACACACAAAGCAATCTGTCGTCTTCTACAGAGCATTTCAGATCTTTCCAAAGTGTCTGTCTTAGCACCTCTAAAAGAAGAAAAAAATGATGTTAAGAATTTCAAAGTTAATGATTAATCAACAGTGTCTGGTCCTCATCCATGGGACATCTTGTAGAACAATCAAGCCCTGCTCTGTCATCGTCCTGAGCAGTGATTGCTTCTGCGTCCTATGAGGCATGAGGCACTAGGGATGAAGATGGAACACCTCAGCAGCTAATTAAACAAGGCAACTTACAACTAAAGTACATGCCTGGCTAAATAGGCTGGAGTGCAGTGTCTGTCAAACTGATCTGTCTTTAAGTGCTTTGCACCCTTCACTGTACCTGGTTGAACATTAACATGCCAAATTTGCTGATTTTCACCAATATCCTGCCACATGCAGAGAACTAGCTGAAAGGAAGCTGGTATTTTTTGTAATGTAGTTCCTTGAAGCATTATCCTAAAAAAGGCATCAATCTTCACTGTTGCAAAGAAACAGCACAAGATGTTTTAAACATTTTGAAGGGAAAATGCACTGTCTGTACTTTCCTATTTCTCTTCTATTTCCTCACTCACTGGGATGTATGTTTTTGTAAGAATTCAGAAAAGAAGCTTCTAAAGAAAATGAAGGAGTAAGTTCTTCCCTACCCGTTCACAAATTTTCTAGCCTTCTCTGTTGCTGAACCGTTTAAAACTCACATCTATACCTTTCATAGGTTACCAGAACTTCTTTCTGAAGAACCAGTGAAGATAGCTCTGCTAAATATGAAGCAAGAAGAAATACAGAGAGAGAGCTTTTCCTCAAAGCATTTTATCTTCATCTCCTGATCCTGTCTGGATCAAACGAAATACCTATGGAATTAAGTAAATACGGAAATAAGTAAAATATCTGTTGGTAATAGACATTGAAAAAGAACTGGGGGGTTGTCCAAAAATACAGATGTAGAAGCATGAATGTGTAGGCAAAATAGCATCAAGAAGCTCCAGATTGCGTGGTTGTGAATAATGAGCATTTATTTCTGAGAGAGGACAGCAGAGATCACAGGAAGGGATTCCAAAAATCAGTGGAAAAGTCTGTGCTGTAATAGAAAGGTGTCAGTGTTGAGACAAATATTTAGCAAATATGGCAATAGCTACTGGTGTCTGGGCAGAGATGAAAATGAACTTTTCCTTTCTGTAGGAAGGGTGTATCTTTACCATTAAACAACCACCTTAAATTTTCTGTTGTCCTTGGACAAGGGACAGTGTAAAACAGTTGAAGAGTACAATATAGGCCCAAGACTTTAAACCAGTTGGATGAGAGGCTTGATTCTTGATTAAGAATCAAGATTCCTTAAAGTAGCTGGAGAGTTTGGAAGATTTATGAAGAGTGCCTATGGGGGTTGACATAGGAGAGCTTTGAAGAGAATTAACATTGACTGTACAAACGAAAGAGTTGGAACAGTTTTGGGTAGGTTTTGAATGGAGGATTCTGACCGTCTATTGTGAGTGCTGTGATTTTTAAGGAATGAGAGCAGTTAACATGAAACATAAAGATAGACGTACAGACAGCTGGTGGTTACGTGCAGGAGAGCTGTCATGAGGACCTGTTTGATATGGTGGAGAAATGGAACAAATATTAGGATGAAAGTAAAAAGATTGAAAAAGTTTGCGCACTCAGGAGTCCTTTCAGGGTATGTAGGGTATGTTCCTAGGAAATACTGGCAGTCCTGTAATGTTGTAATTAAAGACAGGCAACATTTCTGAGAGCTCACGAGTAATGCTGGGAACTGAGCCCTGGCTTCAAAAATTGTTTAGGCCGCAGAAGGATCAGCAGTGTCTGAGCTGAAAGCAGGATGTTTTATGCAGAATATCCAATTGGTCCTTAAGCAATGAGCAGGCTCCAAGCCTTTCTCTAAGTGCCATGCTACCATTTGTGCTCATTTTCACTTTTCTGTGGCCCTGTCTTGTAGAGCAAATGAAATGGGAAAGTCAGAAAGTGCCTGTACTGCTGAGGAGGTGCTTCGAGGTGCTGTGGAGGTAGGGGAGGCAGGCATCTTGGATGAAGCCAAATACAGCTTTTGTGCATGTGGCGTCTGCAAGCTTATTGCACAGAAGTGGGCAGGCTGCATGCTACACTACACACCTCCTATGCTGAGAAGGAGAATCGTACAGAAGGAATAGTCTTTGCATTGCTTGCTACAGAAGAACACTCTGAGCAAGTCCCTTTCTGGGCACTTTGACAAGATTCTGGTTTTGTAGTGATAAATGCTCCTGAACAATTGCTTCCTGCCCCCAAGAAATTACTTGGGGTTTGTATAAATCTCTCAGTCCTCAAATGTCTATTTCTATTTATTTTTTTTTCAAAGCTAAGATATTTCTAAGGCTGCATTTGGTGACAGATCTTTTATAGAAAATTGTAGGTAAAGCTAAATTTTACTAAACCATTGGCCAATGAAGTACACCATACAAATAGTGACATAGGCTAAAGTCTGGAAGTACAGATGCATCATTGCAGTATTTCTTGTCTTAATTGTCTGTTTAACTTTTCTGTTAAATCAGTGAGAAAATGCAATTTGTCATAATTGGAATGAGATTGGACTTAATTTATATTCTAAGTAGACAAAGTGGTTTGTGAATGTTTTTCTGTATAAAAATGCCTTTTGAGATGTAGAAAATATTCATAGCAGTTTTCAGATACATGGAGATATTCATGTTTTCAGTGTCGTAATTCAAAATGAAAAATGCTCTAACTGAACCTGAAGCTAAAATGAAAGCATCTGGGGTTTGATTCGCCCCAGTTCTCTCCTTTCTCTCTTTTTTTCCTTATGGGGAGAGGAGAGAGGAAAAAAAAAATAATCAGAAAACCAAAACATCAAATCATCTTTTATACCTGTACTACATTCCTAAGATGAAACAGAAGCATAACAAAAATAGTAGCAGAGGATTTATGCCTATTAACATTATTTGGACTTTGCTGCTTGTTTCATCATGTGCAAAACTGGCACCAGGCTGAGCCAGACCACCTTTCTTTGTTCAGTAGAAAGCACCTTTCAAATCAGGTGATCTTTCAGCAGTGTTTTCAAAGACAGTAAAGTGTTTAATGCCCGTGTATCTCAAGCAGGTGTGAAGATGTACCTAATCATTCTGCATTAGTGTAAATCACTGCCCAAGCCATGATGTATGGTGAATTTTTCCCTAAGACGTAACCTTATACCACTTGCATTTCAACTTCAGGTAGAGCATTATGTGCATAAGGAGAGAAGCGATGCCCCACTTGTACACTGGCTCGATTTCAGTCTGAGTACTGGATGTGCAGAGCTTGGCTAATAGCAGTCCAAGTTTTCTCGTTACATTGATATTCAGTGAAACACCTAAAGTAACCCTGGACTGACAGAATTAGAAGTGGAATCAGCAGAATGCTGCAAGACAATATTTCATTTCCTGCAAATGTTTTTCCCGTTAATAAACATCTGCCAGAAAGGACTCCATGGGGGCAAGAACATCTGAAAATGCGGAAAACTTAAAGAAGTACTCTTCCATGTTGCTAATGACTTGGTCAACCGAGAGCGTGAAACATAGCTCATTTTTGTTTGTTGTTAGGGAAAACAAGCTTGATTCCTAAGTGTAGAAAATATGAGCTTTTGATATCACTATTTAGTCTAATTGACTCATCTGAGTCCTGTTTGAACCCTATGATTCATCATTTTTCAAATTAGTAGGGACATAGGTAGGATAATCTGTGGATATAATCAGTAAAACATTCACAATGCTTTCCACTGTAATGGATTATCCTGTCATTTACAGTATCACTTATTTCTGTTATTATCTGGGCTCACTTCCCAATTAAAAGCCTCATTAGTTCATTCCTGAGGAAGCTGCCCCTCTGTGTTGCTGCTGACAGCTGAAGGAAGTGTGTCAGCTTGCTGCGTAGAGCATTATTTGCTTGAAGTTGGCAGCTTGCTTTAGCATAGCCGTTCTCCTGCTACACAGGAGATACTTAAGTGTCAAGCGTTTTCAGGCCATCCATCTTCTTTGGCCGTTCCACCCACCCATGCTCGAGCCACATCCACCAGTGCCGGTGCCCCTCTCTGCCTTCCCTTTGTCATTATGTCATTGTCAGTGGTTCAGTTTATTCAGTGATTAATCATCATTTGGAAGGTTCTGCTGGGAGAAAACAGAAAAGGGGGTATTCCTGCAGGTGGTTTCTCTCTGATTAGTTAAAGGCACAATGGCTGGCTGCTGAGCCTTTGTTTGGGCTCCTTCTGAAGGTTGCACGGGTTTTTCCTTACCAGAATGTAACTGGGCTGGTAACTGTGGGCCTGCCTCGGGCATCCTACTGGTATATGCTGAAAATCAGACCTGTTAAGCTCAGCAGATTTGTGCCAGTGCAACAGAGGAATCGTCTCTTTTGCAAGGGTTGGTGCAGGGTGTTTCTAAGGAGTGCCTCGTTACCTGTCCAGACTAACCCTGTCACGGGTTTAGCAGCAGAGCTTTACACTGCTTATTTAGCAACACCTGCCTGGATGTTTGGTGCACAAAGGAAAAAATGTTACCCAGAAGTTCAGTATCTCATTTCTCCTTTGTGTTTCCACCAACTATTTGACGAAGTAAAAATAATGCTCCAAGAAAGGGGAATGATAATATTCTAAACTTGTGGAAAACAAGGGAACTCTTCTAAGCTTTGCTTACATCTTCTGCTCAACAGCTTGAATGCAACTTCTTCAATATCTAATAGAGTTAAATATTCCACATATTGTCTCTACTTCTGTATTTTTTGACAAGCATAACTTACCAAAACTTATGTTCAGCTAGAAAGCTGGTTGATGACAGTAACAGCTATGCCATGCTTCCAGATCTGTTAGCTTGCCTGAGTATTAAATTGCTGTTCATATTTCTCGTGCAGATTAATATTTCTTTTTATGCTGCAGCAGCTTTTAATGTCATCAAAAGGAGACGAGATGAATAAGATGTGTGTGGGAGGATGAAGCAGTGGTCACTCAAAGTATCCTGCTGTTTACTCTGGCTGCAGAGTTTATAGTCCCTCCCACAGGGCAGCTGGCACTGGGCTATGATTTTAGTACTTGCATTATTCGCAATTCACAGCCTCCAGTCATGAAATGACAAACTCTGAGCATTCAGGTGAACTGGTAGCAGCTGTATTCTGACAGGCAGGCTCATGAGTGTGATGGGGTAACTCTGAGTGACATGGTGAAAAGCTGCTTTTTTTTGCATGCTTACTTATGTTTGTTTTATTATACGCATAAGAAAGGGTGGTTGGGTGGGTAACTGTGGGTGGAAACGGCTCGAAGAGCGGCACAGCTAGATGTACTGAAACCTGAAGAAGATGCAGCCAGGGACTTGGGTGCTTGCATGTTTAGCTGAAAGCATTTCTCATTTTTTGTGCAAAAGGCTCTTCTCTCTGGTGCTTTTCACCCTGATGCAGAAGGTCTCTCCTCCACATCTTCTCCACAGTCAGGAAGTGAAAGGCAAGAAATCCAAGGCAAGCAAATAGTGGCGGTGAATGAGATAGCTTTAAGCAGGGTTTCATCATGCAGACCTGCTATTCTAGTGCGACTGGGTACGGCCATAGTGAGCATTCCTCTGCCTGGGAATGATTCTCCGGGGGTGTTTCAAAGAGTAAAAAAGTAGCCTGCATGCCCTTTATTGTCCCAAGGCCTAAGCTGGGACATTTCGGGGGAGGGAGAGAGATAAGACAGGCCACCAGTTGCATGTATGAGACTGTACATGGGCCCATGTCCGCACCAAGAATGCAAGCATGGGTGGTAGGTAATGTGCTAACAACTGCTGTTGTAAGTTGCACCGGCCTCTCTTCAATTCTGGAGAAATCGGGAGTCAAATGAAGGGGAAAAAAAAGAGAAGGAAAGAAAGAAAGGGAATTTGCTTGAAAATCAGAAGATGCTGAAAACAAGTTGTTTGAGGGTTTATTTGTCCAGGTTCCTCGGAGCTCCTGGTAGGTATCTGCTTAATGTTTCTTACAAGCCAAAGTTGCCGTCCAGCAGCATTTAAAACAATGAACACAGAGTTTTCCTAGACCACGAACCTCCAAGAGGAAGCAGCACCTTGAGGGAAAGAACAACACCCCCCCCAGCTTTCAGTAACATCTCAAAAGCTGGTAGTAGTGCTACCTGCCACTTTGAGAGGGCTGGCTCACCTGGGTGCACAGGCAAAGCCCTCCCATGGTTTGTGTCCGTGCAGCAGCACACTTTCTTGTCTTGCAGCGTGCCTGCACAGACAGGGATGTGCATGTGCAAACAGGAGCTTTTGGCTTTTGCAAACCTGCGTGATCGTACACTCCAAAATGGGAGGCTTGGGCTGAAAGTGTGGCAAGAGAGACCACTGAGGGACTGGTCTTTCCAATCAGCAAGGCTTTTCTTCCAGGAGCTGCCTGGGACACACCAAAGAAGGAGCCTCCCCAGGCAGTTCTTGTCTTGGCCCTTCTCCTCACTTTCTTGCATTACAAGAAAAACCTGGCTGTGAAATGCTTGTCGCTCACAGCATTCATGTTTTGCCAATTGATATCTGACTCATACTATGTCACAGCTGTTTCAAACCTTTTGCAACTACTTGTTTATTGATGTATATTAAAAAACTGATGAAAAGGCCTAGATAGTTACTGAGCTTTATAGGGACTTGTTCAGAACAAAGTGCTATGGAAAGAGTTGGATCACATTTTTAGGGCTCACGTAAGTGCCTCTGATAAAGTTCCCAAAACTGGCTGCATTTTGTTTGTCATGAAACACGAGAAAATGGCAAAGATGGTGGCACTGTGAGGCTATCACAAAGCCACTTGCTCTCCTGGTGCTTCCCCTCCCTTGTTATCCCACAGCCAGCACAGAGGAGCAGCAGCCAGCAAATGGCAGGGGCTGGAGGCTCCTGGGACACAAGAGACCTTTCCCCTTTGGAGCATCCTCTCTTTCTTCCCGTAAAGCAGAAGGCTCCAGGAGTGTACCCGAAAGACATCCTAGCTGTTGGGGTCAGCACAGCTTGTCAGCATGGGGTGAGTTTGCTTCTTCTGTCCTCTGTTGGTGCAGAGGTGGCTCCCCCAGGGCCATCAGCGGTCCCTCTGGCCTGGGGCCAGGCAGTTCCTGCAGCCTTAGGAGCTGGGGGAACCACAGCAATTCAGCATCGCTTTTCTATTGGATGCTCAAAACTTTTCACCATTGAAATTGTCCCTTTGTGATTATTTTTGTTTACTCAAGCTCCACTTAGTGCTTCATAAAACTAGGTTAATATGTCTTCAGTGCTGGGGTTATTGTTTTTTAACCAACTTACAAAATCTGGTGGACTTTGTATGCAAGCTTTATGTTTTCAGCAAAAGGTAGGTTAATTTTTAAAGCATGGAAACAGAGTTGGTATGTTGTCCCTAAAAGGCACCTAATTTGCCAAGATTTTTTTTTTCTTTTAATTATGTTATTGTGAAGAATTTTTAAAGGATAGATTTAAAAGAAGAACACTTGAAAACAATAACAAGACAACAGAGGAAGGGAGATCAATGAAGCAAGCTGACTACAGACAGCAGATACTAATGTTAAAAATAGCAGAACATTGTTACATTAAATATATTAAAGAAACTAGTTATATTCTGGTTTATACCAGAAAATATGTACCTACTGAAGGACTTCAGGAGGTGATCGCTTTTGTTAATTGACTAATGCTGATAATATGCCTGGGGTTGTACCGTTAGCTTTACCCTGTTGTTAATAGCACAGCCACATCAATTTAAAGACCATACTAAATTAACGTACAGCTGCAGGTGACATGGTGTCCTATTTTTACACAAATAAATCCAGCACCTTCAAATCTCGTAGATGCTTTTCCTCAAACCTCCTGTTCGCAGGAGCCATTTTGGGAATGGGGCATGATGCTGTGATTAACTCTAGAACAAGCAGCTATTTTTAGCATTTACATATCTCCTATAGAGCAGAGCCCAAGACTTCACTCAGATAGATGAAATCTGAACTGGTCTGGTCACATGTAATCTGTGTCTGAAGAACAGTGGAATATTAAAGGAGTTTCATGCTTCAAAATGGCAGAAAAGCCAATGATCCTGGTGCCTCTATTTTTAAACGTGATTAAAGGAAATATGTATACATAAGGGAATGATAGATTTCTGTGTTCATTATTTCGTACCTGTCCTATACTGGTGTGTTCTTTGGAAACAGGATCTTTCTGGAAACAGGATTTAATTGGTTTTGACCACTCAGCCCTCATGGGGTGTTAAGTTGATTTTATGTGGCAGTGGGTCAGCAGTGCAGGTGTTTTATTGAAGAATTGAGAGTCTTCATCTTTGTAGCTAGGGATCCAGTTCTCTCACCACTTCTGTGCCAAACTGCACATTGTTAATGGCACTGAATTTTTCACAAATTAAGAACATCCTAATGTATTGGAGAATTTCATCTATTAATATTTTACCTACTGAAAAGATCTCTTTTTACCAGTTTTTGTTCATTGTTTCCAACAGGGTCTTTTAGGATTCTGTAAGAGTACTGAATAAACCCTCAAGTGAACTTAATGTGTATCAAGTTCATCAGTACATAAATAGCTTCCATGGTTCATGGTAGACAGACCGTGTTCGGGTGCAGAAGCAGGAAAGTATGGTCAGTTGTCTTTGTTCATTTTCACACTCACTGCTTACTGCTCTAAAAGTTTCTGCTTCCATGTTCTCCCCGGTTGATGCCATTTTGTTTCTTGGGTGATGAGTGAAAAGACAACTTCTGGTTTCTCACATAAAATGACAAAGAAAAACAATTAATTCACTAAGCACTGATGACTTTATGATACATGAATTATTAAGGAAAATATGAATATGATCCAAAAGTACAAAGGCTTCCTAATTAAGGACAGTTAAGGGGACAGTTTTCTGGGATCAAAAGAACAATGAAACTGACAAGTATTTATTTTTTGTACAAAAATATGCACCAGGAAAAAAATAGCAAATGTGCTCATTGTCAAAAAAAAAAAAAAAAAAAAAAAAAAAAGGAATTGTACTGAGCTGAGAACATAGAAGACTTCAAATTAACTTTATGTATACTATTTCTATAGAAATACTTCTTCCTGTAACGATGGAAGGGGAACCAGACACTGAATGGCCTCTCCTTTCTGCCCTACTAAACCTGGTGAAAGCTTCTTAGCCAAAACTATATCCAACTGAAAAGTAGAAATTTGTTCAAAATTTTCTCCTTGGGAAAACAGAGTCATTTTTGATGGAAAAAATCCTTATTGAATGTAAGAATTTTAGTGTTTTGGATCCTATAAGCAAAACCATTGATTACATTTCTAAGTCTCAATTTCACCTTTTTCCTTGTCTTTTGCTGTTTGCTCTGTGGTGACTTTTGAAGGCACCTGCCTTCTCAGACTTAAGAAAAATTACAGGGCAGCAGGAGGGAGAAAATGAAATTATTTCTCATTCTGCAAATTATAGCAGTTGATGGAAAAATGTTTTCACTACCATAGGCTCAAATACCCAGTTGCAAGGCCAGATCCCTCCACAAACCCAACGCACGCAGCAGTTGGCTTGCAACAGTTAAGAAGCTAGAGTAAGTACAAACTAGCAAAATTAAGAGAACTATTGGGTTAACTGAGGATCATTTGTATGAATATGCGTTGCAGTTTGGGGTACTGTCCCTCAGCTGATAAAATGTTTTATAGCAGTGATCATAAAACCACATGTCATTTCCTATGTTTATATTCTTTCTGAGCTTTGAGAATATGCTCAAGAGCTCTCGAGTTGGGTCTCCTGAAATGACAAGCCTACACAATTCAAGTGTTGTCATACGATAGGTGTATGAAAGAGCGGAAATCTTGTAGATCCCGCTGGCACCATTGATGCCAATAGCGTTGGCTGGAGGTGCAAATGTTCCTGCCGGAGCCGTTGCAGTGGAAATGTGCACCAGCTGAACAGCTGCCCTCCTCGCTCAGCAGGCAGGTTCAGTGTGCCGAAATAGCTGCTACATAAAGCATGGAGAGAAAAGAGCAGGCAAGCGCTATTTCAGCTGTAAAACACAGGAAGATGTGTTTCCCATTGTAACTATAAAAAGTTTTTTTAATATTTATGTAGTATTTATTTCCAGCTGTATGAGCGGGGATTGATATAGATGACTTGTACATAAAGGTAGGAAAACACCCCGACTATTCCGTTATGTTATGTTATTTATTCCTCCACAAGCATCCATTACGCAGTTTATTTTCCAATTAATCCTAACTATCGAACAAATGTTATTCTCCTTCTCTATCCCCAACAGTAGCTTCCTCCTTGTGAAACAGTTTTTCTCTGGATGAATTAATGATGTGGTTCTGGGTGGTTTTGTTGCTGTTGTAAGATTAACTGTAACAACAACTGGCAACCATGCTATTTCAGAAAGACCATTTACAAAAAGAGAAAAGGCAGTAGTCTTCAGAAAGGTTATTTTCATGGCAGACTATACCTGAGATGGGTTTGTCTGAATGAAGGAAGATGGGAGATAAAGAAACACAAGCGATGTGTTCTTTCTCTCTTCTTATCCCTAGTTTTGGACTACTTTTAATGTGGCCCCTCCCCAAAGCTTCCTAAAGAGACCAAACCGTGAAAGAAGATGAAAAAACTTAAAGAAGTTCTTCACAGAGATAAATGAGTTGTTTTTTTAATAAATAAATATTTGGGTTGCTTAATGGAGATATGTCACAGGAGAGTCCTTTGGGAACCAGTGCTGGTCCTTATCTGTTTTATATCTTCACAGATAATTGCTTGTAAAGTGGGTGATGGCCAAGTGAGTACGTTCACTGCTGTGACATTATTTAGGGCGGGTAAGGAAATATACCTAAACAATAAAGGCTTAAACAAGTTTACAGAGCAGTTTCATGCTACAAAGTGTCTCGGAAATAAAAAGCCTGATGAAATTTTCTACAGATTAAAGCAAATTAACAGACAGGAGGGGAGAAAGCACACCTGACACTGCATACACAGTACTGGGCTCTGAACTGATCAGTGTCAGCTGATCACTGTCAGCGGTGCTAGCACAGATTTCAGAAACAGTTAGTGCTTAGTAGTTGGAGGAGAACAACAAAGAAACAGGAAAAGAGGAGGGAACAGAAAATAAATAACAGTTTGGTCATTGCAGTTGAAAAGCCAGCACTTCTTTGTGTGGAAGAGAGATGAAGAGTTTATGGAAAGCTGTAAAATCCTGACAGCCATGAAAAAAGTTCCTAGGGAATTTACTATTCCTTGTCTTTCCTATACAACAACCACCAGAAGAAATTATCAGATTACTGGCTGAAAACAAGCAAAAGCAGTTGCTTCTCCCCGTGGTATGCAGTCAGACTCTGGATGTCTCCACCACAGGCTTATGTGGTTTCAAAAGTAATTAGAAAAATAGCGCTATGCATCTCTCCTGGTTTGTCTTCTTTTTGACAACCTGCCATTGGCTGCAGTTGGGACACAGGACAGTGTCGTGGTGGCCTGACTTCTGGTGGTTGGTACTTTCACGTGCTGGAGGCCAGCAGAAAGGTAGAAGCAGCTCGCTCTTCCTCAGAGCTCTGAAGGTCTGGTTACAATGGGTAGTAAAGGGGCAAATGGTACAACAGCTGTTTGATGCACTTTCAGAGAGGTAGTGTGTAGTGTTCGGGGGGGAAAAAAGGAGCAGTGTATACTGAGATGGGGAAAGCCAAGACTCCTGGTTATCTCAGGAATTGCCTTGGCTGTTGGCATTGGCTTTTGCAGGGAAGAGGTGGGTGAAATGCCATGCCACTGCTGTTTCACAGAAAATAATATCTGAGACGTGAGCAGGGCTGCTGGGAAGAGCTGATAAGAAGTTATGATCTGCCACAGCGACCGCAGCATGACTTGAGAAGTTCACCACCTCCTGTCCTTTGTAGGAGAACCTCAGCAAGAAGCTGACTTGTTGGGGCTTTCTGCAGGGTCAAGACTGAGCTCTCAGGACCCACTTCCACATGCAAAGATTGTGCAGTCACACCAGCTATGAAACCTCATTTGAGTGGAGGTGTTTGCAAGGTCAGATCCGCAACCAACTGGTGTGCTTTTCTTATGTTCTTTATGCATGTAAAGGTTACTTCAATTCATTATTCAATTTTATATTTACGTTAGGAGGAATAAGAGTTTTGTTTTACTCTCCTGAAAAGAATTAAAATAATTGGGAATATGGGGTTTTTATATGTTCTTGAGTATCCAATGGCGTAAAGGTTGAACTCAGTTGCATAACCCAAGGGCTACATCTTGGTGTACTGAAAAGTTACAAAGAAGTCATTGTTTTCTGATAATCCTTTTTTTTTTTTTTTCTTTTTTTTGGAAGTAAAATTCACATTTTAGATATCTTTTGAGCAATGCTTTGAAACAGAGTGTAGCTCCCAGAGGTGAGTAATCTTAATGCTAATTTACTATACAACAATGTGCATTATTAAAGGACATGTGAATGATTCATCCAGTGAATGAAGAAAAATTATTCCAAATGATTATTGATGAGTTAATCAAGATAGCCACGTCAACTTTCTTTGTCCATTAGTGTGAACAGTATTTCACAATCATAATAATAAGAGCCAAATGTTAATGGCTGAGGTAATCAGACCCTAATGAAGAGCAGTGAAAAGTACTCTCCTTAAATAGTTTACAGTTTTCATAATCACTGCAGTGGTCAGTTGGTCCCATGATTCTTCATATTTCATAATGTATGTTTACTATCAGCTTTTGTTTTTAATTTCATTTTTCTTTCTCCAGAAGGTGAGTGAATAGAAAAATTAAAGAACATAAAGCTGTGTAATAGCATACCAAACAAAACATATTTTGTAACATAAATTCATTCTAAAAGGAAAAGATTTTTCAGCTGGAGTTACAGGTAGCTAGGAGCCTGCTGCCGCCTTTAATTTTGGTCATCTTATAATTCTTTTGTTGAAAACAATCACTATAATTTTTAAGAGCTCAACACAGGTTTAAAGCTTATCTAGATAACTAAGATCAGCGACTGCTTTGATGTAGGAGACTTTAGGGGAATAATATTCTAACTGCTGTCTTTCCTGGGCATTGAGCATGTGACCCACAAATATGGAGTTGAGGAACCAGTTTACGTGCCTGATCCTGGGAGTAAATGTACTCAATTTTGGGGGGGGATCAATGCCTTTCTCCTTGACTGTATACTTGATTAGCCTTTCTCTCCCTGCAGTATCTGAGACTGCTCTTTGGCAGTAGGTACAGGTATGTTTTCTCCTTCAGCGTAACATTTGAAAAATCATTAAAAATGCTACCATTTTGTATTATGTTAGGCTAACAGACTTGCCAAGTACTTACATTTCAGACTGGTCCACAAAATACTCATCCAAAGTGATGAAACTTCCTAGCACCTTCTAATAAAACTCAGACCATTAGTGCAAAAGATCAAAAGCCACAAAATTAGAAAGTGTCACAGGAACGCCCTGTGTGGTCACTGCAGTGGCAGCAGTTAGCGATAAAGGGGGCTGGGGTGTGTGTGAGGAAGCAGTTTGGCCTGGGGGAAATTCCTTTCTGACTCCCATGGTCCTTTCCAGTTCTCTTTCCTGGACAAAAAAACTTTCTGTTTATAAGTCCGTCGTGGGACTGATTGATCTGAAGGCTGGAAGGGGCAACTTGAGTAGTTCAGCTACTCACAGTTTGTAAGGTGGGAAGCTTGCAACATTATTCTGCCACACCACGTATCTGCACCATCTCTGACACGGACAGGGACATGACTTTGTCAAGTTGCTCCTCAGGTTGCTGCGAGACACTACAGGCTCAGAAGGATCTTTCATCGCCAGGTCCAAGCCCAACTAACCTATGTCTTATATCCCTCTCAAGAGGCATTGCCTGTCTCACACCACTGTTGTCTGGAGACTCATTGCAAGGTGAGGGGGTGCATGATAAAGCTATCTGCTGAGATGCTGCTTTGCATGTGCCCCCCCTCCAAAATTTCTCTTCTGCTTCTTTGTGTGGCAGACCACATTAGTGGGAACTAACTGGCCCATGGGTTTGGCTCGCTTGGCAAACTCAAGACATTAAAGTGTGTATGCCAGGTGAATGACAGCTGTGGACCACGATGCATCTTTAAAACCCTGTGAACAGAAGAATAGTTGCAGATTGGTATTTCAGCTGCTGAATTTGTACTGACACTCGCTGCGAAAGCATTTGTCAGTGATGTCCCCCTGAATGTTGTAAGCAGATTTAAAATCTGACCAATTTCAAAGTGTGCAAATCTACAGTAAGGAACAACTCTGACATGGCAGGGAGCTGAGCTAGCTGGGAAAGACCTTGCTCAACATTCTCCATTTCTGACTTCTGCGGGTGGAAGAGGCTTTGACTGAATAAGAATCGGCCTGCCACTGAACAATTAACAAATCCAGCCTAGCCTCACAAGTGACTGACTGTATCACCTCCATCTGCTAAGGCAGGGTAAGTCAAAAGCACAATGTATGAGCAGCCAGTGCCTCTGGTACAGAAATGCTTGCCCAGAGTGTTCTAACTCTCTGGTGTTTGGCATAGCCCTGCTAACATCATTAAGGAAGGTCTCCTATACGTGCGAAGTAGATCCAGTGCAGCCAGCAGTGCATGGCCCTGGCTATTTAGGCAGTGTGGCACAGTAAATAAGTATTGGTGTCTTCCTCTAAAGGTCTCTAAGAAGGTTTTTGACGCACAGCTGCTGGTGATGACTCAGTGAGATTCTGCCCTGAGTCTGCACAATGGCAGCTCAAGTGACATAGGAAGGATGTTACCAGGTGAGATTGACCCTACCCTTGCAGGAGGCTGATGTCGTTTCAGAGCTAGGGAAATAGAAGCCTTCTGCTTCTGCTGTCAGGTGCATGTCCAAGCCCTTTGCTTGAGGAACTGTAAGGCAGGGGTGCAAAATCTGCTCTTTATAGCCTGCAGCAAGCAGACAACTGGTATTCTTTTGCAGTTTAAAACATTGTATTTGTTTTTTAGACACAGCTCTTTGGTAATATTCATGGCAATCCGGGGGATAGCTCTATCTGGGGATACATAAGCATACTGATAATTACAGGAGCAATTTGATGTGACTCTTACCACGACAATAGCTTAAGATGGTAGACACAGTTACAGTGTCAAATGAGAAGTAAGCAGGAAGATCTGACAACTTTATTATGGTTATTGCTGTTAGAGAAGCCACTACCCAGCTAGTAAGTATACACTGTATTTAGCATATTTTGCTGTTTTCTCCCAAAGAGGAGAACATCTTGGATTGTTAGAATTAACAGCTCCAGCTTGTAGGTCAGAAGCACACTGACAAATAGAAAGTAGCGGCAAAATATGCCTTAGCATTATTCTAAGCTCCTCAGGATGTGTATGCATGTGTGTGCACCAGCATGGCATTAGGAAGGCTGGGTGCTGATATTTTTGCTATTAGGGGCTTGCAAATACTAATTACTCTGCATAGTTAGCTTCAGTTGCTAAGCAGAATTTGCCCTGGTGTGCATGTGTGTGCATTTGCTTGTGCTGTGTAGGTGTGGAGGGAATGTGCAAGCAGACTTACAGAAAGTGTGGCCCATTTAAGGCATAAGAGTAAATGTTACCTATAAATCAGAAGGACCCTGATAGCAACTTTTGAAGTAAGGTTTGTCTGGCGAGCTGGAGATTGGAGGTAGTCCTCTCAGTTCAGAGTATGCACAACTGCTGGGGACTGGGGGTTATGGAAAGTGAATTTCATAACTGGTTTTTATTTTATGTCCCAAAGTGATCTGGTCAAAACTTAGGATGTGGCCTTTCCCAAAGTGTGGGGAAGGTGAAATGTCCCATGAGTAGGAGTCACAGGGATTCCTGTGGTTTGGTACACCTCTACTGGAAAGGGAACATTATACTTTTATATTACAGTTGTTTAATGTACTTGCATACTGTTGTATCCAAGAGTATGCTCTCTTATGTTTTTGTAGGCAAGAGTAAACTTGGGACAAACTGCCTTACTGGGAATTCCCTTTGTCTTAATCTTGAGCCTGCTGTGCAACTTACTCCTTCTCACTTCTATAATGTATTATTTTTTAAGAACATTATGTTATCTCATAATTAATGAGATTAGAAAACCTCAAAATACTCAAAATATCACTTGGGTAAGCTTTGGTTTCCTTTTTATCTGTTTTCCTTTGCATTATCTGACCTTTAGAAAAGTACTATTAAAATACATTTTCTGCTGTCCATAAATGATTTTAAATGAATTGTTTACTACAGATATGACATGTGCATGCAGTATGAGTTACTTATGCATGTGAAAGAAGAGATTAAGAGCGCTCTTTTATGTCAGGTCTACAGTATCACGTTTCTATTGGATATCCACCTGCAGATCAGTGACCTTGTAAGACCTCTGAGGTTTGATTTACAAGTTACAATTAAGTTTCTTGCCCACTGCTGTGATGCTTATGTTTTCATTTTAAACACTTGTTACCTTCTTGAGACACTGGTTTGTGAACTTAACCAGAGACACAACGTGATGCTGAATTCTCCTGTATCTCTGCAAGTCATTAATTTCGACCTATTCATGTTCCCATCTGGTTCCCTCTGAGGCTGCTGCTTTTGACTGAACCAAAGCTTTGCATTCACACAATGTGTAATTTGTGTAAATGTATATACTGCTCAGCTCTCATGTTCTTAGTAATCAATCTGTCTCTAGCAAAGGCTAGAGACAGGAAGGGAAGTGAGGCAGCAATGGTGTTCTTGGAAATAACAATTTGGGACTGCTGATGGCTTAGGGCACCGGTCTGATGCCACCCTTCTGCTGGGAGACCAGCCCCCCGAGCCGTAGGAATAAAAAGCAGGGCTTAGCCTCTGAGAATCTTGCAAAGGTACAAAAATTCCTCTATAAAAAGTGAGACAGCAATCAGTCTTTTTTCCATGTTTGAGGCCTGTGTCGGCAAGGTGCTTGTAAAAAGTACACAAAATCTGACGTTGTATTTTAACATTTCTCCATTTCTTCACTTCTTAGGTTGGCAGGTGTGTCTTTGTACCTAGTCAGTCTGATTCAATGCATCTTCTGTAGATGCTAGTATGCAGCACGTGGTCCTTTCATTCGTGTTGGCTCCCATTTATGGGTTGCACTCAGTTTTTCTGCTCCTCTGCCTCAAGCCCTTTCCCAAACGGGGGCCAGGCATATCCCTGAACTCGCAAAATGGTAAGCTTCATGCTTGGAGGGTTGTCTTTGTTACAGCCAAATCCTCTGCCAGTTTACTTCAGCTGTGATAGAATTTTAGCTCATTTTCTTTGAGAAACAAGATCTGGCAAATGATTCAGTGAATTTTGTCCTGTCCCATCTTACCCCCCTCCCCCCCTCCCAGAGGTTCCTGTTTTTTCCTAAAACAAGAAGATAACTATTACAATTTAGCCAGTCTGTATTTTTCCTGGATCTGACCATTAATTTTGCTAAAAGGAAGAAAACAACATGAAGTACCACTGACCATAAAAGGCAGCTTTTGTCTTTCATGGACTTAGCTGGTGGCTGATGTTCATATGCCTTTGCTGCCTCAATTCAAGCAAATGCTGTGATTGAATTGGCAAATTAACATGACAATGTCAATGTCAAGACCCATTACAATAAAGAGAGAAAGTTCTTATTTGCAGGGTAGTTTCTTAACAGCCTGGTCACAGAGGAGCACTTTCCCCTCTGGAACTGCTTAGGTCATGTAATCACAAGGAAAAGTCTGTGGTGATTAATTTGTTCATTTATTTTAATGCTGTTTTTCCAAAGGAATTCCTGAGAATGCAACAGAAATGGCATTTATCCAGCTCCCATCACAATCCTTTAGCTAAATTTTTCAGAAGTTCCTAGCAAAGCTGTTTTTCATTCCTTCAGTTTTGTTCAGTGACTTAAGTGAGGAAGACTGGCACTGAACTTCAACATTTTCGTTTCTTTTCTTGAGAGGAGGGTGTGATGGTGCCATCTGAGGATCTCTCGCCCGGCTCCCTGGAGCTTTCAGCTGGCTCTGAGGGCCGTATCCTGCTCCAGCTGTATCTGCACAAGGTTTGTTACCATAATTTCGTTGTGCTCACCTGCGTGTCAGAGAGTTGTTTTTTAATGCCCTCACTTAATCATAAGGATATTTAAATGGGTTCTTTCTCCTGAATGTGAGGACCAGCATGTCTGCTGACTCCTGCAATCCTTAATATGGCAAATACCCTTTTCAAATCAAAGGAGCAGTGCCTGTGCTCAAACTAAATGACCAAAACAGGTCCTTAGCATCAATGAGGGTGACTTAGCAGGACTGTAGGATCAAGCTGATGTTAGCTGCCTTCAGACCATGTTTGGAGACAACATATTTTGTACTGATTGTGCTTTCTAAAGCTTCTCTGTATAACTGTTGTTGGAATAACAACCAGAAGTGCATTCAGGCAAAAGTGCTGCAGACTGTCTTTGGATCTACCCTGATGGCACCTCGAGTTCGTGGCAGAGGAAAATGTTCAGGATGTAGGGTCTGACCTGTGTTTTTCATGCCGTGTTAACATAAATCATAGAATCATAGACTGGCTCGGGTCGGAAGGGACATTAAAGATCATCTAGTTCCAACCCCATAAAATTGATAAAGCCGTCAACCTCCTTTTGCTTTGCAGAAGGATATCCAACATTTTATCACAACTGTAAGAAATGTAAATGCTGACACTTTACGGTGCTGAGACTCAGCTGCAAGAGAAGGTTGGTGGGGAGATTTGCCTGTGAATTTTCAGAAAGGTCAAAGATCAGCAGTGCTGGGAAACCTGAGCCATCAGCTGTCTCCTTCTCATTTAGGAAAATTGTTCCAAGTTTGTCATTGTTCCTTGCGCAGAGAATTAATTAACGATAAAATTAGATGCTTAAAACAGTTATTTGTGGGCTTATAAAATCTGACTAAAACCAGATAGGAAGGCTGCAATTACTGATAAAAACAGATTAATATTAGGAATATCTTTTTGCTTGAATTAGTCCTCACCTATTTCTACCACACTGCTTGGGGAAAATGCACGTCCAATCTAGTAGCTTTTAGCCTTCTTTGCTGTCCCTTCCTTTCGATTTCTTTTTGCTGTGACACTACATTTGTTGTACAGTCCCATCAACACACCCCAGTAGCAGCAAAACACTGCTTTCCAAATACAGCTGTGCCGAGGATGTCTTTTGCTGACATTTAATGTTTGGTTTTGTTGCTCCTCCTCTTGGAGCCATGGGGCTGTTCTGCCAGCTTTTGGTAAGATGTGTGTGTGTGTGTGTGTGTGTGTGCAGGGGAGGTCCAGCTCTTTGCTTCCACCGTGCCAGTATAATGGACGTTTTGTTGCAATTTAAATTGATAAAATAAATCTTGCCCATTTGATAACCAATGCTACATTTTTTAAACTTTATCTGGAAATGTCGAGGCAGCGTGTTTTGGTAGTGAAAAAAATAAAGTGTATTTTTAGGAATAGCTTCTTATACTCACTTCAGTGTGCTGTGGACTCAAATTCAGGAGGGTTAGGTTTTTAATAAGATGACGTGGCTTTTCTCTTCAATGGCAACAGCTCTTTTTCATTGTTGAGTACTCATTTACATTTTAAACTGGATTAACACAACAGTTTTAAAGAAAGAATAAACAAAATGGGATGAAGTATTTTTAATGATGATTCTTTTAAACAGGTGACTTGATGGAAGGCTGCATGCTGCAGTCCCCAAAATGCTGAAGTTGTTGTCGTGTGAACTCGTTTGAGAGCAGGAAGGCAGAGAACTCAAGTGCCTCATTGCATAGTGTGAAATGAAGTTTGTGGGTGGACTTTTCACAGGGCTGCATTATGCTTTGTCTCCGTGTGACACGCTGGCTAAATGGACAGGACGAGCCTTTGTAGTTTTGCAATGTCCCATTGTTACTTGGCACATGAGAGCAGTGCGGTATTGGTGCAGCTGTTCATAAACAGGAGATTGGGAAAGCTAGTCCAGGGCAAACCAGAAAATGCTAAATCATAATTTTGAGTCTGAGTCTTGAGGATGCTTCTGGCACTGTGAAACACTCCCTTTCCTTAAAAACACGATTACCTCTAATCCTCGTTGTGTGACACTGCAGATGGAGACAGTACTGAGCATCTATTAGCAATTCAGATACACGGGGCTGAGACTGAAGTTTTGATCTTTTATGCTCTCCAAGGAAGTCTGAAGAGTATTTTTGGCCTGGGGGTTTTACGCAGCCCTATTTTGTGAGAAATGCTGAGCTCCTGTTTCTTTTCTTTCTGCTTTGCTGAGGGTGGGGCTCTGAAAGCCGCTGCTGAAAACTTCAGTTGTAGCCTGTCTTTTTGAAGTAGTTGCATTTTAAATACTTTGTGAGCATAAAGTATTCTAATTTCCTCTGGAATAACAAGCACCTTTTTTTAACGGTAGCCGAGAGGGGACCAGCTCGCAACACTTCTCACACACCTTCCCCAGCTCCTGCGAAATCTTGTACCCCAGGGTACCAGACCTGCTCTGCACAGCTAACCTGGACGTTCAGCATTACTTTTACTTTAGTAAAGGAGGAAAGGTTTGGCCTGAACTGCAGCTTTGGGATGTTGGGATGGAGCTAGGGAGCACCACTTCAGTGGCATTTTAAAGCAGATCTTGTGAAGTCTAGATGCTCTTCTGGCAGGTCTGTGTTGGTTGGGAAATTGGCTTTTCTTGTAAACTGGGAAGCTTGTTTTCTGGGCACTCCCAAGTTTTATCATGGTCGTTGAAATGTAATATACAAGGACCAATCTGTCCTTGCTATTACTTACTCACAGGTGCTTGCTTTAGGAAGCAGCTTTCACAGAACAAGGTGAAAATATCAATTGTCATATTGATCACAGAGAAGGCAGTATGTCACATTTCTTCTTCTGAATGCTTACAAATATGGGACTCGTGAGATGGCACTGTGTTGCTCTGGCTATTGCGTAAAAGATTAAAGCTTGGAGCAGTTTGTTTGATTGATTTCAGTGAAGCAGAGTCCTTTGCCAGTATGTGACTGAGACAAAGGATGATCGTCAGAACATGTTAACCACGGGGGAGCCGGGGGGCAACTTTTGCAGAGGTCACAGAAAAGGGTCTGTCCCAGCTCAGCGGGTAAGTGATCTCCTTGCAGGAGAGAGCAAATGCTGCTTTTACATACCTGAGGTTCTTATTTGTTCACGATGTGACAGTATAAAAGACTATCGAAATGAGTTAATATATTAATTCATGTTTTCCTTGATGAGTCATTTTAATTACTGGAAAGTAACGTATTTTCCAACATCAGAATGCTGCGTTGGGTTGTCAGTATTCTAGCGTAGTCTTTCAGGGTCCGAATGTGGAAGGGGACTACTAGTAGCTTATATGTACATGTTACTTTTCAGAAAACTAAAATTAATAAACTCAGGAAATGATATTGTCAGAATGCATAGTATGAAGTAGTGCATTACGTTGTCTTGCCATATCATTATTTTCCATTAACAAAAAATTTAAAAAATAAAAATGATGAAATAATCATAACATGGTAGATCAGTAATTATTCTAGAGAATGTGCCCACATCTGTGCGTTCTGGCTTGTTTGTTTATTTGTTTGTTTTTGTTATAATCAGAAAATACTGCTCACAACAACTCTGTTGGCCCTTTTATCTCTGCACAGGGTCACCTGGAATGACCCCAGCATTTCCATATGAGCAGCAAAGAGCTGTTCTTTCCAATGTCAGACTTACTTTCTGGTCCAGCAAGTATGGGAGCAAGTGCTGAGGTCTTATTACTGTGAATTACATATTTATGATTTTTAAAGCACGTCTTTTCAGAAGCAAATTAAACTCCTTGGACAAGATTTGAAAAGTTACGGAGGTACCCAAACTCTAGCTAGGTTATTTATTTATTTATTTAAATAAGAATTAGGACTCCAAGATACATCTGAGGAAGTTAGTATATATTTGCATCTTTGGGCCAAATCTGACCCTGAGTAACTTCTTGAGGAAGGGGTTTAGGAACCACTTTCGCTCAGAGAGGTGTCCTAAAGCATGCATAGATTTTGCGGTGTAAGGCTAACCTTGACAGAAAGTGTGTATTTCAGGGGTTTGTTTCATTTGCCCGACAGACTTTGCACCATACTTTGAATTCTGCAGAATGTGTATGGCTGCCTGAATTTCAGCACTACATTTCCTGAATAGGCAGGCTTTTTGCAAAAAAATAAGACTTAACTCGTGGCACCAATGTGTGGAAGGAAAGTTTCGTAGAAGCTACCTCACAGCAAGCAGCTCTAGACTCTGTTGTTATGATGTCCTAAGAAGTCTGGGATAGCATCTCAGGCTGGCGTGTGAAGCCCTACCTAAGTGCTAAATATTCCCACAACTCTACTGACGTATTTTGTAGATAAAATTATCCCATCTTGGTTTTTGTTCATCTATCGCCTTCTCAGTCAGGAGATAGTCAACTTTTTAATGACCAACAAAGTGGGAGTACAATACAACAGAGCTGTTTTTGCAGTTTTTGGCATTGCCGGAACAAAAGGGTTAGGATTAGGAACAGCCTCAAGGTTCAGCTGTTAAGCAGCAATGCTCTCTATAAAGCTGCTGTTGCAGGATCTCGAAGCAACTGAATTCTTCTAACCTGATGACGGGATTAGGAATGAGAACTAAGGTTCTCTAAGTTTCTACCACTTCAGTGTAGTTTGGGAATATTTGGAGCTGAATATATTGCAGGCAGGGCTTTGCAGCCGCGGTTTCATTGCAGGTGCACACGTTGCTAAAAGAAAGCCTGGACCTGGTTAGGAAGCACATTACATCTGCTGACGTGACAATGTGTTTATTAGAATTAATTTTAAACTAATCCCCAACACACGCAGATGTGCAAGCAGTGCCCAAGACCTGTTCAATCCTGTGCTGCATGTGCAGGCAGCGCCCGCTGCTCAGCATCTGCCACGTGCAGGGGATCAGCCTGCAGCTGCTTTGACTCCCAGGTGAGGCTGCAGAGTGGGGAGCGTCCCCGCTGCCGTGCCGCAGCCACGAGCATCTGTCACCGAGCAGGTCCTTCCTCTCCCTCCATCGCAGGAGCCCTGGCTGGGAGCGCATGCTTTGGCAACGCGAAGTTGGTGTGATACACAAACGGAGAGCACATGTTCTCTTATAAAGAGTAATTGGATGCGGATATATCTTTTGAAATCCTGAACTGAGAGTTTTGATTTACATGCATAAATATAATTTGTGCTCCAATCCAACACAACACGTAGATGTATGCTTAATTGCAAGTCTCTGAGCCTGGCTGAAGAAGCATGAAGTGGAACACTTGCAAAAGCATTTTTAAGATATGACCATGCCAGTGAGAAAAGGGAAGCAGCCTCATGGATGAATACATGGGAATGGTGCTTTCTTTTTGTAGGGCAGATTCCCATTGCATTCGTACTAGTACAACAACAAACAAAGAAACAAACAAAAAGATGGAAATAGAATATTAAAAAAAAAAAAGAGAAAAAAAATGCCTAGAGTAGAATAAAAATCACAATGGCAGAAAGATGAACGAAAAGCCTGGCGGTCTAGTGTTCAACAGCCTTCGTAACGCATTGTTCTGCGGTGGTGTCAGCCACCTGGAGTATTTAGATCAGCAGTCGGGAGATTCATGATCCTGTGAGAAAATTTATAATCATGACAAAAATGGAATGAAATCCCTTCCCCTTCCTTTTTACGTATTTTATCTTGAATTGTACCTTATGTGACAGGACTGCAATTAATATCTCTTGTAAAACAGAAGGCTCATTAAATTGGTCTCATTATGGTTGCTGAGGTTGTGTGACACTGCTGAAAGGGATTCCCCCATTATCTTTGTTTGACACGTATTCCTAATCAACCAGGCCAATTCTGCTTTATCAAAGGGCTGGCACATGAGAGGAGATGATATTTATTCTGACTTGTACTATTAGCGTAAAAAATGTAGATTGCATCGGCAGACACATAACCCTTACAAATGGCCACACAGAGCATTTATTGAGGTGTCCCCTTCCTGCAAAGGTGGTTCTAAATATAGCCTGCTTCACTTTTCAGTACTGGGGATGCAGGGCATTTTTTTTTTTTTTTTAAACCCCTGTTTTCAAGGGATATTTATGAAATTAAATTGTAATAGACCGTGGAGAAATCTCACAGCAAACAAGTGCACAAGGGCAAAAATAGCAGCAATTCTGCAATTTCCTCCACCATTTGTTGATGAAAAGAAATCCAACAGCCCTACATATCCAACTTCAGAAACCTGTAAGCAATGTGTTGTCCTTTACATTAATAGAGATCTTAATATGTATCACAATATTACCTCAATTATTGAAAATTTCCTGAACATTTTGTTTTATTTCTTACTAATACTGAGTTTGTCAGGGATACGGACATTTTCCCTGTTTATAAAACTGTTCGTAGAAAATTTATGAGTGTTTTAAGGGAGGTGATGGTACCTGAATCTGCTGGGTTTAGAAACACCAATATGCAGGGCTTAACAACATCACCCTTACAAGGTTTGTGCAGATATTTTCATGCTGCTACAGCATTGTGTGTTCAAAAGAAACGTATAGCTGTAATGCAGCCTCATGTGTTTGTATAAGAAACCACCTCCTCCAAAACTCAAACCAAATGCTTTCTTAGTTAAGTTTAAGAAATGTTGGATAACAGGTAAATTCGTACAATATATATAAAACCTATACAAATTCTACAGACCTATTTTGATATTTCATCCTTTTCCTTATACGTACACAGCATTCAAAAGGATGGCTCCTTGTCTCCAGTAATACGAAGTTTCTGATTTGAGTGAGAAGATGGAAACTGGGAGGAAAGGGAAGTTGACAGTGCTCCTGCCAGCTGTTGGAGTTATGCTGCAACACCCCAGCCAGGACTGACTGCTGGAAGAACAACAGAAAAGTGAGGTATGAGAGTATTATTGGCCATGGAAGTCCTTCTGTGTTGTATCAATTTCTTTTTTTTTTTTTTTTTTTTTTTTTTAATGTCAGTATAATTCCTTTTTTAGGTTACCATGACACTGAGTGAACACTGAACTGCATTTTGAAACAGGCTTCATGGTCCAGCAGTACTGAATATAGGCTGATACCTCAGACAAGGTAAGTGAAGCCGGGAGAAAACAAGGACCTCTCTTTAATCATCCACAGAAGGAGATGGGGGAATGGGGTTGCTTCAGTACTCACTGTCACATGGAAGAGGAAGGTGAGGAGTTGCACGGGTTCTGAGTCTGGACAAAAGCAGGTACTCACCTGTGAGTGCTTGGAAGAGGTTTTGCTGGAGGGCCCTTATGAGCACAGCTCAGTGCTAGTTCTCTTGGTCTCTCACTTGGTGCTGATGGCTGTAACTCTGGGTGTTTAGGAAGCAAATGATTTCAGTCACTACTTTGTCCCTTGAAAAGCTTTATCTGATAATCAAATTTGTGATTTGCTCAGCAACATAGAAAAGCTTCAATTGGGACTGTAATTCCTAAACAAACATTTATCTCCTGCAAGAGATGATCTGAGTCTGTTGATGTCAAGAGATTGGGCCCTTATTTCCTGATGAGAAGAGGGGAACTTTCTTTTTTCTTCTCTTTTCTTCCCCTTCCAAGATGGAAAGCTCTTTATTGTTTCTTTGATCCCCCACCGAACAATGGAGGAATAGCTGTATCTTACAACTAAAACTCTTAAGTAAATGGTTATTTTAACAACAGATCATATACTACAACATTTGTGATCTATGTTGTATTGAGGGATGCTATGAAAACATACTCAGCTAATGTGACTGAAGGGTGTCTCTGGGGAGAAAAGAGATTTTGTCAGCTGTCAAATATGATCTAGGTGTACCTTCCAAATAAAGAATCCTTGAAGCTGAAGTTGTTGGCAGGCCAATGAGTACACAAGGGAAGGATGGCCCTAAACATGCACAGTTTTGTATGCATCTCTGTAAAAAAACTGCCTGTGGCTGCTTATTGTGAGAGACAGATCATTGGACTAGGCAGATTGTTCTTACGTAGAGCATTCAAACATCAGATAGAGATATCACATGCAGTCAGTCACAACTTGAAAATTAATAACACATTTTAGCCGAAACATCCAAAACAGGTGCAGCTAAAAGTGAAATGATGTTTCTGATCACGGAGATAATACTTTCTCTTTTGCAGACACATCTTCCACGAGCTCCCAGTGTTATGTGTACTTTTCGCACTGTGTAACTTAGTACATAATTAATGAATTTAGCATAATGCCGTGTTTGTTTATTCATATCTACTTCAGATTAATTAGATAGAATATCCTGAAAGTCAGTGCTGTGAATCAGAAAGCATGAAGCTGGTCTTTTGATGAATAATTTGTTGAGAAGTTGATGCTTTTGTAGACGTAAATTGTCAGCTAAATAAACATGACTGTTGGGGAGCAGCCTCTACATCCTGAGATTTAACTAGTCCCCTTCCCACAAAGGTCCTGCAGGCCTTCTGGAGCTGCTGCCTTGTACATGCAATGATCTCCTTGTCAGCTGCATAGTGGCAGCTGGTGGCACTTTGGGCTAGCAAGAAGTCCCCAGTCATTGCTGTGCTGGGAACAGTTGGCAGCTGCAGCTTGGTTTGTGTGGGGCAGTTCCTCCTGGCTTTGGCAGGGTTCATAGCCAGACCTCTCTTTTGTTATTTCCAGTACTCAGAAAAGATAACACCTATAAGAGATGCAGTTTGAGTGGATTATGAGAGTACAACTCCACTTACGTTTTCAAATTTTCATTCATTTTTATTACAGAATGTATTATCTTAAACACTGCAAGTGTTGGCAGGAGGGAGGCAAAAACAGGGCTGTTTTTCCCCACACTAAGTGCATCTTTCCCTCTTTGGTGCACTGAGGTCTCAAAGGGAAATTCCAGCAGTTGATAAGGATAGGGAATAACTCAGTTAACGGAGCTGAGTGGGTAAATGCTTGGGCACGTAGTGAATGTAGGAACAGTCTGATACAAGAAGCTGATGTTCTGTAGGAACTTCTGGACGTAATTAACAAACAACAGAGGCTGAATTCTTTTCTCCAAGTCCTCCTAATCTGGAAGAAGGAATGGAAAGAAAAATCTTGCATATACAGAACTCAGAGTTTTGTGTTACCCCAAAACAGTGCAGTTGCAAACATAGTTATAAGTGGCTAGAACAAGGCTGGACCTTTAACAAGTCTTTCACTTAGAGATCTGGAAAAACAGAGAAACAGAGGTGAAGATCTCTGTTTGCACTGAGAGCTGATTTCTCAAGGTTAGTGATACCAGGGTCAGTTTTGACGGATTGTGGGAGACTCTTGTTGTTGTTGTTTGCTTGTTTGTCTGTTTTGGTTTTGCTTTTTAATAATTGTAGACAGAAATTTCAGCATTTTGTCAGAATAATATAATAAAACCAAAGGGCAGTGGTTTGTCTGATTAAAAAAACATATACTGGGACGAAATATTTGTGTTGTGAATGTTAGACTGTAGGGGTCAGGCTGGAGTTTTGCCAGAAAGTGTGACTTCGGGGAATTCTGTGGAAATTTCAAGAGATTATAAACTGAAGCTGTCTGGCAAAAGGTATGAAATTCAATGTTCTTGTCTTCTGAAATAGTCTTGTTTGAGAAATACTACAGATGTATGAATAATTGCAGTGCAGGGAGTGGGAGAGGAATTTCTGTCCTTCCTTTAATCTTGCTATAATCTCCTTCTGACGAATCTCATCTGAGAATCAAGATTTCTAACTGCACCCAGCAAAAGAGAGAATTGTTTCTTTTTACTTTAAATTAAAAACTTATATTGGGGTTTTAGAAATAAATGTCCTTATGCAATGTGGCAGTGCTAGTGGACATAACATTTTCAAAGGAAATCAAGCCAGTGTTCATCAGTTCAGTTACTAAAAGAGCGTGCAGATAGGATGGTCTTTACATGGGTAAATATATGTATGTACATATATGTATACCCTCTATTTCATGTTTATTTTAGGAAGGAGGACTCAAAAAATTAGAATCCAATTCAGCATATTATCTACATGTTCACAGGTAGATATGTATGTAGTTGGCTAACTGCAAAATTGATAGCTGTCCCAGAAACATCCTTACACTTATATCACAAAGGTCTTCTGTTTAGTTCCTTATACATAAGGAAAAATAGAATTGGTTCCCCTGTGAATAGAATAAGAAAATGGGATGCACGTGTGTGTGAAGTTAAAGGTGTAAGTGCTGAAAGTACTGCAGCTTGTGTTAATAAAAATTGCAGATTTGATAATTTTCGGTCACTTTCTCATTCAACATAGTTGATGAATGGCTTTCTATTCTTGCTTGGAAATATATTTTATATTACAGCTTATACAGTATTTGAGACTGCACAAAGCATACAATTCTTATTTGTAGAGCAAATAGAATAAGCCATTAAGCTAGAAAACTACTCTATGTCTGCCTGAGTCTTCTCCCAGTGTCTCTAAGTTACTACAGACAGCTAGAAATGCCTTCCTTTTTTGTACCTACACACAATGCCTATCTTGTATCCGTACTTTCTATCCTCTAGATCATACTACATTAAAACTGTGAAAGTTAAAGGTGATTTTGGCAACGTATCAAGGTTATTTCAGAATAACCTTGTTCTTAATTTCCTATTAATAGGTAGTATTCTTATAAATTATTTTTTCTGGCAATCATTATTCATCAAAAAGATTTTTTGTGTGTGTTTCTCCAAATGGGTTGCTCAGTGCCTTTTTATTAGCTCTAAGCCTCAACTTCAGCAAGTGTGTGATCAAGTGTACCGGAAAAATCCTTTGTCCATTGCTAAACCTTATGAAATTGTAGATCAAAAGAATTTTCGTATCTTACAAGGACTGTGGTACTATTCATGGGCTAAAAATGACTGTCAAAGTAATAAAACAACTACTGTTGTCAGGGAAAGATTAAAAGCAGCAGCTGGATTGTACACAGACAACTTTAAAATCTTTCTCTAGGAAGGTAGATGCTTTAGAAAATGATCTGGCTTTTCAGTTGATTTGCCATGATTGGCAGCCCCATAAAATGGCTACTGACACAGGAACTTGCAAAAGAAAGAAGCCTTTTTTCACCATAAAGAGAATATTCTGCTTCTTGCCTTCTTCCAAATTGGACTCCGCACTTGGAAGTAAGATGTAATGCAAGTGTCATAGCAGTGATGGGTATCAGCCTTTTCCTGTGTTTTATCCAATTTATCCAAACTCTTTTTCTGAAATAATTCCTGCTGTCACTTTTCTGCAGCTTGTATTTTAACCTATGTTCTTCTTACTATTTTAGTTTTATTCCTCGAGTTTAGCTGTACGTTTTGCAGTTCTCCTTAAATTCACTACATGCAACATTGCTTTCCCTGTAGTTTTTCTTAGATCATAATCATCCTGACCACTACTAAGTACATATAATCACTATTATAATTAAATGTTTATTTCTGATATCAAGAAATGCATTTTTTTAATTATCTTTGAACTTCTAGCCAACCTGCTTCTCAGATTGGCATGTGTGCAATCTTTGAAACTTTATTTATGAAAGGTCAGTGTGTTGGCTTCTTTTAATTAATTCCTTTCTTTTCATTTTAGTTATCTTCCTTGTTTCTTTTTTATTCTATTGACTAAAGTAGTTATCTTTTTGTGTGTTTATCACAAGATTGGGTCATCTTCCTTGCACTTGCTGATTTTTCCAAGGTAGTCATTCTCTCTGGGGTTTTCTTTGCCTACGCTTTTTTTGACATATATTTACTCTATTAACCTGTTCTATCAAATATTTATGACTCCGTAACTGGTTACCTCGGAGGGCAGTTTATTTTTCTTTCATCCTGACAGCACCATACACTGCTGGAAATCAACTAAATTGTTTGCCAACCATTTTCTTCCCATTGGCTTCCGATTTTGGCCCTCCAGATAGACCTCCTTGTATGTCAGATTGTAATACTGGGCTCCACTTTCCCCTGTAAACATCCCTGTATCTCTCCTCACCTCTGCTCAGCTGGTTTAACAAATACAAGACCTGTTTGCCTGTGCTGTTTTCCTTTCAGGTTCTGTGCAGTGGAGTTATGAATTGGACAGCTTTGTTCCACGGTGCCTTTTTTTTTTTTTTCCATGCACTGGTCTTAAAACATGCATGTGTTTGGCTTTTGTGGGTGTAAGAATGCATGTGTTGCATAATTTGTCACAGCTCGAAGCCATTAGCAGTGGCAGAGCCAGGCCTGTGATGTGCCCAGTTCCTAAACGTGTACACGCTCTTCTTGCCCATTCAGATGCTGGGCTTGGAACGTGCTGCCCTGCACTTATCAGGTACCATCAGCAGTGTTCTTCCGTGCTGAGGATGGAAAATGTCAGCTGGCAGTCAAAAGTTTCTGTCCCTTCTGATCTTTTTGAGTGCCCTGCCTGAAAAACACAAGCTCTTACGGTGATGATGATGATTGACCTGATTCAGAAGGAGCGCTGTGCGGAAGAGTTGCTGAGTAGGAAAGGTGCCGGGTGCTGCTGCTGGTGTGGTGACAACCAGTGTGGTCAGTCCGTCTGTCCCCCCCCTGCAGTTACCCTGCTTGCAAACTCCTTTTGCCCAAATTTGTAAGCACCACTGTCTGAAGTCCTTCGGCTTCTCTTTGGGCTCTAGCACTGACAGCAGCACCAAACCTCACCCTTGCTGACCACAGACCTTGAAAAAGAAAAGGACAATGTCTAATTTCTTTATTTTTTTTCAGATCTCTCTGAAGGAGAAATACAGATAAAAGCAAAGCTCTGTGACTGATTTTTTCACTATCTACTTGAAAGACAGTGGGTCAGAATTAAGGCATTTTTGCTGCGGAGGAAATGTGTGGGATGTTGGCTGTGAGCCAGTAGCCACTAACATCCCTGCTGCACTAGGAATACTTGAATGAAGTGGGCGTCAACCTCGGGAGAGCGGGCAGCGCTACCTACATCAGAGAAAAACCTCTTCATTGAGATTCAAGGAGTAAAAATATTGAATGGAGATAAACTGGTCGGATGGATTTTTTTTTTTTTTTTTTCCTATGAGGAACAGTAAAAATGCAAGAATCATGATCCAGTCTGGAAGAACATCCCCTAAGGTCCTGTGCCTGTCGTGTCCCATTCATTCCACAGAAAATGAGATACATGCAGTCCTTGACTACCCTGACTTGTAAGTTTCATCTTTTAGTTCTGGCTTCTCAACACTCAGAATGAGGAAATAACATCCAGAAACTTTCACCCTGTAGTCCTCTTTACAGCCAGGCTTTTAGTGCTTTTTTTTTTTTTTTTTTTTTTTTTTCTTCCCCCCAAAACAGAATAAAGATCTGAAGGGTATCAATTTTTTTATTTTTTTTTTTTAAATAGAATATAGTTTATCCAGACACTCATCCTGCTTATGTCCAATTGAATGTCCACTGGGGAAAAAAGTCATCTCTAGAGTTCCTTTTGATCACTTAGTTATGAATCTGGAGGATGAAACAATTTTTTTTCAATGTTATCTTGCTTGTGGTAATCAGCCCCAGATGAGAGTTACGCCATCTTGCAACCTTGGTACTACTGAGTCAGTTACCAGCTCTATCCAGCCTAAATATGATCACATTTTTCTTGAATGAAGTCCATCATTGGAGCATCATGCCTGTGAAAGAGTTTTCAGTTTCAATATATGAAACACAAGCAGCAGATTTTTTGTTTGAAACTACAGAACCACACTGTTCTCCGTGTACATAAGGGAAGGAAGATTCCCATTTTTTGTGACATATTATTAGAAAGCGATACATTCATTTTGTTGAACAAGGGGAATGGACAATGAAGCAAAAAAGGAAGTATTTTGCCTAAGTGTTGACACTGAATGAAGGAAGTGGCCGTAAAAAGATGGACTGCGGAGAGTAGAGTATCACAAATACTTTAAAAAGCTCTTCTTGCATGGGAAACAAAGGGATGCTGCACAAGTGACAGCTGCTTCCATGCAAGACTAGAGGGTTACATGGTAACAATGGTTTCGTTTTTGGATGTAGTTTTGCACATTGGCTCAAGCATGTCTGCTCAAATAACACTGAGGTTAGAGAAAGCTAGAGGGAAAGAGATGCAAAATGACAGCTAACAGGCATGGATGCAAAAAGTGAATCTGAGCAGGATTTGGGAAAACTAGACTCCTGAACTGGAGCATGTCTATCAAAGCAAACAAGCTAAAAATTGGCTTTGCTTTTATTACAGATAATATCTTTGTGCTGACAATTTGCCTCTCAGAGTCTGGGCTTGGATATGACCTGTAACAGTTTGGCCTCAGTGGTAAAAAGTGTTTGTGGACAATTGGCCTTCAGTGTCCTATCTTTGGGGCAAAAAACATTGAAGCAACTAAATGCTGCCAACCCCTTGCCTTTCCTTTTCCTGCCGTGCTCAGACTTGGAATCCAGAGCCTCAGAGAGCTGTGGTAACGCACTGGTGGCCAGGAGTCAGAAACAGTCATAGTCCCAGGACGCAGCAGTGCCAGAGGCTGTGTAAGCACAGCACATATGTGGCTGCTACTTGAGAGGGATCCATCCACGGAACTGTGGGGGTAACAAAGGCAGGCTGGCAGTGAAGGGCAAGGGCACAGTGAGGCGGTGTTTATCAGGGGGAAAGGCAGTGGCCTTCACCCACGCTGTTGCCATAGGTGGCACGTTTCTTTACGTAGACTTTCCAGCAAGGAGTTTCCAGAAGACAATAAATTTGTGTTATGTATCCTTTTGGGGGACTGCTAGCACTGTGGGAGGCAGCATGAAACAGTGGTTTGATGCTGCATAGGAACGGGAGGAAAGTTGGCATTAGTGGCCAGGCAGAGGCAGCGGGTTATTCTGTCACAGGAAGCGATGAGAGAGGATGGAGACTGTGCACACCTTGCATCTGAAAGTGGCACATGTTACAGAGAGAGAATAAAGGAGGGTGGCAACAGGAAGGAGATGCAGGCAAAGCGGTTGCAGGCAAGGCTTAATTCTCCAGGCTAGGGAAGAGCATGCTGTAGTAACTGAAACAGATGATGGGAGCATAGACGAAAGATCATCTGTGTGAGAAGGCACCAAAGATCAGCAGGCCTTTAACAGCGTGGGATTGAATGGAAGGGCTCAGAGGGATTCACATCAGAAATGTTTAGAAATGTTATCAACAGGGAGGATAAATGCTGCTCAGGAAGAAGCAGAAGTAAGAAGGCTAATGAGGCGGGAGGTGATACTAGTTTTACTATTGTTCTGTGTGAAGGGTTAGCCTTTAAGAGATGTGAGCTGAAACATAAGATTCCTTGGCACTTTCTGGTTCACCTTCGTTGTTCACGTGGTGTGGAGAGAAGGAAGGATGCAGTACTGGAAGATGCTTAGATTCTTCATCAAGAAAAATGGTCTGAGAGGCAAAATATTCAGGGAAGTGGAAGAAAAGAACATAACTATATCGTTGTCTTCTGGTACTACGAAGAACCTTTCTTTTTCTGATATCCTTGGGTAGCAAGCAGCAAATTAGCAAATCCTCAAAATGAATTTTGAAAGTAACCACACTTTCTGCTCTGAGAGAGAAGTTTAAAATGTCTAACATAGTTTTGTGAGGAAGAGGAAAATGTGCCGGAGGGCTGAGAGTTCTTAAGACCAAGTTATAAGCCTTTGAAAATAGGATTTTATAATGGAAAAGCAGAGATCATTAACTATTGTAAGCACCTCTAAGAATGACACCTCTATAGTAAATTACATTCAAATTAATATAAAACTGTAAAGATTCCCTGACAGCTTTGATTATGTAAGTTGATTTTAGTAGTTAAATGTTGACTTTCTATAATGCATTCTCCAAATATTATACTGAATGCTGCATCATATATAACAATTACCATGTCACAGTGCTATTTTGTGTAAATTAAATTATTGACAGCAATATAATTTTGTATTCACTTTATTATTTTGATTCATTTTTCTGTCAAAATATACAATGACTCTTCACTAGATTTAGAAACCAGAAAAACTCTTTAGATGGTGAAGTATTATTCTCCATACATTATTTTTCCTTAGCCTGTAATGAGGTTGGAGGGGTGGGGGGGAGAGAAGCACCATTTCATTCCTTCTCTGACATTGTGTGTGTTTTTTAGACATGTTCTCAACTTTAAATCGTGTTACAATAGGTGTGCTTTCCAGCAAGCCTGCAAAGTCCAGAGCAGCCCTGGTCAGCTCCTCCAGGGCTGCAGTCCTGGTGGTTTTAGTGGTGCACTAACACAAGCACTGTCCTGAGTTGTGGGATGGGTTTCTTATTATGGTGGTTATTCATTTTAGCTGTAAGGAAGGTCTGTTGTACATGGCAGGGGGAATACTTCCTGTTCTTTGATATTTCTTATAGATAGAAGTAAAAATCAGCACCTGTTCATTGCTGCTCTTTCTTCATACCTTTTCTTCCCAGGTTCTTCAAAGGTTATGGCAACACTGATTGTCCCTTCCAGGATGCCTGTAAAGTATTTGCTGGTGGTGGTTGTAACTGTTCTCACCAAATGCACAGCCTGACAGCTTCCCACGACCTGCTCGGAGCTAGAGTGTGGAAATCAGGACACCAGCTGCATATTCCTACTGGACCTTGGCTCTTCTCCGGGTAGGTGCCCTGATCTTCCCTGTGGAGCCAGTCCTGCTCCCACAAGTTGGCCAGTGCCATCCTGTGAGGTGGAAGAAATGGGTTCAGATGCATTCAGGCAGAAAAGGGGGCTGAATCCACAATGTCACACACTGTGGGCAAGGGTAACTAACTACAGGTAGAAAAAAAAAAACAAACCTCTGTTCTGAGTGGTGGTAGAAAGGTTCAGAAAATGTTTATCTTCTCAGCTGGTCCAGACCAAGGATGTTGGAGAAAGCCTACGTTGCAAATCTCAGTGGGGTTCAGTCATGGCTTAGGTACCGACAATCCTTAGTCACATCTGCATCTGCTCAGTAATAGAAAAGCAAAGGTATTTTGACACTGCTGAGAGCGCTGGGAAAAGTTTCTGGTGCCTGGTCCAGTGAGGTGCGTGTAGCTGTGGGCTAGCTCCTTCTTCAGCAGGTCTGCAGCCCATATAGTTGAGGAGGCAGAGAGGAAAGCTGCAAGCTTTCAGTACGGTGAGGATGGGACAGCCCATGAGAAGGTAACAGGAGAAGGCTAAATCCTCTCTGAGTTCTCCATGGACTTAGCAGTGTTCTCTAAATACCTGAACGTTCACTTGTGTCTGTAAACCTGGGGTTGGGAACACAGATAAAATATATTTGCTTTCCATGGCAGCACAAAATTGCAAAAACTCATCTGATACTGATGAAATAACACTTAGCCATTGCACTTTCATTTAATGGAGTATGAGATGTTGCTATATTCTTATGTCTGCAGCATACACCAAATTTTTCTGTGCTCAGTTTTAAGGGAGAGAAGCCCAAAGAGACACTTGGCAGTCTCTGGGAATTAGAGTAGTGCTGAAAGTAAATGTCACTTCTTATCCTGGATCCTTCCTTCTTCTCCTTGCTTTGCCTCCACTTGGTATGGCACATACAAGATTTGTAGTGTGGTGGTAGTAGTATGTGTGGAGCTGGCAAAAGGCCTGTTTGCTCAAAGACGGAGATGTTTTTATATTAGATGATCTGGTAGAAAAACATCACAACTCAGCCAAGCCTGCCCTCCTAAGGCATTGGTATTGATGCATATTCTGTTGGCAAAATGAATGTATTAACAGTTATTGCAGAGACAACTGTGAAAGCCCCACATTAGCCCCGCATTATGTTTTGTGTTAACTGGTTTTATAAAGTCCCGGGAAGTCCTTAATGGATGGAAGAATCATTTCCTTTTAGCTTTAGCAGCCTTCCCGCCTTTGATTTTTTTTTTTCACTTGCAACTAAAGATCTTTTCCCTACATCTTTCTGCATATAATTTCACGCATCTTTCTTTGTATGAAGCAGTTTCACACACAACCACGTGTACAGCAGTATGGTTTTAATAGAACCTGCTTCATTTGAGAGCAGACAAATAGACTTGGGTCGTCTTTTGGCACAGGCACAAAATGCAAAGCTCTAATGCTGAATTTCTCATTTGGCCTCAATTCTTGTTTGGTCTGCCAATGTGGGAGTTAATCGTATAAACACAGAAATACAGAGGACAGGGGGAAATACATTCTGTTGTGTCCCGTTCGTGTAGCTCTGGTTCTCACTGGCTATGCTAATGCATTGCTTGCAGCAGTTCAAATGGCCGTGGTGATGAGGAACAGGTGGTGATGAGGAGTTAATGTGAGAGGACACGGAGAAATCATGTTGCTCGATAGGAAGTTGTTCCTCCCAGCATATTTCTGTCCTAGCCCATTCAAGTGAGACTCTATAACAGTATCCTGTGACTACACCAGAAGATACAACTGCACCGAGTTCAAGTGCTAAACAAGTATATATCCTGTTTCAGCTAATTCCAGCATCTGAGATTTTAGGTGGCAGTCATTCCCCTTGATGTACGAGTGCCCAGACACTGCGAAGATGAGCTAGGCCTTGTTAGGACCTCGTGCTGCTAACCTGGAAAGAGGATTAAAAGCTAAAACAGAGCAAACAGAAACTCATAGCTAGTTAAGTTATCCTGAGAGTAGGGAAAGACAAACCTGCTGGGCAGGTATTCCCTAACAATGTCATTTTGACATTACTAGCCTGCCTTCTCCTCGATGTATCCTCTATTTGTTCAAAGCAAATCATCTGCTCCTCTCAGTTATTTCAAAGTAAAGTCACAAGAATAGCTTGTTCCCACTCTATTCCAAATATAGCTGTTGGCAGCGATTGCTGAGATAAGGGGGAAGGAAAAGGAACTACCAAGGAAGAGGAAAGACAGGAGGGGGAAGAGAGAAAAGAGCTGAAAAGGTTGGACAATAGAGAGTAAAGAGAGACAGATGAATGAGAGGGGAGGTGAAAGAATAAGGAAAATACATCTCAGCAGAGAAAATAAATCAAAGATAGAAATAAACTCCTGCAAAAGAGGTGGAAGCAGCCCAAATACAGAATGAAAAAGCACCGTGCCCACCCTCAGGAGCAGTTTGAGTTTTAGCCTTGAAAAGTAACTAAACCTTAAATAAAAACATGCCCAATTTTGACTTGCACTCAGATTGTAAGGGTTAGAGCATCAGAAAACTTATGCTAATTTACACTGCTTGAAGATCTGGTCCTAGAAATTTTAAAGCAAAACATGTTGCTTATTTTAATCTCTCGTGGGATTTTTTTAAATTTGTCTGCTCCAATAAACTTTGTTGGCAGTTTCAGACAGAAAACCATCAGAACCTCAGCGCCCTTCTCAGGAGTTTGCAGTCTTCTGGTGAGACTCGAGCATCTAGCCATGCCCTTGGGAGCAGAAAACAAATGATGATAAGAAATAAGGAAAAGTCAGAACCACCCTCAGACTGGCTTACCCAGAGCAAAGAGCTGAGGGGTTTCCAGGCTCAGGGTAGACTGGTTTAAGACCAAGGCATGGAGAAATGAAACGTAAATGGGAACAGGTTGTGAAAAACAGCACACAGACAGGGCAAACACAGACGAGTCCTTGGCAATCCAGAAATCCCACGAATGGCTCCAACTTCCCTGGAGGGGTGGGAAGCTTCTGAGAAATAACCCCTGGAGCTCTTCTGCTTCTCATCTCAGAAGACTGGTTGGAAAATGGTGCTAGGGTTCTGCTTTCTCTGCTGGTCTGCTGCAGAGATGCGATATGTGACCTTACTCTCCAGCTGAGGATAAAAAGCCTTACTCAGTCCTGCAGGTGGTGTTTCCTCTGAACTGAGCACATCTGGAAAGCCTTCTGGACAAGCTTTCTAAGTACTCAGGCACTAGGTAATGGAACCAACATTACTGAAAGTGTGACACTTGCTATGCTTTTATGTCAGTCCTTCAAAGAAGAAGGCCATTTGCATTGTTAAAGGATGTGCTCTATCAGTCTCACTCTGGGCTAGAGGGCCGGTGCAGCTTTTGGACAAATACTATTTACACAAAGTGTGGAGATGCATTACTGCAGGAAATACAAGGTTAAGCAAAGCTGCTTTTGGAAGAAAGGGCTGCAAAGTAAAGCTGAGCAGTCAGACTATCACTATTCAGAAACAAAGTCATCATTTTGAGAGTCTTGTCACATGGGTGGTGTATGTATGAGTTATATCTGAGTTACTCTCCCTGTTGTGAAATACAACTTTTTTTTTTTCTTTTCCAGCAAGCATCACGCAGAGCTGATGTTTTACCCAGGCAGCTTATACACGTGTGGAGGAGCCGCTGACTTTGGTCACGGAGCTGTGTGCAGCTTGCAGGCCACCTGGGACACTTGTGGGCCGGATTGGGTGGCGTAGCTGGCTGCGGGGCCAGGTTGGTGCTGGGCTCGTGGGCAGCAAGAGACCCTGTGGGCAGCAGTGAGTGGGAGCGCCTGGCCAGGCTGCCCAAGGCTCCCAGCCCCACACAGGAGGGTGCTGGAGGGCTTTTTGGCTGGGATGCCTCCTTCATGGCTTGCTCCCAGTGCCTCTCTGCGTTATGTGGTGTCTAACCTTAATGCTCCGGGGAGAGGGGCGTCATCGCAGCCTGTGGGACTGCAGCCATCAGGCAACCTTGCTGCCCTGGCCTGGGATCTGGGACCCACCGAGGCTCTGCATTTGTGTCTCTACAGGTAGCACATCCACGGTGCAAAGCTTCGGAGGGATGCCGTGCGCTGAAACACCAGGAGCACCCAGCCCAGCGCGCAGCTTTCTGCTCTGCGGGCCGAGTCCTCTCCGGCTCCCGAGCTCCTGCTCCCAGGAGAGGGCAGTGGAGCCGCACACGCTCCCGTGCTGCGGCCGGCAGGAGGGCCGGCTCCCTCGGGTGCTGGGCGAGGAGAGGAACGGGGCAGCAGAGGTGGGAGTACAGATTTAATACGTATGCTAGGAAGCGTGTTCAGGAATATCCAGGAAGTGTTCCGCGCGTTTAATAACGAGAATGAGTTGTCTGTAAACAAAAATAGATTTGGGGTGACCGAGTTTGTTGTTGCTTTTATTTGACTGGAAGTTTTCTCTGTTATATGTGTTTGTTTATGGCCACACACATTTTTACCAGTAACTTGCTGATTCCGCTCAGGCTTAACTTCTGTAGCCTGAATTAGAAAATGTTATTGACATTTAAAGTACTCCTCAGGATGCTGCTACAGCTCTCCTGAGCCAACTCCTCACAATGCAGTCATTTACTTATTTCAAATTTACAGGCATTCACGCTAAGACAACAAGAAGCCTGGGTTGAAAACCGCAGAGTGTGGTTTTAAGGTACCATAATTAAGGGCAGACTGGGATGCCTTCTCCTCTGCTCCCTAACCACCCCCCTTCCCTTAGCATGCGAGCAGTCAGGCAGCTGTTTCCTGAAGGTTCGTGTTTACACCAGGTTTCCCTGGCTGGGTACTGGCTTTCAGTGACCAGCCAGTAAGGGCTGAGAGCCTGCAGCAGGTCTGTGAGGGAATGGCAGGTTAGATTTAAGGGAAGTGGCTTTTGACTGCAGCCTGGGAATCCAGCAGACACCCCTGGCAAAACACAAGGCATTAGTAAACAAGTATTTCTTCCTGTGAGGACATGCCAGGTCTCTCTACTTTCAATGAAAAAGGGAAAATTTATGGAACTCTGAAATACGGCTTCGAAGACGAGAACTTCTCTTTTATGTGAAATGGGTAAACAAACAAACCCCAGTCCCCCGCAACAAAAAGCACCCACAAACCACACCCTGAATCTAGCACAGGCTTAGGATCAACTTTTCTTGCTGTCATCAGAAGACAGGGACACTTACCTCTGATCCAGGAGCAAGGCCCGGCTCCCGGCTGAGCTGGGGTAACACTGTCCCCCAAAGCAGCGAGGCGCACAGTGGAAGCGTGAGGGTGTGTTTCCCGAGCAGACCTACTGGTATCACTGCTGTTAGCACATGAGGTTGGTCGAGTTTTGCTATGAAAACATAGTAACCCCCCTGGAGCAACTCGGAAGTGTGGTGTTAAGCTGGTTAAATGGTGCTGCCAGCTCCTGCAGATGATGAGTTGCCTTTTCTTCCTCAGCCCTCTTAAATTCAGGTGCAACATTACTTCTGCAGCTCCTATCTCAGGTGCTCGCAGTAGAGAGTGGCTGCAGGAAAATACACCCAGTGCAGCACCAGCTAGCACCTTGTTAAAAGAGCACGTATAATAAATCCAAGGGCAAAGAAACTGGGAGTGAAAGAGAAGTTCAGCCCTTCAGCTCTGAACTCTGCACTCAGGCAGCGCCATAGCCGGTCAGACATGTCACACCGGTAAGGGGAGGAGGCAGGACCACTCCGTGTAAGAGTAAATCTTCTGTTCTTGGGAGAATCCCAACGTGCAAGGTACCCAGTACAAAGCTAGCATGCATTTCTGTGTTCATTTCCGATTCACTTCAGAATCATCTGAAATCAATCAGTGAAAATACCCTGAATGGGTTCAGGGTGGGTTGCAAATTGGGTAGTTTTGCCTTTGGAAGCTGCAGAGTCCAGGGAGAAGCCAGATACTTGCACGCATACGGGGCCACTGAAGCACAGCTCCTCTCGTGGTGTGAGTGGGGCTTTGGCAATTTACACCAACAATCTGTCCGTCATATGAGACCACGTGGTTTATAGGAACCACAGGAATCAGTAGGATTTTTTGCGTGTAAGGCTCATTGACGTCAGTACGAGTTGGACGGTCTAACCCTGGATGCTAGTTTAATCAGCCAAATGAGGATCAAAGGCACAAAACACATGCGGAGCTCTACAGCACGAATATCTGAAAAGGGACCAGAACCATTCAAGTTTCATCTGTCAACGTCTTCCTGAAGACCAAGCATTAACTATGTTTCCATCTTGCCCTGCACCAGATCCTGCTGCCCTTCAGACAAAGCTCCCATTGAGCGTGACTTGATTGTCTGTGTAGAGGCTGGAAATCAGGCACAATTTACCCCATCCTTAAGAAAGCTTTTAAAATGAACCAACGAAGGCAAATAACAGCAGTATTCCTTCTGTGAAGTTAGCCAGGAGGTCTGTTGAAGTGTATTTGTGTCAGTCTTTGACGGAATCCTTTGCCACAGCGGAAGAATGTTAAATTTGCCGAGTTGGTTCAAAGGTGGAGTTGAGATATGGGGATGTGAAACTCTGCTTCTTCTCTCTCTCGTGTGCTTTATGATTTAGTGCCATCAGTGGGCGCGTGGTATTTTAAAATAATATAGGAAGATGCTGTCGAATATCACTTAAACCCATATCTAACACATGCACAACGTTTTTTAGTGAGGAGGATACTCTTCTTAGAGTTACCCGTTTCTCAAATTCCTGTAAAGTAACTTGCCCCACTGCACAACAGATTCCAATATTTTGTTCTTTCATAGTAGTGATGAGACCAATTATAGCTCCGCTGTAATGGGAAGGTACAATACAATTGCTCCTACTTCTCAGTCAAATTTCCCAGAACCTGTCTCTCTCTCTCTGTCTCTCTGTCACAATTTAACTTTTAAATTGAGATTATTTTTTTTTTTTTTAAACCAAAATATCTAGGATCCTACTGAAATTGAACACAAGCTTTCTTTCAACTAAGTCTCACATGCCAAACTGTATTGGCTGTACATTAAGTGCTAGAAAGAACTGGTAAAAAAAAAATAAATCTTACTATATGTTAAAAAACACTAAGTGTATATATTCCCTAATTACTGTGCGCACTTCCCAGATCACCCATAAGGGAAAATATCTAGATTTGTGCCTACTGTTCCTTAGAAAGCATGACAAATGCCCCTGATGCTTTTACTTTTTTAGGTATGCTCCTGTCTAGCCTGGGTTCTGCGCTGACTGGAGGAGCAGTGAAACAAAAACTGAGCAAGTGAGAGAGCCTTTTTCAGCTGGTGTAAGGTGTTGCACGGGTGGAGAGGAGCCTGCGAGACGTGACCTGACAGCATTTGGGACCCAACACAGAAGTAAGTCCATGTGGCACGTGCCTTAATGTCCTAAAACCTGTAAATGTTGGTGTCTAGAGTTAAAACTGAAAGATGAGGATTTTGTAGCCTTCCTGTGTATGCTGGTTTGTTGCTTTGGAGCAGGAGTGTGCTTTTGGAGCATCTCTCAGGTGTCGCCGTGTCTTGCTGCTGCTTGGGTTGTCGATTTTTTTTTTTTGGCCACCTGTATGCCACTGGGTAGGGGCCTTACGCGCTACAGATCGTGTGAGAGTTGCTTTCCTGAAAGCAGGAATAAACAGTCATGAGATGAAATATTCCAAAGTAATGAGATTGGTGACAAAAACATAACATGGGCTCCAGCTTTCAAGCATAATTACGTGTGACACCCCCATCAGCAGGAAGATGTAGGGGCTGCAAGCTCCGAGCTTGGGAACAGTGCAGGGAAGATTGGCTTCTCCTGGGAAGGGAGGCACAGGGGAGGTTATTTTTAGCGCTCGGGAAGAAAAAAAAAAAAGCTCGAATTTAAGCACTCCTCGCTTCGATCCCCTTATTCTGGGAGAGAGCAGCGGGGAAAAAAAAAAAAAAAAAAAAAAAAGAGTGCGAAGAACAGCAAAAAGGGGGCTGTGGAGGCGGCGGGATGGGGCGGCGGGGGCCCGGCGGCAGGCGGCAGAGCTCCCCCCGGCTGGGCTCCGTTGTCGCGGCGGTGCTCGTAGCGCAGGCACCTCCAGCCGTGCCCGAGGCAGCCGCCGCTCGCTCTCGGCGTGTGCCCGCCTCTGCCTGAGCCACGAGCGCGCCGCGGCCGCGGCTGCCGAGAAAGTGAGCGGGGTCCGGCGGGGCGGCCCCGGGCCCTCCCTCCGCGGCTCGCCGAGCCCCGGGCGCACCGGAACGAGGCCTTTTTAGGGCAGGCGGGGCGGGGCCGGATCCAAGCCTTTTTAGGCCAAGGGCCCCGCCACCGGAATCCCCCCCCTGGGCGGCGGCGGGCGGCGGGGCGCTGGCGGCGGCCCCCGGGGGGCCGAGCGGGGCCGAGCGGGGCCGGGGCCGGGGCCGCCCCCGCGGGGCGCGCGCGGGGCGCGGCGGGGCCGGGGCGGGCGCGGGGTGGCGGGGCCGCACGCGGGCGCCCACGTGACCGCCGGGCCCCGTTCCCCAGTCCTTATATGGGCAGTGACGTCCCGGGCATTGAGGGGGCCCCCATAAATAGTTACCGCCAGACTTGTCCTCCAGCGCGAGCGGCGGCGGGAGCGCGGCTCTCCCGGGGCACCGCCGCGCCGCGACGGGGCGGCCGCCCGCCCGCCCGCACATGCCCGCTCCGCGCCGGCTCCGCGCCGTTCCCCCGCGCCGGTAGCGGGAGGCAGGGGAGAGCCCCGGCCCCCCGGCGCCCCCCGGCGCCCCCCGTCCCCGCCCCGAGCGCCCGCCGCCGGCCGGGAGCGCCGCTCCCCGCGCCGCCCGCCGCCCCCATGATGACCGCCAAGGCGGCGGACAAGATCCCGGTGACCCTCGGCGGGTTCGTGCACCAGCTCCCCGAGGGCATTTACCCCGCGGATGACATCTCCGCCGCGCTGCCAACTTCGGTCGCGATCTTCCCCAATGCCGACCTGGCGGGGCCGTTCGACCAGATGAGCGGGGTGGCTGCAGGTAAGCGGGGCCCGCGCAGGTGCGGGCCGGGCCGGGCCGCCCGAGGGGGGCGGCGGGGCCGCGGGAGCCCGGGGCGGCGGCAGGCGGGGGTCGGGCCGGGCCGGGCCGGCGGCCGCGGCCCCCCGGGGGGCTCGCCCGGCGCCGCCTCCGCGCCCCTCGGCTCGGGGGCGAAGCGGGGGCCGGCGGGGCGCAGCCCCCGCAGCCGGAGCGCGACCTGTGCGCGCCGCGGCCCCGCAGCCCTGAGCCCGGCCGGCCGGCGGCCGGGGCGGGCGGCGGGGCGCGGGGCTGACCGGCGCCTTGCCCCCCCAGACGGCATGATCAACGTGGACATGGGCGACAAGAGGGCCCTGGACCTGCCCTACGGCGGCGGCTTCGCGCCCGGCGCCCCGGCCTCCCGCAACCAGACCTTCACCTACATGGGCAAATTCTCCATCGACCCGCAGTACCCCGGCGCCGGCTGCTACCCCGAGGGCATCATCAACATCGTGAGCGCGGGCATCCTGCAGGGGGTCAGCGCGCCCTCCTCCGCCGCCTCCTCCGCCTCCTCCGCCGCCTCCTCCGCCTCCTCCTCGGCCACCGCCGCCTCCGCCGCCTCCGCCTCCCCCAACCCGCTGGCCGGGGCCCTGGGCTGCACCATGGCGCAGGGCCAGCCGGCCGACCTGGAGCACCTCTACTCGCCGCCGCCGCCGCCCTACTCGGGCTGCGGCGACCTGTACCCGCAGGACCCCTCCTCGGCCTTCCTGCCCGCCGCCGGCGGCGGGGCGCTGCCGTTCCCCCCGCCGCCCTCCTACCCCTCCCCGAAGGCGGCGGCGGCCGACGGCGGGCTCTTCACCATGATCCCCGAGTACGGCGGCTTCTTCCCGCCGCCCCAGTGCCAGCGGGAGCTGCACGCCGGCCCCGACCGCAAGCCCTTCCCCTGCCCGCTCGACTCGCTCCGCGTCCCGCCGCCCCTCACGCCGCTCTCCACCATCCGCAACTTCACCATGGGGGCGCCCCCGGCGGGCGCCGCCCCCGGCAGCGCCCCCGGCGGCGCCCCCGGCCCCGGCGGCGGCGGCCCCGGCCCTGGCCCCGGCGGGGGAGCGGAGGGCGCCCGGCTGCCCGGCGGCGCCTACAGCCCGCACCACCTGCCGCTGCGGCCCATCCTGCGGCCCCGCAAGTACCCCAACCGGCCCAGCAAGACGCCGGTGCACGAGCGGCCCTACCCCTGCCCCGCCGAGGGCTGCGACCGCCGCTTCTCCCGCTCCGACGAGCTCACCCGCCACATCCGCATCCACACGGGCCACAAGCCCTTCCAGTGCCGCATCTGCATGCGCAACTTCAGCCGCAGCGACCACCTCACCACCCACATCCGCACGCACACCGGCGAGAAGCCCTTCGCCTGCGACTTCTGCGGCAGGAAGTTCGCCCGCTCCGACGAGAGGAAGCGGCACACCAAGATCCACCTGCGCCAGAAGGAGCGCAAGGGAGCGGGAGCCTCCGCCGCCGGGGCCGGGGCCGGGGCCGGGTGCGCGCAGCCCGGCGGCGGGAGCGGGGCCGCCCTGGCCCCCTGCGCGGCTCGGACGCGGACGCCCTGAGGGCGCGGGGCGCGCAGGAGCCAGCGCGGAGCCGCCGCCGCCCAGCGCGGCGGGGCGCGGGGCCCGGCGGGGCGCGGGGGGCTCCCCGGGGGCTCCCCGGGCCGGGCCGAGCCGAGCCGGGCCGGGCCGGGCCGGGGGGTGTACATAGGGGCTGCGGCGGGAGGATGGATGCATGCAGTGCCGTCGTGGTGAGGTGTCCTTGGTGCCTTGTGTGGTGTAGAGCCCGGTCCCCCGGCTGCATGCGGCGGGGTGCCTTACCGAGCCGCTCCGACGACAGCGGCGACGCCGAGACCGGAAAGTTTTCCCTCCCTGGTTTTAGTATGGCTGTACATTTCTGCCTATTAATATTGGGATTTTTTTTTTTTTTTTTTTTTTTTTTAGAGACTATATTTTTGTACGCACTGGTTTGTTTTTGTTTTCTTCTCGGTGACTTAAAAGTGTTCCGTTTGTAGTAGGACTCCGCACGGGATGTAAATACTCGCGCTGGAGCCGCCGCCCGGCGTCCGGGCTGCGGAGCGCGGCAGCTAACACGAGTGATGCACAACCACTAACGGGAGCTCGCGGGAGAGGGGGGCTCTCCCCGGCCGCTCTGTAAATAAACTTTTCGACAGGAGGGTCGGTGCTTACAACGTTTCTAAGAGAAGACAAATAAATCTCTTAATTATGCTAACTTGACACCTTTCTTTCCGGAGCTCCCCGGCGCCCGGGGCTCGCCGGACCCCCGCGACCCGGGGCTGCGGGGCTGGCTGCGGGGCTGCGAGGCCGTGGGGCCGCGATGCTGGGGGGTTGCGGGGCCGTGGGGCCGCGATGCTGCGGGGTTGCGATGCTGCGGGGCTGCGGGGCCGTCGGGGCGCCGCCGCGCGCTCCGCCTCCTCTCGGAAAAGCGGAGGCTCCGGCCCCGGCGCGCAAACAAGCGCTGCCGGCCGCGGGGATTTCCCTGCGAGACGAGAGCCGGGCTAATATTAACCGGGGAGCGGGGTGGGTTTTTTTGACTCACTCTGTTTTGTTCCGCGGCTGCCACCAGCCCGGGGCGGGCTCCCCGAGGGAGCGGCGGCTCCCGGCGGCGCGGGGCTGCGCGGCGGGGCCGGGGGCGGCGGCGCTCGCCCCCGCGGGGCCGGGCTTTTCCTCGGGCAGCGGCCCGGCCGCGTTTCGTGCGCGTTTTCGGCTTGCCTTTTTTTTTTCCTTTTTTTTTTTCCCCCTGTTTGCTCGTTAACCTTTCTGTGAGTTCTCGTTGAAGGTGCTGGCCCGCCCGGGGCTCGGCACCGACGTCCCGGCCGCCCCCAGCTCCGTCCCGGCGGCGCCCCCCTGCTCTGCCCGAAGCCCCCGGAGCCGGCGCCGGCTCCTGGAGCGTGGCAGAGGCCGAAGCGAAGGGGGCCGGGCACGGCGCGGCCCGGAGGAGCCGAGGAGCGGGGCCAGCTCTCTGCGGGAGACGCGGCCTCCTCGGTGGGCACCGGCCCCGGCCCCGGCCCCGGCGGGCCGTGGTGGCGGGGGTCGGCCGGGGCTGCCGGGCTGCCCCGCGCACCGTGCGAGGCTCCGACCGCCCGACGGCAGCCGTGCTGCGAGGCTGAGCCCCGGTCGGCAGCGAAACGCCCAGCTCGGACACGAGATGAGAAAGGAATCGGCCAGCAACCGGCTGCAGCAAGCGAACCGTGCGTCGTGGGATGGCACCGCCGGCCCCGACCCCGTGCCTTTGCTCTCCAGAACAAGGAGCTTCGCAACACCGCATGTGCCTGGATTTGTCTGCGGGGCGACGGGGGGAGATCTGGGCCGAGCACACAGATTTAGGCATTGCCTTCCGAAGAAAGGCCAAACGCAGCACCTGGGCTGTTCTGCAGAAGAAAGTTGCGCTCTTTACCACATTTTGGTTCAAGACTGTCATACTTGTAAAGGAAAGTAATGACTGGTCAGTGGTGAGATATCCTGTATTTATTCTGTAATTCAGCAATAACAGTGATTTTGCTGTTGTGAAAACACAATAATCAGATTGCAGAGAGAAGGAACAGTGTTACAGACTCAAACCTTCTGCCTACAGATATCCAGAACATATGAAGGAAGTTTCAATCACTGAGTAAGCAAGAAGTTACACAAAGAGGCTTTTCTTTAATGCATCTCAGGTTTTCTTTGCTATTTTCCCTGGCACTATGACTTTAATACTTTGATGCTAACACCTTTATTAAAAAAAAATAATTAAAAATTTGAAATTTTGCCACGACTGTTAACAGCACTCTGCAATGTAAGGGACCATGCTGTCCTCTATGGAAAGATGCATTAAAGTCCTATCCCATTAAACATCTTGGCTAGATTTTACACATGGAAAAAGACTTAAAAAAAAATAATAGAGACCTAAGGGGGAGGATAGAACAGACAACATCCAAAATCAAAATACTCTGTCGCAGTTTGTTTTTCCAGTACAGCTGTTTGCATGCAGCACGCTGTCTTCTTTGTGGGCTTCTGAAAAGGGGATGATGCTCTTCAGTAGCATTGGAGCGAGTGAGGAACACAGGCTGTGCCCTAGCGAGGCACTGCATTATAGTTAATGACTACGTTCGATAGAGAATTGTTGCACATTAACTAATGCTACGCTGCAGGGGAATTCCAGGAAAAGCAGGTAAGCCAGCTGCAGAAATATCAGACACTTTAAAGTGCTGTAAGAATAAATGGAAATTGCCTGAAATAACTTCCACCAATTTCTCCTTGCAAAAGAATTAATCCGTGCATGCATAATGCTGACTGTATTTTATGTTCATTCTTCATCAGTCCCTCTCCCCTTCCCCCCCCAAAAAAAAAGTTAAAAAAAAAAACCAATGCCATCACTTAAATCACTTAAAAATTCACACATACAAGCAACTGCACAGGAAAAACAAGTCTGCTTTTATAAATACACAAAGAAAAATGAAAGCCAGTTGTGGAACAGTTTCTGGAGCAGGTTGGTACATCACTTAGGAAGTTGGTTAAGTGGTGTTTTTTTATTCAAATTCCCACATTGTGACCGCGAGGGTGAAGGCTGCCCCGGCTGGGCTTTGTGGTACGAAGCGTGCTTTAGGGATAAACAGGCACAAGACCATTCCCTGCAGTATAAACAGAGTATGTCACCTATAGAAAAAGCTTCTCCCGTTAGAAAGAGCGCATCGCATCCCCTGTCGAGGACAAACTGGATCTCAAGGCTGCTTACACCATAGCAAGGCAGAATTCGCTGCGTGTCTTCTACGCTATGTTTATTTAAAAGCCTTATGAAAAAGTTATCTTTATAAATAGTATAAAGATGGAAACCGCAAGGCTTCCAAAGCCCAAAGTGTTCACTTGTCCATATAAAAACACAGACCACGGATTAGAGAGAAGGTATCAGGTCAAATCTTATCTCAACCTAGGGTACGCATACTGCTGGATATGTAGGTTAGCTGCAAAAAAGTAACGTCTGTAGTGTTCCACGAAGCACGTGTTCCATGAGGCAACAGCGGATAGTCTGGTTTTTGCTAAGGATGCCCATGGTTTCCGCTACCCTCGGCCACTGCCGTATGAGAACTTCCAAGCAGGGTTAATTAGCAGCTGACCAGTCTCCTCCTGGCTGAAGGACACACGCACAGGAACGCTCTGATTTCAGTTGTGACAGACGGATCTTACACACAGCGCTTCAACAAACTGCTAACAAGTAATTCTGAACCTGACGTTGTCCCTTAGGAGGGGGAGCTCACTTAACCACAACCCCAGGAACCAGCGGTGTTTAGGGAGCACTTCCTGCCTCAAGAGTTGTTCTGGTTTGTGTTTTCTTGGTTTGTTTTTTTTTTTTGCTAGTTCAGTCCAGCTCTTACTGAAACTCATCCTGGAGTCCCCAGCAGCGCGCAGCCCCAGTGCGTGCGGGCAGCGGGGCGGCTCCGAGCAGGGCTCTTATTGCATCCGCTCCCCGCCGGAGCCCCGCAGTTTGTGCGGGCCGGGCCGGGCCGGGCCGCTGCTGGCCGGGCACTCCGCGGGGCGGGCGGGTGACCGCGCAGCTCTCCCACCGCTTCACGGCTCCCGCGGGGCGCCACCGCTCGCAGCGCTCCTAACGGTCCCAACGCTCCTAACGGTCCCAGCAACGGTCCCAACAGCGGTCCCAACCGTCCCAGCGGCCCCGGGGGCCCCGAGGGCCGGCGCGGCCGCCTCAGGGGCAGACGCGGGGCCCGGGGTAGGGCTCGCCCCCGCACCAGAAGTCGGCGGCCGGCGGGGTCTCGAGCAGCCAGACCTCCCGCGGCAGCTCGCAGCCGGGCGGCGGCCCCTCCAGCAGGCGGTAGTAGTGGCAGTCCCGGCCGTGCTCGGGGTCGTAGGGCGGCGCCAGGATGTCGAGGAAGGCGGCGGGGCCCTCCACCGCGTCGATCTGGTGCAGGTTGTCGCTGTGCGGCGACAGCAGGCAGGGCGGCGAGGCGGGCGTGTAGTGCTGCCGGGAGCGCAGCAGGGCGCGCAGGCACGGCCCCGGGCTGCCGGCGGCGGCGGCGGGCGGCGGCGAGGGGGCGGCGGCGGCGGCGGCGGTGGGAGCGGGAGCGGGAGCGGGCACGGCGTCCATGCAGGCGATGCGCAGCGTGCCGTACAGCACCTTGAGCATGCCGTTCATCCCCGGGTGGTCGTGCAGCGGGATGCAGGCGCCGCTGCGCAGCAGGAAGACGCCCATGCTGAAGCTCTCGGTCTCGCAGATGTGCATGTAGCTGACGGGCGGCACCGCGCCGCCCCGCGGGCACCCCGCGCCCGGCACCGGCGCCGGCCCCCGCGGGGCCAAGTGCAAGTCCTCGGCGCGCACCTCGTCCAGCAGCTGCTGCAGCCGGTGCAGGTTGTCCCCGAAGGCCGGCCCCGCCGGGCTGCGGAACGTGATGCGCGCCTGCCGCGCCACCCGCTGGATCAGCGAGGCCATGTTGTCCCGGGGCATGGCGCCGCGGGGCCCCGGCCCCAGCCCCGGCCCTAGCCCCGGCCCCGCCGCTTCCTCCCGCGGCCGCCCCGCCGCGCAGGCGCGCCCCCGCCGCCGCCGCCGTGCACCACGGGGCTGGTAGTCCCGCCCGCACCCCCCCCGCTGCCGCCCCGCTGCCCCCGCGCCGCCCCGCCGCGCCCCGCGCCCCCGCCGCGCCTCAGCGAGCCGCGGGGACCCGCCCGGGGCCGGCTGCGGGGAGGGCGGCGCCGCGGGGCCCGGTCCGGAGGGTGGCGGCGCGGGGAGCGGGACTACGGCTCCCGGCGGCCCCCGGAGGGCCCCGGCTGCGGTGAGCGGCCGCCACTGGGGGCTGCGGGGCGAGGGGCGGCGGGGCCGGGCCGGGCGGGGCCGGGCAGGGCCGGGCGGGGCGGGGCAGGGCCGGGGGGACCGCCCGCGGCCGCCATCTTAGGGGGCGCCCTGAGGGGAGCGGGTCCAGGGGGGCCGGGGGGTGCCACACGCTGGGCCTCAGGGCCACGCGGTTGTTGAAGTCAGAAATTAACCCGTTAATTGTGGGATTAATTGAACAAAATTGGGCTCTCATCACAAGAACAGACAGGGTTATGCCACCTCGGGTCCAGTTATTTCTGCAGGTGTTCAGCGCCTCAGTGCTCTCGTAGTGTGGGCCCAGCTGGTTATGACTGGAAAAGAGCTGCGTGATGCTTCCGTATTGCATAGGGCTCCAGTGGCTGCGGCCCACCAAGTTCAGTAATTTCATGTAAAGATGAGGTGATCCAGTGTATTTTCTTGGTTAAAGGCAAACTAAAGTCTTAAGATGTGCGTTAAACTTAAGAAAGATGCAAGTGGAATGTTCTTGCATATAATGCAGGCTTCTGATGGCCTAGCAAAAGATGAAATAATGATACTTTAAACATGGATCGGTGATTTGAAACCCTCTTCCCTAACTTATTTTGTGCCTTCTATAAATGTTTGGTGCACAGATTGCAAATTTAGGTCATGGCATAATTGCTTCCTCTTCACAGAGGAGGATGCTCATTCGAGTTGCTAGTTTTGGGTTCCACCCCAGTCTATAAGCATGGTGATATTCGGCTGTTCCATGTTCAGGCAAAGGTATTTTTAAATACTTTCAACACCCCAATGCCAGCGTTGGAAGCACAGGGTGAAGATCAGGAGAGTTATTTCCATACCTGGCAGGATATTTGGGATAAGGGGGCAAGCATCTGTATCTTGAAGTGAGAGGCAGAGTTGGGCTTCTGTGGCATGTGACTATGGGAGTGAGGTGCCGAGGGTGGTGACAGCCTCTCCACGGCTGCATTCATGGGCAAGTGGAATTACGACCGAAACCAAGAGGTTTGGAAGTCTCCACATGTAGTCTGCTATTCTAATTGCAGGGTCAATCAATTTCAGTGTGGAGGTACGGATTGGAATTTTTGGCAGTTATTAGGGTAACAATCAATTATCTCAGATTGCTGGAATGCTTACTTTTGAACACACTGGTTCTTTTCCTGTGCAGCACAAAAATAAACCGTTTTGTGGAAACAGAAACACTGGGTTTTGGTAGGATGTTGGGTGCTATTGTAACGTGCCATTGTAAGACCGGAAAGGAAAAAGAGCACCCTGAGTTCTGATCTCGGCCTGACCTTGACTTGCTGGGTTTTACTAGGTGAATTACTTGACCCTTTAGTACTTACTGCTCTGTAAACCATGAGTCCCACATGCTGTGTAAGAGGTTGTTCATTAAAATTTAAAAAGATCATAAGAACATCTTTATGTAAATGTTCCCAGTGCCATTTTACATTGGTGATGAGCTTTATGTTTTGTATAACTGATCACCTTACAGTCCCCAATGTTTTTAACTACTGTATTGGTTTCCTTTTCTAACAGATACAGACAAAAATATGTCCTTGGCACTTAGTGTTCCAGTTAAATGTTATATCACACCCACATTTTTAAGTGCAGTAATATATATAAGAAAATATATAAGAAAAAAAAAAAAACAACACGCACTTAAAAGCAAGCTGTCCAACCAACTAATAATTAAATTGACTTTTTTTAATTTCTTTTTTTTTTTTTTTTCTTTCTTTTGGACAGGTATATGCTTAACCAACATCTACCAACATCTTGAAAGTGTGGGAAGGAAAAAACAACAGTGTAATCGGCTTGTTTGGGCTTTGCGACTGCTTTGTGTTGGTGATGCAATGACCAAAGTTCAGCCCAGTGATTTTGTGATAAAAGCAGTATGAGTGAGGTCAGAGTCAGGCTACAGTTTTGGTCTCTTGCTGTGTTTGTTGTTTTTCCCCCCCACACAGAGTGTGTTGAGAACTGTTAACAGCTATTTTCTTCCCATCCCCTCTCCACTACTAAGTTGCTCTCCTTTTTTGTACCTGAGCTCCCCTGTGGAAATGACAATTTTTTAGCTTCTTGCTGCTCTGTTACTTTTATGCATTACAGTTTTCCCCAAAGTCTGTGAAATACCCCAAGCTCATTTTCACTTTCTTCTAGGGGTTGCTTCCCAGATCCTCTTAATTTGTTTTGAGAAGTTAGAGTTGCCTGTAATCATGGGGTAAACCAACAGCCTTGAATGGACAACAGTGACGACCACCTAATTAGAAGGTGAGTTGTTAACTGGAATTTAACCTTGTGTCATGATGCTGGAATATTTCACAAGGTGTAGAACCTGGACAGGCAGTGCAGAACCCATCTTCTGGCAGCATGTTGCCCGCCACTGCAGAGGTGTGTTTACATAGAACAGAAAATAAGACTGTGTCAAAGAACATCCTTTTCGCGCTGTTGATGCCACCGATTCTGCAAAGGTATGTGTTTCTTTACTTTTATAGCTACCACCAATCACAGAGAGAGATACAAATGCTAGCCAAACGTGATTCAGATGAGAACAAGGCGAAAAAGAAAGAAGACAAACATGTCTGTAATATTTGCTGTCTCTTCAGTAATGGCTTACGTAAAAGAAAGTTGGTTATCAATTATTCATCAGAGAATTTTTATGTATCAGTAGAAATACAGAGGAGTGCTAGATATAACTGTACTGAAATCAAAAGGGGAATTAGGTTCATATATATACCAAACTTCAAGCAGATCTATGTAACATTAAGACTCCCACCCACCTTTACCATTTCTTTACTGACACATATCCTGTATTCCATTAACCACGTAATTCACCCCTTGCTGCAACTCTTCATTTGTTGCAGCCTCCCAGTTAAATGCACTACTTCTATATAAAGCACATCATTAATGAGTTTTATTGACAGTTTGCTACTGAACAGCCTAGAGCAGGAGTTGGAGTGACTCAGAGTAGGAAAGGCTGTGCAGCATACAACTCCCCGTGCATGAATTTGCAGAGATAATGAACCTCATCCTGCTCTTCTGAGCTTAGCTCCACTGATTTCGTGGTTTCCACTGGTGCAGATCAGATCTGTGCTGGTGTCTCTTCTGACTGTGCCCAGGTTAGACTGTGGTGATGGGTACTGCGAGTTAGTCATGGCCTTATTCCTTCTGAACTCTCTGACTGTCTGGGACCAATGCCACGTATGAGGAAGGAGACATTTACCAGTGTAGGTAGAAACAGCTTTCCCTTCAGGTGCTCTCTTGTTGGCATTTAGTTGGCATGAAGATTTAGTTTGCATGAGCTGCCTGTGTGGTGGCACCAACCTGCTGCAGCTGTGGAGCTGCGGGATACTTTTGCCAGTTGTATGCAGCCGTGACAACAAGGAGAGAGAGGGGGGAAAATCCACCAGTGGCTGTGGAAAGGGTTATCATATGACATTTCTAAGTTTTATGCATCTTGAATGTTCTTGAAAATAATCTAATTGTATAACTTGGGATAAATATGACTTCTAAGTCTAAAACTTAAAAATATAGCCAAAGAATATCGCTGAAGTGTCCGCAATACTGGGTGCTCAGGAATGGGCAGGAATGTAAAAATACTTTTTTTGATAGTTACTTAGATTAAAGAAACCCACAGCTCAATTTGCAGGTGTAATTCTGAGTCCAGAAGGAGCTGTATCATCGCTCCTATTACTGGCACAACTTTCAAAACAAGATATTGACAGAAGATGCATAGATACTAGGTTATGGAGATTGTAATTAGAAACAAATGGGAATCACTTAAGAATTTATATTATATTGGTTAAACTAAAAATGTAGAGAACACCATAATTTGGACTATCTATCACTTTTAGTCTTTTAACTGACAGAAATGGGCAGAAGCTAAAAATGAGGTGTGTTTGCTCCTGATTTCTTTCTTGCTTATTTTTATATCTGGTTGTATTAAAATAATTTTGTAATTATTTTACATAAACACATTCAAAAGCAGCAAAATGCATGGGTTAAGTATCGTTTTATTGATGTAAGTTAATTTCAGTGCTGTTTCAACTTGTTGGGAAAGTTGAAATCTGTTTTCCCGAGATATTTGATACAGAATGAAAGTCGTTCTTGGCTGTAGTCCTGACACTTCGTTAGCACGAGGGGCTTATCCTATCTGGAAGATCCTGATCTTGAGTTTGGGCCGTGAAGCGTGGTTGAATTGCTCGCAGCGAAGGGGAGCACCAGCACGCGCCCTGTTGTGGCAGGTCCATGTAGTGAGTGTGGGGTCCTGCGTCACAGCCGAGTGCTGCTCCAGGCACGCCGGGGAGGGAGGAACCGCGCGGTGCTCGCTGCCACCGGCCCTGTACAGTTCCACAGCTCGGAGCAGGGCGTCTCCACCGTTTCTGAAACCACATCCCACAGATCCGTTGAATTCTTTCACCATCACCGGCTGCCAGACCCACAAGGCCCCCCCGGCCGTTGTTACATCAGTGCCAAACTCCACTTCATTTTTCCTCTCTGTGACTTTTTCAGAGAATCCCGAGGGCCCTGTTTGGTTGCTCAGTCAGGGAGCGGAGGGTGGGAGAAAGCTTGCAAGGTCACCTCTGTTTGGAAGCAGCTCCCTTGGCCTTCAGCCCTCCCCTCGGCAGCTGACTTCCAAATGGCAAGAGAAGGTTTTGTTCGTATGACCCAGGGGAAGGGCCCACTCCGCGGACAGAGATGCTGCCGAGTCTCGTCATCTGGCAGTAAGGAGGAAAGCTGCTCTGCAGGGAAAGCCTGGTGTTCCTCAGCCCGTGTCTGTTCCTCCCAGTATCACTGACCGCAGTGCCGTGTTTGCTTTCGCCTGCTTTGAGATAAAGTGCGTTATTTAAGCACTTTTGTATTAGTGCAGGGTGTGATTCTGTGCTGTTGGAGACTGAGTTTGAAGTAGATAATTTACCAGCTCCGGGGTCCCGGAGGGTACTGGGTGTGGGTCTGCCACTGCCTGTGATACCTGAGGTAGTGATCGCGGGCCAACTTTCAGGCACGGTTACTAGCAAGGACTAAAGTTATCCTATTTCTGTGGCTTACAGGGTTACTGCTGTGCAGCTGAGTCATTGTAACCTGTTTGGTGCTCAACCGTAGCCTTCCCTCCCTGCCAAAAATGCTTTAGCACAGACTATCTTTGAGCTGAGCCCTTCTATTTCACAATCCCAGGGTGAGGACTGGGTACGGTCATCACACAGGTGATAAGCTGTAACGCATGAAGCCACAGGAACTTGATCGCCCTCGCTTGTACAACTGGTCTGTAACACATTACTCGGAGTCTGTTCTCAGCGTGAGAGGGAAATTTGTTGTTTCTGGTGTGATTTCAGGAGCAAATCTATCCCACTGAAGATCTCTACAGGGTTAAGCAATTGTGCTGAATTTAAGAAGGAAAGAATAAGTCACATTTGGGGAATAGCCAAGGAATCTTTTTCTATTTTAAATAAAAAATAGGTATATTTTTTCATGGAAAACCTTAGTGTTCAGTAGAAAAAGAGATGAGTGATGAATTGTAGTAGGTAAGGTATTTAGTGGGATAGGGAAATTTCTTTCAATGTTTTTAGGATTTTGGCGTGTTTAGGTTAATCAGTCAGTTTTCACTTTAGCTTCATGCCTGTCGGTTACACACCACTTCTGCTCTGTGCTGCCATACGCATTTGTGTATCTTCATGTGACTGAGGGAAAAAAAGGTTGCCAGTGTATAAAGGGAAATTAGTTCAGATATTTAGTATCTAGATCTCACTTTTTCATTTCACAGCATGGTAGCAAATGTGTGTCAGATTTTTCTTAGAAAATTAGGATGCATTCCAGCAGAAACTGATGCACAGGCTCAGCTTCTCCTGAAAAATAGCTGTCACTATTCCCCGTAGCTAAGTGCTTGGAGTCTGCAGGATCAGGGCCTAGCGAGCCTCACATCTCTCTTACAGTTCTTTTTTTTTCCTTTCTTTCTCTCTCTTCCAGGAAAACAAAACTCTCTCGTGTCTCCATGTTAACACGACTGGAAATTGAACGTAGGGGGATCTAGCATGTGATTCCTCTTTTTAGACAGGATTTTCTTCATAGCTGAATTGGACCGAGTCCTTTTTCTCCCAAACCAGATGGTAAGTGATTCAGTACTTTTAGCAGTAGAAAAATGATTTGTTTTCTTTCCCCAGTAGTTGGTGTGAATGTACTTTTCTTTATCTATTTACATATTATGTAAACACACTTTACCAGCATTTATGTACATAGTTTACAGTCCTAATCCTGCAAAGAGCCCTGTATAGGCAAGGCCTTGCACATACCAGGGGTTGACATTGCTTATGGTGAGCTGTTTGCATGGAACTCAAGGCAGCGTTGTAACTGTATTTGTATTTTTATGTATACGCTAAAATTTATGACTGTATGAGGACGCAAACAGAGCCATAAGCCCACAAAAAGTTGAGTAACTTCATGCACTTTACTTTTTTCACCTAACAAAGCCTTTGAGGATGCCCTTGATCTCCTCTGTCTTCCTGTGGTAGGTTGTAGTTCTTGTGACTCCCAAGTTAAAGCTAAAAGCTTTGGCCTTATTATAGAGTGTTAGGGTGAGTTCCTCCTGGTGTGCAGGGGTAATAAGGGCCTCCTTCGCATACCTTTTGGACTGAGCTTCTACTAATGCTACTGGGGGGGCTCAGCACAGAGTGTCTTCTCTCCTGCTGCTCCTGCCTGGAGGCAGGAAAGCAACACTGGGAAGGAATTCCATTAATGGTGAGACATATTTGAGGGTGTATTAAAGATCTCATTTTACATACATACCTGATTTCTCAAGGTCAACCACGTCCAAGTTTGTGCATGTGTATGTGTACTGTTAAACCTCAACACTAAATGCGGGGCAATGTCTTGTTTTGTGCTGGATAGAGCATGTGTGTAAGCCGTATGTATGTCACGTCCGCGTATGGATAACTGAGGCAGAACAGAAGGATCTGAAGCTGATCGCATACTACACTGTAGGGAAATGGTGTGTTACAGTGTCAAGGTGCTGGTTCCTTACACAAGCAGGTACAAATGGGGCTGCCCAAGCAGGCTGACACCTGTCCTTTCCAAGCAGATAAGAGTTGTTTTTGTAGGTTTGATGTGCTTTTACCCTAGCTTTGTCTGAGAATTACAGTGTTGAATTCAGAGTCATGCTGCTGCTGCACTGAGATGACAATTCTCCACTTCAAAAATAGCGGCCAGTTTCTCTGTTTACGAGTCTGTCTGTGCAGAGTTGGAATGTGATTATCCGATTCTCCTGGTTCTCACCTCATCTGCACTCACTTCAGTTGGGTCACTCGGGGTTCATGCACAGAGAGGCCTTTACCTTGTTTCCCAGGTTTACCCGAGAGCTAAAACACAGATCTTAACATCTCCCACTTGAAAAATGTGACGTTCTTCTGCCTCCATGAATTACAGTGGGAGAAGAAAAAAGACACATGAATTTGCATTGGGAGTATCATGCTGTGACTTACCAAGTTTTTCTCCTTAATTAGATTATCATTTAGTGGAATTGTGGCAGAAGAGGACCCTTGGTGGGTTTTTTTGACAGGCATCAGTAACCAAGTTGGGGTGATTTCGTGTCTTACAATCTGTAATAGCTTACTTTTCCCTTTATACAACGGGAAGCATTTGGGGGAGTTTGCCTCTTGAACCACGTGGCTGTTGATGTGGTTATGCAAGGTGGCAGAAAATGTGCACCTGCGGAAGGACAGACAGTCCTGCTGGGTGCTGCTGCGTGGGGTGGCCTCTGAATCCCCCCGAGGTCAGGCAGCGTGCCGGGAGGAACACGGGCTTGTTTGGCCACCGTTGTCTGTGTTTTGTTTGCCCAGCATTGGCTGTGTTTTGTGCACTGAGGGCTGCAACTCTTGACACACCTCATCCCAGTCATGAACAGTCTGGTGTCTTTATAGCCAGGAATTGCTTTATTACAGTAACAGAGAGAAATAAAGGCACCAAGTACTGGGTATGAGTTTGTAAACGCTCTACCTGTAAAGGAGCAGAATAACTCCTGCCCCAGCCGTCGTGGGCACGCAGGGGAGTCCTGTTAGGATTTCTGGTCTTGTGCACGTTGTGGTTGCCCCCTTACCTGCAGCAGGGCTCTTGCTGCCTGGTGGGATCTTCCTGGAGTGCCTCTGCACGAAGCCACCTGTCCTTTGCTAGCAGATGTTGCACAGGGCACGGCACCATGCCTGGCAGTGTGGCAGTGACCAAGACGTGTGTAGGAGGTGAAGGGAGTCCGGGAGAACTAAGCTGGGCGATCTGGTCAGTCAGGGTGCCTTCAGCAGTGAGGCTGTGAAGAAATGGGGTCGGAGACCGGTTATCTGTTACCTCCTGTGAGCCCCAGTGAGTGCCTGTGGAGAAAACTTGGCTCAGAGCATGAGGACTAAGTAATTGCTGGAAGCTCTGGGTTACTCAGGACATAAGCATATATTTACAAGCACTGGAAGTACTGAAGAGTGTTTCTTCTGGTTTCAGTTAATAATAGGGCACGTTGTGTACAGTTTGTTTGCTGGATAGGTTCATTTTATTGTCTGTAAATACACTGAAGAAACAATTTTGTCTTTTGTTCAGTGTTACCCAGCTGGCGTGTTTCTTGTAAATCAAATGAAGGAAGGGGAACAAGTAGCCTGCTCTGGTCTGTATGGGAAACAAGAAGCATTTAAAATAAGGGCCTCGTGCAACTCCCCAGGAGTTAGAAGGGCCGAGCAGGGAGACAGCGTGTGCCACAGAGCACAAGACCTCCAATCCACCTGCTCTGCAGACAGGGCAAGTGGCTGCTGAGGGCAGTCACCTCTGTGCAGAAGCAGCCTGATCGAGCTCTGCCCTCCCGTGTGCGGCACAGGGCTCGGCAGCTCGCTGCTCGCAGTGCAAGCGTTGTGGTTTAGCACTAGGGCAAAAGAGAGCAGAGCCTGGCCAACTGATAATAGCTTTTTGTGTTTGAGACTGAAAGGAAGGATTAAGAATAAAGTGGCTGTGTGTGCAAATAATTGTGTAAGTGTGACTCCTAAGTGACTTATAAAAGGCAAACTCATTATTTAATTGTTAGAAATACAAACTGTTTGGCACAAATCTTCGGGTTTGGCTGAGCTGTACTTGACCCGTGAGAGAGCAAAGGTGATTTTAAGTCCTGGGATCCAAGGGGCCAGTCTGTAATGTAACTAATGCAAGGCAGAGTCAGTGCATTAGCTGCTTTGTAATTGCAAATTTTTATTTTGTGTACAGAACCAGTTGATTCATTATCTCTTGTTTCCATTATCTAATCCCAATCTTTATGTGTGAACCTGAGCTATTTTACTTCCAGGGTGGCATGTGACTAGAATGAAAGAAAGGTTTGATAAGAACAAATTGGTTCTAATGTAACCAAAATGATAAAATTGGTTAAATCTGCGTGCAGAATCTGAAAACTTCATGAGAAGCACGAGTTGAAAATCACCTTTCTTCTGTTCTACTCTAGGCCATTCGTTTCTTGCAATATTTTGCCCTTGGAACAGGGACAGTTTGGATCCTAGAACATGAAAGAAGATTGCAAGCAATCATGTTTCTGTAGTGTAACACTTTGTCACTCCTCAACTAAGCTTTAGGAACCAGCTGTAGGGACTCTGCTGTCACGTCCTGCAGTGAAATGACACCTGTTAGCTTATTGCATCTTCATGTTGTTGAATTCTACAACTGTGGTAGTATCACTGCAAGTTATCAGCTGTCCTTGTGCCTAGAATTGTGTTCATCCCATTCTCTGCGAGCAGAGAACAGATTTCCTGAGGCCAACATTTAAAAATGCTTTCACCTTTCAAAGAACCTCCAAACTTTGAGAATTGGATGAAGTAAATTTTATTTGTGCAACCTTTTTTTTCCCCCCTTCCTTCCTTTTTTTTTTTTTTGGTCTTTTTATCACGTCAACCTGACAGCTGGTTTAAATCCAGATGATGTGGGGGGATGTTGAATTTTGCTGGGACATAAATGTGGGCCCAGAGTGAATGGGGTATGTATGGAAATACTTCCTGGCAGAAGTTGCGCTGGCTGCGAGTCAGAAGCTTGCATCCAGTTGACATCACTGGAAGATGCACATGCAAAGTGAAAGTACTATGTGGCCTTTAGACTTCTGTTCCTGTGGTGCATGAGGTTTGGTATTACACAGAAGATTGAACCATTCACTTTTCTGGGTAACTGAGATAAAATGGTTATCTCTGATCAATTTCTGTCTTCTCTGTCTGGGGTATCCCTCCATGACTTCAAGAAAGTGCTGTGTATGTGCGACAGGGAGACTATTGGAATGGAAACCCTAATACAGGAATGATTAATTGATACTTGATCATTTTTAAAAAGATGAGTACCGTAGTTGCTGCTTATCCAGGTCATAGTAATAACTTGAAGGAATATATTCACTAAAGGGAAATGTTCTCTAAAGTGCTTGCTAACAGGTTGCTTGTCTGCTCTGAACACAGTACCTATTTTCCTAAGCCCAACTGGCAAGTAAGTTTTCTTCTTACTTAAGTATACCAAAAGTTACTGTGAGCATGGTGGGACTGCACTGATGTTACATGAATGTCACCAGTGGAAAATCAGGCCCAGTGCTTTTTTCTGTGTTTGGCAAAAGGAAGGGGCATTTCCATTTTCCATTGCTGATTGAGTTCCCCTACGATCTTATCTAACATACAGGAACACTGAAACTGCATCAAGAATGTATTCTCCCTGGTGCCCTACCACACAGAAAAATCACACAACCGAGTTCCCCATTTGAGTGTGTGAGGAGAAGCATATTTCCTGTCTCCTCCCTTTGCCTGCTTCGTCCTGCTAGATTTGGGCTCTCAGGGACAGAGCTGTCTGCCACCGCGCGCGAGGCTGTGAGTGCTGCTGTGCTGGAGAGAGCCAGCTCCCGCTGCAGCCTGCTCCTTGGGCGTTTCTTCGAGGGCTGAGTTAGAAGGCTGGTGGGTGGCTTGCTTACTTCTCTAGGGGAAGCCAGTGAAGCGGGTGGGCTGCGTGAGTTCTGCTTCACTCTGCTTGGCACCGAGCGTGACTGGGGACATCAGAAATCCCAGAGCTGCTCAGATCAGAGCCCTGTCTGCACGCATCCACAGCACTGGTCTCCAGGGAGCTGGGGCTACGACACCGCAGGATACGGGTTGCATTACCACGCCGGTCCCTGGCGGGGGGTTAGGAGCAATGGCAGAATAAATACTTGCAGCTCGCTTTCATGTTGCACTGCGCTGGACTTGTTCTTCCTTCGGTGCCATGAGTTGTACCCGGTGATCCCTGTGGGTCCCTTCCATCCGGGGATATTCCGTGATGCAATGATTCCCTTCTCCAGTGCTGCTTTGATTGCATCCTAAAGCCTTCATTTGCCATTAGCCTCTTGTGCGTTGCTGGCCAGCAGGTCTGTGTAGCAGCAGGCCCACCAGTCTTCCTGCAGGGAGTTCAAGGAGTTTTTGGAGAAATTGAGTGATTCCAGAAATCCACCACTTTCTTCTCTGCCAGTGCCCTGGATTTGAACTGGCCCTGGTGTCTGGGACAGCTGGGCGGCAGGGTAGGGAGGGAAGCAGCACTGGTGTTAGGGTGTTTCACGGGCTTGGGGCTGCCGATGTTAGGTGCTGTAAGCAAAAGTTTTATGAGAAGAGGGTTGTGGCTGAGGGGGAATCATTGCTATCGGGTCAACTAAGGGGTAGCACTTTGCCATCTCAGCACACAGGACAGGCAGAGGAGAAGGGTCGACTGGCAGAACAAAAAATCTTCTTAGCCTGGGCAATATCAGCTTGTCACTGTGAGTTCAGGAGTTAAATAGCTGCAAGCCTACTGCTGCGTGCTGCTCAAGGGGCAGGTCATTCATTACAAGGCATGGCAGAGAGCAGCGTGCTTGGGGCTTTGGGGTGCTGACAAGCTGGTACCACCCAGAATAACTGCGGGGAGCATGGTCATGGCCCACACGAGATCCAGTTTTACAAACTGAAAAAGCCTCAGCCTGCCAGCCTTGAAGACAACACGCAGCATACGTACCGAAACCTAACACTGCCTTGCTTGCTGCCTCCACAGCAGCTGCATACACGTGTTCAGCCCCGGGCACCTGGGAATGGCCTGACTGTGCTGGGTAGAGCAGGGGGCTGGAGAGAGATCTGCGTGCTAAGGTGTGTAGATCCCTGGCAAGACAGAGCCCATGTGAGGATGTGGAGGCAATATTGCAGGTCGGAGAGATTGCAGGACTCAGTTAGGTAAGAGAATGCAAGAGCACACTCATAGGGCCACTTAGTGGGGAGCAAGAAAGGGTTTTACTGTTTGTGGCTTGAGGGATGGGGCAAGGGGTGATGGCTGAGCTTGGGAAGGTAGAGGAGAATCTGGCTGGGCTGCAGTAATCTTAAAACATACCCAGAGTTTGCAATTTATCCCGGACCAGATTGGAAATGTTAAATATTCCTCAGCAGTGCTTAGAAGCATCTGACAGTCACAGTGTTGGCCGTCCAACTTGCTACCCAGAGCACTGACAATTTGTCCCCTCTGGTTTGTCACACACACCTGCGGATTTAATACTTCTCTTTTGGAGAATGCAGCATTTCTCTGTGCTGTGAAACAATGCCTCTCTTCTGCCATTCTCATGGAGATGTGTTGCGATGATATCACTTCCTAGCAAGGGTTGGTGAATCACTTTGTTGGTGTTCATGAATCACTTCTTTGCTACCAGTTTCTGCACTGGTCTTAATATAGTTTCCAAAGGCAAAAATCATCATTGCAGAGACCTCCTACTTTTTGTTAAAGAGACAATACTGGGCTTATCTCATTGCCTGACTTAGCAAGCCCAAGCTCCCAGCATGCTGCAAAAGAGCTCTCCAAAATCCGTTCCTGCAGCTGAAGTTACTGCCACCCATCCAGTTGCTTTCCACCGCTGTAGAGACAGGATTGCTCACAGCAGAGCAGGGAGAGGGAGCACACGTTTGTCTCAGAGGCTTGGGTGGTAATTCTGATCCTTGGCTTAAAGCTACCTTCCCTCCTCACTTAAATGGCAGGACTTCTCACTGGAGTGCTTGAATCCAAGGTACTTGCTCAGTTTTATTGCTCTGCGATGGGTCTGATACCCCCTGCACAGGAGCAGAAGCACTCTGAAGTGCCACGGGTAGGTGTGCAGAGGCTCTGCTGCTCGACACTTGGTCAAGAGCCTCCTCTATTTTATTGCCTACCTAGGCAGTGTAACTGATTGTTCGTCTTCTCCATCAACTTTGTGGGGTAAAGTAGGCAGGAAGCTGGAGGAAGCAGGTCCCTCAAATTCCTTTGTGTAAGGGAAGAGCAGGCTGTGTGGGTCTGTCGAGGGAACGTCAGTGGTCTTTGACACCCACCTGGTAATGCCTTGGCACAGGGCTTTTTTTCTAGGGGAAAAGGAGTTGTGCGAGGTGTGAACGCAGTGCTGTAAGGGTAAAGGGTTATTCTCGGCACAGCCTGAGGCTGCTTTAAGTAGTCCTTATGACACCACTAATCTTTTGGCAACCACAAGGCCAGGGAACTGCACAGGAGGCTTGGAGGAGCCTCTGCTCATTGCCTCGTGGGATGGGGCAAGCATGCCTCAGACACAAAGATCTAACCGATCTCTGATCCAGCACAGCGTGTTCGGAGGGTGTTTTCCCCCTGGTTTGCCTTGACCATTGTGATTTGCCATTTCTCTGTAATACATTACACGTTGTCAGCTGGTGTTTGTAACATTTCCCAGCAGCATTTTAAAATGAGAATTCTTCCGTGGAGGTCAGCGTGCCGTGCGGGACACGGCCTGCGTGTGGGCAGCATCTGACAGATTCCTGTCACTGTTACCCAACAGGCTTGCCAGAAACCACAGCACCTGCCTGCGGGCTGCACTAGCACAACATTACCAGCCGAAGAGGGAAGCATCAATGATGTTGGTCGCTGTATGTGTTCGTGTTCGTAGCCCTTCCCTGCTATGTTGGGCGCGTTATAAATGTCTGCATGGATCGTTACAAGTGGTAGGATAATGATACCAGATACCATTCAGTGCTGAGCAGCCCACGTGTAATTATTGTAACATAAAAGCAGCTCAGAATATTGCTTAAGAGTTTCTCAGTTATCAGTGACTTTTCTACACAGAGACAGATAAAGAGGGAACCTGGCTGAAAGATTGCTCACTCCAGAATTAGTGCCAAGGATCAGATCTTCCTGACCCCATCACTAGGAAGATCCGTTCCCACATTCGTGGTATGCCTATGTGCTGGAGATTTTTCTGTTTCATTTATCATTTGTGATGGATGAAGTCACTTGAAATCTGTTTTTGATACCAAAAGGTTATTTGGCTTTTTCTGCCTGCGTTGCAGCTGTTAGTGTGTTTCATGTGTGTTATTAGCACTCTGTAGCAGAATGCCATTTTGTGCCCAGTAGGGATTAACAAAATTGCTTCACCCTTTCTCTAAGCTTGCCTGCAGTTCAAGCTGCTTAATTTTCCATGTGGTCTGGTGTCAGCCTCCCATTGTAAATTATCCGCCCTTGCGACCACAGCCTGATTTTTCTTACTCCGTCCAGTGGAGCTACTGACGAGTAAAGTTTAAGAAGTCAAGTTAATGTTAGGAGGATACCTGTGAGTATTTCATGGTTGCACGATTTGTACGTATTTGGTAAGTTTTGTAAGGCTGCTTGGTTCCTTCAAAATACGTGACCGTAGAAATCAGTTGATTTGAATGCAACCTTTTTTTTCATCTGCAGTCCCAGGAGGATTCTAATTGCAGTGTTGCCTTGTGACTGTGCTGAATTAAGAAACAGAGCCGAGCTGAAATTCCCAGACCAAAAGATGTGACGGCTACTTTTTTATACTTTTCTTCTAACAGTATCCGGCAATATCCAAGTCTTTTTGCATTGTGTAAGTTCAGTGCTTTTGAAAAAAAAAAAAAAAAAAAAAAAAAAAACACACAAAAACAAAAACTATTTTTTAAAAACCTATTAGAATTTAAGAAAATAATCAGTCCTCTTCCCCCTTATTTGCTCACTTTCTCCTTCTGTACGTTTAATGTTGTTAACTGAACATATTTGAAAACTTTCAAATAACGTGCCGTTTTATAGACAAAGGAATAAAAACCCAACAAGCTCATACTCTGCCTGTAGGAGTGTCAGTTAACGTATGGCAATTTTTGCATGTGTAATATGTAGTCCATCAGCTATGGGGAAAAGGGGAGTGAAGTTACAGATGCTAAATAAAGACAGGATGAGATTATTCAAAAAGACAGGAGGAAGGATTTGGAGCAGAGGATGGAGGATAGGTGGTAAGAAAGACCCAACCATAAGGGTCAGCTTAGCTCCCACTGAATCTGCACGTTATCCCTGAATTACGGCGGTGTGACATCCAAAGCCTTTCTGGGGGACAGCTTAGCTCAGAGGGCAGCATGGGATAAGGCTCAAAGCATGGACAAGAAAAGGAGACTTTTGGAATTCAACCAGAAAGCAGAGTGAATGACAGCAATTCTGCTGCATGGTAGGTTGGTATTTGGAGTTGCGAGCTTTGTTTTACCTCTGGACTCCTTGATCTTGCACAGTCCCCTCAGAGCAGCTGTGAGCAACAGAGGTTTCAGGGTAAGTTCCTATCCTTGAGCAGCTGCACTGGTCACGTGCAGTTTTAGTAAAGGCTGTCCCCAGGGTGAAGGTAGGCTGGTGGAGCTAGCAGCTGGTCAGTTCTCCTGGGAGATGTCCTCTTCCAAACCTCACAGGAGTAGCCATGCAAAGTGATTTTCAGTGGCTGTTAGGAAAGCGACACTGAACATGCCATAGATACGACCAGGTAGCATTTTTCCCTGGCCGTGCACTGACACTGAGTCTGCAGAGCTCTGTTTGATAAAAATCTGGGGCAGCTGAAGGACAGGCAGCCTATTCTGGTGCTGGAGAAGGTGGAGGTGTTCCTCTGCTACGTGGGGAAATACTGGTGCATGCTGAAACTTTCATTAAAAAGACCACTGACTAGAAGATGTAAATGTGATGCTTTTTTTTTTTTTAAGTAACTCACAAACAGAGGCAAAACTAGTAATGAGCTGAACAATTAGCTTATCTTTTATCTTTCTAGATACTCAAACAGCTACAGATTCATCTACAATTTCAAATTAGTCTAGAAGAGGATAAAGCATTGATTTGAGGCCGACTCTTCCTGATTGGTTTATGATATTCTCCTAGGGGAAGAGTGCCTTTCTTCAAATTATCTTAACCTTCACTTTATTATCATTACTGGTCAAGTTAATTGTTATCTCTGTCAGAGATCACAAACCCTCCGCAAATCTGATTGTATTTTCTTACTTGTTTTTATCTATTGAAAGGTGAAGATGCATTAAAAAAATAAATGACCTTTGATGGCAGTTTGTTGCAGTGAGGAATCACAAACAGATTTTCAGTACAGCAAGTTTCTGTAAAAGTTGAGTGATGCCCATGAGTCTGTACAACAGATCTGAAGTTCTGTATGTACTTTCGGGTTTGCTTTTGTTCCGCGTGTGTCTTTTCCTCTCTCTTCCCAGTCGTCATTTCGAAAATGTCGGAGGAACCACGGCTGAGTGTTCTTCTGCTCCCACCTGTGCTTTGGGATGCGAAAGAATAACATTAGCACATAGAGGCCTCCACTTCCTCTTGGCTGCATCTGGACCATTTTATTAGGCAATCCACTGAGCCCGTGATCGGTCTGAGAGCAGCTGATGATGAGCAGCGCCAGGATACGGTACTGGGCTGCTGATCAATTCTGCATCTTTCAGAAGACTTAAAAAATTAGATTAATGAAGCATCACTCTCATAAGCCACAGTCTCACCATGAGGACATTAGGGCAGCCACATCTGTACAAAATATCTTCACCAGCAATCTTTCACCCTCTGACAAATCTTTTCTTCTTGAAGGTAACTGTGGGTGGTCTTCCTTTGTCTAATTTCTGTAAATTCGGGACATCACTTTCTAGTTATGCAGCTGATACTCGTGTTTATGTGAATGGCTATTTAAAAAAAGGAAAGATCAGATGTTTGTTGTTTCATTTCAACATAAATCAAACTTTGTATTCACATAGCAATTCTAGTTTAGCCCCAGGAATAGCTTTAGTATTGCTAAGTGTCTGGAGAGTATTGACTACAGAGACAGGGTTTTAAGCAGGCTGTAATAGTTTCTACAGCTGCTAACAGTTCCTAGAAGAAAGGCAGTATTATTCATCGGTGTTTAAAATGTGCATGACTTGCATTGCACAGAAGTCAGATTGGGAGAATGTCAGATTTTCTTTCTGAGATTCTGCCAGGAAAGTCTTCAATAACTGGAGAAATTCTTTTCACTGGTGAAATCAACATGCAGCACATTGTGTTATTATAATTGCTTATAGCTCACCATGAAAGTTGTCTTTGTATGCGTGGATGTACGGCTTGTACTGTTTTGTTTTTATTTATTCTGCATTCTTTATTATAATGTTCTTTCCTTTTTTTCCAGACCAGAAAGATTGTTATTGAGCTTTCCACAAAGCTGAAATAACGCTGTGTGTGAAAAAAATGTTAACAATTTGAAGAAGTTATAAAAATTTATAAGTTGACTGAATACTTTGGAGATTTCTGCATATTTTAATATAAATAGGTAATGCAAATGTTTGTTCTTTGCATTTAGAGGTGGGTCTCTGTTTTCTAAAGGTCTTGTATATAAATTTGATTCTTACAATTACATTAGAACAAAACGAGTATTTTTTCAGGTTGCATAATAGGAAAAAATGTATTTGCAAAAGACACAAAACATACATGGTTATCTCTGAATGTCATATAGCCATGAAATTTAACATAAATAGTATCAATTTTTGAATGACTTCATTAAGTGAAGTTAGGGGACTGCGTGTTGCAGTCAGCTGAGGTCCTTCCATTCAGTTCCACGGGTCTGGGGTTGGCCCACAAAGAGAAAGACCGTGCTGCATCTAGCTGAGAAATAAGAGGAAAGGAAATTGTATAGATATCTTGAAGTTCCAGATTGTGCTGGTAGAACTTGCATAGAAATTCAGTTACGGAAAATCAAAGATGTAGGAGTTATGTTAGATGAATTTTGTGTAGCAGTGAGCTCAGGCTTTATTCATAACTGGAATAATGAAATAGAATAAGAGGGTCCAAAAGAAAGAAAGGAGGAGTAGAAATTGGTGAAAAGAAAGAGGTGAGTGATAGATCACAGGGAGGTGAGCAAGGGCCTAAATGGTAAGACAGGTTTAACAAAAATTACTCCAAATGTTAACAAGTCAAATGTTACGATCCACCGGAGATGCTCTCTGGGAGAGTATCTGAAAAGAAAAATATCATGCTGCTTGTTTTGGTGCTTATTTTTTATTTGGGACGGTGGAGCAGTGTGAGTTTTGGGTGGTGTGCAGAAGGGGTTTAAGATCTGCTGAATGAGAATGGATGTCTGTTTCTCCACAGGCATTGCAGCCACTGGGAATGGACCCGGAGGGCTGTAGCTTTAGTGGGGGCCCCTGGACAGCGCACTGCGTGCAGTTGGCATTCTTCACCCGTGCTTCTGAGTTACCTCTTCCAGTTCTGTTTTGTCCAAAAGGAATCCAGTCTGCGCACCTGGGGCCTGCTCTGTGATGCACAGTGCGGCACGGTAAGTGGGACAGTTGGGGGGCCATCCTCAGAAGCATGCTCCAGCTCTGAACTTGAACACACCCTGTGAAACTTGAGGGCAGGAGTGGTGACAGGGCAGGGTATGCTCAGAAGCCACTAGTCCATGTCACAGCTGCTGGCAGCGCGTAGAGCTGAGAGCAGCGACAGCCATAAGGAGTACAGCAGGTGAAGAGATGGCAGGGATCCGTACTGCAGGGTGATCACTCTGGGAAAGAGGAAGGGAGGCTGATGGATGCAAGTCTGCGTAGGTGTGTTAGGAAAAAAATAAAAAAGACACCACCCCCTTAACACACATCTTAGAAGAAGGATTTGGGGGCGGTTTTATCTGATGAAACAATGCTGTCCAGTGAGCACATTCATGCCAGAAGGGGAAAAAAAAGATATTTTAAATCTAGGCAAGGTAACAGAGAAGTTAGCTGAAGTCCTGCAGTGTCTGCCGTCGACTCAGGATAATGAATTGCTCAGGAAGGTGGGTGCCTGCCCTAAGGTTACTGTAATTCAGTACTTCAGTATGGATTCTGTCCTGTCATACCGGTCATGAAATTTGAAGGGGCTAGCTGCATGTTGCAACATCAGCACCATTAAGAAGCGTGCCAAACTAACACACGAGAGTCCCAGGTTTGGGATGTGCTGTTTTTTATAGATCTTTTTCTCAAGACATCCTGGCACGTGCTTTGGTGAATTGAAAGGCTTCGTTGGTCATTGTGACCAGTGCAATGAAATAACATTGCTGCTAGCTGGTGGTTTGCTCTGTAGTAAGCTGCTTCTAATTTTCCAACGCTGCTTTCCAAATGGCTATCACTATGGTAAATGAATCCAATCACTGTGGTAAATGAATCTTTTTAAGCCTATACTCACAAAACTAAATTCAGTTCAGTAAACTGTTGATTCTCCAGTCTTTTGTGAGTAGTTTTCACTGTAACATTATCTTGGATCATTAATTTTGAGTGTTAAAAATGAATGATTGGTAATGGGGAGTTATCAAAGACTCATTTCCATGTTCCCTGTCAGTATGCCACTTCATACTGTGTTTATTCTCACAGAGCCTGTCATACAGAAGTACCATTTTACAGAGCACAGACACAGAGAGAATTAATGATGTGCATAACTCTGCGTAAGGAAATATGTTACAGAACTGCTCTTGGGTTTTCTCAGCTTGCGATGTTTAGCCACTGGACTGGCTCTCCTCGTGCTCTGCAGCACAGTTACATTCCTTTCTCGCTGTGGCTCTTGGTCATCCCCTCCAGCACAGCCAAGGAGGCTGCCACAGATACGGCGATCGGGTGAGTCTAAACGTGACCAGGTTATATCAAGTAATGTAATGAATAGCTGAGGCAAATAAATGTGTTACGTACCAAAGTATAAGGTGTTTATGTATGCCAGTACTTTGAAAACACTTTGTTTAAAAGAGCTATTATCCTTGCTTGAAGCGATAGGCATGCACAACAGTTTGGCTTTTGAACTTTGCTAAAATTATTTGCTAATAAGATTTTGGCTTATGAAAGATGATGAAATGCACCAGCAGAACACAAATATCTTTACTAGATCTTGTCAGTAATTGTGAAGATAATTTTTAACAATGTTAGGATTTTCCAGGCCTCTTTCAAAATGACTGTGCTGCCTTGCTAAATGTGCTGATTGCTGTATGCCTTTGTCTAAAGAACAGTTGGCCTTAATTGCTTCTGAGCAATATTTCCTTGGAAGCTCTCAGATAAAAGGCAACACAGAGAAATCTGAAAGAATGTCTACTTAGAAACTGGCCATGTTCAATCTGTAAAGTATGTAGATTTTTTCTTTTTTTTTTTCCTGGGGAAAGGCAGAAGAGGGCAATAGGTGCAGGATGTGGAGGGAAGAAGCAGTGCCATGACCCTGTAGCATTGCTGCATGTTGAGTCACGGAGTGACATTTAAACAATTCTCATTGCACCCAATATGAAAAACTATGATGCATGTCAAACTGCTGGTCGTCCTAGAGAAAGATTTAGGAGAATAAAGGTCAAGGCACCAAATCCATAGGTAGCCTTTCCCATGCTTCCAATGTTGGGGGAGCGTACCAGCAAAACCTCAAGCCAAATGGTTCTTTAATGCCTTTTTTTTTTCTTCTTTTTTTTTTTTTTTTTTGAGGGAATGAATGGCTCAGGACTTTCCATCTTTAGAGCTGGTGGTTTCCACACCACAGTGATTCAGCCAGCATGAACTCTTGACCAAATCCCATTTTGTTTCCTGGCTTTATTTTTCTAAAATATTTTACATTTAGCGGGGCATAAAGGCCTCCCTAGTATGTGATGGAGTAAGACGGAGATCTGTGCTCTTTTTACTGGTTCTCTCTCTCAGAGGGTGGATCTCTGTGCTTCTGAAAACATTGCAACTGAAGCAATTAAAAAGAATCACTGAATTTTGACTAAAACTAAGACTAAATCCTTATGTGGTCTTGGCTTTTTGATGCTGTGTGTTTATGTGGAATTCCCTTTGAGGCTTAATAAGAGGTCTGATTTTTATTTGAGGAATATGCCCTGCCTGAAATGTTCTAAGGTTTAATCAGTGTGTTATTACATGGGAAGCTCATATACATTTGTTTAGTTGCTAGATAAATAGATTAGTATTGATGACAATTTCAGAGGATAATAGGTTGTTAAATTAATGTGGACAGCCTTGTTCCTTTGCCTCATTGGATGTTTTCTGATGACTGAATTCTCTGGGGCACTCTTTTTAAGGACTATGCTGGTGGTTATCCCAGTTTCTATGTAAGTGGTAGGTTCAGTAAGGACCTAGAGTAGCTTGGCTCTGGGGTGAGAGAGAGATGCCAGACAGGAAATCTATAGCCTTGGAAAGCTACAAATAAAAGAAATTATGTTCTGAAAATTAAAAACATAAAATGTTCTTTCAAAAGTTAATATGTTTATATAGATCCATTATCCCAAATGGTACATTATGAGTAATAAAATACTGCTATAATAGTTTTGAGACCTAAGATGCAAACAGATTACAGTTCACCTTTGTGAAAACACAGCATTATTTCCTTCAATTCCTTCATTACTTCCTTCCTTGCATCCTCTTGTTATTCAACAGACGTGAATATAGGTATGTCCAGGTTTGTTTCAGAGGCCCCTTTGTGCATTGACCCCCATTGTCTTTTTTGTTTTTCACACTACTCTCCCATCTCTCTATAATTTTTTCCCCATTCTCTAGTAATTCATTGGCTGTCTCTGATTCTACATGGCTGCCTTTGGCTATGGGCTGAGACAAGCTAGTTGCATGAGGCTATCCTTCTTTTCAAGTGCTGGTACTTTTTATATGGTACAGGTCATCCAAAATGACCTGTATGGTATGTATAGATGTATGAGTTTGCTAATAACATTGCTGCTGATTAACAAAAAGGCAGGTAACAAAAGTTTCCGTACTAAGGTTGTCTGCTCAGTGAAAATTCAGCTTTTTTTTTTTAGTGGATGTGCACTGAGACAAGGTTTCATAACATAATCATGTAGTGTTTTTTTTGTTTGTTTGTTTGTTTGTTTTTACCTTCTAGCACAGTCTTTGAATAGAGAAATCAGTAGGGAGCTGGTACAGCTATTGCTGCTTGTGTTGGGACTTGAAGTGTGGCTCTGTATCCACCTCCACATGGCACTGAATATCATGTCATTTTGGCCTTGGATGAGTCTATGGCTGGTCACATTGCACATATTGCATGTGGAGCCAGAGGGGAGCAGGTAAACATCCTTGCTGCTGTGGCTTTGGAATCATTGATAATAGATTGCGTTGCTGAAGTCAGTGATATAAAACCAAATTAACATCTGTAATTACCTGTGAAACCTCAGAATTTCACGTTCCAAAATGTGAAAGACAACCACCTTTCTGCACATCATTTTCTAGTGTGTCTGGTCCAGTGTGAATATCTTGTCCAGGAGTGGGAAGCAACTGCTATACCAGACGTGGATGAAACTATTCAGTTTCCTACCTTATGGTATCCCATAAATTTTCCATAAAATCCCTTGAGTCCTCTTAATACTCTCAAAATGCTATACGATGTTTTGTTGCAAAGCAAGGATCAGTTTATTCTCAGTAAGAACTGTGTAAGTTTTTATGTTCATGTTTTGTGATTTGCAAGTTATAAAGTATCATCTGCTTTGTTCTTCTGAAAAAAAATGCTTAGCAGCAAGATGATATTCTCAAAACTTTGATAGTTTGCATGGGAATTACTTGCTTCGTGCAGACTACTCCCGAGGGACTTTTCAGTTATCTTAGGCAAAACAAATGATTTAATTATTTTCATCAAACTTGAATCTTTAGCATATTCCTCCCTTTGAATGTGAAGCCTTATATAGCCTTGATTTTCTTCCTGAACAGGGTGAGATGGAAAAGAAAGAGAAATTATTTCAGCTAAGTGAATAATTCACACACAAGAATTTTTCCAGAGTACCTAACCTCTGTTTGCATCATATTGATGATGTGCTTACTGTTCTCTGATATTTATGTACCTTTCATATATATATTTATATTTTAAACAAAAAACAGCAACAACATTGTGAAACACTGTTTTGTGGCCATTGTTGGCTTGATGGGGTTTGGCTGCTCTCAGTGTTTTTTGTTTGCACGAAAGCCTGAACACTTCCAAAACAAATGCTCCTGAGAGAATGTAAACTTCACTTTCCCTGAAGACCGTTCTGTGAAGCTCAGATGCTGGCTTCTTTTAAGTACTTCTCCTGTTAAAACTGAGTTACACAAATGTTGAAACTGAGTTACACAAATGTTTGTGGACGGTACACAGAAAAGGTGTGCACAGAATACTTAAGGTAATGAAATGCAGGAATGGTCTGCAGCATAGACTTTGGTTCTTAAAGTGTGTCAAGCTCTTTCTGTACCTGGAGATGCTTACTGTGTAGGATCTTCAGACACATCAAAGATGAAACTTTTACTTAGTCAAGTGCTGGAGGAGTCACTGGTTTACAATCTGCATCTCTCAGACAGCTTTTTCAGTCTTGTACCTGCTAGCAAGAGGTTCCTGTTCTTCAGACTGCTGTTACCTGCCAGAGCTGATAAGGGCAGTGTGGGATACTGCACTGTATGTGATGGCTGTTCACTGCAGCTGGTTCCTTCTGCTGCTATCAAAAGGTGGCTAGCACCTTTTTGCTTCCCTTATTGATCTAAAAGCTCAGACTTTGAAGCATTAACTGAATTTCCTCTTCATGCATTGCGAAGTCAGGGGTTGCCTTGAAGAGGATGTGTTCCATGCTGCTCATGAGAAATCTGGCATTTGTCGCAGAGACAGCACGTCACTAAATGGTCTTCTTGAGGAGGATCCTTCAGGATATGATCCTGTCATCGCCTGCTAGCGGTACAGCCACAGGTGGGGCTTAGTTGTCACTGGTGCAGTGCGTGCCTGAGCCAGCGGGGCAGAACAGCACGGGCAGCTGCTAAAGCAGTACAAGGCCCAGGATTAGCCGAGGCTTAAATGCTTTGCTCTGTTACGGCCTCACCGCGGCTCCCAGGGAAACAGCCCAGACCTCATGTGCTGACGGCCAAACCACCCAGCCTGAGGACTGTGATGAGGCTGTGGCCGTACTAACTGCATCCTCTGCCTTCTGCTGAAGGCCTCTCATTCAGCAGCGTGTAGAAATACCTTTCAATCAGAAAAGCATGTGTAATCTCGCACAGCTTCATGGCATCTCTCTGCCTGGCTTTAACCTTGTGGTTCCGACGGTGGCTTCAGAGGGCGTCCAGTCCCCCAAGGGTTCGGTGCCTTGCAGCCTTTGAGGAATGGGTGAGGTGTGGACGGGCAGGACATGATTGGGTTGGGTCAGAGGCGAGGAACTGGTAGGAGAAGCCACCTCTGTACCAGCTCCATTTTACCATTTTTCTCCTGAGAGTCAGAGGAAAGTGGGTAAGGAGGACCTGGACCTCTAGATGTGGAACTAGAGTGGGGAAGGGAAGAGCCAGGTGCCAAGGTATGGAAATCTGGCAAGAACCTGGGATAAGGGCAGGGGGATTGAAGGTAGTGTCTTAGGTAGTGTCTTAGAGTGGAGGGATGCTGAGAGATGATGGGAGTGGGGCTAAGGAGTGAAAGGAGGAAAGGACACCACGTACTTGCAGAAGTACAGTGTGTGCTATCTGGTACTCACTTGCACCCGCAATAGAGAGATCCTGTGTGGGTCTGCAGTTTTGAAAACATCTATTTATTTTGTCTGCCTCCATGATTAGGAGGCCAATTTAGGGCTTATCTACTTGGGGAAATCCCTGCAAAATAGGCTAGGGTATGAATTTACAGCCTACTTAAAGACCCATCAGAAAACGCAGTGTAAATTCACACTTCAGCTTACTTCACAGGAACTCCCCCGCAGAAACAAACCCTCAGAGTCACCTCTGTACCTCAGTCTGCTGCTAAAAGTGAGTGGAATCTTCTCAAAGTGTGGGCCTCCAATTCCATTTTTATAGCTGGGTTTTTCTGTCTCTTGGGTTTTTCTGCAGCCAGTGTAAATCACTGTAGCTTTGCTGAGGTTGGAGAGCTGGGTCACTTCACACTGCTCAGGATCTGACCCTTTGCCTCAAGTAACCTTTTATTATCGATTGGCTGGAGGATATTTTCCTTTTTACTGGCTTCATTATTGAGCTGTTCATTCACTCCCACCACTGCTGATGTCTTTTTTTTTTCTTTCTTTCTTTTTTTTTTTTTCTTTTTCTTTTTTTCCTGTGAATTTTGTGTTGTGTTTTTCCTCCCATGTAATTTCCTAGTAGTGAACTAGTGACAGAGTGGGCTGCTGGTATTTCATCTTGTGGCTGGAGAGGTCAGGCTGCTTCTGATACAGACAAACACTCCATTACAGTAAACTCACAGAAAGTTTCCTTTTCAACCTGAAAGGAGAAGGAAACAAACTCCACCAATGGGCTTTCAAGAATTATTTCTGTGAGATGAATTCACACTAAATGCCAGTTTGGTAATATTCTGCATAGAGAAGGAAAAAAAGAGAAGACATTGTATTTCTTCTTTCTCTCTTCCTGAGCAGATTTGACTTGAGTCTTGGGTTAGATTAGATTGTAATCCTACAGTGAAAACACCAAACATTTGCACTGTGCATTATTGAAATTGGTCATTGCTGATGTCCAGATAAAAGAGCATAAAGGTCTAAACCTTCAAAGTTACTTGTCTGCTTGTGGTATTTAAAAAAACTTGCTTCTCATCAGGAAGAATTCAGTGATGAGGCAGATCCATAGTGCAGAGATAAAGGACCTCAGCTCTGAAGGATGGCATCACAGCAAATACTCCCTGCTTCACCTCTCCAAAGCTCTGAGCCAAACCCGTACATAGTAAGGTACATGAAAAGCTGATGGGACGCTTTTATTCCCTCCTCTTTTGCTCATCATTTTTCAGTGTTTACAAAAGCATACCTGGTTGCCCCATTTGACTGTAACAGCAGTCCATGGCATCGAAACCCTTCTGGCAGATTGCTGCCCTATGATGTGGTGCCCTCTGTGGAAATTCAGTCCTGCACACAGCCACAGTGCGTCTGGAAATCCCTCTGTGTTGGGCCTGCTTTGTTCATTGGGGGAGTTCTGCACAAGTGATTTTTAGGTTATTTTTTCATTCAAGTGCATGTCCAGTGAAAACCTTTTTCACCGGAGAACTGAAGTCAGGATTTCTCTACAGATGCCATGCTGAACTACTACTGTGCTATTACTGTGTTGAGTTTTCTTTTTTTTTTTTTCTCCATATTTCTTGGAGTTCAAGTATTGCAAATATATTTCAAGAAATGAAATTTCATACACTGTAAAATTCTAATACCCACAATAACCACCAAGTCCTGTGGATTCATACTATCTGTTATTCATTCTTCTTTTGAATGACATGTTTCTATTCATTGGAGTAATGTAATTTCTATAGAGAACATTATCAAACTAACACACATGTAATCACCACTATCCTGGTGGTAATGCATGTCACATGTTTAATGAATGCTAATTGCCCTTTGACTGTTCTTTGTGGGGTCTGTTAAGCATCCATCTCATTCTTTATATGTCAGTAGTCCAGATAATTTAAAAGGTTAAGTGTAATTAGCAGGCAATAGTAGCAGTAGTACTGTTCTTTCGAGTTACATATGGAGAGTTGTTTGCACGCTTGGTGCCAACTGCTTGAAAGGTGAGGTTTATTATCTGGTTAAAAGGAACTAAAATGTAACTGGCCATCTCTACAAGATAATGAAACATTCCTTGCTGCAGTCTACAGCAAGTGTAAAAAGCACTGTCCCTGTCTCCTATATGGCAATTTGATTTAAATATATTAGACCGCTCCAGGGTATACAGAGGAGTCTAATCTGGTATCTGTGGTGCAGTTGCATGTACCCAATATTGCAGTGTTCGCTGTGTATGGAATAATTTGACATGTAAAATGTGCTCCCTGCTTCTCAGGGGAGAGACAAATGTAACAGTGTATTGTCTCACTGCTAGCTGCTTGGACTTAGCTGAATTCCCTGTTATTACAAAGACATGAATAAAATTAACCTAAGCATAGAAGGAATAGGAGCTGCGAGATAATAAATATTTATGTCCCAAACTTGACATGGTGTCATAAATCAATAAATTTTGAAGAGATTTAATTCTTCTTTGTGCCTAATTACTTGACCTGTGGCACCAGTTTGCTTCAATTTGTTTTTGTGGTAACTTGTGCAATCTTACGCTTCCTCTTTCTACAGAAAATTTAGTATTGTTTGCTGATTTCCTCTTTAAATGCACTCAAAATTCCCTGTTTGCTAAATTAAGAAACCAGTAACGTGGAATAAAAAAAAGACACACCACATTTCATTGCCTAAGCTGTGATTTGTGGACGACATGTGTTGTTAATTATTAAAATCTGTGATTATGCCAAAAAAGTAATGTTTTATTTTCCCTATCATTCTGGTACTACACTTACATGGTTTTGCATATTGAAAAGCTTGGTTAAAAAGTATTTACAAATGTGGCTAATTTAAATGTGGGATCATATTATCAATTGAAAAATTTTATTGGAAAGAAGGCTTTGCAGTTGAAGCTGGCCTGTTCCTTGAATGAATATTGCAAGGTCCACTGTGGACCAAGCAAAAAGAAAGTCAGTTATGTGGGCACACGTTTGTGCTAGGTGTAAGTTACAAACATTGCATGCACCTGGCATTCTTCTCCCATCTTTCACACGCTGACTTTTACTATTTATGTAATACTTGTAGGGAAGAGACTGTCCTCTTGCTGCTCTTGCTCTGTGATGTATCCATCTGTAGACAGCCTGGCTAATTTATAAGTCCCGGAATCAGGATCCTACAAGGAGTTGCCCAGGATAAACCACCATAAGTAGTGCTCTCTAAGTATTCACTTTGTTACATAATAAGAGTATTTCAGTTGGTGGCATACACTTGAACGTGGCTGATCTTCTTGTGAAAGCTGTTTGGTGAGGGATATTCTCCTAAGCATGGGGAGCCTAGTGGAGCAGCCAGTGCCTGGCTGCCTGGCATTGATCTGACTCAAATGGAAACACGTTTTCTTTCCAACTGTAGCTGAGGGAGGCATTTACTGTTCTGCTTCAGCCACAGGGTAGGTATGAGCCCAGCCAGATTGGTGTCTCACTGCTATTGCAGTCTCCATGCCAACTGTATGTTTAAAGAGATCCTGGTCGCTCTGGTCAAAATTCCCATTAAAAACAAATAGTTAGAATTGTTTCAGAGGGAGAACAATCCACAAGTCCGTGATCAACAAAGTGTTAAATGAAGAGTGATGTGTGTCTCTTGCAGTCTTCAGACCTACAATAAGCCTTTCCAGAGGCTGACTGTGCCATATTTCATCTAGCTACCTGCTTTATGTGTTCGGAATGAAAATGCACAAAATCCCATTCCTTCCAAGGAGATAAAGGGCCATGTCACACCACACAGCTGGGTGTTTCAGAGCCACTCAAACTTGATCCAGTCCCTAGGCCTGTTTCACTGTGGCTTGAACTGCCCCTCTCAGGGGCACAGCAGAAACCCTTAGTGCAAAATGGGCAAGATCACTGGAGCACAAGGTCACTGTGTGCAAATCTTGTACTCTGCAGGACATTGCGGCTCTCTTAGGTCATTTCAGCTTCCTGACAGTGCTGCTGTCACTGAGAGAACAACAGCAGCCTCTCTTTTGTACTGTGCCCCTTCCAAGAATTCTGAAGCCAGCGGAAGGGAGTCTAGCTGCTTTGACACTGGTGGAGCTGTGTTCTTCCCTGCCACTTCCCCATCTGTGCAGCTTGAGTCCAAGCAGACTCTTTACAGAAGGGTGAAAGCACTGCAGAAGCCAAACCAAGGAAATAAGTCAAAGCTACATTGAAAGGCCGGGGTTACAGGTGTTATTCTAGACAGAAAATTTCACAATGCATACCAAGACCACACAGCAGAAATCACTTGGTTTCCAAGCCATTGGTCCAATGGTTCCTTTTCCTCCTCTCTGTTTGAAAATGTGCATAGCATGGGATCTGGCAGTTGCCTTTGTATTGGGCTTAGGTGAGATACACGTTTACACACAGGGAAGCTGTGGCACATTTGAGTGTTGTGTTGAACAGCTGTTGGCTTTTTGTGTTATTGTCATTAATATCAGTGTTGTTTGATTACTGCTTTTATCTTAGTTTTATACAGTTATTGGGTCAAGAAGCCACAGTTTGAGTTCTTTTTTCATTTGTCTTCACCATTAGACACATTCAAAAGACCATCCCGATAGGATATATCTCATCCTACTTGAGCTGTCAGGAGGCTAGCAGTCCAGTCCAAGCGAAGTGTATGGGCTCTCTCGCCTTCCTGAAGCACTTTTCCTGTTGGAAATAAAAGCCTACTGGTATGAAGATGCTCTGCAATGAAAGTTTGTTCCTCTTCCTGTGGGACATACCTGTACCTTTTAGATCACTGTTGCTTTGTTCATACAAGGTAAAGCAGGGGCTGCATCAGAGCTAAAGAGACCATTTATACTGCGAGATAGCATGGTGCAAACAGGCATTTGTTGTGAATAAGCATTGGAACATAATTACAAATATATCTTTACAGCTTATGAAAGGTATCTTTTCTCTGCATGAAAGAGAGCTACTGTGAGTCCACTTCCACTATGGTCAAGTTATTCGCAGCGTATAATGTGAAAGACAAGTCTGGAAGTTTAAGATAACTTTTGAAGAGAATTAAACTAGATTCAGTACAGCTGTTTATAGTAAGGTAATGTCTAACAACAACTGCAACACAGATATCATTTCAAGAGTCTCTGTTCCTCATCTTCTTACACATGTATAAATATTGTCTTAGATTATCTGATTTATCTAACTTCATGCTTTAGTTCATTATCTGTAGTGTTGTAATGCAGATCTAAGACTAATTCTGGAGATGATCTGAATTATTTCATAGTTATGAGAAATCCTTGGGAGGTATCTGACTGTTTACAGAGGAGTGTCTTGCTGTACCAAACTCCAGATTTCTCAGCACAGCCAAATCTCCTTGTAGTATATTATAGGTTAATTAGCTCTTCATCTTGAGTCAGAATCTGTTTCTCTGAGGTTGAAGTTAAAAAAAAAAAAAAAAAAAAAAAAAAAAGACAAAATGGGAAATGTAAAGAAGTAACTGTGATCTTTGACACGTGGATTTGGTACCATCTGTTAACATGACTTCTAAAGTCAGTATCAAATTTGTTTATTAGTTGGATTTTCGTGCTGTGGATAACATCACCCTTCGTTGTGAAGCTGTCAGATGTAGCTCCCTTGAGAAAGCCTCCCTGCCAGTTGAATATCTGCAGCAAAATCCTCTCCTGCTCAGAACTGCCATGCTTCCAGAAAGCAGTGACACTGTTTACTCCAGCTGAGAATCTATCCCAGGAAATCCTTCAAGGGCAGGGTCTAATTGGGCAGCAAACCAAATGTCACCCCAGAGGAGGAATTGCCATGAAAACACTGGTGTTTCCCCAGATGTGTTGGAGGCCTGTTGTTTTCCCAAGCCACAGAATAGAACATTGCTATTCTGTTCTGCAGAGTATTACTTTGCCATTAATTTCATCTGTTTTCCCCTCGATCAGAAGTGTTGATGTTTTTGAATTTTCATCTTCTTTTTCACTGATTGTGTCTTCCAAAAGCAAAGTGTTGGAAGGGACTTCACAAGCTTGTCTATCCAGAGCTGGCCAACGTGTGCCTTGGAGACGCGTGCAGCTGGTGAGCATTTTTCCAAGGGTGTCTATCACATTGGATTGGGACAGCATCATGTACAAAGGTGTCTGTCCTTACCAGAGCTGCTAGGTTGTCTGGTCTCCTAGCTGTGGGTGGCAGTGAGCTAGCAAGGATTGCTACACCAGCAGCTCTGAGATGCTCAAACTGTCTTGCTGAGGAGAAATGGGGTCTGGTCAGTCTCTCCAGCCTGTCAATTCCTCCTGGATTTCCTGTACCCTTCAGCACACTGACGTACATGGTACATAACTCATTGATCTCAGCAGTGTAAAAAATGTGCAGTTGTTAAACTGGCCACTCCAGCACAGTCTGTTTCTCTGGATCTGCTCTTAAAGGCATCCACTCTGAACCCTCTGCAGTTAACCACTCCTGATGCTTCACTATCACATTTTTTGAAGATTTTTCTTGTGTATGTGCTTTCACACATCAGGTATCAGTTCTTTTCTTGTTGCTCCCTTTGGTGTGTGGAGACTTGTCACTGTATGCTACAACACTATCCTCTGTCTCAGCTGCAGAGGCTGATGGCATCAGGCTGTATATATTCTTACCATATAGCATTTTCTAGTTCCATTTCCTTTCTTGGTCACACAAGGACAGGAAAAGGAGTTTGGAGGAATTAAATGAGATCAAAATTTCTCTTTTGAAAACTGTACAGAGAGTAACCACCGCTCTCCTAGAAGAGGAGCAGAAAATAGCAGCTTGCGTCACTTTGTATGATGATGACTGCAATAAGAATGGGAAATAGTACACTTCCCTCATGTCTTTTGCAGCCTCTGGAGTTGATGAATGATAATTTTGGTTCCTTCTGAGATTGAGGAGTGGATGACTAATGTCGTTGTGACTGGTGCCATCTAATTGGCTCAAAAGAATCTTCTGGTTGTTCTCATGATTGGCATCACTTCCCATCATGTGCAAGCCATTGGAGAGCAAAGACCATCTTTTGAACTGTCATGGTATGAAGAAGATGTAAAAGTATTGAGTTCCTGAAGCAATTCAATGTATATGAAGTATGTATGAATCAGTACTCTGATCTTCCTGTGCAGCAAGTCATAATGACTGAGCTATTTCTACAGTTGCTAATTTTATTATGTTAAAAAACACTTGGTTTGGTGTTAAAGTGACTTTTATGCAAAGTTTATATGAAGTTGTGATTTAAGAAGGACTCACCAAGAAGGTATAACTGAAATACTTTGCTTTGAGTCAGTTTGATCCATTTCAAAACCGTTTGTTGAGCTAGATTGCAGCTTATTGCTTAATATTAAGCCTAAGCCATCTGCCTGGACTGCTGCGGTGTTTCTGGGACAGGTGACATTGTATCCTGATTATTTCTTACAGCCACCCCCAGCTCTCCATTGCCTAACCGAGGGTGCATTGCAATTGCTGTTCGTACCTACTGTAGTGGTGGATCATGGGGAAAAGCTTGCTCAGAGAGCCTCATTCGGGATGGGTAAGACAATCTGTTTGTCAAATTGGGTCAAAAAAAACTTTGCTTTGGGTCAACACATTGAAATTAAATATTTCAATTCAGAAATGCCAAAACATGTAATTTTTCATCAAAACTGGAAGTAAAATATTTGGCACTAGCTAATGTCAGATTTCGAAGGTAAGGGTGTGAATTTTTCAAGGGATATTGACAGGAGATTCCTCCGTACCACATAACAGCAGATGTTCTTAACGCAGGCCTGATGGGGAGAGGTGGCACTCAGGTGATGAAGAAATACTCCACACCATTCACCAGCCTAGCGAGAAGAAGGCTTTGTGCTCATTTTGAAAGAGGCCAGTGCAAAAGTTAGCTAGGTAAGTGAAAATTACACTACACATAGAAGAAAAACATTTGAAAGTCAGCAGAGAGAACACTACAGTAGGATTCTTGGAAGGTTAAAAGAACAATGTGAATACAAACAGGGAAAAAAATGAAAAGGATCTGAGGTTGTAGCATAGAACCAAGTTAAATGCTCAGTTGGCATATTAGAAATTTGCTGGGGTAAGTCATAGGGCTGGGGTATTAGTACAACTCATTCTGGAAGGCCGGGCTTGGGGAAATGAAGTGTTGGTAGTATAGTTGAAGGTTATCTGTGCTTGTTCTGATGTTGTGGAATAAATGAGGGACAGACTTGTCTAAGTTAACTTGTTTAAGTTAGAAAGAGACGAAGAGCACAGCCTCTGTGATGGGAGGATGTAGTTTAAGCCACCTCACTGGAAGGAGTGAAAAGATGTTTTTGAGCAGTTCTTGGAAGTACTTTGTGGCAAAGCCTTGGTGGCAATGCGCACTTTACCTGGATACTGTTTGGAAAGGCAGCATGGCAAAAACCTTAGTGCATCACTGTCTCGGAATATGTTGGGGGCAATTCCGTTTCATAGGGGAGAAATTCTTAGAAAGGTGTTTTAGTCTTAAGTCTTAGTAAGAAGGATGGCTTGCCTATGCATCTACAGAAGGGAATAATAACGAAACTGAAAATCTACTTGAGAGGTTTGGATTCCTGGACAGATAGGAGAACAGACTGTCAGACAGTCTGTACAGAATTAGATTGTGAAGTGATAACAAAATATAATTGTCAAAAGTAATTAATGTTAAACTAATGTAATTTCCCAGTTCATAGGGCAGCTGGCCAAGGAAAAAAAGAATGAGCAGTAGATATCATATAGGTATTTTTTTAATCTCGACTTTTGATCTTCGTTATATTCTCTGACTAGATTACCTATTGAAATCTGGGTAGTAAGACTGGGTAATTTTACCCAGTCAAAGTTGCCTGGTTGGAAAAATATCCTAACAAGATGATCAGGTAAAAAGACAAGGCTCAAACATTAGGAAAAATATTCTAATTGTATAAGTAGTAAAACCACAGCACTTAGGGTTAAAGTGGAATCTTTTTGACTGAATTTTTAGAAGAACAAGCATGACAAGTACTTTTCAGAGATGGTCTAAGTTACTTATTCTGCCTTAGAGCAAGGGAAAAAAATGAATGATTGCCCCAAATCTCCTCTGGAGATGGATTCTTAAGCATCTATTAAGTCAGCACGTTGGGGGGACTTTTAAGACCCCTGCTTCTCAGGTGGAGTCAGGGCAAGCATAAGCCCTGAACTATGGAAATTTGCCTCAGGGCAATATAAACGCAGGTTTGGGGTTGTACTGAAGGAAAAGAAATATTCTTTATCTAGTCTGCAGAACTTTAGACAGGGATGTCCAGCTCCCCGGGTTGAAATACTGCACATCAGACCAGCATAAGCATTTCAGAGGCTATGGCACATGATCTGCAAGTGTTTTTATACAAACTGATTTTCTTTAAGAGTTATGTTCCAGTGGTGAGGAATGAAGTAAGGCCATGTGATGGAAGTGTGCAATGTAAACAGTTCAGGTTGCTCCTAGGAATTGCATGGTTTTAATTGGGTAACAGACCATGAACGATATTTGTAAAGACTATTCAGCAGTTTCAAACCCCAAAATATATAAGAAAACCATGCCCTTCTGGTGACAGCTGACAAACAGAAAAAGTGCCAAAGTTCATCAATACGAGTCAGTGCTTCTATGTCCTTCCCAGAGATACCCGTGGACATTTGTTGCTGGCTTCAGCAGGTTTTGTGGTCAGCCTGGAGAGAGTGTTGTCTCTTGGTCCTGCTCAGGCCTGACTTTGATCTCCTGAATTCACTGGCAATTTTAGGCAAGTAAAGACTGCCTTAACTGAGTAGGTGCTTTAGCCCTCCTCCTCTTTCTCTCTTCTCCTCCCTTCCCTCTCCATGCTACTCCTACTGCCCCTGTGGCCAGGGACTTGCTGTTCCTTTTCCTGGGCGGTGACCGCGTGGCCAGTCTCACTGCAGAGCCACGGACTGAGTGATAGCCACATAACCTCTCACCTTTAATTGTCTACCTCTGCTTTCTTCCAGAGGATCTTGCCCTTGCTACAGGGATGGCTCATTTACTTGTGAAGCAGGGGGTGATTTGCAAATTATAAAATTGTGATGGTTCTATGTAATTTAATATTGAATTATAGAAGTGCCAGTTGAATTGAATGCATGCAGTTGCAATCAGCATTTCAGCAGCTGCTTCATGAGCCACACTTGCAGTAGGGGAGCCTCAGGCAGATGGGTGAGGTGAATGTTGAGAAGTGGGAATCGGTCTAGTCATCCTAAGAGAAATCATCCCCGTGTGTGAGTCAAACCTGCAGTCTCTTGCCCAAGATGAAGGGAATCTCCCAAGGGCAGCTAATCTTGCACGATCTTATCAATTGAGATCAAACATCACAGTGTCAGGTCAATAGATATTTCTAAAAGTGCATGCAGCCCTCACTCAAATTCACATTTAGCTCTAGCCAAAACACAACTCAAATCACGATCCAAATAACCTCCTCCTCAGCCCACCTTCATCGCCGTTCTGTTTCAGTGGCAGATGCAGCACAGAAAAGATTGCTTGAATGCTTAATTCAGAAATTTACTGTTTAAGGCATTACTTGTATGAACACCAGCGTAACACATAGAATACCAATGCCCTAAATTTAGTAGTTTTGTCTGAGTCATTTTCACTGTGTGGGAGGGCTGTGAAGACACTCCACCGAGTGGAGAAACTTGCTGGTGCTGTCTGTCCAATGAGATTATTTGTTAAAAAAGTCAACACAACAGAACTACAGATATGTTTGTGAGTAAAATGCAATTTTGTTGCAGACTGCAGTACAGGAAAGGGGTGGTGATGCTCTCCGCCCACTTCAAAAGCTGAAGCCAAGTTTAACTGATCCGTATCTGATACTGAAATAGGTACTGAACTTTTCATGACAGCAACACACAGACCCAGGTAAACACTCTGGCTGCGTGATTTGGAGGGACATAACGTGGTGTAATCCCCAGACTGGTCTGTGCAATTCCATCTTCTCTTCAAACCTAGCAATAGCAGCTGAGTTGTGACAATCCTACACATTGCCAACCAGCAGCCAAAAGCTATTCCTGGGTTTATTCACTGAAGGGTGAAATTTTGTCCTACTGAAGACAAGGCAACTTTTGCCACAGAAATTGTTTGGTAGGGCTAGGAATACACGCAGACTTTTTGAAATAGATATGGGCACAAACAATTCAGCTTGGAAGTGAGAGGGGCATTTAGACTCGTTCTGAACTGGCCACATTTACTTTTATATCAATATGTATTTTGTTCTTACTCAATTAGCCTTTCTTCTTGAATGCAGCTGATTTCAAGTTAATATGAAAGCAGCGATTCCATTTTGGAGATTTTCCTTGGGTAATTTTTTCTGGGACCTAGGTGAATAAAATTATCCCTCTCCTCAGGTGAAAAGCTAGCTTGACTGTGCCTGAGTTTAGTAAGAATTTCTTATGGTTTTGGTAAAAGTTCTAGCTCAGCCTCTGCACTCTGGTTTGGAGAGGACCCTTCATCAGGCAGAGATGAAGCACAGACTGCGTACTGTCTGATGGCAGCCATGGCAAGTACGTACACATGCTGGGACTTGAACCTATGGCCCTGATTCTCATGAACACTGCCACTGAGTTCAGGGCTCTGCTCACCCTAGCTGGAGGATCAGTCACAGCGTGTTTGGTGCCAACGACAAGAACTCTGTTCCTACAGAAACTCCAGTAAAATCAAAAGCTTGTTAATAGAAAAAGAGTAGTTAGCTGTTATCATAAACTGAGCAAAATGCCAAACAAAATTCTGCTCTGCTATTTGTTCCTGTACAGGCATTTAGCTGCCAGGAAAGACCAGTCTTATAAACATGAAATTATATCCATGGTAACATGCAAGCCATGTTTAACTTTGCAGCATGTTAAAAGGTACATTAAAAAAAAAAACATTTTTGTGTTTTACTGCTTAGAATAGCAATTATGACTTTTAAGTCAGCTATTTTAACTCCAGTGAGCTTGGGAGTTGTTGACTTGTGAGGGTAAGGGCCAGAGGCACAACGCCTTCCTCAGAACACTTGCCATTGCTAGATGTTCCCATAAGGTATTATTGCTTAAATACATCCTGTGTTTTCTCTACCCAGACTCCTTTAGCTAGGAAGACATGACAGGTTGTGGTATTGGACTGCAGTGAAGTCCCAGCTGTACTGTTCTACCCTTCGTGAGCAAGCAGTGCTGTGGATCTGCAGCCATCATGGTCCAGTATTTACCCAAAAACCTACCGTTTTTGGGTAAATATTGGACTCAAGGAGCCTGCTTTGTGGTACGGCATCCTGGGATGTTAAACACTAACATTTTTCTGCTAGAAAGCAAATGTTGCTCACTGGGGCAGGAGAGTGACTGGAGTAGGGAGCAGACTGAACTAGAGTCTGGGCTGGAAAGCATATTGGGAAAGTAACTGAAAGATTGCAACTTGGAGCAAAAGCTGAAGCTGAAAACTGCAGATGGTTTTCTTATATGCATGATAATGTCAAACACAAAAAAGGGAGTTTATGCACCCTGTTGTCTGTTTTGTGCACAGTGAAAACTATGTGCTGGGAAATGGAGCCTTGTGTCTGGAGAAAAGAGCTATGACTGGCTATACAATATCATGTAGGAGTCTGGAAATTGGGTTTGTGGAGGCCTCTGAAGCCTTGAGCTCTGTTTGCCATGGAGTGGAGGGAGGGAAAGAGAACAGTATCAACGGGATGTGTCCTCAGTGTTTATTGTCTCTTAGCACCTACGTGGTAATGCCACCCTGAGTGAATTGTTGTGCTAGGAATGACTTGTGAAAAACAGAAATTTCCTCTCTAGGGGCAGCAGAACATCCCATGCTGGATGTGCAGGAGGCGCTGGAGGTCACGGTGACTACAGCTGAGTCCCACAAAGCACGATGGAAATGAACAGGATGTTCTGGTAGCTACTATTTTGTGTGCGTCGTGAAGCACTGGGGCTGGTGGGTGCAGTAGGCTGGGTGTTTGGCTCTGAAAAGAGAGCAGCATCTTTGAAGAATATTCTTAGTTTTGTTCTCTTCCCTCATCTGTTCTTCATGGCTCTGGAGTGTTTTGTTGGGTTTTTTTTGAGCTACACAGATGTGAAACAAAGATTGTACAAGATGCACTTCATGTAGAAATTTAGGAACACGTGTACTAGCCTGTACCTCTCTTAATAGAAAAGTGACAATGGTTTATCAGCACAACCTGGCGCCTTACTTGTGGGAATCCCTTTTGTACTGACAGTCAACATGGTGTATGGAGAGTCTCGGACCGATCTCTAACTGGACAAGTTTTGGGCTATGCTGGTTTTTTCCCCACTTTTGTAAAGTGTACACAGAGCAGGTCTTCCAGCAGGGTGTACAGTTTGACACTGCAAGACCCACCAGTGCCTCAGTTACCGCAGTTACTGTTTTCAAGCCGGACAATATGAAGTGTATCTGAGATGCCTTGCCACTGAGTTCTGCTTCACCAATTTTGAAATATTTATTTTCAGGTGCCTAAAATGAGAGCCTAAAAGCCTGAGCTACCTGATTTTGAGACTACATTAGTCTTTCTTTGTGGGAAATTTCTTGGAAGTGTCTTAGGTATTATTTTGGAATGAAATTTGGATTTTATCTTTGACAGCAGTGTACCTTGTTCAATATGCTGGGGGGGGGGTGTCAGTATAAAGCATATTTGCTGTATCAGCCCTGTGGGTACTTTGGCCTTTGCTCTGGATCTTAGATGTAGTCATGCAACACTTCTCCTTTTGCAGGATGATAATATCTTTAGGTCTGGCTGCTGGGTTCTTCCTGCTTTCATGCTGAAGAGGTGTGTGGGAAGAGGTGGCTGGTTGTGTCAGTGGTGTAATGACCTTTTCCTGATGGAGGCTTGCTGGTGGTGTGAACTGGCAACACACTCCAGCAGTTGCATTTATTTCTACAAAGTTGTGCCTGCTCCTGATTAATCTTGCGGGAGCAATAGGAAAGAAACAAGAGCTGCAGGAGCCTGGGTTTGGTTGGGGGAGCAATATTGTACGTGTGGTAGCTGTGCTGGTGGGCATTCAGTGTGGGGGTGCAGTGTTAGCTGTGGGTTTTACGCCTTCACATTCTGGTGTCCATAGCCATGCCTGCAGAAATCAGTTGTGTGTGTGTGTAGCCGGAATCCGTTCTGCACATTTTCTTTCTGCTAGGAGAAATCTCATTAAAGAGGTCCTTGGGCACTTGCTAGGAGAAGTGTGGCACCCGTGTGGACACACTGCCACTCAAAGACCCTATTAACTCAAAGACTTTCCCATAACCTTATCAGACCTCAGGGAAAGCCTAGAGCACTTGGATCATGACCCCAGCCCAAATGCCTCTGTCAAATTCTGTGAGGGGAACTTAATAGGATTTTCTTCGTTCCACTATTAAGTGACCACCGGTGAGTTGTTCTGTTGAAGAGACAACAGGACCCACTGAAAGGCTATTTTTCCATGAGGTTAACTTAAGCTTACTGGTGACAACTGTGGTGGGTGGCTATTGAACCAAGAGTGTCAAAAGCCAACATCTAAAATGACCTTTAGGCTGTTTACTCAAAGCAGTAGCAGACTCGCCCCCGACTTCCTGATAGGGGCCATCACTTATCAAGAAATAAGAAGAACAAGTTGCTAGATATGGAAATCGTTGTGGGAGTGAGCCTAATTGAAAACATACAGCAGTGTACAGAAGTAATATTAATACACTGGTAACCTTTACTTTTTCTGTGGAATATGTCTGTTGAAACTAAGGTAGGAGAACTACTAGGAATCAGGAAAAAGGACTCTATATACCCATATCTATATCTATATCTGTATCTGTGTAAAAGCCCATGCCAAAACAAATAGAAAATCTTTTCTTGGGCAGACAGATGTGTATAAAATAACTCAAATATCTCTTTCTAAGGCTGTGCCACAAGCTCTATGGTCCTTTCTCCTAGCTATGCAATAAAGTGTCAGAAATCAGTGATTTTGAATTCACTTGAATGAAACTGTTTAAAAAAGAAGTCTAAGGTAAGCTAAGTAACTAAATAGACACCAAAAATTCAGTAAGTCTTAACTTAATATGCAGAAAACTCAGTACTATGACTGTTGTACTATGTCTATGAGAATAGTTTCCATTCTAAGTTAGAAAGCTAACTTAGGTTCTTACTTACAAAGAAGTTTCTACATAATCCTTTGACAAACAAATATATACTTCAATACATGCTTTAAATATGTGTTTAAAAGTGCTTGGAATTTTAATGGATTTACCTCAATAAGCTATATTGTAGCATTTCACCATCTCAAAATAACTTTGTTTTTATCTAATGTTCACCTGTTTTGTGGTGGTGGTTTTTTTTTTTTTTTGGTTTTGTTTTTTAAGTAGTTGTTTTAATTAATTTGTTTCTATTTATTTGTGTCAGAATAGCAGCAACATCTAATTCCATTTTTGTGGTTGCTAAAAAATGTCCAGACAGGCTAGCATGACAGTTTTCATCCTGGAAGATTTTAGTAAGATCCCACTCCACTTGGTATATACGTCACATAAGTAAGTAACGAAACTGAAAGTTTCAGATGCAGTACAACAGCGAGTAATAAGCTGTTTCAAGATTTATTTATTTATTTATTTATTTATTTATTTATTTATTAAAGGAAAAGAAACACCATCTCTTGGCAGAGTTTTCTCTCAGACCTTGGAGACTTGCTGATCTGCCATGTAGATCTGTACCATGGTTGCAAAGTATCAAAACAGAACTAAGAATTTTTATATTTACTCTTCCCACCCAGCACCCACAGATCCTTCCCCTTCCCTGTCTGCTGGGTACTTTCTAATTCTTCCTTAAACTCAGATCTTTTTTAATGTGAATGATGGTTTTCTATCTTCTTGTGCTGTTGCAATACATCACGGGAACATCTGGCAATGATGCATGTTGGAAATTAAGTCCGGTTGCAGGAAATGGTCCACAAAAGAAAATAACATCCAGACCATAACTCCAATAAGTCACTGGGATGTTGGATTTCTTTTCAAATTTTGGAAATTTCTGTGCAATTTTCTATGCGAAGCAGGTGGTTGGAATGAAAATGGTCATTTTGGTAAAAATCCAATGTTTCACTAAAACCAGTTCTCTTCAGCACCCCATCCCCAAATCTGTTCTATTCACAGGGTTCCAAAACAGCTTTGCCGTTTGTCAGAAGCCTTCTGAGGTAACAAATAATTCAGCCTATAACGAATTATTCACCCTATCTGTGCCCTATGTTGGCTGTGCCAGTTGTGTGTATCTTTGAAGTTCCTTGGGATAGATAAGCCTCTCCAGTGCTTGCAGGAATCCCCAGATGCTGAACAGGGAACCCTTTAGAGCCAGGAAACAGAAATAAACTGAAGGCAAGGGTGTTTCTGAAGCACCACCCATGTCCTGAGGAGAGATGAGTACCACTGCAGAAAGCCAGTGTGTTCCAGCCCGGAGGTTGTGCTGGTTTCAGAGAGGAGTATGTGTCTTGCTCTCCCTTTAAAATGTTTTGCATATTGTGTGTTCTGCTAGGAAGTGGGAGGTCACACTCAGACTCTTCCTGACAAAATCCAGTTCCTTGTTATTCACACCCAGTTACTGGCTAAAACATACAAAGAGTCCTCTTCCAGTCACGTGTCCGATTCACTGGGCTGAAGATTCAGCCCTTTTAGGATCAAAGCCTGAATATTTCTTGCCTGATTTCAGTAGGATAAGAGGGGAATCCCCTATCCAAAGCCCTGTGGTTAAGGTACCTCCTTGGGAGGTGAGAGACATGAATTTGAGCTGATGAATACATATCCTCTGATTCCTTTCACAAGCATACTAATTACTAGACTGTGATACAAGAAGCAGAAGGTGTTACCACTGTCAAAGCAGTTACTCAGCCTGGGTTTTAAAAGAAAGTGGCCACAGCCAAGTTTGAAAGCCCAAACAGTGGGTCAGTGTGCTCGTAGCTATGTTGCCTCTATAGTGGGAGGTAGCCAGGCTTTATGGATCCAGATTTCAGTCTGGGACTGAGTTTGGTCAAGTTTCCGAGGCTGGGGAATATCCTGGGCATGCAGGAGGTGATATGAACCAAAATGGGGGTGGCTAGAGGGGATGGGCATTGCAGCCTGTGGTGGGAGGCAAAGGGGAAGCCATTTCTGACCATAGTTCTGATCTTGATTTTCTCCAAATGCTGAAATGTAAATGCAACATCACTATAAGAGCTTCTGAGTATGAGACCACTGCTGAATCTGACAGACTCCACGTTCACCAGCTGATGGTACAGATTTACCTGCTGCTGCTGATGTGAGTTTAAGTGAATGGAACTTCACTCATGGTTAAAAGTTTTTTTTTTTTTTTTTAATGCACATTTTTTTTAATGTTGGACTGGGACTTTTAACAGTGTTATTCTGTCTCTGCATGTCTCCTTCAAGATAAGGTTTTCTTGTATTCTGAAATGATGTGGCAGAAGGCAAAAAATAATCGTGTGACTCATTAGGAAATAAACAGAGGCATAATTGCCATCTGTGTTTCAGTCCGTTTAATCTTCTCTCTCTCCAGTCATGGAAAAAAGTTCATGAAAAAGTTGAGGTCTGGTTTTGTGATATTTTTCAGAGAAGCTGGCTTAAAATATTACAGAAAAGAAAGGGGGAAAAAACAATACTGGCTCTATACATTATCTTAGACAAAATGGATTAAATTTCTGACACCCTACTCATCAAATTCTGACCTTGATTTGACCCCATTGGCTTTTTACTGTTTGATGTTCTCAAACGATTTGGTGCCACTTTCCCTTTCTAGTGCAGTTAATTTTGAGTGTTAGATAGAGATCAATAGTCATAGCTTGAAATTGGCACCTTTGGAGGAAAAATATGTTGTGTGGCAGTAACATAGATTTGATAGTACTTCAGTTAAGAAAATGGTGTACTCTTTCATTATTGTTTTCAATGACAGTATCCAGAGTGTTATTTCATTCTCCTACCAAGATTCTGACAGTGTCTTGTAATATCTTATCTATCACAGAGTTTTCATTCCTCTCCTTTCATGCTTGGCTTCTGGAGTGGAACTTTATTTAAAAGGCCCCTGAAATTAGAAAGAATGACCGTGGCACTTCTGCTATCAAGCTGGTCAGTAAGAAATAAACCCCTTTACTTCTAGACTTGTGTCTGGCATCCTGCTTGCCCACACTGAAATCTCATTTGACGTGCTGGCCATACTAGGGAAGCTCAGCTCGTTGGGTTTTGCATATTGCATAAGGAGGATGGATGGGAATGCCATCCCTGCCTTTCCCACTAAGGCAAGTGTCTGTGCCTTACTTTTGAGCTGTTGCTGCATTGAGGTGAACCTCAGTTAGCAGGGGTGGTGGTTTCTGCATGAAGGCTTGAAGTTGCTGCCTCTGGAGTGCTTGGCTGGAGCTGAGGCAGCCTCTAGGGCACAGGATTTGCAGGAACCTGCTCCTTTCAGTGGGGTGCTGCCCCAAAACGCTGGGGACTCTGGAGGTGTGATGAGTACTTCTTCAGGTACAGAGAAAGCAGGTGCTGAACAGTTTGGGGGACTTCTAATTGTACAGCTGAAATCTGGCCAGTAGAGCAAGTGTGCCCTTCCTCCTGTGTAACTTTGGTTATCCCAACTAGTTTCATCAACATTTGGCAGAGGGCTGGGAACACCTTTTTAACCAAAATTAATGCAATAGCTGCGTGGAGGTAGGAAAGAAATGCAGAGGAGGCCCAGGAGAGGAGAGGCACTTGAAAGGGAGATGTCACGACAGTCTCAAATAAAGGGAAATGTCAGCCACAGCTTGCGCCTCCTTTGTACCAAGGAATCCAACCTTTGGACACAGATGAATAAGGGTCCTGGATGCAATGGTCTGCCGCTCCTGGAACTGTTTGATTCATTTTCACCTCCTTCCCAGGAGAATCATGTGCACCTCTGTACCACCAGATATTTGAAAAACATTCCTCTGATTTCCCAACAAGAAATTTTCTTCAAGTTTGCATGTCCCGTGCCTTCCAGAGAACTTTTTAAAAGCCAAGTGTCAGCAATTTCAGGTCAGCAAATATTTTAATTTCTCTTTTAACTTGGAATCAATGACAAAAATTACCTGAATGTGTTTTTAGTGATGACGATAAAGCAGGGAAGGGTGGAGTTGTTTCAAGACTTACTCTCCTATGCATTAATTACCAGTTTGTTCTATTTATACCACCAGCCTTATAACTGTTTCTGGGGAGCAGAGACAAGCTTCCTCTCTGCTGGGAAACAGACTCTGCAGATGTAGTGATGGGATGTTCAGACTCCTGATACAGAGGAAATCTTATAAACAAAAAACCTCATCAAAGTGACCACTAGTGGTCATGGCACATGCAGCGACACTTTCTTAATGATTCACTTTGGTTCCTGTGTCTGTAGCTGGATTTAAATGGCAGATGAGGGAAGAGTTGTCTATCTCCTATAGTAATGTGATGCTCTGTAGGAGATGATGCTGACAGTAGCAGTGGCTGGACAGGAAAGGCTCATGCCATAGGCTTACTTATTTGATTGAGGCTGTTAGCAGCCGACAGTAATTGTTCCGGTGTTATCTTCAGTACTTCAGTGTGTTACTCCCACTATTCCACTCATTTGTGGTTGTGATTTTGGGAAACAGAAGCAGTTCATAAGAAAAGACCACAATCATAGTCATTTGATACAACTTACTAATATGTGCTTCTCAAGTAATCCAGGAAGATTTTGAGAACTGTTCCTTTGCAACAGTTTTTCTTTTTTTTTTTTTTTTTTCCTGTTTGATTTTGAAATGTTCAACTTATTAAGCAGCTGGAAATGAAGGCAGAGTGTTATCAAGTGATCCCTTTCTAGAGGCACAGCTTTTTCTTATCCCATTCTGCAGAAAGGAATTACCAGTTTCTGCTTTGTTCTTGGCCTCCCGAGGCTGTTTACTTGAAAACCAAGTGCCCAAGCAAGGAATCATTTTCACACCTTGGAAGCAAACATGCCTGGTTTAATACCATCTTGATTCCCAGTGACTCTGTTCTCGAAGTCATGATACCTGCCCCATGTTACCAGCAGTGAAGTCTCTTTGGTGCAGAAGAGAACAGGGAGATACTTGCAAAAGGCAAAATTGTCTTATTTTGATAGAAGCCTGTGTCATGTCATTGTCAACTCTTCCTAGCCAGCAACCAGCAGACACAAGATCTAAATGCAAATACAGACTGCAGGGAAAATGAGAGGGCAGCCAGACCCTGTTTCCAAAGGATTCCTGCGTCTTTGAGTAGGCACCTCAGCAGGGATGGCTCTGCATGGAAGTGGTTGCAGCAGCTACACCACGATGCTTTTCATGAAGTGAGGACTTCTGTAAGGGGGGACACCTCTGAAAGTGGTAATATTTTTCTTTCTGCTTTTTTTTACTCTTCAGTCTTTGGAGAGCATGTGCAGATAGGACAGGGAGAAAATATTTCTCCACGAATTTCTGGTTATTTAGCAGAGGAGCAGTGGCTGAGTGACAGGAGAAAGGCTACTGGGAAGGGATGTTGTAGGTACCCATGACTCATGCTCTTTACCTGACAGCATCTTTGAGGTCTGCAGATATGAAAGAGGGTTAGACCTTGTTCCACTTTTGTCCTCTGACTCAGGTATGGAAATGCTTCATGTACTGCTCTCTTGACATTTATTGCCTCCTGAAGGCAACTGCCTTTAGCATGCTTTTCTGTAGGCCTGTGTTCCCCTAGCCACAAGCCCTAGCTTGCTGTCAGGAAAGCCAGGACCTACGAAAGCAGTGTTTTCTGGATGTGCGACCCGTGTTAAATACGCAGATGTCTGGAGGAGTTTTCCCTGAAGGGAACGCGGAGGGTGTACTGAGATACCAGCTTCTCAGATGGGTGCCTGGGGTTCGTACTTCATCTCATACAGGGAAGCCCATACTTGTGCCCCTGCTCCAAGTGGGAGGACTGCAAACAAGTTCCTTGCAAGGGTGTGCCTCCGGTGCAGCTCCTGATCATGTAATCAATGAGCTCACGATCAAGAAATCATGAATTCATAAAACTTCATGTATCTTACCTACAATTCTTACCATTCCCTGAGAGCCTTTCAGGTAGGCCAGCTTCTTCTCATGCCCTTAGTGAGCTCCTGTGACACATCCTGGGTCCCTGAGCAGCTGCCTTCCTTCCCAAGTTCACTTCTGAGCCTGAAACAAGGTTCCAGCCTTGCCTCCCGACAGCCATTAGGTGTGTTTTGAAAAGCAGTTCCACTCTACCTGCTTCTGCCCTTCTTGTTCACACGTTTCCAGACTGATACGTTTCAGTGCACGGTACTCGTGGCTTACCCTAGAGCTCCAGAGCTGCACCAGGGAGTTTTCCCAGGTATGGAACCAGCTGTCAGGGGGGTGTCTGCAGCGTGTGCTTAACTCTGCACTTAGGTGATGCCATCGATTGCTAAAGCAGTGCATATGCTTACAGGTGAGTCACACTTTGAAAATGTCTTGCTTGATCAGGAATAGAGTCCTTAATTTGTTCTGCATGTTGTAGTTTTCCAGTGAAGGCTGGATTGGTTACGGGGTTCAGCAGGAGCATGATCAAACCTCAGGCTAGTGAGTAAGTGAATGGAAGAGTAATCACTGGAAGATGTAATCACTGCAGCTGAGATTTGATTGCTTTGCTGAATCTGGGGATGTGGGAATGCTCTGTTCAGGGATGGGATCCGTGAGAGATCCCTGGCATGCTGCTAGTTACATAAAATTGCTATTAATAGTGAATTATTTTTAGAAGGGAAGCTGACATATTGTAAAAGTGTCAAATAATAATGATATGGTAGTTAGTATATGTAATGTGCGTTTGCAGCCTAGGTTGTTAGGCTCTTATAGGTTTGCCAGAAATTTCGGGAACACCCTTCCTGCAACTTTCAGTGCAGGCAAAATACCTGCCAGTACTTAAATTACTGCATTTGAACAGGAACTGCAAATTCAAAAAAAAACATTTTACCTGATTTATTATCGGGGACTACATATGCACTGAAAGAGTTTGGTCAGTTCATTAGAGCCAGATGTAGAAATGCTGCCTCCAGCTAGCTCCATCCCCTGCCAGCTGCCTGCTGGGAGTGCCTTTCCTCCCTGCTGCCCCACCTCCTACGAGCTCCCCCACCTTTGCCCAGGCAGTGGGTGACTGCTCATCCTCTCACCTTTACAGACCTTTACTTCAAAGTGCCCACCCCCACTGCAGCTGGGGTCAACACCTCTGTGTGTATCCAAAACCATAGGATTATTTGCCTTGTGTGTGCCAATCCCGGGGTTGTGTTGTATTTTTTGTATGACTTTGTACAGAAAAGAGCATGTGAGTATTTGTGGGTCGGGAAAGGACAGTTTTTGTACACACGGCTGGTGTATGGAGTCTAAGTAAGAGCAGAGATGCAGTTTTATAGAGTGAGAACAGTATGCTTGGAAGCTGCACAGCACCTGAGATGTTTTATCTGAGCTGTCTTGATCTAGGACTGAGTGTTTTCTAACTTGTGGTGATAGCAATTTTGAACAATGTCTTGCTCTAATGTCCTGGAACTGATTGTAGCAATGGGATAAAGGAATGAATTGTGAGAAGGAGGGGAGATGCTGGTCTTTAGTGCTTTTAGGAATAATAAAATGTCTGTTCTGCAGTATGTTTAGCGATGCATAAAGAAAAAAATAATCTGTGGGGTTGCTTAGTGTTTTTCCAAGCTTTTATTAGGATGTTGAAGGTAGAATCTTGGCTACCTTGAAGACAGCGGGAAATTGCCTTTGCCTGGCTTGGGTCAGGATTTCTCCCGTACATCTGCGTCTGTTGTGCTTGGCAAATCACCAGAAATCCCATTGCAGCTCAGTTAGGAGACCAGAGGAGCGAGCATCTAAGCTGTACTTTCTAAACTAAACGGAGTGCCCCCAGGTGGTGCTCGGGGGCAGAGGTTGCACCTGGCCAACCTCAGTCCATCTGAGGACACTGAGGGTCTCCTGAGCAAAGAGGTGCGAAAAGCCAACGGGGAAACACGGCTGCTTGAAACCAGGGCTCGGGAATGGTAAGGGACTCGTGGCAGGCCAGGGGCAGAGCTGTTGGCCTGGCCACCTCTGGTTGTGCAGCAATCCAGTTGTGCAGGGGATTTAGATAGCATGGCAAGTAAGTAGAGTTACACAGAGTTAAATACATCCCGGAAGAAAGCAAATTCTACTCCAAAATCCTGACAAACAAACAAACAAATGAAAAAAAGAAACACAAAGAACAACACTCAATTGCCCAGAAATCTTGCTTATGATATGTATTAGGGTCTGCAAGCAGTCCAAATTCAATTGACAAATGTTTGGAGCTGAAGTACACGAAAGGGTGCCATGCTTCTTTTCTGAGCAATGGAAACCTGGACCAATTTGACCACGTAACTGCTTCAGCTCCATCGTGGGCTGGCAATTTCCATGCTGAGTTTTAACCTAGGAGCAGTTAGAACAGCCCCATTTAAACATCTCTCAAAGACCTCGAACCGATGGTACTGATCTCCAGATGATAGCCTCCTAGATATTGTTACCCAAACTTTCTAGAAGTAGCACAAACCAGGAGGGAGCAATTCATCCTTGGCGTAACCCCATTTACTCTAGCAGTTTGGCCCCGAGGGAGTAGGAGCACTTGATGTGTGACAGCAGCCCCAAATGTCAGTATTTCTCCCCTTGTTCATTTGCCTGCTTGCTGTGGTGGATTTCATGCCATTATAAGCTGTTTATTTACAGCCTGATCAAAGTACTTAATGGCAGGGTTAATTTCTACGTTTAATGAGGAAGGCAAGACAGGAGACAGGTACTGTGTAATCGAATTTTTCATTTTGGAATTTGTTTCTCTTCATGTAGAGCTTAGCTTTGATTTTTATTACCATTAATGCCTGCATTTACTGTTCCTTCTAGTCTCTCAGATGAGCCAAAGCTACTGTGTCAAGAGTGGAGGCACTGAATTGTTCCAACAGCTTCTGTAGAAGTATGACAATAAAGTAGTAAGCCCGCAACTTCTCCGCAACAAGGGCTCGATTTGCAGTTTGGTTTGGGGGACAGTTAATACAGGTACGTTGTTTAAACAGCCTGCTGAAGCAACTGATCCTTCTATGCCTCAGTAGGTGTGTGCACGTTATGTATGTGTGTTCATGGCCTCAGAGGGACAAAGGCTGTGATAAAATCCAGAGATCTTATAGTTTATGAAGTGGCGCGCCTTCAGCAAGGTTTTGCGGGCATAAATGATCTCCCACGGCACAAAAGCAATGGAGGCCTTAGCAAATGTGGCTCATTGATGTAGCTGGCTTCAGGAATTTAGCTGGAAGTGAAGAGCAAACTGAACCTGGGCGTATCCAGCTCCCTCTGCATCCACTGTGTTTCGCTTTTCCAAGCACTCTGTAAATTATATGAAAAAAGGGGATTCGAAAGTTCATGAGATGTTAAATTCTGTGAACCACTGTTAGCCAAGTTTCCTTATCACTGAGGTAGAAATTTTTCTTTGTGAGGAAAACGTGCACCTCTATTAGCACCACTGTGCAAGCTGTAGTTTGCAAATGTGGTAGGAGGCTTTGCTCATGCTAATTTGAGCTCAGTCATGCACCTTTTTTTTGCTCTTTTACATGCAAATAGCAGCTGTGTCAGTCTCTGGGATGCCTGCTTGTTCCTTTAACGGAGAGATTCCAGTTCATACCTTCAACCAGTGCATTTGTGCGTGGGCAGAGGTATATCGTGGTGGTGCAGTTGCTGACAAGGGAAGAGCTGTGATGGAGGTTGGAACAAGTTAGTGAAATAGAGAAGTTTTGAAAGAAGATGCTGAACTCTTCTGGTGTGTTTTCATTTATCAAAAATATAAAAAAGGGGAGTAGAACAACAGGCAACTGTACACAATGGTAATCTGGGATCTTGCCCCATTAAAAAAGAATCTCTTAATTACCGGAGGGATCCATTTCTTCTTCTTTTGGGGGTCTCCCCATTTGAATACAGGTTAAGGTGCGTATGACCTAGACGAGGTCAAGTCTGTCCCTGGTTCACTGGATCTTTCAAATCCATAAGGAACGAAGGGCGTGTGGGCTGCTTCCATGCAAAACGAATCTAGAGCGGTATAAATCTCCCCTCTTCAGTCCTGGAGGGCTGTAACACCCAAGGGTTCAGGCAACGGCTCTGGGGCTGGGGCAAGTAAGCCGCCAGCCTTGAGGCTGGGAGGGTGTTTGGCTTTGCACAGGTGCTTGGAGGTTCACGGTACTTGCTTGGGGCCAGCAGGCACATTGGGAGGAAGTAGTTGAAATAAAACACATCAGCACAATGTTATTTTCTCTGTCTTCAGCCTTCATCTCCACTTTATGGCTGTGGCAACCTGCACCCAGCCTCTACATTACTGTGGCCTCATCCTCTTCTGCAAGGCCACCTGTGCTCTTGTGTCACAGAAGTCAGTGGAAAATGAATTCAGATAAAATCTTTTCCATGGTATCACTTTGGATGCCACCTAACCTCCAAACTGAAGAAAGTGGGCAGCAGTATCATGTGGGCTATGTAAGGTTGTACAGCAAGGACCAGTTTAAAAGGGTGTTTGATTTAAGGTGCAAGGATTTCCAGGAATTTGGGGTACAAAGTTTTCCAGGAACGCCAGCTCAAAGAAGTACGTTGTCCCCGTAAAGTTCTCCATTGATTCCGTAGGCTGCTTGCCCCAGGGGTTTTCTGAAGGTGACATCTCCCCTTTCAGAAAGCCCTGGCTACCACTTGGTCTCCCCCAAAGGGCTGCCGTGGGGTCAAAGTGCCGCAGCAGGACGTAGCACGTGGCTGCTGCTTTGTGTGTCCGTGGAGGTCTCTGCAAACTGCAGTGTAACTGTGCTTCAGCTGCCTCTGACCTGCCTTATAATCATCTTTAATATATCCCCTCTGCACAGGTAGAGCAGCATAAAGGGAAGAAATACGTGTACATGCCTTAATCACACTGATGGAATAAAAGCCGTGCCAGCTTTATATAGGGAAGGCCCTTACCACCTCTGTAACCTCTCCACTTATCCGTGAGGCTGTGACCTGTGGGCTTTCCATTGACTTCAGAGTTGGTAATGCTGTAGTATGTTGCGGTACAGTAGGATGAAATCCTGGCCCTAGTAATGGCAGTGGAATTTGGTATTGATTTTGGAGGTGTTTTAGGGTTTCGGCTGCAGAAATTAGTGGCAAACCCTCCTGATGAAATAATCCAGTTATTTCCCGTCAAATAGAGGCTTCTCAGCAACATGGATGTTACAAAAATGCTTTTCAAATGGATTTTTTTTTCCTATTGCAAACGAACATCTTGAGCTATTGACCCCACAGAGTAATGCATGCATATAATAAAGTTATTCCCTGTCTGTTTAAAAATTCCTTGTAACAATGTGGGTGGATCTGGCTATGCTGTTCTCCACCATAACAACCATTTATCCAAAGCAATTTGTTTCCTGGCCTAAATTTTGCAAAAGTATCTGGTTTCTAAAACCTGTGAGAAAGGGAGATATTTGCACCTGACACGTTTACAAGTAACTTAGATCAGGTTATTGATCAGCCCTGTGTATGTTGTTTTGCAGTGGGAGGATAAGATGGAGAGGCCAATCCATTACTGCAGCCATCCACCACTGGAAAGCAATAGCGCTAATGATACAGGTTTTCAATAGCTGATTTATATTATCCTGCTGTCAATAACAGCTCCTGATTTTTGTCACTGGATGGTTTAAAGCAATGCTCTCAAATGCTGCAGGCCCCAAATCCGCCCCTCTGTAACACAGCTGCTGTGTTACGAGTGGGTGAAAACTTCCCAAAAACCCACCAGCCCTCCAGAGTGTGATCTGGCCCAGCCCTTTGCTCACCGAGCGGTGGGTCAGGGAGCCCTGAGCTGGTGCAAGCTTGTTCCAGCGAGCGATTCCTCTCAAGATGAGCTACGGCTCTGCTGACTGCTCCCCCCGCACCACGCCACCCGGGGGCAAAGGGTGAGGGAGTTACAGCCCTGTCAGTTACAGCCCACCCCAGACAAAGATTGCAATTAAAATCTCGGTGTCTGACTGCTAATTTGGTACTGATTAACGAGAAATCTGTGTTGAAAATTATAAACGAGGGGTAGTAACTGGATCCTCTTCCTCCTCCTAGTGATGCTTTGGGCACCGCGGAGGAGCTGCCCGCTGAACTCCGCACGGTGGCACAGCTCCTGAGCACAGGGCAGCAGCAGCGAGGAGCCGTGTTCACTGGAGAAAGCGCTTGACGAGCCATGTGAAACCAGCCCGAGCAGTCAGTGGGCACGGGCCCATCTCTTCTGGTTGTGCTTGAACATGAGAGTCACCACATCAAAGGACTGGCACAGCAGCTCAGCTCAGCTCGGCTGGTAGCTGGCCTAGGGGTGCTGTGGGAAAGGCTGCAGGAAACAGGTGGAGAGTGGAGCAGGCTTCCAGGACTGACTGTCCTGCAGATTGGGTGTATGAGGAGTCCAGACTCCAGCTTTCAACTTGGGCTGGAAGTTGGCAGCAGCAGGAATCGTGCTCAGGTGCGTGACGTGCAGGGGAGGCACGGAGCTGCTCTGAGCGCTGTGTCCTTTGCCCCTGCTAGCCACTCCTCTGCACCTCAGCTACGTCTCCTCTGGCCCGCGTGGCTCGATACTCAGGTGGTTCCCCACAACACGTGCACAAGGGGAAGGGATGTCTGCAGGCAAGCTGGATGCTTCGAGATGAGAGGGTGGATTTAGCGGGGAGGTTTGCACGCTCAGATGGGCTGACCTAATGGGACAGTTAATGTGGTTCTGGACTTGCACATACCCTGTTTTCAGGCAAACATTTCATGCAGATTTGTAACATGCGATAGCTGCCAAGCATCTTTTACACAGTCACAGTCTAGTGACTGAAGGATCCGCTAATTAAGAAGCCCCTAATTAGGCTTTTAAATGATAAACTGTAATAGCTCTAGTGCAGCTGTTGTAAACTATAGAGTAAATTATACCCAGTTGAAAGAGGCTTTAATTACGTATTTATATAACAGACTTTAAGGACTTTGAAAGATAAAAGAATTTTTAGTGTCTGCAATTAAAGAAACAAGAGAGTAACAATAGAGCTCTTAAACCAATGAAAGCAAGGAAATTCAAAGTTAATCTGAAAAGCCGCGCTGGTACTTTGTTTTACGCTCATGGCATTCTAATTTTGGGGGTTTGTTTTTATTCTTTTTGTTTTCCTAATGGATGAGATAAAGAAGTATTGTCAGCCAGGAGTTTATGTTCCCTGCTCTCAATTTCCTAGCTTTTATAGGTCCACGTACAACCTTAGTGATACTTCAGCAAACTTTCTGTGGCTTCATTTTTGCAGAAGTTCCAGCAAGAAGACCCTTATTGACCCCGTTTTCTCCTTGCATCCTGAGTTACAGAATGGTTGGTTGTACACCTGCCCTTGTGAAGTCAGCTGGAGCTCAAAAGTTGGTTGTACTGAGCTTGGAGACCACATTCAGACCAAAGCTAATCTGCAGATTTTTGGTGTAGTTTTGGCAGCAATTCACCATTCTGTGCTTACCACGTGGAGAAAAGGGTTGGGTGTACCTGGGACTATTTGGCTATTTGGAGACTGCACTGTGGGCTCCCTTTTGGCAGGGTTCAGTCCTGCTCCAGTGAAACTGAGGAGAGTTAAGCCCTTGTCCACATTTGGGGCTCGCTCCAATCTGCCTACCTGTTAGATGTGAACACTGCTGCTGGCCCCACAGCCCTGCCTGACAGTGCCTCTCAGTAATCTCACCAGCTCTGTCTCCAAACTCTCTTCTGCCCTCAGCCTCCCTGCTTTACCCAGCCCTGTTTGCTGCCCTTCCTTACCATCTCTAATCACAAACAACATCGATGCACAGCAGTGAATAAGTACTTCTTTATAGAGCAAAGGAAAGCTGTCTGTGATGTGCCATCCGCTGCCTGATGGATTTGCTGATCTGTTGCCGGTTCTTTTCATTTCTTAGATTACTGCTCCTCAGGACAAGGACTGTGTCTTTTGTGCCTGCACACCTCCACCAGGTGGAGGATACAGACTTGAGCCTGCAGGGAGCAGAGGGCTCAGGCCCTGTAGATGCTCCCTGGGACTGGCCTTCACAGCTGGAGGACTCGGCAGCCCACGGCAGCCAGCCAAGGTAGCGCTTTTTGCTTATTCCAGCCCCATCCAAGTATTCGTATCCGAAAATATCACAGCAAGGAAAATAAGGAATGCCATTCTCATAGTTAATTTTTACGTCCAATTAATTAGCCCAAAGAGTATTAAATTGTGCTAATGTAGTTTGCCTCTTCGATGCTGTCTTTTGACTTCAATGGAACTAAATATGTGCTTAAAGTTAACTACATGCGTAAGTGCTGTGGTGAATCGGGGCCTAGGGCATTAATTAGAACTTGGCTCAGATTTACTTTCAAGGCTTTTTCCCCCCCCCCCCCCCCCCCCGCTTTTTTTTTTTTTTTTTTAACTCTTCAGAGCTCAGCAGTTTAATTGGTATGCAGATGCTCCCCTTTATTGCTGGCAGAGGCCTCTGTCACTGTTCTGAAGGTACTCAGACATCAAGGCTGGTACAGTGGGCAGGAAGAAACCCCCCCTGAAGGCTTTCAAGCTTTGTGGGAAATAATGATGTATGAGACAGGGTTTCCTTTAGAACCTGAAGGGAACATGACAGACAGAATAATATGGGAGGAAAACATTGTCTTCACAATTGAGACTGATGGTCTCATCTTGTCTCCTTGTTATTGTTACCAACCAAGACTGAGATGAGCTTTCTTATGAAGAACTTCATTTCGTGGCAGGTTCTATCTGTTGGACACACTGCGCTCAGTGGTAGCTTTCCATCCAAGGTACAGATATTGACAGGCTCTGAGGAACCCTTTGGGGCAGTGTTTTAGCTTAAAACCTAAAATTCCTTCCAGCATTCAGATGCATTTTGTCAGGAGTGACAGTTGCAATTTGATAATCTTTTACCACTTTGCCTGCCTATCTCAAACAGCTAGCTGGAGGGGAGAAACCCAGGGTTGTTGGGCTCAGGAATGTCAGCTTTATGAATCAGCTTTTCTCGCACTTTATTAATTTCACTTTCCAGTGGTTAGTGCATGTTTGGAAGAGACAATTGATTTGTACGGATCTGTGTAGGATGGAGCGAAGCTGGAACTAAAGAAGGAGTGCAAGTTGACAGCGATGCAATAGCTCTAATTGACAGATACCAAAGGCACTATTTAAGGCAACTTTTCTTCTGTTAAAGTTAAAAATCGCCTTCAATTTGTCCCTGATTGCCATGTTCAAAAATCAGTGTTTGCATGTATATTCATTTAAAATGGATTAGCTGAAATATCAAGTGAAATATCAAGCTATATGCTTGTATTTTCAAGTTAGATGATCCAAAATGCTCTTGTGCAAGGTACAGGAAGATGGCTGTTTCTTAACTCCTCCAGAGCAAAAGCTGTCTTTCAGGGGACACTTAGCACATGTGAGATTTGTGTTAGTATTTTTTGGCACCCACAGTTTCGTCAGAAATGCATTTCAGCTAATGGGAGGCAGAAGGACTAATACACGAGCTGCGTGTTGTGGGTGCAAAAATGCAAGTAGAAATTACACCCACTGCTGGAAGGGCTAGGAAAATGTACCTTCCTGGATGTGAGCAGGGCAAGTTAGGAAATATCAGCCTCCTTTTACAATTGGCTGTTACTCTTTACATTTCTGGAGAACTGGGATCTTGCTGTTAATCTTACAAAAATAGATGCTGTGGTGAAGCCTCAGGCATGAATAAAATTGGATGTTAATCTTAAAGCAGATTTTTTACAGCTATGCACTCAGAGCCAGTGAATCCAAATGATTTTGGAAACTCTGTGTTTGTTACTTATTTAGATCAAAATGCTGGGGGGAAGAAAGGTCAGTGGCATAGGTACATATTGTAACATTTGGGGCTTCTGAAAGTTAAGCAGATAAGGGCAGCAAACATTAAACATCTCTGGCTTGACACAAATAATAGGCAAAGCTGAAAAAAGCCTGCTGACAAGAGGAGTGGGTGTTGGTGGGTGACTTGCTGCAGTTTTAGAGCTGTTAAGTGTAGGTTTTTTAGCATTTTCATTATTTAAAAGTGGAGTGGTAGTTTCTTCACTCCCTCTGAAAAGTTACTAATTTACTCTGAAATACAGGGTAACCCACAATGATTTAACAGATTTGTAATGTGCTTTAGAGTGATTTCAAGTAACAGACGCCCTCCTTCTCGCCAAGCTTCCCACTGTCTCAGCTCTGCCTCCACTCCTTTCTCTGTGTACATCTGCACCGAAATGCAAAGCAGGGACTGCCCCACGTGTGACTTTCATCTGCCTAGCTCCAGTGTCAACGGGTTGGGTGGCTTTGACCATTGATGCTCATGCAGGTTTCCCTTATTCCCAGTGTTCAGAACCAGAGGCTGCGTTAGCAACCCTTGGATGCTGGAAATCACATCGCAGAGCATGGAGTGGCTCAAAAGGACCTGCCTCTGCTGGTACCACTGCAAGTGGGCTGGCCTTCCTGACACGTAAGCGTTTTGCTCAGTGCATGGAAAGTGCCTAGTGGAGCATGGCTTTGGGCTGTGATTAAGGTCCCCAGGGTGCTCCTGGGATCTGGGCAATACTGAGTAATCTGCAGTCCTCTGCGTCGGATTCAGAGCAAGCAGCTGAGTTGCGTTCCCAGGGGGCTACCCGACAAAGACAGGCTGCATCCCAAAGATGGGAGGTGGTGGGGATGTTCTCTCTGGTTCAGATGAACCAGATCTCAGCCATCCATGCAGAGACTGCTCATGCCTACCTATTGTTGTGTTCAATAACCATGCCTACAGCAGGATGTTTCATCCAGAGGCCCCTCTGCATGGATGATATTTCAATTTGATGGAGCCTCGCTGAGAAGAAGCTGGCCTTGCATTTACTCAGAAAGGTCTCCAGTGGTTTGTGGTAAGGAATTGGGACCTGGGGCTGAAGCCACAACCTCCAGGACCAAACCACAGAATTTACACAACTCCTGCCAAGGCCTGCCAATTTGCCTTCCCAGCTGAAGGTCTGTGTCACCACACATCTGCTGCTTTTGGATGCAGTTGCCATTGCTGTTGGAAGGAAGAACCTATTTTGTTCAACATAGCAATATTGTCTGGCTTAGTTTAATTTTATTAGCTGCTGCTGATTTGTTACTATTGAGTGCATCTGTGGGCTTGTTTAGTATCGATAACCAAGGGTAGAAATACCTGAATGGAAAGCGAGATGGAGATGTTTTCTCCCCGTCTGCCCTGCCCTTGTGAGACCCCACCTGGAGTACTGCATCCAGCTCTGGGGCCCCCAACACAAGAAATACTAGGACCTGTTAGAGCCACAAAAATGATCAGAGGGCTGTAGCTCCTCTCTATGAATAAAGGCTGAGAGAGCTGGAGTTGTTCAACCTGGGGAAGCAAAGGCTCTGGGGAGACTTCACTGCAGGTTTTCTGTACTTGAAGAGAGCTTATAAGAAAGATGGAGAGACCTTTTACAAGGGCATGTAGTAATAAGACAAGGGGTAATGGTTGTAAACTAAAAGAGAGTAGACTTAGATTAGATATAAAGAAGAAACTTTTTAATGTGAAGGTGGTGAGGCACTGGAACAGGCTGCCCAGAGACGCTGTGGGTGCCCCATCCCTGGAGGTGTTCAAGGACAGGTTGGAAGGGGCTTTGGACGACTTGAGTTAGTGAAGGATGTCCCTGCCTATGGCAGAGGTGTTGGATCAGATGATCTTTGAAGGTCCCTTCCAACCCAAACCATTCTGTGATTCTGTGCTGAGGTTCTGGAGGCCTCCAGGCTTTCTTTAGCTCTTCTTCCTTTCCCTGTTCTAGTGGGCCTGAAGAACACTTAGCTGTTCATAACAGAAATGATTCAAGGTGCATGGGACTGAAAGGTCACTGTAAGTTTCTGTTGCTCTCTGGGTGCGACTGGTATAGATCACATCTTCTTGCAAACTTTAAGGAAGAAAGCTTTTGTTAGAAGGAGAGATGGTGAGCTGGTGCCACCGACCTCTGTTTGGAAAAATATTTTTTGTGTGTGAAACCTTTCATGTTCTGGAGGCTCAAGTCAACTGCTTTTGACCTGGGAGCTTACAGAGTAGGTTAAGTGCAGCCATATGAGGGCTGAATAGATCTCAGTTTCAGAGACTCACACATATAACTCGCCTTGACTTGAACTGGAGAAGGGCCAGAGTTTGTTCACTTTCACTTTCTGTCACTAAGAAAAATGAGCACTGTTCTACAGAAGCTATAATTCCTTCCTTTCTTCCCAAATAGATGATGACTAAAGAAGGCCTGAGCTGAGTTATAGATATTCTTATATTTACTTGAAGTGAATGTAGCTCATAACTCTTATTTTAGCACCAATCTGGAACACTACTGTGAACAGATTTACAAACTCTGCCTGTTCCTTACCTTGGCATTCTGGCATTTATGCTCGTTCTTGCACTGATTCTTGGGAGTTTAATGAAGCCAAATATCTGAAAGGTGAGTAGGTAAAAGGTTAGTTTCATACACAAACCTATTCCTTCTGTGCGCTCCATAATCTTCTTCCAGTTCTTAAGCATGGTTTTCTTCTGATACAAAGGGGTGAGGCAATGTTTGCTTCTTTTTTTTTCTTCTTTTTTTTTTTTTTTTTTTTCTTTTTTATTCTGGTATGTGTGTCATCAGCAGTTACTAACTTTATTCTAGTTGCAGGGTCCTTTGTTGTTGGATTGAAAAGACTACTAACTTCAACCGTGTGTTTTTAGGCTAGACACTTACCAAAACCCTTTACTGCATTTATAAAACGAGCAGATTTAATCTGGAAGTCATTGACAGAAACCAATAAAGGACTTCCTTGATGTGATTTTTGGAGTTACTCTGTGGACCTGAATTGCATGGTTTCAGGTATTGGACATAAGGGCACTTGAAAGGATAAAAAAGGTTAAGTGTAGATGACAATGAAAATGTTATCAGCATATATAGGTCAGTCAATAATGTCAGTGTGATATGTAAAGTGATATGAAATACCACTTTGATTTTATGGACAGTGCCTTACTGTATATAACTTACTGCCATAACATGATCCTTGGACTACATAGTTTAACTTTTAAAGTTTGTTAGTAATCTAATTGCCTTGAAATGCCTTATGAAAAGTATGCTTATTTACAGAACACATACAGTTGCTATCTGCCTAGTGTTAACTGTTACAGCAACCTAAGTTATGAGAACACATTTGGAAAAAATTGTGCCAAAGAGAGATTTTTTTTTTTTTTTTGAGACTGTTGCTGGAAACGTTCATTGACATTTAGAGATGTGGTCTTTCAACTAGACTTCTTGCACCCAAATTATGTGCAGATTTCAAGCATCTTCAAGCCTACAGTCGTGTGTCAGAAGTGCAGTATTAGCCTTTCTTTTAATAGGGATAACTTTGGAATAGGTATCTTATTTAGTGGATTGCCTTCCTTGTCATTCATCACCGTGTAACATCTTTGTAGAACTGCGGTAACTGGAAGGAAAGAAAGCACTGGAAGTGTTTCTGTAATTGGAGCTCGGTTTGGCAGTTTTACCTTTCTGGAAAAGAAACGCTAGTTTTTCTTCTTTGCTTTGCCATCCCATTTTTGTGCTGTTGTGTACTGGAACAAAAGAATAAAGGTGAACACTGAATAAGCTGTGAATTCTTTTTGGATCAGAGTTTGGGAATCTGTTCTGACACACGTTTTGGTGTTACTTTTTCCTGGGGGGCTTTATTCACAAACTTTCAGAACATATTCTTCCAGTAGGATTTCACATAGTTTGGTAAACATTTGAGTAAATTTCATACCATCTTATCAAAGTAGACACAAATACTTCTTTCTTCATGAACTGAGATGAAATTAAATGCTCATTTATGTTGGTGGGTTAATAATTAAGCGTACAGACTCAAATCAGTGGTTTGCCATTTCAGTGCAGTAGGGTGAATGAAAACCTCTGTCAAAAATTAGAGATGAAATACTGAATCAACATACCAAATAATAGTGCATCAGGAGTATAGCTTTCTACTCTGGACAATGTTAAGACGTATCTTACTCATGGAAGCTCTGGAAACATTGTGAGTCTTGGTCAAACATAGTGCAACCTCAGACTGTAGGGATGTTACCACTCTTTGAGCACTGTGCACTTAGAGTCTGTTTTTGGCTGGTGGAAATCTATCCAGCATTTGGGGAGCTTGGTGGTGCAGGAGACAATCACAGATGCTCTATTAGAATAACTTAACACTGTCATGGGGCAAGACTCGGCCTCTGTGCTTTTTTGCACTTCTGAAACTGGTGTGATATTAATTAGATTGTCATCAGGTTTCATTAGTGAAGCCCCATAAAACAAAAAAGGAATGGCTCTACAGCGGTGTGACAACTTTGTATGTCACTTATATTGAATGTGTGGGTAGAGATCGGTGTTCATGAAGGCAGTGCTTTTCCAGAAACTTTCAGGTAAAATGTCTAGGTAAAAGCTGAACAGAATTTTGTTTGCTACCTGATAAAATGATGACCTCTTCCCTTCTAGGTAAGTTCAATTTTCCTCTCGATGATACCCCTGCACCTTCAACTAGATTTTTCCCTGGGTGGCTGCAGTGAATGGACCTGACCAAAGAGGGAATCTGGCCCACTGAATTCCTTTTCTTTCTCTGCAGTTGAATGAAAAGCATGTGCCTTTTGAAGAACAGCGACTGAAAGAAATACTGATGACTGCTGGGACATCTACAGAAAAGGATAAGAAAATTACTCTGCTACAACAGGGGCTCTGTTAACTCTTTCTTGTAGGTTGTATATATTAATAGTAACAACTAAAGTTTTGTATTTTTGCAGGGAGACACACAAGGCTCTGAATTGTATTGTTTTAATTGCAGCTAACTGAATGAATTAAGTGGAAAATCGCACACAGTGCTTTGATTGTCTAGCTCTCTGTATGTGAGGCTTTGGGAACAGTTTGTTATTATAAAAGAACAGCACTAACAAGAAATCAGCCAACATATAATTGCTAGGCTGAGGGACAGTTTGGGGAAAGCTGATATTTATTTATAAATTATTAAATAAAAGAACATAATATGTGGTTCATCTCTTACTGCCTCCGCACTTCAGATATTACTCATCTTCCTAAGCTCTGTGTTCTCCAGGACGTTGCTTCTTATAACTAATCCAGGGGTTGAAACCACCTACATCCAGGAAAGGAGATGCCTGTGCATTTGTTATGATGGCAGTTTTAGTTATGGGACTCACCTAAGAACATGAATCTGCAGTTCAAGGAAAGGACTCGACCAGAGAGGTGCTTTATGTGCCTAAAATACACATGAGCACCTGGGATCCTATTTAGGTAACCTAAATTCCGTCAGTGTTTCCTACTTGACGATCGTCTATCCAATATCCTAAATAGAAGGGTTAAAGAGCAGTTTAGGCACTCAATTTAGTGGGGTTCTCAAAAGCATTAGATATATTATTTCCATAAATTTTTGGAGGAATGATGCTACTTCTGTTTGTCTCTTGTTCTTTGCTCCACCTGGTTAGTGCTATACGACCCTAGAACCACAGCCACTTTGCAAGACAGAGAGGAGGACGATGGTGGTTGGACTCACCCAGAGGGTGGAGCAGTATTTCATCATTAATTGTTTTAGCTACCGAATATCTGCTCTAGCTTTTCTCAGAGATGGAGCTGCAGTGCCTTGCTCCAGGATAGACTTGTGGGCTTTTCTCCAGGAGGGCAAAGATAACTATTATCGTTGGCCCAGCGCTTCACAGCTGTACAGTTTCCTCTCATTTCCAAGTAAGAGCTAATAAACTGAAATTATCAGGGATTAGCCCTCTGAGGCTCTCTAACTGTGTGGGAAGAGCATTCTTTCCTCTACCTTTCCCTTGGCAGCTGAAGAGGTGATTTCTGGGACATGCACAGCCCATCTTCTTTGCCTTGCTGCCCCTCAAGGGGCAGTAGTAGGTGTTGGGAGATGTGCTACTCGCAGTCAGTTACACGGGGCAACCAGTAGCCTGTGTTTCAGAGGACCCAGTTGCAAAGCAGGTGCACTGACACCGAAGCAGTTCCTCACATGGCCATGCGACAACGGGGTGGGCAATGTCTGGGCCTCACAAGTGAAATTTTTGTTCTGCAGCAAAGGGTTTGGGTCAGAAAGGTGTGCCGTCACCTGGGTAAAGGGCATCGCTGGACACAGTTTGGACTCACTGGGCTGCTAGTTACAGATAATGTTCATGCTCTACAAACAAATCACGTTATTAAACCATTGAAGTAGTGTTTATGCAACTTTAAAATAGAAGCTTTATTGCACAACTTCACCTGCAAGCTTGTTAAAACTTCTGTATCCACATCATAGGGCATATTCTCTCTCCTCATTTACTTCTGTAAAGCCCTGCAGAGTTACAGTAAGGTCCAGCTGAAATGATGTGAAGATTATATCGCAAATGTTGCCTACCAACCTATGGTAGCCAGACTGTCTGGTGCAAGACTGTGTTGTGCCAGAAGGTGTCTGAGAGGTGGAGTTGGGCAGAATTTGATTTTGCGTGGTTCTTGCTAAGAATTGCTAAATATCCCTGTAGCTGTTTTTTGAAATCTGAATATATTTTTTCCCCAAATAAGTTGTTTTTTCTAGAAGAGAATGTAGCTACGTTTATGGAAGGTCTTGGCTTTTACAGTATATGAAGTCCATATAGTTTCCCCTCTGGATACGTGTTGCCTGCATAATTACAGTCATAATGAAAAACAGTTTTGTTACACAAGATTTCAACAGCTATCTGTAATTTAGAAAATATTGGAGCTACTTACAACAAAAGAAATAATAAAAACAGAACAGCTTTGAAAATGTTGATATACTCAGGAAAACAAATCTTCGTTTTAACCCTGTTCTATTATTCTCTCTCTGGTACTAAAATCTTTATAAAGCGCTATTGATTTCAACCAACTCAACATAAGATAATTTAGAGCTTCCAGCCTGCTGTCCCCAGCTTCGGGGGGATAAATCTTGGCAGCCTTTGGCTGGGTTTTGGAAAAGCCTCAATACAACGCTTGTGTGCACTGAAAAAGCTGCTCTTGCTGCAAGGAGTAACTCACCTTCACCTCACCTCCTTTCTCCAGCAGGACGTGGGAAAGTTACAGGATTAAATTATCCTTGATCACGAAACCAGTTGTATTGGAGGCCCTCAAAATGCATGTCTTTTCAAACCCTTATAGATTGTAAAAGTATTTAAAGATAAGAGCATGGTATTGCCAAGAAATGCTGTCTTGCTGAGGCCTACAATTAGCTCTATCAAAGGAAGGGATCTCATTTTTCCCTAGAGTGCATCTCAGAGCAGTGTAAAGATAGATACAACGTATGGTTCAAATCATGATTCAGGTTAATTAGTATTTATTCTTGGTAGGGGGCGGTTAGGCGGGGAACACCACATCCCAGGGGGCTGCAGACAAGGGGACGTGTCCAGGTCCCCCTTGACCTGGTGCTGTTGCACACGTGTGTGTCCCTGGCCCCTGCCCGCTGGGTCTCCGTTTCTGGGTGTTTTACACCACGGAGAGCGGTTGCACAAGGGCAGCTGGCTGGCTGCCAGGCTGTGGGAAGGGTGACCCTCCGCAGCTCCTTGAACGTTTTCGGTTCCCTTTTTCCACTGCTGTTTTCGGCAACGCCACCGAGGCTCTTCCCAGCAATGACCGGACAGCAATGACCCGTTTATCTGAGGCAGCGCCATTTTCCTCACAAGCTCTTCCCGACACCTCTGTGGGCAGCACTGCCCGCCAGACCCTCAACGTTTCTGCACCTCCCTTTGTCACTGTTTACATTTATTTTTCCCTGTCAGTGTCCAGGTGTCCAGGTGGAGTTTAGATGTTCCCGGGGGTCCCCTGGCCGTGAGCAGCCCCCTGCGGGCCGTGAGGGACCCTCCTGCCTCGCCCCCCCCCCACCGCCATGGAGGGGCAGCTCCACGGTGGGCGGGCTCTGGGCCTCAGCCCCGCAGCCATAGGACAGCGCTTTTCCCGCTCTGCGACGCGATTGGTCAGATCGCCCCAGTGGGAGGGCCCCCGGTATAAAAGGCTGGGGAAGGCGGGCGCTTCTTGCGTGAGGCGTCGCCTCAGGGCGGGCTGGCGCAGGCACGGCTCGAGGTATGGCTGCCCGCGTGGGTCTGCGGCTCTTCCCCGCACGCCTTCTGGGAATATTTCCCCTAAAACCTCACCAAGGTTTAAATTAACGCCTCTCTGAAGGTGTTTTTGGTCATCCCGTGAAGAAGTGCGAGCCCCCAGCCTGACCGCCTCACGTTCTGGTGCAGGCTCCTGTGGTGTGGGAGCTGCAGCTCTTGGCTGCTGTTACCGCTAAAATTCAGAGGTTTAAAACTAAACAGCCCCATAAGCCGTGTTTTTGAATGCAAAGTTGCTCCCTGAGGGGAGGAAAAGGACTTCCAAGCATGCCCATGGCAGAATCTGTGGTGGTTCTGCCTCAGAAAGGCTGTGGAGATGCTCTCCTCTCAGAGAGGAATAAGAGCATGTACTAATGGCAGGCAGCCTGTAGGCTCGTTGGGATTTAGGTTGGTGAATGTTTTATTTCTATGTCAGAGGAGTTGTTTGCAATCTTTTTCCTCCCTGACTGCCCCACGCCTTGCAAAGCCCTGGTGCCATTAGCTGCTCAGCTGCCTCTGCAGCACCCAAGCAGGAGCTTGAGGGGATGAGGCATGTTGCTTTTAGCACACAAAAATCTGAAATCTAAACCAAATCATGCTTAATGCTTACAGCATCCATTTCTGGGCTGCTGCTTCTTAAGAAAACTAGCAATAAAATAAAATTAAAAAAAAAAAAAAAAAAAGCATAAATTTGCCTTGTTGCTCACTAAATTATGGGAGTTCTGTTTTACTGTGTTGATGATAAAACCTTATTGCTGTGGCTAAATCAGAGTCAGGTCAGGTGTTTTCCACGTCTTCTTGAGTGTGAGCTGTTTTAGCAGTGCAGCAAAACACTGGGGGCAGGCAGCCCAGTTCCTTGACCGTTTGCCTCAGTGGACGCATAGACCCTTTGCTGATTTTGGTCACCGCCATCAGCATGACAGCATTAAGCAGCTCTTAGACATGCAAATATGTGGACAGATGGGCCTGAGGATCATTGAACTGATTTGAAACTGACTTTGTTTCCCCTTTTCCTGCTCTGTTCTCATGGTCTTTAATGAAATGATGCGAATATGTGTTCAGTAAATACTTATCTTCCTGTCTTCTGCTTGCCTCCAGAAAGAAGTGGACAACACTCAAGCATGTAACCTGTGTGGTGGAAGCATGAGGACAACTTTGAATGCACAGTGAACTCCAAGATGTGTGGCAGCTACAGGTAAGCCTGAAAAATTCTGTTGTATTTTGATGTTACTGCAGAAAACGCTGAGCTGAGAGGCAGGTAGTTCCTTGTGTTGACTTATTTGGCAGTACATTCACTTTTAGGCTGTGCTCAGATACAGTGTTTCTAATTGACTAAGGGTTCTGCCAGTTCCCTGCGTGAAGCTGACTTTTAGTGATGTGATGAGGCTGGATGGGCAGGTGTGATAGATAGAATTAGGCAGATCTGCCACCCTGGAAAGTACTGGATATAGATTCTGATTGTGAGCTGCTGAAGCAAAAGGAAGATTTCAGTGTTTCTTCCCTTTCTCCTATGTTCTTGTGAAGGTGGGACTTGAAGTCTAGGACCTCAAGTCTAGGAGCTTGGATTATTAATCCCTACTGTGTTCTGTTGCAGATAATGGCGGTCCTCCAGCCTTTGCACTGTCTGACAGCTCTGAGTGAGCACAAATCTGTTCCAGGGCTGAACATGGATATAGCTGTCAGTGTTTAAGCTATTATAGCTGGTTTTCAGAGCAAACCTTTCTTTTAAGATGAAGTGTATACTATGTGTTTCTTGGAGCTGTTGTTTCAGGCTTTCTGCAGGTTCAGGAAGGCTGTATTGAACATTGGCAAGTATATACTGAAGAGGACGTGGATGAGCTCACATTTTGAAATAGCTCTTCCACCACATGGGTTATTGTCCACTGCTTCCCTTTTAATTGATGACTTCTGTTCCACAGTATAAATTTGTGACAGTGTCTCTGGAACATTACAGTCAATGCATTTGCTGGGATATATTTGCTGAAGTAATATATTTAATAATTCCTTTATTAGAGTAATAATGTGCTTGGAAAGAACATCCGTTTCAGAAAGGCTGCTGCTGGTTTTGGTTGAATTTACCTTACTGTACATGAGAACATTCCCTAGTACTCAAAAGTTAGCAGGACACGGGGCTATCACACTGTCCTGGTGCCCATGTTTCTAGCTGCCCGTCAGACTTCCTGAAGTGGACGGTTTTGTCAAAGAATGAGAAATTTATTTGTGAACATGGCAAACTCCAGGTGTGGGGGATGTGTTTGAAATTATACCTGCTTGGAACAGCTCCCAAGCGCTAAGTCTCTTAGGGATATGGTTTAGTGGGGACTGCTAGCGTTAGGTCAGAGGTTGGACTCAATGATCTTGAGGTCTCTTCCAACCTAGAAATTCTGTGATTCTGTGATTCTGTGAAGTCCATGAGTATCCATGACTGTCCTTTCCCCCCTTCCTTTAGTTTGACCTTTCTGCCATCTTGCTGGGATGTCTTCTAAGTGCATTTTGTATACTTGGGAACTGAATGTACCTTATCTGTATTTGGGTTCTGCAGCATTCAGAAATGATCCTTTCCCACTGCACTGAATGTCTTCCCATTTTGCTTGAATGATGCACGCAGCGCTGAGCTGTGTATATCTTTCACCAGAAATATATATTTTTCATTAAAATGGCCAGTTGTAGAGGAAACTTGCAGATTATTGCAAGTTAGGCAGATTCACGGCAGACCAGTAGAACTGAAATGTTTCATGTTCTGTAACTGCTTTTATTGCTGACAGCTAAAATTCAGGCTGTCAGCATTGAGACCCTTTCCCTGTTGGCCCTTCAGATTCCAAGTGTGCTTGGTAAACTGTGGAGCTGTGTGCGTCTGGGAGGGTGCGCGTGATGCTGGTGGCATTGCAATTTGTGACAATAAAAATTACTTTTAGACTGCCATGCTTGGTGTTTCTAGGAGGCCCTTGCGATTTAAGGAGTGGGCAGATGCTGTGATGGGCTTGGAGCCTAAGTAATTCTCTGTGGGTGTTCAGATAGGTGAGGCTATGAGAATGTGTGGGTTACGGCAACAAGTAGCAGTCCCTTTTAGCACCGTGGCCCTGCTCTGTTTGGGAGGAGGTAAAAGAGGAGATGGAGCACCTGCCCTTCAGAGCCAGCTGTGTGGCTGCTCCAGGAAAACTGCTTACGTGTATGTGCACAGGTCGCTGGGGGCTGCCTGTGCAGGCACGGGGGGCTTTTGTCTTTCTCCCTGTGGGCCTTTCAGTCTGTTAGTCATCGGGATGCCTTGTTTGGAGGTTGGGTACAGGATGGAAAACTGAGGTGGTGTCAGAACAGCTGTCCCACGACTTCCCTAGGGCTGTGAACGTTTGATGCACCTTCTCCCCGGGTCAAGTCACGTCTCCAAATTCTCTCTCCCCCGGCGTGGAACCATTTGTTTCAATAGATCCTTGACTGTGTTGGCTGTTGGGTGGCCCCTTTTACAATTGTCGAAACAGCTCAAGATCTTCCACGAAGCTTCTTTATTCTGCTTGCAACAGTTAGAGAAGTGATACTTGGAGAAAACATTAAAGCAACCGAAGAGTAACTGAGGCTGTAGAGCAAGCTGAAGGAGCACTGTCAGTGTTGTCCTGGGTCCCCAGGCAGGATGTCCTAAACACTGCAGCTGCGTTCCCACCTTACCTTAACTCCCCAAACAAGGGTGGAGAGGAAGCAAGAAGAGCAAGACATTTCCGCAGCGATTGCAACACGCTCTGATAGGCAGGTTCCCTCTCCCTGCCCTGTGACAAGCGTGGTGTAGGCCACAAAGTGCTGCAATCCTTATCGGGGCTTTTGGGGCTTTTCTTTTTTTAAGAATTCCATCTTTGCAGTCACTTCTTCCTCCCTCACTGAAGGGGGTGTGGGGCGCTGACTAATTAACAACTGTTCAGTAGCAGATGCTGTTGTGAAAATTGTTTGATGGTGATTTAACTTGGAATACAATTCTCTTAAAGGGCCACGCAGACGTTTTCCAACCCCCTAGATGAAGTGGGCTCTGTTTGGTGTACGAAACCAGCCTACACTGCCCTGAAAAGAAGAACCCTGCTGCTCTTCTTTCACGATGGTACCTGGAGGCATTGCAGTTGTCCTGTGTTAGCAGTCATTGGTGTGTTAGAGATAGTAATGGCATTGACTGTTGGATACACCTAGTCACATTTTTTAATCGGAGAATAAAAAGCCAAAAGCCAGGGCTGGTGCTAGTTACCTGTTTCACTCCTCCAAATGCAGTTAACATGCAACCAACATTGGTTGTTTTCTTCTGTGTGAAATCACATTAACATTAGTCATGTGAAATGCTGTAGTGTTTTGAAATCAATATTTATCAACATACCCTATTGTGGTTTATTTCTAGTCTGCTGATGTGATTGACTAGTATCTCATATGACCGTGACATTTGTAAATGGAGCAGGGAGAGTGTGTCATTGCCCTTTAGGTTGCTGTTTTCCTGAAAATTGTTATCAGATCGTGATATGCTCATGTCAGACCCTAAACTGTAATTGTAACACTGAAGCCAGGAGAGCTGTAACTCGAGTTCTCGCCATTGCCAGCTTTTCCAATTGCTTTTAGCTCAGTTTCTAGAGGAGCGATCGAGGTGTGTAGATGTGGTGAACTGGTGTCATGTGAGGTGAGCGAGCTCCACGCATCACAGCTGAGGAGCAGTGATCTCCCAAATGTCCTGGGTCACTCTTGGCCCCGTGCAGATGTTGCAGGTGCCCTGGGGTGGCTGAATTGTGCTTGACAATTTGGTCAGGCAGCTGACTCTCATTCCAGGTTTCTGCCAGCTGTCTCCCACAGGTGAAATACCTTCAGCGCACAGCCATCTGCTGACACCTTGGAAGGAACTCCTCGTCTCTCCCACTGAGCAGGCACAGGCTCAATCCTCTTAGTTACTCCCCAGCTACTGCATCACTCATTGCAAGCTTAGTGATTTGGGCAGCTTTCAACAGAGATGTGTTTTTTTTCCCCGATACCATTTGGGAAGATTTCCTCACATGTATGGGAAAAACCTGTCTTGCCAGCAGAAGACGGGGAAAAGCCTGAAAACTTTGTTGTAACTGCCATGCTTTAAGCTGTAATGAAGGAGTCTTTTTATACACAATTGAAATTAATATATGTCAGTCAACTTTACCCACTGGCTTGAGATTTCTGAAGCTGTCATGCAGAAGATCAGTCAGGAGTTCAGAGGAGCGTGGGCTGCAGTGTGGCCAGCAGTGGTGGTCTGTGGGATGTCACCACAAGACCCAACAAAGTGCTTGGTCTCTCGTGTCTGTTTATTTCATCCAGCGATGAACCATATATAGAGAAAGTGTCTCTCACATACACTGTGGTACTTTCTCAGTACTGCTCTGTTTTGTTTTTTGTTTTTTGTTTTTTTCCATCATCATTTCTGCAGCCACAGTTCACAAGAGTGGGACAAGATTTGAGACCGTGGGGATTTGTCCTCTAGCTGAGGTGACACTTGGGAATTAGCTGGCAGATTTCATGCCCCAGACAGCAGGCTGAGGCACCAGTGGGGACAACGTTTGTGCAGCCATTTCTGAGGAAAGAGGCAAGGGCTGTTTGGTGAGCCCTGCCCTGCATAAGGGACTACACCTCTCTGCTTGTGCCACTGCTCAGCTGCTGATGTCTCCTCTCAAGCTGTGGAGGGGTACAAAATTGAGGTCCTGTTCCCACGAGTGGCTGGGCCACCCAGGAAGTTTAATTTACCACGAATGGTATTTTCAAAATAGATGGAGGGGTCCGTCCCAACTCAGCACTCCTCCATCCCACCACCAGACCTCAGCTGCTGAGAGCACTCCTGGGGGTCGCCCAGACCACGCTGTGTCAGAGCAAGTGCTCTCAGCGCCTTGCCCAGCCTGGCTGGCTTTGACAGGAGTCTGCCTGGCCACAGCTGCAGGGAGATGGTGTGTGATCAGCCTAGGCTGACACTGATTTAAGCTCCCAGATCACTTTGGCTGCTTCAAACCATCTAAGCTGCAAAGGTAGAAACCCTTGTGGATGGAACTACCTGCTATGCAGTCAAGAATGAATGAAAAAACAAATGTAGGAAATGAATAGTCAGCCAGCTTGTTGCCTAGGAGAGGAGGATTTATGGGATGCCAGTGTTCCTGCTGCCTTGGGGAAATGCTGTAATGACAGGGCAGCAAGGCAAGAGAGAGCCGGAGGGCCTCGTCATCGTGTCATGCTGATGGCATGGTTCAGACCTCAGCTGGGTTGAGTGGGTGGCATCTATTGCCTTTGCTTGTCAAACTCCTGGCCACCAAATAACGAGGTGGTTGTTAGAACCCTTCAAAATATTTTACGGAGCCTGTGCTCACCCATGTTCATTTTATTTCTGCAGATCAGCGGTGCTCAGGCAGGGTGTCAGCACGGGAGGTGCCTCCCAGCCCGCACGCAGCCGGGGAGCTGTGGTGCTGCGCAGAGGCACCTGCACGAGCCAGGAGGTTGGTGCTTGCCAGGCAGCCCCATCTCCCGTGGGTTGTGCAGCATCTGCATGGACCCTGCTGCAGCCCAAGGTAACCTGGGGCCAGCTCGAGACCTCCCAGCTGTATGCTCAGAGGAGGATCAGCTGGCCTCTTGGATGCTTGCTGCCCTCCTTCCCAAACACACCCACTCTCTGATCCTTTTCCTCGCTCTTCTTTGTGGAGAAACTCTTGAGTGGTCGATCTGTAACCTGCCAGTATAGGAGGGCTAAAGGCGTTCTGCAGTAGCTGGCGTTTTGGGCGTTCAGATTATCGATGGTGTCCTGGAGTAAACAGCGTGTCTTGTTTTGGTGCTGCTCATGGGCAGGACAAAACGTGAGGAAATCCAGAGGGACACCAAGGAGCAGTGTATGGCAGGGAGGAGCCCCACTGCCCTGCCCACCCTCGGGTTTATCCCGAGGAACGGAGGCTTTGCAGTTCGTACAGGCAGCGCCTTCCCTCAGCCTTGCCAAACTAAAGATAAATGCTAATGGCAGAAGCCTCTCTCAGTACAAATGGGCAAACATCAGCCCCTGAAAAATGCGCTTGCTGTTTTAGTTAAAAACAAACAAATCAGTTCTTGTGCTTTTGAGAATTTAAACTTCCCTAAGTAAGCAATAGATTTTTCAGAAGAAAAAATTCTTACTAGGAGGCAATCCAGTAAGTCACATTAAGAACAGGCAGGAGCCCTAGGAGGCCCAGATTCAAATCTTAGATTTGTCAGCATTTCCCAATATATTCCTGGAAAAATCACCTAAATCATTTATAAGACAAGAATAATCTTTCAGTGTAGTCACAGTGTACTTTTCTGATAAACCCGGAGCAGTGACAGGCTTGTTACAGCAGGAATAAAATTCACCTTGCTGCCGGGGTACTGTGGTAACTAATTAGGTAAAACGTTTTCTTAGTGTTTCTGAGCAAGGGAAAAGGTGGGTGCTCAGTTCCCTGGCTGTCCAAAATCGCTGAGTGCTGTATTGTGTCTTGAAAGAAGCAATACCTGGACTGACCCTGGAACTTATTTGCACTGAGGGAAAGGGCAGTGCTGTCCTCGTTCTTAATTGATCAGCCCTCACTGAACTGAGAGCTGACTGAGAGGAACTCGTGCTGCACAGTGAGGGTTTGGTTACTCGGGAGGCTTTCTACTTGCCAGGCTAAACTGGATGCTGGAAGTAAAGAGTAGGGAAGGTCCCAAAGAGGCTTTTCTCTTAAAAGAAACAAAAACATTTTTTTTTTCCAGTTTGTGTGTGACAGTGAGGCAGCCTTGGTTAGCATTGGTTTTGTGGAAACCTCTGCAGTTGATCAAGACAGGAGATGAGTAAGATCGTGCTCGCTCATGAAAGCACCTTCTTCCAGAGACCACTGCTTGCTCCTGATCTGCTGCTAATTAGTCTCCGCCCTGTGATACTGAGTCATTATATTCTTTACCCTTTTCCATGGCTGCTTTTGGTGTGGAAAGTGACACAAATATTGCTCCCCTGCTGGAAATCATCATGTCATCTTCATCGTCAGTACCTGTAAGCCCAGATGAGAAGGGAATAATTTATTTTTTTTTTATTTTGGATAATGATCTCTGCCAGGAATGCTTTGAAGCTCAGCCATGCTATGGTGGTACAGTGCACATAGCATCTGACTTGTTTCTGTAACGTCACAAACTTTAACTAAAAGCAGAAAAGCTCTTAAGCAGTCTCTAAAGCTGCTGCCAGGAAAAGGTGGAGGGATTCTACGCGTCAGCTCTTCAGTACTTTGTTTGACACCAGTCGCCTCGGTGCTTGACATGAGGTATGCATTGGTTTCAGCCCTACAGCTTCCCTGCATCCCCTTGCTCTGTGTAGCACTGGATTACACGCTCCAGCCTCCTGGCTCGTGTGGTTCTGCTTTATGTTCTTGATTGAGGAAGAAGGGGACAGGCTCCAAGGGTCACCAGTGTCTTTCACTGGTATGACTGACTTCCTCCCTGAATCCCTGCCGGCGTTACGAGCACGGAGAATGTGTCCTTCTGCTGAACTGTGCTCAGCCGGGGCTGGTTCGGGCTTGGTGCTGTGACTCAGATGAGCTGGAGAGAGACCCTTGGGACTTATGGAAGCAATTAGCTGAAGATGACTGAGATGGAAAGTTGCTGGCATAGTGGGTTACTGCAGCAGATGCGTGCAGTCATCTTGTTACGTCTTAACCCCTGCAGTGGGACGAGCCTCCTGGCAGAGCCCGCTGTGATGGGCAGTGACGAAGCAGTAGTGGCTGTGCCCAGGCAAAAGGAGCAAAATGGAAGTGGGTCATTAAAACTAATTAACAAATAGTAGGACACAGCTAGCAGTTCCAAGTACCCATGTCCCGTGCTGTGTTGCTCCTTCCCGTATCACCTCTGAACCCCCAGTGCCTGCTGTTTCCCTGTCCTGGGCACGCTGGGGCTGGGTGGCTCCTCACCTTTCTTGCCAGCTCAACATTTGGAATTTGTCCTTATGGCCAGCACCTGCCTTCGGTTGGCAGCTGGGAATCCTCTGAGGCTTGAGGTGCTCAGCTCTTGGTGTAATGCAAAATAAATAAAAATAAAAATAATAAAAATGCAAACAGCCTTGGATGAGCCTGTCTGCCCGGGTCTGGGCAGAGCAGGGAGCGTAGTGGAGCTCGGCTCAGGGCTGGGAGGAGGCCTTGGAGCCCTCTGCACTCAGCATGTGCTGTGGATGTCAGCAAACCTCTGTTTCACTTTGCTGTGTTCCTGGGGGAATTAGGAAGGCTGTGTCAAGTAATTCCACCCATTGCATGTGTACTGCGCTGACAGAACTGATGTTGACTGTCTGAAAAGGCCACATAGATGGTGACAACTGCCAGTGACTCATTTGATGGAAGGATAAGAAGATCGTAATAAAACAATTTTCCTGTGGCACAGTGCTTACAAGAGTTGGAGTAGCCCAAGCACCCAGTGACACCCTGAAGACTAGGGGCTTTTTCTACTTTATTTTTTCAAATCTTCCTCTTAAGCATTTGCTGCAATGAAAATAAAGATGCAGGAAGAGGAAGACGAGAGCATCTGAAATGTTTTAAAATAAACGTGGTTTTTTTCGAACATGCTTGGTTCTACGGTAACACCAATAATTGTGAAAGGGACAAATCCCCACCACTGAATATTTGTTCCCCTTGCAGCGAGCATTGGTAAAACTCAGTCTCTGACCTTACAGTACTAGTTTACAGTATCAGTAGTTTCCTGCCATGACTCAGTGGCTGGAACAGTAATATCTGTCAGTCTTTTTTTCCTCTCTCTTTCCAAATCTCTTTTGAAGCTTTTCTGAGTGGGCGGAGAGAGGCAAGTGACAGATATAGTCCTGGTTCTTGCCCTTCCTCTTGCACCTTTTAATTTTACAAATCAACCTGCTCCTGCTTTTCTGCCCTTTTATCCATCAGGCTTCCCTTTCACATAGTCCCTGAGCAAATCTTACTTTCCTTTTTGTTCTACTGGTGGTGCCTAGGCCTGCTGATAGTGCCAGGGAAATACTGAGCTCATTCCTGCCCTGGCTTTTTCCCCTTGCTGGTGCTTCTCTCTTCTGCTATCCTGATCAAACTTCTGCACATCCTCCCTTCCTCTGCAGTTATCTTGCTGAGCCTGCACTGCTATAATAAACTCTGCTACCAGCAGAGATTGATGGGTTTTGTACAGTCTGGGCTGGGTACGGTGTATGGTTGAGGATGGAGGACAAGCTGCCTGTAGGACTGGGGGCAGCTTGAGCTGTGAAGGCGCTGCTTCACCTGGGGGTCCTCCACAGCTGGAAATGGTCTTAATTCTGCCCTGGGGCCTTCCTGTCACAGGCTTCCCCTGGCCCAAGGCTAAGCAGCAGCAAGTGATGTTTATTCCTGTTGGTTGCCACCAAGCCCTGGGACCTTCCCAGGAGCCTGGAGTAAAACCCTCCCACTTCTGCAGCCTCCAGCCTGAAGCCCTGGCTCGGGCTTAAGGCTGCCTGGAACAAGAAGGGTGCTTCACTGCATCCAGAGGGGCTGCCTTTCACTGTCCCTACAGAAAGTATAAATGGCTGCTTTGGCTGCTGACTGCACCTTCTAACCCTGGAAATTATGGTCACAACCCAATCTTCTCGAATGGCAAATTTATTTCATATTTTGAGTTTTGTGATTTCTGTTGAACAAAATCCTTGTGTAGCCCGTGGATTAGGAGCCTGCTTTACTGAAAAAAAAATTAGCTTGCCTCTGGGGTCCTGGAGTAAGTTATAATCATGGTTCTGCTGCGTGCGTGCAGGAGGTGTGTATTTGGGAGGCTGACAACAGACAGGAGTCAAATTCAGGCCAAAAATTAAGTGGAAAATGTTTTAGTCTACCGAAGGCCATCTTGAGCCTCCTGTGATCCCTTAACTTCTACCTAACATAGTCAGTCTGTGGGCTCCCTTGAAGCCCTGGTGAGTGGAGCTGGCTGGTGTTTCTCCGAGGTTCCCTCCTGAGGGCACGTGAGGCTCAGGAGCAACTTCAGACGTGCAGCTTGTCCACCACTGGCTGCAGGGCACTCGAGTCTTCTGGTAGGTGTGGAGGCCACAATGAAGCTCAGGATACTTGAAATTACTGGTATCAGTTGTCAAAGTTGGCCACAGCCCTTGCAGCATCTGTTTTTGGGAATCCTCGTGCTGATGTAGGCAATGAAGTAGAAATGTGTTTCAAGCCAAAAATGTGAGGGAAGGTCTGCTGGTGTCCTCTGCTCCGGACACTGCGTTAGCAATACATTTCAGGCCAACCTTGGAAGTCATCTCAAGCTTTGTTTAGGCTGTGGTCTAAAGATGCTTTTTGGGGAGAAGAAAAAAAAAAAGAGAGAAAGTAGGCTACTGAAATCGGCCCTTGACTTATGAAATCAGGTTTTTAGCTATCCGCAAAGAACCTTGTAATTGTCTGGGCGAGAGAGGAAGAACACTTTTCAGGACCGTGTGAAGTAGAAACTAGCTGTAAAGTAGAAACTGGAGAGGCCGACCCGTCAGCAGAGCAGAGTTTCTCATAAGCGCTGCTCGCCAGCAGCCTTCCTGGAGCGGGGTCTCCCCTTTCTGGCTGTGGACGTGCAGCTGTGCCGCTGGGCAGGCGGCTGTGGGAGCCGTTCTCAGCGCCTGCCGCCTAGGTTTCCTTACCTGTGTTTTTGTTTTCCAAACGTGCCGTGTCCGATGCGGGCGCAGCCACCGCCGTGTCCCCGGGCCAGCGGCGCCCTCTCTCGGCTCCTGGAGCCGCCCGTGCGCGATCCCCGCAGCCCGGGGGGGCCGGGAGCTGCACCAAATCCTCGGCAGCGCCTGCAGGGTGACTGGCATCTGCCCCCCGGCTCGGTTCTCCCGGATCCCCAGCTTTTAGGGGATGTGGTGTGCTAGGAGGAGGAGAAGCAGCCTTAGATTTTAGGTCTTGGTTAAGCTGGGCTGCTCGACAGAGGCAGGCAGCTGCCGGGAAGTAGGTAGCGGGATTTCCCTTCCAAATCCTTCACTTGACGGTTCTGTTCCCCGGTTACTTCTTCTGAACCGAGCCCTGTCAGCAGAGAGCTTTGCTTTTGCTAATGAGGTAGGAATTTATCAGCACGCAGCAGCTCTCAGCCTCGTGGAAAGCCAGAGCGGGTGAGGGACTGTCCTAGAGAGCTCCCAGGGGACGCCAGGTTTTGAGAGTGAGCAGCTCGGGTCTGGCTGAATAATAACAATAACCCGTGATCTAAAGTCTCTGCTGCAAACCGCTCTTCCGCCTAACCTGAAGTTTTGGGTTTGCTAATTTTTTAGTAGCGTGCGGTTGGGAGTATTATTTGTGTTAATTTCCGAAAATCTCTTCCTCACACTGCTGTTTCCAAATTCAAATTTTCATGTCAGATACCAAACTTATGTGAAATCTCTTAATGCCTCTGGAGACCAAGAAAGTGAAACCAAGTCCTCTCATTTCCGATCAGCATTTTGTAATCAGAGAAGTAGCAGGCCTTTGCTCCGACAAACACCGCAGGGAGTGTATTAGGTCCGAATGCTGGGGGATTTCAAAGCAGGTGAAGGTATGATCCCTTTGGATCATACGGCCAACGTGTCCAGGGGTTGCTGTAACTCTGCTGTGGTCACGGTCAAAGGAGATGGTGGTGCCTGAGGAAGAAGCAGCTGGCAGCACAACTTCACACCTCACTTAAACCCAAGGCTCTTATTAGAGGTTATGGAGCCTGGGAGCTTCCCTTTGCTCTCTGACCATGCAGAAAAAGAGGAAAAAAATAATATCTGTTAGTAGAAGTGGAATTGTACAAGGTTGCCAGAGTGCAGAAGCAGGTCCTGGAGATGCGAGAGACTCCCAAAGCCGTTTCAGCCCAACGAGGAGGCAGTGCTGATAGAAAAGGCAGCCACCAAGCCCCACATCCAGCTGGAGAGCCTGATGTACTGGCTTTTTTTTTTTGCATTTTTTTTTTCCCTGCACATCCTGCAGTCTGGCCTATTCACAAGCAGGAGGTGGCAATAATTTTGGAGAAAACATCTCTGCAGGTTCGGGCCGTTTCTTTGTTTCCTACAGAGAAGACAGTCTGGACCAGAAGATTGGGAGTCCTTAACCTGTTGGTGTTGAGGTGATTTCCGTCAGTTTATCAGCTTTCCAGGCCTTATTTCTCAGCAATTCGAGGAAGCAGAGGAGTGGAGATGATGGAAGGTGGATTTTTGGCACAGTTTGCTGCATAGGCCGATGAGATATCAAAATATCATCCAGCACAGTTTGTCAGGACTTGGTGTGTCACCTAGTAACAGGCTTTGCAATCAGACCTCTCTGTTGCTCTTACAAGTTAAAAAAAATCCCACTGGCCTTGTGAGGACTCCACCACCCGTGTTTCTCTCTCCAAGGAGGTGCTCTGGCTGATAGCCCCAGCAAAGCCATGGAAATCTGGGGCATGTCTCCAACGCTCGTCATCTTTTCCTCTAGCATTTGTCAGGCAGCTCAGTGTGCTGCCTTCTGAACCTCTCCGGTGCATTGCTGTGCGGTCGGATGTGCCATCGGGAAAGCCCATCCTTCCCTGCAGCTTTCTGCGAGGGTCTGGTACCCCTCTCCGTGACCCACCTGGCATTGAGAGCTCCCACAAACCTTTGAAGCCTAAGAAATTTTGCTTCTGAAACTCCAGACATCGGATTGAGAGTGGCTCAACATCTGAGTAGCAACCTAAATATTTATACGTACAGCGAGTCACGGTGGTGGTGGTAAATCATCCTGGTTAATGACTTTTCAGCGTGGCTTTAGGTAGCTATTGTTTTTGTAAACAAATGGTTTCGCTCTGCATGCGTCTCCATAAGGGATGGTTTGAGAAAGCGCTGCTGACAGCTGCGAGCAAGTAGCGGTGCTGTATCAGGCATTTTATGCCCCTTTGATGTCCCGCGCTCTGTGGTAATGCAGCACGGTGGTGGTTAATGAGAAAGCGGGGTACGCTGCCTCCTGTCATTCCTAGACAAGAGCTGCAGGCTCTTGCACGTGTCTTTAATTCTGTGTGCGAGCATCCTGCAGAATGGTGGGCAGCTTCGGTGAGACTTTCGAGTGATTTGTTTTCTACAGCACTGAACAAGCAGCCTGGCTCAGCACAGCCTCAAAGAATGACATTTTTAATATTTTGATTGACTCAGTACAAAAAGGGATGAGACTCCAGCAGCTTGGAAAGGCGCAGTTATTGTGGTAGGTGTTACCCAGTGATTAATGTCTCTTACTTTAAATCCGAACCTCTCAGCTCCTTTCATACGTTTTTGCTAGCAACAGCAGATCCTCTGCCAGTCTCCTAGGTCTGAATTTCTTGAGGTGCAGACAGTGCCAATTTTGGTTTCTTGGCAATTTTGGGCTTAGGAGTTCAGCTTTGACTACGCGTTCAGATCCCTGAGTATTCTGCATGGAAGTTGTTGATCTGCGGAGCTGCTTTATGGAATGTATTATTCTGCTTTCCTGCAGCATTTTTACTGTATGGAAAACATTTTGTGCTTATTATCACTTGCCACATGCATTTAATCTATTTTTGGTAATTCTTCAGGGCCCATCACCATGGTATCCTAGCACCAGTGAACATAATGCCCATATCCATTCAATGTGAACTGCTGATGCACAACTCCTTTTAATATTAACATGGCTTCATTATGTTACTTTTTTTTTTTTTTTTTCCAAATACAAAATGTTTTTGCTTAAAAATAAAGACTTAAAGCTAAGACCACGGTTGCTGTAGATGGAACCATCTTTGGATGGACGAACTGAGTTAGCCAAGGGGCTGGGCCTGCCCCTTTTGGCTGGCTGCACCTTATGCTGTTGCTGAAACGCTTGAGATAACTTTTTAAAAGGATCCGTGTCACTCAAAGTGGCCAAAGTACCATGGGTGGCTCTGTCTTGCAGCTCTAAATATTTTTTGTGTGTGCTGGGTACTCCGTGGAGTGTACAGCCCGTGACAGGTTGCCACTGGTGTAACGCAGCGAGGGAGATGGGCAGTAAACCTGCTGGATAGCAGCAGATCCAGGAGTGCCGAGTGCTGCCAGCCTCCGGCGTCACTCGCTGTCCCCCTTCCAGCACTGCTGATGGCACAATGGTAGTGGTTCAGTCAGTTCCCTCTGAGCTCACACAGTAGGAAAATGAAGTGTTTAGGGGCCATAAGTGATGAGTATGTAGGAAATAATGCTGTAATAGGTTGTGATTCAGCTTCTACTTTTTCCAACTGAAATTTTCTAAGGTAAATGGCTCCGTGCAAGACAATAACATGCACATTTACCATGTTCAGCGTTTTTCGTATTACCTAAGTTTATCTCTTGATAAATCATTATGCAAATAATTCTGGAATAAATGCTACAGAACTAAAATGTGAGTGAAAACAAGGACGTATTCATTCTTTTGGCATGTACAAGCGTAGGGTGTATTTAAAATACACAAAAGTGAGCTACATGAGGAAAATCTAAACACCTCTGAATCAAAACCAACTTTCTGGGCAGATACTCAGAGACAAGGCAATTCTGAGAGCTAAGTAGCATCTCCTGGAGTGAGTACTGGTGTTGAGTCTCATCTGGGCTCTGCACCTGGTCTGTGTATCCAACTAAAAGTTAATAGGGTAGCTTTATATTTTAAGGCAAGGATCCACAAAGGTGCCAGAAGACTTACGTGCCAATGAGAAATCATTTTAAAACTTTCTAATTCCTTCTCTAACAGTGGCAAATCACCCCTTTTGTTTTTTTGTGAGTTCTTATGTACTTCTTTACTGTGTCCCTGTGTCAAAAAGCAAGTGACTTTGCATTTACATGTACAGCTCTTGGTATGGCAACTTTTAAAAACATTCTCCACCATGGGGATTTTCTTCATGCCCAGAAAGTACCCAGAGGAGTGGTTGCACCTCTTGGCAGAGGACACATCCCACCTGCTTGAGCCGCTGACATCCCAGCTCTGTTACTGTCCCTGCTGAGGGGCAGGGGGAGCGCTGCCCGAGTGTGTCGGGGTGGGGTGAGCCATGCTGTGTGCATCCAGGGGTAACAAGCAGCTCATCGACCGTGCGAGTGAGTACCACCCCTGCCAGCAACGGCACTAGTTCCTTACCTTAGTCTGCAGTGATGTCCTTGTTAGGAGGCTAACACACAGAACAACTCTACAGCAACGGTGTGCATTGGAGGGGTGACTTCAGGAGCAATGCAGGCTCCCAGCTTGGCCTGTTCATGTCCTTTTCCCCTCAGTGCTGTGGTGCAACTGACTCCTGTTTCACTTTTGATCACATCTCTCTCTGGAGAGCTACTGCCTGGACAACTTTTTTTATCTTCCTGTAGTTGTGAAGCTGATAATTCCTTCATGGCAGAAACATCTTTCAGTCTTCCATGTTGAATTGATTTATTTTTTTTTTTTCCCCCAAGCATTCCTGCAAGTTCTCAAAAAATAAAAAAAATAAAAAAATTTTGATGTCCAAACCTGTCTGGCAATCCTTAATGCGAAGCCTGGACAGAGGCAGGCAGCTGTGCTGCAGAGCCCAGTATCACACAGTGTATTCTTCCTTCTCAGCTGTGCACTGCTGCTAACAGTTCTCTGCCTCTGCTTTTCTGATCAGTTTTACGTTCCTCTATATTTTCTTTGGCTGTGCTTCCCTAATTTGCTTATGACAGCATCAAGACGAATAGCATTGATCTAGCTACCATTTATTTTGGCGAGCAAGGGCTGGAAACAATCAGGACTCAGCAGTCTCCCACGTAATGCATCCAAAAGCCCAAACCTCATGAGTAGTAGCAGGACCTGAATAGTACAGAATTGACACACAGAATCACAGTATCAATAGTAAAACACCAGAATAGTCTGCCGAGTGACAAATCAGTTGTCCCTTTCACTAATACCGAAACTAGATATGTGTGTTTTTGATTCAAACAGGCAGTCTAGAGAAGCTGTTTTCACTTCACCAACATGTGGCACGCTGATATTTATTCTTTCCAGTCTAGTGCATGGAATTAATACAGTTTCTTTTAAAAGTTAATCACAGGCTAGCTTTTTCCTCTTTCCCCTGCTCCTGGTGGGCTCAGGGAAAGCCTGCCACGTACTGCACGAAAGGGACTCACGCTGAGCACGCAAGCTGGGCTGCAAGGAGCTGGTGCAGCACTCGCTGTCTGTGACACACTGTGCACTGCTTGCCCACTTGCTGCAGGCTTCACGCTGTATCCACTGGAGTTTGGGGGTGAACATTTCACTGGGAGCAGCTGCAGCTCCAATAAGCAGCAGGGGCGACTCACACTTCCAGGCTCTCCTGGTAGTATTTTTCCCTGGCTAAATGAGTGCTTTTGTTGGCTTTTGTGGTTTTGCATTTTGCTATTTTGGTACCGTGTGCTCCCGGAATGAACTGCTTTGCTGGGGCACTTTCTAGTCATCATTCCAGTGATATTTTGGTAATGTATATGGTGTTTGAAGAGGAGATTGGTATTTCTGAACAATATCAAGCGCTGGTCCTCGTCCTCGCAAAGACTCAGAGGGATGATTCAGAGAGCCTAAGGTCAAAGCGCGAGCCCAGCGGTGTAACCTGTGTGTTACGCAGCTCTCTTGCTCAATGCTGCTTCACAAACCATGCCTGTCTGCTGGTAACTTCACAAACAACTTCCTTGAAGGGGAATAACAATTTTCAGCGAGCTTCTAGCAGGCGATGCGCACCAGCGATCAACGATCTTGGTCTTTCCTTTTGCCACTTGCACGCTGACATCTTTTCCGTAGCAAAGCTTATATTTTATGCTTGGGTTCAAACTCTCCACATTCTTCTGGTTTCTGTCTTCTCCGCTGAGGTCCCAGAAATAAAATAATAACCTCCTAATCATTTCTTTGTAACTGAATGACTGGAAATGTAAGTGTGAAGGGAAATGTAAAGTTTCTTCCTGTTGCTTATTAGTCAATGTAATACATTTTCTAGTCTCAGAGAGATTACAGTAATATTTTATGCCACTTTTTTCTAATCTGCTTTCTCAATTATCAGATCCCTTGGAGGAAAACTTTGCAATTCAGTCATTAGAATAACCAGAGTTGGTTTATGTGCTGTTTCCATTTTCATTACTCAAGTCTGTATCACAAAAGGGCAAAGAATAACAGCACTTGTAAGACTGTCTGGCCCCAGCCCGTCAAGGAATATAGCAAAATGTGGGCTGCCCAGCGGCTCACTCGAAGTCCAGGGCTACTGCCATGTTTACCACTGCTTATTTTTATCGGCTTGTGTTCCAGCTTTTACTCTGTGTGAGAGAAGTTAACTCTAAATGTTGCTTTAAAAAACTGCAAGCAAGAGGAGGGAAAGACCCTAAACTTGAGGCCAGCAAGACAAGAGCACGGCTTTGCTATCATGCTCCAGTCATTCTTTCCATTAGTCTCAAGGATTATAAATTAATGAATCCACTATTTATTCTTATTCTCTCAGTGAAGCAGTTGGTTAAGCCCATAAACAGCGTGAGTCTGTAAATATGAGAAGACTTGGCATTCGATGCCTTCTGCCATGCCAGTGGGCTTGCTGGTTTCTGTTTTCCTCTTAATGTTTCTGTTCCTAAAACACCTTGCTGTGCACGCCCCATGCCAGGATTATTTTGGGGAGCTAGCAATCGTTTCCATGTCAGCCCGGGATCCACTCATGCTGAGGGAATTCAGAGGCCCTGCTGCGGGACGCGGCTGGGGCTGGAGTCGTGGTGTGGGCAGAGGCCGCAGCGGGTGGACATGTGCTCAGGGCCCTCGCTCGGGAAGGCAGGAGGTGAGCCTGGCGGTGACTGGCAGTCCTCAGCGGTGGCACCCAGGCCATGAGCAGCAGTGGGGCACCTCCGTTTGGGAAGCCTTGTTTTACCATTGTTCTCCCTGGGATATGTATAATGCAGAGACAGAAAACCCTCGACCCACTGCAGGGAAGACAGGTGTTTCCTCCGTGTAAGGGAAGCTTTCGGATGACAGCTATGGCAAAGCACACATTTTAAAGAATTCAATTGTATACCAATTAGCCATAATGAAATAAGTTTAGTGGGGATGTTTTTATACGGAAGTGAGCGTCAGCTGCTGCAATGTGCAGCCTGAATGGAAGTATCCTTCATTACAGGGCTTTGCTGTGAGAGGGTCAGAGATGTAATCGTTTGCAGCTGTTCCAGTCTTGTTTCCACTGTCAGTGTAAATACTGAGGATGAGTGCACAAGCCGGCTAGACTTTGGGCTGACCTAGACAGCTTCTGGAAACTCAGGATATGCCATTCCTTAAAGGCTCTTAATTTTTCCCATCCCACCCTGATTGAAAACATTCCTCCCTCAGCCAAAATGTGGAGGAGAGAGCAAAGGATCCGGTTCAGCTCCTGTTGAGAGCAGTGACCAGTCTTAGCCAGGGCGAGAGTGGCTGAGAGTGGGTGTCAGCAGCCTGCTGCAGCAAATCAGTCTGACCCTGGTGTTTAGGAATCCAGGCTGTCTGTCCATGCCCCCACCCCACCCATTTGTGTTTTTTTTTTTTTATTTTTCTGAGTATGAAGTCAAAAACTCTGGAGTCAGATTCTGTTCTGGCACTGGTGCAGGGACTTATCAGTTCAACAACAATTTCCTCTCCTTACACCATCTGAAGATCTGGTTCACTGTGACTGCTGAGAGGCGTTCTGTACATCCTGTCTTATAGCACAGGTCTGCTGCAAGAAAAAAGGAAACAAGAACAAAAGCAAAAGGATTCCTAGGTGAAGCACCTTACCCATGCCATGGTGAGCACACGTAGGTAAAGGAGCCATGGTGAGTACACACAGGTTAAAAGAGCACTGAAAGAGCTCAGTTCCTCTGAGTGACACTATAGATTATTTCCTGTTTAAAGACAAAAAAAACAAACAAACAACAAAAAATTAAGAAAGAAACAAAGGCTGAAAGGGTTTTGTTATGAAGCAAATAGTTTATAATGAGTCTGACCATGGCTGCATCCACCAGGCTGCTGTTTACTACTCGGAGGAGTCACATGTTAGCCACAAGTGGGTGATGGAGGAAAAGCCACAGCCAGTGTAATTGATTACTACGGGGGCTGATCACTGGACTTGTTAGTTTTTTATTTTTGCAAATTAATTTCTGGACTTGTTGTATATGTAAACGAGTTAAATTCGTGTCTGGCTGTCTGAAAAGTGATTCATCCAGAGAGAAAACAAATGGGTCAGCCCTTGAGACAGCTTGCCAAGAGATCACCATGGTCATCTCCATTAGCAGCAGTGGATCCTCATAGATCTGTTGGAGCTTTGGGATGCGAAGGTTGAGGAGTGAACTTGGCCTCTAGAAATCATATTGAGCTTCTGCAAGAGTTAAAATCCACGAGGAAAGCTTTACAGAGCTATTGAACGACTTGTATTATCCACATTAATACACGATGGCCATAGGACCCAACCTCAGTGAAAAGCAACCTGGTGCCCGATAGCTTTTGAAATCTGAATTCTGTTCTCTGCTGCCCCGCATAACAGGCACGGGCGGTTATCAGCAAACACACCTGCCAGTTAACACCTCAGATATTATTGTCCCACTGTGCTAATAAGGACGAGAACCTAAGATCTTGTGCCTCATTTTCACCCTGTGCAGGCTTTTATTTTTTCGATACAAACTCCATCTGAACAATGTGCTTCCGTGTGTGCTGCTGCCCCGATGGCTGCAAGTGGCATTCAGGCACAGGCAAATTAGCACTTCTCTTTCTTCGCGAGTTCCTCCTCTCCATTTAGCACCAGCTTATGTGGAAATATATTCAGTTGGCTGCACGCAAAGCAGGATTTTCAATGAAAAGGTAAATTTGTTTCTCTTACTTAAATTATGCCTTTGAGGTATGAACAGCCTTGGTGTTTTCTGTGAGGTATTGAACAGGCTTCTTGCTTGTGTTTGGGGATGGAGTGAGCTGGGCAATGTTTGTGAGCCGTGCTGCAGTCTGTGGCATTTGGCAGCGTGCTCCTGCCCAGGGAAGGACTTCTTCCCTTCGTGCTCTCTGTCGGAGTAGCCTTTAAACAAACAAATACGAGGAGCACTCAGACTGAAAACTAACTCCCCACCCTGGTGTGGAATCTGCTGCTTTCTCAAACTCCCAGGTAGGATGATTTGCTGTTGGCCTTTCTGCCCTTCCTGGTCACCAGTGGAAGCTCTGTGTTGGTTGGAAACCTCCTAGCATGGTGGCTGGGGTGCGGCGAGGTTGTGATTGTGGAGAAAGGACTGTGCCTGCTCCTCCAAGGCAGCCAGCACGAGAGCTTCCACGAGCTGATGAGCAGAGCTGCCGGAGGGGCTCTTAAAAGGAGCAGCTCTGTGGCCCGGGATGCTGTGAGCGGGGCTGCCTCTGGTGGGCAGCGGCTCCGTGCCTATGGGCAAGCAGTGGCACGCTCCTTGGCCAGGCCGAGGAGCCAAAAGCTGGGGGAAAATGCTGCAGAAAACCTCAAACATTGGTATTGCCCTGGCCCCTACTTGTGTTTGGGCTGTCAGGCTGATGGCAGCAGGCCCTGGTTTCTCTGCTTTGGCAGGTGGATGGGAGTTTCTGTTGCACGGGAGAGGAACGTGGGGCACAGCCAGAACAATTTGCTCATTTCCCACCTTGTCCTTCGGCACGATTTTAGGAATTTTTGCAAGCACAGAAGCAATTTAAAACAATGTGGGTTGTGTATGCTATTACCAGAGCCACGCAATGGATCCTCCTTTCTAATATAATTTATTACTAAAAATAGTTTATATATTGTCCCCCCAAACATGGCTTTGCTAGAATATCAGTAAAATGCTAGAAAATACATGTGTGTATACATGCGTGCTTTAAAGAAAACCTGTTGTCTCAAAAGTTTGAGTCAACAAGAAGATTAATTTAGCCTCTGAAAGTTTTGTTATCTCTCGGGTGGAGCTGATAGTTTTACTTAAAACTTCTGGTCATTGGATATATTGAAATAAAACTGAATTGTAAGTTATTGTGAGCAGGACCATGCTTAGGTTACACTACAGCTTCTTAAAGATGAAAGATAGAAATGCTTGAAATACACCAGCTTTTCCAAAGAAGTGCTGTGCTGTCGTGATTAAATAAAAAGGAATGACAAAAATACATACTGGGCTGCTTCTTAAAGCAGTCCGTGCCACGACTGACTTCCAAGCACGTTAGCAATGTTCACCTTGGGAGATTTACTGACTCAGTTTTACTCCAGAAACTCTGAATTTCTTTAAACTGGTTTTGCTAGAAGACTGTCGTGACAAATTTATAGGAAGGAAAAGGCTGAGGAGGAATTAATTCCTTGGTTATACGTTGCTTCCTTCGTATTTCTCATAGAAACAGATGAAACTTAAATTCCAGAGGATGATGCTAGTGAAAGCGATAGTCTAGTCGCAAAAGTGTTTTTTCCTGACGGTGTCTCTCTCTTTCCAATCGGTGTTTATTTGTGTTGCTGTCTGAATTGCTTTTGGACGCTGACCTTAAGATGTTTCCCTAACTTGAGACTTCACGATGTGAAGTACGGTTTCCTTAAACCCATGAAGGAAGCCAATTGGATGGGACCGGTTATTTAGATCACATTGTGCAACAAAACTTAAGGGAAAAGCCTCTGGAGCGGTTCCAGGCCAGCTGCGGCTCGTCGGAGGTGGCTGACTCAGAGGACATCAGACGGTCCGTGCTGGACGGCGCTGTGCTTGCTGACACAGTGGCTCGGAAAAGGCTCTGGGGATGGCTTTTGAGAGGGGAGGGAGGGGAAAAGCATGGCCTGTCCAAGGCACTCCTCGCACTGTTGGCAATAACCTGTGCGATGGGGAGCCCCCAGGTTGAAATCAGCAGCAGCCTCGGCCCGAGCCGCGCGGACCCGTGTCGGGAGCTGGGCTGTAAGAGTTGCTCTGGCTGATGGACGCGGCGGTCTGCTGTGTGTCCGTTCAGAGCTGCCCAAAGCTGGCCCTAAAAATAGCTGCCTGCCTGTGAGTCACAAATCCCCAGGCTGAAAAGAAATGGGATGAGTAGCCCGCAGCCCGGAGTATCCTGGAGCCTGCCCAGATGTGTTTTGAGGAGAGGGGCCCTGTCCCGGCCACACGCAGGTACCTGTGGCCTCAGGGACTTAGGGATTAAGTGGCTAGCAGGCTGTTACTGGCAGGAAAAAGTTGTGGTGTGGTCACAAGTGTGCTGCCAGTTGCCTCTAAGAAATTCAGTGGGCTTCACCAGGACTTATCACTGGGGGCAGCAGTGCTCGTGTGTGGTTGGTGGTGGTAAACATCAAGGTTTGGCAGCTGGGATGCACTAGGGTCGATCAATGATTTCACTTTGTGCGTGTTGAAGTCTTCAGCTGCCGCCTGAATGACTGTGGTGGCTGGTGGGTTGCTTGGTCCTTTGCTCAGAAGTAATTTATCTTGTGCAATCAGCAACTTGAGCAAGAGCTTAACCCCAAGGTAACACCGATCAGAGGCCGGCCGTGAGGAGCAGCCACCTGCCTGGCACCGGTTCCCCACCACGGCGCCCACCTGTGTCCCACCATGGCTCAACCTCGCTCCATCCTGCTGTGAGGGGTACAGCGAGAGGGGTTTGGAGGGAAAATCCTTGTCGGTGGCTATTGGCATCTACAGCTTCCATTCCTGTTTCTCCTTACGGATGCAGCCTGAAGCCCCGGCTTGGCCAAGAGTTATAAAGTGTTTCTTTGCTTAGAAAATTGCAGCTCTTCGAGAAATCCACCTCTGTGTCATGCAACACCCTTTTGGCAGAGGAACTAAGGTTGGGAGCGCTTTCTTTCGTTAGGATCGTGGGGTTGATTGAACTACTAGGTACAACTAGGGATCCAGGTGCCCGCTGCAGAGCACTCGGTGGACTCACTGCTTGGCAGAGCCACAGCTTGTGTGGGGCCTTCCAGGGCATCCCAAATGAGGCCTGCTTGTATGATTCAGATCTGGGGTGTGACCTGCTTCTGCTCATGCTGATTCCAGACATCATGTAAAATAGCTCCTGGCTTAGCAGCTTTCATGGATTTTTTTCTTTTCTGTTTTTGGTCTGTGCGCAAGACACTCATTTCAGGTCCTTCCTATCAAATTTCTGAATTTCTGCATTTCTGAAGTTAAGGTATTCAGGGAGCCAGCTGTTTAGTTTGGATCCCTCAATACATTGGTCTTCCCATCACTGTGTTAAGCGACTAGGTAAAGTGAAATATACAACCAAATTGTAAGAGCACATTTTTCTTTCCTGAAGTTGCGAGGATCTTCTCTTTACCTTTGTATGCGAAGTGCCACCATAGCTGGAATTGATATTAAAGGAAACAACCAGCAGCAGAATCCATTTCACCTCCACAGACGTATTTACCAATCCCGGTAACAGTGGTTACATATCTGTGGTTCAGTTTTGCAGTCCTCCACATATGTTGAGCATACAATTTCCTGTTATATTTTTGTTGGCGAAAATAGAACTGACATTTTTCACACAACTTGCTTTTTATTTGCTAATATCCGTATAAACCACTAGATTTATTGACAGAAAGTTTCAGAAGGACAGCTCGCTTCCCCAGACCTGAGGACTACAGAAATTTCAGGCACTGAGGAAAGAGATCTGCATCGCTCTCCAGCTCCATGACACCTCCAGCACCGTCGGTAAAGCCTGCTGGTTGCTGGGCTTTCATTTCCACCTGGAGCAGATAGCAAGAAGCAGGGCACACCCTGGATGCACCGAGTAACCTCGGGGCAGCAGCTGAGAAATCACCACAAACACTTTTATCCAAGTAGATCCCATCTGCCTGTCCCACCTTGCAGCAACCAGTTTGCCTCGAGAATTTCCGGGTCATTACTGCAGGTTTTGAAAGAGGACGTGGGAAGCATGGCAATGTTTTTGTCTGCTAGGCCCTGAGAAAGCATGCTGCTGGACTTCCAAAAGTCCAGCTGCTGTTTGAGAGCTGCAGGAGGAGGAAATGAAGTCAGGGACAGACACCAGCCTGCGGATGAGTCTCTTGCAAGGGAAAGTGGGAACAGGACAGAGGACGGAGAGAAGAGGTGCAGCTGAAGCTGCTTCCCGTCCTATTCACAGCGTGGCCCTCCTAGCTGTGCTCACTCTGAGGTTTGGTGTTGCAAGGAAAAATTCCAGACACATTACTCATTTATGTTCGAGTCTGTTGACCTGATATTGTAAGCTGGGAAAACAGACTTGAAACAAAGAGGCCAGACATGAGTGAACAGAATGGTAATGACTTTACAGTAAATTGTGTCATTTTGAAGAGGTTAATAAATGCTCGTATTTTACTGAATGTATTAAAACTCTTAGTTAAATATTGTATGTTACTGGAAGGGAAATAAAATTTTATTTAAGTGGGAGCGTTTTAATTTTATCACATTTCCTTTGATTTCCTTGAAGTCTCCAAAATTGATTTTACAGGATTTTCAAAGTGGATGGTGTGCTTACAGTTTCGCTACGTTTGCTGCTGAAAACAAAGAAAGCAGTGCTTCAAGATTAACGTGATTAAGAACCAGACCCTGCCAAAACTTACACATGTGCGACTGAATGCATGCAAGTATTCTCCATGCACTAATTCGGACTACTCACATGAGTCAAGTTAAGAGCCTAATTGCATGCAGGTATTGTTTCCTCAAAATTAAGTAATTTGGTTTCGGAGGCTGTGAAGACCTGGTGTTATGCAGCTCCCATGACCCCTGAAATAAGAAAGCATTGTCAAGGCTGCATAAAATGACTTCTTTTGTTAAAATATTACTGAGACCATTGCTCCCCTCTCAGCTCCGATCGATATAATCTGAATGTTGCATCATTTCATCTAAAAGAGCTGCAGGTTTATATACTTTTTTCTGTGCAGAGCCACATGAAATGAAAACTAATGAGGTTCAAAAGGTTCCTGAGCATTTCAGAAAAAAAAGAGTTTCATTTCAGTTTCCCATCTGGAAACTGCCAGAATCGAGGGGGGAGGGGCTCCTTATTTCTTCCACAAGATCCTCTTGAGATCTTTTGTTAATGTGAACTCGCCCTCCCGAACCCACAAAGGGTCCATTCCCAGATGTTTCCCCACCCGCTTTTGGGGCAGACCCGCGGGTGTTTTCCCACCCGTGGCTGGCGCCGGTCAGCACAGGGCACGGATCCCATCTCGCGGAGGGGGCTGCGATGTCTGCTGGGAGGCAGCAGCGGGTTCCCAAATCTGCACTGGGCGTCCGCAGCCAGCCGGAGCCGTGCCCCTTCCCTCCGCAGCCCCTCTGCGCCGGGCATCTTCTGGGTTGTGCCTCCTGAAGGCGTTTTGGGGGAGGGCAGAGCTCTGCGCCGCCACCTTGGTTTCCCTTCGTGTGCCTCCTGAGTAGCCTGCGGTGCCCCAAGATCGCTGCCCTGGGGATGCTCCCGTCCTGCCTGCTCTCCAGGTTCATATTGCTCATAAAAGCTCCGCGTTGGACCCTTGCAGTTGTTTCGGCTGAGACTGTATTTATCTCTCTCCAGTGAAGCAATTTTCTTCTGTAAACGGTTGCAAATTCGGTTGGAGGCTGCCTTCTTTCCTGAGTGGTGCTCTGGCTGTTCTTTAGCTCTCCGGCATCCTTTCCTGATGAGAAGCGTTTTCTCAGACACCTCATAAGGCCTCGTCCATCCCCTGCTTATGGCCTGCAGCTCTCTGATGACAGGGCTCTCCCATTTCAGACTGAACTAATTACTCTATTTAACATCTGCTCGCTCCCTGGAGCAGTTAACTTTTCATAACTCTTCCCACTCTCCGTGAGATAGCTGTTTTTGTGCCACAACCCTGGCTTTGGGGAGTCTTTTATCTTTCAGTCCTGACACCCAGGACTCTCCAAGCAGTTCAATGGAAGGTGCCTGTGATGTGCTCCTGACAGCTGCCCCAACTTCAGCCAAGATCCCTTTAAGTATATATTTTACAGGATGATTATTGATTTTTGAAGGAGCTGGTTTTGGCCTTCAGACTTGAGATGCCTTGAAGTTGTTCTGAATTTTGGAGTTTGGCGTGAAAAGCGAACAAAGGCCGGTGCTGCAAAATGCATCTTTTCACAGGTACTGGCTAACTCATGTAAATGTCGCTGAGCAGACGTGTAGACACAACCCTGCTGCTTAAAACCTGCTATCTGCTCATAATCACTGCAGGGGGAGTAAAGGCAGCTGTAATGAGCCTGTGGGATCAATAATTGCTCGTAAGAGTCTGGTTCTGCCTGGTTTGAAGCACGAGCAAATCCGGAGTGATGCCCGAGTTAGAAAGCTGGAGTTTGACGGCCCGCTTTGGCAGTGCTATGAAGAGCCAGAGGAGCTGCTGCCTTGGGAGATGGGCTCCGGGCACGTGTGGCAGGGGAAAATACAGCCTGCCCCAAAACCCACGGTTCGGTGTGCCTTGGTGTGGGGTGGCTCCGGAGCTGTCCCCTCACAGCCGGCACATCCACAGGCAGCAGCCGCCTCTTCTCCTTCCTGCTGGCCGTGCTGGGAGCCAGCCTGCCCTGGCTGGGGGCTCTGACCCCAGCTTCGTGCCCCGCTCCCGTTGCAGCTCCCGTCCCGTTGCTCTGGCAGATCTCCGAGCCCTTCAGTTCCTCTGTGTTTATGGCATCTGGCTGCTGCGTTCGGTACGCCTCTTAGCTCCCTGTCACTCACAGATCACTGTCACGTTTGCATATTCCACTTATAAATAACGCAGAATAAATAATGGCACTGACAAACACCCGAGCAGCGCTCACCCCAGCCCCGATGCCGGGGGAGCTGACCCATACCTCTCTCTGGCCGACTGCAGCACCTGCCTAATGACCTGCTGCTTCCTGCGTGGCAGCTGCTTTTACGCTCACCATCACTGGATTAATAACCCCCAGCTCCTTGCTCTCTGTGAGCCACCTCTGTGCCAGACGTTTTGTTAAAACCTGACAAATGGCTGCTTTTCCTCCTCAGAAGCCTTCAGTTTCGCCGTCGCTGCGCTCAGCAACTGCTAGGGCTAAAAGAGAGTCATCGTTAAAGTAATAGGGCCTAAACACGGAGCTGGCATTCGCTGCGCAAGTGAAAGCTGCAAACAAGAGCCACAGGTGACTCACTGAAAGGCTTTGGCGTGCTGTTTCCAGTGGCTCAGCAGCCGGCAGAGCACAGTGGATGGCTCAGCACATGACTGCAAAGGAAAATAAATTAAGGAGCAGGAAAGCCAAAGAGAGGCTGGAAGCAAGATGCTGATACAATTACAGCAGACGTGAAACCCGAGCGCTCTCTGAAGAGCTGAGTAACGTGTATGGTAGAGCTGTTGATGTACCTGACACAATACCCTTAAAAACAAAATCCTGTTCATTTCCTCCAGCATGTTTGTTTCCTACCGACCAGGCCGTGTAGCGGGAAGGTAATATTTAAGGCAGCTCCGTTCACGCTGGCGAGCGGCCAGTGGCAGACACTGCCTGGGGCCAGGAGCTTCTCCCCGCAACCTGCAGCGGGCAGGACTGGCTGCAGGGTGGCCACAGCCCAGGAGCCCCCAGCCTCTCCCCGGCACTGAGAGCACCCAGGGCTGGGCAGCTGCCTGCCGCAAGTGCCACCCGTACCAAAGTTGTTTCCCTGGCCACAGAATCACCCACAGAGCTGTGTCTGTCACCGGCCCTGGTGTTTTACACTGTGATCATGTTTGAGCACATCATTGCTTTCTCTTGTAGTAACAGATCAGGTTGGAAAATGGAGACCAAATGATAAAGTGTCTAATAAAGAAAACTGAGAAGTCAGATTCCAATAGATGTTGGGCCCTATTAACTTAAGGAGCAGTATTCAGGCATCTATTTGCACTGTTAGCATTCTTTTCCCAGTGAAAGCTGGAAAGTCAGACCGCAGGTACTGTCAGAAGCAGGCATTGCAACCACTGGGGAGAAAGAAAGTGGGAAAAAAAAAAAGCCAACTACGAACAGCCAGCTCTGGACTGTCAGTGGCTACCCTGAGCAGCAGTGACACCAAAGAGGTAACCAAATGCAAGCTGTCTTCTCTAGAAGTTACCACGCTGGAAGTTTGCCCTCCACTGCTTCTCTAGGAAATCGCGTCTTTAGGCATGGAGATCTCTTTCTGAAGGGTAGGTAAATATCACAAACGTTCGTTTTAAATCTTGTGGTTTTATTTTTAGGCTTAGAGCACTAATGAGACAAAAATGTCTTTCTGATTTATGAAAGCACTCTTCCTCTTAAATGATATGCAATGTACTGATAGCAAATAATACAATGAAAGAAAACAAGTAACAGCAAATAGCATTTCTAATTGGTCCTACGTACATTTGAATATGAGTGGGAATTAAGTGCTCTGGAATATTTTTAAAGGATGATACTGCTGCTTTCTGATGGTACTTTTATATTCGTCTGTAATGACTTGTTTGTCTATCTGGCGAAGCCATTCCTAATGGGACTGAGTCAGGCCCTTTGGTGGACCCCCTACATTTTTCCTGAAAGTGAGTGCACAAGGAGACTCCCAGGGACTCCCCAGCTTTATGTTTTCTCAGAAACCAGGCTCCAGCAGGGTGCCTTTTGAAGCAGAAAAAAAAAAAAAAAAACCAACAAAAAACACCTCAGGTTAAAATCAAAGGCTTTTCTCATCCCACGGGGTCCTCGGAGGACAGGTCCTTGCCCCATTCTTGTTTTCAAGCCCAGCACCTCCCATGTTTTTACAGCCCTAGCCCACTCCCCTGTGCCCCCAGGCAAGCCTCCATCTCTCCATCACCTCGAGGCTGGTTTGGGGATTCTCCCTGCTCCTCCCGGGGCACACCGAGCCCTGGGGCATCTCTGCCTCTCCTCGTGCTCCACCTCCAAACCGAGGGTGCCCCAAGCTCCCAGGGAGAGAGCCCCTGCCTCCTCTCCGGAGGCTCCATCGCACCCCAGGTGCTGCAGGAGGGCGAGGCGCGTGGGCAGCTCCCCTCCCTGTCTCCGCCGCAGGCTGGGACACGCTCAACGCCCACGGGAGACAGTCAGTAAACGTGGAGCAGAGCCAGGCCACCAAATGGGTTGTGTGGAGGATTCCCTCTTTTGCATAGTTACTCTCTGATGCCTTTTTAGCGCCAAGTTTTAGAGCCTCCCCAAAGGAAGGGCACGGGAAAAGCACCGGGAGTGACGACGACGCTGGGCAGCTGTGCTGGCTTCACGCTGGTGCCCATTTGTAGTAGGAGATTCGTTCTGGGTGTAACTATAAACTGTTGTCAATCTACTTGAGAAACTCGAGACAGCTCGGTAGTATCCGGCTTTGCAGGGTTGTTTCTTTGCGAGTTTATTTACTTTTGTTTTATAGTCGGGACCATGCGGAAGTTGCCACAAAAGGCAACAAGAACAGCTCTCAGTTTGCTGAGTCCCGGCTGAAAAGCCTAGACAGCAAATCACGTTCCTATTTTTTCTCCAAATAATTCAAAGAGGGAAAAAAAACTAGCATCTTTGTCTATAAAGACTTTGTTTATACCAAGGAAAGTTTACACAGCTTGTAGAGAATTAATTTGTAGGAAATGAAATCTCTGTATCTTCTCCATCTTATATACATGGTCACCACCTCACTCCAAATCACACTGCCGCCCGGGTCAGGACTCTAGGGTTATCAGGAAGATTTCAGGTTTCAAAAAGAATTACTTTTAATGTTAGATTGGGAAAAATGAGCGGAAGGAGCATGTGTAAAGTCTTGCTTTGTATCTTCTTCAGAGGAGCTAGGCTTGGTTAATATCCTGACCTGAGCAGATCCTGGGGCTGCTTTGCCCTGTGTTCTCCATCACGGGCCGCAGTCGGCTCCACCAGCTGGGAGTAGGACCGGGCATCAGTGAGAGGTGGGAGAGGGCCAGCCACAGCCCTCCTGCTGAGTTTGGTGGGCAGAAGCTTTAGAAAGGCACGGCTGAACTGTGGGAGGCATCGATGCTTTGTGGGCATGGGTACCAAAAGGGCTCCCTGAATTGCAGGAAAGCTGGGTCAAGGTGACGGTCAGGATCTGACTCCTGCTTCCCAATGGACTGAAGGAGAGGTCAGGAAAAAGTCAAACCTTCTGGTCAAAGCTGAACGGAGGCCTCCCAGTGTCTGGGGTCACTTTAAAAATGTAAAAAACACAGGCTCCTGAATGAACTTCTCATGTCCGCTGAACCTCGCCTCTGCACATCCTGCTCCCATGGGCAGTGGGAATGACAAAATTGTGAACTATACTTGTAATATTTTTAGCCCAGGCTGCAACAAGAAGTACTGGACATCTTATGGGAGAGCACGTTTCCCCAGGCCTTCAACAGTCTTTGTCCTTATCCATAAAGCTTGGATGACTGCTGACTTTTACCCAAATCTCAAGCATTGCGTGTGTCCATCAGCTGAAACAAGTGTGTCTGTGGACATGAAAGGTACCTGTTATAACTGAGCACTGTACCTAGAATGAAACAGTACCAGAAGAAACCTGGGATCTGTGATGAACAGGAAGGAAGCAGAAGTGTCACTCCCGTGTTTGCCACAGATTCCCCTTGCCTTCCTCGGGAATTCACGTGCTCCCGTGCACTCAGCTGGCCTTTGTAGCTCTCCTGGCCTGCCTTGTTTAACCTGGCACGGCCCGAGGTTTTCCATTAATCTGCTAGCAGGCGCTCTCGGTAGCACGCGCTCTCCCCCCCGCCAATCCCTGAGTTGTGGCTATCTTTTAAAACCAAAATAATAGCAATGATAAATAAATAGTGCGATCCAGGAGGCCTGTGAGAGAGGAGGATGCGGCCCTAGTAATAACTAAGGGTCAAAACATAAAGGGAAGACCAAACAGGAAATAACGGGCCCCGGCGGGGACTGGATGGGACCGCGGACACCGCAGCGGCGCTTGTGCTGCCGGCTGGTGGCCAGAAGAGCGGCAGGGTTGGGTTGGGGTGCTCTTGGCACGCGGCCTCTGCATGCGGGGATCGGGAGGGAGCGTAACGCTGAAGACAAACCGATGCTGTGCCGCCGTGCTGGCCCGAAGGGGCGCCCCCAAAAGCGCGGCCGAGCAGCGGAGGCAGGCCCACGTGGAGCCTTGCTGTCCTGCCGACCGTGCTGGAGCCCGGCCATGGACTCGGTCCAGCACATCTGAGGAGTACTCAATTCGCTGCGTTTTTTTAAGAGGGGAAGAATTAGATTTATTTTCAAGATGGATCATGATGTCTTTAACTTCCTTTCAGTTTTGGAAATAAAGACCGGTGCGTGGAAGGAGGGACCTCTACCACACAAAATCAATATCAATTACGCTGCTGTAAAAGACTAGGCCGTGCATACACGCTGCGGCAATGGCAAAACCGCGGCCCCTTTGTGCAGGGAGTACTTAGCTCTTTCATAGCATTTGTGGCTGTAGTGGTAGTTGAGCTATTAAAGGAACAATTGATGAGGCTAGCTGACGTCAATACTTGAAAGGAACTTCACCTGTTTTAGAAGCAAAAATAAAAACGGATGTCTGTTAAAAAATATAATTTAAGGTAATCAGAATGCCATATAATAAGAGCTCTGCTGCACATAATTGGTGTTCCTCTCTTATTTAGCATAGCGGTTTGTCTGTATTCAGTTTGCTCACATGGGTTGGTTATTGCTTTTGGTTATTACTGTCTATATCTAATGACAAGTAAACTTCTGTTCTTTTTTCTCATGCCTTTCAAAATGGCCTCGTGTCATTTTGCATTTAAAGGGAGGACACGCATGTATCTGGCTGGACCAAAGTCCTAGAGAAGTTTTGCAGTTGCGGAGCACTTTATTTGAGATTCAGAGAGATCGTCTGCCTTGCTTCAGGTAGCAGGGAAGAAGTGGGATTTTAAGAAGGGTTTTAAGCTTCCGATTAATGGGTAAAAAGCTTCCTCAAGCCCTACATAAAACTATCTTTTGCCCTCATTCCCTGCGCTACAGTGTTTGGCAGGAGAAGCCTGCTTTTAGACTTGCCCTTGGCCAGAGCTCTCTTCCCAGCCAGCCCCACCGTCCCCGCGCTAGCCCGTTCGTGTTATCAGAGTTCACCCCCGAGATGATCTGTTACCTGGTTCTCTGTCCAGGATATATTAATTTGAAAAAGAGGATCGTCAAGTTTAACAGCTTTCCTTTTCTGTGCCAGCTGCCGTAATTTCTCCTGTCACCTCTGGGGATTTTAGCTGAATAGTGAGACAAACCCATGCGGGAAAGGTAACAAAGTCCCTCGTTTAAAGTGGGCTTTTCACGAGGAATGTTCCCCCTCCCAAAATAAAGGCTGGATTTTCTCCTCAGATGTGTAGGAAGGGCCAGCTGAAATGTATATATCCGAGTACTATATTTTGCCGAATGTTTACAGTTATGAGATTTCTGATGAGATGACTAGATGACCTCCTAAAGCCCTTTCCCACCCAATTATTTATGATTCTGGGCTGCTCTAAGTTCTCATAATGGCTCCTTTATGACTCCTTACATAGTTTACTCGCTATTGAAGTTAAATGAATTGGTTAGTAAATTCCTGGATGCCCCTTTTTATAACTCAGTTGAGTGCTGTATTTTGTTGCTCTGAAATCCTCTGGCACCTCATCTGTTCTCCATGAACTTTCAAAAATCACTGCTCAAGGTATCGCGCTTGCCTCTATTAGCTCTGTTAGCAATCTTGGATGCTGTCATTCAGTCCTGTGGGTTTATAAATACTTCCCCAGGAATTCTTTTCATCTTCCCCTTTGATTTGCTCGTGGCTCAATCAAATCATCGGTAGAATCCAAGCCCCACAGTTCTCTTTTATTCTCTTTGATTACAAAAAGGCAGCAGTAATTGGCAAAGAGACCTCAGTTTCCCAACACAGGAGAAACGGTCTTGGTTAAGGCAATCAGCTGAGACCCTGGAAGGACTAATTCCTGCTGTACATCAAACAGCTGCTCTGTTTGTGATTGCAACCAACACGCTGGTCGGAGAGCATGCGGATTATCCTTCTATAAGGGGCAGTTGTTGGTAAATGATGAGCAAATATTCGATCTGAACATCGAAACCATCATTGCTTGAAGAGCTGACCACCGGCCACACTTGTTAAGTAGTTTTGTTTCAAAATTGCAGTTCTGGCAGCTCAGCAACAGGTCGGATGGGGTATAACAAAAATGAGATTGAAAAAGTTAGCGTTGTAATCGGAAGAATGCAAATGAAACATCCTTAATACCTGTAAAAATCCACTGACTTTTTCAAGACTTATGTCTTGATAATGACATAAATCTGATCAAATCTTGACTGAATCGGCCTTAGTAAGGAAAACATAGGCAAAAGCTCGCTTGTAAGTGTGAACAATTTTTAGCAGTTTGGACAAAACTTCAATAAAGCAAAATAAGTAATTATTTAAATTAGCTTTCAGTGGCTCCCCTTTGTTACGAACTAATCTGTAGTTGAGTCTAGACGAACGCTAATTCTCCATTATATAAAGGTGCAATTAAGCAGATGAGAAGCAACGTTAGCAGCAATCAAAGCATTAAAGACAATAAGAGCAGGAGTTTCCTGCTTATCAGAGGCCGTTCTGTTCGGTGAATCTTGTGGCAGTAAGCCCGCTGTGGCTGGACCAGCCGTGTGTCTGGGCACGGGCTGCTCTCCAAACACTCCTCCTGCAGGAAAGGCTGTGCAGGTAACGCTGCCCCAAATCCCTCGTGTGCAGTGCAGTTGAAACAATTTCAATGTGATCCAGGGAAAAAGAGTGCTAAGGTCCCAAATCTGCGCACGTGCGTATGTTTACGGCCATGGATTAGGGTGGGAGTGCTCAAGTGCAGAAAGCGCAGTGGATGTGTTGGTCTCTGCAGGACTGAGGTGCCCAGTCCTGGTGCAGATCCTCGACAGCTTGTTTTCCTGCCAAGTGTTTATCCTGGGCTCCGAGCAGGCCAGCACTCCCTCCCCGCAGGGCGCGATTTCCCCCACAGCAAGCTCCAAAAATATATCCTCTACAGAATAGTTTTTCCCACCTTCTGCAAGTGTCAATCCATGTGACAATAAACCATCTCTCATATGTCGTGTCCCTTCCTTATAGGAGAGGGCAACACTGGCTGCTTTTCCTCTTGCAGGCCTCTCCAGAGGTGCGCTCCTTGTGTCTCAGTAGATGTTGAGAGCAGCGGTGCCTGTCCGTGGATGTAAGGCACAGCAGAGCTCAGCGTCGTCTTTCTGTGCTCAGAAACCTTGAATCTTGCTCTGTAAGTGGCAGGAGTGGAGAGGGGCTTTTGTAGAAACAAACAGCATGTAGTTAGCCAAATATTGTTTAGGCTTCTGAGCTCCAATAGTTCCAAACAGTGAGAACTAGATTATTAGATTTCACTAAATTGAGGCAGTATCTTGATGAGTGGGTGTCTGTTGAAAAATAGAGTGTGATCTTTAGAAGAGTCAGTTGCACGGTATTTACAAACAGCCCCAATCCACATCATCACAGAGCTCTGCTCCTGTAGATGACAGCTCTGTCCGCGTGCTCCCTGATGTGTCCCTTCTGTTTGAGTCTTTCTGCTGGGACAAATCCTATCTAGGAACTATATTTTGCTGAGATCTTCAGTAAAGCACTCTTTGTCCTCCCTTCTTCCTCCCCCACAGTTTCATTTGCTTTCACACTTGCAAATGTCCCTTCTACAGCTGATGGCTTACCTCCTGTTAAAGAAAAAAAAATAACAGAAATCTAGCTGGGAGATTCATCTGAGGGAGACTGCTGGTGCTTAAACATAGCCATTGTACCCAGAGACCACGCTGAACATGTGATGCGCAATTGTACCAACTGGTGTTTACAGCTGAAATATTTTCTGTGTATGTGAACAACAACAAACTGTCCTTCTCCTGTATAAACACAATCCTGTACATCAGCAGGCAGGGACTATCCATATTCACGAACATAATTGAAGATTTCTTTCAGTTAGCCATATAAATGCTGCTTACTGCAGAAATTGGAGCTATTGTTGAAATCTGGGCGCAAGAAAATGAAAGAGGGTGGATACTCAACATACTTAAACCGCTGTCATTTGTATTCCTAGAAGTATCACATTTTCTAAGCTTCCTAAAAGTGTGAAGTGTATCTCTGTTTCCCACACACATTACTCCAGAGACATCAGTCATCTGTTAAAATAGGTTCTGTAATAGTCTGAGAAATGCCGCTGTATCTCCCGTGTTTGTTTTGGCATTCATGCTCCAGGCAGATGCATGGGAGATGGGACGGAGGCAGGAGGGGGTGACGGCTGTCCTAGGGGCCTGGGATAGCTGGGGACAAGGAAGGACAGTCACAGAGTTTGTGAGAAGAAAGTCAGCTCTCCCAGAGCTCTCATTTCTTAGAAAGACGAGTGGATCAGCAAATCGGGGAGGCCAGGAACATGCATATTTGGTGTGCGTGCATGTATGCATAGATAGGGCCTCAGGCCCAGGACATTTGCATTGGCACCTCCACAAGCTTCCCTGCCCTCTTCCCAAGCAGCTGAACGGAAGAATTACTTTCAAGGTGCCCAGCAGCAAGCCCAGGACACCCAAAATCACAGCCCTAGCCCCTGGGTTCATCTGAACCAAACCGATACCCAGTGCCAGGGGAAGCGAGTGCCGAGGTGCATCCCTGAGAGCTTCACTTGTGACCAGCCAGAGCCAGGCTGCTCCGTGTGTGCAGCCAGAGGGGATGCTGAGGGTTGCTGAGCCCAGCCCTGGCATGCAGCTCCTGCTCAGCCTGGGGGCTTCTGAAGCCTTTCCCTTGAGGGCAGTAGTGCAGTTAACGGGAGGATGTCACACAGGGATCAAAAGGGAGGGATTCTCAGAGTATTGTGCTCTTAATTTAATCATCCTGTGTTTTTTCCATCCAGTAAAATAGCACGTGCCAGATATTCAGTCCGTTATTACTTAGAGGAACGACTAAAGATCTCGTTTGATCCTGGCCTGAAGCCTGGTAGCACTGCAGGGATTGTAGCTGGACTCGGGTTTCCAACGAGTGGGTAATCCTGGAGCTGGAGGGAGAGGCAGCAGCAGCCCTTGCTGCCCGGAGCCCAGTGGGGTGAGTGGCTGGTGCTGCTGCTTGCTGGTGCTTTGTGCTGGGGGCAAAGCGCCCACCTCACGCTGTCAGTCAGTTCAGCAAACTTCTTCCAAAATAAATAAATAAATAAATAAAATCTGGTTCGATTCTCAGTCCACCCAGACCTATCGAAGCTGTGTTTGGAAAGGGTGATATTCCTGTGTAATTTGGTGAAAACAGAAAGGTTAAGTAACTTTCAAAACATCCAACCCAAGCAGCGGCAGTAGGGGCTGTGAAATAAGGTAACGGCCGTGCCTTTCTGTTCCCAAATGGCCTTTGGCTGATTGGTGCTTGAGTGTGCCCGGGGAGCAAGGTGCACTCTTCTACCTCCTGTCTGTCTCACCTCACAGCGCAGAGCGCTTTGTGGCGGCAGCAGTAGGAGTTGGAAGCAGCAGGGAATGGCATAGTTCAGCGTGCTTCTGCTTCAAGAGGCTGCTGTTGAATTACTGCTTAGTGATCCAGAGGCCCACTGCATCACCGATATTTAACATGTGCAATTACTGCAATCTTTGTGTTTTATGATAGGATTTTATTCACCAGTAGTGTACCTGAAATCGGAGGGACGACAAAGAAAGCAGTGAAGAGCTCTGGAGCTCTCATTTTTCCTAATGAAAGGGATTTTCTGTGCATGACAGCTTGTACACCTGGTAGAAACTGTAGCAAACAAACAAAATCTGGGTCTGTTGCTTGTGGTAAATCTCTGTAGATAGCATGCATGCACCAAGGCACTGATCTTCTCCGTAAAAGTCCTCAGTGTTACGAAGCACTTCCTGTAAAAGTGCTTCTTTTTGCCTTGTGATACACGCTGAATTCTGCAGACATTCCAGACATGAAATTATCTGAAATTGGACGAGTAGCTACACAAAATAAACAGCCGGAATGCACAGAAAGAGAAAAATTTGGGAGGTATTCTTCAGTCTGCAGCAGTCAGCCTTGAAAATAGCAGGGGCTGGAAAACATACCTTAAGGTAATGGCTTCTCGACTGGAGGCTTCAGACAGGCGCAGGCTCTTCGTTCTGAAAGGGCTAAAGAGGAGTCGCTTCTCCTCGTGCACCCTCCAGCCACACTGCTGTGTGAGTGCCGCAGCGAGCTGCCCTCCCTCTGCTCTTCTACGAGTGGACCGTGTTAGCAGAGCATATTCCTCAGAAAGCGGCAGAGAGGCAGCGTTTCATTCAGATGTTCCTGCTCATGGAGTCCCATCCCTGCTTTGCCGTACCCTCCTGGCTTTTCTGATGAATGCAGAGACCAAAATTAATCAGTGAAAGGCAGTGGACTTGTTTGCTGCGTCCCTCCTTCCCCTCGCAGCCCTGCAGGTGAAGGCGTGCTGCTGGCGGGGGGCTGGCACCACCAGCGAGACCTCCGCCAGGCAGGGAGCTGCCAGCTCCTCGGCAGCATTTAAACAGAGACACCTGCAGCAAAAGGAGATGTCTGGCTAAAGGGTTCATGTGTGGAAGGCTTGAACCCTGCTTTTGGGGCAGGGAATAACGTGAATAGAAAGCATTTAGCAATAGAAAGCTTCAAATGTGCACACCCATCAGCCTGGCTGCAGGAGCTCTGAGATGGTCTTCATCACTACGAAGAATACCCAATATCGTGTCGTAAATGAAGGCAGGCAGATAACAAGCAATGTTTAGGTGTCTGAGGAGAGAATCCCTCTAAGACGACCTGGGAGCCTTTCTGGTGCATTAACGTGTATCCAGGGTCCCCAGGGATGGTGTATGCTCGCCAAACGGGGGCACAGAAATTCAATACCTCGTGCTGCTGTAAATCCGAAGTGTGACCTGGTCACAGCCACAGAAACAAATACATGTAACGCCTGGCAGATCTGGAGCCGCAGGGCAGCGTCCCGTTTCACTGTTAGCTGTGCAAACTGCATTTCAGTTCTGGCGGTGTTGTTTTGCACAGCACTAGGCAGCAGGATTTGTGCCAAATCATCCGGAGGCAGGAGGGACGAAAGCCTGGCAATGCAGGCAGGCTCGTTTCAGAGGTAAGCGCCGTCCCCAGCACGCTGTAGTTTGAGGGCAACCGTCCCGTTTTGGCATAAGGCAAGAGGATGCTTGAATTTGGGCTGGCGTTAAGAGCTGAGCTGCTCCTAGGGGAGATCTGGGGATGGAGGAGCATGGCCCGGAGCTGCTGGCCCACGGAGCAGAAGGGGAATGCCTCTGCTGTCACTGCACGGCGGGGCGCGTGTGACGTGGTGGAGAAACGAAAGCTGCCTTTTGGTGGTCTTGCCTTCAGCCTTTTCTCTGAGCACGAGGTGCGTTGGCACTGCAGGGCTCGCACACCCGGGGGTTGCGCTGGGTGGCTGATTTGGAAGTTATCCATACAGTTATTTCTGCTCATGCCAGGGCAGTGACTCAGCCCATTCACAGAAAAACGCTCCGAGATGAAACCAAATATTTGTTTGTGAAACTGGGGAGGAAACAGAGCCCCCTTCCCCTCCCCCTCCCCTTTCATCTATCACTGGTTTTAACCATATAAATGAGTTGTGATGCCAGTTTCAGCAACACAGATGTTTGCAATAAGCATGCAGTTGGGAAGTGTAAAGTAAAGATGAATGTATCATTATTATGCGTAAGTAAACTTTTGTGGCCCATTTGTCAGATCAGGCTGAATTGCGTTCTGTCTTTCCAGATTACAAATGGCTTGCATTAAAGCAACAGCTTTTTAAGAAGGCTGGGAAAACGTCCTGCTCCGATTGCTCATTGTAAATACTTCGGTGTAGAAACTTTGCCCGGTCTCTTCTCTCCCGGCTTTGGAAATAAAAGCTTAGGTAAAAGCACAATTATTTCCAGTCCAAGATCCTGGTGTGTGAGAGGCTGCCAGATCCTTTCCTATCAAGGAGAGATTCTCGGAGCTATCAACTATTGCATCTATGACAAGATGCTCCGGTGATATATAGATGCATTCCTCCATTTATTTTTAAGTTGCTCTTAAACACATTTTCTTTGGAGCAATGTTTCAGCCAAACAAGACAGGAAGGTGGATTTTTTTTTTGCCTTTAAACTAGTGAACATTTTTAAAAGTGAGCTATGCTTCAGTGTTTTTTGGCACACAGAATCCATCTTAATGTGGAGTACATGACAAAAAGTGCCATGCTTTCTATAAAGATCTTAAGGAGAGTGACTGAGCCCCAGTACCACACTGTAAATTAACTATTGTCCTTTGTCAGCATCAAGTGTGCCCCGTCATGTCAAATAACCACAGTTGGCATTCTGTGTATGAGCATGGCCCATTCATTCCACCCAGCAGTGAATAATTCATATAGCAAGTTTTACCCTGGGCAAAATACACTGACATCAAGAGTCACTAAACTCCAGTCATTCGCTGAACAAAATAGTTATTCATGCTTTCAATGTGAACCATTAAACCTCGCCAGTTAAATTTAAGAATGAATCAAATTAATTCATTTAACATCTTCTCAGCTCACAATAACATTGTTGGACGCTTGCTGTGCTTTGCTTTGCTTTTCCCTTATTTTTTTTTTTTTCTCCCCCAAACTGTTTGTACCTGGAAAATGAGACGTGGTGCCGAGCACCTTTCAGTAAGCCCTGGCAGGGGAGATCTCAGGAGAGAAGATGACCAGGAAGGCCTGGCGCAGCGCCCTCGGCTTACAGAGCTTCTCGCACCACAAACCATCAGCTGCTCAACGGGGAAGCGGGTGCTGCTAGCAGGAGGCAGAGCTGGGCCGGCCGTGACACCTCCTGGCCAGCCGGGAGCTGCAGAGCAGGGCGAGCTCCAGCTGCGTCATCTTCGGGGTCACCCCTGGAAAAAGAAAGAATAGCTTGGACCAGTGGAAGCGTGGCGATGGGTCTTCCTGGGGTTTCTGTATGGGAAAGAGACTGGCTCGTGCGTGGCAGCTCCATGTTGCACCTCTGGCAACTGAAGAGCAAGGGTGGGAGCCCTCCTCACCTGCCACGGGTCCCTCCTTGCTGAGGGTGCTCATGGGGCTGTAGTGGGGGCCTGGGCAGGGATTTACAAGTGATTTTTCAGAATACTGTCACGGGCTGGTGGTAGAAGTCTCTGTTGTTCCTTATTGGAAGTTTATCAGAGGATGGCAAACAGTGAAAGTGAGTTTGTCACCTGCCACCACCGAGAGGGCTGGTGGTGGTACGGTCCCTCCTAGTTGTGCGGAGCGGAGATTGCATTGTTAGAGCCGCGGGCCGGCCAGCTCAGCCCTTTCCAAACCCCAAACACACAGACGTGGAATGGGAGTGGTGCCTAATTAGGGAAAGTTAATCATTTACTCCTTTGTGAGTGAGGGACGTGCTGTTTGCACTGCGGGCTCTCTCCCCACTGTAACCCGTTGGGCGCTGCTCATTTCTAAGGTCACGGGCACCCTGGGCCTGGCCAACACCACGTTTTCTAGTCAGGAAGGGACTGATGTGGGTCCATCTGCCCCTTGGCTGGCCAGCTTTTCTCCCCAGCCCAAAGTTACCTCTCAGCCCTGTACCTGTGCTATTGCAGCTAGTTCTCAGCAGCTAGTGCATTGTTATTGCACAAGGCCCAGCCCATTTTCTGATCACTTGCTTAATTCTCTTCCCAGATGTGTCCAAGTTGCTTCAGTTGGAAAAGAACGAAAAGATGCAAGGGGAAAAAAACGTGTGGTTGGCCACGTGTTGGCTGTAGGTGAAGCTGCAGCTCTGGTGCAGGCTCACCCGATGCAGGACGACGCCACCACCCGTCCTGCCCCGCGGTCATCATCAAGCCTAAAGTTTTGTGCAAAATCCCACCTGTCTGGCGAGCTGACGAGTCCTCCTCGCAGGCCGTTTGCTTTAAAGCAGCGTGGTTTTGGTGCAAAATAATTAGCTCAAAAGTATTTATCACATCCTCCTGGAAAAATAGATCATATTCCCAAACACCTGCTTCCCTCGTCGAAATCACGGCCTCTGATCTGTGTAACTGAACCCTGCCGAGCCCCGGCTGCTGCTGGCGCTGCGATTAAGGGCACGTGAGCCCGGCGGCAGCGCTGGGGAGCAGCCGGGCTCGGGGCAGGCACTGCCAGGGCTTTGCTGCCACAACACAGCCAAGCAGCATTGTACAAAACAACCCCCACGATTTCCGTATCAGCATTGGAGAGGTTGTCTCTCCTCGGCAGAGATGTGCTTCCAGCTGTACGAGCCCTTGCTCGGAGCCCAGCTACCAGGTGTGGGTACAGGTTACGGGTCACGGGGTTGAGCTTCACCTGGAGGAGCTCCCGCGGTGGCTGCAGAGCAGCGGGATGTGGGTGCCGGGGTGGGAAAGCTGAGCTGTCCCTACATCCCATCCAGCTGCCCCCCGTGGGAGCTGGGGGTCCTCCGGGGCCAGCTGCACCTCCTGCTGGGGGCTCAGGAGCATTTGGGGGCTCCTTGAGTCTACCTCGACTCTGCTGGGCTCCGTGCTGGCAGGAGGCAGCCCTCGCTGGCAGGTTGTCTGCACACGGACAAATCTCTTTGGCTTGCTCTCGATTTGTTTATACCTTAGTCCTCTGGCAGCTTCAGGACCAAGTAATTTATTTCTGATTGCTGGTGATTTTTTAACCTGGCAGAAAAAGGCACGGGAACAGTCAGTGAATAAACATTAAAAGCAGACAAATTTGGGCTCGGGAGAAGGTGACCATTTGTCACAGTGGGCATAGTTAACCATCAGGGCGACTTGTGTAGGGATTTAGTGGATTTTCCATCACTTAAAGTCTTTAAATCAAGACTGCATGTAATATAATACGCCTTAAGCAGAAGTTGCAGGCTCGATTCAGAGTTGCCTGGGTGAGATTTTTTGGTCTGTTTTATGCAGCTGGACGGAGCAGATGGTCAGAAAAGCTATGAAAATAACTCCCCGCAAGAGATCTGTGTTTAAATAAGCAAACAAACAAAACCCTTGAAAACGATACCCACACATACAAATGGATGAAAATTACACGTCCTTAGCAGCACTGGAAAAGGAAATGTTTGTGTCTGCCCCGACTGGCCACTGCTGCAGCTCCGGACACGGGGTAATTCGCAGGGAAGCCCCGCGCGCTGCTCCTGCCCAGCGTGGGAGGCTGACCCCACGCCTCGCACCCTGCCCCTAGCTTCTGGCTCCCTCCGGGGCCTGAGACCTTCGTGTCTGTGAGCAGCAGCACCAGGCAGAGCCCCAGGAGCTGCGCGGGGCTGGCGAGACATCAGGTGGGCACCAGGGGCCTCGTGGGAGCCGGCTGCCCGGCGCTGGTCAGCCTGTGTCGCCCCCGAGCGCTCGCATCCCTCTCCCCTAGCAGCCGACGTCAGGAGGCAGCAGGCCTCCCGGAGAATGGCAGCGAACAGTTGGAGCTCTTCATTAGAGAGAACCTAATTAGACATTTATTATTTATGTGATTTTACATTAATGGCCTGGCAACAAGATTTATTTCTCGCCGTGTTTGTTTCACGATGTGGTTTCTTCAGCAATCAATTGATATTTGGTTAGCTTAATAACTATCTTGTTAAAATTAAATTAAATGCTACTCTGATTTAACTGCATTAAAATAAATGTTGTCATTGTTAATGAAATGCAAATAACTATTTAAATTGTGGCAGTGCTTCACTGAGTTGCCACTGCTGGATGGAAGGAGGCTGAAGAATGTGCCAGGGGGGCACAGGAGGCGCTGGGACCCCCGGCCAGCACCAGCGAGGCGAACGGGAGCTTCAGGTCCCAGTGGCTAACCACAGCCGCCCGTGAAAGCAAAGTTTCCTTACAGGAAAGCAAAATCCCCTCGTAGGAAATAGGAAATCTGTTCCTTGACTTTCACTCTTTGATGTGTCCGCTGGGCTAGAAAACTTGAAGCCGGCGAGGGCCTTGTGGGAGCAGGCGGGGTCTGTCATGTCTGGATTGGGGTTGTACGAATGCTGAATTAAAGCGAGTGCTCCGTAAGCTTTCTCTGCAGCGTGGGATGAAGCCTGACAGAAAGGTTGTCCCCAGGTTTATTTGTTTCTGAGCACGGTGAGGTCCCACAGGCAGAAGCCTGAGCACCCTACCTCAGCAGATGTGGACTGAGACAGGCATTTGTTTGTCACTGCCCACTACCTCACCAGCACACCCCGCTCCTCTGGCAGGCAGCGAGCATCTACCCAGAAAAAGTCTTCAGGCTGGGCTGGAAATGCCAAGCCTCCAGCAGCTCGTTTGCCATGAACATTCCCTGCTCCTCAGGCCTGGGGAGGAATTGCTGGGGCAGGTGGTGGGTACCAAACGCCAGCAAATTCGGCTCCTTCAGCACGTTGGGCTGTGGTAAGGGGAGGGCGCGGAGCACTCCAAAGTGTGGATGAGAAGAGCGACGTGCGTACAGCAGTCAAAATGTGTTACCAAAACTTTTAATTTATAGGAGTGCGAAATGAAACAGGGGAAGCAGCAGCTGGAGTCTTCAGGAAAAAGTCTTGACACGTTGCCAAAGCTCCGCGCTGAAGCTGTGTCATCTAAAATGCATGGGGTGTCGGGCTGATCCAGCTCGCCTTCTGGTACTGGGGGCTTGTGTGGCTGGCGTGGGTGCTGGACAGCTCTGGCCTGGGCAGAGGAAGGGGGATAGGAGCCTGATATTCCTGTGTCCCAGTGTTCGGAGGGGTCTGTGCAGTTCCCAAAGCAAAGGAGAAATACCTGGCTGCAGCGAGGATCGGCGAGAGGGTGAGTTCCCACTCCTCCTCTCCAAAGGCGTGTGCACATCGGGCGGTCTGTGTTCACACAGACTGTTAATCACCCGTGCCGAGCAAAGAGCAGCCCCCTAACAGCAAGCACGCTGCGATTTGTAACCTTTATGCTTTGCCCACATGTATGATCAGTCTTGACAACAGTGGAAGGAGCGCCCTTGTGATGCAGGGAAGTTATGCCAGACGAAATGCAGAGCTGCATCCGCATTCCCTCCACAGCTCAGACACGGCCGTTTCATCACCCGTGTGGTTTTTTCTTTGCGTTTCAGGGTATAATGATGCAGTAGCTCTGAGCCCGGGTGATATAACAGATAGGATGAAGAAACAGGAAAGAAAAAGGAATGAAGTTCAGCTCGGTATGAAAGGTCTAAAGATTTAAACTTGGCGGGGTTTTAATAAAGTTAGATGAACAACACATGATGCCTTGTGCTATATTCATCTTCCAGCGCTTGATGCTTCACATGATTTTCCAGAAGCTTTCATTTATTGAATTTCCTGCTTAGATTTTTAGCGAAAACAAGGAAGATAATGAAACGTCCCCATTTTAATTATAACTTAATTGCATACAATTAACTAAATACATCACTTGCTACAACTACAGTTAATGCGTTGTTAAATATTATTTTTACAATAGTGTGCCAAATGACATATTAATAATATTTGGTATCATTAGTGCTAGATTACAAAAATATTTGCCTGGTGCATATTAGGGTGTGATACGATGCGTTTCCGCATTGGGTGACTGTGTAGGTGACTCAGGATTATGAAATAGCTCTCAGCCCATATCCTGGATTTTAAAGCTTCCAGATTTGTTTGTTTATTTTAAAAAAGAGGTAAAGTCAAGTTCTTGATTCTGCTTTTATGGCATGGCTTTCTAGAATAAGCGCGTTCACACCTCCCCCTGAGCAGACGTGTTTCACAGCTACCCTTACCCTGCCCCAAGGCCCTGAGGTTCCATTTCTTGGTTCCTCTCTATCTGCCAAGAATGATGAGGGGGAAATTGATCCTGCCTTGGGGATGAGGGCTGCACTAAATGACCTCCGTGGGGCCTTCCCATCCCTATTTTTCCTCAATTCTGCGTGGTCTGGAGCTGTCACGCGTCCAGCCAGCTCACAGAGGAGTCCGGGCAAGGCGGTGTCTGCGCTTTGTGCACCTTCTGTGCTGAGAAAACCAGAGTGGCGCCGCTCCAGCTGTTACTCGGTGGCTTTCTGTTGTGCTGGCGGGATGGAGGGATACGAGGCTCCCTTTGGGGTTGGGCATTCCCTCGGTGCCGTGGCTGCCCTGGGCGATGAGGTGCCAGGTCAGTCCCGCAGCCTGCAGGCTTCTTGTCTGGCCCCGGGACCCCAGCTCCTCCTGGCTCCGGGGCTGCTACGAGACTCGGGGCACCACATTTCAGCCAGGGTTCGACCTTTGCCTCTCCTGACCCCAGGAGACATCTCACTCCAGGGTTTTGGGCTGGCCCAAAAGTGATGACAGGAAGCGTTTGCAAACTTGCAATGACATTTGGCTTTCCAGGGCCACCCAGTATCTGGGCTTGCCTTTCCAGGGCTACAAGTACTTCCAGGTGTTTGGGGCAGAGCCATGTGTGGAAACATCCTTTAGGAGACCGACAGCTCTCTGCCACTTGTGCCGGCCATAACATGGAACCGACAACACAAGGGAAACCCTGGAGGTGGACAGACAGAAACACAGCTTCTAGGGACTAATGGAAGTGTGGAAGATGGGTGATTAATTCAGAAGAATAAAAGGGAGATGTTGCTTTAGTCGTGGCAAAGTCCTGGCCGGGGGCTGAAGTTGCTGGGTGCGCTGTGCAGGGCGGCAGCTGCCGCGCAGCAGTCGGATGCGGTGTTTACGCGATGCTCTGACATTCGGGATTTGCTTCGAAAATAAATACGAGTAGCTGCAACGTGAGAAATGCACAAGCTCTGCTCCAGAGCTGCCTGTGCTCTTCACAAGGATCTCCTCTGGCAACAGGGCAGTTTTGTCCGTGCTTCTTCTGCGGTTCTTGGGCTGGGCGTCTGTGCCGGTGGAAACCCCAGGTGTGCAGGGAGACCGGGGAGGCTGCTTTATGATGAGCTCACGCTGAAAGCACAATTGCTTTGGCTTTTATGCTGTCCTGCTGTTCGTTTGTTCAAAAGTAAAACTTGAGGATGCTTGGTGGAGGGTTTCTGTACTTCCTCCCTTCTCTCTCTCTCTCAGCATCTCAAGACAAGTGTTTAACAACAGATCTTATTGGAGGGGAAAGTAAGGAAGAGTAGAGTGAGCAGAGAGAGGTGAAGTGAACGTGAACTGGTTTCCGCAACCTTTGACAGCTCATCTGGTGGGAATAATGAGTAATTTATGCAGCATTCCCCGGTCAGATTATTGAGTGGCTAGACTGAAGCTGGGACACGCTCCAGGTCCAAATCAGATACAACAAAGGGGATATTTGTAGTCCTTTGTGTATTCCTGTATTGTATTCGTTTTTATTAATTTCCTGATACTGGAAGCATTTGGGGTGGGGACAAGAGGGTCTCACTTCCCTCCCTGTCCCCGGCGTGGTCTCTGGGGGTGCTGGGGCCAGCACAGCTGTGGTGGGGCTGCCCCGCCACCTTAAGGGAGGTCCCTGCATCTCCCCACTGCGCTGTCTGCCACACGTGAGGTGCATGGGGTGCAGCCCCGGCAGCTCAGCTGCTCCACGAGCAGTCGCAGTGGGGCCAGGGAGCCGTGAGTGCACCTAGAGCAGGCTTCTGGGGGGTCCCGAGCTGTAACCTCACTGCTCCATGAACAGGGGGCGTCCTCCTGCGCGCTCACGGAGGAGAGATGCGCAGCAGGCTGGGAAATGCCTCCCCTTCTGTAAAAGCAAACAAGCGGAAAGATCCAACAAAAAACAAATAAACCCCTGAGAGGCCTTTTCCTACGGCAGGGACTCGGGTGTAGGGGCTTGGGAGAGCTCTAGTTAGAGAGGAAACTCGGAATTGCAGCTTGCAATATATTGTGCCTGTTTTGCTGCTAACGAAATCATATGCCACCCATTACACTTAGGGGCATATTACTTTGCAGATTGCAAACAACCTTTTTGGGTAACTATTAAACAAATTTAAATGTGTCCTAATTACATGTATTCACAGCAGCTGAGATTCTTGAAAGTAATGTTACTTTTCCACTGTAGATCTTTATAGCCAATTTAGCATTTCCATTAGTTTCCAAACGCGTATGTCGTTGAAAAAAATACACCAACAATTCCTCTGAGCCAGGTTCACTCCCACTGCAATCCTTTCACACCCTTGCATCTGCCTTCTGCAGACGTTGCTCCGGTTTTATACCAGTGCAGCTAGAAATAGAATCAGGTCTCCTACCTCCAGCCAACGTTATTCAGAGTAAATCCTCTTCGACAAAGCGGCAGCCAGCTCGCTGCCAGCTCTTGGCAGGCTGTTGCGGAACCCTGGAATTGATGTCAGTTTTGGAAGTGGAAAACGCACACGAGGTTTAACAGAGAGGTATTACGCGTTTCTTTACAACGAGTGAGCACGCTTAAAACCGAAGGCAGCTGTCAGGATGGGCCCTTCACACTCCCCTGAGCGTTTGGTAGCTGCTAAGGAAGGAAACCGAAAATGGATCACCTATTTTTTTTTCCACGCTGATGCTAATTTAGTGCGTGAGCGTCTCAGTATCTCAGTTTGTCCATAAAATGGGCAAATTGCTTACCTGGGCACTCCACCGCAGAGCAGGGAGGCTTATTACTGCCCAGCAAGAGGAGCTGTCATTGTGACAACCACCAGCGGAAGGGCTCAGAGTGTTCAGCGGAGAACCCATTACGCCGGGTTCGTGAGTTGGGTAAATGAAACCGAGAACTGAAGCGACCTGTCGGGGCTGGCTCCTGGCAGCAGCCGGGCTCCCGCTCGGGGCAGCCACCAGAGACAGGTTGGTGGGACGGGGGCCTTCACGCGCGTCTCCAAATGCACCGGGGCCACCTGAGCGAGCGCACAGCCCCAGGGAGCCACCTCGCTCCCTGCAGAGCTTCGTGGGGCGTTGCAGGCGGGACTGACTGCGCTCTCCTTGCAGTTTCAGGACTGGTTCTCTCTGTTGGTGTAAGCAGAGAAATATCCATAGCTCTCCCTTGCAGTATTTAGCGCTAAGAGTTCGGTAATGCAGCTGCTTGTATATTCTTGCCGACCCTGTTCTTGTATCAATATGAATTTAAATTTTCTCTCCCTTTAAGCAAAAGGCTAATATTTCTTTCTGTCCCCCACTAACAAAACCTAGAGTACCTGCAATTAACTTAAACACCACTAACAAAGCCTCTGTGTTTTGCAATGAGCTGGAGTCAGGACGGTGTAAAGTGACTCATGGTTTATATACAAGTGTATGAAAGCCAAACTAGCCTTTGGATAGCTAGGGATAATTCTTTCCATCCCATAAAAGACTGGTAGTTCATACTGTTTCTCATATTTTAGTTGCTGGGATTTCATGCCGATTGTGGTATTTACGTAAAATACCGAGCTCTGTGAGTCTGCCCAATTCCCAAGAACCCCATTGCCACTTTTCGTTACGAGCTACGATTAAGCGACAGAATTACATTGTTCGTGTCCGCAGGTATCCTGAACATTAGACCTGCATCTTGCGCCTAGTTTGCCCTCGTTGTTACCTGGCGGTTGTCTGCTTGTATTCCCTCACCTCAGTTCTCTACCAACCAGAAATTATACACTTGTGGAAGAGGCGTGCTGTTCTGTAACACTGACTCAATGGCTCTGCTCGCAGTCCTCTTTTTGTGCGTTAGCAAAAATCCATTTTTCTACCTGCAGCACGAGTGCTGGTGCTGATTAAAACTTTGTAGTAGATTTTGAATTGAATCCTTGGTGCCGGGGATTTTTTGGTGTGTGGTAGCAAGGCGCGTGGTGCTCGCCACGCTTGTAGCACAGTGCTCTAAAGACAGGTTCAAGCTGTGCCTGCCAACCAAATACACCTCCGTGGGAAACCGACCAGCAGGTAATCCAAACAGGGTGCTTGTGGATGATTGCAGTCTCTATCAGTGTAAGAACAAGGCAGCTTGAGCTGCAGTTAAATTTGAAAGAAGCCTTCATTCGGAGCCCTGCTTTAACGTGTTCTTCATTTCTTTCCTTCCAAGCTGACCAAGCTGAAACCAATCTGCCTCAAATTTCATAGTCAAGATTGTGTGCCAAGATTATGCATAAAGTGGGTCAGCTATTCAAAGCTGGTGATCTGTTTGAATGCTGGATTTGTGCTGATTTGTTGTTATCTAAACTGACTAATGTTTCATACAAACAGATTTCTGCATGTGGATTGCTCTGAAAGCGGCAAGCCCTGCGTTTGTGCTGCCACGTTGCTGGGAGGCGCTCCTCCAGTGCCGCTGGGCACCCCAGCCAGGCGGGCTTGCCTTCCCCCTGGGGGGCTTGGCGAAGTGGGGAAGCGCTCGAGGAGAGAGGGGGAGTTGTTTCTGGCATGAAAGAGGAGCTGTGCCAGCTGGGTTGAAACATTTTTAGGACATCTTGGGAAAAAAACAAACCAAAACAAAACAAAAACCCACAACCACAACCTTTTTTAGACGTATTTGCAATCTTCAAGCTCCCTGAAGCTTTCTTGGGGCAGCAAACAGCCCTCGCCTTTCTGCCCCATCGCAAAGCCCTTGTGCTCTGGGGTGGAGGCACCTCCCTGCAGGGGGGACGTGTGCCCCACAGCCCCGTTGCAGAGGCACCTCCTGACCGGCCGGGCCGTTCCTCAGCACCGACGGGCACGCAGGCTGTGGCAGAGCATGAAGATGCAGGTGGGTGCGCACTAAAAGCAAAGGGCCATTTGGCATGCAGTCATTAGCTGCTGCCGAGTGCATTAGTCCTCTTATGTCTTTCAGAAAGTCATCGTTTTATAGCAGAAAATTGCCATTTTGTTCCAAGCAGACTTAATTTCTATAATAAGAATAAAACCCCTTAATTAGGGTTAGGAAGAAGCGGACTCATGCACTCAGCAGGAAGGGTGGGAGCTGCCAGGCTCCCAGGAGGATGGGGAAGGGGCTGCAGCTCCTGTGGCACGGTGCAGGGTACAGCAGGGGTACAGCCCAGCACCGGGGCAGCACAAGGAGTTTGTCCTGGGCACCTGCTGCTGCTGCAGTGGTTTGCATGGAGGAGAGGAGCGTGCGCCCTGTTTTGGCAGCAGTGCGTTAAAATCGCAGCGCATCACCCGTGTGCTCGGCCTCAGCGTTTGGCTGCCGTCGTGGCAAACTCTGCTTTTTGCCCGTGGCTGCTACTGTACAGCTTTGGCTCTATCCAAAACCAAGAAACATTGGCCATTTCTGCTCTGTTCGTGTGCTTGTGGAACTGGCCCAGCCGATGCTGTTTGCATTGCACATGACCACAAGTAACACGGCGCTTCCTGGGCTGCTCCTCACCCAGCATCCCTGCCTTTACCTACATGGCACTTGCACCTCTTTGGTGAAGTCCTGTCGCCAGTTTGTGGCTCAGCCTGAGGCTGGGAGCTGCAGTGTCCCTGCTGTGGGCAGAGCCTGCTGGAGTGCAGCAGGCGCACAACCCCCAGGGGGATGCGAAGCCCCAGGGCAGAGTGAGCCGTGGGACACGGGGATGCTGCAGCAATTCATTATCGGCCATCACCACCTAGTGGCAAAAAGGCTCGGGCTGCATTCATCTGCAAGCTGATGTCTGTTTCGTTTTTTTTCCCAAAAAAAAGAATTTTCAGACTGGGCTCACACCTGATGGGCCGATTCTGACCTCAGAGCAGCTCTTAGGACAAGAGGAAATGTCCTTCGTTGCAGCTGAATCCCACAGGCTGCCTCTCAGGCGCCTCGATGGATAAAGTGGAAATGATTTTAACTTTTGCCCAGGTGAACGGGCCCTTTTCCACCAGCCAGATTTACACGGAATGTAACCCCAGCCCTGAAATCCAGGAAGACGGGGCTCCACGATGCAGGTTTTCGTCTACTTGGAGCAAAAGGAAGAGAAGCCCCTGCCCCTAAAATAAAAGAATCAGCTGGTTCATGCGAGTCCTTTAAAGGTGTAGGTTGGAAAACAGGGTAGGAATGTTGTGTGGGACAGGGGTGCAGTGGGCACCCCTGTTCCCTTGCTAACAAATTGTAACCAAAACTACAAAGTTGCTGAAGCCCAGAGAAAGAACAGAGGGGGGCAGAGACTGTGCTGGTGCCCTGACCCCTTCTCCTTTAGGGCATGCTGTGTTGATCCGAGTGCACCGGTTGCATCTTCCTTTCCATTTTCCCCACCTACGGTTCTGGCAACTTGAGCTTGTGCCTGTCCTTTAGCAAGTGTCCGTGCTGGGACCCGGGCTCTGCCTTTTGCTCGCTGCCCTCGGCTGCCCTGCGCAGGGAGGCGGCTGGAGGTGAGCCCCGGGGATGGCTGCTAACAAACAAGCAGGACTCAGCAATAAAACCTGCTCTCGATGGTTCAGCGTGGTCACCATGGCAATTAAATGAACTGATAGAGGAGTTACAGCTCCTTCATTACAGCTCTAATTACGATTTTAGTTTCTTCATTTGCAAATGCTCCAAGCCTGTAGGAGCGCGTCCGCGGGGCTCTGCTGGCAGGCTGGGCTCCCCCTGCCCTTCCTCAGCTCCCAGCGGGGCAAAAGCACCTCCATGGCCCGTGGGGATGGGCAAAGGGCAGGGGGAGCCCACAGGGGCACCCAAACGGCTGTAAGTCGTGTTTTCAGGGCTGCTGCATGCAGTGGAGTTTTTCGGTGTGCCCGTGCGCCTCCCATTGCCCCAAATCTTTTGCAGGGCTGGTGGGAGCCAGAAGCGATGGTGGCAGCCAGAGGCGTGCGGAGGAGCTGGGGCTGTTTGGCTCTTACCACAGAAATGAGTTCAGCTCCTTTAAAATCAGAGCTATTTAGGCTGCTGACACCAGGCTGTGGCTGCTGATGGGTCCTTCAGCCCCAGGCTGCTCCCTGCAAAGCGGCCCTGGCCGTGTGGCTCCGATCTCCTCGCCTTGCCCCAGAACACAGCACCTGCCCAGGCATCCGGGGATCCCTCTGTGTCTCCCTTCCTCTCTCACCTCAGAAGAGCCTCTCCCTCTTTCGTAACAGGTTGTAAGGAACCTGCAACCTCCCGTGTCTGTTCCTTCACCCTTTATGAACGTCGGCGAGGGGAAAGGGGCTTCTCAAACCGGGGACTGCATTTAAGCCGTGCAGCTTGAGCCTCCTTGGAGGGCCACGCAGAGGACAACTCAAGAGACCACGCTGCAGAAAGTGGCTGGCTGCGGGATGGCAGCATTAGCAACACAACGGGAAAGGACATTTTGTTCGTGTCACAACAGCAGCTATTTTTAAGAGCTCGTTGCATGTTTCATGTCATAAAATCACTTCTGGGATTACGTTTTCTAAAAAAAAAAAAAAAAATTAAAAAAATGCCTATGCCTACTGCAGAGAGCACTAAAATAGTCCACTCCAACCACTTCAGACAGGATGTATGGAAATAATCAGCATTAGCCTGATGTAAGAACAAATAGAGGCAACTATTTGGTGACGCAGAATAAAGGGAGAGAAGAGCAGGACTTCGCTCAAGGAGACGGAAAGAGCTGGTGGCTTTGGAAGAGCTTATTAGGGATGATAAAAGTGGTAATTTGTTTGACCTGGTACCTGGCCTAATTGGTGGCCATCCCGTTGAATACAAATACCCAGCTGAATATTTCCAGTAACTCCTGGAAACAAAACAAATGTGTTTAATCTCTGGCAGGAGAAAGTTGTTTTCACTGCCAAGGCAGAGGGGGGTCAGATACCATCAAGTGCTTTAAAAACATGTGCTCTCTTCAGCTGGCAGGAGCATCTCAAAATTTTATTTTATTTTTTTTTTGGTATGAAGTAGTCTAATTCAAGTTCTAGGTTTCAATTAGTCTCTCGCTTTCCTGGCCGATAACGTTACGCGCCAGTCGGAACATTTTGTTTTCAGCAAAGGTCACCTGTAAGGGCCCAGCCCGCGTATGTGCTGCTCCGAGGTGTTTTTAGTTTTGGACAAGGGGTTATTTTAAAACGTGTGCCAACTAGGCGGCCAGGCCCTACTGCATTGCCCTTCAGACAACCCACCTAGGTGTCCTCAAAGCGTCTCGAAGGGCAAAATGTGCTTCAGTGCAATTCAAAGGTGAGTGGTCAGCTCTGCCAGAACGCTTTCAGATTTTACGTTTTAGAATACCTTTAAACAGACAGTTTCCAATTCCAGCGTTCCCTGCTCCCGAAGTCGTCCCAGGCTCCCAGCAGTCACCCAGCCTGGTGCCTGGACACTTTCCTCTGAGGTACCGCACCTCTCTGAGCGGGCCGTGACGTGCGAGCTGCGTGGGGCCAAGATGCTGCAGGTGTCTCTCGGGTTAATTTGCTCTGCATAGCTCTGAAAGATCAGTGGCATTTTATCTAAGAAACAGAAGCCCAAATGGGCTTTGTCTTTCAAGGTGTTCATTGTCTTTTTCTCTGCTGTTGGGTAGGCTTTTGCAAGAAACATTTCAGCAAGTTAAATGTTTGTATTTTCACAAAGTAAAATGAGACAGTAACTGAGAAATATATCTTTATTATTAGAATGTTTATATTCTAAAAACTTTTATCCGGGGTTACAATCTGATCCAATTTCTCTCTGATTAACTAACCCAGCATTTGTTCAGCAAGTAACTGGAACTTAAATTGAAAAGTTTAAGAACATGCAGCGTCTTTCACTCTCTTTTTTCTCTTCCTCTCCCACTTACAGTCAAGATTTTGGCGCAATAAATAATAAAATAAACATCTCATCTGTGAACTAGTAGTTGCACTTAACTTTGGTGACTAATAGAGTAGATAGGCATTTAAAAATAAAAATATTCTTTCAGTGTCAAGTGGATAAAGGAACATATTAATGTATTTACTTCCATTCTAAAGATCACCTTCATTACCATTTCTTCATGTTAGTAGGATGTGGGAAATGGAAAAAACCTAAAGGTTGTTTCTATGATATGGTTTTCCTAGGCAAGTTCTTGTAACACACGATCCGACCAAAACCCATGCAACACAATTGACAAATCTTCTTCACCACACAATGGCAAGTGGAAGGCCAGGTGTGGCCTTGTGACAGAGTTAAACAAATGTTAAAATGTCAGTACAACCTAAATACCCGAACTGACTTTACATGGTGACTTCCTATCGAAACAGTGTTGAGAAACTCTGAACATGTATCTGATAGTTCCACATCCACTAGGTAAAAGAAAAGTGAGGCATAATACTCTTTCTTCACTCTGCTACTTTCGGGGACTCTGTGCACCGGCAGATGTATGACACCTGTCGTTACCTGATCTGACTGACCGGTCCTCTTCTGCTTTAAAAATATTGCAACTCGGGTGCTTATTGCAGCAGTAATCATAGCGATGCACTGCCTTTTAATACTCGGTTCTGCTTACAGTCATAGTTATAAAAATGAAAAACATTTTTCACAAGTCTTTATACACGTACTGTAAAAATCACCTTCCACAAAAACGATTTACATCTGTTATGAGCATTTAAAAATAATTTACGCAGACTCGTCTCATCTATTCTTTCTGTTGCTTGAGAAAACAAATCTCTTCAGTAACATCAACAAGATGTTCGTATTTGTAAACATGGCGTGAGGATTCAGGTTACCAAAAAACTGTACACACGGAAAAATCATCTTAATAAATACTCTGATGAATTAAGGATCCTTTTAATTGGCACAAACCACTGTAAACACCCTTACTCCCATCCTGCGGTCATCTGTCTTCGTTACTCTTGGGCTTTGAGTTGAAATTTGAGGAGCCATCTCCCCCGAAAGGACTCGTCATGGAGATGAAGATTTGAAGGGGTTAGGTTATGATCACAGCCCTCTGAGGCCTTTCCTGACCCAAGGGCAGGCGCTGCTCAGGGCGCTGCGGCGTGCTGCTGCTCGCTGCTGAGCTGCCTCCGGGGGCCCAGCTCTGCCCTCGTGCCGAGGAACACCAGAGGCCGGTGCCCAAGGAGAGAGAAAGCTGCTGGGGTGTGCAAGCTGTGCTTGAGACACTGCAGCAACCCAAACTCGCACCAGCAGGGACCATGGCTGCTGGCAGGACCGGGCCGCTTAATGGAGGTAATGAAATGTGGAGATGTGCCCAAGTGGGCTTCCCGAGGGAAATCCAGGGTGGCAATCTGCTGCTATAGCAGCCTTCAAGCAGCTCGAGTAGGCTTCTTGCATCCAAGTATGCTTGCGCAGGTAGCAGTCAGTCATTGATCTTCCACCTAGCTAAGCTGGAAGAGTGACTGTTTGGGTGCCGATTAAATGGATTCTTCTGAACTTCAGCAACAGCATAGATGGAAAATAAATTACCAAGCTACATGCTGCCACTAAAATAATTAAACGTACAGCCACAGTACTGCCCAGCAAGATAACTGCAGTTGTTTAAAATAAGCTCTATAAATAAATAAATAGATAGAAAACCCTCTGTGTAAACTCAATAAAATGTCATTTCTCTAATAGCGCCCAAAGAGGGAATGGCGTTGCTAAATAATATAAATATTCCATATTGTATACATTTCTCTATATTAGATCTGTTACGTTTTGGCATGGCCAGGTGGATAGGAGAAGTGGGATAATTAACTTCATTCAGTATTTGTTCTGTTGAAGCCACGCTCCTGTGTTACTTTAGATCGTCAGCCGCTCCTATAGCTGTTTGCTCTTTTTACCCATCTTGGATTTTGCGCTCACTTTCCTGGCGGAGCAGCCTGGTTCACCTTTCTTTTGGGCTCTCCATATTTCTCGTGGGCAATCAACAGGTTCGTAGAAGCATCTGACCGGCTGCAAACTGTTCTTTTCTTCCTTTGCTTTTTTCAGCAAGACTCTTCCTTTCTGAAAGGAATGAGGCTTTGTGTCGGGGATGTTGTATGAGGCATGTTGACTTCCTCGGCTCCTGAAATTAATAATAGCGATTAATAATAATTACTATTCAGTCTTGCAAAGTGAAAGCTGCCCCCAAATGTCCCAAACCTGTATATTTTTGCAGGCAGAATGGCCTTGCTTTACAGGACCAGGTTGAAAGTTAAGAACAGTTGCAATATAAATGACATTTCTCCATAATCAAAATCATCCCTCGCTACAGGAACTACATGTGTTACTGATGGACTCTTCGTGCATGTTCATCTACATTTTAACTGGGGGTATGATTCTGCTGATTTTAGAGCAGTCACCTCGCTCAGGTCTATATTCTCGTTAACTTATTAATCTAAAGAGATTTTAAAGATGCGCATATTCACAGCAACCTTCTGCAGTGAACGGTTGTCCCCGTGTCTTTGGAAGACCACACGGTCCCAATGAGAGCAGAAAGGGGGTGCAGGAACTGCGGGGGCTGCTGGTGGGATCTGAGCCCTGCCTGGGACTCTGCCAAGTGCCAGGGGACCGCAGCTGCCAGGGGCCAATAGCTCAGGAAACTCGGCTCTGCCTCTGTGCTGGCCACCCGGGATGCTTTGGCTTTGTTGTAGGCTGCAATTTGGAAAGGGAGAAGAGGAAAGGGGAATAGAGAAACTGGCGTGAAGAAGGGAGCAAAATCTTAAAGGGCAAAGCGAGCTGAATTCGTTGTTCTCTGTGCGATGGTTCGGGCCTGGCAGGATCTGATGAAATCGGTGAGCTCAGGAGTTACGGCACGGTGCTGTGCGGGCTGCGCCGTGCCCTCTGCTCCGGGATTTTATTTTGAAACCTCAGTTCCACAGCTTGGCTAAGTCGGATCCCTTTTAACATCATCTCAGAATGGTTTATGGCAGATACATGCAGTGTAACAGCAGCACAACACACGTCAGGCCCCAGCTCGTGTCTGCCCAGATGCTGTGACTGAAGGGAAGAGCAGATGTGTGCGCTTGTGTGGCGGTCTCTTCAGGGCTCCCACAGGGCTATTTTCCAGAGCTCATTGTTTCTGAAAACCCATCTGTGCTCTTGTCTTGGGCGTTGGACAGTACTGGGCATTGATAAGGCCAGTTTTGGAAAAAGCTGCCGTTGTGCAAGCCCTCTCCCATCAGGATGTGCAGCCTCACTCTGTCGTCCCTGTGCCACCCTCGGGGCTGGTCCTGGTTCACAGCAACAGCCAGCGATGCTACCTGATGCTTGTGCGCTCCCCTCCTCCTCACAGACTTGCAGAGACCTCCTGGTTGAACCACACCTGGTACCAGCAAAACGCGTTCCTCTTGGCGTGTCTCTCTCCAAATCTGCCCTCGTTTGAAGCCTGCTCTTGGAAAGACCTGCAGGGCGTCAGGAAAGCCTCTGCATTTCGTGGTAGGAGGCAGTGAAAGCCAACCGACCGCACAGGACCTGAGCCTTACCTACGGAATGGCTTTACCCGGTGGCAGCTTTGTTAAAACCAGCTCAGGTCACGGGTAAGACGACAGGAGGGCATTGCCCAACAGAGCTGAGCTGTATTTAAATTAAACCCATTTGTGGCAGAGGAGGTGGATTTCTGCCCCTAATGAGTAGCCAGGGTGAAGAAGGTCTCTAAGGTGGCTGCAGACGCAGGCCATCGCCCGCTGAAAGGCAGTGCTGCTTCACGGGGAGGGGCAGCCCCCCACTACAGGTGACTCCGAGGTGCTGGGCTTTGAATCACAGGGTCGTGTGGGTTGGCAGGGACTTAAGACACCTCCCCCTGCATCAGGCTGAGGTTTGCCTTCATCCCCAGAGCAGGCAGAGCAAAATAAACCCTCCCTACCCCGCTGAGCATCTTCTCCTCTACCCTCTCTGCTTGGTAGCACACACTGGGCTATTTTTAATCTGATAATTCCAAATAAAGGCTACCACCAAATGCTAGTTTTGCCATTGCCTTTTAAAGGAGAACTGGATCAATGGGTAAGCAGAAACCTCTACACAACTTTACATACGCCTTTGAACTCCCACCGTTTGTCAGCAACCGATGGATTTTACCAAACTGTGTTATACTCAGGCCAAAGACTTCACCTTGACAGAACAGCCCGTGTTAGTGCTACTCCCAGAGCAGCTGCCTGAGTAACCCGAGATGTTGCCAGCAGCCGTACTTGCTCCAGACACTTGTTTGCTTACATGTGATGTTTAAGTTGACAGTTAGGAAATGACAGCTGTCTCTCTCCTCCCTACAGAATGTTAAAGATATTTTCAGCTGAAGCTTGACCTGCATCTACCAAAGACATTCAACAACTGTAGCACTGCAACAGGCTGTTAAAGTCAATCAGAAAGGAATCATTTATTTTACACAAAATTATATTCTTGGTTTTCCTTTAAAGAATGTCTCGTTTTATTTTTGATTTAGCAGAAAGCTTTTGATTGAGCAGTAATTTATTTTTCTTTTATTACGTCCCATAAATACAGACCCCACTAAGGTACAGAACTTGATCCAAACCCAACTTGATTCAGGCTTTTGGATCAATTTGAAATGCAAAAGCAGCAATTTAAGCATGTCAAGTTACGTCTTTCAGTACAAGAAAAATAAAAAGACATACATACAGGCATCTGGGTTTCTTATTTAATGAAATGTCTGTAAACTGCAAAGAAAAAAAAAGAAACAGGTGGTAAATATTAGTATTAAATTACCAAGCAATTAAAATATGGAGATAAAGTATGGAGATATGCAGTCTTCAAAACCACATTTCCATTTTCACCTGCTGTTAGTACAAGAAAAATGTTCATGAAAGAAACCTAAGGAAAAGAAACGTTTTCAGATTGTTATTCCTCTAACTTAGTTTTTTTTTTAATTTGTCGTTAGTCGTTGGACTTTTCCCCGTTATTTTTGTCATAATTATAATCCCAGTAAATTGCTAAAGAAGTGTGGGTTGAACAGAGATGCTTCACTTTAGGTTAAACAATATGGTACAATGAGCAGTAATTATTGTGTTCAAGATAATTAATAAGGGACAGTGCCTGAATAAGCTGTATTAAATTAGTTTTCTCTCAGAGCCTTTAATTTTGCAGCAATGTGTTTCCTTTACATGAGCAGCTAGAAAACCTCCACTACCAGCTCTTGTCTCTGTCCCCAGCAGCACTGAGGGACACCAGTGCTCCTCTCCATCCCCACCCCAAATTGTCTATAGGTCTTTGTCTTCCACATGGCTACGGAAACCTTGGCTTTCTACTACCACAGACCTCCTTAGTGCTGTGCATGATCAAATGCCTCTCATCTCACCTCCAGGAGGGTGAGCAATTAGCATAGGCAGTGTGGGGTCTTCACTGAAACTAACATGTTCTGGAGAAGTCGTGGATAAAACTTGCCGTATAAGTGTAATGCTTTGTAGGGAGTTTAAGTAGTAATAATGAGGGCTTTGAAAGAAATGGTTATTTTTAAAAGCATTGTTCAGACAGCAGTGGTTTCCAGGCTGTGGAGTCTCGTCTGACAGGCCTGTGGGAATCCGTTTGCTCTTCCTACACGTCTGCTGATAGGGAACTACAGAAAGCAAGCTGAAACCTGCCAGCAGGTTTCTGTGTCCATTACAGGGATTCACATCCTTCCTGAAAATCTTCAGGGATCTCCAGAAAACTGCCAAGTCAGTAAATGACACAAGGGAAACTGTTTCCAGCAAAGGTAACGTCAGCAGTAGCCAAAGCTGGGAAAAAAAACTGGGAAATATTTCATTATTTTCTGCTCTCCTTTTCCCACCTTTGCTAACTGCTCTCATCCTTTCTGCTCAGCAGAAACCAGCAGCGTTTGCAGCCATCACTGCTCGTCCCATGCCCTAGGTAGCAGTACCTGACTGCAGCTCTAAGGGCACAAAGCTGGAATCCTCACCTGCCTACTGCCTTTGTTCCTCACCCTATGATTTGGTTACAACTGCAGGTTGTTTTCCACACCACCCTTTACAACGATGATCGAGAGCTCTAAGCTGCAAACAAAATTCAGGTGAGTGAGACCCAGAACTTTTCAGGTTTCTATAATGAGACTCAAAATTGTTTGAAACTCACCTTGTCCTACTTAACACACGCTCTGCGTGAGGCATGACAAATATGAGAAGTAGTGGCTTAAAACATAAATAAAACAGAAGTCTACAGAAGCATTTATAAACCCAGCTCTGTCTGGGGAAGCGATTAGCCCGTCCCACTGAGCCTACTCACACTGAAAGTCCAGCACTTTCCCTCTGGTGGTGGGTGAGAATTAACGAAAGGGCTTTGCTGGCTTACCACGTGGTCGCTGACATCCATGTGGCTGCAGGCGACCTGCTGGTTTTGGTAATACTCTAGCTGCCTCTCCGCCAGGTCCACGCGCTGCAGCAGGTTCTCAATGAAGTGCTGGAGCCTGGCTTTTCCCCGCAATTCTTTTTCTGCCGCTTCTTCCAGGAAGTGGTTGAAAGTAACAACTTCTCTGTAAGACAGAAACATCACAGAGAGGCAACACGTCAATAATGGGGAGAGCCCTGGTCTCACTGCTGTCAGAAAAATACTGGCGCTGCTTCTCTTCTTCGTGGTGCTATCCCACCTAGCTAATTACTGTCCTTCCCCTCCAGTAAGGGATTTCAATCTTTTTGTGGACACTGACTACAGATCTGGAGCCCTGAATGCTGAATGTAAATTTATGGGCAGTTGGTTGTTTTTTTTTCCTGTCACACTCAGAGCTCTTGGCAATAGTCCATAGATCCTGTTGGTCCACCGACAGCAGGGCAGAAACGTTATCATTAAGCAAAACCATTCACCACTCGAGGTACCTGGGCACAGCCATAGCTACTTAGCCGAAAACAGATCCACCTTCTCTTCTCCTATTTATAAATGTGCCTATCAGTCCTGAAACATGAAGAGGAGTGGATGAAATCCCCAAATCACCTTCCCGGTTCATCATAATCTTACAGCGGTAGTTTAAAACAGCTGCTGTGCTAGTTCCTAGCTTCAGAGAGCTGCTGCGGCCATCAAGCTCCATTTTGGCTGCAATCCTGCAAGTACTTCAAAGAGCAGCGCTATGAGCTGGAGCTGGTGGGAGCGCAGGAGATTAAGGGAGAATTTGGAGATCTTGGAGCAAGGAGTAAGTGCGTGGGAAGACCAAGTTTAGGTCAGGAGTTTAGCAGTGCTGCTTGTCTGGTAGCACAGTTGGAAGCAACACATGGTGCTGCTGACTGTGAAAGGTCCCAGCTATGTATGGAGATGGAGCTCATCCTGAAGGGCTCTGCACACTCGGGGTGGTAAGTGAGCCACTATTTGGGCCTCATTTCAGGAGTTCTGGGTGGGAAACATTTGGATACAGCCAGCCATGTATTACAGAAAACGGCAAATCTGAGCATGCAGGATTTCCCCAGTTATTAAACGCCTGGAAAAACAGTCCCTGCTCTGCCAGTGAAGCCACGTTAATTTTTGCTCTGTACAAAACTCAGCGTGTGGGAGTTGGAGGAACCAACGCTTGCCAAATGAAACAGGGCATGATTGTTCGGTGGAAACACAGCGCCTGAGAAAAAAGCGTTTTAAGCCGAAATTAGGAAACATTTTGTAGCAGTAATGGCTGTAGTGGGTTTACGTGGCAAGGTTTTGGTAGCAGGGAGCCATAGGGGTGGTTTCTGTGAGAAAGATCTAGAAGCTGCCCCATGTTTGGGAAGGGCCCCATTGTTTTCCAGATCCGAGCCAATAAACGATGTTGTTTTGCGCCTCTGTGAGAGCATATTTAAGACAGGGAAAAAACGCTGCGCCACACAGCAGCCGGGAGAGTCAAGGGAGTGGGAGAACAGCCTTGCACCAAGGTCAGTGTAGAAGGAGGGGGAGAGGTGCTCCAGGCGCCGGAGCAGAAGTCCCCTGCGGCCTGTGGTGAGGACCATGGTGAAGCAGGATGTCCCCCTGCAGCCCATGGAGTACCACGGTGGAGCAGGGTTCCATGCTGCAGCCCGTGGAGGAGACCACGGTGGAGCAGGTGGCCCTGCACCGACGGAGGCTGCCGCCTGTGGAAGGCCCCTGCCGGAGCAGATTCCGGGCCGGACCTGTAGCCCGTGGAGAGGAGACCACGCAGGAGCAGGTGATCTGGCAGGAGCTGCTGCCCGTAGGGGAGCCAGGTTGGAGCAGTTTTCTCCTGAGGGATGGACCCCGTGGTACGGACCCATATCTGGAGCAGTTCTGGAAGAGCTGCTGCCTGTGGGAAGCCCACGCCGGATCAGTTCATCAAGGACTGCATCCCGTGGGTGGGACCCCACAGCACAGGGGACGAGAGTGACCGAGAAGGAGCGGCAGAGAAGAAGTGCTGTAGACTGACCATAACCCCCATTCCCCGTTCCCCTGCGCCGCTCGGGGGGAGGAGGTGGAAAAGGGTGGATGGGGGGGGAAGGTGCTTTTGGTTTTTTTTTTTTCCTTTGTTTTCTCACTTCTCTCGCTTGTTAGTTGTAGGCAATAAATCTTACTATCTCCTTATGCCGAGTCTGTTTTGCCCGTTACAATAATTATTGCGTGATTTTCTCGTCCTTATCTCAATCCTTGAGCCCTTTTCACATATTTTCTCCCCATTCCTCTTTGAGGAGGGGGAGTGAGAGAGCGGCTGTGGTGGAGCTCGGCTGCCCACTCGAGCGGAACCACGACAATGGCCTGTCAAAGCTTTGCTTGTTTATAACAAATCCAAATGTTCTCTGCGCTTCATCAAAGATTGTTTTAACTCAGCATTGCTGTAGATAATTATTTTAAGTGAGCTGGTTTTGTCTTACGAAGTTGGGCGTAAGTGGTCAGCTGTGGAAATCTGCCATTTGAACTTCAAGCTGCATCTGCCTGCTCTGAGCCAGAGCAGAGTGCATCAGCAGGCTGCTTACGTGCCCGATCCTAGTGGCAGGAACGAGCTAAAAACCAGCGTGTACTGCTTGGATGAGCACACTCATGAAGGTTAGTTTATACGAACTTACCCACAAAGTCTGGCTGAAGAAACTGAGAGGAGCCTTGTTCGTTAAACCCCGTTTCAAGGCTTTGTACTTTCTGTGACTGCTCGGAGTGACTTGGTAATAAAAAGGCACTGAAGGATGCCGAGGAGGAAGCAAATCTAAACTCAATAAGGTCACATTGAGGGCTTTGTTCTCACCTCACTTACAGCACTTTAACTTCATGAAGCTACTCTGGATTTACCAAGCCCATGGCACTGCTGCAGGTTGCTCTTTTGCAGCGGACAGGAAGCTCAAAGGACAGAAACCTACCAGGTTGGCTCTAAATCCCTCCTTTGGGGAAGGAAGGGGAGCTGCACGCAGCCTTCCAGCAGAAGTGCTGGGGCAGAGCAGGGACTGGCCAGCCCGGGACACCACCAGCACGTCCCTGCCATGGCCACGCAGCCAGGTTGTGTGCTCCACTGTGGCTGGAGGTGACGAGCATCACCTCAAGGCCCTGGCATTTGTTTTTAGAAGGCTGATAGTTGCATGAATGCTAGTATTTGTAACGGTGCCAGTAAAGGTAATTAAAAAGCATTCATTAATCTCCTGCTCCATGGCATGAATATATCACCTATAAATTTTCCTTTCCTACAAACATGCAGTTAGTGAGCTGCACATGGGGAGATGGGGGAAAATGGGATTTTTTTTTCTGGAAGGCTTGGACCACTCTCAGGAGAACAGGCACATAGACGCAATAAATTCCCTAGGATTCTTCGTGCTTTCTAGACTACTCAAAGTAACTTGGCATCCTACAAGCCCCTGTTTGTAGGAACTGCTACTAGCAGCAGCAGTACCATTTTGTTATCCGTAAGATAGCAAGAAAAAAAAAGGAAAAGCGTATGCATTGTTTTTATGTTTGTTCATGTGCCTTGATACAATCTAGGAATCTGCCTTTAATAACTTTTATCTAAAACTTTTCCTCTGTGCTGAAACTGTACAACCGCTCTGTCAATTCCTTCTATGAAGACAGGAGCCAGAATATGGCCACCTACTAGGGCTCAGTCTCACGCCTTGTCCTGGTAAGCAGCACTTTTGTTAGTTCAGGTACTTTGTTTCTACTTTATTCATATCTCTCCGAACACCACCAAGCCCCGAGGAGCAATTGCTAATAAGCCTACTTGCTCCACAACCTCTTCCTCAGAGAGCTCGCTCTGCGCCACTCCTGTGCCTTGGTTACCTGAAGAAAGCTCCCAGAAGCATTTTTACCCTCCTCCCCCCAAGAACAACAGGAAACGGCTCAAAGATCTTGTGCAGCTTCTCTGCAGCCACTGCTTATCCGTTTAATTGCCTTTATCGTCTTGTAGTGTGCACAGACGTTTCCTACCTATAGTGATAACCCTCTCTCCAGTCCTATTCCTAGTATCTATTTTTGATAGATGTGATGATTTTGTGCTTATCTTATTTACTTGTAATTTATTTCTCCAGGCCTCTGCCAACTTTTGGGTGAACGTTATGCCATGATTTCCATCTTTTTCTTTGTGCTCTGACACTGTGGATGATGGATGCTCCCAGCAGGTCAGCTAATGACTCCTAATGAAGTCGAGGGAAGGTGGGCGTGCGAGCATTACAGGGCCCACTTGGTGGAGGTGTAAAACAGAGAGCACGGCAGCACAGGCCTGCTGGGCTCAGCAGCTTTACAGAACAGCATCACCTGGAAGGGGACTCATTTATTAAAGCCTGGCTCAGCCTGGAAGCACTGCCCTTTCTGTTTGGAGGTCTCTGCTACCCTATGCTGATCATTCTACATCCGGAGTGCTGCTGCTATATTAAGGAAAGGTTGTGCAGAGCTGTTAGCTCCCCTGGAGCCCCTCTGCTCTCAGCAGCACTTCTTTCCCACTCTCCTCTGCTTCTGTTTGCTCTCTGCTCTGTCAGCCTGCAGCCTCCTGCCTCTTCTCATTCAGCACCACCCTGGCCCTCGCTGTAGCACCAGCAGCGCTAGGTCCTGCCACTGCGTCCTCTGCCTGGACTCGATGATGCTCAGTGCAGCTCGGGCCTCTGTAAATTTCTGTAATGGGCAGCAGAGTGACTTATCCTGTTTGCTTACAGTATGCAATCCTAATATTAACATAGGTTGCATAGCACAATGGCTTGGTGAAGGGCTATGACTGGGCAGTGGGGAGAAGGGGCAGCTCTGTCAGCACCTGTGTCTCTGTCACAGGTGCTGTGACCTCCATCAGACAGAAGCTTTTAGAAGCAGCAACGACTGCTCCTTCCCAGAGAGCAGAGGGCACATTAACTGGCAGCAGTTTGTGGTATCGGGGCGCGGGGAAACAGAGAGAAAAACAAACAGACAAGGGAGGTGTCTGAGAGGAGTCCATGCTGCCAGACTGACAGAGAAGAGCTCTTCCCAAAGGCAGTGTCAGATGTGGTAAATGAAGTCATAAATCAGAGCGGCCTAGGTGACATTTATTCTTTTGCCTTCACCACTAGATCACGGGGTGGTCGCTGCAGAACTAGCGAGCCGCAGTTCTTGTTTACCAGGCAGCTGCTGGCATGTGGGCCCTGCAGATGCCCTTAGAGGTCGCCGGGTTTCAGCAGACAAACACGTGATGGAGTGGATGCAGAGGTTGGGACAGCTCCAGCTCCTTACCAACTGACAAGAAGGGATAATGGTTTCACACATTGCAACCAAGCCCTCCTACAGAGACATCTCGCTGGTCCCAGGACTATTTACAGCCGCTTTGACACCTGCAACTGCTCCGTAGGCGGAGACAGGCACGAGGCTCTGGGCATACTGCACCCAAGCATCAAATCCCTTTACAGAATTGCACTTTGCCTAAAATGAATAAAAAAACAATTTTTTTTTTTGTTATTTTACCTAAAGATGGGGAAGTTCCTACCAAAGCAAGTTTCCATTTCCTTGAGAAACTATTTAAAATATGAACATTCATTAAGTATTAAGACTGCTGACCCAATCCATCACCCCTTTGCCTTCTGTGCCTGAAATCTGGTATCTGTTGCTCATTAGGCTGCGGTTTCACATTCCTACACCGCTATTCCTACACCGCTATCAGCACATTTGATTTAAGAGGTTCACACCTCCTCCTCTCAGAAAGTTACTGTCCTAGCAGTTGCACCCATTTGCTGGGTTGTGGTCTAGATCTGAGCCCTGAGCTTACTGGGGTGACACCATGAGGATTAAAATGTTTTATTTCCCAGCCCCATTTTGTGGGCTAGTCCTGCTGCACTGGAACCAGTGCAGCTGAGGGGGGGAGCAATGGCTTGAGTGGGAAGATGAAAGGACATGGGGAAGAGGGAGCAGGACCCCCTGAAACCAAGTGTGGAAAACCAACATCTAGTTGTGGTCATCAAAAGCCAAACCGGTTTGTTGTACAAGTGATTCTCATATTTAAAGGCAAGCTGTTGTTTTAAAGAAGCACCAATTGCAGTGATCTTTAAAAGCCTACTCTTAATCCCCTTGTCAAGCTGCTGTTTGAACAAATAGTTCCAATAATTGCAAATTTCAGGTGAAGCCAGTGGCAAAAATAACCACTCACCACAATCGCTATTCTGAAATAGCCCTTTTATTGCAGGCTATGCCAGAGCAGAGGCATGACCAGACAGTCTTAAAACAAATGCAATAGGTTGGTTAAAGAAATTGCTGTCAGAGATATGACAACTTACTACATGTATGCTCTTATGCCCTATAATTAGGAGACAAAGTGAAATTAAGTCACTATTGAAGACTGTATCTTCAAATACCCTGTTTAGACCTACTGAAGACAAAAAAATCAAACTCTGCCATTTCATTGTTTTTACATGAGTTCCAGAAACAAGCCTCTAGGTGTCCAATAGAAGGAGTTGAGAACTGGTTTTATTTTCAATGGTTTTCTTGCTATCTTATTCAACACAGTCCTTTGGGAAGGCTCCTGCGTTAGCTTTAACACCACAGTGCTCACACTGAGTTGCATTCTCCTTCATCAGACATTGAATAATCCCTTTCAGGGCACATTTTCTAATTAGATCATTTGTTTGCTCAGCAGCTCTGCTGAAGGCTTGACGCTGTGGCCATCATTCACCAAAACTGTTCAGGGTCCAACTAAGGCAGATTGGTAAACTGGGACCTATCTTTAGTAGCTGTGCTTGCTTCTCTAGAACATCCAGGTAATAATAATAATTAAAAAAAAAAAAAGCTTTGGCTGTTCAACTCTAAGTTTGATGAGACTCAGTGACACAACAGCGCCTGCTCTAGGACTTCTCTGTGCAGACAGTATTACTGCTTTAACTATGCAGTACTCTAGTTAGCGTGGTGCCTCCACCTGTCCTACCCTTCACAACTCATCTCCATATCAGTTGCTAACTTTTTCTCTAGAAGAGCCTCTAAAGAAGAGTTTTTGTGACCTTATCTAAGAGTTGGACTAGAATTTCTTTCCTCTTCACAAGATTTCTTTTTTAAACCCACAGACTGATCTCGAGTAGCCCTATTTCCATCTCTGAGATCTGTAAGTGCGTATTGGTAATAACCCTTTAATAACCCTTTTCTGGTTTTCACATGCACCCTGTTCCTGATGTCTGGTAGCAGGGACAACTATTCAGAACCCAAAGGAAGACCGCTTTCCTTTGGAAAAGGGTGACAAAGATATTTCTGGGAGGAAGGTGTTTTCTTTTTCCTCTTTTAAAGAGAGGACAGAGGAACGAGTTTTCAGCTATAGTGGATCAATATCAATACTACTTTTGGGAAAAGTTATCCATATTCACAAGGTTGCTCATAGAAAAAAAAAAATACAGTCCAAAGAAACTGATGAAAGCATTTGTTTCTGAAGGTCAGCAAGTATCAAAGCAGTCCCTAAGGGCTGCCTTTGACTTTTCACAATCTGCAGTGAGAACTCCTGCTTCTGCAATTTCCATTAAGCAGTCTTGTTTGGCTTTCTAATCATCTGGACTTCTTCCAGAAATCAAAGCCAAAGCTGAGATCCTCCTTTTTGAAGGAGAAAGTCATTTCAGCACACCAAGTAAGTGAGTTTCTGAACACACAGAGGGATTGAATATATGGACAGGTCTCAAAATTTACCAGTGGTCCAAGAGAAAACCAAACAAGTGACACTGTCATTACCAGAGCCACGAAGATCCTTTCTTTTCCCCCTCTACCGCTACATACCATGAAGAGCTTCCCTGCTATTGGCACAAAACTAAGTGTCTGGACATTTGTAGAGACTCAGGGTCAAAAAGCTGCCCATAGAAATATCAGCTGTGCTTTCACAAAGCACGATTTATATCTACCTTCCTTCTCAGTTTCCTAATTATACAGTGATGCTTGAATTAGGATGCCGTACCGTACAGCTTTCTGTGGCTGTATCCCTCGCTGTCCCCCAAGATGGGAAATGCAGAAGCTGTTAGAAGACAAATCAGGTTTTCTGTGAACTCTACCTGTTCACACACCCTGCCTGACCTCACAGCCTCCTCAGAGTGCCTTGACAGTGCTCTGTGCCGAGGCAGCAACGCAAGGAGCCGAGCAGCCAGGGCACCCTTCCATCTATCCCCTGCCTCACCCAGCTCCAGATGCAGGGCAGGAAGGGGGTGAAGGAGCCCCAGCTGGCGCTATGATGAGGTGCTGCTGGTGCTGCACGACTCCCCTCCCACGCACATCTCAGAGATTTTGTGTGGGGCACAATTCGTGCCTCATTTTAGATATCCCAAGTTCAGCATCTTGCCTACAACATCTGCTTACCTGAGGTCCCTCTCTAGGCTGCAGAGGGAAGAAGGGACCTCCCCAGAGCAATTCCTCCCACTCCCAGATACTCTTCTAGAAGAAGTGGGCTGAATCACGCTCTGACAGAGCCCATAGGGGGAGTTTGGCTAGATGGGAATATCAAACTACTTCAAACTGTACGGTACATGAGTCCTTGAATCTTCTTGTCCATGAAGCTGCCCTAATGTTTCAGAAATCAGAAGTGCTGAGTATCTGCCCCCTCTCCTAGGGATCAGCTGCAGTCTCACTGTAGCTGACTCCTACTGATGGAGGAGCCATCAGCATCTTTTCTTTTTAGTCCTTAGACTGCGGGAAGGAGCGATGAAAGCCCTCCAAACTTCCCACACTGAACTCCTACACCACCTTCCTTATTTCTTCTAAGATCAGCGTCATGGCAACTAGCATCTCCCTTTGTAAGCCTGTGAATTGGTTTGGAGCCACTCCATTACCAACACTCTTCATTTGCATTCCTCTAAAATAAGTTGTGCTGCTCCAAAAAGCCTGAGAGGTTTCAGCAAGTGCAGAATAAACTAAGTAGTTCACGTATAAATAATATATCAGCTATTGCTACATTTTTAATGGCTGCCTCACGAGCGGATTTTTAGATGGGCTGGGTTAGTCAGAGTGACTCTGGCAACTGGTCCCCATGGCCCCTCGGTGACTCCAGGTTCGTGGTGCTGTGTCTGCCCCAAACACCTCCTTGGGGTGGCCTTTTAGCACCGCGTCCAGCAGGGCTTTGCTGCAGCACAGGAGGAGGCCATCGCCCTGCACGGGCTGCCCCGCACGCAGCGGGGGGGTTTCGGGGAGGAGGCACCGCTCAGTTTTGGTACAGGTCTCCCCCAGCACTTACCCAGCCTCCTTTAAAAGCCAAGGGATTAGAGGTGTCAGCGTCAATCTGATTACGTGCCGGTGATGGCTTACGCTTGCTTCTACCCCACAGGAGCAAGGGCGCAGCGAAAATGTCCAGGTTAGTGAGCGGGGAGCTGCTGCTGCCCAGAGGCACTGCTCAGAGGAGCTGTGCCCTACCTGCGGGGGACACAGCCAGGGGGCTACGTCCCTAGAGATGGAGTCACCACCCGGGGGCGGCCACCAGGTCCTTTCACAACCAGCAGGTGAGCAACCCATCCCCTGTCCGCTCCCCCAGAGGCTCTCACCGCCCCAGGAGCGCGGCGGCCCCGTGCCGAGCTATCAGCTCTTGCTCCCCACTTACTCCTCTTTCCTTTGCAGCTCCTCCTCGGACTCGCTGAGGCGCTGCTTCAAGGCCGCGATCATCTCCACCGCCACGTCCACCTGCCTGCTGAGCGCCCGCTCCCTCCGCTGCACCTCCTGCTTCTTCTGCGAGAGCTGCACGAAGGCCGCCCGCACCTCCAGCAGCTCCGCCGTCTTCTGCGCCAGCTCCCCGCTCAGCCTGGCCAGCCGCTTCTCCACCGCCTCGTCCACCGCCTCCACCACCCTGCTCAGCTTCGCCCTGACGGGCGCCTCCAGCTCCGGCTCCGGCTCCGGCTCCGGCTCCGGCTTCCCCTCCCGGCGCCTGGAGGCGCTGCCCCGGCCGCAGGGCTCCGGCGGCGAGCCCGGCGCCGCGTCCCGCAGCGGGAGGAGCGGGCGGCCCCCGGCCGGCCCCCGCCGCTCAACGCCGCCGTGGCCGTGCTGCAGGTGAGCCCGCAGGGCCGCCAGGCTGCCCAGCGGCAGCGGCAGGGGCTCCGGCCACGGGTACGGGCACGGGCAGGGGCAGGGGCAGGGGCAGGCGGCCCGCTCCCCGCCGCCCTGCTGCATCCTCCGCCTCGGCGGGGCGGGCTGGGGAAAACTTCGGGGGATGGAGACGGAGCCCGGAGCCGAGAGGCTGCGGGGAGGCGTTTGCAGCACAGCCGTAAATCAGGCAGAGCGGGGAGGGGAGGGGAGGGGCGGGGCGGCACGGGAACCACCGACAGACAGACGGACAGACCGACAGACGGATGGACAGACTGACAGACAGACCGCCGGGCAGCCCCTCCGACCCCACGGACCCGCGCCCCGGAGCCGCCTCCCGCCCGCTGCCCCGCTCCACTTTACTGCTCTGTGCCCGCGGTGGGTGCCTGTTCGTAGTTAATCCCCCAAAAACACGAGCAAAGCCGTGGAGTGGCAGCCTGTCTGAGGGAGCAGTGAAATACCGCTTTGCTAAAACCTAGTGCTTCGTGGTGGTGATACGCTGCAGACTTTTTTTGCACCACAGTGAAGTTTAATTCTGTGCTGATGTATCTGTTCCTTGAGTGCAGCGTGCAGGAGGAGTCCTACACGCCGAGAAAATCCACTGCATTGATAGATGCCTCTGATGTGATTAAGACGTTCCCGGTAAATGATTCACCAGATGGCACCTCAAAGGACGCTACTTGAAGTGCATTTCAGAGCTTCAGCTAATCTCTGGAGTGTGTGAGCTACCGTCCAGGCTGCAACTTGTTGCACAAGGTATTTGCCCTGTACTAACCTTGTCTGACTGCAGCCGTTTCCCCTTCTTTTCTCCTTGTGCCTTGTAGGGTGCTACCTGAGGCCCCATGCACATCCAGAAGAGCTGATTTTCCCCAACAACTGACAAGAATGTGAGCCCTCAGAGAATCACAGCATGGTTTTGGTTGAAAGGGACCTTAAAAATTGTCCAGCTCCAACCTCTTGTCGTGGCAGAGACCCCTCGCACCAGCCCAGGCTGCCCAAAGCCTCATCCAGCCTGGCCTTGAACACCTCCAGGGGCATCCACGGCTTCTCTGGGCAGCCTGTGCCAGTGCCTCACCATCCTCAAAGTGAAGAATTTTCTCCTAATATCTATTCTGAATCTCCCCTCTTTTAGGTTAAAATTGTTCCCCCTTGTCCTATCACTATATCATGGTCCTGGGGATAGAAAATGTTGATGGCTTCGAGGGAGCCAGGTGATGTTCCCGTCTGGATGTGTGGTGCAGTCATTTTCTGAGTACTCGATGAGGAACAATCTCCCTGCGATGCATCAGCAATTGAGCATTTTGCACTGGGGGACGTGCATCATCCAGTACATGTCTGAGCTTCCTTCCCTGTGATTTAAATGTGGAGTGGGTAGAACCCAGCGCTATCGCTCACACAAGCCCAGATTTACACAGCCATAATGTATGAGTCATCTCGGAAACTTTGCCAAGTGCTGGGGGAGCCTTACCCGCTTTATTTGTATGCATCTCTTTCTTTCAACATCCCTTTAAGCACTTTTCAATAAGTCTTCCGGAGGGATAAAAGTTATTTAAATAAAGCTAGCATGTAACAACCTGCCTGGTGCTGCATGGAAGGTGGGAATATTGAGCATATACGGCTTTTTTGGGTAGTGATCTGTACTAGCCGTGCCTGGTCCCACAGCTGCTGATTTTGGCTGGAAAATTATAAGTTGACCTCTTCCTATTTTGAGGGTGCTCACTAGGTTAAAAATCATATTTCAAAGGTGAAGTACATTTTGTTTGGCTGATCATTCCCCTTTAGTGAAGGGGGCTGGAAAAAAAAAAAAAACACAGTTTGTTTTTCAAGAGTTACGCATGTTGTTTATCTGCCGATTTTTTCCCCATCCTAGACGAGGAGAATAGGTGAGTCAGTTCTGTTTTTATTTGCAGCCACTTTCCCCTTCAGGCTCACCATGCTGAAATGTTTGCGGGGGCTTTTTCTTGTGGCGTAGAGCTGGATTCACAACTATCAGTCTGGCTGCATTCATCAGCCTCTGCTTTCCCTTGTTTGTTTACAGCTTTGCTTTGAAAGGGGTTGTCAGGAATTTTTGTCTCTCCCCGGCATGCCCACACTCCCCTCTCTGGTCTTTATGGCGTGATCCAGCCGGTTTGCAGGAGACGTGAATCTGTGCAGCGTTTCCTTGCGGATGTTTTATTGAGCTATACATAGGTATGCAAAGATGCACGCACACATCCGCTACCACTGCATGCAGATGGGGTTTTGAGTTTGGCTCTGGCAAGTACCACAGTCCCCTTGTTCTGCTGTAAAAGCTGTGCTTGAAATAGGTGTGCCTTCTCACTTCAGCTCATTTGTATGCTGGAAAGTGCAGTGTTTTTCTTGGTGTTTGAGCATGAACTACAAATACTCATGTTATTCTGAGATGCCGAAACCTGTCTGCATTTAATATTTATCTCCTCTCTCTGTTTGTTGAAAGGAAGCAACAAGTTAGTCTAAGGGAAGACCTTCGACGCTTGTAGGAATTATTTTAGTGGCCTTTACCGTAGTGGTGCCTCGGACTGGGATTCACACTAGCTTTGTGTGCAGGTAAATTCAGGATGTATCAAACATACAACAAGGCTTGTGTTACTGCCACAGACACTCATGCCACCCAGTAGGAAAAAGACTTTCTGCTGTGCAGAGGCTGCTTTCTGGGCAGCCTCAAACGTGCTCTGATGGGCAGCACATGCTCTTCGATGGCAGCCCCGTGCTTGAACCTGCCCCTGTGCTGGAGGCAGCAGTCCCAGGGCACTTTAACCCCGGGGAGGAGGCCCTTGAGGACAGGAACAGCCACAGCTGGCACCTCTTTTTCCTAGGGGGATGAAAGTCTGAGCTGTAAGTTGCAACGTGCAGCAGAAGGAGCTGAGCCTTTTAAGTGAACCTGCCTCTCCCCTGCTCTCCATGCTGGTCCCCTTTTGAGATCCTCAGCGGTGCAGCAGCACCTTTGGTAGTGCCAGGAGGCCTCCAGGTCTGGTCCACGGGAACAAGTAGCAGCAGCTGCCCAGGGTCAGAACATGCCTGGTGGCAGTGAGGGACAAACCTCGCGTGGCTCTCCAGCTGGGACAGAATGTTTTCTATGGCCACAACACGCTGGGCGTGCTTAAGCCAGCTCTGAGCAGCGAGAGAATTATAGTCCAGGTACTAATTGTGGGATTAGCTAGCAGATTTATGCGTTGAAAGTTGGTGGAAGAGAGCCAAGAGGGAGAGAGTAATTGCTGTTCCTAGAGCTCTTCTGAAATGAGAGGCAATCTGCTGCAGGAAGGGGGTCATTCCTTTTTGGTTGAAGCTGCCCCACTCAAAAAAAGAGAGTGAAAGCAAAAAACATGCCAGGATATCTTTAAAGAAAGATTTCTCCCTACAGCAAAGCCTTTCCCTCATTGGGACTTATTAAAATAGAGACATTTTCTCCAAAGAAGAGTACAAAGCACAGCATCAAAGCGGAATTTCAAGCTATTTCATTCTGATGGTGTTCTTTCTGCAATGGACACCAGATGGTAAGGAGCACTGCTTTTAAAAGTTCGTACCAAATGCCTTCCATGTTTGAGGAATTACATGTGAAATAAATCACACTGATTTCCCAACTGAAAAAAGTATCCAAAAAGGCTACAAGAAGGACAGAGAATTGTCATTAATTCCTAATTAGCTCGCTTTGGTGCCTAATCCTATGCGCTGGGATTTTAAAAGTGTTCAATTTATATTTATTGTTCAAAAATAAGCAGAGGCATAAAAAGAAGAGCGTTGAAAGGCTGTGGTGGCAAATGCAGCCCTCTGCCATATCCAAGCGCGTGGGAGAGCAGCCCTAAGCCCTACGGGAAACAGTGGGCCTGTGCTCTTCCTTCCCCTGTTTGGCTGCATCCCTGGCATCTGCGCTGCAGGCAGAGTGGGCTCTTCGCCTTCCTCAGCAATGTCTGCTGTCCAGGAGGTGAGAGCCACTTGCTTTTAAAGCAGTCCGGGTGGGTGACAACATTACGCTCGTGCATCTGTATCAGATATGTACCCTGGCTATAGAGAACACGCTGAGGAAGAGAAAATTACATTTCTCCAGGAGGGAGGAAGTGTGGCAGAACTGTTTCACTTCTTCTGTGGGCAAAAGATCCACTACAGGCAGCTCACATCAGAATTGTCAGGGATCTGTACAAGCATAGCGTAAATCAACAGATCATGAAAACCAAGCAGAACAAGCTGGCGACTGACCCTGATTCAAACACACAAAGCCTGCACCTGGCCCTGCAGAGACAGACATCAAATAGCACGTAGGATGTAGACGACAATTCAGACCTGTGTCTTTAGTGTCATTGGGAAGTATATTGATTTTATGGGATGCTTATGGACAGTTTTTTCCTCTTTTCTCCTCCTCTTGGATATTATACAAGCAGTTCATTTCCTTTTTTGCATTCTATGTAAAGGTCTGGGGGGACCAACCGTGGGCCTGCTGGCAGGAGGACAGGTAGGCTGGAGGTTCCTGCACCTGGGCAGGACACTGAGTGAGGGGACTGAACGGGGCTTTCAAAGCAACTGCAGAGGGGCTCGTTTAAGCCAACGGGCTTCCTATATGGTGGAGAGAAGGAGGACATGATCTACAATAAAGGGGTGGACTCAGAAGGAAAAAGGAAAGTACAGAACGCTTACGAGTTCCTAAGCATGAGTGAGATGAAAAGAGAGTGCTTCTCTCCGGTGTGTTAGCTTTGCTGGCAACGTACAGTGTTCGTGTGGTAGTCAAGCAACAGCCCAAAGTGGGCGAGAAGAGCAAGGTGGCTTCACGGCTGGTTTGGAGTGCTTTGCCCCTTCCACAGCAGACTGCCGATGTTATTGACAGAAATTTGTTAGACACAGAGGGTGAAATTCACCTGGGCACATGGGGCAGTGTGAAGGCACGTGGCATTTGTCTCTCGTCCAGCCAGAATGTGTTGCAGGAGCGTTAGGGCTCTTGCTTGCTGCAGCAGTGCACCTTTTCGTACTTCTGATATCTGTAAAAATAAAGTCTTGTGTAATGCCAAATTAGTTCATCGTCTTTCAAAGGACATTTTTTTGTTCTAATGAATGCTACCTTTTGTGGATCCTAAAGCTGCAGTGCTCAGAGCAACGTGAAGCATTATCTTTGATACTTACCACTTTAAAGGCATGGACTGTGGGCAAGTGAGTCGGCTCAGCTAATGGCTGTATGCACAAAGCAGGTTATTTTCAAAAGAAGGCTCTGAAGGCCATGACGTTCTCATTCGTAAGGGCAATGAATTTCTGAGGTCTAAAGATAGGACATAGAGCAAACAGGCAACACTGTGCTCTAGCCAATTCTACAAGATAAGTATTCTTGGAAAAAATGTACCAATAAAAGGTGCAGCCCTGGGAAATACCGTGCTTCTGCCATTGCCACATCTGCAATGAAAACGTGAGAGCACGTAATTTGAAGGATACGTGACAGCTGATCTATAACGAGATTACTGAAAACAGATGTTCTCACATAAACTTCTCTTTCAGGCAGTAGGTTGTGAAGGCTGTGTGGCCAGATGATTCTGGCTCAGAGTGAGACTGCAAACCGAACATGTCTTGACCAAAGGAAAAAATAGCAGTTTTGTGGTGGGGTGCATTTTGTCTTTGCCTCAAATTTCTTGCACCCAGATGGGGGTTAGCTACATAATTTGTAGCCACAGACCCTCCCACCCAAAGCAGGAATGAAACCCGAATCGATCCCATCCAAATGGGGCTTGTTCTCATCTCCTGAGTAATGGACTAATCCATATGTTCAACTCACGTGAGCCTTTCCAGAAGGTGAGGTATTCCCCTGTGCTTCTCTTCAGGGCTTACCTGAATGCTGACGTTCTACCCAAGATCTGAGCTAGGGCACATTTTCAGCTTCCCATTCTCTGTTGAAATATTTTATCCTAAGCAGGCTATTTAGTTAGATCGGTAATTTTAGTTTAGAAATGCCCAGAGGTGAAACTATTAGTAACAATGGAAAGATTCATCCCTTCTCATACAGGCACAAAAGCCTGAATGCTCAGAGATGTAGCCTGGAGAAGGCTGCTTGCTTCCTAGCCAACGATGGAAATGAGTGCCAGTAAAATGCAGTTAGCTGCACATAAACCAATATGGTGCCAATTATACATGGGAGTTATTACCCTTAAAATGGTAAAAGATGTTTTTGTTCTCCACCAGCTTAGTGATGCTAGTTAGTGAGATATTTTAGAAGGAATGCCGAAAAATTCGTGCGACTGGGGTGCTGATGAGAAAAACCTGTTCATCAGATTAGCGATAGTTAGATAGCAGCTTGCTTTGCTTGTGTTTTCCCCCACAGAATCCAATGCATGTAGATGTAAGTAGGATGAGTCAGAGTTGCAGAGACTGCTGATGGATGGGGTCAGGGAAGACTTTCCCAAATAGGGAAGGACTAAGAGAAAGCATAAATTCGTTCGTTGGTTAAAGCTGTCTGTTGCAGGTGTTACTGCACAAGCATATCTGTGAGTTACCTTAAAAAGGGGATCCTCGGTGTCCCAGCTCACACCTGGATGACTTCCAGCCTGGGTTTGCGTTAGCTGCTGAAAGAACCTGTTATGAAAAAATTATTTGCTGTTTGTTGATTCCACTTTAAACAACATGATTCCACTTGGATGATACTGTACAAACACACAGATAGCATCAAGTGCTAGGAACGGCTTCCTAGGACTCAAATTGGTTTTTGAAATAAGGCAGTAAATATATGCATGTGTATAACTCCTACATGCATCCAGGCACAGCTAGTTATTTTTATTCTTCCAGATTAAATTGTCTGTAAAAACACGAGGTGCTATTTATTGTTACTGTTATTTGTAATTTAAAATGCTAACAGTGACATGAAGTGTTGTCTCAGCTCATTTAACAGGCCGTGAAATGGTTAGAAGGATGATAGAAATCTCCGACAAACCAACCTCAGGTGAAATGTAGTTACTTACATTTGCTATTCAACCCGTTTTTTTTTGTAGTGGCGAATAAAAATGGGTTGTCCTATTAAATGTGTAATGCTGTTACTAGCCAGAAATGCTACCCTCTCCCATTGAACAGAGCATTCGCACAGCCCAATTTCATTCCATTCCTTTCTTTTGATTTCAGAGGTAACTGAAGCTGCAGAAAAAATAGCTGGACACATCCTACAGTGAAATCGTAGGGGGCTTTAGGAAGGTGTCCTGCCTTTCACTTTGGCTGTGAGGAATTCACAGCACCTGGTTTGCTTTGCAGGAGCTTTCTGCCCTTAGATCTTGGGCTTGGGTGGAGACACGGGGACCAGGAACACTTGCAATGGGAAACTGGCAGCTCTAAAAGGGTAAATCCTTTTTTTTTTTTTTTTTGTTTTTTTTTTTAATATAATCTCTATGGATGTATTTCTTTAATGTAAGCACTTGAGCAGATGATTGCTCAATGGTTTCTTGTGACCTGTTTTGGTGAGAAATAGGACGCAGCTGATGTTAAAACATAAGTGATGTTTTCCTTGAGGACCAGAGGCTTAAAACTTCTGATAGAAATTTCCGCCTACAAATGGTTGTTATGTGCCTTTTAAAAAGTATGCTGATAGGAATGATACGTTATTTGGTTTTAACTGAGTTTTCTTGCTCTGAAATTTCCCTTAATCCTTCCTGTTTGGGCTCTTTCTTGGTCTGTCTTGCATGACAATGCAGCCAGTACCCGACTCAAGACTTAGAAAAGTGCAGAAGAAATCCTAGCTTTGTGGCAGGGCAGGAAGAATTACACAACTCCGGATGGTTCTACCCCTAAGTATTACTGAGAAACTATCGGCACAAACCAGTGGCAGACTGATGAGAAACTTTTCTCTGGGCAAAGTAGGAGTTTGCAGGAAACTACAGATTCCTACCCGTGCCCCTTCGAATATCCTCCCTGAGACAGAATCAAAACAATCCAAGTGTGTGAAGTGCAAAGAAATAGCATTTGATTCACTGTGGTCTTACTTTGCAGAGGGATCGTGAGTGCCTGTGGCTGCCCAGAGGGTAGCTGATGTTGCTCAGCCTCGAGACCATAAAGCTCTGCCACTTTTCACTCCTTAGATGCCTGCACACCAGGACTTGGAAAGAAAACAGCCCAAACTGCAAACTTATTTCAGGCTGAGACCGTTTGCCAAGAGTTGTGGTCTGCAGAGATACTCTAAATTGTATGAAAAATAAAAATAAAAATGAAGACCATCTGTAAATACCCTGCATCCACCTTCAGACAGCAACCCTGTTGTTGAGCTAGCTGGAGAATCTCTCCCTTTTATTGGGAGATTATTATCAGAAGCAGCTTATGTCTGCTCTCCCACAAATAGATGGTTGGCGTCTGGATAACAAAGGGAAGGGGATTTCTGTCACATTTTTCTCATATAGGAGTTTATCTTTAGATTTGCAATATTCTCAGAGCCATTTATTCCCTGTTTCAAATTCAATATGGCAAATCATTTAAATGGTCCAGTGACTTTCCACTTGCCCATACAAGATCAATTAGGAAAAATCGTAACAGACCTGAGTCTAAAAGCAGAACATAAAAGGCCGGGTGAGGTTGTCCTGTAGCACAAAATAGCAACTTCACCAGCAGGCTGCTCAGCCGATGTTCAGATGCAGCTGTCTCAGACGGGGTATTTTATGCACCAAATGTCACCTGCGGTAAATGTATCAGAAGTCAAAGCAGGGTTTTGTACCCAACAAAGAAATCCTAGTATAAAGCTACGATACGGAAGTGACAGTGTATAAAACCTCTTAGAAATCCTTTTAATACTGAACATCCTTTCAATATTCAACAGCAGAAGGACCTCTCTGGGTTTACATAGGACTATCATTTTTGTGTGACTGTAATTTCTGTGTATGCGTGTGTGTGTAAATGTCCCCCTATTTGCAGTGCACCCAAGTGGCCAATTTCAACCAACTAATTTAGGTCCTTCAAATGCTGTGAAGATAAGAAGCCACATAGAAAAGAGAGACCATATAGATTTCTAAATGTCGGGAAAGGCTGCAGAACTCTACCTCAGCTAACCATGCTTCAGAACTTTTTTTGTGTGCGAACAGCTTTAAGACATAGAGGATCGTGAAACTGCGGTTTGAAGTCACATAGTGTCATTGATTTTTCATGTTTTCAGGTTTGATCTCAGAAATTGTTTTCCAAATCCATGTGGTGATGGATTTTTTGCAACTCATTATTTCTGTTACGAAACTTACTTGGGGTGCATTTATACCATGTACGGTGTTTTTAAGAGACTACAGTATTTTAATTGGGAGGCACTTTGAGATGGAATTAAAATCAGGAATACTGGGGAGAGCCAGGTTCTGGACTCTTATGTGAAAAAAGGAAAAATGATTCCTTATGTTTTTTCAGCCTTTTACTGTTTATTTTAGAAATCCTACAGGAATATAAAACTATCAACAGAATAGTTCATTCAAGCACCTGGTATAAATGTCTTGTTGATGGAGCCGTAAATATTATAGGAAAGCATTGTACGGAGAGGTGACCCCAGTGCCATTTGGAGCACTACAGCAGCAGCAGGACTGCAAAATACTTAAAAAAAAAAAAAAAAAAAAAAAAGAGAGAGAGAAGAAGGTAAAGAAACTCTCAAGGCAAAATTAATGTGTGAACACTTTGGGCTCTGTGTCTAATTATCAAAGAAAAGTAGAGATGATGAATCTTAACAAATTTATGCACTTGCATGTTTTAGGACATCTTCATTGGCTACGTGACTACCTTAGAGAAGATGCCTACTTCAGAGTGCTCAGGTAAAATAGAACCTTCAAACTTTTCTCTTGCCGATGTTTTCACCTTGGCAGGGTTAGGCTGTAGCTCCTTGTTGTTATCTAGATTATTGCTTTTCACCTCATCCAGTCAAAGCTGCAGCAGACGCACAAAACAACAAAGCAGTTACTTTATTTAGTTTGTTTTGCAGGACTAAATGTTGGCCTGGTATCCAGCTCTGTCAATGGGAAGACTACGTGACCTCAGCAGGCTGAAATGAAGAAATGAGTTAAGGCCAACAGTTTTGCCTTTTAGCCCTATCTTCAATTCAGTTCAGGTAAACACCCTAAATTCCAGAGTTTCTGTCCATTGAACCAGACTACAGGGGTCCTGTGTGATGGCAGTCCATGGCAGCAGTTTGCTTTTCAGTTTAAAATGCGGTAAGTAGAAATCAGTTATTGAAAGTCTTGGAAATTCTTTTCCGTGTGTCCAGTAGAAATCTTCATGTATATCCATTTAGGAGAAATCTAAATAGGAATTGAATAGATTTCTACTGGCACACTGATGAGATTCAAGGAGTAGGTGTAACAAGCTGTGGGAACTAAGAAATTAAGAAAAATATTGCAGTGCTGTCAAGAGTAGGTGTAGACATTTTGTACCTGCTAAACTAAAATGATGGGCCTAACATTTAAAATAATATGCTGATGTAACACTCAAGCAGAGCAGTGATTTAGGCAGACAATGATCTTTCCTCTGCTATCCCGTTTCCCTAATACTAGAAGGAAGCTAAATGCTTTGCAATGCAAAGAGAGCGGCAAATAAAAGGATGGTGTGAAGGTGTGATTCATCTGAAAAAATGCTTCACTCAAGCAACCCCAGGAGGCAGGATATAGATCCCCTGTTTAATTCACCTCACCTGCTCCTGGCTTCTCTGTGCCAGGCTGCTCGGGGCTCTCCCTGTTCAGCCTCCGCTGTCTGTGCCCCTCAGCAGAGGCTGGCCTGGAGAAGGAAACACGGGGGCACTGCTTCCATTGTTATTGTTGCTGTCTGCTGGGATTTTACTCTTAAATTAGGGAGCAGAAGAGCTGCCAGCTGGCTCCCAAGTCTCTGGATAACAGAGCTGGCATTAAGCCATCTGCACTGGGAGTCAGCGCGCGTGCTGCGGCAGCAGCCTGGCTGGAGCGGGAGCATGGAGGGGACGTCTCGCCCATAGGGCTCCTGCAGGACAGGAGGGCGGCTTGAAGCCTCGGCCTCGCGTTCCCTGAAGAGGAAGGACCAGGAGTTTGGCGAAATGTTCATTTTTTTTTTTAATCAAGCATCTGACAGATCAAAAAAAGCACTAAGTGAATGCAAGGGAGGACCAAAGCAGAAGCAGGTGCAAGCGTGAAAAGCCGGGCTTTGCAGTGGCGTGTTTCCAGTAGTGGCAAACTGGGCATTTGGGCCAGCTCAGGGGCAGATCCGCAGCCAGCTTGTGTGGGCACTGCTGGCAGTGGCTGGGGTTTGTCCTCCCCGCGGGGCTCCCGCTGGTTTCTGAGGGGCTCCAGCCAAGGCGTGTGAGGGCTGCAGGCACGGGCTCGTCACGCCACTCGCAGCCACATTTGGGGACTTATTAAGAGTAGGATCTGCTGAACAGCCTGTGCTGCAAAACCATTCTAATTAGCAGCTGAAGCTCTTGGAAAGCTGCCGCGGATCCCAGCGAGCTGTCGACACCACCGGGGAAAAAAATAATGTTTAAAAAAAAGGGCTTTATAGTGCTGGCTGCCTGAGGCAGGCCGGGGCGTAGCTTGTCCTTTGCAGCGGTGTCGGCGTGGTTTTATTTCTGGCTTTTTGTTAACACCACGGGCTAACGCGCAGGCAGCAGCCCTCGAGCGCTGCCCGCCGCCTCACAGAGGCGCCGAGGGGCGGGGCCGCCATGACGCGGCCGTTGCGGCCGTTGCGGGGGGCGGGAGATTTGAACGGGCACCATGAGGCGGCCGCGGCGCGGGACGGGACGGGACGGGACGGGACGGGACGGGACGGGACGGGCGGCGGGGAGGGACCGGAGCGGGGCCCGGTTGGTGTCCGGAGGGCGCAGCCCGTGCCCTGGGGAAGGCGGAGGCTGCTCCTCGGGCAGCTCCTGCTGCGGGGCCGCGCCCCGAGCCGCGTCAGTGCGGGAGCGTCCCTGGGAGGTGTCAGGGGCAAGCGCGGCTTCGCCCTCCTGAGATGAGTTTTGGCTTTGTACCAGCTGATAGGGGAAAAACAAACCCAAACACTTCGTATGTTGCCTGAGGGAAACGGGAAACTGTGTTTGTGGATGTGGGCTTAGTGACTTGCTGGCTCTTGATGTGGGGCAGAAGAAGCATCTGCGTGGCACTGGGCTCTATTTTTGACAAGAATGAGATGCTCTCTGTAACAGAGGAGCTGGGAAATAAAACAAGAGCCTTAACCTGCAAAAGGGGTCTGAGGTGGCTGGAAGTGCAGAGCATTACAGCCTGAGCTGCGCTGTGCTGAATGTGGCTTACGGACCGGAGCTGCTTTTTCTTTAGGGGTAGCAAGTGGGGGTGGTTGGGAAGGAGAGATGCTCTGAGCAGATGGAGGAGCAGCTGAAGCATTAAATATCTGTAGCTGATGGCATCGGGCCTTCAAAAACAATAAAACCCACTCCTGCAAAGACAGGAGGGAGTGGTTGGTGACTGTGCAGTGAATTTCGACCTGCTTCTTGTGACTGCTGTGAAGGGTCACTTCGTTGTGTCAAAGGCAGCCACAGACAGAGCGAGTCTGCAGGCAAGAAGAAAATCATCTTCATTGCCCCATTCATGGGCTCTGGTGCTCTCTGGTACTTGAATTGTGGAAAAATTAGTTCCCATCCATTTCTACCCTGTTCTAAGGCTCAAAGGAGTTGCCAGTACTTTTCTACCAGCTGAAATACTGAACTTGCAAATTTAGTTTATTTTACTGGTTTCAGGCAGTTGCTTATAGATCCATCCCCAGAGCGCTTGTTTTGACTTCAGATGTGCTATACAAATGAAAACTGACAGTGCTTACAATTCCAGTGGTTGCTGGGGCACTCTTCCTCAGTGTTGAGAAAGACTAGTCACTGAATTGCAATGTGTTTGCAATGCAACTGAGTGATGTAGTGATAGTGTTCTGGTTTGTACATGTCAGAAATATTGGGGTTGGTTAGGGATGGCCACATAAGGAGGAAATGGTTATCACGGTCATCTGTGGCATCTAGCACACCTTTGGGAGACAGCGAACAGCCTGTGATCCTTCACCTTTATTATCTTCTGGCTCGGTGTGGATAGACCTGTTTGAAATGGCAAGTGAGGAATAATGCAATTTATAAATATCCAATTTCTCTGAGAATAAATAGGAAAATTAGATTTTGCATAAGGTTTTACAATATACTACAAACATACTTCCTTCAGAAAAAACCCTGATGCAGAATTCTAGTGATTGACAGGCAAGTTTGTGTTATTTCATACTTTGGAATGAAAAAATCATTGGTTGCGTGACTGTGCAATGAGACAAGGCATGGTTCTTCTGTAATGTTGAAGTTACCACAGCTATCTGACTTCTGGTTCATGGCCTGAAGTAATCAGGTATTGAGATATCCTCCTTGTTTCGTTTCTAGGTATTACCTGAATTGTATGTCAACCAGAAGTGAAAAACTATGTTTTTCAACCCTTTTCAAGACAGCCAAAGACATAAGAAGATTAAATTTCAGATTTAAAAGAGATTATTTAACTAGGGAGCGCTATAAAAAGTAGGGTATTACTTTATAAGCTTTGTTCAGTTAGGACTCACACCAACCGTATGAGAGGACCATACTCTATTATTGTGTGAATGACACATTGAGGCACATGCATTTTTAGTAAATTTCAGACGGATGCTATGGTGAGTTACTTTTAGCACCTGGTTTGGAATTTGCATGTATAATACGTATAACAAATCTGTTACCTCCTTTGTTTGACAGTATGCTCGTCTGTGTCTGAAGAGAGAATAATCATTTTACGTTTAGTAACAATTTTAATGGCTGCATATAATTAAGCCTAGGGCTTTCTATTCCAACTGTATAATAAATAGAGCTCCTTAAAATTCAGAGTAATGTCAACTGGATTTTTAGTTAGTCTTTTGTTGTTTGTTTTGTTTTGTTTCTTTTTTCACATCCAGGAATATGACATCCAAGAGAAGATTAACTTTGAAATCCGCATGCGAGAAGGAATCTGTAAATTACTTGCAGTGAGCACGCAGAAAGACCAACTTTTGCAAGCGGTTAAAAACTTGATGGTTTGCAATGCTCGTATACTTGCATACCGGGCAGAGCTACAGAACCAGCCTGGAGAGCCAGCCTCGTGTGGAACTGAGGGACAGTGAGTAAAAGCTCTAATGCTAATGGAGCATTACGAAGTGGCCTTTTGTGTGTGTGCATTGTTAGGCAGCCTGTCTAGGAAACTGGATTTAAACCCTTCTTTCTGTCTTCCCCTGTGCATACATTCTTTACAGTTGCTTTAAATCATTATTTTATAAGATCAGTCCAATATCATCCTTTTTATTTTAGAAAAGTAAATGCAGATCAACTTTTTTTTTTGGATAGATTTTATCATTGATGTTAAACAGAGGTTCAGTGTGTGAATAGACGTTTTCTTGATTACCTTTAGCAGACAAAAAAAAAAAAGCGTCTAACCTAGCCTGAGGGAACAAAACAAAATTGTCCAAGTCAAAATACATGTATTTCTACTTTTCTGTCTTTCTAATGTTGCTAAGGTCTCTTTAATGATGGAATCATCGTGGTTAATTGGTACCCTCTGCTGGTCACTTTGTTAACTACATCAAAGTGATAGAGTACAACTTCATCAATATGAGGAAAAGGCAGTTTAATAATGTTTTTATGTTATATTTCTTGAATGAGCTAACACACGTGATTTATTTGAATAACTTTATTTTTTGCCTAATGGAATAGACTTTGATGCAATGTTAAGAATTGTGGTGCAGAGATGTTATTACTGTAATGAAATACTATATTGCAATTAAGCATAGAAACTCCTCAAGTATATGTGCTTAGCTCCAGTGAATTGTATTTGTAGGAATAATCCTGCTGTTGTTTGCTTTCAAAAATGTAGATCTACAGAAAAAAAATATCGAAGGAGAGAATTGTATTTTCTGACTACATCAGCAGTTATTGTGAAAGATGCTTTTTGAAAACTAGCACTTGTAACTTGTGGTATTGTGTAATTATTGCAGTTGTATTGCTTTTTTCCTATGAAGTGATGATCTTTATAGTGATTAGTCTTTTATATTTTTAATAATGGAATAATATCAAAATACACATTTACACAACTCGTGGTCCTTGATGCCAGTGACCATAGGATGGTGATGGCACATGTCAAGAACAGGGCAGAGATACTTGGAGATGTATCTGAACAGCTGCATTATTTTCTTAAAGTCATGGTTAGCTGTCTTGTTCACTTGACTGGTCTCAGCTTAAAGCTCTGTCTTAAGGGGTCCTTTGAATTGTCACACAGGTCATTTGAAAAGAGATTCATGCCCTAGGGTAATTTATCTACCATTTAGATCTACCTTTGATTGTTAATAGTGTGTTTACAGTTCTTTTTTGGTATATGGTAGATAGTGGAATTTTGTTAAAGCTTAATTCAGATAAGATGATGATGGCTGAGAATAAATTCTAGAAGTGACTTGGGTTTTCAAATGAAGTTTATTCTTATTTCTCGTTACGTGTGCCTGCAGTCTGTGAGTTCTGAAGATAATCCAACTGCCTATAGAAGCACTATTTTAATCACTATTGGTAGTGATTAGAAAGTTTCATTTTACCCTATTTAGTTAGGTGTCAGGAGCAGTGGCAGACATAGCAAGTAACCAAAATTCTTTTCTATAGATTGTTTTGATGCAGTTTAAGGTTCATCTTGAGGTTTAAACTCTAGCTACTTAGCAAACTGTCTGCTTCACAATATTAACAAAACACTTTATTGTAATTGGGCTCTGTTAATAGAGGATGAGGCATTTCTCTGTAACCAACAACAGAATCGATAAATTAAGTTGTTCATTCATGGGTACAGAAGGAGTAAAGTTGATAATGTATTTGATTCTCTTGGAGCAAGACAGGAAAGATGAATCTACTTTTCTTTTAATAATCAGGTTAAATAAGCTTTGGAATAAGATCTTCTAGGGAATTAAGAAAATTGATGGTGTACCTTCCTTCCGTATTATCCTCAAGAATCTAATGATTCGTATCTTAAAGCAGAGAGACTGCATTTGACTTTAAGAAAAGACTTTGAAATGAGCTATAATATGGATACCCGATGTTTTTTAAATGCTTAAAGGGTTGAGTTATAGAAACGTAAATGTGTGGATCTGAGACCTCATTTTTTTTTTCCTTCTTTTTGGCAGGTTGTCAGGCACTGGGACAAAAGACCGGGTGGCATGCAGAGCAAAAGTTGCTATATCAGGTAAGTGGCTGGGTTGTCAACTTAACTGTAGCAGCCAATTGGCAGGGCAGTAACTTGTAATACAACATTATACAAACAAGATGATATTTTTGAAGTGCTTTTGTGGTTCAGGGGTGTAAATCCTCTTGTGCTTTAAGGTGATCTGTGCTATTAAGTCACACACTTGGTTTTAAAGATCCCACCTAGCATTTACATTTTCCTTTCAGGGACTTTCACAGTGGGAAGTGCTTTTTTTCTGTTTAGTGATAAACACTGAATACCTTTCAAAACTAAGTAAGTGTACATGTGCTGAATGTGCTGAAAACATCCTCTTCCTCCTACCTCTCCCACCCCTCCAACAAGCTTTTGATATGATCTAACAAACTGCAGGCGGAATTGTAACTAGTATGCAAATATAAATGTTCCTTAGCTAGTGCAGGTAACTACTAGAGCAAAGGTATAGTGGTATGGCTTCAATGCAAATTAGCAACAAGTATATTGACTAGTGATTTCCAGTAGGCTGATAAACAGTTTCCTTGTCTGGTCTCAAATTTCATCGCTATGAATTTATCACTTTATCTGTGCTATGTTCAGCATGCCTGTAGTTGCTTATTATGGCTGCTCTGCTAGCTTTTCTAACAGATCTGTCCGTGCTCCCTGAGCTGCTGCATTGAAAAAATACTGTAGAAGGGCTCACTACTTAAACTGTTTAAGTTTGTTCTGCATATTTTGACATATCTCTAAGAAAGGCAACTTCTAGTGGAAGAAGAGTGGTGATCACATGGTACAGTAATGTTTTCTGCCAGCACAGCTGTTTGCAGAATGTGTATCTGTCTTTCCTCCTTATGGTAGTTGGATGAAAGCATCTGTTTGCCTGTCTGTGCTATGGTTGTACCTGTCATTGGATTTATGGAGTTATCTGCTGTAAAAATCATATATACTTCTGTTATCTTCAGAACATCAGAATTGCAGAAGGACTTTTTAGTTAAAAAAAAAAAGAAAATAAAAATTGTGTAGGATGTGAAATACTAAGCTAGTTTTGATGGGACAAGAGGATATGAGGGTGAAATATTACCACTTATGTGCAATCTTTTAATGCTTTTGTTGTGTTACTAATATAACGGTTCTCAAACTGGAGGTTATGATCCTCAGAGATGTGGCATAGATCATGGAGAAGAGGTATCAACCGCTTCATTCTGAACTCAAGCCTGTGCGTGCTGGGATGCTGCCATGCCTCTTCAGATGTCAGGGAGCCTGGCCAGGTCCCGCTTACAGCAGGAAAGCCTAACTGGCCTCTGCTTAGAGATTTATGCTTTGTAGAGATCATCTGTTAACTCCTTATTTTCCACTGTGTGTGTCTGAGAAGCAGAGAACTGTTACATGGGAAGTAGTTACGTGTGCTTAACGAGAGCAGGAGCCTCTCTGTGAGATTCCTGATGGGAATCCTGGCATGATGCTGATACATGCATGCCCCCCGAGTTCCTCCTTGCATCGTCATGTGACCCATCATCCTGTGCCCATTTAGCATGCCAGATCAGGCCCTGCCTGCGTCCACAGCTGCAGCATGTTCACATCTGTGATGTCTTGTTATACATCATTCCGTCTTCCTCGTTCCTTGTGTAGAAAATTGAGCATGCTACATTTCTTCTCTCTTGTATGCTGACCCTCAGTGGATTTGCAGCTGGGGTTGTTCTGTATGTTTGGAACGCAGACATGCATATGCACACACCTGCCTTGCTAAAAATGCAGTTGTGAATATCAGCAGCAGAAATCAGGAGACATGAAGACTGAATTGGCTGGGAGAGGCTGGAAATGAGGGGTCAATGGTAAACCATGTAATATGAAAGGGCATGTAATTTAAGAATTGAGGATACAGAATGGATTTTTTAGGGGAAACTAATCCATCTACTTATAAATACATGTATATTAGCGTAACGTGATCAGTATGCATCAGAAGCTTAGGTAATTAAAAAAAAAAGTGTGATCATGTGGCCAACACTGAAAGTTCAGGAACAGTTTTTTAAGAGTACTGAGGAATGCACTCCCACAGAAAGCAACTGCATGTCAGATACTGAGTGGGGAGTGCATTCCTTAATAAGTAATTTTTCATAGTCCTTTTATTCCCCACATTGGTGTAAATTATGTAGTTTGTGTCTTACCAATCAATTATTTGTCAAAAGACAACACATTAAATGTTGATCAAAAAGCATAATCATAATTTAAAGTTATTCTGTGAAGTTCTAATAAATGTCAGAAGGAATCATTAGCGTAAAACCTGATAAACTGTAGTGCTTGAATGTATCAAATCTGAATCCACATGGATTTACAGCTAATTGTAACTGAAATTAAGATGTGTGAAAATAGATCTTTGTTTTTGATGAATGGCAGCTTTTTCAATCCACGGGTGAGTTGAAAACTGATTTTCAAGTAACATGTTAAACTTGTTCATGCAATTGACAATCTATATACTGATGACTTTCTGATTAAGGTGTAAATTTTTCAGCTAGTGTACTATTGGAAGTGACACACAAAACCAATCTTTAATCAATTACTGTAATTGTTAACAAGAAATATCAAGCGCATTAAAATTGTCGTTCAAGCCATGCTATGAATAAAGATGCTAAAAGGCTTTTATTGTATTTCTTTATTTTCACATATTTATACAAATTTACAATCTTTGCTTTTTAGGGAAGAAGTGTTCCGTACTTTGTCTCTAACAGAAATAAATATTTATATGTATATGTAGAGTTTAAGAGAGACTTCTGCAACTGTTTTAAGGAACCTATTTTTATCTGTTTCCTTACTCTAAAAATAATTAAAGGCTTTTAAAAATGCTTACTATGCAAATACATCTTTAGAAATGAAAGGCAGTTCCAGAAAGGGTGACGCTTTGATTTTTAGGAAGTTGTGGTGGTCTAAAGCTCTATACCCATAGTTCGCTGTGAAAGTTCATTAGATTTCATGAACACTTTTAAAATTAGATGACTTAGCAAGTTTCAAAATGGAAAATTTATGAGATGTTCCATAGTAACGTAATCAAAATTAGCTTAAATTAATATTTTTCGTTTAATTTAACTTCTGAAACAGTGACTATGTTTATGTAGCTTTACTTAAATCAACAAGAAGTTGAGTGTGTAATTCCCTGTGGGAATACATGACAAATAATCCGTCAGAAAAATAGCGTTACTGTTTGGCATCCTAGCATACTGTATGTGGATTTTTCCATTATCCTCATATGAACAGTGGAGTCAGCAATGCTGCTGCATAACGATATTGAAGATTTTTATCAAAAGACAGCTGAGGTATTGCTGTTCACTGCTGCCATCCTGTGTCGCTTAATATATTGCATATAATTTTACATCATCATGTTGTACTTAAGAAACCAATTTTGGATTAGGTGAGCCCCCACTGCATTTAGCTTGTAAGAAGGGATGAGTAAGAAACTGTGGATATAAACTTGTGCCCTCAAAACTAGAGGAAAAATATAACTCAGTGCTGGATTGGATTGGGTAGCTAAACTATAAAGCTCGTCAAAGAAGATACTTTCTTAATATTAAAATGACAGGCATGATTTAAAACAATGTTTCTGTAATTGCCTCTCTGCTGCAGTCCTGGTATAGAAGGATATTTTCTATTTAAAAAAAAAAAAAAGTTTCTGTAGTCTTTTTATGCCAACTAAGGCAATTCTAACTGGGTATGTGATTACAAGTGGTATTTTCTCTGTGGTTACCAAAACAAGACTTAAATGCATGCAGTATCAGTATCCTGATTTTTCCATTAAAACTGGATGTTTTTCCTCTTGCAGTTGGAGGAGTGTTTTCCAGCACCAGTCAAGCAGAGTTTCAGTTTACATCTTTGCATAATAATAGACTAAAATACCTCTCAAAACTATGTTAAGCAGCAACTCTAATATTTTATTTGGGGTACTTTCAAAGTAGATTTAGAATAGTCTTTATGCTAGCATGATTTATGAAAGAAAATGTCACTTCAGATTGAACTATGTTTTTTGATGTTGATAATAAAATTGAAAGAGTTCTACTGTTCATTGGGTAAAAGGTCATTTTACTTCCATAACACTAGGAAAAGAAAAAATAAACTTTTTGTATTTTATTTTGAACACAGTTTTGCAGTATTGCCTAGACTTTAATTTCCCTGTCTTTTTCCTCTCTGTAGATATCCGAATACCATTAATGTGGAAAGATTCTGATCACTTCAGCAATAAAGAAAGTATGTAAGATATAATGAACTGCTATGATAAATTTACAGGCATAAGCAATTGCTTAAAACTGCATGGGGAAGTCTGCACTTTTTTGATCTTTCAGTAGGTCCATATTTTACTCTGCTTGTTGCATGGTAGCTCTTCACTTGAAGTTGTTGATTGTAGCAAGCTGAGGTAGTTCAAAGTCCTATGGTTCTGTATATTTAAACCCTAGTTTTTTAAAAAAAGTCCTGCAGAGGAGACTTTCCAGAGGAATCAAAGCATAGTGATGTTAGTAACTAGATAGCTAATAAACTCCCAAATAAACATATTGTTCTATGCATTGTCTGCACTTGAAAGGGTATATTGGTGGTTGTTTCCAGCGAGAAATGTAAATGAAATTTGTCTGTTAGTTTTGAGTGGATTATTGATAGTCTTCAAGTACATGCATTTTGCTGTGTCATGGAGATTAACCCCAAATCCGTTCCAGCTGTCACGTGGCATTGATTTCAGTTTGGTTTTCAATAGGGTCAGAGGGGCTAAGCGTGGCAAAATAGTCTAATCCTATGTAGTATGTTCATAAAATGATGCTGACTTCGTAACAATTTTCTTTTTTTCCTTAAATGAATTTTATTAAACAAAATGGAATTTCTACTAACATTTCTGATGTTATTAGCATAAACTGCCACTAGATATCAGACAAAAAAAAAGTTGGGCAGAGGTAGGTATGTGAATGTTGTACCTATACAGTAGTTTTGGAAGCTCAATTATCATACAATCCTATGATATAAAACATAGGGTGGGAATAATTTGAGGGCAATGTCTTAGATGTTCAAATTGCCATTTCTTCTTTGTTGTTTACTGGAAGCATTTAGTATTGTGATGTGTTATAAGTGTAATAAAACATTTATTTGACTCTTCGCAGGATCACAGCGCTATGCAGTGTTTTGTTTGTTCCGAATGGGAGCTGAGGTTTTTGATACGGAGGTGGCTATTGTGGATAAAGCAATAACAGATATCTGTTTTGAAAATGTAACCATATTGTGAGTATAATTTATCTGTGTTGAATAAAATACAAATACCCCTGTTTACTTTTGAAAGCAGATATGACTGAATATGGTTAGCTGAGGTCCATTAGGTTTTCCTGTGAGCAAAGGAATCAGTAGAGTTTCTGTGAATTCCAGTGAGTGGTGGATCCCCACCTCTGGAAGGATTTTTTATGTAGAGAGTGATCCTGGTTGTAGATATACCACTTGAATTGTGTCTGTGTTTCTTTTTTTTTTTTTTTTTTTTCCATGCTGAGGCATTTTATTTAAAGATAAAACAAACTTGTAACTCATGGACAAAATCACATCAACATGAAAAACGGAAAGCACTATAAAAATACACTTCCGTAGGCATGAATGTTGCACTCAGTGTTTTAGGTATTCTGTGCAGCAGGCTATGGTCTCTTTTGATGTTCCCCCAAGTCACAGTTTCCCTAAATCGGATGTTACTTTCCACACCCCATGTTCTGTTATACCTATTTGAGCATGTGTTACATCTACAGCCCTCATAGTGGAAGAATACTAGACAGGAAATTACTCACTTATCTTTAAAGGTAACCTGGAAAGGAATAGAAAGGTGTTCTTATTTACTTTTATGTTACTTTATGCATTTTAAAGAGTCTTGAGAGACACTTAACCATTTCTCTTTTTCTATTTTTTCTTGTGTGCTGCTTTATTTTTTATATTAGCAATTTAGATTCAGTCTCCTGAGAGACTGACTGGAAATCTAGAACTACTGAAAACTTTAAATCAAGATCTTGAAAACTGAGTAGTTGAGAGAGCACAGATCCATAAATCAGACTTGTTCTTTAATACTTGTTCAAGTTAAAAGTGGGGGCAAATATTAAAATTTAATTCTTGAAAGATACAACTGTTCTTGGAGAAATGACTGCTATGATTTTCTGTGAAATATAGTGGGAAAAGTCATTCAAACTTCCCTTGTATGCCCAGAGATAAAGGAAAACTTACAAAAGCCTTTAGGATAATTTCCTTACGGATATGTAATGAATGATTTGTACCTGAAAGATGAGGTTAGGCTTCTAGTTTGATTAAGCATGAGAATATGAGAAATAGTAGAATTGAAAACAGACAACAGGGGGTGGGCAGATCAAGCAGCAGGTAATTGATGCTATGAATGACAAATATGTTGGTTGTGGGTGAGGGATTATTGAAAATTAAAATAAAAATCCTGTGAAGGGGCAACTGTGATATCGCTAAAAAAGTTCAATCTGATTTGGGGTCAGAGGCACGACAGGTTTTCAGCCATGTGATTTTTGCATAACAGTAGAGGGCAGATTGAAGTGTGTTTGCGTGTCTTGCCTGTGTATTTCCATAACATGATTTTTGTGTTTTTATTCCAGTTTTTAACCTAAACATTGAATTTCCTGTTTGCAATTGTTTATGGTTTAATTAAAACACCCATCTCATGACTTCAGCACAGTTACCGATGTGTACTCTGGTCTTGAATTATATTGTAACGAATATCTTTGTCTGAATCCGATATAAATCCTTCCCTTGATTAGCAATATATGTTATGTAATGTATATATTGTAGCAGCAGCATTCCTTGGCTGTGTAATACTAAGCTAATTAACAAATACTCTGAAACTTTCTCCTCACCCCCTTCAGTGATGAAGCAGGACCAGATTTCCAGGTGAAGGTTGAAGTGTATAGCTGCTGTACAGAGGAGTCTTTATATGGGACAAACACTCCTAAGAAACTAGCAAAGAAGCTTAAAACATCCCTCAACAAAGCTACAGGGAAGAAACTCAAAGCTGCACTGGAAGAAGACAGCACTGAGTCCCTTTTGCTCACTGACACAGTCATACAGTAAGACCTACATATGGATATTGTGATTTTTATCATATTTTTAAAATAGAAATGGGCTAAATATATTGTCGATATTTGGAAAATTGCCAAGAAAGTGATTATTTCTGTACCTAACCAGGTGGAAAAAAGTTAAATAGGAAATGAGAAAGTAGGTGTGAATTCCAACAGTGCAGCTCAGCCTCGGGGCCTGGTTCTGATCTTTAACCATGCAAGTAGACTTCAACTTTCTTCTGTACACCTGGTAAATCCGCTATTATTTACAAACTCAGTAATATTTTGATCTCTGGAAGAAAGGAAAATTGTGTGATCAGACTGCCTGTGTCCCTCTGTGTATTGATAAGTATATATCAATACTCTGGGGACTGATAGACATTGTATTATATAATATATTATTATATCTATTTATATTTCTATTTTTATTTAATTTATTTAAATAAATTATATTTATATTTTATATTTTATATAAAACATAAATATAATATATATGTGTGTGTGTATATATATACACACACTATATTATATAATATACCCATTGTATTCCTGCCCTTTCCCCTTTACTCCTTCCACATATTCTTGCACCTAGGCAATTTTGCTCATTCTTTACAGAATGGTAGACGTCTCTAAAAGTTACAGGTTCTGTGAAATGTCAAAGTGTGGTGTGTAGTCAGGAGAAACCTTTCTTGCACCCTTTCTCCTAATGAAGGTGACAGAGCTGTTTGCTGTGCCTGGGTGCTGCTGAGCACATGGGGGCCTTTCCACTTGCTGGTTTTCAGTGAAACTGTGGACTGGCTAGGGTATTTTACAGTTGCTAGCTGCTTAACAGAAATGTCTTTAATTGACTTTAGCATGGAACACTTTAAGAACACTTACTGGTTTCTCATGTTCACAGAAATATGTGGTTTTCCCAGTAATTCACCTATGTTTCCTTTAAAAAAAAATCTTAAGTCTTTCATGCATTTTTAATGAAGTTAACTGCCTACTAGTATTTCCAGGCTACTTTAATTTCATTGTGGTTTAAGCAGGCCAAGTACCTAAATTGTAAATACAGCTAATATTGTGTTCTTATTATTAGTTTTTAATAAGAAGGTAATTTTTACAAGATATTGCCTCTTTTTCTCCTTCCACTCTGGTGGCTGAACAGTAGGGAATCAATGTCTAATTCTTACCAGGTGTTGAGCAAAGTCTTAGTCTTGCTTTATATATCTGTTTGCCTGGATTATAAAAGGAAACATTAAAGCATAGTCTTTGTCCAACTGATATTACTGTGTACTGATGTTAGTGTTTCATTGTAAAATACACATCCAAGAGATCTTAGCCATAGAGCAAAGCAAATCTTATCACTAACTTTCCAGTGTGTTCTGCCTAATGACAATGTGCAACATCTTAGGTGATGTGCTTTCCACAGGCTCCAGCTGGGTGATGACGTTAGGTACAGTTTGCTTCAGATATAACCACAAGTTTATTTGCTGGCCATACTCTCTTGACTATAGATCATCTGTCTGTTGAGGAAGAAGCATCAGTAGACAGTCTAAACAGCTGTCTCCTCCCTTGGGTTTTGCTTTGGGTTTCTCAACTGTAATTTATTATATTTTGCTTTTCTCCATCTTTAGTTTGATTTTTCTACTGTAAATCATCATCTCACAGTGACTGTTATTTCTTAACAGAATTGAATGAGTAACGATGTGTTTAATAATGGCTTTGCCAGCTGATTAAAAAAGATTCTCGGAAAGCAAAGTTTAAATGCAGAAAATAAGTTGTCAATTTTTTTGATAGCCTCCTCTTGAGATTTTTATTATTAAGGCCTTGGTATGTAGCACTTAAAGAGTATGAAAGATTGCATCTTTCAAGTGTTCCCGGAGAATTTTACTGGTTCAGCAGGTGAAATTAAAGCACAACAACAAAAAAGGGAAATATCTCTATTTAAGAGCACCGTTTCTCTGTAGATTCCATTTGTATAGGCCTTTTCGTCTCAGAGTACGTGTGGGATGAGGTGGTCCCTTTTCCAGAAACTCTGTGATCCCTCTGTGTCAAACTCCTTGGCTTAGAAGGCTCCCTGTTTAGTGAGGAGACTGTTGGACTTGTTACTTCTTGGAAAAGCTTGGTGACAAAATGCTTTGAATGGTTGCTTCAGCTTGTTAATATCACTTTTTTATTATTATCCTCTCTGTTTTTAATTATCTATCTTCTCATTTTTATGCGGTTTTGCCTGCTTCATTTTTCTATTATTTTTCATCATTATTGTTTACATTTGTTGTAGAAGAAAATTGCTTAGTGCAGCTATACTACTGAATTCTAGTGGTTGCACTTTGACAAAGTCATCAGGGAGACTCCTTGCAGCACAAACATAGTCGCTTGCAGAACTGGCCTCCACATGGGCTTGTTGCTACTGCCCATTATATATTGTCCTCCAGTTGGCTGGAGGCATGGCTTCAGTGTCCTATCTTTTGAGTTGGAAAATTCAAGTTGATATTTTGCCAGAAGAACGTAGTCTGATCTAATTGCAACATCTTATATTTGGGTGGTTTTTATGACCTGAAGATTATATTTATTCTCACCTTTTACTATTTAAGATGTGATTGGAAGGTGAACATCTTAGGCATTTTTTTGACTTGCAAATCTTCCACTCTGTATATCTGGATGAGTAAAATAAGACTGGGATTTTTAACAGTAAGATTAATATTCCGGAACAGGTTCTGGAATCTGAGCTGTATTAATTAATATGCATTGATAATAGGGTGATATAGATATACCTTGTGCCAATGTCTTTTTAGCGATGTCAATGCCTCTGCATCTTGATCAGTAAACAGGTTTAACAATGAGCCTTTGCCATAGGCAGGCTGGGGATATTTTTTTTTGCAAAGTTATTAAGTGGAAAAATATTACAGATATGCAAAGTACTGTATGAGCTGCAGCAGGCAGATTGTTCTTTGCTGTACAAAGAAGCTGCCATTTAAGGCAGTTAGCTACTTCTGTGAAAAGTATACGCAAAACATACTTAATAATCCTGATTAGCCTGTTAAATTTGAAAAACAGTTGCAGATAAAACTTCTAAATTATATTGAAGTTGGCTGAAAGGAATGACTGTTATGTTTTAGAAAGAAAATGTTACTGTGAAGCATATTTTAAAAGTGAAGTAGCTGATTTTTTTTGGCAGGGTTGTTGTAGTAATTAGTCATGCTTTAGAAAAAAATAACTAAAATCAGCACAGAAGTTTTATCTGTTAGAAGAAACTGAACCTTTTTGTACTGCTTAAGTAGACTGGTAGTGTAGAGCTTAACTGGATGGCAAAACATAAAAAGTGGAGAATCTTTTGTTAGGGAGCAGTCTAGGAAGGAATATATTCAAATGCTGATGAGTTTTTGTTCAGATGTTTCTTGAAATGTTTCATAGCAGTGGTTCTTTGCACAGAATGCTAAAACATATTTAACTTTCTATTTATTTCCTTGAATTAGATGTGTAACAGACCTCCCGGCTAATGGTCTTAATATTTTTGCCTCTTCTTTCACTGGTGTTAGGGCTGGGTAGGGATCTGCCTTGTTCCTCTGCAGAGCCAAAGATTTTAAAACAGTATGTGCTCACTCTGCTATTAGGAAAGATAACATTTGGAAAACACGTATATATTTTTTTAGTGATATCAGTTCAGTATTCTGTTCTCACCTCTTGCTCTAGGCTATCTTATGCTATACAGAAGATATTTTAGGGATTTAATGCTAGATTGTGTTAGGGGGAGTAGTTAGTGATTCTAAGTGGTTTGTTTTCTTGTGAACTTTGTTTAAACTGCTATTAGCCAGGTGGAATTCTTACTGCATTGCTAGACTGTAAATCTGTTACTCTGTCTGAAGAGTATTTGGGGAAAAAGGTTAAACATGTACCAAATTTATACTGGTTTATTCCAAGAACTGCATTCCACATACTGTACTGAATTGCAAATGTGATTTTTTTTCTAATTTCCCTCTCCCCCCTCCCCCCAGGCAAAATCTAAAACAAAGATATAGCATTCTGAAACCTGGTGTCTACCTAGAGAAGAGAGATGCTTTTAGCATTCTTAAGGCGCAGGAGGCATGGAAGGCATAGCCCTTGTGCCTGGGTTTGGCATTGACTGGTGCACCAGTACAACTGAGCCATCTCGGAGGCAGTGGCTACATGAGCCATCTCCTGCTGGGTGGTGGGTCTGAGGGAGGGGGACATGGGAATTGCTGAGGGGACTGAGCTGACGAGGCCTTGTGGCATTGGCCTGGAAGTCATGGGGTGGGAGGGAACGGGCTACCACATGGGTTTTGTTCAGGTGGGCAGCTGAGCTCCAACACGGCTGCTCTCTCACTCCCCCCTCCAGAAGGGGAAAGGGGGAAAACACCACAACAGAGTGGAGGCAGTGTCAGAGATAAGGATACAGCAATCAGCTGACCAGACTGTGGGACAGTTCTTATTTACAAGGAAAGCTGGAGATGTGGGAGTTCTGTGGGAAGAGGCTTGGGGATGGCAACCTGTGGTCACTGGCAGGTGCTGCCTTGCATCTCAGCATGCTCCTGTAATCAGATGTGTTCTTGGGCACCTCTAGACTCCCTTTAATTTCTGCCTGAGCCATGCAAAGCAGAAATGACTTAATTGTGCCTTTTCTTTCACGTAACAGTGGAGCAAAGTACAACTTGCTAGCACATACCACTTTGGGGCTGGAGAGTGCTGAGGATGGTTTCAGGACCCACAACCTTACCATTACAGGAAATGGTAAGTACATATGGTACCAATTTAAGGAAATAAAAGAAAACAGAAACATTCTGCATTTCTCTATTGTGTATACTAAAGAGTTTAAAGAGACTATTTTTCTTGATATTTAATATAGAACAACTTTATTTAAAATATTTAACTCTTCTAAAACAGGCATCTATACATAGCTGAATAAACTATAAGTTGATAAAATTTCAAGTCCAGATGAAAATTTAATTCATCTGGGAGTTTCTTCTGTCATTTGCATCTGGATCTTATGTGAGCTGTAGCCATATACAAATTATTTCCCCCTTCCTCACAACTAGGGAAGGGTATCAGAGTGAAGAACAGCTATTTCCTCATCAGAATGATTTTTTTTTTTTTTTTTTTTTTTTTAATAAAATAAGCTTCAGTTGAGCTAGGCTGTTTCAGGCTGAGATTTAGCACAGGACATAAGCATGTGTGCTTGCAAATTGTCTTGGTTGCTGTCTTTCACTTCTGGGACAGTACAAATTGCTGGTGGCAGCAGTCAAGCGAGACGCTAACTTAGGTACTGTGATTATGCTACAAATGAAGGTGATATTTTAAGTAGGAAGAGTACAGTTTTTCATACTTCATCCGTTATTTTCTTAAAGTATAGCCCTTTCTGTAATCCATCCCCTAATTGTTAAACTAAGACATGGGCCTTTGTAGCTGACTGTCACTTCTGGGAACTTCATCTTTTACATGGGTAGATTTGATCCCAAAGAGAATATAAGTCTTTACACTTCATTCATTTTGAATATTTATGGGACATTTGTTTCTTGAAGATTTAGATGAAAAATTCTACGTATCTTTGATATTAATTTGTAAGCCTTTCTTTTATTACTCTTTTCTACTTTTTCTTCTTCAAATTTCTTTTTCTATCATTAATTTCCATAACTTATTCTGGTGAGAAATGACATACCTGGGTGTTTTGGTTCATTACAAGCATTTCTAAAACATGACTAAAGACAGAGTCATGTCAATGGAACGTTGCTTTACCTGCTTCTAATTACAGAAGAGAATGCCTTTGGCATAGCAGAGCTGAGTGAGGAGAGAGGCTGCAGTTTATTGGTAATTCCTTGGAATCCTGAATACTTTTCTAGTGCAGAAGACAGAAGTAGATACAAATTCAAGTCCTAATAAACAATTTGGAGCAAAGTGCTTACATAAAAAGCCATGCCCAAGTTGGGGTGGGCTCAGGGATCCTACTTGGATGAGGTGGCCAGTGTGCTTTTTGATTCAAAGTATTTCTAGCTGTGAAATTAGATTTAGAGCTACATTTCTTTTGTAACAATAACATGTTCTTGCAGAACACTATCTCCATTTTTACTTGAAATTCTTTTAGAACTTCTGATGATTTAAAAAAAAATAAAATAACTAAAGATCAGTCAATCTAATCTTAAGGGATGAAGTATATTTGAATGTAAAGTGTTTATTTATGTAAAAATGAATGTAAAAAGTTAAACTATATGTTTATGGGAAATATTCAGAACTGTTTGTGTGTGTGTGTGTGTGTTTTTGTGCTTTGTTTGTTGTTTGGTTGGTTGTGTGGTTATTTTTTTGGTCTGGTCTTTTCTCCCAGAGGAATCTTCTTTTTGGCTCCCCCTGTACGGAAACATGTGCTGCCGTTTAGTTGTTCAGCCTTCCTGTATGACTAGGGACATGATGGCAGGATTTCTGAATCAGCAGGTAATAAGATCTTGCTTGTGTTTATATCCTCTTCTATTAATAGCTGTCACACTCCACTGTTAAAACATTTGTTTTTTCCTGGAGTGGTTTCTTGAGTAGCTTATTTTTCTACCTGTCCTGCCTCTAGCAAGGGAGGGGATTCTACCTGACAGTCACTGTTTATAAACAGCATCTTTTTGTTCATTGTTTACAAACAGTGGCTAATAGTCAAGAAATAAACGTTTACTTCATGTGCTTATCAATAAAACTATTTAGGCTATTAAATACAGATCAAGTACAGTTGTTTCAGAATGCCTTTAGGCTGGTACTTGACGGCAGCAGTCCTAACAGTCCCATTGCTCCTACCCATGTACGCACCTCTCGTGCTAGAATGGTGAATCCAGCTCGGGAACAATATTTAAACTCATCCCTCCAAAAACGATTCATGTGAACTCTGCTAACTTCTCTGTTTTGGTTCGTTGCACAACTAGGCAAACAAGATGGTGATAAGTGGAGGGGCTGGTTCATCTGTCAGGAGTACTAAATTATATGGTCTAAACTGGTCATGAAACTATAATGCATCTATGAAAGCTGTTCAAAAAATCATTTGAGTATGGAGATTCTAGACAAATATCTTTGAATATACTGCATACTTCCAAAGTGAAATACTTTTTATTTCTTCTGTTGTTTAATAATGTAGCTAATAAAGGTGATCTTTTTCTTACTGTAGACACCAATTCTAGGCTTCAGTCTGTGTGAACCAGTAGATTCTGTACTGTGGGTGTCATAAGACAGTAAATCTGGGAAAACTGTAAAATACCAAAAGACATTCAAGCTATTGCTAGCATTTCAAAAAATGGTGATTCCAAAGTGTTCTGCAACAGAAGGCCTTTGTTTTAAGAAAGAATTAATTCAGTGTAGAGAAGTATTTTTGATCACACAGGCTAATCTGTGTGTACCTCATACCATGCTCTTAATTTGTAGTTTATGGCTGGCAATTCTCTGCTTCTTCTCTTTAGCAAATGATAGGAAGTTTAACTAGCTGGAGGAGGCTGTACTGCGTACTGAGAGGTGGAAAGCTCTTTTGTTATAACTCACCAGAAGAAATTGAGGCTAAACTGGAGCCAGCATTGACAGTTTCCATCAACAAGGTAAAAATGATTGTATGTGGGGCTTTTTTGTTTGTTTGTTTGCCTGTGTTTTTTTTTTTATAATTACTATTTTGAAAGAGGTTGTTTCTTGTTTTAAGACATACACCTACAGTCATTTTGGCTCTGAGCTGCTAGTATGCAGAAAGCTTTATAGGTAGGATATCAGTGGGATATGCTTCAGTGAAATTTGCAGTCGCTGAGTTTTTTTTGCAAGGGCATTAAATGTCTCAGCTGTGGATATAAGTTCCTTCTATTGCACTAAACTGTTGAACATAAAGGTGAAAAGGAGAATGTTTTTCTTTAGGAAGAGTGATAACTTGTTATATGACTGTTCCATTGTCTGCAGTCAGTTAGCAATGTTCTGGGAGGCTTTTGTCCTCAGCAAGGTGGAATTTTAACAAAAGCTTTTTTGTTGTTTTGTGTTATTTGGCCACAATCTTAATTAGAGGGAGAACTGGAAAATTGTTCAAAATATTTTTGTGCTTTAAAATAAGCTGCTTTTCTTAATACTGTTTTTGTACAGGGCATAATAACTTCGGACGTTCTTTACAGCATTATTACGGGGTTTTGTACCCTGATAGGCAAACTATGGATTTAAACCTTAAAATGTTTCTATTTGGCTAAAAATGTTAAGTATTTAATTTTAAATAACTATTTACATATTCAGTTTAGGAATGATACTGGAAGGGCCTTTCAGAATGGAGAGCATTAGAGTGAACAGATGATGACGGCACCAAAACCAGTTTTTGAAAGCAAGAGTTCGTATCACATAAGGATGAGCAGAGGAATTTAATGTTAATTGCAATTGGCTTAGCTGGATTCATCTTGCATAAGTAGACGGAAACATTTGGGAACTGTGTTAGGCATGGGTTGATCTGGATTCTGGTGCTGTACTTGTGTGACCACTTGATGCCAACGGTAACTCTAAAAGAAGCTCTCCCCCTTGCCAGTCTTGTTCTGGCTGCTGTGCTGCTGTATGCTGGGCAGGCAGTAGGGCAGCTGACTGATGAATTGGAGTAGGGAACTGATGTGGGTTAAAATTAGCTCAGCTGGGGGGGAAGGGTTGGCTTCAACCATGGTTCTCTTTAATGCATTCTTTTATCCAGATCTCTACATGACCACACAAGCATTTGTACACGGAAGGAGCTGGGGCAGGATTGGCAATGTGTAGGGACATAAAGCAACAAAGAACTGCTTCTTACAACAGTAATATCAGCTCTTGGTGGCTTTAAAGTTCCTGGAAACTGTGATTGCATTCTCACGTAGAGTAAAATCTCTCTATATACCAAACATTTAAACTAGGGATAACAATATGAACTGCTTTTGTTAGGATTTTTTAATGTGCTATGTTTTAAATTGATTCCTTAATTAAAAACACCTTTCTGCTAGTGCCTTATATTTTAACAAAGCCATCTTTCTCTTCCAGTTCATTTAAAAAAAATGTTTACACCACGGTACATATTCGAGCAGTTTGAGTTGCATACTTCTTCAGTCACTTTTAATTATGCTAGTCAAACTTTGTTATAACTCTGTTTTCTAGTTGTTCACAATATCAGTTAGGAAATGGTAAATTTTAGTAAAATATGGAGTGACTAAATCCATAGTTTAAAATGTAGCAGGAATATTTTTTAAAATTATCTGTCAGGATATCTTTCTAATCTTTCCTTAGGGTTTGCTGCCTTGGTCTATATCCTTGTTTTGCTTTTCCTTTTAAACTAACCATATTCTCCTAAGGCGTTTTACTCCTCTGAGTTACCATTACAGTTAGAATCTAAAATCCAGCTTAATAAGCTTTTGCTGGGAGACTGTTTGTGTGTTGGCAGAGTATCCTTACAGCTAACATGTACGAGGTACATAAATCATGTATCTTACTATTTTTGAAAAAATGTCAGGCTGCTGGAGAAGAAGACTATGAATCCTTCTTTATATTAAAGCCAGAAAAAAAAAAAAAAGCAATTTAATACATTTGGATACTTCAGTACTTAAACAGTTTCTCTTGAAAATAATGAAATGGCTGTAGGTTTTTGATTCTTTTACTATGAAACTGTCTTACAGATTAAATGAACACAAGCTAATCATATGGGCTTGTCTGCTACATGTTGTTGTTGAAACAGCAATTTCAAAACCAAAGTTGAGATTGAAAATCAACTCTAGATGGCCTAACTAAATGTCTTCTATTTGCATACGTGGAACTGTCATTTGTAATGTGAAGCTGGTCCTTTACATGTAATTGCAAGACACTTTCTGAAAAGCAATGAAGTCATCTGGATTTATGAGAAACTCTCTGGAAAATATTCACAATGATAACCTTATTTCCCATCCCTTTGAATCGAGACTTGAAGAAGCCATTAAGACCACCAAAGTCATTACTTCAACTTCAGATGACTTCACTGCTACTGCTGTTGAGCAAGAATGGTTCTGCAGTTCCTATTATGCAAGTGTTACTATTATTGTTCCAGCCAAATGTAATTATAACGTATTATATTGCACAACTAAGTAGGAAAAGAGAAATGATATTTTCTGTAGCGAAGAAAATTTGCTGGAATCCAAGCTGAACAAGAAATGTTCCTTATGGTCCAGTTCCTAAAATTTTGTATCTTTCTTTAGTTTTAAATGAATAATAAAGGCTTTGCCTATGCGTGATAGTTTAGCAAATAGGTGCACGTACCAACAGTTCACATTTGTTGCTCAGTATCCTGTTGTAGCTCCTTCATATATTATAAAACTCTTCTGTGACATGGGTGTGGAAGCTTCAGGAATGCTAGGACATCACTTTAAATGAACGCAGGCCCATGACTTCTTCCCTGGCATGTTTTGCAAGTGCCCTCTTTGATCAGGAGCCGTGCAGTGCAGCAGTTCTAGAGCTATCTCCATGCTTGTACTAGCTGTTGAGGTGAGCAGGGGGAGGAACAAATGTTTTCAGCCTTTGGCTAAGGCTTCACAGATACATCGCTAAACAGCGTAGTAGGAGTGAAAGGAGAAAATCAACCTGATGCTTCTGTAGACTTCCTGCGAATGACGGCTCTTGTTGGAGCATCTGTTATGGGTTAGGTCAGGCAGAGAAACTTGTTGGAAAATGTAGTGATGGCTGTAGCAGTATAACTTCAAGGGGACCGTGCAGTGTTTTTAAGAAACCAAGAAGTACACCATGGGACTGGAACAGAAGGGTATTGATACTAGTTCTTAACGATGTGAGCGTTTAGGGAGCCAGGACAATATTTGCTATGAATGTCAGGCAATTCCAGCACTGGTGCAGTAAGAGCATCCCTGAAATTATCAGTGTTGTGTGTAGTAATGTTGCTGTCCCACTGTCTGACTTAGACAAGCCTTTGTACATGTGAAAATACAGCACAGATCAGTTAAATGCCCCCAAATATCTCGTGTTGTATTACTCAGTTTAGTTCTGCAATTGCTTGAAAATGACTGCATGTGGCAGGGGAAGCAGATACAATACCCAGATACCACGCAGTGGACCTTGTAGCACACATGCTCAAATTAAGTGGTTAGGAAACTATGCTTTATGGCTCCCTCGTGCCCCATGGAGTGCTGGCTGGTCATATAATGATGTCTCCTCACCCTGGTATTTGGCTGCTGCATTGCACTGATGATAGGTAAAATGCTACAGCAATATATCATAATATAGCTCCTTCATTTTATACTTATCCACGTTTCCACTGGATGGTAAGTACTGTGGGGTGTTACGGTAATACAAGTTCACAAAACAATGAAGATGAAAGGAGGGAATAAAGCTAATCCGGTAGATTTGGTCTTATGTATTATTATTATTGAAAACCATGATTTTTAAAGTTAACATTACAGCAGAAACCAACACATGAACAGATTATTTTTTTGTTTCCGATGTTGTGTTTTTATTTCTTGATTTGTTGTTTGGTATTAAAATCCATAGAAGAAATTTGCTACATGCATTTCGGTTTGTTTAACCTTAGAGCAGAGGCACAGAACTGGACTTTCAGTATTTTTCTCAAGAACTCTAATTTGTTTTGATGTCTTGAAGTGATCTTTATAAACTCTGCTCATCAGTGTTTCAGGATTGGCTTAGTAGGAAATGGCTGCACCTAGCAATAAAAAGCTTCTTTCTTTTGTTTTTGTTTAACTTTGCTTAACCAATGAGCTTTCCAGAGAAGTGTTGTCAGGCAAAGAACTTTTTCATTTGCGGGGAAAGGTATAGACGAAGGCTTGTTACTTACATTGTGCTTAAAAAAAAAAAAAAAAAAAAAAAATCATTTTCCCCACTTTCAAAAAAAAAAAAAAAGTCTATAGAATATAGAGAATGTAAGACTAGCCTCAGCCTCCCCGAAGGAGTCATTTGAGTTCAAGATTCAACTCAGTTTTCCTGCTGCAATCAGCTGGTTGTTCTGGTCTTTACAAGAGCAAGAGAGCTCAGCTGGTTAGCAGACTTGCTTCAGTTATCTATAAGACTGGGAAAGGTTGGGCAGTTTTATAACATGGTACTTTAAGTCACTTTTTATTTTTTTTTTTTTTTAAGTGAAACTGGGCTCATGGTGTAATTCACCCAATTCATCAGCCCATTACTGTAATGGCATCTTGTATCACTCTTTAAATATTCAAGCATCAGGTATAGGTTGTTGCATGAGGATTTATCTCCTTTGAATAATAACATAGTTGTGGAATAAAACCTGCAGCAAACATCATTAAATAAACTTGTGTGTATGGTATGCTTGAAGTTCGTACCTGTCAAATGTTAATCTATTTGATTTAATTTTTTTTGCTGGTATCTATGGTTACCTGAGTTAATGGGATATAGAGCACTTATGGATGAATTACTTCATCTCCTATTTTTAGACAGAAGAATTTAAATGAGCATATCCATCAGATATGCTACAAGCAGCTGTTAGTTATTTCAAACGTTTACTTCAGCAATGCCTTGAAAATCTGGGTAATATTCTATGGAAAAACTTCGGGTTTTCTGAGTATCGGAACTAGGCGTATCCCCATGGGATCTAATGTGTAAACTTAATTTCTGTAGGTGTATATTTGACATCTGTAGCAGACTTTTGACATTTGGTTGGATTGTGTAAGAAGCAACATGGCTGATCTGTCCCCACTGTACCTTGAGGAGTGCCCTGAGGCCACCTGGGGGTCAGTTTTGCTGTCTGCCCAGACAGTGAATGCAATTCTGGCTGTAGCGGTCAGCCTCCTTCGAAACACAGGGTGCTCTGCGTGCCACCTTTGTGTAGCACCCAGCTGCTGCACGTCCTTACCATGCAGGAGGCTCCAGGGCTGGCTGGGTCTAGGGTGCCAAAACAGATCATTCTAGTGGGATTTGGGATCATGGTTCTCTCCTGGGCTATGCTAGTGTTATAATAGCCCATTGCTCGTTTGGCCTGGTTGAAATGTATGTGCAAAGATATTTCAGGGGGTATGGTTTTACTTTTGGAAATAAACTGGTGGTAATTATTTTCATTTGTTCAACACATTGTGATGAACAGCAGTGTTTTCTGGAAAATTTTCCAGTTGTGCTCTGTGAGACTTCTATTAAAATCTTTTGGTATCTTACACATGAAAAATACATAAACAGTTTTTTTTACTGAGTTAGTGGTAAGTGCTATTTTTTACTGTAGTAATGCCGTAACAAAGAAACTAGATGCTATGAAAATACCACTTGGATCTAGTCTAGATGACAAAAATCAGTTGAACTATGTCCCTGAACAGAAGGAAAAACCTCTAACAGTGCTGCTGCATGATGTTTGTGATATTAGTTGAGTGTTAGAACTAATGATTTGTTAGTTCTGAATGACTTAATATTATGTTTTTAATTGTTTCCATCTAGCGCGCTCTAAATAAGGCAAAACTAAATTTTGAAATGACAAATAGGATTATTTTGTATATTAGACCAAATTTTTTTTCATTGGAAATCTGTTCAGTAGAACTATATGAATTACTTCTACAAATGCTACTTTAAATGTGGATGAGGTATGTTTTTTTTTTTTTTAATTACGTGTCACTGTAGCATTAGCCCTGAACGTCCTGATTCACTGAAATGCAAGTAAAATAATGTATATTTAGAATCCATTGCGTAAAAAATGACCCACAGGAGTACACTAGGAGACCTAACTGTAAAAATATGCTTGTCCAGATGAAGATTTTGGAGAAAAGGAGCTGGCTATTGCTGTTACAGGTTATTCACTGAACTGGTATGAAGAAAGATGAGCTGTGTGAGTGAGATGAGCTTGTAAAGGCAGAGGGAGGGGGAACAGAACATACATTCTGTAATTTAGACCTGGACTGCAATATTTCTGCTCCATTCTCTTATTTTCATATATTGTGTCATTTGAATTGTTTTATGGGAAAATATTTTTTATAAGCAATTACTGACCTTACTTAGTTCCTTTTTTTTTTTTTTTTTTTTTTTTTTTTTTTTTTTAAATAAAAAGCCAACTCATAGTGCCATTACACTGTCATTGGCCATAAGTTGATATGAGTGAGCTGAAGCAATAACTCATTACCACAGTTTGTCGTTTGTAGGAAACCAGAATTCGAGCTGTGGATAAGGACTTCAAGAGAAGAACTAGTAACTTTTCTGTTATCAACCCTGTGTCTGGAGAGGCTGTGACTCAACTTTTTGCTACTGACAGTAGGGAAGAACTTCATAACTGGATGGAGGCTTTCTGGCAGCACTTCTATGATCTGAGTGAGTAAGGAGGCAGTGCTGGCACTGTGCCCTTCCAGAGGGATGTTATGTAACATCAAAGGAATCTTTGAACAATTTGAATTGGAATTGCCTCATAATCCTTTGTTTGCAACGTTGAGAAGAAAAATGTTCTTTGGAATAATATTGGGTGGTGGTCTAAGCCACTGGAAGACAAATATTTAACTAAACCAGTGTCCGCATGTTCAGGCTGGCTTTTTGCAGGAAACCAGTAGTGGAACAAGTCCACCAGTCTCAAATGAACTTGGCCTCTTTTAGCAACGTTCTGGATATTTTTAAGGACTGCTAAATTCTCACCATCTCTTCTTCCACTGTAGCTGGGAGGATCCACCTCTATCTCTGCATCCTGTCAGTGGTGTAGTGTGTTGGTTTTGTGGGATTCAGCATGTATGAGGCCTGGAAGTCTTAGTGGGCAGTGGTGAGGGCGTAGGATTCATTTGGAGCTTTGGATAGAATACAGATTCAGCCAGCCCTCGTAAATAGGAACATGTATGTTCCTTGCCCAGCAGCATTATGGATTAATTAAATTGCTGTTTGCTGCTTTAGATTACTTGGTTCTGTTGGTTTTGGTACCCCTTGCCACAGGGGAGTATGTACACCTTGCTGAACAGACTGCAAATACATACTGCTTACTGGAAACTGGTAACAACTGTACCTGAGGCTCTGTAAAATGGTATAAACGAAATAAATACTCCAATCACTTGTCTTTTTATTTTTCTCTATTCAATGCTACAATGTTTGTGGATCTTCACTGGTTAGTTAATTTTTTTTCAGGAAGCTAACTTACTGACTTTGGCTAACCTCTGGAACAACACTGTTCTTACATGAGAAGAAATTTGCTTCTTAGTATGACAGTGAAATGCTATTGAGGTGGTATATTGTGTTGCTTGCTTAACACTAAATATTAATTAAAGGAACTATATATGTTAACTTGTCTTAATCTTTTTCCTCTGCCTTAGTAGTTTGCTCTTAAGAAAACTGTGAGTTAGAGAACAACAGTCAGATATTATGCTGTCATTGACAAAGTACAGTTGGTTCCTTATAGACCTTTTCATCAGGGCAGAAAACAGAATGAGGTAGACTAATGAAATACCAGTGTCTAATCAGAGGCCACACCAATGAAATCAGTGAATTGAGGTTGTGGGACCTCAGTATTTTATTTTGTATTTCTACTTCTTTTTAGCTCTGAGTTACAATGAGAAGAGGCTCTATCAATTAAAGAAACACACCAAGCAAAAACTAGGACATCCTCTTTAAATTAGCTGTGGAGTGGGGTAAAAAGAACTAGTACTTATTCATTATAGATAGAATACCCATGGATTTTTTTAAGACGTTTTCCTTGGGTTCAGAGAAAATGGGTCACTTGGCATTTAAATGCCTTTTTTCTTCACTGGTTTTAAAAATCTCTTAAAATTAATGTGCTCAGAAAACTTAGAATGATTGGTATGAACAAAGTAATTTTACTGTGTCTTGTTTTCCTTAAGGTCAAAATCTATTAATAGAAAAAGAGGTTTCCTTGTCTGCTAAGAGATAAAAGGGAAGTTATCCTCTATTAAAGACAGAACTGTTCCTTTACTTTAACAGTTGTATAATGTTCAGCTTGCAGTATACTGGTGTTCATCCCCTGATAACTTTATAAGCTTCCTTAACGTTAAAGGGTGATTTGAAAAAAGAAGAAGTGATGAATTTATACTGGGGTTGGAGATTTGAAGGCAAATTATGGTATTTAATGTTTATAGTATAACTACTGCTGAGATGCTTCAATTAAAGGTTGTACCTTACATATAAGCGACTATACTATATATAGTATAGCTTAGTATTCTGAGAGTTGGTATGAGATCAAAGTTGAAAATACTGCAAATGCATCCTGAGTGTTCCTGCTAAGCAAAAGTAAATGCTTACTGTTTAGCATTTCTTTGGAGATAGTTTCCTAACACAACCTAACGACTTCAGTTTTTTCAAGCTGAATTGTTTAAGTTCCAGTCATTGTTCTCTTTTTCTCTCTCAGGCCAGTGGAAACATTGTTGTGAAGAACTTATGAAAATTGAGATTATGTCACCACGGAAACCACCTTTGTTCTTGACAAAAGAAGCGACCTCCGTCTACCATGATATGAGTAAGTGGGATTTGTCTTTTCAAGTTGCAGGGTAACAGAAACAACATTGTCTGTATTCAGATGGCTTCTGGTGTTGATGTTGAAACACTGAGTTTTTCAAGGGCAATTCAGACAATGAAAGAGCAGCATAATTGGATGCCAAGGAGTTCACGTTAAATCTGAATTTACAAATCTGTAATAGCGCAAATAATGATTTTTTTTTTCTACCTTGACTCAAAAATCCTGCAATCTGAACTGTAACTAGGGAGCACTGAACACATTCAAAAAAGCCATCGCTAGAAGTAAATGCTCACCATGATAATGGTGTAAAGCTCAGAGAATGTAAAGGTAAAGTAGTCTCCCAAACAATAATGTCTTTAGTTTCATGAAGTTAATTTGGTGTTCTTAAAGCAATTTAAAGGCTTAGCTAACTTAAATTGCCTAATTATTTGGTCTGTCATAACAATGTTGAAAAACACTCAGAAAATCTATCTAGCATGTATTTGAAACTACTATTTTTGCAGAGCAAAATGGTACACAGCAGGATTGCTTTAATAGTTTCATTACAGAAATAATATTTACAGACTAGAAAAAGTAGGTCACTTTATTTTAATGAATCCATTGCAGTATTGGCTAAAAAACACTGTGCAACTTTAAATGCCTGACTGCTTGCTGCTTGAGATTGGAATTGCGAAGATGCTCAAAATGCCATGTGGGTCACCGAGTTACTGTGCATCAGAGCACTGAGCAGTCAAAAAAGTCCTCTCTGAGCTATGAACACAGAACAGTAAGGGAGTAAATCAAATATATTGAAGTTTTACAAAGGTAATGCTGTAGCATAATTCTGCTCATACTCAAATATATTGCTGTGGAGCAGAATACAAACTCTGTTTCATTCTTTATATGCCAGTGTTTTTGTGCTTATTTACTGTATTCATATGTAAAACCCTGTGTTTAAAATTGTGTTAAAAATCCTTAATGTGTGACCTGAAATAGAAAAGATATTGCTGTTGTTTTAGAGGCTAGCAGTACTGCAGTGTACATAAAACAAACAAACAAAACTCAATATGAGAGATCAGAAATGGAGCAAGACAGTCTTAAAGCACATAAAGAAAAATGGTAAATGTAAAGATATCCCATTTTCTGCAGGCTGGAGGCACAAAAGTATTTAGTCATAGATGTTTCCATGGGCCTTTTGTGAAACAAAATTTTACAAATACTATACAGCAAAATATATATAATTTGTGTGTGTATATATGTATATAGTACCTTTGTTTTTTTTTCTACTTTTTACTTGGTAAGAAATACCAATGCCTACCCTGTTCTCTCAACTTCAGCTGTCACACAAACAGTTCCCTCATATCACCTCTGCCTTTTCTAGGAGAGTATATGTAATCATTTCAATTTTTTTCCATTAATACTTGTATTAGTAGCCTAGTCTTCGTGAGACGTAGTTAATAGAATTTTCTCTTCTGAATAGTAATAATGAACTAGGGAGGAGTAAAATTATTGGTAGCATTTTAATCTGAGTTAATTGTTGTCCCTTAAAATTACAGGCATTGATTCTCCAGTGAAACACGAGGGCTTAGCTGATATCATACAAAGAAAAATTGAAGAGAGCGATGGCGAGTTCCTGCTTTGCCAGCAAAAAGAGTCTGCATCTTCCTTATGGGCTTCCCTCTTTGACGGATCTCATGAGATGGTTGTTCAGAAAAACATGCATCCAGCCCCCAAAAGTGATACTGCAAGTCCCAGTGATGGCAGAGCGAAGAAAAGAAGAGCTCCACTACCACCCTCTGATAAGTCACCATACAGTGCAAAAGCACAAGTGGGCACACAGCAACTTGCCTTGCAACTTGACAAGGAAAACCGGGAGAAGCCTGACAGCGCACCTTGTAGTAGTTCTTTGGATTCAAAGTTACCTATGGTAACACACGGGCAAACACCTGTTGCTGCTCCTCGCAAAATTGGTCCTTGTAGAAAAAACAGTTTATCTGACCATGGAAATCCCATGTCTTTGGTTGCCAAGACAGGGTCTGAAACCAACCAGTACCAACCCCTAGGCAGAAATGCATCACAGAAATGCTAGATCCTAGGTCATGGTTGTAGCCACAGGCATAATTATTAGCTTACAAGAGTCCCTGGAATTTTAAGTTCCTCAGTCTTAATACTATAACTTTTGAGTGCAAATAGATTTTACCATACAGCTTGTAAGTATTGAGTTTAACGTGTTTTTGGTTTAGTTTTCTGTCTTTTAGCCAGAACATTACTACTAGCTGCATACTCAGCTGTACTCATTATTGCTAACATCTAAATAATTGCAGTAGTAACGGGGAACGGTTTATATGAAATAACAATGCCACTTCTGAAATGGTGGTTTGGTACTTTTGCCTTAAAAAGTTGGCAGTATTCAGGGTATCTCAGTGTCCCTGCACCAGGGATTTTACTGTTGCCTTCTACCAGTCCCTCAGCTTATCCCATCTGCAGCTCCTCACACTAATTCAATTGGGAATTTCACACATTCAGCGCCAGGCTCGCAAAAATGATTTTCTTGGGCTCCATGCTTGGCTTCACCTGAAATATTCTCATATCTCCCTCACTGTTTGGGAACCGCTGCTTATAAGATAATGTACTGTGAACAGTTACTGCACGCTACTGAATAGCTGTGTATGAATTTCTGAAGCAGTTCTATCAATTTAACGTGGGATCTCTTCGGTGCTTCCTGGTGCGTGCACTGTCTGAATGGACCAGGATTATCTGTGTACGAGCAAAAATGGAATCCATCACTTTGCCTTATTTTGGACTAACACAAACATGTAAAAGCAGTACTGCATATGAACACTCATTTGGGATTTCATTTTTATGGTGTATTTTTTTCCGATGAATGGGGCTCTGTAGCATCGCTTCTCCTTCATGGAACCTCTTGGCTGCTCCTGGTAGATAGCTGGTTTGTAAACATGACCGTTACAAGTAAACATGTAGGTTTTTTTGTACTCCCACTCATCATTTTTGAAATAACAGAAAATAGGTACTTCAGGTGAAAATACTGAACTTTTGATGTTCTTGCATCAGACTGCCATTTTTGTTAGAAGCGTGAGTTACTACAGTTCCTATGGCACCTGCAAAACATCTTTTGCATACAGAAAAGGCTTCTCTGCTGGAATCACAGTTTAAATATCCAGCCCTTTCCTTGCTTGATGCATTTCCATCAGAAGCTGGAACTTATCCAAGAGCAAAGGTCTACTCGCAGATTTCCCTCTAGAGCCTTTGTATTCAGACCTGAGTTGAGTCATATCAGCAACTGTACACATCAAGTTCATTAATTTTTTTTCTGAAGTACGAGATGGTTTTGGGAGCTTTACCATTTCTTCAGAAAATATTGTGTGCATGGTTGGTTGGTTTGTTTATCTATTTTTTGTCTTTGCTAAGCTCTTGGCTACGCAGTTGTAAAGGTATCTGCTGGATTTCGTCCTTAGTTCATTGGCTATTTGGGGTAGGACTTGATGGGCAGGTTTCATTTACAAATCCCTTTGCAGGATAAGAGCCCTCCGTTTCTAGAATGCCCTTGTTCCTTCTTCATTTAATCACATTGCATTTTCCCTCTGAAACAACCATAATAATTCTTACAACAAATCATGCTGTTAGTTAAGTGAATAGTTTGTGAATGCTTTATAAATAGGAACAGAAAAACTGAAGAATAACTGCATGATTATGTAAATTAGACACAGTCAACTAAGTGGACTGTGCAACTCTGAACAAGAAAGAGGAAAAATAAACACGGGGGGAGTGGTGCATATTTTCCAAGATGCAACAGCAGTTTATTTAACTTTAAATCTAGCATTAAATGTTACTGTGCTCTGGAAAGGAAGAATACCTTTTTCTTGGTAACCTCCTTCCACTTAGTTGCTATATTTCAAAATATATCTTTTAAATATATAAGGCAAGAAGGCAGCATAATGAGGATTCATTTTTAAATTCAACAGGCTATTGCATTTCAACAAGCAGTTTCTCTTTTAAATTCAGGAGCTTTGTTTTGAACTACAACATACATATTTTACACAGGCATTTAATATTAAAGTCTTCAAGTGATGAGAATTTACCCATGCCTCCTGTTGCAATAGTTAATTACCCCAGGTACATTTTTCACTTGATTTTTCAATTTGCATTTCTAGCTCCACCTTAAGTTATTTTGGTCTTTTTATGCCTTTGATTGCTTATATTGATCTCTGTAGTATCAGCTTTTCTAATTGCTCGTGTGTAGCTATAAATTGTGATTATGTCCCTTTTAACCTTTTCTCTGATGAGACGTACTGAGTTCCTTAACTTTCTTACAGCAATGAATGCTATTCGAGACTAATTAGTCTTCATGTTCTTCTCTGTACTTCTCATGTATTGAAATATTTTTGTGACCTCTGAATTAGATGCAACGTGTCAATAGCGATTCATCAGGACTATACAGAGACATAATGCGATCCTCTTATTCTTATTACTACCTCCTCAAAAACTGTATAATCCTTTTTTTTTTTTTTTTTTTTTTTTCCCTGCGGAAGAGTTACCTGTGATGCTGGCTTTTATGGCTCAAGTCCTCTTCAGCACCTTTTTTGAGAATGCGGTACATCATCCTCTTATTATCCTACCTTATTTTTTTCTTATAAGCGTGCACTGTATTTTACCAGCATTAAAATACTGGTTGTGAAGTGATCCAGATTGCTCTGTATAAGTGACCTGTCCTCGTTCTTTACTACTCCAATGGTCTGCAAGTCCTTTGCAAATTTATTGCAAGTGATTTTTACAGTTTCTTCCGGATCATTGATTTTTAAAATTGAATGCAAGGCAAGGTTTGTAGAGAGGGCTGATAAGTTCTTCTTAGGTTGGTGACATGGACGAGGGGGACAGAGAAAAAAAGCAGACACACCATGGAGTTCATGTCTCTTTTTTCCTCAGAGTCTTTAAAAAATTGAATAAGATAGATGTTTGTCCTGGAATTTCAGTGCTTCTTGCTGATTCCCTATTAATGCTGCACTTTGAAATTACCTGTCTGTCTTCAATACAACAGTCTGTATTGATTTTTATCTAGCATGGGTATCTTAAAGAAAACGACAAGTTCATCTGCTTTCCACTAGGTGCCTTAGGGTTCCTGAGGGTAACACCTCAGTACAGGTGTCTCTGCGAGCTCACTATATCAAAAGGAAGAATGCAGCATGTTGTTCAAGACCTATTCTTCATGAGGCTGCATTGATTGACGTTACACATCTATCCTTAAATTAGTCTCATATCCATTTCACTGTATTGCCCAGATCACCACTAAGCAAACGAGGCCATTAATTACCCTGATCATCCTTCTTCAGCACAGTGTTGTTCTTGCAGTCCTGTGAAATGTCATGACTGTGTTGAGACTTGTTAAACTAATTACATGTTTAGGCTCCTGCTGCTGGAAAGGCTTCTGCTACCGAATGCAGCTGCTGTTATTTTAAGCAACCACTCACTATGCAATCCGTATTACGAAGCATCAGTTGACTTCAGGTTTCAATATTTATTGTACTGACTTAATCTTTTTTTTTTTTTTTTTTTCTGACCTGTTGCCTTTTATTACTGCCTTCGAATCTTCTGTGCAGCGGGCTGGTTTCACTGATAAAAACTGCATGCTGCCAGCAAATGTTGATCTTAGCAATACAGTGAAGTCAGTTTGAAGGAATACGGTTGTGCTCAGCTTTTGTCTACTCGAGAGAATGTAAATAAATGCAATAAACCCAGCAAATTTTGGGAGTATAATTACAAGATATACCTGTGAGGAAACTAAGGGGTTTTGGCTTTTCTGTATAGTGACAAATTACAAGTATTTCATTACTCCTATTGGTCCCTTTCTTATCATTATATAGACTTGTTCAGAAATTCGACCTTCTCCTTTGTTTTTTTTCCCTCAAGTTTTGCAGACCCTAATAAGGATGAATATTCAAAACAGGAACTCAATAACTAAAAGTCATATGATTAACACCTCTAAACAATGCAGAAATAAATCACAAAGGAAGAAGTGATTTTAGCCAGCCTCTCACTACAGTGAGGCTTATAAGACAGCAGAGGCCTGGGGCTTCTCCCAGCCCTTGCGGCCCCATTACCCAACGTTCACATTTGTGCAAGCAAGTCAGTGCGCTGCTGCCTTGCAGCAGTCTGTGGAAAACCAGTGTGTGTTCAAACACATTGCACCTCTCGTGAGCGGCTCAAACTACCAAGTGTAGCACAGAGAAGACATCAGTGGCCTTGTGCATCTTGTTCATCTGCTGCAGCTGAGCAACACGTGAAGAGGTGCTTTTCTAAGGAGCACATCAAGCCCGCTCTGAAAATTGTACCTGTTTGCTCTCTGCTGGAATGAATGAATTTCTTCTTAAAAGCAGTTAAGCAGTGGGACTGCAGTCTTGAAGTAGGGTGGAGAAAGTAGTCAACCTGAACTTTTCTGTTAGGAAGCACAACTTAAAAGCAATTGCTAGTCCGAACTTGAATGTAAATTTCACAAAACAAGAATAACTTCTACAACACTGACTGAACAAGGTGTGGTTTGGCAACTTTTTAGGTTGTACCTTGTGTCATTTGCTATTCACTTGGTCTCGCAATGGTAGGCGGTACCTTTTGTTATTTTGAAGATGTTAGCTTGAAATGTTTACATTTTTACTAGTTTTGTGATGTTTTTCCTATGGTAATCATATTAATAGTCATTTTACAGTGCTTTATACATATCTAGAAATACTGTCCTAGTATTCAGAGTTGATCTGTAATTAGTGTAGATTGCTGTTAATAGAAAAGTGCAGATTTGGAAACTAATGTATTGTGAAACGTTAGAACAGGAGTCCTAATTATTATTATTATTATTTTTTGCTGCTAACATAATGTATTTCAATTAAAATGTGCAAGTGGAATTAAAAATATTTCTTTAAAAAATATTAAGAAGTGTTTGGTGTACTTTTATTTGCTTCTAGAATACATCAAGTTATGCTGCAGTTTATAAACCATGGGTGATGGCTGTTGTAAAATCCGAGAACCTATGACTACCTTCTGAAGAGCTCACATCCTACTTGGCCTCTAGGCTATTTCTGACAGCAGCAAACAACCTTGCCCTTGGGTTTATAAACAGGAGGAAGAGAGGAGAAAAAACACGTGGCAGTGAGTAGTAATTGCTCAACGAGTAGTCCAGTGTATCCAGTAGATCTGTGTGCAGACACCTAAAGTGAGGAACACTAGCTGAGGTGCACCTCGTTTGCACAAATGCGCCTGTTTGATTTTAGCTGCTGTCTCACTTCCCTCCTAGTCAGGTAAGAAAGTGTGATGAAGCATCTTTTGCATCCCAGGTTGCCAGATTTGTAAGGTGGTTGCAGAAATTGAGCCCCTGATGCTACTTACACCATCCCTCCCCCTTTTTTTTCCTCCTTCCTTGCATAGGGCAGTCTTGTGGTGACTCCTGTTCCCCCAGGACAGAGCTCAGCGTAACTGCTTGTTTAAAGCTAACTGTGCCACTCAAGGAAAGTATAATTTGGGCCCAATTATCACCAATTATCATAAAAGAACTGTAATAAACATAGAGGGAGTTGTTAGACGTTTTAATTTTAGAATATTTGACTGATTTATGAGTCCATGAAAGAAACAAAGTATGATTGATAATTGCAAGGCAAGCCAATGCAGTTGAGTGTTTTAATGAAGATCATGGTGCAGCTAATGTAGTTTGCTTTAAGCGATACTAGCAAAGTAAGATATGATGATCTCTTCACATAGCCATTGCCAAGTGGTTATATTTTAATCTTTCCATGCGCATATTATATATTTGGAGAAAAATCTGTTTGTGAGACATCAAAATAAATTGCTTTTCATGGGGAAAAAGCAATCTTTCAACATTTTTATATCAAGATAGCTTTCTAAATGTTCTTTATGTACCTCCCCAAAGGGAGAAAAATTATAATAACTAGTGAGGTGTATTTTACTCTGTTAGAGCTTTTCTTCAGATACCTATAAACTTACCCAGTGGTGACAAAATAATTTGGAAATGGCGGCCTGTCTCACTTGAGGTTAGTAGTGATATTGTCCAACATCACCCATGCCAGATGGTGGCACAGGAATAACCGAACAGGGAAGTTGTAGAGTCACCGTTCAGACACAGACAGGTTCTCCTAGAGCTTAGTAACTCCAGCCTCTTACAGGCATTCGCAGGAAGCCTTACGTCCTGTCAAAGTTTCATGGCATATATGTGTCTGGATAAATGTGTAGAAGCAGTAAAAAGTTAAAATGTCTATTTTTTAAATTAAACTTTGGTGTAATTTTTGCCTTGTTAAACTTGCAGTTTAGTGATATGCCATGAAAATTTTCTTTCTGAATTTTAAAAGTTGTACATTTTCTTTCACTAAGAGGGAAAAAGTCAGTAATAGTTCGTTGTGGTTTTTTTTTTTTTTTTTTTTTTTTTTTTTTTTTTTTTTTGTCACTGGCTATAACGGTAGTACCAATATATCAGTAACTTTTTTTTTTTTCTACCCTGAAGACAAATGGTCCTAGTCTTTCTTTGGATTATATTTTCCATTTTCTAATTAGTGTCTATTTCAAAATCCCACATGTATTTTGATGATATCTTTCTTGAGATCGGTGCCCAGAGCTGAACAGACAGTTCTAGCTCAGGGGTACTCTTGAATTACAAGAACATAATATTTTAAATAGTATTGTCTACATTTTAGCTGCTCATTCTGCATTAGTGAAAAACAAATGTTTCCATTGATCTGTGGTTGGAATCATCTGTTCTTAAATAAAGACCTTAGGAAAGAAAAGGAAAAGGGATCCTAGCGCTGCTGTAGTGAACTTAACATCTGACTTACAAATTTCTCAATAGTGGGAAAAATGTGGATGTGAAGCTGGCACAAGTAAGATGCTTTGTCCACACAACATTTGTTTTTCAGATGGTAGCAGCTGCTATGCTTCCTTTGTTTTCGAGCAATCATTACTCTTTAGTCCCTGATGTCTGTATGCAAGGGTTGAGAGTTTTTAAAATAAACTGAAAGCAATTTAATGGACCTTCTCATGATGTGAATGTATCAGCTGGAGTCACGAGAGCTGGAGTACAGTGCTGCCAGACTTGTAGCCCGTTTAGCTGGCTGGTAGGAAAATCTGGTGCTGGATGCAGCTCCTTTGATGATGCTGTGGGAATGCGTTTTCTCTTGACTGCTCCAAGGAAGTACATAACGTGTGGAGAAGAAAGGCATGCGAATGAGCGTGGTCTTAACATCTTTGCTCCCATTGCTCCAAATCTAATCACAGCAGATTTCCCTAGGGAGGCAGGAGGGGCAATTCAAACAGGAATAACACAGTAAGAGAGCACTGAGCCCTTTGTATGAAGTTACATTTTGATGTTTTTCCATTGAGCTGTTTGCTGGGGCCATGGGTTATTCCTGCTGTAAATCAGTTGTTGCAATGCAGCTGCCACGGGCTGCAGCACCATGCACCCCGTTGGCATTGCAGAAGGAGCCTCTGCACCCCTTTGGCCGCTGAGGAGGTACAGCAGCTTCGCACGCCAGCCGAGCGTGCCTGTGGGCTGCCTTCCTGGGGAAACCTCAGCCGCTGAGGATGTTTTCAGGTGGGGGGATGCCAGGCCTGGGTCCCCTTACCTTGGCTCCGAGAGCAGGCAGAAGTAGGCTGAATTGACACGATGGGTCAGAGCTGGACTCCAGCTTTTTGGTATGCGGGTAATCTTGTCCCTGCTGACACAGCTGAGATAACTTTAATACACTCACTTCTCGCTTAAAGCGAAGTTGGGCCTATGGCCGCTTTCCTTTTCTTTCTCCTGGATCCAGACCTACTGACTGAACGCAGAGGCTGTCTGCTCTTCTCACCAGCATGGCTTTTCCCCATGGGCATGGGGCAGGAAGCGTCACTCAATTTTAGAAGACACTTAAATTGTATTGATTAACTGAAAAGTTTTTTATTAAGGACAAATGCTAATAACGTTACTTCACACAGTGCTGCAGCTCAAACTGGTTTTACTATGCTTTACTATGCCTTGGATACGTCAGTAATTGTTATTATTTTTAAGAAGAGTTCATTTGTACGTTTGATACACCACTATTTACTCAGGGTAGGTACAGTTACAAGTGTATAACTTCATTTCAGGTGCTTGCTCATACATCAGCCAGTGCAAGGCCATGGCTTCTCAGCTCCTCACCTTTTAAATGGGGACAATAGTGGTGGTTGTTTCCATCGCACTTTTTGAGGTATTATTCCTTAGTGGTGCTAGATTTGGCACAACAATTTGATTCTTCGTGACCATGACCGAAATACTGCTGTCCACAGAGACTCTCCTGCACTGGGCGTGTGCAGCAGCTGTCTGACTGATGGCATAGTGGCAGGACTGTCATTGTCACTGCTGCTTTTTTCCCTGGAGACCCTGCAGTTAACAGGGTTTTGATGGAGCATAGCTTAATGCCAGTGCTCCCTGCTGCAGCGCTTGCCCAGCATTTGGGAGCTTCAGCCCTCGTGGCCTGGGACGCCTTCACCACGCTGCTGTGTTCAGTTGATGCCACGGTCACCGCCTGGTGCTTGGTCACCTCCCAAAGGCACTGGTCATGCACACATTTCCTCAACAAGCCTGTGGTTTTTTACTTCCTTCAGCCAAAACAAATAAATAAAGGTGAATTTATTCTTTGAAAACGAGCAAGTGCTAACACAAAGCAGCCTGTGGCAGAGGGATGCCGTGTTGGTTAAGTGTAATGTGCCTGCTGTTACCACCGCTGCCTCCAAGCTGGGGCTGCTGCCATGCGCTCTTGCAACTCATGCTAAGCTGCCTCTGACTTTCTTCCCTGCCTCTCTTCAGATTTTAAAAGGGATGCAGGGGCGGAGGAAAGCTTTTAAAGGGAAAAGAATTGAAGTTCTCCTAATTTCTACAGATACTAATTGAAGACAAATATTTTTAATGTGAGAACATGGCAGTTTCGGAACAATGGCTGTATGAGGAGTTGCGTGCAGCCCACAGAAACCCGATTAGGACGCTTTCAGAAAAGCTGACATTTTCACTGACTTATAACTTACTGAACAACTTTTTCAGCTTTTTGTAGTGACAATATCCAGAAATGAGCTTGGTTAGTCCCTGTACTATCTACATCAAATTAGATACAAGTTCTGGTTTTGATAAACAAAAGCCAAAGAGCACATCCAAGCAAACAAGCTTTTCCACACCCTCTGTCTCTGTCCCGGCCCAGCATCTCAAGGTGTGATGCTCATTTTGTGCTCTCTGGAACAGGACCACGGCTGACAAAGCCAGATTCCCTGCTGGCATTCCCATTCATGCGTTCTGTCAGCATTTCCTTTGATTTTATCAAGACCTTCTTGACTGTGATCTTCAAAGCAATTAATTCAGTGTTCCATGATTGCAGCTGCTGAATAATTGTTTGTTAGAGTATTTTCTTTCCCAGGCAAGAGATGTAAAATAGTTGCTCCCCTCAATAAACAACTTGTCAAATGTGATTAGTTAATGGACCTGTAATCATGCACTAGCTTAAAGGTAAGGATTTGGTAAGTGCTATGTGAAAATGCATATTTAAATTAAAGCTATAGGAGAAGATTTTCCCATAGGAAATCTTGCTATCAATGCTGAAATAGACTATTTACCATTCCTAATGATTAACTATAGATCATTAATTAAAGAAAACAAGAGATTGAGCTGGCCAGCCCATGTAAACCAATATGCAGAAGTCAAAGCCTGCTAAAATTAAGGCCAAGATTTGCTGGCCAGTCTTAAGCTCCAAGAGCCTGAAATTTGATCCTGTGTTGCTAGTCATCAGCCCGGTAACTCTCCATGTCATTCCTGGTAAGATGCATGCTGAGAAGCAAGACACAGCAAAACAGAGGACTCCAGCCCGATATTTCGTGGCAGAGAGGGAACCTCTTATTTTTGGCAAGCAACCGCTCAATTCAGAGCTAAATGCAGTTACAGTGAGTGTGCATTAAAGCTCAAAAAGCTAATTAATTGGCTTGTTCTCATCTCTCAATATGGAATTTATCTTTCTGTCAGTCCTTTAGAAGAAACCTCAAGCAAACCTACGGTGGCGTCTGCTGAAAACTGAAGCCCCATGATGAGGAATCTTGCAAAGTCTTTTTTTTTCCCCACCTCATTTGGGAAATGTACATTCAACCATATCATTTCTTAAAAGAAAGTTCCTTGCCAGAAAAAATAAAACACTTTTTTTTTTTTCTTTTTGGTTAAAAGCTGTATCTATTATAGAAATTCAATTCTCCATTTGGGAATTACAGGCAGTAATACAATAATAATAGTTGTTGGTTACCACACGCTAATTTCAAACTATTCGAGGCAGCTGCCTTCTGCTTTCTGTGCACTCTCGTAGCGTTAGACTCCGATATAAAGCAAAATTACCCGAAAGTGTCTGTCAGATTGGACTATTCTTTTAACATTTTTTAGCTGGTACTTACATTATGTAATAGCAACTGGGGGAACTTAATTACTAAGTCACATATGAAAAGTAAGACTTCAGCTTGCAACCTTCAAGTAATTAGCCACCTACCTACTAGTGGGAAATGGGCAGCGAGGCACATCACGCTGGGCGAGGGAGATGCCAGGGCCACCTCACCAGTGACGCACACGCGCAGTCAGAGGCTGTGGGGATCACTGCTGCTGCTAGACCAAAGCCTCCTCTTTCTTGTTTGCTTTTTGGAGGCCAGGAGAGGCAAAGCTGTCACGAGCTCAGCAAGAGCTCGCCTCCCCAAGAGCTGCCGGGATGGGACGCAGCCACCTCCCCAGGGACATGGGTGTTTTGGTGGCCTCCTGGCACAACTGGTGGCCCAGCTGTACCTGAGGGGAGGGAAGGTGCCAGCGGTGGGCACGTTAGCCACCGTTAGCCTCATTTCCTCAGGTCCCTGATGTTCAGCTACCCTCCGCAGAGCCTCAAGTTCCTCGTTGCTCTCAGCCCCACCTCAGTGCCTCCCTCTCTGTCAGCTGTGACATCTGAGGACACTGGTTACCTCAGGGAGTGTTGCAAGGTACTGAGCCTTTTAAAAGCGTGCAGATTAGCCAAACCATCGCATAATCGTATGCATAAATGCATAAAATCATATCATCATCTGATCACATAACACAAAAATCCCAACTGCAGGACTCCAGCAGCTGCTGTTCGAAGAGGCAGGTGGCCAAATGTCACAAGGCTTGCAGTGACATCCCCAAAGCCAGCGCAACCAAGACCAGCACCAGGTCGCTCCCCCGGGTAGCTGTGCTGTTCAGGAGGGGTGTGTGCCAGGGTTTTCCTTGAAGGCCACTTGCTGAAGCAGGGGCCCCGATCACGGCTGTGCCTGCACGCTGCTTGCAGGCCCCGCTCGTGCTGGTTAGTATGCAGCTGGTGCGGTTCACCAGCTCTGCCAAACAGAGCGTTTTAATTCTCCCTCAGTGGAGAGAGGAAACTTCTAAACAAGAGCATGGTTAATAAAAGAAAAAAAAGCAAACAAAATTAAAAGAGGAATAATAACAAACCTCAGTGAAAGTGAAATGATGTAGATTTATGAGGATTTCTATGAATTCCTCGCATTCATTCAGCCCAGGACTACACAAGTTGCAGCACACTGCATGCCTGTTAATGAAAGCTGCCGTGTTTGTGCATCCTCTGGCACCGCCTGCGTGCCGGGTGCTCGGTGCAGGAGGCCTGGGCACCAGGACGAGAAGCTCGGGACCACCGATCAGAGACAAAGCATGCAGCAGGGCACTGCAAGCATAGCTGTTTTCTCATGATTCTGCATGAAGAGCCCCTCTGGGCCTGCTGCAGGTGGTGGAAATGAGAGGACAGCTGCCCACCACGCAGGTAAGTTAGCTGTCTGCGTTTGTTTTAGCTGCACACCGAGTGAGCCGTAGAGAAGTATGCCAGGGAAGCGAGGTCTCCTCCATGCACAGAGTTGCCTCTCACTTGCAAAGAAGCCAAACCGATGAAGCCTGCTCTGCTCAGACATTGATTTATCCAGCTTGAGTGTGGTAAGGAAAGAGAATTTCTACTGAGCCATGGCTTTGGTTGTGCCTTCATTTCACCTCCTGTGTGTCTAGCTACCTGCACGTAAACAGATTCAAAGTTTTGCTGGGCGAGCTGAATAGCTCACATTCAGCAGAGTTTGCTGCAGCCCAGAAGAGCTCTGTCAGGCTGTTGCTTTCCTCCTGCTCCCTTCACAGCGTTGCTGCTGTTGCTCAGCGAAATGCTGTGCCAACACTCGGTCTTCCCATGCTCCCCCAGCAGTAAGCAGCCAAGCAGCACTACAGGTGCCCTCAGTTAAGCCCTGTTGGAGCACACCTGCTGCAGCAAGTCTGCTTTTCTGGAGAGAGCCCAGTGGAGGACAAGTGCCCAGGTCAGCGGCGAGCTCTCATTAGCCCAGGCAGGAGCTTCTCTGGTTCATGCAGCTGGCTCGGAGCTGTGGAAGCACCTACAGGTGGTGCTGGCTGTACCGGAGGGCAGCGTGCTGCCACACTGAGCTGCAGCTGAAGAAGAGGGTTGTCGTGGCTCTGCTGTGCCAGGGGACGATGCTCCTCCGGTGCCACTGAGCTCAGGAAGATGTCAAGGTCCTGGGGCAGCCTTGCCCTGCCAACCCTACTGCACAGGGAGGGCTTCCTGAGAGAAAAGGGAAGCCGTCAGAACAGGGAAGATCGGGGAGCACGTATTCTTGGTGGACGGAAAGGTCGGCCACTGACCCCTCAAAAAAAAGAAGGGAGGAAGAGACTCCAGCTACAGAAGCAGCAGACAGTTCCCGTTGCTCTTGGCCATAAACTTCCCAGGAGTGTGTCTGTGTGGGGAAGTCGTGGACGTTACCAAGAACTCGTCACTGCCGGCGGAGCCAGGCCGAGTTATTTTCCATTGTTGAAGTATTTCACCACAATTTATTACTTTGACCTTGCTGTCTGTACTCTTGGTTTCCCCTCTCTTTCTCAGCACCCAGCAGCTTGCTGTGCCCACTCTGCTTGCTAGTAGCTTTGGGGAAGCTGCTGCCTGTCCCATGTTGCTCTAGAGCTCAGGCACAGCTCCGCCAGCTTGTCCGAGTCACTGTGCAGTGAGGCAGCAAAGCAGCAGAGCACACAGCAGTGCCGTGCAATTAAACAAACATGTTGTTTTGGGAAAGAATAAGAGGCAATAAAAAATCAATCATGTATCCAAAGCCAGCTCCTTCAGACTGGGGAGTGGCTTGGAAGAGCAGAGCCAGCACAGCCCTGGCACAGCACAAGCCTTGGTAGCAGGAGGGCCGAGCAGGAGCGCGGCTCCTCCAGCTGGCACAGGGGAGCTGGAGAGGCTCCAAGTCACCTTGTTTCTTTATTTGAAGTATTCCACGTGCAGCTGTAATTCCTTTGCATCCGATCCATATGGAGATGGAGCCCCATTCCAATAGCTTGCACCTCCTGCTGCCCTCCTCGGGATGTTTATTACGCGGCCTGAGAGGGGCCCATCCGAAAAGCTACAGCTGGACGGTGTTGGGAACCGCTGGTCTTTGTCTTGCCAATTTCAGTCTTTTGATTCCCACATTTCCAGCAAAAAGCACCCCTGAAGCAAGCAGGACGGATAATCAATAGGTGCGATAGGCGAGCTATTTAGTGGACGTCTGCCTGAACTTGGATAAATCATTTGACCTCCTTCTGCCTCCATCAATCCTGATGTAAAAGTAGCTGAATGCTGGCGCTCAACGAGGAACAGCTGCTCCCCCCGAGCAGAGCTGCCCTGCCTCTGCTGCAAGTGGGGTGGGATAAACAAACAAACACACCTTCAAAGGAAGCCAGCGAAAAGCACAACAGAAAGCAGGGGAGTCGGCGTCTGCCTCCGCACGTGCTGGCAGTACGCGGGGGGCTGGAAGCTGGAGGCATTTCATGCCACACTTTACATCACTGGAAACAAAAATCCCCTTCCCATTGGCATACATATAACGCCTTTTGGACTTAGTGCTCCTGCCTTCCCCTGCTTCAGGGCCAGTTTCTTTACCACTGCGGTTCAGACCCTTCTCTTTTACCTTTTATAGCTCTTTCGTACGAGTTTGGAAAGGAGTAACACCAACAGCAGCCTTGTAAGAGATCTGGCTCGGCTCTGAAGCCTGTGCACACTGGTTTGGAGCTGGCTGATCTCATCGAGGTAGACTCATAGCCTAGTGGGTTATTGTCAGGCTTTATTTATTTCAAATTCATTTTACATCAGTTGTTGGTTACTATCTGGTTGCGTTGCAATACAGCTGCAGGTGGCAAAATGTAACCCACCATCTCCAGCCCTTGCTTTCGTATCGGACAGAGCTGAGGCTGAGTGAACCATCTGCTTTGCCTAATCCAAAACCCACCACAAAGGAAAAAAGCAACGTGCAGCACTTTTTCCATACACCCCTCTCTCCTTCTTCAGCAGGGAACAGGACTTTACTGCGAGCTGAAGTCCTGAGACAAGAAGTTTGTAATGTAAGAGCAGGTGGAGGCTCAGCCCCAGCATGATTCAGCAGCACATGCCGGTTTCTGCTGACGGGTGATACTTCTTGCAAGTATCAAGAGACAAAGTGTTTGACAGACACAAAGTCTTTACCTTCAGGTTTCCCTTTCTGCACAGGTGACCTCAATCCACGGCTGCTTGAGGCACGTGTTGCATTTGCATCCATCAGAACTACACCCAGATGGAGGTTTGCCCCTCTGCAGGCACCTTACTTGACTCAAAACCCAAGAGATTTTTTTTTTTTTAATCTCTTTTATGCTTTGTTTTGAGTAGTAAATGCTGCAGGATAAAAGAACAAGGCACAAGCACAGTACCCAGTCCTAAACGGGCTCCTAGGGATGGCGATACCCAACATTTCCTTACGAAAATGATCGTCTCCAGTCTCCAGCTGAGACAACAGCTCGGGGAGCAGCCACGGCCAGCCTCTGCAAGGCATGGGGACACAGCTGAGAGCCTCAGCCTGGACGCTGCCTGCTGCAGACTGCAGGCTGTCTGACTGCCACAGACAGCAGCCTCCACACACGGTGTGCGTGCACTTTTCTGCATTATTTTGTATTGCTCCCCCTTTCTTGCTTACGAGACATTTAGCAAATGATTTTTCCCGTCATCCATCTGGCACGAGCCAAGGTGCAGGACCCCTTCCACACGTGCAGCAGCGGCACCGAGCACACGTACAGCCTCTCTATATGTTAGTGCTGTATATGAATCAATATTTTTCACTCCCTATCGATTTCTTTCTCCATCAGCAATTCAGCTCTCATCTAGCTACAGTTCCTCGAATGCCACAGGCAGCTGGGGGACGCGGCTGGGAGGGTGGCAGCGCCCTGGCAGCAAAGCCCAGCAGCTGCAGGACGAAGCCGATACACTGCAGCACTTGGCCATCCAAATTTTCTAAGCTTGGTTTCCTCAGGAAATGCTGCTTATGCAGTCATGGTGTGTTTCTGTGTGTGCCTGTGCATTTCAATCTGTCCATCAGTTTTCTTTCAAAGAAATTTTAAAACTAGCCATACCGAAATACCCTGGTAAACGATCCCAGCCCCGGGGGCAGGGGAGCAGCTGCTCAGAGGTAAGCACGTTCCCAAATGGGCATTAGGAACATGGCCAGGCCGCCAGAGAGGGCAGACAGCTTGTACCCGCTGCGGGGAGAGGTGAAGTGCAAGAGCAGCCCTCACAGGCACCGGCGAGCCCAGGGGGATGCCCCACAGCTCAGCTCGGGCTGGCGGTGAGGAGCTGGCTCCTTCTGGAGTGGCAGCACGCACCCGCCACCAGAAGCCACCACACAGCCCTGCACAGATTTTTTGTACCTCTTTTGTAGGTCACCTTCAATAAAAATGTTAATACCGCTTGCTATCTGTATATCTGAAATCTAATACGGTAACTCTGTAATTCACTGTCTTTATCGGCCTTCTTTAATGTATAATTTAATGCCTGTATAACTATTTTGTTTGGGTATGACTCTCAGAATTACGACTTTAAAAAAAAATCTGTATGCTAGTTAACTACTTTTTATGGAAAGTATTTCTTTCATGTTATTTTAAAACCGTGGAGCCTGGGGAAGGATTTTATGGACCACAGAACCTCGCAGGGTAGTTAATTTCTGTTTGAGCTGGTTTCTCTGCTATTTTAAAAAGTGCCATCAAGATCATCGTTATTTCTCTTGGTTGGGTGCCAGCTGACTGTTCTGCAGTTGCGACACAGCCCTGTGCTGTTAGCAAAGCGGGCAAATAGTAAACATGGGAGCTGAAAGCAGAGCTGGCGGCACGGGACAGGGAAGGGAAGAAGCCTTCACCCACTGGGATGAGCAGACCTGTGCCTTAGTGGTGTGATGTTGGATCAGGGGACAGCGAAACACGGGGTTTCACGGAGGGCCTTGGGGAAATTTGACACTTTTCATGAGTGCCTGAGCTCAGGAGGCCCAAATAATTGCAAAACAGCCATGCAGTTAAAAAAAATACAAAAAAAAAAAAAAAAAAAAACGCCAATTTTTCTCCATCACCATGTTCTGATGGACATGAACTATTTCAGCCAAGAAACATAGGAAAATATATAATAATAAAGGCAACTCCTGTACCGTCTGCCACTGGGTCCCACCCAGCTCTGTGGGGCCGCAGGAGCCCACGCCGTCCCGTGAAAGCTGCTTTCTTCCTGCAGGCAGCGACTGGGTCACTGTCACGTGTGTGCTGCAGACTCAATGGAGCATGTGGGTCCTCGTTGTGTTTGTGTTAGATCTGAGTAAATGCTCTCAGCTTTAAAAGCAGTAATTGGGTGGTTAGATGAGCCCTAGGCAAGCTCAAGCTAAGCACTAAATATTCTGCCTTTTGTTTCATAATGAATTATTTTGTGTATCTAAGCAAAGCATTTTTTTTTTGGTCTTTTCTCTGCAGTTTGTTCCTAGCCTACTTGTGGGTGTGTGTTGAAATCTTTGCCTTTTGCTTACGAGGTCAAGTGCTTTAATCAGGAGCAAAAAATTCGCGTGCTTTAGTCCTAAATTCTCTGAGTGGCTGCCAAATATAATTAGAAACAAATGGCTTTATTCCCCATTTGAGAGCTCCACAGACACTGGAGGGGAGGGGGGGAGCTTTCTTCGCCCGGCTGTGTTTTGGGGAGCTTGCAAACACAAACACCGCCATGGAAAGACTCAGTAAGAGGGGAATGCTCTGCTCGGAGGTGTTGAGCTGGTGCAGCCCAGCCATCAGGGATCTGTGCAATGGCAGCGGGAGGCCATGGGGGCAAGGATAATTTATAAATTAAAAGCTCTGACTTTGTACTAAGCAACACCAGTTAGCACCACTCACTGCAGATATTCCCTTCATCTCGGCTGAAACACACCTGGACTGCCTGCAAATTCAGTTACAGCACATCTAGTTGTATCCTTGAGCCATCCACAGCCTGATGAAAGCGCAGTAGTCTCACAGATGAGTATTTTGCACCTAGAGCAGTTTCCAGAAAGTGCTTTCCCCTCTGCTAAGGGGCCTAAGTTTGATCTGTGGGTGCAACCATCCAAACCAAAGCTCACGAGCACCACGAGCTTCCTGGCAGGTATCAAGTGCTTACTGCAGTTTGTCATGGTGAGAAGTTTTTGCTCAAGCTTCACTCTGCAAAGCTTCTGATGTTGTTACATGTTAATTAAGTAATCCTTTCACCTGCCCACCCAACTCCCACCATGTTGTGTTTCCCTTGCCATGAGACACAGTCTGTCAGACCGCCTGTAACGTTGTTTGCAACCTGTCCCCAAAGACTTACCTTGTAGCTGAGGGTTTCCCTTTGCCTTGGCCTTCCCTTGGCAGCTGCTCCTTCCCTGTGGTGTTGAGCGAGCTCAGCTCCTGCCATGGCGCCTGGTTCTGGCTGTCCTTGTGTGAGGAACAAGGTGCCCAGCCTTGGGGACACAGCCCGCAGCTCCTGAGCCACAAAATGGCCAACCCTAAATATGCAGGGCCATTCTTCACCCCTCTGCTGCCTCCAAGTCTGAGGGGGTTTGCTGCATACACAGATATTTGGAAGGGACAACCTGGCTGCAGGTTTTAAACAGTAAACAGTTTGGGCACCAAAATGGTGAGAGTGTCTCTTGCTGCCTCATGTAAGATGAAAATTTTTGCAGCAGCACCTCACAGCATGCTGTCACCTCACAGCATTGTGTTACCTCACGGCATCACCTCACAGTATTGTTACCTCATGGCATCACCTCATGGCATTGTGTCACTTCACAGCACTGTGTCGCCTCATGGCGTCACCTCACGGTATTGTTACCTCATGGCATCACCTCATGGCATTATATCACCTCACAGCACTGTGTTGCCTCATGGCGTCACCTCACGGCACTGTGTTACCTCATGACATCACCTCACGACATTGTGTCACCTCATGGCATCACCTCATGGCATTATGTCGCCTCATGGCATTGTCTCACAGCACTGTGTCACCTCACAGCATTGTGTCACCTCATGGTGTCACCTCATGGCATTGCGTTACCTCATGGCGTTACCTCATGGCATTGTATCACCTCACAGCACTACCTCACAGCACTGTGTTGCCTCATGACATCACCTCACAGCCCTGTGTCACCTCATGACATCACCTCATGGCATTGTGTCACCTCGTGGCCTCACCTCACAGCATTTTGTCACCTCATGGCATTGTCTCACAGCACTATGTCACCTCACAGCACTGTGTCACCTCACAGCATTGTGCCACCTCATAGTGTCACCTCATGGCATTGCTTTACCTCATGGCGTCACCTCATGGCATTGTATCACCTCACAGCACTACCTCACAGCCCTGTGTCACCTCATGGCCTCACCTCACAGCATTTTGTCACCTCATGGCATTGTCTCACAGCACTGTGTCACCTCACAGCACTGTGTTGCCTCATGGCGTCACCTCACAGCACCGTTACCTCATGGCATCACCTCATGGCATTGTATCACCTCACAGCACTGTGTCGCCTCATGGCATCACCTCACAGCACTGTTACCTCATGGCATCACCTCATGGCATTGTATCACCTCACAGCCCTGTGTCACCTCATGGCCTCACCTCACAGCATTTTGTCACCTCATGGCATTGTCTCACAGCACTGTGTCACCTCACAGCACCGTGTTGCCTCATGGCGTCACCTCACAGCACCGTTACCTCATGGCATCACCTCATGGCATTGTATCACCTCACAGCACTGTGTCGCCTCATGGCATCACCTCACAGCACTGTTACCTCATGGCGTTACTTCCCAGCACTGTGTCACCTCCCAGCACGGCTCCACAGCCTGGCACAGCCCCGCAGCACCCTGTCCCCTCCCAGCCCCACCTCACGGCATGTCCTGGTGGCACAGGGTGGCCTGGGGCACCGCCACCCCCTCAGCCAGGGAGCCGCACTGAGGTTTGGGGACAGGCCCCGCCACCTACCTGCTCTGAGGGACATCCTGAGACGTCGCTGAGGGTTGATTTTATTTCCGCGGGTCAATCCCAGAGAGAAATGAGTGAAAATCGCAGGGTTTTGCCTCCCTTTTTGCCTCCGTTGGGGCCAGCCCCGCGCCCTGCTCTCAGCCCCGGCCGCCTCGCTGAGGGGGGGGGGGGGGGACGAGGCGTCGCCGTGAGGTGGCCGCCGGTCACCAGGAGTCTGCCACGGGGTCTGCTGCTGATCACAGAAAAAAAAGCAGCTGTGGAGCAGCTCTGTCTCCTCAGGAGGAGGAGGAAGATTTTTTGTGTGGCAAAGTCTCAAATGAAACATTTGGTTTTTTTGCCTGGGAGGACACGACGGGGCCACTGCAGCCCCTGCCGCTGCCCCAGCAGGGCACGTCCCATCCCATGGCAGCTCCAGCTCATGCCTCAGGTAAGACACTAGATGGAGCATGTAACATTTTTAATACTTTTTTTTTTTCTTTCTTTCTTTTAAATAATCCTGTAAAGGACAAATTGAAAAAGCTAACTGAAAACACAGCTGAAGCCACCGCCAGCAGGCCTCGTGCCTTCTGGACACAGCCCCTGCATGGGCAGTGGTGCAGGGAGAGTCCCTTGGCCTGCCCTGCTGCCCCCTGCGCCGCCCGGCCTTGCTGTGGCCAAATTCCAGCGGCCCCAGCCCCAGGTGCACATGAAGGGGACGTGCCATGGCCCCTGCGAGCCCTGCAGGTGATGCTAGCACCGACCTCTTCCTCAGCTCTGCCACCTGTGTGACTGGAGCTGCTGCCCTCTGGGGACAGGGCTGCTGCCACCGTGAGCGTGCCTCTGCAGCTCCAGTGAATGAGGGACTTCGTGCCCGTGTTCCCCCCACCCCCTTCAGTCACACATGGGTAGAGAAAAGCAAAATGTTTAACCTTGGAAAAGACAGAAGTGGAGGGGAGAAGATGTTTGCTGGGGGGGTCCCATCTTCGCCCATAGTTTCACGGTTGGTGTGGGGATGGCACGTAGGGCATGGCTATTTACTCTTTGTCACAAAACGTGAAAAAACAAGTAACTTAGAAAATTATTGGTTAAACCAGAGAAAGGTTTGTTCTGCTGGCTCACACATGCTGCATACCGAAACCGTGGCCATCACTGCGCAGCCTGCTCTGAAGAGAGAATGATTGAACAAGGAGTCAGACATCAAAAGAGCGAGGAGCTGTGCCAAGGGCCATTAAACACGGGCTGACTGCTCACTGGCTCGGGCAGCACCTGGCTGGGACGCTGCAGCTGGGCCAGGCCGTGTGTGCCCGGTCAGTCCCTTCACCAGGAGGTGAAGGTGCAGGGCTCTGGGAGCAGTGGTGCGGGGCTCTGGGTGGCCGCCACCCAGATGTCCCTCGGGCAAACCCAGCTTGACGTAGCTCCACAGCACCCAATGGCACTACAGTGCCTTATGTGTGCCGAAAGTCTGCCTTTTCCCCCAGCTGGTATTTCCCCGCATGCACAAGAGTTGCTTTTTTTGTGACTTTCCCTCAACCACAGCACATATCCGGAAGCCTCATCTAACGGTGGCATCAGCCTGCTCTCCGCTTGCCCGCCTGAAGCACAGCTAGGGGAGCATCCCCCACTGCGCTCGGTGCTCACGCACGTCCCCACAGGCTGGGCACCCCGTACCCTAACTGCATACGAGACAAAACCCACAGCTTGGGGATGCTGAGTGGGAAATTGCTGCTCAAGTGCCAGGGCTGCAAGTGGCCTCCCCCAGAGGTGGGAGCACAAAGCAGCAGCCACCTCTGGCACCACCATGGCAGGCGCACAGCTCTCGGGACCCCTGGGGATGGGGATGGCTCTCCCACACCCCCCAAGACCACAGTGCTAAGCCACGACCTAGGACAGCACGACACAGCTGCCCCTGTTGCTGAGGTGTGTGGAGCAGCAATGGCACGTTCCCGAAATACAGCCAAGATGTTTTTTTCTGGCTACAGAGGACAGGAGCCTACCAGTGCTCTGACCATGCTTGCTGCACCACAGCTTTCTCAAAGGGCCACCAAGGAAAGGGAGGGTGTTGGACCCAGTGAGCAACAGAATGCAAATTAATTTTACTCGATGGCTGCTTACTGTCATCAACAACATCACCAGTTAGCGTCCGACTCCAAAATCTTGCTCTTGGTGGCAGTGGGAAGAACAGAAGGTCATTTTCAGGCCCCAGTTTGAGCCTGCCGTACCAGCGGGAAGAAGTCCTGCTCTAAGATGCAAATGGAGCAAATTTGCTAGCAAAGCCACTGGCTAAGCACGAATGTCATCCCATCCAAAGCTGTGACTGCAGTCAGCATAACCACGACACACTTCAATGTGAGCACACTGCGAAAATAGAGGGGCACTGAAGATCTTGTCTCTTCCTCCTCTAGGAAATTGCAAACTTCCATTTCTTTAATCTAATCATTTGCAGGAGGGGATATTTTCTCTCGAAAAGCCAAAAGAAGAGGGCTGAAAGGTCGGATGGGATAATATGTAACCCATTGCGATAAGGGCTGTTTACAGAATTATTAATCAAACACAAAAGGGAACAGATAGTAACATTTTTTATTAAATATTACAGTGGATCAAAAAGTACAAAATATCTTTTGCCTGCTATGTGATTGGGAAACTATTGGCACATAATACAGTATCAAAAGCATTAATAAGTACAATTTGGAAAACATACAAAAATTGAGTGTTTATAGTTGGCTCAGCTTTATTTCTGGTAGTGTTTAAACTAACTCAAAGGTTACTCAATAACCTTTTAAATGGGAAACTATATAATATTACTGGGCCATTTTTATATATACAAATCATCACCTTACAGAGCATATAGGCTACATAACTTGAATCACAAAAAGTATACAATATTTACAACAAAAGAAAGTTAAAAAAGTATAAACAGCTAGTAGATTATGCTGCCATTATTAGAACATATTTAAAACTATGGGGCCGGGGAAGGAGGGGAGGAGGAGGAAGAGAACAAGTGAAGTATCGACCACGTTTACAGCAAACACCATAGTAAGTGCTCATGGGAACAGTTCCAATGCCGTGGGCCTCACACCAGCGCAGGAATTCCCAGGAATTCTCACTAAAAGGTGACACCATCCGATCGGCCCCGATGCCACCTGCAGAGGACAGCGCGCGAAGGAGCATCCCGCTGTGCCCCGAAAGCGCAGGGCGTGCAGCCCTCGCGCTCCCGACACCACTGCCACCTGCGGCCGCCTCGTCCCGAGCTGGGACAAACCGCTTCCCATGCCCGGGTACAGCAGGCAAACCCTTCATGTCACCAAGACAGACGTGCAAAACGCCGTCCCCGCACACCTCGGCCCTCGCTAGGAGTGCCCGGCACTGACAGGTGCTGCTGCTGCTGCTGTGCTTCGTGAAGTCAGGCGCAGCCTGCAGCCAGAAGGCACGCCTCGGCTGCTGCCGCCGGGCCGTTACAACCTTTAGCATCCCTAATGAATCCTGGACACAGTGCGTTCAGCTTGCAACATTTCTTGGAACTGGTTCTTGGTAAATAGATTTATGACTCTATTGCCAATTAGATTCCACAGTTTCCTTTACAAACCTAGCAATAACAATGGTTTGATTGCACAAAGAGAGGCTTGTGCAATTTCATTCAATAATAAGGCCCCTTGAACTCAAACAATGCAAACAAAGCCCCATTTAAGACATTAAAAAAAAAAAAAAAAAGACTTTTCAGCCAATGGAGAATTCAATAGCCTTTCAAAAGATTTCCAAGATTTCTCTTAAGAGTTTTTAAACAAATAACACACCACTTCTGTCGGGGGTTTACACTACCATTCCTTTTTATTTGTCCTGAGGTTTTGCCCAGCATATGATGAGCCTCCCCAGACTGAAGGGGCCAGTGTCCTCCTGGGGCAAGCGAGGAGCCTCCCTCCCCGCTCACCTTCCCCCTGCCCCGCACGGCGTCAGCTCTGCTTCACAAAGGCTACGATCAAACTCCAACGCGACACAATCCAAAGGGAAAGCAGACACTTTGCGTAAACAAATGCACGAATCCAGGACACACGTTTCAACCTGAACAAGAAAGAGAAACGCTTGCTCTGCCAAACACACAAGCTCCGAGTTGTGTTTGCTGTAGATTCTCGTATTTTCTCTCTGTCCCCCCACCCTCCTTCCCCCCACCCTCCCCAAACCCCTGATTCTCACGTGATTCAGATCTAGTGCAACTTTACTAGCGATGTCCTCGACATTATGGCCTCTGCCCAGCTGAGCCTGCGGTTTTGTTCCTGTATGATCTGTGGAGCAGCAGGATGCTCTGCATTGGCACATCCATGTTCTAAGTTCTACTAGTCTGTTTATCGATCAATTAAATATAGTTTTACCACAGGAATATAAAGTATTTAATTGAAGAAGCTGGATCTTTAACAGTAGACGAGTATATTATTCTGGTTTCCACCTTTGGATATTAACTATGATACATTATATATTGTATTTGGCTTCATATCACGGGAAAATTTAATGACATGCCTAGCATGCAAAGTGTTTCTTAGTAGTTTCCATGTTTGTTTTCATATCGATTACGCTGTCTTTAAGCAGTAACTGAGATGGTTTGAATCACAACCAATTTTCACATTGTAAAAAGCCTCCAAGCCACACTTCTCTTTAGCGATGTCTACGCTCAGCTGCGTGGCGGTGACGTCCTTCAACGTGAACACGCATCCACAGGAAAGCTCTTTCGTTATCAAACCCAGCCCCTCTGCTCCTGGCTTGGGAGGGCTGCGGTGCCCGCGGGGTGTGGAAGGACAGTCCCAGCACAACCCCAACCCATCCCACCGAGCTTGGCCCATGGCACGGGACCCGGCCACCTCTGGTTCAAACCAGCACGGGCTCCTGTCCTAACTTCTGAACTTCTTGGCGTTCTCGCCAACCACAGATCTGTTTTCTGGACTCCTCTGCCATCCAGCAGCTCGTGTCAGTGAGGTTTTGTTTTCTAGATCTGGTACACAGGAGGGTTTCACAGCCTAGGTAAGGTAAGTGCGACTCTTGACAAGTTCACAGACCACGATACGGGAAAGCAAAGCTCGGTGGGAGGGGGAAAGCAGCGCGTGAGCCACCGCAACAGCACGAGGAGAGCGGGAGGTGCTCAGCACCCTGCAGGACTGGGCCGTAGGGAAAGGAACCTTGCTTGCGTCCTTGCACCGTAATATTACCTACAGTGTGTTTGTATCTGTTAAAATGAATCTGAACCAGTTGCTTGAGTTTGTAAACAGTAAACGTTACCACAAAAATAAAACAAAAACGCTGCTCCAAGTATGAAGAAACTGGAAAATTACAAACACATAAAAAAAATTAGGACAGCCACAGCCTTTAAAAAAAGTTGCAGATAAAATGATACTGTTTAATTTAAAAAAAAAAAAAAGAAAACCAAAAACAAAACAAGAAACGAACATAAAGAGCACAGAATATACTGGACAAACAAAACTATATAAATTATTGTGACCAAATGTGACACTGGTAGTTTACGAAGTGGATATGTACAGTCAAATTAAACAGTGTTTACCCTTCTGTTCTAATAGTGTTAAAATGAAAAATCTATTGCCGTTTTACTATACATTGCATTGATTGAATCTTTAAAAGTCAGGAAAAGTTACCCAAAAAAGCACATCCAATGATTGTGTGGATTCTCGGCCCTCTTCTCCTTGCCAGGTTCATCTCGAGTCCTTGACTCATTTGCAACAACGCTCAGCCTCTGGTCCCTGGCTCAATGAAAAGCAAATGCAAACGTCACCTCCCATTTCAGTGAGCTCAGGACTGGGCCTGCATTTCCACGGCTCCCTTTGAACATTTGCTCTTACCATACACAAGTCCTTTCAGAAAACACATAGGCAAAATCCAAAGACTTTTTTTTTGTGTGTGTTTGTGTGTTGTTGTTGTTTTGCCGGGGCGGGGGCGAGGGGAGAGGGGGCTGATGTGGAGCCAGAATTAAAGAAGCAGTCCTGTCTTGATCACACTCTGGAGCTTTCCGCTACGCGGGATACGACTGCATCCTGGTTGACAAAAATACAGATCGCTAAATCTGCGAGACATCGTCACAGAGGAAGGAATGTCGCTAACTGAACTTTTTTTTTTTTTTTTCTCAGACTTTTTTTTGCGAGTGAGGGGATTTACAGTTTTGTGCTGGGATGTACAGAGGACAGCTGGGAAGGTGGAAATGCAGCTTGAGGGTTTATAGCAGCTAAAGGATAAATGCTGTTATGCAAAAGGTCACCGTACGAACTTCCTACAGGTGTTGCTGCGGCTAAGTGTCTATACAGTTGCTGAGAATTCGTAGGGGACGTGAGGAACTGTCTCTGCACCATGAAGGAATGAAGAGCCAAGGGCTGCATTAGTGGGGAGAGCACGGTCTGGTTTTTCAAGTACTGTAAAGGATGGGAATACCCAGGCGGGAGGCGATTGTTCAGCCCTGTGCACAGGGTTCCTGGATACAAGCCTGGGAAGATCGGGGCCGAGAGGGGAAATTTGTGGCTCTCCAGCACGCTGCCTGAATGCAGGCCGTGCAGCGGCTTGCTGCCTTCCCCCTCTGCATCGGGAACCTTTTCTTTCGCCGAGGTCTCCTTGGATAAGTGCAGAGGAGAGACAGCTCGGATTTTTTTTTCGGAAATGACTTTGTCCAAGTCCTCCAGGCTCCGCTTCAAAGGCCGGGCAGCCCCGATGGTTTGAGGGCTCGTCCTGCGGCCGATGATAGGATGCACCATGCCCTCCATCTTCCTCAGATTCTCCAGTCTCTGCGCCTGCTGCTTCCCAGACCTGTGGAGCAACTCGCTGTGTTTTTTAGGGGCTGTCATGGCCATGGGGGACACACGGCAAGCTTTGGGGTTACAGTCTAGGCTCACTGCCTGGCTGCTCGCAGCCTGGAACGGGGAGATACCTTTGCCTTCTTGCTGGGCCATAGATGAATGAGAGAGGCTGGAGCCGGGAGCCTTTGCAGTCTGTTTGTGTACGCTCTTTGGAAGACTCAAATCTGTTGGCTGATCATCTGAAGAGGCTTCCACTGACGCCTTTTTTTCTTGCTGATGCAAAGATGGGTGATAATTTAAATTTAGTTTTTCTTGGTGTTTGTGTTGAGTAAAAGTAGAAATATTTTCAGACTCTCTGAACATGTCCCGGGGGAGGTACTTTGATGTCTGTTCGTTATTAAGGTGGTGTTCTGTGTGCCTATAAAGGCTGTGCAGATGAGGTGATGAATAAAAATCTGCCAAGAAAGTGGGCACATGGGAGTGCTGCAGTGCCCTTTTCTCACTCATTTTATCTTTGCAGTCCTGGATATCTGTCTTCGGTACGTACGACTCAGCAAGAGAACCGAGGTGATGTTTTGAAAAATCACAGCGCTGAGGATCCGGTTTACTTAGCATGTCATGTTTAAAAACGTCATTAATTGATTTCCTTTCTTCCTTGGTTTTAAAACTCTGTACATGTTGTATGACTGATGGCCTATTAATTGCTATGGGATCAGAATTCGGGATGTGGGGACCTTGTGATATGCTTGAGGACAGTTCATCTCTGCTGCTCAATTTCTTTTTGCTAATCAAAGGTGGAGGAGAACCATAAGGATAACTACATGACAAGGCTGCCCCACTGACCTGCGACAGCAGCTTTTTCTTTGCTAGGGGTGACATGATGCCTGGATTACCCTTCGAGTAGAGCAGTGGTGTGTAACCGAAAGTGGAGTCTTCATTCATGGACCCAGGCAGCTCCTTTTCTTTGAACATGTCGAAGTTCTGGACCACCAGTACTTTGGGCGTTTGCTTCAGTGCGTTGTGGATATCTTCGTTTCCCAGCTGATCCACTTTCACCGTGCAGTTTGCAATGTAATCAGCCATCTCTGGCAATTTGTCATCTTCCATGTCACTTTGAGCGGGCAGCTGGACTGGAAAAGCTGTGAAGGGCATTTCTGAAGGTTCACTTTCTAAGCTCTCATTAAAAGTTTTGTGTATTCTTTGTTCCAGCTTTGAGTCTTCCAGGGCATCTGCTGAGGGGTGCATTCGTTTCGTGACAGTGGCATCCAGCATAGTATCTTCTTCTGGGGGCACAGATACACTTGAGAAAGAGGACGAGTGAGGAACATCCTCCTTGGCTTTCTCACTGTTTGAGCTGTTTTCCGTCAAATCTGTCTTCTCCAGAGGCAGAGGCCGAGCTGCCTCTGGTACAAGAGATGGAGGGCCTTGCACAGGCTGTTTCATCTCTCCCGCTGTAGGATGTTCCGGGAAATTTTTCTGGTCTGCTGATTCTTGATCCTTCTCTTGTTCTGATGAAACCTAATAAAATGATACAATAGACAGTAATAAGAATGCTGTGCATTTTGGCAGGCTGTTAATAAGATCATACACAGTACACTATTTACTACTCCTAGAGATGTACTTGTCAATCACCTTGTTGGAATGTGAGAGCTCTAATACCAGGTATCAGAGTCAAACAAAGAAACGTACCTCCTGGAAACATTAAGAAATACAACATCCCTGCCAGTGTCATAATAAGGCATTTCAAAACAGCAGATGTTTGTAACCTGACTAGAGGCACCAGTGGCTTCAACAGATAGCTAAACACTGAGGTTATATTCTTTTGAAATTAATTAGGCAAACGCAGAAGAGCAGATTTCGTAGCACAAACAATAAGGCTATAGAAATTTCTCTCGCTAGCCAACTTTACCTATGAAAACTGCACAAAGATCCTATGTTTTTTCTTACATAAAGACGAAAATGCAGTCTCTCCAGAACGGCTATCTTAAAATTCAGTGATCACAGAGGAGATCATTCACACCCAGTTCTGCATTAAAGTGTGAAAATGATAGAAATGGCATACTAGGAATCCCTATTGTAGGCAGCAAATCACTGCCGCAGCTTAACTAGGACACACATTTTTTTATTAACGGATTAAAATGAAGTTGTCAACATTCAGTAAGTGTGTGTGCACACTATTACAAACATAGCTTTTATACGTTATCGTCAATGGGCCTGCAGCTCTTTCTGCTCCCCTATTAATACAGCTTGTGTGCACAATTCACACTATTCATCCCATTATGTCGCTGGCTGAACTGTGACCCGCAGAGGTCATCAGAGCGTCCCATCTGCAATCCAGCTGACTGACAGCCCTTTTCAAAACTGCTGTCACTCTCCTCTGACATGTTGTGGTATAAGACAATCATAAAACAGCAGCATTGTGCAAGCCCTTTATTATTATTGTTTTCTTTCTTTCTTAGTTGTAAAGATAAGACGCATCGAGAAAGCTATTATCTAAGTGCTGCTCTATGGTCTGTCGTAGGAGCGAGGGGCTGGAGAAGGTCCTAACAAATCTAACCATCTCAGAGATTTATTTCTTTGCAGTTGCTTTTAAATATTCCTGTGTGTTTGGTTGGCCTATTAGTTACAGTGTCTGTTAGTCATCGTAACTTCTTCTTTTTAAACTAATAGCAGCCTTTTGCAGTCCAAATACCATCATTAGGTCCTTTACAAAGTAATATCACTAGTCTCTTGAGCTTATAAAATTACAGGAAAATACCAGACAGATGAGCAAAGCAAGGCGGAAAAAAAAGAGAGAAATCATATTTAATAACTGTACATTCTGCTCTTTGTTTCTGTTAAGCAACATTTTGATTGAAGTCTCAGCTATTGTGAGGAAATGTGCAGTCTAAGGCTAATAGCATTTTGTCTGGTATCTTGTTACACTGACAATGTCATTGTGATGGCAGGGAAACAGCGAAGAGCACAAAAGCAAATGCAACCCTCATAAATTAAAGTAATAGTATCCCCCCGCATCCTTCGTATGCTGCATGAGCTGGACATGCAATGCAGAGGAGCACACGTTGTAGCGTGGTACGCTTCTGCAGCCCACTGCTGCGGCCAGCTCCCAGCCCACGTGCAGGAACAGCTGCAGCAGTGCCTTGGCTGGGGCGATGCCCACACACCTACACGGGAGTTTGCTCCAGGCAGCGGGGCTGGACACGAGGTCCTGGGCACGGAGCCCTCCCTGGGGAGCACCACCCATGGGTGCTGCAGCCCTGTTCCCACCCCAAGGGGGATGTGCGCACCCCTGAGGGCCCCTTCCCTGCTCGGTCTTGGTGTAACCACCCATACTGTGACCTGAGTGAAGGATGAGGTCCTTAATTGCCCACCCTGATTAAACCGGGGGGCAGGATGGCATCTTTCATCCCAGTCAGAGAGAAGAGATTAACTCTGCTGTGAAAGGTACCAATTTCCAACGGGAAACTGCCACAATTGTACATTTTCATTGTCTCGCCCAGGCTCCTTACGCTTCCGATAAGCGCGGCTTAAGAACTCTTCCTGCGATCCACACACAAAAATAACTGCAGTTTAAGCAGCAGGAAGTTTGAGATAGGGAACAACAAAAGCAAGGAAATTCAAAGTTAAGTCTGACGCTCTGTTGCTGGCTTGTTACGCCGTGCTTAGCTGCAGCAGTACCAACAGTATGTGAGGTATCTTGCTGATCCAAGACCCCGCAGTAAACAACCAGACACAAAGGAGTGACAGGGGAAGGGAGCACAAGCCTTAACTCCGCATTTCCTTGCTTTGGGCGATTTGTATTGCGACCTTCCAGTGACTTAAGGAGGCTTGTGTGCACTCTCCTCTCTAGGTTATTTTCAGTCAGGAGCAGAGGGGTTCTCCCCCAACAGGTTTCCCTGATGTACAATTACGGTGCAAGAGTAAACCAAAAAAATTTCCCGTCTCTGGGGAGTGCTCTTATATTCAGTATTAAAGCTGCTGTTGATCAAGGCAATTTAAAACAAATTCTGGTTTGGACAGGAGATGACATTTGTCATTGTAAGCACAGCTTAAAGAGGTAGTGGGACATGCAAATCAGAATCATTTGTTCTTGAAACACAAATCTCAGATGCATTTGTGTTTACTGGTTCTGTGATTTTTGTTTTTAAACAACAAGGAGGATGGATGTTGGTAGCTGACTCAATACTTATTTCCAAACTGGTTTAGAAACAGGACTTATGTACCTGCCAGATGACAATGAAGGCAAAGGAGCAGCTGTAGTCTGCCAGGCACATTGTGTCTAGACATTCTTTAAATACCCAGTCCTGGCAGACTGTGACAGGAAAAGCAGAATCTTGTGCATGGGTTGTGTGCAAGGAGCTTCACTGCCACACGCACACATGGGGGCACGGAGGGCACAGGACAGAATGGCTTGGATGGGCAAAAGAAGTGCTTAAGAAACATGGCAGCAAAAAAAACCACTGGTTTTATATCACTGAACAAAATATGAAACTGCCCTTACCTGCAGACAAATGTGAATCCCACTGATCTATCTAATCATGGGCTGTGAACACAAATACTATTTTATGAGAGCTGTCCTATGGGTGCACACAATGTGGCTCTATCTGGAAACCGGGGCCTGCCCATGTGAATGAAGCAGGTGACAGCACAGGAACCTATCTCAGCTGAAAACCAGCTGCAGTATGTGAGAGAGCCATCGGTCTCAGCTAAAGCTTCCCTCAAAATCCAACCTTTGAGTCTCAAGTGAGATTCAGTATAACATAATAAAAATCCTGGGGAGTGTTATCCTTTTGGTGGACATGTACATACATCTGTAAGCACGGAAACACTGATCCAGGGGTTACCACTAGAAAAACCAGCTGTATCCAACAGTTACCACAGCATTATCAGCAGTATTAGGGTTCCTGTACCCTATACTTAGATTAGGAAATAACTGTGGTAGTTGTGTGGTTTCCTTTTGGCAGCTGCTGATCTTTTCGTGGTGACCACTGCATAATACAATGAGCAGAAATGATACTTGTTACATCCACAGCTTGGTCTTCTGCCATTGCTCTTAGGCAATAAGAAGCTAACTGGTGGCTGTTTGGAGCCCAGCGAAATCACAACACGAACAGTACCACAAAAAACGAATTTCCATTGCTGAACAAACTCAAAGGCCAACTGGTTGGAATCCTCCAGTTTAGATTACGTATTTTATCATTGTATTTTGAGTGATTAAAGCTGCACATTTTTAATTGAAAAGTTGAAAAGCGGGAAAGCAACCAACCTCAGATGCATCTTGGGGTTTCTGTGCATTATCTTTTTCTTTCTTGCTCTTTTGGTTTTCATTTTTGATGCGTTTTGTTCCAGACACTTTTGTTTTCACTTCACCCTCCTGGGAACTGTTATCCTGTTTTCGAGGTTTCACTGGAGGCAGTGGCTTATCTTCCTCTCCTTTAATAAATCTTTCATACGGCAGGATTAATCTAGGGGATTAAGGAACAAATAATTGATCAGGTTTTGCCATTCTAGCAAAGAACAAAATGTATCTACTACGAGCAGTTTACTTAATAAATCTATTTTCTTCCATGGCATAAAAGCAACACTGTAAACTCTACATCTACAAATCCAAGTATGATAAATCAATTTATTTGGCAAGATTATCATGTGGCGTAAATTCCATGGAGTTGGTGTGTCTCAGTTGTCAGTAAGGCTGCAGTGGTTTATGCGGCTACACCAATTTGTAAAGATGATGATATGAGCCACTATGTTTCAGACTGATTAAAAAAAAAAGGAAAAAAAAAAAAAAAGCAACCATTTGCTTTTATTTCCTCTCCCTACCCTTAAAAGCATGCAGCAAACCCCAGGAAAACACCTCCAAAGCCAGAGCCAACCTGATAACAGCTACACAGTTCCCAGGCTGGAGGTTCCCCTGAGTGCAAGGGTAAATGCCAGAAACTGGGTAGAAAACATCAGAGTGCAGAACCTGCAACGGCGGGCACAGCACGCAGCGTGCTCAGCACCAGCCCACCCGGACCCTTCCAAACACACCCGCAAAGTGACAGTCACCGTGGCCCCTGCCTTATCACACGAGTCTCGTCTTTTACAGGAAAGAACGATGGAGGAGAAGAGTTAAAAGTGAAGGAATTTTGACCCATGGAACTTACTTCCACAAAGCATACCAAATCGCTTTAAAAAAGAAAGAAACACAAACAGAAAAAATATCCTCCCCCAAAAGCATCAAACACTTTGAGTTTTAATCTATCTGTTTTCCCTTTGCAATTCTTGATCTGAAAGGAAAAATAACTGATATAATTAAAAGGGATGGATTGCATTACAATCTCAGTTTCAACTTCAGTGATTAAAGTTTTTATAATGCATTTGGTATGATTAATGACTCACTGTGGGATTAATACAAGACTGAGACTTTAAAAATATGAACTTTAATACAGCAAACATAATTTGTTTAAAAAAAAAAAAGACAAGTTGACTCTATGAAGAAAATGTACTTTGCTTATAAACAACATAAATCTGTTCAAATACCAGGAATCCGTAATTATCTTTAATCTAAGACTCCAAGGCAGAAACCTCTTTGGTTCAGATATTCGTTTGTTATCCTAGAATCAGTTCCTAAGCATGCAATTTTGATTTACATACTTAGATGTTCAAACACAGTTTGGGCTTAAGAGAGCAGAAATTAGATTGCTCGTGATCATAATATTTTACATTTTAATAAAATACAACATAAATTATGTTAAAATATAAACCTAATTTATGCTATATTAGAAACAAAATTCATTAACTGAGCATGCTCTGACATGGTATGTGCAAAGAGGCGTGAATAATACTTTCTAGCCCTGAATTTGGCAGGGCTCCAGTAATGAAGCTAAGCAGAGCCCACAGGGAATATTCATCTTCAGATCCCATTACAAACTGAGTTTAAACATGTTACAGCTGCTAAAACTGGAAACTGCTCCCTCTATGCAAACTTAGCAAAATAATATGTAGTTGCCAAATACCTGCTTCCCACTGTAATATTACAGTTAATGTTTATATAATAAAAAGCATAACTAAGCAGAATCAGAAAAAAATAATCTTGTTCATACTTGAGGCTGCTAAATTTCACTCTCAGAGCACAAATATTCGTCAAAGCACCGGATCGCTCCCCGCGCTGCACACAGCGCTCCGGACCTCGCTGGAGGCGAGGCCGGGTTTCACACCGGGCTACCTCGACGTCGCCCTGCCACGTGTGAAATCTTTAAAACCTCTTTTAATAAAAGCACGTTTTACGACAATCCGTGCTCGCGCTGCGAGGGGACTGTTTGACTCTGTTTTGTTTCCATGGGAACCCACTGCCCGTTGCGAATGCCCGCGTCCCGTCAGCAGGCCAGGAGGCCGCCCCGGCGTATGGCCCATGGCCCACGGCCCCCAGCCCATGGCCCACGGCCCCCAGCCCACGGCCCACGGCCCCCCGGTGTCCCTTGCCAGGGGGAGGCCGCATGCTGAGCCCCACGGCCGTGGCGATGGGCAGCAGGCGGCTGGCGGGCCTCCCGCCCAGCCTCGCCTCACGGGGTGCCGCGGCACGGCGGCTCCTCCTCCTTGTGGTGCACCTCACCAGGACTCATTAGCTTCGGCGCTAATTAGCGACCGTGCCTGAAATTTCCTTTTCTGATCCGAAGGGTTCACGTGGGAGTACAACATTTTCATTTTAGCTCTTTTTCACTGAGCTCAGCAGTTGGCAGTACGAGAGCAGTAAAAATACATTTCACATCGCCGGTCAAAGGCCTGGAGCCAGCAGCAGGAAATCTGGAATTAAATGTTTCTTGTATCTGGAAGGAGGCATGACTAAGGTAAAACTGAATCAAAACACAAGGATGGCTTGTTCTAGGAGGCTCCCTCCTCGCTTCCAGCGAGGCCAGAGACCGTTTTGGGGGGCTGCTGGGGGCGGCGGGGGAATCCCGGCGAGAAGATGTGCACGAAGCCAACCACACCAGCAACTGCTGCTGCGCGTCGAGACTTCCGCTGGTTACGATTTTCACTGAATGTTTTTTCGGTTATCCTGTCACAGTACAACACAATTACCCACAGGATATGATCTTATCATTTGATTATTAGAAGTTTTTATAGCACCAGGGTAATAAAGCTAACGCAGCTCTCGGAACAGTTAAGGCCCCGGCTCGCATGCCATTACCGCTCGCTGCGCAGCCAAGTTAAGGTCAATATTGCCCAACGCAGGAAGAATGCGATTCGCTATTATCCAAATAGTTTAGCAGAATGTGACATGTCTGAAACGAACACAGGGGTTTTGTCAAATATGTGCAGCGCAGGTAAGATTTAATCAATCTTTGCGCAAGGAAGGGCAGAGGCGGCGCTCACCGCCGTGTGCCCCGGCGCCTCGGACGTGCCCCGCTCGGCACAACGCCCTCAGCCGCCTCCCGGGGGGCATCAAAGTGCCCGTGAGGAAGGAAAAGGGGGGGGGTGTGCAGTATTTTGTGGGCTGAGGAATATTTACTTGTAAAGCCTGCGAGGAGACCAAATAAAAGGGTCTTTATCATGATCAAGATTCCAATATTAAGATTAATAAAATGTATTATTTATAAGTCAATTAACATAAATAGAATATGTAAGCACTAGTGTATTAAAAAATCTTTCCACAGGCAGCAGATTTTTAGCAGCATGAGTTTTTTTTTTTTTTTTTTCCTGGAATAATACAAGAATAACATTTTCCAGCCAAGAGCAGAAACAGTAGGGGAGTCTTTGCTATCACAGAGCTTCTTATTAAATTCAGTCACTGTGAAAAGCGAGTCCTTTTTTTTTTTTTTTTTTTTTAAATAAAGACAACTTAAAATCAATACAAGTTAGATTAACAAATCAGTACTATACTAATCCTGATTTATTACAATCGGCAATATTAAGTTTAATCACGTATAAACTGCTACTCAAAAAAAGATTTTGCTTTACTAAGTCCTGAATTAAATAATGGTGCAGAGTGTACTCAGTTTTTAGATCTGCATCATCTGATATTATGAAAAATTCAATGTACTTCTCTGCAGCAGATGTCAGAGGTCAGCAAATCTATTACAGTAATGTAAGTAATCTGGCTTTCTGCCAACCTTTTTTTAAAAAACACTGAAGCAGATAATTTTATATTTACAAATTCTAAAATCCTCCAGGGACTGAATCTCTTTCCCAACAAAAAGCAGAAACTTCACATTAGAGAAATGTATTTCACAGTATATCAAACATGTCTTCATCATTAGCATTTCATAAAAAGAAAAAAAAAAAAAAGCCCTTAATCCTTATTAGTCAACATTTTTTTCCCAGCTATAGAAATAACAATACAAAGTCTAATCTGAGCCAGTAAGCACTGCATTTTCATGTATTGATTATGCAGAACGAATGACTTTTTTGGCCCAACTCTGCTTCACAGGACACATGAGAGCACATCTATTTATAGACATGACAAAAAAAAAAGTAGTTACAATAATGCAAAGGATCTGACCAACCCAGAAAGAGGAAGGAAATTAAATGTTAAGGCTGCCAGTTTCCTCTCTAATTCTCCCCACTGTGTGTGGATATTGCGGGGCGCTCGGGCCAGGGAGGAACCATATGCCCAGGACACAGCACTCTCTCCATGGGCTGCGCAGGGGGAAGGAGGGCAGGAGGCAGTTCAACACAACCCCTCCAGTATTTTTATACTGTTTGTTTCAGTGGTTATTTTTGCTTGCTTTCTGGCAGAATAAAATATTCCGGCATGTCTCCCATTGACATCATCTTGCTTTCTCAAGGGCTCCAAGCCCAACACAAAACAGTGCGCAAGGGAGCCTCTCAGCCACAAGAATAATCTTGGAAGGACGTAAAATACCAAAGCCCATTACTCGGGAGACGCTGCCCCGTTTCCATTCTTGGCAAGAAGGTTAAGGAAGCTGTTTGCAATGGGAATGGAAAAAGACTTAAATCTGCTCCACCAAATGAATACAGCCACCAGTTAACCCGTGGAACTCACTGCCAGTGGGTATCTCGGGGCCAAGGGATTAGCGAGATTACGCAGGGATTAGATGCTAATGCAAACGATGAGAACACTAAATGCTTAGAGTTTCAGGAACACTCGGAAGGGCCAGGCAACAAATCACCTTGCTGGTAGGAGTTCAGAAAACACCTTCCTCCTGGGCACGTTATGCCACTGTGGGTCTTGCTCCTTCCTTCCTTCCTCTGAAGGCATTGCTGGAGCTGGCCCAGTTCGATCGGGAACCGTCTGTCAGGTCCTCGAGAGCAGCGGGGCAGAGCTGCCGGCAGCCAGGGGTCTGAAAACAGCCCTGGACAAGGGGCCACCGAGCCGAGGTGGCTCCAGGGAGAGCCCCACACTGCCCCCGAAGCAGGGTGGCCCCAATTAGTAACCTCAGTTGCAAAAGCCCCATTCTCTCTCCCTAAAAACTTGGTGGCAAAATATTCAGTTGTTTGAAGGGACCAGCAGGAATGCCCTAGCTCTGATCCCAAGAGAAGGCTTATCTTTTTTGCAGTGATGCTCTTTAAAAGGGACAAATCTTGGGGCAATGCTGTTGGCGCAAGCATAAGAAACAAGTCACCTTCAACAGCAATCAGCTGGTGGGCATGGACGGGGGCGTCAGGCAGCTCTCCTGGGCACCAGCGACCAATTCCCCACAGAGAAGAGGGGGGGGAATAACCCAAGCTCTAAGATCTCAGCCTATTTTCTGAACTGGGAATATAAAACACAATGAGGAAATCAAGCAGTGTGTTCCTCCAGCCTGATTTCCCCGTGCTGCATTGTACAATCCAGGGTTACGAAAGCACGCCTTGCATGCTTTTGTGCAGAATATAATAGCAATAGGATTATTTGCATTTGTCTGAAGTACAAAACTGGCATGTATTTTATCAGCAAAGGCAAAATATGTCTGAGTTCAATTTTGTTCCCAAAGAACTTTCCTTCCTTAAAGAAATGGCTCTTTCATCCTTTCATCAACAACTTTCCTCACAGCCCACTGGGAGTGCTGGTGGGTAATGAGAATGGCTCGCTGCTGAAAGGTGGGAACTGCATTGCTGTAAGAGAATTCAAAGACACTTTGTTTTAAGTAAACTGGAAATTAGTGACATTACAAACACAGCTGTTGATCTAGCTGCACAGCCAGGTGATGGAAGCTCAGACACTCTCCATCTTATGGCTCAGCAGGGGGAAATGAACAACCATCCCAGATTTACTGCATGGGAAAGATTCAAAGCAAGGGTGTTGGGGACCAAGAAGCTTCCCCAAGTAACCTACCAAAATCACGACAAGCCTCTGTTTTAGCCACAGTCACCATCTTCCATCTACAGGCAGTCATGCATTTTGCCCAATAGTGCAAAATGGTCTGCACAGACTGTGCAACACCCAGCCCTGTGCTCAAGACAAGCTTACAGATGTCATTTTGCACTGCTGGCAGAGTACAGGTCTTCCCGAGGGAAATCCTGCTGACCTGGCCTGGGAGCTCAGACCCACATCTCCACAGCACAAAGCTGGGCTAACCACTGCAGCCCCTGCCATGTTAGCGAAGCCCTGCAGTAAAATACAAGGCGGAGATTCCCAGCAGACTTGACGGATGTGAGAGGGGACAACTTACTCCTCAGCCCTGGTGCTGCTCCTGCAGAGGAGAGCAGCACATCTCCCATTGCACAGCACCCACCCCGGGGCCCTGGGTAGCACGCTGCATGCCCCAGTCCTGCCGGGACAAAAATCCTGGGTGGAAAGAAGATTGGGAAACAACTTTGACACGGGAGAGAGCCCATCGGTGTGCGGTCACTGGAAGGGAACGCCGGGTCGCCCAGCGTGCTCACCCAGTGACTCCAGTGCTGGCCCAGTAAGTCTCCTGGGCTGTAAACCCAGTCCTGACCAAATTCTAAAAAAACCAGCGTGCTCTCAGATGTTTTGAATGGACAGCTAAGGATCTGTTTTAATGGTAAACAATTACATTCCTCTGTCATCTGATACTTTTTAAATTTTGGGGAGGGGGGAAGCTTTCTGAATTTTCAATAGTTCCTTTGTTACAGCATCTGTTACTCACATAATTGAAAAGATGTTTGTTCAGTGGTATGCTTGAGAGTACAGTTATTTAATCTTAATGATAAAGCCCTGAGGGCAGAAAATCATAAGTAGAAACCTCTTGTTATTTATCAAAAAAAAAAAAAAAAAAAGGAAAAGGAAAAGAAGGAAAAGAGGACAGACACCTCATCTATCTTCAGGCTTAAATTCATGCTTGATGGAAAACTATTGAGACAATTTGAAACTTGCAAAGTTTTCTGGGAGTCGGTGACTAGCTGAAGTGGGGGGGTGGGAGGAAAGTGGGGTGAAGACAAAAATAAAACAATCAAGTTAGTATGACATGAAAAAACTACTGGTTGGCAAAATTTTTTGGGACAAACAAAGAGCTAGCTGTAGTTTACAGGATGACATAACACTTGATTAATTTTTGCCTGAGGATGTTTTCACAGTTAACATTGTAAACCAAAACCTTCTATTAATTATAATGTGTATTAAAAGACAACCATACGCATTTGCATGTATATGTTATAACAGAATCTTGTTTTTTCTCCCCTCTAAAAGGCTGGCTGCTATTTCCTACAACACCCCACCAAAATGCTTACACTCCACCGAAGTTATCCAAACACTTTAACAAAACCAAGCAGCATTTGTGTGGAACGCAGGACTCTCCTGCATATTGAATTACTTCACAATATCCTTAGGGTAGAGAAGCTTTACGGTTGTTACAAGGAAACCACGTCAGGGACTGACTTTGACCTGCCTTGTGTTTCTGATAACGTGTAATATTTATGTGAGCGCTTACGACAGAAAAATGGCAGAAGGGGCTCTGAGCTGCACAAGACACCCTACCTGCTCGCTTCCAAGCCCTGGGAGCGCATGGCCCCTTCCAGGGCGACACATCTGCCCGCTGGGTGGCTGTGGGGCAGCACCACACGCCGCAGCACACCCCGTATCCCCTGCCCTGGCCGGGTCGCCTGGGGCTGCCGAGCGAGCGGGGCTTGCTTCGGAGGAAGCAGAGATGAACCGCGGCCAGGCTTTGAGGCAGGAAAGGCCCCAGCAGGCCACTGCTCACATTTTTGTTTTGTTCAGTGAGCTTTATTTGGAACTTCTTACACCTTGCGAAATAGGAAGTCGGTGGTGGATTTTTGTTGTTGTTGTTTTTTTTTTTTTTTGGGGGGGTGTAGGTGTGATATTTATGAAAAATCCCTAACGCCAACGTCACCAGCATCGCAGAAACACAGCCTATCGTTCACACAGGGTAGGTAAAGCTGCTGATCATGTGTTTTGTGTAAAAGCGAAAGAAACCTCAACCCCTGCATGTGAAAACCACATCTGCATTATTAGGGGAAGGCGGCGGGGAGAAGGGTGCTTCGCAGAAAAGGAGCCGTTTCTGAGGGTTTCCTGACAACCCCGAGATGCGGGGCACTGACAAGGACCTCGCCGCTTCCCAGGAAAGGCTCGGCCCGAACCAGCCAACACGGCCGCTCACGCCCCACAGCAGCACGACTGGGCAAGGTGACTGCACGGAGAGGAGCACAAACAAAGAAAGTTAACGACCAAAACAACAACAACGCACAAGCTCCGTACGCTCTGAATCATGTAGAGAGCAACAGCCCCGCGATGGGGAAACATTAATGCTTTTTATATTGGTAATCATCTGTAACACGAGCAATTAAGTACAGTACTAATGGACTATAGCCAAGAGCCTGGTACTAATATTAAAAACTGACAGAGATGAATAGGTTTGGAAGGGAAACTAGGCTGACAAAGACATTTTTATGAAGTGCTTGGGCCTATGTGAAATAACCCAATCGGAGGCAGGTTCAGACCAGCCATGCCTACAGTGACAATAACGCATTCATTGGCACTATGTGATTCCTGCTATGCTTTAAATAAAAACACCCATTGCCTCCACTCAGCAACCTGCACTTTCATTATTATACTCATTAATAAAACAAAAGTTGTCTAACTAATACACAAACAACACTTACTGAAAAACTGGCAACCTCGCCTTGTTTTAAAATGAAACCACTTACTGGAAACCCAAACTGTACTTCATGAGATGAATCAGCTGACAGCGCGCACAAAATCTTCCTTTCCCCTTCAGGAGAGAAACAAAGCCGTCGCCTCGCTGACCCTGGCGCTCTGCCCACCTGCAGCACCCAGCCTCTCCTCCCCGCCTGGGTGCTGGAGGGGGAGCAGAGCAGCCCCTACAGATCTGGCCGTGCCCTGCCTCCTCTGCTTCTGGCTCTGCTTTAGTGTTTGCCAGCTTGGTACCGGGGGGTTGCAGCCATATCCTGCCTTTTTAGAAGTTCAGAGCGGCAGAGGGCACGTGCCATTTCGCTCCGCAGCACCCTAACGATGTCACTGAAAGGTCGTGCCAGCCAAACAGCCGTGGTGTGCTCGAGCCAGTGTCAACAGCTGGTAGCTTCTCCGTCGTGTTGGAAAGAAGCTAGTTATCTCAACACGGCTGCCCCTGACATCTAGTTGTAGAGACAAATGGCAAGGCTAAGCCAAACAGCAGCGGTACCGGTGACGCCAGGGAACCTCGTGTTCTGCCTCCGGTAAGCAAGGAAAGGCCCGTGGGATTCAGAAAGGAAAAATCATGAGGTTTATTCAGCATTTACTTCCCAGCTTAATTCAATTTCCAGTTTAGCTTTACAGCTCACCTTCAAGTTAGAAAATGTACGTGTGTCCTGAATCATGAATGTGTATTCCTGTGCTGCAGTTCTAGTTTTAGATTAAATGTCATCTGAGCACTTCGGCTATAAATGAACATTACATTTACAGGTGCTGTAGTTAGAATTACCAGCTGAAACAAACCATGACAATTTAATTTACTTTTTTCCAAGTCTGAGGCTTAATACAGCTTTCCCATGGTGGAAAAAACTGTCTAACGCTAGAAATCTAGAAATTGGACCAGTCACCGAGTTTTTTCTTTCTATACATGTTTTCGTTTTTCAGACCAGATTTGGTAAAGCATATTTTAGGTTAGCTCAGGGCTGATGTAAAAAATCCCACAAGACTTTTTCTCCAAACGCCGTCTTCTGACAGCCTGCCAGAAAGACCTGAAAAATAGGTCCTGCCTTGTATCAGACCGAACCCAGAATTACACAGTGGCTCTGGAACCCAATGGCTCACATTTGAGCTCTTTGGTGTCTTAAGACCCATTCTAACCATCAACTGTAGTTGGACTATAGTTGTGTCCTCACTCAGACTGGCTTGGAGCAAGCAGAATTGGTTTTGGGTCGCTGGGAAAGGCTGCTGAATTCTCAAGGCATGGTGAGTCTGCTGAGCTTTTCCAGTGAGTGTAATGGACTTCGTAGTACAGCCCTAAGTAACCAAGTCACATGGAGGAGTCTCTGTGCATCAAAGAAGAATGCAATTCCAGGGTTTCGCATGTAAAATAATAAACCACTAGCATGAAAGCAGAAGAAAGAGAGAAGGGTTCATGGAGTATTTGTGAACGGCTCATTTAGTTTTCCACCGCTACAAGAGAGTTGCTCTCTCAGTGAATCTCAGATTTCATCACAGAGCCCGAGTCGCGACCCAAACCCGCAGAGCCCCAACTCTTGCCTGTGCCTGGGTCTCCTCTGAGAAGTAAACAGGATTTTGCACAGCACGTCTGGCGAGGGAAGACCCAGACTACCAGCTTCAAACCAATCAGCTGGCTTGGGTGCAGGAGAAAGCCTTGAGCCTACCGGGGCTGTAATAACGGAGGGGAAGAGCCGAATACCCACAATCTGATGAGTCAATTACAGCAATCTGTACCATTTGTCAGCAACGCAACGGCAGGGAAAACCCCGTCTGACGTGTACAGCAACGTGCACAATTTGCTCTGCTGCTTGGCTCGGTCTCTGAAAAGCTTCTAACTCTAACTGTTTTGGTGCGTTCGATGCAATTTCTTCGTTCACCCAAGCCCTTGTGGTGGAGATGCCTCCTGTAAATGAGGGTTGTTAACCTCCCCTCCACAACGAGGGCAGTGTCTCCCTCGGAGTGGCCAACATGTAAGGCACAAAAAGAGGGTAAAAAACTGCCCAACGCGCACAGCTCTGCTGTGCCACCTTCTGCACAGGCAAGTACAACCTCTTCCCGAGCTCAGTACAGTAACTTGCTTATGCCCAGAAACAAGAAATTGGACTTTCCTTATCTGAGCCTGAAATTGCAGAGCTTATATTAACATTTGCTTGTCTTACAAAAAAAATAAAAAAAAAAAGAGAGAGAAAAAAAAAAGAGAGTTGTTTCTAAAAACCAAAGCAAACCAAAACAACATTCCAGCTCCAGTATTTTATTCACTGTGTGTTGGCTTCACAAGCCCTGGAAGTTATTATCTACATGCGAAGAATAAGAAATCAACAGTTCTGACCAGCAACAATGGCTGCAGAGAAAGAGTGCTTGGCAGCAGCTTGCAGGCAGGGAGGAGGGAAGGAATGCAGTGAAGAAGAGGAATGCAATGCTCTGCATGACCTACAACACTAACAGCACCCTGCATTGTGGGCCGCCCCGTTATTTTGATCACAACCACAATTTGCTTAATTGGTATTCCTAAAAAACGACAAAAGACAAGTGTTTGCATCAATTAGCTGTCATTCCTCATTTTTCCTTGAGTATGCTTTGCTCTATTTTTTGGCTTCTTTACTGAGAAAACTGTTGTAAAAATTAAGATATGTACCAAAGAAAAATCAGATTCTTGTTTTATTTGTTTAGTCACCGAAGACACACACTCTGGTTTAAATTACAATGGATTACCTGACTAAACTGTTGGGGGAATATTTACTATATCTTTAAGAATCCTCTCTCTCTCTTTCTCCAATTCTTTATAAAAGGCTTTGAAGGCTCTCCAAATTAATTTTTTCATTATTAAACAAGCATTTCAGATTTGTTATCTTACCTTTCATAATGTCTGCGAGTACATGTAGCAGCACTTGTGCTTCCAGGGTTACCACCTAATTCATCATAAATATGTTTCCATTGTCGACGGGCTGTTATCTGTAAAAATGGCAATGGAAAATTTAATCTTGCATCTTTACAGATTCTACAGCGTTTGAGTTCACAACAACAAATGCATGTGTGACACTTCCAGAACAGCATGTACTACAAGCACTATAAAAGCCCCTACAGAATATATAGAGCGCGCAGAGCTTTGGGTGTCGTTTTTTTTTTTTTTTTTGTAAGTTAACACTATGCCTATTTTCTCTCTCTCTAAAATGGAGTGATCTGACTGATTCATTATCAAGTCACAAGCAATCCGGTCTCACAAAAGAGAATCTCAATCAATACAGGGTCATTAACCATCAGAAGTTTTGCAGACAAATCCCACGGTGAATTATGAAAATGAAGCTAGAACCATACTCAGCACAAATAATGATTACATAGTTATTTTAACTAAATTAGAGAAAATAAATCTGCTGCAAAACCCAAATCCACCACAGAATTCTATAAATCCATAAAAGCATAGTCTGTAACTCTATATGTTACAAGCTGTTTATTTTTATCCATTTATGTCAGTAAAATATATAGATCAAATAGTAATGAAATCTTAACATACTCCAATGTTAATATTTGAGCTATGTACTTTATTGGACCACGCTGATGAAAATAAACATCTTGTAACATATTGAGTTGCATACCACGGCTCTGTTTTTTTGTACAGAAATTAGGATTATACAGAATAACAGATGGAAGACCTGGCAAAAGAATTGTTTCTGAATACCACTTCATTATTTTATATATTCCGCTATATTTAAAACAGGAAGAAAAACAGGAATAGGACAAGCACAACAGATCACCCTCCTTTGCCTGCAGCTCATAAAGAAGGCCAGTGGAAAATTGTGGGGGCAATTTGGGGAGAATTTTGTAATTTTCTGTGGAATGCTGTGGATTTTAATATATTCAGCCCCGGAGGCTTCTTTGGAGTTACCCACAGAGCAGTCAATGGCGTTTACTGAGGAGCTAAAGGCAGCAATCAGAAGAAAACAAATATTACAACTTGCAATCTGAGGCCTGTAATTTTAATCTAAACAAGGGGAGATAGCTACCGTCATTAAACAGTACTGGGCAAGAGGTGTTCCTGTTTTGCTCTATAAAAAAGGAACATCCTTGCTTTGCAGAAATCATTCTCTGAAGCCAAAAGGATGGCTGGAGACTTAACACTTGATAACGTTACAATTCCAAGCTCGTTGTTTGCACAGATTTCCTCGGAAAACATCAGCACCTCCTCCAACTCACTACTAGTACCTTTTTTTGGACTTCTAAATAGTTGGAAGAAAGGGAGTATTTTATCTTAAAGCTCATTCAAGGCAAAATGGGCTGACTGTATTCAACTGTTTCATCTTCTGTCTTCTGTAACAAACCCAAAGAACATGAGTGCAAGAGAAAGACTGCGATTCAAGGCTAAACTCTCTCCACAAATTAATTATTTAAATAAAAGCTAAACACTCATCTGAGGAAAAGGCTCACTTGAAGTCTCAGTTCTCTCCCTTAAGTTCTTACGCTGCCTCTTCCCCAGGCTACCCACACTTTGGTCTGTTGCTTTTCCTACAGGGGTGGAAGAACTGGAGTGCTAATGAGCCATAAGGAACACTGCCTCCTGGGAATATGAACGGATGCTCCTTCTGCAACCTGAAAGGTCAAAAAAGCATTGGACCAAGCCCCCTGCTGCGGAGGAATGCCTGGATGGAAAGCTAGCTCTGGTCCTGCCTCCCACACCTTTGTCACGGCTCCTTGGGACAGGCAGAGGGACAAGGCATGGCCAGGAAGCCCTCACCTCTCCCTAGTTCCTCAAAATCACGGATCCTCTGTGGACTGTTGCAAGGGGCTTTCTATTAAATGCAATCTGGCAGCCTCGCAAGCTAAAGGAACAAAGATGCTCAAAGCCAAGCTGGGGCTGTGCTCTGACCCCTGGTAAGCACAGCCTGGCTGGCTGGCAAAGCTTTGTCCAGGACTCACCTGTGGCTGGGTACAGTGATGCTGTGCAGAAGATATAAATTCAAGCAAAGGATTCGTCCACAAGAGGACTACTGCGAGCCCCCTTTTTAAATGCACCCATGGTACTAAGAAGCACAGCAGACATTTTCAACAGGAGCGTGGTAACCTTAGAGCCCAACTCCCATCAACTGTGAGCTGAACCCAGAGTCAACGCTCAAGCTGGAACAACACTAAACACACCCATCTTTAAGGTGAAAGGGGAATCCCTCTGAAATCACTGGACCTTTTTCGGTGTCTATCTCCTCTAGGCTGTTTGGAATAACACTATTTACATAAATATTTGCCCAGCTTTATCCAATTCTACCTCTGCAGTGGATCAGAACTCCCTGGCAATTAGCAGTTGTGCCCTCCCACGTTTCAAGTTGACATTCCCTGAAACAATTGTTATTCTAACAAAGCCTAGGGTTGAGTTTTCCCCTGCTCTGGAAAGTTTAGGTTTTATGCTTAATAAACTTCAAAGGACTAACGTAAGTGATAAATTACAGCCTTAAACAATCTGAGCAAAACGCTGCACTGTGGAAACCTCTCAATTGTCACGTAGGGCAGCACTATTAAGCTGGATGCTCATGCTGGCAACATCCAAATTAAGGACTGCTTTCTGTCCTCACTGAAGTCACTCCCAGCCACCTTCAGTGACCATGGACTTCTCGAGGGGCCAGGAAAGGGCACTGCTTGGCAATGCTTTGCTTATGGTTATTGTTTGTACCAAGACGCCTGCCTTGGCTGCTTTGTGCTTGGTGCACAGGGGTCTTCCACTCGGGATGGGCTCAGGTGTGATCCTGGTAAGTAACATGCCCATGGCTGGGGCCCGTGAGAAGCAGAACGGCAGGTAACAGAAGGTGCAAAAATGTTCAAATGTTTTAGCTGGCTGAGCAGGGAATTTCCTGTAAACATTCAGAGGTGTCATTTTTTTTTCAAGGGCATAGAGCTACAGTGGAGTAAGACAGCTAAGACGCTGCAAAAGCTGTAACAAGTACTTCCTAAGCACTTTCACTTCACACTTTTGGTAAATTCAGCTTCAGTTTCCTGACTTCAGTTGGCCTGCTGTAGTAGACAACATGCAGAGGACGAAGTTCCTTAGCTGCTTTAACTCTCCAATTTGTTTTTCTCTACACCCACCACCCCTCATGTGCCTGGCACACTTCTACAGGTGCAGGCTCACCAATTAATCAAGACAATTGCACAGCCCAGTCTCATCTCTGAGAGCTTTTCCATTCTGATGCTGGCTTTAGATTTAAAGTGGTCTTCGGGTTTGCAGACCTCTCCCACAATTTGCTCCAGACTGCAGGTCCACAGTCCTAGACCTGGGCCCACTGGGAGCCAGGAGCTTTGAAAATCTCCGTGCTGCATTTATCCAGAGAATTTAGAGTTAAATGAGAGACTGCTCTGCCCAGCGACCTGACAGCAGATTCTGATCTCGTTCCTATAAGCACAGTATTAGGCAGTAACGGGTACTCAAAAGCAACCAAATAAAAACAATGATGTTATCTATTAAAGTAGAGGACTGTTTATACAAATGCTTTTAATGGCATCTTCTGCTTTGAGAAATTTAAGGTCTTCTGTGCTGCCAAGCTCAGCTCCCAGCTCTCTTCCTCATGAAAAGGCTTCTTGCTTGTTTCCTGCTGTAAATCTAATGGGGGATTTTCTGGTCATGGTATGTGATGTACATAAGGCTCTTCAGAACCGAGCTCTGGCTACTAGCTCTGTATGAAACAAACACAGGTAGCTTTGCATTCCACGGAGATCCCAGCTCCCGCAGGCCTGCCCAGACACAGAACTTTTGTATGCGTCAATCATTAATTTCTAAAAACCAAAGCACTTTATTGTTGCTTCCAGGAGGCAGCAGCTAAATGGGATCCTACTGACCTTCAGCGAAACTTAAGCTGCTGCACGGTGAAGGTTAAGCCCCACCTGTTTTTCTTTTTACCCTTTATCTTTGTAAGACATCTGCAGGTAGAGTCCATACAGCACCACACAGTCTTCTACAATGATGCCAAGGCATTCCTCCTGTGTTGGCTCAGAGGGAGAGATGCCACTTCATGATTTGCCAAAGACAGCTCTTAAATAATTCCTGGAAGTTTCCCATCTGTGAACATCTGCATCTTTTACTCACTTGACTTAAGGTGACTGACAAAATTCCAGGCCACGGTTGTTAAATGTCACTGCAGCTGAGCCCCCTGGAATGTGACATTTCATCCAAGGATTTGGGGACATTTTAAATCATTCATACCGTGAAGGTCTGCTATACAGAGTGCTTTCCAATGCACTCTCCTATTACTAGCAGTAAAGATGCTTATTTCATCTATCTTCGTTTAAGAGAAATGTGATCCCACCAATTCAAAATAGGCAGCTTCATCTGTTAAGGAGTTAGACCAATTTGTATGGGTTCCTATTTTTATTAAGACTGTACTGCATCCAACAAGAACTACATGGGAGTGTGGCATTACACAGTTATGGATAACAACTAAGAATTAGTAATCAAACAGATAAGAGATGAGAAATGACTCTCACAAGCAGCGTAACTGGAGAGTCCTTAAATAAAAACATGACACACAATGATGACTTGACACTACTAAATATCCTGTTCTGTACAGGTAATAGGCTCTGCCAAACCTCACTGGATGCATTCCAGTACCTGGTACGTGACAATTAAGGAAAGACAGACAGATGGTTAAGAAAGTTGTTCTCTGCCCTTCAAATCCAGTCCCCGACAGTTTTCATTCACATTTAGATCCTTAAATAGGACTGGACTCAGAGGACAGGCACTGTTCTGTGAATTTGAGCAGAAGCTGAAAAACACTGTACATAATCTTTGCTTGTTTCTCGTTTTTAAAGTCCTATAAAGGCTTCTGTACATGTACAAGGTGGACAGGGCAGGGGCTGAAATTGAAAAGTATTGTTGGCAGGGGCAGGGGCTGAAAAGCATTGTTTTGTCAAACACAAGGATGTAAAGATTGCAACTGCCTTAACTGGGGGAGTTTCTACACTTGCCTATAAAATAATTGTCCCCTGACCACTCTAAATTCTTTAACCAATCTTTAATCTGCTGCCTGGTCAGAACATGGCTGTCACACGCTGAAGCCGAATATTAAATATTCATATTAAATATAAGTATTATTTTCTTCACAACACTTCCAAGAGAAAAGGCCTGCTTCTATCTCAATGCATAAACTACAAGAAATTTTAAAAACAAGTTAAAGATGATGAAGCCCTTATAACGATTAATGGCTCGTCCAAGCCTGATGACAGGGTCCATACAGATGAATGTGTGCTGATGAGGGTAGGCTCCTGCCACCCTAAAATTGGGTAAAGCCTTTGCTCTGCACATGACTTTTCATCAACAAGAGTTCGTGTGAGTCACAGTCACAACTGGGTGTGTGAATGGTGCGATTTAATCGCTGCTGAATTACAGCGCTCACTTGAAATTTCAATACAGGACGAAGCAGACCTCTCTGAGATTCTGGAATTAAGACTGAGGTCCACGTTGTCTCAGTCACCTGGTGCCTTGCTGAAAAATGAAACCCAAATCAAACACAAAAGCCTCTCACCAATGTTCACCATAATAAAATATGTACAGACAAACACAGTTAGGCAAACTTAACGGATATAACCTGGTTATAAAATAATTTAAAAAACTGGGTGTGCACAGGTCAAAGTATTGCAACAGCTATTGGCTTAACATTCAGGGAATATGAGGCAAAGGCAGATCTATACTGAGGATGAGGCTGCTCAGAGCAGAGGATGAGGTCAGGCAGCCTCACGTTCGCTCCATGTACAACCCAAATCACATCAACATGCTCCTCCCTACTTCAGGTCTTCTGTGGAGAGAGCACAGAAACCACTCACATCCGAAAAACAGGATCAGGCCCATCGCTTCAGCCAGAGACATTCCCAAATCAAAGGTGGGCTCCCAGGTATGTCAGGCAGCTTGAACTATTATTGCCATTTTCATCGAACGAGGCAAGCGTCCCTAACCAGCAAGGAACATCTGTCGCTGAGAAAAGGACAGGAGCTCTGACACAGGAAGGACTGATGCTACTCTGTATGACACTCTCACGTGTGTGCTCCTTTCCCTCTGATCCTCACGTTGCCTCTCAGTGTCTGCTGCTCTTGGTAGTCCTGGCTCTCCGGCCTCTTGTTCACAAAGTCACTCTCCTATTCCTGCTCCTCCAGGCACAGGGGTTCACCTTCTTCACCGCCTCTAAATCCTCCTGCTTTCTCTCATTCTGGCACTAAAGCTCAGTTCTAGCCAGCAAGCCACCATTTTGGCACCCCTGCTTCTAGCCTCAGTCCCTTCAAGTAGGTCTGGAACATTGCTGCCTCCCCGAGCACTCTGAACACCTCGCTCTCCTCTCAGCTTTCTTCCTGGCCTTCTCTTTGTGCTCTGGATCAAGATCAAGATTTAGCCCTCGTTTTCGCTGTACTTTGCCACTCACAGCAATTATTGTTGGCTCACAGTTTCTGTAACAATATAGCTATGCTAGCAATCATGCATATATACCCCTGAGCACACCTACGCACACTCCTGTACATAAGCATGGTATGTGCTGATTAATGAAAGATATAGAAATAACAGAAGCCAAATCAAGCATAGATTTTTGTTGAGAACGTCAGATTCCATGTTTCACAAAATCCCAACCACACCCATGCTAATAAACCCGGGCTGTTAATTTGTAGAACAATATGCTTTATTGTATGGAAGGAAAACGGTGAGTTTTGTATTTTGGTTCAAGTAACTTTCAGTCTCTTGATAGTGCATTTCTTCTTGTCAGTTCTCTACAGCACAGATATGTCCCAGATTACTTCGTAAACAAAGCAAAAATAATTTCTTTCATCCAACTGCGGCAGGAACTGAACAACTTAATCTGATCATTGTGTGCAAAGAAAATATTTCCAATGACGACATCTTCCTATGTCAATTGGTTTTTATTACAGATGTCATCTCTATGTGCCATATTAATGCAGCTCTTTCTTCTCATTTCAAGATTTTAATCTAAGTTTGTTGCTCTAATATTTTATTGGTTCAAAATACATGCTGTAAAATCCATGGCCTTCAAATTTTCCTGTGAGCTAAAAATAAACCGCTCTTGTCAGATATGGTTAGCTGATAAAAAGTGTCAGAGACTTTTCTGAATTACTTTGATAACTTCCTGTTTATGTGGTACTGACCCTTGTCTAATAAAGATCTTTTACACTTGGAATAAGAGAAGATACTGCAGCATACTATTCCTTAATGGACAATGCTGATTACTTTTGAAAGCCTTTAATACATTTCCCATATTAGACATGAACAGATGTCAGGGATGTTGCCAAGTGAAATTTCTTTTATGCAATCTTGGCTTGTTGTACAATAATAGCCCTTTCTCAACATGGGAAAAAATTACAGACCCAACTAATTTCCTTGACAGGGAAGAGTTACATATGTTTTCCACTTGTAGCTTTTACGACAAGTTTACAATTTTGCCAAACCTGGAACTAATTGGGACTGTTTCCAAAAACGGTCCAATAAACCCACAATGTGTACAGCTAGCCTAAAATGCAGCAAATGATTGTTTGCTTTAACTTTTTTTTTTTTTTTTTCTAACAGGGAAAAGTCAGATTGCACAATTATTTCATTTAAGTTACTTAAACACTTACTGTTTCATATCCTCCCAGTTTTTGAGCAGCTTGAAACATAGTCCAAAGGTTAACTGTTAGAGGGACAATAAGTATTTAGATAAGCATTGCATTAACCAACATATTTCAAAGAAATGTAAATTAAACAGTTCTTTTTAAAAAAGCAGAAAAAAAAAGAAAGCTCACAGCCCCTGAAAAAGCTCCTGTAAAACATTTTCCAAAGAGATATTTACATAATCTGAAAAGTAAATATTAGCCCATACTATGTATATTTTTTTAATTACATATAAGAGAACACACTTAGATTCCTTAACAGGACTGGAAAAACACACTGAGACAAAGGTAATGGGCTCATTTGACTTTGCTGATAAGAAGCACAGTATAATGAGACTATAGCATGTTTCCGTAACTTTGATAATAAAAATTACTCATTGGGAAGAATGTTGCTTTTAATTATTTGTTTAATACTGATTTCATTAGCAAGCAAGCATGAGCCACACACCGGCTCCCAGAGAAAGCCTATTGATTAAACAACAATATCCAATATTTACTGCAGCTCAGATAATGGCCTCCAGAATCAATAAGCTGTTTTCTAACGGATCATGTGGAAATGAACCTGGGGGAGCCCAAATGCAAATTGCCATAATAATTATGGTATGGGTGGTCGTGCCGTGCCCATGGCTGTGGGGTGGAAGGAACAGAGGCAACTCCTTCAAAAGGCATGTTGGAAGATGCTTGTTGCTTCCTGCATAATTCCTCCCCTCTCACGTGCTTTTCACGCTGTTTTTTATTTTTTATTTTATTTTATCTGAGAGAAGAAAATGTGATGTCTCAGCTTTATGAAAAATCTACACACTGTTCCGCCAACAAGCAGTGACTCCCAACAGACACACTGCAAGCACTGCAGGCCAGACTCAGCAGTACGCTGCACAGCACAGCAGACAGGATCTCTTCCTCCACGGGGAGCGCGCTCGTTTGCAGTGTACATACTGCTTCTTCCCACTAACCTATTTATATTGGCAGTGTTTGCACAGGTCTCGCTGGACAAATACAGAGCCCTGTCCTGCAAACATTTCTGCTCTTCTCAGCATACTTACTCTTGGCATTTAAGTATTTGCTGGATCTGGCCCCTAATTTCTAATGAATGACAGGCAACTTTCAGTGAATTTCATCTAAACATTAGCAGAGAGCCCTACCTCAGATGGGGAATTTTAGAAATAAGACTTGAGCTCGTCTTTCAAGCCTCCCTATCCCCTATGCTTGAGGGAGTGCAAAATAAGATGGGGGGGGGAAGGTGAATTCTTTCCTCAACACAGAACGTTCTGAAAGCCTCATTGAACCTTGTACTGCTTCAAAGCTATCAAGAGCTTTGCCTAGGCCTTGATTTAATCTGAATCAATGCATAATGCAACGAAGCCGTTCATAGTACATTAATTTTACTTCCATTTCAAGCAGCCAGTTTTCAGACAAACACTGTAATCATTCGGAGTTATATAAGTTTATAATGGCTGCTGGAGGCCTGTTGCAATCAGTGCCAATTGCTATTAGGTATGTAAATTGTTATGTAAAACATACAGGTTTGACATTCTTCATCAAAATAACACATGGTTTTAATCTGGGAGATAAATTAGAGTAAATAATATTTCAATCCATGGAGTCCTCCCTCTAAGGAAATAAAGTATCATTCGGCCTATAGATAAGAAGAAAAAATACCCCCATTTACAGCTTTTGTTGGAAACTGAAAGATCTACATTGTACTGCAATATTTATGTGAAATTTAGTTACAACTGTATCTTCTCCACCTACAATTGCTTTACAGATTGTGGCACTACAAACTGTACATGCCAAAGCAATTTTAAACATTGTATTCTGTATTAAACAGATACAGTCTGGTTTTATATTCTCCAAAGTCAGTAATTTATTAACTATAAACACATTTTTGGGCTTAAAAATCTGATCCCTTTTGTGCCTTTCTTGACCACCTTTAAATGTCTTCCTTTAATATTTGTCCTTTCATAAAGAACATCTGGGCACAATAAACATACGTCATATTATTAACTCAGAAGAAAGGCATTACAGACGCTGCAGATTTACAAAACAGAAAACTACAGAGTTTTCAACATGCCTATTTCTAGTCATAATCAGCGGATTTAAACCTATAAATATCCAGCAGCAACTACCCCAGAAGGAAGAGATGCAAATCTGGGCATAAGACAGCAAAATGCCTGGACTGGAAAATGTGTAGATATAAACATGGTCCCCCCATCCGTAAGGATTTAAAATAGGCTCCGTGTGCAAATGCTTTCTCCAGAGAAGCCAAACCGTTCTAAAATGTCAACAAGAAATTGAGAAAAAGGATACTTACTCTGCTTAAAACCTAAATAAGGTATTCGTTCAATTGGTGTTTTCCTTTCTTTCATATATTTATAAAGTGCCACAAGGAAAGCCTGCTCATCAGCTCTGCATTCTTCACCTACGGCAATCTTTGATTTATCCTCACTTGAGCCTTTTTTACAGTTGCTGTTGTTACTCTTGGGTTTGGGCAAAGCTGACTTAGCCTCACATTTTACCTGGGAAAAAAAAAAAGAAAAAAAAAGAAAAAAAAAGAAAAAAAAAGTTGTAATATCAGATCTGGGTAACCTTTAATTTTCACTTAATGAATAAATACCCTCTCCTAGCAGAATGGATTGTTGAAAAAACGAAGGCCAAACCATGCAACTGTGTTTGAGGGGAAACAAAGGAAGCTATTTATAGAGCTAAATGTCTTGTTCTGAATCTTAGTCACAACATTTTTAAATAGCCACATCTTTAAATCATTATAACCCATTGGTAATGCTCTCCAGATCTGCATTTTTATGACTATACATTGCTATGTCACAGACAGCTCCCATCTCTCACATACACTTGCTATTAGCAAGTCTAATAATAACCTTCGTTCCAGGACTGACACTGAGCATTGTCAACTCTCGGAGACAACCCTTGGAGCTGAGGGTGCTCAGCCCCTTCCAGGAATGCTCAGCAGCCAGCTTGGAAAAGACACATTTTTCTCTCCCTTGGCCCACCAAAATAGATGCAGACCTTGGCAAGCCTTACCCAGGCAGACCCCTCAGCACACACGAGTGGAGGTTCTGCCGTAGCACACACCAAAGCCTAGTGGGTCTGAGCATCTGCTTAAAGTTAAGCACAGCCCTAGGTATTTAGCAGACGGAAGAGGCTGGTAACAGGAGCCTTTCCTGGTAGGCACCAGCAGCCCCAACGCATGTGAGTCCCAAAGCTCTGCGTCTCCCACTGGCCTCCCCGGCTGGCTGACGTGTGCCAGTCAGGAAGCCAACAAATTGGAACCACTTTACTTCTCATCAGTATTCAAACACGGGAACAAACATCCAGCGAGACTGGCTTAATCCTGCAGTCCTCCTGGAGATAATCCTCTCATTGAATCGAGTGAGTTACAGTTTGAGCACTCCCATAATTTGTGTGTACCGAAAACAAAAGAGCAGAACCTTGCAAACTGATGTTTACAAGCACTCCATGTCCAGGATGGGATCGATCCGTTTCCAGTGAAATCCTGGAATTCATCTACTGGCAGGTAGTGGAGATGGTTACAGGCTGCGTTGTGGATTTGCACTTTCCCTTCGCTGCTTGCAAGCGCTGTGAGGAGCCTTCTGGCAGCTCCACATCCAAACCCAGAGGTGTCCCTGGGGCTCTAGGAGCAAGCAGGGAGACCGTAAGGGCAGTACCTGGCATCCCGGGAGGGCAGCAGTGTATCTCGCTCAACAGGAAGACAGGGGCTCTTGGCCAAGTCAACCACCAACTCCTTCGTCCTCCCCACTTCTATACCAGTTGCTTTGTGGGTACTTGACTTTTTTTTAGGTAAGTGCTATGACGAGCATTATGTAAATGCTGTAAACAAACACCAAACATACCACTGGAAAGTCTTTGTTATGCTTATCTCGATAAAGCTACCCTGTGTTCAGGCTCAGGGAAAGCAAAATCTTTTCTTTTATACTTCCCCAAGGTGTTAATTTTGCAAAGCGCACTGCTTTAGGGTTAGCCGTCTCCATAGTTTTCCACAGACATTGGACAAGGCAATGCTGGAGGGGAGATGTGGCCACAATTTTCCAAGATACTTGATGCTGCTTAAAAACTCCCCGTTGGACACCGCAGGGTACGGGCTTGTTCCTCCCAGGAAATGCAGCAGGGACTGGAAAATGGACTTCTTGCAGGGTTTTTCTTGATCACTTACTCCCGAAGAACGCTTCCTGTATTGCTCAATATTCTCTGCTTGCACGTTACAAAGAGATATTGTCTTCCTATGGCACAAGACACCACGCTTTGCCTTTCGGTAATAGATACGCTCGCTGATTGAACTTCTGTAAAGATCCTGGGTTTCATCCAAAACCCAATGAAGTTAATAGGAATTTTTTCCTAGTAAATGAACTTTGGATTTCCTCACTCCACTTTTCAGTTCAGAACTGTAATCCCTTGACTTTTTTACTTTGGCTCCTTGCAAAATTGCTTAACAGCTTCCACTTGTAAAGTTTGGATTATATTGTCATAATTTTCAGTGCATTACCAAAGACTGGGTTAGCACTCCCAGTATAAACCCATAATTTCATTAAATACAGGATTTTTAATTTGAGCTGCAAATGTGTTGCAAGGTAAAATTTGGAATAAATTCAGTGGACCTGGGAACAATTTTTTAATTGTGAAGCCCACTGGCTTGGCAGGGCCAATCTGTCTATTTATCTATCTCCACCTTCTGAGTGTTTTCTTTTTTTCCTTTTTTTTTGAACTGGGCAATTCAACTATGCTCGCAAAGGCAGCCTGGGCACGAATGCTAAATCAAATCAAAGCTCACTTCTCTGAAAGCAAACTAATGGTAAGGGATGTTACTCCTAAGGAGACAAAAGGAAACAAAGAAAGTAATGTATAAAAAAAGCCACTGGGAGTGAGAAATCCCCGTGTTACACATAATGTCCTTCTCTACAGCGTACAGAGAAGAGAGGTCAAAGCGCCTGTGGATCTCAAAGGTGCCAAAATGCAAAGAAAGGCCTCCAAGTAGTGTCAGGTTCAATGAAGCTTTGATGAAGGCTGCAATGCTTCATCCACAAATGTTCGAGGCACAAGCCTCGTTTCTGGAACTTCCCCTGCATGCGACAGGAGACATGAATGAACGCCGTGCCCAGTGATTAATGACAACCCAAAGGGCCAAATGCCATTCTGGATAACACCAGTGTAAAGCCAGCACAAATGCACTGGAGTCAGTGAGAGCTGCGCCAGATTTGCACCAGGGAACAGAGACCGACCTTCTCCCTTTGAAACTGTGCTTTGAGCACAGTTTCCAGTCTTCCTAGAAGGCAAAGACCTGGACGAAGGCCCCAAACGCAGAGTTTTGCTTGGCTCTGCTCTCTTCTCTGGTCTTCTCAGAAAGCAGAAACGACTCCGTTAGAAAGGGAGAGCTCAATTTCCACTGGAGATAGAGCTCTTGCACTGTAGCTTCGGTGTGAGTAACACATCCAAAATGAAACCGAGGGCTAATGCCCCAACAGGCACAGAGCTGCAGCGTGGAGAGGCTGGCTGTGTGCTGAGACGGGCTTTGGGAACATCTGAGCACATCTTTCTGCTTGTTCCACCACGAGGGCATGATCCGTGGTCAAACGCCCGGTGAGCATCCCGGCTACGCCCGTGTGCTTGTTTTCTCCTGCCAGAGGTCACACACGCAGCAGACCACTACAGAGTTGTATTTTAGAGTTTCAATCAGATAATGTCTGAGGCTCTCAGAATAAATCTTCAGGTCTGAGAGCGTGCCAGGCCACCTGTGGCCACAGAAAAAGCAAATCCTGGCAACTTTTAAACTAATTTCCCAGATCTTGCCAAATAAATGAAGTGAGAGATTTACTTTAGCATTTACACTAGGAGATGTAATGAGTAGATTCATTTGGGGACAATCTCCATGTTTAACAAGTTAATCCTTTCAGCTCTTCGAAACGGTCCTATCAGCCAGTTGTGGAAAGCCTTGCAGTGCTCTTTTACACGCCTTGAATGGGAACGCTCTTCGGGCGCATGAAGTGAGAAGAGTTTGCAGGTACAGCGAGGGTTTTGCTGGAGCCTACAAGCCACAGAAGCCTGTCCAGCGGTGCTGACATGTGAGGTGTGAAAGGCTCCAGGCTCCTGGGAATGCCGGAGAGAAGAGTTTGACATCGGCCTCGCCAGCAGAGCTGATCCTGCCTGGGCTGATGGCCCAGCCTGGGAGGGATCTCTCCCGGGAGGTAAAAAAAAAAGGAGACAGCAACCAGCAACGAGACCGAAAGCAAGAAGTGGTACACGCACGAGCCACTTCCCCTGGCAGCAGCCGCAGGGCCAGGACCGCACTGTCTGTCCCGCTACGGCTCTGCTCTAACAAGCCACACGTGTTGGACCCGGCTCAGGACTCCTCCTACCGAACCAAAGGCTCTTCTGCATCAAGTAACAGTAAAAGCCCACGAAACGATCTGCTCGTGGCTCAAGGTAAACATGCCTAACGAAAACTAAATTGTAAGAATGTACAAAGCTTTCTAGTCATTGGCAGCTGAGCACACAAATGCAGCAAGTCATTATAACCATGTGGTTTGTGTTGGTCTTGACAGGCTCAAAACCGCAGTCTTCAGAATGCCACTTCTGCCATTTCCCTGCCCAAACCCTACAGCCACCGCGTCTCCATCACGGCCTTCTCCCCACCACCCCAGAAATTAGGCTGCTGTCAGACACTGGGTGCCACGAGCTGAGGATCAAAGCAGCACAACTTCTGGTTGAAAGGGATTTTAGCTGGAGCAGGAACACGGCCAAGACCATTGCCAAAACATTTCAGTGTCTGACACAAGTGGATTTGTCCCATTTAATCTAGCAGTTCTCAGCTCTTGCTTTTCATGAACCTATTGCCAGCATTCGTCAGAGGTAGAGCAAGGACAGAGGAGAAAAACTGGTGGTGAAGCCCAACACGAAGCCTAAGCTGATGACCTAACACCCCAGCTATTCCCCAAAATGAGGAGCCTGTAGGTGGGTCTCCTCTCCCCCCAGCCAAACACACTCCCCCTGAAACCTGTTGGCAGGGTCTCCATAAAGTGCAATAAAGCTGCTTTGGAGGGTCTCTGATTCACTGCCCCCCTCTTATTAAAGTGTATCTGTGGCTCTGAGACACAGATTGATGCAAAGAGCCACAGAGAAGTCGGTGTGACTACATGCAAGGACATTATATCACGAGCACGTCTATTATTTATAATGAAATTAAGCTGGCCAAGATAATTAATGCTATTAATATCTGCACAATGATGAGCACAGTATGACTAGATAAATAGGCAGAATTACTTCTTATCTGAAATATCCTCCCATTTGACTAGTAGGGTGAACCCAAATATAAACAGAGAGGATAAACAATTTGGTATGAAGTGCGACTGTTGGTTTTAATTACCTAATACCTATACGTCGGGTGCTAAAGAGGCAGAACTGCTCATGCCACAGGCCAGGGTGCTTTGGCAACACAGCCCCTGCTGCATTTTCCTAGTAATATTTTAACATTAGAAATGGCTGGGGGGCAGGGGAATTGAGGCAAATTGAGACATTTTCACACCGCAGCTTTTGCACATTCCTCCACTGAGCAAAAACATTCAGGCAAACTCTATAGCATCTGGCAGGACCCCGCAACTCAACACACCAGGCTCCATCGCCTTTTACCACGCCTGTCTAATACGATAGTACAGCCTCCAGCCGAGCACAATAGGGCACAAAGAGAAGAGAAACAGTGACTTCAGGGCAGAGCTTCATCATGAACTTCAGCCTCTTTTATCGTCATCAACAGAAGGCACAATTTTAACTGAACTCCTAGGGAGGAGGAGGAGGTGGAATTTAATTTGCCTTCCTATGAGAAACCCAGAGCAGAACACTTCCACTTGACCTCTTTAACCTCCTAATCTCCCAGGACATTCACTGCCTATAACAATACGAACGTAAATGGATCTATAGATTCACTGTATTTCCTTAGGAGATGGTCACAACAATGGAAGCATTTTCCAGATACACATCCATCTAATTTAGTGAAACAATGGACTTAGGAGGAGTTGGCCTAAACATTCAGTCTATGCAAACACGTTTAGCAAGGGCTAGAAAGTATCACAGTGACAAAGTTCTGTCATAGATAAAAATCTACAAGTACTGCTCTAAGTAATTTTCCATCTTTGCATCTTACAGTTTCAAATTAAATCATCTTGAAAGAAGACATTTGCGCTATTTTTTTTTTTAAGAGAAAATCAAATTCTTATTTAAAACCACACAAACAACTGAGAAAATAGGATGTAAATTACACTATAGAAGCTCATTTTTTTAACTAGCTTTAAGGAAAAGACACAAACCCCCAAATACCTAAGAGATAAGCCTATAAACACAAACCAACGATCCAATTTTTACCAGCAGTATAGGCTAAGCACTGCAGTAAATACAGAAGGCTCCGTACACTGAACCTTGGAATGAATACGCAGCTCAGCACCAAGTATTAAAGAAACAGTCTTTTTCTTTTTTCTTTTGTTAAACGTTTGTACTGCCCCCCCCCCCCCCCCTTTTTTTTTTAAGTCAAGATCGTAACATCAGGGTAATCTCATTTGTATGTGCTTCTTAGAAACCATTATTTAAGCAGCTCTTGTTTCATACTCTGTTTATCTTCAAACTTATATTTAGAAGTGCATTGTAACAGGGTGAGCTGCTCCCTGGTTTATTTTTAATTTGAAGATACTGTCACAAACTATGTTTGTGTGTCACAGAATGTGAAAACTAACAGTGGTGCCAAGAAAGCTTAAGCACTACCAGTTACCAACACACTGATAGCATTAGGTTGTTAGGCGATTATAGTTACTGGTAACTTTGAACACAGACATGATTTAACGTGAAGAATAAAACTGTTGTAAAAAAATTACATTTATCTCCCCAAGAAAATAAGTTACATTCTAAATTCAAAACAGCGTTCTGGGAAACAAAGGCAAGGCTGTATCTAAAAAAGGAGAATGTACTGAAAAGAATATTATTAAGTGATTTACCTTGGCAACAGCTTTGCTTTCAGAATTATTGTTGGAATCCTTAATGCCATTTAATGAATCTCTTCTTTGTGGGCAAGGCTTCTTTTTGCGTGGTCTGCCTTTAAGATTTGGCGCTGAAAATTAATGGAGAACAATTTGAGTACATTGTCTTATACTGGATTCTTAACAGCTGAAAGCATAATAAATAATTCCACTACAATCAGTCACAGAAACGTACACATCTGTCTACAGTAAATGCTTATTACGAGATTCCCGTCCTCCATGGGTTACATCTTGACACACTATACGTTTCTATATCATATTCCCCAAGGCTAATCTATTCTACTTTCACGTAACTAATTAATACAAAGTCAAACACTGGTCTCTGAAGGACTGGGAGAGAGAGCACGAATATTTCTCCATGGTACAAAAAAGAAGAAAATAGAATATTAATAGGTAACTTTGCATTAATCAGCCTGCTGCATTTATTATTTTCAATCTTCAACTAAGAGGACTAACTACTATTTCCAACTTTGGGAAACATCTGTTTTTGGAAATGTTCTGAAATATTGAAATTCCTTACAGCTCCAAGAAATGTTTATATACCCTGTCACTCTTGTCAAAGTTCTTCTAAAAAAGTTTTTCTTTTTTTTTTTTAAATTACCCCTGAGTCCTGAAATGGATCAAAAAACATAACAACTAGCTCTAGAAGTTGACAAGTACTGAAATAAGTGATTGATTGTTTCATAAGGGTTACATACCACACGTATAAATTAACATGAATCACTTTCAGTTTTGTCCAATTTTTAAGATAAAACAGCTCTGAAATAACAGTGACTAAATCCTGGCCATGCTGAGCCACACTACGAATGGGATATGGATCATCATAAAAAAATATCAGATTCATCTTTCAATCACGATATTACAATAGAAATCATGACCACATATAGAAATAAGAGATGAAGCAGATGTTTCTTCATTATTAAGTGTCCTGCCTGCTTTCAGATTTCAAAATAAGCCTCCGACTACTATGGCAACATTTAAAGTGATAAACAATCATTAACTAATGACTGTACTGAAGAAGATAATTTCCTTTAAACCTTTAATTTCTAGGTAACCATTGTTTTCATTACTTAAAGGGATGATTAGAACAATGTCAGAAATCTAAACACCACAAACCTCTTGAGTGCCTTCTAATTGTTTCTAATCTTACATTTGTCACACAGTAAGCCAGTGGTTTCAGGACATTTTACATTTTAATTAGTTTGCCAACACAATAAAGGGTGCTAATTTGATTTTCTAGTTTGAATAACAGTGTCATATGTGGTCTGCTCTGACAAAAATAGAAGTCTTGGGTTTAAAACCAAAAAGTCCAGAAGACTCACCCTTTCTTCCCCTAGCACTGACACAGAGTAAATATATGTACGTGTACGTCTGCGAGTCCCTATTTGTGTATGTATAAAAATATGTTTATCTCCCTACAGAAATATCTCCATCTATCTCCAGCCAAGCTCATTCTGCTTATTGAAAAGTACTGCAGAAAGCAATTTTGAAATTGTCATGTGAGGCTAGCATGCAAAATCAAACAAAGAGATAAAGAAATTATTACCCATTCCAGCCGACAAACATCTGCCTGATTCCTATCTGTACTCGTGAATGCTCCAGCATGCGACTGCACCCCACGCAGTGGGGAGCCTCGGTGTGCCATGAGTGTCACTGACACCGGCCACCACCAGCGGGCGAGCGCCTCTGGGGGCTGGGGCAGGCACCGAGGGCTCGAGGCCCAGGTCGCTGTCCCCACCACTGACACCGTGCTGGGGCTGGCTGCTCTCACACGGCCCACACATGAGCTGTGAGGCCTTGCCGACGGCCGGTCCCAGCGCTTGTACCTTGCTTGGAAGGGCACTCGAATAATGGCAGTGGTTCCTCCATGTGCTGCGCCCCGGCGCACACGTGGAAACGTTGCCCAGCCTTTGAATGGGTCCCTGACATGGCCCAACTGGCAGTGGGAGAGGGGTTCAACGTGGACCAAATATGCTTGGATGTGAATTATTCTTCTTTATTTTTATTTATTTCTTTATTTTTAAAGCAAATAAAGTAGTTCAAGGCTCAATGTTTTCCAAACATACTTGTTATCCTGAGTTTTGGCACTGTACTTTGTATCGCACTATAAAGCACTCCTAATGTTTTGCTAAAAGCCTTAAAAGCAAAAAGGCATTTGTTACTGAATTCCAGGTATATCGAGCTTGCATACAAACACTGTTTGCGTTGGAGCCCTCGACGGCAGACCTGGCACGAGACCATGACCACGGCGAGGTTTTGCGCTGCCCCAGTTGCCGAGGTGCTGCGGCAGGGAGCGCCTGCAGCACCGCGCGCACAATTAACGGAAAAGCAGCCACTGGAGATAATACCAAGAGAGAAGGCCCTTGCCTCTAATATCTGCTCTGTAAAAGAAAACCTTTGAAATAGCTCCAGTTGCACTTGAAACAATTCCATTAACATTTGCTCCCTAAATCATTATAAATAAATGCATTATTCGAAGATTATTTATATTTCAGTTAGATCCATTTTGTTCTCTTGAGCAAGAAAATATGACAGGGACTGAACAAATAATTTACAACAAGGCACATGGTTGTTTTTTCTTTTTTTGTTTCATTTATGACATATTCATGAGCACACTGCAGATTTCTTGAGTTTCTTACTCATAATTATTTTAAAGCAATTTTGTGAACATGTTGTGGCTTAATCTCAGTCAGCTTTCCTGATAACGCTGGATGCTGAATACGGACTGGATAGTAAAGGGAATATCCTTTGTTTTTTTTTTTTTTTTCTGCTTTCTGTTTGGAGAGGGACTTATGGCATCAATACCTGAGAATATCTGAAACAATTCAATTTCTTTACATGTTCGCGCATATGGCTTTCAAATTCATTTCCTGAAAGCATTTGTGCCAGTGAGAACTGGTAACTTGTCTGTTCCCAGAAGGTGAGAATTAAAGCAAAGTGAATTAAAGTAAAAAAAATTGAATAAATAAGTGCAGAAAAACATTTGCATTTATTTGCCACCTCTTCAGGCAAAGTGCCTTGAACAGGCACACGAGAGGGATGATACACTACCAGTGCAAGTAACAGCCTGCTCTTCCTCGACGTTTGACGGTCACTTTTGCCAATTTGTGTCTTTTTTCCTTTCTTTGTGCTTCCTGATGTTTCTCAAAGAGGGGAAAACTGGATTACTGAAACGTCCACCAGAACCCTTGTGCTGCTGGTAAGTGTTTATGCCTCTACATAGAGCATGACTCCAAGGATCCTTGCTGACTCGAGGACCTTCTTCCCACGTTGCCAGTCAACGCAAACGGCAGGTTCACTCAGCAAACGGCAACGCACATGAAATTATCTTCCTTACAACATCTCTTCACCTGCTGAGGAGCTGAGGGACTGCTTCAGCTGTCCCCGGCCGCCAGTTTCGTATCAGCACGCTGCTTCGTTTCCCTGCGCAGTGGATCAGGCTGGTGCCACTTAAGCCTGCTCCTTGGAGCCCACCAGCCGGCTGGCCCCACAGTGAAACCACCACCAGCACCTGCAGCACTGCCTGCTTCTTGCAGAGGGAGCTGGGGCCGTGCAGTGGGTTTTTACATGGAATCAAGCAAGAATGCAAGGTGAATGAAGACCTAATCCAACCGCAAGTGTTTCTAACAGTAAAGAACAAAAGGGGTGATTATTAACTAGGATGCTTGCGGTGTGGACTTTGTTTTCAGCTAACCACTGCTCAGTAAAAGTCTTGTGCTTCTGATTAAGCGAAAGTGTGTGAAACGTGTATGTCACCAGTATCAACAGTTACACAAGCCACGATGACAACCGTATCTTAACAACTCTTCCCATTCTGGAATACGTCCTATTGCCATCTCAGCTGTGAATTCCCAGGGAAAAGAAAATTATTTAAAGGGCCCTGCCCAGAGACAGGAATGTTGCTTCCTCTTCCTTGTCTGATAGGGTCCTTGGATGTTGTCTGTACACAGGTAGCCACCACAGGTCACACAAACCCCTGCCTGCAGTCAGGTTAACTTGTGACTGAGCGGGATGCAGAGGCTGGGCAGGCAAAGAGAGAAGAGGGAAGAGCTTATGGCTGTGCCAGTGGAGAGGGAGAGAAGAGGATGATGGCTCCGGATGATGGCGTCACAGGAGCCTGGAGGCTCTGGGTTCAAATCGCTCTCCTCCGATGCCTGCCTGGGTGACATCCAGCCACATGCATGTGGAGCGAGCCTCTCAGGTACCCAGGTAAGCTGCAAGGAGGAGGCAGTCAAACCCTCCTACCTGTATTGTATTGTTTCTTCCCCTACACATGGGCTTCCTGGAACGAGAGGATGAGGAGGACTAATAGCCAGATAGAAAAAGCCAAGAGTAAGGGAAACAACTTTTTCGGGCTACAGCTGTGCTGAGCTCCTTCCAAATGCCCGCTGAGACTGAGCAGAATCTCCTTTTCTGCCCACATGTGAGCAAAAGTAAGAGCACACAGCCCTGCTCTTCACAGGACAGGAGTGAAAGGAAAGCTGGGGTCTGTAAGCTGCCACCTTCTCCTCTGTGCCAAATCCTCACTCTCACACATACGCCTGCCTTTAAAAGAAAAAAGTTTTGTACCTGATGTAATATAACTGTAGTAGTTCCTTGCCTCCTCCTCCCCAAACGGTGATTAAACTCTGCAGTACCAAAACACCAGCCACATCCCACATGTTTTTCTTACAAACTGACACACCTGATAGGTTAAATGCAAACCCCGTGTTATGCACAGCACAGAGAATTAAATTACCTGTAGATGTAGACTGGCAAACCTGTGCTGACCTAAATTTACCCCAGGAAGATGCTGACCCAGCGATCTGGAAGCCCAAAGCTTGTTCTTGAGAGCTGCCTGCTGAGCACCAGAACCAGAAAGTGAGTGCAGGGAGACAGCTCCAGTGCTGCCCCACTCCAAAGCTCTGCAGTGTTGTGGCCACTGCTCTTCTGCCACGATGGCCTCCAGCTCCCCAGCCTTTAGACATCCTGCCTGCTCAGCAGGACGGGGGAAACAGGAGCATTTCCAAGGCTCCCTGACAAGTTCAACTCCCAGCTCTGGGCTAAACACAGAGATGCCAAGTTCCAGGCAGGCAAAGAATGAGATCCATGGGAGATGCCCACATCAGCCATGATTAAACACCACATATGGTGGAAGAGTGCATGCAGAGCACCACCAGAAGACAGTAAATCCATTAGGCTTTTTTAATACCTGCATCCCCAGGAAGCAGAAAAGATAGGTGGAGATATCATCTTCCCTGTTATCAAGCCAGCCTTACCTGAGCCGTGTCCATCCTGAGAATGCGAAGTGTTATGTATGCATGGACACCCCGGGGTGCACAAACAAGTCAAGTGACAACGACCACGGTTTTGGGGTAACCTGGCAGGTCAGTCACAATGGAACCATATCTATGTGTATTTTTAGGGAGTCTGATTATCATTGGAAGTCCATTGAGTTCACTTGTTCTCATAACACTGTTCTCTAGATGCACATGCTTTGATGTTAGAGATGTGTTGTTATAGGGAGGGTGTTAAAAAAAACAGTGGCCTTCACACAGCTGAGGTCAAGCTATGTTGGCACTTTGTCAAAATCAGTGGTGTAGCCAAGAGGTTTTAATGAGCCTGGAATGCATTACCTCATTTGTCATACCTGGATCACTTACTCATGCCGAGTCCAAAATAACCTTGGACCTTGTTGGCTGCTCAGCAAACCATGTAAGTAAACAGCCCTGTACTCATGCCTAAAACATGTACCTTTTCCTTGCTCATTCCACATTACTTACTCCAGAGAACATCTAAGCAACCATAACGTCTGAGATCAAAGTTCTCACCTTTTCCAGGCCTCTCTGACCTGCCTAAGTAATTCCAGATACAACTTTTGTTCTTGTTTGCTGGTACTCCAGTTTCTCAGAAACATTTCAAAAACAGGAGAAAAAGAGACAGGAGTAGGTAAGAAAGGCCATCACTGTATTTTGCTGAGGCGTTTACCGGGATAGCTGCTCAGCACTGCTAATGGTCATACAACTTAACTGCAGCCAGAATCTGCTTGGCAGTGTGGTTTTGTGACCAGTTTTCTCTCCCATGGAAAGATGAAGAGGAGTAAAAGTACTTTTGCCAACTACAAAAGTGTGACAATACAAAAAAAGCCCAAGCTTGTAGAACTGTCCAGGGTCACCAGTATAGAAGGTCCAGGGGAAGATATGGGTCTACACCTAGGGTGGGCCTATACAGCCAGATCAGCCCTAAGCATGAGGGAGGTAATCACAAAGCTGGAATTAGGGTGGCGCACTGGAGGGTGCGAGGAGAAGTTAATGAACAGAGACACGCTGGGGTGCTGGTTACACAAGAGGATTGTGCTCCCAAGAGACAAGCTGCAGCACACCTGCTGAATGCATCAACAGCCTCTCCTCTCCTTCTGTGAGGTGTCAGACACCCCAGAGAACACCTCCTTGGAGAATCCCTTTGCACTGTGCCAGTCCTTATATTTTTCAGCTTTCTCTCCCTCACACACACACACATTGCAGTACCAGTATGCTTGGCCCTCAGCTGCAGACACACAGCAGACTAGGAGACTCTCTCTCTTAGGCAGGTGGAAGCAGCAGGACGTGTCAGATCACAGAGCTCCTCATAAGCCAGGTACCCAACAAAAGCTGGAGGTGGCAGAGGAGGTGCCTGGCCATCAAAGTCACGGTGAGAAGCACAGTCCCAGGTCTCCAGATCATCCACGAACCAACCATCCCTGCTGGCAGGTGGCAAATAGCTGGTTGCTGAGGACATCCCTAGAGCAGCCTGGCAAAAGTTAGCTCTTGGCTGAAAAACATGCTTACATGTTGCACCTTTTAAAATGTAATGAATAGAAAGTTAACAGTTTTAATGGTTTTAACACTTACCCCTCTAGGGGGCTTCTGGCATTCTGCAATATCTGAAAGTTCAGACGAGCATATTGCTAGCTTTAAGTACAGTCTCAATAACTGTCCAAAGGTTAGTTAATCTTGCATCCTGTTCTGGAGTCTCAGCTGCTTCCTTAATTTCCTCGTCTCCTCTGTCTCTTTGTTTCCTTCACCTCATTCTCCTTTCTGAATCCCAAGTTCAGGATCTTGTCTTTCATTTGTTGTCTTTTCACCCCTCAAAGTTTATTTAAAAGCTGCTGCCTCCTGGAAACAGCGTTCGAGGCATAGGGCCTGGGGCATGCATAGCCCTGGCACACAGAGCAGAGCTGGTGGGCAGGAGCACGTTGCAACCAACATAGTGTTGCATCAGAGAGTCAGAATTTTTACGTGTCTGGAAGATGAAGGAAAGGATCGGACTAGGCTAAAATACCCCAGCCCTTTGTTTAGGGAACAAAACTATTGACTGAGTTGGGGGATACTCTCTACAGGCTCCCAAGAACACCCACGGTAGTGAGAGATGAACACCTACCAAGAACTAATGTTCTTGACCTCTGGAGGTCACCCACCCCCTCTGCCAACACACACCTCTTGCCTACACAAGCTGCACATAAAATGATTTGAATATTAAAGCTATTTTTAGTAGACTTTTTTTCTAAATCCAAACACTTGTTTATTCCTTTCTGCAACTCCTCTGCTCCGTGGATGTATAACTGACCATGTCAGCGCTGACCTGGAGTACCATGCGGTCACAAACACCACGCTAAGGATCCACACCGCGCTCTAACCCATGGGGAGAAAGCCGACTTGTGTAGCCATTTCACAAAGTTTTGTTTTGGAAATGAGATATCCCATGCTCCATGTGGGGAAAATCAATTTGCTACCTCTCTAAAGAAAACATTCCTCATTTGGAAATAACTGAAACAGACACTTCCTTGTGTGGATTAATGTGGAGACATATGACTTGCTGCAGACTGTTGTTTTGACCCCCCTCCTGACCAGACAATCTCTGAAAAAAGCAAAAAGGTGGTATTTTTCATGGATTATGGGTCAGACTGGTATTGTTTTTAACAGTAAAGTTAGAGGCATTGCAAATACCAGGTTGGCTAATTATGCCCAAACTGGAATGTTTTTAGTTTCCATGGAAGACAGTGACGGGATTCAGGACAAGGCTTGGAGTCTCGTTTTCTTCATTTCAGCATAGCTGGAAGTTAATTAAGACTTCTGCTGTAAGGGCTTTGTTTCGTCCTGCTGACTAATTTGGGTTAAAAAAAAAAAAAAAAAAAAAGGAAAAAGTTTTTTGTTTTTTTTTGACAAATCTCTGCAGATGTTAAATATTGTGAAGTATGGCAAAATGAAAAGGGAAGATGAAGACTTAGAGAAAAAATCTATGCCTGACAAACATGTGACATTCAAGTAGTCCTCAGAGCAAATTAAAATAATAATTAAAAAAAATAATCCAGAGTACGCCTATTACTGGCTACAGATGACAGAATTGTTATTAATGATTCAAAAAGAGGCAGAGGTGTTTGGTAAATATTTGTTCCATATTTGCAAAGAAGCCAGATGATATGCTTGCAAAAGAATATAATTAAAGTCAGTCAATTGACTCGGTTTTACATAAACCAGATCTTAAAACAACAAAAAAAGAAAACAAACAAAGCACCTTATTTTATACTTTGAAACTGCAAGCTTGATTAGAGAAACTAGCAGCACGCAGGGAACTTACCTGCATTTTGGCAAGGCAGTTGATTTAACACTAGATAACACTTTGATTAAAAAATAACACCACATAATTTTACTCTAGCATACATTAAAAAGATTAGGAACTGGTTAAATGATAGTTCTAAACACAGGCATCAGCGGGGAATTTCTATCAAATGAAAATATTTCTGGTGGGATTCCGCAGGGGTTGCTGTTAGACTTGATGATATTCAGCATTTTCTTCAGGGAAATAAATACAAGGTCCCTGACAGTAATGTTCACCGTGACACCAGGACTGGCACAATGCTAACACCAAGGCTAAGGAAAACCAACTCTCTCCAGTACTGCTCCAGCATAAACCTGTGAGCAAGGGCCCCAGGTGACAATGACAGACCCGAGGGTGGCATTTCATGGCCTGCCGCCCTGGGGGGACATCCAAAAAGCTCAACCCGTGCTGGGTTTCAGCAAAAATGACCGAGAAATGACTTCGTGAGCTAATGCAAGAGCCCTGAAGGGAAGAAAAAGCTGGTACTCAGAAAGCAGGCGGTGTGATGACACACACCGAGGCACTGGAGTCAACACACAAGAGCTGATGCCAGTATGCTGGGGCACGTGCACCATCAGCTTCTGGAAGACCTTCCAGGAAAAGCCTGAGCCAGCCACACGCTGGGGGCACCGCGCAGGAGAAACGCACACGCTTGGAGGGTCTCTGTTGGACAGCTGGCCAGAGCTGGGTGTCCCGCCTCAGGCAGGCCGAGGGCCAGATCCTGGCTGCTGCTGGACAGCCTCGGCAGGCGTCCAGCTGTCTGGCCCTGCTCCTTGCTCAAGCAGCTGTCTCCCTTCTCCTTTGGAAAAAAGGTGGTGAACTGGATGAAAGCGCTTGCTGGTAATTTTGGCTGATGAGCCACTACTTGGTTCATACCACACTGGATGACTCAGGGGTTTGTTTGGTGAGAAACTCCAGGATCACACGAACAAATACAGTAAAGTACTGTGCTATTCAGGACAAGAAGCTTGAAGAGCCACAGCCTTGATTCAGCAAAGTACACGTCTAACTTGTAAAGAGCTGGAGCATGCCCAGACCTTTGATGACCTCGCTGGGGCCATTCATATCTTTGAGGCTGAGGCGGTGTTAAGTGTGGCACTGAACCGAGCCAGCACGACTCTGTGGCTAAGGGGAAGGAGCATTCGAGCCCTGAACAAAGAAATTGTCCTATCTCATCATGAAACACACCGTGCTTGCGCAGCATCACAGGACTTGCCATGGGATGCTCCAGTTTCACTTTCCCTCAGAAACCTGCAGCCAGCCTCCAGCTTCCATGGCCCTTGCACCCAGAGGGGCAAGAAAAAAAGAAAGAAAAAGTAAAGTGAAGGAAGAATGAGCAGGCACAAACAGATTACGTAATAGCCAAGACAAAAGCAGTACAAACACAGCAGCAAGAAGGGAGAACACAGAGCAAACCCATGCAAGCCAGCCAACCTCATGGCAACTCTGCAGAACACACGAGACACACTCCCCACTAGAGTGTGTTCAAAAATACAAGGCAAGTAAGAGCACACAGCAAACGTTAAGACGTCTTTCCTAGCAATATTTCCTTTTCTCTCCCACAAAAGCGAGCGTTTGTTAAATTGCTGTCTAGCAGAGTCAGCAGTGCCCAATGGAGACGTGACCTACATACCTCGGAAATACAATGGCTATGCAGCCGGTGCTATCCGCGCAGATAGTCAGATTAGATGGTCTAATTGACTGGTAACGGATGGACGCTGCGTAAACAGGCAGAAACTCATACAAAAAGCATAAGATGGATGCTTTCCTGAGACCTTGCTTTGGGGAGTGCCAACAGCAGGTAGGAGGCTATGACTGTCCAAACGCACAAAACACGAAAACGGCAAACACGTTATTTAACCTCTCGCACTTCTGATTTGCGGTGGATTATACAAGAAACCAATATAATTTCTTTCTTAGTGTCAGGACTCTGTATTTCTCTCTTTTCTTCCCACTTCGCTGCAGTCACTCGTCAGGCGCACGAAGCCCCGCAGCCCACCCGCCGCCGCCTCACGGCCGCCCGGTCCCTAACGGCCGCGCACTCCTTATTTGGGCAAAAGCCGCCAACGGCCGGCCCTTCCCTCACAGCCCCGCCGGGCCGCGCTGAGGGGGCCGCGCTGAGGGGCTCGCAGCCGCCCCCTGGCGCCGCCCGCCCGCCACCGCCGCGGCCCCGGAGGGCTACAAACAGGGGGAGAGCGGGGCCGCGGAGATCACTAAATTAAGTCTGCACAATCACTTCATAAAATAAAATAAGAATCATTTCGATTTGAAATGCAGCTGGAGGGGCTGGGACAATTTCCTGCCTGACGCAGGCCCATCCCCGCAATGTAAATAACACCGCTGTTAGCACGAGGCGATCAGGAAAAAAAGGCACCTGAACGCAGAAATGCATTTTGCAGCCTGTCCTAAGCGAGGATGCCAAACCTGTATTTTATTTGAATGCTGCTTTGATAAATCACTGCTTCAGCAGGCTTTTTTTTTTTTTTTTTTTTCTCTAATGTCCTGTTTTTCCTAACAGACATCCAGGGCTGATTAAGCCCGAGCAGCCTGAACCCACCAAACCGGCGGGGTTTTGCAACAGGAATTATTCACTTCTTCCCTGCGTGCCGTCAGCATTCTTAAAATACTGTTACTATAAAACTCGGCGGCGTGCTCTTCAGAAACGCGTGACGTTGCCCGCTCGCTTGTTTTCAGCTGCAATTGTGCAATTTTAAAATTCTTTTCTTTCTCAATGCCTTTTCCCCAAACAAATACCTCTGATAGTTGGAAGATTACAAAAACAAGTTAGATTTTATTTGAGACTTACAGGCCAGCTGTAATATTACTGACTGATTGCACAGTAAAAAGGCCAAACATTGCTTTATTTGTTACGTATCCTGAGTTAATTGTCAGGCTTTCTCTGCCTAATTTGACGAGACTGAAACATCGCAGGAAGTGCATATGGCAATTCAAAAAGCATAACCAGGGGGGAAAAAAAAAAAAACAAAAAAAAACCATTTGGTTCACATACCCAGGTACGTGTGCCGGCTGAAGGCCACCTCCACCTGCCTGCTCCCCAGGGCACAGCCCAGGCGCCCAGCAATTGCCCTGTCCCCAAAAGCCACATCTTGGGGGACCAGTGGGACCCACCTTGCCTGCACACCGGTCTCTTGTGCTGAGCCTTCTCTTCCCTTTCTGCACAATACCTGATGGGTTTTGTGGGATTAGGCTGCTGGAAGACTGTGGGAGGTTCAGAAAACTTCCCTTCTCTGCCTCATGAAATGCACAGCAAGAATTTTATTGACTAATCTTGGTCAGTCCCTTCCTCCTGATAGCATCTGGAAGGGCTTTCGCACTGCACGGGAATCCTCATCGCACTTCCAATAAAAGGACTGCTCTGCTCCCAGATATGCCCGTGCCGACTGCTGCAGGATCGAGGTTTTTCCTAGAAGCCTCCCGACCAGACGTGACCCGACTTAGCTTTGTTTAGGAAACCTGACAAAGCGACATGAATGGCCAAAGCTTCTGTATATCTAATTTTAAACAGATAAAAGTAGTTCCAAGACAAACCAGCACCTCTCCTAGATTTCCAAGTGCACTATTATGTAGATCTGGACTTCAGCTAAGGTGAATATGAAGATTCATTGTCCCAAGAGATAAATATTGACTGAGGAGAAGCAAAGGTCAAACTGGTCAATATTTACTCAAGAAACTCTAAATCTTGGTGCAGCGTAACACACGCTCTGAATGTCTTCATCAGCTGCCTCTGGAGATCTTTTCATTATGACTGAGGATTTCAAAACTGCAATCTTTTTCCCTTTAAAATCCTTGTTTTAAAAAGAAAAACTGATGCAGACCTATTGCAAACAGGAAGCTTTCCGTGCCCACAGCCTCAGCAAAAGCAGAAGTGTCTGTTTGCAAATGCTATCTGACCAGTCTGCCTGCCAGAGCTCAGTACCCCTGACCCCTGAAGACGTGAACAATAAAAATTTTCTGACTCATCACATGACAGTATTTCAGGCTACCATGAACAGGAATTTCTTCTTTGGTAAGGATTAATGCACTCCCTTCTTCGTCTGTCTCAAATATCTGTAAATTAAGGCTGAAATTTTATCTCAGGCTTCTATTTCACATAAGGAATTACTTTGAGACAATGTCAATCAAGACCTTTAGGGAGTTACAGTCCTATTATTTACTGTGGCAAGTATATTAGTCCTATTATTTATCTAAGGTTTCATGTTTACTGCCTCTTTTCTGAAGCTCTTCCACCGTGCTATTTTTGTCTGAAGCCACAGCCTGACAGACTCTTCTTTCCACAGAACAGCATTGTTGAAAGCTAAAATTCATGGTAATTTACAAAGCCCAATCTTTCTGGAGATGTGCAAGGAAAGAAGCCACCCAAACCCACTGGATTTTCAAGGAGGTTATTCCCCGGTTTCCCCCGGGCACCTTCACATGGCCGCTCCACTGGCCGTGAAGGTACCAACCTTTTTACTTCCCCGTCCAACCAAATCTTGTAACACAGTGTGTAAACTCCTATTTCTAACCTTTGTCTCCACTAAAAGCCAAACACAGCACACATTTGTTGCAATCACCATGGAGATCGGTTGGTTTCGAATTAGGCACAAACTGTTTGTTTCCTTTGCTATTTTTATTGTGTTTTGAGCCTATTACGCTCCTCCCTCCATGCCCTTTCTTTATCTTTACTGGCAAATGAGACAATTTTATTCCTGGGAGCCAAATGGCAGATGCAGCCACCCCTCACTCGGTGGGGGACGGCCGCGGTGCCCCCTCCTCAGCTGCCTTCCCTCGCTGTTTGGTGACCAGAAAGTGTGCAGGACCCGGCTCTGCTGCTGGGATGAGCCAGAGGGCTGGATGGGTGGAAAGCATGAGCCTTGCCTTCTGCGATTTCATAGTTAGGCCTACAAGGGATGCAGGAATTAATGTAGTCTCTGCCAAAGGAATATGAGGTGGGCATCCCGTCTGCAATGTCATGGATGAACCACTAAGAGCTGTCAAGAGGGAGCGGAGTTATGCTGCTGGCACGCACAGGATGGGTGGCGATGGGGAGAAAGAGGTGAAACGAGGAATGGAAACTTGGGAGGACAGAAGCAGTGGGGAGAGGGGGAGCCAGGCTTTGGGGCTCCTTGGACTATGTGCAGAAAGCCAAGCAAAGCAGCAGTGCCAGCCCAGGTGCGTGCAGCAGCAAGCAGAGCCAACAAGCACCCTCCCGCTCCTGCACCCCCGAAAGCACCGAGCTGTCATTACTCGACTCCCAGGGATGCAAACTCTCCAACAAGTGTTTGGACGCACAGCAAAAGACGCAAGGACTGATAGTGCTGAATGTAGGTTTCCCACAGCCCAAGTCAATGGTCTCCCTGTGCCAAAAATGCAGCAGGCTGGGATCTGACAGTACCAGCGATGCATATGCCAAACGCAAGCTTTTCCCACAGCTCTGTGACAGGTACATTATTTCCTTAAAAACAGTATCACGTCTCCACGAAAAAAATCCCTCTACTTCTGGAATCATATGCAATCCATAATGTGGAACTTAAGTTTAATTCAAAGAGCAATTAAAAAAAAAAAAATCAATGAAATGCTTTTATGAAACAGGAGATTGATCTGCAGCTTAAAACTTCCAGTAATGTAATATTTTAGAACTTTAATAAATAATGCTTTTATCTTGATTGCAAAATAATACCCTGCCATGAAAACACAGAGTGGAGGTAGGAAACTGTTCAACAAGAATTAAAATGTCACACTTTGCACAGAACGGAGCATTACAATTATTGGTGAAACACATTTTTCAAACTTGTTAACACAAAATTAACAATTACATACATCACTTAATTCTATAAGTGCATATCCCTCGAAGTACCCATTAGCTAACCTTGCCTAGTTCGGTTTTAATATACATGCAGGCTTTGTAGCACAGAGGGGATGTAACCATGTGAGTGCTGGCACAGTAAACCCTGAAATGGCAAGTGCTATTAAATTGAGATGCAATCACGTTGAAAGGGAAACATTAACAAACAGCAGACAATTGAGAAGAAAATACAGGGCGCTTGTGTTCTAATACATGTGCTTCAAAACCTTATATAACTATTCATTGTCTAGTTCATCTGGCCAGGGGCCCGGTTTGCTCTATGCTATGCTATACTAATTTTATAATAATAAACTGTTACACAAGCTTTATGCAGTCATGCATATGAAGAGGTTGTGGAAGACATTACATTTGATTATCTTTCTAGCAAAGACACCATCTTGAAATTAAACATTGCCTGTTAGAAGTATGTATAAGATAAAAAAAAAAAAAAAAAAAAAAAAAAAAGAAAGAAAAGGGACTATCTCAAGGAAAACAAAAAATCATTTCAAAAAGGAGATGTTAGATTCTTTTCCCTGTCTGAGTATCACCTTCACATTATGCATGACAGATGAATACCACTAATCCCATAATACAATGCAAGAATCTGCATGTTCCTGGACTATGTTTGTTTGAAGACAATCAGTGATTTTGGAAACACATGCTTGTGTGTGTGTGCTAAATGCACCTTCTTTTCGTAAAAGCAAGGCAAAAAGGGTTTACAAAGCCAGAAGGAATGCGTGAAATAGCCGGGGTTTAAAAACCCTTTATGCTATTCGTTGCTTTAGCATGAACCAACACGAACCACCGAGATGCTTCAGTTAACATTTAGCTGTACCACGAAACATTTTGTAAGATAGCAGTTGGAAAACATGGGCATGAGAGGGCACAAAAGCATACGCAGTACAAACCAGATGCGATCCAGAAAAGTCATTTCATATTCCGCATTTGTCTATGGAATTGTCTGAGAATTTTCTGCTGAACATTATTTCCAGGTTTATCACAGCAGTTCAAAACTGGCTATATTTAGTCACTGACCAGTGCCAGAAAGCACTACCAGACTATAGGATCATGGCATATTTTAAGTTTGATATCTCATCCGCCATCAAGGCCAGAAATAAATGCCTTTTATTATCACAAAGAGCGAAAGCCTCAGACCTCCAAGATACATAAGTGATATTTTTCAGCTCTAAGTCACAAGATATCAACCTCAAAAATCACATTATTCAGATTACCATTGTGTATCTGCTACTTCCCTACCACCCCCTACATATTTTGATTTCAACATTTTAACGTCTAATCTAAAAAAAACACTAAAGCTAGTGAACCAATGTTTTATGTGGGGCCCCTGAGGCACTTCCACATGCAAATAACAACAATACATACCAGAAGCAAAGAGTCGGCAGCCAAGTGGCACAGAAGTCAAGGGGTGTAGGAGCAAACCCCCAAAAGCTTCAACGACGGATTCTGATCTAAATCACATCACTGTCAATCCCGAATAATTGCCTCCTGCAGATTTACATGAGTGGAATGGAGATCACAGTCTTGCTCTTAACCTTTACCTTTGAAGTTGAGATGGTCAAAAATACGATTTTCTATCCAACAGGAAAATGCCAGAATTGGATCATTTTGTCCTAATTGGGACAGGCAGTCAAAAGAGCTGCGAGCAACACTAACGGGCAACGATCAGGCTCCTCAGCTTTAACGTTCCTGATGGAAAGAAACCAACTGAAAACACTTCAGCAAATCAAACCTTTGTCTCGGAGTGTTCTGACCTTCCCCTGCATCCCTCTGAGCCGCACCCCAGCCCGCCTGGCCCCATGTGCATTGCCAGCGCTCGCCTGAAACCCTGCTGCCCAGGGGTCCCCAGAGGAGGATTTCAGCTCGGCCTGATAGGTGCAGTCATTCCAGCCCTACATCAAAGAGTTCATTTCAACTGTTTTGATGGACAAGAAAAAAAAAATAAAAAAAAGACTAAAAAAAGACCAAAATCAAAACAGAAACATAGTGGCTGTGGGGAGCTACTGGGGGAAGGATTTCCATTTTATTCAAGTGGCATCTTCCAGTCCAAAGAAACGGACCTGGCTTAGAAGAGTGAGAAAAATCTCATGTGAGGTAAGTTATGCCACAACTCAAGTGCTAGAAAAAGTGGGAATCGTGTGGCGGTGCAAGAGAAGGGCCAGTGTCACGCCGGGCGTGCTGCGGTTAGACCTGGGCCTGGAAATCTTCCACTCAGCCAAGTGGGACCTTTAGTCGCAGGTGGGATGCAACACAAGATGGCAAGATTTCCCCAGGAATTAAGCAGGGTTTGTTTATTCTCCATCATTTATTTTAACCGCTTTCTCTGTATTGTATTGGTTTCGGCTTGGGGAACTGTGGGAGCCCTCCCGTAACCACGTCTGGCCGGGGGACTGCCCCCCTCAGCTCCCCTCTGCCCCAGGGGTGGGCTGGAGCTGGCGTGTGCGGCGCTGGGCTCAGGCTCGGGGGCGCTGAGGCTCGGACCCCGGCGGGCAGCGCAGCCCTAGCGCCTTCCCAGCTCACCTGACATGGGCGCCGCCGGGGCTGCTCATTCATCTCGGCTCCCTTTGCTCTCCCGAATATTTCTGATGGTTGCCAGGCAACTATTGTTGAATACATGCATGAGGCATTAATTGTCTGAGCACTTTAAAAGAGGAAAATTCTTTAAAACTGAGGACATTGCCATACCAAAAATAGGATATTTCCTTTATAAAGGGCAACACTCGTGGCTGGGAATGTTGATGGCTGCAGTATGTCAGAGGCTAGATGAGTCACGGCGATTACTCACAGCGCAGCACAAAAGAAGTATCTTAGGAGACCTGACTTTATAATAAAGTTTTATTTTAAATGACGTGCTTCAGATCTAGTTTTATCTTCCAACTGCTGTCCTTGGGATATTGTGGTCCATGTTTTCACCATGAAATTAACGGTGTTGGGTCTATGGGCTGTTGTTACACAGTGCTAGAACTTACTGAGTGTATCAGTTCACTACCTTCCAAACCCAAAATGGCACCGGCAAGTTTTCCTCTTTGCTACACTTCAAAGAGATACTCCAGTCTCACTGCTGATCCTAAGTGCTCTGTGCTCCCTATCCGTAAATGTGGATTTCATTTTATAGGGTCTTTTTTTCCAAAATACATTCCAATGTCATGATCAAGCTCTAAAGACAGTAAACACAGACTTCCATAAATTGACTTAAACTTCTAAACTAAACAATTGCAAGGATTTGCAGCTAGGTAATTTTTCCTCTTTTTTTTCTTTCTTTTTTTTTTTAAATAACAAACCCATCTCTATCATAAGTAAACACTCACAATATACGTATATCCAGCTTAATTACAGGCTGACTTTCAAAACAGCCAACACCAAAACCCTCCTTTTTTTTTTTTGGCAAATCAATCAAACGACTGTGCTTCATTGCAAAATCAGGATGTATAAAGGAATGAGGGCAACTGATTTTGAACATGGTTTTCTGAATGAATAGCTGCTAAATACCCTGGGAATAATATTTTCTGTTTTTTCAAACTTGTGCTCTACTTCTGTGCAAGTATGTCAAGAGACAGGCTAACCTGAAATTCAGCTGAGGTTAGAAAGGCTTGAAAGATGAAGATGAAGTGACTTATTTAATCAACGAAGTGAGAAGTAGAATCATCAACACCTACTTAAAGTAAACACGCCACCCCATGGCAAGGAACTGTTTTCACTGGGAGGTTAACTTCTTTTACTACAGTTGCAAATCCCAAATGAAGCAGGAGAGGCTGATGACAGAGCTGGAAGGGCGCACAGTACCTTTCTGTTGAAGCAGCAGCAGCTCTGTGAGTGTCACCCATGTTAGCAGGACGATCACTATTCGCCTTTTCACAAGTTCTCTTACCCTTTCTGGGGGCTGAAACTGCTGATTTCAAATAAACTCCTTTTCTATTACTCACTAGTTGCTAACACCTGCTTTTCAATTAACGTGCTCTTTAAAGCTATTACACAAAAAGGGAACTGGAGATATCTGCAGGACCCATCAAGGAAGGCTCATGAAGTTGGTACCTTAAGTCTGCACGTGATCTCATGGTGTGTAACAACTTCTTTAAATGGATGCTGTTGGGTTACATTTCCAGCTATGCTTCTGCTGAGGACCTAGCCCTTTGTAGAAATTTCTGAAGTAGCCCCAAACGGACCAGTTCCCATCCTCCCTGAGCTGAGCTGCCCACCAAAGAACAGGCAGAGCCCACGCAGCAGAGGAGCACCCTGCCAGGTCAGGCTCTGACACCAGCCACTGCTCGTGGTGGATGCAGACTGGTGAGGAGAGCAAAGAGCAAATTTTAGGAGGGTTTGTTTTATTGCGTAATAATGACTGTGTAATGATCCAGCACAACCTAGCCTCTATTGACACAGATGCTACAAATGATTTAACATTAATACAGTCATGGTTTTTAAAGCCAGAAGAAAATAGTAGGATATTATCGCCTTGTTTACTTTCTGCACACACTGTCTATACAATTTCAGAGTGACTCCTGGCTGAAGACTGTATCTCTTGTTTGAGTAAGGATCACGTCTTTTTGAAAGCAGTCTTGATTTCAAAGGTTCAAGTAATAAAGAGTCCATGTTACTTCTAGCTAAATTATTCCCCTGGTTAATTACCCCTCGTTGCTAGATAATCATGCCTTAGTTTCAGCACTAATTTACCTGCTTCCACTTTGAAGCACTGGGTCCTGCTATGTGCCTGTTTGCCAAATTAGAGAGGCCTCTGCAGTCCCGGGTCTTCTGCTCATGGAGGAACTCTCAAGCCCCTCACAGCCTTCCCCTCCATGCACTAAAAGGCTCACCATCCTCTGGTCCTTCACGTGAAGGCATTCCCATGCCATGAGCTGTTCTTTGAGTCTTCCCTTAACCCTAGCCAGTGTTTCAATACAATGTGCAAAACATGGCCATCAGCATCCAGCACAAAGCTGAAGGTGGGAAAAATCTCTCTAATAAACTCCTTCTGCTCTTTCATGTTCCTCTGCAGCCCGTAGTTCAGAATAATGCACCTGAGTATTAGCAGTGCAGTTATCCCATGAAATTGTATCACCTTTTTTGCAGAAAGCCATCATCATTTGACTGACTTACCAAAATGTTAGCTCTTAGGGGTTTTGATAATGATTTCCCCTAGTGTTATATGCAGCACTAGCAACACCTCCCTATTTCTTCTCACTGTTCCCCTGCTTATTCATCTAAGAATCAGGTTTGCTCTCCTACTCTAGTCAATTGGTTATCTATCATTACCCTCAAGTAATTTATGGCATTAAGACCAACACAGCAGCCCCGAGGCACAAGGAAATGCTTGTCTGATCACTAAAAGACCCAGACACAGCTATATATAATATGCAGGCCCAAACTTCAGTTGCAATGTAAACTCTCACTGCCTCACTGGCCTTTGGCCCATAATGGACAATAAATCTGTTAAAAAACATTACAAAGTCCTAATTGCTGATGATAAACCTACAAATAATCAACACTTTTTTTTTTTTTTTGAGCTAGATGCTGCTTTTTTTTTTTAAAAAAAAAAAAAAAGTTGCCTCCTTATTCAGTATCTATGCATAAACCCAAGGTCTATCAGCACCCATTGGCTATGACTGTGAAGATGGACGCTCACACCCCTTTTAGACAACATCAGTACCTTCTTCTAGTGGACACAGGGGGATTGCTGAGGTCTCTTCAGCTCTGTAATTCTGTCAATGATAACCTAATTCACATATTTTCCATGATCTGTCTAATCAGGTATACGAGGATGCTGACAGGTAATGAGAACTTCCTCAAACAGCATGAGAGTCAGTAGAGGAAAAAAAAAAAACAACCTCTAGATTACCCTTAACACCCTCACTCAATTTCAGAGAGAGAAAACCATAGCAAAATTTTATTAATGCCCTATCTCGGCTCTTTTGTGGTTTAATTTGAAAACAAACAAAAACAAATTCACAGAAATGCAGCCATGGGGAATTTAAATTCTGCAGAAATCTCACCCACCAGTAATTACTACTGCAGTGTTTAAAATTTCGAAAGAAAACAAACCGAAAACCAAACAAAACACTATTTTTCAATTAATTTTCTTCCTCTGATTTCTCTCCACATTGCATCATCTCCCAATTACTGTGATTTTGCTGAGTGTGCCAGTTTCTTAAAGACACAGCTATAAAATGTATGGACTAATTGTTGAGCAGAACTGAAGAGCTATTAAAACTGCAATAGTACAGCACTTCCAGTGGTAGTCTATTATTTCTACATGATTGGTTTTGTACAGTCCAACTCATGCAGCGAAACTCCTAGATAAATTAACTCCTTCGTTTTGACATAAACATCAAAGGCAGAATTAAAGGAGAATGAGCGTTATTTGCTGCTGCTATTTTATACATCATGTTCACAACATCCATGCGTGTTCCTGGAAAGTTACAAATTATTTAAATTGAGAAAGCCATTTGCTGTTTTATCAAGTCTGTAATACATAAAATTTGGCTCCAGAATTATCTCATTTTCTCATTTCATGTTTCCCTGTCATCTACATGGTAGAGCATGTTTACAGAACTTTATAACTATAATATACAATTCAGTCATTTCTAAACAGCTCTATAAGAGTAACTCTGAAATGTACACATTTTAAAGATTACTTAGTGAACACCAAACCCTTTCCCAGCTGTTTTAAATTTTGAATTTCCCAATAAATGAATAACATACTAAAAAAGCAAACAAGATCTGACATTATTTAGTCTAAGTTTCTAAAATGGCATAACATCTGTAGCTAAAAACAATTTTGAATAACTATATTTAACTATAGCAGTATTCTATTATTCCTAGCTCGTTTTCCTTACAGACGAGGGGACTTAATGTGGTGTTCAAACATTTCAAACATTTCTTTTAATTGTTTAGTCCTTCCAGCAGCCAAACTGCAGCAAAAAGGGGGGAGAAAAATCTTCGCTCATATCTTTTATATATATTCATGTGACCAACCCATGATCTCAGTTAAGTGCCACAACTGTTCATTAACACACATCACAGCCCCACAGTCAGTACTGCAAGCTTTGAAACCGTGCCAGAAGCAGGGGCTCAACAAATGGCACTTTGACCTTTTCACTACTAACTTCAATCTTTATTAAAATCTCTAAGACATCAGCTCTGTCTCCCTCTTTTACCATCTTTTATCTGCCTCAGAAATACCTAATATTCATTCATTAAACAGACAAGTTTGCTACATTCTTACGTAATGATAGATCCCCTTTTCACTCACGATCAGCTTGTGAAATGCCTTTGATTAAAAAAGAGAAAGAAACGCGCCCTCCCCCCGCCAAACAACTCTAAATTCAGATTGCTCACTCATTTCCAGGGAAATCGAGCATGGTGGCTAATATTAAAAAATCTTGCGGTATCCAGGCAAATTCTGCTCCATTTTATGCTTCTCTTAGTAAAATCCAACTTAGTAACACATTAAATGCTCACCCTGTTCTTTTCTTTCTTTTTTTTTAATTTCACGTTGGCATCCTCGTACCATCAGCCCGGCCATTTGTGCAGGGATAGAGACCGATTTTTTGCCCAGCAGGGTTTCCGTTCCCAACAATGGAGTCACCAAAACCAGTAGTCCCATGGAGTAAAATGCAACTGGAGACAAATAGAGGCTTTGATCATTTTTATGGTGCTCAAATATAGACTGGGGGAGAGAAATAATGTCTTTTTTTTTTTTTTTTTTTGTAATTTTTTGGCCCAGCAGTAATTAACTAAATATATATTAAAGAAAAAAAATAATCAGAAAAAGTTCACATGAGTCATTCATGTGTTTTCATTCTTTGTAAACTTTCTGGCACACCCTATATGCTTCATTTCTTGCTTTAAATAAGTACTGGAAAATATGCATAGTATTTGGAACCAAGGGGAATGACATATTAATTCAAAGTTTGCTTTATGTAAGTTTGCATTTTCCAGATTTGAAATGCAACTTCAAGGAAAGTTAAAACTCGCCTGCAAGCTTTAATTTATACCACCCTTCACCCACGGATTATCTCGAACGTATGAGCTATTCATTTAAGCAACACAGAGAAGTATCATCATTAGGTGGCTTAGTTGCCTGGGATACTACTATCAGCAAGGCCAGTGGGGAACCTGGGAAGCAGGAGCTCAAAAGGGGGGAAAAAGTAAACAAAGTAATGAGTAACAGTTACAGCTCCTTAAAATGTGTACATTAACCTTGGTATTGGGAAACTATTTGCTTTTTAGAGGCAGTACCCTCTGATGGAAATAATGACAAATATTTTGGAAATTCCATCCAAAGCCGAAATGAAATTACTCAAGCGCACTCCACGAGAACAAAGCTTTTTAGTATACGTCCAAATGAACTCAGGTAAGTTTACAAATGGCCTATACCTAAAAGACCATTAACTAAAATTACATTTGTTTTTATTGAAAGACAGCCTCAAGTGCTGACATGTAATATATGACATGTGATACATAATAATACTCCTAAACCAGTTCTGACATAATATCTCCCAAGGCATAATAACCACAAATGACTGCTTTAGTTAAGAACTAGCCAGAAGCAAAATAGATCCATGTAAAAGTAGCTTTAACCATAAATACCTCAACAATATTTTATGTCACTTTGTAAAAAAGTTAAAGGAGTCCCATAATAATTAACAACAAAAACTTCATGTTCTTTACTATTGTATGGTGGTTGTGAAAGGTTATTTCATAGTCCCGCAGCTGCCAATGCTGTAAATTATGCAGGCACCAAGAAGCATTAAGGAGAAATAATAGCAATTTAAACCAAGGCTGACGTAATTCATGATAAACAGTCATTGGAAAATATTACAATGTTGTCTTTTTTTGAGTGGGTTTAATCAGAAGAATGTGACCGTATTCTGACACAAACCACTTCTCTTTTCCATCGCAGGGGCGCTGGAAGGCGGGCTGGCCCTGCCTGCACAGCTCGCCCCGGGCAGGACACCGTGAGGAGCACTTTGCCAGGACAGGAGTAATGGGGCAACAGCGGCTCCAGCAATGGCACCGTGGGCCCCTGACACCACTCTCACGCCTGTGAGGAGGGCAGGGTGCCCAGCCTTGGGCCCTGCCTGGCCCACAGCCCGAGGCCCATCCGAGCGCTGAGGAGCAGGGCAGGAGCGAGGGCGGCCCGAGCACGGCCGGCCGTGGTGTCGATGCTCTCCGGGAAGGAGTTTTGAGGCGGGTTTTATGGAGGGAGAAATAATCTATCTTAATATTTACCCTGGTTCCAGCTGCGGTTGCTAGCGAAAACGTAAAAAAAACAGCATTTGTTTCTACTGAAGTCCTTACAGACAGGAAGGTATTTTATCTTACGTTACCACACATTACTTATGTTCACTTAGCAGCTTGCTGTTAATGTTGGGTGCGATTCTGCCCCGGGTTAACTGGTGCAAAACCTGAGTAACAGCCACTGGAGTGCACAGAGTTATTTTGGATTTACGCCACTGTGAGTGAGACAGAATGTGACCCCTTATCAGTGCCTTTTTGCTTCGAGTATACAAATATTTTATGCATTTCAATGAGTGACAGAATGCAAAACTTGCAAATATTTATTTTTAGATGTATGGGGAAAAAGCAATTAGAGCTAAAAATGTTAAGAATGAAGAAATCACTTAACAGAAGCAATTATGTTGGGCATATAAACAGCTCTGCCTTCAGACATTTTATTCAAATGCTGCAGAGCACACTAGAAAATATCAATTGTTTAAAAAAACTGCAAGTATTTTTTCACAACCGAAAAATCAATCATTATAAACAACATCTGGGGATCATTAATATCTTACTCTACAGTTGAATTAACAAAATAAGAAAGAGGCCTGACTGGAATCCAGAACATTTCCAGATTTTCTTTTTCAAGCTAAAAGCTTATGTTTGCAGAGGTGGGGTGTGAGGGAGGAGGAAATGTACGTTTATCTATCTACATTGTATATAGCACCATTATGCATTAATCATTGCTTCCCCTCCAGCTATGTCCTGTTTTTGTTTTGAGAGAGTTAAAATCTGAAATATTTAGCTAAGCCACTCTACCCAGGGCCTAGGAAAAGATCTGCATATTTTTCAGACTGTTGGAGATGCCACCATAAAGACCCGTCTAAGGAGGTCCCAAGTACCCACACTAATAAAAAGCCTCCATGCTCTTCCCATCACATTTTTAGATGCTTAAATGTTCTAGTATTAGCAGAGGAGTGCTATTTATCTAGTATTAGCAGAGGAGTGCCATTAAACACAGACTTCTGCAACACGCTTTTAGGTGAAAGCACCAGAGGTTTGGCTGTGAATGAGCACACAGCAACATAAAGAGGACACGACTCGGAGCAGTGTCGGCTCATGGTGTTCTTCCCAGGCCTTTGGTGAACAAGGAAGCAGGACTTTCTCCTCTCCCAGTATGCACCCAGTCTTGTGCATTATCAAAGGTTTGTTCCTAGAAACACACATTAACAAACACAAACCTCTTCCGCTGTTGAGCTATCTCAAAAGGTAAAAGGTGAGGGACTCAAGGCACACTGATGGGAATCTTGCAGTTAATCACAGCTAACGCTAGCTGATTAAACATCCCCATGACCTGAAAAATTACCATAAACTTAAGTGATAAAACGTAATCTTCTAGCCAGTTTTGGAGACTAAATGTTGAGCTTGCTGGACTTGGTATAGCTGCTCTGTTCTTCCACAGAATGAAAGCTGGCCATGTGAAACAGATACCAATTCTGGCTAAATTAACTTGAGACCTATTCTTGATCATTAAAACGTAGTTATGAGCTACATTGATGAAAACACCGACACAGATTTGAGGCAGCAGATGGATACAAACTAAGGAAATCCTGAAAAGGAAGGAATATTGCCATGCCAACCTTCTGGACACCTAATACGATAGGAGAAGATTAGAAGACCTGAGATTAGAAAACCTGGAATCAGAGGAAGCTCTTGCAGGCTTTGCTGAATTTCATTGATATAAATTATCCTGCAGGTAGCCAAAATAATCAATAGCAAAAATGCTGACACTTTACCTCAGCTGAAAAACATTAAATAAAAAAAACAGCCCTTCAATCTTAAGCATGATTTTTATACTAGAGCTGGTTTAGAAACAAACGCCAACTTTGACTCACACAAATAAAGAATGTCACCAACAGGAAAACTGTATTTCATTAGACTAGAAATATTCCACTCCCCTCCTCCTCCCTTTTTGTGTTTTGTTTTTAACTTTCATTCTCTGCCAGGGTTTTGTTTGGTTATGTTTTTTCCCCTAAACAACTTATCTTATCTAGGAGTCACAAAATTCTGTAAGCTAAGATGTATAATGAGAGCAAAGACAAAATTTAATCTACACCAAGAATAAGGGTACCACTCTGTATGTAGTGTGTGTGTGTGGGGGGCACATCACCTATCCCTAAAATATACTGCAATAACAGCAATATACTGTTAGTTGTTTTTTTCTTTTTTTTTTTCTAGTGGGAAGGGGGAGAGAAGGCAAGTGGGAACTGCTGTGCCTTTACACATCATTAACACAATGAGAAGTTTCTCTCTGTATTGCTCTTCTTGTATTGCAAAGCGAAGAAGTTTCATTTTTCAGAGGAAAAAATGATATTAATACCACAGCAGGCTGCAGTTCTCTCACTTTTTGGTATGAAATATTTTATAAAAAAATTGGCCTTTATAGGCAAAAATAAAACTTTTTACCTTCTTTTGGGGGTGAACAAGTGTTTACAGCCCCCCAGGGACCAAACAGGTTTTTTAATGGCATATTGGACCCCGCTTGCAATAAAAGTAATCCAGGATGATTTAAAAAAAATACCAAATATATTTTAAAAACATTGAGAAGAAATAAAGTATTCAGTTTTCCCTCACACCCCTGTTTATACAACATGCAACCCCATGCTCACAAAACCCAAGACAGGCTTCTGGTTCACCTTAAGCAGGCAGGATTTCCAATATTTATCCAGCAAAACACCAGGACAAATCTTTCTGCGCTGTGCTTTTACCTGGTGAGGCTGATGAAGCTGCAGAAACCCAGCACCACCCGAGCACACGACCCTCCTGCTTCCAAGGTGCACGTCTGCTTTCGCAGGACCGTGCATCCCCCCGGGGGATGTGGAAGTCCCACTGACAGATGCATCTCACCCATGTGCCCTGGGAGTCAGTCCCTGCAGCAGAGCAGGTACGAGCCTGGTAGGAGGCCAAGTCACCTTGTTTGGACAGGCAAACACAGAGAGGACGTGTGCTGCTCTAGCAACAACTTTGTGCACTGATTTCTGGCCAGGAGCCCTTGAGTACATCTTCTGGACACCGTACAGGCAGCTCTGCCTCCAGCTACATCTCTTTGGACTATAACAAACCCATGAGAACCCCGATTTTTTCATTCCTTTGCTCTTGCAGCACGTATGACCGCAGCAAATGCTGGTAAATTATATGCATTTCCAAAAGTTCTGTCAGAACAGTAACCCCAGTGGCTGATCAATCAAACGAATCTTGAAAAATGTCTTTACCAATAATCTCAAGCTGAAGAGAAACTGATTGTTCAGCTGGTATTTTGGTATTTTAAGGGAGCAGGGGAATGAGGAAATCGTGTTTATAGAGCCCTGCCAGCCAGTGCTCGAGGCTTCCTGCACCCATTGCCTGCAGACAGCTCAGTTCCCACTTTCTGTGCGGGTTCACAACATCAGAGCTCTTCTTCCCAGCCTGCGACACCAGCGTTTTGTTATCCAGCTGGAAACCAAGCCACGGGAGAAGCAGAGAAGGACAGATGAGAAACTCAGCCCCCAATACTCCTGCCCAGACCACTCAGGCACGTGCCGTAGGGCAGCAGGCACATGGGAGAGGAGCAGACACAGGTAGATGCTGCAAGCTGCCCGCACCCTCGGCAGTGCTGAAGCCAGAGGTGAAGCTTCCTGCAGCCCTAACCCTGGAAAGGAACTCTGTGGAGATGAAGAGGCCGTCCACATGGGACTGCCCAAAGCATCGAGGCTGAAGTGCTTCACAGATCTCTTCCAGCCATGTCCGCAGGAGCTGACAGGCAGCTTCTTCGTACCTTCGCTACTCAAAAAAGAGAAAAATCCCACACCAAAATCCCAGAACTTTCCGCCTTAACTGTTGTATTGTCAACAAAACTTGATTTTCATTCCTCATTTCCTGCTTTATTTGTTTTTTGTTAACCTCCACAGAATGGGAAAAAAAAAAGGAGGGGGGGGGAAGCGAGAAGGAGTCAGAGCAGAACAAAATGTTTTTGTTAGAAAGGTATAATAAAAGTGGGGATAATACTTCCTGGAAAAACATTTCTCTCTATTAGAACTGCCTAACAAGAACAACAGCTTACACGCTGTGGTGAATGGGGCTCTTTGTAAAGGTATTTCTGGCGTCTCCCTTGTTACATGCTGTATCTGTTGCACAGTGTGCCAATGCTCGGAGAAGGTGCAGCACCATACAGCAATGCTCCTGGAGAAACACTGCAACCATAGCAGACGTCTTAGGCTCTCACAAAGACTTCCATAAGCCATCCTGCCCCAAATTTTGTCCTGGCTTTAGAGTTTGGAGGATTTCAGGTGATAGGGCAATACCCATGGGCAGATCTTTTTCCTTCCGCACGCTTCTTTCATTTGTGAGGTAAAGAAATAGCCAAGCCCCGCAAATTAAATGTGTCTGGATCTCTTTATAAGCACCTTTTAAGAATTTTAGTCACATTTCTGTAATCTGGTCTCCCCTCAGATTTGACTGATAAATACCAGTGCCTCAGAGTAATCCATTTATCTACTGTACCACCCTGCCTCTGTTTAGATCTAGCAGTCATCACTTTCTACACGTGACATCAATCTACATGATATCAATGTAAACTGTTTGTATAACGAAGTGTTGTACATTTTATTGTCCTGCCAGCGAAGAAAAGGATAAAATAGCACTTTGCCTGTTGCCTTCAACAAAGGTAGTATAATTGACACCATACATTCTGCAATATAGAAGCAGAACCATACATTGGCCCGTTTTTGCCTTCCTAGCACAGCAGGGCTTGCAAATTTTACCACATCATTATTTTCATAAAAAATACTTTTAAAGAGTAGTACATTTTTGTTTTTATAGGCATTTGAAAAAAAAAATCTGCTTCTTAAACCAAACTAAATTTTAAATACACATTATTAATTTCTATGGCAAAGATTTCTGTGGCTCTGGTTTGATAATGAGATAATTGCCTTGCAAAGGTCAACAGAATGGCATAGTTAGCTTTCAGAGACTGAACAAAGCACTTGCTATGGTTCACTAAGCGTAGTTTCTGTATCACTCCACATCCCTTTGATTCATCTATTACTAATATTCCATGATACACTTACATTATGGATCCAACTATTTCAACAAACCTGTAATCAAGGAATGACCCTGAATAAAATACTCTGCGGAAAACAGATGGCACGCTCATCAAACGCCTTCAAGCCTAAAATAACCTTTCCTATATGAGAAGGATAGTCAATTAAAACTGAACTTTATATTCTGTGGTGAAGCTCAGAGTAAATAAAAATCAACACGATACTATTGTGTTATTGGACCAAACTTCCAGGACATTTCATTCATTTTTTTCCACCAAACCCACTCCTACGAGGAACCAACGCTTTTATTCATAGTTCATTCAAAGCCTGTAATGCTTTGTGTAAGTGGACTTGACAGTTTGGGCCCATTTCTGCAAAAGCTTGACACCACGAAATTAAAGCTATTAACAGCAGCAACGTGCTCCTGCACCAACACTGCAGGAGGGCAGATCTCCTGCCTGCTGGAGGCTGATCAGTGCATGGTGCAGCAGAAGAGCAGTCCCACCCCCCCCAAGAAGATGCCTCAGCTCCCCCCGTTGGGCTGGTGTTTCTCCCTGGCACACACACCAAAGGCCCGGACTGGACACAAATTCGCAGCCCACTTGCTAAGGTCAGGAAAATGGGGGAGATTATCCCCATCACAGGCATTGTTGAGTCCCTCCCCTCTCACTCATCTTGTTGTATGCTAAATGCGTAAACCAGAATTGTCTCTCTGGAAGCCCCCAAGAGCTCCTTGTGGAGATGCACAGATCTCACAGAGCAGAGGCACAGCCCACTGCTATGCACGCAGACTGCTACCATTAGCTGCAGCGCTCATCCATCTGGTGGTACTGGTAATAACACTTGGTTCTTACAGCACAGCTACGCTGCCGAAGAAATCACACCAGCCCATTACTGGAGCTGCCCTGTGTGTGTGCAGAATATGCGCTCTGCAGCACACCCCCTGCACTTGGGTTGACTTAACAAAGCAAAACAAACCAGAAGTGTTAAATCACCTGGCAGCTATCGGAGGCACATCTTGCAGCCCTCTCTCCCAGCTGTGCGGGGCTGTGTACTCCTCTGGAGCGGCAGACTATTCTCTGCACCCTTTGAATTAAGAGGTCACCTCCCAGAAGTGCCTCTGCACTCGGAAAATCAAGCTCCTAGCACTGGCAAAACCCCTGCTGAAAAAGCCCGTCTTCCAGGAAGGCCAGGAACACACAATCTAGAGCTGACATTTGCGCGGGGCCCTGGGAGCATACGCGCGGTTGATGAGCGCTGTGCAGCAGCAGTGGGACACGCAGGGAGCCTCTCCTGTTTTGCATTTGTTAGCATACTGCACCAACAATGACTTGGAAAAAACAACACGTTGTAAAGTTTCTGCAGAGACATAGGCTATAGGCTAATGGTTAAGGAAGATACATTTCAAATCCAGACAATGGATCCTTTCACTTACACCCAGTAACTGTGCTCTACCCTTGTAACATTATCTTTGATTGTGATAAACTCGAGTTGCAATACCAAGATCACTAGCAGTTAGTTAGAAGCCTTCAGTCTCAGAGGAAAGAGCACATTTAGTACTTAACATTTCAAACATAAATAGCATCGGTTCACTTTAAAGGAATGACATCTTCCCCTTGGAAATCAGTGGACACTTAAGAAGAAAAACGTCTTTACTTCTGAGAAGAAGGAAATAGATGTAAAGTGACTTACCAAACTCATCACATATGCTTTCATTTTCTATAAGAGTTGGATGATCAAATGTATCCCGACAGTAGAAGATTTGGGGGTTCTTGCTTGTTACTGCAATGCCACCCAGGGCTAGAACAAACTCATCTGTTAGTATTGAGGAAGGCTTGTCCTGAATGCGCTTTAGCATGGAACGGTATCGACAGTACTGTGGGTAGCTGAGAATTAGCAGGTTTGAATCTTCATCATCTTCACCTGCAAGACAAAAAGGGAAAAAAAAAAAAACTACATTAGAAAAATACCAAACAAGACTGTTACTCAAGGAGCTCAGAAAACCCATGGCCCATTAATGCGTTCTTTTCTCAAGACCTGTATTTCACAGCATGGTGATTTTTTTTTTAAAAAAAGGTTAAAAATAGAAATTTTAGAATAAGTTTATTGAAACAGCTTCTTCTCTGACTTTCTGTCCAGTTCTGCCATGCTTACCCACCAGGACTCTGCCTGCTCGAGTGAGGGAGCACCACTCTGCACATGCTGCCCAATGGCCTGGATCAAAGCACTCGCCCGACTTTGCCAACTCGGCTGCTTTGATAGAAATATTCTCTGTCATTCTTACTCCGGTCTCTCTGCAACCCCACTGAACTCATGTTTATACCACCTAACACCTTTTAAAAATAATAACAAACAAGCCCCAGAGAGCACAGCTGCTCATGCTCCTTTGAAGTGCCTGGTACTGGCAACCACGGCGGGCCCCGGGCCGGGGCGCTGCGCTGATCTGACCTGGGCAGCGATGCAAAGCTGCCCCAACAGGTGGAAGTAACTTTCCTCACGTTAACTGCAAAGGCAGTCGAGGCTCAATAAAACACCTACGGAGCTCAATGAGCAAAAGGAATTGCCAAGCAGCTCAGACTGCTGAAAGGTAGGCTCCAAATGCAAAGCAATCCCGAGCTCGCTCCTTTGCATTCCCCTGTGTTTTAAATGATATTAGGCATAAAGGTGGCGGATTCTGAACTATCACAATCAAGTTTCATCATATGATAACCAGCAGGAAACCTAACAGCAAAAAAACAGAGATGCAAACATGAGAAATTATTCATTTGCAGGTATGCAGCCAGTACTTAACAGCACTTCTTTTTATGCTCATTTATCTCCTCAGGTGGGGTAACTGAACATGCCTTTCCCTGCATGCCAATGAAGACAAAGCGAGAGTATGCAGCTTATGTTTTCTGCTCTACTCTGATTACTGAATAACTCAGCTATTTCTTCCGTCGGAGACAAAAGGTCTAATATTTAATCCCATTACTAATACTGAAATCATCCTTCTTCCCCTTAAAGTAAAAATCTCCTCGGATATTGAAAGAAATGTCAGATCGGTTCTCCCCAGCTAAATACGACGGCGCGGCGCATCTTGATTTGTGTGAGGCGATGGAAATGTTGACACATAAAAGGCTGAATTTTCAGAAGTCTCTGGAAGCAGACAGATCGCCTAGGATGTCACCGCCGCAGCCTGCAGCGCGCTCAGCACAGCAGAGGGACTCGGGAAGCCCCGCTTGCACGAGCACAGCTCCCGAAAGCCGGCGCTTTTAAAAATTCAGAACTTTGCCCACCACCCGGAGGTAGGCGGGGAGATCAAACAACTTGTGTAAAAAAGTAAGGCGGTTTGGTAAACAGCATCTACATTACTTTTCTGAGAAAATAAAAGTGATGGCTCCGACGTTCCTTTTGGTCAGTAAGGCTGTGGCCAGGCTTTGTTTTCAGCAAGTATCCCATGAGCCTACGAAGCAGCACGCCTGAAGGAACTGCTCCTGGGATTAAGACAGTCTCTTCTTTATTAGGGAACTCTAAAATCAGATCAGGAAAACTGTTCGAGGAATTAACAAGCACATGATCCATCCTTTAGCTCCTTTGAGAGTTTCATACACGCCTGCCTGACAGTTATTACTACTTTATACCTTCGCGCAGATAGTGCTGAGCTGAATCTGTTGATCTGACAGCACTCCTCTCATGCCAGGATGTGGTCAGCTTTTCAAATAGGGTGTATATAAATGCACGTCCCACGTGCCTTTGTAGTAAACCATTAGTTTCTAGACAAATGTGCTGCAAGTCCCTGCGCAGAATTATACAAACTTCCTATCCCTGACAACTAACATCTTAACTCAAGCCCACGGCATAAATTAAAATCACGTCATTTTTTACAGGATCACTCTTGCACATGCTTGTGCAACTCCAATGAGTACTTTATGATGAATTTTTTACTTCCCTCATTCACTCCAGGTTCAACAGAAACCTCTAAGAATGAATAAAGACTGAATAAACTGAAGATTTGCTTAGTGAAAGACAAACAGTGTTCCTGGAACAAAGACTTTCTTCCTCAACCACACCCACACAAGAAAAATCAAAGTAGACCAATCCCTAATAAAATGCAAGCCCGAAGAAGAAGTATTTTTCTTCTAGCAAAATCTATCACGTCATTTAATGGTGGGCTTAGCGTACACTGCTGAGTATTTTTGATGCACGTGATCAGAAGGAGTTTACTCTTAGGAGGAGGAGAGATTGAACATCGATCGCATTCCATTAAAATCCAGAAAAGCAATGTAATTTCTCAAAACACTTAACTGAGGTCTTAGAAAACCATGACGCTGTATTTCTGAATCTCATTCTAGCATCAGTAGGGAGAACAAGGTAAAAGATAATACCTACAGTCTGCTGCTTGTAAGATTCCACTGAAATTACTCTAATCCCATGCTTATACCATAATTACTTGTTTTAATAACCCCCTCCGATGTCAGTTTTTCATTTACTTCTATATTTCGGAGCTGAAAACAGAGTAAGTGTAATTACAATGCGAGGTTCCGCCCCTGCGTTACGAACATTGCCTATATATGCACAGATGTAATCCAACAGTTTCCTTTGTGAGGGGTAAAGAGAGCTGGGATTTGGCACAGCCTGGCATTTATGTTGGATTACATGTTCTTCAAGTTGTCTTTGTAAGTAAGAGATGCATGAAATGCCAAACACAATGAATCTATGCAAGAACTGACTTTTCAAATCAGCACAACCATTTTTAATATGTAAGGCAAGACAATTAAAAGCCCCAAAAGAAGAAAAGCCTGCTAAAAGCATGAATTCCTAACAAATCCATCTAGAGCCAGAACTATTTACAGAGAGAACAGAGAAATACAAAAATGTAACTGGGCTTTTTGTTTGCTTGTTTCGGAAACATCAGACTACAATGTTATTGCTAACCGCCATAATCTACTCCCAACATCAGTAAGCATTTTTTTTTTCTTTAAAAAGACCTTCACACCAGGATTTTATAGAGCTTGATGGAAAAACTATGCGTGTTCCTTCCTGTACCTAATTACCTCAACTGCAAAATCTGCCAAGTATTTTGCCCTTTAGTTCTTTTAATCGTATTAGTGCAAATGCATATGGGTGCCAACAGAAACAAACATTTAGAGATTTTTGCTTAAAAGACTCCAAATATGTATTCGGCTCGTGCTCGAAAAGCAGACGCTCCGCTTCTTCCCAGAAAGCAGAGAGTTATTTCTTCAGAAGAAATATGAATTTGTGCCTCTTGTAAGACTAAATGTCTAGTTTCAACCCAATTTAAGTAAAATAATGTCAATATGAACTGCTCTCACAATGATTTATGCTACCTTCTGTTACTTTATTACATTAGACATTCCTTTCTCCAAGCTTTATACTTTTCGCTGTGCTCCTAGCAACCACATAAAGGCTGAGCAGCAACTTTACGCACTTGGCACAGCTCCAGGCTCGCCTGTTATTGATAATTATATTGAAGTTTCAATTTAATTGCTACTCTGTTGTGACACAGAATATTTTTTGTAATTAGGCATTTCCCATTTTCTGTCCATTCATTTTTTGTGTTACTGAAAATGATTATTTTTTTTCCCAGAAAACATAAGCAGAACAATGATGCAGATAAGAGGACGTACATCTGTTACTATCATTACCAACACTGCAATGTGAAGAAAAAAAAAAAATTTAGAGGGAAAAAAAATTGTGAATATAATTTCTCGGAAGGTAATTTTCTTTTCAGTTTAAGTGCTCTTATTCTTCTTCCAGTTACTCAATGATTTCCTGTTCTAATTACAAGACATTATACAGAAAGTCATTTTTAAAAAGGAAATGTACTAGAACAGGAGACTAAATAGCGTCACTCGCTTGCTATGGTTTGAAATTCCAAACTTTTGCATCGATTTCATCAATTCTCCATTCCACCTTGGTGCGATACATTCTGCCACCAATCTACCAGCTCTTCCAAGGCAGTTAACACAAATGTATACATCAAAGAGCAAAACACACTTGCAGTTAAACTGCAGGCGAAAGAGAAAATATATATATCTTTTTTTTTTTTTCCTCTCCTCACTGTAGCTGTTAAGTTGGAGGCAAGCCAAGCCTAGGAGTGGAAAATATTAAAAAGTAAAAAAGAAAAAAAAAAAAAAAAGAAGAAAGGTTGATTAAAAAGCGAGAGAAGAGATACTCAGTTCTAAATCTAAATGAATAAGCCACAAACTATTTCATAAAAACATACTGTGACGTAAATTACACATCAGTATTGCACTGTTGTGGTTATTTTGAGAAATGGCTTGTACTGTAAGTCAGCTGGTAAAACCCCACCCTTAATGATTTTGTAATTCTCCATACAGCAATCAACTGGAGCAGTCATGAAATTGCCAAGAAGGAAAACAGACAGAGCTGTAGAGAGTTTGTAATAAAAAGATAATGTACTTTTAACATAACAGAAGTAGAAGATTGGTTTTATTAACTAAAAAAACTACTTAAAAGGTCCCAGGCTTGCCATTTGTTTTGATAAATGTTAACACAGATCTTCATAAGATAAGCAATGCAAGTATCAGGGGAACCAGATAAAATGGGACAACGCTTTGGTGTGTGGGTAGCAAATTGAGCAAGGGAGTTATTTGGAATATGGAGCGAAAATGAAGGAAGCAGCAGCGCTGTGTCCATCGGGCTCCCCGCCCGCTCGCAGCAGGAGCCGCTCTGCCTCCTTCCATTACGCTCAGCTACTAAGGGGGCGTCCCAGAGGATGCACAGATCACAATTAGTTTATCAGTGCCTGCGTGCACGGCGTTGGCCATACCATCAACGTGCAGCCGGCACAGAGGTCAGGTCCCGCTGCTCCCCACACCTGGAGCGTGCCCACGCCGGGACTCGTTTCATTTCCTACCACAAGCCAAGGAGCGCAGCTCAGACGGGCACATCTCAAACCTGCCTGCTGCAGAACACCCCACGGGGCACCGCACAGCCTGCCCGCAGGCAGAACCAACTCAGGGCACTACTGGCTAAAAAAACCTGACCACCTCAAAAAGTCCAAGGGCAACCGAGACAGAGGAACCACCAAAAAGTAACCAGAAGGAGGAAGAAGAAACTCGGTCTTCATGACCTAAAACCCTTTCAGAGGAATCTCGAAATGACCGCCCCTTTGCACCAGGACGACCAGGCGAGGGGTTTGGGCAGCAGGGGTACGACACCCCCGCTGCATGCTCTAGCACACCGAGCCCCGAGCCCTCCAGGGATTGGGGCCGCTTTACCAAACGCAGCCCTCCCAGGCCCCCCTGCCTTGTCACTCCCCCGTCTCTGTTCACGCTCGTAATGCCACTGGCTGGCTAATTAGTTACAGGATCTGAAAATATTAATCTCCGCATCGTATTTCTCTCCCAGATAAATGCCAATACAATAACGGTTTAACCCTGCGACACGGGACTGGAAATCTGTGCTTTTCGGGTTGAAAACAATTTGGGAAAATTATTGACACAACGGGGATACTGCTTTGTTGGCAGGACCCACGCTACTCCCGCCCGCTTGGAGAACCCCCCTCTATTTGAATGCTAATGCAATCAAGAACAAAGGCAACGTGTTGCAGGATATGGAGCACAGTGATTACAGTTATGTTTACCAGATAATGATGATGTTAACAAGTTGCCCGTAATTCTTACGTGGACGTTTGCCTGCCTGATTTCGCTTTTAAACTGATCAAAAGGCAAAAGCTATTTTGCCAATACACAGAACAGCACGCGCAGCCTTTCTGCCTGTATCAGATATTTCTTCCCTTGTAAGGAGGAGTCAGAGCTAATTCTCAGAATTTTGTGCCACTTCCCCAGCTCTCCATTTTCTGTCACGGCGCCAGGAGAGCATCAGTCGTTCAGAGAATTCCTCAGATTAGTGTAACATCTGAAAGAAAGAGAGGGCTTACAAATCTTCTGGAGATTGAAACTCCTGTTCCACCCAACAGCAACACAGTCATTAAAAAAAAAAAAAGACAGCACCATCTCATGCGTACTTAACGTGCACGGTTGACGAACATTTTGCAGTCAGTGATTTGGATTGGATTTGTTCTAGTCCGACTTAATGGGGATGAAACCGAGTATGGTCATCGATGGCTGACGCAGCAGGTCCGTAGAATCACACCTACCATAATATTTACCCCGTCACATCGCTGAATTTAAACCCTAAGTTGGCTTTTTGAAGAAGACAAAAGAAATGTAATGCCTAAAAAGTTTCCAGACAGACATTCGACATCCTTTTTCATACCCTGATTCAATACTCAGCTCCTCGTAACTGCGGCTCCTGCTCTGTGCTCCCCGGACCCTCCTGTGCCATAGGAAGCAGGTTTATGAGGTGCTTCCAGGCTCCAGAGAAGAGTGACTGACAATCGCCATTTCCAGCTTTTATATAACCCTGCCATCCACAGCCCTCAGACTGCTTTATGGAGATGAGTAAAAATTATTATCCCCATTACACGGAGAGAGAAACTGAGACAGAGAGCGCTTAAAGGATTTACTCCACAACATCAAGCAACTTAGAGAGCAATGGAGACAGCAAGCAGCCCAGAAATCCTCATCGGTGGGGATTTCTGGCTAAGTCAGAGTTTTCCTGAGTTGCCTCGAAAGGCCTCCCCAGGACGGGGCGAGGGCTCTGTGTGGAGGTGTCTGTGCTACCACTGCCACCTGATCCCAGCCGCCCCTTCATGCCCCCGAGCATCCTCTGCTGCCCTGATGGGACTGCCTGCCCCTCCACGGGGCTCTGCCCAGCCTTACTTGCCAGGGATGCAGCCGAGTTTGGGGCTAGGCTGTGAAACCCATTCCCTGCTCCTCTCCTTCCCCTGATTTCCTTTTCTATTTAATCCCTCAGGGCACAGGAGCGGGCCAGCCCATGGCCAACCAGCCAGGGATCGCTACAGAAAAGCGCTCCGAGAGAGGTTTGTAAACTGCCCTCGGAGCCTTCTAAAGCAGATGGAGACAGGGGGAAGGGGGAGATTGATTATAGAAGGGAGCACATGCTGCCTGTACTCTTGAATGTTCTGGGTCAGGCGGACCATTCAGGTTGAATGTGCATCAGCTTTAAAACAAGTATTTATCCTGGTTGTCGTGGTTACTGATAAGCAGCTTCAATTCTGCTGATAACAAAAAGAAGGAAGAATTAAAAAGGGGAGGGGGGGGCTGAAAACATAATTTGGTAATATGACGAAGCCAAGAAGAGGAATTAAATCACATTAAACAAGCCAATTGTACTGTAAATGGCTCTGCCTCTGTATTTGCTTTTAAATCATGTAAGGCTCAAACATGGCAGCTGCTTCAGTTTTAACAAACAAACAGTAAAAAACCCTTTTAATAACGAAAGGAAATAATGATATACTTTGCTTTAGCTGAATTCAAACATAATTTAATTTTTTCCTGAGGTGAGATTTGCACAGGGAACAATCAGATAATAAGTGTTATCATTCTCATAGACAAAACTGAACCGGCACTTTGCAATTCAAAGTGCTATTTAATGCACCATTTTCAGCAGTCTCTGAACACCATCCAACACACCACTGAACCACGCTTCAGTACTTACACATAAAGCCTGATCCTGCTTTACACGAGCACGGGAGTAACGCTACCAACACCAGCACTGCCACTGCCGCTACGGCTGGCGCCACGTACTCCCTAAGGACTTGCCGTGAGTGGGGTCACTTCCAGCAACTTTTCCTACAACACCTCCTCTTCATCTTTATTGTTCCTCCTATGATCGTGTGTCTTAGGCTCCTTTCTTCTGAAGTGTAGCACTGCACAGGTAACATAATGGAGACTGGCAAACTCTGCTCTTGCAGAGGCGGAGGCAACTGGAGCCACTGGCAAGAGAGGCGCGCACTTATGGGGATGACAATTAACCACTGGAACAGCAAAGCAAAGGCAGTAGCAGGTTCCCCAGTCCAGTGCTGAAGACTGAATCCCTTTTTCTGAAGATAACCTGCAGTCCAGTCACTTCTAAACTTGAGCTCTGTTACTTGCCTTCTGCACTGACGAGGTGAAGAGCACCATGGCAGACCCACACTTGCTTGGGAAAATGCTAAGGAATGTAAAATTGGAAACAATGGGAAGCCGCTGAGAGCGAAACTAAGTTACTGGGCTTAATACCAGCATAACGGGGTCTCCTGTCATCTCTTCCCTCGTTCTCGTCCATACACCATTCGCACTCAAATGAGAGAAGTGTGCGACGCAGCCTGACTCATGAGGGCCTGTTGCACCACCGCTGCCATATGGCAGAATCCGTCACCTTCGTTTCCCATTACCCCCAGACGCATGAGTCAAAAGCCTTATCTCCGTGCTTCACGCAGGGCCTTTCACTATCATTCTGAAAATTCGGAGGAACTTGGCCCTCCTCGAAATAGCAAGGGCAGAAGCTGCCGGCCCCAGAGCCGTGACACGAGGGGCGGAGGGTGGAAATGGTCCGATGATTTAAGCAGTTCAGCTCCGCTTCTGACATTTATGCCCTCTTTGAAACCCTTAATGAAGTAACAACCCCGTTAATTCTTGCCGGGTATTTAGTAGACATAAAAACTGCATTATCTACTATTTACCATTTACTACACACAGGCAGTATCTGGCTCCGTATAAAAATAACAAGCTCACTGTAACCCTCCGCTCCCCAACCATACTGCTGATTTCTTTGACACATGGAGAAGTGAGAATAATTACATTTTACTGAGTGCGTCTCATTACACTGATTTAAGTAAGATTTCCAAAGCTGCAAAAATATGCTTTTCAATTTCATTTGTTTCTAGCAATTCACTGAAGACAGTTAGTAAAACCTTCGGAAATCATCATCAATATGGACAAAAATTGTACCCTTCTCATGTGGACATTTGACAGAGGGATAATAGGGTCTAGAAACACCACAGTCAGACGTTTCTTTTCTATTTAATGTTTCCTTCTGTGCCAAACATAATATAACAGACAAGTGTTAGAGAGACATGCAGGGGGGAGCCTGAATAGACAGCTTTAAAAGAGGTCCTTAATAGAGAAGCAGTATGCTTAGTCTTCGACAACATTCAATGGCAATTTATTTGCAGCCATTTTCTCCCGTAACCTTTCACACTGGAGCAGGTAAGATAGAGCACAAGACAATTTGTCAACTGCCAGATATGAACAAAAGAAACCATTTTTAATAAGCTTCAGCAGCCCCTTGTATTTGTTTTGCAACATGTTAATAACTTTTTTGGAAGCCAATCAAAGGCGGGAAGAGCAAAAGAAGTCAAGCTGGGAAACAAAAAACCACAGTTAAACAATTTTACAGATAAACTTGAGTTATCATCCGCAGTGTAATGATGCTTAAATCCAGGAGTGGCACAGAATTAGAATTAGCATGATGCTGTTTCTTAAAAAAAACAACGACTGCAGTTACAAAAATGTATTTTCTCCAAGAATCTACTGTCCTTTACCTCATCCCAGCGCAGGTTGTATGCGGTCCCCGGGATAAACCTACTCCAGCTCCCCTCCTTCAGGGGACAGGAGTGAGCCCGTGGTGGCTCACTGAATCCCAACCTGCATCCCAACAAGGCTGACTCAAGCTGAAGAGGAGCAAAAAGAAGAAGGTGTAAAGGAAACGGGAACTACCACGCACCTTCTCCTAGGCAAAGAGGACCAAAAAAATGAATGATGTGTAGAAAAAGATGAACAAACCAACTGTGCTGAGGTTGAGCAATGCCAGAGCCTGCCTGCATGACCAGGCTTGTAGCACTACCTCTTTTTTTGTGGCAGAGCCGCATTTCAGTGGAAAAGGAATCGGTCACAGGCATGTGGTAAGAGCTCGTGGGCTGGTCAGTCCCGATCCCAAAGGCAAAAGAGGCCATACTGAGAGCTGCCTAGGAATGGTGCCTACTGATCATTGTGCTACAAAGGTCTCTGCAAGGCTAAGCTGCGACCCCTGGACCAAATGCTCCTCAGAGCTCCCAGCCCCTTTTCTAAGGGAAGCACCTTCTGGTGCGGAAGAGACGTCAGAGCACCCAAACAGGGAGGCATCAAAATCCCAACACCTTAAGCTGAAAAAATCTGACGAAGTGTTAAGCGATCTCATTAATGTTATTAAAACATAGAAAATTCCCTTGGAAAATTTCACACAGGTTTTCCCGTCTCATTGCACATTACTCATGGCCTGAGAGACGTGTGAGGAGCAAACGGAGAGAAGTAAAGCTTCTCTCGAGGCAGCTTGGACCGAGGCCTAGTCTCACTGGAAGAACGACCAGGCTTGTGGGCTTCAGTGAGAACAGGGCTGGGTCCTTTGAACTTGGTTACTGCGGCACCTGTAAGAGAGGTACAGAAGTTTCTGGTCAGAGAAGATGCACCAGGGAACAGAAGCTGACAGCCCTCCTCGTTACGGCCACGAGGAGACTCCCAGGCTTCAGCAGGCACACGCCTGCACAGTTCGCTCCCTTACCCCCAAAAGCAGATTTTGCCTCCTGAGGACTTTGCAGGGAGCCTGTTAGGCAGCGGCGGAGGGAAGGAACAGAGGCATTTGCTCTCCAAGGAAGGGGAGCAGCCTTTGAATAAGCACGGGCTCCCTGCGATGGGAACCTGCCAGCCGTCCCCACGCTCCCCCTGAGAACCAGGCGGCAGCAGGAAGCGGTTCCTGGAGCGGAGGAGCCGCGCCACCTGAATTGTCTGAAAGGGCCTCAGGTGGAGGCAGGGTGAGAAAGGATTTCAGGATGAGTTATGCCTACGAGCCGAGGAGAACAAGCGAGTATCCTCCCACTCCTTTCTCTAGGCAGACTCTTTCCAAGTTTTCAGCGAGAGCGTACGTCTCCGGCGAGTCTGCCCAGGAAGGGCCCGGCCGAGGGCTGCGACGCGCCTGGGAACGGCGGCTTCGGCCCCGCTCCCCATGGGCCTGGGCCCGACCTCCAGCAGCGAGGAAGGAAGGCTCCCGAGCAGCAAACAATCCTAACATACCACCTACCAGTCTGGAGCGTGCTCTAATAATAGATAGCGCTGTCTATTTCAAAGCACTTAAAGGACGCTAATTAGTCCTCAGGGCATTCCAATGAGGCAGGTAGATAGATAAGTATTATTTCCCCTGCTTTACATATGAAATAACCTCCTCCGAGATGTTCTGACTTGCTTAAGGCCACCGAATGAGTCACCGGGCTTTGCTCTCAGCAGGTCCTGGCTCCCAGACCTGTGCTCAGACCTTCAGCAACACCTCTTTCACCAATGCAAGTGCAAAATCTTCACTTCAAACATGGAGCGAGAGAGGAAGGAAGATCAAGGAGGGGTGATAACGCTGGGAAAAAATACTCTCTGGGAAAGGAGCTTCCAGAAGGATGACAAAACAGAGCCTTGTCTCTGCCGAGCGCTAGACACGAAATCTAGGGCAAGGACAGATGAAAAACATACTCTGATACAAAACCGTAGGAGTTTTGGGTACTACTCACTCACAGCTATTTACTGCGATTTGCCACCCCCATTAATGGCTGTTAAACAGCTTTTGGTTCTTAACCTCCAGCACGGCCGTGAGCGCTGAAGCCCGTGCCTGGGCAGCCGACAGCAGCGCTGTCACCGCCGCGTGGTGCCTACCTGTGAGAGCAGGCAGGCAGCCACGGGGCTACACTCAGATCCCTCCAGTACATACATCTCCACGCCACTGGATGTGCCTCCCAGTGACACGTTCCCTTTCAGCCCGCAGCCCCGTCCCACTGTATGGACGTGCCAGGCTCCCCAAAACATGCCCGCAGCCCCATGGCGTCCCTGTGCCCCCCAGCACTTGGTGCACCCACCTCCGAGCTCCCATCCCTGCAAATTCGGTGAACCGGGGTCCTTGGGAAAGTGAGCACAGGGTGACAGATGCCGAGAGCACTCACTCATTGCTTGTGCTTTAAAAAAAAAAATTTTGCTTCTACAGTGTTCGAGGACCAATCTCCAGCAGCTATCGGCTACGCAAAACATTATTAATTTATCAGAGGGGAAAAAATTATTTATGCGGTGCATTATCAATCTTAAATGGTGATGTTTAAGCACAAGTCTGATGAAGTATATGCAGTGTAACGCAGCTGCTTTGCATTTTGATTCCTTTATTTATAGACCACGGCAAATTAATAACTCAAAAATGTTGTTTCAGGCAAAGTAATGGACACACAATAAAACTATTCATTTCCTCAAAGGTCACTCTAGGAGAAGCATACATTGTTTAGAAGCCTACCAACAATGCTATTGTTCCACAGAAAAGTGAAAATATATAATAAGCAGTTAGTGCATATATCTGCATTGGAGACCCTAGGCTAATTTAAAGTGCAATCTTAAGGCAATCAATCATACTCTAAAATTACTTCATTTTCCAAACTGTTTACACTTTTTAAGTTACAAATCCACTTTCTGCTATTTCAACTCACGATTTACAGCTCCAGATTTAGCCTGCCTTGGCTTGCTGCCAAGCGCTAGTCATGAGGGAGCTAATGATCTGAACAGATCAGTGTTTTATAATGGAGAAAAGCGCATGTAAATTTCCAGTATGTCTGCAAGTAATCAAGGCATGCTGACTATAAATGAGGCGGCCTGAAATTTATTTTAGGAGAAATATCTCAAAGCCGCACTTTTTATCCGGGCCAAAAAAGAAATAATAATAATAAAAAAAAAACCCTCTCTTTTTAAAAGGTACTCCAAGATTATTCAAAATTATTCTAAATGAAACTGCTAAACAAACAGTATGTTAAAGAATAGTACAATAGCTAATTTCCTTTAGTGTTTCTATCTCGGCCAGATCATATCCTTATCATGGCAAGCTGGAACATTAAACTCTCTACTTCATGGAATCAAAACACAAGAGTGCTTCATGTTACATTATAGAAAAATGAGCCGTTCCCTACAAACAAGGTCAGATTTCTGGAATGCCAAAGGTCTACATTCAAACAGGGCCGGGAGGAGGGGAGGCTTTGCCCACTCCGCTCTCTGAAAAGCAGTGGGAAACTAGACCAGCAATTTAAATGCGTTTTAATAGCCAAAATGCTAGAAAGAGAACAAGAAGTCTCTTGGGAGACGATACTTACATTAAGCATGATCTTTATTGTTTCATTACAGTGGCATAGCCAAATAATGACTTTATGTTACTGTACAAATAATGCCGGATCCTCATTTTCTAGCGGAAATAATTACTCTATTCTATCATATTCTGTTTACTATCAACCTACACACGCACTCCCCCTTGTAGGCGCTGGGTTGTGGTAGCTCTGGGGCTGGATTGAGAAAACTTTCAGGTTTTCTCCTGTTTTTAAAAGACCGTACCAAGGAGGCATATTCTGCCCCCAAAATGGCTTTAAGAATGGAGCTATAAATATTCTTGCATTGTACTTCATGAAATTCAATCCATCATGATGGATATTTCGGTTATAACATTATTACATGCCTAAACTCAATTGTATAATTGGATAGGGCCAGAAACAATAAGCTGGCATTGCTTTGTTACAGCATACTACAGCTTTAAAATACCTGTAATCATAAATCAACATAATTATTTGAAGCACTGTCATGAAGCAGAGCAGGAAAAGAAAAATTAAAATAAACTAGCTGGTCGAGAATCTCATTTTACTTTCTAGAGACTGAAAGTTTTTACTGGCTTTGAGTCTCACCACCGCTGCAACTGGGGAAGTCTTTCTCCTTTCTAGGTTGCCTCGGAAGGCACCTCCTGCAGAAAGCTCGCTTGTGTACAGCTTTCCAAAATGTCAGTGGAGGAGCCCCATGGCTCTGCAGCATGACAGACGTGGCTCCCAGCAGCCGGTGAGCACGGGGAGCTGGGCAGGGGGAGATCAGGGATCCCACTCCCTGCAGCCAGCCCGGTGCCTGGGGGCCCTGGGTGCTGCCCCATCCGTCGCTGCGGCACCATGGGTGACGCAGAAGACCCGCAGGGACACAGCCTGGTTTGTTGCCTGGTGGTTTCTTTTTCCTCATTGCCAAGTAACTGGCAGTGGGAGCTGGCCCCCAAGACACCCCAGCCAGCTGAGGCAGTGGGTGATGCAGAGGCGAGCACGAGTCCTGCGGTGCCTCCCTGACGTACCGACACCCCGGGGTGCTTCCAGACAGAGCCCTTCTTGTTACTTTAAGAGGCAAAAGCACTGAACCTGGCTTCGGCGTTTCTTCCCTCCCTTTACCTAACGTTACGCAACAGGGCTCCAAATCTCATCTCCACCTACCTTCCAGCCATGCAGAATTTCATGCTCACTGGAGGCACTGGGCTACAGCACGACTGAAGTTAATATTAAAACATGGATTCCTCCTACAGCTTCACTGGAAAAAAAACATTGAATTTGCAGGGACGGACATCTCCAAGAACCTTCTTGTTCTGTTTTTCTTGCTGCTGTTACATTTTTTTCTTTTTTTTTCTTTTTTTTCTTCCCTTCTTTTTCTTTTGATCTTTGAAGGTCTCAAACAATGCATCTTATTACTTTTGATACCTATGTGAAGAATGCAAAGTCTTTCACAAAGATACTCTCTTGGCCAAGTGCTTTATGGCTATCAGGGCTCAGCAACATGCAGTTTTGTGCACATGCACACATCCTCACAGCTTCATCATAGATAACTACGTGTACATACATACACACTAAATACGGTACAGTTACTGTAATGTGATAAAAAAAAACTTACTTTCTCAGTCAACTTTCATTCTCGTGCACTGGGACATCAAAAATTGGAGAAGCAGATGAAAATAGGTGAGACCTGAATTTCCTCAGTCAAAGAGTAAGAGGAAGAAAAAACCCTTTCTCTTTAAATACGTCTAAAAGAAGCAAAAAAAAGGGGAAAAACAGATCTGGGGGCAGGAGGAGAAGGTAAGTCAACTCAAACTCAGCAAAAGTTACCAAAAAAGAAGAGACAAATAAGTGATGTGAACAATTTTTGAGAACAAAAAAAGCAGTTGGTATCATCAGAGCCGGTGTCACAGGGTGCTATTAAACAGCACAAACATTCAGTCTCAGTCCCACTGAGTCACCCAGAAAAGCTGGCTCTCAAATAATGAGGCTGATGGAGGCCGAGGTCCCGTTCTACTTTTCTTTACTCCAACTTGGAATTGCTGTACAGTTACGATACAGAATGTCAGAATACAATAAACAGAGCTGAAAAAGGGAAAGAAAACAATTTTTTCCCCTACAAGTCAGGTTCAGTGCTTTTGCCTATTAAAGTAACCAAATATGTTCTCTCTGAAATCAAAGCCAAAAGGCAGCATGCCAGACACAGTTAACAGATAAATCAATGTTCCCGAAGGGCGGGCTTTTTTGTTTTGGGGGGTTTCTGCCTGACAACAATCTTGCGGCGAGCAAACAGAACACCCACCACACATCTTGTCAATCTACTCACATGAAACAGGAAAGGAAAAGCGAATACTTTTGAAGATCTGTGCGCTGTTTGGAAAAACTTCATGTTCTAACCTCTCTGTCAAAGGTCACACTTTTCATAGCTATGAAGTCTGCAGCTATTGTAAAGCCCACTACATATAATGTGTAATTGCAGTTAATTTATCACTAAGGTTATTGTACGCTAGCTGGGAGTTTGTAAACAAGAATGAATCACAGGTTTCATTTTTGTGTCCCTTTCAAACTGGAAGACCTAACAGTTTCCTGTTCCAACATACAAAATAGTATTGCTTCTATAAACCCGCTCCAGTCTCCTTGCCAGCAGTTTCCATTTAATTAAACTGACAGCAAAACAGGGCCCTTGCTAATGTGATCCAGACCAGTTTTCCTTCAATGTAAACTCTCAGGCATGAAATTACATCTGAAACAGACACAATAATCTCTCTATATCTTAGTCATAAGTTTAATCTATACTAAAATAACATTTTCTTTGTCTATATTGAAGTCTGTTTTAGGATTCGGTGATCTTTTCTCCTTTTCCCAGTTGAAGTTCAGGGAATTATTCAACTTTCACCTTACAGTCAATTCAGAATTTTCTTCTTGCCTGCAATTTATACATTCATTGTTGGTTTCTAGGTCACGGGTAGCACAATGACCTCGCAAGCGAGAAACCAGTTTCAGGACCTACTTCAAACTTTCACTTTCTGGGAGCGGAACAGGCTGGCAGCCTTAGAAAACCAGCCCACAGCCACTTAAAGCAATCTGACTTTCCTGAGCTGGCAACCTGATCGTTCGCACGGATCCTCAGGTCAACTAGCTGTGAAGAAGAAAACTGATGGGATTTGTACGTAGCTTCAATAAAACGAAGGTGGGGTTGGTTGTTTGTTCAGTGACCCGTGACGTTTTACTCTAGCCTAGTCATTCTCACCAGGACACAACCGATGCACAAATTCCTGCAGCGCCCAGGAAGATGAGAACAAGGCAAAGAGTTGTTCTTTGTCACCCCGTGACCACTGCGCTCACGATGACCAGCTCGATGAACTGCGGGGTGCACTGATGCCAGACTGAAGTGAGATTGGGATCTCTGAGGCAGGCAAAGCATTTTGTTGCTGGCCCCCATGCTGCCTTCTCCTGCTCCAGCAGCGGGACCTGCCTGGGGACACTACAGCCCCTCCGCGATTCAAGCCTGAAATAGGAGAGAGCTTTGAAATCCAGAAAGGGATGGTGTCAGAGTGTGAAACCGGCAGAACTCACCACTAGTAGGGGAAGGGCAAATAACCCTTCTTGACTCGCTCAAGCCAGAGTGTGGCACGGCCGGGACCTCGCTGTGCCTGCCAAGCCACACCTTTCCACTTGATAGGACAGAGCAGCTTTATCTCTGCCCGCTAAACAGCGATTGCAAAAACACTCTCCCGGGCTCGCCACCCGACCTGGCAGCAAGTCCACAGAGGGGTGTCGCAGAGCAGCTGCCCCTCCTCGCTGCCCTGAGGAGTCCGTGCCTGCCGAAGGATGGTAGGTGAACTGACTCTGTTAAAGAAAAGCCTGAAGCTATCCTGAAAACAGATGTTGAGTGAAGTTTCAGCACCACCAAGTTTTTCCAACAAGCTGTACGGAAGGGTACGGGTACAGGTACAGGTAGCTGAAGCTCCTCTCTTCCAGCCAGCGTGCCCTGTGAGCTGGGTTGAGCTCGAAGCTCTCCTTACACTACCTGTGACACTCAGCACGTCGTGGGCCCAAGGACTTTTGTTTCCTGTGAGCTTGTGCTCCAGCTGGAAATACAATGACCATAAAAAGCGCAAGTGACAAAACCACTGTAAAAACAAGAGAAAACTAAACCACAGCTTATTTTGCTTATTTTCCAAACGTTCGACTTGCCCAACCAAACCTCTGCAAAACCTTTGTTACCTTCCCAACTAGAAATAACTGCTGCCCAAGAAATGTTTCACGATTTTAAGTAGGAAATTTGCCGTCTACCCAGCAATATATGAATGATGCTTTCAGACAAACGTGCTCGAAGTGCTTTCAGAGCCTGGACAATATAATTTCTAAGCACTATTGTCACAATCTTCCTCTTCGAATAATAAAATTAATTGCATTGTTTTCCTAAAAAGTAGAAAGTGAATTGCTTATTTAAGAACAACAGCCATACGCTAAGCAGTCTGACATTCTTGGGGAAAAAAGAAAATTTCATTTGTGCAGCAGAAGACAATGGTTAGTCATTAGCTTGATTAGAAATCATTACAGACCCTTCTGGCAACTGCTGTTCTGCTTCACCGTTCGCGAGGGTCTCTTATTTTAGAGGCAACGCTCAACAAGTATTCTCCAGGTAAAAGCTTTGTGAACCATTTGCTGCTGGTGGGCTGGCTCTGTCTGCAAGGTGGCAAGGGGAGAAAGGAGTCTGCCAGAGAAGAGCAGCCTTTCTTCATCCCTGCCCATCACGAAGCCTCTCCCTGTGCTTCCCCAAGCCCACAGAGGCAGCAAAGAGGTGCTGTGCTGTCCGAACACCCCGCACGACTGGCCAGAAACGGGGGAACAGCTTTTCAAACTAATTTATGTGGATTTGCCCATTTGTCTGAGCACTTAAAAGTCTCTCAGCGAGGCAGAGAAACTAGCGCTAGAGTTTCTGCTGCAGAGGGTGAAAAATGTGCCTATTCCATTTGTGCAAATACGCTGGGCCCATGTTATCAAACACACAAATTCCTGTCCACGCTCTCTCCTTCCCTCCTGCGCACCCTGCCATCAAAATAGCAGGGACAAAATTGGCCTCATTTCCTGTAAATTTCATTTAGACCCAAATGTTCTTAAGTATGTTGTCAGGGTATATATTTTAAGGCTGTTATGCTCCCGTCTGATCTCCTAGCCTATGCTTTTAAGATATTAAATAGGCTTTGCCCAATAAATCACATGTTTTGTGCCTTGGAATCGCGTGGTATCTGCAATCACCAAAGGCAAAATCCTGCACCATTCACATCTGCTACGTGCAAGTCGGAGGGCCCAGGTCTAAAAATGTGAGGTGAAAAATGAGCTCCCGACCTCCCCTGCAGGGAAAGGCTCCCAGCCACCCGTGCCCCCACGGCAAGGCAGAGGGGTGCCCACGGGGCGCAGAGCTGCAGCTCCTGGAGGGGCACAGCGCCTCTCACATGTCCCAGCCCAGCCTGAAAACTAAGAAAAACGGGACTGACCCCTCCAAAACTTCGTGGGATGGCTGTCCCAGGGGCTCTTTTCCTGTTGAGGAGTGTAGTAGCTTGGTAGGAAACTCAAGGCATCCCTCCTTCTCTCACAAACACTGAGGAGGGCTCGCACTGTCCTGCCACGCACGGTGCTCACAGGCTTGCCACCGAGCATCACAGCAGCAAGCCTCAACCCAAAATTCAGCCCTGAATATTGACAAGAAATGCTCCCTCACATCCTCCCTACCTGAGCTGATGGCAGGGCTCCAGCGGCACAGCACTGCCCGAGGGAGCGAGCCCCCGGCCCCGCCAAGCTGAGCCTCCCCCTGCGCAGGCTACGGGGCTGAGCTTTGCTGTTTTACAATAAACAGCACAAAGACAACAAACAAAACACACTCAAGAAACACGGCGGGCAAGGCGCCAGTGTTTTAAGGAACGTTCCCTTTGGAAATGAAGCCTTTTTTAGCCAAACCACTATGATTTTGTTTTAGTGACTCACACGAATGGATTCTGGATTAAGGTTTAAAAATGGGATATTTTCTCTTCTGCCTCTAGGTTCACCTCAAGACATGTGAATGAAAAAATAGCAGCAAGAATATTAGGTTGGACTTGCATTCACCAGCAGGCACTAAATAGGGATCTACTAAATTTGTAAAGCTTAGCTGAAGTTTCAAATATGTAATTCTGAAAATACAATTCCTCCTAAAGTCGGGCTGGGCAAGGACCATAAAATTATAAAAAGATACTTTGTCCCTATGGACTGCGAGAAGCTAATCATTAGCCACTCATTTACAGTGTGTTTACCTGCTTATCACATTATTTTAATATGTTTCCTTTGTAGTAGCCTACCCCTCATTTCTACTATATGGGTAAAAAATAAAATAATCCAAAAAAAAAAAAGAAAAAAAGGATCTGCCTCTAGGCAAAATGTTTTTAAAGACAAAGACATTTGCAGGATGAAAACCGAGCACACAAACAAACAAAGTGTACAGAAATTTGTGTTCGACTACTGTTGGGCAGCTGGAACGGCAGTCGCTTTCTTTGCAACAATTTTCTTCCAGTTTTTGATACAAATGACAGTGAAATGCGTACCCAGCAGCAAATTGAGAGAACTAAATTTAAAATGCACTCTCAGATCACTCTTTCATTATTATATTTTTTAAAACTTTTTTTTTTTTTTTTTTTTTCCAGGGTGAGAGGGGAAGGGAGAGCTTGTACCGACGTTTTGAAGTACTGTAAGTTCTTTTGCCTTTTAACAGAAATATGTAAACAAGGTGTATGGCTGTAGGGTAATGTTCTAGTCACAAAGCATTCAAGAGCCAGAGTGGAGCTATTTAAAGAATGGAGTATTCAATTCCTGGGGCCAGATGCTAGTATAAATATGAAACTATGTTCACACTGCAGATTAAATTATTTTTAGTTTCTGCATTTGAACTGCCAAAATTATTTGGTTGTGTTTTGTGTTTTTTTATATTATGCCACAGAACTTATGGGGCCACGTTTGTAAGTTTCTGAGCAGAGGATTAACAACAGAGGCATAAAAGGACTTTTTCAGCTATTTTCTCTGTGCAACAGAACTAGGAGCTTATACTGACATACAAGTAAGGGTCATTCAGGGAGTAAGAAAAATAAAAACAAAGATGGAGCTAAAACATTTGAGATTCTTGAAATAGATTTTTATAGTACCTTATCATTTAATTTTCATCCCACAAAGCTTTTAATCTGGAAATACTCGGTGTGAAAGGAAAGTGGAAACTGTGGTTTTAAAATAATTGAAGAGCAAAACATGCACTAAGATGGCATTACACACAGTCTGCTGGGCTTGCCAAGAGAGCTCACACAGACACTGCTAATAATATCATGTCAAAGTCATCAGTAATTAACTAAAAAACAAATAATCAATAATCCCATGACCCTGCCACAGCACAAACATGCATGAATCCAGACAATGACATAAACTGGGGGAGATTGAAGCAAATGCAGGCTCTGAGACTAGCTGGGTGAGGGCCTGTGGCTGCCACACGCCGCAGCCTTCCAGTCACCCACGAGGCTGACCAGGACCCCCTCTTGCTGTTGACCCCTTCACTGTTGGTTTTTTGGTCCTGTAATTATCTTTTCTCTTGGCTTCATCAACTGGCAAGGGTAGAAAGTCCAGGACGTATCTCAAGGTCCTGATCCACCTCTTAATGTCAGGGGGATTTGTCCAGCAGGACACAGAAAGTGACACAAGAAGAACTGGATGGAGGGATGGCGATGAAGCCAGAGCCCCTTCCCACTGCCACAAATACCACGAATGCCCTGGGAAAGCACCTCGAAGGTCCAGACATAAAGCCAGGAGTGTCAGTCTGCGAGAAGGATGAGCAGAGGCTGCAGCGTGGTCAGTCAGGAGACCTCCTGCAGCACTGAGGAATGTGGACTTACTGCGCAGACTTGCTCTGCACCGGGCTGAACATGCATATTTTGCCGATGACTTACGAGAAGGATGAGGCCAGAAACGCAGCACAGCTGGCTGGGGGAAGACGTCCTGCTGCAGCCCGCCTAATATCGGGACGTGTGAGCCGACACTAAGGACCTGCGGAGGCTCTGCCACCGCCCCGATGCAGGAAGGCAGGGGACACCAGGCTCAATTACAAACAGGTGACACGGGACGTGCTGAAAGCTGAACATGCTCTTGAATATCGCGCCAGGTTCAGGCCCCGGTTCCTAATTAACTGTGCTTATCAGGCAGGGATCTGGTATCACAACAGCAAAGCCTCCTTTCGGCAGACAGGCTGACAATCCCAACCTGCCCTGGGTATCTGCAGCCTGCTTTCAAAATGCATCAGCCTGCACTCTCAAGAAACCTGGGACCAGAACATCTGGGCCTCGGTTGTTTTGTTTCTTCAGTAATAAAATGTGAAAAAATGATGCAGCTGTGGACAAAACGTTCAGAAACACACCCCAGCTACCTCGTCGTACTTTACCTGTTTTCCTCTCGCAGGAGCAGAGCAGGACATGAGGGAACCTGGAGCAGGCCAAGAGGGAACGTTTCCCTCTTTTTTTTTTTTTTTTTTCCAACTGTATTTCCAATTTGTTATAGGATCCTTGAATTGTACAACACATGGGGATCTATTCCACTCCTGACACACATGCCTAACTCCCCCCGGCACTAACGGGAATGGCGAACATGTTGCGAGAGGAGAATTGCCCCCTAAAACTGCAGGAGTGTGAACGAGGTTGTAAATATATCTTGAGGTTCTGGTAACATTAGAAACCAGCCTAGCATCTTTCTCATGGTTTATTATGATATCACCAAATCCCCTCCACGTATTTATAGCCTTGTAATTCACAATTATTCTGGGTCCATAAATGTTTTTGGCATCTGAATGTAGAACTGATACTATTATTTCACATATTATGGTACTGTCCGTGAATGCTAAATTTATTCCAGCAGAGACTCCTGGAGTTCATTCATCAGATATTTTATGCTACTGTTCTTTTAATGATTCATTTATCCTTAGTAATATTTGTATTCTGAAGTGTGGCGTCTCCAGCCGACAGCACAATGCTCTGCTGAATTATCTTTTTCTTTCACAGCATAACAAAGTAGAGCACAGTCAAATTGAAGATGGCCTTTAGTACACTGTCAGAACAATACTGCTTACCAAGCATATCCAGACACATTTCTCAAACCACATGTAATGCTCTGGCTGCCAACATGCTCATAAAGTCATTAACCAGCATCTTAAAATGAGGGTGTGATACATATATTTAAATGTTTAGGAAAATCAAATGTGTGCTCTGCTAGAAGCTTATTTTGAATTTCAGTGTCTACATCTATCAATTATGCAGCAGCGTGCAGATGTAAAAATTCACCTTGATTTTTCACAACCTGCTAAAATATCCTCCTGCTAAAATAATACACATTATCTATCACTAGCAGCAGCTTCTTTACGGTGTTAAGTATTTGTCCTTCACAATGTAACAGAGCAAGAGAGACCCAAGCTCGAGCTTTACAGCGCTAAGGATTCATTTTTACAAGCAAATTATTATTAGCAATAAAATTAAGGAGGAACTTATTTTACATGGTAGAGATTTCACTAAATGAAGTAAATAAAGGTGGTGCCACAGCACTCTCCTGTACGAAACCTATCCAGTCACAACTCAAGCTGTTACATTTTTTTAATATTCATTTCTCTGCCACCCCCAAACTGCACTCCCATTCAAACACCTACTAGGCTGGGTGCTCAGTAGGGCAGCACACAGCACCGGGCAGGTTCAAGGCAGTTCAGGATTTTGTGAAAAGAGGAGAATGGGGAGAAAAAGCAAGATTCACGCAGTGCTCCCAGGCAAAGGCGACCGCAAGGGCTGTGGCAGCGCAGAATTACAGCCCAGGAAACGACCAGGCAGGAAAAAGAGGACGTCCTCGGGGCCCACCCAGCCGTGCCGCAGTTATGTGGGTGCTCAGCTTGCCATCTCCACGCTCAGCTGGGCTGGGCTGGATGTGTGGGCAGGATACAACACAGGGAAAAGGTGCTGGGGGTCTGTGGGGGACCTGCAGCTCTGAGCAGCAGCCGTGGCACGCGGAGGACAACGCCGATCACCTCCGTCGTGGCGCTGGGCAAGGCACGCTCAGGGACGCAAAACAAGTCCCAACCTGGGTCCCCTGGGATCCAGAAACAATATGGGCAGGGACGGAAATGAGAGGGAAGGCTGGGGAGGAAAACAGCACCCTCTAAAATCAAAAGTGGAAAAAGAAAAAAAAAAAAAAAAAGAAAAAGGAAAAAAAAAAGCAGACATTGAGATAAAGTCAGATTTGAAGCACAGCAGCGCTGCAGCAGGAGGCACACGTTTCCAGTTACTGAACAAAACCTCATGGTCAGTAAGAATTAAATGTAAGATCCAACAGTGACTAGAAGGGAAAAAATCCTGGAGAGCAGACACATGTGGGTTATTACACAGCCTGGCAAGGTCAATCTCGGTGCTAAAAACAGACAAAAATAAAGAAAGCCGTCAAACATTTTTAAAGGGACACTGTCCCACGCTGGCCGCTCTCGCACGCTTGGCGGACGGTCGATGTTTTTCATCTACTGATTTTGCAATCACGCAAAATACCGGAGGCTGCAACAAAACTCCCCTTAATGGTGCAAGCTGCAGAGGAGCGTGGGGCAGCTCCCCCCAGCTTCTCGAGGCGCCACGATTTAACTCTTCCCCCTCTCCTGCCCTGCAGCCCCGATTTCTCCCCTGGTGTTTGGGAGCAGCCCAGGGCCGCAGCTGCAAATGGCAGTGCTCCACGGCACCGACAAAGTGCCCTGTCACACCGAGACAGGGCTGGAAACGCTGACACAGTGCCGAGCGCTATCAGCGCCCTTCTGATAATCGCCTTAGCTTGCTCCTGCCGCAGGAAGGGGGGGGCAGGGAAAGGCACCGCGATCGAGGGGCTACCCCAAGAGAAGTTCTGTGGGATCCCGGTCGCGTTTCGTGGCAGAACTTGGGCGTTTCAAAGACCCAAATACCCACCTCCTCCATTCCTGGGGGCAGCACCGCCACCCCCTTCTGTAAGAGCTTCACGGCAGGGCAAAGTTTGAAAAGAAATCCCAATTTTATCTCTTTGATAAGGCACGCTTGAAGTTCGAGACGTGTGGTGTTAAAACTCCTTTCAAGAGCCACAAATAGATGAGGCTCAACACAATCCAGTGGTGAGAGAAAAGCTTCCAGAGCCTGTGCTGTGTATTAAAATGTTTTTGTCACCCCCATACGCTTCCTCGGTAATGAAGCAGGCTGTCACCAGAGAAAGGAAGAAATTAACAGCACTTAAATCATCCCAGCTTCGTTTGGGCAAACACGTGGCCTCAGGAAGGTCCAGGGGGCTACAGACAGCCCCTGAGGACCCCGCCAGCCTCCTCCAAGGGGGAGCCCAAAGATGCTGCTGGGTGTCACCCCCAGGAGAAAGTCAGGTGTTAGCACAGGATTACCGGGGCTACGCTGCACCTCACAACAGCACCACCCTTCAGCATTCCAAACGCAGCCAGCAACTGAAGCCAACAACCACGAGGTACTTGAAACCAACTGGCTAACAACCCAAAAAATGACCATTTACCTTGCCCTGTTCGTGCGAGGCCAAAGTTGCCTGCCTGCTCAGCACTTCAGGTTATCTCCGATAACGAACGTGTTAACACTGAAGGCAACTGAACCAAAGGATGTAGGAGCAGAGGAAGCCTTCCTGCTCCGCAGAGCAGTCCCAGCACTGCCCCGCAGGTGCTCTTGCTCTGCTGCAGCGCTGCTGGCACGTGCAGGCACAGGAGAAAGCACCTTGGCCCCTTCCCCAGGGGAGCCGTCCTCCTCTCAGGCTCCTCGGGGCACAACAGACACGCCATGAAATAGCCTCATCTGTGGCAAAAGAGCTCTATCAGCGGGGCTGGCTGAAATGAGATAGAGAGGTCACTCTGACCCACGAGAAAAAAGACCAACATACAGTGCACAAGGGCAGAGAGGGGAAAATGGGATAATGGGACACTCACGGGAGCTTTATCAAGATCAGAACGGCGTTCAGTCAGGGCAACGGGGACAGGAAGGCACAAGGAGGAGGCACAAAGTGCAGGCAGAAGAAGGAAGGGAAGAGAGTTAGAGGCACGGGGCACAAAATACCCAAAGTAGCTGGACTCTGAATGGCTAACAATTAGCTGGTCAGAAAATTACTGCGTCGGGCTAAGGCAGCAGCACATGACAAACAATGAAAAAGGAGAGTCGGTGTCAGTTCAGAAGTCCCCACAAGTGTCTGAAGGCAGCACAGCTGCAGATGATCAGTTTTGATAGCATTACGGTTTGACTACCTTACGAGCTGATAATCTTCATCTGGAGAGGTTGTGCCTGCTGCAACACCCCTGCCTGTGGAGTCAGCTCAGGGCCTGCTGGGGCCGGGCAGCGGCCCTGCTCTGCTCTGCTCTGCTCCTCCTTCCAAACTCGCTGCCACCTGCCCGGCATCACCCCATTTACACGGACACACAGCCTGGTACTGGGCACCCAGGATCTCCCAGCTGTGCCAGCTGTGAGACTGGTACAGAGCAGGAGCCCAGAGGGTGAGCCAGTCCTGTGGCACAGCCCCTGCCCGGCAAGCTCCACGGTTCAAAAGAGCAAAGTGCAAAAGAGCGAAGCAGAAATAACCACTGGGAAACCAGCTAGGGACTGGGGGAGGGCAACTGCCAAGCCATGGCCCTCAGCTAGAAGTAGCACTAGGTTTTCCTGGATTTCACTGAGAACAAAGATCCTAACTCTACCCCCAGACACAATATCTGTGGGGAACGAAAGGCAAGACAGGGATAATTCCTAAATTTTCTTCAAGCTCTTCCTTAGTGGATCCAAACTAAGGTGCAAAAACCTCAGCAAAGCCTTCAGCGAGCCCCAAAACTTGGCCATCCATCAGTAATGCCACCAGCATGGGAACGTGCTCAGCCTTCTGCCACCTCCCTGAGCCCGGCACGGGGCGCTGGCTCCTCGGCTACACCCAGCCAGCAGCTCAGCCCAGCTGAGCCCAAACCTGCAGAGCCTGCGAGCACTGAATTCAGTCATCCTCCCCTCCGTCTCTTCTCTCAATTTCAGCTCTGACTCCTCTATCTTTTATTTCTTTTTCTAAAGACACATTTAGAGATGAAACCATTCATAACTGCCTATCCACAGACAGTTTGTGGCAGCATAATTGACAATGAGTCTGCTGCAAAAATGAAAATGCTGTTTTAATAACCTTGGCCTAAAATACATTCTGTTGTATGCCTCAAAGGGTTTCAATAAAAAGTCAACCTGTAGAGACATATTTTCTTGGCTTAAACAACAATCCAAAGCATATAAATGTAGTCCAACTATAATGACATATTTATAGGCCAATAAAGCTTACACTGCAGCTTTCATACTTCACTTAAAGGAAGTCTGTAAGAAGCAGTGTTATATAAAATAATTTGAATTTTTGTCGAACTATAGCCCAAGGAATACAAATATGCAACTTTGCCATATTTAACTGATAGTGTTTACATTGCTTAGTTGCTAAAAATTTTGTAAAATGAAATAATTCCTCATTTGGTGACTTCCCACTGGTTTACCAAATATGGGTATACAAGTCCATTTATTACAAAGAAAAATCCCCTAAATAATTCTAAAGACAAAAATAAATAACTAGAGGCCTTAGTAGTGAATGATTTAATCAGACCAATTCTTCTGGAAAAACAGGTTCTCATGTTCATTATGAATAATACATTCCTGAGCAACTCTATTTTTATATGCTGCATTGTTGTTCTTTGTTTTTCTCAACATTTGAAAGAAATATTCGGAAAGCTATGAATAGTCTTAAGATTTAAACTGCTAGCATTCAATATTGACATATTTGTAGAAAGGGAAAGAATGTATAACATAAATATCTCAAAATGCAGAAAGAAATAATTCTTAAAAATAATTTCTCAGGCTGAAATCTTGAAGCTTACCAAAAGAAAAAGGAAAAAAAAAAAAAAAAAAGAAAGAAAGAAAGAAAGAAAGCAAGCCATTGCTAGATCTTTTATTTAATACAGTCCTAAGGAAAAGTTCTGCATAATTTACTAGTGATGAGAACAATGCCATTTTACAGAAAAAGAAAATCTGCAAAAAACAATGAAGGAAAAGAGAGAAAAAAAAAAAGAAAAAGACAAGTGCAAAAAAATAGACTAGAGAAGAAAGAAAGAAGAAAAGGAGAACAAAAAGACGACAGAACTACATCATTTGAATTAGGGTCAACTTTCAATTCTAGGTGCATAGTTTCTCTGGGTTGTGCATTAACCAGGCCTTATTTTTGTCCAAGCAAACGCCACAGAGCATATGGTACAATGTATAAGCTGCTCATACACCAAGGCCCCGCTTTGCCTGGTTATTGTTTAAAGCTACCCTGCTCCCAACAGTAACAGGTTTAATTAAGTATATTCATACAGCGCCACTCCTGTGGTTCTGTATCAGCCATGTTTTCATTTCATCGGGGTTCCTTCACCCTCCACCACTTCTGGATAGTTTGTGAAAACTGATTTTGTTTCTTCTGTAAAGTTTTTTGAGGGCTTTAGTAGGGATATAATTTCCTATTACCTTCTGCAGCTTGGTACAAAAACACCTAGTAGGAAAAAATTCAAACTCTAATCACTTTTATGGGATTTTTCTGTAATGGAAACATGCAGTTTCATTGGAAAAAAGGGGTCCACGAGATCACCTTGTTTATGTAGGCCTTTTCAACACATGTCTCAGCAACTGCCTCATCTACAGTCAGGGTTACATGTGAACATCACTAGCAGACTCGTGCATGGCCTGACAGACTAACACAAGAAGGGGTTTGTTCCCTTCAAACCTTCTTGCCTGTCAGCTGCAGATCTTCTTGAACCCTTGGTTTTACTCCCACCAACCAGCCATGAAGAAGAAACAGCAATCATAATCAAACATTAGTCAAAACACCCTTTTCTACTAAAAAAAAAAACAAACAAAAAAAAACACAACAAAACACCAGGCATAAAGCCAGAGCCACCGACAGAAATTGAGCAACATTGGAATGTGGGTTATCAAAATTATAACATATAGTTTGGATTCCATAAGCATTTTCAGTAAAACCCCTACTTCCAAAGGGCTTAATATGCAACCATAAGCTTTAGGCTTAAAGATAATTTTCTTTGGCTTCTAGGGTGGGTAACAGCAGTTTTATAACTTACCACAAGGGCCTTCTTGTTAGTTAGAAACACAACCAAGAAAACATTAACACACAAAGTTCTATCTGAAAAGCATTGAGATTCTTTTAACACAAGAAACAAACACAAATAAATGTAGTATGCAAAGAAGATGCCAGGGCAGTATCAGAGAAAATCACTGCATGTAATTCTGAACCAGAAGAAACCACATGCAAAAGCAAAGGAAAAGAGAAAGAATTGCATTGGTCTTTTTTTTTCTTTTTTTTTTTTTTTTTTTTTCCCTGGAGAGGTAATGAAAAGTAAGATCAGCTTTCAATTGTAATTTAATCTTCCAACCTACATCTCTAATGGTGAAATGCAAGATTGACAAAATCGCTTTACCATTTGGTAAGATCAGAAAAACAAGATGCAGAAGATAAATCCTCCAAGACAGATCTTCAGCACAGTGTAAATTGCCTTCAACGCCAACACAGTTGTGCCATTATGAAACCAAACTTGGCCCTGTATCTCCTGCTCACGTAGGTACAAAAGCATTTGTTCACATGCATCAGCCTTAACTTTTATTTTCTTACCTTTCAACCATTTATGCCCTAAATTTGTCTTTAAACTCAGAACGTTTGTTAAAAGTTTGGTTCAACGGAGAACCGTGCCTGGGATAACAGCTACCAGGCAGCCAAGGTCCTAATACCACAAATAGGCATGTTTACCATCTCCCTTGGAGAGGCCACCCACCACAATTTCAGAGATCTGAGTGTCTTAGAGGTGTGAAAGCAGTCACAGAGCTGCAAGTCTGTTTGCAACCATCCAAAGTAGCAGAGCTACCGTATCGCTCCCTAAAAACAGCCAGGAAAAAAAGCGTGTCTGTCGAGTACAAACCACAGCCAGAGAACAGCGGAGCACTTGCAGAAGGCCTAAGCTGTGTAATAACGTAAATATTAGAAAAAAAAAAAACACACAAGGCTGACAAGAAAACACATGAGCTACAGAGCAGTCTCTGAGGAAATAGTGGACATCTCCCTACTGAATAAAACACAAAGCTGATCGTAGAGAGCCAGGACAAACACTAAAAACTGGAAACAATCCTGCACTTCCAAGAAGATGGGATTTAAGAAGTGAAGGGCCTTTGGTCTCTCCTTCCTTCCTTGTGTAGGAAGCCTAGAGGAGATGTGTCATATTTCTTTCGCCATGATGCACAGCTTTGACGTGACCCCAAGGCAAGCCTGTGTTCCCATATTCAGGATTTGAGCCTTAGAACTACCTCGGTGATACCTCTACAGAGTAGACAGGTAGTACAGAGTTGCCCCACATTAATCTCCAAGGAGCCAAGATGCAGGGCAAGCAAGCCTGCAATGAGCTCACCACCAACACCCATCCAGCTCAAGTATCTCATCACCACACCTCTGCCCGAAGCACAGATATACCCTGGGAATCGGCGACGGCTTGGCAGGATTGGGCTCATCCGCCTCCAAAAGACAACTGAACACAAGCCCCTCCTCAGAGGAGAAAGCAAGGGACACTTACCGAGGTCAGCCTTCTCCTTTAGGATGTCTTTGAAGTTCAAGCCACTGTTGAGCGTGGATTGTCTATACCTCATCAAGGCCTCCTTCTGTCCATTCTTCCCCACGTCCATTGGCTTAACCGGCTCAGCCCGGAAACCACACTTCCACTTGGAGAAATCGGACTGGGCCCATTTTGCCAAGTCTTCGAGCTTCACAGTGACTTTCTCTGAAACAGCAATAACTTCGTCCTGCAAGAAACAGTCAGACGAGAATGCAAAATGTCATGCAGGGCTCCACAATGGCTGATAAACTCTTAACGCCACCCCCCAAACGGCTGTTGGAAAAGCCTGTCTTGTTGTTGGCAGATTAATTTTCCTGTGACACAGAATACCTAATAGTTCATTTACTCCTCCTGCCACCTAAGTGGAAATATTAGTTGTTTACTTGAAGCAACTATACATAATCTAGAGACAATTTCTACGACCAGGGCAATGATCCTAAAAGGCATTTGAAATACAGGTTGCCAAATCACATTCTGTATAACCGAAAGCCTTGAGGGAAAGTTTGTTTTTTAGGTGCAATTAGCTGCAAATGTAAAAATTCATGGCTGGATGACTAATGGTTATAGCTAGTCCTGAAATAAATGGACTAAGTAAATCTCAGATTCTTGGAACTCTGACTCACCAGAAAATTCCTGTGTTTATGGTACATTTTCCCTTGGCTTATACACAAATATTGAATTTAACTTTTGTCCTAAAAATTAAATAAAACTGTGATGTAATCCCAAAAGAAATACTACATAAATGTTATGTGCTTCCCACCAAAAGAAACTTGCACATTCTCATGTTTCTGAAAACCCTTTTCAAGATCAGAAGAGAACTGTAATTTTTTTCCCTTCTTAAACATACATTCTAAGAAAAGCACTTAAATCTAGTTTAGCCTCCAGAACATATACTTGAATTAAACAGCTCTAATTGCTGAATTTTATCCTTCCAGGAAACAATCAACTCCTCTCAGTCATGATGAATAAGCAGAATGTTTTATAGCTGACTGTAGTAAGCAAGGGCTCAAGAAAGCCTCAAAAAATAAACATACAAACATACATAAATATCCAGGAACATACACTCCAGATTTTTTAGTTAAAATAGCAGAAATAATTTATGTTGTAATGAGAGCTGGCTGCCCACCACACCTTGCACTCTGCACATTTCTAGCACTAAATAAGGTTACAGGTTCTTGAAATAAATAAACCAGAATCCAATTTTCCTTCCAAATAAACACAACTATTTGCAAAAGGGAGAGAAATTCTTTGAGTTATTAAACAAAGAGAAAAGCATGATTGATTCTCTCTGTGTGTTTTTTTTTTTTTTTTCCACTGAACACATTCCTCAGGAAATAAAATACAGCTCAATAGGAAAAATAATAATAATAATAATAATAAAAAAAAGCTCTATTGTGATAAGTTACACACAGCACAAAACCTGAAGGATATCTGGTAAAAAAAGCAGATCTGATATTCCACTCTCCCTCATATAATAAAAAATCGCTTCATAAGCAGGAACCTTCATTACATTTAGTGCAGTAACATGTATTTGGTCAGAAATGAAAGGCATGCTAAGCAAGCTTGCAATAAAATCTTTTCCTTTTATCACTGCACAGCAAAAGAGCTTCCACCGAACAACAAACAATAGCGGTGATGTTTTAAACCTCTGTTTATGACAAACGTCAATACTTTGTAAACAAGTGTTGCATACTACAAAGTACAATTTCAATGGATGGTTTCACCCAATTTCATTACACCATCCACTTTGTAATAAAAAAGAAAAAAAAAGAGAGAAGCTGTAGTTGCTATCTGTGTCATAGCTATTATGTGGTGATTAATAAATGTCAGATAAAAAAAAAAATATATATATATATATATATATCTCAGCAGTTTGTGGATGAAGTTTTCTTTCAGGATGTTGCACACAATCACCAACCACTGTACTATTTCTAATATTAAACACTAGATCACTTTAATAAAAACCTGACTTGGAGATCAGACATGTTTTTGGTTGAAATATTATTTTCCAAATAGCTCTCATGATCAAATGATTATGATTTCAATTACTAGTTTCTTCATATCCTTTCCAAGAACTGGTATGACTAATTTTGGCTGGCATACAAAGTAAGCTGAGCAGACAATTTATTAACCAAAAGAAAAGTACAATCACTATTACATCATCAATGAATAAACTTGTTTTCCAGAATACAACCTTCACACACACACACATGATGTGTACATAGGAGGAAAAAAAAAAAAAAAAAAAGGAAAAAAACGAAGCCCTACTGTAACACCAGTGAATTGGTGCCAGTGCAGCTGCCTTCACAAAATGGCGCTGGGTGCCTGAGCACAGAGGGGTGCCCAGGAAGGCGGCACGGAGCGGCTCTCTCTGTCACCCTGCAGCAGCCACATCCCCAAAGGTGACAGGTCCCCGTCACCCTGTGGCAGCCACATCCCTGAGGGCACAAAGCGAGCAGGGACGCCCAAGGAGGGCGGCTGGCTGCAGACCTCGTGCTCATGGCAGCTGGGCCAGGCCTCAGGCTCCAGGGAGGCGCTGCCGCGTAATGGCGGCCCTCACCTCACGGCTGTCAGCCTGTCAGGGCCGACCCTGCACCCTCCCGAAGCTGTGGCTCCCTCACCATCAGCACCCCCAAAACTGAGCTGTTCCTCACGCTGAGGAGACCCTGTTGTGGTCCTCCTGCTCACTCGAGGGCCAGGCAGCTCCAGAGGAGGCCGTTTTCCCCAGATCGTGGCACTTTGCTAACACAAGAGGTCATCTGCTCCCATGGCACCCAAACACTGGTCACCTAGCTGCTCCATCACTTTTGCTTGTCAACGTATCTGGCCACCCTTCTATACAATACACCCTTAAGCAACCTTCTCCGTGCACTGTGCTCAGGCCCAAACTGGGAGTGGCACTGGAGGTCACCCGACACGTCCAGGGCAGCCCCATTCCCCATCTGACACGAACCACCGCACACCCACTTCTGCAGCCCTTCTAGAGGAACCCTTTCAACGAGATGACAAAGGAATACAGATGTTGAATAAATAAAAACCAGGTACGCAGTGACACATGACTAACAAACCTTTAGAAGATTAAAGAAATCTGCTGTATAGCCTTCATGTCATTCATAATTATATCTCTGTGTAAACATGAAAAACCACCCACGTCGCATACAGTGCATATATATATATAAACAAAAATCAACTTGTAGTGTATTAGCTATGCTCTGAAGTGATATGTTTATGAGGTCTCCATTGCCTGGTAAGTCTTTAATTGCAGGTTTTTTCCTGCTACACCAAAACTAGACTTACAGGAGGAAACAATGAGTGCCAATTTCAGCTCTGCTCAGGAGTGGGATTTATCTCAGGTGCCCCTTTATGGACGCTGGTGGCCGATGGGAACACTTTTCCCAGCCACAGAGTTGTCTAAATCTTGAAATAGATACTGACTATATAAAGAGGCACTTTTTCTTCTGTTTCTATAAAAGCGGGTACCTAGTCAGCCTGCAATTTCAACACATCTTAAAAGACTCCTGCGCGAAGCAGAATACTTCCATCTATTGAGTGGAAGAAGGGGAGATGGTTAAGAAACAGTGGTGATACAAACTGTCCTCATCCCTCACTTGCTTCTGAACAGCATAATCAGATTGGCATTTTCGGAGAAGAAATCCAGGGAGAAAGGGACAGTATCTTCTCGAGAGCCGTTATGCTTAAATATTATGTCACTGTTGTCTAAGCAACCATCACGGCCTCCTGCAAGCACAGACCACTGTATTGCCTGACTCAGCAGATGGCTGGAATACTTACATTCAAGGAAAGAGGTCAGGTAGTTAGAATAGTTTAAAGCGGATAATTATTTTTTTAGAAGAAATATTAACTCTTACAAGGCAGGGAGTCACAGGGCACCACAGGGAGGTCGTACATCTCGACTCCACACCCACGTATGCTACATCACAACTTCTCACTCATTGCCAATAACTAGGAAAGATTTATATTTTAGAGACGCCAAGACAGCCTTAAAAGAATTACGGCAACTGAGATATCTCAAAATTTTGACGTGCTGAGACTGTTTTCACTCCAGCGCTTCCAGAGGTCACTTAAGGAATTCTGGAGGGCAAGAGCGATCCGAACACCTGCTTGGCTGTCTCCTAACATCAAATATATGGAGAGAAAGGGGAGATGCACTGTAAAAACTCTTACCAGTAATTATAGGAGACACCTCGTGTCATTTATCTGATCAGTCTGACTTGCATTAGAAAACACCTTCAGCCTTTTTACTGAAACCTTTAGGACAGCGGATAGCTGAAGATGCATATTTTACAACCCAGTACACTGCCGATGAAAACACATTCATCCACAGGAGCAAAAAATACATTGTGACTCTTACGGACTGTATTCACCACAGATATTACAACTGCATATTTCACTGGGACATAAAGTCCCCTATTATTCAGGGCTTTTTTTTTTTTTTTCCTTGTAATATATCCCATGTATTTTTTAGCTTTCCACAATTTAGGTGAAAATGCCCTTCGCATAATTTGCACAACAATGCAGCTCTCAGCCCAGGCACCCGGTACTGTGTTCTCTGCCAGGCGGGAACTGCTGCTCCCATTCTGCAGATGGGATCACAGAGTCACAGCAAGCCTCACAGGAGGCTCCCACATGTGGCACGGGCAGGTGAAACTTTCTTCCTCCTCCTTCCCCTGCTTTGGGTGCCTCACACAGTGATGAGTATCCATGCACGGCCCTTGCCCAGGATGGATGGAGGCATCCTGCAGGATGTGGGGAGTGGGGCTGGCAGCCTAGAAGGTACCAGCGTGAAGGGACCCAGGGTGACCACTGCTCTGCACCCACGAACCCCAGGGAAAGCCTTGAAAAGGGAAACGTGCACAGCCCAGGAATTCACCGGGCACACGGGAGAATTTGAAAGAGGCCAAGGCAGAAACTTTCATCTGTTAATCCTTCTCTAATTACTTTAAAGGGCTATAATGATCTCGTTAAATTCAGGTGACAGGTATTTCCCCAGCCTCCTGCACTACTTCCCCAGACTGTGCTAGGCCCTGCTGAAGCTCACGCTGACGGTGAACACTGAGTCCCAACAAGTTCTCCCCATCCGCCAGCGTCTGAGACCAAATAGGAGACAGCAAAATTAAGGACGCAGGTGAAGCCCCTGAGGTCGTAATTCCCTTTGTGTTTGTACACAGCTATTTCTACGTAACTCAATCCTTCCAAAGCGAGGCGTGCAGTGCATCCCGGGGCAGGGCAGCACCGCGCTGTTGTAGGATACCTTGTGGGACACTGGTCCATCTGGACCACCAACTGGATGGAGATGGAGCCCTCAGAGGGACGGCTGCAAGCAGCCAGATCTGACATTTCTACTGCCAGCCTCCTTCTCCACTTCTTTTCTTTTTTTTCCTCCTGCTCCTGAGCCGAGGTTCAAACTGAATTTCTATCTGTCACTGCAGATAGAAGTTCTGACCAAAGCGAGAATAAGCTTCAGTCAAAGTGTTTTCCCATCAGATTGTTCACAGATCTCAGAAGAGTTGTTTTAGTTTAGGCAAGTTCACAAGCAATTCATTCCCAATTTTGCCTACTACAGTTACAGTACGAAGAGCTTTCCTTGTAGATTACATAATTATATTTTTCTTAACAAGGAGTACATTGCATTAGCAGGTTTAAATTATGCAAGCTTATTCTTTTGTCTTTTGTTATATTGTGTTCTATTGTGCTAGTAAAACAATATGTGCTTTAATTAGCAAATATCTGTAAATAATTTACTTGCTTTTCATACAGCAGAACAATGGAGCCAATTTTCACATACATCCACTGAGCATGTCTAGTGGGTTTCTTGCCAGAATCTTCCATTGTTCAGTATCTGTATCAATCTGCCCATCATTAGCAGCTAACATCCAACAACCCAGAAAGAAATCAAAGTTTCGGACCCCAGGAGCACCCCCGGCCTCCCCCCCCAAAACCGAGGCCGCAGTTTGCAAAGGAAGATTGAAATATCTAGAAAATGAAAACAAACTATTTTATTATCTATATTACCCTGGCACCTTCACGTAGAAACATGGCTGCCTGCCAAGCACTAAGGTCATTGGATTGATGCCATAAAATGCTGATGTTCATCTGACCTTCTGACTGCTTTTTAGCTACAAAATAAAAAGCTCAACTTGATATGACACCATGAATCACGCAAGCGTCTGGCCTCTGCAGGGTTAAATCTGGGCGTGAACCCACACTGCACACACACACACACACACACAAAGAAAAAAAAGCTCTTAAATCAAGAGTGGATGACTGTTCTGAGACTTAAGGCATTGTTATTTTGAATGCGAATGAAAGGGCCAGAACAAGCATTGCAAGAATATTTCAATTATGTATTTCCCAGAACTACATCTCTGAGCAACTAATGCAAATATTGCTCCCATAACAGTAGAACTTCTTCCTGAATAAAAGCATATAGGAGCGTGAATCAGAAGATACTTTCTATATCACACGCATATTGTTTGAATATTATTAAAAATGCAAAATCTATGTATGTGTTACTCTCCTGAGCAATACAGTAATTATGATTAAGGGACAAGCAGCACAAAAAGAGCCAATTTATCTTACTTGTGCTTAGGAATACTATTGTGTAACTAAGCAACTAAAGACAAAATATAGTCTAATTAATTCACTCCTATGCTTATTTAAAAGACACAATTAGAACTTTTTTATTTTCCAGCCTGCACAGTATCTCAACATGCTTGAGGGTGTACCATGTGAAGCCTATTATTCTCCAAAGACAAGAGTTTAATGTTTAGTGCCACTGATCAGACTGGGAACAGCAACTCCGGAGAGCAGTGGGTGTATTTTCACAGTCTGAATGCACGGGGAAAGGGAGGGAAACGGGAGAAATGCAAAAATGTGAAGAGAAAAAAAAAAAAAAAAAAAAGGGATCTGCCATGAGTGACCAGACGCGCCAGATTGCTGGCTAATGGCTAGCAACATGTGGCTTCTCTGAGTAATATCCCTGCCCTCTTCTTCCTTTGCCAGCATATGCTACTGGTGGCGAGAGAGATAAAAATATACAGAGTGGATACGCAATTACCAAAACCATGATATTTGATGACAAATGCCATTTCTCTAACACCGCTATTACGGTGCGCCCGATTTCCAAAGCTGAGTTAATCTGAGCAAGTGCACGGTGGAGATTGATGCTATTAGCGTGATTTTTGAAGCACCCTTTAATAATCGCAATCTGCGTGTTCGAAACGTGTTGCCATTGCCCGTGTTGACAGATACGAGCATAAGGCACGCACCGCGGAGACCAAAGCGGGGCCGTGCATGTTTCAAGTGAGCGTGTTACAGGATCCTGAGCGTGGCACAAACCCCTCGCCGCACGGAGGGAGCAGCACGTGCCCGGGGGTGGCAACGAGCCGCGCTCCTCGCGCACGCAGACCCCGGCCGCCAGCCAGGCCCCTCGAGGGACGCTGCTGGCATCTGTCCCCAAAGCGTCAGAGAAGGAGCCCGCTGCACGCCTGAGCTTTCTGGAAGAATCTCTGCAATTATAAATGACATACATTTATAGAGTGATGACTTTTTTTTTTTTTTTTTTCAATTAGTCTGAAAATGCAAAATACTGCTAGGGAAATAATTACAGGAAACTAGCTCTCTCCTCTCCTCTGTATGAGCAATGCTTACTCATGTAAATTACTTGCATGAGTAAGGATTATTTGCAAGGCGAAAAGCATTGCATCAGATCCCCAGTTTGGGAGAGCAGATGAAATCAACATGAGTGCGTAGTAAACTTAGATCCTGATGAATGAACCAAAAGCAGATTCCTACTGACGGTCCAGCCTAAGTGGAAACAACGTTTACGACGATGTGGGGCGATGCACAGAACGCCAGACCATGCGAAATAAAATCAGTCGCTTGTTTGGGGCTTTTTAGGAATCGTACATGCCGCATCACAAACCGCCCCTGGATTTAATGAGCACCGGCTTTGATACCTATTTTTAAGCCCAGCCTAATTAATGCCAACACCTCTAAAAACGTGAAAATACCAGGCACTAACAAGCACATTGCTCTGGAACTGCTTCTGCCAGGGTCAGCCCCTTCACAGCCCTGCGCTACCCCTCGGAGCAGAGGAGGGTCCGAGCCCAAGGAGGCCTTGCCCAGGGCTGGGAGGCCACAGCCAGCCCCTGCCCCCAGCCTGGCAGGTCCCAGGCACTGGGCAAGGGGCTGGGCAGGGGCTTTCTGCGGCAGCACAACCCCACAGCCACCCCCTCGGGGCCCAGCAGCCCCCAAATGTCCTCCTCTGAGCCCACATGAGGGGCTCGCCCCTCCTGCACGAGCCATGCGCAGCCGGCGCCTTCGTCTCAGCGCAGGTCCCACCGAGGCCCTCCCGGGGGCAGGGGGCGAGCTCTTCATCCCCACAGGGCCTTCCCACTTCATGCCCCTCAGCACCACACCTGCTGCAGCTCCTGGGCCCCGCTGCTTCAAAAGCAGAGGCAAAGTTTTCAGCAGGGCAGAACAAAACTCTTCTGGTGCACCCAACACCGCCCCCAGGACGGCGTCGCTGTCCCTCACACGGCGAGACCCCCGTCCTCAGCCCGGCACCGTCCCCGCCGGAGTGGCAGCGGGGGGCACACAGCTCCGGCCCCTCAGCAGCCTGGGTCTGGGCTCGTGGCAATGTCCGGCTTCAGCGGCGCTGTGGGTTATGTATTGAAGTCTGGGTGATGAATCCAGCCGGCTATAAAAAGACTTGTATTTACACTTACTGCTGATTAGCTCAAACATTTGGCAATCAGATAAAATACGCCATCAGAGATTTCTGAGTAGCAGCAGCGTTACATACTTCCTCGCTCACTCTCCCTCCCTCCTCGCAGCCACTGGCTGGGTATCGTCATCGTCTCAGTGCTGCTCTTACAAAAAAGCCGGCGGCGCGCTGCCTCTATTAACCACGACGCTAGCGCAGAGAGCCGCCAGCCACCGTGCCCAAACCTCCGGTGGGCTCGACCCGGGCCTGCCATCCGACCAGCTGCTCCCCGATGGAGGCTTTTATCCGCGGCGAGTGCCAACACTGCCCTTTGACACCAGCAGGAGCCTCCGACACCGCGGCCGGACAGCACCCACAGCCCTACTACCGACAGCACCAGGCGTTTCAGCCCACCGGCGCTATTTGCCGAGCAGAGGTGCCCGATGCCCGTGAATTGCTGGGAGCAGCGTGGGTCCCCTCACAGGGGAGCAGCCGAGCCCCGGGTACGGCACCCAGACGGGGGCTGCGGCCGCCCCCCGGCCGCCCCCCGCGCGGCGCCAGCCGGCACCGGCCTTTGTCTGGCGGCTGCGCGCCGCTGAGCGGGAGTCGCATCTCGGAGAACTATTAAAAATCAATGCTAAAAATCGTTCCGGTGTCTATAAACAAGTTAATGGAGTAAGTGAAAACAAAGTACATGTCTTAATGGGAGTGTTATGTTGCCCTCTCTAGGCCCTGGCTCTCAGTGCCGGTTTCTGTAGGCTCCCTGCCAGAGAAGTATCACTCAGAGCTGTTGCTGTTGCTGCTGCTGCTGCTGCTGCTGCTACTCTGCTAATGAATGACTAACTTAGGCCAGAGGGGAAATGACATCACCGGGGTGTAAAACACAACTGCATTAGGAAACTTTTTACCTGCTTTACATTTGTCATAATTATTCTACACAATACGACGAGCATTTGCATAATTTCAAGGAGTGCCATTATCTTAATTGAAAATTGTTTTCATATGGTTGAATAATGCGGAATGACATCAGTTAAAGCCCCAGTGAAACGCACCAGGATAATCGCGCGGCTAATTACTAGCGGTGTTTGCGTGTAAAAATAAATAAAATCCAGCACATTATTAGGAAGGTGCGCGCAGCTGAGAGCTCTCGCACCGGAGCGGCGTTCTGCTCGTAATGGCAGGATTAATTTTCTCTGATGTTCCTACCCCGGTAACATGAGCCCATCATTACGGCGTATTAAAATGATTTGTGTCCCTCTCCCCACCCCCCCTCCCGATACCGCCGGCGTTTCGGGCGCACGCACCCGGCCGCGGGCAGCACACTTTGGGAGCGCGGCAGGTCCCGAGCATCCCCGGCTCGCTGTCACCCCGCCGGCTCCCGGCTGGCTCCCCCCTCGCCCCAAAGACACCCGTGGGCCCCCCCGGGGCCGGTTCCCACGCGGGACCCCGGGGCCGGGGCGCGGGGGGGGGCGCAACCTGCGCGGCCCCAGCCCGGGTGTGCGCGGCTCGGCGGCGGCTTTTTGGGGGGCTGCGCGGAGCCCCCCGCGCCCCTACCTGTCCGCGCTGCCCTCGCCCGCTGCCTTTTCATCTCCCCCGGCCTCCATTTCGTAATTTCCTCCCTCCCCTCGCCCCCCGGCCGAGGTCCCGGGCAGCGCGCAGCGGAGCGCCCCGACGGCGCGGGCAGCGGGGACGCGCGGGGGGGACCGAGCCCGGGCACGCAGGTGGGGACGGGGAGGGCACGGGGACGGGGACGGGGAGGGGGGCGCGGTGCGGGGTGGGGGGCAGGGGTAAGGGGCAGGGGGCAGGTAGGGGGCCGGAGCTGCGTTTACCACCTCGCCATGGTCACTGGTCCTGCCCTGGGGGGTGTCCTCGGGGAGAAAATAAAGTTTGGCGCTGGAGAGAAGTTGCCGGCTGGTGCGCTCCTCCCAGAGCAGCTGCAGCTCCGCGATGCAGGCGGGCTCCTCCGCGCGGCACCGCACGAAGAAGAAGTCGCCGAGGGAGAGGACCCGCGCCCGGCCGCCGCCGCCGCGGCGCTGGAAGCGGAACGCCCGGTAGAAGACGTAGGGGCCGTGCGAGCCGCACGGGGCGCCGACCCACTGCGGGGAACAACAACACGGCGGCGGCATCAGCGCCGGCTCCGCGCCGCGCAGCGCCGCGCAGGGCAGGGCGGGGGGGGCGGCGGAGGAGGGAGGGAGGGAGGGAGGGAGCGGGCGGGCGAGCAGGGAGGGAGGGAGGGAGCGAGCAGCGGAGGGAGGGAGGGAGGGAGGGAGGGAGGGGAGCGGGGAGGGAGGGAGAGAGGGAGGGGAGCGGGGAGGGGAGGGGAGGGGAGGGGAGGGGGCGCGGTGCTGCGCGGCGGCGGTGTCGGTGTCGGTGCGGCGCGGTACCTGCAGTGCGCTGCGCTCCATCGCGGCTCCGGCGTGATTGAACTCAACATTCTCCCAAACTTGTTGGCGTGAATGGAGCCCGCCGGGTCCTGGCAGGGCGAAGCCGGCCCCGCCGCCCGCCGCCCCCCGCCGCCGCCCTCCCCTCCCCGCCCCGCCGCCGCCCCCCCGCCGCCCGGCCCCGCCGCGCCCCCGCCCCGAGCGCCCCCCGCCCCGCCGCCCCCTCCCCAGCCCCGCACGGCCCCGCCGCCGCCCCCCCCGCCCCGCGCCGCACGCCCCGGCCCCGGCCCCGGCCCCGGCCCCGCAAAATTGCCCGGGGGCGCCGGCGGGGCGCGGGGGGGCGGCGCGGGGCCGGCGGGGGGGCGGCGGGGCCGGGAGGGGCGCACGGGGATTTTTGGGGGGCCCGGAGGGCGGGCGGGCGCGCTGCGGAGCTGCCAGGACCTGCGCGTATATGTCTCTATACAGCTCGTTTCCTGCGGCACCAGGGGCGCTGCTCGGCCCCGCACCCAGCGCCGAGCCCCCCGGACCCCCGGTGCGGGACAGCCCCGGGAGGGGGGTGCCCTGTGCCTTTTTTCTCTGTTTTTTTGTGTTTTGTTTGATTTTTGTTTTTTTTTCGTTTTTCCCGGGGAAGGGGGGAAGTGGGTTATCGATTATATAAACGCATCAATATGCATGCGCGGGTGCGCCAGGGGCGAGCACTACAAGAAGCACCCGGAGGGGAGGGGGGGGGGGCTCTGCGCATCCCCGTCCCCATCCCCATTCCCTGTCCCCATCCCCGGGGCTGGGGGCTGGAAAGTTTCGCCGCGGCCCCCCCGCACCCACAGACCCCGGGGATGGGGATGGGGATTGGGGGGGGGGGGAGCGAGGCAGCCCCGGCCCCCCCCCCGCAGCCAAACAGCGGGCCGGGGGGGAGGATTAAAGAAATGCAGAGAAATGAATGGGGAAAAAAATAAATAAATAAACACCGGCCGCGCTGATGACGCCAGCGGTGACGTCAGCGCTGCGTGCCCCACGCCACAGCGCGGGGGGCAGCAACAAGTGCGGGGAGGCGGCGGCGGCGCCGCTCCCGGGGCGACCCCTGGCGCACGGCGCGGAGCCCCCCGGCACGGAGGCGCCCCCGGTGCGGGGCTCGCCCTGCCCGCAGCCAGCCCCTGGGCACCGGGAGCCGCCGTGAGGGGGTGTTGGAGGCTGGGGGTGAGGAGCAAGGCTGGCCGGGCTTCCCCGGGGGAGGCGGCGATGCTCCTGGTTCCGCTGGAGGGAAAATCAAAGCCCTCGCTGCAGCGTGCTGAAGGGCTGCGCCGCTGCGCCCTGCGGTGCTGCAGGGTTCTGGTCCTGCCTGCACAACTTGGTGTTTCTTCAGCAATTCACCTTTGTTTTCTCTGACCTTGGCGTGTTTAATCATGGTTATGCTCTCACGCAGATAAAGCCGTCCTCAAACGATTCTTACAATATATTGGGCACAAACAGGTTTTTATTTGTTTATTCATTCGCTTTATCTCAGGCAGGTAGGGCTGCTCCTTTCCCACAACATAGATTCAGGTGGCAGAGAACTTCCCGTTTCCTTTCGCACCCAAATTCCTCTGCTTCTGCCCTGGCAGCCTCGGGGCTGCCCCTGCTGCACAGAGCATCCTCCCCGGCTCCTCCTGCCAGCCACCACACCGTGCCTTGGGAAGCGAGCATCCAAGGTGAGGCTGGGGAGCACGGGACCAGGTAGGGCGCATGGGTACACGGTTTTGTTCCTCTCAGCAGACTGCTCGTTCACACAGCACGCCGGCAGGCAGGGTTGGCACGCCATGAGTTGTGCCACCACACGGTGTGCTCAGCTCCTGCAAGGCTCCATGGCACTTCAGCTTCAGCTTCAGCCCGTGCTGGAGTTTATCTCCTCAAGGGGTTATGTCAAAAGCCAGAGTTCAGATGGTGGCACCGTCTGATGCTTGCTTGCTTCAAGACCCAGCTGGGCAATGTCAGAAAGGTCCCTAAGCAGGTTGGGTTCTTCTCACCAAACAGATGGGCTGGAGGGTTGGTGTCCTGCGTGAGCTGGTGGCCCAGCTTCACCAGCAAGTGGCAATTCCCAAGGGCGCTCACGGGGCGTTCCTGTTCTCCTGCAGGACGGGTGGTCCCAGAAAGCACACACGTGCTTTGCCAGCCATCCGCCTGTCGTCCCTGCAGGCACCTTCCCTTTCACCCCCCAGTGTCCCGGTGGCAGGGGAGGGTCCCAGTGCGGGTGGGAGGAATGGTTCACCCTCCACTGCCATGCTCCAGCGCCCGGCCCATGCCATCTCTTCAACCGGTGCTGCTGGCTGTGAGGACCATCAGCATCCTGCTGAACTTGATGATGGTTTTGGCGTTTTGGATGTGGCATCACCAGGCTGTCGCAGGGCACTCGAGTATATACTTCCAGCGACAACAGCACGCATATTGATCGTTGCTCTGACATCAATCACACAGAGGTCTCCCCTCCCCCTCAAACGCCAAAATAAATAAAATAAAATATAAAATACCCAGCTTGTTTATAGCAGAAATTGAAATTCCACATGTAATCAAAAAGTTGGATTTTGTCCTGCAGGCACTGGATAAGTTTCTTCGTATGAATATTTTGTAACTTTCTCTGGCCAAAAGAAATGTGCAAAATGTTGTAATGTTTCTGTGCTCTCCTTTGGACATTCCAGGCTTTTGCTTAAGCTTCTCATAAAAGGCTATTTTCAGCAGAGGGAGGAGAAAAAAAAAGCTTACAGTATGTGCCGAGTCAATAAAGTAATGCAAAACCATAAAACATAGCAATGATAACAACAGAAGATCTATAGATTACAAAGGAAATAAGATCGGGATCAGACAGAGCAGTAGCTGGAAATGAATACACGAACGCTAAAATAAGGCTGCTCCTAATAAACAAAGTTGAACCAAAAAGCATTTCAAGCGTTAATTTATTAAATAACTTTATTTTCGTGCCGTACAATTAAAAATATTTGTGGTTAGGAATGTTGGGAGACAGGAAGCAATTTAAACTGAAGTCTTCTAAACCCATTTTTATACTTGGAATGAAACCCAACCATGATCCAATCTTAAACCTCATGTTTGCATGCGCGGGGGCTGGGGAGGCCAGCATTGTTTTGTTTTATTTCATTTATTTATTTTCTGCTCAGAGCTTTTCTCTTCCAGGCTTTTAAGTCACTGCGGAGTTTTATGGAGCGTGCTCGGGGTGGCAGACGGAGCCACAGCGGAGCTGCGAGGGCGACGCCGGCCCCTGCCCGAAGCCAGTGAGCCGGGCGGGACGCGGGGCCCTTTGAAGTTGATGGGAGTGAGGCCCGGTGCTCACTCCCCTCGGGTTGGGGATGGGTCCCTTACTTGGGGAGTTCTTTAGATCAGACGTTCGCATCACTCGCTGGAAGCACTGAAAACACAAGCAGACAGTGTTTGTCTCCCCTCCGAAAAATCCACAAGCCCCAGTCAACAGCCCCCAACCCATCCGAGAATAAAACCCCACGTGAGAGCAGCTTTCAAATCGCGACCTTTAAAGCACATACGTGCATCTGGAGTTATTTTTATTTACCTTGTGCTTTTCCATGATCCTGGCATCACGCTGTAAGCTGCCCTCCAGGACTGCAAGGCGCTCCCGTGAGGCAGACCCCAAACTGGGGTCTGACAGCAGTCTGACTGCTGGCTGACAGCAATCACCCCGAATACTGAGCGGCTTGGCGGCGATGGGCTGGCCGCCGTGGGACTCCTCGGGTCACAGTGCAGAAACCGGGAGGATGCCCGGATGCTCACAGAGCGTTTGGAGCCCCGTAGCACGGGGCACGTGTCGCTCTGAAGCTCTGGGATGGGAGTAGCTGGTGGTTTGGCAGCCCCAAAAATGTTTGCTTAGCTCTCCCGGTAACAGTAAGCTGAGGTGGCTGCTACCTAGGGCCCGAGGAGCTGCTTTCTTGGAGCAGCACGGGGTGATGGGTCAGCGAGAGCAGAGCCCACACAGGTTCTGCCTGATCGGTTACTAACCAAGATGCACTTTTCAGATGTTGTTAATTGACTCTGATGAATTTTGTTCCGGTGGGACCTATTATAGGCAAAAATACAAGTGACATCAGAGCCATAACTCATAAAAATCAAGTCCCTGAATTACATCTGAGAGCAATATGAAAATGCAAGTGGGATTGCAACCGGTATCAAATAACTTTCTGTCATACCTTATTAATACCACAGAGCTAATAGAAACAGCTATATTATCATCCTAATGTCATTACATATATATAACACACGCGCGCGCATACACACAAACAGTGTGTGTAATTATAACAACATTATTTTGTTCACACAGCCTGAAATATGTGATTAGGCGGCGGCTCTGAAATGGCAATATTCAATCAGGTATGACTTGTACATTGGCTCAGAGCACAGTCTCCTACTTATGTAAAATTGTGCCTTGCTATGTGCGGCGTTAGCGTGGACGGCTCTGACAGAAAGTCGGAGCTGAGGCCACAAAGATCATTTCATCTCAAATCAGAAGAACCGAATCGTCATTTTGCAGCTGAAATACCCTCAGTGCCCAGCAAACTATCCCAGGCTATCATTTCTTGCCTGTATTACCTCAGAAAACATGCTAATTTATCTGCCAAAAATAGCTGCCTTTTCACAAAATCCTGAGTAAAATCTCTCCGGTGGAACTGATCCGAAATGCAACCAAACTATTTCGGTTTTAATCATAAAGCTCAGAAAGGAACATCGTTTGTTAGGGCTTCAGATGTGCTTCAGTTTCTAAATGTTGCACAGGAAATGCGCACACCAGCCATTTCACATCCATCTCCTGTCAAATAATTTACCTCAACTGTTTTGAGTGAAAATATCCATATGTATATATATCCCTGCGCAACGGGGATAGCTGCAGTTGTAAATATCGTCTCAAGAATGCCAGGCCATATTTACCCAAGCCAGTGGTCAAAGCAAGTTGCTATTCTCAGTGTGCCAGATTTAAATGGATTTAAGTAAACAAGCTGACCTCTTTCCACTTAGCAGGTCTTAGCCAGCACAGATCTTTTCCTGAACTTTTTTTTCTTTTCTTTTTTTTTTTTTTTTATTTATTTAATGAATTTGGTGGGCCGCAGAGGAGGGCAGGCAGCTACCTCTGAGGAAGCCGACGGTGCTGGCCAGGGAGCCAGGCAAGGAGGGCACGGTTTCCCGGGCAAGGGATGCACCAGCCAAACTCCAAACTTCCTTTCTTCCTGCCCTGCCCTCATCTGAAAGCAGGGAACTCCACATCTTCATTAACCCTGAATATATTGCCCCGTGCCCAAATCCTTAGGGCAACGTTTGCTCTTCTGTTTTGGGATTCCAGTTTTCCATTCTTTCCAGTTGGTTTGTGCGAGGACTTCTGACCTCACGGTTACTGGGATCTTTTTTGACAGCACTCCCATGAAATGCAGCGACACAGGGAAGGAAGGGGCTTCCTCCAGCAGCTGACGAAAGCAGGGTTGGTTTGTCCAGGCACCGGGACTTCCTCCCTCGTCCCTCTTCATGCAGACATTTTCCTGTAAGCTCTAGCAGTCACTTGTACACAGTTATTCCCATGACTCCATCCTTCATCCGAGTTACAAATGCAATAAAAGTTATGATTCATTCACCTAGCACAGTTTAGCAACTTTTAACCTTCGGCTACGCTGTCTTCAAGCCGTAGCTACCTAAGTACATTCTCAAGGCAGCTCAGCAAACAATTTGCTGCCCACATAAAACCACTAATGCTACAGCTACCCTGCTCCAGAAGGCCATATAGATCCTAATTGTTGAGCGTGACTCAAGAGGTCTCCCTGAAACTAATTTTGAGAAGAAATTACCTGCCGGGGTGAGAGGATGGAGCCACGTTCAGATGCCGGTACAGAACATTTCTGTTGCCCGTTGTGAAATTTCTTCCCATGAACTGGCATTACAGCTGGGCTGACATAACTAGGGATGTTAAACACAAGACTTGTCTGATAAGCACTGGAGAGGGTGCAGAAATGATTCCTCCTTTTCCTGATGCACGTAAACACGTCAAACTAGCATACTAGAAGGGAAAAGGAATCGATCTGTAAGTCCGGGCTTGCCAAATGTACCGGGTTATCCAACCCTTGTTTCCAAGGAGCAGAGATATCTGTCATACCGGAGAGTCTTTCTTTACCTCATCCCCAGCACCTCCTATTCTTGCTCAAGTTAGCTCTGGCCACGTTTCTGAAGTACAAGAATCTCTGAGATCTAACCACAATGGATCCAAGCCCCTGGGGATGATAGATTTTTTTTTTTTTTTTAAATCCTCTTGAGAAACAGATGCTTTGGCTCATCTTCATTATACCTAGTCTGATTTATTTTAATTGCTCTGGGTAACCAGAATACTATGATTGCATAATCTCAGGCATATGCCTTTAAAAGGAAGCCTTGGCTGCAATACTGAGAAGGCAATGTTAAATACAGAAAAAGTATTATGCAAAGTCTAATTTATTTTGGAAATCAGTGGAAAGAGTTCTGCTGAAAATTCAAGGGAAAACATATGCCACATTTGAATAATGAGTTGGAGAGGTGCTTTACCTAGGCTTTTCAATAAAAAAGGGCTCTGAAAATTGCATTCCTTCGAAAACATCTCGCATCCAAGCCCTGAACGTAAGTGAAATCAGAGGGCAGTTATGTACGTGGTGGCAGCTACTGCCCCAGGGCTGGGCACTGAGCACTATGGAGAGCAGTCGGACCCTGTACAAGAGTAGCTAGAAAAGTAGTTAATGGAAAAGAAAAGCAAGCAAGGGAGTGCTTTGAGCAGAGTCAATGAGAAACAGAGGCAAGAAAAGAGAAGGCCTGCTGAGATCCACCCTCGCTGTACCTAGAAATACAGGACCCTCGGTACACCAGGACAGGCTTAGCAGGACTGCAGAGAACTATCGGAATGCCTTCCGCTTCTCTTCTGATCTGATGCAATTCACAAGATGCCAAATATGACAATAGCTTGCAAATAAAGCTCTGCAGAGACTTTCTTCCAATTAACAACAACAAAAAAAAAAAAGGTACTTAGAGTTGGAACTAGAAAAAGAATAATTTATTCTGAAGTCCTGTCAATATAGATCGTCTGTTATTAATACACTGGTTGTCTGGAGAGGGACCCATACCTTACCAAGAGCTTTCTCTTTCTGTGTACTTTTTTAGATTATCCATTTGGACAAATGAATAACTGCCATAAATACTGTCCCTAAAGCCAGCGGGCTCTGAGAGAATTTGTCCAAAAATTTGGAGAAAAAACAAACAAACATAAAAACCCTGCCCTTGGCATACTGATACGCTTTCCTGTCTCAGAGGGAAAGGAAATGCCACGGATTTGGTAGGTTACCTACACTGCATTCACTATTTAAAAACATGGAACTGAGATTTTGTTTTGCAGGAAATATGTTAGATTCATCCTCAACAGCCTCGGTGTGCACAGAGGAATGTATCTGTGTAAAGTGTGTCTCTGGACGTGCAAGAGATATCGTGGAGGGCATTTAACCAAACACGGGCTTTGCACAAAGCTGAGATAATTCAGCCCAATAAATTTCACTGGTGAAAGAGGAGACCCATAATCATATCTTTTCTGATCTTTAAGAGAAACCACGAGTACTTTTCCCTTAATTTCACTTCGTATTATTTGTGTGGGAACAAACTTTTATTCAAAAGGACAAACCCCAGAACTGCAGGCAGTGCTACCATACCGAGAGGCCATGTGCTTTGAAACCAGGTCACGTAAGCTATCCATACTAACTTTGCTAATTTTTCCAGAACAATCACCTTTACTAATCAATCCCTGTGCAGCAAAACAAGCACATTCTTGGGAGACCAGCGGCTGCTCAGCACAGCTGGATCAGTGGGGATCTCGAAGACGCTGGTGGCTGCTTTCCTTGCAGTTTGCAGCACGGAGCTACGACTGATGGAGCCTTGATTTGTGCCTGGGCTTCTGAGCCTCCGCCGTAGGACACCTAAGAAACCATAATGAGCAGCAGTAGCAGAAGTGCTGCGAACAGGCAGTAACAACACAATATAAAGGCTGCACCTTTAAACGCCCACAAATTTACTTCAGGTTTGGAGACTGTAATGAGATTCCAGTTTGGCAGAATGAGCCCTCAGAGACTATCAGGAATATTAATGTTATCGCAGAAGTTTATTAGTGCCGGCATGTCTAGAAGTGGGTAAGGAAACCCTTTGGGTTTTGTTGCATTATCAGCAATTATCATGCAAAAAATTTCTTTTCCTGTTCCTCCCTCTGATAAGGTTTTGAAAAAAAGGCTCCACGAATAATCTTTGTGAAGTGTTTCAGTTTTTCATTGGAGCGGACGCTTCTGCCATTGCTGTCTGCGTACCTTCATTTCTCAAACAGTTGAAGGCTTTCCCTCTCCTTACTTCTCACAAACGCTGCTACTTCCAGATCAACTATTCCACGTGTCTCCTGCTCATGGAAGTTGTAGGTGCATCTGCCATTGCACAGAATTAAAACAACTCTTCAGATTTGGGGTCGCACATCTGTTTTGTTCACTTTTTCAAACCAAGCTACGGTCCTTCACTTTGCTCTCCTCTTTCTGTTTGTGCTCTGGTTTCTGCTCATGGAGAGGTATTGCCATCCCTTGATTTACAGTGGAAGCGACGTGGTTCTGTTGTTTATTCAGATGCCAAGAAGTCGTCGGTGATCGGCTTTGTAAGGAAAAAGCCATCAAGATGTAAGCAGGGGTTCCGGAAACGTGTCCCTGACACCAGAAATCCTTCCTGTCCCTTCTCTTCTTTTTCTTTTTAATGGGTTAAGGGCTATAAAATCTTGTGCCTATTATCTATGCTGTGATCTAGTGCCTTGATCAGTCTTTCTGAAAGGTTTGCATTCTTTTAAGCTCCTCATATGTTAAGGAAAAAAAAAGCCAGCAGTCACACCGACCGATGGGATTGGAAACTCAAAGCAAAACTCAGCACTGCTGCACGCTGAGGTTGCAGTGCTGCAGAAATCAATGGGCTTGTGGCAGGAGGCTCGGGAAGAGGAATGTGCCTGGGAAGACATCCATTCCTCCTGAAAGCACTGTTAGGGCTCCTCTATCCAGGAGGCACTTTTAAAGATGAACCAGACTTCTCTGACTTCAGAAGAAACCTGCCCACGCTTGGCTTCAATTGAGCAGCTGCATGGGTGCAGAATTTCAACCTTGTCTACATTGGGAAAGAAAATCTTGAACGTACCCCTTGCTCCAGGAGCCTTACAGCCCGAGACAAGGGCTCCGTAGCAGTCAGCTGCATACAGAGCAGGAATACCAAGCCCTTCTGAAGGCAGAAGCACCAAGCACCCACTAGTTTTTCACAAGCAGCAGAAGCAAGCTCCTGCACTGGGCAGCTCGCTCAAAGCCAGCCAGAGCACTCTAAGCCGGTGGTACCATCAGAGTGGTACCCCACCAGCATCTCCTCCCACACAGGCAGATATCAACAAACCTTTCCAAACAGAAGGCGAGGCCTTGATTCGGTCCTGGTTAAACTCTTGCTGCTTGGTGTGCTTTGAAAAGTGGGACATCTCGCTGATGGAGGAGCTCTTGGCTGTTACATTTAATTAAGGATTCTGCTGAAAGTTCTGCTTAAAATAACAAAGCTTGCTGTTTAGAAAAGCGTAGGTGATTCCCCCAGAGGCCTGGCCAGCATTCCTCCTCCTATTGTATAACATTATTGATTAATCAAAACTAATGCTCACAGCTGTTGCCTGATGGATAATGTCTTTGGTGTTTGCCCGCATACAATTATTTACTACTTTATTGATGTTATTTATTTCTTCATTAAGTATTGTTGGCTGTTTAATTATGTGAAACACAACTGCAAGCGTCGCTGCTAAAAGCCACGGGAAGGACTGCCCAGAGCTGAAATCTTTCAACCATGAACTCTAAAAATAAATCTAAAGATAAAAATATTTTAGCCAACGTTTTGAATGAAGACCATCAAACCCCAAATGCACTACATGTAATCTGGAGACCAGCGCTGGAGTGCCATGTTCAGATAGATTTGCAATGCTGATTTGATTGTGCATGGCAAAAGACCTTTATAGACTTGCATGTTTTATTAGATCTCCCAAACACACGAGAGGTCCCTATCTATTATTCTTGGTAGCTGAACGTTTGAAATAAATCACAGGGAAACTCTGATTTCCCAGAGCTTACACTTCAGGAGTGACAAAGCCCCTTCCAGGAAAATAAATCCTGTGCCGAGTTCCGGGGACCTCTCAAGGCCAGATGCTGGCCCTGTCCAGCATCCCTGGTGAAAACCGCAGTCTTTCTCAAAGAGCTCCCTTCACAGTCTCCCTTTTGCTCCCCTCACTCTCCGTGGGGGACACAGACCCCCGTGTCCTCCCTGCCCCAGCACGCCACTGCCCTTGCCCCTCCTCAGAAGCACCAGGCACGGTTGTTGCAGCAGGTCTCTGCCCAGCCTCACTAAATTAGGAGCCAACGTCTAAGCTGTGGACGCACATGGGATGAGAAGGGATGCACTGAAGCTTACTTAGCTCATGGCATGAAGCTAACCTTAAGAGAACTGCTTCCGAGCCATTGGGATCTGAGGGCAAAATTAACATCTCAAATTCTATCTGGTAACCACAAGGCAGTAAGGACTAATCAGATTTAAGGCACGAGGCGGCTTCCAGCAATCGCTAGGTACCTACCATTTCAAAAGAACATCGAGGTACGTGACTACAAATATCCTATTAGAGAACTCAGAAGGATCTTCTCGGTCTGTAAACAAACTAGAGGACGCACAAACCCTGTTGTTAGCTCACAAATCATTAACACACCTATAAAATATCCAAAGTAGCCTCTGTATCAACTTAGTCATAAAATAAAAATGCCTCGCTGACACCCTTTCCAAGCAGCCCTCAGCAGGCCTTTTCCCCAGGGCAAGAGAACAAACAGCTCTGGCAGTCCTTGCTTGGCCATCAGCTTGTTATTTGGTAGCTCCCAGCACCAATGTTTCCACACAGCTCTCTGTAGAACTTTTCCTTACTTCTGAGGCTGTGCATTAAAATTAGTGAGGTCTTAGCTACCACTTTATGAGAAGTGCATAGGACGGCCAGTTACCAGATCTCTAAACTCCCTATAGCCTCCACTTTCTCTTCAGGAGCGCAGAGGAGGGCCGTTACCACCAGATGTGGTGATCCAATGTGCCTCAAACTCAGAGCATGGGCAAAAGTTTGCTGTTGAGGCCAGATTCTGTCCATGCTTTCAATACACAGTGTGCGCTCACATCTCTGTTAAGACCCCACGCTGTCGGGTGGTATCTCCGAGGGTGAAGGAACACACCCAAAGGACAATGTTCAGCAGTGTTGGGAGTACACAGCTGCACGGGACGGCCACCGAAATCAAGGTAAAGCAACAGAAAAATCAGGCAATGCCTGGCAACCAGCCAACATCTCCGTGCCTAAATGCTCTGCCCTCATAGCCTGGGTCTCTAAAAAACAACCAGCTGTCCAGCGGATTCATTCCACCCATGCTCTGCTCCCTTTTTGCTGGATTTACAGCACCTCGAGGTGTCACAATAGTAGTTCTAAAAGACAGCAGAGGGCTAAATGACCGCAGAGAAAATGCAACAGAAAGGCACTGAGAACAGAAAACCAAAGAAAAATAGTAAACAGGCGTGTGTCTGTTTGTGTAAAAGAAAAAGAAACACGATGGGCCTAGGGAATTTGGTCTCCATTTCCCTCTTGGTTTCCTACCCAACCTCCACACTTTCATGCATTTCCTCTGTCTAGAGGCAGTTCTTCCTCCTTCTGTGTTTTGAAATGTCCCAATCTTTCCTGTGTCCCTTATGCCCACATTGTGCAGGGTACCATGGGCACCCTTCCAGCAGAGATGTGCAGAGTGATGGCGAGCAGAGCTAGGATTTTCAAAGGAAACTAAGGAAGTCTTTATGGAGAACTTGGTGAGAGTTTGGCACTTGGCACTCTTCTCCTCCTTTGAAAGTCCCACCCTACAGGAACAATCTAAACAAATGTATGCCCCAATGCTGATAAATCCATTTGGAAAGGTATCAAAGAAAAGCTTGCGAGGTCTGGAGACCTTTGAAGAAAGGGAAATATCCTGCCAACCTGATGCTGAGATCTATCTTGTTCCACCATGTGGTCCGAATCATCAGAGATCTCCATGGCTCCCCTTCCTCCTCAGGGCATGCAGGGCAGCACTCTGCCTTGCTGAATAAAGGAATTTGGGGGCCAGGAGGACAGCATTATTTGAGGAAAAATCAAGTGAAAAATTACTTGACAATGGCAGTTGTTACTGTGCCTAAAAATATCTCAGTGACTCAGATTACTGAAAACGGCAAAGCTATAGAGCAAAACCATCGTCTCTTCTCAGCAGTCAGCTGGCTTCATTCACTAGCCTGGCATCTCTTTCGCCTTATGTTTTTAATATCATAAGAGTGGGGTGGTGTTTTTTTTGTTTTTTAAGTCTACAATAAGTTAATGTTTAATGGATTGCCATGTACTGTTCTTGGTGTTTACATGCTCTCCAACTAACCAAATTTGTAGAGCAAATTAAAAGTCTGTAAGACCAGGAAAAGCGAATTACAGATATTTGTTGCTCAGAAACTATCGCCTTGTTCAGTCCCGCATGCCACCAAAATAAACGGTTTCAATTACGTTTTCACCTTCCCCAGCAATATTAACATCTCTCGCAGTTGCTTGCCAGGGCTATTGCTCCTTAGTCTGCAACTGTTACGGCTTTGTGCACATATGCTTCCTGTGAATGTGCAACCTTGCAAAGTACCACGGTCCCAGTGTTTGCAGTGTAACCTATTAAACCAGGCTGGCTCAGGACCAGGAGCACCAGAGAAGCATGGGAGAAGGAAAGGTGGAGACGACAATGCTGTTGATGCTTTTTTTTTTTTTTATACAAATGAGATACGTGGGTGTGGCCTGATTCTTTCACCGACCAAAATATAAATAGCCAGGTAGATTTTTCCACTCCCAAATGTGCAAATCGCCAGTGAGTGGGGTCCCACCACTACGCCAAAGGTAATTGGCTTGGCTTCTCCAGAGGTTGTTACACATGGGGGACTTGGCCTGTTGACCGAAAGGCCAAGGGACCCCTCCCCTGTTCCTCCCCAGGGCCTGTCCTGCCAACCGCTGGGAAGGAAGCCAACAAATTACTCAAAAACACACAGTGCTGATGGGAAACTGGGGGACCCCGGGAACACCACCTTCCCCACATGCATACTTTAAATCTATTACCTGCTTCACATGATGTCTTGGGTTTGCTTTTCATGTGGCTGAGACGTCTGTAGCGAGGAGACCTGAGGTGACCTACTTCTGGGCTGGAAGAATCACTGTGGTGCAGAGCCCACTGCACCTTTATGGGAAGGGACGAGTGAATCTCCCTGTTCCACGGCATGGAGCAGCTCCCACACCAGCAGATACAGTAAGCCAGCATCGTGGGACCTAAGGAAACAAAATAAAATTTTTAGGTTTGAAATCAACAGCGAAATGTTGATTTTCTCATGTTATTGATAGTAAAATTCCCCTTGGCACTGATGGGGCCAGGATCAGGCCCGGGCTGTACCCCTGTGTTTTCCCAGGCTCATGAGAATTTTAAATTCTGGATTTCAAATGATAGTTTATTTCTGGCTGACCTGTTTGGCTTGAACTGTTACGTGTTTTTGACTGTTGGACTTATTTTTAATCTACTGTATTAGTACACAAACTTAATCAAGAACAAAATGTTACCAATGCAGAGTTTTGTTCCTACCCCCTCCTATCAGTGGAGCAGTTTAAAGTTCCCCAAATCTATAGAGATCTGCCTGCGACATCTGACTCCTTTCAGAACATTACTACATTCCTTGTACTGTAAATATACAAAGGGGAGGGAAGAGGCAAACATGAATGCACATCGACTACAACTCTCTTGCTTACAAGAAATGCCACAGTGCAGATTTTAACAATTAACATTCCTACCATGTAGGCAGCTACGGATAAAGCTCATACTTTTTTTTTTTTTTTTTTTTTTGGTCAAAGAAACTTCTCTCACACACACATTTGGGACATTTTTTGTCATTTGATGTCAATGGCAGGCTGTGACATTCCTCTGTGTTATTTTTTTCCTCCCTGCTATTTGAAGAACGAGATTTTATCTTTCTTTCCCATCCCCCCCTTCCTTTACCCCATGCCTATTTTACTAAAACCTGCCTTTCGGGTCAGCATGCTGGTAAGAGATTAATTTTACACTGCAAGAAACACCAAGCAGACTATTTCAGCTTTGACATATGAGAAGCCTGTTACAATATTGCAGTTTCTCTAAATTAAATATTAGGAAAAATTAAACCCAATTGTGGTTCGTATTCCTATGGAAAATATTTCTGTTCAAAACAGTCCCTCCATGCTAAATGACTGAAGTAACTGAAAACACAATAAATATGCAGCAAGTTAAAAACCCAGATTATTCAGGTTTTAAGGCTTATAACTAAAAGTGGTTTAATGTTTCATGCCTAATAATAGATTACTCCTATCACATTTCTAACCTTTATTTCTACCAGCTTTGAAGTCCAGCCATATAAAGACTGTTTGTAGAACCACACGAAAGTTAAAGCAAATATTACTCAGAGTGATTCATATGAACAAGAATTTGCAATGAAGGCAGAGGGTTTTTTGTGTCTGTATCAAAGGAAATGAAATGTTTGCAATATTTTCCAGTTGATAAATGCATTAAAACATTTTAGTTGTGTAGTACGAACATTGCTGACATAAACAGACTTTGACCTGAAACAGATTGTATTAAGCTCTGTGGGGGAGGCGGCATTACAAAAAATAATAAAAATTAAAAAAAAAAAAATAAAACATAACTTCCTAGATTTCAAAATCTGCCACAAGGTCACTGCAATCCTTAATTAGCTGAATACATTAAGAGAAGGCTAGAACACAGATTCTGTAAAGAGAGCAAGTGTATGTTTAATCCTCTGTTCTTTGCTTACAGATTACCCTTTCAGAATGAGTAACCTTATTTTCTTTTTAAATATCTATTTACCTTTTTGAGCTTTGCATAGCAAAGCAGATTTTTTTCACTGTTGCAAAAGAAATTAATTTGTTGCTAGTTGCTATGCATTGGCAGGATTTCTGCATAAAGAATGTAAGCCATCTATCTTTGTATTCAAGATATAGTTAATCTGGCAGTTAAAATACTTTGGAAACATTTTGATGACTTATCTGGAAAAGTAGCTTTGCATTTTCAAAGAAAACTCAGAACTGTATTGCAAGGGGAAGATAAAAGATATATGAAGTGTTTGTTCCAAGCGATACTATTCATTTAAAGATCAGAATGTAACCCCACCCAAGCAATTATTGTGGAAAAACAAGAGAAAAAAAAATCCTTATACAGCTCTCTGACACAGTCTTTATTTGGGAAACAAAATAACTATATTACAGTTATAGCCTAATGGATTGCAAGCTGTTTTATTAGAGTCAGCTGAATCCTGTTTAGCATAAAAAAGAACTCTGTTTGCTATCAAGAACACATTTACATTAATATGACTTTGACAAAGTAAAATAAAATCGCATTAAGATGATGTAAGTAGATAAGACAATGAAATCTCTGTGAGATAGTTTTGGCACACCAATTAGAGTCAAGTCCCTACAGGAAAGAAACATATTTTTACACCAAGTATCTATGTGTTTTTAAGTCACAGAGTGGCCAAAATTAATTCCATGCCTAAAATATTTCCAGCAAGCGAAAAAAAAAAAAAAAAAAAAAAAAAAAAGAAGTTTATTATTATGATTATCTTTATTTTTCCCTTGAAAAGGTAAAATTTCTGATAAACTGGCTTTTTATTTGCAATAATACAAACAAGTTTTGTTCTCTGTACTAGCCTGTAATCATCCTGATTATTGCAAGGGACTTTCCAATATAGAGCAGCTGAAAACAAGGTTTTAGATTACATGGTAATTTAGGAATGCATGAAAAGCCAAGCAGTCACCATAATAGAGCGCTGCATAAACTTCATGGCTTTTACAGCAAAACATAACATATGTTTTGTGATTCATTCAAACGACTGTTCCGTTTTTTTGGGCAGGCTTCTATCGGGCCGCGCCGGGCCCCGCTGCCCGGCCCTCACTGCGGGCACCTCATTCCCCCGACAGCGACGACCACCACAACACAACTTCGATGCCTCTCTTCTTAGTGGGGTCCTGAACAGACGGGCAGTGATGGATGGCGATAACGCTGCGGGTTTTGTGCCTAATCAGCCCTTGGCAGCCGCGATATTTCGTCGGTAGCGACCCTTCCGCATCCCCTCACGGCCCTGCGTTACGCAAGCTGCGCAGCGCGGCTATTCCCGAAGGCAGCGCTCCCGCGCAGCGCCGCCGCGGCCACCACCAGGGGGCCCCGCTGCGCCGGGAGGCGCGGGGCGGGCCCGCTCCCAAAAAAAAGGGGAAAAAAAGCCATTTCGGTTGTTTTTTGCAGCGCTTCCCATCAGCCCGCCGCATGTGCTCGCCCATATTCGCGTGCCGGGCTCATGTTTTCTGTTGGCAGCCGCTACGCCTCGGTCAGGCGAGGCAGGGCTGGCCAAAGCGTGAAATCATCCAAATTCAGTCACTTTCAGCTGCTAAAAAATGCAACTCCCGGCAGCCCTTCTACATTAACAGCACCTCTGGTGTGCTCTGAGCCTTTCATCTCCTTGGGCAAGGGACATCCTGCCGTGGGGGCAGCAGGGCTATCGGTGAAAGGAACACCAGTTTTGTCTGATGGGGGAGCAGGCACCTCCTGAGGCGTTTATGGCCCCACAAAAAAATATTTTTTTTTTAATTATAAGTGTTTCTTCATGCAGGCAGGATTGGCCCCATTCTTTGGGCAAGTGGATACTGTGCAGTCCCATCTATGCGAATGGACACTAGGATTAAACCCAAATACAAGCTCGCTCTTTATTTGGGGTTTTACAAATACAGCCAAATATTTTGTTTGGGTGTAGGTATTTATTTTTTTGTGCCTCTGGCAAGGTTATCAATACAAATACTAGAATGCCAGCCACAAAAGCCCAATTCCAGGGCATAGATGGGATTTTGGCAAGAACTGGAGAAGAAAAAAAAATCTCCGTAGCAAGCCCATGCAAATTCCCTTGGTTTGGGGTTTACTTTGCAAGTGTAAACATTCACCGGGTTTGTCAAAAGGCTCGCAGACTTGAGAACCTTTTGATCAAACCTTGGCTGTGTTTTGAGGAAACCTGTACTGGAATATGGTTTTCAAGATGCAGCTCAGTGGCTTTGCTTTTGAAATACAAACAAGCCCCGAAATTCTAACCGAGGCTCCAAACCCTCACACAAGCTTTTATGGCGCGCGGCTCTCGCTGATGCATAGGGCTTATCACCTCAGGCTACGGCCCGGCTGCAAGGGCATGTGTTTCATAAAGTCTTTTTCCTGAAACAATGCGATGCAAGCTGTCAGAGTTAAATTCAGGACAAGGCATTTCTTTAATTCTGATTTTTCAGTTATTTGCTTTATACGAGGAGAGCCTGGCTGCTTCTGTGCTAAGCGAGACGCACATTGCCAGACAGTATGTTTTAAGTTATTTTTAAAAACGCTGGCTTTTGAAGGCTCTTAAATCCTTTGATGTAAATGAAAATAAAATCATAGTTTGAAATCTAACAGAGACTTTTAATCTTGATCTTAAAAGCATGAATCATGCTACAGCATAGAGTAGGGCTATTTTCTGTCCTTTGCATTCACCTTCCCCACACATGTTGATATTTATGGGTGGCAATTAGAGATCTCAGGTAGTCCCAGGTGCCTTGTGCCAAGCTCTGCACACAGCTACTGCCTGACAGTCTACGGATGAGATTTCTAGAGTCTTACTCATTTAAATATGACATTTCAAGCAAGCCTGATTAAAACAAAGCAAAGCAGAAGCAAGATGTCGCAACTTCCATGTCGATCTTAGATTGATTACTGTCTTGGGAGAGGAGAACTAGTGGTAGGGTAGGGATGTTGCAATAAAATTGCAGAAAAACTTCTCCCGTAGCCACCTTTGAAAATCCAGCCATCATTTTCTGCCAGAGCTGAGGCAGAGCCCAAAGGCCAGCCCCAGCCCAGAGAGAAAGCCTGACCACGCGACTGCTCCTCTGGATCTCACAAGTGCAGCCGCTGCAGGGGTGCTGTTTTTCAAACAGTGGGTGAAGAATGATCACCTGAAATGCTCACATTTTTAATCGAACTTTCTTATGCCTTCCCTTAATGCTAAAAGGAAAGGAGGACAGGATATCCGATTCAACAGTGCCGTAGCACGCTGACAGAGTCCTTCTTGGGGGAGCCGTGTCACACACCTTCTCACCACGAACTGGGTCACTGCCAATACCCCAACATCATTTCTCCCAAAGTGCTCCCCAAGATCCTCCACCGAGCTGACTGCCTGGGAGCTGCAAGGGTGCAGCACGGCTGGTGGCAGCCAGACATATTGGGGGCCTTCATCCCCGTGGTCATCCCAAGAGCTGCCAGGAAGCTGCTCACAGCCTGCGAGTGTGTCTGTGAGCAGAGGCACGCGGTGCGGGAAGGAGGGACCTGACCCTTGAGGCCGTGCCACAGACACCGTCAGACTTTCATTCTCCAGAATCCTGCCATGGTTTTTGTCCCAGAAGAACAGGCTGCGATCAGCAAGAAATGAGTTCTAGTGTTTGCTTACAAGTTGCACAGTCTGCTCCTGGCAAATCTGAGGATGACTCATAATGCTTTCCACAGTTACATCTGCCAACAGACCACGACAGAATAAACAATCAAGAGAAATCAATCAAATTCATCCTACTTGTATGAACCAGGCATGGAATACCACGTCTGAATCCTTCTGGATTTAAAACTCTTTATGACCTTCACTTGAGTTTTAAGGTGAAGAGTTTCAACATTTGTCCCTAAATAAGAAGTGCCAAACTAATAAAACAGCATGGTGGAGTTCCCATTTACTGCACACAACAGTCAAGATACTTAGACTTATTGCTCCCACTACAATTGTAATTCAGTTTCCTTGCTCATACATAATGGTTTTATCTACTCTGAATGGGGTTATCTTTAGTTCCTTAACAAGCCCATATAATTCAGCTGTCACAGTTTCCACAAGAACACTAACTTGGAATTTCCTGCCTTTAATTTGGACTAACTCCTGTCTACAGCATGGCATTAAAGATGTTTCCAATGTGTGTGGTGACTACGAAATTCAAGCAGTAAGTACATGTTACATATACATTTATAATGTTCAAGTAGGGTTTGTAGAGGTAGCATCCCAAAGTAACGTAAGGATCTCATCTTGACAAATCTAACGTTCCCAGCTCGCCTGCCTCATCTCTGTCTCTACTGTAGACTTTGCAGCTGGGCTCTCCTGCCCATGCAGGTTGAGACAACCCATACGGATCTGCCCCATGTCTTTTCCCTGCCACGGGGACTTTTCTGTTTGTCTGACCATGAGAGGATGGTGGTCCTCAGGACAGAAATATCTCCTTGTACACGCAGCAGCAGCACACCTGCCTCTGAAACACATTTGGGGGAGCACACAGTCGCTCCCATTGCGCTGAGCTGTGCCCAGTCCCCAAGGAGGTTTCTATTGCTATCTCTATTTTGTAAAGAAATGAAGCAGGACATTTAGTGGTTGAGACCTGAGGCTTCCCAATTAGCCATCCAGTAATGTATTGACAGATGGCTGTTTCTATTTTTGCTTCCCTTACTCCAGGCCCATTCATTCAGTGTGCTCCTTTTAATTACACAGAACCATGTGCCCAAAAGCTTGCCTGCCTTTTTTTTTTTTTTTTTCTCCCCTCTGAGTGCATTGGTTGGTCTAACAGGAGATGTTACCTTTTCCTAAAACAGTGCTCATACTTGGCAGTTCCCCTGCACTTCAGGAGACCAGCAGCTCTTCAGAGAACAGCCACTATTATCTCTCCCTTGCCTCTCAGTCCCCTGCCACATACCCACAAGCCAAGCTGGCAAAGGAGGAGCATCAGCACGCAGCAGAGGGCAACAAATGTTCAGGATGAGGTGATCTGCATCAGGACAAACTCAAGCAAGGCAGCATCACATTAAGGCCTATTAAATCTCCCTTTCTAGCTTTCCTCCCTCAAAAGCACGGGTGCTCAATTCAATATCCATGTAAGCCAAAATACACAGGTGTGCAGCCCAGGAGTGACGTGTTGTTTCAGCCCGCTTCCCCTGACTCCATACCCTCTTCTCCTCCCAGAGATCTTCTACAGTGTTGGTAGTTTTCAAACTAAGCAGGTTCTAACGTGCAGGATAAAGAGAATGGGAGGTAAAAAGCTAGACCCACAGAAGGCTGGAATGGGTGACCTCCAGCATAGCTCTGGGGGGAATGAGCTGCCCCCTTGCTGGCTGCAAGCTGCCCTCCCTGGAAAAGCCAAGGGCTGGAGCCAGACCAAGGGGCTCTGGCCTACCTGAGGAGAGGCAGCACCACACACAGTTTGGAAAACGCCATTTCTGGAAGATCTCAACCCAAAGACCACTGCTGTAATGCTGCTTACAGGGAATGGCTCTCACCCACTGATTTCCTGTTCACCTGTGATCAATGACCCTATGGAAAAATGGCATCAATAATGAATAGGCAGCAACTGATATGCTTTGTCTCTCCAGCTCTGGCTATAACAAAGACCATCAGGTGGTACAAATTACTTCACCGTATTCATGTTGATTTTTACCAGCTGGGAATCTGGCTCACGTTTTATCTGGTTCAGGAGGGAAATAAAACACAGTATCGTGGCTGAACTGACAACACAGGTAGACTGCAATTTCCACAAACTCTGGCTGGTGGGAGGGTATGGCTCTTTGCACTCACCAGCTGGCACAAGCACAGTTTACCAAGAATGGAAAAAAAAATATCCAGGCACAGAGAGGCTGCTACTGGCTTGGTTAGGCATCGCGTGAGGCTCTGGCACAAAATCTCTGCATGAACCAAAGCTTTCTAGAGAGTCTGTGAGAAGATGCAAAAGCCTGTCCAAGGCTGAGCAGGCAGTGCCAGTGACACAGCAGATGCATATGTTTCTAAGAATACTGACTGGCAGCCTGGCACTCTGGTGCGTGCTGGAAGCTGCGCTACTCACGCACACACAGCCACTATCATTAGAATTTTGCTGCTTTGGCACCTCTTCCTAATTTACTTAATTTCTATTTATACCACTCTGTTTCTGTTTTGAGCCTTTATCAGATGCTGACATGTTTTCTGCAGAGCCTAACTTTCGAAGGAGGCTTTGGAAAGAAAACATTCAAGGGGAGCTTAAAAACGGCAGAACACTTGGAAGGGCCATGCCCAACCTAGCAGTGGCCACTCTGGCTATGAAAAGACAGCTTGGCCAGTTTTCTCCAGAGCTAGAGCAGTGCTCTCCTGCCTGGGCAAGGCAGATCCCTGAGTGGCTGTGGAGCAGCTGGAGAAGCTGTGAAGGCCATCTGAGAAAAACACAGCCTTGCTGACAGCAGGCCTAGGCTTTCCACACATGGGTCTAAGCCTCCATTTTCCAATGAGGTCTGCAGATCAAGAAGATTGATAACCACAGCATTATGTTCTAGCTCTACCTCTGGGGTAACAAGCAATTGTGTCCAATCGATGAGTACTTTTGAAATAAATTGCCTGGTTAGCATGATCGTATTGCAAGCACGGGCAGAGCGTGGGGGGTAACTCTTCCCTTTGCCTCCATCTGTGACCCAGCGATATGTCTGTCATGGCTTGGCTGGAGGACATATGGAGCTCCCGAGGAACAGCTTCTAGGAAGAAGCTGTATATGTTTTGCTTGAACTGCACTGATTTAAAGTTTCAGCTGTTAAACCTCCAAGAGCTCAAACACAAGTAGCAGATCAGAACGCAGCTGTTGATGTTGACATGTTGCTGGCCTTATGGAATGAGGATAAACAGCTGGAAATGCATTTGATGAACTGGGGAATAGGGACAGAGCAAAGAATTTCAGGCTCACTGGAACACTACAAAACAAACATGTCCTCAACTGAGGACGTCAAATTCTTCCTTTGCAAATCACTTGTAGATCTTCCATTGCTTCATACTACAATGGGCTTCAGCTCTCTGGCTTCAGAACAACACACATGCCAAGGCTGCAGGCTTCCAAGCTGGCCAAGCCCATACAGACTGGTTGTTAAAACTTCACAATATGGCAAAAATATTTAAGGTGGATGAGTATCATCCAGAAGCAGAAGATTAGAGAAGAAAAACTTTGGCGCTCTGTTTTTGGATGACTGAGATACAGAATAGGTTCAACAAGAAACCTTCTTGGAGGAGCCTTCTGTTTTTTTTTCTTTTCTTTTCTTTCCCCCTCCCCTTGAATAATTACCCCATTAGCAAATTCTCTGTGCAGAGTGGTCCCAGACCTCAGAGCACACTGCTCCCTACAAGCCCCTGTCTCAAAGGATAGGTTTGTCACTGACAGCTGTAGGACTTCGCAACAAGCCATTCCTCGGGGGACCAGCTACTGAAGCACCAAAAGACCTGTCTTAGAGAAGACTTAAAACTGGGGAGCTTATCTCTGTATTTCAGTGGCTCCTGGCGTTGTACTCTGCTTTAATTGTTGCTGTTCTGATGAAAGCTTTTTCGTTCAGTACAAATGCCTACTTCATGATGTCATCATCTAAGACAGAAGGAAAAAAAAAAAAAATAACCCACCAACGCAGCCTGGAGTAGTCAGGCATGTGACGATGTATAAATAGCTCTGACAGAACAATATTATAAACTCTATCGGTACAGCTGAGATAAAAATAGCAAGTTGCTGATTCATCTAAGATATCGGCTAGAGGGATGGCAGGAGGTTCAGCTACAATAAACCTTCCCAGCTAAAAGCATGCTACTCCACCATGAATCAGCTCCTCAAATCTTTCATTCTTTTCCAAAAAGCACCTGTCTTGTGCTTCTTCAGTCCTCCGCTACTGAACACATGAAATATAGGGACTGATTTTTTTTTTTTTTGTTTCCCTTATGCTGAAATGTGCTACAGTCAGAAAATTCTCTAAGGCTTTATAAACACGTAGGAAAGACGGAATCATTTCTAAAACTGCTTGCCACATGCTTGGCAACAGCAAGGTTTGATGGTATTGCTCACAGCTTTTTCTACATTGCCTACCTTTAGAAAAACAATCAGGGGACCATTATTTCAATAAATCTGGAAATGCTGAACCAGACTTGTAAAACATCTGAATCTATAATGCCTAGGTCATTTTATGGTTTTCAGTAAGATACATGCAAAGTCAAGTACACAGCCACAGATGGTGTTCTTTTCAAACCTTTCAAATGAAAGAAAATGAAACCTCACACACCAAGCCTAGAAATACATGAATTAAAGAAACAAAACAAAAAAAGAACACAAGATGGGTGATTTGCTCCTTGGAATACAGCAGCAGTGATTACTTGTGCTGCATCTCACATGGCTCAGCACTTGTGTTCTTGTTTGAGCTCATTTTTAAGTACCAGGATTGTAACAACAGCCGTATCGATGCTATGCCTACTCTTCACAGAAAGACCCCGAAGCAAAGTACATAGGACCAAAAACTAGTGTGAGTTCTGCAAATTCAGGTGCAGCTGCTCTTGGGAAGCAGTCTTGCACTACAGCCTCTGCTTCCACTGCACATGTTACAGTGACAACAAGCTGCCCAGGGGAGGATGCTAGCTGGCCACAGATAAATATGCAGCTCCAGGAATCCCTTTCTTGTGGCAAATTCTCATACAAGCTCAAGTGAATTCTCCCACGCTGCAGCCAGCATATTTTTAGACACAACTAAAAGAGGTCTTCGATGTTTAACTTTCATTTTTTAACACTACAGCCACATGGCACAAAAGAAGCACACAAAATCAATGGTAACTTGTAAATTGGAAGATGAGGTTTCTCTCCCTTCATACAGGGCAAGCTACCCTGTAATGTGAACAAGACCACTCAAAAGTGCATTGACTTGGACTAATGGGTGGGGACAGGGAATTTACAGCCTGCTTTTTCACCCCCTGCACGACTGTCCCCCCAAAACCTGCTTCTGCATCACCTTGTGGTCACTGTGTAATGATGACAAAACCTCCAGAAGCAAAGTCAGCCAGGTAAAAATCTTCCTGCTAGATATCTGCGGACACTAGGTGACAGAAATAAGCTCTCCTCAAATCAATGCAATTGCTTTGCCGTTGATCACCCACAATTCCACTTATGAGTAACCTATTAAGTTTCTGTGTGATAGCAACTCATGTCCACATTGTGTTCCTCAAGAGCATGACCTTACACTGCAATCATCATCCCTGTGGGTACCGACAACACAGACATGAACACCACCAGCCCCACCGAGCAGCTTGCTTGGTACAAGTAGAGCGCTGTATCGACTGCCTGCACCTTGGCTTACATCAAAGCAAAGTTGCTTGTTTAGGACCATTAAAATAAGCAAGGCTTATGCAATGATGGAACTTTATATTAATTTTTAAGACTCGCAGATGTTGCAGTCTGTACATATGGGAATAATGCCAAATGCTACAATGACAAAAACAAAAATTATATTGGTTGGCGTTTAAAGGTAAAGAGGCAGAGTGAAACATCTCACCCCACCACTAAGGCATTGTACATACCTGGTTTTGTACACATCATTTAGTTAGCAGCTTTGCGTTTCTGATAGTGACCTAATTAAATAATATTTTTATGAGCACAAAACTGAGAAAATGTTTGTGTCCTTATTTGCTTTTAAACTATTTTTAAATCAATAAAATCATTCTTGCTTTGCTCAGAGTAGACTTCTGCTGAACATGAATTTCAGAGAGCAAAGCCAGCAGTAATTCTACCTATCTGCCACATCCCCCTCTGGGACAAGCAGAGCTGGGAAGAAGCACAGTTTTGGATGTCACTGCACTGCTGTGTAACATCTCAAACAATCTGAGACTCCAGTGTGACTTTGGCTGAGGTTGCTGGATGATCAACATATTGAGGTGCTTTGCAGAGAGCATTTAAGTGATGCCCAGTTATCTGCATAAGCAACATATGTTTCATATTACCAACATCCCCCCTTTGTATTTCAATTGCATGTCAATACTGGTAGAGCCTACTGATTCTAAGATCAGCTTCAGCTTTGAAGCTTAGCACAATAACAAACTGATCTGCCATTTGTTTATGTTAGTAATAAGACCTACCAGCAACTATGATTTGATCATGGCCGTAACAGCAAGACAAGCCAAAGGAAACCTTCTCAATAAATAGGAAATGAAGGAAGTGGATGGGTTGTCTTGCAGATCTTCTAAACCTAGTCCAAGTGATGGTGACACCTTTGTCACTGTCTTTCCTGGGCATCCCTCCCTGCTTCTCCTCCTGCCCTGCCTCCATTCCTTCTGCCACATGATCAGCTATATGAATTATCCTGTGCCTTTGGCCTGGGACAATGGATGTCCTTGTATTGCAATTCAAAGCCACCTGGGAGACTACAGCTGCATATGCATAAGCACTGGATAGTTTATTCCATTGTTTTATATATATATATATTTATTTATTTATAATATATATATAAATATATATATATATATATAAACATAGCAATACCACAACAACTATAGGCATGCTACATGTGAACAGATCAAATATATCTTTTGTATGTAATCAGTCCTGATGCATTAGCCTTGCATTTCTGAGGTAAAATAAAGTTGGTTAACAGAGCACTCCTAAGCCAACAATTTCAATTTTTGGTATCTCTTCCTCGATACCTATACCATGAGTAAACACGTGAATGTAATGTTGGCTCAGTGGATTTTACAGTAGAGCATTCTGATAAATCCATAGACTTACATGTGAGTAAGACTTCTAATACAGCACCACAGTTTATTCCCGTTTGCAGTTTAATGGAGCTTTTCTGATTATTTTCACAGCATCATGCAAGTTTTTTTTTTCTTTTTTTTTTTCTTTTTTTTTTTTTTTTCCGTACTGCACAAAAGGGAAAAGCTCCTAATATGTTCCTGAAATGCCTCATGAAGTTAATGCAACTTATTCTCTATCATCACGAGAATGATACTGGAATGAAAGTCAGTACTTTTTCTCAAAGTCTCTTTATATTCAGTCCTCACACAGCATAAGGGAGTAAACTCTCAATTACACAAAGGCACATACAGAGAAATCCGTCAAAGTCAATAGAGTTATTCTGGACACCTGAGTAATTTGTCCCTGGGTATGATTCATTCTCCAAAATCCACTCTGAATGTCCATAATGACCATCTGCTATTCACTTACATTTTTAGCTCTGTTACAATTCTAATTTTTTCCATGTTTCACAAATAACCTGAGTCAGTTTATTTCAGAAGATGCTGTTTCTCCAGCTTGGCTTCCCTATGAATAACCTCCATCATCACTATGCTACTTTTACTAAATGTTTCATTTTTAACAATAAACATCTATCCCAGATGCCTTATTTTCAGCTTCATTAAATGTTTTACTAGTTCATCTTGAGTCACGTCAGTATTTACCTTGGACAGGGTTCCATATCCTTCAGTTTCTAATACCAGAATTCTCTAGACAAGCTTATTGTTCCTGGCTTGACTTCTCCAAGTCACAGCTTAAAACTTTTTTTTGACGTACTAAATAAGATGCAAATTCACCCAGCTATGTGCTCTGCTGCATGCTGCCAGCTCTGCCTATTCCAAACATCTCTAAACTGATTTACTTCAATTTCTGTGTACACAAAGGCCCCAAACCTGCACTCAGTTACTCTGAGGTAATTTCAAAGTCATTTAATCACAGCAATTAGCAGAAAAGAAAGCAGAAATTAGATATCAGCCTTTCAGGCATCGTACCACAACAGGCCATTTCTACTGACCTTCTGCATCCTAGAAAAACGGTGTCAGGAGGCGTTGCCAGCCCCTGCCTCCTTTACTGGCACCTTTCTATTTTTCCAAACTTAAAACTCAAAGGCTTTTCTGAGAAATGGGACTGCTTTTCTTCAGTCCAGCTCTCCTTCCTGCTCCTGACAAACAGCATCAACTTGTGCTGAGCTGTGCACAGCATGAAGATCATTGTGCTGTTTCTCGTGCTCACCTACGTACTGAGCAGGGCAGAAGAAACCTTGTAAAACAGCGAGTGGCAGCGGGATGCCACGTTCACCAGAGAGGAGGGCAGCATAATGTGGACGTAAGTTCTCCAGCAACAACACAAATAATGCAAAGCAATGGCAATAGCAAAAAGAAAGGAGGAATTGGTTTTGAGGGTCATATTGGAGCAATGCAAAGCCTAGAACGTGTAAAGGCAAGTGGAAAAGGTTATGCCCCTTGGGAGGCTGTGTAAGAGCAATCTCTGGCTTTGGCAAGAGGTTGGCAAGAACTGCTGTATTGTAACAAGATATGTAAAGGAAAGTAGCCACAGCCATGGGGAGGAGCAGTGCAGGTATCAGAGAGATGGGGCTTTTGGGAGGGTATTGGAAAGACAGTTTGTCTGTGTAGGTCCCCAGTGCTAGTGATACTTGAAACAGCTCAGTCAGCTTACCCCTAGGCGGTCCTCAGCTGTAGTCCACAGAGCCTTCTGGATCCGCACTGCTCCTTACTGCTGTATGCACGCTTGCTTGAGAAAAGTTGTTCTAAATGAGAACAAGACAAAGGGGAACAGAAGTTTGAGAAGTGGAATTTTCTCAATAATTTTCTTGATCTTTATGCTGAGTTTACTTCAGGTCCCTTTTCAAAGCAGTAGCACAAGAAAGGCAGTGTGAGGTTTGATACATTTATATTTTATATTCATGGATTGCATTGGAATAAAACATTTTGAATTTTATATTGGATATGAAAAAGCAAAGGTGTCAAGCTGGGAAAGCGCTTTGAAAATAACAAAGGACTTTATGTGGGATTGTTTGAGGTCATTTTATCTGTTGTTCCTGACAGTATTTAAATACCTCTTTTCAATTTGAAATGCCTTTGCTTGTCACTCACAGAAATCAGTGGTGGAGACTAGCAGGGCAGCTGGGTACACACCACAGGGGGATACATGAGGAGAGAAGCACTCAGATTTTTGGAGATCTCCAAAGCCAGTATTATACCTCTGCCAGCAACCCACGTTTGTCAAGAGGTGTCAGTGTGGCCTGGAGAAGCCGTGAGCCACGTTCTTGTGAGAGGGGAGAGAATTTCAAGTCATGTCAACTTCCCCGAGCAAGACACTCCTAAGAGCAGGTCGAGGAGATGGCTTTACATCTCAATCCAGGCGTGTAACAGTTTTAAGCAGAAATTCAGGATATTGAGCTGAGCTTACAGTGCAATGACTTCGGTGATTGCTACACATTCAGATACGTGGGGCTAATTCTGAAGTACCTGGCTTAGGTGCTTTAGCAATAGCAGCACATGTAAATAATGTCTGTATTTAGCCCACATGCCATTGCTAACATCCAAAAGTTATATCTGCACAGTGTAAAGAAGATAATATTTCTGTTTACCCTAGGTAATCCTGTGTCTTGTAGGCTCTTCTCCTGTGATTTGACCCTAAAGGGCTCTACTGACAAGAAGACAACTGAGAATTTATACGTTTTTGAAAGATTCTGCTCACCTTTAAAACAGAAATTGACAATTTCTGCTTTTGGTCTAAGCCAGAATCAGAGAGAAACGAAACTGGAATATTCAAAATCCCCTTCTCTTCTTTATGTCCCTCTCCACATATGTACCAAGTGAACAAAAGCAGTTCAGTACAGGAAGGGAGATGAGACAGGATGAGGGACCACTGTTCTCCACAAACACATGCAGCCAGAAGATAAAAGGGAAGAGCTGAATACTAGATTAAATGCAAGTTTCATGTAAATGATCACTTACAGAGACCTAATAAATGATTCTCTGCAATGCAGTCAGAGATTTTCTCTGCTTTTTTCTTTTTTTTTTTTTTCTTTTTTTTTTTCCCTGTTTTGTTTTGAATTTGAATTTAGAAGCTTTTCCCGCTTGGAGGATAATGTTCAGGTTTTAAAATTTGTATTAATCTGTCACAACATTTATCTGTCATTCTATTAAAGTTTTGTTTTAATTGTCTTTTCTTTAATGGGTTGACTTATCAGAATGGATTATTTAGAATAAGCCCTTTGAAGAGTGGTACTGCATGGGATGGGACAGCATGTAGGAAGGATGTTTTTTTAAATAATATGATCTCTTTTGACCTGAACAACAAATCAGTTTTGGAGCTTCTGTGTTAACTCTAGCTGGGACTGACGAGGATCTTCACTGCAAATCTCTCTGCTCGCAAGGACAGTCTTTATTTCCAGAACAAAGAAGGAATCAACTGGAGACGGAGGCTTTTCTGACAGACACCCATACGCCCCTTTCAGGCAAGAGTGGTAGTCTGAAAGCTCTCAGTTTTGGGGGTTTTGTTTTTTGTTTCCCCATCAGGTCAGGGATGCTACTCTAAAGAAATTACAAATTGCTCCCTCCAGAACAAAGGTCTCTGACAGCCTCTGCTGGGTTCCCTCAGACACCTCTGTCCTACTCCGCTCTCCATGCCACCATCCAGCTAGATGTCACAACAGGATGCAATCTACACATTGCCTGCTTCACCTCCTTATTAATACAGTTGTGAAAATCCCTCTGTGAGATTCGGGCTGTGTGCTGACTGAGGCATAGCCATCAGCTCTGTGCTGCCATCCCTGCTTGGAGTAAGGACAAGGAGGGGACAATACAGAAAGGCACCACAAAAAAAAAAAAAAAAAAAAAAAAAAAGAGTGCAGAGGATGCCCATCAAATATCCACATTTTTGTCGTGTGTGTCCTAGATAGATTCCTGGAATAACTGCTCGCCCAGGGTCTGATGCAAGTTTGGATACTTGAGCCCTTGTGGCTACAGAAGACACCTTTCTCTCACTCTGCTGTATCAATGCTTAGTCTGAACTTTCTCTGCCTTGTGATCTAATCAAAAATGACGTCAGGTTACTGTACCATGATCAGTCAGTGTTTGCAGTTTCTCTTATTCACACTTCACCTATATATCTTCAGTTATTCTGTCCCTCTATTTTTTATCTCTGATCAAAATATGTTCCAATGATGGAACATATTGGTACATGGACACATTCCAATACCTTTTTCCTGCTGCTAAATACAAACCTCTTATTTGCTAACTTCCAATTGCATTTGACCTTGAATGGCACAATGGCTTTACATGTAATCTTTCATATACAGACCATGATTTCAGTGTTGATTACAAGACAGAGATATGGTAATCTCACCTGTTTGAGCTCTGTTTTCCCCTCAGGTCTGGGAGTTTCCGTTTCACTTGTCTTCATTCTCACCAGCCATTTTGCATTTGTCCACATGATCGCTGTCGTCCTGAAAAAGAGAGGAGACATTTGCTCAGCCTGCAGGTCATACGTAGCTTGTCTTTAATGAAAGCGATCTCATTTCTTCCTTCAGAATAAGAGAAAAGCTCTCCATGAAAAGACAGATGATATGAGTATGCTTCTGCATTACTCACTGAAAAAAGGTCCAAACCTTGATTATTATACCTGTCTCTCCAGTGGAAATAGAGTGACTCCTGGAAAAACAGTGAAGCCACAGTGATATAGCAGAGACAAACCAAGACAGAGGTTTTGGAGTACACTGCTCTGTTTTGTTGTTGTTGTTGGGCATTGTTTTGTTTTGTTTTTAAATACATCTCATGTCCTGCTTTATGAGAATTTTTGAAGGTTTACACAGAAGCTAGCACACCTGAGAAAGTAGAGCAGAAGCTTAGATTATGAACTTTGCTCATGGTTCATTCAATATTTTTAATAAAGTTTGTAAAGGTTTCCTTCCATCAAAGAATGCCCCTTTTGATTAATCAATTGAATTTGATATTTTCTCTATGGAAAACACAAAGCAGTATACCCCTTTGCCAATTATTTACAGGCAGCTTCACAGCACGCAATAGAACAGTTATTTTCTAAGTAAAAGAGCTGTGATCGGAAACTTTAATAAACCACTTAATAGTGTAGCATCCTTTTCTTCCTTTAAAAAGGCACAATAAGGACATATCAAGCCATTTTTTGTATAATCTGCATAATTTCAAAATAACATATTCAGGGAAACAGACTTGTCTTAAATAGCCTTCTTTGCATTTACATCTGTAACAGCTGCAGTAGCAGCACTGACAGGCTTGATTTTATTCAGTGTTTCAGGATCAACATAAAATCTAGGCTGAAAATTAAAGGGAGTAAATGTACCCCTGACAGTCAAGAAAATGATCTTGGTCCAAGAATATTTCTGGCCAGAACTCGCTTTCAAAAGCAGCTTTGTCATTTGTGCCTGGCCTAGTCCCAATAAGTGCTATTATGATTTGTTACATTTTCTATAGAACCAGGAGACCATTTATTAGCCCCATGGTATTGTATTGAGCTTCAATTATGTAATAGTCATTATTCTGCTGAATATCCAAAGCTTTGTAAGAAAGTTTTAGCTCTGGAAAGAAATCTACAAGGTTCTCAAATGATTTTGAGGAAGATCAAACTCCCCCTTTTTTACTAGTTGAAAGAGGAAAGGTCCCTTCTTGATATAAATCATGAATAATTTGAATAGTCTTTTTTTCTAAAGAAAAACTCCTTTTCCTTTGAAAGCCCTTGATAGCTTGGGATTCAAGCAGAAAAGAATAAAAGAAGAAATAATAGTTTCTTCCTAGAAGAGAACGTGATAGGTATGCCTCCAAATTAGTAAGATTTTAATTTAATTATAACAGAGGAATGTGTGTGCACGTGTGATTTACCTGCTTATAAGTAAGCAATGAGGGTGTCTCCCGTATGTAGCTTGGATGAGGAGGGGGGCAGGTCCTCAAGCACAGCCTTGCTAGGGCCCCCTGAACAGAGTTTTTGCAGCTGACATAAGCCAAGGATGCACCCTCCAGTCCTCTTTGCTCATTCAGCTGCCCATTCAGGTCCTGCAACGCAAATCAAATAAAATCAAATCCCAGTGGCCTTCCACTTCCAATCAGTATGAGCTATCCACATCTCCCAGACTGTTGACAAATTAACTTCCATAAAATAGTATGTGCTATTAGTTATCTGTTATCACCATCTTTCTGTGACCCTTCAGTGTTTAAAAATCCAACAACCCAAAACATAGATCTTAAAAAGCACTGACATCAAATAAAATTTGATCATTTTCAAGCAATTGTCCTTTTCACAAACCACTTTATGCGATGAAGGCTTCAGCTTCCAGTTCTCAGAGGAAGTCTTGGTCACGTGTGAATTTTTCCCTGCTCTCTGCTGGCAGGCCAGACACTGCAGTTCCTGTAACAACCAAACAGCAGGTAAAAATCAGCCCAGCTCTTGCTTCTGTTTTCTTTTTTTTTTTTTTTTTTTGTGTGTGTGTGTGTGCATGTGTGTTTGTTTGTTGTTTTTTTAAACTACTAACTAATACACCACACACAACACACATACAACTTATACACGCTACAGCTGATCTGCCTCAGAGTAGCAAAACCAATTATTCCTTGGTATTCTCAGGAAATGGAAGAGAAATGTTCTCAAGGCTGACAGATTTCTGAAATGATCTTTCTTTAACGTATGCTCAGTTTAGCTGCTATTTTAGTAAAATGACTCTAGCTTTATACCAGCTGAAGAGAAAGCAGAAAGTAAATCAACAAGCTTTCTTTCAGCTAGACTTCAGTATCTCAAAAATTCACAGCTAACGGAAATTTGCTACCAAGGTTTCATCCCTATTATGAAAACAACCATTTCAAACACTGCTGTACAACTTGATGTGATTACAGCCAGTGCATAGCAATGGCTCACACGTAGGTTTTCCTATCTGAGAGGGAGCAAGAATAAAACAGGTACTAAGTAATACAGTTTGGCCACAGCCATATCATCCCCTGGTTATTTTTGCAATATGAGTTATAAATGGATCAGATGCATTTGCATTTCATTCACTAATTCCAATCAAAGCAACATATGTGTCCTTATTTTTTCATAATAGGGGAAAAGAAGTTGGATATCCATTTTATCTTTAAGGAAAAAAAAAAAAAAGGGCATCAAGCCAGAATCTAATCTTGTCTGCCACTATGTGCCACTATGTAAACGATGAGTAAGTCTGCTCAGGTCAACAGAGCAACAGCAGAGTCACATGAGTCACAGCACACTTCTCTTTGGAAAGATTTCTCCATGGCTAAATATACTTTTACAGTTGCTTCAAGAAAAGCTCTGTGTCAAGGTCTAATAAATGCTGGCAGTGATGCTGAGCTCTGAGCAATCATAAAGCCAAAAGGATGAACAAGAATTAACAAGTGGACTTAAAAAACTACTGAAGAAAATGGAAGTTTTTTCCATGTAAAAACTGAAGTATCAGAACATTGGTAATGAAAATCATAACCTATTTTTTCCACTACCTACACTTACTCACCTTTCAAATGGATCTGAAGAAAAAAAATAGAAAGTGAAACAATTTTCTCCAGAATCCAAGTGTAGAAAATACTCTGAAATCAACAGACTAAGCTTATGTAAGTTACCACTCAGCTATGCGACAACACAGAGTTTGTTCCACTATCATTTTAAGCAGTCTTTTCCCAATAAATGTCTTGTTCCTCCCAGGGGAAAGCATTAAATGAACGTACCGCTTCTGTTATCAGTGAACAGGAACAGCCAAATCAACAGAAACTAACCCAACACACCACCCATGATCCAACAGCACGGTAATTCCAATGAATACCCTTTATATCTCTGTCTGATACACACAGTGCTGAATCTGGAAAAATGAGAGCTCAGTAAGCCATAAAAGAGATGCCCTTTAGTCTTCCTTTTTTTTTTTTTTTTTCCCCCCCCTCCGTGGGGTCATAATTTAGCACTATTACAAGGATAGCTTTAGGTAATCAAAATTGCTTATCAAATGTGGGTTTGTATTCCCTATCAAAAGTGTACTGAATTAGAAAAGATTTAATAATTCCTTGTGAATTTCTCTTCTACCTAGTCTTTTCACTGGAAGCCTGATTAAACAAGTATTATTTCTTCTTAAGTGGTTTTACAGTTCGTTTATCTTAGATTTATGGCTATCAACTTACTTTAGAAGGTATTAGATAGCGTTAACGTTTGACACATATTCTCTAAATCATTTACAGTGCTCTCCATTTGCACTAGATGATCAGTAATCTTCCCAATATTAGGTTTTATTGACAATGCACCATATAGAGTTCTTATTATATGATAATGATTTAAGATAGGTGTAGGACTGGGAACTAATAAATCCAAAAGCTCCTATTTGATTGTTGACACAAAGCTGGGGAATAACGTGCATTCATCTAAATCACAACATTTCTCAATAGTGCAGTGGAGATGAGCAGGGGCTCAGCCCGGTTCTCCTGGTTCCTGAGCCTACCTCCACCCCGCCAACGCTGGTCCCAGCCTGACAGCCTCAAGCAGCCCAAGCACGCCTCTGTTACACTTGAGTCACACCAAGGTAAATATGCCAGTTGAGATCAAGAAGCGTTTCACCTGAGCAGGGAGTAAGCCTGGAGATTAAGGTTGTAAAAGATGATCCCCCTGATTTATATTTGGGAGACAATATACAAAGGTGTCATATATAACAAAGACATACCATCATGCAGCCCTGCACAAGAATTATTTCACAGAAATATTGGCATGGAGAGTTATTGAATTCAATTGAATAATTTATTCAACTACTTCTACAGAATATCAGACCCCACATCCTTACTACTCATAAAAAAAAAAAAAAAAAAAAAAGTAGGGAAAAAAAAGCCTTTGGTGGCAAATGAGCATCTCTCCACTGAATTCTACAGAATTAAAGTCTCATCTGCAACCCTGTAATCCAAAGGTAAGTCTTTGAAATGTAGTCAAGAGATCTGTATCAGTCCTGCTTTTACAGTACATCATTGGAAATGACTTCTGGGGCATCTGAGCTGCATGAACTGGCAATTTGTTAAGTTGAAATGTGACATCTCAAAAAAAAATAAAAAAAAAAAAAAGAAAAGAAAAGAAAAGCTGAAATGATCTCAGAGCAAAAGTAACACAAAATCAGAACCTTGCTTTTATCCAAAAATCACCTGGTAGAAAAACTTCAATAAAAATTGTATAAGTGGCAAATTTGTCACGTGGCAATTGCAGATGACTGTAAATGTGAATAGTACGGAAGTACAGTAAAGAGCTTGCTTTGTCTCACCTTGCTCATTGAGAAATACAAACAAACCAAAAGTCCTTACTCAGACTAAAGGCTTGGCAGGCTCACCCAGCTGCCTACAAATGATTTAGGAGGAGAGAACATCGAGAACTCGGCTCCAATCAAAATCAAAGACCTAGTTCAATGCTATGTACTAAGCATCGCTGTTACATTGTCTTACTTTGGCAAAAGCAAGCACAGATTTACAGGTGGAAGGGAAGTAAAAAAAAAAAAAAAAAAAAGTCCTCCCTAAATCAATACTCCCCAGTACAGTATGCACACTTCTGGCTTTGACATGAGGGAGTGCTTTAGACCCACTGCTTAGCTTGTTAGCAGGCAATTTACTAATGTACTGCGAAATAGCAGAAATATCACAAGTTCTATTTTTCTTATTAATGGAGCTAACTGCCTTCTGCAATGCAGTATCTACATTTTTGTCTGCTTGTCTCATTCACTCAGCTCCTAAATCAGCAAAATTTAGCAATCTTCAACATCTCTCAGTAATGAGTGAAATTTCTGGTACTACTGTGAAGAAGGGAGGAGGTCAATAAGGCTTGGGAAAATTTGTTAGTATGATCTGTAATATGAATTTGGCAGAAAAGAAATTGAGAACATTTCTTTGGAAAGCAATCAAAGGGCAAAGTTTTCCTCTTGGAGCTGCATGGTAATTCACGACTTATATGCTCCAAATAAACTTAGTACTCTGATGATTACAATAGCAAAGTATCCAGTGTCTGCCTGACAGACCAAACATGGGCATTTTTCCCCTCTTTGTCAGTATTTTTCTGTTCAGGCGGGCGGGCACGTGTATGTCTGCTGACACACAGATAAAAACTGAATGATACATCTCTGCTCAGGAAGATTATAATTAAGTTAGGTATGGCACAAGAAAAAAATGACAAGTAACAGGACCGGTGGCAGAAATTTAGGTTCAGCCTAGCAGAGCGCAACATACGCTTTCTCTTACCTGGATCTTGGCTGCTCCTTGTGTACATGAAAAGTCAGCAAATTCGTGGCTCACTGCCTGTACTACCTGAAAACAAAGAAGTGACTGATAAAACTGAGGAACTTGACAGACTCTGGGACAAGCAATCTCAAACCTCTTCCATCCATTTAAGCTTGTGTTAATCAATACAAAATTAAAGCGTGGAGCTTGCTGCTATGGAATAGTATGGTAGCTAGAGTTCAAAAAAGGCCTAGGCATGTTTATGGAGAAAATATCACTTAATTTCAAACCACTGTTTGGTCTGGGAGCATACTTGGGCTCCACAAGTTTCTAAACCACTGAACAATAGAAGGCTACGCCAAGGATCCCTCAGTCTGAAGGGTATCCTGTTCCTATACTTTTCCCTAAACATGTCTCATAAACAATGCCAAAGGAAGAACGCTGGGAGATTTGGATCCTGCTCTGTCCAGACATGACATTTCTTATACTTCTAATTAATGCAATCATAAAAACAGACTGTTTAGACAAGAAATTGCGTTGGCTGGAGTTTAAAAGAGACGAGATGCAGATTTTAAGAAAAAGTTGTATGAGACATCTTCAGAAAGGGTTAAAAAAGAGCCCGGTTAAAAATTTGAAATATTCACAGGGACTAACCTCAGTGGAGGGAGGCAAAATCCTGAGGCCTTCTCTGCAGCCACTGGAGGAACTGGCTCATCCAGAAGATCCTTCAAAGCACTTGCAGAATCTCCCAACCTGAATCACCATCCACATCAGCATCCCAAATCAATACAACTCCAACAGCCTTTCCTCCAGGAATGGAGAATTACTATCCTCATTTTAGGCAAGTAACTTTTATGGACCATTCTTTCTCATAGCCTTTGAACAATCTCCTTCTGTCAGGCCATAGGTCTCCCTTCTTACTCCCCCTATTCCACTATACCAGGGCACTTACAGCGACTGACCTTTCCCTATTTCGTTCTTTCAATCAGCTGCTTAAATGTGCAAAACAAGTACAACTACTGGCATGCCTAGCCAACAGTGAGAGCGTAGAGTTCTGTGTGAACACAAACCTCATATTTAATGCAGTCTTTGCTTTGTCAGTGAAAGCTTTAAAGCAGTGGGCCACTAATTCTACTATGTAAAAAGCCAGGCTGTTTCTGTCCGGGAAATATTTTACATTCTGTTCTTTCTGCAGTATTACTAATTCCAAAGTTCTCTTTAATGCTCTGCATCTGAATGGGACTCTCAATTACATGAGTCACTGCAACTATCCTTTGATTTTTTTCTTTCTTTCTCTTTTTTGGCACGAACGTGTAATCTAAATCCACAACTGCTGGAGTTTGTCGCTTGCTCTGCACACTTGAAGTGCCACAAGAAAATGGGTTGAAGAGTTACATGCATGAGTTTTGAGTTGCTCATGGCAAGCGATGCAGCCCGAGTGTTTTGTCATTGCTGACATTTCCTTGACAACTGTGGCAGAGAAATAGAGGTGATCTCACCTTGGGCACAACTCCTCCCTACACCAGTGTACAGCAGAACCACGCACATTGTGGCAGGGGCAGGTATAACACCATCCTAAAATGAATATGAGGGAGAGGAAAGGGGGTGAATTGCCCGGTTACCCGCAGTATCTTTTGCTTCAGGATGACACATCGCTCTTACTAGTGCTAGTAAGAGTGTAAACATCCCTTCCACACCACAGGAAAGCTACACGCACTAGCTATGAATTCTTTATGACCCTTGATATGCACATAACCCATGTTGAAGTTCATCTGTCATACCTACACTCTGCCATAAACAGGGGCTAGCTGAAGATGAGAGGGTACAGCCCATAATAGTATCCTCTCTTTTGAGCAGCTGTCTTCTACTTACTTCTGGGTGGTTACAACCTGGGATCAAGCCTATGCTAGGGAGGCTCTGTACAGCAGAAGTAGCATCAGAACACCCTTCTTTGCAGTGGCTTGTGAAAATCTCACCAGAACAAGACAGATCTAACAGGAATCCCTTAACAGAGGAGCCCAAGCACCTTACAGGATGAAAAGGCAGAAATAAGGACTGAAAAAGTTTAAAATATACTACTGGAAAAACAACAACAACAAACAAATAAAACAAAACAAAAAACACCACAACCAACAAGTGTGTGTAATACAAATATGTTTCTTGTTACACAGTTAGTATGAACTGCAAACCAAAGCCCATCAATGAAAACAATACACTACTCACAAAATAAATCCTTACAAATAAGTACAATACCTGCACCTGGATGCATGCGTACTGGTGGTTAACTGAATCATGTGCTTAAAAATCTGATTTAAATGGACAAATGCTGACTTTGCACACATTTTGTGGTCACGTTGGCAGGGTAGATTATTGAAGAAAATGTCTTTTTCTCACTTGTGGAAAGCTGAATACAAAGCCCACGCACAGTGCTTTTCTGGGAAAGCAAATTTTCTAGGAATGTCAGTTATAATTTTAGGAAGGAAACAATGTGGTAATTTTCAAATTCAAATTAAGTATTGGTGCAGAAGGAGAGAAGCAAGGCTTGAGAAGAAAAGGTCATGGCAAAACACTGTGGAACAGGTTAAAAAAAAAAAAACAACAAAAAAAACACTTTTCTCTTTTTGCCCCTTTTCCATCTTTTCCAGCCAGCTTCTTATTAGGAAAGCTGTTTTCCATCTTTTATAAACTTTCATTCTCCGTCAATGTAATGCAGGAAAGTGCTGCTTTCCATCTTTTCTAAACTTCCATCCTCTGTCAGTGTAATGCAGGAAAAGCATTGCTTGAAAAGCTTTTCTTTTGCTAGAGGATAATTACTAGTTGTTCACTACCTCATTATAAAATCCTAGAGGAGACCAGGATTTTACCATGCAGATGCTAAAAAGCATCAATATTATACCTTACAGAGGAAAAACTATAGTGTTTCTTCTATCCCTTTCCCCCTAGAAAATCCTTGCTTATTTGGGAGACAAGGCAGAATGTAACATCTTTTTTCTTTTCTACATCTGCCTGATTTAAATTGAAAGCTTTGTAGGGTGGAACCCGTTAAGAACGACGTTAAATATGTATATTTTAAAGAACTATGTCACATCAGTAGTGAAACAAAAAATCAAAGATTATTATGCCAAAGCCTCAAAAGCCTCAACTGTAGGTCCCAGAAATGACAGTATAATTATTTTTAGAGACAACTATAGCAGTAACTCAACATGACACGGGAGACTTTAAAAACAGCAAGCCTGATTTAAACCATCGGAAAAGCCAGGAATACAGGCTGGAGACTGTTCTTAATGCACCATATTGCATCTGAACATTTTGTTCCTACCCATCCATCCAAAGCATGACGTTTTGCATTTCATATTACCATTCTGAAGACATGAAAGGATTCTTCAAGTTGATGTTCATATGCTGTGTCAGAGCATGTACTCTGACTGCTTGGAGAGATGTCATGTCCACCTTTTGCTCATCTTCCCGCCTTCACCTGAGTCTCCTTAACTATCCCCCCTCCCATTTCAAAAATAATAATAAAAAAAATAATAATCCCTGGGGCTGTTTTTACTGGTAGCATTATTTCAGCAGGAAGATAGCTACAAATACTATTAGTCAGCAGGAAGAGAGCTACAAGTACGGTTTGTGGGATTTGAACTCCACGTGGAGTTTCTGCAGTACCTCAGCTGTTATGCATATGTACTAGGAGCGACTGCTAACAAATCACTGCAGTAATACTTGATGTTCATATACAACTTCTCATCTTCAAAGCACTTCAAAATTTCCCAGAAGTTCTACAAAATATGGGAGAGGGAGGAAGAGATATGGGCAAAAGCCTTTGTTTAGCATTGGTCCTAACATAAATCATCATTATTCCTTTTCTGCTTTGTCATATAGCAAGAATGTTGTAGTCATCAGATTTGACTGAAGTGCTAAATTGACAATAACGTTTTCAGCAAAAATTTTAAGAAACACTCCTCCCCTTCCATACAGACAGTTCTTTTCAGAAGTTATGTTCACACCTTTGAGTTCAAAATCAGGGAAACTTGTGACATTAGCATAATGCTCTGGGAAATTAATTTATGTATCAAAATAAAGGTCCTTTTGATTTTAGAAATTTTTCATGACCAAAAAAAAAAGTCATATTTCAAAGCAATAAAACATTGCAGAACATAACCATGGATCTTAGAGATTTTAAAGGATTTTTTTTTAGGATAAACCAATAATTCCTCATGAGTTACCTCACCGTTCAAATTGGAATAGTTAGCTTTTATAGCTGAAAGGAAGCTCTTATTAACTTGTTGGCCCATGTTGGATAGAAAAATGAAGAAAACTTTTAGTGAATTGCTATAGAGCTTACTTCTGGTCATGTAACGGGAAGAATTTTTCTCAACAGGTGAGACCAACTAAAATATTCTGCCCACTTAACATCTCAAACAACTGCTTTACAGAGAGTCCAGTGCCCACACATCTGACATGTACTTTAAAGAGTACTTCCAGGCTATTGGCACTCAAATGCCGCTACTGAATATTGTCTTTTAATTCTGGGAGCTCTTTCTGATGAACAACGTGCAGGCAATGCCCCCTTCTGGCTGTGCTCTCAGCTCTGAGCACAACCAGGGAGCACGCCCATGCGAGGCAGGCAGTGACAAACAAGACCTTTCAGGCAAACTATTTCAGGTTATTGTCATTTTTGCCTGGATGAGTCAGGCTTGCGAACGTTCTTCGTTCTCGCCATAAAAATGTGGGTGAAGTGAAAAAAAGCCTAACATTTTACTTAACGAGAAACAAATACAAAATTGTAACAAATAAAATATTCTGTTTCGTAAATATTCACTTAAACACGCAATCCAGCTCTTACGCTTGAAAGCATGACTTGTTTTTACCATGCTTTCTAGGGCACAGAGTTCTGTAACATAGCAATTAGTATAGTTTACTATTTTGAAACATAGACGTTAAACCAGTTCTTCTGATGTCAATTATTGTATAGTTAAGATTCCTCTTGTGTTTACAACATTTCTATAATGTCTGACAAAATATGGAATGATGTTAGCATACAGAGGAATACGAAATGCATTTTCAGATGAAACGTTACACATATTCCAGAAAAAAATCCACGGAAATCAAAAGGAATTCTTTCTGGGAAGACTGTAAAAGTACATACTCTTCTTTTACGCAGTTTTAGTATGGTGGAAATAAAGAAGTGTAATATATGAAACTAGTTTAAAAGCTTAGAAAAAAATTAAAATGAAATAACATACATGTTATTAATAACTAACTATAGAAAAAAGTGTATAATTACATGTTAATTAAATTCTCTCCTTAGTGTATCTGCAATGCCTCAAAATTACATTTTCTTTCTGTGTATTCTCCTTCCAGCAAAATATCCTGAAAAAGCAGAAACTTTTAAGCATTTCACAACTGGAAGAAAGAAATAATAAAACCAGAGAGTTGTTTTTTTTTTTTTTTAACTGAGATTTATATTCAGAAATAAACTGAACTTCAACATGCTTGTATTACATATCCTTCTGTTTACAGTCTCCCACTTAAGTCTAAACTAAACAACAATCCTGGCAGAACACAGTGAATTTGAGGAACTCGGACGAACTATTTCTAGGTAAAAGTTAAGTGAACCATTTTCCTTTATACAAAAATAATTATGCTCTGGCAGAGAGCCAGTCTTCTCTGTGTATCACCGCCCACCCCCCAGTTTCCGTAAAATTCAACATCACCTTTCTTATCTGGTTATTTAGGACTTTTTAATTTTTCGGTTCTCAAAGTATAAGCTTCTTCTTGTATTTGCAGCTTTTCATTTATCTCTGCCTGTAAAGAAAATCAGAAGAAAAAAGTGGTTATGCTGGAGCTATCTTAGGCTGCACATTGTCTTTGTGGTTTTGACACAGTGTGGTGCAGTAAGACAGACATTATCCTACACACCTTCCTGTTTTGCAGACATAACGGTGTTTCAGCCTGTACTTACGTGATAACACTTTATCGTATTACTGTGCGCAATCCCGATGTATGGTATGTCTGCCATGAACGGGAAGTGATCTGGGACAGCCATTTCTCATATAACCTTGTCTTGGGAGATAGGCTAATTTGCCTGTATTCTCAGACAGCCTTTACCAATAAACACCAAATCAGAAAAATTGCTTTGGGATTTGATTGTTTCCACTGTTTTCCTTTGCTGCAGATGTTTGTTCTCTAGTGTAATACATTTTATTGAAATGGCTGGAATTAGAAAGCATTACTGAAAATGAACAATAAAAAAAAACATATTTCTGTGATATTGCTTGTCTTTCTTAATTACAAACACAATTATGAATGTGTATCATATTCTGGAAATCCAGACTGTTGTACATACTGAACACTTAATTTGCAGTGTAATATTCATGGGGGAAAGTACAAAGGTTCTGACATATCTTAGTGAAATCTGCAGCAGTGATAAAGTGTAGCAGTTCTTAATTTGATAGCATATAGAAATGTGGGATCACTGGGACAAAGAGCACAAATATTGGGGTTTTATGGGGAGTTTACGTGTATTTTTCCGTGTCGGCATACACCACTGCCAAGATACATGAGGAACAGAAGGCGTGCAATGATGCAGTCCTTCCAAGAATTGTGATGTTTTGTTGAAACAATTAGAAAGGGCTAAAAGGTCCTTCACAGACTCTACCAAAATTGACCCAAAACTTAGAGATACATTCTGAATAGACTTCATATAATTCTGATAAAGTGAATGGATGTGGCCCGTAAAAACTTGCAGTAACTCGCCATGTTAGGAACATTTTGTTTTGCACGTCCTGGAAATCCCTACTGCTGCTATCCTGCAAACTTCCTGTCGTTAGATAGCCTCAACATCTGCTCTATGGAGAACTTTTTTTCCAAAGTTCTCCATACAATTGGTCAGCATCAAAAAGCTGGGATTTCTATCTCAGCTTTGTGCCTTTGGATATTGCCTTCATCATATTAAATCCACCTTCAAGTATCAACAAATATGTTCCTATCCCTATACTCCCATAAACTGTAAGTATGCTTAGATGCTTTCCTGTGGAACACTGACCCTCCAGGCTAATCCTCTCCTAGCCACCCCAGATGCCTTTTTTTCTCCATTTTTTTTTAAGCTCTCTGTCTCCAATTCTACATTCAGTGGAAATCAGTTGCCACCATGCTTACTCTGGCTGCTGTTACCATCACTGAGCATCAGCACTATGATTTCAGACTGGAAGTTATTTTCTAGACCCAACAAGAGCAAAAGCTGTCCACTGCAGACAAAATGCAGATTGCAAAATCACAGTTCTTTCATAACAACACAATGCCATGAGTTTGATTATGTAGCAGCTAAAAAAATCTCATGGTGGGACTACCCCAACTTAAATATCAGGTGAAAAAGATGAACTGTTGAACAACTTTCAAAAACAAAAAGGATTTTTTTTTCTAGGTATATAACTAGAGTTCTGAAAGAGGAAAAAATGCATTTCTTTCATCTCAGCAGGTTTTGTAAAGAAGAAAAGCTCTTAGTACTGACGCTAATGAAATAAAGGTCAAGTGAAAATCATGCATTCCTTTGTTCTGTAGGGATGGAAAGGAGTAAGAGAACATAGGCTAGGTTCTCTTCCATTGCCAAAGGCATGCTGAAAGGGAATATGAAATGAAGTAGGTAGATCTAACGATGGTATCATTATTCCAATTGATATTTCCCATTCATACATAATCCATGCAAAGCAATTTATCAATATCACACTATTTTCAGATAATACTATATATTTAATAAACTTCTGCTCAGTCAACCGTATCCTATATGCTGGATCAAAAACTGTAATGACACAAAGCTTAAAGTGCTTAATGCCACCTGATCGCTGAAATACGACCACATAGTATTTCCATTGTTGAACTGAGTTCTAGCTGGTTTACTATCAATAACTTCATACGCTTGAGGGAGCAGTTTACAAAATAACAATGGTCTACTCTGCTGGCTTTCCACATGTTTCAGTTTACAGACCACCCTATGGAGAAGCAGATCACCCTACTACAAATTTAAGCCCACTGACAATAGCTTACTACCTTTCACGAACCCTTAAGAAATAACTCACAGACTCTTCGGAGTCTGCAGACCACACACTGAAACCTGATCTGTTCCATTAGGATGGCTCTTCTACCCTTACGCTGCTACCAACCAAGGTCTAGAATTGGTATGAGTGTGTTATTCCTGATACGGATCGGAGGATGTGTAACAAAGATGTGTCTAACAATTTATATTAAGCACATATTGCACATGCTTCATCCTAGCAGCTGGTCCTGAACCCCCAAAGAGGAATTTTGCCACTGACATCACTGAGAGCAGGATTTGGCCCATGTTTCTAACACATAGTAATGCTGAAGATATATGTTGTTATATTACTGAATATTTTTTATCTTGTCACACGTAGGCTGACTAAACTATGAGCTATTTATAGAGGCTAATTCACATTCTTACAGCATATGGACGTGCTTTTTGCCAGCTTTAGCATGAATACAGTTTATATTCATTAAAGCTGAGCTAGCTAATTAACCATAGAATTAGCGAATAGCTTTCTAGCAATAGTACCTCAAGGTTGCCAATGATTTCATTTGGGATTCCACCCACTGCAGACTTCTGATCTTCAACAGTGAAAGCAGCCACAGCACCTGATTCAAGGGACTCTGCCTCTGGACAGGGTTCTTCCAGGTGACCTTCTTGATCAGATCCCTAGCAGCAACCAACCATAATAAGAAATATGTGAGTTAGAGCTTCCTCTTGTTCTCTACAGGACCAACTGTGTCAGCCCGAAGACACCCAACAACCACAGCATCACAGAATCACCTAGGTTGGAAGAGACCACCAAAATCACCTAGTCCAACCTCTGACCTAACTCTAACCAGTCCTCCACTAAACCATATCACTGAACTCTACATCTAAACGTCTTTTAAAGACCTCTAGGGATGGCTCAACCACTTGCCTGGGCAGCCCATCCCAATGCCTAACAACCTTCTCGGTAAAGAAGTTCTTCCTAACATCCAACCTAAACCTCCCCTGGTCCAACTTTAGCCCGTTCCCCCTCGTCCTGTCAGCAGGCACGTGGGAGAACAGACCAAGCCCACCTCGCTACAGCCTTCTTTAAGGTGACTGTAGAGTGTGATAAGGTGGCCCCTGAGCCTCCTCTTCTCCAGGCTGAACAATCCCAGCTCCTTCAGCTGCTCCTCGTAAGACTTGTTCTCCAGGCCCTCCACCACAATACACAAAGCCAGAATTTAAGAACTTCTGCTGACAGACTATCAGCATCACACCTTCACTGCCCAGGCCAGGCAGATGCTGAGGTTATGAAGTTGCATAGGGCAAGAGCCCAGACATGCTGACTCAAATTAACGTCCTCCTCTGCTGACTGGTTAATGCAATGAAAGCAACTACATTCAAGCATTCATTTTAGAAGTGAATGCATTCTGGAGAAAATAAATGTCATTAGTGACTGGGCACCAATAGGACTAAATGAGGTAAGAGGCTCATAGAAAAATAGCTGAAAAAAAAAAAAAGGAAAAAAAAAGGAACAAAACTCCATACCTTAGATTCCATCTCTACAAATATTGGCAATACGATCAGTGATTCACAGCTCTCCGAACGCATATCTTCTTCCAGTAAAGGAGGGAAGGGGGTAACTGCAGGTGGGGCAAGTTCAATCACATACTGGCAGTATATACATATATATGTAAGAAAAATAAAAAAAAGGAATTCAGGTTTAATTATTGCTCACAGCTTTAATGCATTTTTTTTTTTTTTTGATCAGAATTGAAATCCTTAGCAAACAGCAAAAGCAATACTTTTTTTTTGGTTACTATCCAGGTGCTCAGAACTGGAAAGCATACTGAAAATGATTATAGATCAGCTTTAATTTCTAGTTGCATCTCAAGGGATCCCATTTATAACACTTGGAAAGAACAGATGATTTTCATAATTTCATAACACTACAGCTTCTTACTCATACGGATAATTAAGTTTAGAAAACACAGTGCTTAGGTAACATGCAGTCTTCACAATGCAAATTTGTCACTTCTAAACAAGGATCTTGTTGCATTTGGGGATCAAATGACCCTGTTGACTTCTGGGGCATTCAATCTCAGGAGTGAACAAGAGTAAGACTGTTGTTACACTGCATAAAATAAGGCCCTAAGAAAAAGATTTAAAGATGTGACTTTACCTTAAGAATTAATCAATTTTTGTTGCTAGACCAACTTGCTCCCATTTCTTTTTCCTGCGATCATCAGAACTTCACTGGTATCCAGCTGGCATGTGAGCTGCTGCTCCAGTGATGTTTAGACCACAAAATGGCAGTTTTGCCCCAGCACTAGCTGGGGATGCAGCACTTCATCCTCACTGCTCAGGCTCTTTTGCAAGTGATGCAGAAGGCTGCCCTGAGTCCTCCAAAGGGCCAAGTTTTTGTTTTGTTTTGTTGTTTGAGTTTTTTTGTTTGTTTGTTTGTTTTTAATCAGTGACATACCAAATAAGGTGACAAAAGTAATTTTTAAACTAGCAAGGAACAGGGCATAATAATGATATGTTTTGGACCTCTACAAAAAGGAAGTGCCCACTGAGAATAGCAGGCAGATGTTCCAGTTCTGAGTCAGCTATTAAAAAACAAGATTTTGCTTGGATGGTGAAAGTCAACTGCATTAATTCACAATGGGGTAATTGCAGCTCCCATAAATTAAATTTCCTCACACCTTGGAAAGCGCAGCGCAGTTGATATTTGGCTTACTTACACTTACCTGCTACAACTAAACATGCAGAAAACCATGAAAGCTTCTGTAAGTTTGCAAAAGTGATGACAAAAAAAAAAAAAAAGAACAGATAGACCAATTCATTTTACTGCATTAAAAATCTCTTTTGTAGTTCTAAAAGTATTTCAGAAGTTATGTTTGGATTCTGTCATACGTGAGCTACCCAAAAAAGGTAGATAGTATCATCTCAAGTTTATAACAACCCAAAAGGCTGACAAAAAGATTTCCAGAATTTAAGTGAGGAGAAAAGCAGCTTTTATAGAGACCAAGAAGCATTTCCAGTAACACTTGTGGCTCAAATTTTGCAGCCCTCTGCTAGTGTCTAAATATTGACAAATGAAATAGTTTATTGTTTCATCAGAATGGTGACCTAAATGCTGTTCTTTCTAAACTACACCAGAAGATTTGTTTTCAAATTCTAATGCTTTTTAAAATGAGAGTCCTTTTGATTTAGCAAATATTTCAATTTTCTCTGATTTCTCACCCTGTATTTTCTCAATGAAAAATATTTGCTAAGTTGGATGAGAATTCACAAATAGTTTCTGCTTCCTTAAAATGGCTGCTTTTAGTTATTTAGTTAAGTATTCAAGTTTATTTAGTTCAAATCATTATTCCATTTATCCACTTGGTTTCAATTAAAAAATAATAATAATGTAAAAAAAAAAAACAACAACAAACAAACAAACAAAAAAAAACTAGATGGGGTTTTAAAATCAATTCCTAACTAATCAAATACATTTTTGTAGCTTGGATAAGATTTTCAGAGATTCTGTTTTAGAATAATATTTTTACTTCACTGCGTCCCTTTAAAGAGAGCTATTCTTTACTCATCTGTTCCATGTCTAATAATAACCCTTGGATCATTAAGAAATAACTAAATTACAGCAGAACTAGTCTCTTTAATGAGCCGTAACAGTCTCAACATTCAGCCAAAAGTTTTTTAAAAGTCTCTGAAACTGCAATGTAAAATATAAAATATTTTGTTTAGTACTAAGTTTGTAAGTTTGTGAGCAGTACTACATTTTACAGCCAAAATATAGTGACCTAAAAATGCCATTCTGCATTGCTCCTTCCTATACATCGTCTCCTTAACAAGTCCAGGGGAAAATTAGAACGAATGAATTGTGGCGAGAGCCTGAAGCCAACAAACGTATTTAAATGAATCCTTCTGATGCAATACTTTCCTTTTTAAAGAGAGAAAAAAATACAAAACAATTAAGTCTTTGTATTTCCTTTGAACAAAGCCTCATGTTTAATAGCACCAATGGCTCCATAGTAAAATCTATTTAAAAACAGAGGAGACACAGTAAGTTTTATACAGCTACAGTTAGCTTTAAAAAATGTTGCTAGTTTCTGAAACCTGAGTAAATTTATGGCAAATTACTTCCACTGACCTACATTAAAAAAATATATATACTTTAAAAAAAAATCCTGAGGATTTGTCATTATCTGAGCATCATTCACCATGACAAAGATGTATTACTCAAAGTGTCCTTTTGAATCAATGTAACTACCAAAACATGAGGAACAGTTTGGCAAGACGATAATGCCTTAAAATTAATTGGCAATATTTTCATGCTCATTGCGATCCAATGGGTCCATGAGAACTCAAACACAAATAAAGGCAGTGGCATAAATACAGAGAACAGATCAGTGTCAGCTGCAGATAAAGGGATGCTCTGAGAGAGACCAGAAGGAGCAGAAGTCAAATATAATTTTCTTACTAATTCCTAGGTGCAGTGGGGTGCCAAAAGGCCCCTTGAACCCGGACAAGTTAGCGCAGGCTAGAGGCTGCTCCAGCGTTCAGCTGAGGATCATGTGGGAAGCATCATTTGGCATCACCTTTACTTTCCCACCCCAGCTGCATCAAGTCCCAGCAGTCACAGCTGAGGGCTGCAGCCAGTGTTGAAACATCGCTCTAAATTTCCAGCCACGTGCCACCATTTTTTTCCCAGGATTCTTTCTAGTAGAAGTTTGCATAAAACCAGGTAAAGTATAAAAAGGGTCATGCTGTTCTGTACATAAACCCACATGCTTTTCTTTTTGTTGAGAGCTAGCAAATTACCTTTTTACCAATGTAGGCAGAGCAAAGACAATAAAACAGTATACAGGAAAATTTCTAAAACAGAATAACGGCAGGAAAGAAGATTGGTAAAGTGTTCTAATAAATGAGTTCCACAGATGTGGTAGTTATTATAAAATTAGCTTTGCATAACTTACCGATATAACGTTACATTTTCCCCCAGATGTTATCTGTTACTTGAATTAATTTTGCTTAAGTTTCTATTATTGCAGATTTTATCCACACCGTATTTTATTATTTAAGTTTCCGTGGCATAAAACAAGCCCTGGCTGATAGCATTACATTTAATAATATATGTAAGAGGTTTTAGTATTATACAAATGGCTGCTGGGTATATCTTAATAGTCATAGCGCAGAACGTCTGCTCTCAAAATATTATGTAGATTAAAACCAGCTATTTACTTACACTCTAATTCAAGTCATTGGAAAGGTTTGCAGTATTTATGTACATGGTATGAAGGGAACCAATCTACTCAGGGAATAAATGTCAGAGTTTGAAAATTAGCAAAGCTGAGGTCAAGGTCAGTTAGGATTTGCTTACACACTTGCTGAAAATTAGAATTTACAGTGTATGCTTATTTATTTCTTAAATGAGAAATGAGAGGGGGGTGGTGGTGTATTTGCTTCTTTGATGTAAGGCTTTTGTATCACAGAAACATTTTTAAACCACCTTTTCAGCTTAATATTATCTGAAATTCTGTACCCCTGTCCACAGAGTCTTAACACAAATTCTCCGTAGCTAATCTTACCAAACATAGGAAAATAATTATTTATAAGGATTAGAAAAAATATCCCAAGTTCAGCATGGACCATTCCTAAAGCCTAGTAACATCTTTCAAAGCTTTTCAATGTCCTTAGGTGGGATATGGATTTGATTCTTTATAATGACGGATGCATTTTTAAAAAAGTGTTGTGTGTTATTTTCCATATTTGTATCATCTGTGTAGTTTCTAACTGTATGCTGTGGGGCCTTGTGCTACCGGAGTCCTGCACAGACTTCTCTCTTACATATGATCATATGTGAAATTTGTTATGAACCCAAATCTTTAATATAGGATTGACATTATTTTGTCATTCATGCTAAGCATGTCCAGCTGCACATCTACCAATCTTCTGAATTTCAGTTGTTGGAATAAAAGGCATTTACAAGCTGTGTTGTGTTAGGTGCCTATATTTCATGGGGTTGATGGGGTTGAGTTGCAATGAAAAACTAATGCGCGGAGATGCGCTGCCTCACCCTGATTCAAACCAGCTTTTTTCTTCCCCTCCTTAGCCTACCAGCATATGCAAACACAACAAATCCACTTTACCTGCCTTCTAAGGCATCGCCCACAGTGTTCTCACAGGTGAGGTTTCTGGGAGGCTGCTGATAGCTTTTCAAATGCATTTCCTATCCTGTTTCGCAGCAATGCTATGCACAAGATCCAGAGGACTGAAGGATGTTATGAGGCACTCGGAAATTTAATCCAGATACATGATCTGTACAGTGTGACTAAGATGGCAGAGCTTGCTTCTGAACGCCTTCACTACACACATTTGAATTCATATTTTAAGTAGAAATAAGATCAATGAGGGATTAAACTTGGCCTCTTAAGTATGTTCCTCAGTTGCCAATGATGTACATGGAAAGTCTGTGTGCATGTTCCTGGGCAACAGTCTTCAAACCACTATTCCTTAAATGAGACAAGAGTTCAGTAAGTCAAAGGTATGCTTTACACAATTTTTCCTGCATTTCAGAATTCAAGTTAATACATTTTAAAGACAGTTTTCCATATTTCTGAGCTGAGATATGAATCCACTTTGCTGACAATACATCAGCAATTAATCTAGTCCAAAATAGCTATCTGAAGCAATTTGGTGCCTACATTGACAAAACAGGATCTCCTCCTCCCCCCCAGGAAGCTGTAAATCAGTCGGTGACATCTGGCCTCAAGGACATCGGAGTCATCTGAAATGTGGTAATTTATATTAATGAACATCAATATTAATTTTTAAATAAAAAGAATTTGCTGCTGCCATTATGTTTACATACGGAATATTATTTATAGCTTGTGTTCCTCCTTTCCTACATTTTGCCCATAAATTACTGTACGGAAATACACTGTCACAGTTATAAATATTTTTCCTCAGAGTTAAAGCTTTTACATATCCTCTTCAGTAACTGCATGAGAGAAGCAACCAGGATTTTCTTGCTTCTCTAACAACCGCTGCCAATTTTAATGCTTGATTGAGCAGAAAAGGGTGCTTCTACAAAAACAACCAAAGCTCTCCTCTCTGGAGACACCTTACTGCAGAATGTCCTTAATACCTAGATTCTGTAAGAATATCCTAACATCCCTGAAAGAATAAAATAAAATCCTGATTTTATTGGGTTGCAGTCATGTATCTACTTCTGCTTTTACCAATCTTCCAATTATTGTTGGCAATTCACAGATTTTTTAGAAAGACAAAATAAGAGACATTAAAAAAAAAAAGGAAAAAGAAAAACAGAAAACAACACCAAAACACCCAGTTGGCTTTCATGCTGAGGGCACATCACTAAATGATTCAGCTTGGAATGGTCACTCTAAATTCACATTGTGTTTAGCATTGCCAAGTCTCCTAGAGTCATGGGATTACAAGAGAATCTCAGCTTTCATTTAAAAATAAATTTAGTGTCTAGCTCTTATGGTTGCAGAGGAAAGATGGAAAACATAAATCTTGAAAGCTCAAAAACTAGACTGCAAGCAAAAGGAACCAAAGAACAATTATTTTTAAGCAAGTCTCATGACTTTTTTTGAGGTCTTGCTCAATATTTTAAATGCTTGAAGTTAACAATACCGTTTTCAAAGCAATGCATACAGATTTTGAGAAGGTGTGAGGAATTTTTTTTTAGTCCCTGAAAGTGCAACGTTAGTATGTCAGAACTCTTCAAAGTACCAGCCCCCTCCCTTCCACTTCAAGGGCACTCAACAAGCAAACTGCAGCCAGCTCCCATTGTGGCTCTGCAGTTTTATTCAACAGAGATCTAAAGCCTTAATAATAATAATAATAATAATCAAGAGCCTTTTCCACAGAAAACACCTAGCTGAATCTACAAATACTGGAAAAAAATAAGTTGTTTTTGTTTGTTTGCTTTGATTTTTTTTTCTAGCCATGTGATCACATGAGAAAAACATAGAAGTATTTCTGTTGAACCTAATACACAATAGGCAATCTAATATTTAGGTGGCATTCACCTTATCAGGCTTTACGTTTTCTTGTTGTACATCTCTTCTTCCAAATCATTTGATCAGGAGAGATCTGACAAGAATGCTGAAAATGTTATGATAAAAATATAAATGTATCTGGCCAGGTGCATTTCGATATCTCTTTCTGGAAGGAGATTATATACATTTTATAAAGACTTGCTGCAGTTTCAGAAAACAGATTTGCAACAGAGCATATGTCTTTGGCAACAAAATGGGTTAGAAGAATTAAAATGCTTAGAGGGATGGTATTCATCACACCTGCTTTAGGGGCTTTATCAACCCCCCATAGTCAGCACTAAGAAGACCGCATCTCCTGAGGGAAAGTCAGAGCCACTAAGATAAATTAAGAACATAATAATTGCTTAATATACCTGCCCTGAACCACAGCAAGCACAGCCTGTTACCTCTCCCATCAGCAATACAGGGAATCCAGGAAAGCTGGGCTCCTCACTCGGGCATCCCTGTTTGCCTGGAGCTGGGCAATATGAAATATTCCCTTTCCTGTTAAAAGGACATCTGTAGGAACTCAGCGGGAACCGACAGCACCACCCACTCCTCCTGCAGCCCTGAGCACATACAGCAAATTCAGGCATCTGTTGGCCTTACCCTGGGCTGCTTTTTCCTGGTGTTACTCCCTCCATACAGCAACATCTCACCAACTCTAACTGTTGCACAGTGCTTTAGGTCAGCCCCAAGAATGCCAAAACGTGCTAATGGAGACGTGCCTGCCTCCAGCACGTATGTCTTTCTCTGGCACATCTCACACTGTAACACATTTGTGAGAGCAGGCCTGTGTCTCAGGAGCTGTGCTGCCCCCCTGGATTTACCTCGGTTCAGTAAGCACGTTGTCAGGCTTTATCTAAATATGAGTACAATGTACATGAAAGAAAGACACAATGAAGATCACCAGAAAACTAGGGGAAAAAAATTAAAAGATACTTCTGAAACAAAAAGGGTTCAAGAAGCAAGTGGGAGCTCCTGCTGAGAAAGCCTGACAGCAGAAGAATATTTTCTGTTGATAGTCATTTGGAGTCACTGCCTCAAGTTAGACAGAGGTCCCACCTCCTGCCTTTATCCATTGCCTCTCTTGGACAGACTTACTTTGCCATCCATTTCCTCTGGAAATGGCATTTTCTCCACACAAGACTGGACCTGGACAGGTCCCTCACACAACTGCCCCACGCTCTGCCCACCACCAAAGAAGCCCACTCTCTGCGACCTCCTCGCAGACCTCAGGTGCATCAGCTGGGAACAGGCTTGTCTGTATTGATTCACCCTAAGCTGCTGGCACAGAAAAAGCTGCTCTAACATTTAAGAGGTTGCATTAAAAAAAATTTACCTAAACAATATTGATTCTGAGCTAACAGGGGGGAAAAATTGCTCATATAATTTAAAAACTACAGTATAGATTTATTTATTAAAAAAAAAAAAAAAAAGAAGCTAGATTAGAAAACTTTTCAGAACATACGGTCACATAAAATGTGGAGCTCGTATTCTTTTTTATTAGACCTAAAACATAAAGTCTTTGCCTGAGTGTGTAAGTTTCTGTTAAAACAACAATTTGTCCTGTGGACTGTAAATTCAATTACTGTTTTTATTGGAATCACATTTTGCTTTGGAAACAATCATGCAGGAAAAAGAACCAGTAACTTAGGCATCTTAAAAACATCTCACAACAGGCATGGCTGTGAGAACAAATCAGTTATGGCAATTCTTCCTCTGTGAACTGCAATGTTTTTAAAATCCATTTCCATATTTTTAATTAACACCTAGTTCAAAAAAAAAAATCTTACTGTAGGTCATTTTAATCACAAATGGGAAAACAAATTTACTTTATCAGAAAATTGACTCAACACTATTTTAAGGACTTATTTTTCATGTTTTTATCATCCAAATTAAGTTATTAGCATACATTTTCCAATTTAGGCATGCAGAAGTAAGCCAATTTTTCTCTCAAATTTAAGAGTTGCAGTTTTCAGTCACCTCTGCGTGAAACTAGTCTGTTTTAACACCAGAATATTTGATCAGTACAAACACAAAAACAAAAAGATATCTGTTAAAACTGCGTTTCTACCTAACTTGAATCTGAAGTATTCTAGCCGTAGTCTTTTAGTCAAAACAAACCATTACTTCCTCATATAATACTTAATTGTCATACCCCATTGTAAACAGGCGCTCCTTATTCCTCTACATGTTCATAAATCTGTTTACATTGGATCTCAGCTTACACGTTGGGGTTAGTTTTAACTCGATCTTACAATACTGTCATTCACCTTAAATCAAAATGCAGCTGTGGTTAGGGGCGGGGTTAGTCTGCTCCACACCAGAGTTAAACAAAGCTTTGTTGCAGCCTGGCTTGGCTTGGTGGGTGATTTGAAAACTAGTAAGCTTCCCCTTGGTTAACTGCCAAAGCCAACCACACCTGGGATGACGTGAGGTTGTTTTTGAGAAGGTAACGTCTCCTTACAGGCTTTCTCCTCCCATCTTGACTTGGAAGGCTTCTGAGAATAAGAGTCATTTCCATTTCTGTTGGGGCATGAAATGGTTTCTGGGGAAAAAGCATATAAATCTCATTCTGCTTTGACTTGTTAGGAAACTCATAGCAAACCATATACTGAAATGCGGACATTTCAAAATTTGTTTAAACAAAGGATGAAAAGAAACAAGCAATGTTGCTCAATCATTTCTCCTGAAGAAAAAAAAATAATAAACTACTCACTAATCCCTTGTACACTCTAACTTAACTTTATCTTTTAGAAAGATTCCACAAACAACATTAACAAAACCAACATAAATCTGAGATTTGTTCAAGAAGGATTTCCACAATCATACAGAATTTTAACAAGCCAGGATTGTGAGCAAGTACTTAGAACTTTGAATTAACACTCAGCTGAAGCTAAATGCTTGAGTCACCTATAGAGAATGTGGCATTTAAATGTTTTCCAACACTGTTTGTTGACCTATGTGGATTTCTAAGCAAATATTAGTCAAAGAATTTGTTACTGGCATACTCACATGCTACCTAACATTCATATCATTCCAACTACCAAATCTCAACATTTCTGTATCAGTTATATGCCAAACACTCTGAAAAGTTTAAGGCTCACCCAAGCATTATTGAGCATTAAGGCAGAAGATACAACTATTAACACTACTGACTAGGAATACTGCCTACAGTTCCATAAGGGAAATTACACCAAGGGAAATAATTACACCAATTATACTTTGCTAGCAATATAGTTAATTATGCCGTGTTTAACATAGTAAAGAAGATTTTTTTTTCCCTGTAAACATCACTATGGTATTGAAAAAACAATGCACGAGTTTTCAAGAGGCCACACAAGTGAGTATGAAGGGTAATACTTTGAACTGTACACTGGATGCTTTCTTCTCCTCCCTTATGTTTTGTCCTTCCAATCAAGTCTGTTCTACAAGAATAGGTGAATAAACTGCAGTCACAAATCTAAACACAGTTTGCCTGATGAGATAATGACAATATCTGTGATGGTCAGTTTGCGATGGGGAAAAAGAAATGAAGCAATGATGTCAATGGGATTTATTTATTTCTTCTAGTGGTCATGTCAAAGATGGCACTCTAAAGACAGACCCTGTTCACCTCCTTATCTCCATCAGCCTGCTTCCCTCTGATAATCGCTTGCTCAATCTAGACAAATCATCATGTATCCTATGGCCTCCTGTCATATCAGTCTTTATTTTGATTTTAGTATTTGGCAGAATGTGAAGCAACTCTCACCACTGCCACTGGGTTTGTGGTTGTATGTTGGCTGGAAATATTTAACTATGCCCCAAAATACAGTTTTTCTCCAGTTGACACAATCAACATATGTAACTGTAACTGCTATTTGTTGTTTTCCTCCTGGGGAGGAAAACAAAACAAAACAAAAACAAACAAACAAACCAGCTTTTAAAGGTGTATTCAATACCAAAACCTAAAAAGAGAGAAAATTCTACTTGCTAAATACAATAGACAAAATTTCTGTGTGAGTCCTCTGATTCTGCACACACTATCTCCATATTTATAGCACTGACTGGTTTAAGGGTTCTTTGCAGATGTTCATTGTATCATTTATACACCCTAGTAAATCATACCGGATGCACAGCTCCACGTGGAAGAAATAGAGTTGATAGGAGATATCTTAAAAACTTGGCCCTAAAACCACAGACAGGTCCCTTCTACTTAACAACAACTAGCTCCACAGATGTATTTGTCTCAATAGTAAATTAGTCTCAAAGCAACATCCTCCATCAGACAAAGACCCTATGGTACTGTTAGAACACAAGCAATGGCCAATTTGAACCATTTAACCAGTTATTTTACAGCCCTAAAATTATTAAAATTGTGGATTTAAAATAATTAGATTTCAACCAGTGTTTTACTAGTTCTCTCCCCACCTTCTCGGATTTTAATTTTCTCACTTGTCAGCATCTCCTGGCAGTGAGAACAAGAAAGACCTCAAACCTTTGCTGATTGCTTTGCACACAATCTGATTTCTATAAATTAGAAGTTGCTGATGGGGAAGCAGACAGCAGTACCCTTTGATCAAGATACACATCTTGATCTCTTTTATCATTTTTTTAGAAAAACAATAATATTACAACAAAAAAAATCATCATACAAGCTTTTCGATCAAAGTGTGTCACTGTCTGCTTCCCAGTCAACATACTGCCAGTGAATTGGCAAGGTGCCCAGGAAGAGCAGGCAGCAGCTGGTGGATTTGATTACCATCTGTATATCCACTAATGTACAACATATTATGTCTCCACCTAGCGGGCAACTGCACTTGACAGAAGATTTGAAAATGGGTTGGAGCCTACTTGCACAGAAGACAGAAGGAGCTGCGCTAGGCTTCCCACCAGCAGACCTGGGCTCTAAGGCTGTATAGTGTTGGAAATGATCTAAAACAAGAAACTATTTTGTGGTTCCATCACTGGGCTGGCACTTGCCCCTTGAAATCATGTTTTCTCCAGAAACAATCATAGAATATCAACCTCTGTGTTCTCCCAACAAACCACCAGATCCTTCTTACGCTCCACAGCACCCTGGAGGTCTTACTGGGAAAATTTTGAAAAAGACAAGGAAGGTAAAAGCAAGGATGTCATTAATGTCCAGAGCTCGGGAAATAAATAACAAGAAATAAGGTAAGAATGCCAAGGTGGTGTCCTACTTTAAGAAGAATTAAACTACAGAATATTAAAGCATTACCCTAGCTACTTGATGGCCTACTGCATGCCCAACACTACATGAACTTTCTCATATAGTTTCAGATAACATCCTTGACTTGCAAACCAGGCTGAATAGCAACAGGGGTAATAAAAGATAGGCGAATCTGTTTTTCAGAAAAATGCCACAGAAATCAACCTTGCACCACAGATTTCAGAGCCCATGTGACCATTCAAATAAAGGTGAAACTGAGGCACAAGACAGTGCTGCAACAGCTCCCATGTGACGAACAGAGGTCTAGAACAAGTAGTTATTAAAAGACTAATTCTACCACTTTCATTATACCGCCCTCCCTTTCATTGATTCCCGTCCTTTTTGACAACAATCCAGGTAGCAATGTACCAACTGGGTATATTTATGCACAGCCATCTAGCACAAAAATTGCATCCTAATGAAGATCTATCAGTAGAGCAAAATGAAAAAAAAAAAAACCAACAAAATCATCCTATTGATTTTTTCCATCCACATATGGGCTAGACCTAAATTCCCTTAGCTGGAGAAATCTTTTGAGATAACTCTCCAACACAGCATGATTACATTTCATTTAATGACTTTCTCTGGGTGCACGATAGGTCCTAAAATAGCTCGTCTTTTTCTGAATATCTTTTAATAAAGTTGTTTTTTTTTTTTATTATTTTTATTTTTTTTTAAGATTTTGATTTGACACACCTAAACTGGTTACAGTAAAGCATTTTCTACTTTTATCACATTCTCTATTGCATTTAAAGCAAGTTTATTATTCTATAAATAATTCATTCAAAGGAACTTCAGTTTAACAGTGCCTAATAGACACAATCACTTAAGGTATCATGCTGGCAAATTTCAGCTTTAAATCAGAAGCCTATCTGTCTTCATACAAAAAAAAAATATCAACTTATCAGAAAAAAAGCACCATTTTGTGAGAAACTCAGGCATGAATGCTTAAAAATGAAGTCAATACACGCCAACAACTTTTGTGCTAATTTATTACATTGCTTGTTTGTGCAGGAAGGGGATGAGATTTGTTTCAATCTATTCTAATTCTCTGTATTTCAACAGAAACTACAAGAATTAGAAATGAATGTTGTTGCCCCAACAATTTGCTGTGATAGAAGCTTTATTTTTCAGGTCAGCACTCTCCATTTTTGATTGCTAAATGGGAGCGCAACAATGGCTAAAAAAAGGCGGCTCTGAAATGCTAGGAAATAGAAACTGCTGACTACCTGGTGAAAGAATAATGATTTATAATATATGAATAGGGGCAATAATTGGATAGCAGGCTGTACTCAAAAAAGCCTTAATTCACAGATCTGACATCAGAAAGTCATAATCCATCGATCTAGCATCAGAATGATGGATTATGACTTTTTAAGAACATGTAGGCATGTCAGCTTCATGAGCATTCCGGGAATTGTAGTCCAAATTGTTTTACGGAGGTCATTTGAACAATTTCAGCTCTTTCCAATAAAGCTGATACACTAATATTTTGAAATGTTGAAGTTTTGCTGGATCCATTTTTTTTTCTTTCAAACACTAAAAATCCTCCAGCGAAATATTGTAGCTTACTGTTAACTTGCAAGAGAAGAGTATTTTCAAAATTACTTCAAGCCCTGTGCCATTTAATTATAGAAATGAAAACATTTCCAAAAACCTGATTGTTTTCTACATCAAAAGAGTTTTAAATTCAAATTTGGAGGAGAAAAACTCAAGGTGCAAAGTAAGGAATTAATTACGATAACTTATTTCAGAAAGAGCAGGCATATACTATGTAGATTTCTCCCTGGACTACCGCAAAAAATGTATTATTTTTGACCTCTGATTCCTTCTTTTTTTTTTTTTTGACCCTGAGTATCTCTTAAACTGTTATTGCCAAGGAAAGTTATGATGTGAATTTAGGAGTCTTTCATGAAAAGAAAGAATATTTTTGAAATGTGTGAATATCAAGAGCTTGCGATGTATTTTTTATAAACAAACTTCTTCCATATTAACTCAAAAAGGCTTGTAAGCCTGTTCACTGAAATACTTTGAACTCCACTTTTTTTTTTCCACAGAAACAAACATGGGCTAAGGTTACTGCAACAAAAATTCAGGCAAGTTCCAGAGCTCCTTTCATTGAGTTTCATCTACTTATTTATAACAGAATTTCATTCATAAAATTCTATTACCAAATCTTGTGGCACTTCCTCCATTAGAATTCAGTGAAACCACCTACAAATTAACTACTGCTACATTAGACTAATTCAGTAGCTCAGACAGGTAAGAGTGATTCAAAAAATGCTTTCTACTCCAGTAGAAACAAGTGTTGAGTATAAAAAGAAAAGCCCAGGTTAAAAATAAAACATGACCAAGTATTTTCAATGTATACATATATTAAAACCATTTAAAAAACTGATTAAAACCTCTTCTAAAGGAATAAAAGCTTTAAGTAACAAAAGCTTTAAGTAAAAAGCTTTTAAGTAACAATCTTTAAGAAACAAGGCTAAATGGCAAAAGAAACAACCCAGCCCAAAACAGAGTTGCTTATGTTATTATGCTGTATGTTATTGACAAACTCCTTTGCATCTCTCCCTTGTTAAGGAAGTAGAGTTGTGTTTTTTTTCTCCATTTCTCCTTTCTTATTGGTAAAATGATTCTAAAAGAGCTTATTAATAAAATAACTACTCATGTAACGCTGTAAAATGCATAAATTTTGTCTTTTCTCTATGTTCATAACTAAAGCCACTATGGAAAGGACAAGGAGTCACAGGGCTCTTTCATAATGGTTGAAATAATTTATTTCACTAAAATCCACATAAGGCCATCCCGTGTCCAATTTCAGCCCAGACTCCAAACTAAACAAACAAACAAACAACACCACCACCACCAAAAGAAGAGAAAAGGCAGCTGTGGAACAGTACCCTTTAAAATCTCAATTGTTCACAGAAAAAAAGTGAAAAATAATTCACTTTTTGCAATGCAGAAGTAACCTCATTTTGACAAGTAAATATGAAATGGCTAATAAAAATCACTGCCATGTTACACACATTCCTACTTTTACTCATGCCTAATCTCCTTAGAGGTTTCATATAAAGGGATCACATTACTGAAAAGCAACCACTTCTTTAAAAGAAGCCTTAAAGAACAATAACTCCATACAAGTGATCAAACGAGAGGGTACCTCATTTGATTAAATTTACTGAGGAATTAACGTTGGCAGGCTGTAATTACTCACTTGGAAGGTAGTCAGGAGGACACCATGCCTCACCGTTTTCTGTTTTGTGATTTTTATGCTTGAGGTAATGATATGTGATCAGGATATCAATTTTACATCTTCTTTCAAAGAGCCTGTTGTGCAGTGCCCTAGCAGCATCAAGCCAGGTTCGTTGGTTACTCCATCATCAAGCCATTTTTGACCTGAGTTTTCCTTGGATCTTTCCCAACCCTGTATTAACCTAGCTCAACTCAATTAAGCTTATGAAATCAAATAAGACCAAGTTGGGTGACTATAACCTTTCTGACTTTTCCAGACCAAAGAATAAATATAGTCCACAAGAACTTGCACAGGGGAAGACGGCAGCCTGGTGAATTGGGCTTCTCCCAATTCCTTCTCTCTTTTTGGACCTCTGCATTAGTCCTACACCTCTTTTCATGTTATTAAAACAGTTGTATCCTTTCCTTTTCGTCACTGACAAACTCATTTCATGTATATTATGAAGCAGCAATCAGATGCTAACTTTGTCTTTAATGAAGTGTGCTTGAACCAATGACCTTGAAGTGAAAGGCTCTGTAGATCTTTAGCATTCCTTTAATACTCCAGGCCCCTTATTCGTCTAGTTTATAAGCAAAACCTGTGTGCAAAAGGAACACTTACTCACAATTACTATTATGATTGTTCTGCTGTGGCACTACATTGCCCTGAAAAAAAAATATGAATTATAAAGTGCATGGGTTAGTAAAATTTAAATCAAGCAAATGTTTAATATTAAGCCATTTCATCTATTTCCAAAGTTCGGCAAATTTATTACAAAGCATTGAAATTGCACTTCAAGCCCTAAGGCTTGCAGTGTTGGAGCCTGCCTGATTAATGTAATTAAAGGAACAGCATAACTCAAAATTTATTAAAAATTAAATATATGTGGCCTTATTGTTTACTTCCAACTGATAGCATGATTTCTAGCTAACAATCTGCACTGCTTAATACTTGACAAGTTGTTAAAGCACATCCCCTTTCTCCTGCTGTGCATATGATTAAAAGAACAGAGGTTAAATGCAGCAATAGAAAAAAATCCAGGAATTCTATTCTGGTCACACTGGCACTTCGTTCTCCCTTCTCAGTTTTACAATATGCAAGCAAAGAGGTGGAAAACTCATGACAGGATGGCATCAAGCCGCAGAAGGGTAGGAAAATGCTTCCTTGGAGAAAACCTTCCCTTCCATTAAGCACCTTGTATAGCAGTTTTCTATTTTAACCACGACCCAGCTTGCAGGAGGAGCCAAGCTGTATGAATCAGATTACAAAACATACATAGCTGGTAAGGCCAGATCCAGAATAATGTTCAATGGGTTCAAAGCTGGCAAGTTTACATGTATGCAGCATAAAAATACCCTCTTACACACTGCTTGTGACACTCTTGAAAGCACATGGCCAACAAATGCTGGCTAGTTTACCAAGGGATCCCAGAGGTCCAGAAGGCAGGTTTTATGAGATGGAAATCTAATTTTCTTTACTCTGAAACCACAGTCAAAAGCTTACTTTTTTTTTTTTTTTTCCTGCAAAAGTTGCCTGCAGCCTGCACGTCTCTGTTCTCTCCTACAATGATTCTGCATTTTCCTTCAGCCAGTGTACTGATCAGCAGCCCCTCCCAATACAGGAGGTAGAAGGCAAATGAAAAAATTAAAAGAAGTTGGCAAATGTACCTATATATACAGATTTCATGTTTGCACAGTTATGCTTCAGAAATTATGGCAACAGCAACAGAATTCTGCTGCTATGATCAAGGATAATCAAAGGAAGAGGGGGAAAAAAGCCAGTGCTAAAATATTTTCAAAGGCATGAAAGTCTTCGCTGTTGTGTAATTTAAATTTACTTGCCATTACTTGAAATTTCCTTTTGCCTGTGTGATTAGAATGTAAATGCTCCTGAAGTATATTAACAAATATAATTCCTGTTTTATTGCACAAATACTGCAGCAACCTTCTCTTACTGTTGAAAACTAAGTACATTTCTTAATTTACTACTGAAACTACAGAGCAAAATTAGTTAAAAGATTTTGAATATGAACTCTTATTCAGGAGTCATCCATAGGGATAAACTAATATAGCACTTTTTATTTTACTTATACATACAAACATCACAAAGCTACAGCGGTGTTTTACACAACTGTAAATATGGAATGTTTGCATTTTTGCAAGACTATTTTAGCATTTAATCTCCTACAGTTTGAGGCCCAATTTTGGTACCAATACATACCATAGTAATGCAGTGTCTATTTTGGATACAGTCCCACCAGGTTCTCTGGAATCACTTGGCATGCCATGGATTGAGGATACATGAATTGGATTGTAAAACCTAATTGCATACTCAGAATTTACACTTGACAGCAGTAAAAGAAGCATAGGTGTTAAAAACCTTTTCATGGGTATCCCATGATGAATTTGCCCAAAAGTCTCCATCTCCACAATTTCTTTAATTTTCAAATTCAAAATGTCATTGTTGAGTAGAACTTACTGTTCCCTGAAGAGAGAGTTCAATAGAATACGATCATCCCACTGAAGTCTCTATACAGCCCAAGTAAATTGGGTCTTAACAGGGAGCTAATTGACAGAGTTAATCTGACCCCCAGGTAAAAATGAAGCTGCAGTACCCTCACTGCACCACTGCTGTTTATTGTAGCACTGGGCAAATTCTGTGTACTCTTACTGAGAAACTATTCTCCCTGCTATGCTGACCTTCCTGGATTTGACACACAGAATTCTTTAAGTGGCACAAATCTACAGAAGTGGCCTTTCTATACGACCGAATTTCACAGCACGGAGTTTAGTTTGTTAACATTCATGCTACCTTTATTTACTCTTCACTCATTCTTCCCCAAATACATTTGGTAGAAGAGAAAAGGGAAAACAAAAATAAAAAGCAAATGCTATACTAATGTATACATTGGAGTTACTGACACCAGATTAAACAATTACTTCTGCATCTAAATTCAGTAGTCCATTAACGGATAAGTGCTAAGGAAGAATGCAAATTGTCTTTGTAATTGGTATTTATCCACAAAGTACTGTAACAGAACCAATCCATGTTATAGACTGCAAAGTGGGAGCTGTATTAAACTGGCAATCCAGCACTGAAAAACTTTAGTCTCATTCCCATTCCCATAGCAACCCACAGTCCCCCATTTAACACACCATGTCTTGTTGGCTGTTTAATGTACAGTCTTTAAACTTCCCTGTTTCCTAAATAAGCTCCCTTACCACAGACTTTTACATTTTATTCTAATGCATATGCTTTCCTGCTTATTAGTTTGTGTAATGTTCCCTCTACTATGAGAGGGAAAAAAATAATCTGTAAGACAAGTTTTCATTTTATCTTGCACTTGTCACATATTAAGATTCTCCTAGTCTGTCAGACTTCTAAGCTTGTCTAACATCTGTCATTTGTACCCAAAATTAATAAAGTCTATCCATGCTGTATGGTTTTTCAGTTGCTCTGATTTTGATTATACACAATAATTTGTAATTTAAATTCACAGAAAATGTGCCTATGTAGCAATGTGTTTTCCTGTCAGATATAAAGGCTTGGCCTTTACGACTGATACCAAAGCCCCGTTTTTCCGCTCATTACAAAGTTCCAGTAATGCTTGGGCTGACCAATTACTTATAGTAATTTGATTATAGACCCTTTTTATTTTACTGTTTACCCATTTAACTGAGGATTGATCAGAACAAAAAGAGACAATTGAATACACTGCAATAAAAGCAGTATGAATAACAACAGTAGGAACTGAAGTCAAACCAGAAGTAGTTAGGAAGCATGAAGATGAGCCTGAAATCTTGTCTTTAACTTCTGCTATTGTGCTTGTGCTTTGCTGTGCCAGGGTTCCAAACAGAAGGATATTCTTTTTCCATTCAGTAATTCATTTGCAAGTGCAACAGGGATGGGCAAAAGATAAAATCTTCATCATGGCAAAATTAGTAGCATTTGCCCCCCTACTTCCATCCTGACAATTTCTTGATTTCTCAAACAATTGGTTATTAAACAGAAACGAATGGTTCAGTACTGAGTTACATGCCAACACACCTGCACCTACCAATAGACTCATTGGGTCATTCTCATGATGGACAGAAATGTAACAATGCTTTTAGGAATCCCACCGGGGCACACCACAGTGCACCACTTGTAGGACTTAAAAAGAAGAAAAGTCGGCAACCCAGCCTCTAGCTATCAGTTGTTTTTAATCTGTTGTCCTAGAGGGACAAGAGTAATGCTAAAAATTCGCCAGCAACAAGCTTAAGTGAGGGTAAAACCTTCAAATACTTCATTTGAAATATGATAATTACGGGTAATTTAACATTTCTCCAAACATAAATCTTTAATTTCATCTTAAATCCTGGAGAGTACAAAAAGTTGGTGAAGTATCTTCTTTAGAACAAAAGAAAATCATTAAGTGTCCTAAATGTGTAACAGACAGGGATGAAAATGATAAACGGATGTCATGAATACAAAATGAATGCTAAGAAAAACTCTGAAGGAATGTTAGGCAGATATTCAGGCTATAATAAATTCTAAAGAACACCCTATCATTCCTCAATTTTATTAAACAAGAGCAATACAGAGTCCACAGACATTGAGACTGGTTGCAATGTACCTCTGGTCACAACACACAACAGTCAGTGAATATACGGATATAGACATACATTTCAGCCTGCTAGTGTCTGAAACTTGCCCATAGCCTTGATCACTCCAAAATTAAGACTTCTCAAGCACAGGGTGTTTTCACAACTCTGAGACCATATTTGGTCAGCCTTACAATAAATGAAACATGCATCTCTATCAGTTCGGATCTGTGCCATTGCCTTAGACTGTATTCACAAGCCTCATTTGATACACACAGTCAAAAGAAACTACTGAGAAACCACACAAATGATATTGTTCCTTGTGTACTGTTATTTGAGTGGAACAGAGACAATAAAACTTTTACCAAGTACGGGAATTCTAGCATCAGGAGAGTAGAGTATTACGTGTGTTACGATGCAATACCTGCAAATTTTTACTGCTCTCACAGCAGAGAACATTATTTTCTGCAATATGTTTTTACAATATCGTTGGACCTTCCTGTAGAAGGATCAAAAAGATGACAAGGACCACTTATTAGAAAAACGCAGAGAGTAAAAATGTTAGTGTATTTCAGCTGAAAACATCCATCCATGTTTGTTTGGGTTTTATCCTGGACAGAGCATCGTCTGCAGTGTAACTCCGCAGAACCTACGCAGGCTCTGGTATAAGCTTTACAGTCTGCAACAAGACAAATTTTGAAGACGAAATCAGTTTGAAAAATTAAAAAAGAGATAAAATTCATAGAGATACTACCTTAGCATCTTAAGATCAGCCAGAGATGCTACCCACTCTTACTCTTTACAAAGCAAAGATCAGGAATAAACAATTAAGTGTTCCTCCTCAGCTGTTTCAAGTCAGTCAAGAGGAGACTCAGGATTACGTGGCTACCACATTTTTCAAGAGCACACTGTGAAGCCAAACCATAAAATACTTCAGCTCATAGTCTTAATCATAGAACACTTTTAAAGACTCCAGCTGCTGTCTCTTTTCAAACCTACCCCGTGAAGTGAGTGTTGTCTACCTGTCCGATGCTGTTTTACTGAGTGCAATAGCTGGAAGAACATAATGATGTCTTAGCTTCTATAAGCGAAGCTGTGGGTTGGAGGGGGACTCACAAAACATGAGGTTAACTTAATGCTGATGAAAGTTACAGTTAAGAACCCGTTTCCCAAAACGGAGGGACGAGAGACAGTGAAAATCCATGGGTGGGAGCTTGCCCACGCTGCAGAAGAGGAATGAAAGGCCAAAATTTCCCACTCTGCTCTGTCACTTACAACTTGACTCCTGATTCTGTTACAAATGACAAAAGAAACAATGCAGGAACTTGGTCATGTCCCCTTCCTCTTCAATTTGAGCAGCTGCACACAGGTACCTCTGCTCAGACTGCAAGGCCTGCACCATCCATTCAGATGCTTAGTAGGCACAAGGAAAGAAGGGCACGAGGAGGGCACTTAGCCCAGGTATATGGCTGTCCCTCAAGTACTGTTTGGCAGCTTCCTCTCATATTTCTGGTGTCTCATAACAAGATTGCAGTGTATTTGGCCTCCCATTAAAGAATCAAGCATTATCCTTCGGATGGAGTCCATCCCGTTGCCAAATGTCTTCCCCATTTGAACCCTAATGAAAACATTCTGAATGATTAGAGTGAACCTAAGTGGTGCCAGAAGTCTTCCAAAAGCCTACTAAGTTACAAGCAACAAATAATAAAATGTTGAAGAAAACAGTTGTTTTGTTAATATTCTATTTACACAGCTGGGATGTTGGGAATTCTATCCATCCGTATGTTTAGTAAGCAAGGCAGATTAATGCGAAGAACTGCCATTTCCTAAGTGAAAAACAAAGAAACAAAACCCAGTAAAATTAAAAGAAGGCTCCCCCTGATCTGTCTTTCTCAGCTCCATTCCCCATACACCCACACGACTCCCCCGTAACCACGAAGTAACTGGAGAGGATTCTTCACAGACAGATGTAATTTATAACAAAGACAGGAAAAGGCAACCCTAACTCAGAGTTTGCTGCCCTTCCTATAAAGTTCACCTCCTTACCAAGAAAAAGCAGAGGATAATTTGTTTGGTTTTTGTACTCAACTCCTTTTTCTTTTATTGTAAAAAGTTTCCATTGTCCTTTTATGTTTTGATTATTGAGTAAGTTTAAAGACTTGCCAAATAGCCCTAGATTGTTAACAGACCACCACTATTTAACTTTGAATGCTTTAAAAAATAAAGACCGAGTTCACATTAATATTCTATGCCCTCCTTTTATTTATTATCTTTTCTTTGAAATTTAAACAATTTTCCTAGCTAAAGTTTATTAAATGTAAGCCTAAGTAGCAATATAAGTTACCTCACATATGAAACAGACATCCTATAAAACTCAGCTTTCTAATTAGTAACACTCTATTTTCCTGAAGTTAACTTATATACAGGAAATCAAAATAACATTTTATGAATTAAATATTCACATACAGCAGATTCAAAGTTCCGTAAAAATTCTTCATATTGTATCTTATGACAAGTTAGAAAATTAAAGCTGAAATTAGAAAATATACAAACTTTCTGGTGCATTAAAAAAAAAAAAAGAACTTTAAAGGACTGCAAAACTACTCTCTTATTCAGACTTTGAATAAGTCTTCTTATAATATCAACTGAGAGGATAAAAAATCATAAAAATGTATACTGAATATAAATCATCACAGTAAGGAAATGCCATGCTATTTATTTATATGAATAAGGTCAAAATTTTATTCATAACATAAGGTCACAAGATGTATGAATTTGATACATAAATATTCACCCGTGGGGATACATTCCCTTGAAATACCACATCACTTTTCCATTCCAGAGATAATTTTAAGAATACAATTTAATCTTCAAGATGATGAAAACCTGCAGGTAAAGGTAGAGGTGCAAAAATAGTCCTGCACTGTAGTGTAAGTTCATGGATCTCTACCTGCTTATTAATAAAAATGATTAAGGAAATTGTGGAAATAGGTCAATTGCTCTAACAAACTAGTCGCCAGTGTCTTCACACTGGACCAGCAAATGGTACCTGTCCCCAAATGGTACCTCTTAGCAATCAGCAATAATAATAAAAAATAAAATAAAAAATAATAAAAAACAACTCTCAAAATATATGTCAAACGGTATTTTCTTGAATAACTTCTTGATCAGTGCTGTATTATATGACTAAGTTTAACAGAAAATATTATTGTTCTGTAGCGGACATAATTATTTATTTAATTATTTATTGGCAGATTACTTACAAACCTTATTATTTCAAACTAACTGCAAAACTCGGGTGTATTTTGCAAATTTCTACCACCATGCCACCAATAGCCTATCTGCTTTCCCATCAGCTTATGTACAAAGCTCCTTCAACAGTTTGCCACGCTGGCTGACCTCGCGTTCTGCTTTCTAGATTCCTGGCTCCCCTACAACGTGCCTTACAGACAGCTGAGGCCAGATCACAGATGCAGAATCAGGCAGATCTGGTTCCAGCAGAGCCAACTACCCTGTGCGGCCCCAGGATGGAGCTTCCTGGGGCTTGGACTCTGAAAGGCCTTCAGGAAGACTGCTTTGGAGTGGGGGAGTTTAAACAGAGACATCTAAGAACAGCAATTCTGTTAAAAGCTATTATTTGTTTTAAAATGGAACGAAATCAAACCGAAAGTCTCAGAATCTTCTGCGGAACAGAATTACTTTGCTCAGTTCCAATTATTTTCGTTATGCTCTGGTCAAGTAAAACAACAAGAAATCCCAAAGGGCATTGACAGAGTAAACTGTTCAGGAATACTAAAAAAAAGTAAAACAAAATTAATATCCTAACAGCTTGCCCCCAGGTACTTTGCTTAATCATTTTAAAATTTCCCCAAGTCTTTATTTCTGCCAATCTCATTGTCTTCCATTAAAATTTAAATACATAAGAATCCTGATCTATAAATATTTTTAATGTGTTATAGTCCTGTGATAGAGCAATTAGTCCTCTGGATCTTACAATACTCTGGTGAATAGCAGAGAAATGCTGTCTTTAATATACTGACTATCCTTCAAGTCAAAGCCTACAATTCCTGCTTGGCCTGCATTCCAGCAAATAAATAAGCCATTGCTGCTATTATCAGAACCACGTATGTTAACATACACACACACAGAGTAATCAAGTCTCTTTTTAAGTAATTAACAAATCCAGAGAGCACATCTGTGTATATTCAAATTCCTGCACAGTTCCAGAGATGTTTCAACACCAACAACCTTTTTTTCCTCTCTCCTATTTAACATAATACAGTCAAAATGCTTTGTCAGATAAACAAATACAATACTATATGATGATGAGCTTCAAAATTTTTATTATTTTTCACTCTCAGCTTTTCATCCTCCAGGCTGATGAACACTGTGACCCCAGTCACTTCTCAGTTTAACTCTGTATATGAATAGGTCTACTGAAATAAAATTTCGGAAGCGTTTAAAAAGAGGCACTTGTTTTAAAGTTGGCAGGGTCAGAAGCATAGTGCTCTGTGTAATGAATGCATAGTCTATCTCAGCTATTCTGAATTTTTCCTGCCAGAATTTTTACTTTCATGACTTCGTACATGTTAGTGAGTTAAAAGGCATGCTTGTTTTGTATTTGATTTTTCTTAAGCAAATAATTTAAGAAGCATTTTGTCAATCATTCTCTAAAGCAAGATTTGCAGAAGTACTCAGCACCATGAATTCCACAAACTCTCTAGAGCTCTCACTGGCTTTTAGGGAAGCACAGTTCAGCTACCTGAACACAGGCATGTTAAAATAGCTGTAGAAAACCACCAGCATGCGACCTATATTGAAACGCAGCTGTTACAGGTCAGAATATCTCCACTATGGGTAACTGAGTATAGCAAAGAGTCTTTGTAAACCAAAGGACGTTTCTAATGTGCAAGATATGCTTAAAATATTTCTAGTAATAATGCATACAATCCCAATAGACTCCACTTTTCATTCAGTCTAATCATAAGCCCTTCATGATCCCTCTAGTTATAGCCATAGCAAACTTCAAGATCAAAGGACCAAATCTCAGTTATTTTTGTCACCAAAAACCACTGGCTCTCCAGCTGCTTGCTTCAGTAATCAGGTCTTTGGGACTACACACTTCTGTAGAGGACATCAAAAATTTTCTTTCAGACATCAAAAGCCCAAGTACCAGTTTGCTAGTTTTAAACATTCATATTTTAAATATTATATATAAATAATTTAAACAATTATTTCACATAATTGTGAAATAATGAAGCTACTCCTGAAGCTGTAGTTTTGATCTCCATAGTAGTAAAAGCTTGAGGACCAAGTTATGAAGGAAAGAATAAGTAAGGACATAGAAATTAAAGAAAAATGGCATATAACACAGCATTGGTTTATCAAAGATACGTGATGCCACACTAATTTCATAGTTTACTTAATAAGATAACCAATTTTCTAGACAAAAGGAATGTGAGAGACATGATCAATGCATGAGAGGACAAGAATATCACACAGAAGGGATTGAGTGACCTTGAAGAATATTCACTCTTGTATTTAACAGACTGTTTGGTGACACTGTTGGGACACGACTTTTAAAAATCTGTAGTGCGCTGAGAGTACCTCAAACAGGGAAAAAAAAAAAAAAAGGAAGCAAGGAGAATCAGAACAGCAGATCTACAAGACAGCTACATGATACAGGTATGAAATGTGGACTGATTCTAGGACCTAACATGCAGATTATTCCCAAAGAGAAAAAGCAAGCAGTATGTCATTGTACAGGGCCTCGCTTTTATCTCAGCAACAACACTGCCATTCAGTCACTTATGTTCAAACAAAACTAACTTAAAGTGGAACAATTACAAAAAACGACCAACAGGATGACTTAAGGCTACTCTGTGTGTAAGAATGTATATATCAAAAGCCTATCATAAAAACAGAGATTAGAGAAGACGGGCTTTTCTAATTTAGCTAAATGAAGGCTGACAATAAGATTGCTGTCTCTTTATATGCTAGAAAAATAAACACTGGGAATGGAATAAGAAGTAAAGGTCAATACTGGCACAAATTGGCACATGGACAAGTGCACATAAGCTTGCTGTGAATACACTTAGCCTGGAAATTAGAAGTTTTATAACCATTACAGAAATCAGGCTCCAGGGCAGCTTTCTAACTGGAATAGCAGAGACAAAAAAGTTCACTTCTTAGGCTTGAGCTTGACAAGTTTCCGAAGAGGATTATACATGCTTGCGTATGAGAAGGCAGCACTAGACCTGACAATTAAAGAGGTCCCTTCCAGTCCTATGTTCTTATGTCCTTCAAAGCAGTCTTGTCTTTGCCATGGTGATATTTACAAAACAAAGCTACAGAAAATCAATTCAGTGGTTTTTAAGCATTACAAATATTTGATATCTTCAAGCTTTGAAAAACATGCACTCCATTAGTTGGGGAATGTGTCTCTCTAGTATGAACTGATGTGCTTACAGAAATGTTCTGGTTTCATACATTCTTGAAATGCAATTCTCAAGAAATCCTTGAGCAAATTTGTTTTAAAAATGATTGATTAACCAATCTAAGTGTGCAACACCTAATGAGGATTACATATCAAAGTGAAGTCCCAGACTTCAGGACTTTTGCCATCAAGAAAGGCTTATTAGCTTTCAGATAGTGTACTTTTCCTATGCACTCTCTTAAATTCAAAACACAGAAGAGATTTTATTCATACTTAAAGCAACAAACCACCACCAACAACAAAAGACTAAACAAAAACAACCACTCACACTTGGATAAATACCAGCCATAGTCTGAAAGCTTAATGTTTCAAAAAGTAAGGAGTACATGGAAAGACAGTGTTAATGGAAATTCTTCTGCAACTCTAAGTAGGGGATGATATCTAGTGCCTGCTATAACACTGAATCTGCACTGTCATTAAACTTAATCGTTGATATTTTTATTGCAACCTGACCCACTATTACATCTCTAAAGAAAATTGCATTGTACACTACTACTTCAAGAAGTCAAACTTAGCTAGTCATCTGGGCCATAAAATAGCAGATTACTCCATCAGGCTGGCTAAAGCAACTAGGAATAAAACTAGACTTACCAACCACATTATTTTTATTAGGAAATGTTTCAAAGCAGACATAATCCCAGAAGACCTTAGCCTCATTTCATCCAAAAATACACAACACAGCACAGCAGAAAACATGAACTACAGTAAAAGGTACAATTTTTAAATCTGCGGAAAAAAAAAAAAAAAAAAAAAAAAAAAAAAAAAAAAAAGTACTGCAATATATCATCCTATCAAAGCAAAATAAATTAGCTGACCCTAGAAATAGAAAATAACAAAAACTTCTACACAATTCCTGTATTAACAAATTAAACCTTTTTTTATAAGATCTGACGTGTTAATAGGAACTGCTCCACTGAATCCCTGCCCATCAAGATTTGGTATGTACCCCATTTGCTTTCTTTGAATTTGCAGGCGTACTAGGTATACTAAGCCACAGCTAGAGGGCAAAACCTCCAGTATGGACAAAAGGTAAAAACAGTATCTTTAACAACAGCATTCTTGAAGAACTCTGGTATGTGAGCCCTACATGCATTTTATTTCGGTTCATGGCCACAGTCCAGACAAAGCACTGCTTCTTCTGCAGTTCTTCTAGATGTTGAGAAGTGCTCAGAACAGTAACAAAAAACAAAACAAAACAAAAAGCGATCAATTTACTTGGCAACCTTAACACTTCTCAGTAACTCCTTGTACCCATTGTGTTTTCTAACAGGTATTTGCACATATGTAATATATAGGTCTTTGTAGATCTGCAGTGAAGGAGAAGTAAAGGATTTGATAGCTGGAAAGGTAAGTTATAAATTTTAAAGACTGCCAAACTGGGTTAGATTTATGGTGTGTGTTTTATCATATAACCAAGCATTCGTGTCTTTCAGCGTTAACCTTTTTTTTTTCCTAGGCAATATGATCACCTCAGGCAGTTTGATTTAAAGGCTTTAGCTGATGCAAAAATATATTTAAATTAGCCAGTCATTTGTTCCTTTTTTTTTTAAAGACTTAAATACTGTCTATATTTTACAAAGTTGTTTCTATCATGCTAGCTGCATCAAACTCAGAATATTAATCAGATTGTGAAGCTCCACTAATTATGTGCTATATTTAAGTAACTTAGATTTTGTTAAGTGGCATGCAGATATTGTATGCATAATCTAACTCAGTTTTGAGTCATTTCCCTTTTCTTGTCTGATTTTATTTTACACAGGAAATGACAGGGTCATTTGGAAATAAATGCACTGAAAGATCAAAAAGGAAATCTGATTGAGAACACTGTATAATTGCCCTCACTAGAGAAAAAATAAAATTCAATGGGTGCATAATCCATTGCTATAAGTTTTATCTGGAAAACACATACCATGGCTTCTCTCAAAGGATATACAATACAGCACTAACTATTGCTTTTTTTTGTCGCAGCTGAATCTCTGCTAAAGAAGAGGCTGCTGGACTTTTGTTCAGTAGGTGATACCTTCAGCATATGTGAAGCACAAATTTACTCAGTGAGCTAAAGCAAGCCATTTCAGTTAAAGCAAATAATTTCATTGATTTGTCCAAAAGTCTTTATTTGCAAAATAAGATAATACTGTGATTAAGCTCTTAGAATGCCATGGTTCTTCTTATTTGGGCAAACCTGGCCATTACATTTTACAGTCTCTCATTCCAAAAGAACAGCTTTCATCAAGGAAGCTAATAGAAAACTTTTTAGACAATAGCAACAGTGTGCTTGGGAGTAAGGATTGCATCTAGTTGTTGGCCATGGTGTATCTACAGTGGCTTTATTTTTTGTTATTTATTTTAAAGACAGTAATCTACGCAGTGAAACAACAGCCAGCCTTTCATCAGAGATTTATCATCTACTTTTAGTGCACAGATTTCCCAGACGATCTCTGGCCCCCTTCTGCTCCCTGAGCACATGCACTGCAGGGCATGTGACTCCAGGCATGCTCCTGCCATAGGCACACACATCGAACTACATCTGCCCCTTTAGTCTGTCAGGTTTGACCTGTTCATCTAAGGGACTGCAAACACAGCAGGTAATGCTCTCCTTTATGGATACGCATTTCTAAATGTAACAAAGCTGTAAGCTTGGGAACTTGGTGTCTGTGCTGGGCTCACCTCTCATCACATTTTACACATCAAGCAAATGCAGAGAATGCCATAAATTTGTATGTATAGTTTCAAAGTGTTTAACTTATTGAAGAACAATATAACACCCTATCAAAATAAACTCTGCACGAATATAAGTATTGATCTTCTCGGGTATTACACTGTGGTTGGATAAATGCGGTTGGAGTCTCTGCCATGGGACTACAAAATATGAATTAAACCAAACTGGTGCATAGGTAAGAAATGTCTGTAAGAGAGTTGCAGCTAAAGATTATCATGAAGGTTTTGATGACAGTTTTATTGTAAATTGCACTTGTTCCTTTGATGGATTAACACCAAAGTCATTCACAGAAATACGTTTCTGCCATTCCCTAGTGGAGGTAGATGGTACAGGTGGTGCTGTCTTGCATACAAACCATGCAGAGCAGCTGCTTCTCCTTGGCTGTGAAACTGTAGCATTTTATGCTGATCTTAGACATCCAGAAATAGGTTTCAAGAAAACACAAAGACATTTATTTTAAGCTAATCTGCAACTGATATATTAACCAAATTTACACAAGAAATTATTTAATTAAAGCCTCATTAAAAATAATTTTACCAATTAGAAAGCGCTAGCCAACCACTGATCTCATTAGCTAATATGAAAACCACAACAACAGTGTGATGCTGAAGTCCTGCTTGACTTATGTAATTAATTTTGTCATTGATTCCAGCATAGCTGGAATTTTAACCCACCTTACAAACAACCTCAATCTCCAAATATTTGCATCCATGGCAAGAAAAGTCCTCCTTGCGTAAAACACAGTTATTTAAAAGCAACATGGGAGGAAATTATACCGCATCATTTACAGACCCAAACCACCAGCTTAATGTGCAAAAGATTTTTTCCAATGCATTAATAACTTTAACTTCCCTGTGTGCTGATAAGCTAAGATACATGCCATAGGAGAAATTCTACTACCGTGCCTCTCAGAGTAACCAGTTGTCTCCTAAATTAGAAATGTAAATTCTTTTGAATGTATTGTAACATATATCTTCAAGACGCACCGCCAAACAAAAGGAAAGTATATTTGACTAATTTAATCTGGCTGTTTGATTAAAGGCCACCTCCTGAGTCTACACATATTCCTATGTATTTTTTCACATATAAGTCAGAATACAAAGTTTAATAACAGTGAATTAGCTTGACTGTAAGACAACCTTCAAACTGCTGGATTTCTAGCTAGCTTGTTTCTCTAAAATCAGTATAATTAACTGTTGGTGACTACAGTGGAAAAAAAAACTGTGCATACATGAATATCAGCACTGTGGTCAGACTCTTGCTTGGTACACAAACTTTTCTGATTTTGACTGCTGATGTTAAAATAGTCAGACTCATGCATTGCTAATTCAAATGACATGTACCAACTTATAAACACATAAAAAAAAGCATTCCTGATTTAACACATTTTAGCCAACCAATGCATTTACACTTTTTTGAAATCCCAAATTAATTTTGAATTTGAGGATCGAAACATCTAACTTGTATTCTTTAATCAGCCATTTCACTTTAGTAATGAAGTAATGTTGACATAAAATTGCTTTGAGCAATACAAAACATATGCCATAGTGCATTCATTAAATAACTCTACATAATGAGTTCCATCTATATAAATGACTTACCTTATTACTTATCACCAGTTTTTCTCTAGGACTGTGGAAGAGATGTTCATACAATTTATAGGGTTTAAATAAGCTGAAAAATAAGAGAAAAACACCGCTAGTACAGCTGTAGATCTCTAGAAAAGTAACACTGTTAAAAAAAAATGTTATAGTGAGAGTTACTCTCCAGATGGGTAATACTCCGAATGTTAGAGAGAAATGGTTGTTTAACTTCAGCAGATGGTTGTTTAACTTCAGCTACGATACACGGAGTATTTAATTTACAGGACGTACTATTAGATGGCTGTAGAAAATCCAGTATGATAATTAAAAATAAAACTGCTTTGTTCTTATGGAATCAAACTCCAAGAAGACTAAGTTCTCCTCTGAAAAAAAGTAATTCCTGAAATGCATATCACGAGGATACTTATGTCTTTAGTATCAGCAGTAGTGGACAAGAAGGAAACAAAGCCAAATGAGCTAGCAGATTTGGGATGGGCTGCTTATTCCAGCGATCAAGTTTGATGTTGGAACACAAAACCAATAAAGAATGGAAGCATTTATTCTCTCAAGGTCATGTTTCAAAATCAGCGCACTATTTCCTTAAAGAAAAACTAGAAAACTAGATTGACACACTGGAGTTTTGTGCATTACACCAAAAGTAATTTAAAGTAGTAAACTTATTTTCCCTTAAAACATATGTGGATTGCCATTTCATGTTTTAAATAATTTTCATTGTTTCCTTTCTTAATGATCAATGATATCATATTTGTTTAATCAAAGGCTTGGTTTGTCACAGTTCATCTGTTACAATTACTTTTTCCTCTTAAAATCACGACGCAGAACTTCTGGCTTCTGTCATGTCATTCTGACAGGATTTAAAACTCAGTTCTGTGATTTCATAGCAAGTTCAGGTCGAAGAATGATTCTAACTTTATCACAGTCCTGTCTGACGTACCCATGAAAGATATGGCAATATTTGCAAGGAACATCTGTAACCAGTTCCTATCCTTTCCCCCCACCACACTACTAGAACCAGGAACCAGGATGGTGGTGCCTCTCTGTTCAATATTTGAACAACCACGTCTAGAATACCGAAGCCTCTTTTGAGTAGTGTTTGGACTAAATGGCCTCCACACATCCTTCCCAACGTGAATTTCTCTATGGTCTATGGAAGTAACTGTTAGAACAATGTATGCAATTACCTACTTAAAGCTACGGACACTGCTACCACGTACTGGAAGTCATGCTAATGCTATACTTACACATCTAAGCCTTCCACTGAGCCAGGAGATTAAAATATTAATCATGTTGCCTTCAAAGCCACCTCTTAAGACGTGTGCTTCTACATCCTTTGGTCTGTAAGGCAACTGCCAGTATGGAGACAGCACATACGGACACTGACAGTCCCCTGTCAGAGGATGTATGCCAACATTTTTAAGCTTATGCTTTTATTTGATTACTTTTAGAGAAACTTCTTCCTGTTTTGCCAAGTGTCTCTTAAATAGAGTGCCTGGAATACCCTGGCTAGGTCAGAAGTACACATGAATTTAAGTTTTTACTTGGAATATCAAGTATGATGCTTTCTTAGGAACCCAAGCAGAGCTCATATACAATATTTTTGAGTTTTCCCATTTTTCTTTTTCCCTTAAGAAGACCAAAGTCAGTATCATGACAGGCATGGTACATAATAGAAAGATATGGACTTTAGAGTAAGACCTCTCTTCTGCAGCACTTTCATCATAATGCAAGTAGTTTAGAAAGTTATCACAGAATCCTGGTCAAGAGGCCGATGCACTGGGGTGTAGGTGTCTGAAATACAATCTTGGCTATGACAATTAATGAGGAAACCAACAGTGGGAGTCTGTGTCCAGTCCCCACCATTTCAGCTGAACATCCTTCTCCAAATCACCTTCACTTACACAGCACCACCGGCCACTGCCACAGTACCACTGAGGTTCCACGAAACACTGCAGACCAGGGACAATTTGCCCTCATGAAAGTGGTGCTGAAGTGTCAGCTAACATACAGCAGAGATTCTTCTAGCCTTTGGGAGCAGCTCAGAATTAGGAGAACACTAAGGCAGTACTGCCAGCCTCTCTTACGTGACAATAATACATTTTGCAGCATGATTAGTCAAACACACCTGTGACTCTTCCAAATACATTTGTACCCAAATGGCGGCAGACAGTTTTGCACATACGTACAGATGCATTTCCTAGTTTTGTGAGAAGTATTATAGCAGCCATATTGAACATTTGGCTCTGTAAGTGCCATATAAAAGTTTTATTCTATAGTTACATTTAATTCAGCCAATTACCATTTGTTAAAAAACAAATTTGATTACTCGCATAAGAAATTTGGCTACCGTAAACTGTAAGTTCCCTTCCCCCACACCCAAAGCACATATGTACTACAAATGAAATGGCAAATATTGTAGCATCTTAATTACCTATTTACTGCAGTGTTTCACCAAAGAATTCCTGCCATGTTTCAGCGGAAAAATAGGAATTTGTTTATGAAATATGTTTAAACAGACTTCAGAACTTAGGTGGAGATGACTCAGACAAATTCATGAAAATACATGTGTCCTCTCTCTCTCACACACAGATCTATTTTTGGTAATATTCTAACACGGATTATTTGAAAAAAAAATTTTATGAGCATCACAAACTTACAAGGAATTAGATACATATCTTTCAAACTGTACTGAGAGAACCTAACATTTCAAACTTCTTTCTTTTCTTTATTCCAATGCCTTGGAAAGGAGCCAGATTGAGAGAAGCTGAAAATTAGTTCTTTCCCTTAGACCTTCTAAATGTGTTAAGATATTCTTTACAGACCGTGTTCCATGTAGAGATAATTTACAGTATTTCCAAAAATATAAGTCATTACTTTTGGCATTTCTGAATTTATTTTTATTTTTCAAACAGAACTCTGTTTGACCTGTCACCCTTAATCCTATATCAACGAAAGAATTCTTCCATTTAATGCTCTTTAAATCAAATCATGTAGATTATACAGCATCGGTGCTTATTTTAAAACTGGTATAGTTTTCTTTCACCATGCATTATATAAAATGCTTGTTGTGAACAATTAAGAGCCTGTGCCAATGTATTTAGTAATTACATAAAAATAATTTTCCTCATGCAAGTAAGATTTTTCAGAATAAAACCTCTTATGATGTCATATGAAAATATAAAGGTGATTAACAATGACATATTTTCCCAACTCCACTGCCTCCTGAAAGAAAATGTCAAGAGCTATGTTGATATGTGTTTGCTGCAGGAGACAGGATAAAAAGACGATAACTGTCACCTTCCACCAGACCTGAAGGTATCATTATAGTTGTTATACAGCTTGTGCCAATGTAGTTGAGCATTTGTCCCCATTTCCATTATGAATCCCATGGGTTCAGAGCTCACCTATAAAAATGTGATCTGAACTAAAACATGTCATACTATCTTGAATAGAAAAAAAAATAAAGCTATAGGTCTATCATTTAAAATTAAACAAAAAAAAAAAAGGTGAAGAACAAGAAAAAATGTTGAACTAATACATAAATTTGAGTTGTAATAAAACTCAGTCAGCCTATTCCTGAGTTCATAAAGTTCGGAATACAACTACGTAAAAAGTGTGCTGATTCAGTTTCGATTTAGAAAAAAAAAAATATTCACATGAATGAAATAATGCATTGTATAAAGTGGATACACATGGCACATTTTAGCGTATGTGCATATATGTGTACGTGTGTATATCCATGACCTTGTAACAGCACGTACTTCTAGTAAGTTGAGTGGTATGAAAATAGAACTACACGTCTGGCAGCCAGAATACCACTGCTGTACTGAGGCATGATTGTATTCCTGCTGAGTTAATACTTCGGTGATAATAGAATGGAGCATCTAATCTCTTGGATGAAATTCTTGACACTGTGAAGGACTTACTTCATGGACAAGATCTCTTTCAATGGATAGTTCACACAAGAGCTACAGAGATCCTACTTCGAAAAAAACATTTGTTCCAAATAAATATACAAAAGGCACAGACAGGAAAAGAGAAGTAGAAGTTGAATGAAACATTTTAAATGCCAAGCTTCTTTTTAATTTAGGGGAGTACTTGGCAGGACACTGGTTTGCATTGACTACACAAATTTGAGATATAAAGAGATGTTCTCATTTCATATGGGAAGAATCTGAAGTTCTTTTTATTTTCCATGAAACAGAACCAAACCGAACCAACATCGTCATCATCAACAACAACAAAACACAGAGCAGGAGAAAGCCAGATCTTATAACTCAACTGTAAGAGAAATCACGTGTGATGGGCTTAAACCCCCACTAAGAATCTATCAGTGCCCTAAACCAGGAGACTGTCAGCCAACCTTGTATTTTTGTCTCTTTTCAATAAAAACTTTAATGCGTTCAAAAAACACTCTTTAATAATAATAATAGTAATAATAATAATAATAATAATAATAATTAAAAAAAAAAAAACACCTCTTTGCCACATTAAAATTCTGCTAGGAAAAGAAGAGTCAGAAAATTCCCAACAATTCTACATAAATAGTAAGTCCATGACTGATCTGTATGTCCATCTGCCACAAAATCTCTCTCCCTAGCACTACCATTGAGGTCATGAAATGGGCTCAATAGCTGAAGATATATAGCGCATAAACATATATTACCATCACACCTTTCCCATTTTCCATCTTGCTCATCCTGGCAATACAAGAACTTAAGGAATCATTCATCCATCAGGTGCTGGAAGCAGCGGTGTAAGAGTATAGGCTGCTGTCCTAACGATGGCACTTCAATGAAGAAAGGTCTGTATATGTTACTAAGACTTTGTATGGAGAGGAGTGATTAGCTACTGACACTTCATTTTTTTCCAAGATACATAACTGAATTACTGCTGTTTATATCTTTCTGTGTCTGTTTAAAAGCTGAGACCTGTCAAGAAACCTCGTCATGCAGATGCCGAACTTATGCTAATTTATGCAACAAATTAACAAATGCAACATTCTTATTACTCATACTTATTTACCATAGCCTTAATTCTGTAAAGTACAGAACTTTAAACCACTTAAGAAGTCCACTACAGCTGACAAGGTCACACAAATACTCAAAGTTACAAATGAGACTTAGGATTTTGTTCAACTGAATATAGAATTAGAAAGCTTTAAAAGCAAAACAAGAGTATTCTGTATACACCATTCTCCTCGTTCCTTTAAATCACCCAAACCTAAACCCAGATAGAATCTTTTCAGAATAATCTTATGTCAAGATAAAGTTCCCATCTAAATTCTGAATTTTCCAGGCTTTGACATTGGAGGTCAGATCTTTACCACTGCTTGAGTATTCTCTTTTCTTTTTACTTTTTCAAGTTTGGTATACGTAGCATGTTGGCATAGTAAGTACATACCCAATTAAATAATTTTAACTTATTTTATCAGCAGATTTCCTACCACATTAAATTATTTGAATAAGACATCATGTATCCTAGGGTAGTACCTGATACTCAAGTAATCAATGATTTCTTTGGCTTGCTCAATGCTGAAGACATCCATGTCACCACTTCTTTCTGAATCAGTTTCTCCTATTCCAGCCATTGCTTTTCCAAGTTCCTTTATGTTATCTTCTAAGGTCATATGTTTGTCTGCAATGAATTCCAAAGAACAAAAAGTAAATATAAACATAATAGAGGTGGTTTCCCCCCCCCTTTTTAGGGCATTTTAATTATAAGACTTCTAGAAGCTTAAGCAGTTATATTATGAGTCACATGGAAACTGAAAAAGCAACAGTGGCCAAACACTTTTGTCTGTAGCCATTATTCTTATCAATAAAACACGCATTAAAATTCCATCATAAAATCACTGATGAGCCCTAGTAATGCAACGACCACAATAATGGATGTTTAAGACACTACAGGTTGGTCTTTTATGTATGCAGAGATAACCACAGGCAGAATATCATGTAAATGCTAGATGCAAAGTATGATTATCCTTAAAATGAATTTACTATTGCTTATGTATTGTAAATAGACTGTTCTTCTGACCATATCCCTTGCAATATAAATCAGAAATACATGAACAGATGTTAAAAATGGCAAGCAATTTTAAAATACTTAGTCATAATTGATTAAACTTGAATATGTTTAATATTCTGCTTGCATAATCGTTTACACCCCCAAAATAAATAATGACTTTCCAGTTTTAACTTGGAAAGCAAAACCAAATGCCAACACAGTTTTGAACTAAAATTTAAATTCCTTTTGTATACTTGATTAAAAAAATCTTAACAAAAATGTGAAAATATATCAATGCTTGCTAAACGTTGCATTTAAGAAAGGATCCATCTTTCTGATTTGTGTACACTGTGTGCTATCACTAAAACCACGGTGGAGTTTAAAAAAAAAGTTACCAACACAATTTGCTTGTTCTTTTCAAGTCTAAAAATCTAGAGTAGTAAATGGGGAAATATCCACCAGTGCTGAAATAGATTTATTTTTCTTATTGCTTTAATTCTCTACTGATCCGCTTCTTGGTTCTTTGTACAGAAAACAAATTTAAAAACTTCCAAGATTCTGGTCTTTATAGTTTTGCCCTTTAGTTGTACAGCAATCAAAAACCAGAAAATTTCACCTCAGTTTTCAGTAACAGAGGCGGCATGATATAAATAACCATAATGGGAAAAAAATCAAGAAATACAGAGAACGTGGGGGGAAATAGAAGAGAAGCCACGGGAAATGAGAAAGAATAGCAGAACTAGAAATATCAGTTAGTGGGGAAGTAAAGATAACAAGATCACTAGAAGTGACAATATTCAGGCCCAGGTCCTCTCTCCGGCTAGTCCAAATTTTCTCTTTCCTTTGCACAACTGAGTTTCAGGCTCAACTGCCTGTCTCAGAATGGCTCTCACACGGCATCTGTGAGGTAAGGAGCACTTTATGTTCAAAGTGTAGACCAAATCACACAAGTAGTTCACACTGGCTCCTCAGCTGGTTGCAGTCCCTATCCTGTTTCACTTTCTCTGCAAGGAATATTTGTACAGGCAACAACGATCCCTTGGCTCTCAAACTGTTTCTCCTCACCCACCCAAGCAAGAAGAGCCGTGAGTTTCTAAATCTCTCTTTTCCTCTCTTTTAACAGCCTTAAATGAATTTCCACTACCCTCGTTGTCTAAATCCATTATTTCCGTCCCATGCTATTGTTGCTATTATGATCAAATCAGCTTCTCCAGGCTGCTTGGGTACATTGTAGGGAAGGAAAAGGAAATGATCATTAATATAGAAGACATTAACATTTTATTGTTAGTTGAAATGTTTCGTCTTGGAACTTGCACCAGCTGAGAACAGTAACTACAAGGAAATTCATATAAGTAACTATAAGGAAATTAATCTCAGCCCTGGGCTAGAGCATAATTTGTAAGATGGATTATTTGGGGAACTTTGCCGTGAAAAAAAATGTAAGAAGTCTCTTGCAATTACAAACTGCATTTTCTTTCCCTGGAAGCCATGTGTCTTAGCCAAATATGAATGAATTTTCAGAGGACAGCAAAAAGCAAATTCACAACCCTTGCTTGCCAAACCTTAAGTCTTTACTTCAAAGCATAGGGGTATTAGAGCTATTAAAAAAAAAAAAAAAAGAAAAAAAAAAAGCTCAAAATAAAACATTTATTTATTTGACAGCCTCTGTCTTGAAGTCCATTGAATGTTCTACTGGAAATTTTATATGTTAAAATTAATCTAAGGCAGACACTGCCACAGAAAATTTTAGCTGAAAGAGTTAAAGCTTTGCCAGACTTCATGCAACTAAGATCAGATTCCTGAAAAATGTCAGTCAGCTTTAATAATCAGTTGTGCTACCAGCCTGTCTAGTACACATGCATTACAGTCTCATAAAACTAATTTGTGTCATGTTTCCATTCTTCTCCATTGTTATATTAATATAGTTAGCATATGTTAAGATACTTTCTCATTGGAGACAGGAAGGACAACTGGAATTCCAATGACCATAAAGCACGTACATATTCTGTCAAAATTCCAAGTCAGAAAGGACCTTGATTTAAACTACAATGAAAGAGTATAATAATTATTATGAATTTGATTTTAAATATTCATCTTTACTTTGAATAGAACCACTGTGTCCTTTCACTTTTCCTCTGGGATAGACTCTTCTCAACATAATCACCTTCAAAGTGAATGTAAAGTTAAGAATTGTGATCTCTGAAGAGGGTTTTGAGAGGATACAGCTACAATTATTTTTTTTGGCTATTTTGTTCCTGCCAGACCCAAGATGCATGCTTTTTAGCAAATTTCCTCATAGCCACCACAGCTAAAGTCCTTTCATTGTTATTTTTCAACTTTGGCAGCGATGCCAGTTTACTTCCCTCATCAGTCTTTAATTAACCAATACATTTTGTGCCCAAAATGCAGAATTTGCCATAGCAAAAGCTCCCTGAGAGCTAACCTCCAAGGACAAAATAAATGTAATTCTCCTGGTATAATTCTACAGGATGTACCAAATATCTCAAACATCAGAGAAATGTGCCCAAGGCTATGGTGACTCAGTCACAGAGAGCTGAAACCAGAATTTAGATGTTCCTTGCTCTCGCTCTACTGTAATGATTATTTATTTTTCCATACCAATGATGAGGTCTTTTCAGGACCTGGTCCTTTTGTAGCATATACTGTATAAAGAAAGAATGAGGGATATTCTCCTAAATAGACTACAGTTCTCTCTAATCAAACATCTTTCAGGGAGAATTATTATCAGGCACAAGATATAGCATGACAACATTCAAGAGGAAAATAAATTATTTTACAATCACTTGCAATTAAAAACCGCTTTACTAAAATGACTGGAAAGCATTCTTGCCTTCCACTTCAGATATTTTTATTTTATAATTTTTAATTATACTTACCACGGAGGTTCTCCAACAGAAAGTTTAATAGATCCATGAATCCTGAGAGCTGCACAAGACTGAAGTTCTTTTCTTTAGCCCACCAAAATCCGGCAGTATAATAATCTAGCAAAATAGCTTCCTTCAAAGATGTCTTTAATTGTTTAAAATTCAGAAATTCTTCCAGCTTTCTAAAAGAAAAAGCAGAGTAAAATAGTGAAATTTAAAAAATAGAGGTTTCAAAGTTTAATTTAGTGATTGTACATGTATTAGTATTTTACACATATACATGTATATATTTTCCAGAAACTTAGCTACATCAATTTCTAGATATGAACACTGATGGTTAGAGGAAAAAAATCAAATGAGGAAAGTAAGCAAGCACCTACAGGTTTCAACAGGCACTAATTAAATGTTAAGATATAATTAATGAAGTAAAGAGATTTACAAAAATCAAAGAGAAATGCAGGCAAAATTCCCAAAGAAATTCCCAAAGTGTTTGTTCAGGTAGGGGTTTGTTGGATGAAATGGGACAAGTCTCTCTATTTTTTTTGAGATATGTTTACAATATTAAAAAAGATCTTGCTTTCCATTAGTGATTATTTTTCACATAGACTCTGAAGAAAAATTGCATCTGAAAAATCAGGTAAACAATATAAAACTACTAAAAATATCTAACATATTTAGAATTTTAAATTCCCCTTTCATAATTGTAAGAACATCTAGGAAGAATCCCATCTTATTTTTCTGGCACACTGGAAAATTTTCCACTTATTTTAACTTGAAGAAGTAATAATTATAGAAAAATACATTTCCTTCCAGGAGACTATGATGCTACTGACGTATTTACATCTACTCTATCCAAACATGGAATTATTTATGTCTTTTATAATAATTGTATGCATTTTTCCACATGAAGAGTTTATAGGGGATCAGGACTAGGACTTCAGTTGGCAGTTTGGGTGTAACTTAACCATGTCTCAGGTAGTTAAGTTTTACATCAAAGCAATCCTTGGTTTCTTAGCTATACCTGACTGCACAGGTGCCAGCTGTGATCACAGTTTTTCCTCCCCTGCAAGAGTGAAGTCTTCCCCCCCTTTCCCCCCCTCCCGTTTCTCTTTCCTTCCTAATAATAGCATTAATATCAGACCTACTCAGAGGCAACTGTTAGTTTTTCAGGGTTTTCATCAAGCCAGTTGAGATACACTGCCAAGTAAGATGAATTTTTTGTTTTTCATTTTTTTTAATTAAAGCCTCAATAGCTAACAAAGTAAAGCATATAATCCAATCAGTTTTGTTTAAAACATGTACTCCTTTGTTCTGCATGACAAATTTGTACGGCTGTACACATGCAAGGCAGTTAAAAACACTTAACTCTGTACTGAAATAGAAGTGGAATGTGGCCAGCTGAACTTTCCAAGGTTTGAAACAGTCCATATCCTCTCTTTCTGAAGCTTCTGCCAACTCTGTGTTTTCATAATCAGAGCTTCTCAGGGATTTAGATTTTCTGTGATGCTACTAACAATGCCAGAACTGATTTTTTCAATATTCTGCAAGACTTCTCACTGACAACAGTATCTATAAATGATCAGGAAATTATGGGTGATTTAGATTTCTTAGTTACATCGATTGCTATTTCTTCCTTTATGGGGTGTGCGCAAGTCCTAAGGAGATGGATGGCAGTACAGAACTCCAATATATATGGGAATGCGAGACATCAAAATTTTCATACTGAACCAGATCATCTATTCTGATTTTCCATCCTGAGCTGTGGTCTTCAGAATGCTCTTGTGTAGAGTAATGATGCTCTGTGGTAATCTAACAAAATTTCAATGCTGGTGGTAAACTGCTTGGAGTATATAAAATACCCTGCATCTATCCCCTTCAGTCAGATGCAGTATATACTTTATGATTAACTTGTGCGTGCGTATGTGTGTATATATATACGCACATATATATAAATACATGTGACCAGCTGAGACTAAGAAAAAACATATGACCTTTCAATGCTTTCCTTTTTAATTTTAGCAAGAAATTTTCACAATAAATTGCATCATCGAGTACATTTTAGTCTCCTTTGGGTTGTATGCTTCAGTCTTCTCTAAAGAAAGGGGCTTATCACTCGAGAAAATAATAAATGAAAAAATATATAAACTATTATTTAAAGGGTAAAAATATTTTTTTTTCAGTTTTCATTAAATAACAAATTTAAAAAGGAAAAATAAATCCCATCAGGTAAGGAAGGTTTTTTTTTTTTTTCCTCAAAACAAAGAGAAATGAGAGGAAGAGAATATTTCAAGAATAATATTTTAATCTCTCAAAAACTCTACGTATTCAGAAAGAGCGTTAGTTTTGTTGTCTTTTTTTTTTTCTTATATTTTTTTTTCTTCTTCTTCTCTCTCCCCAAAACAGTTAAGAACAGCAGCCCTTTGGCTTTCAATTCTTTAAGAATCTACCAGTGGAGAAAAGTGCTCCTAAATTATTTGGGCACTTCTGAAAATCCCATTCTAAAAATATAAGTCTAGAGTTTCAGGTTGAACTCCTGGCCTCCTAAATTCACCTCCTATTAAGCAATAATAATGAGAGGGGGTGCTGCTAAAGGGAAGACAACATGGGCTTACTTCAGAAGTCTTTGGCTGCCTCCTATTTCCCCAGTGCACCATAATAGCTATCTACTTCTTAAGCTTTCCATCCCTTTCTGAACTGTTAAAACCCTTCTGATTTTACAGTAACTCATGGATCTGTAAAGAGTCCTAAATGTTTGAGCAAAAGAGTTACCAAGTGAGACTTATGAAAAGGCTCAGCATTGGCCTGTGCTTATTTACATCTTAGTATTTTATTTACAGAATATTTAGTAAGACTGCAAACCCAGAAACCTCGTCATTGTGAAATATTTACCAGGGGAGAGAGGAAAGGAGTTGAAGAAAAATCAAAAGATATGGGCAACACACTAAAATAAAGCAGATATGAGATCAATGGCTTTCTTCAGAACTTTCATGAAACATTAATTGTTCAATTAAATCATTTATGATTTCAAGTCTAATGTGGTAACTATCACAAAAAAAAATACTGAATTGTCTATAGACTTTATTTCATGATAATATTGGTTCTAGCATTGTTATCACTGCTACTCACTTTTGAACTCCTTCTACATTTTGTTCTGACAAAGCAGTAATTTGGGAAAGAGAAAGAAACGTCTGATTAATAATCTTCTGTCCACCTACTGCATCCTGATCCTGGTCTTCTTCCTACACACACAGAGACATATGAATATAATTTTTAAAAGTTGATTCAATTATGGCAGTAACTTATATAAATAACATTTTGATTTTGAGGAAGCAGGCAAGAGATTAATTCAACAAATGCCAAAATGTAACACAGCTATAATTATAAGGCAGCAGCACAATACCCTAACACATTTTCACTAGGCAGATACATGGAAAATAGTATTTCTATCTTAAATTCATGTGGGAACATAGTGACATTGTGTGCAGGATAAGATTAAATCAAGTTGTAAGTAAAAACAATAGAAATATAAAGGTGCAAAGAATCCATTAATCTAGATTTGACTAACATGATACCAGATTGCACAGTAACTAAATTTTTAAATCAGCTTCTGCTTAGGATATTCTGAGCACACATACACACTACCACACTATTTGATCTCCACCCTGCCCTTTGGGAATTTACTGTCCCCACTTACTGCTCCCTTAACCCAAGGAACCTCAACACATTTGCTGCAACACAAAGGTACATATAAAAGAATCCAACACTACTGTTTCAGGGAAGGTCTGTGTATTTGCAATAACACACAAAAGGCAGTTCCTTTCAGGAAATGCAATGGTGTACATGTTATGGGGGAATAGCAAACTGAGCTTGAAAAGTTATGCAATCATCTTACAAGTAAGAACATTTGATGATACTTTATTTAGTGTGTCCATTACGAAAAACCTATGAAATATATATAACACTGGAAAAAATAACTGGTTTACTTTAGAATATTTAGGCAATGAATTGAGGGGTCAAAGCACATTATAAAATCATTATCTGTAAAGTTATTCAAAATTACATTAGCCATCTATCTATTGGGCAATCTCTGTGCTGTCAAAATGAGGTGTCGCTGATAATGGTTATCAGTAGTTAGTTCAGATGAGCCAATTATGTTCAGACGCAATCCCAGCAAAGGTCAAAACTATGTATAGCATCATTTTATCAAATTTAACTGAGCGCTGCTGGGATCTGCGTATTATACAAAAGGGAAACTACCCAAAAGCATTTTACAAAGTTTTAAAAAGGAACTGATATGTAAAATAAATTTTCACCAAACCCTTGTATCCAAGCTGGGCTGCTGAAGTCTACATAGGTGGACAACTACACAAATAAAAATCTATCTGGATCATTAAGCTCAAAGAAGAGCAGGTAAGGGTTTGTACCCTACCTGAAGGTTGGTTAGAAATCTGAGTAAAACCCAACACTCATTTCGAGTACATCTTTACATTCATGGGGTTTTATAGAGGCACAACAAGATGAAGTGCCTTCACTTCTAGAATTACGCTAGAAATAACATTTCTAGCTCAGCTTGAAAAAGGAGGAAGATTTCCTAACACAGATGAATTTAGACTGAACAGCATTGTTCTGGGCTAATTAATCGTCAACTAAATCTAGCACTGGTCAAGGAGAGCCCCCAAATAAAGCTACACTACTCCCCCTGCTGCTGCCAAACTGCAAAATATACTTAAAACTCTGGGACAAGCTGAATTGCATCGAAGACTGATGAAACACGAATAAGAGCAACAAACATCACATTTAGTGGACAGACCAGTTTCTCTCTCTAGTTAAGTGCCAGAGTACCTTCACACGTGCACTTTAGTATTGAAAATTATTTTTCTCAACTGCAAAGAAGTCAGCCTTAGATATGCTGTCTTATCAGAACAACAGGAATGAAGCACTTGAAGGCTTTCTTCAGAGAGTTAGGACCATGTCATTAGTCTGCTTTTGGTTGCGTTAGCAATACTTCATGCAGCATAAGAAGCAATACCCCTACAGTCAGTAATATTGATATAATTGAAGCTGCATGCCCCAGCTAGGAAAACATGAATGAATAGCTCAACAAAGAAACATTATACAATTAGTGAAAGACAGTCTTGAATAATTAGGAAAAATATGAATGCTTTCCTGCAGTGACCCAGCAGTATTACAAATACATCAAAAAATTGATTTTTTAGAAGTAGCGAGAGCTGAATTCATAGTATCAGTTATTCTTTAACTGATATTGATGCTTTGGAAGTTGAACGAATACCAACTCATCCCTTTTTCTCACAATATCCAATACATGGGATACTTTACTCTGGCTTTTTGCACCATTATATAAATGGCATATTACTGGCCATTTGATAACACCTTACTGGCCTCAATGTGAACATTTCCCAAGAATCACCTTGATGGACTTGATCAGTAGCAGATGAAGAAATTGGCATTGATATAGAAAGAAAAACTTAAGGAAGTTCAAGGCGTAGCACTGTTGTTCTCATCAAGCTATCTTCCAGCTTCTCATCCGTGGTTACAAGCCGGGTGTAGCACAGAGGGGGCAAGGGGACTGGAAGGTTGAGCAAGGAGGAAAACCTTCCCAATCCCTGCACTCTACTCCACCATTCAAGACCACAGCAGGAGCCCCATGCAGAAGTACAGGTGCACCAAAAACCTTTTTTTTTTTCCCCCCTCCCACTTCTTACATCTTGTGCTCTGTGGAACAAGTTAGTAGGCAAAAAGTTGAAAAATCTGGAAAAAAATACCTGCATTTCCAGAATCTATCCAAACTAATTCCTCACCACTTCTTGAAAGGTATCAGGCTGCATTCATCATGTCAGAAAAAGCTTGACCAATGAAGTAATTATCTCCTGCCTACAGTATGTAGCTGGCTTACTACAGCACGAAGCTTCCTCACCTACCTGGTATTGCCAGGCCCAGCACACTTAGCATGCTGATGCTAAGGCTCATCCCTTTCTCTGAATTACAAATAGCAAGAAGGACCTCTAGGAAAAATTGGTGAGGTCTTAGTATATAGCGTTGTATTATAACAATATACAAGCCATGTAAGATAAAAATTTATTTAAAAATAACTCCATGTGCTTTGCACTCAGTCTCCTATAATCTCTTTCAACACATTAAAAGATCCAGTGGAATTAGAAACACACTCTTCAACCAACTAAAGTTTGAAGTTTAAACTTACGAGACACTCAAGCTATTGCAATTCAGTATTGCAGATAAAGCTCCATAATCTGCACATCAAAATCCGACAGCTTACATGGCAAGGTGAAAGCCTACTTTAGAGCAGCATTTCATCACCTCCTGTCTGTAACTTTATTCCCAGCAGCAAGTTCATCCTCCACCCAAGTATTTTTTATTTTTTTTTTTTTTTTTACTGTTTTAATAAGGATAGACTTGTGGCACTGCTGTCCACAGTAAGTGCAGGTATTAGATAACAAGGAATACAGTTCAAAATGACTGATGAGTAACTATGGGAGAGAAAGCACGTAATTTAGAACATTAATTTTTAAAATTATAAATGGTTCTGTAATTTGAAAGGTACTGAAAGTCCACGAGGCCCCTACATGATCCCACATTAGTGGAAAATTTCTGTTTGGGCAGAGCCCCACTGAAAGTTTATCATTCCTTTGGTAAAATACTCGTTTGTCTTTCGATTGTAGTCTTTAACCACCACTGAAAAATCAAAGGGAAGTTGTTTTTTGCATGTTCACTGCTGTAAGAGAATTTATCTTTCCTCTTACTGTTAACAACTGTAACTGACTGAGGTAATCCAAATTGATTTAATTCTGGTAATACTATCCTCATGTGCAGTGGGAAAAAAAAAAACAGAACACTCTACCAACACACACTGAAAAGCAATAGACTTAACCTATTTAAAAACAGACTACTACAAGGGAATTATTTGTTCCTTTATGTTTTATTTTCCTTCAAATAATTTTTAACTGTTCTGAATGCATAATATGTTTCTGGCTGTTCTGTATGGCACTCCAAATGCTTTGGGCACCCCTTGTCAACAGCATTCAATCAAAATACCATATCAGATATTCTAAAACAAAAGAACAAGATTCTCCTTGAATCTTTCAGCCAATGTTTACAAATCACTGTGAAACAGAAAATAATAACAGAAGAGTGATAAATAGCAAGCTGCAGAAAGTTTTGCATTTGGGGTGGGGAAGAAGTATAAAACAAAACAAAGCAAACAAAAAATTACTAGAAAAGACGCCCCTCTATCTGCAGTTTTAGTGAGGGACTTTCCAGAGTGGCAACACCTTGAAACACAAAAATGGAAATTAGCACCGCTGCTTCTGAAAGGAAATAAGCTTGTCCTTTTGGTTGAGACCTCTGCTCCGACTGAAGATGCCACTTATTTGCACTTGCTTTAAAATGCAACAGCATGCTTTTGCAAAATCATGATTTTCAAAAGTATATTCACAAAGGAATGGGTTGCCAGCTCTCTCAAATTATAGCAAATACCTGAAGCGTAAGGAACCTGAGATCCTCCTCACTCCATCAGGGAAATGAGACTGGACTAAACTCTGCTGCCACAGCTAGATAGTTTCCAGTACTGAACTAGTTCATTTAAAGCTGGCTCAGCTACCTCGCTCTGAGCAATACTGCTGACAGCAGTACAGATGTATCCTGAAACAGTGTCGCATATCAGTTACAACTTTAATCAAAATGGGAATGAAAAAAAATAGCAACACAGGCTGTTATTTGTATTATTATATGCATTTTGTTATCAAGCTGTCAAATACTTCAGCAGAAGCAAAAAATCTTGAAGCTGTCTACCTAAATAGTTAAGGCAGAAACGGGAAAAAAAAATTTAAAAAAATGCCCCGCTTGTCTGCTCCCACAATAGGAAGTTAAAATCAATAGTTGTTATTTTTAGTCACAGTATTTCTTTTGTTGTTAAACACATAAGGAAATACACAAGAATAGCATGCTAATTTCAATTACATTCAAAAGCGAAACATGCAGATATGCCAAATGAGAAAAATAAAACCTTTATGTGAGGAAAGCATTCAGAGGACCATTATGAACAACAGAAGCTTATGGTATCCTCTTAATAACAAAATCTATTAAAAAAATACACACAATCCAAGCGTCAAGACATATGGGTGACCAAATGTACCAAATGGCTTTAGACTTTACTCACGTTTTCACTGCTGCATACTACTTAGAAAAAGAAAAAGAAAGTTTAAAAATAAAGCAGCAGGAAGACTTGCTAAGAACAGGATTCAGGTTTTGTGACATTCTTTCTGCTAAAAGTAATCACAAGTCTGAGCCATTATAAAAGTATTTTAATTCAAGAGGAATTTTCTCAATAAAACAAAAATAGTGGCAGAATACCATGTTCTCTGTGGCTTATATATTGAACATGCCAGCCTCAGCCAAAACTGGAGACTATACAATAAAAATATATATTAAAAAATAAATAAATTAAAAAAGCACAATTCCACAGGGTTTGCAATAAAATTAAATCATAAGGGATAGTAGGAATTATCACTAAGGTAAACTATGATGTATAAAACAAACTTAATATATAGGGAACAGAAAACACATGAAAAAAAATCTATAAAGAATCCTTTTATAAAGCCATGAAGTAATAAAGACAAAAATTTCAGTGCTACATTTCAAGTAGATGTACAATATATTCTGACAGCCTGTCCTTTCCCATACAGCACACCTTGTGGCCTTTCACTAGGATCTGACTGACTGCATTACCCCCTTGTTATGCTCTTCCCAACAACCATAATATTTAACAATAATAACACTAGTAAGAAGTACACTGTGAAAAATGCTTATATATATATCTCATAAAGCATTAAAACATGTATTAATACATTTTACATAGAAGAGGATTTATTTAAGTAAACCTATTTTTTGTACCAGTTATTGTTATGGTAGTTTTTTGCCAACAGATGCAAACCTATAGTGGCTGAAAGCAATTAATCACTTCAGCAACAGCCACAGTAACTTCTCTGCCATCTGAGACAACAAAGAAGTTCCACCTCGAGAAAATGACCTCGAGGTTACTACAGCTTTATAGACAGACTCAAGAGAGAAATTTTGAGCTGAAGCAACACCTCCTGTGTTCTTGGGAGGAATAGCTTGTGTTCTTGACTCCTGATACCAGGTGAGGTACCTGTGTCAGAAATCACACCTCCACCAACGAAGTCAAAAACTACAATAAATAATAATAATGCAGACAAAGATATGAAAAGGAGCAAATATTGAGGAGAATGATGTGGATTTGGATCTGTGGTAGCACTCTGGCTACATAAGGAAACAAAGGGCGAGGAATACAACTTATGACGTTGCTGGAAGCAAGATGGGAGGGAAACCATGCCCCTTTGCACTAACAGCCAAAAATTCAGGTATCTCTAACACCATGAAAAAGCCAAGTGGGCAACTACTGGGACGCACTGTTGGTATGAAAGCACATCCTTTTAACAATTACAAACCCCAACAGAAGCTGCAGAAGAAGAGGGGGGAGCCACCGCTGTGCTAGGTCAGGATGAGGATGTGGGATGGCTGGTGGTGGCTTTCCCCAGGAAGGATGGATCTGTGGATTTCTGAAGCCCTCCACAAGTTTTGGAAGCCCTCTGTAGGTTTTCAAAGCCCCATGTGGGTTTTTGGCAGGGAAGCTGCTCCACTGGGCCTGTGGCTTTCTCTTCCCTACACGCTCTTTTGTGAAAAGGTCATGCAGGCATAAACCCTCACGCTGCTTTGCTTTGATCCTCAGAAAGGATTTTTAGCATCCACCCTTTCTTTTTTAGCGCTCAGAAGCTGAATAAAGGCTTTAAAAATAAATTTCAATTAAAAGAGCCAAAAACGGAGAAGGAAACGAGAAGGAGGCGAGGCGACGGGGGACCCCTAGGGAAAGGGCGGGCGGGCGGGCGGGAGCTGCCCCGCCTCAGCACCTCAGCGCCTCGCACCCGGCGGGCTGAGGGAAGGCGACGGGAAGGGCCCGGGGCGGCGGGGTGCTACCTGCCCGGGGGGGCTGCCTGTCCCCGCCGCCTCCGCCATGGTGCCCGGGCTCGGCGTCGCCGTCGCCCAGGGAACGGGGCGGGCCCAGCGCGGCCCCAGCGCGGCCCCAGCGCCTGCTCTCGCCCGGCCGGGCGCCATCTTAGGGCCCGCCGCGGGGCGCGGGCGGTGCGCGGGGTGGGTTGTGTTGTCCTGGCGGCTGCCCTAACACCGCGTCAGCCTCTGGAGGTGCCGCGTCCAAAATGAACACCTCGCTACGCGGTGCAGTAGGTCAGGTGTAAAGCAGCGGGCCCCTGCGGGACTGATGCAGGCACGCAGATTTACTCCAGCTAAGAATCTGGATTTATTTCAGAATAATTTACAGACTATATTTGGAAATGATTTAGGGACTGAACTATTTTTTTTTTTTCATTAGGATTTACAGAGGAAAAATGCTTAGCATACATAAATTTTCCTAATTTCTCCTCTTTGTCCTATTGTTTTTCCTTTTTTAAACATGGAGGACTAATAAAGCTAGGCTGAAGCATTTTCTCTGTTGGTTTGCCGTGACGTGCAGACTCGTACCAGCAGCAACAATTCAGAGTAATGGCACTTACCTGCAAGATCAAATAAAACACAAGCATTTGGTGGGTGAACGGTAACAAGAACAAAGAAAAAGCAAACTTACTTCGCAAAGTTTATTGATGTGCGGAGGGAGCTGCTATGACAAAACAATTTCTTTGCACTGCCCCACGTAAAGAAAGGACCTCATGGGATTTCTGCAGCTGTTTCAAAGTCTGCTACTGTTTCTGAGCAGTTTGCCACTTTCTGAAGGTTGTCATCATTGGTTTCTCACACCCTGTAAAACACCAAGCCCAGTACCTGTGTCATGCGAGACTAGAACCTGCCCATTCATTACCCACCGTGACTCTGATGCAGTTTGAGATTCAACATGTACGCAACTCTTCCTTCTCAAACAGCCTGACCCACGCTGACACACGTACACCAATCACGCTTCCAAAAGGAGTCAGAAATCTGTTTGAATGCAGTTCAGAGAGCTGTATCCTGCAGTGTGTTCTAGAATTATTCATGGTATTTTAAAGAATTGCTTAGCTCTGTGCGGAGCCCACACTGTGAATTCCTACAATTTGTGCCGTGCTCTGTAGCTGACAGCAGTACAGCTAGAGTTACTTCCCTTTTTACTGTGTATATAAATCTAACCAAATAAGAACATTATTCAGAGCTGCAAGCACTGCATGCAGTACGGTGTAAAAACTGGGGAATTAAATGTGATGTTTGGATGCAATATAACATTGTATACATTCATTCTGATAATCTAGTCAGTAACAGGTAGATTTTGGACATAACCCGGCATTCCTCTGGTACTGAAAATACCTATTGACTTCCATAAACATTTTCCATGTAAAAGACATGAAGGCTCAAAGCCTTCAAGAGGAACCCACTCCGTTTCTCTTATTTAGTATTAAAAGACCCAGCCCTGGACTGTATCCTTGCTTATGCAAAACATGAACTGAGTAAGCTGACTGAAGCTGAGAACTGATTTGAAACTCACCCCATTATTTCTAGCAGTGAGCTACTAAACTTCCTACTTTAAAATTTAAATATTTAGATAGTATCACACATGTTAGATATCGAAAATATTTGGGGGGGGGGGGGTAAAAAAAAAAAAAAGACTAACAAAAAAGATTCAACAGCACCATTAAACCATTCCTTCTAATTTCTGTTGGATCCTTCATGTTTACAAAACCCACATTCATATATACATGTGAGTATTTAAGAAGGCTCATTTTCATTTCCTTCAAAAGCATGACTTGTAAGTACAACAGAAGTAGTGGTCTTAAAAGTCTGGTCTAGTCCTTTCCTACCATTGGCAACCATGGGTGACTTTGATTGCTAATGGTCACAGATACTCCAGATCAGACAAGAAAATCTCATTTTCTGTGTAGCTGTGTTAGATGAAAAGGTCTGTCTCTGAGAATGTTCCAGCATGTATAATTTAGACAGTCCATATTTGAAAGTCTGGTCTTACAAAGCATTACAAAATAAGTGCTCTTCTATAGTGATCTGAGGAGGAACCAGAGTTCAGGTTTCTGAGATTGTTTTGCCAAGGCTAGTATCACTTAGCACAGAGGGTATGTTTTCCTCCTCTTCCTTTTGTTTTTGGCTAATCCTTTTCAGCTCGCAGTACCTGGACAGCCTCTATCTCATTAAAGATAACCACGTGGCCCACTTACACTCACCCTGTCTGGAGCTCGATAAAGATCTGTTTGCTCTTCCCAATTTTCATCAGGTCATGGCTAATGATGCTGTGAAGCATGGTGTCTTCCTAGAAATACTTTCTTCCTTGCATTATCACTTCTTTTGGAGAGGGAGGAGACTTACATGCATCAGAGAAGTCCATGACAGGAAGTGGAAAGGAGATCACAACTGCACACAGCTGCAGGGACTTGTCCGTGGTAGGCCACCTGTGACTGGGGAAAAAACAAACAAGCAAACAAATAAATATAAAAATAAAAAAACAGCAACTGCAAGAGAGCTCTCCAAAATATTCCAAGTCCCCCAAAGTTCTCATTAAAAAAGTTGATATTCAGTTTGTCTTTTTTTTTTTTTTTTTTACTTGTTGGCAGAAGTCCTTGGATTTCAGGAAAAGATGTAGTTTAAGCAGAATTCAGGAATGAATTTTCAGTAGACTTATTTTAAAATGCAAAGTTCTTGTAAACTACCAAGCCTATTCACATGTTCTCCTATTGATAGAGATCTTATGAAAATATTCAGTTGCAAACAGGTTTTGATTCACCTTTAGTTAGGCATCACCAAACATGGTAATTATATGTAGGCAAATTCAGGATGAAAAGCAAATTGAAATTCCTATTGGAGCTTTGCTTGATACAACAACACCAGATGGACATATAGTTCCCCTTGCTGCCAACCCTCACGACAACAAATTGCTTGATTTCTTGCCCTGTGAGACAAGGATCAAAAAACTATGGGCATGCATGAAGATCTCGCACACAGTATTTGGGTTTGACTCCCTTAGTAACAAATGGATAATTTGTGAAAGCAACAGTACATTAGTGTTACATGGCTCTTAATAACAACTTGTGCATTATTGTACATAGGTGCATTAGCATAGCAATTAATCATCCTCTCCCGACTCCTTTATAACATTCATCACGGTTATTCTATCCAGGGAACAGTATTCCCTCTAGGTAATGTTCTTCTGTTTTACATATCATATATCTTCAGAAAAAAAAATCCAGGGCATGATTATATACTAGAAAAAGAAGCACATAAATCCTAGGTTGTCAGAGAAACCTGTTTCCAAAACAAAAAGGTAATTTTGCCCTTTCTCAGACAATATCCAATTAAAGTAACTACCGTAGCAACTACGAGAGGATACCTGCTTTGGTGTATCAGCAACAGGATGGACAGAATCCTGAGTTACTTAAGGGGAGAAAGTGCTTTGGATTCACCATTCTTCAATAGAATGTAGCTCCCTCAGAATCCCTCCCTCTCTATTTAATTAAAATGTATGAAATATTTCCATGTGATTTGATAGTGATTTTGAGAGACTCATAACATTAGTACTTGGCCCAGCAATAAGAAAGTGCAAGTTAAATTTAGCAAATCATAATTTTTCAATTATTCAAAACAATCCACAGAGAAATGAGAGAAGTAAAACATGTATTTTATCAATGATTCCATTATCCTCTCCCTATAAAGAGAAGTGGCTCAAAGAAGGATAAAAGCAAATATTAGATTGATTCTTTTCTTGATCTTAGCCAAAAGACTGCTATATCTAGTGCCAAGAAAATGAATTTAGGTTCATAGAAATCCTAGAAATTAGATAGAAGACTTAAAAGGACATGTAGCCCATCTCCAGGGGACTTATACTTCTTCCTGCCAACAAGAACTTCAAGAAGAAATATGAATTTATTTAACCCAGTAGTTCAAGACAGTCCCTTACCATGTATTAAACTGTAGAAGTAATGTAAATGTGCATATAACACTGCAGTATGCTATCAGTATGAACTAAGAAATATTAGGATTTTCTCCAAGTACTTTTTAGTTCAAGAATCTAAACCACGAGAGGTGATGCATATGATAAAACAATATGGATAATTTGGAGGGTAACTATTTCAGACCACCTACCTCCTATGTCACCAATTGCTAAAATAAAACCAAAATCTATCTAGATCTAACTGACTTGTCAGAGTCAGCATTCAGGCAAGACTAATATACTAAGAATTCCCAAATTCAAGGCTGACACAAAAAGAATGGCACTGACCACTGCGTGACTCTGAGGAGACAGGACAGGAGTCGTCTTTCTAAGTCTTACAGAGCCATGAGTAGTCTGGCAACAATGAACAAGCAAATAATTTAACAGAAGCTTAATTCATGCCTTTGGGTTTGTTATGTAGTATGTAGGAAAGTATCATTTCACCATCTAAATTCTTCAGGGGGACAAGCTGTTTAGTACATATCGTATCAATTAATGTAGTAAGGAAAATTACCAGAAGGAATGTCCCAAATTAAACAACATATATTCCAATGGCAATCAGAGATACCAGTTAGGTAAAATGTTAAATATTCATATTATTTATGTGATAGATATATTTATATCTATCTATATATCTATATAGAAATTAAAATATGTATAATACATATCGTTTCTATATAATAAATACACACACACGTATATATATACATTCTTTGTTCAAGTGCTTTCAAAGCACTTTTTGATCTCAGATTCCCATTTCCTGTATGTCTTTTCTAAATATATAAACTACCATTAATTTTGCCAAGTTTGCGAGAACTGGAATATTACAATCCATGCAAGAGACCAGACATTTGTCTTTTGCGCAAACTATATTCAAATTTCATTTAGGTAGTCAAAACTGGACTTTTCAATGTGAGCTATTGTTTCATTCCATTGGCAGACCAAAGAAGATAGAGTTGTACTACCGTGTAAAGCAAAAACCCCAAAATATTATTACATCTTAATAACACACAAAGACTGGGAAAAAAATATAAATTCACTGATTCCGTTGTCCCTGCCCTTTTGCCCCCAAATGGGAACATCATTTCTGTCAGAGATTTCATATTTTACTTCTTTCATGTCTTTGTTGTGTAGCTCTATTGATTTTTGCCACCTTCTCCATATGATGTTAACCAGCTTTTAGAATAACGTATAACAATCTAGAGAAGTAAGTGAAAAAATACATCCAGCTGAAATTACAGGCAGATTTTCAATATGGAGGCTATAATTACCCAAGACACAAGTTGGCTTGTATACGGGAGCATATGAAACCATCTTTTAAAAAAAATGCCCCATGACTTTTACACCAGCCTAAATCTGTGTGCAATTTTAAGCACATCACTATTTCCAGTTTAAACTGACCGTATTTTTTGTTTGTGTTTTGTGAGCAATGTCCTTATTAAACTACACAAACAGCTTGCAAAATATCTTAGTATTCCTTTCCTTACATAGTATGGACTAGCAAGCCTGAATTACTGGGATATATTACAATATTTAAGTGATGTCTTGGAGCAAGATCACAACTGTAACAACAATACCTGGGGAGTCTGCATGGCAAGTGTTTCTCCACTTTACAGAGTGGGGTCTATTCAAGACAGCAAAATTTGTCACTGTGAAGTCCAGCAAAAACCCTAAGTGTCCCTGGCACCAGAAACAAGTAGTAAAAATGGGGTAGACGGTGCACGTGTCTTCTCTTAGTGTATTTGGAATCTAGAGTACAAGTCCCAGTGAGTGGATGAACACACTCAGGAAGAAAGAATGTGTCCACATAGTCTCCTTAAATATTTAAGCATGAAGGTTATTCTGTGATCACTAGGCAATATGGTTAAAATTACAATGAAGCTGTTTGTTATTGCCCTTGCCCTTTTCTTCCCTGACTCATTTGATGTTATGGACTCTTCTTGGCAGAGTACATTAAAATAAAAGGGTATATAACTCAGTAATCAGTCCTGGGAGCACTTTCCTTCCTGGATGCTGAATTTGAAATATCTGCTGTGCCAGCAGATGTTTATATAGAGCTGCAAGGAGGAGTTAATGTCCATATTCACTCCAAAAAGATTATGTAGTTGCATGTAAAAAATGAATTTGGAGAGCTCTGGAGATTTTAAGTATATTACTTGTAAAAATATAACTCATTGAGCAGAGGACCTGAGGCCAGCACATATATTTGTACTTTTAACTGTACATCAGCTCTGCTTGTGATGTCATGAGGAACATCCATGTGTGTTTTTTTTTTCTAAAACTGGGGTCAAATGTTTCCAATAAGATCTCTATTAAAGTAATTTATTGATTTAGTTAAGGCAGAATCTAACATTAGCCTCTCAGAGAATGGAAGTCTAATGAGTTAGTCTAACCCATTCCTCGAGTTCTTCAGTATCTTGGAGTTCAAAATTCACAGGAAGACAAGGATGGCACTCAGCTCATACAGTCACTATTTCTCTCAGCTTGAGCACCCAGAAGTATCAACTTGGCTGATACTTCCAACAGCAGAGCTATAGTGTATTTTGGCCCAGTGGGAGCAGAGTTACCTGCATGCTTATCACAGGAAATTCAGAAACAGAATGAAAGCCTCAGCGTACTGTTTAGGATTGTTCCTTGAACATGAGCTTATGCTCTTCTCATTTGTTAGAAGAGAAATTTGAAGAAAGATGATAGAATTTAATGGAGTTTCATTACCGTAAAACATCGTAAGTGAATCATCCTCCTTGTTTTAACATCTGTTAACACAGTCTTTCCCTTTCTCACAACTGAAACGTGACATCCTGCTCAAGTTTTAATGCTGTTTGGCATCCGTGCATATACTGCCAGGGTTATTCAGAACTATTTATATTAACAGAAAATATTATTTTTACTCTAAGGAAGGGAACATATCCTTATTGATATTCAGCAAGTGGTGCATTGTTGCAACCGAGATATGATTTACTCACTTGTCTGACAGGGTTACAGTACTCCATACATTCTGTAGTTTCATCTGTGAAAAACTGAACTTTGATTCTTTTGTTGTCATTTCCCATAATTCTTTAAAAACAATCTGTGGCAAAAGAACAAAATAGCTCCAACAGAAACTGCTTCTGAGGATAGCATTTGAAAGGACATCAGTTACAGTTAGTGAATTAGACTAAGAAGTTTGTCGTATTCTTTACATGAGCTGTGAGTCAGACTTTGTATACAAGTGTTTCTTCCATTTGTGTACTTTGCAAAGGCCATGACTTCCTTTGTTCCTTGGGAATTCTGCAATAAAAGCATTTGTCTTCAGAAGCACAAAGCTTTTAAGGCTGCATGACTAGTATTTCCAGTCTTCTCCTCAACCTTTGGTTTCGCTCAGAACCCAGCAATGCATCTGCCTGTTGTAATCCCCAGTCATGGCCCCCTGAATTGGCATTGCAGCCACCTAAACAGGACAGCAGCTCATCACATTACATCAAAGCCCAGAGGAATTCAGCCTACGCAAGCATGGCTGAACTGCACCATTATTTACATAATTAGCAATTAGAACTCGAATGCAGTAAAAATGTAAAGTCCCCAAAATGTAGGATCAGGGAGTGCTCTTTCAACCGTGGTTTCTTCCTCTACTCCTTCAGATATCAATTCTGAAACTGCCTTTGATGAAAAAAGAGCAAGCTCCAAAAGCAGATTTGGCTTCAAAAGATGATTATAGTCTTTCCTACACATAGCTGACTTAGTTTTATCTCCTGGACCTATCAAGCACCGTCTGATGTTTCTTCCACCTCCTGCTTTTATGCTATCATATGGATCATGCATTAGTTTTTGGTTACTGCCTTTTCCATGGTACCCAAGCCAACAAAGACATTACTCTTGATAAATGACTATTTAAATTTTAACTGCCTCTGCTGTGTTTTAAAGTGTAAACTGTAACTAGATGTTTTATGTACATATACAAGGAATATTTTTCCTCACAGCCACAGTGAAAAAAATATTTTTGAAAATACAGAGAAATTGAATGCAATCCAAATAAAACATTTTTTTAAGTAGAACTCAGCTCTGTAAATTTTCAGTGCCAAATGAGAACTTCTAAAGAAATCAGAGCCTGCAAATAGGGGATTATATGGGAAGCCATTTTTCCAGTCTTACCTACACATATTGCTACTATGCATGAGTTCATTTCTACTTGTGCAATAATGGTAAAATAATCATAATTATTTATGCATCAGTCCAGAAAAATTCTCCATATGATTTCATCTGGTGTTAATAAAATGTAAATCATTACACTAAGTTGGTAATATTTGGCTGGTCATGGAAAAGAAAAAAAGGAATCAATCTTCTTTTTCTCCACCCTATATAATTAAAAAAAATCCATAAAACAGTTTTTAGCCAAGTATTCATCAGAGTATGTATTGTTAACAGGTGTTGTGTATTTCATTTCCCATGCACGCAGTGTTGGAATGTAAAACTGTAATACTGCTCCTAGGAACAAGTAGCATAATTAAAATTCTTTGCGAGTTTGATTTCCTGGGTATTTTCTTCCTTTAAAATAACTACATTGTAAACAAGAGCCAATTTCTTAGATTTGATCTATGGGTTGTACAGCTTATACTTCAGGTTCAAAATGGTGATTTAGACAATAATGCATAACAGCTGAATAGTTATTTATAATAGCACAGCACCTGCGGCAGATTGTCAGCTGGAAAAGCAAATCTAAATGCTTTCAAATTCTCTTGTGTATTATAATAGGAGTAGTAGTGGCCACTATAGATACAATAGTTAGGCATGTAATGTAACTTTTGTTTCTGATTGCTTGCCATTTTCTCAATTTTATTCCTTTAAGACTGAAAATGTTCCTACGTAATGTCAGTCCATATGCATTTTGAAAAGCTCAGGCACAATTTAGCTTTTTGCTAATTATGGGTGTGTGTCAATGAAATTAAATATTAAATAGAAAATCAAACTCTTTTCTCATAATTTCAGGATTTCCTACATTTCCTGGACTTCTGTACATGCATAATTAAAACAACTTTGGATTTTTTTTTTCATCTTGATAAATGTTGCTGATTTCTCTGGAAAAACTGGATCCAAAATTTGAAACCATGAAGACATTTTTCTCACCTCAGTATAGAGTTGAGTTTTCCTATGAGCCCATTAGCAGCAGCTCCCATTTAAAATTCTGAAATTTTTCATATGCAGTTTCATTTTATAGCTGGTTCCCTCATGGATTCAAAAGAGCATTGATCATTTGTATGATGATGCAATAATTCTGCAGTGATCTGAAACACATGTTAATAAGAAATGTAACAGCTTGTTGCAACAGATCCGGGACCATAAAAACACAGTCACTGTGCTGATGTAACCCCTACCCACAACTTAAAATCCACTTAGATGCGCACCCTCCATCAATGTTCAGATTTCCACAGACAGAACAACTTGTGTGTGATTGTACAAAAACAATTCCCAACATGCAAACACTCTAAACCCATTAGATTTGTTAAGGCAAGACAGAGTTTTATTTTATCTTGTCCATTAAAATACCTATAAAAGTACCTATTTACCTTCTAAGTGTTACAAGGCATAAGGTTGGCAGCATACTTTGAGATCTTCAATTACAAGGTGACAGGCAGTGTAAATACAATGGTATACTTTTATCTGAACAAGCAAAGGCATTTTAGCTCCTAGTAACACTGAAAACATGAGCAGAATTGTTCTCCAGATGAAAGGGAAAATAGTTTTCAAGGAGCTAATTGCTTTAGAGTAGAAACAGCAACAACAGAAAAAGAGAAATGACTGGCCTTTGATAAAGGCAACTGTAAGGAAGGCTAGAAGCAATCCACTTGATCTGGAGTGATAGGGTGATGTCATTGCCAATTAGCATTAGTACTTTCTTTTATAACATCCATCTATTCGATGCATGACCTAACGTAGCGTTCAGCTACAAAATCATCTTTGGAGTACTTCCACTGGAGCCAAGGGAGTTACTCCAAGAATTAGCTTGGCCGGTGAGGTAGCTCATATTTGATAGAAATACTTGCAGAAAAACTTAGTCGGAAAAGAGTAAGAGAGATTCATTGCCATAAATCTTCTTGGCTTTGTGCTAATGTTATTTATCCACTTGAGATAGGGAGTACGTTATATAATGTATGAATATTGTGTAATACGGGATAGTGGCTTTGTAATGTAAACTGTCCATTTGTAATGCAAAGCAACTTATTTTCATCTGCTAGATCATTACCGCAAATTTTTCTCCTGGGTTTTGATATGTTATAAATCTTGGTGAAGTCAGCATTTGTTCTCTTTATCCTTTACTTCCGTTTGATTCACTCTGCTTAAAATGCATATAAATGCACTGTAAGGCCACTGAGCTCTGTGTGACTTCACCAGGACAATGTTTCCACTGCTAGGAACCAACTGATACCCCCTGCATGTTTCAGCTTCCCAGTCTAGCTGGGGAAGGCTCAGATTCTCCCCAAGGATCTATCACTCTACGGTGCCTGTACCACCATAAGACTCTTAGGTTTGAAATGGGTTGAAGCACAGCCTGAATAAGCCATGAGGTACTGTGGCTGTGTCACAGTGGCCCTACAGCCACCCACTAGCAGGGTGCCAGAGCACAAAGCGTAACAGCTGCTCCAACATCCCCCTTCCTAGCAGTAACCAAAGTCCCTCTAGAGTGGCGTGAGCTTCCCAAGCACACTGGCAGTGATACAGGATAAAGCAGCTTCAGGCCACTTGGAGGATAGCTGACTCAGGGTCTGACTCACCTCCCATTCAGCCTCCTTTCCTTTGGTTGCACAAGCACTTGGCGTTGCTCTTGTAAATGTAACATTAAATGATTTCTAGCAGTACATTCAGCTTCTTGCCAGCTAATGACACCAAACCAAATGTGACTATTTCCACCAACTCAAACAAATTGCCATGTGGTAAGGTTGTAGACACAGGTTCCTCTGGATTTATATTGTATGGTCGTAATACTTGTTTCACACACTCCATTTTGCCAGTAAAAAAAGGTTACAGGTTGGGCTAGATGATCTTAGAGGTCTTTTACAACCCGAACGATTCTTTTAGTCAATGGAAAAGGTGGAATGACAGCAGCAGCAGGCTGCTTCTCACTCTGGAACGACTTCGGGTTTGGTGAGAATACTTGGGCTTATTAACCCTTTGCCTATAATGCCTGTACAATACAGAAGGATGTACTCATCTGGCTGCTGCCTTGATTCCCTCCCTAGAAGAACAGTTCTACATCCAGGGGGTAGCTTTGCATTCCAGCACCAAGATTATTTGCACACTGTATATTATTCTAACCACCTCATATGATAACATTAAAAGAAATAAATGGGGTTGTAGAGCACCTGTACTATTCTACTTCTCACTCAGGATCTGCAAACACAGCCAGAAAAGCCGCCTGCCAATTCTTCCACACTGGTGTGTTTTCTCCACTGTTTGCTTTATGTATTACTGCAGACAAAAATTCAAACCCAGGTACAGGAGAGCGTAAGCTTGCTGCTGTAAATACCCCCACAAACAACTTTGTTGCATACAATCACAAGGTCAGGTCCACTGAAGTCTGTGTCTGATGTCTCATCTTCATCCACAGATCTCATGTCATAATTTCACTGAATATTCAAAGATGAACCTACTAGCACCTCAAGACAGACGAGCAACATTTGAGCTTCTCTGGAGTCAAGAAAAAAAAAAAGTCCAATATACAAACAGGTTGGTTAAGGCAGAATGATCTTAAAAATTAAAATAAGGACATTAATTGCCAAGTCTTAATTCTGCCTCCCACTCATTTTTGTGGTTTTGGTCAAGCCAAAATTCATTTCCTGGGAGGTATTTACTGGATTTAATAATCTCTACTCTGTTGGAAGCCTGCAAAAATTAAGATTTAGCTGACATTCACTTATCACTAATGAGGATTTCCTGGATATCTTACACAAGAAATATGGAAAAATAATGCAGTTTCATCCTGTCCTTAGGAATAGGCTCTGGGGATTTGTCCCTCACTTTGGTAGGCAGAAATGCCTTTCTTTCTTTCATTAGAGTGGGTTGCCCAGGGAAGTGGTAGAGTAACCAACCCTGATGGTGTTTAAGGAAAGGGTAGATGCAGTACTTAGGGACATGGTTCAGTGGGTAATACTGGTGGTAGGTGGACAGTTGACTAGATTACTTTAGAGGTCTTTTCTAACCGTAATGATTCCATGATTCTTCTGCCACATCTATTAGAAAGGGTTGGCAAATGATGAGCCTGCACCATCTTGTATTTACATCAATGTGGCAGAATCATATTGACTTGTTAGTCCATGCCACTTGTGGGTAGCCACTCCACCATTGATTACTCTATCTTATTTGATCATTTTGAACTTAACAAACTGGCTGACAACATCTTGACACCAGATATTCCTAAAGCCTCATTCATTTTATGTAGATAAAAGCAATATGAGCCCATAAGTAATATTTGACTGTTGGAGATAGTTTGTTAATGGTAATCTATCACATTTCAAATTCTTCTTCAGCAACAGGCAGAGTAGCTCTTAAAAGATGCAATAATTATAAGGCTAAGTAATTCCTTTATATTTCTTTTAATAACATATATTTTAAAGTGCCCTCTGGGAGCAAAAAGATGTTTGCAGAGATAAAGCTGTAGGGAGTAATACATTCATGCCAACACGTGTAGCTGAACCACCAATTTTGCTTTATTAATTTAGTTGCTGGATTTGTTCCTGATATCTACAGCTGTATTATCCCCTCACAGAGGTGGATGAGTGGGTGGAATGAGGTTGATTACAATTGATTTACTAACCAGAAAGTAATTTTTTCCATTGTTTGTTCAGCACATTACTAAACATGTGGCTTAATTACAGTTGCCTTGTGTTCTTTTCAGTCTGGTATTGCTTATTTTACTGAGACACTGATTTATGCAAAATATTAATTGAAATAGAAAACAGACTTACTGTGAGAGCTGACATCCATGAAAACATTAGTTACTCATATTTTGCACCGAGTATATTGGACTTCTCTGGGGAATCAGTGTTTACAGCTGAATTTGGAACAGCATGGGCTCCCTCCTCCCAGAAACAGTGGTAGTGCATGCACGGCATCCTGGAGAGCAGGTCAGATGCACTTTTCTTTTCCTAACAGCTGCAAAAGGAAATCCTAAGATTTCTACATTCAAAGTCTCAGAAATATGCTGAGGTTGCTGTTCCATTTCAGTGTGATTGCAATAATTGTATGCAACTGTCTGATTAAAAGTAATTCAAATTTATATAGCTATAAATAAGCTACTATGCTGTTGTAATGTGTTTCCAGGCCATTAAGTAATACAAAAAAGATTCATTGATTCTTCCAATAGGTTAGATAATCAAAACCAAAACAAAACAACAAAATAAAAATCAAGCATCTATATGTTAGAGTTCTTGTTTCTTATTCAGAGTCATTTCTTCAATTAGTCTCTTTGGAATGAATAATTCACTAAACAGAAAATAATGTTCTGTCATAGAACTAATAACTCAATATATCCAGGAGGTATGTTTTTATCTCATTTCCTATTCAGGATTTTAATGCAATCCATTGAATTTCACTGCCTCTTTTTCATAAACGAAATCTAATATACAATGAACTTTATAACCAGATAGCTGGAATGCAAAATTAAATGATTTTGCAGAGACACACATAAAATCCTTCCAAATATTTTTTAGGAGAGAGTATGAGAATATTGTAACATTCACTACCCATTAATAGGATTCAAACATCCACTGTAAAATGATCAGTATATTTCCCAGGTAACAGCTTCTGTACTTTAATATTTTAAGTTAAACACACACACACACAGCTAATGCACATATCTCTACACTGCAGTACAGAGACAGGTGTAAAAACCAAGGCTATACAATGAGGGGAAAGCATGAGTGAGCCACAATATCAGAACCAGCAGAAATAGCAGAGAAAGAGAAAAAGCTACTAGGGTTTGTATACCACCACCCTGTCAAGAGTAAGAAACATAAAGCAAATACAAAAGTGAATTTAAAGTCTGGAATATGAGGAGGTGGGGTCCAGATATGCAATTTCCCAGTGGTGTCATTTGGCAACCCAAATGTGTGCACACTGAGGTACAACCCTGCAGGGGTGTTGCTGCCTCCTGGATTCCCCTCTGCCTGGCCCAGGCTCCACTGAGAAACAGTTTTAAACACAGAGAGTAAGTCTGAAAAATCAACAGGCTTCCTAATACGGAACAGAACGCTAGACATTGTTCTGATACCATCAAGTGTGTTAAAATGGATGCATTACTTTTTTGTCTTAATTTAACCTCCACAGGTTTTCAAGGATTCAGAAACAGGAAGAAATCTAGACCCAAGCAGAAAAAGAGGAGGGAGAAGACAGGGAGGAGAATTGCTCAGGACTCTGAAGTATCTTTTTTTACCTTTAGTAACAGAGCAGAACAAGATGATATCATACGGTTGTGGGACATTAACAGAAAAGAGGGAAAGAAGAACTTGGGAGAAAGGCAGGAGTGTCATGGAAGATACGGTTATCCTCTGCTCCAAAGTTAGCTAGAATAGAAAATAACCATAGTGAGTACAAGGTACAACAGAACATGTGGTTACTCTTAAATGGCAACCACTCCGCACACTGTTTTGCTTCTGCTTCCTTTCACTCCCCAGATATCATGGAAACAAACCAGAGACAATTGTTTCAAACCCTAAATGCTTTCAGTGGCAATTTCAGGAAGCGTAATATACCTGATCCCTGCACCAGCATCTGTAGATGGGCACCGTGCAGGTTGTAGTGTGAGGCAGGTTCCCAGTAGCACCAAAAAGAGCTTACCACTCAGTGCTGTACCCTGGGAAGGGAGGGAAAAGAAGGGCATAGAGTTACAGAGCTCCCCAAATGGAGGGAGCTCAGAACAGATGCCAGGTGCAGGGGGACAAGGCACCAGGTCTCCAAACAAGGCATCTTTTCCTCCCTGAGAAAGTCCTAAGCCAAAGAGGTAAACCTGAGCAATTCCCGGTCAGGATCTAATGAACTTAATGGACAACCAGCAGCACTGACAAGCAGGATCTGGTTCTGTAAACCTTCGACTAGAGGCTATCCCATATCAATGTCTTGCATCCTCCAAAGGTTTGTAGCAGCCTATTAAATTTAGTCCCAGTGTGGTACACCCCGAAACCTCTCCTCCTCTTGGAATGAAATTGCAGCATGAGGTGAGATGTGACCTGGTGATACAACATGCATAATGACAATTTTACGGAATGCAATTACAGGAGAAAAAATCCAAATCCATCACCGTCACCCTCACATATTAGCTTGGAAACCTGAACCAAGAGGAGAAAGATAAGCTAACAGAGAAAGAAAAAGAAATAAACAACTCCAAAATGAATTGTTAATTCAAGATTGCAATATAATCTGTATAAAATATTTAAACTTTCTATTTATTCCTGAACCTATAGTGATTAAAATGCAGCCATAATACATTGTGTTGTTCTTTTTTTAATCACAAATGCAATTTTAAGCAAGTAGACAAACTCTAGGAAATTAAAGTGAATATTTATGTCCATATAAACTTCTTAATGGCAACATTCTTGCTGTGAGCACAGCAGCTGAAGAGGGTGGATTAAATTATTTTGGCCAGATCCTGTTACTATTGTTTTCATTGGCAAAATTCCCGCTGACTTAATGGGAGCTGGATTAGATCCTGACTTGAATAAAGTCCAATTCTCAGATGCATATATAACATAATCACTGATATTTCATGCGTATACTCTAGTTTTCATATCTGTTTTCCCTCACTGAGTTTTACTAATACTCTGAAAGCACTAATCAGGTAAATTACAAGCCGGCGATTAAAAGTGTACGGTCCTGTGTTTCCAAAAACTGGGAAAAATGCTTGTGTTTTACTCATATTTGGATTCTGAACCCACAGCCTGAGTGATATCCAGTCTCTTGAGTACTGAGCTTCAAATCTTGGTACATTTAGTTCCTCCTCCTGCAGGCTTTGCAATGCATATGAACAACATTTATTTGAAAGGCTTGGGAATTACAATGCACTTGGCAGTCAGCAAATGCAGTTGGGATGACGTTCTCTATTTACAATTTCCATCATTCAGGAATATTTAGAGGGTCCTGAATAAGTTAGAAAGCTCCTATGCTTCATTCCTTCCATCTTCAGTGATGATTTGGTACAGAAGAGGACAAGAGGACAAGACTATTCTCCTAGCCTCCACAAATGTTAAGGGGACACATTAATGTAAAATGGACACTGCTTCATCAAAGGCTTTCCATTAGAAGTAATAATTCTGACATTGCCCTAGACAATGTGCTTTGATGGCTGGAGCTCTTTAGGCAGATATTGCGTTACGTGGCTCTTCCTGCAGAAGGACAACCACTGATTGTCACACTGGCTGTTCCAGTTCAGAGGGAGCTTGACCTGGCACATACATCTGAATTTGTTGTTCTCAGCAAACCACCCATAAACATCACTAAGTGTGTGCTCTGATACAATTTGCATGTACCAGACATGAAGTCTGACCCCTAATTATCTGACTTCAGATGTACACACAGCCCTCTGAGGGTTGGACAAAGGCTTGTCATTCCTTAGGTACTCAGAGAGAAAAGCCCTGGCAGACAGCTCAGTCAGAACAAAGTTCAAGCTGTCCGTTAAGTTATCTTGTTCCTAGAAAAAAGCATAGGCTAAAATTGGGAGCTTGGGATGTTCTCAGGACAACCAGAACTAACGGGAATTAGCAAGCGTGTACTTCGTACGCTCCGAATCAGGCTCTGGTTTTGCAAACTCAGAGGGGAGTGGGTTTTCTGAACAAGTTCTCCAGCATTGCAAAGCTTTATCTCTGGTTACTTATAGCACTCTTTGTTTCAGTTTGGGAAAGAAATGTTACTCTAAAATGACAGTGTAATTTCCTACGCAGAGGCTGTTTCTCAGTATGACTCATCTATGTATTGTATTCCAAAAATTACGCATGAATCATAGATAACTGATAGAAGAATACAAATGAGTCTATTCAATTTTTTATTATTATTATTTTTTTGAAACAGAGCAACTCTTTTTCTTCCTGACTGCAAAACTTACTGGAAATAAATTGGATCAAATCCAATTGAGACATTTTTGTGTTATAGAAAGCCACAGGGTTTTTGTTGCTGTTGTTTGGCCAGGGGGTGTGAACATGAGGGCAGCTGTTAGTTAAGCTCTTTTTTTTTTTCTTTTACTTTGCAGCAAGCTTACAGCTGAAGCTTTATGGCAAATGTCATTAATAGCAATATAATTAGCATTTTTGTTGTTTTAAATACAATAAAAAGCATAAAAAGAAGATGGTTGTTGCTTATTATTGGTGTCGGAGTAATGTGTTGTAGGTGAGAATTTAAAAACAGTAATTCCAGGGTTAATACCAGCATCTAATGAGTACACATTTGAAAAATTCAGTCCAGACCCATTTTTAAAGAAAATAATCTGTTGTAGTAGTTAGCATAAGCTACGCAGAGTAGACAATAATATTAGCATAAGTAGGTGACCTTTACTTAACTCTACAGCATAAGGGAGTGATTTAATTACAAGAATAAGGAAGTCACTTATAGTGGGGAACCTTCGAGAGGAGCAGAGCATAAGCACCAGCCACTTTCCAGGCACTGAGTGCAAGAAAGAGCCAGCCAAGAATTAGATATTCCCTACCTGATCCTGTTGCTGATGGCATCCGGAGTCCCTCAAGGACACCAGCGTGTGGCTGGAAAGATTAAACTAGCCTGTGAACTTCTCTTCTGGACTGTGCCACCTCTCCAACAGAACAAGGAAGATGTGCAATTCTGAAAATTGCATATATCTGTGATTGAAGTGTTTTGGTATCCACATCCATTTAGTCTCTGTACTGTTACTTGGTCTTAAACTATGACGTGTATTAGGACTGCTCTGAACGTAAAGGAGTACAAGAACCAAACCTGTGGGTCTAATGAAAACTGACAGATTAACAACATCAGATACAGAAACAAAGACCTCCTGATTTACTGTGTTGAAATTTTACCATAGTTTTATCTTGTCTCAGAGCTTTTGTCCATTACAGATAACCCAAAAGTGTATGGCTTTCTTGACTTTTTTTCCTGTATACTATGGCTTTTCCTATTTTAAGACCATAAAATTGATTCAGAGAAAAAAAGACTATTATGCCTGGCAAAATGACCAAAACTCAAAATACCTTTCCCTAGAGTCCCTGGGGCAACAGGACATTTATTCCTTTGATAAATTAAACTGACAACGTCAGCTTAATATTCTCCCATGAAGAGATTAGGATAGCTTGTATGTAACTGTATTTTGGGATTCAGTAAACATCTACCTGTCCATACCTCTGCTTTTTGGAAGCACAACTGCTAGGTCTGATTCCTTACAAGTAGAGGTAGGTTATAAGGTAAGTGCCAAAGGAAGAAAACAGAAAAATGCAACGCTAGCTCTACTATTAACTTTATGCTTTTTGAGACATTATGTCCTGAAGTGAAAAATAAAATGTAAGCTTCCCAAATCTCGAAATCTATAATTAAGAAGAACACCTGACAAGATTATTTTTTCCAGCTGACAAATAGATGTCACTTTTAAAGAAATCTTCCACAGAGAGTGATAAAAACAAGCAAAGGGGCAAAAATTGTTCTGTCTTCATTGGTAGAAAACATGGAGGGGTTTTTGATAAGTACTTACAATGACTGCACTGTTGACTTGGCATATACATCAAAAGACTGACAGACTTGATTCATGTTTCTGTGCAATACAAACAATGACATGGGAGCCAGATCTGAGCAGCTCTCAGCAAGTAATTGAAGGTAGCACAAACAGATCCTAAAGCACAAGCGGCGCACAGTTCTGCTGTTAATAAAAAGAATAGCCAGCAAGACACACACATTATTATTTCATGTTTTACTCAGTTATGTATTTAATTAAAAACAACAACAACAACAACAACAAAAACAAAACATTTTTTGCATTGGGTCAGGGAATTTCAGAGGCTAACTGGTACAGTTACGGCACGAGATGATATCACAAAGCACTGGTTTCTTGTAGCTGGGGGGGGATTTCTGCAGTAACCAATATTGGTTTACACAGATGATCTGCCTTCTATTGCTGCAGAAGTGAAGATGCATTTACAAATGAATACGTATTGACCCTGTGTATTTAAAGGCAACAGAACTGGAACATGTCTTGCTCAATCAGCTATTAGCTGCAGTAGGTCTCCTTAGTCACTTTGCTTTGGGGAGTACTGTTCTAAATAATACAGCACTAGCAGTTCTGGTTTTAAATACAATACTCTTTTCACTGGTACTGAGGCAAATGAATAGAAAATTACTAGCATCACAGCAAATCATGGTAGGTCAATACATAATGCTTTCATTTTCCAGATGTCTGAATTCAAATCATTGCCTCTAAAGATGTTCATATGTATTCCAAATTAATAATGCATTTTCTTGTTACATCTTATGAAAATTTATGTCAGTATATCATTCATACTGAAGTCAGAGGCAATACAGATTTAAAAACAAGAAATTGGAAAGCCTGGATATTTGGGAGGGGTAGCAGAGAGGCTCAATAGAAGGATAAACCAATAGTTTTTTATTCAAAATTCTTTACCTTGGTCACTTAAGCATGATTAGTTTTGTTTTCATCTCCATGATGTCTGATTTTAAATTGTTTAGGTAAATGATTGTCCTCAGGTACTTGGGGGAAGGTGGGGAGAAAAGGGATTCTTTTTTGAAACAGAAGATACTTATGAAATTAAATGCTCTGAATGTAGCACTGATTAGGAATATAAAATTCCAAGTTCCTTGAAGTTCAGCATATCTTAAAGTGGGCATTAAATCCATCTTTAAGGTGAAAAAAAGACAGAAATCAAAGGCTTGTAAAATGTTCTTTGTAAGCTGTCTTTTCATCACAAAGGTGTGTTTTGACTAAAGATTGTGAGTGTCATGGGAAAGTTTCCCTTTACTAGACAATGCAGCCCAGGGCTGCATTTAAAAAGATGAGATTACATATTTTTAATCTGGGCTAGCTTACATCATGATCATCATTTAAAGCCAAAATAATTTAGTTTAAAAATTTCTATTGAAATTAAACTTTTGTCCAGGGGCTTTCTGTTCCTTAAGGAAGTTCTGTGCCCATTTTCACTGCAAATTAGTTTAAACAAGTCCCTGATTTGTGTGCTCCGGCATTTAAATCTGTGAAGAACTCACTCAGATAGTCCAACCAGGAAAGAAAAGCAATAATCACATCTGGAGGCAAACAAAGCATAAATCACTGTGCTGGCAACCAGCCAAGACAGTAGGGGACAAGTGTAAAAATAATACTGAAATGGTAGTGCAATATTCTAACCACATGCTGTTAACAAGACAAAACAAGGTTGAACATTATTTCTATTGTCACACATCATTGCATATTAGAAGGAAAGAAGAGTGGGGACTTACAAGCAGAGGGTCAAATTCAGTTGTGGAATGACAGGGAGCAAGTCCTTTTAGAGGCAATAGGGAAGCAGCACTTCTTTACATCAAAACCATGCTTAATCCAGGTATTCCCACTGGGGAAGATTAAGTATTCAAAAGTTGATATTTCTGATGAGTGCTTTGATATTACATTCCTGATTTAAAATACAACCACGCAAGTTCAAAGCAAATGAGGCTGGAATGGTAGAGGGCACTTGGAATGCTACGCACACCGGTGACAGTTTAGTTTGTCATCAAAAAGGAAATGTAACGGCATGAGATGAATGTCAAAACACTTCATTATGTAAAGATTTACATGATGCATAAAATTATTATCAAGTAATGTTTAAATATGAGCAAGACACTCCAGTCCAGCTCAAGGATCCATTATTTTAGACACTGCTTAGAAAAAAGGAGTAGCCTTTGCCACAAAAGTAAGTTTTAAGGAATTAGACTTTTATTTAATGATCAGATCATTACACAAGTAACTTCCCCTATGATAACCCTGCAATCTGCAATATCAAATGCAATCTGCCATGATTCTCCCCACTCTAGAGAAATGAATAAATAAATAATTCTTGGAAGATGGTAAAGATTAAGATAAGAATCCCCAAGTTCAGAGAAGCAGAAAGGGTTTATTTATAGACAGCAATAAGCAACAAACGTAAGCGCCAAGCCTCTAGGTATGACTGGATCCTGCTATCACAAAATACACTTAAAATCAATAAGCATAAATGGATCCAAACTGGGAGGAAAATTTTTGTGCTATTGCCTCACCATCTAGATCCTTAGAACTACTCGGATGACGCTTGTTTCCTGGAAAGAAGCTTGTGCTAGGGGGTTCATGGACCCTTCCATTATTTCTTAACATAGCCAATAATTTATTTGCAAATCATTCTGTCTGTAAAGCAAGGACGCACTACTATGCAATTGCTTTCAGTTTGGTGACCCCCTTGAGCTCAATGCCACACTTTGTGAACAATAGCACAAAATACAAAAAGCGAATACATCTTTCTTTGCCTTAGCACAGAAAGGATGGGCTGATGCCAAAGGGCTAACGGTCACCGTAAAGCAGGTCCCCCTATGCTATAAATCCCATAAAACTAGTTTCTGTAGAAGGAAACCACTGTAGAACACACTCTTGGGAAAAGGTCTGAGAGGAAGAGATAGAAGATTCAAAAACAAGCCAGAAAGCCAGGGAAAAAAAAAGCTTAAGTTTGATGAAACAGGATGAAAGCCCGATTGATGAGACACATTACTTCTATTCCTGTCAGCTTGAAGAATTTTTTTCAAGCACAAAGTACATACGGTGGGTAAAGGAAGCATGCAGTTAACCGCCTGATGAGAAAGGGAGGCAGAGCATTCATCCTTTCTTCTCTTAGCCAATAGTTAGCAGTGGTGAGACTTCTTTAATCTCGTGTTTTCTCTGAGAACAGATAAAATTGAATGGAATTATCTTCAGTCCCGCTACCCTGCCCTGATAGGGCAGCACAAATAAGGTACCATCACTGCTCTGGGCAGTGAACTTTCAGTACTTGTGCTGGAGGGCTGGTCTCTCTCGTGTCCTTATGTTTTTCCATCGAGTAACAGAGAAGACACTGAATGCATTGCTCTGAACTGGTGTGCGTGTGCAGGTTCCTGATTTCAGCTTTACCAACACAAGACAGTTGCCTAAAGCAGACGATGCAAATTCTTCTCAAAATACCAACCTTTTCCCAACGCTCTTCCTCCTGCCCTCTCTCTGGCTTGTGTCAGAGTACTATGAGCTTATGCTTTTTCATGGCACATAGAAACAAAACAGTGTTAAAACAATTTAACTACCAACAGCCTCTTAAACAATTATTTCAAAAATCCATTTTAATTTTCCAATAATCCATCCCTTCCTACTTCTGCAATACCTCCCTTTCCCTACCACAGCTTTAAGTCTGCACACATTCACTTCCATTTTTTTGTCTTGCAGCCAGTGTTTGTCCATGAAGTACAGGACAGAAGATTATTCACCAGAACACAGCAGCCCCATTTGCTTTAGAGCAAGTTAAAAAAGATGTTAAGAAATTGCTCTCCCTTAACACATGATCACAGTTTAGAGTGAAAACAAAACTGCCCATCAAGCAAAGAACTTTTCAGAAAAATGTAATAGGGACGGCTGACCAGAAAGCCCATTTTCCTGTTTGTAGGGCTTACTCTAAGTCAGCTGGACATGCCTCATATACACATGAGAAGTTCCTCATACTGGGGGAAACTCAGCAAAGCCGAAGCTCACATCAGCTTTATAACCACCAACAGCAGCAGGAAGCTGGCAAGTCTGTTTTCTCATGCAAGCTGCACACCAGGAACCTGCTGGCTCTGCCATGAGCCTGTGTGCCTCCAGCCTGGAGGTGTGAGTGCGTTGGGCTGCAGATCGTGGAGAGCACTCCAGAACTGGGTATGCCTCAAAGCCAGGCAATCCTTGTTTGGGGAACACCCACCCCCATCAATGGGAACCATTGCTGAGGAACCTTCAAGAAGATGAGCACAGCAGGCTTAAGTCATCTTTCTTCAGCCTCATCTTACCCCCAAATATCCCTGGGAATAGGTAAGCACCAACTTTCTCTCACCAAGATGATGTACAACAGGAGGAATCCATACCTAACCTTCCCTCTGCTTTATATCTCTGTGAGAGTCCTATGGGTATTTCACCTGGTGGAATAATCTGACCATGCTGCCAATATTTGAGTGCACTCATCAATCATAAAGAAACAATCCAAGCTTACAAGCTCAACTATACATGACAATAATGCCAAACTAATTAGATTCCTGATAGAAGTTTGTCATATTCTATCCCTTTACTTTCAATACCTGATCCTGATCTTATGCCAGTTTTACACTGGCACAACTAGTTTGACTTCAGTGGAGCTAATACTGATTTGTAGCAGCAGGCAATCAGAATAAGACTCTTATTTCTCCTTGGCAATACATCCCCAGGGAAAACTTGTCCATCTCCAACAGCTGTTGCTTTGCTACATCTGTCTAACTTTCCTTTTTTATGTCCATTTTTCAAGTGTTGTTTTTTTTTAATGTCAATCAGCATGAGATAACATCATTCAGTTTTCCCTCTTGCAATCAAGTTTTAGCAATCACAGCCAGATGTTGTTTTCATTAAAACCCCAACCCCTTTTCAATAAAGTTTCAATGTTTAACTATCAAAAGCGCTCTTTACTTTCTTTTCAATTGCCAGATCTTAATGCTTTCATAGTCTATTTCACCCTGACATCCTGTCCATCCACAAATATGGCACGTTTGATCACCCCTGAATGTTTGCCTTTTGCCTTTGTGTTCTTTTCACTTTCTTTTCTGTTTCTTCTGCACAGTGTACTTTATCCTCAAACCAGGTCAGTCCAAAATACTACAATGCATTTTTCTATCTAAAGATATTTAGAGATCGTTAGGCGCCAGGTGGGGGAGGGCAGATAGAAGCAGATGAAAATTTATCGATTTCAGGATCTGAACTTTAAAGAACTGCTTGATCCTTTTCTTTCAAAATCCTGCACATATTGAGGAAAGATATAGTTGATATATTCAGTATTATACTCTATGTCTATAGGGATAAATTTCTTCACAACTGAACCTGCATTTGATTTTATGTTATGAAATACAGACAGTTCTGCATCTAAGGAAATGTTTCTAAAAGGGATGTAAAAGAAAACATTCTAAAAACAAAAGCACCACCTCGCATTGTACATTGCTCAGGGGCTTTTATGTGGCTACACAGTTGTGCTAACGAGGATATAATCTCACTCGTGGAGAGAAAGTAAGAACAGAAGGTCAAATTCCTCTCTGCAGAATGGGGGGGGGGGGTTCACACACATGCCCAAAATGCAATGAATTCAAGTAAGCCTAGAGCAGGCATGGGGAACAAGCAAGCAGAATAAAATGTATCTGAATGACTGCATGAACTACATAATCATTTCTGTCTTGAGTACAGGCCAGGTTTGCTCTCACCAGTTCTAAAGCAAAGAAAGAGGAGGTCAGGGCCAAGTCTTCATCGTTGTTTATTTGCCATCTCATAGCAGCTGAACGATGACTACACTTCTCTGAAGGAGCTGCCTGGCTGTTAGAAATGTAGGTTAGTGTAATGGGTGTCAGATATAAGAAACATGTTTCAGAACTAATCCTGTATTCAATTTGATTACAAGATTAATTCCCAAATGGTACTATATACGAGCAGATCTTCCTCATACAATGTTTCCTCTCTGCAGAATACAGGTGTTCTTAGTTAGGCTTCAATCTTGCAATCCAATCCACAGAAGCTGTTCTTATGTTCAAGAGGATAGGCACCAAGTTCCAGTGAATTAACAATACAGGCTACATCCTTACAGATAAGATTGCAGGACAACTTACTCTGAAGGAAATTCATATTCCTTCAAAATAAACTTGAAAATGATTGAGAATTAAACTGTAATCAGCACTGGGTTTACTCTGCAGAGGTATGAAGAATCCAGCGTACAAAATCACTGTGACAATGAAGGGATTTGTCATCAAGCACCTCGTCATTACCTGCATTGTGCCAACTATTGAAAGGAACGGAGAGTGCCATAACAGCTGCTAAACAAAGAGCAGGCTATCGTAGGATTACATGGTTTGTATCAAAGATTCCTTCTAATCTTTCAGTGAAGAAAGAAAACACAAGTTGTTAAATTAAAATACAAATTGTGAGTACATCAGTGAACATGACTGAATAGCTAAGTAAATTACTCAACTCTCCTTTTCAAAATTATACTTCCATTTCACCTTCTGCAGTTTCTTTGCTAGGAACGATGACATTTAACAGGATTCTTTAGATCACTTCTGTAATTCAGCATCCTAATTACAGTCAGCTATGTACTTTATCAGTAGCTTGATAAAATTGATGCAATTTTTCTTTTTGTTAACAAAGGAAACAAAAACTTAAGCCACAGTTACAGACAGGTTGGAAAACAGAGTTGCATTATGCTTAGAAACTGCTAAAAAGAGAAAAGAAATGTTGAAGGGAATCTTAAAGAAATTGAGTATTTGTTGTTAGCATGACTAAAACAAATGTATAATCCACTTACAATAGATTCATGTATATATGTGTTTTTTAGATACCCGTTAAAAAACCCAAAGTGCCTAATTACAACTATTTAGTGCTGAGTACTCACACTTTTATCCAGAAAAGACGTAATACAAAAACTCAAGCTGTGTGGTCAAATGCTTTCAGCCCACTGCCCTTAAGGAGATGCTCTAGCTGGCATTCTACCTCTCGTGGTGGATTGTGTAGACTGGTGACACAAAGGCTGTCAGCCAAATCCATTGCTTTGAAAGATAAGAGGAGCTCAATAACCCTTTCGATTGGATGCAGAACACATTCCACTCACATGGTCCTATTTCTGCAGATGTGTCCTTGGGTGCAATGCCTCCACCAGCATTTTGGCTAAAAGCAACAGGGACACATACCAGCGCTCCCACCTGGGTTTTTTGCATTTCCATCCAGCTGGACCAAGACACCACGTTCCCTGGTGTTTGCTGAGCAGCCAGGGTAAAGCTCCTTCACGGACCAGAGAAGGAAGGACTGGGTTCCCAGCTGCCTCTCAGGTAGCTGAGGAACGCAAGCAAGGCACTTTGTTTCCCTTCTCTCCACCTTCCCCACCTTTTCAGCAGGGTTGAAAACCTCACCTCGGGGTGATTTGGTGGCAATAAAGACCATTTACGCTTACGAAGCATTCTCTCACCGCAGCAGTGATGACCCTATGTTAGATAAGCAGCTTTCTGTGAGAAAGCGTTTTTTAAACTTGTGGAGTCCAAACAACCTCTGAGCTTGGAATAAAGAAACAGGATAAGATAATTTTTCCACTATCACATTTGAGTGTTACAGTAGGGAAAAAAATAATAAAAAGAAATCTCTCAACTAACGTATCTGGCAAATACATATATTCTTGAATTATCTGAATAAACATTTTCCATTCCATTATTTGCTTTCCCTTTTAAGGTCCAAGCTTGCAAATGTTTCTCAACCATAGCTAGCTCTACAGGCTAATCATGATTTGTTAGGGAAAAGCTTTCAGGTCCTGGGCACTATGGTCATATGAAGGAAGAAGAAAAGTGCAGTACATGAATAAGTTGTCAAGATAAGGAATAGAGCAAGTCTTCTATTGCATTCCAGCTTGCATTGGAAGCTATTCACTTAAGGAAGACCAGGTTAAGACAGATATATAAAATGACAGGTATTTAGACAGATATTAAAAAATGCTATTAATCTCTAATGCAGAAAGATGATCCTAAGGTGGAAACGAAGGAAATTACAAGCGGTGTTTTTCCCTCCCTCTCATTTCTATATTATGTTATTTGGATTGATTAGTGAGAACTAACATCAATTTCATTCATGAATCCAAAGATGTCCAGAATTGTCACAAGTTCACCTGAAGTTCATGTCCCTGAGCAATATATCAGGTACTTTTATTTCTGATGACATTTACGCTGCAGCCAGAAAAGTCCTGTTGGACAAACAGCTGAGGAGGGTCAGGAGGGTAAATTATCCCCATGAAGTGTGGAAATAATTTATGCTAAATAAATTAGCTCTGGCTCTATGAAATCTACTGTAGAATGGTCTTTTTTTTTGGCTAAATTTCTCCCCTTCTGGAGACTAGCCATCACAACAGCAAACAAAATGAAATCTAGTTTTGGTGGTTTTTGTTTGTTTGTTTGTTTTGTTTTGTTTTGTTTTGTTTTGTTTTTCCCCAGTAGTGTTTTTTGTTGCTGTTTGAGTGTGGCAAATGATCTGGCTGCTGAAACCTGCCTAGGTTTCTGTCCTGGGGCAGTTTGCACTACATACGCAGGGCACAAACCTTGACCAAGGTGACAGCAGTGCTGCTGGGGTAGTAAACCTCCATAAGCAGAGCATGATGAGAGGTGCTGAAACCCTGCCTGTGCTCATCCACCACAGCACAGCTCCCTCCCCAGCCCACCCACCTGAAGGTGGTGCCTGGAATACAGCACTGGGATTCAGCTTGACCCTCCACTGCTAAAAACACGGAGAAGAGTGAGCTCTTGCATACTACTCAGCAACAACACTCTTGCTTCCCCCACTTCTCTCCCCTGCAAGCATGCTGCAGCAAGTAACTGCAAGTAGAAAGAGCTTCTCAAAGAGGTTTTGCCTTCTCCATCCTATCCAGAAGCCTAAATTAAAGGCGAGGCAGCAGGGATTCAGGTACCATACAGCTTTTTAGGATGAAAACCTTTGGAGACTGCTGCTGTAGTTTCTCTAGAGCTCTACTCCTCTTCCTACAGAGAGAAGATAAATAAATATGAGCTCATTTCCTATTGAAGCACACAGAATATAAAAATAAGTACAGCCATATATGGGGCGGATTTCATTTCCTGTAACAGCATCCAAACACCCTTAGCAATGTTTACTTCGCTACACTGACTCAATTTTATTCTTGGGTAATGGAGTCAGGTCATCAATTTTACAGCATATTTTCTCAATGAGCTGTCAGATATATGCCAAGATATTTCAGGTGGTGTTACTGAGATATTTGCTGTCCTGACTAAGCTGCAATGTGTGAAACACAGGCTTAGGATAACTAGTTCAACATGGTGCTCCTACCCAAACACAGAATACATTGAGCTGAATGTGGCAGGGCATTTGCTTAAATATCACGTTCCCATGAGCTGCTTTACCTGCTGCTGATAATCTTGAAACAAAGATAATTACAGTAACTCAAGCTTAAATTCTCACCCTGCACACCCCTACCCCAATTTTAATCCACACATTTGCCAGCAGTTGATATATCTCAGCTTGTTTTGCTGTCCACTTTTCTGTGGTAAAATACGATTTCAGCCTCAAAAAAAAAAAAAGTTGGGATAGTAGCACACTAGGCAATCCACATTTATCCTGCTTGAGGGTGGAAGCACAGCCCCAGTGTGGGAAAATAAGGGTCAGCTGAAACCACTGGAAGGGCTCTGGTTCGGATCAGGGATGGCCAGGAATTGGTGGACCTTTCTGGAAGCTTTTGGCAGACCTCAGCTGTTGGCAGGACAAAAACACTGGAGCTATCATCCTGTGGGGATAAATTCAGCACCTTGCTGGGACAGGGAGAGGAAATCTCTGATCACTGGGTCAGCAGCAATGTGCAGAGGCAGCTTGGTGTGTTCACCCCGGTACCTGCATGGAAGCAAAGGACATCTCAAGGTGTGCAAAACGTTGGCCATTCCTGCCTTAACCCCATTGTTTCACATGTGCGTTACTGTCCAATTCCATTCACAGGCTTAAGGGTTGGGTTTCACCTCCCAGTTTCATCTCACACAGCTGCCTTGATTTCTGTGGTGTTAGACTTAACTCCTGATAAGAATCACTTCGATTTTGTAACTAGGTGTGAGCATGAAACAGCCTTGTTTTCCTTTTTTTTTTTTTTATTAAAGTGTAGTCTGCTTTCCCACCCTCACATAAAGCACACATCTTAGCAAAAGTTGGTATAGAGGAAAAGAGTCACACTGGAATGAAATTCATTTAAAAAAGTGTCTCCTGGAAACAGTTTGCTTAAAGTAAAATAAATTGATCTTCTTAAAATGTTATTTCACAGCTTGCCAATAACATCAAATATAACATGGTGCCCCCTACTAGCATTGCAGCAGGGCATACTAGTTGTCTTTAAGAAGTCAATAACAACAACTACTACTACGTTCTAATACAAATGGGCTTTTCCTTTCATGGGTGGCAACGTTTGCTCCTTGCAATGAAAAGCAGCTGATCGCTTAAGTTTTATTACAAGTAAATATATAAATATAATTCCCCTGCCCCTAAATGAAAATTTACCCTAAAACTTCAAAATTAATACATTTTTAAAGCTCCATAGAAATATTTTTCAGACCTGACAGTTCAAAGAAATTGTTTCTTGAGACATTTAAGTGCCACTGCTACACAAAACAAAAATAACTTCAGAAGTATTTGAGATGTTCTGAGATGCCTATTGTGTATAATTTCTTCCACAACTTCTGTAAGTAGTTTTCTTTAACTCTTGGCACTTACTTGACAACTGAGAAGGGTTCAAAAGGTGTCATTTCCTTCTGCAGCAAACAAACAAGCTGGCTGTCTTAATGGATGGCAAGGTGCCCACTGCAAATTCATATCCACCATTGCACAGAGGAAACTAGAGTACCTGCATTTAACCTGAAAATCCTCTTTAATCACTGCCACTCAAATAGTACCCAAAAAGGTGTCCCTTCATCTGGGAAATGAGAAACACATGCAAATAAGTTTTTTGGCTCAGCTGCCGTGATTCACTATTCCCACATACCACAGCCATGATTCCTTTGGAGCAGAGCATCTCCTGCATAAAACTGCAACTTCTCTGTTTCAGAAAGCAGTCTCAGTTCTGCAGTAGTAACTACAGTCCATGTGGCTGCTGTGGACTACCACTTATTACCACTTTTGAAACACAAACTTAAGGCAAAAAATAAGGATGGAAGCAAAAGGAAAAATAAAAACAAAAAATGAATGAGCAGAATGAGAAATTAAAGCAGTTTGGGGTATGTTTGCATTTAAGAGAGTATGGGACACATCAAACATCTACCTTCTCTCTTGCATACTTGTACATTCTATATTATTTGCATGATATTGAAACTAAGCCTTTCATTATACTCAGACTTTGCTGCTGTCCCTCTCAGCTGTATTATTGTTAGTTTCAAACACGTAATTTTTTATTTTTTTTAATAAAGTTTTTTTTCTTCTTTCTCCTGATTCACAATAAGAGATGTGAGATTTTATGCCAGCAGGGAAAGCAGAACCCCCCAGAGCAGAAGGAAGAGGCTACAGGTATTAGCCAAAGCTGCCACCTTCAGCTTGAGGAAGTGCAGCTGTTCTCCACCAGCGAAATGTCCAACTTCCTTCTGTTAGCATAATGGTGTATTTAATTATTTAATGTTCAGTTTAATCTTTACATTGGCTTTGTAATAAGCAGCCCTCATTTACATTTTTATGATACAAAAGCTATATTATCATCAGAAGGTTTTGATTTTTATCCTGGTAACTTCATAAGGTGCTTTTTTTTTTTTTTTTTTTTTTTACTAATGCTCTTCACATTCATTATTTTCAATACTTTAATTGCTAAAATTTTCCTGGATGTTCAGGTTTAAATAATCAAATAATCATCTTATAACCTAAGCCTTAGCATCTATTTATTTGATTGCTTCCCCTTATGCTGAGCCCTGTTTCCAAACTATGTTCAGGCAAGGCCTTCATGTTTCAATTTAGGACACTAATTCTTGTCTTTTCTTTTTTTTTTTTTTTTTTAAACAAAGTTAAGACTTCACTTTTCCTGTGCTTTGTTTTAAATAACAGAAGTCCATAAAAGTATACCCTAGAGACACGGCATAGTACTGTGAGAATCAGGCTATTTCCTGACCTCTTTTTTGAACCCTATACTACAGAAAACAAAAAGCTCAGTCCCCAAACCCACTCACATTCCCCAAATTCTCCTTATGGACAAGGGACTGCGGGACCTTTGTTACCTTCCTCGCTTTTCCTTTAGAAAGGCTGTCCCATCTTTTTTCCTTGTTTTGGTTTTCCCCATCTGTCTCTGGAAGGAGAATATTTTCAGGACACAGCCAGCCACTGGGCAGCAGGGATGCTTGCAGGACACCTTCCCCACGCAGTGCTCTTCTCATTAAAACAGCAATTTTTCTTTCTTTTTTTTTTTTTTCCCCAGCTTGGAGTTTGTCTAGAAGTCTGCTGAAGGATATTCATCCACTGATGTTCTCCAAGAAAACTGACAGCATTTTTATTCCCATCAGAACTGGCCACTTAGTTGATTATGCTACATAATGAGTGATAGACTGAGCCACATGCTGTAACTCGAATTCCCCAGTGACTCAACATCAAGTCCTTCAGTCTCTTTTCAAAGCTTATAGAAAAAACAACCCTAAAAGCTCCACTCCATCAAGGGTCCCTTTAGGCCAAGATGAAAAGCAGATTCACATTTATCAATCCTTGAACAAGAAAACTATCAATCACTAAAAATGCTTAATGCAAAACAGTGGAGAATGTTTGCTGAAGGCAAACAGTACTGAGCAGAGTAACTCAAGAATACAGAGTAAAGTCAAATACTGATCGTCTCTGCAGATATGCACAACCTATACATGACACAAAGACACGCTGCCCTTTGCCTAAACAAATCAAGATCTATAAATCATGCTGACGCTCGCCGCAGTTTAACTCTCTCACCTGAGAAATTAGTGTTCTGGCTGCTTATGACTTGCAGAGGTACAGCAGGGTAGTTTGCCCTTGTGAAATTTAAACGTTTCCAGGATATTTTTAGAAGACTGGTAAGATCAGCAAGCCTTACCATGTTGCTGTAAGTAAGGAGTGATGACATATTGTTGCATGGTATGCAGTGTAATTGCTATTGCTGGAACAGAGAACTTGTGATTTTTGCCTTGCACGCCAGCAAAGGCAGAACTAAGACCGCCTGTTTACACACAGCAACATATTTCTCTAGAAGAGTTTGCCATATTAAGTCTCACTAGCCAATTTTAATGAGATCAATTTGTACTGAAAAATGAACTAACAATACAAGGCAATTACTTCCCACTATGTGTGTGCAAGTGAAACAACTTTACGGAAGGGAACAGAGTCAGTCATCTCTAACAAGGCTGTGCACAGAATGTAATCTCATTTGTTCTGGTGGGTTCCCAAGGTGTCTATTATAATGATAATTTTGGAGGATTTCAGTTATTGCCTACATCCAAAGCAACTAGCCTTGTATTGACTATTCTGATTTCTCAGAACAGGAAACCCAACGTAGTGCTAACATTAATGTAGTTTCTGCTAATGTGACCTTCACTTGGAATTACATTCTCCACTTCCTGCAGTATCATGAAAATCTTTGAAATGCATCCTAACTACAAAGCTATTTTAAAGATCCCTTCTAATTCCCACAAGACATGGTGATACCAAGCAAGTGACGACTCCAAGAGATATTTCACGAAAAGTAAGTATTTGACAATTAAATTATCATAGGGAATACATCAGAAAGGGTACTATTGTGAAACCAATTTAATCTGTCTCAAGAAACCCCACCGGGGTAACTGACTGATTTCAAGATTGGTGTGTTGTAATTCACTGACCTCAGTACCTAAGAAGGTATATCCAAACTTTGCTTGTAGCTCTCCCTACCCACCTATGACTTTCCCTGGTATCTAAAATCCAACCTGACAACTTTTCTGCTGTTTGGTGAAATGTGTAAAAACTTGGTGATTCTGACTTCCATCATTATATTTGATCAAAATGAGTTAATAGGCATTTGGTATAGAACAATAAAAAACAGATTTGTTTGTATAAATCTAAAATGGATTCAAATATCACTGCAATTTTTGAAAGAATGACAACAGTTACATTCAAAACATGTTAACATGTACAAATGGGGACATGTGTGCGAATGCTTGCAAGCTCTCAGGAATGTTCCCAACAAATCATTGAAATAAGGCAATTCTTCCTTCGTACTCAGATACTCTCTGACCAGGCGGAAGAGTTTGCTCTCTGGCCTTGATGGTTTGGATCAACCCATCTCAGCAGATTGGGTTGGAGCAGTCTTACACACAGATGGGGCTGTTCTAACAGAAGCCAACAAGCTCTATCCTGAATGCACTGCCAGCCAGCTGAGGATCCTAACTACTCTGGTTCTTCTTACATTTCTATCACAACTTGAAATGGAGGTGCTTGTGTAGTGTCAAAGGCAGTGCATCCTATGACTGCTGGGAAAATATAAGAACTTTCTTATCACCACTTGCTGTAACATCAGTAGAAACAGCTGAACAAGAAAAACATTTCCACATAAAGTTGATTTTTGGGTGTTTGCCCGCCAACATTTATGTTGATTTTTTTCCCTTGCATATGATTCACACACACACACAAGCAAAGCACAGCTCTCATTCTAGTACTGCATTCTGGGGCCAGCTCTCAACTACATTTTATTCATTCCAAATGAGCTACGAGCATAACTCAAATGCAGGCACGTGACAGCATGGTTTAAGAAGAGAAGCCTATAGCAGCTAGAACATGGGGAATTAGCTTAAAGTGAGAGCAGATGCATTTCTGGTCTAAAAACGGAAGCAAAGTAAGCATGCATTATAATTACTGGAGAAGTATTTGTTAAGATACCCGTTCATTCTCCCTCTGATTTTGGCAATGCGTCTACTGGAAATATTGCAAGAATAGCTTTTGTAGCATAACTTTCAACCAAGTCCAAATGGTTGCAACTGTCATGGAAAAAAATCTACTTGTAACTCTTCCTGCCTTATGTTTAGAAGAAAAAGAAATGAACAGGCATCTAGAATGACTGAACTGAATATTGATGATTTGTGTAAATATAGAGAAGCAGGGAGAGAAAAATGCCACACAGGAGTGACTTGAATAATTTTATTTTTCCTCATTACTCCCTCCCAACTAGGCCAACAGGACTACCAAAGGGAATGCCTACCAGAAGCATTTGAAATCTCAGCTCCCTGGTGACTTATACTGTTACATGGTTATGTAGCCGACTCACGTCAGTCACTGCAGCTTCCTTAAAACCAGTGCCACTTCATTCAGCATCTGTATGAAAGATTTTAGATTTGTTTCTTCTTTAAACAGCACCTCTTGCGCCCACTCCTCTCTCTATAGTGTGGCAGCAGCTTCATGTAAGAGGTACAGTGTCAGTCACCCATCCTGACCAAAGCTATTTATAACTTGCAGAACTGTGCAAATGTCAGTCAGATCCAAGGTATATCAAAGTAACCAAGGAGACTCTTTTTAGGCTTCAGCACCGCATCATACATAAAACAGAGCCTCATTTGCTAAATCTGTGAAGTAGAAGAGTGAGGTCAATACAGGGAAGAAAGGCAGAGAACAAGTATACGGGCCCTCAGGTTACTGAAAAAAGAAATGACAGGCACATAAGCCCCTTGTACAAACGGGTCATTTGAAAACACAACTTCAGTTTGTCTTATGTTTGATAAGGTGGTGAAGGTGAAGATTTCAACCTCTCAAGAGTCCCTGGCCTTTAATCTGGGAGATAAGGAAATGTTAGCTAGAGAGACATCGTATATCTTGATGCTTTTGAACATGATCGTCATTAGGTGCTCTGAATTTTGTATTGCTCTTTGCTTAAACTGATAAACTGGTCAATGTATAAACACAGAAAAAAAGTAATCAAGGGAAATCTCTGATGAATATTGCATCTCATTACACCACTTTGTTCTCTGCATTTCATGAAAATCTGCATTTCATGAAAGAGTTGTTAGTGACCCCATCACTATGCTTATACAGCACATGGACACCTCTTCGCTGACGACTGCCAGGCTTCCCCCCCTGCATCCACTGTGCATCACCATGGTTTGTATGCTTCAGATCTAAGCTCCAGGTAAAATATTTGAATTCAGATCAATTTCTATAACTGTCTTATGGAATATAATTGAAATGTGCATATATATAGTGAAACATGATAAGCATTGTAAGCAAGCATCATGTTTGCCTTCACATAGTCACTTGATGCAATATAAGAACTAATTGTGAAGGAGAGTTCATCACAGTGGACCTGCTTTGCCAGGTACTCTCAGAGGATGGATACAGAAGATATGTGGATGCTTGGACAGAACAGCAATGCAGAAAGGGAACTTGGCTTTGAATGTCTTGGTTGCTTAAGGTTGACTTCAACTGTTGCCGTGATATTAACTGCACAGGAATGCTTCATTGCTTTTTATTTCCCCTTCAATCCATGCTAAGGTTTGGAAAAAAAAAGTGCTTCAGAAACGACTTCTTTCACTGCCTAGCAAGCCACTGCAGACATAGCTTCTCCTGCCTGCCTTCCTGCCACCCTTGTCTGCAGTAGCACAGTCTCCAGGTGGGCTCCTGCTTGGAAGCCCAGTGCTGCAAACGAGGGGAACTCAGGGAGGCAGTGTGCCTCCCTACAAAGAGCTCAGCAGGAATTTCCAGAGCAACATATCCAGGGTCTTGACTGTGACATTGAGGACAAACACTATATGGGCATAGTAAATGAGATAAACCATTTTGGGAACATTTCTGGTGCTAAGTTAGTATTAAATGGTAGCTGTGCATTTGCTGCTGCTCCTCCGTTATCTCTTGTAAGGAACTCAGTAACCTACGCAATATTTACTAGCACTGCCTGTTCAGCAGCAATATGACAAACTACAGCCATGATTTACAAGTATATTATCTCCAGGAAGCTAAAGAGTTACTTGCAATTGATTCTTCCTTACAGCTCTGATGTTCTGAGGATGAGGAGAGCCATACTTTACTTCAGCCATACTTTCTACATTTACATCTTTGAGGCATGTCAAAAATATTCAGCACTCCTCCTTCCCCCCCCCCCCCCCCCGATGATTTACAACTTTTTTTTTTCCCCAACTTTGTTGAATCTTAATTTCTGGCAGTTTTCACAAGTTGCACTTCAAAGTTGTTCCATCCATGCAGTGACTTCATCTCAGAAGAGCCAAGATAAACAGTTCTAGCCATTTCATAGCATTTAATGTATCTCTTGATATATTCCAGATTTTCCTACATTTCTTATGAACCTGGTTAATAAGAGTATCATGCATTTTAGGGATTTGCTGTTGTTTCATTCAACAGCGTTCATGATATGATTTCCAATTTAAGATTTTCCAACTCTTATGAAAGCTGTAATGCCTTTGCAATGCCTACACAGGACTACACACGCTCCTGAATTTGCTAAATTTAAGATGTACTCCAACCTTCAGTTATTATAAAGAAAAAGGCTTAAAGTGACATCATTTATTAGACCATTAATGAATATTATACTTCGGTAACCTTTTCAAAATATCTAAGACCTATAGCAGTACAGGCTTCTTTAAAAATAGAAGACTAAAATATCCATTTTGGTTACATGCCAGTAGCATAACAGTCCTTCATATATTAATGTATGCATTGAAAGAGAAGCAGGGCAAATCTGTTTCATAAAACTGGGACAAACAGATAAATTTATTCAATAATGTTAATTACACTATGTATTTTTGCTAATATCAGAGGTCACTGTTTTCAGATGATGGAAATTAATCAGCACTTGAAAGAAGAAAAAAAAATACACATTGATTTAGTCTCTTTGCATTAGGATTTAGAAGTCTAAGTTTAGGGTCCATTTTGAAAAAGAGAAGAAAGTCAAGGTAAAAAGAATATCCTATTACGTTGTTCATGCTCTGAAAGTCTTTCTGAGACTTTGCTAAGTTTGAGAAGAGATGCTACCAGCTAAGCAGGACAAAAACAATCCAACTGATACCGAGCACATTAGTGTAATTAATGTATTCATAAAAGCTGATAGACACACTTCTAAAAATCTTTAAAACAGAAGTAATAATGGAGCTAGTCAGCAATTTAGCACTGGCAATTAATCATTCTCGCAATATTCACAACATTCAGTTTTGTACTTGTTATTCGAGGAAATAATGATTAATTGATGAAATTTTAGCAAGTGCACTAATAGCAGGTGCTCCTAATTGCAAAGTCTCAGGGATAATTTGGTCTGAGCTACTTTCTGCTAATTTGTACAGCATTAGTCATAACAGTCTAATTTTACTTTTAGAACATTTTTTTTTCCTATAGCCACTGTAATCTAATTAAGAATTTTAACTGGTTATTTGTATGGAGAACATTGCTGAATTGAAAAATGTGAGAGCCTGATTACCATAAAAGATTAAAGAAGAGGTCCTTAAAAATATGCCCCCACCAATTAAAAGCCCCAGCTAATTGCTTTCAGAGATAGCTCTGTTTGAAAGTGCTTTTGATAACATTTATCCTAATCTCATACAGTTTGAAATCTAATCCTGTTGTTTGCATCCCCCATCTTTTCTAAACTGAAGTTTCCCTTTAACAGCAAGTAATTCTCAAAGAGGCTGAACAAAATCAGTTGAAAAAGCTGCATTCAGCTACTTGTTACCCATTTCTGCAGTTGCTCCACACCCAGAAGTCAAGCTGACACAAATGAACTCAAGCTACCGAGCTAACAAGTATTAGCAAACAACTAGACAAACAAGTGCCTACTTACAACAGCCACAGTTGAATGACAATTTTTTATTCAGTTGGTCTTCATGTGGATCAGCTGTGTCTGATCTTGTTCTAAAAGAAAAACTCTTTACTTCCAAATTGTTGGACAAACAATTTCATATTGTGGTTTTAAAGCAAACTGTGGTACGTGCCAGAAATTACTTCATTTTCATATGTGCCATCTGAGGGGTATCTGAAACCAGTAGCACTGAGGCTCATACCCATGAGTAGGAAACGTGATGGGAATTCACTCTGGCTCCTGCCTCCCCTTCTAAAGCATCTTCCTTTCCCTAGTGGTCCACATGCCTTAGATTCCTTTTGTTCATCATGTCAGGCAGCCCAAGGTCTGGTTCTTACCAATGGTACTTAAAGAGAGAAGTTAGGTTATAGCAAATGCAATTTGTATGCATGAAAATATGGCAAGGCAGGGTGAAACCAACCAGCAGAAGGACGGTCATAATTGCTGACAGCATAAGCCAGCGCAGTAAAGCTTCCCATGGCCAGGTGCCACAAGCTATGCACACAGACCTCAGAGCCATGTGGGAGAATAGCAAAGGAAAGAACCACGGCACTCTGCATCCCTACAGCTTCACTGCAGCAGGGAGCTGAGCTTGACTTGTGGCTGAGGCCCGTGCCCAGACTGCCCACCAGCAGAGTAACGAGCTGAGTATGCAGAAAATCCCTTGGTCACTGTGAATGGGGTAACTGGTCAAAATCAAAATAGCAACAAGTCCTTTTTCACTGCCATTTTACAGAAAAGTAGCTCCATTTATAAAGAATAAATTGTAGTAACAACAAACCTTGTATCATTCGATATGAAGCAGGAAGATTTTCCACAAGGCATCTAAAGATAGTCTCCATTGCCTGGTGGATTTGAGAGATGCTCAGGTCTCTTCCATGGTACTGGATTAGGTCTTATTTTCCCAAAACACGAACATGACCGGTCAGTTCAAACACACTTCAAAACACTTTTTGTTATACAGGTTATCTGACAGCTAGAAAGCCAAGCTTGGTGAGTGCTTTCTGCATTACTGGGAGTCCCGTTGGCGTATAAGCCAATATCATAACAAAAATGGAAGCAAGCCACAGCTAATTTCTCTCATCCCCAGTTCCTACAAACAGTAGAGAGGTAGGATGTGGTATTCAATTTAAAAGCAGAAGCAGCTGCCAAACAGATGATCCTTCTGAGGCACACAAAATGGTGCTACACATCTTCAACCAAAATGACAGTCCAAATCCACCAGCTAGTGGCTAAGCCATCTTCTTTTGCAAGGCTTTGGGAAAGAGAGATGCATGTCAGACTATGTTGTACTTAAGAATTGTTGAACCTTGTGACTAGGAAGGTAACTTCCCTTCAGGATGCTAAGGATCTTTCCTGTGTTTGCATTTACTCTGTCTATAATAAATAAAACTAAAGCCCAGGTATTGGCACTTGACCATAAGAGTAGGTGAATATTACAGGCCCAGGTTTTGCTTTTGTAGTCTAGCCCAATAAGTACCCTGGAGAAGAAGTACTTGAGCTTAATGCTTTTTTCCATGCATCATAGTTACCAAAATAGATACATACACAATACAGGCCCATTATCATCTTTATCAACACTGCAAATGGGCAAGAGAAGGAAAGTAGAGACTTACTTCCCTCAGTAGCTCTTTGAATTTTCTGTCCCTCTTTACACGTGCACTTCTCATACCACACCATTAAGGACTGGATCCCAAATTCCCTTGAATGTAATTACTTATTGACACAGAACATCAAGTATGAACACACATTGAGTTTCTCCTGTCTTTCACATGGTTTGAAAATAGTTGTCAACTTAGTGGCTGAAATACCAAAAGCAAGTGACTAACTTTTCCTTTTCTTTAAATGCCAATGTAAGCTCTAATTGCATTATTCTAAAACCGTTCTTATGCCATAAACATCTCTGTAGCATCCAAGTGCCTCCCAGTAGTGTACAAAGCAACCACGACTAACATCTGTCATGTGTCATTAGTACTCTCGTCCCTCAAGGGAAGAAGTATATGCAGTGAAGTGTTTTGTTTTGGTAGAAAAATAGAAGAAAAACTGTGCACAGCTACTTGTTTATCTGAAGGGAACCAAGATCAAAGAGATGTATTTTGCAGTTGGAGCAGGATATGGTGTCTGTGAGGGTCCCTAGCTCCTGGGGAATTTATTTCATGGTCTTACACTGCCCCCTTTGGAAAGTCTGAGCTGTGGCACAGGCCTGTATCTTGATCATAAAAAAATTCCATTAAGTCTGAAAAGAAAGTTGCCAACCACAGAGCTGACAGCTGCCTTTTTTGGGGCCTGGGCCTAGCCATGGGTGTATGAAGAGAAGACCTGAGGGGCTGAACGTGATTAAGTCCCAAACAGTATTGTAAGCATACTGGAGAAGACAGCCTTGATGTTCTCAGGTTGCTCCTAGAGGTGAGGAGACTCCTGTGTTCTTTGGAGATTTTGAGATGCACAAGGGATTACAGCAAAGCATTGCTGAGCTTCCTCACAACGGTGTCTCATCACAAGGCTGTCTATAAAGTTCTTGAGAGCTAAAAGGATCCACTACCACCTTACTTGAGTTTAGCTTCTACATATTCTTCAACTATATGCCCACTATGCCATGCTGCAGTGACATGATATGGTATTAGCAGTGTTTGGTCTTATGTAGGAAAAGACAGACAGGTTTTCTGTCACATTCATAGTACAGCCCAGTCCTGTCCTCTGGAGGCAACATCTGGACATATCTGGCATGGAAAAGAGTTTCCTCTAATCAGAAGTGCAGCCTCTCACCAGTAGCCACCAAAAGATCTCACAGTAGCTAACTTGGTTACCCTGGGCCTTGGCCAGCATTCGGGGATGATCATCCCCACCATCTCACTAAAGCAGGTTCAGCTTTATCTCTTGGACCAAGTCCAAATTGTTCCAAGACTGTAATACAAAGCTTACATAATATAATCCCAAACTTGACTAGGAATATTTTATTAATAAGTGTTTGAAAACTGGTCACTGATTTAGCAACATAGGCTCAGCCTGTAGTATCACAGTAACACAATTACATCTAACGTTGGCTTACAGGACTGTCCTTGAAAAGCTGGGGAGATGCAGCGTTATCTCTGACAAAAGGCAAAGCCACACACAGACTTTTGTTGTGCCTCAGACAGCTGCAGGAATTTCCTGGTCTACATCCCCTCTGAGCCAGAAAAAGGGGTTGATTCATCAGCCTGTTTGCAGTCCGATGCTTAGCTTCCTTCCTCGATGGCTTCAGACCAGCACACAACACTGCATGAAAACACTTTCAGTCCAGCAGATAGCATTATGATGCACCAATACTTTGCCTGCCAAAGCTTCATGATGCACCTGCCTTTCCTTTGCTGGTTGCTTTGGTGGTGCACACTTGTCTAAAACAGGTCCCTGGGCAACACACCTGAGCTAGCTCCGCCTGCCCTACTGGAACTGCTCAAAGCTGTTCATGTGCAAATACAAGAGATCCAAACTCCTTTAAAAGCTTGCCAGTGAAGGCTAATGCAAGAAATCAAAACCAGACCCACTTAGAGCCATCAATAACATTCTTGGTGCAGCAGTATTATAGCAATAGCAGTTGCAAGTTTTTAAGGCAAATTATTTTGACTTGCATTTTCCATATTCTACGAAATGCCCCTCAATCTGCTTTACTGTGACATATCCTCTTACCAATTTTATTAGAGTACAATACATGGGTATGGTGACTAAATATTTTTAAATTTATACGTGTATATATAATATATATTAAATATTCTCCTTTTGAAATGTGATACCCATGCAAATGAAGAGGTAATTAGCATCAAGAATAAGTATGGACAGGTGCGTAATCTCCTCTCCCCAAACACACATACAGTTCTGGAAGTGACAGATTGAAGAGAAGAGGTCAGGTGGACTACTGAAGGAAACAAAAAAAATGTTATTAAAGAGTTATTTATTTTACTGAGAAGGATGAGTTTGAGGGCCTGAAGAAAACGGTGGAATAGCTAGTGGCAAAAATAAATAAATAAATAAAAATAAACAAAAATAAAATAATAAAAAAACAACACGTGAGCTTGAAAAAACATCTCTGATAACACTGAGTCAGTAATCTTGTGACTTCTCTATTTCTTTTGGGTAACTGCCTCGAAATAGAAAATGAAGAGACAGGGACTCCAGATTAAGAGTAGGCAGAGTTTGTTTCTCAATTTTTTTTTCTTGATTTTACTTGATTCTTTGACTATAAGTGTATTTATCTACAGCATTATGCATCTGTGAGTTCAGTTCCCAAATGCCTCATTCCTTAAATGTTTATTTTTATAGCCTTGGTATACAGGACTTCAAAACCATGAATATTGCCAAGAATGGGTGGACAGCTCATCCGCATCCTTCAGAGTGTGTAGTATGTCCCTTTAGGATACTGCACTATGCACTGTGTTTATGGCTAAATATATTATCCCATGCTTCAGTACTGACATCATCCTGAACGATGCTGCCCTCTTTCACTCCCTCCTACATCTGTCAATCTGCCCATTAACATTACCAATGCAGTTTCAGTTCTGCTTTATCTGAAACCTCACTCATGCCTTCCTCTTCTGATTTGTTAGGCTCACAAGCTGACTGTTGCTGTAAGTTCAAGAATACACACCCAAGCACCACGCTGGAAGACTGACACCTTAGTCATTTCAGGAGTCTAGCTTCAATTGCCCCAACTCACGTCTTGCTTTACAGGTGCTTCTTTCAGTCTATCTCAAATTAGGAGCACCAAAATAGGCACAATTCATCAACAGCTCACCTGTTATTACACACCAACACCATCTAATTTCTAGATTTGGTACCACAACATTCTCTACTGACTTCCCAGAGCCTGTAGCAATAGCCAAGCCAGGAAGTTTATTTAATTTTGCATCTTATTTTCAAATCACAGCCCTACTACTCTTTAATCCTGTGAATGGATGACCTGCAGTAAAAAGCAGTTTGGGTCACAGCTTCATTAAACACCCTGTGCAAAATAAAGTGGTGTCGCTTTACAGGGAGGAATGGGAAGGCATCAGTACTCTGCTCTGAAATTAGATTTAATGAAACTAGAAAGCTATTAACATGCAATGACAGAGCATGAGAATGTAAGTACTGGTATAGTCTGCCTCAAATAATCCTACCAATGCAATAAACATAGATAATGAAAACAAAAAAAAAATGTTTTTTTGGTGGAAACTTCTCCATTCCAAAAATGTGTTATATTTGGGAGCTGTCAATTTCATTTGTGCATGCCAGTTCACAGACTTCTAGCTAATTATTGCCAAACATGCACAAGACAGTTAAGAAAAACAAGCCCCCCCAAAAAAAAAAAAAAAAAAAAAAAAAAAAAAAAAGTTAATCAGTACAATATATATTGAAAGCTTATGCAGAAACTGGACCAATCCAAAAGTATTGAGCCACCCATTTACACTGTAATGATATTACGGTGTATCTCAGAACACAGACATCATTTACATGCATCAAGTTTCCTCAAAGTATGCCAAATCACAATTTATATATCATATGCCATTCCCTGTCATACTAGCACTGTCATACTAGCACTTCAGTTTTGGCATACTGATTTCAATTCCCAGTTCTGCACCAGTGGTTCCCTTTGTTCAGCACTCCTCTGCACCTACCTCAGCTGAGTAAGCGTTACCTGACTGCTACAGCAGCCGTAGCGATGCACGGTCACAGAACCCAACATTCCTGGCCACAAAGATCAGAAGCCAGATCCTCGCTCCTTCTATGAATTAAAGATATGTTTTTTTTCTGATTCTCAGAGTTGAAAAACTCTCTCCTGCCAGGTTTAGGAATGTACTTGAAGAAGAGACCGAGATTTCACAATATTCAAGAAAAGCACTAAATATTTCCTGATTCACCACAGGAATGAAAAAATTGGCAATGTGCCTTCAGTTCATACAGTGCTATAAATCAGAAGCCTAAGCTTCTGGGCATTTTGGGCTGCGATTCAAAATGATGTACCCTACTATATGATTTATATTACCTCTGTGCAATAAAAATAGTTTTGGACAGATTAAGCAGGCCTCCTTTGTTCTTGCTCACCTTTTTCTCTGGTTCCTGCCCTCTCAAAACACACACAAAAAACCCAAAACAAAAAACAAAAACCTCATGTAACTAGCTGTAATTAGAAAAGCACTTTTTTTTTTCTGATGCAACTGTAATTATGGCCCATTTTTGTAGAACTCCGATTATGGCACTTTTCTATTTGGATTAAGACTGAGCTCTACATGTTAATAATTTATTTTAGGAATTTTTTTTCTCACTTGGCACAATAAAAATAAAAGCTCCTCCTGTGGAAAAACATGTGAACATTAACCAACCTCTCCCCTCCTTCTGTCAAAACTGTGTTGTCTGTCTTGGATGCTGAAATGGACTTCCAGGTTTCACTAACAGAATCTTACGCCTCCTGTTCTAGAAGAGCCCCAGTTTTCTAACTCAACTGCAGCCAAAGAGAATCAGTTGGTAGGATTTCTAAAACTACAAGACTTCGGGGTAAACTTTGACTTCTACAAAGTTAACGATGACTAAGTGAGTAGATCCCAGTCAAGTTTTCAAAACAGGGACTCCACAGCTCCCAGTCAGCAGAGGTACTGATAGTGCTAATCAGCCAAGATGTTTCAAAGAGCAGTAGACCACCTTCCCCCATTGACACTCTTAGCAGAAGCTGCAGTATCTTTGTTTTCTAGTGGAAACTCCTGGGTATAATTTATTTTTTGCTCTAAAAATGAAACAACCAAAAAATCCAACCCAATAAAACTTTGTTCTTGTTCTCTGCCTATTTAGTAAGGTGAATACTGCGGTGTGATATACTCCTAAACTTTTCTCTGAAGAACTTTGAGGGTAAAGCTGCCACGTAAACACACGGCAGACCTACAGCAACAGACCCTACCTTTTATCCTCTCCTTCACAACCTGCAGTGCCGTTACTACTATACACTAGTATACACACATGGAAAAGTCAGCAGATAATTACAAAACTCAGTCCAAAACCTTTATTATTTCCTGTCAGAAGCTGAAGATTCTCCTGCCAAGTAGGATTGTTGTTTCAAATACAGTTGTGTTTTGTTGTTTTTATCAGATTCAGCACATTCATAAGAACCAGTAGCCATTCACTGGGATCATTAGTGTGTTTTTTTTTTTTTCCTAAGCCAGCTTTTCTGTGCGACATTTCCCATCAACAATACTCAGAATTGACATTTGACTTCAAGGCAGGTTAAAGACCATTAGGAACACACTGTGACATTGCTCAGTCTAAACTCCTGAAGATATTTGTACGTGCCTATTACACTATATAAGCTCTTTTTGTTCAAGTCTCTCAAGTCATTATATATACCAGGACCAGCACTGACAGATGTCTCAAATAAAGGATGAGGGAAGTATAGTCAATGGGATAAAGCACTCAAGAGGAGGCAACAGATGACATTATTTATAAACAAGCTGCCATTGTTAGCCATACGGTGGGGGTGATCAGAAACAATCATCCATTTTTTGATATTGTCAGACAACTTGACAATATTGTTGTACTCAATAAAAAAAAAAGTCAAAAATCTCTGTGGGTATCAGATAGGTATTAATAACTTATGGGTAAACATCACAGAAAAAATTCTGGCACTCAACCTCTCTTTTTGCCAGGAAAGCAAATGATTGAGCAGATGGTTTGTTCAGAAACTGCAGCCTTTGGGAAGAAGCTTGTTTGTAAAATTGAATATATTTTGTAATCAACAAAGATGTGGCAATTCTTGTCCTTAGGAAGTTTTTTTCTGATTACAAGAAGACAGGAGAGACAGTGCCGTATTTCAGTTCAAAGAGTATGGCTAGTTGTACTTCTTTCTCTTTTACTTATCAGGTCTGTAGCAGTCAAATGCAACAGAAGAACATAATTAAGCATCTTGACAGCTTTATGGAAGCCTTGCTCTCAGACAAAGACCTGTGTCATTATATTTCTGCTGCAGTGATGATGAATCTGATTAGCAGATTGCGACCGAGTTTCTTTTTTTTTTTTGCGGAGGGGACAGTTGTCTCCTTTATCTGCTCCTCCTCCCTTTGTCCACATTCATGCAATGATGTCCCAGCCTGCCAACCTGCATTCTGCAGTACAGCCCAGACTTCCAGTCCTTCCAAAAATGAAGAGAGACGAAACAGCCAGCTTAACAAATAAGCTTACAGAAATTACAAAAAGAGTTTTGTAGGCAACATCGGGACTATTTTCTTCTTGAAACCCTGAACAAATATCAGCGTACAAACAACATATATACAAATATACATACCTATCTATATAAACATACTCAGATACACACACACGTGGACATAACTGGACACCAATATTCTCATGGAGGAAAATGTCTCATTAGGACAATAGCCCACTGTTCTGAGTGATGATGGCAAAGGCCTACACATAACTTTCATCTCATGGGAAAAAATAAATAATCAGAGACTATTTATAAGGCCCAGATGTGCAGTGTCATTCCAAGACTCCCCCAGGAAGATGTAGCCTGGCTTTGCAATAGATTTCTATTCCATCAGACATGATTTCTGATTTACCCAGCGCTAACATCACAGTGAACTTTACATATTCAATATTTTGCAACTGCTGAAAACTCTTTTGCTTGTGGTTCACGTTTATCACAGGCATATGACTGCAATTAGCAAGACACCATGCCCAAAGGAATCAAGCTGCAGTGAGGCACTGGGTGTAGCAGCTTGTCCTCAATCCTGTTAGCTCCAGCTCTGTGCCATACTTACCCTCATAGAAATCCCAGTGGGTTCACATCAGGGACAAATAACTTGCTCGTAAAGATACTATGCACAGGTACCCACAGTGTAAACAAAAGCAGTGCTACTAGCTTACAAACTTACCTTGGCTGGCTGTCTTACGGAGACCAAGATATTTTGCTGTTGTGCCTAGCACACCTGGGAAAGAGGCTGATCTTTTCACTAGCAGTACCTTCACCAGAGACATCTGCCCAGCCACCATTTCATTTTTCCTGTGGGGTCATCACACGACTCATACATTAGGAAGCAGGAAAGAGAATGACTAGAAAGACCTTTCAAAGGACTCATAGCCAAAAATAGATGGAAAATGTTCCTCTTTTCTGATGATGAATGACATAGCTTTTCAGTGTTTGTAACTTCAGCTGCCCCAATTGAACCAAGGATGAAATAATTACTGTAGAAGAGAATTGCTCCTACTCTTCCTTGAAATATGCAGTGCTGCAGAACTCCCATGAGTTCCGAAATAAAACCCAGACCATGGGAAGAATTACAAATCCTGGTACAATATATGAAACTTTCTTTTCTTTTAGTCCTCCAAGAAAAAAATGGTCCTTCCAGAAGGCTTTTTCCTGAACCATAAAACCAACAGAAGAGATGTATCAACTGTAAAGAGCTACAATCTACCCATAAGCTTTCCCCTACTTTCAAACAGGGTGGGGAAAAAAAAATAAATCATTGTGCCATATTTTGGGGCCTGCAAAGCTTTGATGTCAGTGGAGTTCTGCCAGCACCATCTGAAGCTGTGGCTGGCGACCTAGTGCCCACTGCAGACTTGTGCCCACAGTAAATGACAATACTATAAATGTTTTCACCTTTCTTTCTAGAAGTCTGGATTTGTAGTCCAGAATGCTCTTTTACAGCCTTCCTTTCCTCTGAACAGAGGCAGGATGGTTTCCTAAATTGGAGAGTAAGCAAAACATTCTTTAAAAGGAGAAAAGAAAAAGGAGTACAAGATACGGGTTTATAAGAAAGAAGAAAAGGAGTTTATGATGCATGGAGCCACAAACTTGAAAATTAGATGAAAGGAAACCAGAGATGCTCTTGTGATTACCAAAACTGAGATCACAAAGTTCTTTGTGAGTGAATTATGATTTCTGTACTTGGATAATAGGTACAGAAAGACTTCCCCACCACCATCTGTAAAGCTGCGTTGGTTTTTATCAAGTAGCTCCTGTTGAGCCTATCTACTTGATGAACATTCTTATCAACTGGCAAATATAAATGACTTATGGGGATAATATTTCAATATATAATGACATTGCTATATCTTGGATTCTTTTAAGATCTGGGTTATTAAATATTAAATATCAAAGCTGTAAATTATTGTAGCAGCTTTATACAACTAAATTAAATTCAAACAAAACCTAATTTCCTTAATCATTGACTGTAATCCTCCAGGAACATATGCTATTAACTCAGCTACAAATGGCATAGAAATTGTATGAATTCAGTTAACTTATTTTATATCAAATTCTAATCCAGGGCAGAGTCCTCAGTAAATCTCCTGCAGGGATTTTAATGCTTCTGCAATCATATTGGCTCTTTACTGAAGAGCTAATCTTTTGATATTGTTTTTTCACTCCTTTATCCATTTCCTTCACACCCTTACTAATCTAGCTAGTACCTTCTATCACATTTCTTGTTTTGAAAGATTTGGCTCTCCCCATCTTGCAAGAGTCAAGCTTTCCCTTATGCCAATGCTGGGCTGATTTTTCGTTTCACATGTAGAACTGAATCACTCCCATTTGTTTCAACATGGCTGTTAATTGTCACACGCTGTGATCACTCTATAAGGCTGTCATAATTATTCAGTTTGCACTCAAGCATTTGGAAAAGAGAGCAGTTTCCTTCTATTTCAAAACCCCTATTGGAAGTAAAATGAAATATATTTAAACAAGAAAATTCCTCAGCGATGTGAGACAATGATTAGATAATAGATAATAGAGAAATAAACCTTAGAGCCCTAGGAGGTGAGACTTGGAGAAACCACCAGAGACCTTCCAGTCAGCCCTCCGCCCAAACGTGTTTCCAACTCAACTGCTGTCATTCCTGACAGATGGTTCCCTAATCTATGCTTAGAAGCCTTCAACAACAGAGATTCGAAATCTCTCTGCTCAATCTGTGTCCGTGCTTTGCTGTCCTTCCTAGCAGGACGTGTCTCCAGACACCTAATTGTAATCTCGCCTGCTGCTTGTGCCTTTTACTTCCTTCCGTATGCTTTGGGCTTGGAAAGGGGTTGTTCCTGGCCTCCCTGAAGAAGCCCTCCGAACACTTGGCCATTTCCATCTCCCCTTGTTTTGTTTTGCTTTCCCTAGACTGAATCAGAGCACCCCATTTCAATTTCCTCAGTCTTTCTTCTCTGGACACTCCACCAGACAGCTCTCTTGGAAGCGCAACACGTGAATTAGGGCAGCTCAGCTGAGGTCCTTCCCAGCACCGAGGAAGGCTGAGGCAGGAACTCACATCTGGCAGGCTCAGGTCTGTTTATACAGCCTGGCCTGCCTCCTCCACAGCAGAACAACGTTGCTGATTTGCAGCTAATTTATGACTGATTCTCATCCTTAGTCCTTCAGCTACTTGCTTAATACCCTTTAATTGTTTGTGAATATTGTAAATCAAAAGTACAAATTCTCTTGAACGGAAGATAGCAAATAGCCACTGCCCCCACATTTCACTGCCCAAACTTTCCGGTTTATAAGAAAGAGATACAATTCCGAGATCATCTCCTCTGTTCATAGACTTTGTTGATATCTTCTTTTAAAAAAGTGCATGCTAACACACAAAAAAGTCCCACAGTCCTCAAACACTAGCCTGAACTTCAGTATTGGGATTCCTCTTCACAGGATTTCCAATCCCTGCATCCCTGTCTGAAATGGGAGTCCTCCAGGTGCTGCAACCTGGGCTCCTTTGATTTTGTAAGCACTTCAACTTAGTAAGGACACCAACCGTGATTTTAAAATGTGTACCATTTGTTTTTATTGAAGGAATAAGTTGTATAAACATTCTTGCTCTTCTCCACTGGATTTTCCCTCACTGACGTTTTTCTTGGAAGAGAAGGTCTAACATTTCCCTAACACATCAGACCCACTTCAGTTAGCTACCATAAAGAACACCAACATGCGGTAACTCTTGCCAATGGGCCTTGGATGAAAATCCCACGCCCTGTGTGTTCATACCACCGTGTCCAGGATTTGCAGGAGTACAGCAGCTCATCTGGAAGCATCTAAACCTCAAAGGCTCCCAGATACGGACAATTCTCAGCATTCACATGGAAAAGGTTTCCAAACAGAAACAGGACAGGGCATATCATCAGCAGAGAGTTCCTTACAGACATCCGTCTTGCTTTGAGTTTGGATCTAACCAACACTACCAACCTACTATGGCCACAGACTGTCCTTCTCTCGCTCTAGGTCCATTTCTTTCAGACTAGAAAGTAGTGTAGCCACCTTGGATCAGAACAAATGTCCATCTATATTCCATTGTTTCTAACAGCAGCCTAACTCTGTACTTGGGGAAGGAGTACGAGAACAAGGTAAACACGAAGTTTCTTCCCTAAGTACTCCCTAGCCTGACAATTGTATGGGGAAAATCAGTAGAGAAACAATAGAAAGAACAGAATTAGTGGAACGTTAGTAAATACAACGTTATAAGGAAAAGAAAACACTGCTTCTGAAAACTTTCATGCAGAAGTCCCATGCTGTAATGTGCATATGTGCTCATGTACGACTCCAAAGAGCTCATCAGCACCTTTTGCACAGTCTTATCTCCCTGCAAGGGCTTCTGTGCTACCTGGCCATCAGCTGACCCAACAACTCCCTGCTGTGCTTCCTGCTCCTGATGTGTTTGACCAGATAACAGATTTTTAGTTATTACACTTTTTTTTCAGTTGTCCCCTTGCACTCCTTGAACCAGCCCTACTATGTTTGCACCTTTAATTTGCCAGAGTTTATTAACTTCTCAGTTTTCTTCATCTTGATGTAAATTCAGATTTTTGAAAGACTCCTTCTTGCTCCTGCAATCTCACTTACTCTGCCAATGTTGGCTTCCTCTCACTCTTTCTCAATTTTTTCTTGATACACAGCTCCCAGTGATCTACAGAAGCATTGTCCAGAGTCCCTACAAAGAATTAGGTCCTCCATCTGTCTGACTTTGAACAGGCTTCCTGATCTGTGACTAGCTTTCCTTTTTGAAGCAGAACCCAGCAGTGGTAGAGAAGGGGCTTTTCTTAGCCCTGCCAGGATGCTGAGTCTAAGCAGACAGGATCCCCAATTTCAAGTGGGGCTCTTCAGCTGTTACTGTCTAAATCATATCCTGTAAACCATTCAGGATTAAAGTCAAGGCTTGTCCTCATAGGCTCCTGAACCACTTGCTCCACCAAACAGCTACTGAGACATCTGGAAGTGTACACTGTCAAGACTGGATGTAACTTTTGCCCCATCTAGACAGATATGGATGACTTCTGTTATTCTGTTTACTTCCTTCCTTTACTCAGCCTTGTGTTGCCATTACGGTCTGCTGGTCAGCTAGGCAGAGTCAAGATTATCTTCCTACGTAGGTTTGGGACTTCCACCCATGTGGAGCCCAGACTGCCCACTGATGAGATTAGCTGGTTAAACAGTCTAAGTCTGACGTGTCTGACACACAGAACTGCTGACCTCCCAGCAAATCTCACTGCATCCTTACCGAATATTCACCACCACGGGCCTGCCACACTGATCACTGTTCCCAATTTGTGACAAGTCTGTGCTGTCAGGATCTCCGTGAACAATTAGAACACGTTTCCCCCATGTCACTTCTTAGACATCAAGCACTCACAGCGAGGAGTATCTCTCAGTTCTGTCTGTTCCCTGTTTCCTCTCCAGTTAGGTTTGACCTTAACTCTAGCGGAAGGGCTATGAACCCACAGCAGTCAGGACATGATATGGGAGGGTGGCTGTTGGCAGGGGATTATCAGTGCTAGGCCCTTGACTTGGATTTGCTTTCCTCTGAGCATGAGGAACCTGATTTTGTTGCTTGAAAAAGGCACATTGCACAGCCCATTTATTTACTCAGGCATTTCCTTAGTGAGTGATCTATACTGTGGAAGGGCCTTTTGTTTTCCTTTCTGAGGGCAGGGTTATTTTTAAATAGTCTTCTTCCCCATCACCCCCACCCCCGGTGAGGGTGGCTGGACAGCACTGCTGCGAGCGGTTCACAGAGGAAGAGGCTCGGTTTCGTGGTGATGAACACTTGTGGAAAAATCCCTTCTTAAAAAGCTCTCAGAAGAATATCTCCTTCTGTTTGAGGTAGAACAGGATACTTAAATCAGCTAGGAAGCTAGACCTTTGGAGGCTCATAGTAGGTTCCGTGTATTTGATTCTGCATCGGTGTTTTACAATGGCATATCTCAATTTAAGTGCTTCGGCAGTAAATGAACACAAAACTGGAGCAAGTGACAATTTTCATCAAGAGGACATTTCTTTTTAGTTCCAGAAGTGTAAATTCAAATACAAATTCAACCATGAGAAACGTCAAAGCAACTCTTACTGTGCTCTGTACTTTATACATTGTTCCCATGGAAGATACTAGAGCTCATTGCAGAGGTAGCTTGACCTAACGTCAAACTTCGGTGTATTTTCGTGTAAGTCCTATTGAGTAACTAATGTTTCTGGAGTTCCTCACACTGGGGTTGATTCTCAGTCCTGAACCAGACTGTAGGTTATTCAATTACGTGAGTTATTTTAAAAGCACCAGAAGTCAGAAAAGCTAACCAGTACTGAAATTTAATCAATTTGCTCACACTAATCAGCACCTCAATGTGTCTGCACACAGATTCCAGTAGTGAAGCACATAGTCTCTGCTTTCTGCATTGCAATGTTAAATGAGCAACTTTAAAAGACACCAAATATGCATTATAGCTTTTTTGGGGGAGGGGAGAGTAAAGAGGGTTTTGCAGCCTCAGTAACACAGTGGAAGTTTTAGCAAGGACGATTCAAATTCATAATGCTTCTTACATTTTGTCTCTTTCTGGGAGTCTGTGAGATAAGAGCCGCAAGTGTGGCTAGCAGAGGGATGGGAGCTGTGCAAGGCAGAAATTTCCCTGGCCTTGAGTCCCTGAGAGATGATAGAGAAGGGACATAAAGAAACTCTTTTCGCCCCCATCTTAGCACGGTCAGAGCTGCACTGAGCACTGCAAACCACTCCAGCTTGTAAGCGTGAGATTTTTTTTTTTTTCTTCCCTTTAAAAAGTTTTCAGGAAGTCTGGGGGAGGGGCAATGCTCTTGCTTTTTTGTCATAATGGGCCCCTTTGTGGAGATGGAAGAGGAGAGATCTGCGTGCTTGCGGCGTGCAGGCTTTGCGGTGATTCCCAGGGCAACTTCCCAGATTTCCTAAAAAGCGCCGGGCCCCTGCAGTGCGGGAGAAGGGGAGCGGGACTGGTCCAGGATGGAGCTGATGGTGCTGCTCAATGCTCTGGTTACTCGCCTGCTCTTTGTGTTGCACTCCCTCATCGGGGTCTGGAGAGTGACTGAAGTGAAGAAAGAACCCAAGTACTGGCTGCTGGCACTGCTCAATCTTCTCCTGTGCCTGGAGACAGGGCTCACCCTCAAGTTTAAGCAAGGCAGAGGCTACAAATGGTGAGCATACCCTGCCGGCTCCGACGGAGCCCCTCTTGCTTCTTTGCATGTACTTTGCTGCAGATGTGGGGCTGCCTTCTGCAGCTGCTGCCTGCGAGCACAGCTGCCCTGGCTTTCTTTCTGCCACACTTCCAGGGAGCTGCGTTTTCTCCCCTGCAAAACCCAGGGTGGTGGAAGAGTGGCAATGCCCTGGCTAGTCCGTGGTCAAATCCAGAGGGCTGTCAGGAGGGGCATTTTTGCAGAAGACTGCTTGGGACACGCTCTTTGTGGAGTTCTGTGTGTGTACCAACAGCTGAAAAATGTGGGAACTTTGCTGCCGGCAAAAGATACGTGCTCTAGAGCTGCTGACCCTGGGGCATGGGTAGAGGGGAGGCAGGCACCCCTTGCAGGGTCACCGGGCCCCTCCGATGCCACAGCCTGGCAGGGAGCACACGCAGGAGGTGTGGGGCCATGCTGGGGGCCATGCGGCTGCTCTGTGCAGATGCCCCCATCTCTTACCCACCCCGCTGCTCCCTGCGGGCACCTCTTTCCCTGGGACTGCATTCCCTGTCCCTGCTACTTGCAACAGTGCCAACAGTGTGCTCGTGCACAAACCAAAACTCAGTGACAAGTAAATGATGAGCATTGTGAAATCTCTTTCACAATGCAGTGACAGGGGTTTCGGTATTTGGATTTGAATTTGAGAGGCTATTCCAGAGGGCAGCCTTCATGCAGGAGAGGCTTCCTAAGAAATGGACAAAAAAAGTTAGAGCCACAGAGTTTGCCCAAGCACATGGGCTTTTACGTGCATGTACGGAATGACTGCAGCCTGCTACAGCTCATCAGCACGATCAGGCAGCCAAAACAAAAGCTCTGTGAAAAGAGTGCTCATGTAACTAATTGTAATGGTTTCATTAGGACCTTTAATTTTTAAAAACCTCAAACTGCAGGCAGGCCCCTGGGATAAGTCCAAGGCAAGAAAACCGAGTATTTCAGTGGCCTTATATTCCTGTCTGTTGCAACCTGGGAAACTCATTATAACAGAAGCAGTGTTGTGTGACAATTCACACGAGTGTTCCATGCTCTAAATGTAAACGTAATAAAAGCAGTGATGAAGTCTGGGATACAGGAAAATTTAACAACAGCAGAACTCCAAACACACATTTATAAGACAGAGGCAGAGGGAGCAGACCTGATTCACTGGGGAGAGGAAGAGGCAGATGACACTTCATGAAGGAACACTTGCTAAGCCCACTTTTGGAAGATCCAAAGGAAAAACAGATACGGAAAGCAGATCCTTTCTAATGAACGTGCATGTTAGAAGTCTGGGCTAAATTTAGCTAGCAGGAAATTCTGAAAATGGATGTGGTCCAGCACTCTAAGAAACAGTAAAGTATATTATAGGTAAGAACTGCAGACAAATGGGCAGCATCTAATCACAGCAGGGTAATTTCCTCCCCTCGTGGAAAACTGCCACACTCAAACCGGGTAGTATCAACTCCATCTACAGAAATACCTCCCTAGATGTCTACTGGTGCAGGCAAAGGACAGTCTGTGCCACAGAACTCTCCTGCCTCTGACAGCCTCATATTCTTTCTATTCGCTGTTGACAAAAGACAGTTACTTATTACACCAGCCTAAATAATTACATGGCACATGTGGAGAAAGTAACATTATGCACCTGGCCAAGCAGTATTTGCTCTAGACTGCTCTTTCTGAAAGAAAAGCAGGGTTAAAGCTCCTGAGCTTTCCTGGCCTGATCTGCTATCATTAGCTCAGCATTGCTAACCTGCCAGCTGGATGGATTTTTCATGTACTCAGCTCCTACAGGAAATACTGTAAAACAGAGTACTTCTCCCATTCAATCAAGAGGTGTGTTCTCTCCCAAAATAAGCAGGCTAAAACCCCACAGAACAACTGAGTTTGATGAAGAGGGGAAGAAAAAAAAAAAAAGACAAATAGAGAAAACAAACAAGCAGCAGAAAACCAATACCACAAACCCCAAACCACCAACACACAATGACCCAGGACTATCTTATGTAAAGGGGATTGGTTGAAACACTTTATAGCAGCTCAGTAACCCAGTCATTTTCCTGAGGAGTTCTTTGGTTGTGTTTTTCTTCCTCAAAGTTTAATCTCCACTGGAAAAGTCATAATTACAAAAACAAAAGTAGTTCCTATCCGGATCCGATGTAACAATACATGCAACAATATTTGAACAAAATGTTGCTGCAGTTACACGATTATAAGCCATTTAAATTCACTACCAGATGTGTAGGACAGAGGGAGTCAAGCAAGCATCCGAAGTTTGGCCCCACTGCTCCATCCACACAATGCAAAGGCTGCCGTGCATCTTGGCAGTATTGTTGTGATGCTCCCTCTGCACTACACCAGGGCTAGATGCACCATCAGTTGCATCAGAGAAACTCTTTCCTAATCCAAAAGGATAAGAATTGCCCCCAAAAAGTCACATTTTATAAGAAAACATCAGCAACCTTTGAATCAGTACTTACAGGATTAGTAATGAAACTTCTCCAGTATGTCTGAATGAGCTCAGCTCAAGAAGCTAAAGATCTTAAAGCATCACCATCACAAATTATACAGGAGAGTGACTAGAAAAATGAACAAGAGACAGAAATCCTAAAAAGATTAGATAACTGGCAGTGCAAGTGGGGGAACAAGGCCAAGGCCCATTTTCATCAAGCTTTTTAGCCTGCCCTAAAGATGCCTTACTGAGGAAATGCTTGTTTTAGGCAAACTGATACTGTTTCTACCTTTCAACTTACTGATTCACCCTTAGGAGATCTGAAAGAGTATGTTAGCTAAATATTTTTCTTGTTTGTTTGTTCTAAATACAGAGAATGCAGTGATGGAGATCTAAACAGCTAAAAGCCTTTGGTTGGTTTTTGAAAAAAAGATTTTAAATAAACTACATATGATCTTGGATTTACAAAAACGCTATCATTTGTAACTGACAGCATGAGGAATTCAGCAAGAATAACAACTCTTATGTGCAGTTAAAATGAGCTGTAACTAAAGTAGCATTCTCAAGGTCCAACTCAGCTAATGATAGGATACATGGGGTTTACGATGTGATAGAATACCAAGCTATCTTTTCTTTTCCTTTGCAGGTTTTCACCAGCGATATTTTTATATCTGATTTGCACAGTACCATCATTATGGCTACTAGAAATTCATCACGGGACACAGGTATGTATTATCAGACAAGATGGGACTGCCTGGAAATCGATGAATTAATTGATGGGTAGTAATTGGGAATGCATGCCAGACCTTGTTCCAGTTTTCCATTTTATACTGTTGGGACATTACATAAAATTGCATAATGTTACATATAGACCAGCTGGGACTATGGACCACTGTGCATTTCCTAAATATCAAGTAATCAACCTTTTTCCTAGCTAAAATGAGACCCTTATTCAGCTGGGTAACTGAGGACTAGAAGTTTGAAACATAGCCCTTCAGCCCCAGGTTACCAGCTTTAATCTTTTCCAGCATGGTGACAAAATTTAATTGCTTTAGAGGCCTTTATTTAAAAAAAAAAAAAAAAAAAAAAAAAAAGTACGAGTTTCATGGCACTTAAAGGCAGGCATCACAATTCCAAGCAAGCCAAAATTGAGGCAGGTATCAATGAAAGGGGTCTTAAACTCAAATTACCTCGTGTTTACTGCAACCTAGGAGAATATTCACAGATTGCTAACAGATTTGCTGACATGTTGTAAATTGTCTGTGTTTATATTCCTTGTCTGTGCTGTACGGTGATCTGGGAAGGGGGTGTCTGGGTTCCACTTCAGGACCCAAACATGCAGCGGAGCTTTTAAAATGAATTGTTCTTGTGCCAGATGGGGTCAGTTAGGGCCAAGACAGAGCCTGCACCTCCCCATGCAGGCTGCCTGAGAGTCCCCATAACACTTCTATATAGTGAAAAGGGCATTTGCTATGTCCCCGGAGTTGCACATATTGGTAATGCACAACCATGGCAAAAAGGGGTCTAGTAGGAGTAAGAGAAAAAGCTTCAGAAGAAAATACATAAATTAGACTAAGGAGACACAGTGCCTCATTTTCTCCTTTGAAACATTGTTAGAGCCCACAGAAGCATAATCAAATATTCAAAATTGTGTTTACACTGAAAATGCCTGAGGCTTTTTCTAAATACAGCAGCAGGAATTTATTGTCTTCTTGCTTTGCCAAATCTCCTTAAACAGTCACAGACAGGTAATGTGGATATTGAGAACATTTGTCATAGTTAAATCTGGTCCAAGAAACAGGCTAATTTTGTAGTCAGAGGCAGCAGTTTATTTCCTAAAATGATGTTAGAACATGGCATACTTTGTTCTTATTGATATACTGCTACTGTGAATTAAAGAGGAAGTACATCAAGTTAACAGCTTAGTTTATACCTGGAGAGATAGGATGGAGAGTTCTGGAAATGCACACTCGAATAGATTTGAAAACAATACCTCCAGAAGGGGAGCAGCCCTCCTAACAATTAACCTCAAAATGCAGCACCCAGACAAGTACTATTGTGCATGCTAAAGTATTGCTGAGATTTTCCTTATTAAAATACTAGCAGAATGGGTAATTACGCAGTCACTAGATCCACACATTTCATATATACACACCATCGAAACAGTTTGTGGTCTTTAAGGTAGCAGAATTTTGATCTCCCAGTGGATCCCTAAGAGGAAGTGTTGGTGCTATTATTTAAGGCATGTGCTAATACGCAGTCTTTCCTTCTGAAGACTGAGGCAATTCTGCCTCTGAGCACCGCAGAAGTAGACATAAGTAATACCATTCATCTATCACCAGTGGAGTATGGGCTGCATAGAAAGTACTGCTTTGCAGTGAGGTATTTGGGGATGAAATACATTTTGGGAAGAAATGCTATAAAGGAAATTCAATTGTACTGAGTGAAAAAAAATTTCTGTCAGCAAAACAGAGTGGCAAGAAAATTAAAACCATTTAATCTATTAAAAATAACCACTCTTTCTTCATAAAGTGTAAGATCTCAAATGAACAAGTGCCTCTTAGCTTTTCAAACACCTGCTGCAGTACTGCTGCAGAAAGCAAGAGCTGACCCCCTTCAGCAAAGCTCACCTGACTGCCGGGGCAATAGCCAGCTTTCTAGTAACACAGATACCTGGCAAACCTTGCAATTACTTTTACCCACTCAAAGCTTGAACATTAAAGAAGTAATTGATAATTTCTGCCCATTCCCTCAGCTTCTTTCTGACATCAGATTCCCTTACCAACTAAAGTTCTGTCATATCACTCTTCCAGAAGAGAATTAAGATAGAAGTGCTGTAAAATGCGTACAATTATTTCCTGTTTTATTTTTGCATAGAAAAAAACTTGGCAGCTTTGTTTAGCTACATACACATCTCGATACCTAGGAGTAACTAGGCTGTAGAAGTAAGCAAGAAAACTACATTTATCAGCTGCCTATGAGGCTTAGTTTTTTTCCTTCTTCCTTGTCACATCCCCATTAAGTCACTGCATACACATAATTAGCTAGGCAAATATGCCTGGCACCAGCAGTCCTATCTACATGCATATAGATAATGTAACATAAAGGCTCCTCTCCAAACTTTTAAGTGAGTCACCACTTAATAAGCATTCAGAAGAACTAACTAAAACAAGATAGGAAGGTACTTAAACGAAAATTGGGAGTCTGTTTAAATGCCTGGCTTTGCAGAAGCAGCTCTCCATTTCCTGCCTGCAGTCTGAGACACACAGACCCGCCCTGAGGAGCACCATTCAGTCAGCATCCATGGAGCCTTCCACTGAAATAGCAACCTCCCATCACGCCAGGAATGGTTTCAAAAAAATTCACATATAAGGAGCCTACAAAAGATACTAATAAAGTGAACTGGTTTTCTTAAAGCAGTGTTCTCTGTGCCTGTGTACCACTAGAAAAATGAAACGAGGCCCCTCACAGCCATGCAGAAACATGGAGCATGAGAGCTTTACTCTGTCCCCCTGCAGCAGGGCAAGCCTCAAATTTGGCAAATTCCTCCCTAATAGGGTTTTTAAAAACAACTAACCAAACCCCCAAACTCTGAATTTTAATGCAAGTTCATAGCTCTCCCCTCTTCACTCTGCCACACTGGGCAAGGGGCAGAGGAGAGGGCTTGAAGGCTGACCTGCTGACAAGCCAAAGGCTGTCGAGGTGAATTAGCCTTCCCCTCCAGCACAAGGTATCAGTCCCTTTGCCCTACCCAGGCTACTTGTAACAAGGTAGATACTCACTTCTTAATATGCTGGGGCGGTTATTTCTCTTACACAATAGTTTGAAGTCACGGTCTTGTTGACCAACTGCATCGCACTGCCTGTGGGAGCTGCTCAGAAAGGCTGGCCTTTGGAGGCTTCGGTCTTCTCCTACAGGCAATAGATAAATAGGCTTCTCCAGAGCACCAGTTAATTTCCACTTCTGAAACATCCCCTGAACAATCTGCTGCTTCTCCTGCTCTCCATGGGCTGCAGGGCTAACCCAGGAGATCAGCCCTACAAGGCTGTAGCTGGGCAGAACCCCAGCCCCTCCCTGTCGCTGTCTCCATGCCCCATAATTCGGGCTTCCCTCCTCCAAATGGAAATATTCCCCCCATTTGTGTGTGAGTCTTTCAGCGTGCACACACCCACTGTCCAAATAAGCCAGGCATTCAGTTTAAGAGCCTTTCTCACCACGTACAAAAGCAACAAGGACTTCCTCCTGATTTTTCAGGCCACAGGAAGTCGCTCCATTTCTCTACAACATCATCAAGCAAGAGGCAGTGTTCACTGAGACATGTGCAGAGACCAAGGAAAGCATCAGAGTGGAATCCAAAATTTGTTCAAATGTGACATTTGCTGGAAAATGTTCCCTGCATATTGGCAGGCATTATGCTGAATACAGCTACTCAGCATGCACTCAAACACATTCCAATTGTTGCAGAAAATCACTCCTCGTGCAATAAAATGGTGGGGGGCCCAGTGGAGAAATGCAAATCATCTGGTGTTCTCTGGCACAAGTAGGATAGAAGTCTTTAATGACAGCATGGTTTGATTTTTTAATTATCCCTTTTCTATTACAATGAAATGTTAGGGGTTGTTATGAAGACAGATTTTAGAAACCACTCCCCAGACGCTCCAGGACCAGCCATGGGGTGAAGCAGAAAGCAGCATGGCACTGCACTCCTCAGTGCTCAGTCCAGCCTCACCACGGCTAACTGCACTCCACGTAACAGTATGCCTTAGCCAACATTTACTTTCTCCAAGTAACCGGTGTCTGAGAAAACTAAAGCACCACTTCTTCCACTCTGCAGGGATGGAAGATATCAAAAACCTCTATTTCCTAGTTATTATTTCCCTTAGAGGGGAAACACAAACCAAGTGTCCCCCCAGCCCAACTCTATCCATTTCAGCCTTGAGGTAAACCATACAGAAGAATGAAACAGCACATTTAGAGAACCTTTTTTCTTGTCACTAGGGAAAAGAAACAAATTTTGAAAAGTTTGGATGTAGAGACCGACCAGAAGTATAAGATAGCAGACTAACCATGCCCAATTTTTACCCTGTTTTACCATTTTAGGCAGAGAGAGACTGTAGGAAACCCAGCAGCCTGTCGAAGAGAGCTTCAGGCAGAGAGCATTCAGAGGGTGCAGTCTTAACAGCAAATGTGTCACCCGCTCCATCAGCCTTTGAATTTACATCAGCTTTATCGGCACAATCCTATAGCTTCTCAAGGGCCTACCAACACATCACCCCTGCCCACAGAAGAATTCCTCCCTTCTGAGCATGAGGGAAATTACAGTCAGAGTAAGCATGTAGCTTTGTTAACATCCACTGACTTTACGAACGAACCCTCTGCAGTTTGGCAAAACAGGTCTCTTCCAGCCACAGAGCACATCTGCTCCCTGTGCACGACATTTATGCATGTGTGATGTTTTTGTTCACAACAGTATTGCAGTAATGAGCCTGGAGCTGGTCAGGTGAATGTCACCAACCAAGACTTCAATCAATCCAGAGACAGCAGTCATGGAAGTGAGGGAATAGATCACCACATCATTCAGACGGTGGGACACCTTTCCTGTTCCTAGTAGAGAGATCTTACAATGTGTAAGGAAAGAGCAATTAGAGAGGACTGTCATGACTATTTGGGAAGCCTCCTCACGCTGGAGTAAGAAAATGTTAGTTTCACAAAGCCACATGGTGGAAGTGGCCTACGTTATACCATGTACTAACTATTCAGTTAGATTCTGAATGGTTATTGCTGGTAGAAAGTCTCATTGTTCTCAGAATCTAACTGAATTTAAAGAGTGTCCAGTGACAGTTCTGCAAATGATAATGCTCAGCTGAAAAATGAGAATGGGAGAAAAAGCACAGAGAAAGAATCAGTATTCATTACCCAAAATTGGTATTAATATGCCTTTTTCAAATTATGCCTGCTGCATAGAAATTATCTGCTCTAATACAAGATGACAGGGAACAAAAGCAGGCTGAAGGATGAATGCCATCTTTAGTGTCAGTCTCCTGAAGTTACAGTATGCTATTGCTGTTGTCTTTTAAACAGGCTAAAGTCTTAGTGAATCAGCTCTCCACGATCTGTGAAACTGTATGGACGCTGGCCCTCCACCAGACCTTCCTACTGCTCCTAGTAGTTGGGAGATGGCTTCTCCCCATCGGGATGGAAATCACGCGGGATCAATTGTCTCAGCTGCTTCTCATGTTTGTGGGAACAGCAGCAGATATACTTGAATTTGCTAGTGAAACCCTGGACATTAAGGATGTGCGGTAAGGAATATTTGCTGGCATAAATAATTTGCACAGAGCAAAAGAGTTGCTTGTTGTTTTTTTTTTAAAGTTTGTTCGGGCTGTCTGCAGTATCCAGATTATTCAAACTGTATTCCCACAGATAACAGAAAGCTACACACAAGGGCTCTGTTTTCCTGCTCTTGCCTTTCCCTCTGTAAAAGACATAACAGTCCTATGAGCTTTGTTAGAGATTACTCATCCATTGCCAGCAGAGAAGCATGTCACATCCATCACAATAAAAGGGTACGAAGAGCCAAACAGCTAGCATAACTGCCATGCAGCGTCAGATCTTGCAGCTACAGGAGCTGAAACACTGGATACACAGTAAACCTTTCAGGTTAATGAATTGTTTTAGACTGGCATGGAAGCAACTAGAGTTTGCTTTAGTGATTCATTATCCAAGTTGATTCTTTAGTTGTTTCAGATGTACTTTCTTCTGCGTGATAGAATGACAAAGCGTTCAAAGATAAGAAGAAAGGGAGCAGAATATTTCTGGTGTGAATTTTCAACATTGCAATCTCTCCCAGAGAACGTAAGCCCATCTCCCTCTCACAGCACTGAGAGCTGAATGGTGAACATCCATCACAGAGAAAAAATCCGAGAAGAGGTTCATCCTCTTACAGACACAGTATTCAGTATTTTTATTTTATTATTTTTAATAGCACAGAAGATTTTATAGGAGGAAGAGAGGTCCTTCCCACTTGGCAGAGAAGCTGCAGGCTCTCAAGGAATGTGTAATCATTACATATGTAAAGACATTTCTGAGCCACATGTCTATTTCCACATGCTTATCATTATAACAGCATTAAATATTTAGTGTAATTACACAGCTGGAACATGTGGCACGAACAGCAGAAATTCCACACCAAAGTTGCCTGGTTTTCTTCGTCTTACTGGTACATCTCAGACGCATGCATTAATCAATCACTGTCTGGCTTAACCTCCCTTTAAATAACATCCCAAATACTATGGAAAACATTTTTGTTGCCACATAAGGAAACTGCATCTTCACTGTTATCGCTTTTTCCCCTCCCATAGGAAGAATTATGTTCTCTTAAATGCAATTCTTGCTGTATGGACCTGGAGTATGTTACAGTTTCCACTTGATCTTGCAGGTTAGTACTTGCACATAGACAAGAAGAGAACAAGTGTTTTAAGTTTTTGTTGGCATGTCTCGTGGCTGTGCACACGCTACGGGCTCTACCCAGGACTTCTGGTGGAGAACAATTCATATGACAAAGACAATAAGGCTTTTTGCTGAAAGACCACTGTGGTTTCTTTTGAGGAACCATTTGTTTCTGGCTAATCTCTGATCTCCTTGATAAAACCACTTCCAGGAAAACTGGTATTGCAGTACCGTATTGAAGCATCTGCTCTGGTTGCGTGTTACTGCCTTAAACTTCGCTGTGTAAGCTCTTGAACTAGATCTGATTGTGAATTCTGTCACGGTTCCAATCTGGGCAGGTTATTGGCACCTATGGAGAGAGGAACCAGCCTCAGGCACCGGGAACAGCACAGCCTAGAGCACAGGTATCAGGCTCAGAAGAGGTTATCACTGGAGAAATTAGCTATTCACAGGAAACCTATAGGGCCATATGATGTTGGGACTGTACATGCTTATCCTAAAGGAAGAGGCCCAACATTCAGCTTACTCAAACTGATATTTGTCTATACGCAGAAAGGGCTTCTCTAGATCAAAGGAGAACAAGGAAAGCCTCCTCAACCACCAACTGTTGCAATCATTCTGGCCTCCAACTGCAAGTTTGCAGCTGAACTATACCAGTCTAAAGATGAGTTATCCTCACCAGCATCTTATATAAAATTGATGACTAGGTTGACACGGTGATTAAAATAACGAACGAATAAAGTAATGAGAAATGATTCTGGGACATTTTTATTAGCCTTTTCTTTGTGGACAGCATTAGACTTTGTTTTCAACACTGAAGCTAGGAAAATATTCCAGCATTTCAGCTCAGCTGCTCACCTCCTGAGAAAGCTGATGCAATTTATCACAGATAAAATTCCTGTTACTGGTAAAATACATTATCTTACAGATACACAACACTCAAATTAAAAAAAAAAAAAAAAAGGCAAAAACACTACACATACATCACCACTACCGAGATAAATTCAAACGCTGCTTAAAGAAACACACCATTAATTTAAGTGAACTAAGCTGTGCACTGTGCTTTTTTTTCCCCCTCTCCTCTGGCTGTTGCTTTTCTGCTTATTTAATTACATTTACTAGTTAAAAATTAAGTTATTGAACACACTACCCTGAAATTTACCATGGGTACAATTTGTTTTAGGTAATTCTATACAGCTGCACAGATACTACTTGTCATTCAGGCATCAGAACATTTAATCACACATCAACCATGACCTAAAAGAGCAATTCATAGACAATATAGGATGTCAGCAATGCAGGTAGGACTGTTAAACAACAATGACACAAAAGCCATTAAAAAATTAGCTGCTGCCGAAGCTTTGCCTAGTGGATTCAGAAAAAGCATTCCCCATTCGACAACTCATTTTCCACTCTTGAGTCTCATCTTTTTTCTTTTCCCAGAGCTGACTCAAACAATGGAGTTATTTTGGTAAGCTGCGATGTTTGGTGGTTATTACTGCATCCCAGTAACTACAGGTCTTAAGCTAATGAAATCACACTGCCTGAGAAATGGGTCAGCTCAGCTATATGCATTTTCATAAGATGCAGCTATAGTTACTGCACACAAAGCCTTCTGATGACCCTTCTCTGGATGCTGTGCCACCAAAAGCATTCTAGCTCACCACTGTCATTATAGCTGAGGGGAATGCATCCGCACAGGTTCCAGTTGTTGCACCCAACTTGATGTCCAGAAAGCTACAAACAAGTAACAGTAGCTCAAGTCTCATATGACAAGCAGGGACTACAGTTTCATCCTGTCCATAATGCCTGATATTGACCCTCAAACATGACCTGATTTTACTATGACACATAGAAAAGGCAACAGGAATCTTTTAAAATCAAGGTCTTCACCTGGAACTAGCTGAGGTGCTACAGCTTTGGATGTTCCCATTCAGCATCGAGGGATTTTTTCAGTTTGTGGTATTTTATTTTATTGGTTTGTTTTTTTAAGGATGCATATTAGCCTGGCACATCGATTCAACAGAAAAGCATCTAGGAAGTTGTTGCAGAAGTATTAAGTGATCCACTTCTTGTTTTCAAGTGTATAAACACTGATAGCTTTGTGGGATAGTAAAGGGGAAACAATTTTTTGGTGTTTTCCAGCAGACCACGTAAGTGCCTGCTTAACACGAGATTAGTGTGCTGTACTGAAACAGAGCTCAGAAATGGGATGTGCTTTATGTTGAACTGTTTACACTCAAAGGCATTTATAATCCAGGGTATCTAAAAGCTGCACTTCACCCAATCCTATGTTTTAAAGAGTTGTTTTAACACGTGTTTTATTTCCAGTACAGCATATTGGCTGCAAACCAACTGCATCAGCAAGGCGGATCCCCAGCCTGCTGTTCTGCAGGTACAGCGCGGAGCTGTGGAACATCGGGGTCAGCTTGTTCATACAGGATGGACCCTTCTTCATCGTGCGTTCAATCCTGATGGGCCACTTCAGAATATTCAATCAGTTGCTGGTGTTTTTTACAGCTAAGAACATCTTAGTTTTGACCCTACAACTGTATCGTTTGGCAGTGATAACATTAGACTTCCGTGCTACTATTCTGCAGAAGAGCAGGAAAGGAGAAGTCAGCTGTTGCCCATGTGAGCCTTATGAAGCCAGCACTCAAGCTACTGCTGAGCAAGATACTGAAATGAAAGTTCATTGATTTTCCAGTGAGAGAGGAATCCCAAGCTCCATCAAAAGACCAGTGAGCACAGTTACTGACTCAAAACCAACTGTATTTCTCACAGCTTCCTCAAAAGGGCTTGGCCTATTTCTATGGTCAAACAGACTTTGAGCACATAAACCATCTCGTTCACCAAGAAATCAATTTCTTCTGAACTGTAGGGGAAATTTCTGAAGCAAAAGATAGAGAAATGGAACATTTTATATCCTATTGGATTTCGGCGTGTTTTGACTAGTTCCCTGTTATATTATCCATAGGGATTTTGTAGCCATAGTTCGTAGTAGCAATGAAGGTTTGGCACACTAACAAGGTTGGTTATTACCTTGGGTGACACTCTGCTGACATATGTACCTGCATGTATTCAGATAGAAGGATAAGAAGGATAAAAATCCTCATGGAATAGGGGAAACAGAAGCATTCAGCCCTACTTCAGTGGTTGGGCTGTAACTTAAGCATGATAAACAATGTTTGCTGTGCATGGAAGCAGCTGCTACAGTGACAACTGCAGACACCTAAGTGAAGGGGCATGATTTGTACTGTTACTATGACATCCAAACATCGTTCATTCAAAAAATTCAAAGCTTCTTTGAATGTTACCTCACCTCTGGTGGATTTTCAGTTTCAAAAGGCTATGCAACACCATGAAACACCATGCTGTCTCTTAGGACCTGCACGGTCTGAATAATTTCAACCTTACAAATAAAAATATATTAAAATGATAATGAAATCCTCACAGATCATTTGAACACGACTGTGTTTGTCACCCAGACATTTTCTACAGAGATATTTGCATTTTTATTTCTATCAGTCAGAACATAAACCAAAAAGAATATTGTTTTTAATGCTGCACTGTGTTTGAAGTTGAGGGCAGTTTTGAAGTGTCACCATTTTTCTTTTTTTTTTTTTTTTTTTTTTTAAATGGCCTTTCTCAGGCATCTCAGGTAGCCAAGCCAACTAGAAAGAAGGTGGCACTACAGAGACTTGACAGAAAATCTAAGCAGAAGATTTGTGGCTTGTGCTTAGCATTTCATGAAGCCCCATGAAATCATTTCAGACGTCATCTGGTCTATCAAGTGTCAAGATCTACTTTTAAGAAATGGCTAATAGTTATGCATTTAGTTCTACATTTAGGGTGAATAATATAGGGCCTGATTCATTTCTCCCATGAACATTTTACATCAGTTTAAGACCAACGTCCTTGTTGGGCTTAGCTTATACAGGTTGAAAGATAAGCAATGTTTTAAAGGCTGCCTAAAAATCATATGCTCACAGAAAATGGCAGGTGCTTTTACAAATTTCTGCATTCATTCTTAATGAGATGAGAAAATCATATTAAGAAAAAAAAAAAACTATCAAATACAATGGCCTAATTAAAGTAATTTCTGTTGTTAAAATTTCCCAGTCTTACCTAAAGCCTCAGCCATCTAAAGACAGAATGTGGTTCTGGGAGTGCGTAAGAGTGTTTCTATGACCACCACAGCAGTCATATGCTTATTTATTAATAGCCTGATAAACAATGGCACGTTTATTCTTTGAAAGATATACCTATTTAAAAATGAACCTATTTAAAACATCCCCAAACATGTGAACCTGTGTTAGTATTTATGAGATGTTAAACCATATGATCTGTTCTGTGCAGGATCAGGCTCTTCCATTACAAGAAAAGCCATAAAGAAAGAAGTCTCATACACCTCGTAGCGATTTCTACCATTTGTACTTTAGTAATAACATGCAACGCCTCCTGCTCTTCTCATTTTGGGCCTCTTTCCAGCAGGAGGAAAAAAGCCAATTGTCATTCACAATGCTGTTTTAAGGTTGACATATGGAGAGTGGAATGCAACTTCATTTGGGATTTTAACTCCAGTCTATAGGTAAAGAAGACAAGAGTGCTATTGCTGACCAGCTGTGCTGTCTGAAGCCTTCCGCACCAAAGTGCATTTAGAATCAGCTGGTCAAATTACAACACATCTCCTTGTTGATGCAAGCCAGGACTACTCACATTCATTGAGTTTACCACTTGCTGATATAGTAATTATCATGTTAAAGAGATCCTTGCTAATTAATTTGGAGTGTACTGACCTTCCTAGAGCATCATTTGAAATTCACCAGCCCAAAAAAAAAAAAAAAAAAAAAAAAAAGAAAAAGAAAAAAATATGCTGCCTATTTAAAGGCTTAGTTCAGCAAACTGCCTACCAGGCTCAGCCTGCAGCAAATGCAAGATCCCCTGGGGTGAGGAATACAGAGACTAGCTACAGCACGAATATTACACAAAGAACTGTGTTTCCTAGTCTACAGGTTGTTTCATTTTAAGCAGTAGTAAAGCTACTAATCAGACCTACTGTGAGAAAAATCTCACTCCACTGCTAGTTTGTTACTACGAGGTCCAGTCCCCGTTCAGTCACAAAGTAGGCTAGATCCTCCCTCATGCTTTGGATAAAATAGATTTGGACTCTTCCTCCTCATCACAGCTGAAGACAAACAGATTGCTTAAAAACAGGAGGGAAAAAAATAAAAAACAACACAGAAACAGACAAGCACTTAAATGGTGGGCAGCCTGCCCTCCCACCTGCACATGAAGGGGCAATCACATATGCCAGGTAGCAGCAGGAATGACTGATAGAGCATAGTACTGTCTAATTCATTGAGAAGCCTGCAGATGGCAATTAAAAAGTCTTGAAGTTTGTATGTTTGGTCACAGCAGCAAACCTCAGTTGCAAGCCATCTTCATCTACCTCTTGCAAACGTTTTGAGCGGGAGGGCAGAGCGGCTTCAGCAGCAGGCTGTTCGAGCAAGCTTAATCAGCAGCTGGGTGCAGGTGTCATCTTGCAGCCTTCCAGAGCACTGCTCTGTGGAAGCAGGAGAATGTATTTTCTTGAAGATTACAGGCATCAGTGTCTACTGGTGTCACACCCATTATTCAGGAAAAGCTGCGATAAGCTTTCAAGACTTGGAAAAATTCAAGCCATCAAATTGGGAGGATTTCAGAACATCTATCTTAGCCATTATTTACTCTTGAGTCACGAGAATTACATTACTAAATCTCCTCTGCAAATAGATATCTAGCCATTACTGTTATTTATTCTGGTTGTTCCTGCCTTATCCTTTTAGATTATTCTATATTAAAAATCACTAAAATGTTTTGCCACTTGTCTTTTCCTGAGCTAAAATGTATTCCTCCTTTCCTTTGGACATTGGTTTAAATAAGATCATAGCCCTGAGCCAAGAAGAAGAAGAAAAAAAAAAAAAAAAAAAAAAAAAAAAAAAACATTAAAAGCAACAGTAGCCATTATTTTATTGCATTTCTGTTGATATTTGTACTGTACCATGTTCTCTTGCACCATGTGGAAATGGAAGAAAATGTGCAATTACGTCTACAAATTTCCAACTGTATTTTGCAAATAAAAGGCAGTTACCTCAGGCATAGCTGCCAATTTATTATGTGAAAACTGACTGTTACATGTTCACATTAATTACATCTTCCACATGCTGCGTTTCTTTCCCATCCTTCGTAAGTTAATTACTTTGGCCAGATTCTGACTGCAGCCACTGCTTTGAAAGCCCAGAATAATTCCAGTGAGTGCCACATTGCTCTGGAGAGATTTGTCTTCACTCAGAACCTTTGCCTCCAAACACGAGTCACACGGTGATCCCAGCTAAGATCTAATATCTGCATGCAGGATACACACACATATGTATATGCATTTAGATGCTGCAATACCTAACAGATGCAGCTTTGTATTTCTGCTATGGTGTGCAAGACTGCTGATGAAAACACTGCAGATGTCCATAAAACACTTACGGAAATGCTTAAGCATTACAAATGCTTTAAGCTCATGTCTCTAAATACTAAGAATACTGTCCTCTCTGAACAATACACTGATTTTAGAAGAAGTTTTGTAAGATCCCTGGCATTCCATCCAGGTTTCCTCAGTTGAATGAAACCCACCCAACCATTATTTCCCCCCTCAAAAATTATATTTTTTAAATCTTTGGAAATTATTATCAAGATCACGTTTACATCTGTTCAACTTTAAAGTGAAACAAAAATATTGGTTTGGAACAATTGCTGGTTGACAATGCTAGCAAAGATTTTGCTATTACTTTCTTGCAGATGGCCATCAAACTGTACATACAAATCATTGGATCGGGAATGCTCAGGTTCAACTGGCTTCTTGTTACAAGATTACATGTCCAGGAATGTATTTTAGATTCTTTGCAGTGCGTAACCTGTGAATTCTTGCTTACACCATGAAGGAGGAATGGGTAGCTGCCATGGTATAGCTAACTTCCAGGGAAGTTAATGCTTTGGAAATCAACTGCATGAGAGCGCATGGGAAAAAAAAAAAAAAAAAAAAAAAAAGGAAATCTGGACTCTTTTCTAAGAGAATCTCGCATGAAAGCACCTATGTCTGATAGAGTGTATGATCTATATTTTATGATTTTATAAACTACTGCTCTATACTTTAAAAAAGAGCACCCCCCCAATACTCTTAGTAGAAAGCAAAAAAAGTTTTTGTTTCTGTCCCAATTTTACGAGAATATCAAGATATGTGTACAAAAGATTGAGATTTTTTTCAGATCACGCCAGCATGCCACTTTGCGTTGTGTGTTGTCTGATCAATACCAACCTGCATATTTTCCATACCCGTCAGACAAAAAGATCCTAAAGTACCCTGAAAATTCATTAGAACAGAACACTAGCATCTACTACGGTATAAGGCTGTTTCTTTTGTTCCGTATCAGTAGAAAATAGGTAAGCTTTGAATCACCAGAGCAGAGAGTAGTTGGCACTGGTCTTTGGGTTCAATTCTCCATCTTTCTCCATGCTGCTCTTCAAGGAAAGAAGCTTTCCAACACCAATACCAAAGCCCACCTTGCCAGATGAAGGAGAAAAACATTCCTGATTTGTACAGGTGAGGCAATAAAAAGGGGACACAATGGCAAAAAAGCAAAGATGTTAAGGAGGCAAGAGTGAAATGGAAGAAACATTATAAAAAATAATTATCAACTTGAACTCCTACATCATCCTCTATTTCCAGCTGTGTTTTTGTTTTTTTTCCTGTCTATATTTCAGGCTGCTTTCTGGGCCTATCTCCCAGATCTCAGTACACAGACAAAAAACACCGAGCACTGAACCTCCCACTACTGCCTGCAAAAGCCTCTACAAAAGCACTCAATAGTTCAGGCCAACTTAAGATGAAGAAGAGCCAAGCCTACTTCCTCCTGTTAGAGACTGAAAGTATCTGCAGCTGCCAAAGAGCTTCCTCCATTTGTCTATAGCCTACTACAGGGAGAAGGATGTTTTCCTGAGCAGGGTCTCTGAAGGCCCAGCTTATTGAAACAGTAGCATCATTTCCTGCAACTCTACAGATCATTGACTTCAAGCAACCTTAAGGTCAGACAATGTTTGAAGTCAGTCTGTCAGACTGTAGGTAAAAATAACAGAGCAGAAGGGTGGTATAATATACAAAGTGATGCCCTAACCCAGCATTTCAGACTTCAGAAGGTAAAAGAGGGCTGGAGTCAAGAAAAGCAGATACTTGTGCATGGGTACTACCTGTGCTAACAGCTTGGAAGATCCAAACTGCAAATTGCTTTAAGATCTTCAGTCTGCTATACACTTAGCTAATAGCATCCTGGAATAATCATACAGAATGGATACTACCATAGCCAACACCAAGGCATCACAAAAGAGTCCCAGAGAGCTTCAGAATAGCCTTTGCAGTAAACAAACAAACAAAACACTGGTTGAGTGTTGCCATTCTTTTGTTTTATATTATTCTGAATAAACTGCTACTTCACATTTGAAGAATGTGTTGGGCTTAATTTTTATCTGGCATCCTACCTGAGTGCTTTGCAGTCTCAGTCCTCTGACAGAATTCACAAAAAGCTTGTCTTCCAAAACAAACGTGGTAGGAGCTTTGTTGGAGCATCTTTCAGGCTTGTAAGAGACAACAGCACATTGAGCAACAGCAGTATATGAACCAAGACAGCTGTCAGCCACTGTAACTCACTACAGGCCTAATCCTGCTTTCAGTAAGCATTCACAATGCCACTGCTGAAGATCATCACTATATAGTATCACTGAAGAAACATAAAAGCAGTACTTATTCTCTCACACAACTGATTCCAGCATGGTAAGAAGCACCTTTCAGAGGTATTTATCACAATTGCTAAACTAGAAAATTCTCTTTTACTCATTAGGGGTCAGCTCAGCAAAGCTGTTAGTTTTGTCCCTAGGTGAAGGGGGAATGGGAAGCCCTTCTTCCTTTCTTCCCTTTTCCCTTCCAGATTTCATGCTGAGGTGAAATCTTGTTGTCCTGATCCAATAACAAACCAAGGTGTTAGCATTCTGCGTCGTGAGCTGTATATTAGGTTTAATTTAAATTTTAAGCTCTATTGTGGCAGAAAAGACTAGTTTGTGACCTAACTCAAGGAATACTAATTCATCTAAAAAAAAAAATAAAACAAACAAACAAAAACACTCTTATATGCATTCTCTCCTTTTTCTGCATAAGTAAGAGTTGCCACAGGGGTAGCCTGAAGCCATATGCCAGCAAGTTACTCTGCTTGTATATTATGAGAATTTTTATCCATCTAATCAATAAGAAATGAGTAGTTACTATGGCAATTTCTACATTACAAGGTAGTTGTGCTGCAGCAGAGTATATTCTAGAAGGACAAATGCACTTACCACTCTGTTATGTAAATTTTTGCACCTCATACATTGTTGGAGTGCATAGGCTTGAGAAAAAAGCAAGAAGAATAAAACTGAATTAGGAGATAACAGTGGTTATAAAGGACAGCCTGAACTGCTTGGGAATTCTTAAGTGACTAACAGATGCCAGGTTAGAGCAATCCATTAACATTCAAACAAATCAAGCAATGCTTTTGCAGATCCTTAGCTTGAAAACAAATAACGATACTAAGATTTCACTACTGTATTTCCCTATTTCCCTTTGATTATATTACTCAAAGTTAAAATTGATGGGATTAGAACCTAGTATGAACTGATGGTGTTATATGAGATTAATACTGATATTCCAAAGCACAGTAAATACACTCTGCAGCATTCAGGACTGATTACAGTGGATGTATTCCCTTACAGCACAGTGCTTTGTAACCCCGTAGGAACTGCTGGCACTTGCACACACTGAACAAGGATAAAACTTCACTCTCAAGACACAGAGTGCTATGACAGAACTAGAGGTTCTTCTAAAAGTTGCAAAGTCATTGATTGTAATCATCTTTATGAAATCCACATTCATCTTTATGAAATATATTGCTGATGTCTCCTGAAAGCTTCTATTCCAATTCCATCTCATTGTCTTTTGTGGTTCCCCCCACCCCTTTCCAAAGTATTATCTTTTTTCAGATATTAGAACAAATAGATGAAGACAAACACTGAGAAGAAACCTAAACACTACAGGCAGGCAGCTCCCTTGGAGGTGTCTGACAAGCCAAAGATGGCCTGGCTGTGCACAGAAACTAATTAATACACACCGTAAGTGCAGAAGATGCATCAAGGATTGTAGCACAAGCCTGTCAAAAAAGATGATCTTGAGAGAAACCTAGGTAAGTTAGCAATTGGGAACTTCAGATGCAAGCAAAAGATGCACAAATTCAGGACACTTTAAAACCCTCATTAACTTCACCTTGAATCCATATATTAATAAGATGGGACAAAAATTGTGATGCCTTGATTTAAATGGCCAGTGATGAGAACTGAAAGCTAATAAGACTAAAAATCTTGGGGTCTTCTACTCAGGGTTCAGAGACGGTTGTGTTTTTACGAGTAAGATACTGACTGTAAGGTTGCATTGCAAAGAAACACCAATTCCTACCTAGGAAGGTGTCAGCCCTCACTTTAGTGACACAAATTTGGTGCTAAAAACCTTGCAGAGAAAATAATTCAAAAAAAAGAACAAAAGGAAGTACAACCTACAATAAGTATGCAGGTTCAAAACAGGTCTCAAACAATCCCTTTGAAATTAGAGAAGAAAGTGAGCTTATATCAAAAGATGATAAATTTAGTCAAATCTTTTAAGGGTAGAAAATGATAGTTGTATTTCACAGTCCAAGCAAAAGCTGAGGTAAGATGTAAACATGCAAACAGAGAGCTCTAATACTGCACAGAGGATAAGCTCTTAAATAGAGGGGCTGTCTAGCAAGCTTGCCCTACACACACCACTATGAAGGAGCAGATTAAGAGGCTTCTGGAGAAGACGCTCAACCTTCACGCTGTCTGCAGCCTACGCAGCAGCCAACTTTTAGCTGCTTGAAATTAAGACTGTGTCTGGATACAGTTTCATACGGCTCCTAAAAGGACTGACAGTTAAACAAGAATGGAGTTTAAAGAGGCTCTTTAAGATTTTCTCTCAATCACATCACCTCCAACAATACTCCCATCAGATGATTTCAAGTTGATCTGAAGTATAATCAAGTTGATTAAAAGAAAAAAAATATATAAAAAAAAAACCACACACACATCAATTTTTCCACTGCAGGAAGGAATGAAACACAAGAAGCTGACTGGCCCAGAGACAGTCATCTTCATAAATCTAGGTTTGGAAAAGGCTTTATTCTCATTTCTTGGAAGTTTACTGGAGTCCTTAATACCTCAGAGCAATTCCTCAGAAAATAACCAGGCAACACACCAATAACGTAATTCAGAAATTATAGTTATATTTCCCTTCATCAGCCGAATGTAAGAAACATTATCTTTTTAAAATTAATAAGGAGCGGAAGACTTTTATAGCGTTGTTTCCTTAACAGAACTATTTCTTCCTGAAAAATTTTACAGCGGTACAGTTTGTTTTAAAGGTCAGATTAGAGCATTGAAAGGATTTCTTCTAGAATGTCACTCCTAAATGGTTTAATAGGAAATTGGATCTTACCATCTACAAGTGTTTAACAAATAACTCCTTTACTGAACCATAGCACCAGCAAGAGAAACGACTACTCTTCATTCCACCTTCTGCCTATGTCATGGGAGGGTATTCTCATCCCCTTACTCCTAGACAACATTGTCCCAAGGAGCCTGGGGGACAAGTACCCCTTTTTATGTACAGTCATTTCTGAAGGAGAGACCTCAAGCTGTGCAAAGACTGAAAATAGCAGCAAGTGGAGCCCAAGCAACACTGCCTTCTCCTGTGTTTCACAGCAGCTGGGAACACTAGATAAAGAGGACAACAGAAAACTTAGTTGTTTTGTAAAGGGGGAATCCACAGTTGACCTTTCAGGACAGATGTCAGCAGGACTAATCCCCATTAGAAAGGTATGCCTCCCTCTTTACCACATCCAAGATATGAACAAGCCCTCCTGAAGCAGCCAATCTAGCAGATGACGGACTACTTCTCTACCTCTCCTTCCTCCTCACTATAGGACTGCATATGTTAATGGTTAACATCTCCATCCCTTCTGTTTCTGAGTCTGCCCTGACTCCAGACACAAGAAAATTTTATTAAAACAGCTCCTGATGTCACAACCACATTACCAACACAGGAGAAGAAAAAACCTTCTCACTACCATGACACGATGGCCCATTTCACTTCCAGCAGCCACAAGACCAGGAACACAGACACATAAGCACTTGAACTACTCTACCTCCCTGCTCACAACATTGAGTTCTCACTCTCCCAACCACCCCTTTACCAAGTCCCTCCCTTCCCCTCTTGCCACTCCTGGGGCTCACCTAATTGCAGTCAGCAGCACCTTGAGTCAATTCACTAATTTGGCAGCAACCTAAGAAGCAGAGGTAGGGGAAAGGAGGCACACTGTGTTGTTACATGAACTCACTTGCGTTGCCTAACTGCCTGCTGAATAAGGCAAATAGCCTAATTAGAAAGAGACAGACCAGGAAAATTTTTCCATTCTTAACTGTTGATCAATTAGGCTTGCATTTAATGGATCATTACATCTTTTACATCTTTTCTCTGTCACTGACTCCCACGATACGATAGGAGGCTTATCCAACGATATCTCTGTGCTGTGCAAAACATAGAACAAAAGAGCAGAAAGCTCTTCAGATTTGCCTGCACTTGGAAAATTTCCCAGGAAGGACACGCTGCAGCAGCAGGGTCTCTTTCCAGTTAAAGTGGGACATGTCCATCCAAAATAGCTACTTGCAAATGGAACAAGAAACTAGGAGAAACTGATGAAAAGCTTGCATGGAGGACCAATCCATAGAAGATGGACCCTTTACCCAAGCAGAGGACTGAAGAGGGCATCTGCTTTCCCCACTTCCTTCTCCCTTCACAACAAAGAGGATTGTGATCCCAGATGGTAATGACAGTCCAGACATCTTTGGCCTCATCCACTTGGAGCTCTGACTGCACTCAAATATAGCTGGAAAAAAGAATGATTAACTAGCACTGTCAGAATGGCTCGTGGGAAGAAGGAAAAAAAGATGCATTAAATCACTGCTTTAGAGACAGGTCTGAGACTTGGGAGGATTTTTTAAAAGTGACTTAAGGCCCCCATTTTCCTCTTGCAGCTTTAACAAGATACAAACTTCTTTAGCGTTCCGTTGCTTGCATGACTACCGAGTGATTCCACAAGTTTTCCGTTTGTCTATACTCCTACTGTCAGCCACATTGAGAGGGAGACAGAGGTCAGATATGAAGAGCACAAACTCGGCTGTGCAGCCAGGGTCTCCTAGAATCATCGCAGCCTGTCACGCGATAGTGCCAAAGTAATCTGTTGTGGCCAGTTCCCTATTCCTGCTACCCTACAGCTACAATCATATAATCAACAGCCCCTTACATTCAGATAAACATGCATCTGCCTGCAGATCGATGATAAATTCTCTTCTGACAGTAATGAATTATATAAAGGACACGATGTTGTGCCTGTCAGCCTCCAACTTCTCTGGTTTTGACAGAGTTTGATCTTATAATTATCTTGCTATCCAGCATCACTCTGCTGTGCTTCACGCTGGATCTTCCAGTCTGCTAACAAGGAACCAGGGGGACTGTGAGACCCGCGTGCTTGGCTGCAGGGCTCTCCTCCAGGCTCCCTCCCTTTTTGTCACCTGGGTTTGCAGATCAAGTTCTATCTGCTGGTATGGAGGAGATGCCAGTATCACCGTGTACAGCACTTCGACAAGCATTTATGCTGACAAGCTTGTAACAGATTGGTAGATTGCTTGCATAATGCTAAGGAAAAGGAGAGACGGGAATTTATTTATTTTTTATTTGTGCTTGAGGTTTGCTTAACACGGGGGGCCTAGCTCAAAATTTGGGCTTCTATGATACCAGCACCAGCTGTCACACTGCAGACTGCGTGTGTTAGACCAAGTGCTAAATCTTGGTTCAGTATATTGCAAGACAAAGCAATTTTGTTACATTAAGCTAGTAAGAGACAGATCCCTTTCTTGAAAGTCACATGCAAGAACAAATTCAGCAAAGAAACTGCAACCTCCAAGTGAGGAGTGGTCTGTTTGCAGAGATGAAACAGCTTCAGGGCGTTCCAGAGTTCTGGTACCGGAGGGCAGAGGGGCCTTGTACAGCTCACATACAACTTTACTGGTTACACCTTCCTCAAATTCTATTCAACAAGTAAATGATAACTCCTCAAACTAGCCCACAACCATGGCAATTTCATCTATCACTCCATGCAACACTCTTTTATTTGTTAAAGTTGGATGTGAAAGATTTATGCAATATCTAAGACGACTCATCAATTGTTTTCCAAAGGTTCCCAACATTAGTTTTCTGAGAAAAAGAACCTGTGAACTATCTTCACCTCAGTGAACTGATATAAAAATCACCGGAGTTATTGGTAAAAGGAGCAAAGTGTCATAAGAATATAGAACATGAGATTACACCAACAATCATACCATTTGCACCTAAAAACTATGCAACATAATGCAGCTCAATTTATCACACACATATAAATGTGGCTAATCACACTTTAGTCTGTCCACAAGGACAAAATTACCCATGATCAATATTAACACAGATGAAACTGAGAAAATGATTTATAGTGCAATGTGTACTCACAGCTCTAGCTGCCTAGAAGGTGAGGACAATGAGGAAAATAGGACCATTTCTTATTTTCAGCAAGGCTGAAAGCTCAGCAAGCTTTGCACACACAGTAGGAAATAATTTTGCCAAAAGATGAATCATTGAATATTTTGCAAATATTGTCTTGCCCCCTGACAGATGGTTATTTGGTTTGATATATTTCCATGATCTCTAGGGAACTGCACAGAAACAGAGGTGCAGATAAAGACAGCCAGAACAATGGTGACATCAGATGTCCTGAGGTACGGAAAATGTCACAGAGCAACTACATCTAATGGCACTTTACTTAGTGAAGATACATACAGTTCAGAAGTAGAAAGCGGGAGATGTCTACGAAAAAGGCCAAAAAGCCGTGATGGATTATACCATCTGAGGGTGTGGCCCAATATACAGCCATGCCTTCATCAAAGACTTCAGCTGAAGACTACAAGCTGCATCTCCTGGAGGAAGATAGTTCAGGTAGAAGAACAAACATAAATGGTTATAAAGGCCTAAATCTTCTGGAACACACAACAGCATCAATATGGGACACTGCCATAAACAAAGTCAGTATCTCTACCTACTCTTGAGCTTTGATGCTGGGGATATCAGTAACTAGCTTAGGCTCTGTGATTAAACCACTATGCCTTTCCTACTGGTAGGGATTAAGCAGGAGAGGATGTTCCCCGTCTCTTCATTACAATACACAGAGAGTGTAATTTGATGCTGCATATACTAATCACATAAGGTAGCCTTAGGAAGGAACCACAGATCCATGACAAGTTCTTGTTAAGTCACGCATAAGGCTTGGTTCAGCAGGCTTTTTCTATTCTGAGCTGCAGTGAACCAGTGAATTTTGCCAAAGTGTCCGGAGAATAGTGAGCTCACGCCTCTGAGCTGCACATTCGTAAGTGTAGATCCAAAGAGAGATGACTAAGATGGGCTGAGCTTTGTACCAAGACCAAAATTTGTTCAAGCAGGAACTAGCAATGAGGACTGATGACTGCAGCAATGCAAGATTTCTTCTTTCCAAGACCTGGAATAGAAAGAAATGTCCTAGAGCAGCTGAGCTGGGTAAGTCATTTTCCAGTACTCTTACAGCGAAATGGACTGGCTCTCTAGAGAAACTGAGCATGTAGATTGAGTACCAGCCAATAGTATGTATTTATAAGCAACAGCCTGATTCAGCCAAAGAATTCTTTTTGGATATTTTTGTTGTTTGAATGAGGAGGAGAGAAGCTACTGGCAGCCTGCCATTGTAACAGGATATCTTGGCAGGAAAATGCTTTGTGTTATATCACTACCATATGGTGGTGGAAAAGATTTTTTTTTTCTATTAAGTTCCTGTAATAGTCCATTCCCATTTTTAACACAGTCTTTCTGCATGAGAAGAACAAGTTTGCTTCTAAGTCCTATCACAAGAGCTGTACTACACTTTCATAGCTGATTATGGTAAATACTAGAAATGTTACAGTTTCAGAGGTACAATTACCTCTCCATTATGGAAAGGTAAATGGGCACCCAGATGGAATGCGGGTTCTTTGAAGAGCTAACCCCGGTTTTCCAATAGGAAGGCATTCCTTTTGTGTTTCCCCCCACACACACACTGGATGAAAATAATGTCCAAATCGTCTCCAATCAAATGAGATCTGGCATTCTTTGAGGACTGTGAGAACAGGAAGATGTGTGGGAAGCTGTTGCTTGCATTTCTCTTTTCACCAATTCATCTCCATTCCAGCAATAAATAGGTTCCTTCAAATGTCTTCCTATTGCTAGCGGAAACCCAAAGCAAGGGGTTGATACAGGAAATGGAATTTTTCACATATTCTTAGTTTCACTCTGGCCCAGAAGAATTTCTTTCTCTACATGTCTAGGAAACAGTAGATACCAACATCAGCAAATTCAAATCTTTCAAATTTGGAAGTGTGCCAGCTATGACTTTCCTGTTGGGTTAAGTCCATTACCGGTATGAGGTTACAAGTGAGTTTTTGGCATACGCGCACTCCCCAGAACCCAGTACCAATCACATGTTACTATGCTGCTCCTGTTTCCAACTTTCACAGTCTTCTATCTTTGCAAAACAAAAAAATTGTAAGGATGCACAGAATTTGTTTTCCATAAACAGTAATCCAAACATTATCACAACCATCTCTTCAATCACCTTTCCTTGCCAAGGAAGTTTAAATAATAGATAAGACACAGACACTTATCTGCTAAACCTTCTCCAGCACAGCAAATAAACTACTGTTAAGGTTCCTGAGACTGATCTTTGCAGGATCCTGTTCCAGAAGACATAATACCTCTGTAGTTTGCTCTTGCTCAGACAACTCAGTCTGTACTCTCAGGAGTCTATAAAGCAATGGCTGGGTACCTGCATTCTACTTCTTCACTGAAGAGCTCTTCAGTCCACTGCAGCCACCCTGAAGTACAATAACAAATTAAATAACACCCTTGAACACTTGCAGACACTCAAATATGAACACCTGTGTGGTTAAACAAGCAGGATGGTTCCTGGCATGTTTCTGGCCCATGCAAAACAGTATTTGCCTGTACAGTCCCACGGTGTGTGTCAGAGTTATGATGTCCCAGGTTCCCCCCAGCCAGCAGTACCTATGCATTTGGAAGCCCAGACAGTTTCCAAGTATCATCACAGACTGTTCTGTGCCAGTAAGCCTCAAGGCCTTGATGCTTTCACAATTTCTAACAGGTTTAATTTAGCAGGAAATATGTAGGCTAAACAATTCCCACTGATTTTAGCCATGGACTAATGTCAAGAACTAATTTCACTCTGCAAGTGAAAGGAACAGTCTGCCCTACCTTTAAATTTGCCCCAGTTCCTCCATGATATTGTTGCCTACAAAAAGCAGATAATGACAAAAGTACTGGACTCTGACGTGAAAACCCACAGGGAGGAGTTTGTGAGAAATTGATAGAAAATTCAACTGCTGTGACTTGTGTGATGGCAGCGCTGAAGTTCCTGCACTCACTCCCAGAGCAGAAATATTATCAGGACAGGTACAAATATGAAACTATTTCAACAAATGGTCCATAACTTGCCTACATGTTAGAATTCAATTTTCTCTACTTTCATATAGCTTTATTACACTTCTTGAAACATAACAACCTAGGAGGCTTCTCTTTACAGCATGCAGCACATGAATGTTATAACAGAGTCTTTACAGCAAAATATCTTCAAGAGTTACTTACATTAGTATCTGCTCTTTTGAGAAATTTAGACTAACCATTTCTCTAGGGATTTTCCTCCTAAAACATGTCCGTGTTCCTTGATAAAGCCCTTCACACTTTAGCCAGAGAAACCACATTTTGCTCACATGATGTATTTCTGACTGACAGCATAGTTTGCAGCCTTTAAAAATATTCATATGTAGTAGTCAAAACATAGCATGCTTGCAGCCCCTTGGAATCTTAATTCCAAGACTGTCTACATTTCTGTCAAAACTTACATAGTAAGCAGTAATCAGAAGATCTACTGTGAGAAAGTGTGAGTTTTGCAGGATCCAGTGAGACAAAAGAAAAGGGGTTTATTTTCTACTTTTCCTGAACAGAACTGCGAGCAAACATCCATAAAGAAACAAATTTGAATTACTTGTTGTATAGCTCAATGGAGAGCAAATGCTGTCTGATAAAAAAAAATGAGAGATGAAAGAAAGACTTGACTGTTATTTACAGCTGTTAATATGGAAATTATGAAAATAAGCAAATGCTTGTAAAAAGACATTAATAGAATTCACCCAGCAGATTTACAATTTGAATTTGATTCTGTCATTTTTTCTTCTATATAATCCAAGAGAGCTCAGGCTGCCTAAAAAGCATCATTATTGTAATAATACAGAAGTCTACTAAGGCTAATCACAAATCTTAACTCTGCCAGTGAATGGTATACCAACAGCAAATAGGCCTACAATACAGACTTCCTACCTGACATATTAACCAAGCAAGTATCCCTTGAGTAAAGCTTTGTATTCTGTAGGCATTTTTACCAGCTCTTTCCATACTTCAGATTATACTACTTTTGCTTGCAAGTCAGCTATAAATGACCTTACCAGCTGAGGGTTTGCAACTGTCCCCTTTGAGGTCAATGATGGAATTTACTTAAACTTTGCTGCCTCAAGTAGCGTAATGGTATGTGGGAGCACTCCTAAATTGCTAGAACAATAGAGCAGCTTATGATTCCCAGCATAGATCTCTGGAAAGTAAACTGAAATCTCAGGCCAGGTTCCAGGCATAAAGTGAAAACCAAACCTACCTCATTCCAGAGATCACCAAATCAAGAAACAGTAACTGAAAATGTGCATGTACACATGAGATGGCAAAACTGCAAGTCAGCATGCCTATCTTAGCAAGAGACTAGACAGATTTATTCAAAAACAACTTATACCATGCCTAAGAGCAACTAATTCTCTCCTCATGTTCATTACGCTCTCCTCTTTATGTGAAAATGATCATTCTGACCTGCAGAAAAATGTTTAATTATTACTCAGTTTCATGGTCACAGCATTTTTTTCAAAGACATCTTAAAACTGAGAAGAACAATAAAAACAACAACAAACCCAACAACAACAAAGAAATGAAAAAAAAGGAAAAAAATAAAAAGCCCTGTTACTTAAAAGCCATTTGAAATTCTTTAAGTCTCTGGGCATGCATTATATATTCACCAAGTTTGCTGCTGGTGATGTAAGTTAGAAATTCTCCTGCTGGTTTTGATTACAGCTGCAGAGTCACAGATTTGAACAGCAGTAGACAATCATTCTTCTGAGCCTGCACATAAATATAAAACGTTTCCTTTTTCCTTATCACATAAACCTTCCACTATGATTACTTCAAAGTGAATTCCTGTTTTCTTCAGATTTTCTCCACTTATCGTTTTATAATTAACAAAATGTATTCTATCCAACAAAGCTCTGTTATTTGCATATTCAAAGGTCACCATACAGGTTAAAGTTATTTAACTATGAAAGAGATGATAATTTCACAATCTTTTTACATGCAGATAAAATACAAAATTACCTCTGGGTTTTTAATTTGCACATTTACAGACACATGATAAAGAGTTTTATGATAATGGTATAAGCAGCATAACGAACTTTCAATTAGGCTGTGACAGCTCTTCCCTCCAGTCTTTGCATTGTCATTTCATTATTTAAAATGCTGTCACACCTTTATGGGAGCAACAAAGAATGTTACTTACTACAGCCATACTTTGGGACCAAAACGGCAGCCCCTCCCATGCTGCAGCATGTCGGCTCACACACATGCTCTGCTTGGCATGCGAGTGTTCCCTGCCAAGCTAGGTGGGAAAGAGAGAATCAGTCAGAATTAGATCAACAGACCATCAGGGTTTATGGGTGTCCGTAGCACTGAACAGTCCAGATCATCAGATTACAGCAGTGACAAATGGCAAAGAGAAGTCCTGGATATTGCTATAGCACCCTTGTGGGGGTTTTTACCTTATTTCTTACTGCCTTTGTACCACCATAAAAGAAATCCTTCTGGACACAAAACCTAAATTATCTCTGGAAAAAGCAATGATCGCTTAATTTCCTATGAAACTGTAACAAAGCAAAAATCTGCCCCCATCTAAGAAGTCGCTTTTGCATACCTTACAAAAAGTTAGATTCCTTAGTGTAACATTTTGCCCACCTCGGGTAAATAAATGCAGCTGAGCTAGTTATGAATTCAACCCTTTCCAAAGTTACCCTTTTCTCAGTTAACACCATGGTCACAAACCAATCAAACCTTTTAGAATGAACAACCAGAGGATACATTTCTTATTCCAAAGCCAGTTGCTGTGGCTACTTGTTACTTGTGTTGAAAGCTTGAAAGCCAGCCATGTCAAATCATATTTTGCTTTTTTTGTTCCCAACTGTCTGCACTTTTAAACCAGAAAGCAACTGACTGCAACAAATCAATTTTTGTATTTTCAGATGCCTAATCAAAACCTGTTACTGCAACTTGAAAAATTCTAGAGAAACAACAACTAAAAAAATGTAAGAATTATGTGAATTTCATGAAAAATAAGATCCTACAAGCCTCCAGAAATAGTCATCACTTATTGAAAATCACAGGCGATTTTAAGGCTCAGCTGACTGCCACAGAATGCAGCCATTTCTGGGTCATATCTGATGTAATAATATTGCACGCTGATGGTAAACCTTTTACAAACAGAACAATTTTGAAGGATGCAATCAGTGCGTCGCACAAAACAACAAATGATATTTCTTTCTCAAGCACTTTTAACAGAAAAGAAAGGTCTGAGACATATGTAGGGAAAAGAATGCTTCTATGAAAGTTACAATACCATTTGACTACAACAGATCTGGAATAGCTGTTGAACTGTTCTACTGTCAGAGGTTTACCACCTTGGATGTGTCTTTCTGGTTGTCATTGAATTCATTGCCTTGAATCCCATCTCCCCAGGAACATGGAGAGTTCAACACATTACCCAGGGAAAGCGCCCTTCCTTCACCCATATCAAGCCACTGAAAAGATCTCTGCACCTTCTCAGATTCTCCTCACTTTCTTTTTGTCACAGATCTCTATTTCTTTATATGGGGAGGAGAGGAGAAGAGAAATGCAAGTCACAAAGAACATTGTCTTAATTGCAGAGATTAAAATTATATACCTTCCAAAAAAAATAAATAAATAAATAAAAGAAGACTTAAATTAATAATACAATAACCACAGCCTTGGAATTATAATTTCAATTTCTAACATAGGAAACACAACCACATTCCTTCATAGCTGGACATAAGAACCACAACGACTATTACAACAGCAAAACTAAATGCCATACAATTTAAGCAAGCAGATTATTTAAAGAATATGAAGAATTTAGAAGCCTGGTGCACCTACTTGAGACTGATAGAAGTGGAAGTCTTTAGATGAACTGAAACTTTCTATAAGTTCATAAAAGGAGAAGGCTACTAAAGTGCATTTCTGTTCCTGATTTCATCTGGAAGTGAATGCGTGCAAAGCACTACAAAAGACTTTCATTTTTATTTCATGTCAAATAAGACTACAAATCATCTTTTGGAGAACTGGAGTCTTGGGGCAAGATGAAATTTCCACTGTAGTCCAAAAAAAAGTACTGCATACATTTTGCAGGTGATATGTTTACTTGGACTGACCGCTTCACAGAGCTTGAATCTGAATCTGATTCAGAGCTTGAATCAGAGCTTGAAGCTGAATCTAGCAATGTTAAAATGTCTGAATTAAAAACAAAAACAAAACAAACAAAAAAACCACAACTTTTTATGTTTTTATTACTATTACATGCAGGACAGAATTCACAGTCTCTAATGAAATTCTTGTGCATGCAATATGGCAATGTACAGGATCTATGGAAGTATGAATTGCTTTCAGCAATTCATCCTGAAGTCCTGCTTTTGGTTAGTGCTTTACAGCAGGAAGCACCTTGAAGCCAAAATCTCACCATGTATATGAAGTAGAAGAAAAGAGTAGTGAAGAGAGGTTTGCTGTCAACATACGTTTTGAAGCATGAGATTTCATTTAGCTTAAGGAGTTAGAAGTGTTATTGGTCATAAAATTATTCAGCCCTTTAGAACTATCAGCTGCAATATTAATCTTTGTAACCTTCCTTGACACTGAATTAAACAGGCTTACCAGACACTAAATAAAAGTAATATTGCCTTTTATTGGATCCACATTTATTCTATTTAATATCATCAAGTACTCATAATATGAGAAAGAACAAAGGAAGATCTTGTTTTCACTATACATTGGTGATCTCAATGCAGATTTTGTTTCTAAATACAACAATTTTTTGTCCTATTTCTCTCTCATCCTGCCCAACTGTATAACTCTTCAGATGAAATAAAATGAATAAAAATGAATTAATAATTACAGGAGGCATAAAAGTTGACAGTTATTTTTTTCTTAGTATGCTTACTGTCCTTGTACCCTTGCCTCCAATCTGAGATAGGAAGGCTCTTTGAACTACCCTGTAACATGAGTTGTATGCCTGGGTGGTGGAATGAAAAAGTCTCCCTTCTCCAAGCTGCTTACCAACCTATGCTCGGGAGTAACCAGGGCCACTGGATGGAACGTTGAGAAATTCTTTTAATAGTCAATTTGCCAAAGAAATTGCAGTTTCAGGCCAACTCTCCAGAAATTCATGCCAAATTCCGAAACATTTTGGCTTTAGAAAAAGGAAAAAGAACACACAAAAAAATAAGAGTTGTGTGATCATACTGTGCAAATGTTTGTGTGCCTGTCCATCGCTGCCACCATTTTCTCCCCCTAATAAATCTGAGAACCTAATTAAACCTGGAACAGCAAAAGCAATGGAACACAACAATTCTTACAAGTTTCATGAAAACAAACAGCAAGCTAAAAGATGGAGACCATTTTAGTGCACACACTTATGGCAAAACTGATGAGAGCTCTCTATGCTGTTAGGTACTGACATTTCCACATTAGCAAGAGCAGTTGCACATATTTCTATTACAACTCACGGCATGTTCGACAGCCAAGCACCAAAACTCAAAGCAATGAGTGCTACGAGTTCTGCCATTTTCAGGATGGAAATCAATACACACAAAAAGCCAGTTCTTCCAAGAGTTCCACCACCAGTAGTTCCTTGCTAAGCTCCATGCAAGGGGCGACGGAGAGTCCTGGCTCCTCACTGTCTGAAGAAGCCAAGCAGCCTGCACATCTTGGGGGGGGGGGGGGGTGAAGAAAAGGCATTTTAGTCATTTCTCTAGCTTAGGTCAGAAGGAAAATTCTTATCCCATCCCCACTTGGGACTGGCAAAAGAAGAGAAGTGACTCAGAGGTATCTTAAGACAGAGAACTCCATGGAGACCTAACCTATGTGTCATACTTCGCTCAGGTCTCTGATTCAAGCCACTGCATCATCCAACAGCTGGTCCATATCAGGTACTATCTGCACAGCAAACCACAGCACATTTTCCAGCAAAGAAAATGGACATTTTATTCTTCTCATGTATAAAAGTACTTTCCAGTATTTCTCTCTGTATCTTATAATTTGTTCTGAATTTCAGATATTTTCACATTTATTTTAATACTCAGACTTCATGACATTTAACGAATCTTAGGAAGTTGTGGAACAACTTTACAAACTTATTTTTTCTCTTTTAATAAAGCCACTTTTTTGTTCTATGTTTGCTCAAACATTTTTAAGAATACAGTAAAAGGACAGAACTCCATGTTTAAATACTCTGTTTGTGTTGCAGAACTATGCTCTCACCTTTCTTATCCTGACTGCATGCCAGGGCCACAGAGCTGGATGCAGGAGGACCCGAGACATTAGCTTAGCACAGGCTCAGTTAGACCCTGGGGTCTGAGGGTACGGCTGTATGCAGAGACTCACCCTTTGGCAAGGAACACATAGGCAAAAACTTCTGCCAGTTGCACTCGAAGCCAACTTTCCCAGAAAAACATAATGCACAATTGGAATGACAGTAAAAAGAACTTGGCCAAAGGCAATGTTCCTTCATTTTATTGGAGAGAATGTGGTTGTAGCTTCCACCCATCTCTTCCCCCTAAAAACAAGGACAGGTTTTCCACGTGCCCAGGACTAAAGAGATGGGATGATGGAGCCACCAAAAGGCTCCAGAGATTATCTGTGAATGAAAAAGAAAAAGAGTACACAGCAGAAAGAAAGTTTTGTTTACAGCTTTTACCAGCACTATTTCTTAAAAAGGGGGAGGAGTCTTTCTTTTTAGAAGTGTCGTGGGAGAGTAAGGGGAAGGCATTCTGAGTCAGATCATAACAAGACAGTACTGAGCTTCCCAGCAGGTTTTCTGAAGCCATAACACTGCAAAGGGCATTCCTCTTCTGACTCAGTTTCCCCACTGTAAAAAAGCATCTCATGGAAGCTGAAAGACAGTTTTTATTTACAGCTGTTATTTAGTCTAGGTCACTATAAATGAACATTGAGGGACGGGGGGGGCGGGTTCAGGAAAGGACAAAAGACTGTGAAGGGCAGAGATCATGATGTCTTAGCGCTGTGGATGCATTATTTCTCAAGAACCATACCCACCAGTGCTTCAAACTTCCAAGTCTTAATTCCAGCTGAGTATGAAAGTTTGACATTTCAAAGGGACGTTTTTTGTCCTGTGGACAAAAAATACTATTAAAAGTATCTTTTTAAAGTGGAAAAACATTTGTTCTCAATTTATTCTTTAAGTGTGGAGGAAAAGAGGATGTGTTTGTCCCATCTTCAGGGATTCCCTAAGCTGCTCTATACTAGGAGCAACACGGTATTTGGAAATAAGAAACTTTTAAATGCCTTTCCTGTGCTTCAATAATGAGCCTAGAAGCACACAGAGTTCTCACTGAAGCTGAGGCCCTCGTATATTCAGTAGGAAGACAAAGAGATCATGATCCCTGGTTGTGAAGTTTCTTGAAGGATACTAAACCACTTCAAGGCTTCAAGCAGCAGGAGGAAGCCATCTGGTAGGCAGCTCTGTGTCCAGAAACCTGGCTTTTTGGTCCAAGCTTGCTGAAACCCAAGTTTCCAAGAAGCATCCATCCATGAGTAAATTCACACTGTCTGATGAAATTCATTTAACTGCAAAAGGGCTTGCTATTGACTTCCATACATCCCTCCATGGCGCTGGGAATGGACCATAAAAATATATGTGCTAACATTACAGCAGGAGGCGCAGGTGAAAAGCAGGGTAAGGAGTGAGGTGGAACTGAAGTAACATAACAACAGCCTATATGTTGGGGACTAGGAGAAAGGCCCCGTGTTCTCCAGGTGGAAATATTTTTAGGTGGACCTTAAACAATTCCATCTGCTTTGTCTCTCTCACATCTCATGTTACATCTGCAAAAGAAGACATACTGGCCAAAGGAGTTAAATTCCATTTCAGACAATCAACGGGGTTGTGACAGGATTTGAAGGGAAGTTGTTCCATGAAATCTGCAATAAACTTAACTTCCTACCCAGCCCCATAGCTACTAAAATGTGGTTCTCAGCAAACAGCCTAAAGTGAATGGAACAAATAAGCAGCATTTAGGATTGAAAGGGGTTAGTTTAGCAATCATGAACAAAACATTGATATTCCAAAAACCCAACACACAAAATCAATTATTATATCTCCTGATTAACACTGAAGGCTTCATTGCCTCCATACAGTTGTGGGCTCTAAGATGTGTATCCAGTTTCAGACTTTGGCAGTGTTTTCCCAGGCTCTTGGGAAATACACTTACCATGTTCTAACCCACACCCTGTTGATTGTTACTGCCGTTTTAGATTGTACAGACTAAATAAACTAACAACAGATCAACCTCAACAGGAATGGCTGATTTTGAAACTGCAGCAAGTCATCTTCTAAATGTAAAATCGTTTTGTCTAACCTTCATCCACTAGTATCCTTCGCACACTAAACAAGAACAGTGGAAGCCATTCCAAAACTGAAAATCTACGCTGAACTCTATTGGCTCTATGTCCTGAACTACAGCAAAATCATTATAAAAATAATGAACTGGTTCTACTAGTGCAAAGTAAAAGGAAACTTCCAACAGAAATTAATAAAACAAAATTTTGTCTTAAAATATACTCCCAGCGTTGTTTTGACAAGATACTAAAACGATCACCTCCCATAGCTTAACAAAGCTTCGTAACAGTCAAAAGGAAAAAAATCTCTCCAAATAAAACATTGAAAAGGGAAACAGAAGCAAAGTAAGTATGAACCCTGGCTAGAATGGACTGTTCTGTGCTTGGTTAGGCACAGCTAGTAAAAAGCAGCAAAGTAAAGTTACAAAACCTGTGTAGAACCACACTTGCTCTGTCTCTTGCCAGCTAGTAGGATAAGTACCGTAACTGGTGTACAAATTCTCATCACATAAAAGAACGTGGCAACTCCACCCTGCAAAAAATCAGGCCAGCAATAACCCACAACTCTGCCTTGTCAACACTGAACAGAAGTGTCACCCTGTTCCTCTCAGGAGATCTGCTTCCTTCGTCTAAGCAATTCCACTTTTCATCTCTTTTCTTTCTCTTGGGCCTTTTTGATTTGCCAGCCACAAATCAGACTCTTGGACTCAAACTGGCTCTCCCTCTTGCCAGACGAGCTGGTTGCCATTCCAGGTTCTCAAAGGGCTCATATATCCTCTACCACACCTTAGTCTGTCCTAGAATAATTATTTCATAATTGCTTCTTGAAGCATTCACACAGGTGGTTACAATTTGGTGCAGTGGCCTGGGGAAAGGCTTCAGTGGATCTGCAACTCCCTATTTCCTCTCATTTGAGACTTTTTTTTTGAACAAAACCCTTTTAAGCTAAGCATCCTACATCGCAGTTTACATCAGCACTCATATTCAATGGGCCAAAGTCATCTGTCATTGTCTGGTGGGTACCAGAATAGGTACACTAGGGCTGATGTTACAGCACAGAGGAGGTAACAGATGACAGGGAAAGGAGTGGTTATGTGGAAGTCAAGTGTGTTTTTTTCAAAGTGAAACACAAGCCCAAAGACGGCCTCCAGACAGAAACCCTACAGATAGCTATGTAAGACCAGAATCCTGAATGTCACTGGCAATAACCACTTGACTAAAGGATAGTCTGCATTTTTATTATCATAAGATTGATGCTAACCATATTAATCCATTTTTCATCCTACTAAAGTCCTGGATTTAATAAACATCTGGACAGTGAGATGCAAGTCAGCAAGTACAGGGGTGTATTCCTTTTTGTCTGTGGAGGCATCATTGGAAGTCCTTCTGTACCTTTGTTAAGAAAAGAGAGAAACAAGGGGTCTCACTGCAGTACCCCTTCCTGGCTTTCCATTTCCATGTGACCACCGAAATCCTCTTTGAAGGAAGCTGATTTCCACTTCCTTCCTTCCTTTCCTGTGCTTCGCAGCTCTGGCTCCTGTGTAATGCTTTATTTCTCAGGTGGGCTGCTCAGGGCTGACTACACATGCCCAGAGGAGGGTGAAAGATTGTTACAGCTGAATTCCTCAACCTGCCCACTATGACTGTGAAAATAAGACACCACTTAGTGAGCAGTTCAATCATGGCATGGCAAAATGAAGTGAAGCTTTTGCACATTGCTGCCAACAGGTAAAATCAGTTAGTTGGTGTCAGACATTCAAGTGATTTGAGGCACAGCTATTAGAAATCCTCATTTTATTTATGAACCTGGCCCTGGCCCTATGCAAATTAATTGTTGATCTGTCAAAGGCCTCCAGAACCTTTACTCTTCTGGGAAAGCTGCCTGCTGATGGGGAGGGCGCTGAAGTCATCTCTTCATTGCTCATTAGGAATATCATCCTCCCTTCAACTGGAATGACAGCTTCCAAAGGAGTGTGTTCTCTCCCGTGTCTAAAGTGATGGGAGACAGGGATAGACACCCCAAAAGGTGACTTGGCAGGAACCATACTTTGAATGGTGGCATCTCTATGCAATTTCCACCTAGCCTAAAGCAGGTACACTAATCTGAAACAACACTGCAGGAAATACTAATACGCCAACCACTTGTATCCTGCCTCTCTCTCAGCATTGGCAGGGTAAAGGCTGTAGGGCTTCCTGTCCAGTTTCTCATGGGAACTGACTGGTCAGCTAGAAAGAAAGCAACAAAATGGGGACAAGGACAGGGGATGTTTTCCTTGACAGTGAAGTAAATTCATAATCCAACAAAGGAAGTGTTTCTGGGGAAAAAAAGAAAAAAAAAATCATTTTTTTCCTATTACATCTGCAGGAATTCATCACTGAATCTATTTTTTCTTACTGGAGAAGCACCTCTTCTGCACCAGCCGGGTTAGGGAACAGTGAGGGGAGACTTAGAAGAGGCTGAAAACTCATTTTGAGTAAGACTTGGGAGTCACCTTATTCTGGCAGGAAGATATTATGTGGGCAAAAAGACCTTTACTGTAGGATGGGATTTCTGGTCAGCCTCACCTGGAGACAAATGTCATGGTGTTCTAAGGCTTGGAAGGCTATTGTAATTTACAGGAGAGTAATACTCTGATATTGCTTACAGCAGATGTGCCTATGTTGCCACACAGTTTCCGTGTTTGTTTTCTTAGCATTTTGATTATATTTTGCAAACATTTTATTTTGAAAGAAAAATGCTTCTTAAATAGATCTTCCCCCCAGTCTTCACTGCTATTTTACTTTAAAAAAGAGACTTATAAGATGGTTTGTGTTAAAGGATTTTCATAGCCCTTTCCTGGACTAAAAAGAAAATTCATTTCAGGAAATCAGAGCAGAGAGATATTCCTGCTGGAGCTAGAACTGATGAGGTTTCTAGGTCTAACGCATTTGAGAAAAGCCCAGGTGCACTAAGCAGCACAGTGTGATTAAGACTGGACAGGTGCTACTGCAAAAATAAAGGCTATAGCACATCTAGCAATGACTGAGTTTATGTTTTGATTCAATAAGTTATTAATATGACTCATCCGTATGTTACCAAGTATCACACCCAGCAAGTGAAAATTGAAACATATGCCGGTGAGATATAAAAGGGAGCTTTTAAGAGAGGCCTCAGAAGAATGGGCTGGAAGGGAGGAGTAAGAGCAGGAGAAAAAGAATCAGGCTTTTCTTGTTTGTTGGTTGTGTTTGTTTTCTTTTCATCAGGCTACGTGAATGCATTGAAGTTTTCAGGTAAAGAAAAACATGCAAGCCCCAGCCTTTTGTTTAGCTAGCCCCCAACAAAGAACTAGATGAGGATGGACAATGCATGGAGGCACCATAACGCTATGCAGCAAATAACCTCTCCTGAGGCACCCCGAGTGTTTCTGGTTCCTCTAATTTCCCATTTCTTTTCAGTAACAGAATTTGGCTTTGATGATTCCCTAATCCCAGTACTATCTCAGGGCCCATGCAAGGGCAGAGGAATGCGCATGGGTGTATAAAAGAAGGCACGACTCATGCCATTATTTCGTTCCCTGAAGAAGGGGCAATGTGCTGCTGGGAGGAAGGAACTGGGCAGGGTAAGGGCAGGGTGACAGGCCCAGCCTCTACCCACCCCGTCCAGGCATCCCTACCTCCATCACACACATCTCTCCCCCAGTGCTAGCAGTGGTCCAGTGAGTCAGGATCTCCCTGTGAACAGGTGCCAGGCCTGGGGCAACCAACTGAGGAGAAATTCCCTCAGCATGGAGCTGGAGTGTGGGGCAGACACAGCAGAGCAGGAGCCCACATTCATGCCCTCAGTTCTCTGTCCTCAGCATACTTTATCTCCAGTTCCTTTTCTCCATGTCCCTCTACAAACATCCTTGAGATAAAGAAAGGGTGTATCTTAAAACAGGAGGATTTAGAGAGCTAGCTTTTCTTTATAATCGACATCTTGAAAGTACCTACCTCTTAGAGGGTTTTTCACTTCCACCATTTTTGAGTATGTCCCTGAGCTTAGACCAGTATCTATTACAGTTTCTAAACCATTCCAGATAGGAAGAGTTTACCAAGATAGTGGGAAATAATACAAGGAAATTAAGTTTCTTTCCACGTCTCCTCCTCCAGTTATTTTCAGGGAGAAAACCACTAGATGGCACTGGGAACTGTAACCACTTTGTATGGAGCACTTTCACCGTAGCTGCTTACCTATAAGAGCAGGCAGCGGGAGTGCTGCAAAGGCTGCTGATTAACTTGCTGCCCCGGTTTGAACACAGCAGCAGAGAAGGCAGGGCAGGGTAGAGAGCACAAAACAGTACTCCTGCCAAAAGTCTGATGACAGGAGTTCTACAGAGCAGAATAGAACTGAATAACAAGTGTTTTACAGTCCTTTAAACCACACTCAAAATTGTATCAACTATCTGGCATAATGGCTCCACATGTTATTAAAGTAATGCAAATAATCAGAAACTAATGTTACTATTCACATTATCTGCAGCATCACTTTCAGTTCTTTCAGATTCTGGCTCCGGGGACTAGTGTGTTCTTTATCTCTTTAGCCTCACTAAAAGGACTGGCAGAAGTACAGAGCAGCTATATCTTGCATAATGCTCCAGGTCCTAGATGACAAACAAACCATCTGCAAAATTGCATGAAAATACGTTTGATCAAGGGACTCCCATGACTTTCTACATATATGTAATTAATATAATTGAAAGGTCACCAGCATCTATACCAAGCTTGTGATCCCAAATGTCAGTATGCAGTATTTTAGCATCCAGTCATGTAATGTTTGAGATACCATACACCACGTGCCTAAAATAAAATCCTGCCAACACACACAATGAGTTCATTCATCATCCTAAATCCAATATATAGAACATATGCTACTTGTAGAGCATTCACATATGTCAGATATGTTCCCCTCCCCTTCTCTTTATGTGGAAAACTGTCATTACTGCTGTCTCTAAGCAGAAGATCTTCATTTGGCTATGCGGTCCTGCAGCCAGTTGCACATTGGTGATGACCCATTATTTTCAGCTGGATCCACTCTCTCCCAGAATGAGGACATTGCTGAAAGGGGTTACTTCAGTGCTGCTCAGTACCTTCTGTTAGTCAGGCTAGGTCACAAAAGGACCTCTCTCAACCTGACCTCTTAGGGCACTCTGCCTTGAATGTACATGAAGCTCTGAGCAGAACCTAAAAAGGCAAAGAAACCAAGCAAGTGGGCTTGTCAGAGACAAGCAGAAACAGCCAGGCTCAACAGGAGAGAAAAACATTTGTTCCTTATGCAGCTTCCTCCCCATTAAATAGACAGTTTTGTTTGTAGTCCCTGTGAGAAAGGGGCATTTATTTACATGGTAAAATGAGCCTACATAATTCTGCCACCTCACTGTTTGCTTCCTGTTCAACATTCAGATGATGTCTCAGGTGCCAGTGGTCCAATGACCTCCAGCACCTAATGCATATTTCTATTTCCTGTTCTCAGACGTGCCTTCTAGAGGAATTTATGATATACTAGTCATTATCTCTCATCAGACAAGAGCTAACAGGACAACTGTCCCTTTCTGTACCCACAAAAGCTATTTTAAGGAAGCTGGACCTCAGGAACAAAAGCTTCTAGCCCAGCTTCAGTTCAGTTAATACACGCTACACTCAATTTCCATCATCCAGCCATCCTCCAACGGTTTCCTGATGAAAGACAAAGGACTGGAAATTCATACATTGCCACCTCTGCATCTCAAATCACCTCAGCAGGGAAGTCACTGAAAAACTAGACATGAGGTTCACAAACCATGGTAGAGATGGTGGGTTTTCTGGGGGTATGAGGAAATCTGGCATAGAAGCTGTGTCCTCTGGAAAGACAGTTATCTAACTAGAAATATTTCTTGGGTGTGAAGCTCAATTATTCAGTTTGGTCTCATCACACGCATTGGCAATCTCAGGAGGTAACTTTTTAATCATTCCATGATCCTTGGAAACAAAGTGAGACACCCAAAAATTAAACAACCAGATGTATTTTAAGAGAATGTGAAAAGTGCCTTTGGAATTTAATCACAGACTCAGGGTAAGGAAAAATAAAGCCATATGCTGCTATTCAGGATTCTCATAAGCATCAGCCAAGATGTTACACCCATGTCACAGGTCTAATCATTTGCAACAGCAAGCAGTTCCTGAGCACGCAACAATGTAGTTAGGAAATGCAGACAGTGTCTCTGAGAAGAGACCCATGCAAGCCCAAGTTTGCTATTACAAAGGTTACCAGAGATCTACTTAGCAGCATGTGAGAAGCCATTCCACAGAGACATAAAGGTAAAGTTCAGTCCAGCAGGTCAGTGGACAAGGATCCTTGGCAAGCCCCACTGATGTTACAGAGGAGTGAAACACTTTTAGAAACAAAATGCATTTTTTCCTAAACTGTAAAAATTTCTTTTTTCAACACGAGTTTCCCCTCCTGCTTTGAGAGGAAAATACAGAACAATTACTTGAGCATTACTAGTATTCCCAAGATTTGATGATCTTAAAACTGAACTTTTGGGCAAGTTAACTTTTCTACTGAGGAGGCAAAGAATAATCCAGCTCCACATGTCTATTGCAGCAACCTAACTCTGCCACAGCCATGCTCAGAATAATTGACCAACTCTGATCTGAGCAAATATTCTGTTGCTCCCCTGCAGCAAAACCCCCTCCAATATTGCCTTGAGTCACTTTTTCTTTCAAATATTAATCTTCTATTTTTAATTATTACGAATATTAACACTCCAAATTTTAAACAAGCATTAGTACCTTTATGAATGCAATTGATAGAGATGTAAATCTGCTACTGGTATACAACATACTAGCTCTTGGCCATGCCAACAATCCATCATAAAACACAAGAATATCAACAAACTCTCTCCAGCTGGTGCCTGCAAATCTGGCCAGTGGAAGCATTTGGACAGCTCTTCCATGGGCTTTGGCTGACTTCCCACAAGTGTCTTGACCAACTCAGTCCTTACTCGGAATTCTCCAAACCCAGAAAGCAGCAAACCAGTGGCTATCCCCCAAACTGCTGTACTAGCTTTCTAGATGTTAAGTAGGCAATGAGATCTAAGATGCAAGTCCTCCAACTGCAGATTGCAGCAAAGATGAATTCAAGGTAGCTTAACAGAATTGTCTGCCTTTGCAGCTTTGTAGGACTTTTTTTTATGAATTAGGAACCTTTTCAGTCTATTGGCTGATTGTCAGCTCCTTCAGATCATGAATATTTTTCCACAGGTCCCTTTAAAATAATAGGCTTTCTTCTGTCTTTTCATTAGCTGCAATCTCATGGATATTGATGGTATTATGGTACAAAGGTGTATACAACCAAATGTTTCATTTATGCGGACAGTTATTCCACAAGGAATAGCAGATAGATGATTGCCTCCTTTCTCAGTTGTTCTGAGATTTACGCTCATCATTTACAAAGATTACAACAACCTGAAAAACAACTTCCTTTTTTTTTCTTTGGAGATGGTTTCTAGCCTAAAGACACCCCAAACAATGCTGCTGCAAAGGTAAGAGTTCGTTGACTTCTTGCTTTGTCAAATGCTTGTATCTGTTCCCATTTACTAGAAAGCAATATATCCACAGAATTTCATCCAAATTTAACTCTAAAGTTCCTCAGGAGTTAAAGGAAAATAAAGTCTGTACACATGCAGCTTGCTACGCAAGACAGGTTCTTATGACCAGGAAGAGAGAAATTTGGTAGTACAGCTACATTACTGGAAGACTGAGTGTATAAAGAAACAAACACCTCATCTACACAGAGCACTCTCAAGACAGACAAATAATTACTGTTGTTGAAAATAAACACAAGTGATTTCAATTTCAAGGGTTTCCCCGTATGTTACTGGATTTCTACCCTCTTCCTTCTATAGTTTTTTTAACTGATTTTCCTGAAAGGCATGTGTGTGCTAATCCTTAGTCTTCAGAGTTTAACCCTTAAAGATTTGAGACTTTATCAAGACCAGGAAACTTCATAAGAGAAAGACCTCCCCTTTTCAGAGAAGAATCATTTGGGGCATGTTTAAGGTTAAAGAAGTAGGGTAGCCTCTGGCATTCTGCTAGCAGGAGGAATAGCTAGAAGGAATAACTGCAACTGAGAGCAATTTCAGAACCCAGCCAACCCACTTGCTTCAATTAGCATTAGTACAGTCAATGGCTAGACAGAAGAGAGCAAATTTCTGTGTCTTTCTTAAGAGGAAGAAAAACATTGCAGAAATATTGATTTCCCTTTCCTCCCTATGCCTTAGATCATTAAATATTAACAGTGCCAATACATTAATGGTCTAAACGTTCACATCAATCAGCAAATTAAATTATTAATGTGAGAGAATCAAAGGTAAACATCTGATGTGTTAATTGCTTGAATTGGTAGGAATCAGCACATGACTGCATGGAAGCCACAGGGAAGCATTACTGGACTCAGAGTCATCCCCACAGTCAATGCTTTGTGTGCTCTTTGCTCCCCTTTTCAGTTGGGTTCCCCAGGCTCGACTTCTTCTCATTGTCAACAGGCACCAGGGGAAGGTAGGGGAGGCAACATGTTTGAGGCCAGAACATTTGCCAGCAAGGAGAGCAAGAAAGAACAAGGTTCTGAGGACTTCCTCTGGCTTAACAGAAGAAGGTCAGGCAACTAAGGATCGGGGAACGTAACTATACGAAGAACTTTCAGTGGAGATTTAATAAAACTCCATTGACTTCCTATGGCAGGTTAGAAACTACTGTGAAACCACATCTTGACAGACCTTTGATTGAACAAGCGAGTTTACATTTTGTTATTAGGGAGAGAGTGCAGTGAACTTCAAGCATCTTGGAAGACTGCAGCCAAGTTATTAACCTAATCTTATTTCCCCATGGTTTGGCTGCAGATGTTTTTAATATCTGAGCATTAACACTATGCCTTTCTAATTATGCAGGCCCAGACTCTTACATCATGTTTAAGAGGTGATAAATTTAGTGTAATAAATCTCAGCTAAAACATTTAACACAAAGTGTGTTCAACACTACTTAGAAATTATTTTAAATTCCACAACATTTGCAGGGCTTATATATTTCCACAAGACTTTAAGGAAATCCAATTCTTTCTTCTATGAAAAGCCACATTTTGATTTTTTCATACCTAGATAACACTCTGAAGAAGGTCTGAACAATCAAGGGTGAATGTTTAAAACAATACTAGAAAATAACATGCAATTAATTAATATCTCTCCTTTTCTGCTATGAAATCACGTACAATATGATTTCTGCCTGTACCCAAGCTGTTGGAGAAATCTCAGTTGCAAGCCTTGAATTGTAGATCACTAATGACCTCTTCAATGTGAAGCAAGTAAAGTTTCACACTTCCTTATACCTCTGGCTTTGTTGGCCTGCAAACTGAGGAAAACAGAGGAGAGCCTCAGCCACTGCAGCACTACCAAAAAAGAAAATGAGCTCAGGGTTTCAATCTTAAAGGTACACACCTCATGTATGAAGCCAAATTATTTAGCAGAAAACTGAAACGGAACTTTGGCTTGAAATGCTCTGGAGAAAGTCTGGAGTGTGAAAGGACTTCTTGATCATATCTCAGTTGCCAACGCATCTCCAAGTTGACAATGAGGGAGGGGAAACAACTTTTCAACTATATTCTGTTACTGTAGACCACCTTTCTTTTCTGAGGCTTATGAGACAATCTTTAAGGTTGTCTGACTCTCCATGTTGCTTGGTTTGGTTTGCTTAATCAACAAAATGAATTAGTCTCCAAGCGATTAATTACTCTTGCCCATGTGATTTTATTTTTTGTTGTTGTTGCTCCCTCATAACAATACCCCTTAATGCATTTTTAGAAACACATTGTATCCTAATACTTGACATGTGACAGGAATGATTTTCTCATGAAAATAACACCTTGACAATGCCTAAGATACCAGTAGTGTATCTTGTGAACTTACCACTAGATTGATGGATGAAAGGATAATATTCAGTGATTCATTCTTCTGCATTCACAGGATGGTTTATAGATGCTTCTACAGCAGTATTGGAAATTTATATTGACAATGACTGAGTAGAAAACAGAAAGACAGCAAAGAAGCCAGTGCCTGAATGAATTAATCCCCTAAGTTTGCAGAAACAAGTACAGATTTTGTAGCATAAACTGAAATCAAACTGTGGATTGGTTAACATATGGGATATTTACGGCATCTTGTCCAGTAGATGTCTTTACAGTAAGGCTGGAATTTGCTCCAGGAGGACTTGGGCTGGACTTTCCCTGCCAAGCTCTGGGGAAAATTCCTACATTAGCAAGGATAGATAGATGACAGGGATTATTTACTAAGTATTTTTTCAGTTCCCATTGATCACACATATATGGAAGAAGCCAAAAAAGATGGCACGTCACTCACTGGAGCCTGCAGGTACACTCTAGGTTTGTGTTAAAATGTTCAGCAGAGGAGAACACCTTCTCCAGGCACCTGCCAGTTTGCCATCCTGACAACAGTATCTAAAAAGCCACATCTTTGTAAACTAGGACTGAAGGGCAAGAACAAAACAGTGCTGAGGACTTGATGACCACGGAGTATGTACTATGGCAAAGTTATTTTAGCCAAGTTCTAGTCTGATTCTGTGGCCTAAGAGCAGTTAGTGTTTGGAGTGTATTAGATACATCCTACTGTTATTTTCACCTGAAAGGCGTACAGCTTACTGGTCTGTAATGCACAGTGGTAACAAGTGGAAGATTAGTTTCAAAGGCAGGCTCCTGTTGCAAACTAAAAAACTGTTTTGATGCAACCTGAAATGCCTATGGAATGCTATAGAGTGATCTAGGCATGACAGTGTCAAGCAGCCTGTATTCATCATGTTCATCCAGTGAACATTATCTTATCCAAGTTTCCTCTCGGTAGAATGAATCTGGCAGCTTCCCTCCACACCCTCTTTGCTTTCTGTGTCCTGAGTTTGTCTTCATAATTACTTCATGAGACTAAACTTGTTCTACAGCAACAAGATCCAGTGTTCTGTAGTTTCCCAGAGGAAAACTTGAGGGTGTTTTTACCTACAGGCTATATAAATAGCCTGACCTATTTGAAATACCATTTCTCAGTTCTTCAAGGCACAACTGCTCACTTCTTCACTTGGCAGTTTCTTTACTTCCATAAGATCATCTCTGTGCTCTCAGGATTTGTCTTGTAAAAGTCCAAAACTGACTTCCTAAATAAGGCCCGTATCTTCCAAGCTGTTAATGGCAAAATCCAATAAAATATCACTGGTTTGGGATCAAGTAGGCTGCTCTAACAAAGTTAATCTATTTTTCTAATTCTGGCTTCTGAAAGAGACTGATCCATATACAAACTATGGAAATATTAAATCAAAATGAAATTTGGACAACAGATTTTTTTATCCTGGAGCCCTCTCAGGCCCACAAAAACTTACATATATAAGGTTTTACATCCCTTTCAGCAAAATCAGAATTACAGATGTAGATTCCACTACTTAAGAATATTGTTTTTGTTTGTAGCATCTCCCAAAAGATTGCTAAATGAAGTTAAATTTGAGTTCTGCCCAAAGTAAATAATTATCCTCAGGATTTGATTATAAATCCACTGGCAGTAACTCTTTATAACTTACTCCAGTCCAAGAAAAAATGTGCTTTATCATTCACTGCTTCCTGCACAGTAGTAGTAAACCACGAGGAAAACAAATAGTCTTTAAGAATATTTGAATGACAGTTGAATCTATTTCCTGGCACACACGTGAACACCTTTGGACATCTCAGAATCCTCTTGTCCATTAAGTTTACTTCAATAACAGGAGTGGTAGAGACTAGAAGGCTTGACCAGAGTTACATCTCAATCTTGTCTCTTCTTTTAGATGTTTGAATTAAATAATTATTCTAAGCCTCTGATAATTGCATTTGCCTTTCAAGCTAACTTATTTTTACACAGAGAGGAATGCTGACATTGTTTAAATGAAGACATAACCTCCAAATCAAGAATGTGCTTTTATACAAAACTGTTTCCACGTAAAAACTACTCCAACATAAGCACTGAATACACTCAAAAGAGCAGAACAAAGCAAGAAAATATTCTAGCTTTATGAAGGATGCAACATCACTTTTTGGGCTTAATCTACAAGTGATGTTCAATTGCAAGCAGTAAGGTCTCAGCCACTGAACAAGCTACCACCTGTCAGCAGAGCTGCTGTAACTGGCCCAGCACCTGCAGACCTGTAACTATTGTCCAGGTAAGCATTCAGGTCCAGCTTAAACCCTCCTGAAGGCAGCACCACATTCCAGCTAGCTCTGCTTCCATCTGCTCTGCAGAGAAGGATGAATAAATCTAAACAGAGACTTGTGCTGTTTTGACTAGATTGTTTCTGACATCTAAATGAGACCGAGAATGCTCTATACAGGCTGACAGTACAGTGAACTGAAATATGACCAGCTCCTAACTGCCCTGATACATCATCTAGAGAGCTGACATGCTTCACATGAGCCAGTGATTTATTCCTGTAAGTAAACAAGGCACATCAGAGCAGGACACAGTAACAATAAGCACTTGAAAACCCAAGACCTTTGGACTTAGCCAAAGGCTGAGGAATTATTTTAATTTAGCAATGCTCACATGTAGGAAAGTTAAGAATATACACTGGAACTAACTACAAAAGCATTGACTATTGGGGAAAAAAATCATTTTGGAGGGGTTTCTCCCTGTGTAGTGACATTTTTCTAGCATATTGCTGAAAAAAACAGCACTCTCCAGTTGTAAAAAAAGCCCCAAAGCTGCTGATGAGAGAAAACATCAGACCTTTGTTTCTGATTAGAGATGTGGTGTGCAAAACACAAGTCCTTGTGATACTGTTTTCTCATTCCCATTCTTTTTGAGCTTGTTAAAGAGCCTGTTAGATCTCATCCCCCTGCTAACACAGTTCTGACCTCTCTAGAGATATTCTTTTCCTTGGAAAATAATCATTTTGTTTCCAGAGTAGGTAAAGGGAATATAAAGCATTTATTTGAGCAACGGGAAGTGACAATTTCTCATAGTCACTCAGAAAAAGTACTTGTTTTCTTGAAAAAAGAAAAAAAAAGCTAAAAGCTTACTGTATTTTTATGAAACCAGAAGCAGTCAGGGAGAAAGGACTGGATTTCAAGGTAAAATTTCTATGCTGTGCTCCTTATTTATTACTGTGTGCTTACCTGTTATTTCTGTACATATATATATAAGTATCGCTTCATACAAGCTCCCACACATAACACGAAAACCTAATAACAGCACATGACTGGTAGGAAAATGGAATCCTGGCTCTGCTGCTTGTACAACGCTGCGTGCAATACTAACGTATGCAGACAGCTAGGATCAGCCTGCCCATGTTGTTTTTAATGTATTTTTCCAGATCCACAGATGTTTGCATTTTCCACTCAAAACACCGCTCCTTCTACAAAACCAGTTCTTCCACAGAAAAGAGTGAAACAGTAGGAACAGTAAGACTTTTTATGAAGAATACACATTACCTTGGGAAATAATATTCATCCAATTACTTTAAGTAATTAAATACAGCTATCAGCCAAGGACATTCTTCAAAACATCGGTGTTTTCATTATTTTAGACATGCAGTTACCGCTGCACTGCAATCTGTTCTGCATTAACATTAGGGCAGAGAGGATTCCTAGAATTTGACATTTAAAACTAAATTTCACACTAAGATTATATTATTATTCTTTCTCCAACAAGTATAGGGAAAAAAAAAAAAGAAAGAAAGAAAGAAAGAAAAAAAAAACTTTTAACCGGTGGGGCAGGAGGGAAATTAAAGTTTCATTGACCAAAGTCTGAATACCTCACCAGCCAGGCATCCTATTTCGGGATGTTTGCTCATTACCTCTGACACACAAACTGCATTCCCTGGTGTCATGTGCCCAATTCCAAAACCCATTCAAAAGTCACAAGGTAAAAGGCGCGTGATTGTGACTGCTTAAATCACCCACAAGCTAGCAGTACATATTTGTGTCTCTGCAAAGCTGTCTTCATGACATCACCACTGAAGTCTCTTCTCCCATTCATCAATCTGGGAATAAAAGACTCTTGGCCACCTGCAAGTTTTACCAGGCAAGGCACTGAAGAGCTGGTGAAGGTAGAGCCAGCTTTCCTTGCAGCCATTTGGGATATCTAGCCTTCTTTAGCTCTACCAGAATTTTCAAAGAAACAATGTGAGAATACCCCTAAATAGTGGTCTCTAAATACTAGCAATAGTGGTGAAAGCCCTAGCCTCTGTTCAGGGCAGGTAATTTCAAACCTTTTTGGGCCACAAAGGTTTTTTTGCTTTCACCCTTTCTACTGCAGCAGAAACTAGGTAACAGCACTGCTTAGCTCCCCTAATACCCTGCAGCATATTTCACCCAGCATCCTTTTGGCACTCATTTTACCACAAGTATTTATGGTGGAACTTAGTGTTTTACATGGTATAGCAATGTTTTTTTTCTTCTTTTGTCTAAACCCTCTCAAGAATGCACTGCCTTACCTCTTCTCAAAGTGATCATGAATACTTTGCTGTGTCCAAGTATCTCTCTCTCTAGTTAAGCTTGCATTTCAGGATGAGGAAGTACTCAAGTGAAATTTTGTAACTAAGAATATCAAAAATCTGGAAAATAATCTTGGTGTTCAAGAGATGTTTTTGATTTTCAAGTAAATTATACCTGATAGGCATGTAGATGCTGTTCTCTTAGCATTTTACATAGTTTTTAACAATTTAAATCCCATGCCAGTGCTCTCAGCAGCCATAATGAATTTAGCTTGATAATCCACTGGATAAACTGTTCATTGTGATTCATTCTGTAAATGCTTCTGAAACTTTCCAAACCACTGAGCAAATTGTGCATAAAGTGAGACCTTATAGCTAATACCTCAGTTTATTGCTATTAATGTGATGGTACCCACTAGGTCAGTATTTCATTTGACTGCAAAACACCAAAGCTGTTTAGATTTCTGCTGTGCATGTCATAAGGAATCTTTAGAAATGGGCCTGATTTTCTTCCACACCTCTAACAAGCAAGAGACAGAAATGGAGGGGAGAAGACTTGTGTTGGTGGACACATTTACATTCAAAGTTGAAAGTTTGGTGATTAGTAAACAGTTCTAATAAAGGCCTCCCAACCCAAGATCTAGCCACATTAGAAAAGACTACTTGTTTGACTCTCTCTGAATTACTGCTCTTAGAACAAGGCCACCTGGGGATAATGAACAGCTGATTTAATTTTTAATCAGCATTTAAAAGCCTTTTAAATGGAGCTCATTTTCATTAGTTTAAATAAAGAACACCTCAAAAAGTGAAAGGTCATTAAACCTCTGGAAGTACATTCATGCCAAGACTTCAGCTAAACATAGACCCTTTTAACAAGGTGTCAAGGGATTTATTAAATATAATGTGAACACTTGCTCATTTTCATAGTGAACAGAGCCTCATAAATGGATCTATTGTCTCATCAATGCCTTACACAGGAAATTGCTGTAGGAACGGTATTCTGAACTCGCCTGTGCCGTCTGAAAGCATCTTTGTTAGTGACCCATTGCACAAGGTATTTGGAGCTCAGTTTCAGAGAGATCTAGATTTATCAAGCATGTGCACCTCACACGATTAGGTGTATTGAGTACCACAGCTGTAATAAGGACCGAGCTGCTTCATAAGAAGTATTTTGCATCTCAATACTTTGATACTTCAATACTCAGCTGTTTCCTAATCTGCAGTCAATTTCAGCACTTGGGAGAGAGTTGTACATGCTAGGTTTTTTATCCCTTTTTAACCCTGCCTGTTTAACCCATTCTTCAGGACTGGCTTTCCAAAGCACATCCATTTTCTTTGCCTACAGAACAGATTTATGTCATGGGAATAACTCATGTATCCTTAAATTTTTATTAAAATGTTGACACGCATAAATAAATATGGATACCATGAAGGCTTGGAAAGTCCTATAAGTAAATATGGGGCTAACCTGAAAAGCATGAGGCTCAATTCCATCCTTTTATTCTCGGCTTGGTTCTATTCTCAGATCAGTTTTGGGTTTTGTTTCTACTCAGCCTGTAAACTTATAACTGAATATTTCTTAAAACTTCAAGTTGGGAGCTTCTGCTCAGATCACACCCATTTTTCACATAAAATCAGCAAAATGAATGAGCTTTAAGAAAATTTTGGCATTGTCCAGGAAATTTAATATCACAGCCAGAAAAAGCTGCCAGGTTCATGTTAGCTGCTTACTGCTACTTTCTTTTGGGGAAGTCATACTGAGCAGAAGAGGATACAGACAGTAAGCAGTGGTTCTTAAAGCACTGGTTCTTACCACAACAGTTCTTTGTGCTGATTTGTAACATGGACTGAGAATCCAACAGGGAGATGCTGAGTGTCCTAGAGTAAGCTCATTTCAGCTTAAGCACCAGGCACTCGATATCCCCAAATGCTATGTTCCATTCATGCTGTATACATGTGACCCCTGTTGAGTTCAACAATTCCTACAGTTCGTATCAAAGACCCAAATTTGACCCACACATTTGTAAATTCTGTCCAGATTGGTCAGTTCTCTGGGTTTGAGATGGTGTACACTGCATTTATGTGTGAAATAGACCTAAAAATATCACTAGATTTCTATATAACATGTGTGGAACAATCTATGTGCCCAAGTTTTCTTGCCAAAAACCTTAACATTCACTCCTGCACCCTAGCCTGTTAGGTGGCTTAACTGTCTGTGCAAAAGGCAGGTCTAATGAAAATTAATTCCTCCAAGTCACTAAGGATTTGAGGTTGTAGCCCTGCAAAATGAAATCACATATTATTACTTATTTTTTTCCTTTAAAGCAACCTTATAGTATCCCTTCATTAGGAACAGATTAGTCTAGCGAAGCTGGTGCACGTTTTTTAATACAGGGAAAATTCACAGGTACATGTGCCTACACTGGTAAATTGATACTTTGGTGGAGTTTAGCAAAGCTACTAATTCTCATGAAAAGATCAAGATCACCTTTAATTATTGATAGAAAAGTTGTTTTTTAGTAATGCAGAAATAATGGAGAAAAACTTTCCAATCCTATCAGCATCTGAGATTAAATATGGAGAACTACAGGGAAAAAAGGGCAGCGTCACTACTAGCGCTGTTCTAAAAGAGCAATTCTAATGCTCTGATTCTTTATGTGTTTGTTGGCTTTTATCTATTTTTGGAAGAACATACTACACATTTCCACCTGACAAGTCACAGTAAAATGATTAAATATATCATACCTAGCAATTAACACAGGACTTTGAGCTTTTCCAGGACATACTCAGGAACTGTCATGGCATAAAGATAACACACAGTTGACTGCTTCCAAATAGGGGGAACCTACTCCCCTTGAAATAAAGAACCTCTGTTTTAAATTAAAACAAGGACTAGGTTTCCAAGGGCATGTGATCATTAATTTATAAAGGCTATGCTTATCAGGTGACATTAATGGAATCACTGACCTGTATCAGAAGTTGTGGAAAGAACCAACTTGCGCTCTTTGAAACAAATAGGCCGGTGCAATCTCTTGGCCACAGAGACTACTTTAGCTTGTTTTGACCTGTGAAGTATCTCTATCCAAAATGATAACATGACACCCTTGGTGACATTCTCAGGAACCTTTGACTACAAATGATGTTTCAATTCAGCTGTAGATGAAAACAACTTAAAAAACTCTGCTAATATGAAGAACAAAAACTGCCCATTTGTGAGTAGTAACACCACACAGAAACATTTTCTAAAAAGTCGATCCCGTGGAACTCAGGAGTGACCTACACTTCTACTACCAGCCAGTGCTTTAGTATAAAAGCTGAGACCATATTTCTCCAGAGAATAAACCTGGGAAAATCATCCAGTTATACCTGAAAGGTCCTCTTGTATTAGTATTAAGGAAGACTCTTTAAGGTATCTACAAAGAGTGAAAACTAGAAAGTCCATTCAAGAAAATCAGCAATCATGTTGTCTTCATCAAATGAGAGATGAAGGATGAGAATTCCAAGTTCTGATTTAAGATGTGCTGTCCTTCCAACCAGTATCCCGTGCTGTGGCTGTTACAACATATTGCAAAACTAGCCCTACATCTCCTCAGATGACCAGGAAGTGTATAAACCCCCCCCCTCATCCCCAGGAGAAAATACAGGAGAAAATAAGATCTGAGATGAGACCAATGCTGCAACCATGTCCAAGCAAAACCTGCTCATGTAGTAACAATTAGACCCTACTGAGATCAGTTATATGAACAATCACTATTATATCAGCATGGAATGAATGCAATGATTTTTACAGAGGAGTTTGTTTGTTTTAACAAGAGTTAGATTAATTTTAAACTCACTGGAACTAGAATAACACAGAAATCTCCTGTTAAAATATGCCAACCTGGAGATTATGACGTGAAAAAATAATCTACCCAACATTGTTGGTTGTTTGTCTAAATTATCCCTTTTAATAACACCTTTGTTTCTGTTTACTCTTGAATGGACAGAGTAATCAACTGGAAAACCAAGTAAATGCTTTTTGGAAAAAAAAAAAAAAAAAAGGTCTGCAGGCCTCATTTGTTGAAACTGCCTGAACTGACATTTGATATGCTAGCAATTTGTGTTCCTACACATTGAGAACAATTTCAGAAACTGGAACCATGAGGCTCATTCTAATTTATAAATTTTATATAATTCCCAATGCATTCTTTGGAGAATATGCAAGCTTTCAAAATCCATCTGTCACCTATACACTTTTAGATAAAGAGTCCAGTCAAATGCCTATTGTTTAATTTGTTGTTAAAACCACCACATTTGTTCATAATGTAAAGCATGAAATGGAATTTATTATAGGAAAAATAAGTTATTTGCAGGGTAAAATCAATGAGATATACCTATTAAATGCCTTTAGGTCCATTTGTTTCACAGGCCTTCAAGTAAAACCAAAGCCTTACCAGCTCTTTTACTTACAATTTTTTTCTCTGCCTCTTTGAATACAAAACAGAAGTGAGATACAGAGATCTCAGCTAAAAATGATTTCAAAGTAGATAACTCCTGATTATCTACTGTTGTTCATTTATAAATGTTAGTTGGATACTTCACTGTACACTCAGTAATTTTATTCTAGTTGTTGACATTATGTCTACACTATTAAAGTTACAGTGTTGTTAAAGATTAACATTGAAAATGTCTTGGGAAAAAAGTCTGGCTGCACTAATGTCATGTAAAGATAGTTAATGCTAAAACATCTCCATTACTTAGTTTACAAACATTTAAAACTAAAGCTTAAACACAGCACCAGGTTAATTGCTCCTATTACTCCATGAACAGGAACCAGGTGACCTTTTTCATATTAAATTAAATATTCACGTATTTCGGTTTCTCTTCAGGGTCTAATACTCTCATGTCAGTTGCAAGAACTAACGCAACCTTTTGCCTCTCTAAGGCATCAATGATTTTGATGACTACACACAGCTTTACAAAAAGCTTTAGCATAAACAGAAAATACCTTAACATAATCATCGTAATTTTATTAAAATGACCAGACATGGTCTTTCTTCCTCACGGTGAGTGAGTCTAAAGGGGGAAATTATTTCTGGGATCAGAAACAGAATTTCATAGCCTTTGATCTTCAATTTTATGAAAAGGTAATGTATAGAGGAATTTCCATACAGGGAAATTCCCACATCTGAATGAGAAAAAAGACTATAGGTCAGTCAGTGGAAAGGTGGAAGGAGCTAGATGAGAGATAAAAAGAAATGAGTGCTAATTCTGTGAAAATAAATTCTCCATGGCTTTCCTGCCTCTTACAAATACTGCTCTAATGGGCTACAACAGCAGCACTTTGCTACTGAAGTAGAGTTAGAGGCTAGTTCTTAAATGCCATAGGTGTTATAGCTGTCAAGCAAAATTATTTGCTGTTCTTATTTGCTATTATCATTATCAGATAGCATCCCTGACATGACAGCATGATACAAATGCCATGCCATATCAGTTTGATGTAACTTTGAAGTCTGTGCCACTCCATTTGGACAGCAGATACAAAAAAAGATAACATTGAAGCCAGGGGTAAACAAATGACGTGTTAACATTGCTTCTTTCTTTCTCATCTTACGAGCGCTAAGGTTTATGTTTCTACAAAAATTTCTATAGCCAAAACAAGGAGGAGACCTCAGTATTGAATCAATTCTGCAGCTCTCTTTCCATTTCTAGGAAAAAAGAGTCGTCATGGAAATGCAGATAGAGAGTTAATGAGTATGGAATTCCCTTGAACAATTTCACTGGGGCAGATTAAGTGCTGCAAGAAAACAGGATGTGGAAATTAGATTAGAAACTGGCTAAAATGTAAAAAACGTTTTTAAAAGCTAGACAAAACTTATTGCTGCAAGGAGTTCTGATAAATGATTAGCTATTGTTTCAAATAACAGCACTATAACAAAGTTCAAGCAGTTTCAAGCTGAGAGCTCCAATCAATCAATGCATACATACACAAATAAATTCATGAAATCAAAGCTCGTCTTGCAGCTCCTACAGAAACTTGCTGATTTTGAACCAAATATAGACGATGTTATTCCCCTTTTCTGCCATCAAAGGCTGACTGCTGACAACAAGGCTATTCCACTGCAAATACTTCATGGCTGAAGGGATACATGAAGTTTTTATAGGCCTGAGACTTTAAATTTGGCTGTCAGACTGTAAAAAAGGATGAGTTCCAGTTATTCAGAAAATGATTTAGCTTGTCAGGAATCTCTGCTCTGATTCATGTCTATACAATGCTGTGAAATATATCCTCAGTTTGTACTACAAAAAAACAAAGATTTACTCCAGCTGCCTTCAAATAAGGGGACCCTCTGGGAACAGAGGAGAGCTGGAAAATATCCCTGAGACATTAAATATTAAGGAATTAAACCACGGAGGTACTGAATTGGTGTGAGTAGAAGTGCTGCAAAATCACAAGCTAATCATGACAGAAAGCAATCCACACACACTTGGCACAGCATGGGGCACCTTTGGTGGAAAGAGGAAAGGAGGGGTGCTGACACTTCTCAGTGCTCCTAGTGAATTGCTAGGGATACTAGAAATTATGGGGAAATTTCAGCAAATAGACTCAGAGTGGTATCAACAGGCTGAAAACAGCATTTCTCTCTAAACATGATTAGAGTGATTTGCGGATTTCTAGTAAATCAAATTCAAAGTTCCTACAAATCCTGCCTAGGACCATATTGATCTGCCAGAGATACCACAGCTTCGTGGTGTGTGCTCCAGGACAGCTGCAGAGGTCAGGCTTCGAGGTTCGCTGCCACAAAGCTGGCAAACGTTTGGGCTGAGCCTCCTGACCAGCATGAGAGCTCTAAGACTTCCACTCTCCTTGCCTGTCAGTGCAGTCTTGAAGCTGGCAGCCCACAGTCTTTAAAAACTTTTAGGGAGGCTACTCAGAGTTAGAGAGATCACAATTTCCAGAAGTTTCCAGAACTCAAAGACAGATCTGTCTCCCAACAACATCCTCAGAACAATAACCAGCTGCTGACTAATCGTATTCATGGTATCTTCCAAAATGTTTCATGTATATTTTGTTTCCAGAACATCACGCCTCAGCTTGTCAAAAGTTTGAGGTGAACATGGTCTGCAGGGAAAAACTGATATATATATTAAAAAAAAAAAAAAAAAAAAAAAAGGACATCTAGAGTCTTAAGGGAATAGACTTAAAATAGACTTAAATAGAAGAGAAACACTTTTCCATTTATTTGACTGTGCACATACTCATCCAGCAGCAGTGAATGACAGAGAAGTCAGATCCATTTTCCCTACTCAGTCCCAGCCATGCATGATACTCAGATTTATTCCTTTTAAGATATTAAATGAAACTATGAATCAATAAGTATCCAAAGAAAGTCTTCTAAGAAAAAAGAAAGAAAAGTGTTCCTGTTCTAATAACTGCTGCCACTTGTTCATTCTTTATGCCAGTGAGCTTTTTTTCTTTTAAATTGATGTATTTACACTTTGAAGTACACAGCAAGCAGATTGTGTATCCACATAACACGTTAAAAATTGCTTGAAAGTGTTAATTGACTTAATTATTTTTCCTTACAATTAATGAAGTCCAGAGGGCATGTAATCAATAATATAAGAGCATGTATTACACAATACATCCAGAAGGAGAGACGCTGGTCTTTTCCTTTAGTGAGAGCAAGGCACAGATGATGAAGCTGTAACTGCAACAAGGCTGTCATTGTGGTTCAGCCGAAGGGCCTCTGTGTTCTTAGAGGTTAGGTAGTTATTTCTACCAGAACAGAGTTGTGAAAATGAGTGACATCATTGTTTTTTCTGTATTTTCCTGCAGGGATAACTCACCTGTCACTATGAATCCAGACAACCAGAAATAGAAAACCATTTCTAACTGTATCTGTTCAGCATTTCTTATCAGGAAAGAGCTACTGTGGCAGTGCCACCTTTCTGCAAACAGTAGGCAAAGGAGAATATAATCGTCAGGGAAATGCCAAGTTTCTCACACATACATGTAGCCTACCATTTTCTTTTCAAGAAAATCTACAGAATACTTTATTGGTGACAGAATTCATTGCACAGATTGCAATCCCTTCATCTTCTTCCTGGGCATCCCTTGATAGCTGCTGGTCAGATGCACAATTTTTCTTCAACTAAACATATTATTACAACAAGCAAATAAGAGTCATAGCTGTGCAGTGTGATTAGTCCACACAGTTCTCATGGCTTTAAATTCAAGAACACCCTCATCACAGTTATTTTTAAAAAAAAAAAAAAAAAAACAACCTTCTGCTCTTACAGTACAGGCTATATGCCTGTCTATTCCACCCTCTGCATCAGTGTAAGCTCATGATCTATAGTGCATGATGATCCTGTACAAAACAGAATACCAGGTGCAATACTAAGAGATCATAATTCTAGACTTGATTGTATCAGTATAAAGAGAAAAACGGAAAGCAAAGACAAACAACCTAAATACATATCTGCACATCTACTAAATTGCAAATGGGATTTGTTTCTCTACAAAGCTCGTGTAATATATATATATATGGAAATGCAGTACATGATTTCAAAATATAATTGTATCTGCATTGGATGTTTTTGTTGGCATGGGTCTAGTTGAGAGTTCACAGAGATGTGATCCTCTCCTGACACAATGTGCAGCAAAAGGCACTAAAATAGACAAACTGATGCCTGCAAAGCTATTCTTGACAGGCAATGTCAAGATTCAATGTGTGTGTGTGTGTGTGTGTGTGTGCATGCGTCTATGTGCGGGTGTGTGTGGGTCTGTACAGGGTACGTTTTGTCACTAGAGATCATACTCATACATTTTTTCTGAACAGCACAGTACACAAGTATATTGATATGGACAGTGTTCTAAGAAAGTATCTAAAATAAGCCATTCACGAGGTATTTTTTAATGCTGCTGAACTGCTTCGGCTGAACTGCTTCGGCATACTTTAAGGAGTAGGCTTACTAATGAAGACAGGCAATGTGAAATTCAAGCCAAATATCATTATTATTCTCTTATTACCAACATCAGATCACATGTTCTGTCCAGGAGAACATCATAAGGGCAGTCCAGTTTTTAAAAGAAAGATTTATTGTACCTTTAAATAGCAACATTATCCTCATATTTCCTTAACATAATTTTAGTTAGGAATCTGAAAGGTAGTAGTGCCTTGCAAATCCTTTCTGTTCTTTTCTGAAAAGATTGCAAATCCTACCACAGCAGTACAGGAGATGTTGGGTAACCAGATGTCTTGCAGTTTCAAAGTATTAAAATTTATATTGTCTGCATTTCCCTCACCTGATGTAAGTAAATGGATAATTTTTTTAAATTGCTAGGCATCCCATAAGGCTAGCATTAAAATCCAAAAGAAATGTAGTCTGTCCAGGGTGCCACTTCATGCTTCAAATGTCTTTCTGTACAGTCATCTCCCGATGCAGCCTACACCTTGTTTGATTATTTCCTAAAAAAATGTGAATATGAGCACTCAGAAATGTGGAATAACAGGTCCTGGGGAAAGCTGACTGGATTACTGAATTTCTCTGAGCACACCTTGGTGAAAGTTAAAATGTCAGTTTAGCCAAACACCTTTCATATGTGACAAATGGTTCTAAAATGTCAGCAAGTAGCACTCAGGCACGTCTATTCTCCGGGGTCTTCTGATGCAAAGTTACTTTCTAAGACGAGAGGCTTAAACTGTTGTATACAACAAAATGCTTGGGAGAGGCAGAAACTGTAGCCTGGCACAAAGGCAGGAAGGAAGGATGACAGAATATACTGGACTGCGATCCAGTGTACAACCTGGCCTCACAGTATGATTCCTGTCAGTTGGTTTTCCAAGAGCACCCAGCAGGCAGTGCTGTCCCCCTGTAAGCCCTGCCACAGGGCACCCATGCTCCCTCTGTCATGCTACAAAACAAGCACGCTGGCCTGCTGCTGCAGATGCTTTGGAGTCTTGAAGCCCTTGAAAGAGAAGGACGCCAAGAAAGCATGACCACACAGAGTCAGATGAATCAGACTCAGGGAGGATCCCAGGCATGTCCCAGAGGTGTGGCACAGCTCACGCGAGTTCTTTTGCCGGAGCTTAGGCAGCACAAACCTGTGCCAACCCACATGAACTGGGCCACAGACTAAGGCTCTTGGAGCCTGGGCCATTGCAAACAGCAATACAGCGTGAGCCAGATCCCCTCTGAGCTTTCACCCACCATTTGTAAAAGACATAACGGTCCTCCTTCTGCTTTTGAACTATCATAACACCACTGACAGTGCACATGTCTAAGGCAGTTCCATATGCGAACCACTGCCTGCTTCTGTCTCCAACTTCAGCTTCAAAACAGCCCTGGGCAAAGCTAGGCTCAAGTCTAAGGGTGGCATTTTTAAGACAGATGCTGCACCACACCCTGTGGCAATGTGAGGGCAGTGCCACTGCAGGAAGGAGCAGTGTGTGTGTGTGTAAGTTTATTTTCAGCTCTCCTCTTAATCTGCTTTCTTTGATTCTGTTAGTATCCACCCTCCACACAGTGTGTATAACAGGTGGCACAAGTAATATTTCCTGCCTCCAGAACAAGTATTGCTTTCTACCCAGTTAAAAGATGGTGTTACTCTCTTATATAACTACTCTGAAAACACCCAATGTTCTTGTTAAGAGAACACAGTTGTAATGTATCTTTGTTTTCAGGCTTGGAATATAAATTCTCTTTTGTCTTTTCCTCTTGTTCTTCGAGCTGAATTCTCCTCTAACATATATTGCAGCTGTTTTCTTGTCAAATTACTGGACCGTGTGACTAAGTCCCGATTTGGCTCTTCAGCCTCTGAGTAAATGTGAAGGAAAACTTGAATTAAATTAGAAGACAAAATACTAAAAAAATATGACTGGCTGAGACTGTACATTGACAGCAAAAGCCCAGCCCCACATTTTCCATCTAGCTAAGGAGGAAGCATCTGGTTATTCCCAAAGTGCAATTTTACATTAAACATTAAAAAAAAAAAAAAAAAAAAAAAAAAAAAAAAAAACTTTTTTATTTGCAGCTCCATCCTTAAATCTGGATCAGATTCTTTACCAGACACATATGAAAATTGGGTCAGAATCACAAAATAGCTATCACTGAGGGCCAATTCTTAAGAAAAAATGAACAGCAAGCCAACAGAAATCTTAGCAACAAAACACTTTTTAAAATGTCCCTTCTCTAAACACAGCTTGTTCAGTCACTTAGTTCTGCTTGAGAAGAGCTCATCCTGCACCAGTATAATTCCAATACTTCGGGGTAATCTCAATCTACATTTTTCAGCCCAAGCATTTGAAGGAACCCTTAAATTTTTATATCTTCATTTATATCAAAAGAGTCATACTAGATGTTTGCCACACTTAGTATACTTAAGATTGTCTCAGAATGTGCGTGCCTGTTCAGACCTCTGGTATCTTTTTGTTAGGTGTTTGCTTTGAAAATTAGGGGAATTTGACCATCTATTCTATTTTGGTATCTTTAGAGTTTCTGTTCCAAAATGAAAACCTGACCCAAGAATAACCCTTACAGCAAGGAGTACATTCACTATAGCTTGCCTAACAAACATCAGCAGCATCTGATGCATAAAAAAGGAGGGAGTGAGCAGTAGGGCCCAAATGTCCAATTTTCATCTTTGGCTTATGTTATTTCTTCTATTAATGAACATTTATACAATTGTAATTACTCAATATAATCTCTAAATCATGTACATTTACTTGCAGCTGTGCCACTAATCCTATTTATATCTTCTGGATAATTTATTTTTAGTGAACAAAAATGTGATTGAAGTATTTCAAGACAATAAAAACATGCTACTAATAACAAACTATGCTACAAACCTGCTCTTCAGTGTTATCACTTGAGCATATCACTTACTATAAGAGTATCAAAGACACAGGCAATCCTCCAAGTTATCTACTAAGCCCTGTCCAAATGAGAAAAAGACTAGACCATTGTGTCACGAATTTTCCATTGTCTCCATTTTTATTCACTGCTCTCTTTTCATCTCTAACTACTTGTTAAACTGTGTTCATTCAATTACTGAAATCCAGCTGGTTGAAATGTATCCAGTTGGGCTTTATCATCTTTTGAACTTTTTTTTTAAGAGAGGTCTTCAATGACTTTAGCTGTTGTTCTTGCAAGTCTCTTTCACTCACACCAGATAATGTGAGGTTATCTTTGTGAAACTTATCCACAAACTTGACTCCAGTTCAATTGTATGCAAACTTCCAGGAGGGAAAAATGCGTTGCTTACACGGTGAGAACACTCAGCATTCATTTTGCTACCTTCTAATAGCCTTTTATATTAAATGCTTTTAAAACTGTCTTAAACAGAACCAGATGTTTACAGAAATTCTCTCTGATTGCTGTCCAAATGAAACTATCTTCCTCCCTTTCTCCAGACTCCTTTTATCATTAAATAATGCACTGAAATGGAAATATAGAACATGCTATGATTGCCAGAATTAAACAAGGGGCAGATGGAAAGAAAACTGAATTAGATTATTAAAGGTTTGGTGATTTTTTTTAGTGTTTTTTTTTGTTGTTGTTGTTGTTTGTTTGTTTGATTGATTGATTGTTATGCAGTCTCTCTTTACACCTTATATAGTATGTATTTTGATCCTGAAAGTACATGTTTATTCATTACAGTCCTTTTATGGGCCATTTATTTTCTTTCCTTACTTTTGTTTGTAATTTGCTGTGACCAGATTTCCATTTTCGCTTGTGGGGTTGACCTGGGCAGGCCCAGAAAAAGAAGAAAAATCACTCTTAAACACTCCCATGATGTGTTAACCAAACACTTCTGTGGTAACCAAAGGTAGAAACCACATCGATTACTTAATTTAGTCTGTGTACAACACTACAACAGATCACAGGGACTAGGCACTAACCAGCACAGCCATTGCTTTCATCACAACAGCAGCAATACCACCCAGCAGCAATTCTGTAACTCAGCAGTAGCATCGACAGCCTGATAAAAACAACCAGAATGAACGGAGGGAGACTGAAACCCGTGTTTCTCAGCTCCCCAGTCCCTCTGAGTGAGACCCACAATTCATCTTTGTCATTGTTTTTCTTCATATTTCCCGTGAACAGCAGTGACAGGACTGAGTGCAGACCAATGGCCTGATGTAACCTGGAGGCAGATAGCAGAACAGAGTGACAAAAGCAGAACCCTTGGCACAGTTTTTCAAAATCTGTGTCCGTTCTTTTGGCTGGTCTTTGCTTCAGCTTTGACTGATAAGGAACCGTACTAGCTAGTACCCCAGTGGCAGGATCACTGATCAAGACCTTTGAGCGCTCCTGTTACACACTCAGCAGGAATGATAGGTATTTCCTTAGTACAGGTACAAAGAGAGAGAAATGTTGCTAAACCAGTGCTCTTGGCACCTCAGATTACAATTTTAAGCAGTACTGCATGATACTACGTCTTCCCTGCCATGCTCCCACCAAAAGAAATGGAAATTCAACCTTTAATCTCACTGTAAGCAAGATCAGTACCTCCATTTAACTGTGAGTGTTGTTCAACAAACTCTACCTACAACCCCATTAACTTCAGTGGGAATCACACAGAGAATCCTTGCAACATAGGGCTTGTTACCAATAATCAGTGCCAGGAAATGTGTAACAATTGCCCTCATTAAGATCACAGCTCACAAGGGAAAGTAACATCCTAAACTTCAGGAGGCTGAGGTATCACCATGGTGAATGCAGAATAAGAGCAGAGAGAAATCTCTTTGAACAGAGCCCTACTGCAGCAATTACCCACCTCACAGGAATGTTACTTCATTAAGCAGGAAATACATCAAGGCTATTATCCTCTGAGTTCTACATCATAACTGAAATAGCTGAGAAGTATTTCTTTTGCTCTCTATCTGCTTTTTTATCTGCTGACAAGAATTCACCTGGAAACAGCTGTAAATACAGAATGTATAAAAAGAAGCATAGCTCCACACAGTGCACTAATTTTTTCATTGCTCCTGGAGCACCTTAAGGATAAGTGACATTGAACGCTCAGATTCTGAAATGTGCTAAACATTCCTGGAACTCTCACAGGCATCACTGATTTCACAAATAACAAGTTATGCTGATTGCCCTACATGCAATGAGGGACAGATGTCTTAGTTCTGAAGGGTACAAACATTCAGTGGTGCTGAGATACCTCACACACTTTGATCATACTGCTTCTTGAGATCTGGTTTTAGCCCACGGAATCCACCCCTCCAGGATGTCAGACCCAAATATTTGGTTTCATTTTGTTTTTATTGAAGTCATGTGAAAATTAGAACCAGAGTTTATGTGTATTTGTATATACTAGGCCAGTATTTGTAGTTGTATCATATATGGACAAAAAATCACTGCAAATTATAGAAAGAAACCTCTGCTTTTGCAGACAGATTATGTGATTTCTTTCTTCTATGTTTGTTGCTCACATGATAAATCTCTCTTTGTCTTCTCCTTTCCTTTTTTTGTTCCTCTCTCCCACTGACTCTTTCCCATGAATCATAGTTCTGTTGATCTGGAGTATTTTTCTCTGCTTTCCAACATCTCTATTATATACACTTCTTCATTACCTACTGCTTGTTCCTGTCCACCAAAAACTTAACTAGTATTTTGTAGCATCTTAGGGTGGTCCAAAAAAAAAAAAAAAAAGGAAATATTTTCACAAAGAACTAATTATGCTAAAAATATCCAGATCTATTGCATGTGCATGCCTCAAAACAAGCAAGTAGAATGCATTCCAAGAAATATATTATCTGTTAGGTCACACAGCTGACTCTGAAAAAGAATCAGAAGTACAAATGTTTTCTAAGCATACTGAGAGGACTGTGAGAGTGTGAAACTATAGTAAATTCAAGGATTTTCAGCAAGAACAAAAAGTTTCAATATTCTTTTCTTCCTGGTATTTAATGGTAAGAAAATGGTATTTTCTTAATGGTATTTAATACTGTCCTCTATCAAAATCTTATATTCTATAAAAGGGACTACTCGTGCTTACCACCCAGGAAATCCAGTACTCTTGTAAGATCTGTAACTGGAGTAAGATAGTTACAGGAAGAACTGATTAGCTTCTGTGAACTGGAAGTTATCAGTGTTCACAATAGCTCTGGTATAATCGAGGGTGTGTCTGGACAGAAGTACGATCACTAAACTATCTCCTTGAAGAACAGCTCTTCTTAGTGAATAATTGAGGAGAGTATTTATGTACAAATGTGGGGATCCACTGAATTATTTAAGAATTTGAATACATCAAACTACAGTTGTTCAGAACATTTCAAACAGATGCTGAATGTTTAGAAAGGAAAACATGCTTGCAAGCATCCTGAGAAAAAAAAAAAAGCAAGGTATGGTAAGACTTGAATGAACTGGGTTCTCACACGTAGAGTCCTCTGGGCTGAATTTTAATACCTTTACACAACATTTTAACTTCAAAGAGATTGTTCAAACATTCAAGAGATTTTAAGGATTGTCTTCCTCTGTGATGCACAGAAAATTCTGATTTCAGAGGCATCTGTTCAGCATCATCCTTACAAAGCCTGATTCTGTGTATATACCATGTAAATTCCAATTAGCAATACAAAGGATAGACAAACCCTTTTCTACAGACTTTTTTCCCCTAGTGAGAGAAGACCAGGTCTTCAGCCCAAGTTCATGTAAGAACAATTAGAGATGTAGTGTTCAATTTTTTTCTGGATAGGTGCCTATTAAAATTCTCCCTTTAATTTCCCTTTTTCGCTCTATTTCAGGAACTGCAAATTCCATGAAATCTACATTTAGAAATACAGTAATTGTCTGTCAATCCACCATGGTTTTTAAAGAATTACTCTGCCCTATTCTCCTAAAAAGATTCGCATTCTTAATGAGCGGAACATCTGGAACAATTTGCCTAAAACAGTGATGTAATTCCTAATGACAACAACTCTTATCCTGAACAGTCTGATAAAGATCACCATAATATTCTCACTAAGCTTGGTTCTGTTCTCATTTTAAATTGCAAAAAGCAGAGGATACTGCAATGAAGTGGTACTGTGACACAGGCCACAAAAATTTTTACCCAGGAAGGATTATAAACACTGGGAAAATTATTCAAATACAAATGTTTCCAAGATGAGTCAATCAGGCAGAACAGTTGCTACTTAGCCTAGTGGGCAGAAGGGAGGACTTGGGTAATTCCTACGATTTTCCACAAATATTTCTTTTACTCTAAACTGTTAGAGAAGTTTAGTTTGTTCTTTCATTCCTCTTTCACCTCCACCTTGGAACAGCTGTATGTAATGAATTAGTCCTTGAAAGACAGTAACACTGAAAATATGATGGCAAATAATTTCCCCTGGGAAATTATTATTTCCCCTGAGCATAAAATATTTGTGTAAAGTGAAATGAAAAATCAACATAAGCATTCATATGAATGCCCAAGGAGAGATTTAGCCACGGTGACAGTTTTTGCCTTTTTGCTCCTCACCAAAGAACAGAGTAAGAGATTTCCATTAAAATAAAGCTACACATGAAGTACAGTTTGCCCATGGGGAATAGGGGAAATTACAGCTTTTATACTCTTTATTTACAGGCACTTGACACTGTTTTGGGGATGCACACTTACTACAACAGTGTTGCATACTAAGCACAAGCACAAGTTCACAAAAGGACTGGAGTCATTCCCATAGCTTAAGATCTTTCTGAGCATTTGGTAATACTTGGCTTTGAGGAAATCTAATGGTTTCTATCCAACAATCAGAAATCCAGTTAAATGATTCATCACATGGATGCCACTTGGCCCAAAAGATTGACCACAAATCATGGAGCTGATGAGGAAATAAAACCTTTACATCCTGTATTCCATCAAAAGGTGCAGTCCTTAAATCCAGAACCAAGGAAATAGCAGCCTCACATGAGTGCAGTTTCAGCTGCATTTAAGTATTCCAAGATATGGTCCCAAGTAGCCTTTATCAAGGCATGTTTCTTAAGCTGCTTAGGAAGTGAGACATGACTGGACATTTTGTGGCTCCACAAAGGCAGCTGCAACAAGACTGACATTAAACTACTTAGGGTGTAAAACTGAACGCAAATTCACATTTCACCAAATGTAATCTTCTGACTGTTGTAATATTCGCTGTGCCTACATAAAAGCTATTACAAAAGCCAGGGTTACGATGGCATTGATGTAGGTATCTCAAGCAAGGGGAGACTAGGTATTGTGCCATCAGATCTTCTTCAACAAAGATACTCATAAACTCATTGGATCATATTTTGCCTGAAAGTTAGAGCAGTTTTCCAGCAAACTGCCCAGAGCTACCCTACTGTTTAAAAAGATGAGATCTGAGGTCTGACCAGCTTCTGTCAATACAGTAATAAAACAATCTATAGACTAACAAAGCAATAGATGAGATGCTATTGCTCGAGGTGCTTTAGACAAAGGATTCTTACACTTTCTTTCGCTCTTTAACAGAGTTCAATTTACTGTGCAACATGAATCTTTTTTTATGTATAAAATCTATAAAATCTCGTTATAAATTTTATTTATTCATTTATAAAAGGACCCTTTTCACTAAAAGAGGCATTTGGGGCATTAGTCTGGGCCCTCTCAAAGACTTGCAGTATACTGAATGCAAATTTTTCCATCCAAATGAGACATAATATGGAAACTTTTGGATAATATGTTCATTAAAGGCTTTCTGACATTTTACATATAACTCCCTTCTTTGCAGTCCTGTATATTCCAGGAAGGTCAGGAAACCTTTAGCCAAGACTGCTGAAGAAGCTGGTAAACTCTTTAAATTCTACTTAAACCAAATGATTGTGAGTAACACATTCAAAGGGCACTTTTTAAGTTCACTAAGTGTTTGCACAGACAGACAGGGCTCTGTTCATCAGTATGTCTCTCAGGCAGTACAAAGAATAAACAGTAATTCTCATGCCTGGTAATTTTTAATGACACATTTGTGATTTTACTTACAACTCCGTATGGAAGCAGTGCAAAAGGCAGCCTCAGTCCCTTCCTCCCTGAAATGATAATGACCTCACTCATGTGCTCTGGACACTGGTTCTGAGAAAGAGTTATTGAAGGGTTAGATATTTATCTTGAAATTATATTCAACTTTTATTATACCACACTTGGTATGATCCTATCTCCCTGCATACACAAAAGGAGTTGCCCTATCAACAAATCATGGTTGTGTAGTGCAGAGGGTATCTGGAGAGGGAAAGGCTAAAGAGCAAAACCACCTTCTCAATTCCAGAAACATACGTCTTGTTAGAAGGTCAGAGACTGGAAAAAAGGCAAATTTGCTCCACCACAAGCTTTCTGAAGCGAAGGATTACCTTATAAAGTAACGCAGTCTTGAAAGTCATCTTGGCTGAAATTCAAAAATAATGGACATTTTCTCTGTATTGGTTCATAGCTGTTTTTGCCTGCCTCCTGTTTAGGCTTTTGTTTTTTGTTTTTGTTTTTTTTTTTTTAATCTTGAAAGTGCCTTTGGCCCACTTTTCAGCCTTCCCAGGGCAAGTGAGGTCTGTCCAGGTACTTTTCCATTAGTAAACAGAAACATTTGCTGTCTCCTAGGTGCTTAGCTTTGACAGCAAGAGGGGAGGGTAGAGCAGATGATGTGTACTTCTTCATTTCTATTAATAGCGATGTAGCCTGATTGTCATTCAATGGAGAAATCACCTTTCAGGAGAAAACTGCTGGGCTGATGCAAAGTTGGAAATACTGATAAGGAAAATCTTTTATATGTCTCCAGCCTCGTTCAACATTAAATCAGTCGTGGGTGGTCCTTGTCCAAGGTTAGGAAACAACACAGTGTGCAGTTTGGGTTTTGTAAATACCATTAATCCCATTTTCAGAACTGTCCTCTGAACACAGTCTTCCTTTTTTCAGCCACAGTCCTGTAAACATGCTTTAGCCAGTGATGCACAGAAATACAAATTTTCTGTTGGACATGTGCCTAGTAAAGTGCGGCATACGTAACAGGTCTGTAAGCATTGCATCCCAAAGACACACACACGGTCACTCCTTTGAACAGCCTGTGACAGCATTTGGGGAACATGAGGGGCAAAAGTGGATGTTGAGGCCTCAGTACTGAGTTGGGAACACCCATACAAATTGATGTGAGCTCAAAGTGTGCTACAGCATTCCCGTAGCATTGTTCTCTTTGGATCCTCTTAGGCATCTTCTCCTTGCTTCAGACTTCTCCACAGATACTCTTCCATACCCCAAACCCTGTCTGGGCCCATTTCCTCAGCACAGCCACCAACTAACAGTGCCCCTGCTTACAAGAGAGCTATCCAGGATCAATGACTCTGTCATTCCTGGTCTGGGATCACCTCACTCCCTAGCATCCCTCGGGCTCATTCACTCTCCCCAAGGCTGGCTGCTGTGCTCCAGGGGCTGGGCTCTACTCTGTGACACGGCTTACCTCTAACAACGGCACAAGTTGCTGTTTAGGGAAGGGTAAGCTAGGTAATTATGCAGGTTTACTTTGCCAGCTCAAGACTATTTTGGCTTTATTCTCTTGCTGTGTTAAAGCTACTTTTATGTGTGTGGTTTGCTGTGTTTTGCAATCCTAAACATGCAATAGAGACTCAATATATGCTCCAGAGCTGTCTGTTGCTTCTCATAGATACTTATTTTCTACACAATTTTGCCAGCTGACTTGTTATTGAAATGAAAAGCACATAAATGCTTCCTAAGAAATACTTACAATTTGTATACTGCTCTTTAAAATTCTAATCCAAAAAGTTAACACTGACTTTATGCAAAATGCCACATTTACATTTAATAACGGTATCCTGAATAAATATTTGGAAAAACTGCAGTTTTTTTAATTAAACCTGTTATGAATGAAAGAGCAGATAAATAATGCATACAATAATAAACCTTCCTTAGTCAATTCACCCTTTTGGCAGCACATTTAGTTTGTGGTTCTATAAATATGTTTAAATAGGTAACATCTGAGCATGATCCTTATTTTTCTGATTATTTGTCGACTGTGTATATGTGCACACAGAGTTCATCAGATCAGCTGATTCCCCCATCTGTTCATTGCTGCCAGGAAAGGAAGACTTAATATTTTATTAATCATGAGCAAACCATAACATAAGCACTACAAACCCAGATTCAGAGAGACCGAGCTTAGCAAACAGAGCAGGCATCCTAATTTCAGAGGACCTCGCAAAAGGACTCCAACTTTCTGACTTGGTGATCAAACTTTAATACTCCAGATGGATAACATCCCTGATTTGACAACCTAAAAAATACACATACCTAAACTCTTCCCTGTAACAACCCAAATCCAAACAATTCTTCTGTCTCACTGGCCAAACTAACTAAAACATTTATATTCTTTTTCACACAGAAGAGGTTGTCTGGTCTGCTACTGGAGGCCCATTTTTATTTTTCTTCACTGCCTGGTTAAAAGCTATGCTCCCGTATCAGCTGTCCCAGACCTGGCCATACAAAACAGGCGTTCCTACCCACAGAGCTTCCTCTGCAGTTCTTCACTCTGCCCAGGAAGAAGACCACCTGTCTTGGGGCTGAAGTCTGAACTGGTACAGAAGTTTAAGAGCCACAGAGTATGCTGTTACTTTGCCACTGCTCTGATTTTCAGAACAGTGCCTCGTGGATTAGAAAGCCTTATTAATGATCTCTGTCTCTGTGTTTCTGAGCCCTCTATGGCCTTGCCTTCCACCCTCCAGCATCAGCTGTGTCTTGCCTAAACAATTAAATTGATAGAAGAAGAACAGGAGCCAGAAGTGCAAGGAAAAAGAGGTCCTCAATGTTTCTCTAAGGTACACCAAATAGCAAATGTGCCAAAATCCCACTGGCTGTGGCTGTCATTGGTTTGTACAGCCAAAGGGAAGACTGATTTGCAGAAACAGCAACTGTAATGAGCTCAAAGGTGGAAAATATTCTGGGTATTGTGGTGCCTCTTCAGCTCTGGGAACAATAACTGAACACAAAACACAGAACGATGCTCACTGCTGAACCAGAGATACAAATGAGCAGTACTCCCGTCATGCTCAGAGCACAGCACGGAGCCAGCTTCTCTGACCCAGCTTTTCCTGCTTAAATTTCCACAGAATGTATAAACAAGAAATAACAGACAACGTTTCAACTTGGGTAAAAATGGTGCAGGCCCATAGCAATTACATTGAAATACCTAATATGATGAGTAAGTATATTCCCAGCAGAAGCAGAGGTCAGTTTACAGACACACACACACACACACACAGCTTCCCCCCCACAGGAACAAACAAAAGACAATCCAACAGTACATGCTAACATTCAAGAAATGATGCAAGAAAATATTATTTTTGTGTCATTGTCAGTTGTAACAGGAATACATTGTATTTTGCACTCCTTTATTGCACAATGAAAAATTAAGTGGTCCAACCAACAGGAAATACTTTATACTATAAAACTCCTAGTACATTTAATTGGTACAATCTTCCCATTAAGCACCCCTAAGACGCCAAGATCCAGTCCCAAGATCTTATGATATTCTATTTTCTTGACGATGATTTTTTTTAGTACTTTTTTGAATTTGCTTTATCAAATCTCCACAAGAAAGTGCACTTTTTTTTTTTTTTTTTTGTAGAAGATGCTTACTAACTTCTTTTTTCCACCATCTAAAGCTGGCTTTGTACTTGCATTGATACTTGTAAATTATAACCATGCTGGAGAAAGTTTTCCTTCTAGGTGATCTGGGAGAAGTCCTTGCTCTGCCTGCTTTGTGTCACCATGCACTGAACCACAACTACACCAGCTCCACAGCTGTACAAAACAGGCTTGTTACTACAGATCAACCTCTACACATTGGAGTTGTTTAAAACTGTGTTTTTCCACAGTTTATATTTCTGTGGAAATGCTATTGCTTCTTTTTAACAATTTTGACATCTTTCTATAATATCAGCATAACAATCTAAGTTTGTTGTCACATTTTTTCTTCCCTCATTCTTTTTTTTGTGCTCTACGCACTGCTTTTCCGCTGAGGACAATGGAAGTTGCAAGGCAGAGGAGGAAAGAGCAAAGTGTAGAAAAGAAAAGCGAAGAGGAAAAAGTAATAAAAATTCTTGGGTTTGTGATTTCTATTTTTTTGTGAAAATAAGATATCAACAGCCTTAGCCAAGATTTTTGTTCCTGTCATTGCCTTCAGCCTGGCTCCAGTTCACAATGTGTTATACTAACTTCTCATACTCTGCTAGTTCTTTGGCACTATGTTATGAGGGTTTTGTCCAAATACAGTGATGGCTTGGTCCTGAGGGGGCACTTCCTAGATGCTACATTAAAACAAATAAATGATAATAACTGAGAATGTGTCCCAGCATAAAAAACCTTATAATTCACAGCTTTCTTTTTTTTTTTTTCCTTTTTTTTTTTTTCCTTTTTTTTCCCCCTTTTTTTTTTTCTTTTTCTTTTTGGTCTTTCTCGAACTACCAAAGGAATTGAAGGAATTGAGGTGGAGTATTAGAAATTACAAATTCATTCTTTACACTGCAAATGCAATCCTTTAAAATTAAAGTCTTCAGTGATGTATTTTCAGTGATGGATATACAAGCTTAAAGAATCTCTTCCAGTGCTTCATTCTAACATATTTAAATCATGGTGCAGCTGAAATCAGCTGCAAAACTTCCTTGTACTTCAGTAGGACTAAAAGTTCCCTCTGAGTATCTAATCAGTTCTCTTTATACTGTCATTTTTCCTGTTCCTATCATGAATACTACTGCAATTTATCTACACAGCCTTCTCCACAGTTTTTCAGCTTCAAGAGCATTTCCTGATTCAATTTAGCTCATAAACAACTGTATTTTTTTGTTCTTCACATATATTTCAAAAATTGAACAATTTTCACAAATTGACCCTATTTCAGTTAAATTCATTCTACCTGTAGTAAAAGCAGACAGATTTTCCTCAAGATAAAATGTATAATACTTTTGTTTCCAAAGCTGATTATAGCTAGTGTTTTTCTGCATATCATTATGAAGATTGAAGTAGCATCTTCAACACAACTCAGAAAATGAATTCAGATTCTGAACCCACTCCTTTTTCTCCAAAACACACTAATGCTCTTTTAGAATTGTGGGGCTTTTTCTCTCCCATTTTATGTTCAAATTCATTCATTTATTTCTGCCAAGTATAAGAAAGTATTAATAAGAAATAATAGCAGAATTATGTGGTAAATCTCAGCTGCTGCTTATTATAAGCTAAAGTGGTTTTAGCACGTAGTATTTAGTCATTATGTTGCAGAATGCTACATATAATTTCATCTAAAGAAATGAACTTGCCTTTAGTAGTAACTTGTTTTGCAGTATCTAGAATGATAGCACACCATGGACTTATTTGCTCATTGAGTCACTGGAGGGAGCTAAGTAAACACTTACATCAGTTATGGTGAAATAGAATTAGTAGCAAGAGCACACAAAAACAGATTCCAAACTGCTTGTTCCAAACAACATTCCTGAAATATCATAAAGCCTTGAAAGGCTTGACAAGTATGAAATAATACATAGTTAGTTTAAATATTTAGAAAGAAGAATACAGATGGTGCTGCTCACTAGAGAGATATTTCTTAAGTGAATCAGCAGCTTGGAACAAATTCAGTATGGTAGATGTTCAAATTAGGAAAATCTACTTACACTCATGCAACGGCACTGTGAAAAATCAACTGCTTTCTCTGGTATGTTTGCATAATGGATGTCTGTAGTGAACTTGAAATTGCTCTCTGTTCATTTAACTTTTATCTATATACTCTCTGTATTTAAAATACCTGAACATTTTGTATTAAACCAACAGAATACCAGGGAAATTCATTAGCAAACTGAGCAGAACTTCAATAATTTGTGAGAAGTTACTCCCAGAATACTGTGGAAGAGAGGAAGCTAATAATGCCCCCAGCAACAAGGGTGTTCATATTGACAAAGAGTCAAATTATCACACTGCCAAACAAAGGTTAACACAATACAAAAAAGTGACAGAAAAATGGACTGCAAGGTCCAGGTGAGTAAAGGGAAAGAAATCTCAAATTCCTGGGGGAAATATATTTAACAGTTTGAAATAATAGAGCTGGATATGAAAATGCTTTATACCCTAGACACACAGCATACCATGCTGACTTATAACCTGCAATAAATTGAGATCGTCCTACATGGTTTTCACTGCATGTGAGAAGACAGCATTAATTACAAATACCCTTCCTCCCTTGAAAACACCTAGATCAGTATTTCAAAAAAAAAAAGTTTAAGTCCCACAGTTTTGGTTTCATGCACCCATGCCATGTTATTAGAGACATCTTGAACCAGATGAATTGTTGGCATAAAGGAGTGTAGTATCACTCTGATTTACACTAATGACATATCTGGCCCACTGCTACACCGGATAAAACTTTTATTGTTGAAATCACAGAAGGTAAAACATAATAGCAGAGGATGAAGTGTGCTATACAAATTGAAAGTGTCCACGGCCAGCATGAGCCTAAAACAGCCATCAGATGGCAAAAATATCCTGTCACTGCTGATTTGACCTATGTGAAAGCCTCTCTTAATCACTACTAATTTCCTGAGTCAGCAAGTTCACTTAATGCCTGTCATTAACCACACAGATTTAAAACTCAGTGCAGTATTTGTGAACCAAGAGAAAACTGAGATTTATAAATTATTAAAGAGGATTGTCCCAAAACTGAATAAATAAGTAAATAAATAAAGTCAGATACACAAACCCTGTGAAGACAATTGTAAACAATGGCAGGATTTTGACTTACAGCTTTAGTCCAAGATAAAAAACATCTAATCTAAGCAGGGAAAACAATTACTTAGGGTTATCTATGTGTATGGCTACATGTCCATTACCACTCTGCTAAATATCAAAGCTCTTACAGTCCTTCCTCACTATCCCTGTAAGTTCAAAATCAGCTTTGCCATTTATAACACATGGCATTTTACTAAGGCACCCAATTGGGAGATATTTTTAGACTACAGAGGAGAGATTTGTTGGTTAATAACCCTGCAGCATTCCTGCATTATGTTGGTAGAAGAGTTGCTGACCAAAGTAACAGTTCTAACACCAGTTTTCTGTCAAACCCTCATTCTTTGTTGTATTCATCACCTTCAACCAACAGCTTCTAAACAGCTGAAAGTTCAGAAGTCTATAAAAGTAGACTGCCTGTGTGCAATGTCTTACATAAAATTCAGTCAAAGATCACACGGTTAGGAACTGATGAAGCAAAAATTTTTACTGTGGAAAAAGACAACACCTAATGAGGCCTACAGATTTGATCTGTTGTGTGTGTATATATTTAAAATAATTCTCTTACCTGCTGGTGCACATTTTTGTCTGGCTTCATTGACATGCTTGTAGGAATATGTTACTTATTACAATCTGTGTGCATTTTGCTTTAATAACATATACAAGGCATTGGCTTACATCACTCTATCACATAAGAGCTACTCACATAACTGAACTCTTGTGGATAGGTTGTCAGGAGAGGGCCCACAGCTTCAGGAACATAAATTTACTTTGTTTTGCTCATTAGCGTTGCTGACCTAGAGAACAGAAAGATAATTATTAGGTGTTTTCAACACCATTTCCTAATGAAATTAGCTTGTCATATCAGTAGCAGAAAGCAAGCACTGCAGTACAGGTACAGTCCCCATATCTTCCCACTGAAGCAGATTCAGCACATTTTTAATACTGGTTATATTGTTCATGCAATTTTGCTTTTGCATTGTGCAGATTATCTCATGCCTCTTTCATTAGCCAAAGCAATTAAAGTACAGTCAGACATAAGATTTATATTTTCATATTCACTCTTTGTGTGATTCATTTTGAGATAATTAAAATAATTTTTCAGTGAAGCTGTCACAGTATAATGAAAAATGTTATGGGTATATAAACAAGACTTGCAAACATTTTATGAGACTTTTTTTTTTCAAGGGGGAGGGATCCACAACAGCTTTAGAAGATCAAAAAGGATTCCCGAGGTAAAGAATGAACTGTAACAGAATTTTTAAAAGGCAGCATACAATTACTTGAAAATAATTACTTTCCCAGAAAACAGGTAGATGAGAAAAACATTAGCTGATTAAAATAATTCCATGCTTTTTCCTCTCATTTCCTTTGTGGAGTTATTACTGTACCTGTCTACATAGATGCAGAATAGACAATACGAAACAGTACACATCATTTCCTGTACTCACTTCTTTAATCTGCTGTGATTGAGAATGTATATCTGGACGCAGTCCAGACAGGCTTCTGGCAATCAGAACAGTGAAGAGACCTGATGTACCTTGTTAATTCTCTTAAGGCTAAATCCCACAGTCCTTGCTCAGGCAAAACTCTCATTGAGAGTTTTATTTAGGTTAGATTTTGACCCATTAACCTTACCATCTTGAATTCATGGTTCTTTCATCCATACTTTTCCCTCTCTAAATAAAGTATCAGGTTTACTTCATGTACTGATGCAAAAAGATATTATACTGTACATCTAATGTCACGTGGCATCCTGCCACTGGAGAACAGCATTCGAGAAAACCTTTTCGTGAGTTATGGCATAGTTAAACTGATGTGAACATACTGAAATAGAAGATGGGCATTAGATCATTCACATCCCCATTTTGCAAGCAGGTATGTACAGGAAAACCACTGAATCCACATACAGCACCAATTACATGACTAACTGCAGGACTGGAGAGGTTCACTCCAGAACAAACTTCTTGAGTTTTGTCCCATTTCATTTACTGCCTTTTCCTCCAGGGACTGATCTATATTTTACTAGTTTTCCTTAAGTCATCCCAAGTTCTTCAGAAATCTGGAATTATTTTTTTTAACTCTTTGTGGTTACTCAGAATCCAACGCAAGTACTGTGGGGGTGACATTCATTTAAAGGATATACCTCATAGATCTCTCTTGTTCCTTCAAATATTGGCTCTGGAAATCCTCCCCAGGAAATCAGCAGAGATCTTGCTATGTCAGTCTGTTTTCTCAATATCCCTAATAATTTTATTTACCTTTTTAATTAAAAACAGTAAAATAAATAAATAAATAAATCCACCCAAACCAAAAATACAGCAAAAACTAAGTGATTCAGCTCTATTGGCTTTATTAATATCAAATGCATCATTCAAAATCATTCAAGGCTTATTTTATCTTCAGTACATTCTGTCCCTTGATGTTTGTAAAGTTCCTTCCTGTATCTGTGTCTGCAAGTTCTTACATGACCTGAATCACTACGATCTCCATATTCCTTATCCTTTATGGCTAGCATAACCTCCTCTGTTTGTTTGCTGGACTTTTTACCACAGGCCCTGCTTCAGTCTTCACTATGTACTTTGCTAAACTGCAGGCCTTGAAAGCATCCTATAGGATAATATAACAGATAGCTAAATGCTGACAGCTGGCTGCAACAGGCATTGGATTTATTTTAAGGTTCATCACGTCCCTTCTCTATCTTCTTTGCTTTTATATTTCCACCTATTTATGTGTCTTTACTTCTGTTGCTGCAGAGAAACATGCTTTCTGCTTGGAAATGAATGCTATCAAAGACACAGTGTAGATAAAGTTATCTGCACAAGCTTTGAGCTGGATGGTCCAAAGACCACAAAGACCAACAGCAGGAATTTCTACACATTAAGAGCAAAACCATCATGCTCTACAGACATACCCTAAGTAGTCACTCTTAATGACAGACATTCTTGAACCCAATGGCCTGCCCCTTACAGATCACACTAGAACAGCCTGAGAGATTACCAGTAAGCTAACAATTTACTTCAGACGAGAAAATTCTCTAAAATCAGTTATTCTTACCATCTGTAACCAACAAATATTCCTCTCTTACTTATTGCTTACCTGGAACCAGCTACCAAAAGCAGTTTGATGATTATTCTAAAAAGTGTTTGATGCTGTATAATTTTCTCCGGGAGAAAGAAAATTAATTAATTAATCAAATTGTCCACTACTTTTGTTTTTTAATACTAATACCAAAGTGACCTGTGTGAGTAAGAGTGTAAGACTGAATAACGCTGAAATTTGAAATAAAATAAAACAAAATAATACAACAACGACAACAGCAAAATCTTTCTGTCTAACACTTGTGCAGTAGGTAAGCACTTGAAAGGAACCAGACCACTCAGTTCACAGCACTGTTCTATTTGAAGTCTTTCTGATTTTGAAACTAATTATCCATCTAGCTAGGTGGGCTGGTATCAGAGCTAGAAAAACAGCTTGAAAAAAAAGAAATCAACAAATTGGGGTTTAGAGGTTTAGATTCACACCTTAATAAGAAACCACAAATAATCATGACCCTTCACTTTGTTTTATAACCATCCATTGCTGTTCTGTTAGATATTATATGGGCTATTTTTAGATAATAGTTTTAGATAATAGTTCATGAAGAAAACGTCCTCGGTAGTAAATAATACATTTTTTTAAATTTCCTTAATTGAAGAATTAAAGTTCAAAGTAGCAGCCAGAGCCCAGATAAATGTTGGGACTGCTGTAACTGGTAACCAAAAGCCTTACTCTTCTTTCAAAACCAGTAAAGATTTTAAAGGAAGAAAATGGTGCTGGAAATTCTCAGGATTTTAGTAGAGATGCAGTTTCCCCTGGAAACAGTGCTTTGGCCATACCTTCCATCTGTTCCCTAAACAAAGTGAAAAACTGTAACACTAAAAGGAGGTCTCTATTAGTACAATTACATTCAGAACTGGTATTTGCCAGAATGAAAAAATGTGCCTTAGAAAACAAAGGGGATAAGAATCTCTGCCCCCTTGCAGCAAAGAATGAGAGAAATTAACAGAAAATAATAGAAAAGAAAAAATGTCATACAAGTAATCTTGACTCTTGTTTTTTCACTATTCTCCTGCCAGAGACATTTATACTCTCACCTTACCTGTAGGTTTCTCATTCATACAGAGCCTTGCTTTGAACCTCTCCCTTTCATGCAAATGTCCTTGCTGCTCACTAGGATGAACTCTCATAGTTACAGGTCTTGCTTTCGAATGAAGAACAAGATACAAAAACATTTAGTAGCAAATGTTACTTAAAATTTCTACTATGTTCATTTTCCTATCAGCTTTCTTTGAAGTATCTGCTGTCCCACACAGTACTTCTGATATGTTATTTAACCTGGGAAAACTAAATCCACATTTGCATTTTCAAGCAAATATAAAATGTAATTTAAATTGAAATAATCCAGTTCCCACTCTCCTTTTTCAGGCCATAGTTTAGACATGTGATTATTTTTTGTATTTATTTTCCTGAGTCTAATCTGACATTTTCTTCCAGCACACACAATTTAAGCAAAATTTCTGGTTGGTAGAAACACACTGAAGTCAAGGGGAATTTATCCCGGGTGTTTAAAGATCTGGAGGAATAGAAGCTGTAACTTTAAAAAAAATACCAGAAAAGTTGAAGCACTTTAAACACGAAGATGAGGTGCAGGAGTTTGCTTTATATGTGCAAATTAAAGAGCTTTGGTACGTAATCCTGATTTACTGCTTTGGATCTGTCACCTACCATACAGAATACCCTTACAGCCTTGTTCCTTTTACAGTTACAAAGGGAGCGAGACCTGCTATAGACAGATTTCAGCAAAAGAGAAGTGAATCTACAAAATACAAATTTGAAAAATAAAAAGCATTCTTTATTGAAAGATAAAAGCATAAGGCTCCTACACAAAAGATTTATGGGAACCTGACTACTGGGACACTTAATTTAAAATTAGTTGTTACATGAGTAGTATAACTAATGAACTGGTTTTCTTAGACATTTGTCCCCGACTGTCATGACCCAATTCTTACAGCAGTATTTCCAGCTACATTCTGCAGAAGACAGCTAGAAAGCAGAGTTATAGATAATCTGACAGCGTATGAATGCTAATTGGATGGTCAGGCACATTTCAACTGATTAGCTACAACCAAATGTTTCATATAATGCTGGAGTCCTCTCGGGGGATCTTCATTTGGTTCTCTTCTAGTCACATGTCAATTCTCCCAAATTATGTACCCACTTAAATACCTCTGTGAGTTCTACTCCCCTTTCAGATTTGACTGAAATTAACCCCTGGCTTCAGAAATGAATGGAAGTAGGGGCAGAACTGACAGAGAGAGAACCACTATAATTGTGCAAGTGTTTTTCTTGGGCACCAGGCTTACAAATAACAGCTGGAAATACCTCAGAATAAACACATGTAATTTAAAAAGCAAATAATTTCTTTCCTTAATCATACTTACATGTGAGAACAGCAAACCCAGAATTTAAAAGGAAATGCCTTTATTGCCACAGTATGTCCTCTGCCTGAGGATAAGCTGAAGAGCACAGCCATGCCATATCAGGAGACAACCAGCTGTAAGGCTTGAAAGCCTTTATAGGTTTTGAAACGGGGACTGCAACAGGATCAATGACCTTCCAGAGCAGAGTTGGTGGGCAATGTGGCAAACGTTGTATTTTCTTTTATTTTACTTTATTTTATTTAAAGGTTAAAGCTTTAAAGAGATGTAGGACTGGAGAACAAATGACTACTAAGGAAACTTTGAAGCAACTGGGTCTTGTTAGTCTTTCTGAGCATTTTATAATACTGAAGGCCAAACCAGACACTCTTTATCAGCAAGGCAACTACATGGAGAGAAACATTGTCATGAGTTCTAACTGATGTTTCTCTGAGTGGACAGAATGTGGAGGTCTAGGTTTCTTCTTTGCTCCTGACAAGGATTTAACAGACGACTATGGATTATTCTGAAGTGCAGGATAGTGTCCTTCCCACTCCCACTCTGGAAATGGTGAGGACCTCAGAAGAATTTCTTAAATTACTGGTCCATCAAGCAGTTCCTATGAACTGAGTAGACACTTTGTTTTCTTTCAGAAAAGAGAATTGCTTTGTTTGTGAAAAGCTTTAGTTGCTGTGAAGTCCTAAACTACATATTTTTCTAACACACTAGGTTTTCTTCCAAGTCAGATAATCACAGTTTGGAGGAGGCATGTGTTTCAGGGCAAGGGCTGGGGGGGAAGCATGAATGCAGAGATGTTACTTTTTGTCTTGGATTAAAGAGAATACAATGGCACTTGCCTTCCATTTAGCTTGAGTCCGTATTTCATTCAGCTAAGCAACATGATCAGAACTCAAGGCTGCAGCTGCCAGCACAGACACAAAATAATAGGGTAAAATAATTTAATATAACAAATGCTGAGCAATATCTTGGAAAAAGGCAATGTAGGAGTTGTGCCACCCAGTGGAACAACTAAGAAGAAAATACTATATACAGAAAGTTCTACAGTGTTCAAGCTGCAAAGTAGTTTCCATGATATCATTCAGACCATGGTTGTTAATCCAATCCTATTATTCATGGTCTTTCCATAATTCAGTGGGAGCTGACCATACTTCTTTGCCAAAGTAGAGATAAAAAGATTTTAAGCAGTATACAGAAGGCTGGTTTATAGGACGCTGATCTTTTGCCGTATTCTGTGTCTTCCATGAGTGCATATAGATCTACTTTTGGAAATTTTCCCTTGTAATAAATTAAAATGTTCTGCTTCAGCCATGTAACTTCTCTCCTGCTATTTGGCAGTATATTCATTTCTACAGAGTATGTCTACAAAAGATTAATTGGGGCTGCCACTAAGAAGTTAATGAATAAAGACTACAGATGAGCTCTGCTCTCAGCAAAGAGCTGTAATTCTACTATACAAAGAGCAAAGCAACCTCAGTCCCTACATCCGATAATAAAAATAGCATGGGAAGAATAACCAGGAAACATTCATTAAGGATGTCTAGAAAGATCAACCTAAGGAGGTGCATTTCAAACAAAAGTGTCTAATCTTGCAGGAAGAACTGATGTAAAATGTACATAATCTGTAACTGTAGTAAAAATGTCTTTTCTTATTCTATTACTCACCAACACATCCCTATCCCGTCCCTTTGAGAAAATGGTTTGAAAAAATATATCTGATAAAGGAATTATAAATCTCTTAAAATTTCTTACAGGCAACTTCAGGTAGAAGCAAACTGTGATTCTCTTTAGGCCTCTTCTCTGTAAACTGAAGGATCAGGATAATATAAGCAAAGCTGCAGCACAGGAAAAAAATGTCTTCGGTGTTGCATGGGTTATCAAAATGGGAGCCAGCCAACACCTTGGCATGAGCCAAAGGCAGCATTCAGAACCCTCCACTGTGGAGAAGATAAAAAGCTAGAACTCCTTTCTTCAACATCGACTTCTAACATTACTTTTCAGGTAACCCTCTGAGACTTAGTAATGAACAACAGGATGGGACAGTCTTGCTTAAATAATGCCAGGTCTTTGTGTATTTTAAAAGGTCTCCAAGCACAATGCCAAAACACAAGTCGTTCCCAGGTACAGAGGAACACTAGGTCTTTGCTCAGAACCTTTGAGAAGCGAGTTAAATTATCTTATTCTTGGTACATTAAACAAGCCACCAATATGCCATGTGACCTTTTAGTTGCAAATCCCTTTTCAAGACTATCTTTTCCTGCGTTCATTTTTCAGCACGTTCTCAGAGAGCAGGTATTTGTCTTGATTTCCTTATAATTTGACAGTCATCACAAACCACAGGATAAATAGAGCATGTCTATTAAGAACAAAGACAATGTGAATGGGTTGCTTAAATATTTCGTGTCAAATATGGGACTACTACCTAGCTTCAGAAACTGCGAATGTTTTGCATTCTGGAGGCTTTCGCTAAACACATGTAAGCCTTGCATGCATTTACATGCACACATCCACCAATACAGATGGCAAAAACATATCAAGAAAAACATCCAAACACATGCAAATATTCTTTTGAATGAAAGCATTGGCCTGATTTAAAGAGCCCATTTAAAGAGGGGCAGCTTCCCCTCTTTCTGTGTATTAATGACCCAAATATCATAACTTGTCATGACCCAAATATCATATCTTGTCATAACAAGAGGACCAGCCACAGAGATGAGCAGAACTCAACACCTGCTCTTCTTAGCTTCTTCATTGTCTATGCAAGACAAGAAAGAAACAGCAAAAGGATCATGATGATAAATACATTGTTGGTGACAATTGTTTTATTCTTATTCTTTTATCCACGTGATAATTTCAAGGTTGCTGAGACCTCAAATAACTTTCCAAATCATGTCCACGACTAAAGAAATCTGAAGATTTTTAAAACTCAGAAATATAGACCATTTTTAAATTTATTTTTACTTTACAATTATGGGTTTGAACATAAGAAGTATATACTTTCAGGGAAGAGACTGACTGGAAGTATTGAAGATTGCAAATGCAAGTTAACAAAGACAAAAAGAATTTGGCTTGAGCAATCCATATGTAATTTACATGGGAAGCTATTGCATTTACAGACAAGTTAGAAGTTTGTATTTGTAAATAGATAGTTATGCCTCTCACTTCTGAGTGAAGACAGACAACATGTTGGCAAAAATAATGTGCTACTAATCCATTCTTGAGACACTACCTTAATTTCCAGTGTCACCTCTACAGGTTTCAAGGGGCATCTTTCATCTTCATACACAGTATCTTAAAAGTTTTGCATTTATTTGTTTCAAAAAAGTACCATTCAAAGCTGTATGTTACCAGAATATTCAGGTGTCTGAGTACTAAGTCTAACAAACCCTGCCACTTTTGCAGTCAGCAAAAATGGATTTTTCTGTTTACATGGTATTAGCCAAGTGAAGCTGTTGGTCTGACTCAGATGTTTTGAATTATTACCTTGTAAGAGAGTTACAAGTCCCAGTTCATGGAGCTGATATTCCAGAAAACAACTAGCATAGACTCCAGGCCAAGGGCTCACATTTGTGTAGATGGTCTTTTTGGAGAACGGGCCAACAAGAAACAGTCAGATAGCAATAACCGTCTTAGAATATGCTGGAGATAGCTGGACTGTAGAACTTTCTCAGGGAACATCCTCTTTAAATTCCTTCATTGAGCGTTACTTGGGATGATACAATCAAATTTTGCTCTAATGTTTCATATCTGTGACGGAGGGATATTTGGGTGACTACTCAAGAATTTCCCATTTCTATTTAGCCAGTTCAAAATGTTATTGGTCTTACTTATTAAGGCAGTGCTAAGTGCTTCTGACTAAATGACTTAGAGCTCAGCAGTTAGAATGGCTTTCTGTGATCTGCTAGGCTCTTCCCCCAGTAACTGCCACTCACACTCCTCTTTATCTCAGCCCTTGAGGAGTGAAGAGACGGTTGGATGAATTTAGCATCTTAAAGTGTGTTTATGCACTGGAGCATGCTTATGTCAATCTGACATGGTGAGCTGGTGGAAGAGTGCAGCTGGTTTAGCAATCACAACAAAATAATCTTTCAAGCCAATCATGCTGTTCCTCTAGGCTTCTATTTCCAGAGGATCCTAACTGGACAGTTTGCAACAAAAACAAAGCAAATGTGCATTGCCAGAAAACTAAGCAGAACACCTTAATGTGGGTCAGCATATCCACCACCTCATGACAGAGCTGGGGCTCTCACTGCTTGAAGGCATGGACCTTTTTGTCTACCAGTTACTGTGATTAGTTATTCTACCTTGCGCCATGATCTTGATTTTCCTCCAGTGTCCAGTTGTGTTTCTGTATTTTCCTTTGAGCACTTGGGAGAAGGAAGGGGTAGAATAACCACTTTAAAAGTAAAGTTTGGAATGAAACATTATGAAAAAATATTTATTTTTTCAGATCTGCCAGGGCAGATGAATGGTAGAACAGCCACTGTCACTTCTGCTAGAACTGTATGGCATTCTATCACCAACCATTGGCATGGATAATTAAGGCAGTACTCCTGCACCTAGAAAAATTGTGATGGAGTCATACCCTGGGTTCATTCAACCATAATTTTACATAAAACTAAGCATACCTTTCAGTCTTTTTAGGGCTGGGGGTGAAATTACAATCTTAGATTTTAAATTTGTTTTTCCCCTGTTAACAATGTGTAAGCCAGAAAGAACCCAGACTTTCGGATCTGAAATTCACCTGGCACTACTATCAGCTGAAGACTAAACATGATTCTGCATGAAAGCTGACTAGCCTTTACATTTCTTTACTTCTATTTGTGTAAGGTAGGAAAACATATCTGTCCCAAGGCTCCTTATACACTAAGAACAAAAAGCAAACACAGCAGCTGCCCTTTATCAGAGAAGGAGAAATAACTCCTTTATTTCAACCAGTGATTTACACAATAATCATGGATTCTTTTTTTTATTTTTTTTTTTTCCCCTCACATTATACAAAGGCTTAACTTACTCTGCACTTTCAAGTACTTTGAGGATCCCCTTGAAAAGACAGCTGGTATTTGTTGTGAAATCCTGATGCATGGAAATAGTAGGGGTGGGGAAGAGCTGATCATATCTTAGAAGGAGCTTTCATTTTACTGTGGAAAGAGATGGTTCTTGAACTGGAGGATTATGTACCTTTCTCTTTTAGTCCAGGTATACTTGCTACCTATCTGTGCTGTCCTGTGGTCTCAGCCCTCCAAGGTATGTAGTGCTGTTTTAAGCAAGATGCTAGACTAGATGACCCATGGGATTTCTTCCAATCACCATGTCTGTGACTATGTCTCATTTCTATTATATTCTTTGCCCTCTGCACCTCATCCAACTTTTATAGCACCTATTTAATTTTTAAATTGTCCTAGACCGATTTTCTTTGTGTGCAACTACTCTCAGCTAGCTAGCATGTCCACCTGTGCCAATGTGCCATAAACTGACACTTCAGTAAAAGCAGAAGCAGCAATCCACAACAAGACTTGAGAGCAGGAGGCACCCATAGGAAAGAGAGGCACCATGAGACCTCTACCACAAGGCCAAACCAAAAGTAAGCCCCGCTCTAGTTCGGGAGGGACCTTGCACAGTCCACCTGCCCTTCCTAGCAAGAACTTAAGGAATGATATAACAACAGCCAGCTAATATTAAGACATCATGAAGTAACTAAGGTCAAGAGACATCTATGATCACATCTGTTATGATGATAAACTGTCTAACTAGAATAATCTCACTTAGCTAAATGTGTCTGTGCCATGAAAACTGATCTGACAGCAATCCCAGATACTGTCAAGAACCTCACCATTAGACTGTGCAATAAAAAATGTTACTTAGCAGTCGCTGTCCTCCCTGCTCCAGAGGTGACCAGTGTAAATCAAGAGCTTGCTATATCACAGATGAGCTGAGTGACTTTAATGAGAAATATCATCCTTACGGATTACTGCTCCCTTGCCACATCTTGTCAGCAGTTCTTCAGAAAATTATTCTACCATTCCCAATTGCAAAGAAACAGATGGCACATGGAGGGAACCTCTCTGATGTGTAGTCTCTTGGTAAAACAAGAACAAATAAATAAAAGGCCAACACTAATCTTGTCTTCTGCAAAAAAGCTGCTTAACTAGGCTATATTTATTTTCAGTTTAGCAGTTATATAGGACAGTTATTGTTTGATTTGCATTGAGTTGATTCCTACAACAGCTGCCTAAGCAGTATACACTGTTTCACAATGTGGAATATCAACAACAAAACCATCTACTGTAAAGCACAGAATCAGGTAAAGGAATATTTACTAGGAATCCACGATTTTCCTTGGAATATCAAGTATCTGAACAAATATCAGGGCATATATATTTTAGCCATAATTTATATATAGGCAAACTGTATACACATCTATACACATGAAATCCACACAACAGATAACAAATACCCAGTAAAACACATTTATAACATCTCGCACTAGTCCAATGAATCTTAAGTTTTAAGAATTAATGTGGAATGTTATAAAAAATAAATATCTGAGAAGTGGTGAATGGATACAAAACTTATTTGTCATTTCCATGGTTCTCAGCTATCTAATGGTAGAAAAGAGGAAAACCTGTTTTCTGAAGGCAGGAGTTACACACAAACTTGCAAACAACATCTATGGTACCTTGCAGATGGAGAAATATTTTTGCCCATTAAAGTATTCTAGGAAAGTTCAGTTCAATTCCTTCATATAAATACAGAGATGGCTCCCTTAGAGAATGTAATTCATTCTAGCACATTTGGCACAGTGTTCAATTATCCTTACTTCTACAAGTGATAGCCAAGTAAAGCTACTTAGCAAAGCAACTGTACAGATATATAACCCCTGGACACACTAGTAAAGCCATCCAAAATTTGCCACATTTAGTTCTTGAAGCTGTTTCTATATTAGTGTGCAATTTTTTCAGTCAAATCACAATGCTGTGGAAGGAGACTGGGTACTGTTTATAGGTCAAGGAGTAATTCAGGTGCCCTAGGAACCTGCACCATTTGACTATTATGTTGCTAGTCTTTGGTTGTTCTGCTAAACTCTACACTCATGCAATCAAAGCAAATCAAGCATTTATTCCTTCTCATGGACTTTCACTGCCTCTCAAAGGACTCTCTGCTGGAGATCATAAAGTTAAGATAAATATCTGATTTCTCTGTTAGAGGAAAATTACTTTAAAATATTAAGGAGACTTTTGCACAAAGGATCCTGAGTTCCCAGTCCCACTATGCATGTGTCCCAGGCAGGTGCAGCCAACAACCTCCAGCCAACACAGCTGTCACTGGAAGAGTTCAGGTTCCCCAGACAGTGGCAAGAAAAGCACAACAACAAATAAAGGAGATAAGAATGTAAGAAACAAAAGCCTTCACTGGGATACAAAGACCTGTCTGAAGTCTGCCTGAACAGGGTTTATCTCACTGGCAGTGAGATAAACTCACAAAAACCATGCATGCCACCATGTATGCATGCCACTAAACCATGCATGCCACCATGAGTACCTGTTGGAAGACTGAGTAAATGTTCGCTGTGTGCACACAATGAACAGCTTATGTGGTACCTTTCATGTTTCTTAAGTTTTAAATAAAGTAATTACATCTAGTCTTGTCATAATCTATTACTTTACACCAAAAAACAGCGCTATTGACACCTTCAGCAAATCAGACAAAAAAGTTATTCTGGTGGTGGTTACGATGACCAACTTGTACCTTCTCCTCTTATTTTGTGCTGGCTACATGGTAGCTGCTATGATGCAAACAGCCACTTACGTTGGAAAGCTAAATGGAGAGAATATGACTCACAAGCTCTGATACAGGTTGTTGTTAGTCGTGGCTGCAAGACCATGGTTTTGTGCTACAATAAGCTCTGACTCCTGCTACTCCCATTATGCCCACAAGTTTTTAATTATGATATATGGGAACAATCAGTTGTGAATGAGAACTAGGTGCCCTGTACTGTGATATTATCTGCTGTACTACGGTGCATTTTTACAGATGCTCATATGATTCCCGAAGCAACTGAGCAAACAAATCTAGAACTGTGATCAAATTTGCTGCTTGCAAATTTATCTGCCCCATTTCTAAGCCATGTAGCATTGTCTGAATGCACAAGGCAAAAAGGATAGTTGGATATTTTACAACATTGTCATCCTACTTTCAGCCAGAAATTCTCCAGCCACAGTTCTTAAGGCTGCCATAGTTAAAGTTGATACCATTTTCAGTCAAGGAGATGGATCTCATGACTTATCAATGTCCCTATCAAGCCTATCTTTTATTTTCTGCAGTCTGTGTAGGCAAGTAGAGACAGCAAATAATTATACAGCCTTCATGAACTTGGCACGAGACTGCTGCCCATCAGACCACAAAGACTCAGTTATTGAACGCTTTAAGACAAGCATACCTTAAGCATGAATGGCTACTCTGAAAAGTAAGGACTGGCAGTGGTTTGTAAATCCCAAACTGTAAGATTTTATTACTGATGGTTTACCACTCCAGATTCTCCAGAATCTGCACAGTGTTCACCAGCACAAGCCAAATATACACTGTATTTGAGAGATGAATTCCAGCTTGAGCCCAGCCCTGAGTTTAAGCTCCTCTCCAACCCATATCATTTCAGTGAGCTCCAAGGCATGCTGTGTCCTATTCTACTCTGGAAGATAGCCTAGACGTACACCTTCCTTCAGTGTGAGTGAAGAGGCACACTATGCCCAGTCCCATTTCTCCTATCTATCCTTGCTGCACTGTGAAATCATCACTGGCAGGCACCTGAGTCTACCATAAGACTACCATCTACTTTTATAATTTTATGGCCTTGAAACACTAAGTCACAAGCATTTTACATGTAGCAATATGGATAAAAATGGCCAGATTTGATTTTTAACTTTCTCCTTGATTTGATATATATAATGTTTGCAAATAATGACTGCAAGAGTCAAAGATAATTTAATATGGTTTCTGAAATAAACATCCCATCTATATACTGATGACAACAATGTGTGTTGTTTTTTTTTGTCTAAATATTTTCCAGAAGGCATCCAGACTTGATTAAATATCCCAAGCGGTAGAGAAGCCATCACTTTACTTAGTATTTTAATATGACTGGGTCACTCTCACTTTTAAAGATTGTTTCCAGCTTACCAAGTCATTGATTCTTCCATCTTTCCTCATCAGACTTGGACGAAGATGGTAGCTTCAGCGTCACCGTTATCTTCGCTGTCAGCAGATCAGAGAATACGTATTTGTTTATCTGCCGGGAGTAGAGTCTTGCTGAAGACTTCTGTATTTTAATGGAAAATATTTGTTACCAAAAAATTGCAGTAAGAGCTAAAGATCTTATTTTTGCCAACAGATATTTATGACATAAGAAGTATTAGTGGCCACTATATTTATATAAGCTGTCATGTTTCACAAATTCTAAAGTGTAAAATAACTAACACACGTATGTATGTGTGTGTGTGTATATGAATGTAAATATATATTTCATCCATATATGCGTATATTTGCATGATAAAGGCTTGATTCTGCAGACACTTAAACTTTCTGCTCAACCTTACCCTTTTTAAACAGGACCCTGGATTAGAAGAAAAGTGCATTAGATCAAGTACACATGTAGCTCTTTGGGAGCTATGAGCAGATTAGGATCCTCTGGCCACAGGTCTAATTTATTAAATCCTCCCAAACACAGCAAACATTGCTTAAACAATACACAACCCAAGTTGATATTTCTGCTAATTTCACTGCCTTGTCTGACTGAGGTCACTGGGTAAGCATTAAAAATGAAAACATGACAAAGGTTTATGTATATACAATGAAAATCTGCTTATTCCAGTAGCTCTTAACTTGTTTGAATTGCTGCTTTAACATGTTCAGATACAAATAGCAGATTTTCCAGGGTTATGCTATACATATATGCATGTATATAAAGCCATATAATGCAACTAGTCATACCACCCTAGTGTCAAAACTTACTGACTTTTTTAAGATAAACTATACGAGTACAGTCACTACTTAGCAGGGAAACCTCTTGCTGCTACAGCAAGTCTGCACTATACTTGTTCTCTATGTATACTACGTGGAGATTTTTCTGAAGTGGCCTATTAGAGTGGCTATGTACAAACTCTAATGCCCTGATCTAGTGTCTCCTGATGTCTTGAAGCACTCCAGCTACACGCTGGAGGAGAGACTTCACTAGCAATTCTTTGAAAATTCAATGAGATCAGATGTCCTGGCCTCAGGAAGCAAGGAAGTAATAACAAGACTAGAAAACATGCATCATGATTTTATTTTTCAAAATATTACATATTACTCCACCTATAACATTTTCATATATTACTCTTTTTAATGGATTTGTGACGCTTTTCAAATGTAGAACACTGATCCCACCTGAAAGGTTACATGTTATAGATATATTAGTTTTCTTAAAATTTCTCCACAGTGGAGATTATTCTCGAAGGGTTGTATTTTAGATATTGTGACAAGCTCTCTTCTACAGATACAGCAATATATATATAAATAGAAACAAGCACATACATAGCCAAATAAAAAAAAATAACGTTTTATTTTTGACAAATTTTAGTGAAGTAATATTTTCCTTACCATGTTATGTATTGTCCTCTCAATTGCATATTTCTGTTGTCCTCAAAGACAAAGTGCTTAAGGCAATCTCACACCTTCCATTTATTATTTAAAATGGAAGTCATTACAGCTTTTAATACATTTCAAAGCAATCTCTGATGTTTTTATTTTTTTTCACAGAACTAAACCAATGTCATACTTGATCTGTTTTCTAAACAACAGCGAAGCTTCTAATATATACAAATGTTAATCTGAACCTTGGCCTTAATGGAATCTATCTATCAGGCTTCTGTAGCCTCTCCAAGTTTGCTTTTATGTGCAAAGCAGTCTTTCAGCTGCAGCATTTGAATGTAGGAATTGACAGAAGAAATTCTTCAAATGATAATAAACTGAAAGAACTAGGATATGAAGATGGAGCATGAGACATGAAACATTTGGTCATGTTCTAATCCAAGATTTCTGAAGTGTGAGAATATGTTTTACTGAATCCCTCTGGACGTAATATTCCTCAGATAATCCACATACATTTTGTTGTAAAGTTACAATTTCCTAAAACATCAACCTTCCTTTAAGAGACTAGCTCAATAAGGCAAAGGTAATTATATTCACTGAAATTAAAAACAAAAGTCAGGTATTTGAGAGCTCTGAACGAAATCCCTTTCAATTTTTTAACATTTCTTTCAAAGAATGTTGAATGTCAGAAATCTCAGCACACGCAGTATCCAATTATTCTAATTTTACGATCATCATAAAAAAGTTTAGCATGTTATGAAACAGAAACTATGCAATTCATACCTAAAGTACAAAACTGCTTTGTGAGAGCATCTCGACATTTCTGTGTATTTAGAGCTGCCAAAACAAACATCTTTACCACTGAAACACTTTGATAAATAATAAAAAATGATTGAAAATTTTTATCAAGACAGTAACAGTAATGCTGATAAGTTACCTTATCAGTAACATATATTGCGGGAGCGTGCATTATAGAAGTCCTTCAGGTTGAGATCTACAATGGAAATAAACATTAATCAAGCTATTTTACTTACTGTGGCTAGGAACATTATGCTGACTTGATGATTAATTAATTCAATATTCTTAGGGGAACCTTTAAAATAAGTGACTATGTTTAGCCTTCTCTCTACAACAGTCAAGTACACAGAGTCCTAGGACAGCAAACAGTCTATTGAATGAGTGATTCTGTAGTCATCAACATCTCTCACACACTTGCTGCCATGGCCCAGAAGTGAGTTCCAGGGGTTTCTACATTCCTATTTCTGCAGGTTCTACAGTCTTCACGATAAGTGATTTTTTACCTAGCTTCATCACTAATATCCCAACAGAAGAATATGGCAAAAAATCCTCAAAGTCCTCAGACAAGACATTTCCAGTGGACTGTGTCTTATATGATCTGGTAACTGCTTTGCATACTTTGACACTTTATTAATAAGACCCACTATTAGTTGCCTATGATTTTCAACAGCAAATAATGTCTGCAGTTCATCTTAACAAAACAAATTCTTTTTTTCCAGCCTTTCCAGAGCATGTAGGTAACTGTTAATTGTTCACAATATTTTTCACCCTGTGGGACAGAGATCACTAGCATACCAAAACCCATTATAAAGTAGTCTGTGAAAATAATATAAAAGCAATCCAACTAAGAAACTATGCATGCATATTCCCACACATGCAAGGAAGCAAGCAAAGAAATGCAGGGAAGAAACAAATACAATATGCAGAGTTCAGCAGGTTGCAGTCAGTCTACACAAGATTTTCCAGTACCAAGGGAATAACATGATAGTTGCATATATTTAAAATAACAGTGTGCAAAACAAACAAGGGGAAGGAAAACCTTTTAGAGCCCAAGCACAAGAGACAGTTAGTAAGCCACTGATTAAACCTCATTTTAAGAACTAAAATTCTGCAGATAGCTTTGCATAGACTCTTTTCACTGTTTTAGAATCAGTGTCACCAAGTAATGCCTTCGGTCTTTTCGGTGGCAAAGTCCTTATTGGCAGCTCTAACCCAAAATGCTGGAAAGCTGGTCACTTATCTCCTAGAAAACTCAAAATAAATAAATAAGCCCTAAGCTTTTAAATTCAAAGTTTAAAAATATATTTACTCCCAGTCTCATTTTGTTTTAAAATGACTGAATCCTCTAAAACTACTGTGAGGGATTCTTAATTCTTATCAGTAAGGACGCCTAAATATTTAAAAGAGCAAACAGGTAACATAAAATTAGGCAAGGAGTTATATCTGTGTAAATGGGAAAGTTCCAATTTTGGACTGTATATCTTGCATTCCATCAGCCTCCACTTGCACTATACGGCAGCGTAGGGACTGTTCTCTGCTATGGCATGTGTGTGTTCATCCCACAGCCTGTGTGCATCTGTTGGGATACATGACAGGGACATATATAGTCCCTTCCTCCCTCTCGGAGCTTTGCGCTGAGTAGCATGGCCAAACCTGGAATCATGCTGTTGGTGTTCAAATGGCACTGGAAACTATCACACTAAACTTCACTGCCACATTTCCCATGCTGGTTTAGAACGTCAAAAGAATCCTTTTATCATTTTGAGTCTAATTGAAGTGAGACAGGGACAGCTCTAAAGGTTATACTTTGTGTTCCACTCATAGTCCTGACCTCCTTACCTCATTTCCACTATTAATAGATTTGCATTCCTTACACAATAAATGAGGCTAGTCTTGTAAGGGGAGTAGTATCTTTTAATAGCTGCACTGAAATAGTTGGAAGAAAACAGAAGCTTGTAGAACCTAAAGGAGTGGGTTGTGTAATGAATACTCTTCTGTTTTCTCCTGATAGAATAGCAGGTCTAATAAAAGATAATATACGTTGCCTCTCATAAATCATGCTTCATTTGTATCCTCAGTCCATCACATTTTAACAAACCTACTTTAGACAGGTGACAATTAACAAGCCAGTTTAAAACTGAGGCTTAGTACTAAAAGATATGCTTTCTTCAACATAACCACATAAAAGCCTCTTTTGTATTTCCTTAAATACCAATTAATTCAAATTTCCAGTTGCACCTTTAATTCCCAAGTTTCAGCCAGTTTCATCCTCAGGATTTCCTACAACGCATCTATAAGTGATAAATTTCAGCAATACTATTAAATCAAGCTCATTATATTTAAAGCCCATAATTTCTGTGGTTTTTTTTTTTTTTTAATTTATTATTTGTTTGGTTGGTTGTTTTGTTTTGTTTTGTTTACAAAGGACACGATTTATCATAGCTAACTCGTGCCATCCACAAGTTAGGGTCCTAAACTTATCTAGTCACCTGGATTCTCTGGTGGAGCAAGAGACAAATATTTTGAGGGGATGAATGATTTGTCTAGGTGTCTAAGGTAGATATGAATAACCATCACCTGAAAGTCAGCCTCCCTCTTTTCTGACTACACAAGGAGCCAAGATAACTTGTTCAGTCTATGGCCTAAATGCAAGGGTCTAGTTCTATGTGAGATGCCCTATCATAACCACAGCTGCTCCAGAAGAGCAAAGATTTCCCTTATGTCATTTGTCATACCTGCCAGCCCTAAGTCAAAATTTTATAAAATGTAGGGCATCTGAAATGACACTGTTAGGGCATCTGGAATGGCACTACACGTCTTTGTTTAAGGGAACTGATTCCTACTGTAGATGTCTAACTGAGAAAGTAAAATAAAATGAGATAAATTTTAGCCACAGGAAAAATAGCAAAGTTTGTACAGTTAAAAGACGTTCAGGATAACAGTATAAAGATGAGAGAGAGAAAAGGACGGAAAGCAATTAAGGTAATGCAGCTCCTTCTTTCCTGCTAAGGCAAAGAGAGATCTCTTCACCCGACCAGTTATGTGATCAAAGCTACCCTTCTCCCCAGAGTTCCCTACCTTGGATGCTAAAAAAAAGCTTGCCTTGTTTCAATCTACTTTAACCAGTGTCAAAACAAACTTACCTTAAAGGAATGTGTTTGTTTTCACAGGGTTAGAAAATCCTTTGTGTTTGTATCCTGCAGCACTCTTGCTGTTGCTAAAGGCAGTGTTAAGCACTTTCTATCTGCAAATTCACAAAGCCATGCATGCCTTCATGAGGCCTGCATCTCCACCACGATCAAAAACACGTTTATAGTTACACATAATCTGTTGACTTGATGTGAATGGACAGCATATGAGAAGTCATGTTTGCCTTTGCATTTGCAATTGCTTTTAGTGCTCACTTTCAAAGAAGGGTTTTACAAAACCACAGCACTTGCCTATTGTTAAAATCTCAAATATCTCACCTTTCTTCTGTTCACTAAGAAAAAGAAACCTAGATTCTGTATTGCTTTATTTGAGAACTTCGTGGATGTGTAGTTTCTGGATGCAGAAAGTTGGGTTCTGAATTCATTTCATTTCATTCTTCGGATATACATCTTGATTAGATTATTCTGCATCTAACTCATTTTAAAAAGAGGTGTTAAAAACCACTATCAGATTTCCAAATCTAGTTCACACCCTTTGGCATGCTAAGAATTTTAATATATCTCATACTCCACACTTTATTGTAATAGTTATGAATTCTGCATTCACAGTCTATGCTCGTTACTAAGTATGTGATTTAATAGTCAAAGAGAGAACTGCTCTCTATCACTTTATACAGTATGAGCCATGTGACAACCATTTCTGTCCTGCAAAATGAATCAGAAATGTCTGCTTTTATTCATTGCAACATGAGTGTTTGAAGGCCCTGGAATTATAATAGCATTTTATAACCACGTTTGTGTAAAGATATTTGTTTCTTTTTCTAGTATTTGATAAGAATGCAGTAAATCTAACAGACGGTATATAAAACAGATGTGAACTATGAACACTTGCTTAGAAAATGTGGGATGACATAGGAAAAGATAACACCATCTTCCAGGCTTCATGATACTTGCCCCAGTTCCAGAACAGATGTTTTAAAATTAAAGTATTTATTCTAAATTAGCTGGTCCTCCCTGACCCTCTGAGACATTCAACTTCAGTGTAAGTCTTTTATACATGTATGCCTCCACATGCTCATTTCAAGTCAGCTTTGCATCTGATGGTACAAAACTCTTCCATTTGTGTAGCTGAAACTCCTTTAATGTGAAGATCCACATTCAAAAGTGACAGCAAATGCAAGCTACCTGTGCTTTTTGGATGTATGTGCCTGTCCTTTTTGCCAAGAACAAGGGGAGTCTTATTTGCAATAATGCATATAACAAGAGGATCACAGGAAGGCACACCACAGCAGTTTAGCCAGGCCACATATTCTTTCCAAAAGAACATCTGCCCTTCCTGCTCCATCACCCTTTCCTTTCACCCAGCTGCTGTTTACAGAGAAAAGGAATCCATTCGGTTTTGTTGAGAGAATCAACGTGTAGCAGGCTATATATGGCCTGCAGTGGAGGAAAACAGAGTGGCATGCCATACTGCTACACTGACGTAATTACAGGCATCAACAGTGCCACATTGACTTTTGCACCTACTGCAGTATTTTAAGCCTGTTTCCAGCATGCTATCAAGTACAGAGTTCAGCAACCTGCTGCCCCAGTCAAAATATGCATATGTCAGCCACAGGGGGCTGGGACACAAAGAACAACCCCAGACACCGACTTAGCAGCTCACCTCTGACTCAGCACTATCTAAGCCACCTGGGCAAATGACAGGACACGTAAGGGTGTGCTAGCAAAGAAGACGCTGTACCCAGCAAAGGAGACAGAAAGGAGAAGTAGCAAGCTTCAACCACAGCTGTTTATAGAAAAAAAGGAAAGGAAGGTGCTACCCTTATTAACAGATTTATGGAGTATATTTATTGCACGAAAGTTTCTATTAATTCTAAAATCCTTCATTACTGAATTTAGCTAGTCTGGGTACTGCCAGCACAGAAAGAGAACTGTGCTCAACTCTGCCAGGCTATGTGAGCACAGATGAGGAGGGGGTAGCATATCCCACTCCCCATACCTTCATTTAAAAGCAAAGACAATAATTCCAAGCTCTCTTAAAGGCTTTGCAAAGAACTGGAGGACACATGTCCTTCCTCAAGAAAAATCTACTGTTCAATCAACAATTGTCTTCTTCTTTAGAGAAATACAGTAGGACAGATTCTGTCCATGGACTACTCTGAACTAATTCTTGTAGTCCTTGTAGGGATAGAAAGCACAGCATAGGAAGACCTGCTGTAAAAAGTGAAGGCACATTTTTGAGAATTCACAGTAGTAAGACATTTTAACCTGTAAGCTTTCTGCCATCAAAGCATCTTGAAGCGTCTGGACTGGAGAACCTGGCCCCTGCAGAGAATAAACTCCACAGCAACGGGTGCACATTTTTGCCAATGTTGTGACTCAAAGCCTGCACAGTAGGTACAAATAAAGAATCATTATGTTACAAAGTCCACCTCTCCTCTTCCTTTCTTAAAGCACTATGCAATATGTTTCACTTTATCCAGTATAACCCAGTATGATTCAGTATGTGAATTATAGAAACAGCTTCATCATAGTCATCAGTATCACAAAAAAGCATAACTGTTTTGCAATGCATTTCATTTTCCCTGGCAACTCACAATTCATGGGGTCTGTAGACCTAACAAAATGTTATTTTGTTAATCCAGTCCTTTTCTTCTTCTTCTTCTTCTTTTTTTTTTTTTAAATTATTTTTCTCCACATCCAACACGTCTTCATGCTTTATGAGGCTGTCACAGAATGTTTTAATGAGGCATTAACAGTCTGCTGTATTGGTCCTCCACCCAGCCTACTGTACAGCCTTGGCACAGTACACAAGACAGACCTTGCTCCTCATCTGACAATGGCAGAAAGCATGCAGAAAGCATGCACAGCCACTGTGCAGCATGGGTATTGCACCGTATCACCCTTCTGCAATTACACCTGGTTCCTTCCTGACCAGCCTAAGAAAAAGCACTAATGGTTTTGATGAAGCCCAAATACATAAACTTCACATTGGCACATACAGACCACTCAAATGCATTTCTCATAATTCCCAATAGGAAAAAAAAAAAAAAAATTACTTGCCTCCTACAAACATTGTGTAACATTTATCTACCATAGGAAAAGAATGCCAAAGGAGCAGAAAAAAAGATCTAATAAAGCAAACGATGTGCCTGGAATACACATCTCCTGGAATGAAATAGGCTTTACTTGAAGATTTATATCACTGCACAATCTAAGCAAGGCTAAAAAACAGTGAAATTGCAAGCTAGTTACTATACCCCATGCAGAGAAACCTAGTATTGTTTTATAGACTGGCTTATGGTTAATAACTATGGGAAAGGGTATGATGGGAATGGCATGTTCCAGCTGACATGCACAACTTCAGCTTAAAAGATCATTATTTTTTTTCAGTCATCTGTACAAGAAAACTTCATGAAAAGTCAGGCTAACAAAAAGGAAGGAGGATTTGTTTTAAGGGAAAAAAACATCACTTGCAATGAATGTTTAAGAATCTTTTAGCTCCTCTGGTTTTGATCAACATGAATTGTTTATAAACTGCTCTTAAAACTGACATAGCAAACAAATCTCATCAGAGAATAATACAACACACCACTGAGCTGTAGCAAATGATTTCCCTTAGGGCTAGGCTTTGTCATGTGTCCAGAAAAGACCAAATAAAAACATGTCTTTGCTAAAATAAACTACTTTTTCAAAATTCAGCATCCTTCCCATACACCAAGCTTTTATTTTTGAAGCAAGAATTCACTTTCTTTTTGGTTTACATGCTGATTACAGTTTTCAACAAATGCCAGTAAGAACTGAACAACTTCACCAGACTCCTCAGACAATGTTTCATCTGGCTGTATAACAGCTGTGCATGCTATTAGAAACTCAGAAACCCCAGGTTTATGATTAACAATTTAATGCAAGATACATCAAGGAAGAGGCACCTTGTGCAATCTTCTTACATAATTTACTGTACACAGTATTCATTCCAATGTGAGTTGTAAGTCACCCATGAGTAAGTCCTGAAGAACTAGAGGAAGCTGTAAGCAATATACGTGCCAGCCTGACAAGAATGAGCATTTGTGATTTGTGAATAACTTTGTATTAATCTTTAAGTTTGGGGTTTCCAAACTTAAAATGTAATCATCATTAAGTGTAATCATCAGAAGCCTTCAGACTTCTGATATAATCTTTTACGTTCCCAAGATGCACAATGGGCCTTTTGGCCAAATTTCTTCCAAACCGCTGTCTTTGTTAGTGCTTGCTGCAGAAATTTATTACGAACACATTCATAGCTTGTGATGGCAGAATGATGAACTTCCGTCAAAGCTAGGGTTTAACATGATCATGCCCAGATTTAACAATAAATAACTTCATATGTATATATGACCTCACTAGATTCTTATGACTTCTCCTTTTCCCTCACCTGGGACTGTTTTTATATTATATACATAAGGTTACTCAAGCATTTGAATGAATGAGAATTTCATTCAAATCAGTCGTTTGCAGCAACATTCATAATAAAAAAAATGCTAAAAGCAGCAGCTGTGACAGAGGTTTTCAGGGCGTATTTTAAATGGAAGATTGCTGATGAACTGATAGAAAATGAACCATGCCTGGGGGACTATGATAAGAAGACACAAATATTTGCCATCAGAAACAAACCCAGTAAATATATTGTTCAGTAAATACAGGCATGACTAATACAAGTGTAAAGCATTATCATTCACTTCCTTTGAAAAATGTGAAAAATTCTCAAATCTCTTCTATTGGAGAAAGCATTCCTACAGCTACCTTTCATTCACTGGCCTGTAAATTTTTTTTTTTTTTTGCTCTTAGTTTACGAACAATTTTTGAATTACAAACCTGATAGCAGTGGGACCTTTATTTCACCATACACATAAAAAGTGAGTTACACATAACAATATGAGCAATGCATTGTATGCCTGGTATATTAAACATTATAGTGCCTGGTGTATTAAACATTATACTACAGCAGAGAAATGAGATCTGTCCATTTAAAACCTGTAGGCAGACTCCAAATATTACCACAGATTCTTAATGGAAGTAAGAATAGCCAAACTTGTTTTGAGACATCATGTCCTCTTCATCCATGAAGTGCTTAACTCAAACATCTCTTATCACACCAGACTTGTCAGACCTCAGGGATTCCCTTGGCATCAGGAATTTTGGCTCAATAAAGCAATCAAATGGATGGAAAACTAGCTCACTGATCAATTTGTTCTCTGGGATGCTCAAATTGTCCTCAAGTCTGCTGAATTTGACTTATGTGAGCGATCCCTGTTGTACTGAGGAAATTCTCACAGAGCATGGAGCTGCCAGAGTATGCTTTCACCATCTCCTCTAATGGCCCTCTTCTATTGCAAGTGGCACAGACAGAAGGCAACATGAACTCTCTGCTGGTACAAATCCCAAGTGCACTACTGATCAGCCTGATATGGGATGGCCACAGGCCCACAGCCACCAAGTGGAGCTTTCTACTAGCCTCAGCCTCACTGTAAACTTATCCTGCTGCAGCATTTGTGTAAGCTGCCAATGACCAGTTCTGCTTTATACTATACATGGCTGATGTTAATCATGGTAAGTGAAATAGTCAAGAATGATTTACAGCACACCTGCACAACTGGAGTAGTGATAGAAATCTGCACACAGAAAGTGTGCCATTGCTAGTGTTTTTTTCCAGGAAGCAACTGAATCTCAGTGTGAGGATCTAATTTTCCTTTACATAATTACTCTAAATGCAATGTTTTGGCAGACGTTGCCAGCTGCAGCTACACACTGTATTTCACAAAACTCAAATTCTGATCTGATAATGTAGCTCAATTTTCCACTGCCTGCTCACTGACCTATGACTTTCCATATGGTTTCCCTTAAAGCCTTAATGTAGCTGTGATCTTCTGGTATGTCTATTTGTACATAACAGCGTATGCAGTCAAACCACAAATGAATACAGCAGGATATTCCAGACAGGCAGACATAAAACTCTGTTATTATATACACACTCATGTATGTACATATACAAAGACTGACAGAGCCAGGCACGTAGCATAAAACCTAAGAATCAGAGTCAGAAGTTAATGGTTGGATCAGGATCAGGATTGCACTGCCAGGCCTTATGGTGAAGGAAAACGGTACGACCATGTGCAGTGTTCTTTCAAACGGCCTGTTCATAAGGGCAGAGAGGGAAGACGGTCAACTTAAGTCCTAGAAGAATCTCAACAAACATGTAAGCTATCTTCTTCTAAGTCTGATGGTCCCGTTCCCAATGGATTCCAAAGACAATAATTTATCTCACTCTGCGCCTGGGCTCAAAGTAATTCCCTATTTCACACAGAAATGACCTTTTTGAGTCTGACTGAAGGACTATGCTTTAGCATTAATAATTATGCAAGTGAGGGGCTAGGTGAGGCTACCAATGGTACAGGACATAAGTGTATCACTGTATAACTCCAGCATTTCTAAGATATTTACTTAGCTTTATCCAGATTAATAGCACTGAGGAAAAATAATGCTGATAAGAGATCCCCCCAGCCACAAGTTCTTTCTGACCTACATGTATTACTACAACAGTTCCTCTCCTCATTATTCTTATGTAGGTTCTTTCCAGGTAACATTATTTCTGCCCAGGATCACTAAGTACAAAACTTGTAAGAAAAGAATAATCAAATTACATGCCATTTTATACAGTACCATTTAGGGAAAAATTATTTGGAATGTAATTTAAAGCCTATGGAGTCAAACTGTCGTGTTTGTTCTGGATTCATAAGCACTGTCTTAGGTTTGGCTAATGTGTTTTTGGTGTTTTGTTTTGTTTGTTTTTTCATGAGGTAGAACAACTCTGCCAGTGAGAGATTTAAGACTTAACCAGAAATTCATGATAAGAAAATTCCCCTTGCTGCAATGAGGGGTCACCTGGGCTGAGTAAAGGTAATAGCCAGAATTCCAAAGACTGGTTATCCACCTGGAGGACCTTAATTTTGGGATGTCAAATTTGAGACAACTTGAAAAGACTGGGTTTTAAAAGGACAGGTGTTCCACGTTTTTCAGAAAGAAAGTTCCATGATGGTCACTAAAAGTAATGAGCCAGTAAATCTTGGAAAAAAGTGCTTTATTGCAAGAAGAAAGATTGTTTACATTAAAGGAAAATGTCCTTTTTCCATTTTGCATATGGTATTTGAAAACCCTGCCAGCATCTGCAGAACATATGTGTTTTAACGACTGTACAGGAAAAGGCAGCTGTAAGGAAACTGATAGCTATGAAATTCTAAATTAAATTTTACATAAGATACCTTTATTAGTGGCTGGAAGCTTCTGTATTTAGAGGAAACACTCTGTCTCTCTGTGTCCAACTGAGCTGCCTTAGGATCATGATATAGCAATAACTATAGCAGATGTCACTAGATTTATACATAGATGGATTATGTTATTCCCCTAGTTAGTTTACATCTGCTTTATGCTATGCTGCACCCAGTTATTGTGTGCAACTAAATAAAAATGTCATCAAAGGCCTCCCTCTGTGATGACAAATGGTGCTAAAAAGGTGCGTGGTTTATTGGAGGGTGGGGAGGGCAGGGCAGGGCAGGCTGCGGGGTGCAAGCCACCTTTAGTGTCTCTCTAAGATAAACTGTGTTTACATTTCCCCAACATCCAGCATGCAATGACCTTGGAGCCCTACTATTCTCTCAGTGACTGTCTGTCAGTTGTGAAGCCAGACCCAGTACAAGTACTCAGGCAGTTGTGCTCTCTGCTGCAGAAAGCCAGATAGCAAAGGACAGTGCCAGGCTATCCTTCACTTTTAAGAGGATAATGTACCAGACTATACATCCCTTTGTCTCTGTGCCTTTCTTTTGGTACCTCTTACTCCTTGCACACAACTGCAGAACTGCTTAGGAATGCATTACCATCCACAGCTGCTTCACCACCTCTGTGTCCTACCACTCCTCAGATTCTACATTATTACTGGAATCCCTCCAACAGCCTACAGAGACATGAAGCTTCCTGTCCCATGCCCTTTCTATTAACTCTCTGCACTACATCTGCTCCCTCTGGAAGATTTTTTTTCCAGGCAGGTATACATTTTTAAACTGTTGTAACAAAACTACTCAATCTGGTCCTTTTTGTTTGCTTGTTTGTTTTTTTGTTTGTTTGTTTGTTTGTTTTTGTTTGTTTGATTTTCTCTATTTAACTGTGCCCAGCTGCACAAGCATCATATATCCCAGATGTCCAAAACAAACTGTTTATACCCAGCTACCTTCTAAATGATGACAAAACATGCAATTCCTGCCCCTTGACAACAATCAGATGAAATAACCTAGACATTCAAGGCTTTGAATATCACTAACTTCAAGAGACCAGAGACTGGCACCAACCTACGTATCTTAGCTGCACAAGACTGCAAAAGGGATGTTACTTCCCAATTCTACATGAAGGGCAGCCAGAAAGAATAGCAGTTGGTTAAGCCCAGTTATTTCAAGTAAACTAGTGTTCTAGCACCACAGGAAAATCTTGATAAACAGCCAGCATATGTGACTTGTGGATGTACTGATAATTTGGAAATGGTCTTGATAGTCTACTTTTCAAGAACATCATGTATAAAATAAAAAAAAGTTTTCCAACCATAATGGCAAGAACATGAATGCCGTGTAAAGCATTTAGTGGCTACCGACATGCTGAGAGCACTTCACTGACTGAAACAGGAATTGAAAAAAATGCAGAGATTCCCTGCCTCTCAGCTTAAGGTTTAAACTCATTTCTTTTAGCTACTGTACAGTGATAGCAATGCAGACATCATTGGCAGAATCAGCCCATTAAGCCCCTGAGCTCCATGTAGAAAAGAATATTACAGTCACCCATTAGCATCATCTTCGGACTAACAAAACATTGGCTATCTTGTTTATTTATGTACATCAAAATCCTGGACACATTCCAGCATCTTACTGCAGAGAAAAGACCTTTTCTTTCCTGTTAAGGTGTCTTGCTTTGTTATACAAATACAGTACCCATAAAGCAAATGTATCAGGCCCCTCCATGACCATGCAAAGAAACAGACATTATTTTATAGGATACAGCCACATTCCCAGCTCTCCTCAACTGCCTGCCACCTTAGGAGAAACGTGAACAGACAGGTCCTGGGTACCAGCCCCTTTCCCTTGCCTTCCTGAACACTTGGGCAAACACTCAGCATGTCATCGTATCTGCTAGGAACCCAGCTGCAGCCAACAAGCCCAAGTCCTTTTTTTCTAATGCAACGCTGAAGACATACTCAAGAGCCTGCCCTTCACCTTCCCCCTCCCTTTTCCTCTCCCCACAATTGGAAACTCTTCTGACTGAATATGATACCACTTGGATTTATTGCACAAGATGCACCTGAATGCCAGTCAAAATGTTTAACCTTCCATTCACCCGCACACTCTGAGACACATAATCTTCTTCAAACAGTCACCCTATGATTTGCAGGTAGGGAAAAAGCGAATGGTGAGGCAGCAAACTAAGTACTAGGCTTAAAATGAACTCAACTGAAACGTTCTGTAAGCAGGTGTTGCTAAACAGCAAAGTCCTTGTTTGCAATACACGTTATTTTACCTTCAACCCACAGTGATTTTATCACACCTCACTTGTAAATTCTGAGAATGAATTCTTACAAATCCAAGGCCTTCAGTTATTCACACTGGCAAAGCCGTCAGAGATGTTGTCCTGCTGAATCTGTTAGGGCTGACACAATGCCTGTACTTGTTCATCAGCATAAATAAGGCACAAAGAATGGGCCAGCTATTCCCATAGAACATGGACAGAAGGTCTTCATCACGCATACCCAGGAAGCCTACGCTGCTCCAGAACTGAAAGCAGCGGAACCACATCAGCCCAAGTCAGCATTTGAGCTAATAAGCCCATGGCAATATTCTTACTGATACCTAAGCTATTTGGCAGGCTGCTGCTGCTGCATTGCACCAGGCAACAAAACAAATTGGGCTTTAGCTCGGAAGCCCCAATCCATTACATAGTGGAGATGAAAAACACAGCATATTTCATCGGAACCCAGGCTAGTGAGAAAAGAATCCCTTAAAAAGCAATTGGTCCTAGGGCACGACACTTTCTTTATATGTACACACCCAGTTTCATCCTAACATTTAGCATATTTCAGACAACAAATATCCCAACTGTGGGGAAATTCTTGTCACAGCGCAGACACTACTAAATTCCTAGAACATGCAAATGTGAAATTGGACCTTCCTCAGTTCTCAGAGGAAGAATTCTCTCACAGAATTCAATAGAGATGCATAAACTAGACAAGATGCCCTGGCAGAGTTGCAGAAGTGCTCACTTACTTCCCTTCCTGGTAGCCTTCTAACTGCAAAAATGACAGCTCTGTTCTCCAAGTGTGAAACAGCAACCACTGAACATCACGTTCATCATCATTTCTCAGATTTCTACTGATTTGAGCCATGGGCCTTTTTGCTTTCTTTGCCTCTTTCTGCCACTAAAAAGTAGACATGCATCTATATCATCGTCACTATAGAATTAGCAGTGCTGCTTGCTTTTCATTCTCGGATCAATTATCAATAAATAATTAACCAAAGTGCTTGAAAGCTCAGAAATAGACTAAAAACTGAAATGTTTTCAGATGAATGCATGTGCTTTATCAATCAATTTTACCATGGCCAATCACAAAACATTTCTTAAATATTTCTTAACCTCTCTTTCTAATGGCCCACATTATACCAAAATACAAATGTCCTTGCCAAATAATGCAGAAAGTCAATCACGTCACTATGTCACTAAGTTTTTTTTGTTTTTTCTTCATAGACCAATTTCAGTCTAAAAAATAATCAAGTTATATAACTTCCACAAAACAACCCCAAATTTTAAGAACAACAGGGCTTTTAACTATGGATTTCATCATGTTTTTCACTGTATTTTCTGTTCTTAGGAGTCACAATATATAACAGGACAAATGACATGACAGAAAAGACGAGGGGCCAGATTGCCATGTAATCTTTCAATATAGAGACAGTACAGATTCAGGGATGGAAAGGAAGGAAACTTTCCACAGCTGGAAATACTGATGCTGATTTCCTGTCTTTGACTTGCTAGAGTAAGTTCTTGTAAATGAAGTGCTCCCAGTAACACAGTCTGTGACCTGCCGATCAAAAGAACAGCCTCAAAGACTCAGCTTACAGAAGTGTTCTTTCCCCATACTAGGCAGGGAATGTGCATATCAGTACACAGCTGCAAGCTGAAATCCCTTTCCACATTACAGAATCGGGATGCCCTGTAGGCAGGCTCTGCTGTAGTACCACAATTGCCAGGCCTTCATCCCTGAAGCCCAGAGTCTGACCGTTTATCTGAAGATTCACTGACAGCCTTTACCACCCTGGTATCACATCTCAAAATCTTTATAAAGGAAACTTGGAATAACAGAGAGATGGCTTCATGTGGTGGTGCAGCCCCTATACTCACAGACCAATGCAGAATGTCTTACTTTAACCTGAGGGTTGGTTTGGGGTTCTCTTTAAAACAAAACTTCTGTTGAAAAAACGTTACCTAAACAACCACATTTTATTTTAGCTGGTAAACGTGAGAAAGAACAAAAAAGTGAAAACAGACAGAATAGACAACATAAACAGTCAGAAGAATGAACAGCATGCGTGTTTACAGTTAAATTTCCTTTTCTGAACAGTAACCTATTATCAGCTCTGGAAAGGATGTTTACAAGAGGTTCAAAGACTTGACAATTAAATGTAATTGCAATAACATATTGTACCAGCTAGAGAGCTACAAAACAAACAAACAAACGAACAAATAAAAAAACAGTGGTGCCTTTTCAGGTATATCTGTATCTATTTTTGTATGCATATCATATTCTGAGATGGCAGAAGGCACTGTTTTTCCTACAGTTATACAGACTGGTTTGTTCTGGCCAAAGTCCTTTGGAACTGCGAGAGGCATTTGTCAGGACAGAAACAAAATCATACTTTACACCCATAGTTTTTTGTTGTAACTACTGAACAGGATAAATGAGGGTGAGGGGGGCAAGCATGGCAGCTCCAGTATGTGCTCCAGAGTTGTTTTCCAGCAAGCAGTATTTGAACTGACATGCACAGTCACTACAAAAAAAAGATGCTTACATGAGAGAGATGCTTAGGTCAAGCTCCCACACACTGTATACAGAAGGGGTTCAGTGGCAGGAGGTGATAGGGGTTGGAGGCAATGTGCTAATTCTCATCTCCCTCACTGGTCCCAGATCAGGAGCAAAGGCACATGAAACAATCTGATATTCATATCACACTACAATTAGGAAGGGAAACAAAACTCTCTTTTTCTTGGGAACTGACTGCTCCCTGCAAGAATCTGCATCATCAAACAAGTAATTTGATTAAACCCAGTGTATGTTTTCAGCTAACGAATATTTAATTCGCAATGGACCTACTCTCCATCAAGTTGCATCTGATCATTTATTCTTCATGAAGCAGAATAAAACCGTGCTCTTCTGGTTTGGCCGCATTTCATACTCACTGCATGGTGAAAGGTTATGCTGAAAGGCTGCTGAGAACCAAGTCCAGAAGTCCAGGTGGTATTTCAGGCCTTGGCTTGTTATACTGAGGATTTGCTAGGAATGCAGCTACATTGGTGCAAATCCTCTGTATTGGCAGAGTAAACGACTGTACACACTACACATTGTTGCAATCCACCTTGGATTCTAGCAGAGGTTAAATTCTGCAACTCAGGCTAGACAGAGGAAGATTCTAGGGACACAATGCTTTTACTAAACATTGCAGGGCACACAGCCCCACGTAAATGGAGATTTAGTCCCTTCTCATTCCCCATAGTAAATCTACCCCTAAGCTCTGCAGTTCCGGTGTAGGAAATGGATGGGATAGGAATTTTTGATCAGTTCTTGCTCTGTCTGAGTTTTACATCTGAACTTGAGGCTGAATAAGCTTCAGACAATCTAACACTCTATATTACTTTATATTCTTTTTGCCTGAATCAATTTGGTTTTATTACTAAGTAACATAAAAATTCCTTGCTCGATTTTATGTTTTCCAGAAGACTACCTAGGGGTGGCTGATCATATTCACTGACTGTTTAATGAAACCAAGGAAATTAACGAGGAAAAAGGTTTGTCTTCTCTATCCTCCTCACGTAATATTAATGTTCTTTCCAGAGTTCTTCGGAGTGTATTCTTCATAGGTTTGTCCAAGATGGTTATAAGCTTTTTTATTTAACAAGAAGGAGCTGTATGAAAACACCACTTTGAGTAATGCTGGATAAACAGAAACCATCCGTCAAAGCAGAGTAAGTACAATTTTATTTGTAAGAACCACTAGACCTCAGGAATTCTGCTGTCATTTCAATCTTGCCCATTTCTGAGCCCTAAAGCTATGAGAGATTCAAGTAGGGATGGATTCCCTCTGCTCTGTGCAAAGTAGACTTTGTGTATTATAGGTTTGGCATTTCTCCAGCCTAACTAGTATTTCTGCTTAGGCTAAAATATTTCACTGTTACAACAACCAGCCAGTGAAATCCTTTCTCTCTCATGTAGTTTCCAAGCCAGCATCTTTACTCAGCCAAACCTCTTCCAGTCTTACGTAGAAGATTTCCCTAGTACACAATCACAAAGTGATTCACAGCAGTCATTTCTTCAGTGTTAGAATATTATGTTTATAACAGCCTATAAAGATGATGTAAACAGCAAAATGCTGTAGTATGCTTTCTGATGTCTCATTCAGCTGCTGGTCTGCTCACAACTCCCACTGAACTATGCATAGTGTTTTACGTGTAGGCTTGCCAAAACCTTGTAGGAAAGAACTAAAACCTCTCACTCCTCTGGAATGATTTGTTGTATTACAGCTTAAAGACATCACGAGGCTTTCTAGGAAAGACTCTAAAAATCCCGAGTAGCTGAATCACTGTGATTTGGATGACCTATGGGACATAAGGTCATTGTGATCTTTGCCACACAAAGTTGTGGAGAACAGTAGCCACAGCCATAACCCCAAGACTACATTTATGACAATAGAGAGTAAAATATTAAAAGTATCTCAATGAATTGTAGCATAATAAGCCATTGGCTTTCAGACCTAACTGGAAAGGCTAGGGGCATCACTGCCCCAACCTACTCATTGTCATTTCCCATATATGATTGCGCTGGTCACCACTGCTCCGATTGCAGAACCGAGTAGATGAACCTTCCTATTCTATCACAGCACAAAGGCTTTGTTCACTTCCCGCACATCATGCTTCCAGGCACTGTTTGAAAACAGGTGTTAGGACTTTCAGAAAGTTCACTCAGTCTAACTCCACTTGATGTGCTTAGTGGGTGCTGAAGAAAAGGACACATGTATTAATCACCACAAATCAGATTTTATATCACTTTTCTACAGAACAAAAACCTCTCCCAAATCTATTATCTCCAGACATGAGTCATCAGGAGCTACGTTAGTAAGAATAACGTAACTGTACTTCATGTACTATGGTGTAGCAACAAAAGAACTCTTAACCATAAATACTTTTGTCACCACCATATCTGTGAATGGGGAGCAATGTAATCACAGTCTTGACATCATGACTGGTATCAGCCTGTCTTGTGACTGAGTTCAAGAGATACTGTCACAAAAATTACACAACTGTCAGCCAATGATTATTCTTAACAGCAAATTTAATAACATACTTAGGGGCCCATTCCTGGAAGCCTAGAACTTACACAGCTTCTGATCATCTAGTCCATGTCCACTTTGAAGGATAGTATCACATCCTCCATGTCTGCTCACAGCTTCAGGACCTGCAATTGTGCACAAAAAGAAGCTGTATTTAAAAGCATAAATGAATCTACAAAAATCAATAAGGATCATAAATCAAAGTTTGTAAAAACAAGTGTGCTGTAAAGATTTCCATAGAACTGTTTAACAGTAGGCTAAGGCTGAAACAGGACAATCATACTTTAGAAAACAGATTAATTACTAAATGCTTGCTTTTTCTGAATTAAACATGTAACCTTAGTATCCAAGGCACAAATTTAATGTAAAAAGATATCCCCTACCAGGTAACTATAGGCCAGCGAGGAAACACCTTGACAGTTTAAAAATTAAGTGCAACACCAGTTTCTGATAACTTACAAAACATATTTCATTAATTAACAGACAAAGATTCCACAGCTTCCTTCACATAACCTTTTTATCTCTGTGTTTGCTAGAAAAAAAAATCTAGCAAACTTTTGGCATCTTGATATTCTGGTATCAAAATACATTTAGCATTCTCTTGTAATAAATTAACAATTAGCCTGATATTTAAGGAAATATATCTTGGAAATGTATCAAATTGTATTACTCTCAATATCCATGAAAAGCTGGTGTGCCTAGGAAGACAATACCTATTACCATTTACTTTACCGTAATATCCTGGTACATCATGCAATCAGTGATTAAGAAATCATTGATTAATCTTATAGTGTAGTCTTTAAGTGTCTTTTTACGACTACTCACATTATGCATTTCCTATTTCATCCCTATGATCCAAAGGCTTTTGTAAAGATGGAGAGCTTATGCACCAGTTGATGGACAGACCCAAACAGACAGATTCTCTTTGTTGCTTTCCAGAGGGTATTTACACTGGTTTCGAAGTACTTATCAAGCTACCTGGCCTAGCCATATATTCCCATTTATGTCTTGAAGTGAATTGTCAGTCACAATTCCCAGGATATCTGGCCTTTGCAGGCATGAGAAAGTAAGTGAATGGACTACCCTTGGCCTAACCGTTTTCTCTCCAGTAGCACTGAGCAGCTTGCTTGTGCTGTACCTCGTCTGGGATTAAACATGGGAGTTCAATTTCCAGAACTGTCAGTCACACACCTTTCACACACCTTAAATTCATTTTCAAGTGCTAAAAGAAAGGCAAGAAATAGAAGCAACTTATTCAGTGTTCACAAAAAGCAGCTGATTTAAAGCAATTTATGTAACCTGTTGTATGGGTTGACTTTTATCTTACATGAGTTTACTTAGCAGAGCTAAAAATATTAGCCAATACAAGGTTTGAGGCCATCTTCTGAACAGACGCAGATGATAACCTTGTGAGCTCTGCTGTCTGCTCCAATTGCCTTGCAAATAATAGTGTGTTTCCAGCGTGAGTTACAGGAATTTAGACTGCACGTACTCATTGAAATTGCACAACTATATGCTTCTGCACTCACATGCTGTGGAAGCACCGTGGAAGCTTCCTTACTGGGTTTTTAAACATGGGTTACCAGAACTCTGAATAAACTCTTCCCAAGTAAAATAATCCTTCCATTTCTAGGGAATAACTGTGGCCCAACAATGTTTCTTTTCCCTTGACACCACACAACCAACAAAGGTGATTTGCTTTCAGAATTTATTCAAAATCTTAACATTTAGCGAAGTTGTTAGCACCTTTTCTTTTTGTTCCCTTAGCAAGGGGCTCACAGTACGACCTAGTTCCTGAAATCCTGCGACTATCCTTCCATGTGGTTTTTTGTTTGTTTGTTTTTGTTTTTCAAAGTTACAGCACAGGGTATGCTGGTGCTTGGCAGTACTCTATGGCAATGATGCATGTGCCAGAGGCAGACTAGCCAAGGCTGCGCGGCGCTCCACACAGGCTAATCCCCCCTACTGCACCGTACAGCATATGCACGACACTGCTGATAGCAGGTAAGGCCATTCAGGCCCTCATAACTACACAGGAAAGCACGTGGAATATAAAGCATCAAAAACAGAAAGCAAATTCCATGAACTCCACTTTTGCTGTGGTTTATGTGATTTGGGGCATAGACTTATTAGTTCTAAACAGAAGCGTGGCTGAGCTCTGCCACTGAAACGGGGGAGCATTTTGACAGCAAACCTTTAATGCTGCTAGCTTGTGTTGTCTTTAGACCCTGTATCTTTTTTTTTTTTTCCTCAGAAGACCCATGCTGTCAGTAACCCTCGATAACTAAGATTAAACGTACCTGCTGAGAGACACAAAGCACCAGTAAGCACACCAAGGCTGAATCCCCCACCAGTCCTCCAAACCCTCACTGAGCCTCCAGACAGAAAGATCCAGGGCTGACGATCAGGATATGAGGTAAGCTGAGATGGCTCCGTTCCTGCCAGAGCACTGGGCCATTCCCTGCGCTGTAACTACGCCACACACCCCACAACCTTCTGAGATACTGCACGACCTTGGCTGTTCGTGGTTTCCCTCAAACTTCTCTCTTTAAAGAGTTCTGTCGCTGCACTGTTGGTCCAGAGGCCACGCTCAGCGAGGAGGAGGTGGCAGAGCACTCACCACTCCTCTTTAGCTGGGATTCAGCTTCAGCACGAAAACGCGTGAGGAAACCGAGGCGCACACCCGAGTTTATTCAGCTGACAGAAACATCCGACACAGACACCCCCCGCAGGGGGATTCAGCCCCTCAGCGGTGCCCAGGAGGGCGCGGGGACCTTCGGCAGAGCCCCGCAGCAGCCCCCTGCCCGGGCAGCCCCTCGGCGTTCCCTCAGGCAGGCGGCGGGGCCACGACGCCTCACCTGAGGCGAGGGGCGAGGCGGGAAGCGCGAGGCGCGAAGCGCGAGGCGGGAAGCCCCGCAACGGCCCCTAACGGCCCTAACGGCTCTAACGGCCCCGCGTGCCCGAGCGCGCTCACGTGACGGCTCTGCCCGCCCAGGGGCCGCTTGGCGGGGCCGGGCCGCTGAGGAGAAGGCGGCGGAGGCGGCGGCTGGAGCTGAGGTGAGAGGAGAGGAGGTGAGGGGAGGCAGCGGGAGGGAGCCGGGGGAGGCCGGGGCGGCTCCGCTCCGCTCCGCACGGGCGGCTGAGGAGAGGATCCGGGGAGCCGGCACCTGCCCGGCCTCGGTCCCCGCCTGGCCGCGGCCGGGCTCAGGGCGCTGGCGGCTCCGCCGGGTGCCGCCGCCGCGCTCCTTCCATTCCTTCTTGAAGTATTTTATTCATTTTGTTCATTTCCGCGGTGTGGGGACGGCGCTGGGACGCTTAGCGGCACGTCTGGTGTGAGTCGGACTCGTTGGTGAGGAGGGCTGCCTTATGCCTTTTGCCCTGTGTGCCCCCGTCGTTTGGAAAACTTGATGGGCTAAATGAGAATCTCTTCACGTTTCTCTTTCTGGGTGTTAATCTGGCACGTTCACCTTAAAAACTTAACTTTTTTTTTTCTCGTGTAGATTCTCCGGGCAGTTTCTGAATGGACTTTGTTTGAAAAGCAATTTGCTGAATTAACGTAGCGTGCACAAAGATAACTTGAGTTGACGTACTAGCGGAGTAGCATCTATCGCATGAGCAAAAATGGAATGTTCCTGCCCCTGGCTTCCTTTTTAATCTTAAATTATTAATGGATCTCTGTGTTACACAAAGGAAATTTGCGGCAGGCGCTGAGCACAGATGCACGTAGAGAGCCAGATGTAAGAGGAGCTGGTTGTGCAGAAGGACGTGTCTCCAAAAAAGATGAAGGCAGAGAGCCCCTCCTGTTCCTGAGGGTTGTTGGGGTCTCTGGGGGAGCAACAGCGGGCTCTGCCCTGCCCAGCTCTTTTGTAGCTCTCAGAAAAGAGGAATGAGAAAAGGACAAAACTTTTCCAGAACTGGGGAGCGTGGGACTTTGCATATTGTTGAGCAGCTATTAACTGAGACTGTGAGTGCTCCTACTCTGGCATGTTAATGGCAATCATGGTACCCCATCTTCTCTTAGAACCTGATTGTCAAGTTGAATAAAAGTATGTACATGTGATCAGTTCCTTTTCTCTAGGTAATCGATACAGGAAAAAATTCCTTCATCTCCAAGGGAGACCTCGGGTAAAGACTCATTTGTTGATACTGATGTAGGAAAGGTGAAACGTTAACATTTACCAGGGTTCTGGACAATTAAAGGTTTGAAAATGTGTTTGGAGGAAACGTTGGCTTAGATATCAATGGGAAGTAAGATTTCTAGTGTCTGTTCAACCATGTAATGTACAGTGAGTGAGGTGCGTCACAGCAAAGATTGTAACAGTGAACTCACGTTCTGCACTTTGCTTTATGTGAACTTTTTTCAGTATTTGGAATTTTAAAGGGAAAAAGTTGAAATGAGACTGTATTAAAGCAGAAACATATTTATAACCAGTTATTTTTCTTTGAAGTAATACATTCAAGCTTGGTGAAGAAATTTTGGGCAGATATACTAGAAAACTGTGATGTTATAGAAACATGAAACAAAGAGGTGAAGGTGACAGGCTGGTAGAAAGAAGCTGTTGTGTAGTTTGAGAGGATAAAGTTCTGCAATGTTAGTTTTGTAGTAATCTTTTCAAAAAAACAAACTGGGGGGAGAGAAAAGATTGGATCACCATAGGCTACCGAATAACCTGAAGGTGAGACTTGGGTGGGTTTGAGGAGAAAATTTTCCTTGAGTGCTTCCTTGAATTTTCCTTGAGTTTTCTCTGGTGTCACTGCATTAGGGGACTGATTTGTCTGCAGCAGAAGAGGCTCCTGGGCGAGGTCGCCCATGACCGGGTATGTGCTGGGCCCAAGGCGCCATCCAGAGAGCCTGGTATTCTGTGTGGTGTTGTCTGTGTTCCTCCTGTGCCTTCCTTGTGCTGCAGTCATGTCACCTGCCAGCCTCTTCAACAACCACCTGCTCCTCTGCTTCCCAACATTTATAGTTCCCCACCTGGAGAACAGAAGTGCATCCCTCACTGAATTACTCTTCGCTCCAGCTGGATTTAGTTTTCCTCAACTTACGATGTCCTTACTGCTTGTCCTGCAGACAGCACCATAGTAGGCTCACAATACTGTGTTGTGTGAGCACTGGTTCAGGTAGCAGCCTGTTTCCTGCCTGGGAGAGGGAAAGAGCTGCCCTGCCATGGCCAGAACTGTTGCTTTCTGGGGCAAGAGTGGCTTCAGGCCAGGTCTCTTCAGCTGGGAGCTCCTGAAGACTCAAATAAGGGAGTTGCACGCGTGGTTTACCTGCTCTTTCTGTGATGATGGTCTGTACTCAGAAGACCAGAAGATCTGCCCCTACTACCATGGTAGTGAAGATCTTCACTGAGTTAGAGCTGTAATTAGGAAGCACAGTGCTAATTAAGATCAGAACCTTTCTTTTATTTTTTTTTATGGTCCCAACTACTTTTAAAACCAGAGAGTAGAAGATTGACAGGCAGGGGGACGGAAAACAGAATCTTTCTTATTTTAATGAAATGGAACTTCTAGGCTTATGCTTTAGTAATGATGAAAATCAGGTTTAACTACGTTTCTGTCTGTTTATACGCTTTAAACAACTGGTCTGACCTTATAGCATAACAAAATAAAAAATCTCTCAGCGAGCGGGAGAGTCTCAATGTGGCCTTCAACAGAACAGCGATGTAAATAATTAATGATTTCTGAAAAAGAATTATGAATGAGCTGTGGAAGGGCTTTGCATGTCTGCTTAAAAGTGAGAAGGATCTTAATCTATCTGTGGAGTCGGTGTCTGTAGATTTTAATGAGGGCAAAGCAGAGAAAAACAGGTTAGAAAGCATGAGATCTCAGTGAAATAAAAACACAAAGCTCTGGGTTTGTGATCAGATAAGTCAGATCCTTTTTTAAAAGGGATGTGCTGACAGAAGCTGCAAATAACTTTGAAACTGGCATCAGTGCTGAGGAAACAAATGAACAGTTATGAATAGTACAGTGTCACATAAATAGGTTTTTAAGCAGTTGAGCATCCCGTCCTGGGTGTGTGTTAATGCTGCTATTTCATTCATTATTTGGGATTTTGTTTCATTGTGGGCTGAGGCTGTGGTTGCTAGGGTTGATGAGGGGAGCTACATGTGTAGGCTGTGCAGGCATTACGGCTGACTGGAAAAGATGCTGCTTCTAGGGCAGTAGAATTACTTCTGGAGGGCTATAAAGATTGTGTCCCTGGCTCGTGCCACTGGATTGCCTGTTCCATGAGGTGGAATCAGGTGTTACCTCATTTTCCTTTTTTGTTCCCACTGTTGTCTTGTGCAGGCTATTTACAGAAGGCAGGAATTTCTGTGGGAAATTAACTTCAGTCGTAAATTCCACTCCGAAATCTTACTTAGGAGAGAGAGAAATGCCTAGAAAAGCTAAGCAGGCCACTAGTCTTTTCAGCTGAAGAATCTGCATTTTACTTCTGCTTTTCAAGCTAGTGTGAAGCCTTTGAAGCTACTTGGCTCAGTGAGCTTTGCTTTTCGGGAAGCATCGGGGTGAAATCAATGTTGCACCCATGTTAGGTTCCTGGTAAAACCACAGTATTGCTTCTGGATGCGAACCATACCACAATAATGCAGATGCTTACCAATCCCAGCATAACACTTATATAACTAATTTCACCTGGGACTAAAGGTGGATGCAACACAGTAATCCAGGCATCATCAGGCTGTTACTTCATATTTTAGGCAGTCTTGTCACCCTTTTGAAGGGGGCTGTTAGTTAACCTATGAAGAACTAGTTGACTGTGATACAGCAGTATTTGGTTCTCGTGCATAGGATGCTTTCTGTATCTACATCTAGAGGAAAACTATTCAAGACCCAGCTTTATTTGACAGAGGTGTATCAATTTCCAGTTATGCTCAACACCTTGTTTGTACCCGTGACCTCTTCAATTCATTGGAGTGAAAAGTTAGTGTTTTAGTGCAGATATTCAGTCTACCTATGTTTGGAACTTTGAAAGACTGTTCTGTTGACCAAGCAAGCCTGTTCTATAATATAAATTAGGTCAAAAGAGGTGTCTCTAGTTTTGCATGTGTGACGATTTTTAGGTTGAAAATAGTAAGCTTTATTGTCTTTTTTCTCTACTTTTCCCTTCAGGGCAGCCACAGTAAGAGAAAGATATGAAATATCTTTAACGGAATTCTGCTCTTGATCAAGCTGTTAAAAATGGATATGAAAGTTATTTTCTCCTGTGAGGTAAGTAATGCCAGGGAGAAAGTAAAGGAAAAAGTGACTTACTTTGTTTAGTGTTGCTGTCACTACTGCTGTCTGTCCAGCTGCTTTTGTTCGCGTATTTTGAAGTTATAGCATCTGTGACTTAGAGAACTTTGCATCGAAAGTCTTAACTGAAATGTCCTAGAACTAATTCTTTTGGTTACAGGATTACTTATCTTTGTTGTGATCTTCCAGTAGATAAAAACAAATGTGTAAAGGTGTGTGCTCTGGTATAACGGTTGACTTCTACACATAGTAGCTTTTGACCCAATAATGAGCTTTTTTTCAAAGCATCAAAGAAATAGAAGCTGCTAAGTCTGATTTCCAAGAGTGAATATTCACCCAAGAGTAACTGCAGACAGAGGAAATGAGTGACTTCCTAAAGTGAAGAGTTTGTACCACATTTTTTTTTGCATCCCTCTTTTTCTGCTCTGTGCAGTCTAAGCAAAGGTGGTGCTGTTGCTAGCCTGAATTACAGGTGCATATTAATAATGCTAGGATGGGACTTGGCAAAAAGCTACTTCCGTACTGAGCCAGTACTGCTAGGAAACTGCTGTTTCACATGTAAGAATTAGTAAAAACCAAACACATCTCCTGAATTCAGAATCAGGGAAATTCACGTTGTAAGGAATCTCAAGAGGCCATATAGTCCTACCCCCTGCTCAAATGTTCCAGTAGTCAATGAAATTTGGACTAAAAACGCCAGTGAGTAAAATAACTATTTATGTTCGGAAACAAGAAGGAAAATGGATTTATATCTTGCCATATGTATTAAATGTACGTTATAATAATGCAGATAGGAATGTAACATGCTACTAAAACTTGTCAAAGGGAAAATATTTTAATTAAGATAGGATTGTAAAAGGATAGGGTTTGTCTCTGAACAAAGGAAAAGCTAAATCTCTGATGTATTCACTTGTAATCACAAATGAAGCCTCTACAGGTCATCTAACACAGTGACGTGTTGCCAATATTTTCAAGAATGGGTTCCCTGCACAAATGACCCCCTTCCCAGACATCCCTAGGGAATCAATTTCCTTACTTTCTCATGTAACCAAATTGCTTTCTCATAATAAATGGAGAGGAAGTAAACATGGTTCTTATCCCAATACATTTTATTGAAACATTTCCTCTGAAGTATATTTGTTCATGGGAAAACATAGTGACAATGTGAATAAAAATAAGCATCTTGTCAGGAAGCTTAGAGAGCAATCTCTCCCCCCGGGCTCTCAAAATAAACACAAACCCCGTCCTCCTCCTCACCACCGCTTCGTCCCCCATTGTGTACTACCAAATGGAACATTTTATGAGCCCTTGGAATACATGTAACTACTTCAGTGTTTTGGGCAGGGAGGGTCATCCAAAGAAGGGTTTAATACTGTCAGCAGAGAGAGGGTTCATCATTCAAAGCCCGAAGGGAGGGTCACTGAAGGGAAGACATGGTTGTTTCCTTTGGATTTCTGCTTATCTTAATGTGCTTTGAATCGATCCCTCAAAATTGGTAATTTGATAGCCTTAATAGTTACATTAGTAATTTAATGAGCCCCTTCCAGTGCACCATCAATGACAAACGTATACTTGAGGAACAAAAATAGAATCGTTTTATAGGCAGTGCAGTTCCTGAAAGCCAGTGTATTATTACATGTATGCAAGTTTTGATGCTATGAATTTTTTAATATACCATGAGTGATTTCATCATCGTAGAAATAAGTAATAACACAAAATGGCACATCTAATAATTCCCAATATCTTTCTTCATCCTCATTCCCAGTGACAAGTCACACTTCCAGCCTGATTTTCTGTCTCTCAATGGATTTCTGGGTAACTCTCATAACTCATGTAATTAATTTACAGATGGTTATTGTTCTTGTGAAATGTACTCTGTGAACTCACTGTTTCCAGACGGAATTTATGTTGTTTCTGTTACTGGGTATAAATTCTTGAAGAGAACATATATGGAGGTCTACATAGAAGTTAACTTAGGTATTGTAAAGCCATGTGCTTGAGTCAGAAAATACTGCGTCTGCAGAAGGCATGTCTTTGTAGAGCTGTTAGTTGTTCTTTAGTATCCCAGTCACAGCTTATTTTCTTATGGGCTTCCGTGTCGCTTGAGGAATTATGAGATGACTAGTAGTAAACTTAGCTCTATGGTTAAAGAAGCCACTGCTGTCAGAGATTACTTTCTCCGTAGTCAGTAGAATGCTCCACAGACAATAGAATAAATTGGGTAAGTGTATGCTAGTGCACACAATAATGCAGACTCCAGCAATTTAATTTAGCTGCCAATTCAGGTAGATATGAAACAAGCTGTGGTCTGTGTAAAACCAGCAGAGGAGCATGTATGCCCGTGAAACAACAACCTGCAGTAGAATTAATGTAGAATAGGAAGTTTTTAATCTTAAAACTGCTTGAGCTAGTCCTTCCCAAGCTTTTGACTAGGAAGTATGAAAACTGGGGGACTGCTGCGTATCTGTGGTTGGTGGGAATGGGTAGGTAGTGTTGCTATGTTCACAGCTTTTAATCCATAGAATTAAATTTGTTCTCTAGTAGTGTTTTTCACAGCATGTTGAAATCCTGTACTAAGCACATCTCCTTTATTAAAAGCACAGAAATTAGAGAGTGAGTGATTCTCACAACACCCATGCAGAATCAGGAAACAATTCTTTGTTAGGTGAGAAACTGAGAAAGAAATGTTGCAGTCAGAAATGTCCATTAATCCAGGCATCTTAGACAAGGTACCCAACACAATAAATCCAAGTTGTAATATAAAAGCAGTGTTGTCACCCCAGAGCATCCAGTTGGCAACTGGAATTACCTGTGTCTCACACTTTGGAAACAAGGGCTTAGCACTCTCAAGATGAGGTTTTACAGCAATAAAAACATTCTTAGCATGATACTTGCTTATTTTCACCGACTTTATCAGCGATGAAATGTGTTTGTGTCTGGGCTCTTAAATGGGCAAACATCCCAATAACTGTTCTGAGCAACAGGTACCATTTAGGTCTGAGATAGATGTGTGTGTTGCGGACCTCATGACTCCTGCATGTTTCAGTTCTTGATTTACGGCTGTTGCTTAACACTTGCGCTCCTTAAATGTGTCTCTCTTTCAGATGCATGATTTCCACTGGCATGCATGCTTAGACATATAGTTAGATACTTAGTAAATAAGGAAATATTTGTAGAAATATTCTTCTCAGTCTTCTGAGGGAAATTGTTGTGGGTGAGGCTTTACTTGAGGCGATGCGACCGATTCCATTAGGATTTCTCTAGGCGTGAATCAGGTTCTCTTAATCCTCCTTTCTTTGTATGTTTGCAACAGTGGTCCCCAGTGGTAATTCTATAGTTAAGGAACTGTCAACATTTCTCTTACAATAATACAGTATTTTAACTGTAGTTTTTGAATTTAAGTGGAAAGCAATGGCTTTTTTTCATACTTTTTCAAATCACACAGTATACATGGTATCTTGAATCCTTCAAGTTCTTTTACCTAATCTAGTTAAAACCTGTAACAATGATTGATAATTGGACAGTTCCTGGAGGTAGTATATTCCAAATCCTCTGTAAAAACTGCAAATGTCTGTAAGAAAGATGTGCTTTCACAGGTGGTGGTTTTTAATCAGTAATGTTAAAGAAAAATAGTATAACTTTTTGTTAACTATTCCTGGTAACAGTGCTTTGTGAAAGGCCCATCAGATAGCCTGCAGTGAAGCATGCAAACTGTCTTCATTTGCTGCTTCCGAGGCTTTTCTTCAAGATACAACAGTGGATCACTACATGAATTCCTCTGCAATTTCCACAGTTACCATTATCCTTTAGCTACACAGTTTCAGTAGAATTTATATAAAGCCTTTCAAAGAGAGAAAGGTGTCCACCAGAACCAACCCCAGTAATATTCTTTCTGGATTAGAGAAACAAAAACTGTGGGAACTAGATTTGCTTGGACATACTGAATTAAACCACTAAACCACTAAACCAGATGAGCAGTGTTTGGACCATGTAAACCTTCTGTTGATATAAGCCAAGCTAACCCATTAAATTTGTTTTGCTGAAGTGAGGTCTTTGCATGGGAATCTGTGCTAATGTAACTAAATCGTGTCACTGAACTGGTGTAAATAGCTGTAAGAGACACAAGGTTTTACATTCCCTGCAAAGCTCTCTTTAAAAATCATGTATGTTTCAGAAGCAGAGAATGTACAGAATATAACAGGAATTCTACAGATCTTTTTCTTCTTGAATTATCACCTAAATTGAAACCCATAGGGATCAGTAGAAACTCTTCCTATCAGTTTCAGTGGGATTTTTATCAGACTTAAACCATAACCAGGGGCTTTTACTTTAGTGTATAGCCACCTGTAGGACAGAGGTACGAGAGTAAATCACATTTAACAAGGCTGTTTATCATGGTTGAATGATGGTGAGATTAAGCTGCCCTTGATTCTACTGTTTAATCCAGCTCTTGTTTTGGCCCCCTGGAGAGAACAGAATATGGCTATTGGCTGCTCTTGTATGCAAGCAGTGATTCAGAGACCCCCTAATACCAGTCTTTGACTGCTGGGGAAAGGAGGGAAAATCCGCATTTGTTCTCTTCCCCTCACCACCTCTAACTTACACCTGTAGGGTTCCTGTAGCGAGGGAGCTTTGTTCAAGGCTGTCTGCATGATCTCTCTAAAAGTGCCCGTATAAACAACTTGGTGCAGCAATTGCACATATGTGCAGAGACTTCTATTTAGAAACCCTTTAGAATTTATGCAGTCTTTGAGCAATATTTCAGCTTTTCAGTTTTGGTCTGCATTTTGTAACTTCCTGCATATAAAGCTACTGGACTTTGAATATGATAGGTGACTTTTACAGGCCTCAAAAGGCAGGCAGAGCATTTATAATGCTTTAAAGAGTGAGAGCAGATCCATTTATATATGGCTTTTAAAGCTCAAGATCAAGAGTGACACGCAGAGACAGTGTTTGCCATTGAGAACTTTTTATTGTAGTTCCCTGATATCTCTGTCTCTTAAAAACTTAGTACTCAGAAGTGCATTTTGACTGATCTTTGTAGAGGAGGGACTGAAACCAGCCAGAAGGTTAGACAGACAGAATTTTCCCCAGCTGACTGTTTGCTGTGACTCTCATTTAATTCCCCAAATATATTCTTTCCATTAACATCTAAGTGGACGGCAGAAAGGTTAAGAAAAACTTTTAACAGTTATGCAGATATCATCACCACAGGTGAGATAAGTCGATAACGCAGTACAGGCATGAAATCACTTCTTCAAGGTGAAAATTTGCACCTGGGATTAGGTTTTCATATATATGTGAATGTTTTCCTGTGAAGTGGCAATAAAGAGTTATTCTGGGCTGAAAATGTGTTTCTGGCATGTCCCAGTTGGTGAACGAAGGCAGAAGTTATGGACAAAATTGCCAAGATTTGAGAATAATTCTTCATGTATTAGTTTAACTTTCACTGATACATTAGCATGTATTTTGGTTAGCAAGTGGTATAGAATACAGTGCTCCAACAGATTTTCTCAGAGGGCAAACCATTGATTTTAAAGATGAGCCTCCTGTATCTCGGAAACTCCCTTAAATACTGGAAATAGCTGATAAAGCTAGCATGCTCTGGGTAGTTGGAAAAGTCTTATGACATTTTGATGCAATCATTTCTAGTTTCCTTCCCTTGTGAGACAGCAAAATGATAAATATTCAAGAAGAAATCCTCCTACTAGTCAGTTGTTCCCATTTAGCTTGTGTTTGGAAGTGGTACATAAGCTGATTAAATCTTTCTTACCCATGTTGTAATTCTGAGGATCTAGAAGCAGGGAATATAACCATTATAAGCTGTTGCAAACCTATCTTAAAAAAAATAAAATTAAAAAAAAATCCCCATTTAATACAAAACTGAGCTGTGTTACAAATTCTTAATACTGCTTTGTCCTCTCTGGGTTGTGAATTCAGCGAGCTGTAGCTCTTCTACTTCTTCCCTTGGGAGACTCTTATATAATCATTCAGCTGTTCCTCTTGCTGTCCTTCTAATTAAGCTGAAATTTTATGTTGCTTAATTGTATCCTGGTAGACCTAACCTAGCAAACTAGGACTAGTGAAATGAATTCCCTCCCTTCTAACACTAGAAGAGGAGTGCAGTGGTGAAGGCAGTAATGGAGTTTTGCAAGGTTTCATGTCAGAGCCTCTCTCAGTGCAACTGAGACACCTGAGTCAGCAGGTGCCCTTCCAGCAGTGAAGACTATCTGTGTTCTGCGCTGCCTAAGGAAGAGGTCAGTGGAAGTGATTATTCCTCTCTACTCAGGCACTTGTCGGGCTGCACCTGAAGTACTGTGTCCAGTGTGGGGTTTCACGGTACTGAAGGGAGTGGAATGAATGCTAATACAGTTAGGGGCCTGAAACACAACATATGCCCGGAGCTACTGAGGGAGCTACGTTTAGCCTTCTCCATCTCCAGATAAGGGAGCATCTACTTAGTGTCTTCTGATACGTGACAAGGGGCCATTGGGAAAACAAGTAGGCTCTTCTTAGAGCTGCACAGCAAGGGGACTGCGTACAAGGTGTGCATATATTCAGCATTTCATATCCAATATTCATATTCATATATTCATATTAGGGAAAAAGACTGGAAATACAATTCATGCAGCAAACTGGTGCTATATCTCATTCTCAGAGTGCCTCAGTAAGATCTGATACAGTATTGTCTTCTAAAGGGATGATGGTCTTGCACTGTAATTAGTATTCAGTAAACAACTGGAGAAAAAAAAAGCATGGTGGTCTGTTAGTGTCTGTAACGCATACAATGGGAATAACATGTCTCCATCTCTGAGAACTGAGACAGAATTGTGTGGGATATTATGAAAAGGGATGCAACTGACGTTTGTTTTGATTTGTATCACAGTTGGCTGAGAACAGTTGTTAACATCACTAACTAGAGGCACCTTGTCTCAAACTCTAAACTCTGTCCTTACTACACACACACACAAAAAAAACCCACAACCTCACATTGCTAAAGGACTGCATACAATATGGAATAGTTCTGAAGAAAAAGCCAGTTGTGAATGCATATGTATTTGGCATGGGAATAATACAGCTCTGAGTGCAAACCCATTAATAAAAAATTGTATTGACAGGAAATGACTTGAATTTTATTTTAACATGCATAAAATATGCATTTACATGTTTTTTTCCAATGCATTTATCCTCTTTATGAATTTTTTATGGAAAAAAATCTAATGGAGTATATACCAATCCATTACAGAAGTAGTTAGAAGTGATTTTGATCTACCCACATAATTAAAGCCTCTAAGCCTAATTGTGGGGAAAAAGTAGACTTCAATGATGGGAGCTGGGTAATTCTGATATTTTAATTCACTTGCCGCCAGTTGGCTAAGACTACATATCACATACAATAGGAGGATGGTGAAGTCCATCGCTGATGTACCATGTCTCCTTATTTTGATTGTACATCATTCATTCGAGTTCTTTTGTATTGTTGAAAGTAGGTTTCACAGATTGTAGGGAGCACCTTCTGTCCCTGTGAGACCGCCAGATGCAACACAGAGCACATACGTATACGGGATAATTTAACTTACTTTGCTTTACTGAATTCCTCATGGATTTAAACTTATTTCCCCTAAAAGCCTCTTAATCTCAACATGTTCTTAAAAGCTCTTCTAATACAAAGGGCCCCTGCATTCAGAGCTGAGGGAAGAGCTCCAGTTTGTCCCGTGCTATTGAGTTTCATCCTTGCGCTGTCCTGGGTTGCCTCTGCAATGTCAGATCTGCCTTCCCTCAGTGCATGCTCAAACCCTGTCCTGTAGCTGTCCATGCTGTCTGCTCATCTGTGTGTAACTTGTCTTAGGAAACAGAAGTTGTGCTTAGGTGTTGCTACCAAAAATGAAGGGGAAATAATTTCAGTTGTCCTGAATTAAAAGTATGACTCCCCAGAGGGAGCAAATGCCAACATCACTAGATTATTTATTTTCACTTTTTGAAGCAGCCATCTCTTACAGACCCTACCTAGACCTGTAATATAGGCAAGAAGCCCTTGCCTCCACAGGGCATCAAGTCTGGATCAGTCTGAGATGCAGACTTTCTTAGAATGTTAACACACAGTATTATTTCCACACCAACATGGGAAAGAACTTCTTCACAGTGAGGGTGACAGAACACTGGAACAGGCTGCCCGAAGAGGTGGTGGAGTCTCCTTCTCTGGAGATATTCGAGGCCCGTCTAGACGCCTACCTAGGTAGCCTGCTCTAAGGAACCTGCTTTGGTAGGGGGGTTGGACCCAATGATCTTTTGAGGTCCCTTCCAACTCCTACAATTCTGTGATTCAGTGATTAAAAACTCACCCCCAGACTTGTGTGCTTGTACTATCACGCTTCTGCAGATACAGCTGACTAGATTATAATGGGGAGGTGAAAAGCATGGGCTATTTAATTTCCTTCTCTTTTTGAACAGTTTTCACAGAGAAGCTGAATTAAATGTTTCTAATCCCCTCTTCCATCACCTTTTGTTATTCTTGACTGGTATTTTTTCAGCTTATCTGCTCCTGAACCTTGCTCTGGTCCCTCAGAAGCACAGAGGATGGCAGGGCCTGAGGGCATTAAGTGTCAGCAGCTCTGCCATGGTAGAAAGCTCCCTAAGGAGTTCAGCTAACGGAGCGTGTTGGAGGAGCCTCTGAAGTTAAACTAACTTTCCAAAGCCAGGAGCGGAAAGGTCATTTGTAACTTCATTTATGGTTTACGCACAACTAATGTTCTCTCGTGATGCTTTTTAATCATCTGAGAAATACATTCTCAAAACCAAAATGTTAATTTAGCCCCAGAGTAATGAATAAAATGTTGGAGCATATGGAATATACCCTTACGTTTACACTTCTGAATACATTTTGTGATTTAGTAAAACTAAAATAATTCTAAGTAAAATTCTTTGTGTGCAAATGAACATTTTTTATTCTTATTTTTTTTATCCAGTTATACTCTGAGTTTTGTGGTGTAGTTAACGATACTTAATGGAGATGCAATGTTGGGACGCACTTGGCAGTCCATAATCGTGTTTTGGAAAGCTCTACGGACTTGGCAAAGCCAGGCTCTGTAGTTAAATGCTAGCCATGGTCCAATGCCATATCCTCGGGGATGGTAAAAATGGAACTTATCTCCTTCACCCTCTCCCTCTTGCTGTTATCCACCCTTGATAACAGACAACCAAAAAGGAAAAATGCAAGCTGGCTACCTGGAATACTTAAACATCTAACTGAGTAAAGCTTTAACACTCATGTATTTTTAATGCTTGTGCTAACTCAGGGGGAATACTTGTGGTTTATTGCTGTCCTTTCTTGTATCAAAGCCTAGAAACTGTCAGTTGCTCTATACCCTATTAAAGATGCATTCCAGCCACTCGTGAAGGTCTGTCACTCAGACAAGTTGGTGGTCACAGCTGTACAGTTTGTTAAAATGTTTGGAAAAATAAATAAATACTGTTCAAAATAAATAAGTACTGTTCAATAGGATTATGTGACACAGGACAGAGATCTTCTAGCTGTTCTGGGTTTTTATTTTATACTTCGCTGGAAAAGCTGCAGTCTGAATTAAATAGAAAGTTACACATTTGTGGTGGGAAGACACTGAATGCTAGAATTTGCCACAGATGGTCATTAACATGGAAACTACACAGTAACGTGCAGCTGCTTCCACAGCTGTAGAAGCCTTCAGGCTTTGGGTACCCTTTGATGGGACATAAAAAAAAAGAAACTTCAGACTTCTTGTTCATCAAAAGCAAAGCGCTATTTCTCTTTTTTCCTTGTTAAACACCTGAGTAATCTTTGCAGTCATTGCAGTCTAGGTGTGTTTAATAGAGATGTGGGTTCTAGCTCTGTGATTTGTCTTCAAAACGTGAGTATTTAAACTGTAAAACAAAAGTGCCAGTAAGAAACTAAGATTTGCCGCTCTAAAACAGCCCAGTAAAATGGATACCTTCTGTATCGCCCTGCTTTGCCTAGTCCCTGGATTATGTGAGCTGAACCTGAGCCTTATTGCTCCCTGAAAGTTGCAGGTCCTAGAAAAGAGTGAGTACACGGGGGAGTGCTCTTACATAGAATTAAAGTTTTTTAACCCTCATTTATAGAGAAAAAGTTGTTTGTGCAGAGGTTAAAACTTACAAAATGGAAGGTAATCATACTATTAATCTGAAACCTGTAGGTTGTGAAATTTAATTTGTTTTTTTTTGTTGTTACTGTTGACTGCACTATCAGTTTGATACTTTGCTTGCAAGCAGATGTCCTGAGTGAGCATGTACGAACAACAAGAGTTGTTTTAATTTCTGATTTGTTTCCCCTGTCCATCCCAATTCTGTGCAAAGCTGGGAAAGTCATGCTTAATATTTGCAGTGCCTCACCCCATAGCCTCCTGTGAAGCTGCCAACTGTAATTTTTCGTGACACAGTTGTACTCTGCTGAGAATTGTTGCAGTCTGACCTGCTTAATGTGAGTTTGACTTCACAGTATTTGAAAAATATAGTCAGCTATAACCAAAATGCAGTTGGGTACTGTCAGTCCAGGTGTTCTTTAAACAACTTTATCCCGTTTTCCGAAGAAAAGGCTGTGTTACTGCTGGAAGACCGGCGACGTACGAGTCCAGCAGGCTGTAAGGGCACGCTTTCTTTCCCGCAGCCACCCCGCTGGGTCAGATCGGTCCCGTTGGCGGTGCGGGGCCGGGCCGGGGCCGCTCCGTGTCCGTGCCCGTGCCCGTGTCCGTGCGGCTGTCGCTGTCCCCGTGCCGCTCCCTCCCTCCCTCCCGCCGCGTCCCGCTTTTCATGAATGAAGGCGGCCGCGCTATAAATAGCCCGCGGGCTGCGCACGTCACAGGGCGCGCGGCTCCCGCCCGACTCAGCGCCGCGGGGCGGGCCGGGGGGAGCCGAGCCGAGCCGAGCCGAGCCGTGCTGTGCTGAGCCGTGCCGGCGGCATGCTGCCTCCCTGCCACGGCGGGCCGCCGCCTGCCGGTGCCCCCCCGCTGTAAGGAGCGGCGGGGAGAGGGCGCGGCGGCGCCCGGTACCCTCGGCCCGGCCCTGCAGCCCGGCTCCCGGGCATCCCGCTCTCCCGGGTAGGTCCCGCGGCGCCCGGGCGCGATCGTGCCGCTCCCCGCCGGGGCGGGCCGGGTGCCGCCGAGCCTTGCGCGCTCCCGCCCCTCGGGAGAGGGAGAGGAGGTCGCCGCCCCTCCCCGGTACCGAGTCCTCGCAGGAGCTGAGCCCTCCGGCCTCCTCTCCCAGCCACGAGGCTCGAGGCAAAAATAGATGATGCTTACGGGAAGCAGAAACCTCCTGGAGCTTGGTGCTTCTGAGTGGCATCTCCTAAAAGCCCGAAGGTTTGCAAAGGTTTATCTTTTTCCCTCTTTTTTCCCACCTTTCATTTCTCCTGCTGTGTCTGTGGAGTCTGTTGTGGGTTGCTGTGACAACAGCAGGAGGCTGCTGTGGGGGGCTTGCAGCACGCAGCTATCAGGTGTCTCCTGGCTGGACCTCTCAGAGGACCAAGAAAGGCACGCGGTAGTAGACCTTATTTTTTTTCGGTTAGCTTGCAGTGGATATGGTAGCATCCAACATCTAGAGCAAAGGGAAGGCTAGCCAGAGAGCTCGGGGTTGCCTTCTGCTGGTCAAGGCACTACTCAGGCTTCCAAAGGCAGCAATGTACTTGTTTAAAAATGATAGTAATAATTACAAAAAAAAAAAAAAAAAAAGGCCCTTGAAGCTGTGCATATGGTCACAGTGAGAGCAAGGAAGAGATGCCAGAATATTCTCAATGACTTTGTTCATCCTCAGTCTGTGTACTATTTCAGGACACACAGCTGACTTGAAGCCAAATGTTCAGCTTGATCTGTAATAGAAGCTGAGGTGGAAATTAGTTTGTTCAGTGTGTTCACAGGAGCTCTTAAGCTAGCACTCTTTCTAGGCAAAAATAGAGCATGTGAGGAGGAAGCAATGTTGTTAGGACAGAGTCGCTGTGTAACTGTTCAGTAGCAACTGAATGGGACATATCTGTGTACAGGCTGATCAGGATTTATCACAGCACGTGGAAGTAGAGCAGCTTAATTTCTCTTCAGTAATTTTCTGAGGTCCTCTTCTATTAGGTTGTGCTTTTTATTTTTTTATGCCCATTGGATCTGTATTGCCATTTGTATGCCTCAGGTCTGTGATATATCCATTCGCTATTAATAGAAAAAATAACTTGGTGAGCTGAATGTTTGTACTGTGGGGTTGTTTTTTTTTTTATCTCACAGACATAATACTTACAGAGCGTAAGATCTGGGACATGCTCAGATGTGTACAAGTATTTTTATCCAAGAAGAAATAAACATCAGTTTTAGCTCTGGGGAGCTTTCTAAAACTCTTGCCCTTTTAAAACTCCAGGCTTCACAAATACTGTAGAGCATTAGACTGAGAGGAAGAGCTGATCACTTGACTGGTAAATCCCAATGTTTGATTCTTTGCGAATACATTTTGTTCACTGGAAAACTATTTAAATCCTGCATCCAGATGTTGCCCTGTGCTGAAGGAGCTGAAAAGACAGAGAAGCCTTGAATTTAGGAAAAGCACAGGAGCAACAGATGTTTGACATGTCCCTCCTTTGCTCCCACCTTTTCTGCCAGAAGAAAATTATCAAGTGCTGTAGAACAGAGAACGTACCCGTGACTGTCTCCCAAGCAGGGTCAGTTTTCCCCCAAGAGGGGAAAAATAAGGCAGAGCAGTCATTGCTACATACAGCAGTTACAGAGCTCACAGCAAGGCATCACTGAGGCGAAGACTGCTCAGATCAATGTGAAAATACCCTTGGATCGTGGATGGTGTGCGCATAAGAGCTCAAGGCCTTGTGCTGAAGGACTGGGTGGTGACAGGGTGTGTGAGCTAGAGTTGGTGCCGCCTGGGGTGCGTGCAGTGACAGTTGGGCCCTTTCTTAATAGGGGTAGGCTCATGAGATTAAACTATGGATTCCCTTTGGTTCTCATCTAACATTCTACTTTTCTGTTTTCCTATCCCTTCCGTCTGACATAAAAGACATGGCAAAAGATATGGCAATTTGTATCTTCTTTTTAAAAATTTTTGACAAGTGTCTGCATGGCACTAGACATTACAAGTAAACTCCACATACACTTGCTTCCTGCACAGTTCACTTAATGTCACTGGATTTGCGTTTGGGATATAAATGCAGGACTTCAGCCAGGATCTGGAAGTAGCACTTATCTGAAGTCTTAAATACTGAAGTATTTACTATTCTAGTCAGTGTTTAGATTTTTTTTATGCTGTCATCTAGAAATTTTATTCACCTTGTACGTACAGTTTCCCTGTACTGATTGTATGTGAGAGTAAATAATGTCACAAAAAAATATCTTCCTAAAACATCACTGATTAACACGTGAGAAATACCACACAAAGTTCAAGAAACGAGAGCCTGATTCTGTCTATTGGAAGGAAAAAAGCAGAAAGTGAATTCTTCAACAGCTTCCTGGGCTAGAAGGTCACTAGTGTCTCTAGAATATTTGTCTTTGTAGTTCGAGCAAAACTTGATAAATATATTCCCCATAGAAATGTGCAGAGGTTGGGAGAATGCCTTCGTTGTTTTTGTTTGTTTGTTTGTTTGTTTTGTTGGTTGGTTGGTTTCTTACCAAAGAGAGCATACAATGTCAATACCTGTCTTTATATAAATTGGTAAAATTGGTAATAACCTTTACTACAATGGCAGCGGTGTAATGCTGTATGAGCTTCTGAATTACATAAGAGTAGGATTTCATGGTGTTTATGACCATGGAAATCAGTACTGCTGAATCAGGCTTTTTCAGTGATGCTTCTCCCTTTAATCCTGAGTTTTATGTCTTATCCCAGGTACTCTTGAGCATTGCAGTCACTAAGGATTCAGCTGCAGCTTTGCCCAAAATAGTGAGCCAAATACCAAACCAGGAGCCAAAGCATCTGATGCTGTGTACATTAGTGGGTTATGCAGTGCAGTAGCAGGGGATCTGAGGATGAAAATGTTGGTGCTGAGGCCCCAGTATGCATGTAGTACACGTTTCAGGGGCAGCAGGTGTTACTTCAGATTATCTTTAATCTGGTGTGGGCTGAATGCTCACTCCTTAGTGGTGGGTGGCATGTCTTTCACTTCAGATTAATCTGAAACAAATTCAGTTTGTTCACATAGGTGGCCATTCCTGACACAAACCAAAGCATGGTAAGTGGTGGTGACTGGGGTTTTTGCTTCAAGAATGCATTCTTGTCCAAACTAAAATGCTAGTAGAGCTGCACCCTTAATCTGTTCCTGCAATGTGATCTGTTGCAGAAGGAGGAATAATCTAAGGTCTCATTGCACAATGGCATTTTTTGGGGGGCTGCTTTTTGAAGTAACAGCTTTCTGGAGACGGTTACCACCTGGTCTAAATGAGTCTTGCCTGTTCTTCACTTACTCAGTTCTCAGTCACTTTTATTAATGTCAGCCCCAGCTAATTTCAGCTAGTGTTGATGTGCCAAGTTATGACACACAGCAAAGCCAGAGCTTGGTCACTGCCTAGCCCCTTGTGTCTGCTGTGGGTATCTCTGCTAAATGGAAAGGGCAGCCACTGGAGCCAGGTGCATCCTGAATCCCGACAAAATGCATTCACAAAACTATGCGAGAGCCTTAAATCAACCATGTGCCAGCCCAGATTATTTCCCTCTTCCCAGGGGTGGGTTCGGTGTGGTCACTCTTCCTCAGATCTCTCTGCACAGCAAAAAAGAAGAAACAGAAGGGACTGCTCTGTGTCGTGGCCTGTTCTTGAGGTAGACTGAAGAACTGATGAAGGGAGGGGTAGCAGTGTTGTAGACTCTCCCTCATTACAGAAAAGATTCATCCCCAATTCTTGTACCTGGCTTCTGAAATGGTTAAACGTCCTTCACCTGATGTATGGATTAATTTCTAGAGAGATGATCTCATCACAGAGGATATTGCAATGTATGTCACAGGTCAAAATAATACGTAATCTGCTCAGAGTAATCAGCTTGTTGATTTCTGCACTTCAGGTCTTCCAGAAGCTGTCAGAAAATTGACATAGTTCAAATCTACTGCTAGCATTTGCATTTGGTTCTCTCTTTTGTCTGAAAGTCTGTGAGTAAAACACAAAGACGTGTCCTTGTGGAATGCACACTTCAGAAGGCTCAGGTGTATCGTAGATTTTTGGTTGTCTAAGGAAGTGCTCCAATGGTGTTGTGTCATCACAGAGGTAGGCTGGGTTTGATGAGGAGTCCTAATCCACACAAATGAACAGTAAGTTCCCCTGCGTTTTTCCCTGGCATATGTGTGTTCATCCATTTAGATTCTGAAACAACACGTGGCAGGTTAGATATTGAGAACAAACATTTCACTTTTCTTATTTGCTCTGGCTCATGAGCTCTTTGGTCCTTGCCAGTGTGCCAGTGCCTTGGGATTCTGCACTGCAAGGTAGTGACTTATGTGTCTGAAGAACTTGGTATTTTACATCTCCTTTTCCAGTGGCAATGGTTGCAAGCAGTAACTTTGTAACTTGGGAATGGAGGTAAGATCATTGCTTACCCTTGTCAAATTTTTCATGGCCCTTTTGATGTGTTATTGTGTAATGGCTCACTGAGGGCATCGCTCTGAAAGTATGCTTAAAAAATACATCTTCAGACTAGATTGAAATATGGAGTACCTACAAATGCTCTTTCAAACATTTTCAGAAGAGTGTATTTTTCAGGAATAAATGTTGATGGGTTTACTACCTTTCTGCTGGCCTGAGTTTTTCAAACAATTCCCACTTGCACCATCCACGTTACGTGGTGGCAAATTTTGGTGTCTCTTTTCATTAGATTCCTTTAGTAATTGTGATGACATAATTTTGGTTGGCAACTTGTTTGTTTGAAGGCCTTTCTGTTTTGCATGTTTAATTAGATTCCTTGAGACAGGTTAGATTATTTTTTTTTCCCCATGAAATAACTTAAAAGCTTTACTGAGCAGGCAAGGTCCTTACATGCTGTCACTCTGAAACTTCAGCTAAACAGTTTGCTCTTAATGCAAGAACAAAGTAACGTGCTTGCTTGTTTTCATGCTAAGAGATGCTCTCTCAGTCTTATTGGACATGTTTAAGCACTAAGCTAAGTAAGTGCCTGCAGGATCACTCCATAATCACTGATTAAAGTAGACACTCTTGGTGATTTGTTTGTCCTGTTTTGCTGAAGAGAAAAGATTTGATAAGTAGCAACTGCTCTTTGAAAAATCTTAGGTATATTTAGTATAAACTAAGTGATGATTTAAAATACCTAGGAAGTTCAAAGTGGGCAGTTAGCTGCACAGGCAGTGAGATCCATAAGGGTGGATTTCTGATCCCACATAAGGTTTTACAGGGACGGCTCATGGGGATTGCTATTAAATTTGGATCTTCCTCCACTTTTGTTCCAGAATAGAAAAATGCAATTAGAGCTTTAAATATATTAAACTGCATTCTTAAAGCAAGGCAAGTTCATGATTAGGGTCTGGTTATATTTTGTATGTAAATATACTTTCATGCATACATAGAGAGGAGTTGTGTGTGTCTGTCACGTTTAATTTGTGTTCTAGTGCACTAGATGATTAAATGATATGCTCCATCTACAGATCTGTTGGAAAATTTCTCTAGAAAAGCAGTGTTTCTTTACTGAGGGTGACTAGCCAGAAGGATCTGCGTGCTATAGCAACCACAACTGTTTTTAGTGATAATAACAACAACTCACTCAGCACTGAGAAAAACTAAGCAAAAAAAGCAAGCATCCTTCGGAATTCAAGGTAAAACAACAGAGGAAGAAATTAGTGACCATAACTGTCAGCAAGCTATGGTTCATGACAGTAACCTTACACTTCTTTGGAAATAAATCAGCTTTATTTAGAATAGTTCTTTACTGCCAATGAAGTTAGTTAATTAATTGGTTTTATCTTAGATTTTGAGTCCACTCACATCTGATTTTTGGCTGCCTCTGTCTCATCATATGCCAACAATCAAGGGTGACAGTGTAAAAATAGAAACATCCTAAGAGATTTTTATGATCCTGTGTTATTCTTGTGGGTATCTTTTTTCATTTCCATGCATCTGCTCATCCTTCCTTAGAACTGGATTAAGCAGCTGAATCTTTCACTGCTTTCTTTGTGGGAACAGCCGTGTTCAACCTGATGGTTCCCCTAGTAGATTTCATAGTGCTCCTCATTTGCTGACCTTTCTGTTCTTCTGTGGCTTTTTTTTTTTTGCCAGAGTCCTCTCTAAGATTGATCACACTTCCAGTAACTTTCCTCTTACTTTTTCCTTTTGTCTTTTGTTGGTAAATTAAGCTATTGCAGGTTGTGGGTTGGTTTTGACAAGTTTTTCATTGGTGCTGGAATTTTATGCTACTTTTTCTTAAGCTTCACATAAGCTGGATTGCTCTTGTCTGACCAGTTTTGGTTTAGCTCCTGTTGGCTCTTCCAGATGTTACCAGACTTTCAGAGCTCAAATCTTTTTCTTTTATTTTAAGTTTTGCAACAACATGTTTAGCATTTTTAATCAGGGTGATTATATAATAGGTTTAGCATGAGCTTAACCTAGAGGATACCTTAAAAAAACAAACAAAAAAATAAGAAAAAAACTGACCATGTCTGTATCTTTAAAATCTTGTATGTATTCCTGCTTTTAATCACTCCAGAAGCCAGAAAGATTCTGGTTACATTTATAAGCATTTAATCCACACATTTTGCTAATTGTTTACACTGTAATTTGTAGCTTGTGTCTGATTTATTTGAGGTGTCTAAATATCTGTCCAAGCTTATGTCTGTCAGTCTCTTTAGAAGCTATTTCTGTTTTAATCCCTTTCTGAAAACTAGTGAACAACATTAAAATGATCTGCATTTTTAGTACAGACATACTTTGTATCTACTAGAGTGGTTTTAAGAGCTTTCTTTAACATAGCCAGGAAAGTTTAGTGGTTTTTTTTTGTTGTTTTGTTTTCTATTCCCAGTTTATTTTAATCTCTGTCCTGTGCAGTATTGAGTCATGCTAAAAATATCTTCATTAGGCTGTCATTGATCTACAGCAGGGCATTCGGGCATGCTGTGTCTGAGTTTTGTGATATCTTTGCCTTAGGTAAATCAGTAAGTATATCAGAAAAAAAAAAAAATCATTTTCATGTGTTCTTTTTCTAGGATTCTCAAATAACGGCATTGATTTCTCGTTGTGTTTATTAAAATTTGCCTATTAATTTTAAACTTGCTTTGTTATTCTCTTGGAATTTTTTTTAACATTCCAAACCCTGCACTTAATACATATTTTGTGACTGACTGTAGTGCATTTTTGCAGAACTACGACTTATAAACTTGTGAAGAATTGTAAAATCAGATTCTTATAAAAGCACTTCAGCTAATCTGAATAGCAGCATTTTAATGGAATATTGGGTTGGAGGAAAATTTATTTTGGAATCTCTCTGCTTGGTAGTTTAAAACCAACCAGACACACTGGCTGGCCTTCACCTTCATTTTGTTTTCCAGCCTTGTAAACACATTCCATCTGTGATGTCTAGTCCATGCATGAATAAAATATGAAGTGATTTAACACCATGTATTATGTTGGGGTTACTCTTAATTCTCAGACTTGAAATGAGACATTTTTAGATCACGTACTGAAACTTCGTGGGGCTTTTGACTGGCTTTGAGGCAGCAGTGTACAAATATCTTATTTTCTGTAATGTGGAAAACACCATAGTGTTTGTCTTCTTTTATTTATATCATGGCTGTATTCTTGGAAAGGATGGGTGGGAGGAAAGAGGAATTCTCTCTCTTTCTAGCTCTCTTATATTTGGATTCATGGAGTTTTTACAGAGCCCTTGAGCCCTCCTGGGTGTCAGCTTGATGAGAGCTTGCATGCAACCAGCAGCTGTGGTTGAATGGCAGAAATAACTGGAAAGTCTCTGTAGTCCTTTACTGCACAAGTAGTAACCTTTCAGGATGCAGGTCACAGCTCAGATGAAAGGATAAAGGCAATATCTTAATAGCTTTCTTTCCTTTTCAGCTAAAAGCTCTTGCCGACATAGCAGGTTGGTATCACAAGGCCATTAGGTTTACATGCAGTAGATATTACGCATACAAGCTTGAAACCACATTGTCTGCTCTAGAGTCACTGGGCCCACGTTGCAAACTAGGGTAGAACAGCTCTCTAACATGTATCCTTAGCTGCTAGTCTATGCTGTGGCATTTCCTGAAGCATTCAATGCCTGTGAAAACTTAACAGTGTGACACATCAGTGGCACTCTTGCACAGCTCTCAATGTGGTCTCTAATTCCTCCCAGCCACACATAAATATCAATTGAAACAACTGTATCAGAGCCATTACAGGTCTTGTTTGGCAGTCCATGCTCAAAATTTTCAATATTTGTGTAGCATTCAGTCCTAACACTGACTTTTTTTTTCCAGCTTACATCACTTAAAGTAGTGAAAGAATGCACTTAAAATTAGTGTTTGGTTCCCAACGACTAAACACATGCTTTTTCTTAAATAGTAACGTAACGACTGACACAATTAAAATGTACACCAGAACAGCTTGTATCTAATATTTTGGATAACCTGATAGTTAACATATATTCTACATTTAAGAGCCAATGAGATATGAATACTAAAAAAGCTACTGAAACAAAAGACACTCAGTGTCTTACCTGTAGTGCTTTCGTCTCAAGAAAAAAGGTCATAACAGCTTCAGATGATGATTAGTGTTTGCTCAGTTTAACTGTTTTACATTTCCTTGCTGAAATAGCAGTTAGGCAAGCTTTTCTGAACAAGTTTGTGCCTTGCACTCTGCCTTTTCCCCCTCCTTGATTATATTCCCCATCAGAGACCAGATTGCTGAGGAAACTTTTTAGACATTAGAAAACCAAAATCAGATATGTTGAACTATGATCCCATGTCTCTTTATATGAAAATAACAGACTTCTGTAGCAAACATGCAAAGTTGATTTCAGTCTTTCAAATATCCCTCTGTTCTGGCTTACATTCATATCCAAGCATTGTTCAATACATTGCCAAAGAACATTTAAGTAAATAACTTTCCATCAGGCTAGTATCTTCAACAATCTAAGTCTCTCTACTTTTTCTGTATCATATTAAAAAGTTTGTCGGTATATGTGAGTGTATTTGCAAGTTCCTGCGGGGCTGTTAGGTTTCATTTGGGTTCCTGATCTTTACAAACTTCCTTGGAAAATTAAGAGCGTGTAATACATGCAGGAATTAATGGGAGTTGTGGTTTGTAGAGAACAGAGTCTCTGGAGTCATCTTACAAGCCAGTTTTATTGTGTGCATATAACTAAAACCATCTGTGTGACTTGGTCTTAGCAATATTGTTTGGAGAGCCCTAAATCAAATCCTGAATGGGCAAGATTACTGAAGGCAGGTTTGCACTAGAATCCTTCAGGTTAAAGCCACTGATGCCCAGTCTTTTCTCCTTTGTAGCATAAAAAACATTAGCAAAAGGTAAGTTTGTGCTAGTTGTCCTTGTTTCACCAAGATCTATCCTCTGGAAACAGGCTTATGTTTACAGAAACCGAAGTGAAAATAGCATGTGAACAGCATAAACTGACTGACTGCGGTCAAAATAGCCCTGCATTTGCATAACTGTGCAGTATTTAAAGGACCAGCTAGTGTGCTTTGGTACAGTTTACTAAAGGTGTTTCCTTGAGACTTTGTCCTCTTCAAGCATCTCTGAAAAGTGGAATTAGAAGGCTCTGGTTCTAAGCAGCATTGATTTGTACAGTTATAGAAAATAAGTCTAACCGTCTTGTTACAGTTCCTGATAAATGGACATTGACATGGACTACGAAAGACCAAACGTTGAAACTATCAAGTGTGTGGTGGTTGGAGATAATGCAGTGGGGAAGACTCGTCTGATTTGTGCAAGAGCATGCAATACAACCTTGACTCAGTATCAGCTGCTGGCAACTCATGTACCAACTGTCTGGGCCATTGATCAGTACCGTGTCTGCCAAGAGGTAAGGACTGCAGGTCCACAAAATATGGAGCACATGCTGTGAGCTTGTACTAATGTTTATTGGCTAGCCTTTCTTTGCCAGAATGCAGCAATGAGCTCACAAGTATTGTATGTGCAGTTTCTTCTGCAGCCGTGGTCTGATATGCAAGGAAGCTGACATCTCCCCAAGTCTCTCATTCCAAAGCATTTTTTTCTTAAATTAGAGGCATTTTTAAAAGCTGTATGTTCTGCTTGTGTTTTATAAAATATAGCATTCAACAAAGACTACATGTGATAGACTCTTGATGTAGCATGCTTTTGATCTCTTTACAAGGCAAATTAGAAACGTATTTGTTTGATGGAGGAAAAGAGAACATAATGTGTATTTTGTTCTAGGTCCTTGAACGCTCACGAGATGTTGTGGATGAAGTGAGTGTTTCTCTCAGGCTGTGGGATACGTTTGGGGACCACCACAAAGACAGGCGCTTTGCTTATGGAAGGTAAGTTGATCCAAACTAAACTTTAAATCATATTTGTAGTAAAATTTCAGAGCAGTAGAATTTGCAAATCTTGGTTTTTAAAAAGCAAGGACTTAAAAACAATCAAGGGTTGTCATATTCCTGCCTACTGCAAAGAGGATTATATACTGCAAGGATTAAAAAGAGATAAATATTTTAAAAGCAGCATAGTTTTACTACACTACATTTCCTTGAAAAGCCTGCTAAGCTCTGTCAACAGATGTTGTCCCATTTCAAACTTTAAAGAACATTCCCAAAATATGATTGTGGTTTTACACGAAATTGAACATCAGCACTCCCTGCCTAAGTGGTATATGATGTAATTACCTACTTATTGCTGAGCTAACAAGCAGATATGTTGGAAAACTGATGGATGGAATAGTTCTTGTATTAAAACCTGTGACATTGACTGGACAGCTCACCTACTTAGAGCAGAGCCCATTCTATCACAGGTGAGACTCTTCTGTATTTTGTTATTTAAAGCTAACAAAAGGAAAAAACGTTCTTCTGTAAGTATCAAGTGTTTGTTAGTGAATGGATTACACTCAAAAAGCTTTAAAGAAAAAAGAAGTAATCTGGATTATTCCAGCATATATAACATAACTTCAGCATGGACTTCAACAAGGACTGAAAGCATGTACAGTGAGAACAGACTACCTCTGTGGGGCAGATACTTAGCTGAAGAAGATGGCTGATGGACAGGTTTTTTGGAAGTTTTTTGTGCTTGTTTTTTTTTTTTTTTTTCCCCCATAACTGACATTTAAGTAAGGTCTTGGTCCTCACACATTTTTTCACCTTTTCAGACTTACTTTTCCATATTCTCTCTGCTTCAGTCTCTGCAGATGACCAAGCTTCCATAGACAATTTTTTTCCAGCTGAGAATGTCCACTGTAGATTTCGTGTCCCGGCTTTGAATTCAATGTTGTCAAAATGTACTGTCTTACTGTTTTCACTCTGTGCTACCTGATGAAATGAGGGGCTTTGGAGGTTGACATTTTTTCTTTGTCCCTCAGCATCACTGCAGAGGGTTCTGCTGGTTGAATCAGTCAGTTAAATGTTCACAGTGTAAAAGTCTGCACAGCAGTTGGTACAGACCATGCTTTGTATACAGCCCTGTGTTAGTGGTCTATTTTAAGAGTCATGAATTAGCTTGAACTTTGCATCAGAAGCTAAGGCAGCACTGCAGCAGTCCAGGGCTACAAAACCTTTACCATTTGTCAATAATCACTGTGTGTGGCTTTAAGGTAACATTGGCCTTAATAACAGTGTTGCTCAAGTATGTGAGTAGATACTGTTTTAACATTTGGCAGCATGTGGAGCCTACTTTGATAAATACAGATATAACTTAACATTTCCTGTAACCGTTCCTCTTTGGTGTGGCCTCCTAATATTCTGCAACAGATACTGTGTCACTGAGAAGATTACTGGAGATTAAGAGAACAAAATCAGGCATGTTCTGAACTCTGATCCACCGTTTACTGACAGGACAGGAGAGGGGGGAAAACAACATGCTTAGCGTCTAATCCTGCAAAAACCAAGGGGGCCGTGCAGAACTTGAGATCTCTTGGGATTAAGCATGTGAACACAGGGATTCATTTGTGATGTTACCAGAATCGAACCTATGTAGAATCAGGTTTGTTATACCCTGGTCAACTTAAAAAGGTTGTTCTGGAAACTTAGGGTGCTGTTAGTGTTTTTTCTTCTGCAAGTCTCTTAATCTAGTATGTAACTGGAATCTCTAAAGAATTTATTTTCTAAATAGAGTTTCAGTTGTAATATTTCCTAACTGTAAGCACTGATCAGGTGGTACTTCTTTCTTTTTTTTTAAAGTTAGTTTTATTTTGAATCAGCTGTTCAGCATTTTATCTGTTTTAGCATTTCTGAACATTTTACCATTCAATAAAAATATTGAATGTTCACATTTATGGGAATTGATTTTAAATTACCTTAGTATATTGAACTAGCCTACTCCTAGGTGAGGCAGTACAGTTAAAGATGCAGTTTATGCCAAACCACTCAAGGCTACATCTCCAAGTACCCAGGGCTTCTGATTGCCTGAAATATCATTTAATGAGATATCCTTTTAGTTTCCTTCAAAATTGTTTTATGCCTATGCTCCTTGTGCAAGGAAAGGTTTATTTCAGCCAAATACTCAGCCAAGACCTCTAGTTGTCTTAAACATGGTGTAACGAGAAGCAGCAGGTCACTAATTCACCTGTTGCTCATTGAAAAATATTATTCCCTATAGTTGTGCAAAATGTTTTATAAATAGATCATGCTATAGATGACAGGGTGAACAGTTAGCAGGACTTGCAGCAAAGATAAATCCTTCTTAATTCTTTATTTTTCACAGATAGAACTGTGAAAAGAGAATGATTAAAGGAATGTTTTACTGCTATTTTTTCATGTGAGAGAAAAAGAGAAACATTTTGGTGTTAATGAGAATGCAATAGTTAATGTTTGTACTGACATCCTTTAAAATGGGTGTGTGGAGTGTGAGATCCAGCTCACGTTCTGCTGTGTGGTGTTCAGTTTAATAATCATGTTCCTACAGGAGCTTTGGGAAACAGATCCTGGCAGACTAAGGGAGGGAGAGGGAGGTGGCTGGAGGGACTTGTGGAAATATTTTCTGCAGTGGTTTATAGCATTAAGTTTTTGGTTTTTTTTTTTTTTTTGTTTTGTTTTGTTTTTCTTTAAACTCGAGTGTATGGTTTAGTTTTGGAGGTGTCTGTTCAGTTCAGTTTAGGCACCATGTGATGTCAAAGTCACCTGGTGATACTCTCCTGCAGGGTTTCATTTGATGCAAAATCACTCCAAAGTGACAATAACACAAATACCATGTCTTTGTTAAGATTAGCATACTCATTTCCAGCACCTAGACACCTCTTCATCCAGTAACAACGTAGTCTCAGAGCTATTGCACTCTGTAAGACTGCAAATGAAGTGGGAACTTTATATAAGCTGAAGTTGCTATTACGTTCCGGTGCTCCTGGGGGGCACAGATCTGTATGTTTTAAAGACATGAGAACATCTACATTTACGTTTCTGTCAGCTTGTCAGCATTCTTAACCCTCTGTCCTCCTGTCCAATTTGGTTTTGTTTGAACAACGTGTAATTGTGTTCAAACTAATTCTAAAAGACAAATGGAAAAAAGTGGCTTGCACTTGTTTTCCTTTTGCTTCCTTTATTTTTTTCCAGGTAAACATGTTTGACTACAATTTGATTAATAAATTTCTTGATACATGCAGATCAAGTATGTGTAAACATGAGCACAAATCTGCAAAGAGTTAATTCAGACCCAAACAAATATTTATCCTCAATACTACGAATGTGGTTTGTCAGCTAATGCAGCCAGGATGATTTATTTACTTGCGACTTAAATATGAGCTGTAGACCAAACAAAATCTGTTCATACAGCATGGGCAGAAAACAGCTTTTTCCTCGTGACTTATAAATGTGAATGAGCCTTTCTGTGAGACTGCTGACAGAGCCTCTTAAAATATGTTTAGAGTATTTTCTCTGTTGTGAATGGATTTCCTAAGCCTTATGGGTATTCTATGTACACAAAGAAACATGTGTATTTGTCTTTTTCTGTGTGATTACAATTCCCTTAACCAGTTACTTCCATGTAATTGAATCCACAAAAATATACCTTCTGACTGCTGCTGAAATGATTCCATGAGTAGGGATTTATCACCGTTATTTAAAGATTTCTGCCAATCTGTTTAAAGGTTGATTCGTTTACTTTTTCTTAAAATACAGTCATAATGGTATTTCTGTAAAAGCAGGTAAATTTGATGTGAAATGGTATTTGCCTTCAGGAAATACAGCAAGATTAGGACAAGGTGGGTGTCTTTGCAGAGTTACCGGGCCTTTAGATAGGTCAGCGTCCCCATCACTCACTGTCTACGTTGAGAATTGAGCCAAAAGCTCCTCTCCTTTCTTCAGAGAAAGGCCAAGGTTTCAGGAGTGCTTTGAATAAAAGCCCACACTTCTGCAGGACTTCTTGTCCTGAGATTCCTTGTTCTTATATTACAATAATTCTCTTTCCACATACCTTACGAGCCGTTTACTGACATGGATTGGAGGGGAGCATCAGAGATGTGTCTCTGCAGCAGTAGCACTTAACAGACACAAAAGTCTCTTGCTTTGTTGACAAAGGGTCAGCTGGTGGGGAATCCACTTGCTTTCAGATCTGTGTGTTTGCCCTTGCTGATTCCTTTTGCTACCACAAAAACAAAAATAATGTGCAGTATCTTCAATCATCTTCCAATACAAAAAAATTGTGAGCCTTCTCTACTTTACAGTGGTTTATAGGCTATTCAGGTTCTTCACCAAGCAGTTTTGAAGAAATGTAAAGAACATTTTTGATACTTGATATGAAATGTTTTTTCTGTTGTGTTTGATTCCGATCAGCCCCGAGAAAGACTAGAATAAGCAGAGAGGTTCAAAGACAGATTGCATCCTCAAGAGATTTTATTTTGATAGGGAGTGTGCATGTACTATTTTTTTCTTCTTTCATTTTGTACACTGACATTTGAGGCTTTTCCACTCAGTCAGTGGGAAAGTATACACTTCATGTACCTAAAGCAGTAAAATCAAAGCAGATCTACTATGTGTCTTCTCTGCATCCCATCCTAGTTCCATATTGTAAGTAGAAAGAGGTTGGAATTGCTGTTAGGAATCCTTCTTTAAAAAGGCAGTTATGTGCCAAATGAATGTTAATGGGGTCTGAGACTCAGTTTAACAGATATGTATCTAGAATAAAGAGAGAGCTGTAGTACTTCAAGCCTTCCTTGAGTGAAAGTATGTATCAACTATTATTTACTCTATTTCATAATTTTCCATGTTTCCTTTGCTCTCACAAATCACTGTCTGGGGGAGGCAATGGGAAGAGGACATGGGCTTTATCCTGAGTACTGCAAGGAAAAACCAGAACCTCTCAGAAATGCTAAACCTGGGAAATGACTTTCTGTAGAAATCTTTATCTCAGTGAATTATTTCTTTGTGTGTGTGCTAGGTAGAGTTCTAGAGCTGTTTTCTACACCAAGGCTCTCAGGATCTCAGTCTGGATTTCTTCATAAATGTATCAGAATATGCACAAAAAGATATGTGTTTTAAACTCAATTCACTTATCAATAGCTTGTTGACATCAACTTGCCAGTGGAAGCTTCCTGACAACAGTTGTTGCTGTTTTTGTGTGTTTGTTGTTGTTTTTTAACGTACTTTTGAAAAAGTAATTAATAATATGCTGGTTTGGGGGATAGCCCAAGAAAAGCAAAAATAACGGTATTCCATATTTTTTCCCCAGATTAACAGATGCTGCTAAATATGTCTTTATTTATGTTCAATTTTCATGTATTCAGTGACTTCAGAATTCACTCTCATACTGGATGCAAACCAGAACCCATCATTCTCTCCTCTTCCGTAGGATTTTTGCCTCCCTCTTCGTCTTGTTCCTATTGTTGTCTTTCATTAGCACTTAAAAGGAATCATGTTTTTAATTAACTTTAGGATCTTGGTTTGAATCTTCCTTTTTCTGTTTGTTTTCCATCCTCACGTTCATCCCCTCCCTTTAAACATTTCTTCTTCTACTGAATACCATAGATTTAGATGACACATTAGCTAAACCTCTTTTACCTCTTTTAAGCTGTGTTTTTTATTGGAACATTAGTTCCTGGTATTTTTTAAGAGGATGGGATGGGAGTTAAGAAGGGGTTCATTTGTTTCCTTTATTTTTCTGCAGTATCTTGGATGAAAGTTGATTGGTTCTCTGTAACTCTCAGATGTAAGCTGCTTCTGTACAATAACAGAAAATAAGCTTGCAACATCCACCTTTCTCCATGTGTCTGTTTTGTCCATTGTTTTGTGAATTATTTTATTTTTCATCTGAAGGCAGCAGTCAGCTGACAAAAACATTCTTAACTAAATCATTATCAGTTCCTTTTTATGGTATGAGTTCTGGTGTCTCTCTTGCTGGCTTTTTCTTTTTCCATCCTTCTCCATTGACTTGGTGTTCAGGCTTTGTGTCTTGCTTTTATAAACCTTGATGTGAAAATTTAAGAATTTCAGCTTCAGTTAACTATCTCTAGAATTCTATTTGTCCTTTTTTTTTTTTTTTTTTTTCTTGTGTTAGGAATGAAGTAATCAAAATCTCTGCTCCTGGGGAGGGAGTGGATGTGTGTAGCGTATATTATGGATGTGTATGGTGCAAACATGCCAGATTCCAAGGAGAGTTTTACTGAGTTGAGGCTGGTAAAAATTGGCCCACAATCATGCTAGGGTAGCTTGCGGGCAGCCTATTTCAGCTGCAAGTTCTATTTAGCACCTTGTATTTTTGCATTTTTCATATGCATATGCTGAACCAGAGTTATAGGTAAATTTAATTCTTATAGTCAGCAATAAAATGAAGCAAATCCCCAAACTGTGTAAGCAGTCCTTTAAATTAAAAATAAAATTATTTTCTCCTTGTTATATTGTTCCACACAATTTTGTCATTCTTTTTAGCACTATTGCTGGTCAGGCATTTGGACAATAAGAATAGTTCTTACAGCTTCCTGCTGTGGAGGTTGAGGTATTTTAATGCTTCTTCATGATACAAAACTTTTTTTTTTTTTTTGTCATTCTCTGTACGTGCACCACTACTTTCCCATGAGTACCTCAGAGGAAATAGGAGAGATTTTTAAATGCTTGCACTTCAGAATATGCATTGTTTGTAAGGAATGTATGGGATAGTTTTCCACTTTTGAAGCACAGTCTTGAAATATGTAATTTTCCTAAAGGTAGCTTTATCATCTTCTTATTACTGTTGTTTCTTACTAAAAATGATGTTACAGAAACTTGAGAAATAGATCTGCATGTTACTCACCACCCAATCTGAATATATTTCAGGGCATTTTGACAGTTTCGCACATTACACCAGTACTTAAGAAGCTTCACTGCAGTCGGTAAAGTATAGAACTAATTGATTCTCCTGCTCACATCCAGGGCATTGCATGGTCTTGCCCTGCTTTACCCAGATATCTTCAGTTTTTCACATGCCAGGCACCCCCTGCATTTTAGTTTTCCTATCGACTCATCTGTTTTGAGTGTGTGCACATAAGTCCTGTGTCTTCAGGTCATTTTGTTATGCTCACCAGTCACTTAACGACTTTCTTCTCATTTCATGTGATGGCTGCAACTGCATTTACTAAAAACTGAGTCCACTTAAAACATGTTATCAGCCTTGCTTATAGCTATCTGCACTATTTATTCATTTATTTGCAGCTCTGTGAGATGCATGCATGAAAAAAAGTTGTATAACTGAGTGTATCTCTTTCTATCTCTCTCTTCAAAATGTACCTGGATCAACATGGAGATATGGCAGGATTTTGTAAATGAGATTCCGGATGTAATTGTTAGATGGTCTTCTACAGCCTGAGCCTCCTGTGTTTGTGAACTTTGCAGAAGCTGGTGTTTGAACCCAGGCTGCCCTACACAATCTTTCCTTTCAGGTGGTTGAAAGACTATGCAGGTGGACACTAGAGATAGGTTGTGTCCAATTCTGTCTGAAATAGGATGAGTTCAGCTGTGACATGGGTTTCTGAGGAACCACAGGGGACTATTGTGGGAAATGTATAAGGAAAAAATGAGGGCAGAAGAATCAAAAGCAAAACAACTTTTAATTGATAAACAAACATCTAAGGATTAGTTGTAATGGTCAAGTGAGTCTAGCAGTTTGGATGAACTTCTATCAAAGAAAAAAATCTCTAAAATTCTAAGATTCTATAACATTCTAAGAATAGACTCCATTGTTTTGACCCCAGTTCTTATCAGAGAAAGCTGATACCTAGAAATAGGGAAAAAAAACAAGAGGAGAAATTCACTTTTTTTTTTTCCCTTCCCCATAGTCTCTTCTGAAAGTTTCATTTGAATAAGCATGTATAACAGACTTCTTGTCATACAAAGTATAACTTGTCTATCCTTAAACTGATTCTGTTGGACTTGACTCTTTTTGGGTCTCATTTAAGCTCTCTAAAATAAGAAGTGTACTTCTAACTTGTCCTCTAGAAAGACATGAATATAGCATAGCAATGCAGTTCGACCTTTCTTCTGCCTGCTTTCCCACTCCTTGCATTTATTTCCAGATCAGACATGTCTCCTCTTCACATTCTGTATTCCTCAGCTTTATTCCTTCGCCTTTACAAAGCAAACGGTATTATTTCATGACTATATGACAAATGATACCCCGTACACGTGACCAGCAATTCTTGCATGCAGCAGTTCTTGCCAGTATCTCGTAAATTATAAACTAGAGAGAACCTCTTCCTAAGTAATACAGCGTGTACATTTCAGAAGGCATCCTGTTTTTTGAATGAGACATAAACCCGTTAGCATATCGGCAGCCATCATTACAGTTTATAACTCTAGTTTCAGACTATGGAATGTTAAACTTTTAAGCACACTTGCCATAAAATTTATGAGATGCCATTTAATACTGCTGTTTCCGTGAAGTTCTGTCTAAAATAAAAGTATTAGGAAAGATGAAAATGGATAGCAGTTTGTCATTGAGAGATGGCTCACCAGTGTGGTGTGTAAGTTTCTCCGCAGTGCAGCTCATTATGCCGGCTCAGGAACATACAGAACATGTAAGCAGATGAGTCTTTCGAAATCTCAGTCCCAAACCAATGGAGTATGTTACAGAAAAGAGCCTCGTGTAGAAAACTAACTCTCTGCTGCTTTTAACAGCTCTCTCAGAAAGGCTTGTCACACAGCTAACACACTGCCTTTTCTCCCCCACGTTAAGAGTTTCTGATCGTAGTGATTGCTGAGAAACTTCAGGTGGTTACAGTGGTTTTCTGTAGTTTGACTACTGCTGAATCTTGAGGTAGCTACGATAAAATTGGCTTGTCTTTGTGCTGTACTGCTTGCTCTTCTGCAGTGACTTGGAGTGCTCTCTGTACATCTTACACAGTTCAGATCTCACACAGTAGGAACTCCCAAGATGGCAGTGCACCATGTACCGATTCCTGCTAGAGATGGTGTTCTCTGGGGGTTTCTTTTTCATTCTCTGAGGTCTAAAAGAGGTTGTTGCTTCTGTCAGAAGTTCTTCTTATCGAGGTTTGGATATATATCACTGAATGCATTGAGGTAACGCCTATGTTTGTAGACAGGTTGCATCCCAGAATGTTTATGACATGCTTTCTTTGCCTACCAAAGCATCCTACAGGTTGTTCTTAACTACATTTAGGCCAAGCTGGGCTGGCTTGAGATGCAAGTGTTTTGCATTAAAAATTGTTTCCCCAACTCTGTGGGGAGCATTTTTAATGCTCTTGTGCTTTAATGCGTGACTCCAATGCAGGAGACTGGTCAGCCAGGAGATGATAACGTGAGTGGTGATGATAATGTTGATTACAGCTGAGAGAACCTGTTCCCTTTTTATCCACCTGCGAAGTCCTCCATGTCCACATCGTGCTCCCTCCTGTTTGCAGCCCCAGTGAGTAGAAAGAAACCCATTCTCTTGCACTGGTGGTGCAGAGGATTGCACTGTTGGCTGGTCCCACACTGGAGCAAGTCATGCAGAAATTACGAGTTTGGTGGCATGCTTAGATGTTTCAAATAAGAATAGATGACTCATAGTTTCTTCTGTTAAGCCTATGGAAAGCAGAATTTAAAAATAAATCAGTTATGTATTTCTAACACAAACAACTGAATCTACAAAACAATGCGTTGGATATCCAAGCTACTGTTTCTCTTTGCTGGTGGTTTGTGTTTGTGTTGTTGTTGTTTTTTTTTTTTGTGTAATACTTACCTTTGTTTCTTCTGGTATTTCAGTATCAAACATCAGCATATGCCTTAAGTATAACCACGTGCTTCTACTGCATTTGACAAAAGTGCATGCAAGGAGCGTCTTCTGTGTTGCTCATCTCGGCTGGTGCTCTAGGAGGAATGTGCTGGAGAAGTGTTCCTAGAACGCTTCTATGTTTTCAAGTCGGTGGAAATCTTTCTTGAATCATTCCTGAATTTTATTGGGAATTGGTTATGAAATTTCTTTTTTGAAAAAAAGTAGCTTGCATTTTTTTATATACTGCTACAGTGAGAAAGAAGAAAGTGAAAGTAAAACTCATTCATCCTTCTGTGTTGTTCAATAACCAACCACACAAAAATGGCAATAAATCAGATTTAAAAAAAAAAATCCTATCCTTTTACATTCCCTGGGAATATATATTTTTTACAATTTGGGAAATATTAATGCCTTATTGTAACCTGGCAGGTTCTCGCTTTTATGAACAGTTGTCAAACCAAATTTTATACTGGGAAGTTGGCAAGTTGTAAGTGTGCCTTTGGCACTAACATGAAATGTAGGTTTTTTAATCAAAGTTTCCAAAGGTCCGTTTTTGCCAAATGTTCACAGTCCTATGTAGGCAGTTAAACTTCCTCACAGTTTTCTGTCTCTGTTTTGTGCTAGCAGTGCAAATCATGTTCATGACTTGAATGAAAACTTAATTTCTTGCGATAAGGTGGGTGTGTTTTAGGAGCTAGCAGCCCCTGCTGTGGTGCTGGTTCAGTCTGTGACCTCTGTCGCTACCCAGTGATTTCCCATCCATCCTGTTCACGGCACAGGGGTGTTTACAGTACAGAACTCAGAGCATATGCATTTTAAGGGAAAATCCAGATTTTAACACAGGATAAATAAAGCATGGAAAAAAAAATACCTCTTCATTCTGCTTTTTGCTTCATTCAGAAGGCAATAAGGAGAAATGTCCTGTTGGTGCAGTTCCTTGTCCCGTTAGGAGTTACGGGTGAAGAAGCCTTCCCCCAGCTTGGTTTTGTGGTCACCCAGGGAAGTTCGGAGGTGATGAGCTGCTCGGGAAGCACATGCAGCTCAGCACATGAGCTGACGTGACACTCCTTGGCAAGGGCCGGACCCCACGCCAGGCCACAGGGCTGCCCTGGGGCCAGTCTGCTGGGTAGTCTGGGGCTGGCTACCCCAAGGAACAGGGCTTCAGCCCCGGCTATCTCAGGAGCCCAGGCGTGTGGCCAGCAGCAGTGCTGCAGGGCAGCTGTTGTCATCTCCTGCCTGCAAGCTCCTGGAGCCCTGTTTCCTTCTGGTTTGCAGAGCTGCAATGCTGCGTGTCTTATGCTTTGTAGCATCAGGAGGGCTGGATACTCAGGATGGCAATTACTTGGCTTAGGTATTAAGTTTTGAACAAGACAGACTGTTTCTCCAGGATGCTCAGTCATAGTTAGGGTTGGACAGACAGACAGCAGTTGCCTCTGGCAGTTCTGACCGTCTTGAATTAAACAATTGACCAGGTCAGAATACGCGTAACACAAATTTTTCATCTTAGCAGTTCATTGATTACTCCTTTCTGGGAGCTAAGGAAGCGTCTGTGGGGGTCTAGGTTGTGTTTTGACGTGACCTTGAATAAAGCAAGTTTGAATTTAATCGATGTATGCCTCAGTTACATAGAAGACCTTTGTATTGGCTACTTACCTCTCTCTATTTAGCAGATAGCTTTCCACTTTGAAAAGGCCTTGTCTCTAGATATGACAGATGGATTGCAGTTTATATAAGGTACAAACCCAGAGCCGGAGCATTCCTCTTGCATGAAATTTATGCTCCCAGCAGTACCTGTATTGTATGCAGCTATCTTTAGAAACAGTCTGGCTGGATATATCTGTGCCGTCAGTGAAATGTAGAAAGCAGCACTGAGGAGGTATTTCATTATTTAAAAGGTGAATGTTAAGATTCACTGCTCCTGCTCTGTACATTACACAAACTGCAGACACAACACATTTGTGCTAAATTCAAGAGTAATGGAAGTGAGGCATGGTATTGCCGAGGTTATTCTGCTGACGGTTATCTAGGAATAAGTTGACCCCTCCAAATGTCCCTTCCCCTCATTTTTTCTTGAGTTTCAATTCAACATTGTTTTGATTTTTTTTTTGTTTTGTTTTGTTTATTTATTCTCTCATGAGAGACCCAAGAGCTTGAGAACCGCTTTGTAATATCCCATCCTAGCTTATAAATAATGAAGTTGCCGCAAGTTAGGAATGCTCTGAGACAAGTACTCAAGCATTTCTCTGCATTAGGGTGCTAGCTCTGACAAGTTAGGTGATTGTTTGGTGGCTGAACTGCCAACCTTAATTCTCACACTTACACCTTATAAAGCAGTTTTATTTAGTGAAGTACTTTGTCTTTTCCAAAAACCTTTAAAAGCTTGCAAATATTTTCCTGCTTGCACTGATTTGAGGTACTGTCCTGTGCAGTGCTTTATTTCCATTGTAGCATTTATTTTTACTTGTACTGTAGAAGTGGTCATTGCTGTAAATTCTGCAGTAATTTGTCCTTTTAACAGGTTCTTTATTAAAGATGTTGGAGGTACTGCTGTACAAAGGGCATTGCAGAGGAGACAGCTTTATAATCTAAAAGGGTGCAGTAAAGGTATTTCTCCGTGACAAGTTCAGAAGAGATCTGTCTGCCTGTGTGGCTGTTCTAAAGTTTTGCCTAACTCCTTTCTAACTCCTAAGCACCAGTGATCCTTGAATTGCCGTTTAGGCTCCCCATCAGCAGAATTATTTCTCAAGCAGTGACAGCCTGTGAATAACTGTAGCATAAAAGCAGAGAATGGCAAGTTCTATCTCTCTGCTTACTGCTCTGTTTATATGTGCAGAGATCATCTCTCAGCGTTGAGGGGCAGTGCTTCCTAGGTACGTGGCTTTGTGCTCCCATGCTTTTGTGATGATATGCATAGCTTCTATCAAGTCTTTGCACGAAGAACATGTATTCTGATAGTCTGGGTGTCAGAGCATTGTTCAAAGCATAGAGTGGAGTAGCTTCAAGCTGGAGTTACGAAAATAGGTGAAGCTACAGTGGAAAGCGTGCTTGTTGGGTTTTAACTGGTGTCTTCTTGTTGCCTTTCTAGGTCTGATGTAGTTGTTCTGTGCTTTTCAATTGCTAATCCTAATTCCCTGAATCATGTGAAAACGATGTGGTATCAAGAAATCAAGCATTTCTGTCCTCGCACACCTGTCATTCTGGTGGGCTGCCAACTAGATCTCCGCTATGCAGATCTTGAGGCTGTTAACAGAGCCAGACGGCCTTTGGCAAGGTAAAGTTTAAACAAAAATAAGAATTAAGAAAATTATTTTGTTAATCAGGTATAATACTTTCCAAAGAGAAATGATAGAGTCTTATATCATTTTTTTTTCTAAAATGTTAATATATGTGCTTACATCTTTTTAATTCTGTTGTTTGAGCTGGTTAGTTAACACACAGAGTTGTTATTATATGTTCACCACAATGTTTTTGCACATTGGACATCTAATCTTGCTTGGGTGGCTGGAAACTACTATAGATAATGATGATTACCGGAGATTTTTGTATATGTCATTCTCTACCCGAACATGTATATCATGTCCCATCCTGTCACTACTGTCGCATACTGTTTTAAACGGAAAGATACTGTTCATGTTTTCTTAATTCTCAATGCATTTTTCTTCTGTAAATGTAATCCCAGATCATGCCAGAAAATTAAGTGCTCGCAAATTATTATTTTTTTTAAGTTCTAGGATAAAGGGAGAGTGGGGGGTTCTTCTAGGGAAGCTTTGTTTTTTCCCAGATACAAAAAGGAAGCATTCACACGTTCCTGCTTACTTCCAGTTTCCGCATTTTGTATGAATTTGAATGAGACCAGATTCATGGAAATATCTGGGATAATGTAATGAAAGAATTTATTGTAACAAATATCCATGAAGAGGCTGAATTAATATTTCATGGATTCTTATAAAACTTTGCATTGCCTTGTATTCAAATTCTTGACTTGGTAATATGCTTTTCTTAGGTTTATTTTTGTAAACAGATTACTTCTTCGGGTGGGTGGGATGGGTTTTCTGGTTGACTCTTTAAAAGATAATCTTTTTTTCAAAACTTAAAATTCTTTTTCTGCCCTAACCCTCCTTTATTATTTCACTATTAATAAAGTTTGAATCAGTATTCTACATGTCTAGCACAGACTTCTGCCACCTGAACTGATTATTAGCTGGCAACAAAAGCAAGCTGTTGTCTGGAGCGTGTTAAGTCTTTGCCAGCTTGTGTCTGTCCAATATGGTGTGTTCAGAGAATGCACTGTTGAGGTCATATCTTCTGGTGAGATGATTTTTTTTGTTGGGAAACTGGATCCCAGCCCAGATTGTTTTCTGGTTTGTTTACCCCATATCATATACTTGAGCTGCTCTGGAAATTCATGAGATCCCACATAATGCTTCTCCAGCCAAAATAGAGCCTGTCTCTTGAAGTGCTTGTTCTGTTACAACTTTGTCATAGGCTACCATAATTTGCTTTACAAAGCATAAGCTTAAGAAATATTTCTCTTTTCATATTTAGCTGTATTTGTGGCATCTCTGTCATGAGAATTTCCCCTTGAGCTTAAAGTATGTATACAAAGAAAGATACCAATTGAATGGCTGAGTAGAAAGGTGTTTTAGGAATTTTTTATTTTAATAATGAGAGTTCTCAAGCGTTCTATCAAATTTTCTTATTGTAAATTTTCCTTTAATACAGAGAGTGCTTACTCCATTTTGTGAAAACGATTTTATACATATTTTTAGTAACAGAGATGCATTGCAGAGAAACCACCAACCTTGAACAGAATTACAGCTATGTGCTATTCTAAAACTCTCTGATACAGCAGTTCTGGATTTCCAAAGAGCTTTGTGGGCTTTATTTTGTATTTTGTATTCATTTAAATTATATTTATTTCAGAATTGGTGCTGACACATTTTGCAAAATTCTTTGCTTTCTGACATAACCTTGTGATGATCACAGTGTGTGAGGAGAGCTATTTTTGTTTAACCCTAGGCCGATCAAAAGAGGAGATATTTTGCCACCAGAAAGAGGCAGAGAGGTTGCCAAGGAGCTTGGGATACCATATTATGAAACCAGTGTATTTGACCAATTTGGAATTAAAGATGTGTTTGACAATGCAATTAGAGCTGCCCTGATCTCCAGAAGACACCTGCAGTTCTGGAAATCTCATTTGAAAAAGGTCCAAAAACCTTTGCTTCAGGCTCCATTCCTACCTCCAAAAGCCCCTCCTCCGGTTATCAAAATTCCCGACTGTCCCGTACCGAACATGAACGAAGCTGGATATTTATTGGAAAGCCCCCTGTGCGCAGACGTTATGTTTGTTCTCCAGGAACAGGACTACATTTTTGCTCACAAGATTTACCTAGCTACCTCCTCTTCAAAATTTTATGACCTTTTCTTAATGGAATGTGAGGGAAGTCCAGACTTGGATGAAACACAGTGTAAAAAAGAAAATACAAGTAAGGATGTTTTGACAAGTCACCTTGAGACAAATTATGACAGTGAAGAGACATCCTTGAAATCTGCTGATGTTAAAATTCCTGCACCAGAAAGTACTGACACTTTAAACACGCTTGAACCCGAACCTGGTGAAACAAATTCTGCAGCAAGATCTCTGTCATCCTGGGGAAAAGGGTTTGTTAGTGTGCATAAGGAAATGCAACTGAATCCTGTCTCGAATAGGATGTGTCCTGTAACTGTGGTAAAAATGGATTCATCTGTGCAGGCTGGACCTTTTAGAACTGTTCTGCAGTTTTTATACACAGGGCAACTGGATGAAAATGAAAAAGATCTCACCAGACTAGCTCAGATTGCTGAGATCTTGGAAGTATTTGATTTGCGAATGATGGTGGAGAATATCATGAATAAAGAAGCCTTCATGAATCAAGAGATTACTAAAGCATTTCACGTCAGAAAAGCTAATCGGATAAAAGAGTGCCTTTGCAAAGGGACATTTTCTGGTGAGTAAATACAGGCTTCAACAGGACAAGTACTAATTCTGTTATTCATGTTGCTGTCTCTTCACAGACTTCAAAAACTGTGACAATTTACATTGTTCTGAGAGGAAGGATGAGACCAAAGCTACAGTGTTACTCAGGACCAACTTTGCCAGCCTAGGATTCTGGAGTTTAACTTCTCCAAATCTATACAGAAGCTTTTAAATAAGCGACCCAGTTTTCCAAAGTGTTGAACATCCAATATCTCTCTTTTAAGTGAGGCTTTAAGGTTTTATTTTTACTTAACTGTATAAAAAACCTAGAATTATATCTGAGTGGGGAAAAAGTGAAAGAAGTGCCCAGTTTAAAAAGTGCAATTGAAACATGCATTCTTGAGGCGGAGTTTCACTTTAAGCACAGACTTGCAGCGTGCCTGTTTCTTTGTTCCCATGACAGATGTGACATTTAAATTGGATGACGGGACCATAAATGCCCACAAGCCACTACTGATCTGTAGCTGTGAATGGATGTCTGCTATGTTTGGAGGATCATTTATTGAAAGCTTGAACAGTGAGGTATTTGTCCATTTGCTTATAATGTGTGATGGATTTGGGGTGATCGTCATTCAGTAGCTATTTGAACAGTTGCAATTAATCCCTGGAATGATTCTTTATATTTATTCTTTCCCTCCCTTGCAGACGTGGGTTGCTTTTCTTCTTAAGGCATTAAATTAGGATTCCTAGGATGATGACACATTTTCCACAAGGCATGAGATTTTCTCCAGTGTTGGAGCATGCGCTTAAAACCTGAAATCCTGTAAAATATTAAATATGGAACAAATTAAATATTAATTTCTTTATTTCTTTAGAATAAGTTTTAAAGTTGTGTGAATGAATGTTTACACAATCAGAAGCATTTCAAAGAATACATGAGACAGGAGATATTGAATATAAAAGGAAGAAATGTTAAAGAATGTGGAAGATAGAGAAGGGAGCTGGCTTCACAGTACTTTGACAGAAACTGAGCTCAACTTCTCTACGGCATTGGCTTGTTCTCTAGAGTAAAGTAGACATAAAGTGCTGTATAAAGGATCTCAATGCTTTGAAATAAGATTTTGCAACAGAAGCCTTGTATTTTCAGGTGCTTTTGTTGTCTGTTTTTCAAATTCTAAACATCCTGCTAGCATTTTTTCTCTGTCTTATCCATAACCAGTTTTTGATTTTTTTTATTAATATTTTTTTGTTGTTTCTTACCATCTTCAAGAGTCTCATTCATTTGAAGAGTTGAGGGTTTTTTGTATTTAATATTCAGGAAGATTATGTTCTACTTCAGTTTTTCTTGTTTCTTCTAATACAGCTGTAAACAATTCCTTTGCCAAAGGCATATTCAAGAAATGGTTCATTAAAAAAAAAGACAATAGTTTGCTTGTAGCAAGCAACATTTGGCAATGAAGAATACACATGAATTTTCTACCAGCCTATTTCTAATGATAAATCTGACAGTCTTAGCTCATCTTCCCAATTTAAAATTTTAAACTTTAAATTTAAAGTTTCCAATTTTCGTAGAGTTTAAAGCATTCAGTAATGAATTTGGAAGTTTTAAAATACATGTAGATATTAATTTAATGTTCTTCTTTGCTTTACAAAAACAAAATGATCTTTTTTTTTTTGTATTTGGGACACAACATTGTAGCAACTCATTCACAGAATTTTCTTTTCTCTGCATTAGCAAAACATATGAATAATGAATGAGGTTTACAACTAGCTGCTCTTGCTTGGAGAACTGAGCATTTCCCAGAGTGGCTGATATGCATGAGAGCATGCTTCGGTACTAACAAATCAGGGCTTGAATCCCACCCACCCAGATAGAGCTGACAGAAAAATTCCCAAGCCCCCAAAATATGACTGCAAGCTATATGGCAACAGTGAACTCAGTTCTAGCAGGAATTATGTGCTGACTCCTTCCAAGTAGTCAGATTAAGTTGCACACACATCTAATTTCTCATCATAATTTTATTATTATTTTTCTGCTCTGCCTTTTTTTTTTTTTAACTGCAAGTTCTTCAGAATAGCGCAGTGCATTCTTCAGGGCCAGCAGCATCTCTTGAGTTGCAAAGAGGTACATTACAAATTGCTGATTAAATGAGTCAGCTGTCCTGGGTACTGAAAGCACGCTTACCTACTGCAACCTTGAGACCCTCAAGAATCAGGTTCACCCTGCTCCTCGAAGGAATGGTCACGTACGCAAACTGCAGTTGAGGTGCCACAGTGATAGGTTAAAGTGAGGTCTTCTAATTCTCCTTCCTCTTTTAGGCATCCCTTCAGTTAAAAGGATTTAGGGTTGTGCTGGTGAGAAATTAAATAACTTTTATCTCAGTCCTGGTAGTTTTGTTGCACAATATTTTGCTGTGCTGATTACAGAAATGGTTTGTATTTTCTTTGCTTCATTTCTTTAGTTCTCAGTCATTTTCCAACCATCATTTACTTTAATACTTTGGTTATTTCTAAACAGACTGAGAAGGTTTTTTGGTTCTGTGTGTGTGCACGTTTGCTTGTTTGGGATGGGAGTGGGGGAGTGGTGGCTGTTTTGTTGGTTGGTTTGTTATCCTTTGGTTTCGATTATTCACAGAATCCCCAGAATATCCCTTGCCAGGAGCAGATTAGATTGCATTCCTACAGAAGTCTACCAAGGGAGGTTTGGCATGGGAAGTGCCCAGTGGCTTTTATGTTTCCCACAAAGCTGTCCATTTGCAGGTTAGAAAGCATTGCGCAGATCCGCTGTTCGATGTGGGTCCAACTTGATCGAGTTGCCTGTACATACACTGACAAAGGATCTGACTCTGGACGCAGACTTACCTGTTGGCAGCTTCTTGAACTTTAATGATGAATTCCTTAATTGAAAAATGTTTTCCTTATATTTCTAAAATGAAGAGAAATAGAGTCCAGCAAAATGGCAAAAGTAATATATGGCCCTTATATGAAAAAAACATCAATTATTAACAACTCTTTATTTTTTAATATCTTGTCCAGGTAGTTCTGCCCAACATAAACAAGACTTCCATGCAAGCAGTTTTAGATTACTTGTACACCAAGCAGTTGTCCTCCAGTCAGGAACTCGACACACTTGAATTAATCGCATTGGCAAATAGGTTTTGCCTTCCTCACCTGGTTGCGTTAGCAGGTAAGGACTTGCGACCTTGTCCAATGTAGTGTCTTGTGCAACAGCTTAAACATGTCTTAATGATTTTGGAACACACAATATTTTTTTTGCACATGAAGAAAACTTTTCTTTTTCCCCTGAAAGGAAAATTGGAATGCAAATTCGTATTTTCATATGTAAAAATGTATTTCTTGCCTTTTTCAGTTTTGTGCAAAACCGTCTCAGAACATTGAAGCATTCTGTGCTTTAAGAATTGGAAGGGTAAACCTTCTCTTTAGCTTTGATACAATGTAAGTCCTTTGTAGTATCCATTCAGAAGTTAATAATTTACCTGAAAACAGGATGAACACTGGACTTTCTATCATGTAATGAATGAAGTGTTTTTTTACACATTTCTGTTCAAAGGGAGTAATTGAACCAATTCAAAACTCATTGAAATGGTCATATATTTTAGAAATGCTATCTGGATCTCTTTTCACTACCAAAATGGGAGTTGGGTATTTTGGTACATACATGGTTATTCAACCTTCATTTCAGGAAGAGGGTTTCCTATCACGTGTTTAGAGAAAAATGACCGGATAGGATACTGTTTAGTTTTAAAATTAAATCCATGCATACTCCAGACCTCTGGGATTTGTTTTTGTTTGTTTGTCTCTATGTATGTAAATTGTCATTGTTCTAAACACATGGTCAAGGCCAAAACTCTCAGAGACAGATGAAGCAAAGCTTACACATATTAACAGGACAAAAATGCATGCAAATTTTAATCAGGTACCAAATCCTAGCTCTCCTTCAGTTGTGCATCAGGAATATGTATCTTGTCTTCACTAGTTGTGATAGACCAAGTCTTTACTGCCTGATTATTCCTTCTAAGTAGTTGTGGCATAAATATACATATATTATTATGAATATTTTATTCTATTTAATTCTTGATGAAACAATTTTTGAGTTTTCTACTGCCAACAGCTTAACTCATTAGGGCCAAATCAGTTCACAAAATGTCCCAATAAACACTCAAACCTCTAAGATGTTTTTTGCTTCTAGAAAAGGCTTAAGGAGACTCCCTTAAAGTAGCTTTTTGGGTAGCTGGCTCCCTAGGAACAACTAATCTGAGAGAACTTGAAATGAACTTTTCTACCTTAGTGCTGTCAGTATACTCATTAATATATCTGCAGCGGTCTGCTGTTGCCTAAAAACTTGGCTATCACTTTTGTACCACCCAAAAGAGACAGATGATCCATTTTTCTAATTTATAAGTTTGTACTCAGAAGTAGGCAACTGCTGAACCTTGTCCTTCTACAAGTGATTATTAGTTGCAGGCTCATTTTCTGTAAGAAAGATAATAAATGTGAATGAAAGCAAAAATGAATATTTTGGGTTGAGACTAAGGGGCAGATACTCACATGGACTATGCTCTGTTGGAGTAAGAGAGTTTGTACCAATGATGAAGAATAGCCAGACATAAATGTAAAGGCCAGAATTTGGCTTTTGCCACACTGAAGTTGCTCAGAATATCCAGGTGAATGTGCCACCTGCATAATGCTACAGTTAACACTAGGAGGAAGAACGTGGGTTCTTGTTTCCTTGTTAGTGGTGGATGATCTGACCTTGAAATGTGACTGTTTCCCATGTGGCTGATGAGTTTTCTTCTCTAACAGAACAGCATGCAGTACAAGAGCTGACAAAAGCCTCAGTGAGTGGTGTTGCAATAGATGGAGAAGTACTGTCCTATTTGGAATTGGCTCAGGTTAGTGTGCGCTGTTTTTTAAAGATACTCTGGTCAACTGCAGTACTTAACTTTCAGCGCCTTATTGGTTCTGAGCATTGCATGTAAGAAACTCAATCTTTAGTTCTGAGAGGGACTAACAATAGAACTGAGATGTATTTCTATTATAAGGGAGGTTTTTATATTAGTTCAAAGATGAAACATCTATGTAAGTAAACTGGGGGTAGTTGTCTTTCAAATATCTGTTTTAATTAGTCTTGATCTCAAAGCTTCCAAGCTCCTCAATCTTATGGCCGTGTTTTAGCAATCTGAAATTTAACATAATGGAGCTGCTCAGCTGAGTAATGGTAACTGATTCTTGGGTTCCTCTCTGTACAGTTTGTGTTGATACATTTAGGCCTGTATTGTAACATCAAAATTTTTTATATTCTTAGACTTAATGCTTAAAATGGCTACTCAAAGCCAGTCAGAGTGCTTTGTATTCAAACACATTTCAATGACCTTTGAGTCTCAGAGATCATGCAAACAGAGAGCCCCCAACTCAGTTAAACTGCACACATCTGTTTTCCAAAACGAGTGCTACAGCAGTCTGCCAAATACAAGTAGTATTTGCTATTTAGCTTGTAGCAGTACAAGTTAAAATATCTTTTAATCAAATTATTCTTGATTTCACACTAATGAGGAGCCTGGCTCCAGCTTGTCTTGAAGTCTGGAGTTAAAGTAGCACTAAAATACAGCAGAAGCTGACCACCATGCAAGATGTCCTGCAGCTGCTTTCAAGTGCCTCTTGCAGTATCTTGAATGCTGTTACAAAACTAGGACTTAACCCCTTCCAAGAAAAGGCAGCTTACACCACTTAATTTTGATTTTATGAAGGGTTCTTGCTTTTATTTTTCTTCCTGAAGGCAGAAGTAATGTGTCTAACTACTGTTAGGATATCCTCTGTGCCCTGTACAGCTGTGTGATGTTTTATAACCTGAGATGATAATAGACAGAGTGCCAGAAAAGATACATATGCAGTATAGTCTGATTTGCATTATAGCTCTTGCTTCTTTATGACTTTAGAGGGATGATTCTAACTTGAATTGTTAGTCGAGGCTGAAAAATAAATGATAACTTCAGGAAGTGGAATATGCTTCTTGTTTTTTCTTTACAGTTTCACAACGCTAACCAGCTGGCAGCGTGGTGCTTGCACTACATCTGCACCAATTACAACAGTGTTTGCTCCAAATTCCGCAAGGAAATCAAAGCTAAATCTTCAGGTATGAGCAACTTTCCACCTCGGTTTTCATGAGGCTTTCCCTTCTTTCTCCCCATCCAGTCCATTATATATGAAGACAAAGATGAACTCAGGTAGTGCAGAGGTTCTGTCTCATAGCTCAGCTATCTTGTGTAGCATTCATATATTCTTCTAATCTATAAGGAAAGGTTATAGTCAGTAGCCTGATTCCTGGGCAAGCATTATGTTCTTTACCTATTTCATTGATGCTAGAAGGAGCAGAGGTGTTCTCAAACTCCATGATGAAAGATACATGCTGTAGAGGGCTTGCATTTTTATATTCTTCTTTGGTGGACTGAGGTCTCAGGTGCAGCTGCTCTCGAACTTTTCACCCCATGAGTAAGGCGTATCAGGGAAACTGGGGAAATTCCTGATAAGCCAGCTAACACAGACGCTAGATAAATGATTAGCTGTAGAGCTTCTGGCAGACAATCAAGATGTTTCTGAATGTGTAACTTACTGTTTTGTTTTGGGACTTTGTTTCTTTTTAATCAGATAATCAAGAATATTTTGAGAGGCATCGCTGGCCACCTGTGTGGTATTTAAAGGAAGAAGATCACTACCAGCGAGTTAAGAAAGAAAGAGAAAAGGAAGATGTTGCACTGAATAAACACCATTCAAAGCGGAAGTGGTGCTTCTGGAATTCCTCTGCTGTAGTTGCCTGAACAAAGCACATAACTGGAAATCCATAGCCAGTGTCAGAAGTTAGTCTTATTGTTAGGAACAAGATGTAGTTCAGGTTTTCAGGAAACTCTGTTCCACGTGTGCATTTATTATTGCTAGGGTCAAAAGCACAAGCTCATTGAAAGTGAGCCTGGAACAGCTCCTCAAAGTCATATGTATATTTTTGGTTAGGAAGCAGATAAATGTCTACCATTATTACATTTCTTTTTATACCAAAAAAAAAATCCAGCATTAATGTTTCAATCTCCAATTGGGAAATATTTTTATACTGTCTAGTGTATTTTGTTCAGAAAAAAAAACTGGATATCATTTTATTTTACAAACCACAAAATAACCATGTAGCAGCTTTGTATTAGATTTTAACTATTTTTACTATGCGACTACAGTGAAATAGACAATCCTCAGTCATAAGAGACAGCTTTTAGAGTATCTCATAAAAAGTCATCTTAGTAAAAAAAAAAAATCTAGCTGCCTAGTATAAGTTTTGTTTTTTAAAGTACTGTGCATTGGTGATATAATTAGGTGATTATTTTTCCTTTCTAAAGTAAAGGGTTAGAATAAGATCCAGTAACCGCAAGTTATAGAGCGCTTGATCTTTGCTTAGCTGAATAATAGGCAGTATAATTACCCATTCAACTGCAGGCAAATGTATTTCTAATATTTGCCATGTAAGTGCAAATAATTATGAAGATGTGGGCTATGTGAAATCTAGTGATTCTAAGTATTCAGAGGTTTTAAATGTCTAGATCAAAGAGGATATTTCTAAAACCATTTAGAAGGGCTTATTAATTTATATCCTTATATTAGTATGGATCTGAATACAAAAAGCAGTTATACTGCTTGCATTTGAATTACTGCATGGCAGTTACCTTGTTCGGTGAAATCTTAACCATGCAGCCACTCCTCATGCCGAATTCCATTTTGCTTCAGTGCAAGCAAATGAAAGGGCTGCAAAACCAAGTAAGAGATATCTAGCATTATAGCCTTTTGTAAGTGAAGAATGATCTTCACACACCATCACTTCAGTTTGATCCAAATTGTTTTGTAACTTTTCCCAGATAGAATTCAAAGTGTTAGATTATTTTTAAGTAGGTCATATATTTCCTCTGGAAACGGGTATTCCCGGAAAGCTGGGGCAGAATGATGGAATTCCGCACGAGTGATGCAAAAAGGAAAAAGCCTCCAGAGTTTTCAAATATCTTGTGTGTTTATGACTTTTTATCAACCATTGCTCTAAAGCTGCAGTATTACACTAGATTACAAAGGGATGAGAGCATTTTTAAAAGACCAAAACTAAAATACATAGACCGTAGGACATACACATGCAATCCTATACAGTGTCTCAGGCACAATTCTGTAACCAAGGGTAGTATTGTGTATTAGGTCTGTTAATATTGTTTTGTGCTGGCACCTCAGCATACCACTGTGAAAAGCTGTTTATGTTTGTTTGTTTTTCTGTATTCAAAGGCAAGGCAGTATGGTCAAGCCCCCATGCTGTAGGTCAGGAAATGCTTTGGACCGAAAGCCATATACATCTCTACCTATTTGAGTTCTGACCGGAGTAATTCTTGGCAGATGCTACTGCAGGGTGGTAGAAGCTGCCCAGCATGGAAGGAGATGCTGCTCTACAGACTTTTATAAGGCAAGCAAGTGACAGGTAAACCCCTGATAAAGATTTGTCACCGTATGGTGATAAAGAAGGGCTATAAGTGACAGTTGCAAATATAGTCTCCTTAATTCTTGGTCAGTGAAGATGAAAATTGTAGAGAAGAAAGACTGAGGAAAGATGCATCAAGACTAAGAAGAGATAAGTATTTGATGTCATGAAACATTAACTAGTCACATTTTAAGTATTGCTACTAGGTTTTACACAACCAAAGCTACAGTATGATTGTAATCTTGCCAAACTAAGGGATATATAAATGAACCTGAGGTATATGCAATAATATCCAGTTGTGCTAGTTATCAGCTACTATAACCAAGTGGCTGGTTCATTTGGTTAATGCTGTCTATGGCCTTTAATCATGGTGGTTATTTTGTGTTTTTTATTTTGCAAAAAAGTCAATAAAATGGTTTAGTTACAAGTTGTCTCTCATCTCTCTGAAGAGGCTTTCTAAATTTGTAAAAAGGATTCCACCCTTTTTCTAGCCACTTGTAAGCATGCAGCTGTGGTATCATTCACTGAATTTTGCTGAGCTGACACTTGTATGGCATATTAGGATTTATGATTGGGAACGTAACAAGGAAGCCCTATAGCGTTTGTATATGATGGGGCTGGGGCAAGGTCAGTGCTTGTTGCTTACTGTTAAACAAAAAAAATCTCCTGCCACTTTTCCACATAATTTCTGATATTTAATTACCATGATATTACCCAAGGGACATGAAACTAATTAGTCGTGACAGCCATGGGGAGGAAAAATGCAGGTAAACAGCAGGAACTCCATAAGGTTTTCAGCAGACTCTAAACTTTCTACAGTTATTGTCTTTCCTGCTTTCTCACTACTGTTGTTGTCAGCCATTATACAGAAATCCTAATTACCTGTTCGTGGGCTCTCAGAAACTACATCCTCAAATACAGACTTTATCAAGTTATAAAGGTAGAAAGATCCAGAAGACTTTTACAAGGTATCATGCAAAGAACATCATTTGTGATTTTTTCTTGAAGCTCTTAGGCAATGCAAAGGACATTGCATCCAGAATACAATGTGCATTTCTCCTCAAGTGCAATTTGAGAATGTTATATATGTCAGTGATTTAGAATATTTTTAGAAGCAAAATTTCATTCCTTTGAATTTACCGTTAGAAAAGGCTGTTGAATCCATACTGACAAAAAAAAAAAAAAAAAAAAAGAATGATTATGTTAAAACTAGTGGCATGAAAGGATCAAATCAGAAGTGTTACTCTTTAGATTGGTTTTTAGTTTTGTTTTTTAATTATTATGGCCATTTAGAGAAAGTTGCATATCTTTTCTTTCTGGAAAGTCTCAGCTTATTTCTTAGAAACAGCGTTCTTCTGTTTGTTTTTCCTAAGACAGAGAGAACTGCAAGCAAGTAAGGTCTGGCCTAAAGAACCTGCACCAACACTCAAACCAGTGCTTTCAGCCTCCCAAACCACAAATAGCACACCAGAGCAAGAAATAAAGTTTTTTGTGATTAATACAGGATTGGCCAGACTTCAGCTGCAACTTGCTAATTTAATTTACTGAAGATGTAGTCAGAATTGTCTTCTGGTTGGAGGCTTCAAGATGTTTAAAGAAAAGCTAGATAGCACTAAATACATGGATGAATTAAAAAGGATTACCTCATAGAAGAGACAAATTTGGACATCCCTTCTGAGCACTGAAAGTGTGATAGTACCAGAGAAAGTAAGGGAGGAGCAGCACTCTACTTTATTGCCCTAATTCTTCATCAGTATACCCGCAAATATCCTTCAAGCACAGCAATTTATACCCTGAAGCGTTCATTTTGTAAAATGAAAGATTTTTCCCTGCCATGTTCCAGTAACAAGCAGTGAGAGTCTGACTGAAGGCATCTTGGAAATCCTGTTCTGAGGGCCAAGTCTTCCATCTCCTTTACAGTTATTTAGGTAAAGATCTAATATATTAAATAGGATTGATTTTGGTATCTAAACTCCAGAAAGTGGTAAAATATTTCATTTCATCAGACTAGTCTTTGTCAGTCTAGAAGATATTTGCTGTCTTTGTCAGATAAAACCACAGGTTTTGCCTCTCTTCTCTTCTATCCCTTTTTTCTAGTGTAGTTTTTATACTTTTGTCATCAGATAATCTAGCATTTATTTACTCTGTGTTGGAGTTCAAGGCATGTACTATGCAGTGAGGTATCTTTAAAGTGGTTTGCTTGCCACTCCTGAATATGATGTAACAGCATTTACATGAGTATACTTCCTAATAGGCAAAATTCCTATTGAAGTGGGTAAGATACTCTGCACACACACACACAAACACACTTTGGGCTTTGAGGTACCACCTAATGAACTTAGACATTGTTGCTTGTCTTTGTTCCAAATCTGGTGACAGAAGTTTGCTCTGTGTGCGTGCAGGATAAGAGTGTATTAGTGACAATAACCCCCATTCTACAGGCTCTACAACAGGATAATTCATTCTCAGCTAACATACATCATTGCCTTCAGCCAAAAAAAAATATAACCTGTGTCACAAATTGATTCTACACTAGCAGCCAGAGCAATGAGACTATTGCATATCTATTTAGAAAAACTAAATCCCTCACTGCTGCTTACATAAAAATCTTGATTTCTTGTAGAGATTTGAGAAGCTTTTGGATCAAGGCTGCACGAGGCTAAGAAGAAAATTTGAACATTAGAAATGCAAGCATAATTATGCTAATGTATCTAAGCTCTGGAGAAAGTCAAACTGAGAAGATTAAGATGTGATTCAGAGAGAGCAGTTACCATAGGACAACAGTTGTGATGGCGCCTTTGCAATTGTTCAGCCTTACTATTTCATTTGTAAGCAGGCCATACCACCACTACATCCTGCTGGGCTGTTCTGCAGCTGTTGCTGTGCCCAGACAGAGGTTCTGCTCACATAGTGAGTACATACTATATTGCTGATTCATCTCAAGTCCTTTTCCATGCAGTGCTGATACCCCCAATCAGTCAGCTGACCTACAGAGGAGCCCAGTACTACCTGCTTGGTGTATTTTTTTTTGTCCCATGTCAAAGGATATTCCAGAACAGTGAGGCCCTTATCCCAACATACAAGGGATCTCCAGCTGCTTTCCTCCACTGGGACAGCACATAGCAGAAGAATGAAGCTCTGTGTCAGCCAGGGACTGGCCTGTTCAGGGATTTCAAGGTAGAAGCATTCAACAGTTTCCAAAAAACAAACAGGAAGTCAGAGCCGGAGTTGCAGATGCAGGTACCAGCTGCGTGACAGCATGATGACAGCATTTCAGGTACCATTCAAAGATGCTAAAGTGGGAAAGGGGAGGTTGCCTGTAGATACCAGTTCTGGTTTTCAGAGGTTAAAAAAAAATCAGCAGTTTAAGGGTATATAAATAAATATGCATCTTTGCATATCATAAATATAAGACGGTCATTCTAACCAAGTAATAGATGTGATTCCCCCACCCCTTTATAAACATCAGTGTGCTCTACATGTTGCACAGATTGTTCTTTAGATTTGTCCTGGGTCCTCATTAAGAGTTACACCCTGCTTGCAAAGTTTTGCAGATGTGAATTAATCAACACAGGCATTCACGTTTTCATTTGTGGGGTGTCTGGGTTTAGTTTTTAGATGGTTAACAAATCTTATCGCATGATAAAACAGTCTGATAAATGATGTCTCTTCCACTGGCAGTATGAAGAAAGGGGGTTTCTGAAGGAGCCCGCAGGGGCTCTCTGGGAGCTCTGTGTATCCTCCGTGTTCCCACGTTGTAGAGTCTGCAGGAAGAGCTGCATTGGCGTGCAGGAAATGGGACCTAGTGTCATTGGTCCTGCAGTCCATAAGACACACAGCACTCTATAAAACAATCTCAGTCAAGTGCAAACACTTGCAGTCAAGTGTAAATACTTGCAGAGTCATTATTCATCTTTGGAGAGGAAGATTTGCCTCTACTTTCTGGCTGTCCAGCATGGTCAGGGTACACAACTTTTCCTGCCTCCCTCAGACTCACCTGAGGACACAGGACCTCCTCAGCTTTGTTCCCATTTCATTTCAGTGGGACAAGGACAGGAAAGCTTGAGGATGTTGAAGTGATTCCTGGCCTGATTAGAGTACATCTCTGGAAGACGCTGTGCTCAGTGGAGGACTGTAGTCCCCACTGCTGCATGTCCTTTTCTTTCTCAGGTTACAAATGACAGAAAATGAATAGCAGTGATAACGTGCTGTGGAGACTGATGTCTGCACTTCACACAGTTTTTATGGCGAGTTTGTTTACTGTAGTCATAGCAAACTTAATTTTGTAGAAAAAAAATAAGAGGAATAAAAAAAATAGAAATGGCTGCCTCAAAAGATTATTGGCCAATTATCAAAAGGTAATTGGGTAATTAAGTTAAAGACTTGCTTCCTTTTTTTAAGCATCTCTAATCTCTGACCATGAGAAGGGGGCTGAAGATCAGTACTGGGGTTCCAGGCAGACTTTTCCTAGCTGTTGATAGAACTGATAGTCCCTTGTAGCTGAGGAGAATTTGTTAGATGTCATAAAATGATTCACCATCTGCTACCTCTTTGCTATACACTGCAGTAGGTACTGCTGGTCTGAGCTTGCTTTAGGGCTCCGGGAAGGGATTCTGTGGCCTGTACTGACTAGTAGTACATGGAGCAGATGTGCCACATACCTCTAAAAGACAGGCACTTGCTGCATGGTGACAGGACGAGAGGGAACGGGCTAAAGTTGTGCCTGGGGTGTTTTAGGTTGGATATTAGAACGAACTTCTTTACCGAGAGGGTTGTTAGGCATTGGAATGGGCTGCCCAGGGAAGTGGTGGAGTCACCATCCCTGGAGGTCTTTAAAAGATGTTTAGATGTTGAACTTAGGGATATGGTTTAGTGGAGGACTTGCTAGTGTTAGGTCAGAGGTTGGACTCGATCTTGAGGTCTCTTCCAACCTAGACAATTCTATGGTTCTGCATAAGCTGCAACTATAGGTGCAGCATTTGATGACCTTGCTGTTCTCATCTAGCTCCATGGCTTTTCCTTTTCTCTAGGAACAAATACTAAGGAGACACTCCTCACCCTCCCAGTCCATAAAATATGGGTTGGATTTAGTTCAGGGAGATGACTACCAAGGTAGAACTATGTTTTCCCCTCAGGCTTCAAAAGCATGTTTTTTTTGTTTGTTTTTGTTTTGTTTGTTTTGAAACTGGGGTACACAGACATCAAGCAGAAATCCAGTAATTCAGCCTATTGCACCTCCACTCGTTCTAAGCTCGTTTTTGAGTTCTGATCAGCCAGGTGCCCATTTAGGGCAGTCAAGCTGCAGAACTTGCCACGTGACACTGGGAATGCAAAGAGCTTACACAAGTTCACAGGAGATCGGGAAAGGTCCATGAATGAGATGTTTACTGAAGTTAATGAATACATAGACACTATGCCTGACTGAGCAGTTTCCCAAGTCAAACAAATGCTGGGAGTTTTTAGGAGAGGTGTCACTACTTAGTCACACCCTTCTTTCTCTGTGTTTTGGAGGCAGCATAAAGGACACATGGATCCTTGGTCTGACCCAGCACTGCTGTTCTCTATGCTCCAAAAAAGATGGAAAAGAAGGACTCAAGCTAGAGAGGCTGGTGTGTCTTTTCCCACCCAGTTCACTGCAAAGGAGCATGTGAATATCTAGAAGGGATTTTTCCCTGCTATTTTTTGAGAACAGTTTCTGTGGGGCTAGCTCTTGATGCACTAGCACTGAGAGCAGTCTTTGTAACGAGTGCTGATAATAAAACCAGGTGGCACTGATGGCAGCAGGCATAGAAAAAAATCACTCACTTGCACTTTTTACAGCTTAACATGCAGCACTTGAGCATGCCTTTTCTGCACCAGCTGCACCGAATGGAATTATTGGCCATTCACTAAGCCACATCCTGTCGGGCTGGACACTATCTAACCTGCTCTCCACCATTCCCAAGAGTCTATTGCTGCCACAGGACACTTGTCATCTATTGGGTGTTTATCTAAAAGCTTTACCATACTGGCTCTGGATCATTATCTGCATTTCAACTCTGCTACAAAACAAAGAAGTGTTTACTTCAGGATCATGCAACCAAGTCATACCTGCCCCCATCTTTTTTTTTTTTTTTTTTTTTTTTTTTTTAAGTGCACAGCTAATCATAATCAATTCTTGAATGGACTGCCAGGTGTAAGCTACCAGATCAGCTAATTTGCTCCTTCTACTGCCATTTTCATTCAGGGACAAGACATCTTCTCATTGAATTCCCTTTTGGTCTTAATTGCAATACCTGGGGAGTAAAATGCAGCCATGACATTTTCTCCTTGTCCATTCAACAGTCAGCTACAATGTCATTTTCTGATTTGACAGCATTTGAGTGGAGAGCTAATCAAGTCAAAACCATCTGATCTGGGCACTTGACATTTCATGAATATCCTCATTCTTTGGTACAGGCTGCAATTGGGCATAAGGAGGGCATACTGGCACAATCACTATTTTTGTGTTGTCTGCACATTTGTGGAGAGTGGCACACTCTAGGAAATCAGAAATCTCTTCAGGAAGAAGTAGTCTTTTTTGCCTACTAAGAAAGCAGTCATCTGTATTACACCGAGGGCTGTGTTCAGCCTGGGTTGGGAAAAAATTGGAGAAGCCAAAACTCATGAAAGGAGAAAAGGCTATCACGGAATAACTGAGCACTCATCTGCTGCAGTCCTCCCTAAGGAGGCTCCCATTTCAATGCAGAAATACTTCTCTGCTATTTCCCTCCCTGTCCTATGGGCAGAATCACTTGTATTTGGATGGTTTCACCTTGCATCTGGTGTCCATCCAGGCATTCATCACTTGCCTGCCGATGGCAAGCACAGGCTCAGCATATGAAGGGGAAAGAGGGAAAGCAGAGGGATTCACCCCTCATCTGCTTGTGGAAGACAGCAGTGCTCTTGCATTGCTCTATGCAAAGGATTAGTCTGTTAGAGAGGGCCAGACCCATGAAGTGACCGTGCCTACAGATAGGAAAGACTGCAAAGCAGAAGCCCCTTTGAGTACAGTGGTTAGACCCAGGCACCAGCTCCTGGGAATGAGATAGCCAAGTCCTGCCCCATGTATTTCATGAATGATGAAATCTTTCCCCATAATCTGCAGGAAGTGCTGATGATGTTCATACTGTGCATTATCACATGATTTAGCCGAATGCCTGTCAGGATTTTTATTTATATATTTTTTTAAAGTGCCTTGAGTCATATAGCTGTAACCGAGCACCGAAGTAATATGTTAGATCCAGCTTCATATTGCAATCCCCAGTCAGCTGCGCTGCACTGTTCTTTAGGCAGCCCCTTTGCCTTTTGGGAATTAATCAGTTTCCAGTTCCAGGCTGTACAGTAGAATATTAAAAAAAATAGCGAGCAGTAGTAGGAAGATGTCTTTTAGTGTAGCCAGCAGCCTGTTGACCACAGAGAGACAAGGTAAGTACTGTATCCTGGTAACACTGCTGCCCACCCTCTTGATCTCACTGCTTACTCACTTTGCTTATTCATTTCACACACAAGGCTGACAAAGCACCGCCACTTAGTGCAATACACATTTCTTCTACTGCTCAGGGAATAGCCTTTCATTATTATAAGCTTTTTCAGTTTTCTTAAGGCCTTTTACTACTTTGCCACTGTAGCATAATTTATTTTGTCGAATGGTTTACACACATTAAAGTGTGTGAAGTTGTATTTATATGTCTCTGATGAGTTCTTCACTGGCTAGTGGATCAGTGTTTTCATGGCTTATTCCTTCACAGTACTATTTTTCACCTAAAAATGAGACTGCAAACCTTCTGACTCCTGCCACCTCACTTCAATTCTCAGCTCCAGATCGATAGCACAAGGTCTGGCATCATCCCTGCAGTGGGAGCTTCTCACTTCCATCCACAGCAGCTGAGGACCCTTTAACCAGCAATCTGCAACTGTGCCCCTGAGCTTCTGTCCTTGGTTTTCTGGCTCCAAGCCCTTCATTTAAGTTACATCATTTTTATTAAATATAAGATCTATGTTTAAGCACAGATCTGCCTACAATTACCTTTATAATTGAAATGGTTCAAGGTAGGACAAAATAAGGTCTAGTCAGAGCCAGATAGACCAGCCCTCACTATTTCTCATGAGGAAGAAAGGGCAACACTCCTCCCAGATAGGAGGCTATGAGGATACCAGATTGCAGTGACAGCATGTTGCTCCATCAACCATAAACACCTTTTGAGTAATTCCTGAGTTCCTCTAACTGAGAGCTATATTCATGCAAAGGTGTAGTACCAGTTTTCATTAGAAACCCAAACCTTAGGCAGAACACTTCTGTGTAAACACTGAGTTTGTCAGCACCTAAACTGGTTATCAAAAGACACTTTTCCCTAAAAATAGACCAAAAAATTAAAGTTCAGGGAGAGTATTGTCTTTTGTCCTTGCCTTGTGCTAGTGACAAACTGTCAGAACAAACTGGGCCCTTGAAAATATGTACTTCACTGCCTTTTGGACTGGGGGGAGGAAAAAGTGAAGTGCTAGTATTTAAGCGAGGCTGAACAGTAGGCAGTAGACAACACCAAGAGAAACTGAGGCTTGTTTATACATGCACAATCACCACCATTAGTGGATTCACCTGTATTTGCTTCAGCTGAGAATTCCTGCAAGCCTCATGCACAAATATAGCTCCAACTCCTTCCTCTTACACAGCCACCCTCAGACCCCCAGCTGCAGGAGGAGGCAGGAGCAGCCAGTTAAGCTGTATCACAGGTGGGCTGCTAGGACAGCCTTTACACCCATTGCCCTTGGATGGGGGCCAGTCATGCAGATGGCCTCTTTTTGGCCCTGCGTTCTGCTGAGTGGTACATGAGAGCCTACCACACATCCAATCTATCTTTGCACAGTTAATTATAACATATCTTTGTGGCTGTGTAGGAGAACACACACATTTCCTGATAAATGAGGCTCAGCTTCTCTGTTTTAGGGTACTTTACCTACTTGCTGAGGATTTTGAACGTTGCCAGAAGCAAAGGAGACAGGAAAGAAGTGTGTCAAATAAGGTGTATTGCAGCATCTAAAAAGAGAAAAATAAGAGCTTAATGGTTTGTTGAAAGCCTCATTCAAGCAATAGGAATGGCTAATCAGCAACATTGCTGTACTATATTAGGTAGGGCTATAAAAGCATCTTACTAAAATTAATTTAGCACCATAACACCTTTGTGAAATAAGCAGATTACCCCACTGAATAGGGAAAAAAATAATGGGTAAAGATATTATGTAGAAGCTAATTGCTGCACAGAGATCTCCACATCTATTTATCCTCAATCATTGTACAAGGCTGCAGCATCAATGCCTTCTGTAACTTTAAGCAAGGCATTCTTCCAGCTACTAATAACCAGCTAGGATTTGTGGTCAAGAGATGTCCCATGTAACAACTCACCTCTGTAGTTATTAGGGGATTTACTGCTCATTCCTTAACCACCTCCTTCTTTAGCAAAATAATGTAATATAGCAGCAGGAAGTAGAGACTGAAGTTTAAGGACAACAGGAGCTTACAGTTATTTCCTTACAAGAGGCCTCCTGCAGCATCATAAACTTGTGTAAGGCCAACCCCAACAAAACCAGGAGGAGAAGGCTTCTAGCAGACCACAATCTCGGTACCAACACAAGGCAGAGGAAACTGTAAGGAATCCTTACCTCAGTCTGTAAGCAAACATACAGGTTAAACAAATACAGACCTAGATTGCTACCAGAATAAAAACATTGCCTCTTGTCATAAAATGACAAAATTCCCACGAAAAGGAAGAAAGTTTCCTATAGACCATGTAAGATAGCATTTTTTTCCCCTAACATATTACTTCTTACATGACAGAAGAAGAAAACCGATTTAAATCAGGTAAGGGGGAAAACAGGTTACCTTTGACTTCATTTAACTCTGCGTACTGCTCTCAGTTACAAAGCAGCCAACTTAGCTGCTGCTTCAGCTTTTAAAGCCTTCCCATCCCCAGAAGCCTTTGTGCCATTCCCTCTCCCTCCTCTCCTGGGCTTTATTTCAGTGGGTTTTAACCTAGTGGGAGGGTAAATTGTTTTCAGCTGTAGTATTTTATTTATTTATTTATTTATTTATTTATTACTTCTTGTTTTTCTATTTTTCTCTGCTGAAGCAGTGCTATATTAAGTGCATTAACATCTTTTTGCTTTCATTCTGAAATGTAAAAGATGTCTCAAAAATTTAAATTAAAAATACTTCTAAGCTTATTTCTTAGTGGAGACCTATTCATAAACTTTGGTGTGTTCTTCTGTAAGGAGTCACCTGCTGCAGCTCTATGTAAAATCTGGGGATTGTATCACTAAGAGGACATTGAACAGGATCCTGATGAAAAAAAGGTAAAATAACTTTGCTGACCAGGAAAAAAGAGAGAGCTCTGTATCTTTCCCTTCTCCTCTCCTGAGAGACTTCTGCCTCTCCTTCAATCTCCAACTGGAGTTTTCATGAAATTAAGTATAGCCTTTTCTTTTTTTCTTGGCTTTATTAACCAGCAAGGTCTGAGGAAAAATGATGTTTCAGTTTCATTTCCTTCTGCAGAACATAAGAAGGAAAAAAGATCTTTGTAATTTTTCTGTCACCTATTGTATAGGTGACAGGTTCACAGCTTCCTTGGGGAAGCATTCCTTTAATTATCTGTCATACACACTAAATTCATTAATAGCGTAAGGTCTTGTGCAGCTTTGTAAAGGATGTATGCATCTGATTAAATACATGGAGAAAACACTAGGGACCTTTGCATGTTCCAAATGTGTTCATCCAAGGCTCTCTGGAGCATTCTGTTTTCTTCAGCATTAAGAAGGTCTCAGGGATGCTCAGGTGATCTGGTATCTGCTCTGGTTGAATGTCTCTTATGGCATAACTTTACCTTCTCTGGGGAAGATGTCCTCTGCTGTGAAAGTGCCTATTTGGCAGTCTGTACAGCAGATCTGTATGGGTTTGTCTGGAGGGCAGCCCCTCCGGGGCCCATCACTGTGGTCAGGCATGAGTCCCAGGCACCAGCAGGGAGAGGGTTGCTCATGAAGCCCAGAGCAAGAGCGCTGTGGAGGGCGTGTGGATGTGGGTAGCTGAGCCAAGCCTCCACTCTCCATACAGGGGCTGCGGGTTCCCGTGCCACGTGTGGTGCCTGGGACGCTGCACAAGGCAGTAGCTGTGTCTTCACAGCAGATCCAGGTAGCCAAGCCAGAATCTGGTACAGCTGGTTACTCTCTTTGGTAGGGCCTTTTGCCTTCTGGTCCCTCTGTGAGGTGTAGAGACTTTGAAATGAAAGAAGCAGCCTTTAAATGAAAGCTAAGGCACTGATAATCCCATGTAGCTACAGGACATTAAGCCAACAGTATTTATGTCTTAAGTTTGGCTCCTGTAACTGGTCAGAAAGTCTTATGGGACCAATAGTGATTACACAGCCCATAATTTTATAGCCAGAAACGATTAAAATAATTGTAACAAAGTGATAATAATAAACCCTTACTTATTTTAATGTCAAATATTTCTGACATGACTGATTCCTCCTGCTTGGATATAACTCCCATAGCTTGAAACTCCTCTGAATGGGAGTCTCGCAATCTTGTTCCACAATCCTGTGGCTAAAACCTAAAACGCTAAGTTTAACTTCTGAATAGGTGAAAGGCCCTTTGGGTCTTTTAGCAAAAAATTCCTTTAGAAACCAACTTACTGAAAAAACAACGTCAAGCACTGTCAAAATCATGGCAAATGCTGTGAGGCTGTCATATTGAAATTGTAGGGGCAGATGGTGAGAAACTTTCCTGCTGGTCAGGGAACTTTCTGAAGGCTCAGTTACTTATAGCAGACTTCTGTTATTATGAATAATAATAATTTGGAGGAATAAGGACTAAACTGGGATCACCTCTCATTTGTCATAAGCTAAAGACACGCATCGCCTAGTACAGACCAGCTGCTTTGTGGTAACCTTTTCATTTGACCGTGCCTTTGGTAAAGCAAGGAGGTCTGTGTCCTCATTCTGTGCTCCTCCACAATCTTAGTGAGCTGGAACTGAAGTGCAGAGCCATGGTTTTTGTTTTTTCCCAAGAGACTTGAATATTTTGGGGACAGGCCTTATGAGACAGACAAGACAGCCCCTAATCAAACAAAAGAATGACAGAAAGAATAACCACTGCAGAATGGGGGCTGGTCACTGAACTGACAGCTGGCAGGCTCTGCTGATAACATACTTTGAGGCAGTTAAGAATTTGGGGGGTTTGGTTTGGTTTATCTGGTTTAAAGGCATGTGTTGTGGCCTGTCACTTGCTAGATTTGGTTGATGTGAAATTTGATTCTGGCCATAGAAAAGCATGCTGCAGGAAAGCGTTTATTTTGCTCTCTGCTGGAGGTACCAGTGAACAGCCTAGTTTCTAGTTTTGTTGATGTTTCAGTTCTGGTTTGTGTTGTAAATGTAATAATCACATTTGGGGAGGGAAAACTGGCATGTGTGGTCTACAAATGGAAGACCTAGAGCCTGCAGTATTGTTTTAGCTTCCCCCAGCCTGTGGCTTTCCATAGTAAATAGGCATGTTCATGTGCAGCTTGTTGCAGAAATAAAGCTAGGAACACTAAAGGCCAAGTTCACAGTTAGTGTAAACCTCCACAGAGGCTGAAGGGCTTTTCCACATTACATCTGCTAAAAGGAGTGGTGTCATCAGCTAGGAAATTTTCTCCAGATTTCAAATTATTCAATGAACTTAAAGTCCATTTGCTCCTATCATAAGAATTAAACAAATCAAAACAAAGTAATGATGAAAACAAAACACAAACACTTTTCAATGCTGCTTGGTTGCAGAGAGATAGCAAAACAGAATCTTGGTTTGAAAACACTCTCACATTTTAAAATAACTCGTAGGCGTATAAAATGTAGAGAATAATCTCAATTACTTTGAGTTCATATAACAATGTAAAGGTGTTGAGAGCTACTTAAAACAGTTGACATTTTTCAAAACTTGAAGAGGAGAAGTCTGTACAAGCACTGCTTTTTATTATCTATAAACTTTCTTTTTTCTAAGCCAGGTTTGTTCTTAACTAAGAAAGTATTTTTGTACCATGTAGCATGTGTTACATGAGAAAACTGTGTATAGAAATTCACTCTTCCACATAAAATGTATTTCAGTTGTAGCAGACCATAGCATCAGAGCTAAGACTTACTCTTCTTACTGATGTGAGGGCAAATGAAACTCCTCTGTATTGCTTGTAGCCTCTTAGTTAAGAATTGAGTGATGCCTCAAGCTCCCCAAACACAGGGTTCTTCCCAACTTCAGTCCTAGCTAGTACCTCGCTCCTCAATCTGAGTGTGCTCTGCACTGCATTGCAGTGTATTGTGACTCAGGACCATCGCCTCTAGTTGAGCATGCAAAGTCATGAGGTTTGGTATTCCTGCCAGAAAGGAGAGCAGCCTGGTTCATAGGCTGGGTTTCTGAAGACGAGCAGTAGGAGTTAAATCACAGGGCCTGTCTTTGGCAGAGTTCCTATGAATTGAAGAATGATCTGTGGTGACTCTAAGTCAAGGACAGGTTTTACTAAAGACTGACTTTTCCTTTGCACTTTGTCCTTAGAATTGATGTCACATAGTGAGATGAGTATGTTGCGTTCAATTTATTTTATATCTCTCCCACTGCAAAAAGTCCCATTATAAAGAGGCAGAATTAGTATTTTTCCACTTACATAACAAGTACTTTGACAGGGCCACATCTCCTAAGAGAATACACCTGTATATTTCTGTTCTTTATCTGTGTGTAAAATATACTCTTATCTAGACCATATTATAAAAACTTGAATGAGAATTGGGAAGTGGTTAGTGTATTTTTTCCATTCCCAAGGATAACTATCCAAATACATACTACATATTAGCACCTGAATTACCATCTCAAGCAGCTCAGTGAACAGGGTTATAAGCATAGACTTGTGCTATTTATCTTCACATCACGGTATACATTGCGAGGAGAAAAAACCCTAATGCTTCATACACCAGCACCAGACAGAATTTCACCAGGCATATGACCATATAATCCTATGCCTCAGACAGTAGGATTAAGTCATCTGGGAAATACTTTACCTAGTTCTAGTTCTGCTCTTAGAAAAAAAAAAAAGTTATTTCAGTATTCTAAATACAAAAACAAATAAAAACAAGCAATTAAATTCAGTATTATAAGCTTAGTTTTTATATTTTTATCAGCAAAGAATCAATCAAGCTCTTGAAAGATAGTTAGAAAATGACAGACTGCAAAAGCAAAATAGACACACTTTTACTCACCCAAAGTACAGAATGGGAAATCTGGAGATTAAAGATGCAAATTTCATAAAATCCAGTGCAAAACTGGCCGCTGTTTTTGGACAACTAGACATCAGTCTCATACATCCCTGAAAGATTGAGTTTGGTGCAGTTTAACTATATTGACTGGCACTCCTGTGATACTCACTTTAATAAAGAGAAGTAAATCTGATCATTAATTTCAGCATGAAATAGTTTTACAAAGGCTTTTTTGTGTTAGCCTAAGTGATTTTTCACTAAAGAAAGAAATCAGTATGTCAGTGTGGTACTGGACATCTTTGAAGTTCGCAAAATTTTAACTGCCCAGATGTTTCATGAAAGGCTTTCAATTCAGATAGTATTTTCAGCCTGGCTGCCTACCAGAAAATAAATACCCTTCAATTTTTCATGGAGCCATGAGAGTCTGATAGCTTTTCTTCTCTTCCCTCCCCCTCTGCAGAGCGGTTGCTGGTATTTAGGTGCCATAGTGACACCTCGTGGTCAAGAGGGAGATGAAACAAGGCAACTTTAGGAATTAGAATGTGACTTCATACTAAATGCATCCCAAGTCCTTATTACCATGTATTGTCATAGTTCACCTAAAATGATGTCTCCTTCAGTTCCCATTTTTCTTATTTTTATACATTTTATATATTAACCCCTAAATATTAATTAAATGTAGTCATTACTGGTGCTTGAAGTACCAAACATTTCTGCAAAGAGATGAAAACACACAATCTTTTGAACACTGTTTTTCTATTAATATCAAGATTATTATTCAGACAACTTTTAAGAAAGGCTTCCCCATGACACTTTTCCTTACAGATAATGCAAAATAAACTCTCGACCTCTTGCTAGTGTTGTACACTGTTCTGCTTCTTCCTTTCATCCTTTTGCCTGTCACTGAAGGATGCTGAGGAACTATTAACTTCCCAGCACATCTCAAGATGAGATTCTGAGCTAGCTGAGGTAATTCACAGAATCACTTATAGTTTTACACTAGTATCAAGGAAATCTAATAGATGAAAACCCCTCCCCCTTCTGTCCAGCCAGTGAGTTTAGAAACTTTGAAAACACATGCCTGTGTTAGGGGGAAAAACAGGCAGTGCCAAGTACAGTTGTAGTGCAAAGCTTAATATGTTCAGAGCCTGAATTCAGCTGTGAATTATTTGCACTACTGTCCACAGTTCACACATCAAGGGGTTGAAATGGTGCTTCGAAGCCCAGGGACTTGCTCACAGTAGATGGGCAACTAAACTGACACAAATGTCCAGATCCTGTAGGAAGCAACCAAAGTTGACCTGTGAAGAGGGATGCTAACAGATACTTAAGCTTTCCTTCAAGTAGTCAAATCCTTTCTGATTCCTACAGGTGTCTGAAGACCTGCTAGGTCACAGCAGTAAGCTGTTCACTGCATGATCCATTAAGAGTCTGCAGGGTGAAAAGGACTGACCTTTCCTTTTATCCCCTTATGCCACCAATTGGGAGCGTTTTAGAGCCTGAGCTTTCCTCTGATATTACTGAGTCAAAATGCTCACATGAGACAACTGCCTGAGGTAGATAACCCTCATCATCATCTCAAGTCTCTGTTGGAAGCAACACAGAGAGCGCCCTTGGCTTGCTTATGACGATCTTCCTCTAATCACTGTCAAGGAGAATGGCCTTGTAAAAGCTCCATCTCTGATATCTCTTAAGTCAATAGACTCAGATAGCCAAGGGTGAGAAAAATAGCACTGAAAGGACTTTGAATGACAAGCACAGAATTTTATTTTTTAAAAAAAGCAAAAATAACATTGCTGGAAGACCAGTAATTGGCAAGAAGAGTGATAGTTAATGTCTTATACAAAGAAAAGCAAGAGATGCAGAGTGAATCAAAATGAGGGAAGCTCCTTTAGCCTTCTTGCATTAGAGACCCACAGGTAGTGCTTGCTATGTGAGTCTAAGCTGTCATGGGAAAAGCATTTTCCTTCAGGATTAAAAGATCCATGCTGAAGGTTACCAAGATCACAAGTCTTGATTCTCAGTCAAGAACATGTTGCCTCACACGTACTGGATATTTTGTGAGTTGTAGGCAGGACCGTCTCAAAATTAAATTCAGTAGGTTACCACTTAAACTAGTTCAGGAAAATATATTTTGAAACAACCCTCCTCCAGCAGTGCACTCCAAACTCTACAGAGAACAGCAGAAAGATTTGTACTACATTTAATGATCTGGAGATTTTTAATCTGTTAACACCACTGATCCTCAAAGGTGTAACAACTTACTTGTCATTTTAGCAACTAGGAAAGACCAGCTGCCCCTTCCAATTCTTTCATTCCAGTGCAGCCATTTATGGATACGTATGTCCGAGATCAGTCAATTAATCAGTTCACAGTAGCATCAACATAGATTGGGGCTACTGATTTAAACAATGAAAATACACTGAAGTAGCCAGCAGATCATTCTGAAGAGAAATGTGCCCCAACAGCAGTTGAACACCTGTTACCCCACTGATATTTACATCTGAGGAAATGCTACATTATACAGGAACATGCAGTGCAAACAGAACCAAGAGCCATTGCCTGAAAACAGCTATTTACATAGCAGGTGTAAACCAGAGCAAACAGTGGCCAAAGCAATGGGAAATGTTTATATTGCCCCCATAAGCTGATGAGGATTGCCAAAAAATAAGGTAAGGGTGCTTAGATGAAAACAGATAGTCAGGCTTAATGAAATATGACCTTTATATCAGGATTTTCCTTATCACTCTGCCTTTCCAAAGCTGATACAAAATGCGATCAAACAGAGCCCATAGCAGTGTCATATCTTCGTGAAGGTCTGCAGACACCAAGCAGGAAATACTGCCATTCAAAACGGGCTAGTCAGAAGTAACCCCAAGAACTAGAAAGCCGGCAAGTTCTCCACCATTTGTTGCAGAATAGATTTATTTGCTGTTTAGAAGTCCAATTTTAAGTGCAGCAAATGCAGCTGCAATCTCACTGAATAGATATCATCTTAAAAGTAGTTTATGACTAGCAGATACATTTCCTATCCCTTCTGGGCCAATACACATCTCATACCTACTCCATATTTCAACATACAGTGCAAAGGAGCACTTAAGCCGTGCATGTTGCAGGACAGAGGAAGGTTTCCTCAGGTAACTAATTGGAGGGGACGTAATTTGCATGACTTTTTAGTAGCTTGTCAAAATAATTTGATACTCTCTCCCTCCTTGAAAAAAAAAGTTGATTATACATAGTCCAAAAAGAGACTTACCCACATCAGCAGAGTGCCAAACTATCTTTTTTGAGCACCATTGGAATTAGACCAAACACACATTTACCAGCTGTCCTGCAGACTTGTCCCAAGCAGTGCCTATTCAGCCCCTAGAAGTGTGGTATGTCCCTGAGCTGCTCTCTGGACTTTGTTAACAGTAACTTTAGTCTTCAGTCAGAAACCGGCTTATGCATAAGGGACACTTCCTAATTTTAATTGTTCAGAAGCATCCACTGTTTTCCTTCATTTTATTAAGTCTTTTAAATCATGAACCTACTTCCTCTTGTCACACACATCATTACCTTAACACTTTCCCTTCTGTACCAACTCTGCACTCGGCCTAAAGCAGCAGGTACTGTTCTTGTTTTTCAGCAAATTGAGCGGTGTTTCAGTGAACCCAGCTTTGCCAGTTGCAGTACACGCACTTCTGGTTCCATTACCATCACTGCAGTTGCTTTAAGTGTTAAGAGGTTTTCTTTAGCAAATCAAATTCAGAACAACCCTGTCTCAGTACTGAAAAATTACCATGAGTTGTAAACATACCTCTATAGCACCTAAGGTTGAGATTCCCACCTTTCCGGTACAACTGTGGTCCACCTAGTGAAGGATATGGATAGGGATGAGATACCATACTTGGCCTTACAATTTGAGTTGAGTAAGTTGTAGATGGGTGTGTGTGGTTTCCTTTTTGTCCTTTAAATCAAATGTTAGTCGTCTGATAGAGCCAACAGAGCAGGCTACAAATAAGTCAGCTGTAGCTTGCTGACCAGGCTCAGAACAGTCACATCTGAGCCTTAACCAGACACTGCTTTGTGAATAAGAAGCTAGTTGGCTAAAGCAGAGGATGACCACCTCTGCAATGGGTGCTAAAGACAGCACATGGGCATATTTGGACAAGCAAAGCAGGATGGTAAATAAAAGCTGTGGCAGCAGTTCCAGCCTCGGCTCTGAGGAACAGCTGCTTTTTCCTCCATGAGGTGTTTCTTGGTTCCCGCTGAGATCTGAGGAGTGTTGTGTTCTCCAGCTCCTCCCCAAATCAGAAACTAATTCTGCTACAATACCTTTAGAAGGGTTCCGACAGGTTTGGATCAGAAAGGAGAAAGCGAGTCTCAAACTGAAAGCTTCTTCTGTTGAAGTAATATCCACGAAGCTTCTTGTGTGCTTACCTCCCTGTCCGTAGCCTTCAGATCACCTTTTTTCTCTTTAAGTCTCTCTACTCCTTGCATTTCTTTTCTTATACTCTAAGCCTCCTCCTACTTGCTTTCAAAAACCCCTCTCTCACCCATCACAGTTCCTCCTTCAGATCCCTCTTAGTCTTCCTTTCTCCCCTTCTAAGTGAGGGGATAGTCACTACATTGAACCAAACACCTTGAGAAAATTTTGTTCTCCAGACAGATCACTAGACCTCACTCCACCCAGCCCTACTCTGAGATGGTACAAACTAATGCACAGCATTCCAGCCTGTGGAGGGAGCAATACTAGGCATTAATCGCCCTGGAGTTGCCTTTATCTTTAATCCTTTGTGCAATTTATTGTATCTCCTACCATACTAAACTACTGGGCAGAGAGTATGATTTATAACACAATACTCAGCCAACAGGTTTTAATAATAAGAGCCTGTGTAAGAAAATTAAATAGATGTTTGCATTTTCAAAAGCAAACATGGTTCAAGAAGTAGTTGATGTATGATAAGGGAAAATATTTAGGACAAGAAAATAAGCAAGGAAGAGGGATACCAGATTTATGATCAAGTTGCTAAGGATTGTAAAGTGATAAAGAATGTGGATAAAAGGAAAATACGTGAACAGATGAGTTCTGTATGTTTGCTAACAGCAATTCCAGGAACAGATACTTAGTGACACTGATCCATTTCCAGGTGCTGTAAAGGTTCATAAACAGCGATAGGAAAATACCCACAAGACAACAAATCACTGGGAGAGAACAGCATACAAATGAAGCATTGTTTGAAAAAGTCTGTGGCAGAGAATGCTTAACATGTTCTAATTAAAGATGATGGATTCATTGAACACCACAGCATGAACATACTGCTAGGAAAACTGACCCAGGAAGGGCACCACCTGACCCTGACATCTACATCAGCATGTGAAAAGGTATAGATTTCTCTTTACATCAGCTTTTACTGTAGCTTCCCTGTTTGAGGGATTTAGAAAGAGAAGTTTTTCCTGTTTTCTTTGTTCACTACAGAACCTCTGTTTTTAAGAGTCAGTTATTTCCAAAGGGCAGAGAGTATATTATATCCTCACTAAAATGAATTACGTCCAACTAAAGTAAAAGCAGCTGAGCTCAGTCTGCAAGTATCCAGTAGTAGGTTGGCTGTTCTGGAAAGTACAAACCCTATAGCACTTGGAACTTTGTTTTTAAAATCAAAAGCCTAATTTGATCCTATACCAAATTTCAGTCTTGTATACCCCAACTTTTTGTTCCACACTTATTTTGAATGGGATGGAAGACTAATTAAACAAAGATTTAAGTATCATTCCCTGATGGGATTTGCCTGTACCCAAGTAAAAAACATTACTGACCAGCTGCCATAATACTGATGTAACATTATGGAACTTTATTTCAACCAAGACCAGACTGCTTTTAAAGTCTCCCCACATACACACACCTCAGTTTTCACATTAAAAACTATATTGCAAACCTATGGGTCTTTAACAGGTGTTCTGTCACTACATAAGCTGTTAAAGGCAACTTTAAATTCAGCAGTTACACTGCCTACTAGTAAGAAGAGCAATTTGGCATTTCATAACTTAATTACTAAGCAACTTAGTCCTAAGTCCACTGCGCATTCAGTGGGAAGCAAACAATACATCACCTCCAAGTTACTTCAGGAAAGGTAGAGAACGATTACCTTAAAATAGAGAACATTATCTGCAGCTATGAGAAATATGCTGGGTATCGCTTGCTGGGCCCATATCCAACTGTTAGTTTAGTACAATTCAATTGTCTAAATGCCCTAATAAAAGATTATGAACCAGTGAAACCCTGCCAAGCACTACGATGGCCTCAACTGAAGGACAAAAGTAATGTACTGTAGCAATACAGTTCTCCCAATTCGCAGTCAAAGCACTATCAATAAATAGGGCTGCCAATTATTATCCGCATAATAATAGCAAAGCGCCTCCTGTTTTCACCAGCATAAAGAGTCAGCTCAGATGGCCGTAATTTCAGCATCGCAAGCCTTTCACATCCTAGGTCTGGACAGCAGGACACTTATGCAGTATAGATTATTTATTTTTTTTAACGCGAATTATTTACATCACTGAAATGTGTACTGTATTTCAGAACAGAGCTACTAAAATGAGTTATGTCATTGGTTATGATACCCCCACATCTGACCTCAGACAGGTAGATGGCATTTTGCTCATTTCCCTGTCCTGTTTGCTAGGAATACTAAAATAGCTACCATTGCAGCTCTGAAGGAACTGTTACTCCACCAGTCGTAACAGTACCTGGTACACAAAAGTGGCAGGCTCATAGCTTTTTTAAACCGTAATGTTTTAGTACTGACATCTTTTTGTTAGGATAGGCCAAAGCATTCACTGTACCACACAAAACTGAGATAGACACCTGTACTTACATGACAGAAATAAGGCTTTGTCAGTATTGCAAACAACAAAATCTGAGTTTGCCTAAAGTCTTCCTCTCAGCACTTAAAGAACTTCCAATCTGTCTACTACAAAGAGACAAATTAAACGTTAACACCCCAGATAACTGTTTAAAGAGATTAACTTCTGATTCTCAGAGCAGTTGCTGGCTAGAGTGTTTATCTTCTATAGGTTCCCCCTCATTCTTCTGTTCTGGTGTAACCATTTAGCACCAGCAATGCTATCCCTTAGCCTGGAAGCTCAAATCAAGTTACTACACTCAAAAGCAGACAAATGAGACCCCTAGCGTAATTTGCCTTGCACCCCATCTCTGATGTTAATAGAAATGAACCAGCCATAGCAATCTTCTTCCCATCTACCTTTGATTAAGAGCTAACTTTCCATAAAAGCAGTTTCAGAAAAAGCCTCCCCCTTTTGACTTGTCTACTGCTAAATAATTCCATTGATGTGACAGCATCCACATACCTCTAGCAGGGAGGTTAAGAACCACCCAGCAGAACAACGCTGATCCCCCAGCTGGTATTTACATCTAACAACACAACTTGTTGACAAAAACTAGGTCTAACACTTTCAGCTACTCATATAGACAATAATGAACAGCCAAGTGACAGGATGTTATCTCCACTGCTTGCGTTTTAAAGTCTCATTCCTCAGCATCTGTAGGAAAGACTTCCTAGCTTCGCTATTCTTGAAGTCTGTATTATTCCTTTCACATGCCTGATTTAGAAACTTAAACACCTTCATTACTATTCCACACTTTGCTGCAAGCTTTGGCCCTAAGCCAGAAAGTATAAGAGCTCCATGGTGCTTAGAGCCAATAAAACTTGACAGATGTGAAGTCCTACAACTAGAGGGTACAGCAGCTATAACACTGTAGGTGGAAGCCTGCAGTTGAGTCTATCAACCATTTTAATGTAAATAATTTTTAGTCTTGTAGTCACGAGAGTTCTTTCCATTGCTTTTTTCTTCTAATCTGGCATCCTGTCCCTACCGATGTACGCAAAAGCCAAGAATAGAGGTAGCAATTGGAAATGTAATCACGTACAATCATTTATTAGTATATAGCTTCATGAATTTTGTCTGAAGGTTTTATGATAGTCTCACTTGTATAGTTAAATGCTGGGGAGCTTTAGATTGCTCCTGTTTTAATAATGGAAGAGTCTGTAGACATGTAGCATCTCAAAATTATGATTACAATTCACACAGCAGCCTTGTTAAATCAACATTTACTTGAATATTCCTATATGAAGATATTAGCTTTTCAAGTATAATCCAGAAGGCTCTGCCTTTAATAAGAATCTGATGAGAACTGCATTACTACTAGCAGTTGAGAAGGGGCCCTGTTCATCAGTTACACATTGGTATATAGACACTCTCCCTGTAAAAGTTAAGATCACACACCTTACCTGTTCCATGAGTTAGAACTATGCTAATTCACAAATTAACATGCAACATCTAGGTAAATCCTTGGGCCTTCAGGATTACCGAAAAGTGCACACAGCAAAGATTTTTCCAAATACCTTCAGAAAAGCAAAGCCTAGAATGAGTTTGGCCATCTACTTCGCTTAAGTAGTAATCTGCAATTCTTCCGTTCAAATTATCTCGTTTTAAATGTCATTTGGCACATTCAGTGTAACGTCAGTCCTAAATTTCACTTGTGCATTACAATGACACAGCTTGATCTTCAGAAGAACTATCATATCAAAACCAGAAATTTAATAGTTTTAATTACCTGCTTTCATAGATAAGCAGTACCTTACCAGCACATTCTGAAGACGACTGTTCTTTTGTAGAGCACCTATAGTCTGGAAAGAAGTTGGGAGTCCTTAGCTGGATTTAAACCTTTATTTATAGAAAGTTCACTGCATTAATAGCAGTGATATTTGCACTGTATTTGAACTCAGCACTAATAGGTTAATATTTATATTTAGGTAACACTTAAACTGAAACAAACTAAACAGCCACAGTTTTAGAGCAGACAGACAGACAAAAGTTACAGACAGACTTAATAGTAGAAGTAATCACAATTATTTCACTCTGGTTGATTTAGTCCAAAGGTTTAGAATTTCTTAATCAGATTAGCAGGAAGGGTAGATTTATCCAAGTCATCGAAGTATGGATGGTTCAAGGCCATTTTGCCAGAAATTCTTTTCGCAGGATCATAAATTAACATTTTCTGGAAGAAAAGGAAAAGAAACACTTACTCCCTCATGGAACATATACTCAAATCATGTTAAGTAGATAATTACTTAACCACAGTAATAATCAGGTAACCATAGAGACATATTTTTTCTTGTGTTCCACAATTTCTCAAGGAAGTAGATGTCATTTCCACCTACGAGTCAGAACAGTATTAATACATAACAGAAAGCGAAGAAACATTTATCTTCATATTCAATAACCAAGCCCATGCCTGCAACAGGGGGGTAACATATGCTCTGTACTAAATGTGGAACCAGGCATCAAACAGCAATAATTGTTATTAGCATTAGCTTCTCAACTAAGTTAATAATTTTAGTCTGTTAAAGCCCAAAATGCTTAAATGGGCGTTTAATGCACAAGTGGTCCTACAGTTGTTCTGTTATACTGATATATAAGAAGTTGTTGTGAAATTGCTTCCCTTCAGTTTGGTGCAGCTGTTTACAGTTAAAATACAGTGATTTGTTCAGCTACAAGGTCCACTTAGGACAGAAGTGCACCTGCACACATAAAGCAGGTAGAACTGATTTAAGTTCTAAAACAGTTATAAGACCTGGATTTCTTTTCAGTAAGTTAATTCAGTTAGCTGAAGAACTCAGTAATAAAGTTGATGGGAAAAAATAGTGGATACCATAGCCACTGAAAGAGTCCCAGGACTTCCTAAAAAAGGCAAGAGAGTTGTAGATGCTTCTTTAAACTGCTAGCAAAACAATTTTTATCATGCAGTCAGGTCCAAAAGAGGAAAGGTAGGAAGCTACTTCATTTGACTGAGAAGCCATGTGCTTGCATGTAGACAAAGTTAAGCTAGACTGACATGCTGCAGTCTTCCTTCCAAGCCTCATAGGTTACACAGCCCCGAGAGGCCCCCTTAAATTTTCCCAAGCCTGGTAGAAAGCTCCTAAATGCTAAGAACTTATTTAAAAAACGCTCGCAGTCTTTTCCATTTTATTTGTCCTTACTAAAGGAAGATACATTTCAAATTCAAATAATCAGTATTCTACCAGTTGCTTTTCCCTATCTCCATAACTAATTGTGTTGTTGTGTTGTGTTTTTTTTTTTTCTAAAGTATAAATATTACTCTGCCCTGTAGTCCACCTTGACATTAAATTATCCTTGGACTTAATCTGACAGGGAGCTTGCTGTCCAAGTTGATTTAAACTACAGAATTTGCATTTATGTTCTCAGGGCTTCTGCCAAATGCAGTACAGCTTCTAGATTTAGCTCTGTATCTGCCCACATCTAAGTCAAGCAACACAGTTCCCTATAGCTACGCCCCAGAAGACAAGTATCCTATAGCTAATACTAATACCAAAGGTATCACAAAAAGGGGCAAATTTTCCTAAAAAAAAAAAAAAAAAAAAAAAAAAAAAAGAGGGGATGCTCCAATATCAGGACTACAGCACTTAACTGATATTTTAAATGACCATTTCTTTTCTGAGCAATCTGTCTGACAGACCAAAGCTTTTGATGATTGCCATCAATTGCTTAGAAATGCTAGCCACAGAAGTTATTTAACTCATGAATGTCTTCAACTTACAACCTCACTCAAGCTAATGGTCTTAACACAAAAAAAAAAAATGCAACCCCTTTTCAAAATTAGCTATTTTACTTGTTTCCAACTGCAAGTCTGTAGAAGTGAACGTTTTCATTGATATAACCTGTGCTTGTACTCTAGAATGAGCTATTCATTTTTGTTGCCTTCAAAGCTATGTTCCTGCTTCAGGCTTAAGTATCACAGGAAACTTAAATGGATTCCAGATGCACAATAATGCAACCATGTCACTGTTACCAGGCATTAATGCGAAGCTACATTTTTAATATTAATTTAAGGCAAAACTATAGAAGACTTAACAGAATTTAATATACTTTGAGATTAACAAAGTGTTAACATCACTTGATTAATTCTTTTTTGTCTGTGTCAAATGCCCCAAAATACAATCACAGAAGCAATTTTGTTTCAAACTGATATAATAGTGATACTGTCGGTGCATACAGAGGAATTATTTCCAACTTCAGTCAGTCATTTCTGTACAATGCCACTATAAGCTTCAGAGAGTGGTCCAAAACAACTGTGTGTTCAACTAATGTTGTTCAGTTTGCCAGCCTGAACCATGGCTCTGTTCTCACAAAGAACAAGTGAGAAGTTGTAGTCACTTGAGCTTCCTGAGTAACACCACTACAGAATACATAATAAACTTTCTTGTTTCTGACTGCTTAAAACATGAGCCAGCTAACAAGGATAATTGCTGTACAGCATTCCCCTTGTAGCAAGCTAGATCAGATGTTTTGACTTACCTTAAGATGCATAGAACACCCCCACCATATGCAAACCTGGATTGTGCAAATGTAGCTTTAGGAGAGCCAAACAATAAGATAACAAGGTACATTCTTGTACTTAGGTGCATGTAAGCACACCTGAGAAGTGACCTAGATTGCTCTACAGCATCAGCCCATGAGCTGGAAGAGCAGTAAACAGAAAGGTCTGATTGAAGAACTTGTCAAGTAAAAGCGTGTCTATGGTAGTTTAACTACACGGCCATGAAACTATAAAGTAGCCACAAAATACACCAGTTGAGTTAACCCGTCACAGCTAAAATTTCTAGCTTGATATTGAAAGGCAATTGACACAGACACTACAGACCGATGCGAACTTGGTCACTGATTTCACAGCTGATCAATAAATCCAGCTGTTTCCATCTCTAGTCAATTAAGACCACCAGGAAAGATGAATGAAGATGAGCCAGTCGCAATCAATACACATGCTACCACCCAGGAAGAATATTTCCAACTCGATGAGCAGTCATGCAACCACATCACAATTACGGCTGGCACCAAGACGGTGACAGCTACAGTTTGGGGGCAGGAGCTTTCACTTAGATCTGATGTTTGTAGAATTTCATCCTCACTTTCAAGTTGAGCCTGCCTTATCGGTATTAAATAAGCTAGGGCAAAACAGCTTAATGAAAAGAAAATTAATTATAGTCTAGTAGTCCTGATCAAGTTTGCTATTATGGAAAAACAAGTCAATTTCACATCAGGTATCAGGTTTGGGAGAATGACTGCCTGTACAACTGCAGGTGGCATTTGAAGATCTCCGTAATCTCCATTCTATCAAGCCTGATTAGCATGGCTGCAGATATTCTAGAGTATTTGAAACTACCTGCTCAGTTTTCTCACAAGCTGTTTAAGACAGGCTACTTACAGACAGCAGATCAAGTCCATCTTCATCTAAGTTTTTGACTTGTGTTTCCAGGCCGCCAGGTTTCCATTTGGGGAACGTGTTCTTGTAGTCTTGCAGGGATTCCACATCAGGCCATACTTCATTGTTGGGTGTCCCTAAAGCTCTGTGCAAGCAGAAGCAAAATACTGATCAGTCTAGTCTGAAAACTGCGTGCACTGTTATGATTTTATTAAGTGCAGAGCACTCTTGTGCAATACAGCACAAAAGCAAGGGAAAGGTCCAGCCTGACATACCTGAAGATTCTGAAGAGCTGGTCAATCTCTGAGTCCCCATGGAAAAGTGGCTTTTTAGTTGCCAGCTCAGCAAATATGGTACCTATGCTCCATATGTCTACGGGAGTAGAGTAACGAGCAGATCCTAGCAATACCTCTGGAGACCTGTACCACAGGGTCACTACCTGTTGAACAAGGACATTTTTTATTTTTTGTTTAGATGTTATGGAATTGGGTCCTCTAATCGACTATAAGCACAATGACTCATTATTAAGGAGCATTCACAGTTTTTTTAGTTAAAATAATTGCCAGTGCAATGTTTCAGTGAAAATGTTTGTAAGTGATGTTTGAAGCAAATAAGGGTAACAAACCCTATAAAAACAGCTGCCTAAAATCCAGAAAGAGCAGGAAGCATACGCAGCCACTCTGGCCCATCTGATTCACTGTCAAAGTACCAGTGGAATTCTTAAGATACATTTCAGAGTAAAACACAGTCAGAGAGCTGTAAAGCCATCAGGTAAAACATAATAGTCAGTTTATAACAACTGTAAGAGCTCCACAATTCTATTTTCAGCTGTTTCAGTCATAACCAGGAAGCATTGTCCAAATCACCAAAAGGATGTTCCAACTTACTTCATGAGTGTATACCCGCACTGGAATTCCAAAGGCTCGAGCTAATCCGAAGTCTGCCAGTTTAATCACTCCCTTGTCATCTATTAGAAGATTCTGAGGCTTTAGGTCTCTGTGCAGAACTCGTCTTGAATGGCAGAAGACAATACCTTGCAAGATTTGATACAGGTAACTCTGTAGACAGGATGAAGTGGGAGAGAAAAAAAAAAAAGGAAACACAATAACCTTCACTGCAAGTTCATGGTTCTGCAACATCAAGCTGCTTCCTTTTGTCAGGTCTCCCCACAGGAATAGGAAAGAGATCCAAAGCATTGCAGATACTGAGTTAATATCAATCTTAAAACCACAAAAATTAAGTGTTTATTTTACTTTAAGCCAGTTTAATTCCATAATTGAAAGAATGAAGCTGCATTTGAGAACAGAATTCTTTTTAAAAGATTCTATTACCCACACCTGCTTCCTTAACCTTTCATTCCTCCTCAAGGAGTTAAGAATCAAGCTTATAGCTTTGTAGGTCCATCTTCTTTAACTTATATATTAAATAATTATCCTCATTACCTTAACACGTGAACGATCCAAATACTGTCCAGATGGAATAGTATCCAAGTATTTCTTAAGATCCATCGAAAGGAATTCAAAAATGAGGTACAGTCTTGAATCCTGCATAAGAACATCCTGAAGACTGAAAATTGAGTGAACAGTCAACTCCATTGCAAAGTGCACGGACTCATTGTTACATTTCCCCTCTCAACAGGGACACAAGCTGACATTCCTAGGTTCCTCGTATGAAAATCTTACAAAGCTTTCAGTCTTCAAATATTAACAGACTTAGCGAGTTGCACTGTTGTTTGGAAAAATCAAGTACATCTGAAACATTGTCAAACAGCCTACATGTTTCCTCTTAAACTTATGTTCCCTCATGCCTCATGGGAAGACTAAGGAAAAAAAATGCAGTTTCTTTTTAAAAAGATGTGGGGTTTTCGTGTCTAGCTTCCATTCAAAGCTGGCTTACTACAGCAGCGCCTGAACTGCTAGAAGAGTTTAAGGGCTCTACATTAGAATGGGAACCTACTAGGTGCAGCAGGATTTGTGCAGGTTTAAGTGCACCTCCTCCACCCTTAGTAGGTTATAAGAGTTCCTAGATGCATGTATACATATATTGAGACACTACCCGGCTGGAATGTGGGGTTTCAAGTCACATTAAATCTAAGGTATTTTGCTGCATTAAAGAGCAGGTAAATCTTATGTGGGGAATACAATAGCTGTGACCAATTCTTCAAATCAGGTAGCCACTGATGGAAACTTCAGGCGTACTTCAGATGTGCCTGCTATGTCAGCGTGATAATACAACGCCTAAAGTTCTGCTACAAAACAGCAGGGAAGTGATTGATAACAGAGGCTCACATAAGGACACCAAGGTCAGATGATTTGTTCCAAGATTGCAAATAACCTTCTGAGACTGGCTAAAGAAATAGCTTTAAACAGTTTTCATGAAGTACGCTGTCTCCATTCAAACAATAACCATTCTGAAGATAATTAACATAAATTACAAAAGTCAATGAAGATTTCATCAATTCTTAGAGTGGAAAGGGGCAGCAGAAGAAAGTCTTAATTAAAAACTGGCATAAACACAGAATGCAGTACTATAGTATAATACAGTGTCTGCTTCACAGCAAACAGACAAATAGATTAACTCTCACTTCATGGGAACAGTGGAAAAATCATTTCTTATCTGAAGAGAGAGCCTTGCAAAGAATTTAGCTAAATACCAGCATACACATACCAGACTATATTGGGATGTTGCAGCTCTTTTAATAAGGAAATTTCTCGGATAGCAGTACTTGGCACACCTTCCTCCTCATTTTCTAGACGTATTTTCTTCATTGCAACCACTTGGCCTGTGATTTTGTGCCGACCTTTATACACCACGCCATAGGTACCTGAAAAAACAAGCAGTGAAATACATGTAGGAAATCCCAGTTTCAGGTGCAGATAAAACAGCGCAAATAAGAATTGATAATATAGGCAAGAGTCCCTGCAACCAAGTATTTTTTGCTCAGTTATTCAGCTTGATTACAAGCTATTACTTTGCTTTTGTATTGTAACCATGTAATAGGTGTTTACTTGAAGCAAGCCGCGCACAAGCAGCATTATTCCTCAGATAAGCACGAATTCCTCAGATAAGCTCAAACCGGCTGCTTGCAGGAAGATTCACAGCAAGGCTTCAGTTACGAAGCACCTTGCAGGCACTTAGCCTGTGTTTTACAGTTCATTTAGAGGCTTCTCGGAGCAACGCACCGCAAACTCGAGCACAGATAAGGCTGAGGCGTTAAACAGAGCCTGACTGCTGCGTTTAACGAGGCTTGCAGCGACCAGGAGGCTGCAGCACGCGGCTCCCGCACCCACCTTCCCCGATCTTCTCGATCTTGGTGTAGTCGTCCATCGCCGCGCCCGGGCCTGCAGCGGGAGACAAAAGGGATCGCGCGTCAGGGCCGGGCCTGGCGGGGGGCAGCGAGGGGGGCCCCGGCCGTTGCCCAGCGCCGCTACCGCGGCCCCGCGCCCACCTGAGGAGCCGCCGCCGCCGGGTCCCGCCGCGCTTCCTCCGCCTGGCGCGCGGCGGGCGCTGCGCATTCGAAATGGCCGCCGCTGCCCGCCGCCAATGGCGCGGCGCCGGGGCGATTCAAAGCGGCCAATCAGCGCCCGCCGCCGCCGCGGCGCCAAAGCCCTCCCGAAAGGCGGCTTTTACCGCTGCGGGGAATCGGCGCGGCCGGGCGCCTCAAACGCGCCGCGCGCGCGGCGTCCGCGTGGTTCGCGGCCGGCATGGCGGCGCGGGCGGGCGGTTTTGCCCCCTCAGCAGCGTCCGGGGGACGGTGCCTGGGGTGCAGGGGGGGCCCGGGCGGCAGCAAAGCGGGGCGGCACCCCCTGCAAACCCAGCAAAGCAAGGCCACACGCTTCTAAAAGCATAAGTAAAAGCCACCTGGGAACGAGGTGGTTCCAAACGTTGCAAAAGTGTGTGACTTCAATGTAAAATAGCTTCGGAAAGCAAATGTATTTCTGTCTTCCTAGGTCTATCCCTACAGGACAATTTGACTTTGCTGACCCGCTCCAGCCCCTGTTTTTCAGCTACACTGACAGTACTGGGCTAACACTCCTCTGGAAACATAGTCTCTGCAGTAGCGAGGCGTAAGCACTGTTCCACATTAAATTAACTGGTTTTAGTTACTTTTTTTGCGATGGTTAACAGAATCCTTGAAAGACAGCTGATCTCAAAAAACAACAACAACAAAAACAACAACTACGCATCTTCTCCTGTGAAAGCATATCTTTCAGACAGTGATTCCAGCAGGCAGAAGTGTTTACTGTGCGCTTCCTTCTCCCCTAGCCCATGGCTAGGCAAGATGCAAAAAGCAAGATGCAAAAGCAAGATGCAGCTCATTCAACTCCTCCCCCTCCAACATCCATAAGTTTCAGGGATAAAAATCCTTCACCTTCCTCTCCCTCCCAGGGAATTTTTGCTGCTGAGAAGCACACAGCACACATGCTCTCTGGTTTCTGCTTACCCTGTAGTTTGTGTTCCCAGCACTTGCTGGAGATTTACCTGCACAGAACAAAGCTCTCATCTCTGGGAAGTCCCAGGCAGAGGAACAGCCTCACAGCTTGTAGGAAATGAGTCCAACATGCTCTGCATTACACAGCCCCAGAGAAACTCCCCTATGTGCGTAACAAACCCAACACATCAGCACAGACTGACTGCACAGCTCAGACAAAGTGTATGTGACATGTCCCTCAGGCCTGACTTTGTGCACAGCCAGCCGTGGGACGGGGCTGCTTTGTATATCCAACACAAGACACAGCTGCTGCTGCTACCGATTCAGCTGGACTAATCCTGGCCCAGAAACCTTAGGAAGGTGGCCAAAGTCCACCTTTTCTTTCAGATAAAGAGAAAACGTATCTGGGAAATCCTAGACATATGGTAACCTCAGTTAACTTTATTGTGTTTTTTTTTTTATCAGTGTCATAAAAACTTAATACGATAAAATGTTATATTAAAATACATAGTTACTTATATAGAAATTCTGTCTGAAAGTACTAAATACGCTGAGCTAAAATTTTATTAAAAGTAGCATTTTTGCTTCCATTTTTAACCAACTTTAAAAAGTCATACGTTTCTCAGTCACGTTCATACAGTCATTTCTGGTAGACTTGTAACGTTTACTCTGAGTACTCAATGAATTTTCAGACTCAGAAAATGTTCCTTTTTCCATATATTCCATTTTTTCATTAATTTAGAGTGGTCAATACTAGGAAACACCAGAAGGAAGGCTGCTGTAAGGAGAAAAGCTATCTTTTAAATAGCAATACCAGCCTTCAGAGTTGCTCCTCGTGGCAGACAGCTGCCACCCACAACCTTGTGTCTTTTTTTCTCCTCAGATGGTGCCCAGGATTACAAGTTTGGGCTTTTCTGATACCTTTGTATGACATGCTTAAGGAAAAAGGGAAAAAAAAAAAAAAAAAGAAAAAAGGAAAAGCCAAGGGTGTGAATGGCTTTGAGATCAGTATCAGCCTGATTGCTGTTGCACTCAAAGCCCTGCATAGCTGCCCCTGCCTTATCTGTTCTTGTGATACTGCCTCAATGCATAAATTGTGCTGGTTTAATCACAAGTTAATCAGCTCAGGGAAATTATTTTGCTGTGCTCTCCACATTCAGTGAGCTAGCAGCTGTGCACCAACACCTCACAGCAGCACGCATGGACAATGCCATTGTGGGGGATGATTTCTTTCAGAGACAGAGGAGGTTGCTTTGCCCTTACCATATGCTAAGAGTGCTTAGTGGCTGTGGCAGTATTGACCCAAAGCAGCTTACACCAATTTCAGCTTGACCGTCCCTCAGCCCAGCACACCACATAGCTTTGCTTCCAGTGACACAGGTGCTACGTGCTCCACAGCCACACTCTGTACTCACTTGCTTTCCGTATAAAAGTTCTAGATAGCTCCTAACAAGGCAAAGTAAATTAGTGCTGTGACAGGTCTATACTTAAATTTGCCAAATATCAGTTTGACAGTTCTGCTTACCTTGTGTTTTCCTCCCTCCCTCTGTTGTCTGGTTATCTTTAGGATGGAAAAGATCTCCTTTCTGACTGGATAGCGCTTATCTCATTTTGATTATTTCTTTGGACATGACATGATACTGCTACACAGTGATACTGCTTGATACAAATGCGTACAACTGATACAACTACATTTGTATTTGCTTTTGTGTTTGAAGAGATTTACTGTTCTATTCAAAGGAGTAGTACCGAGCCTGGTGAGTCATGAGTGGACACAAGTACATTCTGGAATTTGTAAGCGTTCCCTGGGATTCCCATTTAAAGCAAAACATGGAATGAAAAGCAAAACTGAGGAAAAACACAAAGACATCTAGTTCTGCCTCGACAATATAATATCAACGTTTTATTTACATAAATGGGCAAAGGGCACATGTACTGAAACCTCTTCTGCATTCAAAACTTCTACTTGCTTGAACTGAAATGCCGTTTGTGCAAGGAAGATAGGATCAGACAATGCCAATCTCAGATTATGGTATTACAGTTGTATTCATGGCTAAGAAACCAATGTAATACTCTGAACAACTCCTAGTCTGAGCAGAGGGCAGCTGTGAGAGTCAGTATAGTCTTGTCTTTCATATAGTAGTTATATTCTCCTCAGCAAGAACATTATTGTAAAGAAGAGAGTGTATTCTGTCTTTTACATAATGATGGGATTAAAAAAAAAAGTGGACTTATTTGTGAATAATAATTAGGGTATCTAAAATAAATTGTGTTCACTGTAGTCAAAAGCACATAAACACAGACTTTGACTGACTTCTTTTAACATTTATTAAAAAGAAGATTATTTTGTTAGTATAACAAAGCAAAAGTAAAGTAGGAGTTACTTAGTAGCATTTAGGAAAACAAGAAAATATTAGAGGGGTGATACCTCTCTAACACATAGCTTAGATGATTAATTTAGCCCATTAAAAGTCTCTTGTTTTGCAGGACAATTCCCACTATTAAGAAACACGGAGAACAACTCTGTTGCTCATATCCTGTGTTAACATTTTGACAAAAATAAAAAATAAAAAGTCCTTCCAAGTAATGATTGAAAATAGAGCAAAAGCACAGAAGCAACTAAGAAAAAAAAAATACTATCTCCTTAAAGCATGAATATAAATATTTAAAATTCATTTGAAGTACTTGAACAGGTTCAAATGAACTTCAATATAATTTTTATAGCATGGTACATAGCATACACTAAAATACTTTACCTAAAGGGTTGCTGTGATTGCAATAATGGAAATATCAAAACAACACATCCACCTCAAATAATGAAGTTGTATATAGAAAGATATTTCAGTTCAGTGCTTATTCATATGTTTGTGTTTTCTAGGAGAAAACCTTAGCTGTATTTGAAGTCACTGAAGTTTTGTCTTGAGCTTTTACAAAACCATGCATTAACTTCCGTCGTGGATAGTGGGCGTGCAGCTAACACTGAGAAGGTAAATCAGCATAGCACATCTGGATGTAATGGGATCAATAAGTATAATGTTCATGGCACAGAAAGAAGAGTGAGGAGTTTAGAAAAGCTCCTGAAAACAAGTGTGCAGAGAGCACAGCGCGTGAGGAGTTTGTGGGAACGAACAAAAGAATGCAAAGTACCTGATCAGTGCATTGAGGTTAGGCTCCAGAAGCTAAAACATGCACAATCCCTGGATGTAAATTTTAATACATTATGTCAGTCCTGGCTTGGCCAAGTTCTTATCCCATAGTAGGGAATGCTTCACCACCACCAAAACTCTTCCTTTAGAGTGGAAATGTAGCTGGGTGGATACAAACCTCTAGAGTAATACCTACAAATATCCAACTTAGATTTTGTTTTAATAAGTTTAATTAGAAGAGAAAGATGAACAGGGTATATGTACCAAGCCAAAGAAAACAAAAAAAAAAAAAAAAAAAGCTTTTTTTTCTTTAAAACCTTTGGGCAAAAATCCAGGAAGCTACTAAAGCCATTGGCAAGATTCCCATTAGCTTCTGATGGGAAAAACTTTCACTCCTAAGGCATCTGAGATACAAACTGGAAAAAAAAGAAGAAAAAAAAAAAAAAAAAAGAAAGCTACTTCTTGGTTTTACACTTCACATAGCTTACAAGCCAAGAAGAAAAATAGCAAAATCTAATAAATTGCTTTTTAATGGGGGTTGAAAGCTCTAGTTAGAGTTACATACCTAGAATTCAATTCCCAATCCCTACTTACATGAGCAGTCCCCTATGTCTTTAGAGAGACCGTTTTTATGAGGCAAATGAGAAAAGCTCGTTAACAGAATACTTCAGCTGAAAAACTAAATCTGAGTCCCCTCTCTCTTAAGCCTCATCCACATGTGAGGCCCTGTCAATATCACTACAGCCATATGACTATCAGCAATCTTGCTCAGCTGGAGACAATTACACCAGCTAAGAATCTGTTTATTGCTATAGCTGTTTGATTTCAACAAATAATACTCCTTTTCCTAATTACTGCAGACTCAGCTTTTTTTCTGCATTCCTTATCTCTTTATCCTTGTTCGTTTTGTGACAACCACCTGCTACTGTGCTGTATCAGATCAAATACACTCCCATAGCATATTTAAATTCCAAACCTCAGTCAGGAAAGTCTGACCTGAAACCTCTCCTGAAGTAAGGGAAGTTAACATTTTTTGGCCCTGCAGGTATCATTCTAGCTGCCAAAAAGGAGGCATATTCTTCCAGATGAGAGTGTGGTTGAGACAAGTGAGGTATGTAAGCCTGTGGAAATGAACGTGAGATTTACATACGCACATAACATTTGGACTTGTTTAAAAACTCTTCCTCCTATCAATTGTGTGAGTTGACTTACAGGACATTCTTCACATACAGTAAAAAAAAATAAAAAAAAATGCATTTTAAGGTGCTATTTTAACATCTGCAAATTCTATTTAAACTTAAAATTTTCCTTTCTAAAGGGTGAAGGAAGGTAGTATGCAGTGACAGCATAACATGTGAGGCCCTATAAAAACAGCGTATGGTCCAGCCACAGAGCTGCTACTTGCTGCTGCCCATGACCATGCCTCTGCTTCATGCTCTTTTAGCCAACATGTATGTTGCTTTCTTTTTTTCCTTCTCTCCTCTGCTTCCCATTTCCCTGCGTGGGCTGAGGAAATGAGTCACATCCGAAATAAGAGGGAGAAAGACATTCTGGGGAAAAACTCTTGTTCTCCAGAAAAAGAAGTCCTGCTGATAGGGTTTTTGTGAAACTGATAGAAATTGACAGCAATTTTTAGATCTCAGTGGCTATCCCAGGTTGGGTTGTAAGTAGAGATTGATGAATTAGCATGCTTGCAAAGTTATGCTGTGCCCTGTGAAAGTGCAGCCCTATCAGTCAGCAATCAAGAATTAACTCCTTCACACTGGGCACAGCTAAGGTCTCTGTTTAAATACTTGTTTTTTGCCTCTGAATATAAATTAAAGAAGTATATATCTGGTGATAGTGACAAGCAATCAACTGCACAGTACCTCAAAGATACGTAAACACCTTTAGTCAGTTTATACATCCGTGTGCTCATTCGGTAAATTGCACCTGCAACGCGATGGTCCTTGATAGCAGAAAGTGATTTTATTAAGCAATATTTCTGGGTAAGTTAGTGCTTAATAACATTTGTTGTGTTTAACTGTTGTTAATTCTTAAATTATTTTCTAACGGAAAGATGAAAATAGATTGGTGCACCACAACAGACTTCTGAGAAGTAAAAACAGTAAGGAAATGGCATAGTCATTAAAGTTGCAATTGAAATAATTTGAATAGGTTGCGATGCAATCAATTTTAATGTGATCAATTAAAATACTTTAATAGGCATTTAAAAAGCACAAGTGCTAGGAACAGCTACAAACACAACTGCGCTGCTGGTTTGATCAATGCCACTCGTGTGTGAGGGCTGCCCAGCCTTCAGCTCTGCTGGGGTGCTGGGATCCAGGTGTATGGCACAGCTTCAGGTGCCTTGTGGCTGAGTTCCAGCTTATCGCTGCCAGTAGAAGCAGCCCCCGATCACCTTCAAGGCGTGAGGTGGGCTCGGGGAGCTTTCCCCCTGTGAGAGTTTGGGGCTGTATCGTAAGGGGTGCAGCAAAACCGCGCTGCTCGTCGTAGAAAACGGACCGCCGCCGCTTCACTCCGATAAGCAGTTCGTTGACGCTAAGCCAGACGGTTTAGTTTCTGCGGGTTTTATCATTATTTTCATATTTTAACAGGCTCGAGCCGCACTCCCCGCAGGACGTCCCGCGGGCGGGCAGCGGGCAGCAGCCCCCGGGCTCGCCTCAGCGAGGCCGCGGATCGCAGGTGAGGCGCGGGCGGCTGGAGGGGGAGCCCCCGGCCCCTCACAAGGGGCCCCTCACAAGGGGACCCCCCGGGGACCGTCCCGATCCCGGTGCCCCCGGGAGCCACTGGCGCCCGCCCCCGCCGCGGGAGGAGAGGCCCCGCCGGGCCCGGCTCCACCTGAGGGGGCGGCGAGGGGCGGGAGGGCCGGGCCGGGCCGGCTCTGCCCCCGCCGGGCGAGGCGAGGTGAGGAGAGGCGAGGAGGGGAGAGGCGAGGCGAGGAGCAACATGGCCTCCGCCGGACGGGGCGGCCCGGACCAGGTGAGCGCGCTGCCCCCGCCGCTTCCCCAGGCTCCGGGCTCCCCCCGCTCCTCCTCCTCCTCCTCCTCCTCCTCCTCACGGCCGCGCGGGCGGCGGTTGCTGTGGCGGGCCGCGGCCGTTAACGGTCACCGCCCGTGAGGGGCGGCGAGGCCGGCGCTGAGGGGTCGGGGGGAGCCGTCGGGCTGCCCTGAAGCGGCACCGCCACCGCTCTGACGAAGTAAAGGGAGAGCAAGCGTTGTCCTTCGCCCCACGGGGCTGCTTAAGCCAAGCTGGCGTCTGTGGGGTCGCTAAATCCTGAGACCCCCGTCTGAAGGACGCAGGTCCCCGTGAACATGAAGACACTACACCTCAGAGTTGTCAACTTTTCTTTTTTTTAGTCTCTTTAACCAGCTGGCACAGTGCGGTCTCTCATGTGTTCCCAAAGCGGGCAGCTTCCAGACTTACTCTGACAGGTTTGCAAGTGAGGCGGCATGGAAGCACTGAGCTCTCACAGAAGGCGTCTGCTCTCGCCCTACACACCGTGTGTGCTACCTCTTGCCCTTGGAGCAGTCTCACAGTTCCTGGGAAGCCTCAGCTTTTTTTTGTCCTTCGGGATCTGATCCTTTCCCACCGCTACTGGCAGCAGTTTTTCCACTGGTTTGAGAATGGTCAGGCCCTACACGCCTCGTGTGTACTTCTGCCTGTTGGGCTTTTTTCCTTCCCTGAGACACGGGTTTGTAGGATGCTTGGGTCCTGAGGCAATAGTGGCGGTATTTTTAGTGAGCTGCTTAGAAGAATTTTTTTTTTTTTTTTTTTTATCATAAATCTCTGAGGTCCTAGATGATATCTGTGGGAATTTGCTAATGCTCATTGCTTGACTTCTGTTACAAAATGATTGTGTTCTATCACATGTCATTGCTCTGCTGATATGTGCCAGAGGACAGGGCTGGGTGTTTATTGAACAAAAATTATCTCACCCATCTTTTCTGGGTACTAATCTATTGGTCATATGTTTTAGTTAAAATGGTGATATATATCTAATACAGCGATTTGCAATTTTACGTGAATATTTACTTCTGGATTAAAAGAAATATTTTTCTACGAACTATTGTTTTTTATAAGATAACTTCAGAGCTTTGCAGAGTGAGTCTAAAGCTACAGCATAGGAAATAAAAAGGCAGATATGGTTTTATTGCTGTACTACTTTCCTGTTAATAATTTAGGATGGCTCTTTTCTTTATTTCATTTTAATGTATTCTAAAATATATTTTTTTTCAGAAGTTCATATTTTAGAAAAATAAGAGGAGGAGTATAATACTTCTTTCTTGATTTTTTTTTTTGTTCATTTGCTATGATGGTTCTTGGTGTCAATGTCTAAAAGTAAGTTAATTATGCCTGGGGGTCACTGACAGTGCTCTATTTTGTGCTATAGTGTTTATACCTGGTCAGTTCACAGTACTGAACAAGTTTGGGGGTTGTCTAAAGCCTATAAGATGTCTTACTTTGAATTCTGGAAATTATAAACTTGTATAATTTGCTTGCCATTTAGCCTAACGTAAACTTAAGGCCTTCATGGGAAAAGAGAGGAGACAATGGTCTTATTGTTGTTCAGAAAAAAGAAACCAAACTGTTCAAATATGAAAGCTCATCTTATTCTCATAAGAAAAAAAAAAATACTGCTTAAGTGGAAAACTTATTTCACAGAATAAACTTTTGAGTGTGATCTGCAAGACCACAATTCTGCTCACAGCTGCTTTGAAAAACAAACTTTATTTTTTCCAATTATTGTAAGCTTTGGGAAAGATGGTGGGTTTTGTATTTTAAAACAAGACCATGTAGAATATAGATCAGGCTACCTGAGTCTTGAATTCTACATAAAAGTTTGGTATGGGAGTTTGCTGCTGCTGTTCATGCTGGTTTATCCTACGTTTTCAGCAGTTTAATTTTGCTTTTATTGTTTTCCTCTAATCCAAAGTTCTTGAAGCTTTGTTCTTACATATCCTATTTCTCAAAACTTGCTTTGGAAACTGTATATTCAGCGCTCTTGACAGCATGTAAAACCTAATGTGCTAATCCAGTGGTTGAATACCCATTGGAGGTTATTTTTGCCTGTCTGTGTTGCCTGAAGTGTGAATGTTTCCCATATACATTAGGTTTTGTGTTGAGCTGTTGATAATGGCACTTGCGGTCCTTTTGCCATAGCTCTCTGGGTGACAAAATAAGACCTGGCATGTTGCTTTAATTCTGAGAAAAGCATGGTTTTGCAATCTTTAATCAGGCAAAAATTTCTTAGCTCTTTGAGGGAGTTTGACAATGACTTGGCCCAAGGAAGACTTTTTTTTTTCCTTTTAAATAGCTCTTGGCACTTAATTGTTTACTTCTCTGGAAAAAGCTGAGTGGCACAGAACCTGGGGCATGAGGGTAGCATAAAATATTTTTGTGGGTTCTGTGGGCATGAATTCTAATCTGTATGTTAAATAAGTATTTATAGTGCTGACATGTACGAGAAGGAAAATAACAATGGTAATGTTTGACTTCTTCAAAACAAATCCTTCCAATAGATTTAAGTACACACACACACATATATATATTTCCCTTAATGTGATAAAACTAGTTTACATTTGCATTCCTTTCTCGCCTGAAGATTTGGGGAAATCAGGACAAATGGAAATATTGTCTTTTTTTCCTTTTTTCCTGTAGGGGGTTGGCTGGTGGGGAAATGAAGAAAGAACTCCCGACTCTTACTCCCATCTTCTGTGGAGAAGTTTAGTCACTAAGAAGTGGCAGAATTTTGCTTCTCTTCTGATAACTTGCATGTGCTGCTTGGTGATCTAGAGCTCTTGTTCTCAACTTTAAAATTTTTAAATGATGTAGGTGTTCATGTAAATACATAGAAAATGAGTTGCTTGCACCATGTGTTTTTGCTGCCTTTGTCATCAGGGCATGTATGACTGGAGAGGATGCGTCACCTATCGAAAATAGTGGGTGAGGAGGATGAAGAGGACAGCAGGGAAAATTGCATTATTAAAGTGCTGCTTAGTGTGATGGTGAAAGTTGGAGGAGCCTTGATCTGCCCAAGTCAATCATTGCCTGTTACAGTCTTCTCCCGTTTTATTGGTATCTTAATCAAAACCATCCAGGTTAGTCCTGGAGCAGTGGCTGCTGTTCCTTCCACACTTCCCTGTGACATCCTATAAAATTGAGGACTTGTGAGGACTCAAAGTGCGTGACTTGTGCAAAATGTATTAGCTGTATAGTTATATTGTAATTTCTTCTATTGAATCAACTTAAAACTTCATTTCCTAGTGACTTTTTGAAGAGAAAAAGGTCCAGTCTTTCCTTCAGTCTCCTTTTCTAATTGAGGAAGTTATTCTCCAAGGGCATACTTAGGTTGGTGCCCTTCAAAGGAGAAATTGTTCCAAGTTTCCATATAATAGTTGATGCATGCATCATGATTTTATCAGTATGTGATACCAGTTTTATCTGATTCTGACTTAAAAATGTTACGAGCTAATGGAAGGAGTTCTGTGTAGCCATAGTGGGGAGAGTTATTTTAAACAAGTTGTGATGACAGCTTCTTTTTGTAGGAGAAAGTACAATAACATTCTGCAATGACTGAGTAGTTAATAGGATATGCATGTCATATAAGAGCTTGTTTCTTATGAACTGTCCTGATGGAGACTTGATTTTAGGTTTTAAAAGCATCTTTGATAAAGCATCTATCTTGGAAAATATTTTGGAAAATATTTTTAAAGCAATCCTGATAGAGATCACTTTCAGATAACTCATACCTGTTCTATGCAACGTCTATGATCTTTGCATACTGCTCTTGCTAATACTACACTTTTTTCTTTTTAAGAAAAGATTATGGATTCTCAACTTCTGTTAATTATTTTTTTTTTTTATGGAAAAGTACAGAAAGAAAAGGTTATGAATGACTATGCCCTGACCTAATAATTAAAGTTCTGTTTTTGTGGGGTCAGGATTTCTGCTTCTTGCTGGAAGTTGCCGATTATGTGCAGTTGCTGAGAAGTTACACAGCATTAAGAAGGTGTTCAGGCCTGTACTTTTCTTCTGAATTTGAAAGTTAAAAGACTAAGGAAGACTTTGGTGGGAAACATTCTTACACAGACATTATACAAAACTGACTCTTGCTTGTTTTTGCCAAAATGTACTATTCTGTAGATTTTCATTGCATGTCTCAGTTTTAAAAGATTATCTGCTTTTCTGTTCCTTGCCATCATTTTCCGGGGGGAGTTCTTGGTTTTGGTTTATTTTTTTCACCCTGTAATCTCATTGTCATTTCTGTGACTATAATAGTTTCGCACAGCCGCAGGCAGCAGAGATGTTTCTGTGCAGGTTCGGTTTCCTCAAAACACCTGTTTAGCTTTAGGACTGGTTCATAGAAACTTTATCCTGAAATTGCTGGACTTACTGTGCAAAGAACTCCCGATCACAGTACAGAATAGATCTGACAAGGCTGGAAAAAAAAGACAATTAGTTTTAGCCTTTCCTTTTTTCTTGCAGTGATGAGCCTGACCTATACGCAAAACCACAATATATACTTAAAAGCACAAAAGCCAGGCTCTTGCACAGGAAAGCAAGGCTTGTGGGGGTAAGAAGGAAAACTGCAGGCATTGCTGATGGGGCACAGTTAGTTTGGGTGAAAATCTTGCTTGTTCATTCATGTTTACCCTTATTTTGAAGCTTTCTGTCTGTGATGTGAGACTCACTGTTTTATGAGGCTTGGGTGGGGGATTGGTGCGTAAAATCTGTTTTGTAGGCTTGCGAATGGGGAGGGTGAAGCATAGAAGGGCAAGTGACCCAAGTGTGCTCTTTAAGATACAGCCTTGGGGTGCAATAAAATGCTAAACACTCAACATAAAAGGTGGGTCAGTGGGCCTCGTGTTCTGAGGATCGATACCGCACGCAGGGAAAGAAGACTTCAGAGAGAGTCGTGAAATTATAGGTAGGAGTAGCCTATAATATTAATAACAGTAACGACGTAGTAATAATCATGTGATGGGTGTATGGCATGAGGGGTAATTAAGCTGATGAAACCAGACACAGAAGCAATTTTACAACAATTTCTGCTGAAGGAGAAACTCCAGGAATCAATGCATTTGATAACATTTTAAAAACCTAAAATTATTTGTTGTTTACTTTCCAGGGACCTCAGTGCTCTATAAAAGAGAGAGAAATTACATTTTTTTTTTTTTTTTTTTTTTAATTGATAGTGGTTTTCCTGGCGTTTTTGAGCTTTCCTGGACCATTTCTTGACATAACTGTCATTGTAGGTTAGATTGAAGGCACAGTGAAATGATGTTATTGTTTCACTTACTCCCGTCTCCCTTGTGTAACATCTGAGCTACATAAACTAGCACATACATCATCCAGAGGTGTGCAGCAAGTTTCGTTTAAGGTGAAGAAAGTGGAGAGGTAAAGGAAGTCAACAAGGGAAGGTCCTCTTAGCTGCTTGTCTTGTCACTTCACCTGTGAACATCACGTGCATGTAGAGTTGCTCCTTGCATTGGAGATCAAGACATAATATCTTCTAAGTTATGTTTGTAAACTTTGTTGGACATGAAATTAGAGAAAGATAAGTATCCCGATGACTTCTGAGTATCTGAACTTATGCTACTTGTTTTTTGAATCCAGACCAACGTTTCCAAAGTTCTTGCTTCCAGTGTCTACAGCGTGGAGCAGTGTGTCTACCTCTGTGCTTTCGCTGAGGTGCCATAGATGGTTTATATTCTATTTAACCTCAGCCTCTTTACCTTGCTTTGCCTCATCGCATTCACACCACCAAATAAGAAGTTGACCTTTTTCCCTTCGTTACCTTATTTGCAGAATCCAGCTCAAATTCTAAGGGCACTGTGCTTGCCACCTGACAAATGGATGGGAACAAGCCCAGCATGTGTCAGGATGTGAACTTGCTCCTTCTGCAACATCCATTTTTACAAGAAATGACTTGTTGTGCTCCAGGCGTGACCCCATTTTGCAGGTGAATGATCTGTAGGTGTGATGCAGTGTTTTCCATCAGTGGTGGCAGAGCCAATTTCCTTTCTTCCTCTCTACACCTTCATTTGGCTTGTTCCTGTTCAAAGGATATTGCGGAGAGCACACGCGCCCGTCTGGGAAGCCAAATCATTTCACAGGTCGTGGCTCTCCAAGCAGGTGAGGCAATTCTGCTGTGGGAGAGTAGCTTCTGATGGGAAGGAAGGAACAAGCTGCAGTGAATATGGAAAAAGCAAGAACCTCCTAAACTGCATCTCCTGCTTAAACATCTGCCTTGTGGAACAGCAACAACTGACAGGTGCTTACCTGTGTTGAGGAGTGTATGTGGTTCATAGGACTCCGCCTGAGGCTTGGTGTTAGGCTTGGTGCTTGTATACTTAGTCGGGAACTCAACACGTAGCTTCAACATCTCATTCCAGTGCCGTAGTTGCAAATACCCTAACACTGCAAAGACCTGTCTTTTCTGTGTTTTCTTTCCTCTGGTGCACCTATTGATTGGAATCCTTTGCTTAAAACCTCTTTACTGCCTTTCTTCCCTCTGAAATCACTTTCAGAAATGACTTGAATTCAGTAAAGCACTCTCATTCCTGAAGTTACTGTTTTTCTTTGTTGTCATGATACACATTAAACTTTTTCATGACCTTTAGTCACTTTCGTGGTGTGGCTGACAGCACAGTTTGGAGAAGCGTTAGGGTTAAGAAAGACTGCAGCAACGCTGGCAGGAGGGCAGGTGCTTTGTTACTGGTTTTCAGTGCCGAAGAAAATGTTGTATAAATACGTTGAACCTTTCTTCTGTGATGTGTAATGTCATGTTTCATAAATAAACATGGTGTCATTTAAAACTCAGGTGTCAGAGGTAGCAAGCTAATTATATTCAGAAACCACGTGAGAAGTCTGAAGAGTCATTTGTTTCTGCCAGTGAGAGCTAATCCTGCATTGTAGGGAAACTCACTAGAAACAGTATCTTTCTGTAAGGCTACGAAAAATAATGCCTGGGTTTGTTTTGGTGGCTGGAAAAGTCTGGCATTGGCAGTGCAAGGGTCAGTAAGTGCTAAATAACATTGTTTTTAATATTATTTTTTTGAAGAAAAAAAAGCAATGGTTTCAGTATAAAGATCAGATACATAGTCTAGTGTTCTAATTAAGTTGTAAATTAAACAGAAAGAAAGGTGTGTGTGAGAGGGGGAGAAAGCACATGCATCAGTCTGTCAGTTCAGCACACATTCCTGTGTGTGGCCTGTGTTTCTTTTCAGGCTCCATCCCTGCAAAGCCTCTTTGTGATCTCAGCCTTGATGTGGGTCAAAAGGGGAAGATTGTTAACATTCCTCCTGCCCCTCTCCATCACCATCAGCAGCTCGCAGTGGGTATCAGTCCTTTGGGCTCGTGTGGGAGAGGACAGTGGAATTCTGGGCTGTTTGTTATTGCTTTCCAAATATTTCATTCTCCCCCATCTGGACAGTAATCCAGCTCCTGGTTTTTGATTGTTATTATGAATAGTAACGTCCCTGGCAAGTTCATGTTTTCATTTTATCACCATTCATGTGCCTATCAGGAAATTTGACATAGTTAAAGAAAACTTCTCTAAGAATCACAATTCTAGGTAGTGTGCTCTGTAATTTTACCTTTAGAAGTTGCCTGTCTTGTCCCTGTTGGCTTATTTATGCAGCTCTTTCCCCCCCACTTTGATTGTGCTTTATTTGTTTTCAGATACTAATACACGTTTACTATGACAGTTCTAGTCTTACAGGTTAGATAGAAATAGCCAGTCTCTCTTTTTGGCTAAATTAAAACTGCTTTCAAAGTTCTTTGTTCTGTAAATGAATTACGCCGGATTGTTATAAGCAGTTTCGAATTGCTTGCTACAGTGATACAAGTAGGTAAAAACACGCTTCTGAAGTGATTAAGCACTTGTCATTTATTTTATGTTGCATTTGTTCCAGTCATCATAATTCTAATGAAATGCATGTTTGCTGTAGCCTCTTTCCCTTGCCTTTAATGTGTCTGTCTTCCTCAGGAACTTGTTAAAGAACAAGGTGTTTTAGAAGAATAGTCCCTTGATCAAATGGGAACAAAAGAAAATGTAATATTCAACAGTGATCTCAGTGATCTAAAGCTTGTAAAGTGAATGTGCAAAGATTGTTAACCTCATACTGAGCTCACATACGGGGGGGGGGTGGTGAGGGAATATGCCACAGGATTATTCTGGAGTTCAGATACTGGGGAGTAACACACAAATATGCTTAGAAACAGAACCAGTTATATAGCCACTACAGGTAGTACTGCAGGTGGTAACATTATCAGGTGGCGTATGTGTAAGAAGATATTCATAAATAATATAGCAAAGCTACATGTATGTCTTCAAAAAAAAAAAAAAAAAAAAAAGCTTGTACTATGGTTAACGTTTCTTTCATGCCCTGCCTTTGCTGCAGTTACCAGAGCTGGCCTATTGTAGGCAACAAAAAGGAATAGCATTAGGATCGCTTCTGTGGAAGGAGAAGTAATTCTTAGACACCTGCAATTTTGTCATCTGCTTATTTTTGTGCCAGTTCCAAATGATGCAGACGATTCTGGCATTATAACATAATAATCACATGAAGCTTTCTGCGTGAAGGACACTAGATTTTTTTTTTCTTGCAGGAGGAGGGGCAGACATCTTCAATGCTAGTATAAATAAATGACCTTTTTCCAAGTAAAACAGTACTAGTATAAATAAATGACTTTTTAAAGTAAAATTCCTTTGTTACTGGTTCTGTGACAGCTGTTGATGTAAACCTAGCAAATCCAGCTGTACTAGTCACTCTGAGCCCTTGTTAGGGTTTTTCCATCAGTTAAAGTTATATATAGCACTCCTTAGTAGTCAGAAAATAGGAGCTCCAAACTTCAATAATCTTGGAAAACACTGATAAAACTTGTTTCCAAGCGTAACGTACCAACAAGTTGATCTTCCTGGGAATGTGTCCACATACTGTAATGAGCTTTATACAGGAAATTCTTTTAAAATAATGATAATGAAACAGCTTAGAAGTGGTCATAAGTTTTAAATTGACTGTCAGTCTGTAAATTAATGAAAGGAAGATGTTACAACGCCGCTATGTATATGTGATCTCTTGCATGGGCCGAAATGAAAATGCCAAGCTGTTATTTCCTAGTAAAGTGACTTTGTGGAGAAGTTGGGTATTTGTGTGTAGTGGGATCATGGCCTTTGCTTGTCACTTGTGTTCATCACAGTCACTCACTAGCTTATTTCTTTCTTTGCTCCTGGTAGTGTGGCAGTCCGTGTGGCTGGGGGGGTGGAGCTGCCTCTGTCCCTTCCATGTGCAGAGCAGGTGTTTGGTTCGACTTCGTGTGGGTGCTGAATGGCAGTACCTGTCTCCAGGGTTGGAAGAAAGGCAGCTCCTCTTAATAACAGACCAGCCAACTGCACGCTCTAGTGTAGAACTGTAAGTCAGGTGGTAATGACCAGGGAAAGCAATGATGGCAATATTCAGGATGGAAACTTCTCAGAAATCAATCTTTTTTTTTTTTTTTTTTGAGATTTGACTGAAGAAAAGATTGAGATGGAATGTAGGAGGCCTGATGAGAGCTGTAGGAATCCTCGAATTGAAATGTGTATTAATAGGAAGAAGTGTTCTATACATATTTAAATACAATTAGAGATTTGTTCCATGACACTTCTTCCCCAGTATTATTATATGATGGGAACAGACAACCAGTCACTACATGTGGATTGCCAGGGTGGTAATATTGGTGGGAAGTCTCAGCAGGAATAACAAACTATTCCTACCATAATATTCTTGGTGCCCAAAACTTAAACTGCAGCTGCTCATCTCTCTCCTATTGCCTTGCATTTTTGGCAGACACCTTGCAGGAGTTTCAACCTGGAACGCTGGGGTGGGTTAATGAGCTAAGGCAGGGGCACGTGGAGCATGGCCTGTGGAAGATGAGGGGTTGAGCAGGGTCAGGGCAGAAGGCAGCCTGCGTCTTTGCTGTCTGCCAGCTGTACCTGCTGCAGTTCGAAGTGTGCCCTCTGCTAGCATTTGCCAGGTCCTGTGTTCAGTTGCCAGCTTTGGTGAGGTCTGTCCCACACAGCTAATGTCTGCTCTTGTCTGCATGGCCTTTAAATGTTGGTTTTCAGTGTGTGTGATGATACAGGTGTTACTGGTCCTGCTGTATTCTTAGATGTGTCTGGCTGAGATTACAATTAATCTGCAACTGAAAGCTAGTCGTACAGGCTTTAAGAAGTAGCTTTGATTTAATGAACCATGCCAAATAAAGCTCAGGCTCGAAGCCTGCTGAGATTGATAGAATTCTTGGAGCTGATTGTGGGTTCTGGAACGGGTCTCTCTATCTGATGTTACAGTAACCTTCTCCACTTCAGCTTTTTTTTTTTTTTTTAAATGTTCTTTCATAGTGGTTAGGTAGATAATGACAAAAACTTGCATTATGCGATCTTGTTCTCCTCTCTGTCCTTGAGTTTTAAAAAAAAAAAAGTAATTCTGAGTTCAGATGTCTGTTCATACAAAGCCTGTAAAAGAAAAGCCATCTTTGAAGCTATTTTGCTACGAATGCCCCCAACTTCTAGTGAAACTAAAGGCTTGTGTCCTTGTGAAGTAAACTGCAGTGTTACCCACCGAATCCCCTTCCAAAAATACAGGTAGGGAAGGCTACTGCTTCCCTCTTCTCCGAGATTTTGAGTCCACCCCAGTGTTACAGGAACCCGTGGATACTAACATGAGTGAGCTCTCTGCTTCCTGGGCCTGCTGTACGCTCTGAGGCTTTGTTGTGAGTATAAAACCAGAGAGGACTATTCACAGCACTAACATAAAACAAGGAAGGAATGCTTTCTTCTAAAAATCTGTGCTGAAAAAATACTTTCTGCTCTTAGAGGTTTGCAGTAATGCTGTCAAGCACACATCTGAAACTTTTCTTCTTGTCTGTTTTTAATTGTGATTATTTAACGCTTGGTACTCATCAACAAGAACACCTATATTTGTGTGGTTTTTTAATTTATTTAGCATTGTGTCCAGTTTAGCTAGACAGTCCAGCATGAAACGAGGATATAGATATTAGGAGTGAGAAATGTGCACTGAATCTCTTGGTGTGGTTAGTGTATGGTTATCAAAAGTGGAGGGTGGATTCTTATTGCCAGTCACTGACTGAGCAATGTCGCTAGGGCTGTAGGTCCTCCCAAAACATCTTGCAATGTGAAGGAGTCTTGCATTTCCCTGACCAAAAGAATGTCCTTGCTCTTTTACTCAGATTTGTCAATATTGCTGCCCCTCTGGCAGGCTGCCAGCTGCTTCCTGTGTGCTCTCTCCCAGTTGTGGTGTTGGTTAGATGGTTGCTGCTCTTGTCAGAGTATTTCTAATGCTGTGCTTTCCTGGCAGAAAGCTCATACCTGTCACAAGGCTGGTTATTTGCTGGGTCAGAAAGCTTGGTGGATTCTCGTAGTCCTGTCTGGAGAAACTAGGGATCTCTCAAAGCACTGGCTGAAGCTTTATGATATTCTGGTCATACTAAATATGAAAGCTCTTCCATTTTGAAGAATGTGTTCTTTCCTATTTTATTAACTTTCCAGTTAATGATTAGTTTGCTTTATAATAGGCATCAATGCCTGTATTGTTTGTCATCTGATAAATGGATCTGTGTATATTGGCATATGGTAGTTGGAAGGACAATAAGCTCACTGGAATATCCAATGACGAGTAAATGCTCTTTTTAAAGAAGGAAAGGCCACTAGATTGCACAAGTCTTATTTTAAGAGTTAGACTTGAAAATGGATACAGACTTTTATTTATTTTTTACCTTTTAAACCTGTTAAGAGCGAAGAAATTAGGTAGCGCTGCATTACTTAACCTCTTCAAAATGTGCATCTAATTTGGTGTAAGGACCCTTTAACTGTGTTCAGACTCACAGGTTGCTTTTCCTCCTGAATGATCGTAGCTTGTATTTTAAATTACAGTTGCTAAAGAAAAGAATGTGTTGCATTAATTTTTCCCCTTTTCTCAGCCTTTGCCATTGGGGGGGGGGGGGAAATGTATGGAAACTAGTCTTGTTTTGGTACCAGTAAGCAGTAAAACTCCATTTGTCTGCTTTTGTTCCTTTGACATGGCTAACTTGTAATAAACGAGCTCCATGTTCCTCAACTGAGATGCAGTGATGTGTATTCTTGTTTCATAATCACATTGAAATTATTAGTCAAGCAGAAAATTGCATGTTCAGTAAAAAAATAAATTGAAGATAACATTATAATATTACAATCTTCATCAGACTGCTGAAAAATACTTTGAAATGGAAGAAATTTGTATCTTATGATGTTTTATTAGTGGCAAAAAGTTCTCTCGTTTGCATTTGTATACAAGTAGTTTTTCTCATGTGATTAGTTAGGTGAACAAGTTGAATATGTTTTGAATTTCATATCATATATAATGTGCTGAAGACTTGCACCCAGTTCCTGGTTTGTAAATCTTAAATGTATAAACTATGCATTTGCTGGGTATTCTCTCTTTTTGTTGATCATCCTCTGCCACCCCAACACTTTCTATCAAATACCGGATTTAAACAAGTGCTTTTGGCGGGTTATTTATTTTCCAAGATTTTTTTCCCAATTTCTTCAAGATTCTTAAGGATCTTTATAGTATTGGTAGGAGTCCTGTCCAGGACTGTGCTGATCTTGGCAAGCTTTCTGCTGCTCTTATTAGGATGTGCTGAATATCATTTGTGTTCTAAACAGATAACTTCAAGATGCTTTAGGGCATAGATTACACCAGCCTAAAGGCAGTGATGTTTATGGCCACGAACAGCTCATCTGAATCCTCTAACCTTCGCTTCTCAGAGCACTGGATATTTAGGTCACGTAGTTTTGTTTTCATTCCTCAGAAGGATTATGAAGGATACTGCTGTTAGTGCAGGCCTGATCCCGAGTTCATCGGGTGGCCTGACCTGATAGCTGAGAGTGATCTTGGATGCAGTGTCTGCACCGTAAAATCCTGTGATCAGAGGTTGCCTTAAAACAAGGGTGTTGATTTAAAGAGTAAAATAATTAAGAGATCAATTTTAGATGGTGTGTGATACCTACCACTATGACTGCCATAGAGGTACCAACAATTCTCAAAGTCCAAGGGTTTCTAGGGATAAACCACAGGTCTCAGCGTTCAGCTGAGTTCTAAAACTGAGGGCCTTTCATCTGGAGCAGCATTTGTTTAGGCGCATGCAGGGATCTTGACTGGAGGGTGGATGCTCATGCCAAATTGATTCAAGATGGGTTGAGAGGGAGCCAGCCACAGGCACGAGACTCAGAAGAGTATAGGGAAGGGGCTGGAGTGCTGAAGGGACTGCATTTGTTAAATGGCTGGGTGACAGCGTGGGTAGAAAAAAGCTAAAAACCAGAAAAGTGCAGACTTGGTACTGTAAGAAAAGGTGCACAGGAAGCAAACAGGGCTTGACTGGTGTGAGAGAGGGTGAGAACTAGTGCAAGCAGGAGAAAGGTCAGATGTGAGCACATCCGTAGCTAAAGCCACTCCCTCCTAGGAGCTGATGCTCACGTGCTGGGCCTTGGTCTCCTAGCGTGTATTTGGCAATGGCCACGCTGCCCAGGTGCCGTCTGGCCAGGGTGGCGCTCCTTGGATCTCTAGGACCCAGTGCAGGGCAATCACAAGGTCTTCTGAGCTTTTTGAAGACATGATTTTATGTTTCTATGTGACTTGATCTCTAATTTCATTGACATCCTGGGTTTGCTTCTTTTTGTTATGTGTGTAAAACAGTAGTCAGCATCTGTATCAGATGGAATTTGATTTAATAGTTGTCTTCTGTGGAGCCATTGACTGACAGTCTTGTTGGAATTGGATGTTTTGATCTGTCATATTTGTTTTGGGACATCAATTTTGCTTCTTAATTTCTAATCATGTGCTATAGCAACACTTTTTCCTGTAAGCAAGCATCTTGTAACATGAGCCAGATCCAAACACCAGTATCTATGGAAGTGTTCAGGCAGAGTCTTTTGTTCTGAAACACCTTTGCTGTGCTACAAAACCTAAAATACATCTGGCTGGCTGTTGGAGTGAGCTGTCAGCCGGGGTGGGGCACTTCAGGACTGGCAGATGGACTTGATGGTTTTGATTGAGCAGGGGTTTCGGTGTGCAGGGGAGGAGGGAGATTCTTTTAGTCCTCATAAACCTGCTTTTTTTTTTTTTTTTTTTTTTTTAAACACTCATCCTGGAGAACTGTAGGTGCAGCACAACTCTGTGTGTCAGAAGCATATATGTGACTAGTGGCTTCGGATCCATATCTGTAACTGTCTTAAATCAGTGAAGAGGGGGGTGAAAAACAAGTCTTGGTGTTAATGGAAACCCATGTCAAAGTAGCCTAAGTGAGAAAGTTAGGTTCTTTTGTAAGCTTGGATCGTGGTGCAGTAATAGAAATACAAATGTTCTGTGTATTTTCAGTGTCTAGTAACCTTAAACATTGAAAACCTCTGCTTTCCTTGATTCTTAATATTTCTATAGTATTACCAAACAAAAGAACACCAGTCATGATAGCATTAGCAAATCTAAGCACTTTCTTGCTGAATAAATAAATAAGGAATAACTCTGGAAGGAGCACCCAAGGAAAGATTCTCAGGTTTCTGAGATGAATGGGGAGTGCGACTTGTGAGGTAGTGATGAAAAAACTAAGCACACAGCTAATGAATGCCAACTTAAAGGGACGTGGGAGGGCACAGCAATGCTTCACTCGCATAACATACCAAAAAAGTTCTAATCTCCTATATGTTGAAATAAACAGAGTACATTCAATTCTGTAATGGGTAACTTGATATGAGAGAAGAAACACGAGGCTTTGATCTGCCTTAGCTTTTAATTTTTTTTTCCCCTAACCTGAGAATAAAATAAACAGAAATAAGCTTCCTCCACAGGCCACAGAGGCTAAAAAGAGGGAGATGTTCATCACTCTTCAGTGAGAGAAGGTTCCTTAAATCAGAAATGGAAGTATTTTTGGTGTACAAACTGCAAAGATGGCAACAACTACTTTATCTTAAATTAAAAACTTTGGCCTTGAAAACTGCTTGACTGTGTTTGGATCTTGATGAATTAGATCTGCTCTATTTTTGAGTTGTATCTCTTGTATTTCCAAATAGCGCTCACAGTTCCCTCCAGCAGCTGCATGAAAAAACATTTTGTGAGCCAGGAGTAATACAAAAGAATACTATACATGTCAAGTTGGGCTTCCAAGAATCAGCTATTGTGGAAGAAAAATCAGTGTGTGCTTCTGTACCTCTTGCCAAGTATTCTCACATCCCCCTTAATTTATTTAGGATATTCTGAATCCTTTTAGTCACAGGACTTGGGGACGAACTCTTTTCAGAAAGTGAGCAAGCAGGAGCAGAGTGGAAGGGGATCAGAAAAGCAAATTCTTCAGAGATGTGTTGACAATGTTTATAAAATGTGAGGTTAAATATCTTCCAGAACTGTGAGACACCAGAGCAAGGGGGGGAAAGAATAAATTGTTTCAGCACCTGTGTGGACAGTTCTATACCACAAGGATCTTGGGACATAAGAAAAATCAGAAAATTTGTTTTTTCTGTTTTATTTCCATGTAGACTAATTTCACATAGAGTTTAGCTGTATTTTATTGTAGTTATAATGGCTGTGACCACTTGCCTAAAGGAAGCTGAGTGCAGACTGTCAACTACAGAGCTGCAAGCATTCTTGCAGGACTGCCTCTGGAAAATTACAGGATAAATGCTCCTTCAGAACTACTTTTTTCTTCTTCTTTAAAAAAAGAAGAAAAACCTGAATTTTGTGATCAAAGTTTACTCACTTGCTTTCTTAAGAACCACTCAGGGCCTGGAGCAGTGTTTGCTTAGTGTTATACTTGTATAACAATTGGGTTGGGTTCTGTGCTGCTTTCTCCTCTTCTGCTGCAGCATCCTCAGTAAAAATATCTGCTTTCTCTGCTCCCTGGCAGAAATAGTGGAATAAAATGCTGGCTACCTAATTAATACTAATACCATGCAGTTTTTCTTGCTTTTGACTCTTTCAAGAAGGCACCTGAGAATATCTATACTTTTTGTTGGACTATAGCACCTGACAAATTGTTCCCCAGAACAGGGAATATATTCCTGAACTGGAGCCAGCGATGTTGTGACTGTGAATCTAAGTTTTCCTGGAAGATTCAGTGTAAGATGCAGGGAAATTGATGTCTAAAAGCAGAAGCTAAAACAAAAATCTACTGCCAAGCTCGCTTAATAATAGGCTGTTGCTCTGCTACCATTAAAGTTTGTTTCAGCTAAGCATTTTAGATGTGAAATACTATCTCTATTTGCTTTTGCTACATATATATATATATATATATATATTTTTTTTTTTTCCAGTAGAAAATGGAAGGAAAGGACTTATGCTTTTAGAGGAAAAAATAACTAACTCCAGAGGTACCAGATTGAACAGCTTCAGGACTAGGAAATTACAAGTTCCTTTTCTTGTTTTTTATTGTTATCAGTTTTGTTGGTGATTAAGAATGTGTAAGGATTCTTTCAGGTGAGTGCTTTGTAGGTTGTTGAATCGCAGTGCCAAAATGCAACCATTCAGCTAAATCACTGTTTTGCTTTGCAATTGTTTCTTTCAGGCAGGAATTGCAGGTGGGAGGTAGAAAGTTCATGGTAATTATTTCTCTACAGTGGCTGAAACAAGTTCTCTATACCCATTGTATGCACTTGCCTCTGAAGTATAAACAATTTATACTGTTGAAATGTTTTGGAAAAGAAGTACAACTGTTGAAGGAAGGAGACTCTTAGCTGTTTGAAGTGCAGTGTTCAGTTGAAGGAGAACCGTGATTTCACTTCCTTTTGTGTTTAATTGGTTCCTCTCCAAAAGCGATGCTAGAACAATGTATGGATCCTTATAACATACGGAATCGGACGTGCTGAGCACATCTTCATTTGTCAAATGTCCCACAGAGGTTGAAGGGCTGAAAATCTAGCATTTTGTTCAAGAAGCTTTTGCGGCAATGCTGCTCTTCCATGAGGTTGATGGGGGGAAGCTGTGAACTTGTTTGGTAGCTGCCTCTGTTCCTGTCACCGATGTGTCCAGCCGGCTTGCTGCTCCTCGCAGCCTCCTCCAGCTCTTTGGCTGCTGTCAGCAGCTTGGTGTGGAAGGCAGCAGACACAGCCAGGGGAGCCTTGTGATAGCTGGGGGAGGGAGGGGAACGCACGGTACGGAACTGCTGCTGCTTGCTCTCCCATTTCTCATTTTCTCAGCCTCCGCTGGCCAGTAGGTGCTCTGGTAGGAGCTGCCGGGTGTGAGGAGAGATGAGATGGAAACTGTGGGCAGAGCCAAGCGAGGAAAGAAGCCTGAATCCTAAAACTGCACACAGTAGCTCTGCTAACAGAATGTATTTTTATGGGGCTAGCTAGTTGAGAAGATAAATCAGAGTCAAACTATTTACGTATCTTCATCTGCAGAGTGTGTGACTGTATGACCTATTAAATACATAACTCTGCAAATGAGCTGACAGTGTTTTTGGTGAGGGAACACACATTTATTTCAGCTGGGTTTTCCCACAGTATCCTTTCTGTTAGCCTCTCCCTACCAACCTCAAGACATCTTGAATTTCTTGGCTGCTTTCAATTAAATTTTGCAGAGCAGAAACAGCTCAAGTTAATTTTCCATGAGCTTCATGAAAATAGGTGAGCAGACAAAGGAGGCTCAACAAATTCACATTTCCAGTTCATCGACTGTGGTGTGAGCTTAACTGTACCACTACTGGCACATCAGAGAATCTGCAGGAGTGGGGGGGACGAGGTAAGTTCCAGAGTCCACAAAATGGTCTGCTTAATTGTGCTGCATGCTCATAAAGTGGTTGTAGAACCAACCTTTGTTAAAGTTTACCAAAAAAAGAAAATTGAAAGCTGACGCGGACTGTGTTCAAAGATGAAAAGCACATTTAAGAAACAAAGAGGTTTTTCCTTTTATGTTACATAGTTACTAGGATCATGTGCTCAGTGGAAATGCACTTCTCAGCTTCCTAAAAGCTGTGTTATGGCACAGGCAGGGACCTCTGAAGATTTCATTTGTAGTATTATTATTTTTAAAGAGTGTGGGATCTTCATGGTTCCACCTTTTCAGACTTTTCTTCCTGCAGCTCTGCCATTGCAAAACCTGGGCCAGTACCCTCCATGGTCTCCAGACCTCCTCCTCTGGATGTCTAATGGTGCTTTGGAACAAGTACCTGGGAATTCCCCCTTGTTGGTTGTTTTTTTTTTTTTTTTTTTTTTTTAAGTTCTGTTTGTTTTTAACTCGTGACGGTTGCAGTTTCTCTCTTGTTACTTCCTGCTCCCTCTCATCTGTGCTGTTATGCTGCTGAGGTCAGTGCAAAGCTTGCTTGATTTCTATTTGGTGTTTCCAGACAATTTTGTTTCTTGGCTTGGTTGTTCACTCTGTACAGCTGGGCAAGTGGCTTCAGTGTGAGCAGAGACCCCCGCTGATCCAGGTTTAGGGGGCTTAAACAGTGGCCTCAGATTCCTTCAAAAATCAGTCCAAATCCGTTGGACGTATGTCAGGAACATGCAGGCAGAGTAACCAGCGCAGAGTTCAGCTCTTACCAGCGGTTCTCAGAGCCCCTGGTCTCTGGAGTGAGAGGAGTGTTCGGTGTGCCAGCAGGGAGGGACGGGCCTGCTGAGTTCATCGCTGGGTGAGAGGCCGATTGTCAATCTCCCACCCAGCAACGAGAAGAACTGGATTTTAGTTAGAAATTAGACTGGCACGAGGCTTTGCATATTTATTACAATGTGATATTTTGTTCAGAGGTTAATTATTAGTGAGCTGGTAAGTCTGCCCGATGTTAGATTTCCTTAAAGCCTGCTGTAGGCTGTTGTTAAAACTCCTTTGGAAGAACTACAGTTTTTCCATATAACTTTTGCTTTTATCCATAACAGGCTGCGTCCTAAGAATAACACAATAAAATCAGAGTAGTGCAGTCCTCTCCTGGTGGTGTAAGATCTAAGCAATTGGTTCTGTGCTTTGACTTGTCTTTTTTTGTAAATAAAATGAAAATTTGGTGAAAAAGTTAGTTTTGCCATTTCTGTTAAAGTAATAATTGGAATGTATGTTATCCTGGTATACGTATTAGATATTTGAAATATGTAAAGGGAATGTGTATGCAGAGTTTATGAGAACAGCAGTAAATACTAAAGAATTTTATGCTAAATGGGAGGCTTGGGAACATCCTGCTGCCCGTGTTATTTGTTGACGTGGCTTGTGCTTACAACTGAACCTTCAAAAAAATGAGTATTGTGCACTTACTTGATTCATAGTGGATAATTGTTTACAAGAGACAAAGCTTAAAAACCATGTTTAAGCACATGGAAGAAACTGAAAAGAAAAACAGTATGGCTTTAGTTCATTTTTAAAGCAAATAGCCATTAGCTGAAACAATCAATACTGCAGTTGCAATCAATTCTGTGGTCATTTGCCATAATAATATTACACCTTCAGAATTACAAGTGCCATGCTTTGGGGATGTTTGGTTGTTTTTTTTTCTATTTTTGTGATGCTTTGATTAGCGTGTTTTAGATACGTTTGCAAAGGAGAAAGATAACTGTAAAATGTTCAGTAACCAAAGATGTTTTCATAAAATAGGAGCATTCATTGTTTTTGTACACAGGTTTTTAAAATGACAAGAGCTTCAGCTTGCCTTTTAGGTTTACAGTTTTGTTGTCATCCAAGAAGAATTTGTGGTAACAGTTGCCGCCTCTGGCGATTCTGGCTCAACTCATTTATTCAGCTTCCCGACTGGGTGCTTTTTAAAACTTAAATGACAAATTTGCATAAGGCAAGTCCATACTACATCTGTCTGGTAGATCAAGGTGATTCCAAAACTTGGTTAAAAGATTGTTTAAATTGTATTTGTAGCCTTTCTATTGAATGAATGCGTACATGGATTCTTAGAATTGTCTTTTTTTACTGTATTTGGATTCAGAAGCCTAACAAGTACTGTACTGCATATGGTTAGTAAGGCACTATGGATTTATTGAACATAACATCAGTATTGCTAAATATGCTTTTTGCACCTCCCTCTTATTTTATATGGTTATTACTATCCTGGAATCCCTCTAGAAGCCCTCTAATTAAAAATAAATAAATAAATAAAAATCCTAATTCTTAATTTCTATCTATGACTTGGGTTTCATTTCTATATACTGTTATGTACTTGTTAGGCACAGTTGTCGTTAGAATTGCCCTTTCCATCTGTGGAACCACTGGAAAGAAAAGCTATGCCTTATGAACAAAGGGGTACACACTGTTGATTTTAACTTTTAGCTGCTATTTCCACTATGTCAGTTTTGAAATAAAATTGAACTAATATGCTAGTGCTGAGGTAGTGCACATACTGTGTTTGCTCGTGTGAAAACCTGAGCTCCCTGGGTAAGAGCATGGGTAGTGCCATGGTTTTGCTCTATTGTTCAGATGAGTTCTTAGAAAGAATGCGTTCTTTTGAAGTTGATAGACAAAGGTCATGCAACCCTTTCAGAAAAGAATGGGGAAGAAAAACCTTTCCTCTATGTTTGCCTCTTAAACTATGGCATTGTTTTTAAAACAAACAAACAAAAAGAACAAGCATGGTCTTGAAGAATTGTGTTTATGTGTAGGTAAGAACATATAAAGACTGTGGTTACAAATGTTGAAGTTAATTGCATGACCTATTCCATAATGTGTGTTTATATCCACTTATAAAACCATTAGACATATTTAGATGTTTACTACTTTTCAATACATCTAATATAAAAATAAATAAAGGCATGATGATTTTTCTGTGCCATTCTTTCTGTAGTAGCATCTGAAGTGATAGTCTGCATTAGACTGCATTTTCTTCTTGGACACTACTGTATATAAATAGAAAACAAATAAATAAATGACTGATTCTAGGTACTTATTTGTATCAAATGTGAAATGTAACCTATAGGCTTAGGGAAGCATTTAGAGCTAAATTGTTATGGAGTTCTGCGATGAGTGTTTAATTTTGTTGCTCAAGCATGCTGTGGAAGTTGATTACAGAACTGACTGTGCATGGAAAAACAAACTGTAGTTGTTTTTCTTCTGGTGCCATGACAAAATAATGAAAATGATCTACCAGAGCGAAACTGCTACAGTGTTTGTAACAGGTTCCTAGATATCACATTCATGTATCTCCAGGTGCCTTTCACCTAAACCATTTAGGTCTGGATTCTGCAAAGCATGCATGTGTACCTCTACCCTCTTGGCTTAAATTTAAGTGCCTCCTTGGTGGTTTGCTGGATCAGACTTTCAGCTTTTTGTTGCTTCTTTAGAATGTTTTCAAAAAGTAATGGTTGACTTCATCCATCTAATGTTGTTGACTGTCCTGGTGTGGCTGAGCTTCTGAGTGCTCTCAGAGTGGTGCACCCGTATTTATTTTATTTATTTATTTATTTTGTAGCATGTGAATTAAATGTAAGTGGCTTCCAGTGCAAAATGATCAGAACTTGTGTTAGGTCTTCACTGGTGTCTGAGTAGAGATCTAGGAGCTGCACGCTCTGGTGTAGCCTGATACTGAATGAGTGAAGTATAAACAAGCAGTAGGCGGCTAAAAGCTCCTCAAAAGGCAGTTGGGTGTCAGTGCTAAAGGGAAGAATTAGTGGCACAAAGGCATAAAGCCAGAAGCACGCTCAGCACTTGCTGGCTGATGGAGCTGGCAAAAATGGCAGAAAACAAATCCGGCAGAAAACAAATCCAGCAGAAAGGTTGGTTGGGTTTTGTTGCTTTAGTGAGTTGAGGCTTGCAGAGGGTCTGTTGAGTGCCGGGGGATGCCTGGGGGTAACACAAACAGGATGGTGGGGAACAGGGAGGAAGGCTGAGGAGGACCTCTCCCTTCTGATGGCAGTTCTGGGTGGAACTGCATCTCGTGTCCACTTGCCAGCGATCTTTCATTTTGTGTGTGAAGAGTACATCTTTGCATAGTGTCCGCTGTCTCAACTGTTAGCCTAGGGGTCAATAATTGTCATTTTGCAATTTTATTGCAAAACAAAGTAAAAAATTGCTGGTTGAGTATTAGGCAGTTTTTAGTATTTTGAAATAAATAACCAGACGTCCATTTTCATAATAGATATAGTTGAATTTAATCCTGCTGTGTAAACTACACGTCAATATTCACAGCTTGTAAGGGCTGTGAATTACATCAGTGATGTCATTATTCAGAAAACTTCATTTTGATAGAAGTTGTATTTAAGTCTCTAATACTTGTAAGCATCTATTTAAGTCATTACTACAAAGCATATCATAGTACTAATTTGCAGAAAAATCATTTTGTGATGGCCACAACGTTTGAGTACAGAGAGGAACTTCGATAAATGTGTTGGATTTGCATAAAGGGTTTTTCTAGTACAACATGTTTTCCATTAAGTAGCTCAAGATCCTGCCTGTTGAGAAAGTCTCAAGAGAACATACAAAAGCTCTGGATCTCCACCAATTGTTACTAACAGCAATATAAATGTCTTGCTAAACTTACTTTTATACACACATTCCAGCTATGAGAGCACAAAACCAATAACCAGCATGGTGTTCTCCATGTGCAGAGTGATGTGTTTGTTTAGTGAAACACAGGATAGCAAAACCAATACGGTCTGCCTTACGCTTCTTAAGATGGATTTGTACATTTAAAAATTTAAACACTTGTATGCTTAAAGTACTAACAACTACCAATCTGTAGTGTTCTGCACTGCATGGGGTTTGTAGTTTAAAAATATATTTGAAAGCATAATTATGTTGCAGAGCTTTGTGTTAGCCATATGACTTCAGGAAATGAGAAGGGTCTTGGAGAATAACAATTGGCAGAAACAGTTTTACAGTAATAGGAATCTGGAATTGGTCTTAAGGTATTAACATTAAGCACCTGCTTTGTGCTTTTGGACATTCAGCTCTACTCCACTGTCTGGTATGTGCTTGTACAAACACACAAACAAAACTTCCTGCATAATGATCTGAGGTGTTACACTTTTAACCCTTTAACATTTTCTCGGAAATGTTACTTTGTCCTCCTTGGCTGACTTCAGCTTTACTAAGTACTAATTTACTCCACTTGCTAATGATGGTGTACACATTACCTTTACTAAAAAAAAAAAAAAAGAGACGGTGTGTGTGTAGTTTTTAGTCTTTGAATGGTGTAATTAATGACACCTGATGACATAATGTTCCATTTTTCAGTTGAGGTTTGTTCCCTCAAAACCCTGACAAGGTCTATAATAAGCTTATAAAACTAAATACATATGTTTTGATGATGACCAATAGCTTTAAATTGTTTAGCAAGCTGGATGGTCAGACTCCATGTCAAAGACAGTGTTTGCTATTGTCTTTGGATATGGTGGCTCTTGTACCTTATCCATGGCTTTCCTCTTCAGAAGTAAGGGCAGAGCTCTCTTTTTACAAGGAAATATGAATGTGCGTATTTAGTTGCTTTGTGTGTTCAGTGCTTCAAGGAAGCAGCACACTGGCAATGCAACTGCTGTTTTATCTTCCTGCAAATGCACAGTAAGGCTTGATGAGGCCTCAATCACTGGATTTACTGCATGCATGAAAAGCTTTCTTCACATGTGCTGTAAGGCCTGATGCTTTCTCTGATTTTTTTTTTGCCTTCCTTCGGCATTGAAGCTCTCCTCTTACCAGCTTTGCTGCTTAACTGCTTCCTCTAAGTTATGCTCTATGTACCCAAGCCATTTCTGGGAAGGAAGCAACTTTAATTTCCTGCATATTTTCTCAAAGTAATCACCCATTCTCTCACTCTTTCCCAGACTTTTACTGTATGGTGTTATTTTGCCACGTTTCACTGACTGTGAAAGTCAAACAATGACTACCATTTACAGAAAAGTACTGAAATATGCTTTCAGCACCATGCTCTGGTTATTATTTGTACTTATTACGCTATTTCATGAATTCTAGTATTTTTCCCCTGTATCTTGCATTTTGTTCATCAAGCAAATCGAAGATGCTACAAACATTCCATTTTTCACCTGTATGCTTCCCTGCTAGGCTTAGAATTATATTTGCCAGTACCAATCCCCCAGTGTTTGCAGCAGAAATGTTATAGATCACGTGGCATATGTTTATATTGTCGCAGGACAATTTAAATTTGCTAAATATTATTTGTATTATCTGATGCTGCACCCCGAACTTCTTCATGTATGATGGCCATACCAGACACTCATCTTGAAGCAAGTGTCCTGGAGCCCAGACACACACACTAAGAACAAGAAACCGGAGTCCTGGAGCTCCCAAGGGGTGGATGGTTTTAGCAATTCCAGTGGTAATATTGCAGCAGCAGCGCTAATTTCAAGATATAAAAATAAAACGCCTTATAAACTAGTACAATCTTTGGTTTTTATAATATGTGGGGAAGGAGAAACTAGAAGGTTTTAGTAGTGTGAAACGTGTCTCTGCTTTTCTCTTCTACCACCTGTACCAGTCAGTTTAATAAAAGGATAATACCTCTGGTTTATTGTTGGATCTCATTACTACATAATGGCCCTGAGGCTGGTGTCTTTAGGAAATGAATGAAAAGTGTAGGGGAAGGAATAATTCATTCATTGAATAAGTGAAAACAGTAGGAGCAGAAATGAATAACCCATTGTTGCTTCCAGTTTATGCAGGAGAATTTTTGTAACACCAAAACGTTGAGCAAGCAGATACAGGCAGGCTTTAAATACATACCTGCCTGTGACAAGGCATGCCATGCAACACTGTGCAGTGTTTTCAATCACGCTATGGTTAATTAAAAGATACTTGCCCACGTGTAGACATCCTGAGGGTGTACATTCCCACGGCAGCCTAGCACCTTTGGGTTGGTAAAAAGATGGTAAGAGAAAGTACAAAATTGTCCAGTAGATGGCATGTGGGCCCCACAGTTGCACAACTCAGCATGGGGCAATCCCTTAGGAGCACACAACCACAACAGCGCTTGTGGCCTCAGTGTTCTTCCACTTTGGACACTTGCATATGTTTAGACTGTATCTTTGTACAACACCGAAGATGCACTCGTTTAAACAGGTGGTTTATGGAGGACTCAGTTTCATTCCTCAGCACTATCAGGTAACATCAGGACACTACATGGCATTAGGAAAGTCCCTCTGAATAAACAGCTTGATAATGACAGATTTAGAGGTTTGTTTTTTTTTTTTTTTTTTTTTTTTGTGTGTGTGTGTGCTTAAAAATGCTATGCTTTTTGTGCTGCATTTCACAGAACCTCTCACCTAAAGGTAATGAAATGGCTGCTCTGCTCTAAAGCATGTGCCTCTGATGGCTGTTCCCACGTATAATCTTTAAGTGAACTGGCTAAATCTACACTCAGAAGGGTTATAGCTTTGTGTCGCCTTGTATGCTTTTATTTGCATTAATTTAACCAATGACATTTGGAAGTGAATGCCCTGTACCTAAAATGCATCGCTAATAGTTTTTTAATATCCCAGTGGATAGCTGTTGAATGAGACATTAGAAAGAAGGAAAGCTCATCTACTTGTACACAAACCTGAGTTCCTTTAAGTCCCTTCTGAGAAATTCAATTTGTAAATATGTTGCTCTTGCATTAATGTCCTGGTCTAAGATGGGTATGCTTTGTCTGCAATGAAGACAGCATATCTAAATACTACCTCTTCCTAGCTTTTAGTGGTACAGATTGCCCCTAAGTAGAGGCAGTATTAGCTCATTTATTATTTTTTTTTTCCTGCAGTGTGTTATGTATGTCTTCCTTACCTTGCCTTTCTCTGATTATTGAAACTTCCTTTCACAATTTTATGAGCTTAGCAGGTCTCAAGTACCATTTTTGATGCTTATGACCTGTCCCTAAAGTAAAATATCTATTCAATATCTGAAGTATAAGATTGTGGAAAATGTAGGAGGTCATAGCAAGCTAAATATATTAACTGGGTAGAAATGCAGAAAGGTGTCATGTTCTTCATAAACAAGAAAACAAAAAAAATAGGTAATGATAAGGACTAAGATGACTTAAGGTTCTAATAGCTCAAAGTGATCGGTACAGACCTTAATATGTATTTCTACATGGGACTTCCCACAACTTCCTGAAGATGGGATCTTTTTGAGTTACTAGTTACTAGAATCTCCTCACTTACATAGAGAACAATTACTCAGATGCTCTTGTCTGTTATCTTTGGGAAAAGGTGTCTTGTTAGGTTCTGAATTTACCCCTCTTTCCTGCCATCTTTAGCAGTAGAGACAGCTGTGGTGGTGTTTTTTTTTTTTTTTTTTTTTTTTGGTGTAAGTTCTTCGTTACATTTTGCAGAGCAGTGCAGAGAAGCCTACAGATACTGTCCCACTCCAGTGACATTGTGTGTGCATCCCACATAACTAAGACCACTTTTCTGTGTGTGCGCGCGCCCTGGCATGCAAGGGAAGTGATAAGGAGATGCAAAGATGCAATAGAATAGTATTCTGAATATATGGGCTTGGGAACAGGCGTCTCAGAAGCAGCCCTGCCCATACATGGCCCAAGTGGATTTCCGAAGAGTTCCTAACACTCTTCATATGTAAGAACTGAAATGAACAGTACGTGGTTGTATGCATTTTGCATATATTGTGCGTGCTCAGTGCCATGCAGTGGGAGAGAGTCAAAAGGTTCCTTACAGAGGTGGTGCAGGTCACTTTGGCTCCATGGTACAATCTGCTTTTAAAAAAAAGGCAAGAAACAAACCAACCTACCTTTAATTCACTGGAGAATGTCATAAAATATTTTAATGAACAAGTCTTTTTATTTTTTAAAGAGCAATTGCCATTGTCAACCCCAGACCAGCGTAATACTGTATTTTCCTTTGTAGGAGACAATGTCAAACTACCCTTCATGTTCCCTCATATATAAAGCATATATAAAGAAAGAGGAGTTCAAGAGAACAAGGATAACCAAGCAGCTTGGGGTGGGGGAGTGGAGGGAGAGCACCAAAATATTCAAGGAAAAACATAGATTGAAATAAAAGGCTAGTGTCTGCAACGCATTCACATGTGCTGCTGTGTAAACTTGCAACTTCACGCAAATCCCTTTTTCCTATCTGCTGGTTCCTACTAAAATTAGGTCTGTCAGTGCTGACAGAAAGCTGGGTTTGTGTATTAGGTATTGTAGTATTTAGTGGACTAAAAATGGTTAAGGACAAAACTGAATTAAGTGCTGCACAACCAGGTTAGATGTAAGAAGACGGTTTGCATTGAGTAATGCTGTGTTGTCACAGCAGTAATGCAAGCTCTGTTCCTCTGCAGAAAACTTTGTTGCTTGTAGGCCCTCTCTAGGGTGCATTTGTTGCTTTGTCAAGCAATTTGTTAATCTGCTTAAAAAGCAGTTTGCCTTTTTTTCTTTTGATACTTGATCTATACTAATTGAAGCTTCTGAAACGAAAATGTTCTTTTAACTTGATAAGCTCTTTTTTGTCCTGTGGTACTATTTCAAGGAAGCTGATACTAAATTTAATACTAGGGCCATGGTCTGCATTTTGTGTTGTCATTTCATCCCAAACCTTTTCCTCAGATCTATCCAAATGTGCCCATTATCGTTTCTGCAACTCACTGAGAACTCTTAACGTAATAGTACGCAGTGCTTTCACTAATCTGATAATGCTGAATGTGATTGTGTTGATTCAATAGTGCTTGTATGCACGTATTCGATGTATTGTGGCTGCAGCAGCAGCATCTGGAAGCAGACAAGGTATTTGCCATGCACTAGTTCAGGTTAGTTCCGTGTTGTAGGGTACACCGTTACCAGGAGCTGTTTCTGACACTCTGGCCCCCAGATGAAGGAAGTCTCTCCAGTTCAGCTGTGTTTATGGCACTTCTGCAGCAGACTGTAGAGTAACTTGCTTGTGGGTTACTGCTGTGAGAGAATTGTCTAAGTGAAAGCAGACCTCTTTTGGTACCCTGTATCTAGAACTCACAAGCGTGTGCACTTGTAGTTCCTTATGGCTTCCACAGGCTAAAAGTAGATTAGAAGATGGGTGAAAGCTACTTGATGCATCCGATCTAGATCAGAAAGATAACTTCTGTCACATGGAGCTGCCTCTTCTAGGCTTGAAATGATTTGCTGAAGGGACAGTGGTTTGGTTTTTTTCACTGCTAGGACAGCATCAGCTGTTGCAGTCATTCCAGAGCAGTAAGAAATCTGACACCTGAGAAGCTCCACAACCATGAGGCTGTTGTGAAATATCTCGCATGAAGCGGACTTCATTATCCCATATTGCTGACCTCATTGCTCTGTCACTTAGGAAATGCATCAGTTGATCTATTTACACCTGGAACGTGGTTTATATGTCCCCTTTAAGTCCTGGAAGGCTGCAATGAATTCTCCTTGGAGCCTGCCTTCTCCAGGCTGAATACCCTCAGCTCTCTCAGTCTTTCTTCATAGCGGAGGTTCTCCTTCCAGCCTTCTGAGTGTCTTTGTGGCCCTTCTCTGGTCCCCAGTATAAGAAGTCTGCATCATTCTTGTGCTGGGGCAGGCCCCAGACCTGTATGTAGGACTCCAAGTGGGGCTGCAGAGGGGCACAATCACCTCCCTCAACCTGCTGGCCTTGCTTTTGTTGATGTAGCCCAGGACACAATAGCAGTTTTGGCTGCGAGAACGCACTGCTGGCTTGTGTTGAGCTTTTTGTCCGCCAGAATCCCCAAAGTCCTTCTCTGCAGGGCTGCTCCCAGTGAGTTCTTCTCTCAGCCTGTGCTCGTGGCTAGGATTGCCCTGACCCAGGTGCATCACCTTGCACTTGGACTTGTTGAACCTCATGCAGTTCACATGGGCCCACGTTTCCAGCCTGTTCAGGTCCCATTTGATGTCATCTCTTCCTTCAGATGTATTGACTGCACCACTCAGCTTGGGGTCATCTGCAAACTTGATGAGGGTGCACTCAATCCCAGTGTGTGCATCATTGATAAAGATATTAAACAGTACTTGTCCCAAGATAGACCCCCTGAAGGACACGCCTTGTCTCTAGCCTCTATTTGGATGTGGAGCCCTCGACCACAGATCTCTGGCTGTGGCCATCCAGCCAATTCCTTGCTCACCCATCAAATCCATCTCTGTCTTATCTTAGAGATCGGGATGTCATGTGGGACAGTGTTAAAGGCCTTGCAGAAGTTCAAGTAGGTGACTTCAGTCAGTCTTCCCTTGTTGATTGACACAGTCACCCCATCAGAGGGCCACCAGCTTGTCAGGCACGATTTGCCCTTGGTGAAGCTGTGCTGGCTGTCTTGAATCACCTCCTTGCCCTACGAGTGCCTTGACGTTGCTTCCAGGAGCACCTTTTTGAGGGTTGCAGAATACACAAAACATGAGTAATTGTGTGATACATCATGGGCTGATGGTACTGGTTGTGTGTGAAATGATGCTAACTTTGGGTATGCTGACTCCAGATTTTTTGTCTGTGGAATTGAACTTCAACCTTAGCATTGCTTTGAAATAGCATTTTCCATTTACGTTATGGCTGTACAATTTTTACACTTTGCAAGATTGCTGCAGATGTAACATTCTGCAGGGCTCTAAAAACCATCGAATCTCACACAGGAAATATACAAATATAGTTTTTGTTATAAATGATACATGAAATATTGGGTCTCCAGACATCTTGTCTCTAGCTTGGCGTTGCCATGGGCACTCATTAGTATTCCGGGGAGGCCGGGTTGCCATGGAAAAGCGTGTAGCTGTACCGTGTTTCCACAGCAACCCGCACCGCTCTGTACCTTCAGCAGATCAGCTAGCAAATCTGGCTGGGTAAATCTAAAATGATCTTACGGTAGCATTGCTGGGTTAAATAACGCTGCCATGATATCCCTAGGTGATTAGCACTGCAAGCATCTCCATTATGTTAAAATGGACCATTGGGTCAGTGTAACGCAGAACAGTTTTAGATTTAAGGAAACGTGTTTTCAGAAAGCAGCAGCAGGGGATGTATCTCAGCCCCTAAAGAGGCTACAATAAAACTGTGTTGTTGAGGGTGTTTGTTTTTTGCACAGTCTTGTGTTATAATTTGAAGCTGAAAGATTTGAGCTTGCAGCTACTGCCCTGAATGACCTTCATCAGCAACAACCCTTCCGTGTGCACGTGGGAGACCTTTGGTCTTTGAACCTTTTTTAAGAAGACAGCAAATTGCCTGCTGCTTGCTGTGGTTTTCTTAGTTGGGGAACAGTACTATATGCTTATAGCTTTGGATCAGTAGTCAAGCTTTCTGTTTGTTGCTGGAGAATTTGTTTTGATGTTGGAGGTGTTTTTAAAGGTGATAGACACACTAAATTCTATCAGCTTTTTGCTTGAGATGCTGTTTATTTGTCTTTTGTTCTCCACTTGTATAGTTTTCAGTTTGTGATGTACCTACTCAAGGAGCAGACGGAAAAAGCTCTGTGCTTTGGGAAGTGTTCAGACAGCTGTGGCCTATTCCTGTGCAGTCTGTTTAGATGGGACAGTTCTGCCCCTGTATGGATGCCTATCCAGTGTGTGCTTTGTTCCGTCATGGAAATGAACTAGTAAAATGTGATTGAAATCGGTTCAATTCTTTGTTTGTTTTGTTGTGTTTCTGTTTTGTTTTTTCTCATGGGGAGGGGGTGGGGGGAGAAGGAGAGTTATGGGGGTTAGGGTTTGGGAACTCAAAGCCTGAACCTTGGTAATGCAATATTCCCACAACATGGTGATTTGATGCATCTGGTAGAATATTGTGCTGCTTAGCCATAAAGCATAAGGGTTTCTGTAGCTCTACAGGGCATGGTAATTCTTTCATGGTTTTGATTATTTCCTCGTCGCGGTTAGCAGATAAAAACTGTGATTTAAAACAAACAAAACATGTTTGAATCATACTATTTAAAGAGTTAAACTTTAGAAATCATTTTGTCAGCTCATATTCTTATTCTTTTTCATTTAGACTGATAAAGTGGGTTTGCTTGGATCCCTTGGCCTCTTTCCAAACTGCATTTAGAATTTCAGCTCTTACTTGGAGTCTTTTTTTTGTAAGCCGTTTCACTTTTCAAACGTCTGTGCTGAAAGACTTTTGCTAACCTTGCTCAAAGAACATGACAAACTTAAACTTAAATGTGAATTGGTAATCAAAAAACTGAATTACATTTTCAAGCAACGCTGTCTTTTGCCATCTTGAAAGCTGATAGCCAGGAAAGCTAATGCTTTTAAAGAAGAAAATGCTTTTTCTTTTCTCTACAGCTCTTCAAATTGGGTTTGCCTTAAACTGAGTCAGACTGTGTGGCCTAAATCACATTGGAACTTCTGAAAATGCTATCTCACAGTACTGTAGAACTTGAGTAAGAGAAGTGTGCTTCTAAGCACTTGGTTTAAAAAAAAAAAAAAAACTGTATGAGGGAAAACAATATAGATAATAAATTTGTTACTGCATTTTAAAAATTGCAGTCTTGTTTTGCAGTGGCTTAGGAACTTTTTGCAGTAATTAGCTACTAGCTTTGTTTAATGATTGTAATTTTTATTTAGGTGTAGCAGTAGTTAAAACACGTGGTTCCTCTGAATCAATGGGTATCTGTAGTGGCTAGGACAGGCTTTCCTTCCACCTTGATTACTATTGATTCTTCTTGAAGTTCTTTCTTATTCTGGATAGAATTTTTGTAGGAAAGATTTTTTTTTTAGAATTCTAATTTTAAAAAAAGAATGTGTAGTTGTGTAATGTGGTTTATCAGCAGAGTGAAGAGCTGTCCTAATATGAGCAGATATTTAATCAGCATTTCATGTAAATCTAGAACTGAACAATGGAAAGTGGGGTGCTCATTTTAAAATTTTTTCTACCATTTTTTTTTCCCCGCTCAGTGACTGGCAAAATAGTTTAAAGAAATTAAGAGTAACTGATGGAAATTTGGAAAGAAACACTTTTAGGAAACACTTTTAGAAGACTTGAAATGATGGAGTAAACTTCCAGAATTGCACTGGAGTTGAGGATTAGGTGATGTAACCTGCCATAACAGCCTTACCCTACCTATGTATCTTGCTCACGTTGAGTGTGTGAGGTATTTTTATTTGCTTTCTCTCCTCTCTATTTAGTCCCACTTAGATTAAGGGGGGGGTGGGGGGGGGGGGGGGAGGAGGAGGGGAAGGATATCAGAGAACAAAACATCTCAGTCATTCTCACCAATAGAGAAACATGAAAATCCCAAGAGACCCTTGTCTGTGACTTCCAGTTTGGCATTTTTGTAGTTCAGAAGATGAAAATGCTACTGAAAGCAGCACCACAGTGTCAGAACATTTCTAAAACTTTGAGCTTTTCTTGAAGAGAACTTGAGTGAGTTTCCTTGTTTTCCTATAATAAGAAGTACCACATGGACACTAAAGTTTTGCCTATGCAGGGCCTTCCCCTGAAGTGCTGAAATTTAATGTGTGAATTAAAAAAAATATTTCAAAACACCCAATGCATGATACAAGAAGGCATTACAATTCAACATGGTTAGGTGAAGGGCATGAGAACACTTGTCAGCACAGGTGATGCCTGGCTCTTTGAAGATTTCTTGTCTGTGATCTTTTAATGATCTTTTAAGAGTCTGAACACTTAACATAGGAACTTAACAGTTGCATAACCAAACAACTTAAACTATTTCCTAGTAACTTTAAATTGTGAGTTTTGTTTTTCTTGTCAGCTAGAATACTGTATTGAAAGCAAGAATTAGCCTTGAAATCATTTTAGTCTGTAGGTGGTTCATAAGCAATTGATTTGAAGTGCTTCCTCAGTTCACAAGCAGCTCTTGTAGAATGATTCTGTTCTCTACTTGGAAGAATGTAACCTTAAGCTTAACTTCTAATGTGAATGCTAAAGTTACAGAATTCAAACTTTCTGAATAGTCTATCATTAGTTACTTGAATTTTCTTTGCAGATAGCTTGTTTGTAGCAATCAGCTGTGAAGGTACCAATGTATGCCAAGTAAACCTGTGCTACATGAACACCTTTTTGTGAGCTCTTCAGTGATCTCCACTACTACCATATATCTTATCCCTAAATGCAGTAATGATGAAATGTCTTCACAGAATTTCTAGGTTGGAAGAGACCTCAAGATCATCGAGTCCAACCTCTGACCTAACGCTAACAGTCCCCACTAAACCATATCCCTAAGCTCTACATCTAAACATCCTTTAAAGACTTCCAGGGATGGTGACTCCACCACTTCCCTGGGCAGCCTGTTCCAATGCCTAACAACCCTTTTGGTAAAGAAGTTCTTCCTAACATCTAACCTAAAACTCCCCTGGTACAACTTAAGCCCATTCCCCCTCGTCCTGTCACCAGGCACGTGGGAGAACAGGCCAACCCCCACCTCGCTACAGCCTCCCTTGAGGTACCTATAGAGAGCGATAAGGTCGCCCCTGAGCTTCCTCTTCTCCAGGCTGAACAAGCCCAGCTCCCTCAGCCGCTCCTCGTAGGACTTGTTCTCCAGGCCCCTCACCAGCTTCGTCGCCCTTCTCTGCACCCGCTCAAATGATGTCTTTAATGAAATATTAACAAAACTGTAAGAATAGTGACTGTGGTGCACTAATATTTGGGATTAGTAACTCTATATAGAGGCTGTTTGGTGATAGTATAAAACATGTCTGTCCAGGTTACTGTTAAAGAGAGGGAGGCGATATGGTTGCCACCTCCATAATTTGAACATGAAGCCTCTTTAGGTAATTAACAGATACAGCTGGAAGTTGTACGTGACCAGGATGTTATCCAGATCTTTAGTGGAAATACTCACCATTCACTTGTGGTTGGTTTGTTTGTCAAGCCTTTGTCTGTTTTTTTCTTTTGGCTTTTTTCTCCCCTGCAGCAGTGACTGAACCATGAGCTTATTTTCAGTCATCTCAAAACAGGCTTCTGTAAACAAGAATACAAGGTTTACTGCATGAAATTAGATAGTCTACTATCATGCTACGTGAGTTCTTTCTTTCTGTAGGGAGGCTAGGATTTGGGGTGGAGAGGATGGTAATTCAGTGAAATAAACTGTATGAAGTGATGCCCATGGAATTTGCTGTTTGCCACTGTTTTTGCTGCCATAATATTGAAGATAGTCTGATAAAAGTGCATTTTGAGTAGAACCTAATTATTTTCTGAAAAATAGTTGAGATTATGTTGCATGAGATGGCCAATTTTGGTTCACTATTCTAGACGCTGTGAGTGATCAGCTCCTAAATAGCCAGTGTTAATCTAAATAACATCTCATTTGCTTATTAGGAGCTTTCTGATTAGCTATTAATTAGCATGTCAGAAGATTGCAGTGAAGTATTAAACTGGCTGCTGAGGCTACTTAGGTCTTTAACTTAGCAAACATGTAGATTGTACAGAAGTGCTGTGTGTATTAGACAAATTCTTACCGCATGGGAAGGCAGCAGCTTGAATCTAAAAAGAGATTCTTTTTTAGTTGTGCAATTAAATTGAAGCAAATAGTGTGTTCTGCTGTTACTGACAGACTGGAGATGTAGTGAATTAAAATGAGAAAAAGGGGAAAAGGCATGGATCTTCAAACAAACCAACCGAGACAACTTAAATCATACAATGTACTAGAAATGGGATGTTGTAATATGTTAAATAAGGAGTATTGTATGCATGTGTTAGATGCTACTGGAAGAGAAGTTACTGCTTTTCCTTCATAATTTTTATCCACAGATGCTTTTTTGTTCGAATAGTGCTAGTTATGATGGTTATGCTATTTCAGCAATAGCTTTAAAATATTAGTCAGGTTTGAAGTCTCACTATAAAAGCCAACAATAACATACACTACTGGCTAGTATATGGGTGTCTCTAGTGGCACTTCTGATGATTTAGGTGATCTCCCAGAGGACTATTCCTGAGACAGTGTGTGTTTTCCTGAAGGTTTGCTCAGGTTTTGCTCAGGTCACACAAAGTACTCATTAAGTCCTCTCTGGGATGAGATGAGAAAGTGTGGCTTGTGCTTGAGACAGAAAAATAAAGTAGCTCCAAAGTCTTGGAGTTCAGGCTCTGATTTTTGCGAAAGTGCTCTACTCTGTGTGTAAGGAGGAATAGAGAGCTAAGTCCTGGGCATAGAAGAGAGAATTGAGGATATGTGCCACCAATTAGTGTGCAGTTATTTAGAGACAGTTTAGAAAATGGATGGCATCTCTGACTTTGCTATACAACTCTAGCAGAAGTGATGAGCTCAACAGTAGTGAGAGAAAATACTCGGCATTCTGAAATCGTTACACTAGCTGAAGACATGCATACATGTGGCAGAGGAGCAATACTTTGAAGCTCATCTGCTGAATGCTGCATGTGCCAAAGGCAGCGTAAACAGGATTGGCATCTCTAGTTCTAGCCAGTAGTGGCTGCAATGTGCACACTTCCAACACTGGGTTTTAACCCTTTCTTGAGAGTTGAAACCTTGATAAGGAGAAATATTGAGGAATAATAAACTTGCAGGGGTCACGCTCTAGGATTTACTAAGCTGGACTGTGGAGGCATCCTTTTATCTATGAGACAGTATGATTATGAATGTTTTGTTGCTGCAGACATAACCCTAAAAACAGCAAGGATGTGACTTCTGTTTGGTAGCTGACTGCAGCATCCACTCTCTTGGTTCTGGAGCTAGCGTTGCTCCTTTGAACTATGTAGACAAGCTGAGGTCTTCAGTACTTTTAGCAGGTAGCTGGGTCAAAACTGGTATAGATCTGCTTATGTATGTTTCAGGTCTCTTGAAAGCAGTGTACAGGCAGCAGGATGTGGCATAGGTAACAAAGGTTGACACACATCACACAATTATATTAAGCATAGGTGGGAGGTGGTTGCACATTTTGAGACGGACAGCTCAAAAAATTGATAACATTTTCTGCTGTTTCTTTATGTCTTTAAATGTACATTTTCACAAAGGAATACTCTGAATAAAAGGCAATTTTAAAATTGAAATAGGAAAGGACTGTGTGTGGAAATGTCTAGCTGTAGGACTCAATGTATTGGATGTGACCTGCATAAATTAAATATTATGCAATGCCTTTATCCTCTAATAAGAGGGAACCTAGAAATAGAAATATGAACATTGTCCCTGCTAACCACTTGCAGAGAGTTCTCCTTTAGTCTAAGTGTTGGACAGTAATGAAAGGAGGCTGTTCCCTTCGGGTATCGAGCCCTTTATTCAAAATGTAGTTCAGCAATTGAGCTGAAGGAGAATATCCATTAGCGACCAGTAATAGCACTTGTATCCCCTTTGCTGGATTCTAGCTACTAAAAGCCAAGACATTAAAATGCTACAAAAGCCTGTGTTGCAATGGGACTAGGTACATCATTTAAACATTTAAAATGTACCAGTTCTGAGTGATAAAGAGCGCCTCCAAATTCATACGTCAGCTGAAGGCGATGCTACCCATTTACAGGGTAAATAGGAGTCTTGTGTAGAATGTGAAAAATTATCCAAAAGAACTACTAATACATGAATACCTCTCTTCATTATTTTGGTTAACTGGGGTAAAGTCTGTGACAGGACTAACCTGAGCCTCTGAGTCTCTCATCTGACTGCAGCAAAAAGAATGTGATGCATCAGCTGGGAATGCGACTGAGACGTGCGTCCCTAAGGACAGGTGTCCTGCAGAACAGTGAGACATCTCCCAGTGGTGTTACTCTACTGGTTGTTATTTCTGAAATGTAGAAGGAGGAAGTCAAACCATTGGCTATAGTTTCTAATCTCTTAAAAATTGAGTTCTACCAACAATACTAATAAATATTTTGCTTCATCTGAATCACCACTGAAAACAAATATTTTTCTCATGTGTTTAAAAAAAAAAGTACAACTTCATAAGCCTGTTATCAAATTGGTCTTACTGTTAGATTGGCAAAGCTTTTATATGTGGCTGTGCATTGTTTTGTTCAAGCTATAAAGCCCCTGGTGTTTCGTAAGTCTACCTCATCAGAACCATTGACTGGAGGCCATATAATACAGTGTCTCAGAGAATGCAGGAATTTCTGCTTCAGTGTGAGAGACTGAATGGACTCCTGTTGCTGAAAGTATTTATATCTGTTTGCATATTGTTAATTAGTACTTACTAGTCACCATGCAGCTGACCGCTGTGTAATAATGCTCCTGCTGCTGCTGTTGGCATTGTTTGATTCTCTTGGCAACTTGTTAGACCAAGTAATTCTGTCTCACAAAAGGTCTTTCTTATTGGCTGCCCGATATATTGCCCAGGCAGGTTTTGTTGAAGAACGTGTGGAAGCTTGGTAGGTCCCCAAATCTTTATCCATGAGATCTTCTGTTTATTTTCTCATTGATATTCCAGTTTGACGCATTTAAGAGTGGTAGCAGGTGCTCAAGGTAGTGGTAGGCATGGTATTTCTAATTCCTCTTCATCACAGAGAAAATGATAGAGTAGATATTATTTGTGGTGCATAACCTGGAGCCAAATTCTCTAAAGATGGAAAGTGATTAAAACTTTCCTCAAAAATGCTATTTTACACTGCTTGAAAATGAAGTCTAACATCTTCAGGTCCTTTACTCCAGACTTACAAGTGTTTTTTCATAAATACCAACCTAAAATCAGTATTGCACAAAGTGACATACACAACTATATGTACCTGAATTTGCATGTAAGAACTTAGTTACCTAGACATGTGCACGTACAAGTATTGGAGCACCATTCAATAGAATAACTTGCATTGAGATACTTTCCCTTAACCATCTGCAGCTCAGTATTTCTGCGGGACCAGGACGTTGTACATCTGTATTCTGTCAAACTGTTTATTAGATAAGACACACAAGCAGCTGCGGAAAGAACTGAGTGTTATAGTACAGTCATTTACAGAAACTTCAATGTAGCCTTAGAGTAAATGGATGAGAAAAACGAATCATGAAAGAAGAATCCAATCTATTAAAAATGAAATCATTCAGAGGACTCCTTGTACCTTATGCTGGTTATGGAAAGTACAGATATATTCCGCTTCTTCCCTGCCACCCCTTGCTGCAAATCTGTAACCCAAAACTCTCAACTTCCAATTCGTCAGAAAAGGTCTTGTGAAACTCTGAACGAGGTAATGCTTGGGAGCCTTGGTTATTAAGTCTATTGTCAAAGTTACCTTTTTTTCCTAATGCAAATTTTGGGGAGCATGGAAACTAACATTCCTGTGGAGTGTAAGAAACATGGTTAAGAGCTAAAAAATCAAGGTATTCTTATCCTTCTGACTGCTACAGAGACGCAAGAAATTTGTTGCTCCATAGTCTTGCTTATGATACCAGTGTTCCAGATTTGACAATCCTGGTTTTGTTTAGCCATAACTCTGCAGTAACCAGAATCTTGGCTGTGGATACAAGAAGCTAATATAAGCATTTAATTACTTCATATGTTTTACCATACAGCTGCTTCACATCTTTTATCATGCCACTGTCACAACTTTTTAATTATTGGATTCATTTACCTTATATACCAGCTATGGAGAAAAGCTCCAAGTCTAATCAGCGAGATGTTCATGCGAACTAGTTAGTAAAATTCATGTTATGCATCTTGATGTGCTATGGATAAATGTTTTTCTCCCCTCTATACATCCTCTTCGTAGTACCAGAGGCATTACATTTTCACACTTCTGTTCAGACTGCTGAACTATTGTTTAGCTGTGTCTTGGGTTTCTCATGTTTTCCATTATGTAAATTGCAAAGATACAACGGTTGTCCTTCACATTTTTTTCTAGTCCTTTTGAAATATTTCTTCCAGTTCCATGGAAATATGTTAAAAATTCAGTGCCTTAACTGGTCTGCATTTTTTTTTTTTCAAACTGAATGTGCTGATTAGACTATTAAAACAAAACAACAACAAAAACACACCCTGTAATAACTGCCAAAGCAACATATGTGAGTGACATGAACAGTATTGTAGTAAGCAGTCACTTACACTGGTATCTTAATTCATCACTCAGTATGGGAGTGACAGTTTAGCATATGGCCAATCTTTTCAGATCCTGGTTTGATGTTTTGGATATATCTAGGATTATTTAGTTTTTCCACTTGGGAATTGGATTCAGTATGTGAAGCAGTTTGTCCTTGTGAGCATTTTGACTCTTTTCTGGTGATGTTCTGACTTCGTGAAGTCAGGGCCATGACTGAATTAAAGGTGCTCCTTCTACACTGGGAGAGAATGGCAAAATGGATACATGAATTATTCACTAGGGATTGTAAAGACCTCTTCAGGTACATTAAAAATGAATTGTTGAATGATCAGTGTAATGTTTTGCATAACTTAAGAATTAAAACTGGAACGTAATATTTACAGAGGTGGAACATATTGTTTGTTTAGAATTGTAGTCAAATAATTGTTAAACTGGAAGGCTGTTTGTTTTTTATGATGGAAAATTTTAATTATTGTACACTGCTATTTGCTGTTTTTTTCTTTCCCTGTTTATTACTGAAATGTTTCGTATTAAAGTTAAGTCTTTGAATACAAACTTGAGACTTGTGATGTGAAAGTGTTTTATTCTTCATTACTAGGATTATTGGACAGAATGCTTTTTGTTGGGAAAGGAATATATCTGAACTACTTGGCTTTCTGTATGATACACAGAATTAGCTGACCTCTATATAGATATTGGTAGTAATTCATTCTGAATTACATGTTTAAAAAGATCATTACATTCCCACTGACAAAAGAACAAAAAGAGTATTCATCTATTGAGCTTAGTTTCTCACAAGGATTTTAAGTATCTTTAAAAATAACCACCTATATCATTCTATTATTCTTTTTCAGTGGGACTGTTTCTGTAGTAAGGTGGTTGTTTTGCTTAGTTTATGGTCTGGGCAGTTTGTGTCAGCAAATTACACAGTTCTGAGTAAATTTTGTGATTCTGTGTGCTGTATTCACTTAGAGAAAGCAGAGATATGGCAACAATTTAAAGCTTTTTTTTTTTGTAATGGCTTTGGAAATCAAGTAGCTTGAAGTGAGTGACTATTCTGGGAAGGCATAAACTATTAAAAAAAATATATATTTTTTGATCTGAGTTAAGACAGGTGGATTTTGGCATGTCCCCCCCCCCCCCCCCCCCCCAAAAAAAAAAAAAAAAAAAAAAAAGACAGTGTTTCATAACATTGACAAGTTCTGCTTCCTGTTTTTGCACCTGAAGAATTGGATAGTCCTAACTCTGTGGAGATCCAAGAAAGTTTCTGGAAAGCTGTGTCAGAACTCCATGACATCTGCTTGGCCTTTTTCCTCTTTCCTTCACCTCTCTTTCCTCTCTTTCCTTCACACAACCAGGTAAAAGAAGTCATCTTTAACTTGGTTGTGTCTCTGACTACTTTCCTCACTGAAAAGCATTTGGTCAAGGACTGTAATGGGTGGCATCTAGAATGTGAAGCTATACCAAGATGCTTAAAACTGAAATGTGCTGATGAAAAACATAGGCTGTTTCTGTTCTTGTTATTTTCCAAGTAGAAGGAGCAGGTTTCTCTGACTTTTTTCCACAGACTTCATCCTGCAGGTTTTCCTGGCTATCTGTAGGTTTTGGCAGAACTGGAAGGAAAGCTGTCAGAAGTTATGGGATGATCTTGTGCTCTTTCAGTGCTTTGCAAGCTTTTGGTTTGCCATTCCCTTGTCTCATGTCTCAGCATTCTTCAGTCCATTTTCCCCAGTTTGCAAACGACTTGATCCTTTCCTTTACAGTAATAGGTGGATCTGTTTAGAAAAAATGTTTAGAACACATTTCTGGGATGCGCTGACTTTTTTACGTAGGTTGGTTTGTGTAATATCCTTGTGAGATACAATGAGACAACTGCATTCTGTGTGATGTGAAATGTGTGTTGTGACATCAGTCAGTTGTGCGATGTAAAACATGTACATGTAACTTCATACTTCTGATGATGCTGATATTCCACGTTGTGTGCCTTTGTAAGGTGCAGGATGGGTATTCCTGAGACCTTCATTACAAAGCGATGATGGTCTGTGAATGGGTGCATGGCAGACCCCGCATATGGCACGTTTTCATGTAGACGCTGTTTGTACTACCATACGGATTGTTTTGCCTATCAGTTTTAATTATTTTCTATTTCTTTGATTTTTAGGTATACCACAGGTTCTACCCTCCAGAAAGCCCTAGAAAGGTAAAAACTTTAAGTTCTACTTCTGTTCATTCTCTGAGTTTATATGTCAGGTTTTTTTTGTACCTCCCTATGATGTTAAACAATAATATTAATCGATGGGAAAAAAATGAATACTGTAAAATCTTTGGAGGTGTCTTACCTTCTTGAACACTCCTTGAGAATGTGTTTATCTACCATTTTGCACTTTTGTCTTCACTTCTTTTGGTGTCTCTTTTAATTCGTCTGTTTCTGTAAGCATCTGTGTTGCTGTTGTGCACTTCTTTAATGTTTCATATTATAGATGTTGCTTTGTTTATGTAAGCAAACAAACAGTAACTCTTCAAAACTTATATGAGAAGTATTACCATTTAGCATAGCCAAATTTGCATGTCTTCGATATGACAAAGCTTCTTGACTGAGAGCTTTTCCTACAGAACTTGCTTATTCCTAACAGACTAAAATCCTCTATCAGTCATTAGAGCTGTGTACTTGTGGTTGAATGTGATTTGGGTCAATGTCCTTAAAAAAAAAAAATAATTGGGAATGCAGACCTCTATCTCGGTAAATCTTTGTCAGTTGCATGTTCTATTCAGCACTTTAGTGAGAAATTAAGATGCGCTTTTCTCATATATGTATTAGCAGTGTATGGTGCTGGCATGAATCGTTGTTCCCTTTCCTTCTAAATTACCACCTGAAACCTGGATAAGATATTTACAGTCTCCAAACGTTACAATCTTTGTAGAACTTCCCTCTAATTCCTTGATCATTAATTTAGCAATAGTCTGTGTACACTGTTGTCTGACGTTATGTCAGGTTAGAACAAGGTGAACAAAATAACCAGATTCCAGGAAGCTTCGGATAGCAAAAAGTCTCCTTCCCTTATTTCGTTTTTCATCTGTGTTTTTCCTCACTGGGTATCATTTCTCTCAGATATAGTTGCCCACAAATTACAAGGCAAGGTGTTGCACAGAGAATAATTTATTTCAAGTCAATATTCTGATTTTTGTATTGTAACTGGACTGAAGTTTTTCCTTATCATTACTGTCATCAGTTGAAACAAAAGTGTGCACTGGGGATGCTGTAGTCAGATATTTAAAGACCTGTGATATTATCTAGTCAGATGGTTGCACTGACTGCCTCTCTCTGCTTTGTCTTTATTCCTGGAGTATGTGGAAATTCTGCTCTTTAGATGTATGGAATTGCTTAATTGAACAGATGCCTCTTATTGTTCACTTACATTCCACAGATGAAATTAAACCAATGTATGAGTTACTGTATGTTTTAATACCAGAAACAACTAGTTTTCCTTTAAAATGTCATCAGAAATAGTTAACAACCTTTGTTTTTCCTTTTGATGTGATGAAAGAAAAGCTGAATGTAAAAACATTATAAATAAGGTGAAGCTTAGAATCTAAGATGGAAAAAACACTTTCTTTACATTGTATATTTTTAAACTGTCAGTCCTTGTCTGAGAATGTAATTGCTTTCTCTTCTGCTTGACATTAAGGATGTTCTTTTTATTGTTGTTCAGAAGGTTATTTCTTACCATTATAGCTTTAACTTGTCATGACTCAATCCAAATTCCAACATTTTACTTTCAAGAGCTTTGAACAAGCTGATGTTTGAGACGAAAGCTTTTTTCATTACTTAGATTACATATTTGTGTGGGATGAGAATCAGATGGCAGCATTTTGGAAATCTAGTTCACCATTTCAGTCTTTGTGCCAGTTATCTGTCTGGTCAGGACTTTGATATAAAGCCTTGGAAATTAGAGGTGGCATCTGTAGGCCTTTTTATTTAAAGCTAAATTGAGTTAATAGAAATAGCCAGAAGTCAGGACTGGGAGGGGGCAAGAAACAAACTCCGAAGTTGAGATTCTCTCAGCTGGAAGACAGTGGTGTGATATTCAGGCAGGAGCGTGCGACATGGTGCATGCGAAGTTGCTGCAGGAAAAGGGTCTTTACAGAAATTATGTGGAAGTAGTAAGTATGGGTAACTGCATCTTGTATGGTGTTTGCTAATCCAAATACATGCAATGCCAGGCTCTGGAATTTGGGGGGTGCAAAACTTTCCTTTTAACCTTGCGCTTAGTAGATGATGTAGGAATACCTGGGGATTCTGACTTGTCTGTGCAGTGACTGCTCTTTTATGAGCATCATGGCAAAGATAATTTGCCTGAATTAAAATCCATGACATGCCTTTTCTGGTTGTTTTTCTTCTTTCACAAAAAGTATCAAAAGCAGTTAATCTAAGCCACCAAGGACAGAGAAAATAATTCTTTGTAGATTTTCTCAGGGGGAAAAAAATGATAAGGGATTACGGTTTAGTTCTTCATAACACACCCGAACCTCTCTTCATATATATGTAAACTGTCCTTTTTCTCTTGCAAAGTTTGAGTCAGGTACATGTGCACTGGGATAGGTGAAGTACTTTAGGTGCAATGTGCCAGGTGTAGAATGGGAGAACATTCCAGACTGTGACTTTAAAAAACGCACCATAATTGGGATTTCTAAATTAACTTGTCTGCAGTGTAAATCTAAAAGTTGATAACTATGGGGAGGAAGAAGCTTTTTTTTTTTTTTTTTTCTTCTGGAATACAAGCCAGTCAGCTACTACAGCTATTTTTGGCAATCAAATATTGCTTTAGCTAGGAACCTATTGCACACTATTCCTTCTAGAACATTTTCATAAATACATAAATCACAATAATGATTCTGAGCAAGACAGATTGTTTTTTCAAGATTTTGTTAGATCTGTTTTGCCTTACTCTGTGCAGATAGACAATAAAACAGTAAATAGAAATGAAAGTGACAAAAACCCTCAGTAACCAACTGCCACCATGATAGTAGTAATTACCAATTATATCAGCAATCAGTAAAATTCCACATATTTACATATTTAATTTATCTTATCAGTGACCTATTTTTCCCCACATATGCCATTTGATTTTTTTCTTTAAAGTTATCTCAATTCTATTGGAATTTACCTCATTCACAATGTAAGACTTCATTCACAGTGTAAGACTTTAGCCTGAGTCAATTCCTAAAGGATTTTTTTTATCAGTCAAAAGAACATTAACAACTAAAACCCAGCTTCCTTGCTACTCATGTCTTTCTCAAAAAAAAAAAAAAAAAATTAGTTTTGAATTCCTTGTTTATTTACAAGAAAGTTTTCTCCCTACCTCCTTGATGCAGCAATTTCTTATTGCAAAGTACCAGAGAGGACGTTTGAGTTCTAAATATTGTATTTTCCTGGCTTCAGAAGTTACAGGCCAAAACGATGCCTCGGCAGAAGATGGCAAGAGCTTCTGGGCTTATCTCCAAACTTCCATTATGCAATGACTTCGTTACATCCGTACAGCACCTGTTGGAGCAGGGGTAATAAATGAATCCTCAGCTCAAGCAATGGCCAGTCACAGAAGTGGTCAGCTAAGGACAAAGAAAACTGTCAGAGTTGAGCAACCCTTATCTTTAGCAACATATAGAGATCACTCAAAGGATGGAAGAAAGAATCAGTGAAGTTATGTGTCTTTAGTTTCTGGAGTGCCACTTGAAGCACTCTTTGATGAAATGATGATGGCTTTGTAATTCTCCTTCACAGAAACTGTGCGGTTTTCCATCATCCTGCCAGTAGCAAAATTGCCTGGTTTCCCTGGGGCACGAGACAAGGGATTCTTCCGTCTGAGCAGAAAGAAGCTGTTGTAACAGGAGGTGTAAACTTTAATGGGAAATCTTCTTCAGTCAGGTCAGGATGAAAGGATTTCATCCACTCCTATCCCTCAAGATAAAGGTGGGGAAAAAGTCTCATACAACAGTATGAGAGATGGAAGGGGTATGCTCCAGAAGGGTTCAGTACAGAGAACGAACCAAAATACCAGATCCTGTGTTTTCCAGGAGCCTAGAAGATAGAAAAATGTGGGGTAAAAGGTACTGATTAAGCTGTTTAGAAACATACTGGGAAAAGTAACCACACTGGGTTAAATGAGGGTGGATTGTGAGAAAGACCTTAAAGGCTAAAAACCCATGGGAAGAGATAAATTGGGGAACATAACAGTCTAGAAATTGAAAAAGTAAATATGACAAGATGGTAAAAGACTCTTACATAAAATAAGCCACACAACTGGGCAGATGTTACGTGCATGAGAATGCATTATTTGTGATGTTATGCAGAATGTGACAGAGGCTGAGGTGTAAAAGTTGAAAGTGAGCAGGTATTCACCTGTGCCTGGAAAGGAATGAAACAGCAGGTCTAAAAGGCAAGTCTTAAGAATCCATCAAAATTGTAAAGGTGGGGAGGGGTGTGAGTGGCAAGAACCAAGAAGCTCTCCAAGATGGATGCAGGAACAAAGACTAGAAATCACAAGCGTCTCATGCTAATATGGATGAACATCACAGAACTCTCATGAGCCCTGATCCCAGAGGCTGGTATGTGTGCAGAAGGCAAAGTCAGATCTACAACCAAGATGGCACATGGAAGGAGCTGATTTGTATACAGAAGGCACATAGAAGAGGCAGGTGAGAATGGAGGAGTCTATTCAAAATTGGCTGGCTTGTATGAAGCTTCAGTTTTGCTGAGACAGAACATTGCACCCAAATGAGGAAGCATTAAACAGTGGAGGAGAGAGTGGGGAATAACTCATTTAAAGGGAAAATTTTATGTTAGGGGAGTGAAATGGAGGAACCTCAAATGAAAAAACAGGCAAATAGCAGAGTTACTTTTAAACTGCTTTTGAAAAGAATAGCACATGTACTACGCCACAGAAGAAAAACTAGATGGCAGTTCTAACTCCTTGTGCATATAATGGAATTGGATAAGTGTAATAAAGTGAATAAAATTTTACTTTCAGTGTAATTCCTCTATCCATGTTTGGCATGATCGAATGAATCAGTATATAAGCTGTCAAAGTGAATACTGCTCTCCATCTTTAAATTATGAAAAATATCCACAACTTTAAATTGTGTTTGCTAGCTAATTTTTGCAACTTGAAAATGAATTGTTACATAAATTGGAGATATTTCAGTGCATAAAAAGATGCTATGTATGCTGTATATACTTCACTGCTTTGTTTTTCTAAAAACATGTTCATAATGTCTCTGTGAAGCATTTAGGATGTACCCTGGAGTTTAATACTCAGATGATGTTAATCAGTTCACTTGGTCAGCCACTAATTCTTTGAAAAAGGTCGTAAGCACAACGTTTCTAGCTAACAGTAGTTATGACTTGCATGTCATGGTAATTAATGAAACTTAAACTGCTTTTCTGGCTATCAGAATTGTATAAATAGAAGCTGAAACTTAGTCTGAAGAACAAGGCCATATGCAGATAGCGAGGTGTGAACTTTATTAAAGCAGCATATGGAAAGCTGTTCTTGCTAATGCCTCCTGTTATCCGAACAAGTATTGCCATTTCTGTTGAATACTCTTGTGGTCCTTTTTTTTTTTTTTTTTTTTTTTTTTTTTTTTTTTTCTCCAGCAAGAAGATGCTGCAAGTATTGCCATATAAATAATGTGGAGATGGCATGAGGGTGATATGCAAGGATTTGTCCTGAAAAAACGTTAGAGGGCATGACTGCTGAACTAGGAAGATACTCTTTGATCAAGAATGCTAGTTTGTGTGGCACATGAAAATATTAAGAATGTGGGATTATTTTTCTTGCAATGATCCCATGGAATTATTTTGAGGGATTAACTAGTGAGTAGTGAGCTAAGTGAAAAGTAATAATAAAACAAATTGCCTTAAGGTTACAGTCAGCGCTTTCAGTCCGGTTTTTGTTGCAGGTGTTTCTCCTACTTAGAACAAGAGCGTGTATTTAAAACTAATGTTTAGCTTTTTTTTTTTTTTTTTTTGACACCTCTACTTGTTTTTGGTGAGATCAGAACTATTATTGAGGGCATAGTTCTCTTGAGAATTTTCAGGTTAATGATAATGCAGCCCAAAAAAGTGAACAGATGAGGAAAAATAGGGAAATGAATTTAGGAACTTACTCAATTTGTCATTATTATAGTGAAAATGTTATCTATGTCAGTTTTTATGCTCTATTGAAGTCTGGATGGAAGGATCATTTCTAAGATACTTTCATAGCTATAATTCACCAATTTTGAGCTTGAAAAACTTTATGCTAATTTTCTATATTTAAATTTTTAGAAGAGCAGTATTGTATTTGTGGAAATTATACCTGAAAGTTGACTAAATGTATTTTTAGTTTTGAATATTTGCTAAATATTCAAAAAAGAATAAAAGAAAAAAGAGGGCATTTATAATTGTAGTGGAAAGTGTGCATATGAACTGCAATGGTGTGCAATTAAATGTGGTGAAGAAATACACTGAAGAATGCATGCAACGTTGCTGAATGCAGCAAAGTTCTCTCTGGAAGGGAGCTTTTGTTTGAACTGTAGGACTGGCACTACAGAAAATTCTCAAGAGGGCTTGACATACATATTCCTTGGATAACTGGTGAGCACTGAAGAGTATTTGAGTAAACATTTTGCACAGAGAAGTAAAACACAGTTTAAAAGAGCACTAAAGGAAAGAATATGTTCAGTTGAATAAGACTGTAACAGCGGTGGTTGAAAAAGCAAACAATGCTCTTAAGCAGGAAGCCGTGACCAGAAGGGACTGCCTATAGCATCTCTTTGCCCCTTGGTGGTGAAATGAGCATTTCTGGAAGAGGGCAGGCTGTACATTAAAAGTGCAGTGCAGATGCTTCTCCTTTCCAACAACTTGGTAAAACTGTCACATTCAGAGTCCTTTCAGTTGTGTAACTTGTCATGTCATAGCTGCAACGTTTGCAAGATGTGAATCACTACAAATTCTTCTTTTTGCCTCACGAACCAGGCTGCATGCTTACAGAAAGACAGTTATTTTCCTTTTCTGCTGCTTCTTTGCTTAGGATGAGTGTTTCTGTGGTACCATTTAAAACAAAAATAAAAATTGCATAGGTGTGGAACTCTAGGCCTTAGGTGCATGTTACGTTTCAGTTCGTGTATGTAAGCTTTATATACTATCATGACAAAGACCATCTTATATTTTAGTTATTTAAATGGCTTCTTCCTTCCACTCACCTTCCAACTGCTGAGAGGAATAGAAAAATATGTCTGGGATAAAGAAAACATTTACTGACTTCAAGGACTTCTTTGCCTTCCACTGTTGAATACTTCCATACACTCAGCTGCCCTCTCACTCCTCATCTCCCACTTGGGAGAAATCAAAATGAAAAAGCTAGCATGTTAGGATAAAGACCATAAGATCACTTACCAATTCCCATTATGGGGAGTTGATCTATTATATCGCCAATTAAAAATTAGGATTGGAGGGTGAGAAAAACAGACTCTCCAAAATGGTTCTTTTTAGTGGGGTATAATTGCATTTAAAACTAGTAATGAATTACAGGGTCTGAAATATGAAATAGGAGAACACCCATGTTAAATTAAAGGACTTTTTTTTTTTTTTTTTTTTTTTTTTTTTGAGTGTAGCTTGCATAGGTAAAACAATCTTTGGGGTTTCTTGAATTTTTAGTTAACTGTCTAGGAGGCATTTTCTTGGTTTGCTCCCTTCATTTAGCTTTTCCTCACAGATTTCAATAAAGCTAATCCTGAAGTATGTAAAATAAAAGGGAGCAACTTTGATACTATGGATACCTTCTATTATATCCAGTTGTGCTTTATATATAAGTGTTGATGAATTGTATGAATTCTAAAGCTTTATCTGATCGTTTTGAGAAGTTGAAGATCTTCCTTTCTTTTGAAGCTCTTCTAAACTACTAACAACTCAAACTCAGATTGGCCTTTGGCTAAAATTAAAAATCCATATTCTGCATGACGGATTAGATTTGTGATTGCAGAAACTGAACAAGAATACATTCATGTACTTCACTTATTTCTGGGGGCTGTTTTTCCTTCACATGAGCTTAAAGGAAAGGCATTTTTAGCTGGTTCTACTGCATGGTTTTGTAGCTTTTTTGTTTACATTAAATGTTTGTTTTTGACTTGAATATTTCATGTAGTTGTATGTTAGAAAAGATTGTTGAACATAAGAAAATAAAAGATATAAGACATGAAAACTATAATTTACAAGTTTGTTTTAAGCCTTTGACGTGTTTTAGGTAGAAATCTCTATATTAAATGGTGTCATAGATCAACAGATTGTATGAAGAAATTGTTAATATTGATTCAGCTCTGTTTAAGAGAATATTTGACGGACCTTTACGGGTGAGAGTTTTTCTTTTTGAACTGTATGTAAATTACTTTCATAATTGCAAGAAATGGACATTTTAAATTGATAGATGGTAACCCAGGGCAGCTTAAAAGCAATCCTGATCATGTGTGTGTTTAAATTGCTGGTCTTGTAAAGAAAATTCTTCCTTTCTGGTAGATGCAGCACATATTGCCATGTTGGGAACAAGATGAAATTCCAAACTCATGTTACATACATGAGACTTCAAACAACATACTGCCTTCCTTCCCCCCCAGCACGCACAGACGTTTGTTGCTCATTTGATGCTCAGAATCTCTGGGACACTTGCAATTATGGGCACAGTGTTATGGACTGTCATGATTATTTTCTTTCTTTTTTGATATTCCTGAATAATTGAGTTTAATGCATTTTTTTTGACCTCTTGTGCACTCGCTCTGGTCTTGTCTCCCCAGCCGCTCCATTATCTCTGAATTTATTCCCATCCACATATCTTCTAATGAGAAAAATCTAATCATGGCTAGCATACAGCCTTGAATGTGAATAGGATGTGGCGTATTTGCCTCTCTGAAATAATTATGGCCATCACTTCACCTATTCTATGTGTGTTATAGCTAGTCAAAAAAAACCCTGCTTTTCTTGTGGGAGGTTTTCAAAAACAACAACAAAAGTTGTGTTTACCATGAAAATGACATTGTTTCAACTTCTCTCTTAATTTCCTAAAACATGAAGCAGGAGAAAGATATTGCACGCTTTCAGGCTGTTTTCTTTTCTGTTTTCTTGGGCAGATGACAGTTGGTCAGTTTGCTGGGGGGGGGGGGGCAATAAATGAATAGGCAAGGACAACATCGATCTTCTCAAATTTCAGATATAGATTTATATGCATGTATTTCAGATATCCAAACAAGTTTATCTAAAAAAAACAAGTTTATCTAAACTTGTTTGAAACACTTCTGGAACAACTTATGAGATGATCTGAAGGAATTCTTCAGGATAATGTTTTAATGTTTCTCTGTTTCAGGTCTAATTTGGAATTAAAACAGAGAATGTCAAAACTTACTTGTTCCTGATCTTTTAATGTGGATTTGCCTCAGCTGAGACTTGAGTTCATCTTTTTAGCCTTCATTCCTGCTTTGGTCTTGGTTCTTCACACTTGCTATTTCTTTCTGGGCCAGACTTGCATGGGTCATTGTAAGTCTTCTAGCAGAAGAGATTTTTAAGTCTTCTAAGACCTCCTTGTGGGAACAGGTGAATGAAAGCTTCTTGAAAACCTAAGTATCACCTTCTGTATATACTTCAAGCATTGTCAGGCATAAATGAGACTAAAAATGTTTTGTTCCTACATTCCCCAGTGGAAACTTCTAGTTTGAATGTTACACATTTTTCAGTTAGTGCTACCACTTAATGCTTTTCTAGCAGTTTTAAATTTTTAGCGTGGGTATATACAACATGTTTTAAAATAAAAAGGTAAGAAGTGAAGAAATTGTTACCTTTGTTACCTAATGGAAATGTCATGACTTGCATTTTTCTCCATAATTAGGGAGAGAAAAAATTAGATATTCCTACTAGCATAACATTCCCACATTATACTCCAAATACGGTCCCAAAGCAGAACTTTTCCAATGTTATAACTTTTTTTCTATCGTTTAAAAGACAACTGCTCAGCTTGCTGTTGCTGTGATATTACCAGTAAAATTGGATGAGTCTAGATTAAAAAAAAAAAATAAAATCTTGCAGACTGAGGCCTTTTAAATCAGCGCTGAATTCAGGTTGTTCAGTTCTTACTAGTTCATTGAATTGTAGGATTGTGAATCATCTCTCATGAAAGCTTATGCCATTTTCCTGGCTTGTGAAGCTGCTGCTGTTCTTCTTTTTCTGTTACTGTCAAAATAAGCATGATTTTGCGGAACAAAGGGCTGCACGTGCACTTATGCATAGCTACACTTCCATTTTTTGTCTTTCATTGTCTCACATACTTGTCTTAACTGGGTTGATATTAGCTTGGATTTGATACACACCATCCACAGAGATGTGCTGTTCTGGGACTCTGTTGCCTGATGACCCAACTGGTGACCTGCATCTTGCCTGACCACAGCACTGCTACACAGCATGGTCAAAACCAACTCCAAGAGAGGTCCAAGAGAGGCAGCCTCTCAGCTGGTTTGCCTCCTCCTCTTTCCTGAATGTAAACATGGGAAGATGCTACATGCTGGGAAGCTCCTCATACACACTGAGCTGGCAACTTCCAAATCCTGCCATGGTTTCTGACACAAAGGATCACTGAAATATGTGATTGCAAGTACTGTTTGTAGGTTGGGGCTTTTTATCCCCGTGCTTATGGGGGCAAATCAGTTTGAAATAGGCTGTTCTTTTTCTCTCTCATCTGTATAAAACCTGTGATCTTAACTGAGTAGAACGGTCTCTTTTATAGGTTGAACCTTCAAAGAACCCCCTATAAAATATATTCATAGTCTTGCAAAATGCAAAGAGTAAAATCAAAACCAGAATCTGTCCTAAGAATCTATTAGCATGTGAATAAAAATTTATAGAGCTTGGATATAAGGTATGTTCTTTCTGTAACTGTTTTCAAACACAGCTGGTAGAGAATTAATTTGCACCACCTAATGCATTTTTATGTATGACTGTTACTTACCTAATTTTTGGTTTTGTATTCTCTTGTTAGTGAACTGAAATTCTTGCAAACCTCATTTGCTGAGGGTTGTTTTAAAGCAAGCTAATTCCTCTCTCAAGGGAGCAAGGGAAGCAATTTAATCTCTTAGCTTTCTCTCTCCCACAGAGTAACTTCCCAGTTACTCTGGGCTTCACTCCCAGACTCCCTTCAGTTCCATCCCCAAGGGATATGTTTGTCCTCAAGGCTCTTAACTTCAGTTAGCTAACATATGTTAAAGTAACTGTGAAGACAAGACAGCTTGGGTTTGATTCATGTGAGTATCTCATGTTCAGCCCTTCAATACACGAATTAATTTTAACTACTTAACCTGAGTTAAAATCTGGGTTGCCATACCTTTGTTTCTGTTTTATTTTCAGTTAGTTTACCTCAGCAGAGACTACATTTTTTTGATATAAGTATTCGCACTCCTCAGGGAGTCACAGTAACCTCTTTTCTGATAGGGAGCTGCAAACTCTCCTGTACTTTATCGAGAATTTATCAGAAGACTCTTCCTCCGTGTCTTTATTTCACTTCTGCTTCTCTCCTAGAATGCTACTGTTTCAGGTCTGAATGATTGTTACACTTCCTGTTCAAAGGAGCAGGGAGACTGAGTGGGTCAATGCCAGTCTCCAACATGGGATTTTTAGGCCAGAAAAATGTTCAGTTTGTTAGTTGAGTTTATAGTAACCAGCCATGGTTACGAAGTGGTGACCACCATTCTATAGTTTATATTCAGGCTAGTAGTTTTTACTGGGTTTGTTTTTTTCTCGTTGTATGAGATAATGAACCTCTACATATAGGCACCTCTGCAAATGAGCAGATTAGCACATGGGCTGTGTATTTTCATCGTAATAAAAGTTAACAAAGTCAGTAATGGTAGTACTTAAATTGTGTCTTTTTAAACATGAAAATCAACTAATGGAATTCGAAAATGAATTCATATTGACCTCAAAACTGTCTTTTAGCCTTCAATATCTTTTCAAAATGCTTTTTTTCACAGTTGTGAAAATATTCATAAAAGGGGATATGACTTGTAATTGTACTTTTTTTTTTCTTTTCTTTCGTAAGAGACTGGATTAGAGTTCATTTGCCTTCTAGTCTCAGTACATACTCCATTCCTGTCGAAGTAATACCGGATTTAACCTTCAATTTTGCCTTGTTGTGATAAAGAACATTGCTTGAGATGCAAGAGAAAATACTAGGCAGTCAATCTGTAAAGTGATTTGACAGTAAACATTGAGTGCTTTTAAATTATTTTTGTAGACTTCTACCCAGATAAAAAGCAAGCTGGCTTTTTTTCCTCTGTTCTGCTTTCTCCAAGCTAGCAGTCCTTTAGTTGGACTGTGAAGTTGTTCAGCTATTTGGATGTTTTGGTAAATCATGCAACTCTGTCATAGCTGTTCTTTTTAAAACCCCTTGCACACAGTTACAAAACAGGTCACCAATAACAAGTTGCGTACCCCCCTGGTTCTTGCATGCAAGTCACTCTAATTTATAAATAGAAGTGTACTGATAGACAGAACTTGGCCTATCCTGTTGTCCTCTTATGCGAGTTATTTTGATTTAAAAATAGACCTGTCCTAGTAGATATGTATCAACGAGGTTGTGAAAGTTCACTTCTAGACTCTACTGTAATTAAGCAGTAGGTTAGAGGGAGCAGCGTTCTCATCAGTAATCTGAAGAGTTTTAAAGTATGATAGTATTTATTTCCTTTTTCAAATAGCTATGTGATTGCAAAGCGTTAACTTGTTCCTTTGCTGTAGCTTATCAGAATATACCTGAACATAAAGATGCATTTCCACAAAGAAGTAACTTCTGTGAGCATTACTTAAGGACCATATAGACAGTAGATATAGTAATTGTGATTTGTCATTTATCAGACTGTTTCTTTGGTCACAGCAGCATTGCTGTATATTTAAGCATAGATTCTTTATGAATGGCTGTGATTCTTTAAAACACTTAATATAATTCTGCATGGGTATTGCAGTCTTTTTTTTAAATTGGAGCTCACTTCTGATTCTAAATCTTCCTTGATTTCTGTTCTGTTTCAGAAAACAGTGTTTTTCTTGTTTTTTGTTTTGTTTTGTTTTTATTCTGGTATTGTGTACCAGCAGCAACTTAATATGTACAGGAGACTTTTCCTGGAACAGGATGGTAACGACTTGATTTTTTCAGGCAATCCTATTTGATTTTTTTTTCTCACTTCATTTCTATTACCTTAGGCATTTAAATATGCAGATATGCTCAGAATATGCTGAAAGCCTGGGGATGGAAGATTAATTTGAATAATTTCTGTAGTATAATTTTATGGATGGACAAATGTCAGCAATCACTAGATAGTTTTCCTACCAAAAATAATTTTTGTGGACATCAAATCAAAGCATGATTTGAAGATATATTTTTTGAAAGCCTTTCCTAATCTAATAGTTAGCTTCTCCTGCTGTCATATTGACCTAACCTGGAGTAAAAACTTGGCAATTTTTTAAGGTATGGAGGAAATGAAACAACACGTAAGAGTTCAATGTTGACACATGAATGATTCCTTCAAATGGGAGAAGATAGATGCGATAAAATTTCAGCTGGGTTGCTATGGTTAACTGAACAATATGAGGGAAGAGAAGTGTGAGATCTTTCTCTAAGTGTCTTGTGACTATAAAATCTGTATTTCTTCATCTGGATTTTTCCTTCTTGTTCTAAATATACCTATGTTGGGGAGATTATTCATGTTTGTGAAAACAAAAGAAAATGAGAAGAAAGGAAAAATAAAAGGGATTATGTAATAGGTAGCCTGTGAGAGTATTGCTGTTTCAGAAATAATTAAGTGCCCTGGAAGTTAGCAGCAGGGCAGAAGAATCCTAAAGCCTAATAAACATCTTTATCTCGTGGACTGTACCAAAAACTACACAGCTAAATAACCAAAGTTCAGCAGGAACCCGTGACATTCCTCAGCCTGCATACTTGAGCACAGTGAATAGTTTTCATGTGTCAACTTCTTGAGAGCTAACAGGTTGCTTTGGAAAGAAGACTTTATTTCTATTTATGCAGAATCATGGCTTTATTTTATGAGCTTTTCATTTAAAAAATGCCTTTACAGGCATGCAATTAGCTAAGCATGCTACAAATTACAGATGCTTTAACTAGTCATTTCAATGTAGCAGAGCTTTAGCTTAGTTTTGGAAAACACTTATATTGCACTTGATCTCTACCTATTCAGACTTATTTCAGAAAATATTAAGTGTTGCCCAGGGGTACGCACGCGGAGTAAAAACAGCCTTGAAGAAAGGAAGTTTGTTTTTCATGTGATTAGGATAGAGTGGTATTCTGAGTGTTTAAGCGTTGTTTTACCCACTGTTAACCAGCAGAGAGCACTTCAGTTTTTAAGATAACATTAAAAAAAAAAAAAAAAAGGCAAAACTGGGAAAGGCTGGGGTTCTTTTTCTCTCTGAGACAGACATTAAAATCCAATTGCCTGGGAAAATCAAACTTCTGGATTTGTTTATCATCCATCTTGTTTGCACTTTGTACAAAAATACCTCTTAAGTATAAATTCTATTCTATTGTATGCTCATGAATTAAGAGAAGATTTGAGGTAAATTTTATCAGTTATCAGTGGTCTCTTGATCGTGTTTGTTTAAACTTTGCGTCGTATGAGGTATAGTTCCTCAAAACATCAACCTTATGGGGCTCATGTGGGTAACTGTCCCTAGTGTGGAGCCCCAGGTTCAGGTGGTGCAGGCCTGTTTCCAGTACATTCAGGCAGTGGGCATGAGGACTTGCTGGCAACACACACACAGAACAGCCTCCATGTGATGGTGCTGTTGTGGTTGCTCACTGAAATTATTTGTAGAGAATGATACAAGCTTTGAGGCAAACAGCATGCATTAATTTTTTTTTTTTTTTTTTTTTGTCTGTGGCATGTTTGTTGGTTGTCATGAGTAAAATGCTACAGAAATGGGAGTGAAAGGTGGGGAGGTGTGAAGATGGGAGAAAGAGGATTCTGATGGTGATCCCCATGCCCATCAGACCAACCACGTGTGAACTGGTAAAACAAATGAACAAAGACTTCATTGTAACTGGGCACCTATGATGTGACCAGAGTCCTCAGCAATGGGCAGATTAGAGAACTGCTAACTCAGCCCCATCCACTGCTCTCATACCACTATTTTGTGATGTCTGATACCTGTTCTGTATTTCCCCTCCCCCCTTCCCAGCTCCCCTCCCAGCTTCCTTGGTGGGAGGAGAGCTCCTAACGGGGAATATAGGAATCTGTCCATGTATGTATAGAGAAGTACACAATTCTAAGTGTGGTAATGACATAAATGAGACATCTTGTGAATAACTGCTGTCATGGCTGTTGATAATGCATGGGCTGTGTGTTACGTGGCTTGATGGGCACAGACTGGAGAGAATTATTATGAAGTCTCTGACCTCTCTTGCTTTTTTTTTCCATGAGACTTGTAGGGAAGTAGCCAAACTGTTCAGTGGAGTAGGGCAGCGGCATGTGGAAACATGATCTGAAACCTGCCAGTCATGCACACATATGAGGCACGTAACACTTCTGTGAAAGAGCGCTGCATTAGTGGAGAGACTACAAATCCTGTCATAGGAACAGGCATACAAGGGAGGAGCAAGCTCTCACAGGCAGGGATAGTTGTAAATACGTGTTTTGCTGAAATATTGCTGCTGCTTTTATGAGATGAATAATTAATATTTTAAACTGTGCGTTCAGAGTGGTAATTTGCAGGTCCTTTGGATGGGTATATGGAGCTGCTGGAAATGTAAATGTCTCATCTAGCAATTTCTTCAGCAGCATGTTGTGCCTTTTATTGTTTGAATCTGCCTGGGAGTGGCTTTAAGATCCAGTAACCTGATCTTTTGTCACTCTCGGAGGCTTCCTTTTCTGGCATGCCCTGATGCATTCAACACATGTCGGTATTGTACACGACCGGCAATCAGAGCGATTCAGGCTCACTTTCTGCGTCTGCAAGAAACGGCAAATCATCCGCTGGTGAATGCTTCTCAGACTTGTCAGCCGTCTGCAGCTAATTTCTGTGTGGTTCATCAACCCCATTTAGGAGACTGGAAGCACTGTGGATGACCAAGCTAGGAAGTGTTGTCAAGATCTTATCTCAGGAGTGAAGACTAGTTAAGAATGAAAGAGGAAAATGTTTTCTCTTCTCTTTAGAAGAATCACAGACTGCTTGATGTGAGAACACCCAGTTTCTCACAGAAGAAAACAGCAAGGCTATGAGCAATTCAAGTCAGTGCAGGAGGAGAGACTGGCTTTAAACAGCAGTTATTCTATTACTTGTCTGAGAAACGTCAGCAGATGGACTTTGGTTTCAGAGCTGTGAATATTTGCAGTGGCTTTGCACGTTGGAATACAACCAGTGATCTCTTCTATTCCCCTTCCCCTGTATATTTGCCTGCTGAAAAATGAGTGAGGAAGCAAAGGAGAAAAACGCTAAACCAGCTCACAGGAAAAAGAAAGGAAAAAAGGTAACTCCCTGTACAGACAATCTTCCATAATGCTTTTTTTTCCTCAGTCATTTTGTGTTCTAAGCAGTTTGCTTCTGGGTGTGGAGTGGCTTTGGATAATAGAAGAAGGATGATGGTAGCATCGGGATGGTTTTGTTTATGCTAGATGCTGATGGGTGTGTTCTCTGCTAGAATCAGTATACCATCAAAACTCAGTTATTTTTGCATTATTTAAATACCCCAGTGTTTAAATACGTTAATCATAGAATTTCAGTGTAGCTGTAGATTTCCTAGTGTATTCCAAACCCAGGATTAACAAGTAAACAGGTATCTAAATGAAGCCTTATCTAAATGAAAGACTGATAATCAACATGTGTTCTTGGAAATGAATATTAGGGACATCACTAAGAAAATCAAGTTTTACAAGAAGTTCTTTAAAAAGACACATTATTTAATTGTATGTCACTTCAATTGGTTTTATATATTTTGGAGCTTAGAAATTTTGTGTCTAAACTAAACTCTGGAATAAAATTCCAGTTTCATTGGAGACCATTTATGTTATGGCTTGTCTGTTTGCCTGAAACTGTACTTGGATGCATTTGGTAGATTACTGCCTTCTGTGTTGCAGTTTTTGCTTTCCTGAAATCCATTTAATTTTCTTCCTCCCATTTTGAAATGGGTAATTTTCATGTGTTTATATACTCAAGAGCCAGATTATCAAACCTAGGAAGCTTACTTCATTTTTTTTACTTATTTTAAATAATAACCAAGTATATTAATTTATAATGTGAATTACCTCAACTACTGTCAAAAAAAGGCATATGAAAGGCGTATTATTGTTGTAGTTAATATATTGAGACTCCCACCCTTTATTTTCTGAGTGTGTTTGCCTTCCTATCATTTGAAGTGTGTGACAGCCTCACACTTAATCCATTTCCTTGGTGAGGGACTCAATAGATTGTCAAAAATGCAAATTAAATCAGATTGGCCTCTCTATCCTGCCAGAAAAGTAAAGAGCAGCTCTGGAGAGGAAGCAGGGGAAAAAATACAATTTTAAAACACTTTTAATGGTAAATTAGGATACCTTCCTGACATATCAAATGTTTCCGTCAGGCATGATACATTGCCTCAGGGATAGAAGAGGTCTAGAAGTAAATTCTGGGATGGGTTTTAAGCTTGGAACATGTTAATATTTTTACTGTATTACACACAGTATTTTACGGTATTTAACAATCTAGCTATGGTTTTATAGTACACAGCAAATTTTATCACTTATCTTGCATATAGAGCTGTCTTCCAGAGGACCAACCAAACAGCCAACAAGAGAGAACAGCCCAGGCGATTTAGCATGATGCCAAGTTGGGAGTCTCATTGTTCTAGCAGTGGCTGGTGACAGTTCACCTGTATCTTCACCTCCTGAAGGTGGTATTCCACCTGTGGGAAGGAGGCTACAGATGTCCTGTCCGAATCCTCCTTCTGCTGACTGGTACAGTGTCACTGCTCTCAAGGGAGAGAAAAACTGTCAGACGTGTTTACATTCATGAGTTAGTGCTGTGAGCATTGAAGGCCAATGGCGTAATGCTTCAGTTGATGCCTTCTGAGGTGATGTTAAAGCCCGCCCTTATGTGCATTGAACCTTCACCGCGTGAACTGTAGCGAACACTGGTGTGTGATGGCAATTACATTTCAATGGGGATGTGGCTAGAGCTTTCTAAACCTATGGAAGTTGTTGTTTCACTGCTGTTTGATTTTCTTAATGCTGTTGGAATTGACAGTTGCTGGGCTATGCTGTATCAGGCTTAGGTGTGTCCCTTGTGACTACTGCACATCAAAGCTGCTTATAATGTCACTGTTAAACACAGGCTTGTGCCAGAATATTCCCAATGGAAAGGGAACTGCTTTGCTTTTCTCTTCAACAAAGAGCAGCCATTTCTTCTGGTCCTGGCAGAAATTTTCCCTGCTTTTCACAATTCATTGGAGAAGTAGCTTATTTTGATTCAGAAGATAAATCTCTGGATGGCCAACAAAGGAGCAGTTAGTTAAGTCAGAAATGTTCTCCAAGAAAAATTTAATAAACAAATGATGTTCATTGGCCGTAAACCCCTGAGACTGGTGAAAACTTAATGGAGTCTGTGATTCCAGTGAGTCGAGTCTCTTCTTAGGAGTATGTATCCTGAAATGGGTACTTGCGTGGTCTTCTCCCTGTGCTCTTTAGATAGTTGCTTTCCTGGTAGCTGGCGTTGTCTCCACATTTAGCCTTTCCTTTACCTTCTGTCTTACCTTCAGAGCTGAGAGGTGGCAAGTCTTCCTTCTTCAGCTGCTGAGGTACTCATTTATATCCCGTTCCCCCTTCATCAACTCTTGGTTTTCCTGTTCTTAGGCCTTTTCTGAGCAGAAAAGCAGGAAAAAAAAAAAAAAAAAGATGCTGAAAGAGCCTGGGGTATAGCAATGGAAAGCTCACAGTCTGCCACAGCAAAATCACAGTCAGAAGTGTGCTCTGAATTTGCAGTTTTATCACTAGTCGGTACACCACAAAAATAACCCTTAACCTGATGAACACAAAGGCATATGAATACTGTGCGTTTAGAACAGGCTGGTAAAAGCCTTTCTGCAAATGTGTTAAAAATTTCAAGCTAGTCTGAGAGGATGAAGAAAAAATCAGGTGGTGGAGCGGAGATTTATTTTGAAGGATGGACAATTTAGATGAAAGCAGAACATACTGCCTTTAGCCCTGCAATATTAAGGGGGATACAGATTTCAGAAGATGAAGGTACCACATCAATATTTATTGCTGAGGTTACACTGAACAGGATTAGTTCTGATGGAGAAGGAAGCCTAACTAGTTTTATCTGTATTCCACCCTTTGGGGTTCCTTTCTAGCAGCAGCCTGTGCCTCCTATACTTGACATTCAGTTGTCTTGCAATTTTCAGCCATGCTCTTACCAAGTCAGTATTTTGGAGCTGTCAGGTTGAATCCCTGGGCATTATGGAGTAGCTTTATCCTGTATGTTTGTGTCATCACTTTTCAGCATATTTTGGAATGTCAGTGCTAGAAGAGCACTGAACTCAGTTGTCACTAGAGATTTAAGATGTTTTGATTTTTTTTAAAACAAAAGATAAGTATTCTTCTCGTTTCAAACTACCAGAATGGAGTTATCCATGAAAAGGCTGGTGGTCCTTTGAAACTCCAAAAGGTAATCAGAATTGTAGAAACAAGAAACAAATCAGACCACCTCAAAATTCCTGCAGTGTATGATCCTCTTCCATTTACTTTTAGTTATCTGTCAGCCACAAGTTGTTTCTTAGTGGAAAATTTCGTACTGAACTCTCATACCAGAAGCTTTACTGGAAATACTAGTTTTGTTGCGGGGGATCTTCTGTTCTTCTCTTTGATTCCTCCCTCCAAGATCTTCAGACAAACAGAACAATGGATGTTAAAAATGCATCTCATGACACATATAAGGCACAAATCAGCCATGGAAATTCCAAACAGAAATGCCTAAGTTTTCTTGAACGTACACAGGTTAAGAGCTGGGCTCTTAACATGATTCTAGAATATTCTGTGTACCAATCCACCTCACTGCCTTATTAGTGAGTTGTTAACTGTAGTATCATTTTCAACGTTGTGTTCCACTGCTTTATATAAAATATAAATATGCCATACAGAGAGGAATGAGCTGTGAATGCAGCAGATTGAAAATCTGTGCTTGGCATCACAATGTTTATAGCTGCCAACATTATGATTTTGGACTGGTAGAGGAGATTTAACTCAATCCACTTTTTTTGAGCCAGTAGCCTGGGTGTACTACACTGGGAGGGCTCACTACAACGGGAACACACTTGTAATTTCTGCCAGGGGTTCTTTGCTCTGTTGTATCTCCACAGTTTGACTCAGCAGAATTAGTGTCTGTCTTTGGTGGGGGCTCTTCCATTACCAGACAGCTGAAGATCTGGTCAGCAGTGTTCTTGCTGGGATGTGAAACTTCAGGGGGCATTTTGGTGGGGTAGAGGCTGAGAGGTTAGAAGTTCTCTTGGGTGTGGGGAGACATTTCCCTTCTGTAGTAAAGATGTAGTGTAAGTAGTGTTATGGAAGACAAGTTCTCACCATCTTTTATGGGAACCGGGTGAGATCCCGGTTAGATTTAGAGGCAAAGCCTACCTTGACTAAAATAACATCACAGACCTCACTATTGAGGACAATATTTAGGGGCTTTAGGTCTTGGTATTTCATCTTTATATGATCAAATGATTAATCTGTGTATGAATTATAGTGGGGCTTCTGGTGATTGCAACTCAGCACCTGTGAGGTCATGATGATGAGAAACGGTGTTTTGTTTCTGAGATACGTGGTGATATCAAATCACTGACTTTTTTTTGAGCTGTTGCTTTTACAACTCAATTTACTGATTTGATTAGTTGCTTTGACAAACCATGGTTTATCTGTGTTCAGTTCTTACACACATTATGGTTGTTGGGAGAGAACATTCACTGCTGTTTACTCCCAGTGGAGAAGTACTTACTGCTAATGGTAAAGAAAATGTTCGTGGTACATGTTCCTAATTTTTCTTGTGGCTTTTAATTTATTCATAAAAATAAACTTATTTATTTGAGTGTAAATTGATTTCTAAATTTAAGTTTTTCCTCAAAAGCTGAGAAATTAAGATCTACTTCAGTTTAAGAAATAAAATGCAAAAAAGCTCTAGAAGGATACCATCTCTTATCTTAGCATAAGCCTTATTTGCTATGTTATCTTTTGGGTTTGTGTGGAGGAGAAATGGTTCTCAGACTTAAATTTGACTGTATGGTGGTGGTCATAACCCTTAACATGTCAACAGATCCTGTGCTGAGAACTGAATTCAATGACATGACAAAAAGATTTGTTTTGGCCTTGCTTGCTAGTATGTACTTGTTCAGATTGTAGTGTCTGTTTTATCGATGGATTTTTAACCCCACATTTTCAATGAGCATATTAAAGAAAAAATAGAACAAACAGCCCTCAAAACTTCTGGAAGATACTCCTCATTTGCATGTCCAAATAGGGAAGCCCCAAAATAGTAGAAAAACATAATTTTCAATAATTATGACTATTCTCAATTGCTTTAAAACTACTTAAAACTTTGAAATTCTGTTCCTCTGAAATAAATGCATTCCCATTTTTTTGGCATCTGCAACTTCCTGAATTGCCCCCAGAAAATTAAAATATACTGATTCGTGTCACTTTGATTGGAAAATCACTTTGGTACATGGTAATATTGTCTTTGCTTTCTTTCTATCAAACTGGAACAAAATAATAATTATATACATATAAAAGCAAGTCAAGTATCTTATTGTTTTGAAATGAATCATTTCAAATGTTCATTTTCCCTGGAAAAAATACTTTCTAGTTGACATTTACCTGGGGCTAGGAGCTGTTGACTAATGCTACTGAAGTCGGATAATGTGGTTAAAAAAATTGAAAGTAGATGATACTGTCATTCTATATAAAATGAAACAGCAAGGTGTTATGTTATTGAATTTTTAACATAATTCACTCTGTAGATAAGTGACAGAACTTGTAACCTGAGTGACAGTCATTCCATTTGCTGTTAAATTAAAAAAACTCATGCTGAACAACACATGATTTTCTTTTTAAAGCCTGCTTTTTTACAGAGGAACCCAGTTGTTTGGGAGAACATGAAACCTGAGTGCAATTCCGGGATCCTATGACATAAGCTCATCCTACAGTTTTTAGCTTTTTCCAGAAAATTCAGCTGTTGAATGGCCTTTGCCCTTCTGAGGAATAGGTGTAGGAAGTATGAGAAGTGCCATTGTCTGAAGTGCTTTGGCTAATTTTTGTCTCATCTTCATCTTATGGTAAATTGCAACAGTAATTAAATATGAGGAAACAACCATGTTTAAAGAACACAAATCAGTTTCCTTTAAATGGGTTTAAACTGTAGGAGTTTACTGCACTTTCCTAAAAGACTTTGTGTGAGTAAAAGTGAAGCAAAGATCAGCCAGTATCAAACTGTCATCACACAGAAGGGGTGTTAAGGACTCACTACGCTGAAGGTTTGTACATGTGTCAGTTCTCCCAGTGCCTGAAGTAGTATTGGGTACATTTCCCCTGGTCTATGAGCTTTGATCCTTTGGGTAAATAGTATAATCAAATGCTTTATTCTTGTGTCTTCTTGCAGCTATTTCCCTGTGGCTAATATTTATCCCTTGTTGGTAGGTTTTTTAGTTACAGGATTTACCATACTTAGCGAAATTGTGCTTCCCTTATTGTAGGGGTTTTCCTATTGCTTGAATGATCATGTTCCCAGCTATAGGACCAGGTGCTTCCCAGCACTGCTTTCTGAAGCCTGGGTTGCTCTTCTTTCTTCCATTTATTTTTCAGTGTTTCCTTACTGGGTTGCTGAGCTGTTTGTTCCTTTGAATGATCTTGGCCGTCACCACATGTCTTCCAACAGCAAGTTTCTGGCCAATCTGTTCAATCTGTTTCTGGGTTGAATTTTCTATTCTCCCAAGACTTTCCTTGAGTTGAACCAGATACCTTACAGTGGGTTTCACTCTTCAGAATGGAGCCTGTATGTCTTCAATCACGCTGTCACCCAAAGGACTGAGTCCCCCCCCAGGGTTCCTTGGTGGCCCCTCCTGGGTACAGCATGGTAGTCTGAGTGCAGCAGGCAACGCTCCAGGCTGGTTTGTGTGTGGGTTGCTGTTGGTGCCTGGTGCCTCAGCTGGAGGACTTCCAGGGTCATTGCCTCTGGAAGCTGGACAGTTGCAGTCCAGATCAGATTGTTTCCTTTTGCAGTCAATTGTTTTATGTACAACTAAGTTAGTCTTAGACTGGGTTAGAGAAAGTGAGTTTGAGCTACAGGAGACACAGTGGATGAGCTTCAGTTACATATTGAGTTCTGCAGTCATCAGTGGGACAGGAAGTGATGTAAATGTTTCTGCAACAGCCTTTATGTTAAACCACTGCATAAACTTCAGTTTGCTTCTTAGCATGAAGGGTCTCCCTTTGCCAAAGTCTCTGAATGATGTGGCTATGGAATTCATCAGGTCTTGTATTTTGAAAATAAATGCTTTGTCTGTCAAATACAGATTGAGAAAAGTGAATACATCTGGGTTATCCCCCTTTCACTTTCAAAGAAGAGCCTGCATACTTGCATTCCCCTTGCTGGGCACGGGCTTGTTCCTCAGTCTCTTTAGCTCCCTTGCGCTTTGTGGAGGTGGTGGTGGTAGCACCTGCAGCCTTCCTTCACTTCTGGCTGCCTGCAGACATCAGCAGGGATGGTGCTGCGGTTTCAGGGCCTAAAGAACCAGCACCCTGCCAAGAGGGAGCTAGCTCTATCACATTCTTGGTGAAAGTACCAATGTATCTTAGCAATCAAGAAAGACTATTACCACAGTAAGCAACCTAAGTTTTAATCTTTTTTTTTTTTTTAAAGTATTTTGGAAACTCGGTGTTAGTTGAAAACTCTGTAGTATACTACTCCTAACTGTTCAACCTTCCAGTTGCCAAACAGCTTCAGGTTTTAACTCTTAATGATATATAAAACATTTCAGTAAACTCCTAAATGTTAGGTCCTTACTTCAAATGATGATGTTTGCTATCTATCAAATAAAAAATGTGATGAATTCTTTTGTCACTCTCAGGTGCTGGGTCACTCAACTGAGAGTAGGTTAAACCGAAACAGGCATGATTTGGTAACCTTCATTTCCCAAAGAAACTCAGGTCAAACCCTGCCTAATTCCCTTTACATTGAAGAAGACAAAGGAGCTGGTTCGACTGGGGGAAAACTACAAATGAGACATTTTCTTTAGCATTTCTCTTGATATATAATACACACTGTTTTGTTATATCTAAATTAAATGCATAGCTAAGTATACTTAAGACACTTCAAATTAAGTGTTACCATCACTGACTTGTTTCAGGTTTGTGCTTACAAGAGATTTTGGCTGCTGAGAATTCTCTATAGCGCATTAGCAATTTGTGAATGTAAACAAGGATTGATTTGAATACTTTTTTTTTTTTCTTTAAGGAGCTATTTCATGATAGGGAATTAGAGTGTTTCATGATGATCACCAGTGTTTCATAGTTTTGTTTACAACTACTTTTTTTGGGAGATAATGGTTATATAACTTGTATATTGCTGTCGTGTGTGTTGGCCTCCCCTAGTTTAAGGGAAGCTTACCACAATGTCTAATTTAACAAATCACTGCAAGCTGTGTTCCTCCTTTTAGCATACATCATTCATGGAATAATAGTGTTTGGCTTTTTTTCCTAATGAAATGATATGAAAAACAGAAGCTAAAAAGAACCATTTTGCTTTACTAGCTGGTATTTGTCTAACTTCCCCTAATGACATTTTAGGGACATCCTCTTAGTCAAGGAGTGGTTGATGCTTTTAATTGAAGTTGCCTCACTTATTTCTGTTGGTTTCTAAATGAGAAAGTGTTTCTGAGGAGATCCTGAGCATATACAGGTTTCACAGTATTGATAAGACACATTTAATCTCAATGACTCTAGTGCTGTGTGAATTTTTAATTCTCTTGCACTCAGTGGGAGAGGCAATGGGATAAGCTGTGAAAAGAGGTGGTGGTGAAGTGGGATTCTTCAGAAGATCTGACCAGGGTTGCATTTCCTTGGTCGGGAGCAGGGACAGTATACTCACCACCTTCAGCTGGCTTCCAGTTTTTCACTCGCTTTCTTACCTTTGGCTGGGTGTGTGCCAGGGCTTGCTTGCATATGAAGAGCGTGTGGACATGCTGATCTTGCAGGCCATGAAAGTAAATAACACTTGCTAAAATACTTTAAAACAAGAGGTACTATATGCAGTGAGGATGAAATTTATCCTGATGGGAGATGATCATCTTCAGGCAAAATCTCAGCTGCATGCGAAGGAGGATGTAAACACAGAATATGCAAGCCTCAGGCAAAGTGCTGTAGGACTCACAGGAACCCTAATCAGATGGGACTAATGCTGTGCAAGTGATGCGGGAGGGGGGGGGGGTGTACTTACCTCTCTTCCCTGCTCCCTTAAACAGCCTTGTAACTTCATTTACTTAATTACTGTTGTGTGTGGTTAGAAGGCAATATCATTAAAGTATTTGTAGTCCAACACCAGGGTGGAGTTGTAGGGGAAAGCCTTAGTGAATAGAGCAGCGTCAGTCTGAATGGTTTTCAGAGAAAATGTATCAAAGACGGTTTGCATAATTCTGGTGGCTGGTTCCATTCTCCCTCTGTGGAGTTGGAGGGAAACATCCTAGAGAGTGGCTTTGTTTAATTGTCCTTTTATTATACAAAAATCTAAATATGAGGATGGCAGTCCACCCTAAACCACAGTGGGATCCAGCTGTTCCAGTCATCCATGCACCACAGTTGTTACAAAGTAGTTTCTTATATCATTTTTTGTCTAACATTCAATTTTTCAAATAATGTTAGTTGAGAACACTTAATACTCTTTCTATGTTTTCATTACACAATTTTTGTGCCACTCATTAAAATGAATTAATGAACTGATGAGTACCAGAGACAATGCAAGTAACTAACCTCTCTTCCTTTCAGAACCGCATTTGCTGCACCTCAGCCCTTCTCATTAGTTTCTTTTCCATGCCAGTTGCACACAACTTCCTGGCATTTCCTTGCCACCTGGTAAGGAATGATATTCTGTCATTAGGAACATTAGCTGAAGTAGTTCTGGAAAGGTAAAATGCAAAGATACGTTTCCTGGGCAAGTGAACATAGTAGTTTTTACTTCGTAGCCAAGGGAGTCATTGTATCAGACTAGCGGGTACCTAAAATGTGCCTTATGTAGGGAGAGGAACAGACCTCGGAGAAATATAAAGATTTCTATTATTTTAGAATGCATTTGTGGAACACAAAAATAATTTGTGCCTTTCTTTAAAAAGAGAGTTGGAAGTATGGTGAGGGTAAGTTAGTGATAGTTTCAAGTAACAGAAAACAGACAGCTAATGGGTAGAACAAAGACGTTATGGCTCACTCAAAATATGCTTTGTTAGTTAATCCAAAATTGATGACTTTACTGATATTTTAACAGGAAGATAAAAGGGATCGCAAGGATAGTAATTCCTTTGGTAATCTTGTAAACAATTATGAGCAAAATATTTGGGAGAAGGTATCAAAGCAGCCATAGTAAAGTTGGGTTAAGTATGGTCTTCACAGTCTCATTCTTGAAGCAGATTTCAATAGCAATCTATGTTTTAGATACACGGTACAGGAGAAATACTCTTAACTTATGAAAATTGTGAAGCGTTTAATAAATAATTAGTTATGGCATCTCATATTTAGAAATGCAATAAAATCAGTAACTCAGTAACTCTTTCAATGAAGGTATCTGGTGATCAACATCTCACAACAAAAATGAAACCAACCAATGTCTGGTCATCCATGGCTATTGATGGAACCCTAGAATAATGAAGTGTTGTGTTTGCAGTAAGGCCTGTAGGGGTGATTTGTCTGGAAGCAGAACTTATGAAAGTGGAATAACAGAACGAAACATTCTCTTTCACTACACTATTGAAAAGAAATTGAGGAGAAAATCCAAGACTAAATCCAAGACTGACTCTGTTCAGGGTAACACTTAAACAGTAGTATAACTTCTCTTGTTGCCTTTAGCACCATAGTTGAAGTCAAGAGTTTTCAACCTTTGTTTTTACTCTGTTCTCAAATGTACCCATTGGATTGAGTAACCACATGTGCGGTAGCCTGACCAGATGCAAGCTGAACCTGTTAGCATTAGAGTAGTACTGGCAAATTACTGTTTGTTTGTTTGTTTGTTTTTTGGAGGGGGGGGGGGGGAATTGTTTTGCTAATTATGATTGGTCAAGAAGCACAAAAAATTCTTTCAGGAGAGACAATTGAAATTTTCGTTAGGAAGTTCCTAAGCCCTAGAAACAGTCCATTTTTGTTGCATCAACAATATTGTAAAACAATCCCAGAGCCTGGATTATGCAGGATGAAGATGACTACTGCTATGCCCCCTAGTGTTTCATTAAAAAAAAAAAAAAGTTTCCACCTTGTTTCTCTAAGTCAAACCTTCGTACTTATTACCAATGCTATTTGTCTATGCTTTTTCATTAGTCCAGCTGCATACTTCTGTTGCTTTTTCCTCTGAAGTTGGCTATAAAATAAGAGCCCATGACTACATATATTCAGTTCACCTCATACTTCACAGGCATCTTTTATACCCACGATCCAACTTACTGATACAGGTGTTTTTTTCTTTCTCCGTATCTTCTTCCTTTCTTTACATTACAAAGATGTATGTACTTTAATAATGAATGGTGTCCTTTCTATTTCTTCTAGGCTTTTCAATTGTGAATAATGTGAAAATTTGTAGTTCTATGAAATGAAAATGTCTTTACAATTAAATAGTTTACTCTGGGATGTACAGTTATTCCTTCTGACATTTATATTTGCTCACACTTCCTTTTTGCATTTGTTGGTTACAATAGAAACTTGAAAACAAAATCAAGATGTTGCTCAACATCTTTTTTTCAAGATGTTGCTCAACAGGCTTTTTTTCTTCCTCATTTCTATATGCATGCATATGTATTTCTAAGGAAGATCCTTAGTGGCAAAACTGACCCCAGTGTCAAACTAAATGCAGAGCTGGCAGGGTCACGTTGGAGGGGAGGCTAGCCCTTTGCAAGAGCCTTGACAGGAAGAGCTTCTGTGGGATGTGGTATCAAGCTATTCCCTGTAGTGGAAGCTGACTGAGAGGGCAGCATGGATTCTGCCTAAACCTGGGAGTGGGTGTTCTTATCAGCAGATAGCAAAGTGTTTAATTTACAACACCTCATTGTAAACAGCAGCTAAATATGGCTGTTTTTTGGAAATTATATTTAAGGAACCTATCTACTTGATACTGATAGACTACTATCAGTGCATACCAACAAACATCAGTTGGTCATGCCTTTACAGAGTTCATCTAGTTCTAATCTTAAAAACAGAAGAGGGGAAATGCCACTCTGTGTTTTGGCAGACCATACAGCACAGGAAGAGCAGTGCTTCTCTGACTTGCCATGTTGTTGGCTGTGACTCCCACTGTTGTCAAGGTCAGCAGGGAAAGGAGGGGTAGGCACTATTCAGCTACCTTTGCTCTTGTGCCTCCTTTAGAAGCCTCTTTTAGAGGTTCCATAGTATATTACAGTTACAAAACTGATTTAAAGCAGTGGCATTTTCCTGCAACAGGTGATTTTTGGGGGGTAGTTGGGGAGGGTGGGAAGGACAATGGCATCTGGGGTGTGGGTCTTGACTATGGGGAGTAAGGCGGGGCAGGAGGATAAGAGTTCTCTGTTCACATAGTGCTTACCTCACTGCTTGGTTACTGCTTTTTCTTCTTAGGTCTTGCACATACTTTTAGTTCTACTATTTACTTCATACTGCACTTCTCTTTAGAAGTGTAAATCTGACTGGAAAAGATGTGTCTGAAGTGTGGTCAGCTTATCCCTTATTGTCCCCCCCCCCTTTTTTTTTTTTCAGTTTTACATTAGACACCAAATAGATCTGTTAGGTCAGTTTGCGATGTTATAATATATATATGTATTTTTAAATATGGTAATAATAAGATAGCTTATAATAAATTCAGGAATAAACTTGTGTAATGAATCTCAGGTCTTTTTTTCTCTCACCTTTTCAATTTACTGAGTACACTGAGAAGTCAAAATGAAGAAGTCCCAGCTGGTTCTAGTTGTAGTAGTCCTGAAATAATCCTTTTTCATCTTGTCCAAGTCTCTGTAGAGCAACCTAAAAGGAGAGCAAATTTCAGTAAACAAATAAGCTATTTTGAGTTACTAATGCCAGCATTTCTTCTTTGCAGTCTTTTAAACTTTCTATAGTGTTGCTGTACCTTGCTTTTTAGTGAATTTAATTTTTTAAAATGACTCGGGGAGGACACAATGACACATTATTTTACTAATTTGATGTTTTTACCATAATATTTACTTAGTTGAAATGTAGCATTTATTTCTAGGCATCATTATGTGATGTGATTATGTGATTATGGGACATGTGGAAAAAGTCTAGATGCATGCTAGTCTTTTCAATATCTACAGTGCAAACTGATGAGAAAGACGCTGTATGAAGCAAATTGAATTTTTTTCTTTGAGTATGCTAGCCCCTTAGAATCCAATGATCATGAAAGTATAACAAATATAAGGATGAAGCTGCAGAAATATCTACTTGCAGCATTTAAATATTGCTTTGAACTGTAGAAAGCTTCTCAAATCTGGCCTGATTGTCCCTGGAACTTATGATGCCTCATGCATACCAAAACCTGTTAATGGCAAGACTTATAATACACTGAAACTTCAATGTTTTTGTCAAACCTTCCTGCTTGCTTTTCTTGTCAATAATTTTTTGCCACCTTTGATACTTTTCATAGTTAAACACCAACCTACATTGTCAATGCTGAATCGTATGTAAATTGTAAAATCATTTAAGATTGTTTTTCAATCCATCAGCAGGAGTTTTTATTGAAAAAGGAGTCTTAAATTAGCCTTTTGTGGTGTTGAGCGTTCATTTGGTCATTTTTAATAGCTGATGGAAGGAATTGTGTAAAAGAATTGCAGTGTGTGCTGTGATTCTGCAGAGACTGCTTAAGATTCAGAACACAAGTTTCACTGATTTAGAAATTTATTGAAAAATGATAATTCTTACTCCACCTGTTTTGTTTAGAATGTGCTCTAGCTCTGTATTGGGTTGATGGAGTGCAGACAATAATACAGGCAATTCTGATTTCTCTCAGCCTTGTTTAATTCAAGGACAATACTACTGATTCTTACAGAACAAAAGTTCATAAAAATGGAAGAGTTCATACACTTGTCTGAATCAGGAATTTAACAGGTGCATGTCATCTCTGCTCATTTTTCAAATGTTCTCCTCAGCTGGGAAATAAGAAAGGGAATTTAGATAGGCACATGTAATATTTAGGTATTTTGAATATTCAGTCTAATGAGTACTGGAAAGGTGAGGACTAAAACTAAAATATCCCTAATATCATAAACTCAAATAACAGGAAAGTGCACCTCTTTCATTGCCACTCCATCTAGACAAAAAAAAATAAATGTAGTAATGCAGTGTCTGTGAGACTGTAAAACATAGTTTGTGGGCTTTATGTCATATGCAGTTACTTTTTTGTCTTCTGATGTTTGCTACTTTTGCTTGAAGCTATTTCACAGCTGGGAGGCACAGGACTCATTCTAAAATAGGCAACAAAATGTTAATCTATGAGGGACTGGAGTTACAGCACAAAATGTAGAATAAAGGCCATAAAAAACTGTTAAGAAACAAAAATAAAAAATCTAAAAACAAAAAACAACCACCACTAACAACTACTGCTGAAGACTCAAAGATGTGGTCCATACTTAAAAATTTAGAGTGAAACAGGGTTACACAGTAAGTACTCTGAAGGCTACCTTAAGTTATAGGGGAATAGGTTAGAATACAGGTCTGTAATACAGCTTTTAGCAACTCAGTGCATGAATCTTTGTCCATTTCACCTGCCATCAAATTTAAGTCAAAGCTTTATAACCAGCACTGCACTATGGTAAGTACCACGGTACCAGAGTACCACAAAAAATGTTTATTTTACTGCCATGGCAGTGTTGAATATTGAATATATATTTATATAAAGCCAAAAATTTCAGAAGGCAAACTAGGAGCAGAGATTATGGAGTGCTCAACACTTGAGTGCTCCACATCATCACTGAAGAGTGGGAGTTGCTTGTCTGTTCAGCAGTTTTAAATTCAGGCTACTTGCTTAGCCTGACTTACCCTGTGTGGTTTTTTAAATGCATCACAGCACACTTCTGTGAATGACTATTACAATGCCATTACACAGTTCTTTGCCATTCATAATCAAAGGCATACTGTGGAGTACATGCACAGATAAATTCAACAAAACTAGGGATGAACTTTTAATTAGAGCATGAGGGAAGGAGGAGTAGCTATTTGGGACATATTTTCACCTTGTCTTTATTTCTGAAAATGTGTGATGCTTCCATCTTGAGAAAAGCAGTGTCTGTGCATAGTCTGTTGGGAAAGGCATGTCTGAATGTTCTGATGAGCCCCTTCTCCATGCAGCTTCTGTCCCCGGGGTAACTCTCCTGTTGCTTGGCAGTATCAGTGATCTGCTTAATAAACTGAATCAAGATCTCTGCTGTAGTTAGCAGACAGTCATGTTCAGAATAGAAGAGGATGAAGATTCAGTCAAAGTGTTAGCTTCATCCTTTCATGAATTCATGAATTTTAGCAACATTTTTATTTTTTTTAAATTTTCTGTCACTACTACATGTGGTCTTGCAAGTGTTTAACTTTTCATCTTGTTACCGGCCTACATTTCAGTAGAAAATGTCTTAAAAGGCTTGGATGTGTAAATGTATAAATTAAGTGTATTAAAAAAAGCTACAGTGATAAGGTTTGCATGTCAGAACTGTTTTCCTTTTATAAGCATGATGCTGAATGTATAATGAAGTAAAATAGGAAAAAAAAAAAAGAAAACCCAAACAATAAATTCTGCAGTTTTTTTTTTAGGGACTGAGGATATAAGTGGCTACTTCTTTCAGAACTGTACAGAAAAGAGTAGCCTTTTGCATTATTTTTTCATCTTTCTGAAGTAAGTAACTTGCAGATACTGCATTAATGACAACAGTAAATGATTCTGTAGATTGGTGAGGGCTGTTAGTGTTAGGGAGATGGCAAGTTCAACCCTTGTTGCATTGTGGTCTTTTCCCTAGCACTGGTATTGGAAAAGACACCACTTTGTGCTGAGCTGGTTACAACTATTAAACTATAAAAATGATGCTACATGAAAATATTTCAGCAGCACTTCTATTAGATTTCTATTAGTCTTGGTGAGACTGGAGTAGTGGTAAGCTCCTGGGAGTTTAGGACTGTGTGGGCAGGGGGACCCAGGCCCCAGGGAGAGAAAGGTGGGCTACACGCTGGCCATTGGCTGGACATAGGAGCCAGCATCATTCCACGTACAGTGATCCATACCAGCTGCGCTATGCTACTGATCTGGATCAGACATTGAGGGGAGCAGGTACAGAAATGCTGGCTTCTTTCCTGGTTGGAATTGCTGTTTCTTCACAGCTAGTGTGTGGTATAGCCATGTGAAGTATTAGCAGGCACCCAGCTCTCGTGTCTGAACCAAAGTCATGAAGAACTGAAGAAGATTGTAAGATTGAGACTGTCTTGAAATTTTACATAGTCTGATTCATTTTATCCTTGGAACATGCACACCCTGGTGGGATTTTTAAATAACCTTTGGATTTTTTTTCATTAAGTTAATGCATATTAATTCATGGCAGAATGAATCACATCTTGATTCATATTGTACACTGCTTGGATTTAGTCACTAATGCAGAAGTTGAAGTGGTCCAAAAAATTAGAAAATGTCATCTTATTCACTCAGTACTATTATTATGCATTTCTTCTAAGGTCAGGTTTTCATGTAATGATAGCATGATACAAATAAACACACAGTTCCTCTAGTCCTTTAACACTAAATTTAAATGAAAAACTACTCCTCTCACCAAAAAGAAATGCAGACCTATCGTAATTGTGATGCAATATGAGATATGTGATCTATTCATGAAAACCAGCGGATGGGAGGAAAGTATGGAAGAACTGAGCCGTTACTCTCTGCATCTGACCGTGTTGTTTCCCATAGTAATGCAGTACCAAATCCCAACTTTAGGTAATTGTCACTCTTGTTTTGCTGGAAGAAAAATGTGACTGCCATTACAGCAGGAAAGCAGCTGCAATATCCACATTTTACAGAATAGTTTTAAATGGTTGTCTTCAGTAGTTCTATACTTGCCCTACTGAGGAAGAAAATACGATTTGGGAAATATGTGTAATTAGTATGCCAAATTTAGTGTTTTATCTTTTAACTTTAAATGTTTAAATATTTGTGTTTTTTTTTTTTTTGTTTGTTTGTTTTTTAAGCTTTTGTGGTTTTTAGGTTTTTGAGGTTTGTGGGACCTTCACACTTCATCTGAATTGAACAGAGCCTGTTAACAAGCTTCTGCATGAAAAAAAAAGTTGAGAAGTAAAAATGTAGTCAATGAGTTTTTTTGGGGGAGTAGGGGAGTGAGGGTGAGAGAAGAGGAAATTTGGGGCATCTGCCTTGAAAGTGGGTTATCTAAATCTGGTATGCTATTGCCTCTTTTTCTAAATTTATTGAAGTGAAAAGTAGATACATACTGTTTCTAAATCCAAATTTGCCATTCATTTCCTTTGTACTTGTGATGAATGGATATAAATGGCTACCAAATGTGCAAGGTATACAAAGGCTGGTATACTAGCATTTGCTTGCCCCAGTTGTGGGTGAGATTCTGAAACACGTAGCTCATAAAAGTAGAGACGAGGTCCTGTGAGAGTACAGTCTTTCAACTCAAGGTAAGTTTTTTCCTCAAGTTATAAATACCTGGAAATGGAGTTTCTTGTATTTGCTTAAAAATCATCACAATTATACTTTCACGACTAATTTATAGTTTATATAGTGTTCATTTGAAGTTAAAAGGGTCAGTGAAAGCATTTTTACAGGTCTTATGCTGCAGTATTTGTGCCTTCATATCTGAGCTGTCCATTAAAGTTAAAAGTGAGTATGCAACAATTGCTATGAATATAGGAACAACCATTTACTACATGGAGAGATACATGGTTTTCCCTTGCAGGTTTTTGATTTTATAACCACCCAGGAAGCAGCAGCTTGCTTACAGCCAGGACCTCTTATGACTTGTAAACATGATATGAGGGTGTGTAACAACAGTGAGTTTAAACTCAGCTGATAGTTCATCCGGTGAGGATTTACATTTTTGACTTATCTCCAACACTTCCGTTGCTTCACAGGGGCAAGAGTAGCCTGTCTCAGATGCGCATACTGGAAGGTGATAACTACTGCAGAATTTAGTCACACTCTCCAGGTGTTGTATTTTAGTACACACCAATGGTTGTTAAGTTCCTAAATAGTGCTAAGTGAATTCGTAGTTTTGGGGAATTACACGAATTCTGTACTCACACTTTTTTTAGCATTGCTGTGTATTCATTTTTTTTTTTCCAAAGCATGAATTTTGTAATCACTATGGTAAAACCACACACCTTAGGACTCTTAAATAACTGGCTAGCCAAGACCCAAAGTGGCTTTTCATTTTAAATGTCTTCGTAGCCTCTAAGCAGATTTTGGTTGACATGACAACTTTGCTTTGATTTTTGCTGAAAAATGTATACATCTCTGCTGAGCAAATGATTGGCACTTCACTAATTTTAAGTAATTCAAGTAATTATTGCAAGCAAATTTATTCAGTAGCATGATCTGTTGCCAGGATAAGCATTAGCACTAATGGCCATCTCAGCGAAAGCTTCTGTGGCAGCACAAAATGGCAGTGCTGGCAGTCTTTTTTTTTTTTTTTTTTTGTGATGAATTACATTGTGAAAAATGGTAGTCTGCATACTTGTGGAGAAGCAAGAAAAGTACATTCAATTTCAGCTGAAATTTAGAAACCAAACAGCAGGAATATAAAAACCTCTGCCTGCAAAACACCTTCTCTGGTCTATAGTAGTCCTTTAAGCGAGCGTGCTATGTTTGAGTTGTGTACCAACGTAGGGCCACGGTCCCAGCTGTGTTCAGGCAAGATGTGGCTAGAGGGGCTTGCCATTGCTTTCAGCCCTCAGCATGTCTTTCCCAAGGCACAAGCATTCTCATCTGCTCTAAGAACAAGGAAGCCTGATGATAGTTCCTGGGGTGTGCACCCCTCCTTTGCCCCCATGAGGGTGACCCTTGGTGATACTTCCTATGCTTTATTGCACTGGATTGTTGCACAGGTGCTAGTGTACATCCTCACATTTGTCAGCTTTAATGAAGCCAAAGTGAATAAAAAACTGTTTGGTTTGTTTTTGTGAGGAATTAAGGTTTGTCAGGGGAATTAACAGATGGAAACCTGGACACTTCAGTGTGGTGGTATGAGCAAAATAATTCTACACGGTGCAAGCTGGAGGGTGTGATTGAAGCCTGACCTTTCACAGTGAGCTCAACACAGAGTACAAACGCTGCAGGTATGTATTATACTTTTCTGCACAACTTGTTCTATAATGAAACTTATCTCAAAGCTTGAAAAGATATCAGAACTGTGTTCATTCATGTATTCACTGCAATTTATCTGTTTGTTTTGGCTACTGGCTGTTGATTTATATGTTTCAGTTATATTTCAGTTATAAAACTTTGGGGAAATGGTGTTTCAATATAGCATCTAAATATAGATATATACTTTCACTAGTATTACTATATACTAAAAAAAATATCTCAGATACAGGAATATCTATGGATATGTGAGGGAATGGGAGGTGTATATTATTTTATCTATTAAGATACTTCTGTAGCAAGAAGGCCTTGAAAAATGTGTGAAGATACTTTCTCCAACCCTCTCCTTTGCTATGTATGAAAGGCATTGTTTTTTTAGGTTTTGATTATATATTTTTTTGCCTCCAAAGAGAAGACCTTCACCCAATGGCACAACTATTACAGAAATAAAGAAAAAAATTTCAAATAGACATGCTGAATCTAAGAGATACAGACATTTTGGCTCTTCTAATTATTTCTATGAGATCTGTGGAGGATGCAGGTAGCACATCAGTCTCTTTACGTTCTTCAAGCAGGCTGTTTAAATTTCCTAGGATCATTTACAAGCTGTAATTATATTAATCTATTTGTATCCTCTTTCCCCACTTCCTTTGCTTTGCAGTGTAAGCCCCTTAATATAGATTGACTGGAAAGAACAGATTTGTCCTTCTTGCTGCCTGTCTTTAGTGCACTGTGTGACTCGAGAGCAGGGCTATTGGGGGAAGGATGACCTAATATACTGCAGGCAGGAAGCAGAGCTGATTAGTCTCCCTCAGAGATGCCATTATAGGGTGTGACTGGAGCTATATAAATCTAGTAAGTAAGAGTTTTCTTGTAGAAATGATCATAGATGTGTTGAAGGGGAAAAAATAAATCTGAGTTCACGTTCATCAGTATTTGATTTCTTATTGATATGAGAACAATAATCCTTTCCACATATGATGACAGGAATCTCCCTTTCCACTCTGACTTTCCTAAGTCAGTCAAATGATAGTTTCTCCATTTAGAAACGCTGTTTTGCAAAGCAGAATAATCCATGTAACAATGACCCATCTCAGGATAGTGTGGAAATTCTGTGCTTAATCCACCATCTGCTGGTTCAGGACGGAGATCTGAACTAAAACCAGCTTTTGTATGGTGACTGGGAGACATGTGGGTTCAATTCCCTTCCCTGAGATAAAGCAGAACTTGTCTTTCTCAAATTATAGATCTGGATGCAGAGCTATGATGCCAGAAGGAGATAACGCAAGTGTATCAGACTACCCTTATGACTGTCTTCCAACTGAATTATTTGTTGAAATGCACTAGCTTCCCTTTTCAAGGAAAGCATCTTTATGTTGGATAGATAGTTGCATTAACTACTTCCCATAATGTGATATATATAGCATTACTGTTTTTGTGGATGCAAGCTTATTTAATATTGTGTTAACGTTACTACAGCTTCAGCATCTCTGAGTGGTTCTATGGCACTGCTTTTTTCCCTTTCTAAAAAAATAATAAGCCAAAACAAAGAAAAACTAGTTGCCAACTGCAGTAATTAAAGCAAAGTCAACTAAAACCAAGGTAAAAATACAATTACTTGGTTTTTGATCCCTGAACTTGTGTGCAACAGTAGATTAATCTTTGCAACAATTATTTGAGCATAAATGTCTCAGTTTTGAACTACTTAGCTTGCTTTCTTTTATCTATGAGGACTAATGTGCTTGAAAGATTGGATTTTAAGGTAGAACAGAAAACAGAAAGCCTCAAGGAACAGGAAAGAGGCAGTAGATGTCAAGACTCTGAGAATCAAGGGAATGTAGAACTCACAAGGGGACACTGATCAGCAACAGGAAGCTTATTGCTGATGTGGTAGCAATAAAAACAATTCAGTTTGGAACCAAAACAGATGCGCAAAGTAGCAGGCACCACCACTGAAGGCTAAAATGATCAACGAATTTGCATCATATCTACATTCACATAAAATGCAGGATACCAGTTGCTATCTTAAAACAGAATAGTGCACATTATGTGCAGGATTTAGTAATTTTCTATCAGTGTTCTAAAGTTGCTATTGATGAATTGTTTCTGTACTGATGTGAAAAGAGGCACATCTTCATGTGTTTGACCTCAATCTATGCACCGTAACAGAGGCTAACTGGTTACCAGGATCCCTGCATTCTATTTTGTACTGCAATTCTCCACATTTTCAGGCCCTTTGATTCTTTTCTGCACTCTTGGTCTTTAGTAGTTTAGAGTTGCTGTAGTGCTACTTGTTCCATTGGCAATCACAAATAAAGCTGTGAATAAACCCTATAAGGATCAACTTGTAGTCTGGTGCTGTGGCATATGAACTGCCCTCACTCACCCAATATAACCAACCAGCAGAGATGACCCCTGATTGACAGGATACTGAAGAATATCATGGGTAGTGAATTTCAGAGCTTGTATTGAAGCAGTTTCCTTTGAGGTATCTGCAACGAATGCCATTACATGTGGTATGCTGGCTGCAAAATAAACATACCATGTAAAAGGTATTAAAATTTCCACAGCACTTAAGTAGCTGAAGTAGTCATTGTTGGATTGTAAAAGTGCCCTCTGAAAGCAACTGTGTTTTTGTAGACCAACAAGAATACAATTTTAACAGTAGCAAGCTCCTTATAATTTGTCATTGTGAAGACAGGTACATCTGACCATGTGAGATTTTCATTAAACAGGCTGGATCTGGGTAAGTGAAAGGGTAAACAAACTGGAAAGAATCAAAGAATTAACTGGTAAGGGCAGAGGGGTTTCTGACTGTTGTCTAGCTTCGCTGTAGTAAAACAGAATGAGGCCAGCACGGCCTAAGCAGAAAATGCCATCTATGAAGGCCTGTCAAGCACTTGGGTGTTTCTTGGCATGAGCTATCCAAGACTGACAGTATCTCAGGATTAGCAGCCATAAAAGCTGCTGCATGTTCTCAGGGCATGTTTGGTTACCTTGCTGTATCTCTGTTGTAGTAGGTAATACTTTAATTCATGCTTCCTGGTTTTGCATTTGTCTTCTTCTCTTGTATGTCCTACATACAGTGTCTACCTGTAAGACACTGGCACTGGCAGGATTAAGTCTGGGTAGTTAGTTGTCTTCTTTCATCACTTCTTAAAGTCAATCTGGAAATGCTACATTTTTTTTGAGAAAAATGTTAAGCGAAAAATGTGGAATTTCTTAAAAGAAAGTAGTACACCAAACACTTCCTATTCTTTGCTCTTTCAGTGGAATTTTCAAGGAAAATAATATATTTAAATTAACTTCAGGAAAATCTTTGCCTACTTTTTGGAATGTATGAGCTAACAAGTTAATACATTTTCCTCAGACCCACTGTGAGAAAGATGTGGATAACAACTTCCATTTTACAGTGGTAAAGTACCACCAGTGGGAAGAACTGATTATTGAAGGAGTTGCTCCTAGAACTACCGTATTTGTAAGTTTGAACTTATGCACGCAGGGACTTAGGACTGGAAGCTTCTGCCTGAAATTAAGGGTGACAAATTGTCAGTTCTTGTTCTGTCCTTTTCAAGACTGTTCATAGCACATCTGTCGTACTGGAAACGTAGGAGAAATAGAGCTAATGGTTAACCTATTTTTCTGATGAGCTAAATCACTAGCATCCACTTAAACTGGTACAGATGTGCTAGCAAGCATAGGTTGCTGCAGATTTTATGTACAGTTTTGAAGCTTTTTATGTTGCTAATGCATATGTATTATTTCAAAGAATCAGGTACATCATTCTGGAAACATTCTGAAAATGACTGGCTTGCTTTAGGGATGTCGAAGTATGGAAAGACAGCAGAGGATGAAAGAAGTAATTCTGTTCTCTTTGACTGGTACATTGTGTCAGGTGTGAAGATTTCAAGAAAGACCCTGATCTCATTGGTAACAATCTGCTGCTCTCTCTTTACAATGAAGAGCACTCCCTGTGAAAACTTTCACACTATGTTGTACTGTATACCATGAACTTGATATAGGTAGAAACATGTTTGATTAATGCTTTGCTGTATTTAGGTATTCAGTAACAATTTGCCCATCTTCTCCTCTACTTTGTTGCCTCTGTTTGCTGTTCTTCAGTACTACATGTGATTTAAATGCAGGCTCTTACTCTCGTGCAACGTTTTTCTTCAATGTAATGTTTTTCAGTACAATTCGTAGAGAAGATTTGAGCTTGGCCTCTTCCTTCATTTATGTGCTTTAAAGCATGCCACTTGTTGGAGAAGCAGACATGTTAGGAGCAGGAAGCTAATTTTAGTCTACCCATTTAAAAAAGGTGGCTCACATGTGGCTTGTCCCCAAGTGGCTGATGTGCCAGAACTTATAAGCACATGATAATGCAGGCGTGATGGCTGCTGAGAAACTGGAATTATAAACTGTGAATTGCAGAAATTACCAGGTCTTTCCAGGATATTTTTTAACAGCGTGGTGGAAGTCTTGAGAGGTGTAATCTTTGTCTATCTAAAAAATCTCCTCCAAATTTCCCATTCCTCTTATTTCTTTGATACACTGATTTTTCTGCACTCTGGCACGAGATGGAGAAGGCTGAGTTAGTGGTTAGTCCTGGTTCTATGGGCAAAGCTAGCTCCTGCTTTTAGGACCATTAGCTGTGGAGGGGCCCAGCTGGGTTGCAGCCTTTGTGAATAAGAGTGGTGCAGGTAGAATTTCAGGTATGTTCTCTCTGCAGGGTATGTTTTTCCTGCCACTCAATCTTCTTGTGCCCTGATGTGGGCTCATGGAATTTGGGCTCCAGAATGAAAAGGTAGGAGGAAGTTTAAAGTTCAGTCAAAATTACATTTTTTTTTTTTTTGATTTTTTCCTGGGATTTCTAACGCTGCTTTGAAAATCTCAACTCAGAAATGACCACAATTGTCTTTATTGCAAATTTCCTGTGACAGAATAAGCTATAGAGATCACAGTAAATGGAATCACAGCAATATGTAGGCAGAGGATTGGTGCCCAGGTCTGTTCCTTTCACTTCCACAAGCTGGTATGACTTGGGAGCAAGTTTCTAGATCTCTGCTGTGCAGTGGAGTAAGGCAAGATGAGAGACCGATGCTACCTCATACAAGGACTGTGTTCCTGTCTGAGGTGTAAACAGAAAGCATTTTGTCCCCTCTTTCAGTATGTGGAGGTAACTGGCAAAGAGAGAATGCAGGCTTCCAGTAACACTGACAAATCCTCCTAATACAGGGGGGGAACATTTCCATTATGTGTTCCAAGATACAACTTTTTGTTGCTTGCTGATGAGTTAATTTTCAATCATGTGCAGGCAAATGAAAGAAGCCTACAAAGGACCCAACAGTGAAAAAGCAATTGATGACAATCTGAGAAACTGAAAAATCAAGTTCAGTTTTAGTCACCAGTTAAAGCTGAAATGGTTTAATTTGGGGGGGGAGAGGGAGACACATAAAACCTCCATAGCTCTGGCTTATCATGCAAATTGCCTTTGCATTATTTCAGCTGTTTTTAAAGCCAATTAACGGGAGATGGGGAGGGGCACTGTTGTCTCTGTTTACTGTACAAAAACTCTTAGTTCTCTTAATGTGTTCAAATAAGCAATTACACCATAGGGAAGGGATGGAATAGTTTAATGCAAGATGTCTTAAAGCTCTGTCAGTCTTTCCCATCCTCTCTTGCAAGAGGAGGAATTGTTGTTTTCTTCACAGGTGGCATTCAGCCAGCTAAAAACTGCTAATTATTTGTTGTCATGGTTATCTTGTGCACACATGCTACTCACTGGATAGCCACCGTAAAATATTAAGCGTTAATGGAAGATGGGTCAAGGATGTTCTTGGGAGAAAAGGATTGTGTTTACAGTGAGAAAGCAGTCAAGAAAGACTACAGTTTGAAAAATAGCAGCTTTCCATTTGGTTGCTGTTTTGGGGAGATGTGGAGGAGTCTGAGAGGAAAAGTTCTTGTATAATTGTGAGTGGTTTCTCACTAGCTGAATGGAAGTCACAATTATAATCAGAGTCATTTTATGTGAGGTTAGGACTTGGTCCTTGTCTTCAGACTTCACCATTTAAAGGCTACAAGTTTGTGGAGCAAAATATGTAAGCAGGCGAAGGAGAATATGAATGACCACAATAGTTCCATGTCTCGCTAACTTCTACCATTCAGTTAGTTTTGCCTAAGACAAATCCAGAAGGCCTGTAAGGATGGGGGCAGTAGTAACAAAAAGGGGAAATTGGAGAGCTAGTAGGGAGAAAACTTGTTTCTGGTATGAGTAGGGGTTAGGGGGAGCCCAGAGTCAACCAGCCCGTGGGAAGGTCTCAGGGTTTGGTGTAAGGCAACAGCAATGCACTGCTGCTATTCTTGTATTTTGACAGTCCTAGGAGCTGAATGGCTGGACTGTCCCTCCTGTCCCAGGGCAGCTGTTTTCTCCAACTGGATAAGAGTTTTGTTCAGGCCTTTGCAAGGAGTCTATAGGATGGAGAGGCTCTTTAAATTTTTCTGTTTTGTGTAGCTGCTAGGTAAATGCCTACTCCTGCCAACCCAAGAGACCTTGAAGGTTTGATCTCCATATCCTCCGTGGATGCTCTATTTTCTCCCTCAACAGTGAGTGTAGAAATGGGGGACAGAAACTTTCCCCGTGTTTTGTCATTTCTGTAGCTTTTCATATGAAATCTTACATAACCTTCTTGAATTATATCTGAGCTGTGAACTGAAAAGTCAACTGTTTCACAAATTTGTGACCAGTGAACCAGTAGCCATTAGAATTTGGCTCGTAAAGCAATAGTACTTTCTTCCTTACCATGAGCAACGTGAGGGCTGCAGTTAACTCCTGTAATGGCTTCCTGGAGTATTTCCATGCAAGCCTTTTCCCAGGTGTCTCCAGTAGTAATACAGAAAGGGTTTGGTATACATCACCAGAATTCTCAAACATGCTATGGAGTTTCCCAAGTAGTTTTTGCAACTTTCAGAAGAGCAGTCTGACACAGGGAACTGAATCTGTCATGCCTAATTATTTTTCTTAATCTTCACTATCTTCCTGTTCTTCCCCTGTCAAATAACTCACTTTGTAAAGCTTCGCGTGTTTTCATGGAGTGGTGTAGATAACTGTGCATTCAGCTGGCTCATGAAAACCAGTTGTAGCGTGCTAGTTCTGCTGCTGTGTTAGTACAGTGCTGTGCCCCTTCTGAGAATCCTACGTAAACTCTTGAGTATCTTGGAAATAGTAAAGATTCCACAATGATTTTCATGCATGTGGGAATGTACAACATGGCTGAAAATAGAAGACCTTGCTAGGTTGCTTTTTTGTAGCGTGTTGCAAACACTGGTTTATTTTTAAAGGATTTTTCCAGCAAAGTTATGGTAAAGCTATTTCATGTGTCAGAAAACCAATCCTAGTAAACTGCACCAATCTTCCAGAATCACATTTTTGGTTCCTTTGTGTTCTTCTTCCATTAACAGTAAAGGTCAGTTAAAAAAAACCTTCTTAGCAGTTTTTTTTTTTTTTTTTTTGACACTAGTCTTCCCAAAGCAGCTTCCAGTGTCCTCATATAATACCCTTATTCAGTCTAGTTCATCAGTATTGAAGATTCCCTTCAGTTTCCTGAAGCATCAAAATAAGTAGTCCTTTCTCATTGTTTATGAATGCAGGTAACGATGGTAAAATACAGTCAATAAATTATTAACCTGACTCTTAGCATCTTTAATGCTTTCCTTTGTGTAATTCACAATAGTGTAATGCTGTGTATTTCATCTCTCTGCAGGACTTCTGAGGTAGATAAATTCTGTGAGCTGAATCCACCTTTTGGGGAGAATTTAGTAGGAAGATCAGTTTAAAATCTGGGTATAGAGGTGCCAGAAGTTAGTGTCTCAGAATCCTTAATCTGTTGCCCACTTATTCTGAGTAGCTTCCCTGTTCTGACACCTTTGTGATCACACCTTTTTGAGATGGGTATAGTACCTGCCCAAGTTCCAGCTGGCTTCCAGTATTCATGCTAATACCCCCGAGCATTTCAGTCTCTTTCAGGATCTGCAAAGCATGCCTGACTTATCTGAAATTCATGAATTCATAACACAGAGCTAAGAAGAGTTATGGTGATTAAACTGTTCCACAGCATGAGGCAGAAAATTTTACCCTGTGATTTCTTTAATCAGCTCCATAATTTCTAGCTCAACAGAAGTATGTTTTTTAGAAGGATGTCTGATTTGGCTTAAAAAATGTAAGAATAAAAAATATTGTAGTTTTTTATAGTTCTTTTCCACCAAATAATTTCCTTAAGCGTCTGTTGTTGTTTTCTCCATGCTCTGGTATTAGTGTAATACATTATGATGTGCTTGACGTTTAATGAGGTTGATTTGATATTTATTGAAATAATTGTGGGATATATAACACTTGTGCATGCCAGTTTCGTGAAGTAAATTTTGGTACTTTTAGATGAAGTGCAAAGTATTGTCTTGATGCCAAATAACGCATGGTACTTCATGGAAAACAATGCCAGTGTTGTGTCTGAAAGGGGATTTCCTTTCATGAAATAAGTAGTGGATCAAAGGCAGGCTCTTTGTTATCATCTTCCGCTGTGGAATTAGCTGGCATTGTACCAAAAGCAACAGAAATTATTTTGGTGAATAAAGTTATTTTAAAACTACTATGAAAGCCATTGTCTTTTCTGGAGAAGAAAACACCACCACCTCACTCCTAAAAACACAGGAGGAAAAACTTTAACAGTGAATGTGCTAAATCCACTTACCAAGTTTTGCGGTTTGTTTTTTACCAGCCTTTACAGGTAAGTGGAGATTTAAGTAAGCTTAATTCATATTGCTGGAGTTCTTGGAGAATCCTTTGCAACTCCCTGCAGTACCATCTTCAGTCTTTATCTTCCCAAAATATCAGAGAGAGAAGCCTAGCAAAAAGGTGTGGAGTTTGCTCATAAAACTTTAAGGATTCAAACCATAGGTGTAGTGACCGTGTGGAAAACCTGATCTCAGCAGCAGTTTTGTCTTCAGTCTCCCCACTTCAGTCCACCCTTATCAACTCCCTCCTTGTTTTACTTGAGAGTACTGGACTAATGATACCCAATGAAGAGATGAGATAGACTACTGGGGGTGGAGCCAGATGATTTTCTACAAAAATGCAAATTAAGATTCTCAGCCTTTTTGGAATTTCATTGTGAAACTAATTTTCTCATGTCCGAACTTCTCATAGTTACAGAATTATATAATCTTGAATACTAAGGTTGGATCCATCTGCAATCATTATAATATTAAATTCCAAGAGATATCAGTAACTATCTGTTTCAGTTTGTACATCTTATTGTTATGTGCATTCACAGTAATCTTGGGCAGAGAAAATACTTTCCTTCAAACAATGAAGACAGCCACTTTTTAATCACTACCATTGTGAACTGGAATGGCATAAAGAAAGGTGTTATCCTCTAAAATAGCATGTGCTAAGTTTTTATTTTCTTGTCAAAGAAATCAGATATGGAGTGAGTTTCAGTTTTCAAAATTGTTTTTTTTTTTTTTTTTTTCCTTTGGTTGTAGGCTTAGTTTATTTTTTCTTTGGACATTTAGACTGGCTTACAGTGGCTCTCAAGCAACCAACCCATCTTTTGGGAGGATGAAATGTCATGTTGGGTACTATTAACGGCATCTTTTGCTTGGCTGTGAACATGTTCATATGTGATAAAAAGAATTAATAGGGTGGCTGTGTACTTTAACTGCAGTCTATCTGCTCAGTGGAATGAGGCCAACAAACTATGGATGGAAACATTTTTAAAGAGCTGCCTCAGTTATTTTTCAGTTTAGTTGTTTTATCTGATTGTAGCACAGCTGTTCAGCAATTTTACTTCTGACAGCCATGATCAGGAGAGTGACCTCCAGGTTACTTTCATAAGATGCATTTTTTTTTTTATAGATGCTGCTTCTGGGAGTAGAATAGATTTCTTGAAGAATTCAAGTCTTCCTGTTGGAAATCCTTTTTCCCCTAAAATGTAACATGTCACTTTAAATGTTGAAGTGTTTGTTTTGTCAAGTACTCTTCTGGATGTCTAGAAATCCCTTGTTTCTCAGTAGTCTGTTTCTTAATAGTGAATTGCAGGGCATGGAAAATGCCACCTGAAAGATGTAGCAGATTGTTTTGAAATTTTGAAATGTAAATGGAACCAACACACATTTCACAGTATTAGTTATTATTCACTTCTGTGCAGAAAAAAATTCATCTTTACATACCTTTCTAACTGCAGACAGTGAAAACTGGAACCATACTATATGGTGTCATAAAATCAGATGCTTACATGATAGAATTCAGATCTAGAATCCTACTTAATGAATTCAATGAATTCACTTTTTTTTTTCTTTTTTTTTTTTTTTCCCCAGCATCGTCAGAGCATTTGACAATTTTTATGTGAGTGTTTCAAGATTGGGTAGTAGGCTCCTTGCAGTTTGCCCTGCCAGAGTAAAGCCCAGGTCTGCGCCTAGCTTGCTCCCTGCAGAGCAGTAGCATTTGCCGTCCAGGGACATGAATTCAGAGAGGACTGATATTTTCAGTCTTACATTCTGGGACAGAAAGTTGATCTTGTTCAGATGAAGGATCTACACTGCCTTTATGGTCTCCATGTATGTCCACGTTCATCTGTCTCCTTCTCCAGCTTCCTGGTAGGAGGAGTTCTTGGGAATTTGTGATCAGTTTCTGTAAGTGAAGGTGGTTATCAGCATGCCATCAGTTATGAAACAAGAACCACTGCTCTTTAACAATGGGCGCAGAAACTAAATTGATCCGTGGCTCTTCAGAAGTGTCTGGAGTCTCTGATGGAGTGCAAGTGCAAGGCTGCACTGACTGCAAGCAAGGCTGCTTCTCTGCAGACCAAAGAATGTATTCTTTTTTGGACTGCTTGGTTTAAACACTGCAGAATCACCACTTTGAGAGTATACTACTGCATTTAACAATGATTTTTTGGTTTCCTGTTTGCTGTGATTAAGCAAAAAAAAGTTTGGGGGGGGGGGGGGGTGTTAGCTAACTTTTTTGGCAGTAGAATGTTAACAGTGTCTTCTGAAGAACAGTGCTTATTAAGATAAGAGGGTTATTAGACCTGATTTTACAGGACATGTATCACAGAATCACAGAATTTCTAGGTTGGAAGAGACCTCAAGATCGAGTCCAACCTCTGACCTAACGCTACAGTCCCCACTAAACCATATCCCTAAGCTCTACATCTAAACGTCTTTTGCTAGTATTATAATTTACTGATTTGGATCTTTTTTTCACTTGATCCGGCAAATACTTCCTAATATCACCATATTGTAAAACAGTGGGTCAGTGTTAGCAGCTGAGAGAAAAGTAATGTGTTCCTTTTTCATAGAAATCATTAGCTAACCTTGACTGTGCCCTGAGAAGTCTCCCTTCTCTCCTAGCATTGCTTGGCTTTATATACTGCAGAGTTCTGAAATCTGTCATTTTCTGCTCGCTTCTACTGACATAGAGTTGGCTTATTCCATGGCTTTCTCCTGGCTATGTTTGTTCTAAGCTCATTCTCTTCTGTAAGCTCTGAGTTCCTTTTTTTCCCATGCTAGACTTATTGGGAATTCAGCAGGTGTTTTTTGTGCTTTTGCCATGCTGCCATTTGCCACTTTCTGCATGTAGTTAATATTCGGTATCCCAATTTTTCTAAGACTTGCCCAGCTCAGTCACTGCCTCTAACCCATTCTCTTTTCATTCACCTCCTGCAGTATCTTTTAGCCCGCTCTTCGTGCCTATAGAGATCTTATCAGAGGTCTGTATAACTTAATTACTTAGGTTTTACCTTTTGTTCTCATGATGTTGCCTTGTGGTTCAGAACGAGGGGCCAGGTCTTTTGGTTCTCCCCTCATATCCTTTACAGAACATACTCAGGCAAGTGGAAATGTAACAAACTTGGTGCAATTTTTCACCATTGTCTTTCTGTGGCAAGTCAGGCACTGCAAGGGTACTAGAATTTTTGGTTTGTGTCTGGTGGACAAATGTGCTCACTTACGTTGTAGCAACTCACTTGTAGTTAAACTAATATACCTGTGTCCTTTGGCTTTTGTAATTCCCTAGCAGACTTGCAATGCAGTTTGTTCCCCAAAAATGCAGCATGATTTCATTTTCAGTCCATTTAATGTAAAATGTGATGTGTCCTCATAAATTTCTCCTTCAATTAATTCACAGATTTTCTTCTGTGCTTCAGAATATCTTTTGACAATGATCTATTTGTCTGTGTTTTTCGAAGTAATGCTTCTAGTTTCCTCAGAGAGAAGAACTTTGATAGCAAAGAAACTTCCCACTCATAACTCTTTGAAGGAATGGCACAAGCACTTGGTTGTAAACACTGAACAAATGTTGTGCTGTAATTTGTCCAAGCAGCTGTTTTTCTCTCCAGTCTAATGACACACTGCAAAAATTGTCCATGCACAGATGAAAGACTCCTGAAGCAGGAGGTCTCGCGTCACACTTATTCCTTGTCACTCTCTGGATAAAATCAATACTGAAGAACGCCATTTACCCTCATTTTCTAATAGCCTTAGGTCCTTCAGTACAGTTGTGATTTTTCTTAATTTTTTTTTGTGCTTCGGCCTTCCTCAATGCTATTGCCTCTTGTAAAAACTGATAAAGAATATCTACATACTTTGTCATCTTCTTAGCTATTATTGTTCGTTGTAAGGTCTTGATCAGACCTGTCGTTGTTTTGCAGAAAAACCTGCAATGATATTGCTACCAGCTACCTTGTGCATCTGAGGTTAAGCCTGCAAAACCCTTAGCCATTGCCTTTGTCCAGCTGAGACCTGTTGTGTGATCTACCCAACAGCTTAGTGAGCACTGGCTGTGCCTATTCTGGTGGCTTAGCCCACCCAGATTCTTCATGTGAGCAGTGGTTGTGAAAGCTTTCAGATGTGCTGTTAAACAGAAATTAATCACTGCTAGTACTCCAACCAGAATCTAATTTTCAAGAAAATGAAGGGAATGACCTCATGAGGTGAGTGCTGGTTGCCCCAGCAGCTGAAGTGATGCCTTGCTCACTAATAGGCTGTTGTTGACTGATTTGCTCACCTAAGGACGGGCCTACTAATGCTCAACACTTTCAACTGAAGAGCAGTTAAAGAGAGCACCATCTACTCAGAACTGGATTCTTGGCTCTGCAGATAAGCATGATATAGCAGTTAAATTCCAGATATGCTGTGTATCTGGAAGCTACACACCCTGTACCAGGAGACGTTGAAGCAGATAATCTGATAGGTTATTCAGGCTGTGTCTGCAGGACACAATACAACATTATGCAGATGTCGCACAGACATCCCTGTGCAAGTTATCTCAGATGCTGCACAGCTGAAAAGTAGATTAACTCAAGGTCTGTGTGATGTGCTGAGGCTGTTTCTGATACCCAAGTTAGCTTTTGTACTTCATTTCTTTCTTTAATCATGAACTGCATTGAGTCCCTTTTCAACCATACATTTTTGTAGCTCTGATTTACAACCTGTAAAGGTACAGTTCCAAATTACAGTAAATCTCTTTACTTGGCCTAAACAAGATGTTGTAAGACACATTTTATTTAGTGAAACATTTAAAATGAAGTGGATAGGATTTATGCACATACAAAACTGTTTCTAATTTTAAAACGGAATTTTGCATTTATTCAAATAAAAACTGATATAATTGTGTACACTTTCATGTATCTTATAAGTTTCTTGTCTGTTTTAAAAAGGTGTCTGTATGAGTAATGTGCTTACTTATGTATTTCCTTGATGGTGTCTCTGTAAAGAGATGGTAGGAGGCTTTTAAAATAAATTCTGACCTTATCAGAGTAACACTGACATAAGTTAGCAGCATGAGATTTCTTATGTTTTGGTTCTGTTTACATTGTTAACAAATCTATGCCTGCTGTTACCTATCATCTGAACTCTGTGTTTTAATAACTCAGGGAATACCCTTTCCTGAAAGGATACACATTTTATATTATTTCTAGCTTTAAAATATATTTCAATCTGATTTGCCAAGAGAACTCCTAAGTTCTTCCCCAATCCCTTTGAATAGACAGAGAAAACTAGCCATTATCCAATAACATCATCACTTTATATAAACACAGAGGAAACTCGGATATGAGCCTACTGTGTAGATAATCATTTATGAATAAGTCTAATATTTATTCACATAAGAAATACTGTGTTTTTACAAATGAGTTTCAAGGACAATTGCTTAAGAAAATTAAAAATTGCATTTAATGAGCAAACATGAATGACTAATTGTTTTTCTTAGAGAGATGAAATAAAATAATATATGAACTTGTTACTTGGAACAGCTGACAGTACATTACTCACTCCAGGTTTTCACTTGCTGTTTGTCTTACTGAATAAAATGCATGAGTGACCTAAGTTTAATAAATTTAAGATTGCATTGTAGGCTAAACATAAGTAAGCATATAACAAATCATAATCTTTAAAATATACAGAATAAATTTTCATTTTCTCATGCCTGAGGAGCCTAAAGGGTCACCTCGTATTACAGCAGTCTACGTGAATGCTGCACTGTTAATTGAGATTTTCTTGGTAAAATCTATCAAGTTAGAAACATTTTTATCAGCAATTTGGTTATTTTATTGGGAATTAATACCGATTTGTGCATTAGTGCCAACATTTGTGGTTGTAGTATGTTAAGAAAGGGAATATGTGATTTTTTTTGACCACCCATACCTTTGTACGATGCATATTTTTTGCACGGTGAATGTTACAAGTGCAAACAGCTTTGAGACTGAAGTCAGGAGTGGGGTTTACTGCTTCTATTTGTGGCTCCTTTGAGCAGTCAGTTGCCTAGGAGATCACTGGCAAAACCCCAGCAACTACTTACACCACGTTAGCCTATAAAGTAAGCGCTGCAACAGATCTAGTGACAATCATTAGACACTTCCTGAGAAAACACCCTGGAGGTTTTAGAAGGGTTTATATTTCCACCACCTGTCTCATTGTTACATCTGCTCTTCAGAAAACAGAATGGAAAATGTTTAATGATATCTTGATAAATATGTTTGTTTCTTTCCCCAATATAAGCAATCAATGTCTATTAAAAACAAATTATTTTTCTGCCTCATGTAATCCTTCTTTGTGTCAGAGATAATCAGCAGTCATCTAAAAAGATTAACTAATTTCTGAGACTAGCGAGCTCAAACACTGCACTTTACAGGTAAGTGAATGTGGCACTGAGGCATCCCTGTCTACATTGTTACCACTTTCTTTGGCTCTCATTTCTGATCCCAGTTTATGGAATGAAAGCAATAAAGGCAATAGGAGAATGCTGACATGCAGGGACTGTGGATGCTATTGGAGTATATGATTTGAGGAAGATGGTAAGTGGGATATTTTCAACCTTCACAGCCACCATTATAGCGTTTTTACTACTTAACCGCTGATGTCTAACAGCAGCCTGTTGTGCTCCTGGAAACCAGCTCTGTGGCACTGCTGAAAGGAGGATAAAATGGGAAGGAACTGCCTTGTAGGACTGATGGGTACTAGTTTTCTGTGGAGGTTTTTTTCCCCGATTGCAGAATTTTTGGACATGCTTCTTTGCAAGGTTGTTAGTATTTTCCTTTGGATTTAAACATTTCACTTCGGAAACCAGATACTATTTCAGTGTATGTTGAAGGGTGGTGTAATTAAGCATAGATCCTCAAACTAGGAGGAGAGGTATACACAACCAGAAATGGATGTTGCATACCTTACTGAAAATGACGAGAGTTTTCAGCAGAGTATGTATCCAGAAAATATTCTTAGACCACTCAGAAGCCTTGCAATTAAATCTAATTTGAACAAGATAATTGCATTACTTTTTATAAATTGGAAATTAGTCAGTCAGGTTTTACAGGTACTTAATTGTGCTCCAGGAGATGTACAACGCAGGGGAGATTTTCATAAGGATGGAAACATACCACTGTGAACTAATGTTTAAAGAAAAAAATGAAGAAGGAGCTTGTTCATTTCAGTGTTATGGCAGATGGAGTTCCAAGTGAGCTCAGTATTATGTAGCACTGCCAAAGAAGGCAAAAAAAAAAAAAAATTTGCATTTTATAGCGGCACTTCGTAGTAGTATGACATATGAATGTCTTTGAGCGGGTCGACTTAAATCCTCAAAATCAAGAGCTGTTACTGCAAGAGTTTTAAATAAGTTTTCCATTAAGTATCTGTAGAAGCATTGGGTAAATGACTAAAAGATAACGTCCCCTCCATTCCCTGTTCTACTCATGGCTATTCTGAGGTGTTTCAAAATATTTTCAAAGGGACATATTACTCCTTCTACTCCAGGGATAAAAATTCCCAGTTCCTCACTGCCTTTCACACTTGTGGATGTGTATCAAAAGCCAGTCTGCCCACAAGTCTGGTATTTTCTGTACAGTCCAGTGGCTGTGACGAACAATGAGTTTGCCTGGTGGCAAATCAGTAAGTTGAAGGAATCTCCTGTCATGTTGATGCATTAGTTGTCTGGCATTGCTATTGCCTTATCACTTGCAACTGCACGTACCCATATTTCTACAAATTGAGTGGAACCTTATCTGTTACATGAAAACTTTGATGATGGGAAGAGTTGGTGAGATTTACTGTAAGGAACCACTAGTGAGTTGAGTGCAATGTATCTTTTGATTTAACAGTTCATTCTGGGGGAGAGCCAAAATGAGTTCCTACCCTCAGACCATAAAAAACAATTTATTTTTAGGCTTTATTTGTGAATGAATTTCATCACTTCTTGTAATCTCTTCTGTCATCTTTAATATATGGTAAAATAGCTGAAAACCTGTTTACAATGTCTCTTCAAGCATTTGTTCAAATTAAACCATTTCCCTGAATCTTTATGGAAGATTTAATAATAATTTTAAAAATCAAATACAATACATGATTACAAATAAATAAAAGTATAGGCACTGCATACCTGGTTTCCTCATACCTGAAGGTCTTGTAACAGTTCTCCCTGGATGATCACTTACTCATATTCTGCTTTATAAGTTGTTTTTTTCTTCCAGCTACAGGCTATATACATATGTAAATGTGTGTATGTATTCACATAATACATTCTTCTATATAGAAATATTCTAAACCATCCTTTCTGATATATATGAGAATATTTACAGTTCTAGAATGTTAATCTGTATTTGTTTAATAAATGGTTTACGTTACATGGTAGGTTATGGTATTAGCTGTTATGATAGCTCCTTGTTTGGAACTACCATGATTTGCAAAATACTGTAAGGTGTGTGGGGGGGTTGTTTTTAACATTGCTAACACACAAGTAACTTCTGTAACAGAATCACAAAGATATGGAGACTGACTGTTGTTGACTATAGAAAAAAATCATTTTGAGCTTTGTGAAGTTATCTTTTTTCTGTGAACCTTGGATCATTCTAATTTATTTATTTATTTTGTTAAGAGTCAGTAGAAAGGAGCAGAAAATGAACTAGACACCAAACATAGCTGGGGCCAGCTGTTCTGCCCTCTCCTATGGGATGTCAAAAGAAAGCTGTTTCAATGCCACTTAAAATGTACATCAGGCCAAGGGCAGGGTTTGTAAACATCTGATGTAGTGAGACAATTTGAGAGTGAATTTGGGATGAAAACTAGCTGTCCTTGTCAACAGAAACAAGACTGAAGTAGTATTGGAAGGCAGAAAAGCAATTGGAAAAAACTCTACTGATATCCAGACCAAGAGAGCATTTTGTTACTCAGGTACCATCATCTACATATGTCTACTTGCTGATATTATGGCCTACAATCTGGAGGAAGTTTAACCTCAGGCTTTTTTCAGTAACTTACATTTATGAGCATCACTGGCTCACGTATCAATCTATGACATTTGAAATTCAAGTTGTCACAATGTCTTAAATCCACCCTGCTTTTCTTATTTGGACATTGTAAGGTGGTAAATAACTAGAAAGAAACTTTATACTGTGTTATCCTAACTATGAGAGGATTTCCAGGGATGGATGAACTATTGGCTCTGTTTCATGGAAGGGAACTTCTAATTTGGGAACTTCTCTCTCTCCCCAGCAGCAATCACAGTAATTTGTGCTCATCAGAAGCAACTAAATCAAGAACTTCCAGAATAACGGAGATAGGAGAATTGCATGAATGTTGTAGCTCTTCTAGGCTGGGTTTCCTGTAGGACTTAATGGCCAAGTCATATACTTGGCTTTTAATGATGAGGACTGGCTGATGTGATGCAGCTAGGACTTGATTTCTATTATTTTTGCAAAACTCCCATAAATATTGGGCTAAATTATTTAAATTTGAAAACTAACAAACAAACAAAAAAAAAACAGCAAGTCAAAGATTTATTGGTACTCTTATTGGATAACCTCCACTGTGTACAGGTAGTTCCAAATCTCTCCAGGTAAGAAGACCCTCCCAAAGGAAGCCTAAAATGCCTTCATATCTCTTTGGGATTTCCTTGTCCTCTCTCTCATTCTGTAGTTGAAAGTCTTCGGGGAATATAGGTCATTAAAACTCAATTTCCCAAAGCAGCTGATTAACATGTAAAAATTTAAAACTTATTTTGAACATGCACTGTAACATAGTAAGATGTATCTGAATATTTCGTACCTATTTCTTAGTTGTCTCTAGAATAACAACTCTTCAAAATAAACCTTCTGATAATAGGCTCTGGGCGTGGCAACTTGTAAGGGTAAAGCTGATTTTGTATGTCATTGCTCAATGTGTGTTGTGTTTTTTTTTTTTAAAACGTATGGCAGAATCAAATCAAAGTCATTGACTTTATTTCCAGGGCCTACTTCTAAACTACTATTCCTATTGAAATGCACGTGCTTATCAAAATAAGCTAAATGGCATTTATAGTGGAAATTCTATTCCTATATGTAAATGCACTTGAAATATATTTTTATTAAAAATATAACAAAAATAGTACTTACATTTAAAATGAGTAGAGTTATCCTCTTTGGCTCATTTTGCGTTTCTAAAAAGTATTCGTTTATTACCTTGGCTTAAATTTTGACTAATAAACTTATGATTAGTGGAAACAACTGTTGTGCATCAAAAAAATTGTTAAATGGGTATTTATCTCAAAACTCCACCTGCTCTTCATTTATGCCTATGTTCTCATGCTGCGTAAAGTGCTATTTGTAGACAATTGATAACAGAGTATTAAATAGCCATTAACTGCTTTGCATCTGAAATTGTCAATTTGTTCAGGAGTCTTTTACTTATCTGATAATGTATGCACATAGGCAGATTCTGCAGTTACTGGAAGAATGAAATCCTGACAAGATTTAATCACTGGAGGAGGATGGGATGTTTATCCTTTTTTTGGAAAAATTCCAATTTGGCCACTTGTATCATGTACTCTATGCACTTCCCAGTGGAAGCGGAGTATTTATTTGATGGTGGCATTAATGGTCAACATTACTTTTTTCTCAGAAGTGGTAAAACTCACTGAGGTCATCAGCTTCAATATACCTGAAATTTTTGATGCTGTAGCTTGTGAATTGCTATAGATGTGTGGCCATGTGTGTCCTGTAAGGCTAGACTGAACTTGTGTGATGTACTATTTTCTTCTGGGTGCTCTTTTGCTGTTTTTGAGTTCCAGAAGAAAATTTGCAGACTTGAAACTAGACCCCACAAAGGTTGATCTTTCAAGGACAAGCAAATAAAGCCGTAGTTAAATTTCATTCTAATGAAAAATTTCACCCCTTTCTCCAGGTGAAAATCACTGGTTAAGTATTCTGCAGAAGTTCCATTTAACTGAAGTTCACTCTAATTTACGTTGTAAACTGTCTAGCTAGTAACTTCACAGATTCTTTTCCACTATAGTCAGGGCTTTTCTATGCCCATAGTAAAAGTACTGTTTTTTCTTTTCTTTTTCAGTAGAATAAAAGCAGGAGGTAGCCAATTCAGTATGTTTTCCAGTTAGCTTTCAGCCTCCAGCAAAAAATACTGACAAATCCTTGTTTGTCATGTTGGTCTTTGCTAATGCTGCTGAGGTGAGAAAACTTTATCCATGAACTTCTCATGATGTGTTTTGTATCTCATAAAGTAGTGCATCTGTATATCCTACTTATTTATGTGATGATTGTAAAAATAGAAGAATTAAATGGCTGTAAAAATATTTGTATAGGTAGGACTATCCTCAATCCTTTATGTTTCTTTGGAAAAGTTTTTCAGGGTTCTGTCCTGATTGTCACCAGTTTCTCCGTTGTTTCTCCTTTTAGCCATGTGAGATTGTGGAGCAATGCTCAAGTAAGTTGGGAATCCATGCACAGTTCAGGGCCGTGCTTGGAAAACTCATAACCTGTTATTTGGCCATGTGAGGCTCCCCCTTATTATTAGGCCAACATTCCTGAGGCAGAAGTGCTAATGATTTCCATGATGACTTGGATTCAAAATATGTTTCAAGGTAGAATTAACGCTTGGCCCTTTACATTTCTGCTCCTTCGCACTGACTTGTTCTTGGTTAAAGCTCTGTCCTAAGATGCACACAAAGGAGGTTCCATGATGGACCTCCCACCAAAGGGGAAAAGCTGCCAGGGTGGGATGGCAGGCTTGCCCTTGCCCAGGTTTAGAAAATCCTGTCAACTCATGTTGAAAGAGTTTAGGGCGTTTAGTTCCAGTATTTGACAGAGCTACAACTCAAATTGTTAACTTCTGTAGCATTTTGTCTCACCTTTAACTTCTTAATTAACACAGTTCTTGTGCTGCTACCACGTCACACACTCTTCACTTCTTTGTGATTTTTAACATGGTGTAAGATACTGACAATGGATTTTTTGGTTGTTTTTAAGTTAGTGTGCTGCAGTCTGCAGCTGGTTTTGTCTTTTTTGTTTCTGCTTCCTAGTTACATACTTCCCATCATTACTGATAGTGAGAAAAGTTTAGTTCTGTGATGATGGCATAGCATTTGCTAAGGTGTCCAAATACAAGTATAGAGCTTTTGTAATGAAACTTGTATTTGCATTTAGCCATGTTGGTAGAAAACAGCCTATGCAGCTAACAAGTTTGTATTTCATTATACAATGTGATAATTTTGATTGCAGTTAAGCAGAGGAGGCATACCTGTACAGATGTCTTACGAAGCACTTCAGTACTAAAAGTATATGGTATTGCTATCCCAGCAAAATGTTTTGGCTTAGCCTAGCTCAAGAAATATAAGTTCAAGGAGATATTCCTGTAAGGTATTGTTTTTGTGACAGCAACATTTCTTCATTGTTACTAGAAAGCAAGCCTAACAAATACAGGAATCAATAATAATGAGAAGCACTGTGTAACTTACAGAAGCATCAAGGCCATGTTTCCAGCAGTTTCTTGCCAAGGACTTGCTTATTTGTGGCTCATCTTTTGGACTAGCAGAATTGAACAGGTTAGATGTGGGGGAAAAGTCTAGTCTAAACACCGTAAGGCATCTTAACCCTAATGTGGAAATGGTTTTGCTACTAAAGTCGGAACTGGCAAGATGTACAGTGAGGTTTGGAAGGATGTCGAACAGGACAATGTTTATGCAAAGCTAGAAATATTGTGGTGCCTTCTGAATCATCCCTTAGCTGTGGGAATGAATTTAAGAATTACTGCAAAAAGCAAAAAGGTCCATTCTCATTTAGCTGCGCTGGATATGAAAATAACCTTTTCCTTTGAAGAGAAGATACAGTGCAGAGAATGTCTGCACAGAATAGATAATGAGGCTTAAATCCACCAAGGCAATTACTTGGCTTTTAAATGTGTTGAGAAGTTGTATTTGTGTTTTTCGTTGTGAATAACAGAGCTTTCCTCTCATGGAGGGAGAGTCACTGTGCTTTTAGGCCTGACATAGAAAAAATACCTAAGCATTATTAACAATTCGGGTTATAGTTCACAGTAAACAGTGAGAAGTAAATCAACAGTAGAAGAACCATCTAAAAAAAAAGAACCAACATTGCAAAATGTAATGATGTTACAAGAAGTGTGGCAGCTGATGTCAGGAAACACATATAGCATTCTTATGTAAGATTGACTTGGTTTTTAAGTAAGGATTGTTCTCTCCATTCTCTCTCATTTTTCTGTAAAGCAGAAAAGCTGCATGTAATGCCCACAATTTCTGGTTAAATTGTCGTGTTTTATAAAGACAGTCAACCTTCATTTCTAAGTTCCAAGTGACCGAGTTCATTACATACTTTGGTAAACTTATTTTGTTAATGAAATATCCTGATATATTTTTGCCTGGCACATGTGCTCTGAATTGTGACATTAGCAAGGTGCATTGTTAATCAAAATTACACAAAGAGCTTTTGACTGTTTTCTGTCTTAGTACTCTGGGAACCAAAGTAGTATGTGTTTTGGACAGGCTGCTCTTGAAGAGCAAGGGAAATCACATGTTCACCACCTCAAAGGTATTATCTTACTCAAATGCTTTTGCTTTAAGTACTCAGGTAATGCTTACCTGTTTTTCTGTCATGCCGAAGAAGGTATTTTCTTTGTCAGGACTGGCTTTTTTGCTTAGGAAACTGGCTGCTGAGGGCCTTCAGGTTCCCTGTGTAGATATGAATGCACAAGGAGCTTTTCTCAGTTCTTAAAAATAGGCCTCTATTTCAGAATGCAAAATTCCACCCTCAGTGATTCCTGCAAGCTCCATTTGGTGCTCAGAAGTATATTTGAAAGTGTAAGAGAGAAATGACATATGCTGTTCTCCTTATAAAAAAGCATGACTTCAAACTGAACAGACCTAAGTTTCTGATGTACATCTGTGGCGGCCGTCCTGCTGGTACACAACACGAGGGGGAAACTTGCGGATCCCCAAGGGCCGAGTATGTTCCTCAGGGGCCTGTCCCACCCCCCCTCCCTTGCACCAGGAGTACGCTGGAGCAGTGGTGCAGCAGGGTCTCAATTTTGGGTGGAAGGAATCAGGAATTTAAAGCTTAGTTACCACAGACGCTGAACTGGAACCGCTTTCTCTGGCCACAGGGAGCCTCTCTGAGCGCCGCGCTCCTCGCCGGCTGGGGGCGGGCGGCGAGGTGCCCCTGCCCCTTCAGCCCCGCTCCTCTACGGCCCGGGGAAACACCTTGGCGGACAGAGAAATCCCATCCTCGCCCCCAGGAGCAGTCTCATCGCGGGGAAAATTAAATTAATCCCTGCCGAGAACCACACGCGCGCCGCCTTTCCCGGGGCTCGAGCTCTCCTCAGCGCTGAGGCGAGCCCTGGCGCTGCCGCCGGCCGCGCTGATTGGCTGAGCTCCGCCTGCGGGCGGGACCGCGGGCACCTTCTGGAACGTGACGGAACCTTCCAGAAGCGTCTGGAACCGGCTCCCCCGCTCCTGTCAGGGCCCCCCTGCGCCTCACGGGGCCGGCTCTGAGCGGCTCCGGCTGTGGCAGGGGGGGGGGGCTCGGGGCTGGTCCTGAGCGTGGCGGCGATGTGACGGGGGATGCTGCGTGTCCAGGTACACCAGCTCCACTCGGGGCGCCCACGAGGTAGAAACGAGACCCAAATCGCATTTTGAGTGCTAAGGGTGAGAATACGCATCGTGCAGCTCAACCTCAGGTTATTCTCGTCTGCATCTCGGGGTAAAGCAGTCTAACAGGGCGGGGTAATTGGGCCAGGATGATCCATTGTTAAAATTTGCTAGGAGATGAGAGATAGTATCCTTTATTTAGCCATTAGAATGTAACTCCATGTAATTCCTGCAGCTGTTGGCGTGGTGAAAACACCTTAATTATGGCAGACCAAAAAAAAAAAACAAGCCAACAAACCATTGCTGGAAAAGAACAAACAGATCAATATTTGTTAAAACACATGAAGCTTATTTAACACATAAAAACACATGAGGCTTATTTAATTGAGGGTGCAAAACAGCATTTCAATGCTTACTTCCCTTTAAAAGTAGAAAACTGTTTATATTATAACTCTAGATACATCCAATTAGGAGCAGACATTTAAGTCTATACATTAAAATGGGGTTGAGTGTACTCTTCCTCACGGTTTGCTGGAGTCGATAGATAGGATGAAGAGCATTCTTTATTCAAGTTAGGGCATTTTAAAATGTCCTAACTTGTCCCTTTTGTTTAGTTTTATGTGAAAGCAGATGTTGCTGTGTATGTGTTTGGTTTGTGTTTTGCTTAGGTCTGGCTTAAAACTTCTTGCTTTCAGTGTACATTTCCTACCACTGTCAATCAATTTTAGCAATTCATGAACATTGAAGTCAAATGTCAGCGTCAGCTGGAACAACTGCGTGACTCTAGTTCTTAGCCACTGAGACTTGGTTTTAGCTTTTTCAAGGCGAGTCTCTTACTTGCAAAAATTCCAGCAACCTTTCATCTTTCTTTGTCGTATCACCTCGTGTGTGTGTGAGATCTGAGATATTTAAAATTGACCGTTACATTGTTCCAAGCTTCTTATAAAACTTTTGTGACACATTTTGTATGCAGTTGCTATGCTGTATTTCCTAGTCACAAAGTCTGCTAACTGTCCTGTAGCTGATTACTACTGTGATGTTCAAAGCTTTTTAAAAAATTTTATTAGTAGACATCTGGTGGAAAAAGGAAAATTTCTAGGAAAATGTCAGCAGTGAGCTATAAAATTGAATAATGCAATTATAGAATAATTCTTCTGTGATGAATGGAGGCAAGAAGAAAATCGCTAAATCATCATCATGCTGTTTTCCGTGCTACTTGGTCGGAAAATGGGATCATTACAATAACTTCTACTTGTACCGTCCTTTGACTAGGAGCTATACATCCTGATTGCAAACTATATGTAGTAGTAATTTAATTCAGGACGAAAATGTAACGATAGTTCTTATTGGGTGTAAGACTGAACACATTAACTCAGACAAGATGGGATGAAGAGAGTAACATACATGTACTTTGTGAAACCACACTGTTTATGTTTATATTAATCAGGAGAACTTCCCAAACAAGAAATTCATCTGTGTTACTGAAAATGGAGTTCAAATATCACGGAAACTGTAAAGACCATAAACGGTCAAGACCTTGTCTTGTATTTCAGTTACAACTGCTGCGGTGTATTTATGCTAACATCACACTGAATGATTGGTTTAGCACTAACTTGTTATGTTTTTTTAGAATCCAGGTGTTCTTCAGTGCCCTATTTAAAGTACCAGCCCAGCATGATTGCCCTGGTAAGACAGACAGGATCACAAATCTCATAGGGATATGGCTTTAAGCATGTTTGATTCATCATTATTTATGGCTTTCAAATACTGTGTTGCGAATAAAGTGTCTGGATTTTTACAAATCGAGTTATTCTCATTGAGGGTGATTTTGCTTTCCTGAACAAACAAATCAAACAGAAATTATTTCACATGGTAAAAAAAAAAAAAAAAACAAAAACACATAATGTGACCTGTAGAGTACAAAAACTGAGGTCATTCTGACATTATCATGACTCATTCCTGCTTAATATTTTGATTTTACTGTGGCAATTGTATTTGCAGATTTTGACAAACAAAGCTTGACAAGCAGTAAGCCCTGATGTATAGAAGTGAGTCACAGCTGAAGCACCTGGTATTTTCAGTGTATGTGTGAAACACCTTCAGGTAACTGCTGTCTTAAAAACATTGATTAAAAAAAAAATGATTATATTTTTGATGGGCTTTTTTACATTAGTACTGAATCGGTTGTGATAAAGTTCACTGAAGTTTTGTTTTCAGGGCTGTGGTGTTGTTTTTAAGCGTTTTGTAGCAGGTATGTGATCTACTTTATGTTCAATAGAATATCTCCGGATGATGAGTATTTGTGCGGAACTTTTAATGGTTAGACCAGTTAAGTATCCAGAGTGCATATGTGGTGTTTGTGAGAAAGGATGTATACAAATTGAATTTAGTTGACAGAATTAAATATCCGTATGTTAGTGCTCTTACTTCACACAGGTAAGTCTACGTTTCTAATAACTTAGTAGGAACATATGCCTATTGGTGGGAAGGAGTACAAAGAAAAAGCAATAAAACCTGAAAATACTGAGATACCACAAACGTGAGGTTGATGTCCTGAATTCATTAGGAGTTTATATAAAGTGGCACTGATTATCGAGTAAAAGAACAAATAATTTTATTATACTGTTTCTGCTGATGTTTAGAGAAGATGTTAAGCAATGTCTTCAAACTGTTGTAGTAGTCAAGACTTGTACTAAAGCTCTATATAGTACAAAACTAAAGGGAATACAGGATCATGGTCTTATATACCAATATTGTTATCAGATTTGCTTAAAAACTTTACTCTGCAGTGCGTTGTGCTGAAACCCTTGGCAGCTGCTGAGGTCTTGCCTCAGTGTGCGTGTGTGGATTTGGATGAAACAGGCACAGGATTCTAATGGGAGTCAATAAAGAGCTTTTGTTCACTAATAAAAAAGATTCCAATCATTTGACTCATCCCTTAGAAAAAGAACTATACCTGAAAGAATAATAGTATTTATTCCATCATTATTTCACTTCAGATATCCGTTGTCAGATTTCAGTAGCTTAACGCCATTATTACATTAATAAATGCCATTAGTCAGCTTTCGTGAACTGCAAATCATTTATGTTATCCCTCTGGCATCACACAGAGAGGTGCTTAGACAGCTTAGAGCTCTGGTCCACTGACACCCCAGTAAGATGCTTCTCTTCTGCGTTACATATTGTTTCCAGTATGGACTTAATACAGCATTGTACAGATCAGGACAATAAATGTCTTCCTCTACTGTCAGCAAAGAGTCTTGACACAGATGTCACAGCTGCTCGCTTCTGGTATTCCTCTTCTGTGTTTGAGCCCCCCTGGAGGAACAGAAACCAGTCAGAATCTCTTTTCTTTGAATCAGCAAAGGGTGCCAAAGGATGCAGAGTGCACATCTGTTATACGAGATGTCTGAAACTTGGATTGCTTTCTGCATCTCTTCTGAAAGACTTTGATTTCAGTGAGGCTCTAACCAGAGCACACAACTTAGTGACAACACGCACAAGAGGAAAATAATCAGAAAATAGGGTGAATGGTTTGCTCTAATCCTCATCTATGAGTTCTTGTGCGGTCTTGAAGTAAAGATTTCTTAGCATAGTGGTTTCAGTGTAGCTGTCTGTAAACTGGGCATAACATTTATTTCCTTTACAGGAGGTTGTTAGGCTTAATTAACTGAAGACATCCAAAGCAACTTAGGAGCTTTGTGATAGGAAAGGCTGCGTACATGCATACCGTTGAAATATTAATGTATGAAATGTAACTTCTATACTGCTTTTCTCAGAATTAAACCTTGCATCATATTTTTTCCTCTGGAATAGGTATTTTAAGGGTCTTCCTGTGCAGCTCAGTAAGAAAAAGTTTAAAAACAAAATCTTCAACTCCCGTTTGAGCAGCCATTGGAAGGCAGTTAGCAAATGTTCCCATTTTAAGAGTAAGAACCCTATCACGAAATGACAAATAAGCTTGAAGATTTGGCCTCTTCATTTAGATACCTGAGTGGGAACAGGTATCTGCTGAAAATTTAGCCCCATATGTATTTCCTGTCAGATTATAGTGCAACTCACTAGCCACCATTGTACGCAGTAACTTGATTTGCTTCTATTAAGCTGCATAATTTTAGTTGCCTTGTATTTTAATAGCATGTCATTAGGATTCCTAAAGTTCCAAATTTCTTGTCACTCAGGAGTCCTCTCAATTTTTGGCATATCAACAAATTCTGCTGTCTTCATATTCCGCATAGAATTTGATTAATCTTGCACAAAAGTAAAATTTTGAGTAAATGCCTCAAAAGAAACGGTGCTAGCTGTTGAATTCTTGCTCCTGCTGAGCTAATATCCCTTTGTTCTTTACAGAGGAGTCCCACTTTGTAGTTAACTGTTTTGCTCAGAACTTTAAAATGAGGCTTTATGTCCAGGACCTTCATGTTCTGTCCTTGGCTATCCTGTCTCCCAGGAGGTCATGCCTTTCTGCATAGAGAACTCGCTGACAAGTATTTGGAAGGAGCAGTCCATAACGACTGCTCTGTCCTTTACAGCATTTGTGGGAAAACAAATGTTTTGTCACGCCAGTTATACAGTCATTTAAAATTTCGTTAATCACTCAGCTAAGAAGCCATGCTCTTCTCCATACACGTTTTGAAGATGAGAAGTATTCTGTTGCTGCTTGTGTTGAGAGTAGTTGAGAGAGATTGGTTATGATGACTCATCAAGGCTTCTATGTTTTGGGTTTGGTTTTGGCTTGTGTTTTTTTTTGTTTTAGTTTCCACATGCATAGAGTAAACATCTTTTCAGTGCTGTTCACCTTCCTTTTCCGCTCTTGCGTAGGATGTAATTGCCAGCTGCAGGCTGTCTCTCACAGCTGTGTCCTCCCTTGATCAATACCAGAACAAAAATCAGGGTTGTGTTACTTGGGCCATCTCTCAGCTTATCCTTGTTGCACACTAGGCGTTTAGTTTTCATTTAACTGTACAGGCAGTGATGAAACACACTGGAATGCAATTCTGTTGTTAGACTGGTAGCACTTCTAGAAATATAGCTAATGTGTGTACCTAGAAGTTACTGCAGGCAAGAGTTCCAAGCAAAGAAAAACTAATCCTTTGATGAGTATTTGTAGAGCGTAGTACTTCAAAAATAGAAAGCTCAATTTAAGCTTTAATTTGTCTTGTAATAATTATTCCTTGCAAATATTTATTTTAAATCTCAAATAGCTGAAATACTAATCTATATGGATATTTTAGGGGAAAAAAAGTGTAATTGAAAAGAAAATAATCTCACAAGGTAAGTTTAATTATAATTATCTAACATCCTTAGGTATCCAGGATTTCTTTGCAGACATCTAAAATACATGCTGCCTAAGCTGGGGTATGAGTAGAAACACTAAGGCAGTTGTTAGTGTCTGAAAAATGATTGTGAATGGTGTGTTCCACTTTCTGAGGTGATCTGTAACATCATGACATTTTATGTAGCAGTTACTGTGTAAATTGTTTCCTATCCTGAAGATTTCTTTTTGGTGAAAGATATAAATAGCACAATTGAAGTAGGTATGCTGACTCTCAAGCTTATCTGTGATATATTCATGTGCATCTTCATAATTGCAACATATCAAAGTAGATTGGTCTTAGTTTAAACTTATATATATACACATATACTCAATCTATATATAATATGCATGTATATTTAAATTATTTTTAAGAAGCTTTGACTATCACTTAGATCTCTTCAGTTAAAAGAAGAGTCCAAGAGGCTAGGGTGATGGAGCCTCACTCTCAGAATTGTTGATGTGGTGAATGAGTGTTGTGCAGGAATTGTAATAGACTGAAGGGATTTATCTTCTGGCAACGATTGCTCCAACTTACAGCATAGCTAGGTATCTCTAAAACGCATGCTTTTCAGCATACTTAAAACATAGAAATTTTTTCTATTGTACTGTTCATTATTTTGATTTAACTAATGGTTTTTCTTCGGTAAGTCTAAAGTAAAACAAGGTATCTTTGAGCATTAACATTGTAGGAAGAATTCAGAGCCTTTTACAAACAGACTCTCAAATGGATCTCTAAAATAAAATTTCTTTAGCATGCAATCTTGGGGCCAGATCTGTAATGGAGCCATCTTTGCTTTACCAAAGAGAAAATTCTGAGGTGAATCCTACCTGACTCTATTCCTAAGCCAGCAGTTCAGCTTTTGCCTTCTGAAACATGCAGAGCTTATTTCTTCAGGCTGGCACAAGTAAGACTGATATGTCTCTCTCCCTCCACTATGGAGGCCTGGCATGGCAGTAGGATCTCCGTGGAGCCCCTCTTGCATGCTGAGTTCCCAGAGGTGTGTAATGCATCTCTCATCAGTTCATTCTGCTGCACACGTGTGCATCCTGGCCCAGCTGGACTGTCTCTCATTTTCCCTGGCAAATGATACTGACTGTAAGCTTGCCTTATTGCGCCATGCCTTCCTTGTCCAGCTCGCATGCTAGTTTATCTGTGTGCATCTCACTGAGCCAGCTTTCATTTGTTTGTTTTTCTCTAAATCCCACTCAGCATTAATAATTGCTCAGTAAAGTTCAGATAAGGTATAAAATTCAGTTGTTTTTTTCACTCCCAATAATTCTTCATTCAGCTGGGGGCTTGCTTTGGTTCTCCACTGCTGCTGGCTAATCTAGGCGTGGGATATTGCCTATGTGATAAGGATCTCTTTGAAGATGTATTGTTTGGATTTAAATTACCATGTCTTTCAAATAGCTGCAAGGATGGTGCGCCACTGCTAATCACATTCCTTTTGTTGTCACCATGGATCCTCAAACACGCACAGAGGAGCCCATACTCACTGGTGCTAATACATAGAGGTATGAAGGCCATCCAGAAATGGGGACTTCTGAGGTTCTCCGTGCAGTGGGGAGTCAGCTCTTCATGTAGGCGCTCTGAAGAGTGGTGTACATTGGGACAATGATGTGTTGCATGATATTTTTGAATCTTGGTGGAGGAGAAATAATATCGCTCTAAAGAAGGATTTAAAAATGCAAAATTTGAATGAAGTGCACAAATATGTATGAATATAAATGGCTCCCAGGTTTCAGCTGCTGACTGAGATGAACAAGGCTGTTGTGGGGTTCACTGCTGTTGGACTGCAGCAGCAAATAGTGCTTGCTTTCACACCCTCTCTCACCTATCAGTGAGCCACTGATGTCAAGGGGGAGTGAGGATGGTGTCTGCTGCCATGGGCAGCGCTGTGTCTGTCAGCTCTGGTGTGTTGATGTGCATGGAGGTAGGACTGCCACTATCTTTCAGATGGCCAAGTAAGAACTAGGCTGCCAGATTTTTGAATCCTGTTTTCATATGAGATCCATAGAAGCACTGGAAACTACATTTGAAAGTAATAACTTTTAGTTATTTTAGTGAGGAGTTGGTTGGGGTGGGCTGGTAGCAGCTCACCTAGCAGGTGAGTTTTTGAAATGTTTAGATGGAGTCTTAACTTCTCTGTCTCTTAGAGTGAGAATTACAGCTTACCTACTTCTGGAAGATTTCTTTGCTTTTGGTGAATTGGGATTTTTGAAGGGAAGAGCACTCTAGAGAAAATGCGTCATTTCAGCAAATTAGGGTGGCCCTGCACTTGACTTGACACTTGGAGTTTTGTCTTTGCAGAATTAAATGGTAAGCTAATCTGGTTTTAGTCCTTCACAGTTTTGGTTCCATTTTACCTGAATTGCACAGTAAGTCATGAAACAACATGGAGGAGTTTCACTAAGTAAGAAGGGTGAAATAAAATAGTTTTTTTTGTTTGTTTGTTTGTTTTTTTTAGTTAAGTTAATGGTTTCTCTTAGCATTGTTTTTTGTAATGTGAAGACAGAAGAAAACAATTTTGTACCAGTTTGTACACAGTCACTTGCTGGTAAATACGTGTCAAATGTTAAACAGAGCATTCTTACTATGAGCATGAGCTTTTTTGTAAGCCTTTAGATTCTGCTTTTCACAAAAGATTTGCAATTAATTTGTCCTTTAGGGATAACTGAAAACTGCTTTTTAGATTAAACAGTAAAAAGAGCTCCTTCCTGAAATATCTAGAATCCTAGTATGTCAAAGGAGATACACAGACAGCAGAAAATAAATGTGCAGATGGGGAGGCCTGAAAAAACATCAAGTGCAGATCCTGAATTTATGCACATTTCTGACATTGTTGGATGAAAAATGCTGCTCTTATCTTCTGTGGGTAACCATGGCTACCGTGTGATGATTTTTTTCCCCAACATGAAATGAAATACAAGTGCAGGAGATGGTCTTGTCTCAGCTTGCACCATGTGTATTTGCGTGATAAGGATTATAGTCAGTGAATGCGGTTATCAGCGTGGCCCATTTGCTTCTTTAAAAATAGGTTTAGATTTACATCTTCATGTCTCCATTAGTGCTGTAGAGGGGAAAATGGTGCTGTGTTTCCATAAGTACTGTTAGACGAGAGTTGTACCATATCCTTTTGTGTTAAAATATGTGCATGCTACCTTCTTTTATTTGAGTCAGGACCAAGTATTACTGGGGAGACTCAAAAGGCAACACAAACTTGAATATAAAGCATAGTAGTTTAAATGTGTGGATGGTACAGTGCTACATTCTTGATTATCAAATACTTACTCCCTGAAAGTTTGTCTACATTTCATATTAATATGCTTCCCTGCTTGATCTGGTTCTGTTTTCATTCAGATTTTCAGCTTCATCATGAGCTTTGATAGGAGCAGAGTTGAGCCATGAATTCCTAACCACTGAAATCTCTGTAATGTTAGAAGGGTTTGTAGAGAAGCTGATAACTTATGCATGAAGCTAAGAATACATTTATGCTTATCTCAACAAGTGCATGAGTTATACTCCCAAGAATGGTGGCTGTGAATCAAAAACACTTTTCCTCACATGGGCAGTGAAGTAGCCTGGTGGATCCTTAATTCTCTCTTCCTTGTTGCCAGTCACCATTCTGAGCAGTGCTTCTTTGCCAGTCACCATTCTGAGCACTAGCTTCCTGGCACATCAGTAACATTATACTTACTGATACAGGTAGTAGTCGTGTGGAGAAACTTGCTAAAACTGCAGTGTGTGATTTTAAACCTTTATAACTGATTGGTGTACCAGTGGGAAATGTTTGCAACGTGATCATTAGGATTATGGGTGCAAGTAATCAAATTTCTGGTAACATTGCTTTTGCTATGATTTGAAAATACCTGAATGTGTATTTACTTCTACATTTCTTGCCACTGTAAGGGATTTTGTAATGATAGAAGATAGATATTTTTTACCAGACAACGTATCAAAGACAGAATGGTACATCAGTGTTTTTACCTTTCTTGCAACAAACTCTTGCTGGAGCACAGAAAATGTTCTTTTTAGATGTGATATGACTCCTGAAGGTTTGCAAAATTAAAAAGAATAGTTTTGTGAATCACACCAATGAATTTAATGCTGGCAGCATGCTGGATGTCAGTCCACAGTAGCTGAGTGAACAATACAAACCACAAGGAGAACTTTGAAATTCTGGGGGATTGGGAGGAGGAGAAGAAATAAGAACAGTTGCTAGTTGAGATGGGTTAAAGTTGGTGCATGATTCATGAGCAGTAGGCTGGGAAAAGCTTTACAAAATTCAGGAAGACTTCTGCAAGTGTCCTAGTGTTACATGAGATTATTTTCAAATAGTCTTGTGTTAAAAGAATTGTGACAAAATAACATACTTCTAGATAAATGTGTACAAGAGAAAAGGTAGAGTTTCCTCAACTGCTATAATCCACAACTGAGAAATAGATCATTACATTGCCTTCTTTGGACAGAAGTAACTGTTTCAGGCAGTCATGTCTTCATGAAAGTTAAGCCAATTCATGGAAATCTGTGATGATGAAAAATGGAGAAACGAGACCGAGAATGCAAACAAAAAATCTGCTGAAGCTGATGAGAAAGATTGACTGGGGTAAAACTAATGATTTAACCGATACCCAAACACAAGGGGTACAGCAAGCACAAAGTGTGGCAGACAAGAATTTCACAGGATACTGCAGGGTGAGGATGCAAATGCTGCTGCCTGTCTTTTTCAGTTTGTTTTAATGAAAAAACAAGAACAGAGCACAACAGACACTAAGAATGTGTAGAGGTTGGAGCCTTGACCCAGTGGAGAAAATCATAAAAGCTGAAGATAGCCCACAGAATAGAAGAGTAGAGTAATTGTAGTAGAAGTCATTATGCTGAGGAGTGCCTTATTTTCAGGAGGCAAGCGGTGACTCACACGAATGAGATAGCATGTATGTGACATGAAAGCACTTCAAATGTAAACTGCAAAAGTAAATGATTTGTTAAGCTCAGATTAGCATCAGATGCAATGACAAGTCAATGACATGCAAGCAAACAGGAAATTGAATGCCAAATATGTGGTAGGACAGTGACTGTGCTAGGCTACCAAGTCTTTCTCAGCAGTGGGCAAGCAAAAGCAGAATTGTAAGCAAAACCAGGCAAATTAAAAATACGTGATGGCATCATTCTTCTGAAGAGGTGGCTGGGAGCAGTGTCACTACTGCTAGCGGAGCATTTGAACAGACTGTGCATGAAAATCGTGTTGCTGTCAAATGAGAGGAGAAAATAACTGATGTTGGAAGCTGTTGCTCATGCCCTTGAATACAGAGGTAGCCAAATGCTTGCCTGGGAGTTGTTCCTGACCATCCCTGTAGAAGGCCTATGACTCACTGGGACTTCTGGGAAACATTGTCAGACAGTGACACTGTGACTGCCATAAATTGGGCAGACAAGCAAATTGGCAGCCAGGCTCTTTCAGATAATGGACTCCAGTTCTGTTACAAGGAGCTTGCTTGTGAATGGGAATTTGGCTATGTTGCAGTGTTAGCTTATTGCAGCCAATCAAATGGTTAAATCAATTAACTATTAATACTATTTAATGATCCTTTTCAGGAAAGCTTAAAAATTCAGAGAAATGACATTAAAACCAGTTCACTCCCTTGAACTTCTTGTGAGCAGCGCTGCAGGGAAAGCTTATGTGAATAAAGAAATCAAACGTTGCCTCTGGCAACAGAAGGTGTGATTGCCAAACACAAGAAATGTACCTCAAGTCGATCATCCTTAGGAATCTATTTCCGAACTACAGCTTAGAGACACTGTTTGGATCACATTATTATTTCTGAATGTGGTCCAGAAGGAAGCCATATATGTTGAACAGATAAAATGTAGTTAATTACAGACAACTTCAGAAAGTCATGCTTACTGAGATTACTTGCTGCAAGTCTCTGAGTAACAAAGTCACGGGTGAAATATGGGAAAATGTGGTGAAATACTCTAATTTGGTGAAAAGCTTGCTGTGCTGGATATGGTCATCAGAAACCCGTAGAATGTCTGGTGATAAGAAACCAGAGGAAGTGGAGAATAATTTAATTAAACAAAAAACCAAAAAACATACCCAGAAGCACTAGCATGTAGCGGTGTTCTATTCACAAGATCCACATTTGATCTTAAAGAAAACCAAAATGCGTATGTGTTATTTTGTAAGATAGAAAGCCATGACAGAACAGATCTCATCAAGTTGGAGGTAAAGTTTCAGGTTCTCATTTTTAGAATTTAACTTTTTATTTTTGTATGTGTAATGATGATTGATACTTTTAAGATCTTATAATGGAATATTAATTATGTAAGACGATTATGCTTTTTGTGATTAATTTGGCAAACTGAATTAAATATGACTAGAGAGATACTATAATAGTTTCCTAATGGAGGACACAACAGGATATAAATGGGGAGATTAATATCTAGAATCTTGGAAGATGTGAAATACTCGGTGAGAAAAGATGATATGCCTGAAGGAAGGAATGTTAACTGCATGCTGAACTGTTTCTTGTCTCATGCTTAAACACTGACCATTTGCCTCACCTACCTTCCTGTGATCCCAACTTATCTTCTGTTTTGGAAAAGCCATATCACTTGCTCATTTTACTGCTTTTTCTTGTTTGCCCTAAAAATTTCATTTTTAGTAGACTTGGTTTTTGTGTTTTTTGGTTTTGTTTTTGCTTTCTGCTTCAAACAGCTTCATCTTTTCTTCCTCACTGTGCTTTAGGTAAGCCCCGCCCTGATCTCTGTTTTGCAGCAGCCTCAGGCTTCTCTTGTTCTCCCTTCTGAATGTAATCCTTCATTTTTCCTCTTGTTCCTTTTCTTTGCAAGGGTTTATTTCCCAGATGCCCAGTGCTGTACATCAATGTTGTTTTCACAAGTACATGTCACGTGCTTTCTGACCCTTATGCCTTCTGTTTGCTCTTTACTGGTTCTTTTTATCTGGGTTTTCTGAGCTCCTGCTTATAATGTACAGGCTTTTCTTTCTGCGATGATTGAGCCGGGAAGGATGATTGTCAGGTGCTGGCAAATCTGTTTTTCCTCTTCTAAAATGATTTGGTGGGCTGGAAAACTGTGTGGACCTGCGCTCTGTTAAAGAGCTTCTGCAAATAAAATGGGGAAAGAGTTGCCATCATTTCACTTACAGTACTAGAATGGGGTAGGAATTTGTTAAAATTTGCTGGGTGAAGGGAAAGAAGGCAAAGACTTCAGTTCTATGAATAGAAGTTGTCATATTGGAATATTCTCTTGCATTCCTCAACACCAGCTATCCCATTTTCATCTTCCCCAGGATGAGAGTGAGAGCTTGTATTCTGTCTATCTAGTCAAGTCTTGTAGTTGTAATAAAACAGGTTGCATTATAGCGAATATGTATTTAGGAAAACTGCATGTGCTAACAAGGTGTTAAGGCATCCTGAATAATGAAGAATACGTCTCTCTGATGGGAGAGGTCCCTCATGTTTTACATAATATTTTGGCTATGAAGGAGGTCATGGAATAAACCAAGTTATGTGGTTAATGGCTAAACAATTTTAGGGTGTTTTGTCTGTTGAAGCCTACTTGGTAATAGGCTTAAAAATGTAGAGGAGCTGCTTGTATGTAGGATATTGTAGGAGGTACTGTTTGACATCTGCCGAGGGAGTATTATGCCTTTGCTCTAGGTTTTGTGAATGACATGCTGCTTATGGAGGCGGGACTGTGAGATACTCTTACGGATTGCCACTGATAAACCTGAAGACTTAGTGAGGGGGGAAAAAGTCCATAACTGAGATTGTTCCATCCCAGTAGAAGATAATTGGTCTGGAGCTCGGTGTGATTGTGCATTGCTTCCTTGCAGCTGTCCCAGGTGCATACCCTTCCTTCTTCCGGTGCATTCAGATGTGCTGAAGGCACCGCGTCTCACAGCCATTTTAACTTGATTTGGATACAGCTGAAAAAGACTGTTCTGCCCTTACCCTCCTGCTGCTTTCCAGCCACTTATTCCTGCCTGCCTTATGCTGTTACTGTTTGTGCAATCGTTCCTTGACTTAGATTAAGGAGCTGATCAGGATGAAACTATATATATTTTTTCAGATTAATTTTCAATTGATCAGTTTATTGCTGCAGCTCAGTACACCTCAGGCTGTGGATAGAAGGCAAGAAGGAGGACAAAGCCGTCTTTTTTCCTTTTTTTTTTTTTGGAAGGGGAAAGAAGAAGGAAATTTATTTTTGGGCAAATTAAAAAATAATTGTGGCATCTCTCCATCATTCTTTTCCTCCTTCCCTGCTGTTGAAATATGGTGTCTTTTTTTTTTTTTTTTAAATCTTCTTTCTTTTCCTTTGGAGCTTTTTAAGTGGCAGTTTAATACCGGAGACCTCTACAGTCTGTTGTGGTTTGACACAGTTGCGGTGTCTGCAATGTTCAACACTCAGAATTTCTCATTTTCCCGGCTGGCTTGTTAGAGGTGATTGGCAGTAGGATTTCTGGGCCTAGCCCAATCAAAGTCAAAAAAAGAGTGCACGATTCTTTGAATGTTTCCTTGAATGATTCTTTCTGCGGGAAAATGATATCCTTGACATGCTTAGCTGTTATCAGTGTCTCAAGTAATATAGTAGCACCAAAACCAATATAAAATAGCATTAATAATGAAAATGCCTGAAGCTCTTAGATTAAATGTTCCCTAGCCTTAGCATTTGTGCATTCTGAATGTAGTGATAAGCCACAATATTATTAAAGAACTACTACAGGTCTGTCTGTTGAAGACACATCGGCTGTGATGCTGTATATAGCATTTTCTATGAATTAAAGTTGATAAATTCACTGTTAGTGTTATGTGGTTTCTCTTATGTATCTATTTAGTAAATGCCACTATCTCTAAGAGCTACTGGTATGCGAAAAAGATGTACTGACACGTAATAACTGTAAATAAGCACCAGTGTGTTCTTTAATATGCGTACGAGTGAATACAGCAAGAAGAGTAAATAAGGTGTATAACATTTAAAGTCTGTAAAAAATAGTGAATCATAATTTAAATTCATATTCCTTCTCCTTGCAACTTGAGTGGAACCATCCCTTCCTTCTCTTCCCGCACGACAGTTTCAAAACATCCTCCTGTTATTGATCTTAGTTTCTGCGTGCCCAATCCTAACAGCGTCTCCTCTGCCTTCATAAAAATGGCTTAATAGAGCTCACTCTCTTTAGAAAAAGTAGCCTGTGAAAACAACTCTGCAAATTACTTTTCATTCTGTGAAATAATGGCACAAATGAAATCTTTTGTTGTTTCTGCAGAGGAAGGATACGTTTCCTTGTAGTGAAGTTGCTGAAAATGTGTTTTCTTCAGTTTTAATTCAGGGTTGTTAATTTCTGCCTTTTCAAGTTTTGTTGCCTGTAGTTTCACTTAAAAAATTGCATATAGGCGGTTTTTGTTAATGTACGTAGCCAAAGTTTGTTTAATCATATTTGAATCTTCCACTTCAAAGAGTGTAATGTAGAAATTGTTTTCTAATTGTTCCTGAACTATGTTTAGACCAGAAAAGGCTGATGAAAAAATACTTGAAATGATCCCACTTCTGCCAGTTTGTGATTACAAAATATAAATTTGAAGCAGCTGAGATGCTTATTCCTGAACAGCTTTTGAACATGACTGTTCAACAGTAATTTTCTAATTTTGTTCATTTTCTGCTAACTTGTATTCTCAGCAAGGTTTCACCAGTGTGATGGACCTGCTGCGGATTTAACCAAGTCATAATTAAGTAAACGGCTTAGAGAAACGTAGACTTGGAATCTCATTGTTGCTGCTGGTGCCTTCTGTTCTGCCCTGTTCAGCTCACTGTTCGAGTCCAGCAGCAGTGCTGTATCCCATCATGCTGCTGAGGTAAAAGTCTTTGTATCGCTTATTACATTACTGGTACCTGGAATTGAAAGCTCATTCAAGAGGCAAAGCTGAATCCATCTGCCTTTACCACTGGAAACATAGGTGTTTTACCATACTTCCATTAATTTATTTCTGGATACTGCGGTGTCAAATGTGACTTGGAAAATGCTGCTGGCAAGACCAGTGGGTACTGTGAGAAGGTTGATTGGATTTGACTCTGTTTTGTCTTAACACTTAAATTCCACAGCACATTCCACTGCATTTTAAACAAAGGAATATCTGGGCACCAAGTTGGGTAGGAAGGGGGTATGCCAGGACATCTCTGTATATCTGCAGATTTAGCAAGTTCATAGATGCTGTTGCTATAATTTATTGTCTTAAGCCAGTATATCCAATTATATCCAGTATATGTATTCTTTCTTTGTAAGTATTCTTATACCAGAAGGATGAAGTGGGTTCTTAATTCGTACCATGTCTTGGCACTGAAAGTACAAGGATTCCCTTTAAAGAACAAACTTTCCTTGTTGCTTTTCTCTGCCCGCTTTAAAGCAGTTCAGACTTTGGGGACCACTGCCTGAGAAATGGTGTTGCGTACATACACAACATATTTTTCCCTTTCTGTTTTTAAAAATGTCGCTGTCTAAGCGCACAAGACTTATCCCTTAAGAACTTGATTTAATAAGACACCAACCAACTAATCTTGATCATCATCAGCAGAATGAAATGACATAGTTTGCTATAGTTTTCATAGTCATCACGTAGCTGTGAAGTGCTTTGTTTTTTAAATCCACATTTGCCAATTCCTGTCAGCAGACTCCAGGTCTTATTTGGGGGATTGCAAATGTACAAAGCTGTGCATCCTCTATACTGTATTTTGCTGTGCTGACTATTTAGATGGGTGGGACTTTTCTTAGACCTGTAATTCTTTTATTTTCCTCTTGAATCTCCTAACGTTTTTCTTTTCCTCCTGTAAGGCTATTTTGAATGCGAGTTTGCAGGGAAGGGTGCATCCCAAAGAGGAGCACTGGCCACGCATGTGAGTTACATGCAAGTGCAGCAGCAGAAGAATGGGAGGAGGAAGCCTGAGTGAGCAAGTCCGATGACTGATAACAATGATGTGCCTTGGAAAAGGTCCCCTTTCATTCCCTTTAGACTTCACTCCTGTGAAGCCTTAAAGGTGTAGAAGCCCCACTGAATTTAGCGTTCATAATCCACATGAAACGCTGTGTGCAAGTAAGGTTTTGTAGACCTGGGTTTCACAGAAAAGCTGCTATTTTGTGGCTTGGGTGTAAAAAGGAGGTTTGATCTAGACTTGTAGATCTAAGTGATTTTTTTTTTGGTTGTATTGAAAAATACTAGTGTTTGTATGGGAATTTGAAGAACCTGCATGCTTATGTACAACAAGGAACCCTTGCTGCTGTTCTGTCTTGATGTCTCAATTCCAGTTGGTTTGAGCTTTAAAATGAGTTCTGATACTTTGCTGGTGCTAAATCTTACTGTTAATAAGCATGGCAATGGACAGTCAAAATGATGTATGGTATATTTCAGATATCTCCATTTACTATTGTAAGGAATTTTTCTGAAAATAGATAAAGAAATCTGGTAAAATTAGTTGTTATATATCATGTAAAAATGATCTAGATGCAACTTGATCAGGGAAGTCACTGTGAAGATCAAGCTTTTTTTCTTCAAGCAAGTTCAGAGAGATGATGCCATGAACAAATAACTGTTAGATAGCACTCAGGACTTGAGGGGAAAATGGCCACATGCTTGCTATAACCAATGTTTCTGTGAGTGTGCTGTTTTGCCTGAAGACTTCTTTTTGCTAACCAGAAATGTCAGTGAAAATGATGCAAATTGACAAGATGCGGCAGTATACCCTGTAGTTTACGGAGATGATTAGGATAATGCATCATCATGTTTCATTGTGAGCCATAATGCAGTGAAATATTGCTGGCTGGATTAATGGTGACTGCAGATGTGTTTAAAACTCAGTCTTACGAAATGCCTCCACTCTGGTTTGGCTTTTTAGTGCCACCGGAGAAGACCGTGCTATCACGGTCTAGTCGGCTGAATATGAGCCAGCAGTGTGCTCAGGTGGCCAAGAAGGCCAACGGCATCCTGGCTTGTATCAGGAACAGTGTGACCAGCAGGGCTAGGGAGGTGATCGTCCCCCTGTACTCAGCTCTGGTGAGGCCGCACCTCGAGTACTGTGTTCAGTTTTGGGCCCCTCACTACAAGAAGGACATGGAGGTGCTTGAGCGGGTGCAGAGAAGGGCGACGAAGCTGGTGAGGGGCCTGGAGAACAAGTCCTACGAGGAGCGGCTGAGGGAGCTGGGCTTGTTCAGCCTGGAGAAGAGGAGGCTCAGGGGCGACCTTATCGCTCTCTATAGGTACCTCAAGGGAGGCTGTAGCGAGGTGGGGGTTGGTCTGTTCTCCCACGTGCCTGGTGACAGGACGAGGGGGAATGGGCTTAAGTTGAGCCAGGGGAGTTTTAGGTTAGATGTTAGGAAGAACTTCTTCACTGAAAGGGTTGTGAGGCACTGGAACAGGCTGCCCAGGGAAGTGGTGGAGTCACCATCCCTGGAAGTCTTCAAAAGACGTTTAGATGTAGAGCTTAGGGATATGGTTTAGTGGGGACTGTTAGCGTTAGGTCAGAGGTTGGACTCGATGATCTTGAGGTCTCTTCAAACCTAGAAAATTCTGTGATCAGCTGACTTGGTTTGGAGAACTGCATAGGATTTGCTGTGGCTAGTTTTGTCTTACCCGTGCATCTGAATTTCTCGTAGCTCCACAAATATCCCAAAGAATGTAGAGGCTGTCAACGCAGCTGATATTAGTATTAGGAGGAACTTCTGCTAATTTTTAAGGAATCATTAGTACATGCTGAGTCAAGAAGCTTCTTAAATTTGTGTAAATGGGGAGTGGGCAGACAACTCAGGAGATTAATTCGAACTCAGATACCTGAGATGCTGACCTTTTTCTTCTTTGTGCAGCAACGTATGTGTGAGAAAGATTGGTCTACTCAGGTTAAAATAAATAAAAATGGAAGAATAATTTCTGCCGGAAGCAAGCATTCAGGGAGAAGTGTTCTTCGCATTCTTTAAATAAATTCTGTAAATGTAATGTGAAATGTCATGTACTGGAACTTAGGATATATAGCAATAGAAGGCATTCCAATATATTGCAATATCTTGCAAACTCTGCCAAAATGGGGTGTGTGCGTGTGTGTATATATATATATATATATATATATATGTTTAGGTTATGTCTACTCAAATAGCTTGATCAGAATATTATCATGTTGCATGAAAAAATGGAACATCTAAGGGCAATTTGGAAGCTGTTACCCTGTTAGAATAAGAAAAAATATGGAGGGGGGTGAAGTTGCATACAATTACATACTTGTTTGTAAGTGGTAAGGATTTTTCTATGAGCAACCCAGTTTTGCCACCCTGTGGACAGAAAATGTATGTCATGATTTTGATTTTTAGTTATTAAGAACCTGTGAGAGAGGCTGAAATCAATGAAGGTCAGTTACTTGCACAAATTCTGACCTATAGGCTCTGTGGCATTTAAAACATTATTTAAAATTGGAGTTGGCTGTTTTTATTTTACGTTGTTTTGGCAAAAGTCTGAGATCAATTTTTTGCTGTTTGCAGCAACCACTTCAAAGCAGCTCTTCTGTCAGTCCAGTATCAAGGGTAATTCCCTGCCATGCTCTTTGCCAGCATGTGGTGGAAGTATCCTAGGAGGTACAAATGAAATGCTTATAAATGCTGTCCCTTCTGTCATGTTGTTCCTCCTTCTCCTACTTCCATTTCAAAACAAAAAGACCAAACCATACACACAAGTGTGTGTGGACACAAACAAAACCAACCCCATCCCATAAAAAAATCCTCCACGACCTATAAAAAGGAGGTCAAGGTCATTGTTCAATGTGTTTTTTCTTTGCCATGTCTGGCTAACTGCTGACTGAGGACCAGATGTGAGCAGCCTGTATTCTCCTCCTCTGCTGCTCACTAACCAAGAGGTTTCACTGAGCAGGGCAAACCATCAAGCTACCTATTCAGAGGAAAAAAAAAAAAGAAGAAGAAAAAAAAAAAAAAAAGCTGTAACAAATCCTTTTTCCTGAAAAGTATCCCCGTGATGAACTAACTGTGAACAATATTGCACAAGTAAGCAATAGTGTCTAGAATTAGTGCTGACCACAAATGCGCAGCAGCTTATGCTGTGTCCTTCCTGCCTGCAGTGAGCAGCCTGGAAAACCAGTGGTCAGCTCCTAGGCTGCAAAATCATTCTATTTTTGCAAGGCTGGATTAGTCCCTGCCTTGTGCATGGGCATTGATTTGGGTTTGCTGCTGTTAAATAGGCACGGACCCTAGCCTCCCACAAGTGCTTCTGTACTGTACATGTATTTTATCTTTTTTAATTCTTTTCCTAGTTATTTGCAGGGCGTTCAAGCTGATATTTGCACATGAGAAGCAGGCTTACTCTGAGGTCGATCTCATTTGTCTGTCTAGCTTTGTGGACATGATAAAAACATGAAAGAGACGATTGGGCTTGAGGTTCAGAAAACGAAGGAAAAGAAGGTGTTCCTTATCTCATACCTTATCTTTATGCCTTAAGATGAGGCGTAAAGAAGGCATTTATCTTGAACACAGTTCTGCACTGGCACTCTTAGCCCAGTGCTCATAGCCATCTTCCCATACTTCCCACAAACCCCAGCTACAGCAGCAGCAAGATATTTTGATACTCGTGACACGATGTGTTCTGATATGGTCTTTGTGTTGTTGACTTGCTTCTTAAACTGACAAGGGAGTGTTGATTGTGAGTCCTGTCTAGACAGATGTCGGTTTTTCTTACTAATCATCAGCAGACAAGATCCTGGGTTTGCATCTTGCCTGAAAGCATGGGACCTTGGGATAACAAAAGGAAGATGCATTCTGCTTTTGTCAGTTTCTTTTGTTTGTTTGTTTTGAGGTGTGGAAAAGGTTGTAGAGAAGTCAGGGAGAGAGAGGAGCTGTGGTTCTGGGGGAAATGCCAGGTGTTCCTTATTCTGAAGTAATTCCCATGTATTTATATGCGTGTTGGGAATTCTTAAGTTTGAAGTCTGCCATTTGTGGCACGTTTTCTGTCACCCCAGTCTGAATGATGAGAAAATGGTGCTTTTCTATGATTGTTTTTGAATCGTCACATTGACCCATTTAAACTACTGGACTACATTGGCAGGCGTGAAGGGAAGAACACTGCTTGATTACCTATAGGGTATCTCCAGATAAAGCTATATACAGCTTTCCTGTATTTATTAAATGCAAAGTTTTAAAGTGTTGATGATGCAGCCTTCCAGTCTTTGATGGATATTAGATATTGTTCCATAATGAGTTTAAGTATTCTCAGAATAAACCGAAGATTGTTAAAGTTCTATCCATACACTGCTTAAATCTTGACCTCTAATTTTGCTGTATCACAGCAATAGTATCGCTATGTCCTGAAATGTAAGAGCTAATGGTCATTCTTACTGGCTTTTGCTTTTTGCTTCCTTCTCACAGATGATTCATTCCCATAAAAACAGCATGGCAGAGAACTGAAACATGCAGTGTGATCGATGCCATTTGTCTTGACTTACGGCAAAAAGGAAGGAAAAAACCCTGTAGCCCTAAGCCAATCTACAGATAAAAATTAAATGAAAATGAGGTTGAAAAATGTGTTGTGTCAGGCTGCACCTCCAGTTCTTCTCTTTTGCACATTTTTTAATACTTGACATACAAAAAGGGCTGGTGAAAAAATATTTTTATTTTTCCCAGCAAGAATTGTAGTAAAGAATTCATAGTTAGGTTTGGCTAGTAGGTTTGCTTGTAGTCATAGTTGGAACAAAAAATATTTTAAGGCACGTGCCTATTTTGCAAAGGTTACTTAGATCAGCTGAGAGCATGGGATTTCTCCTTCAGAAGCAGTTTGGAAGCTGGGAGGCTGAGGTGTGGGAATAAGAGCTGCAGAGCAGTTCTGATACAAGAAGCACAGAAGGTGCTTCGTGCTCTGGTGCCCTGGGGCTTAAGCCCTAGGCAGCCAGTCACAGTTGGTGGAGCTGCCTTGCAAGCAGCTTGCGGAGTTAGCAAACTAAAGTTAAAAACAAATTTAAAAATGTGCCTAACAGGCAGCACTCCAGCTAGAGTAAGAAGTAGTCTCCTCCCCACAGGCAATCAGAGAAAAAGAAAAGAGAGACACTGATGGGCGTATGCCTGAAGTATTTGTAATTGTTTAACTATAGAGAACGCAAAGCATTAGTATTCTCATGCAGTGCCTCACATAAAAATACACTGCATAAACTGTGAACATAGAAGTTCCGAAGCAGAATGTTGTGGTAATACATGTGCTGGAGGATGCTGTTCCATGCATCACACCAAAGTAGATCTTAATGTTCAAGCACTGGCTTTTGGCATTGCTGAATTTGACAGCTATCTAAAGGCAAATGGATGTTATCCAGGCTACCTGAAGGCTGGCTACCAGCCTGCACACTGGTACAGTCTCTAAATCCTTCGGCTTAAAACAGGCAGCTAATAAGCATGGATGCTGTTTTCCTTCCAATGCCCCCTCTCATTGTGACTGTCAGACTATTATTTCACTTGTCAAGCAGTTGTTTAGGCAGCTATTCATTTACATTGTGTTTTTTTCCTGTCCAGACATCAGCAAGTCTAGTGGTCATTTCAGGCCCTGCAGCTACTCCTCTCTGGTGAAGATAAACAGATTTTGCAGCCTGACGATGTCTGTGCCTGTGTAACAAATAGTCATAAAACAGAAGAATATTTTCAAATACCAGAAAGGAAAATGTCTGTATGACTGTTATTACAGAATTGAAAGAATATCAGCATGCAGAAACTTGTTAGGAATTGAAATACCTGATGCTGGCCGGAGGTTGAAGAATGATAGCATTGTTTTAACAAAATCTGTACGACTTTGTTCCCCTGTGCAGTCTCGATGTGTGCTCTGGAAGGATGAGATGACTTCAACTCATGTGCTTGGCTACCTGTAGCTGAAGTTAATGCATAATGCACAGAAACAGAACAGAAACAAATGTTACTGGTGTAGAAAGGAATAAATACTTTGAAAGTATAGCAATTCAGATCTTTAGGCAATAGATGCTATTTTGCAACTGATTGTTCTGTTATAAATAGCAGCAGCTAGGACAGGATTTTATTTTATTTTTTCCCCTTGTCTAACTTGTCTCCTCTCCTATGCTTTTTCTGGGGAAACAGATACTGCTGCAAGGATTTTTTTTTTATTTTATTTTTTTTTCAAATGTACTGGCCCTTAGCGTACAAAACGAAAGCTCTCGCATAATCAGCCTTCAGGCTTTACATGTATATGATGACCTGTTATGGTCCTTGCAGTAGTCATACAATGCTTTAGATAAAAAGCATGCTTCTAAAAGTTCAGTTTTTTAATGTTTGTCTCATGAATCCCAAACAGAACAAAGCAATAGGGCTAAAACATGCTTATTTTCTTTAGAGCTACTTGCATAGAATGTGAGTCCAATTCTAGATTCATTTGGTTTTTGTTTTGCATTATTTTGTTGCTAGAGTTTGCCACCATTTTAATGCAGTGAACTGTGACACAGCCTGCTTTGCAAACGTAGATGGGGGATAGAAATATGGATCTTCAATTTTAAATCCTTGTAGGAAAGTTAAAGCACATGATTGTATTCCGTCATCCATTTTGTAGCTTTTTCCTTTTCTCAGCTTAGTCTGTGACCTTTCTGTTCAGAAAGGAATGAATAAATTCTGCAGCATTTCCCTGCTGTTTACTAGTTGCCCCTAGGTGCCATGCGCACTCTTCCCTCACCCCTTTTTGATGATAAGCTCAGAATCTATTTGTGTGAGCTTCAGCTGTAGGGTTTCAGATACTTAGCTGAATTGCTGAAACATCTTGTTGCTGTTGTAAGCTTGTAATAATGTCTTCCTTAAGAGTCAGGGGTGTGAAATGATGGTTTTGTTTTAAACCTGCTGAATATAAAATTGAACATATTTACAGATATAAATACCAAGAGACAACATTTGTGAAAATTACCCAAAATGAATGTGAAGATGGGTTATCAGGCTCTTTCTGTCATTTGCAGTTAGAGGTTCTATAAACGTACTGCAACTATTATATTACTTGTGGTTGTAGAAATTATTCCCCTCCCCTGGATTTGTGCACCCTGTTCTGTGTCATTTCTTATGTTCTACAAGCTACCTTTTATTTAAGGTTGAGGCTGATTTGTTCACGTTTCCCTCATTTTCCTGGGGTTTCCTACTTTCAACCCTTTCAACCTTTTTGTTTGCGGTTGCATTTTTTTGGGGGTGGTGATGCTGTAAAACACATCAAGTACTGTGGGCTTTTTTGTTTTTAATCAAATGTTTTATTTTAAATGAGAGAGGACATTCTTTAGTACAAAATAAAGGTACCAACCTTAGGAACATTATTTTTTTTCTCTCTCTCTGGTTATGCCTGTTGCTTAGATCCTTGTTTATCAAGGGTGCTGTTTAGATGTCAGATGAATAGACACTGCTCTTGAATGACGCTAGCGTTAACTCCTCTTGCCCGCAACTTCAGACATTCAGCTCAAGCATTACAGCAAAGCACAGGAGACCTAAGACAAGTGTCCTCTGAAGGAGGAAACGGTAAATTGTGTCACCGACGCCTTGTGAACCTGAGGATTGAGCTCAAGTTTTCCTCCCTGGTGCTTTAATAATAAGGCTTTAATTACTGCATATTCAGCTTTTAAAAAGAAAATAAAGCAGTAGATACTGACTTTCTGCCTTTTTTTTTTTTTTTTTTTTTTTGTAGATGAACTTGAATAATTTCTGCATTGTTTCTTATGTCTTGGCAAGACATAATATTTAGCAATGTTTTCCATGTTTCAGTTTACTCGGTTTCTTTTTAGCTGTGTTCAGTCAAATACCGATCAGTCCGTATTGGTTCTTTATCGACAATCTTTATCAGTAGTTTTCTTCACTACTTTGCAGTAAGAAATGCTAAATGAAGTTAAACACAATAAAAATAATCTGTCAATTTCTAGAACTGACTTCCAGATTTTTCTCTGTTTGCTTTACTTGCTCTCATTTCCATCTCCTACTTAAAAGATGTTTTATATTTTTTTACAGGCTTTCCAAATACAACAGTTGATAGCTGTTTTTGTAACTGCCCCTTCAATATTTCTGAAAAGTTTCAGGTATTTTTGTGCTATCTTAGTATCTTGATAACTATCAGGTGTCAAGATCTATCTTAGACTCTATGTAATTGTCCCTATCCACTACCTGATCTGATGCCCATTTGAATGGGGTTACTTTTTCAGATCCAGGGCCAAAGCAAGTGTACTGTTAAAAGCAGCATGTCCTTTCAAAGAGAAAACAAAAACAGTGAGTAGGACAGTCACATAACCACTGTAAAAATGACCATGCAGATAGCAATAACCTAATGATTGAGCCTGGTTAATTTGGAAAGTCCTATACTGGGACTCTTGCTTTGACAGTTATTTAGCTGTCAGTCTGTATAAAGGCAGGAGTATTAAAATGAGCTCGGGTGTTGGAATCAAGATAGTGTTCCTTGCTATAGAAAATGTGTTGACTCCCAGTTTAGTTACTTGGAGAGTTTGAATGAAAATAATTCTTCTGACTGTGAATTAATTATGCAGTACATATGTAGCTCAACAAAATTATTGAAAGAGCTTAGTCATGTAGTAAAATTTTATTAAATTGTAAATAACTTAGGTTTATGAAACAGAACAACTGCACCCTCTAGTGGTAGATTGTACATGTGCAAGACGATCTAGACAGATTTTGAACTGCGATGTGGCTTGAAAGAAAAAGAGTTTTCATGTTATAGAACATGCAAGCTTTGGAAATAAACCATTAGGTATTTTTAAAGATATATTGATGAAATTCTTAGAGCACTGCCTTTGCTGTTACAGATTTCCTAGCCTGTCACTGAGTGTCAGACATAGCGAATCGCAATTTATGTTGAGCACATTTGATCAGAAAGGAGCTGTCACATTGCTTGTCAGTGTGTCATGTCATGCTTTTGGTTACTGCTAAGAAGAACTTCTTGTTAGGAATATAGTTAATAAAACACTGTATGTTTGAATGCTGTAACGTGACAGTATGTCAAGTGTGCTATAAGCAACATCAGCTTTTTCTGTAGAAATGAGCCGTGCTTGAGTTACTTGCTTGAATATATGAATATATATATGTATATGAATAAGAAACGCACAGCTTCTTCTCTGAACTTCTGCTATCTGCAGTCTTGGTGTTACAATGATGCTGCAGTAATATTTTCGCTGAAATACTTTTAAGAAGTCAATAATGATTTAAAAGCAATTGCTGTCAGGTGTTAAAGCGGAAGGTTGAAAATGCATCTGTTGATATTTAAAAATACCTTTAAAAGACAGCTGAACTGGTTTGGGTGGCTTTATTCAAAGCAATTTAGATACAGCTGGTATTTCGTTTTTAGGCTGCTTAGTTAGAACCTAGGTCTTAGCTGGACTCTGCCGTGGTTCACTAGGTGATCCTGATCTTTCTTGGAAATACTGCATTTCTTGCAGCATGCTGACAGTGCATTGGCAACGCTTTGCTTGTCACCTGCTGATTCATCAGTGTAGCTTCCTGCCATCCCTTCTCATCTTTGCTGGTTTCCCTCTGGCGACCATTCCTTGCATGTAGCATATGATAGCTGGTATTCCTTCAGAGGGAAAGATGCTTTCATCAGTGAGCTAGGCTGTGTTGTGTTGGCTGGAAGAGTTTTCAGATGTCTGAATGTGCTCTACTTCCTGTAGAGACTTCCTACTTGTTATGAGTTCTGAAATGTTAATTGGCAATGGTACCTTGTGTTCTTTAACAGTGAGGTATCTTCTGAAAATAGTTCTAAAATGCACTGAAGTTTTAGTGTGAAAGTTACTTCCTTCATTGTTTTTCGGTGGCTACTAACTTTTCTCTATTCTGATGTTACTGTTGCTTAAGCTAGTAAACAGCAACGAACAATTTCTTTGCTCCAGAGCTACTGATACGTGCTGAGCATAGACCCATGGATGATGTGTGAATTTCCTGCTTCAAAATTTTTGTTATTGTAAACATCACTATTAGATAGTACTTACTGTAATCTCTGGGGCAGAAGACCTCATCCCCAATTTTATTTGTGTTTACTTAAAATAGGGAATTTTGGAAAAAAAAAAAAATTAAAAATATTTAAAAGGTCATACTTAACTCATCAGTTAACATATTTTGAAAAAGCCAAAGTTGCAGATGGCAAAATTCAGCAGAGAGGGGCAATGAGAGAAATCACTTTTTGCTTAAAAATGAATAAATAGATTTTATTCAAACAGACCACATTTTTCTTCTCTAAATGATCTTATTGTTAAGAAATTTCCAACTCTGCCTGCTTTATGTGCCCTATTACACTAGCTATGTCAGTATAGAAGGGATTAGAGTAACTATTGAGATTAATGTATTATACTTCGGTTAATTGTTTCTGTTCAAGGACATTTCCGTTAAGAGCTCAGCAGCACAGTGCAGCATGAAATTGAAATCAAATCAAGAGCCTGGTTCAAATCCTGAGCTAAAATGTATATGGACTTTTCTTGTTAGATAAAAATCTAAGCTCCAGTGGTGTTCCCCAACATCTTCACAGCTAAATGAAATGAACTGACAGCATGTGCAACTGTCTACAGGCTTCTGAAATAATAAAGGTCTCATCATACATACTGGGGCTTTCTCCTATTTGGGTCTGGGTCAAGGTTCCCTACAGGACACACCCTCACATATATTCTAGTAGCTCTTGCTTGGGGTGTCCCAGACCAGCCTCCAGTCCTATGGTTTCAGAAACTGTTTTAGTAAAGAAGATGTTGTTAACACTGCATTAACCACTGAAAAATTACTTTTGAAGGAGGGTGTCCTTTAGGCACCACCATATGTGATAGAGAGAAAACCCCAGAAAACTGTATTTTGTAAAGTGCTGTGAAGTATTTCTGATTGATAGTGCTGTGAACCATGGGCAAGCAAACCACTGCTTTGAAATTGGCTTGTCCTGCAGTGCTGATTCATGGAACAGGCCCAGGATGTGTGGTAACAGTGAAAGCTCCTACGGGAGCCAAGCATTTCTCTTCTGCTGCCAACAGCCAGCTTCATCTCCACTTTTTGGATCCGTATAATTCTGCCAATCAGAACTGTAATTTCAGATTGGATGGAAACTAGGCTGACTAGATGAGTAGGTTGTTTTCATTGTCTCCATGTCTGTGAGTGCTGTAAATGCTTGTTTTTTAAGAAATGCATTTGAGATTTTGCTTTAGTTCAGTCATGTAAGCCAGCTGTCAGTAGATGTTGATTACCATTGTTTTTTCTGGCTTGGATAAAGCTTATGAGTCAGTCTGCGTTTTCTCCCTAATCAGTATCCCAGACCTCAAGTTTTCTTACCATTCCTCTTCCAAAGAAAATTAAATAATTGAAACATTTTCTGACTTGCATCAAAAATGATACTTGCAGGGATTATGTTACATTTTGAGTTGCTACTGTATTTTCCTGCATATAAAGTGAAAATTAAAATTAATAAGGTGGCACTAAGTTTTGTTTTCTGTGATTCTGATCTCACCTTTAACATTTCTTACTGTTTAGCATGTCATTAAAAGTAAAAAGTCACACTTGTGTATCAGCATTCATAATGGTACCTTAATGACAAGTAGTGACCCCTGTAAGCATTTGATCAGTACCACAGCTTGTCAGATGGCTCATTACACACAATAATCCTAGAAGATTTTTTGCATGCTGTGGAAAGGCTGGTAGGTATGTTTTTAATGCCTAAGCTGACATTGGGAAACATTTCCATAATGCTACCTAAATGTCATTTCAGGAACAATTGCATTTTATTCTGAAATAACCTTTTAGTTGCGTTATTTTTGGTAATATGTGGAAGTTAATAATGCTACATTGATGCAATATCATGTTTCTTTATGAAGGTTTTCATCTTCTTGATGCAAGTTTCAACCCTGTTTATATAATAATTTTTTTTTTTTTTTTTTACCAAAAGTATGCTAGTTTTGATTTTCTTCCTTTTAGAGTCTGAAAGGATGCCACTCTAATAAGGCTATGTAGATTTATGCTATAAATTACTGTGTCATGCCTTCCCCTGCCCCTTTCTGTTCAGAAACTCTTAATGGGAATTTGTTCAGCTTGAAGTAGGAAAAGTGTGGTGCTACTGCTACAGTTGATGTGATTTGGAAAAAGAAAACTTTTTTTTTTTTTTTTTTTTTCTTAAAGTGCACTGATTATACGCAAGTTCTGGGTATAGATTAAGCTGTCATGCTCACCAGCCTTAAAGAATTTGAAATAAAAGGTCAGCAGTATTTAGTCATTAACATGAATTACATAGGTGGACAGCTCAGAGGCTCTGCTCATTCTCAAGCTCGCTATCCTCCCCTTCCCCTGAAATGGGGCTTGAGGAAAGTCATCATGGAGAGAGAAAGTGTTAGGACGGGAATATCACCTTGATGTTGGGGAAGGAAATAGTTGCCTGTGTTGTAGTCCGAAATGTTAGTCTGGTAGTTAAGGCTGCTGAGTGGGGAGCATGAGGTTGATGGTGACTGTGGCTGGTTTACATGGGAGGCACAGCCATGGGAAGGAGTGAGGCAGCTGTGGAGGTTTGTGGTCTGCCCTTACAGGCAGAAACTCTGAACTTGGATTTGTTCTGGCTTGGAAAGAACCAGCTGGGGTTATTCAGCAAAATTCATCTAGTCCTGCAGTAACTTCTGTTTGTCTTTGAGATACCAGAATTGAGCCTGGATGATGGCCTTAAGAGTAGTACTGGATGGTTAAAGACAAACCATGGGAAAACATGATTTAACCTACAGCAGAAAGGGACTTGAGCAGTTTCTAAGAAAACGTCGTGAAAGTGTTTTGGCCATTGTTCTATCTGTATTGATTAGTCTGTCTCACTCCTTGCTTTGTTAAGGGCTAGACTCAGTGAAATCGATACCGAAAAGGTAAGCTATGTCTTCCGTCAGCAGTGAGATTCTTCTAGCCAGGAGACAGCTTTTGAGAAAGGGCAGAATTTGGACTTTACTCATGTCCCAGAGCAAGGGACTGTGGCTATACTGGGACCTGGGCAAAGAAGGCCAAAGAGAAGCATTCTAAATCACCACCTACCTAAAGAGCTTTGGAAGGACTTTCATTTGGCATTGTTGCTATAAAATGTTGGGATTTCTTTTGGTGATTTATCCTTCACATCTAGAGAGTGGAATTACTTTGTTTAATTCTGTTTAATTATTTTCAAAAGTACTTTCAAGCAGTACCAAATAAATTGTACACAGGAATTGAATGCAAGTAGTACAAGTAATTGCATTCTTGCACTGCTGTATTTTTAACAATAAAACTGATGTTCTAGAAATACAGGTGAACTTTGGCATGTTAATATTTTTCAGATATTTTATCTATGTGCAGGTCATGTTGATTAGGTGTTGAACGTTCTTGGCATTCATTAAAAGTACGCCATTTAGAATCATAGAATTGTTTAGGTTGGAAAAGATCTTTCTTGATAGTCAACCATCCACTTAACACTTCCAAGTCGACTGGTAAACCATGTCCCCTAAGTGCCACATCCACACATCTCTCAAATAGATCCATGAATGGGGACTCTGCCAGCTCCCTGGGTAGCCCATGGCAGTGCCTAACCACCCTTTTTGTGAAGAGATTCTTCAAATTGCCCTACCTACACAAGGCTGGAGAGGGCTTTGAGCAGCCTGCTCTAGTGGAAGGTGTCTCTGCCCATGGCAGGGGTGTTGGGACTAGTTGATCTTTAAGGTCCATTTCTACCCAAACTGTTTTATGATTGTGTGATTAAACTCCCCTGCTGCAACTTGAAGCTGCATCCTATCACTTGTCACCTGAGAAAAGTGACTAACACTCTCCTCTCTGCAACCTCCTTTCAGGTAGTTAGAGTGATGAGGTCTCCCCTCAGACGCCTCTTCTCCAGACAAAACAACCTCAGTTCCCTCAGCTGCTCCTCACATGTCTCATTTTCCAGTCCCTTCACCAGCCTTGTTGCTCTTCTCTGCACATGCTTGAGCAACTCAGTATCCTTGCAGCGAGGGGCCCCAAACTGAACACAGTTCTCAAGGATTGGTCTCACCAGTGCTGAGTACAGAGGTACAGTTACTTCCCTAGTCCTGCTGGCCACGCTTCTGCTGCAGGCCAGGATGCCATTGGTCTTCTTGGCTACTCGGGCACACCACTGGCTCATGGCTGTCAACCAGCACCCCCTGGTCCTTTTCTGCCAGGCAGCTTTCCAGCCACTCTTCCCTGAGTCTGTCCCATTGCATGGGGTTGTTAGGACCCAAGTGCAGCACCAACGTTGAGCCTTGTTGAATGCCATACGGCTGGATGTGGCCCATCAATCCAGCCTGTCCAGATCCCTCGGCACAGCCTGCCTGCCCACAAGGAGATCAGTGCTCCCACCCAACTAGGTGTCGTTTGCAAACTTACCGAGGGTCCACTTGATCCCCTCATCAATGCATTGATGAAGATGCTGAACAAAACTGGCACCAGTACTGACCCCTGGGAATGCCACTTGTGATCAACCAGGTTTGACTCCATTCACAAAGACCATTTTGGCCTAGCCAGTAATTTGGTTCATTATTAACAGGAAAACTTACATATAACCAGGCAGTGAACTGAACTAACAGAGAACTATGTGTTCTCTATGCATTTGTTTCATTACACTGAGTTAAATTTGAAGATCATTCTTTTGTCTATGGTCTGAAATCTGTTAGCTTATGTCTGGATACTCACAAGTAATATCTAGGAGGAATACACAGGAGAATGAGTCATCATAGAGGTTTAACTATACTGCAGGGAGAGGCATCAGTAACCCACAATAATGAGTTGCAGAAGCGATAAAGGCACGCTCCATAATATTTCACAGTGGAAAGCTCCAACTGGTCATTTAAATGTTTTAGTAAAATGTTTTACTGAAAACTTTTAAGAGTGAGATACAGGTTGTCGGGAAGATGACAGGGTGAGAGAAATCCTTTTCCCAGTTTAATTCTGCCCTCATCGTTGTAATGTGAGTTATTTGTGTTGGATGTGACTCTTTACTGTGGGACATGCATCATACTTTGTACTTGAATATGTTACAGTATATGAATGGAGTGAGCAAACTGTACATTCCTGGTGCTTATAGACTCTGTTATCCCCTTGTCCCAGCTTTTCTTGTTCTAGTCTAATTTACTTTCTCAGGTAATTTACCTCCCAGTCCTTTGTTGAAAAATTACAATTAAAATTACAAATAAAATGTGAATAAATAAAATAATAAATAATAATAAAATGTGAACAAATAAAATGCCCTTAATGTAATAGTCATATTAACGAAGAATTCTTGGGTGGCGTTTACCATCATATATTTGTACTTTGGTATAACTCATTAGACCATCAAGGATACAATACATGTCTTCCAGGACTTCCCATTTTTCCACCACATGACTTGGGCCTTCAAAGCTTTAAGTAAGAAACTTAATCCAATGTAAGCACGTGATACTCTGTCTCACTTGAAAGAAAGCTGAGCTTCTTTCCTCCCCTTCCTTTCTTGTCATGCAATCCCCAGTCACTTAGGATTGCTTTCCAGCCTCTAGTGATAAAGGTATCTCAGCAGCAACATAAAGAGCCCTGAATGTCTCTGAGTTCAGCATTTTCGTGCTGTAGAAAAATGTTCAGATGCAGGCCAAAGTAGCAGGACAACCAGCGTATGCAGAGAGAAGATGGGGGCATGTGCATCCTTTGTCTGGGAGCTGTTCTGTGGTTGCACTGAGGATGTTCAAGGGCACCTTATCTGACTGTAGTTAGTCCTTGAATGGTTAGATACCATAAATTTAACTTTCTCCTTAGCTGCAGGAAGAAGCAGTAATGTTCATCACAACTGGGCATCTGCCTACCGTAACTTCAGTGCAATCATAAAGTGCCAACTATTGCATGTGTAGGTGAGTTGGAGAAGGGAGGTGCATATGTTTTTAAAACATGTGTAGAAATCATTTGTGCATGTACATATATCTGTAAACAATGTATATACTTTATACACAAGTACGCACACTTGCTTGTAGGTATATATGCATGTATGAAAATGCCTTATAAAACAAGGGTAACTTAACCAGCCTAAGCAAGTCCCCAATACTGGCATTAAATACCAGGGTATGAGTTTATCCTTCAGGCTACAAGAGACAGCTGTGCCTCCAGGAGAAACTTCCATGAATGTACAGGTGAAAGCCATGGAGTTGTGCAGCAGTGGCATCTGAGCCAGCAGTATGTTTGATAGATCTTCTGCAGCTGCTCTGTATAATCTTGGGGTTTTGGTGAAACTTTCTCTCTGGAAAGGCTGATGATGTCATTGTTGCTGATGATAGCACTGTTAGCAACTTGTCCAACAAAAGTTTTAATAAAATCTGCAAAACCATAAGAAAACAATGAACTGTTCTAGTGTAACATTTACCCGACTCAGTGTTAGGACTGTTTTCACAGATCAGTATACTCCCTAAATGTAAGTTGGTTGTGCATATAAAACTTCATTTCATGTTTTTCCTACTTAGTCCACAAGATGGTAGTGCACCAAAATCATGTCTGTGTCTGTACGTGATTTATTTATTTTTTTAATTTTTTTATTTTTTTAGACCTCGTTTCAATTTGCTGGTGATTCAACAAACAAAAGATTGTGGGCTTAGCTAGGTTAAATACATTTTGAAAGCTGATGTGCTGGAATTTATCTGGGTAACTCTTATTAATGCTTGTCATACAGTTAAATACCCTACATAATTTCAAAAGGCTTTGTACATCTTTGAGATGGATTTCTTTTTCTGCCTTTAGAAGGGAAGCTTACAATTAATTCTTATTTTTTTTAGAACCTGCTTGGAGTTCTTATATTTACTGTCTAATTTCAATTCTCCTTCTGTTATACAATGTGTGTTGGACCTGTATTATTTATTTTGACAATCTAATATTCACTTGATTGTTTATGTGTATCAAAAATGATAACTTTAAAAATATTGGTAAAATTATCTGATGTCAAGATGGGTGTGAAAGATGTCACAGGGAGCCACTTAGTAATATCTGCCAACTGCAGCTTCCACTTGTCAGGGAAAAGCTATTGATCACTCTGTGCATGTACAGTTTAATTTCCCAAAAGCTATTGTTCTTAGATGGATGGAATCATGGATGGGTGTAAACTCCTCTGCTTTCTCCCCTTATTCTAAACTTTCAGTCTTATGCCATTTTCGGCCAATTTTGGCTTTTTCCCGTAAAGCCAATTAGCACTTTCTCATTGGTGTTATGGTTGCACCCCATCCATGTTTTTAGCTGCTGATGGGGTTATTGCCATTACATGAACAAGAATGCTGATTCGTAGACCTGCCAGGATTTTTTTTGTTTTAAAGAAAAACAATATATTGATTGTTGATAATGCATGAAGTTAAACAGTAAAGCTAATTAATAAAACAGTGTGCATCACTCTAAAAAGGTAGTGGCTGGATTAGATGTAAGCTTTTTGGATTGGTTCAGTATTGGTGGTTGTTGTAAGCTTTTTTCATTATTTTTTTCAGTTTTTTGTTTGTAAGATGTTTCTTGTTATGACAAATCTATTAACCCACATGTTTGGCTATGGCATTTGCCTGCCAAATCTAGTTTTAAAGCAAAATCAGGTTTTTGAGCAACTAAGGCATAAAATATTCTGTAATGAAAATAGCAGCAGACACTTAACTCTACCAATTCCAGCCAAATGTCATAATAATGTGAACCATCAAAGTGAAAAATCACTTCTGATCAAAGGTATCTTGAAATCTATATTGACAGAAGGTCGTTGGTGTAATAGGTAATTTTATCTTATTCTTACTGTGTTCTTTTGAATCTTGTAACATCAAACCAGTAGTTTTTATCAGATTCTCTCATAAGCTATTCTCAATTCCTTATTTTTTGGTTAGTCTAAAGTACCAACTGGAGATATTATCTTAATTTTGTTCTTCAGATAGAATGTCCTTAGGGCGCATTCTGACATGTTGGACTCCCTTCGCTTCCTCCTCTCCCTTCTTAAATCGCCTTGACTTTTGCCTATGGTTTTATCTGTGCCAGGTATGACACAACCCTTCTATGGCTGCCAATATGAACAGCATGTCCTAAAAACAGTGATATAATAAAACAAGAAATTTTCTGCTTAGGGCCGGGTCTTCAGCATCTATGTTGAAATCTAATCCTTCCAGCTAAAATGGTTTTGCATAGTAGACATTTGATACATTATTGCAAATTGAAGACATATCCTTTGGGGGAATTTCGTCATCTTTTTTTTTATATTTTAGATCCTCAGTGTTCACTTTCTGTGACCCCAAGAGCAGTAATTTTGTCACCATGAGAAACAGTTGACCTGAAAAGTCAAATACTCTGAGGATGGGGTCAAGTCAGCCTTTTTCATTATCATATGCATATGTGCAGTCTGCATTTATTAAAAATGTTGCTGCCTGGGTTTCCACTTGTGCTATAACTTTAACCCCTGTCAAAGAGATGACAAGAAACCAGGGCCTCCTGTATTCAGAACTTCCATGAGAAAGATATAAAATATCACTGAAACACAACACCACCCCTCTTGCTGGTTGGTTTTAATAGTAACAGTAATAATAATAAAACACATTAGTAACTAAACCCAGAATATTGCCTTGAAATTTGAGCAGAGAATTGCTTTTATGTACTTCTTACTGCAGTGTTCTTTTATGAAGGGAGTTTGAAATCCTATTAACACTAACATTTTCTTCTCCAAGTGACACAGACTTGCATGATGAAGAAATTCTGGGTTGGATTTTTTCAATTTAAATGTGGAGTTGAGGTTTGCTCTGTCTTGTCATCCTTGGCTAGGGTTAGGTTTGTGGAGAAGGCAGAAGGGAAGCACTGAGGTTCAAGCAAATTCAAGTGTAATTGCATGGAAGAACTTCTGTTTTGTACCTGGCAGAGTACCTAAGGTGTATGCTGAGGGGTCAGCAAGTAGACACGTAAGAGCCATCAAATCAGGAGGAGTAACTAGATGGAACTGCAACAACAAAACAGTTATTGTTATAAAGGCTAAAGATAGCCAAAACAGTAGTTATTTTGGATTTGTCTCTTACAGTGGTAAAGTTACAGTTGAATTCAAGCAAGGCAGGCCCTACCCAGTTAGGCTGTAACGTTTTCTTCCAGTAATTAGTCTCAGCCCTCTGTTCTCCCACTTTCTTAATGACAGTGGCATCAGTTAGCTTTATTTTTTCCAGTTACAAAGAAGCAGATCGGAATTTTTAAGAAAATAGCTGGTCAAGATGCAGGATGCCATTACCATAAAACTGCAGCAACTTACCGTAAGTCCCTGGAAGCAACTCAGAATGATTTCATGCTCAGTCGTTCAGAAGTCAGATTATTGCAGAGCCAGAGGATTGTTTGTAGAATAAGGGCTGAAGTTTATCATTTACCTTTTGAAAGGCTTAATCACAGTTCTTTAGATGTGTTGCGTCCTGCTGCCTGTTCCAGCAGATCATTGGGAAAAGAAGCCTTTTAAGCTATAAGGTGGCTTTCCAGATGGGCTGTGTTGTTGCAAACTGATGGTTTTAACAATATAAGCAAGTCCCAGCTCTTCACTGGGACGCTGCCAAACCCCTGGATTGGTGTATATCTTGTTGCTCCTGTCTCTGCCAAGATGTCACTAGCTTCTGTTGCTTCATTTCCAGAAACTCCAGCTCAATCTTGTCTTGAAATAAATGAGTGTTCATTTGTCTGCTTCTCGCCCTTTCTTCTGTAATGTCATTTCCAGGTGACTTCTTTCCTGACTTGGTGGAATTTCTGAAAACATCCATTTAGGCTTGCTTTGCCCAGTTTAGTATCGGTTACTTAAACATTACTTCATTGGGCTCAGTAGAATGAGCCCAATATCCTTTGTGCAGAAAAGGATGTAAGAATTTCCAGCAATTCCATATCCTTTGTGGACTCTGAGTACTTCTGGAGATTACGTTGCAGTTTTTTGAGAAAAAGAATAGGTTAATTTATATCACAACCATATAAAGCAGATAGAATCTGAAAATAAAATTCTTTACTGGGGGAGTTGGGCAAGATTAATGGATGCATTACTTCATCTTGTACATTATAATATCTGAAAAAGGCTGTGATGTTTCAGATTTCTTTTTGCTTGTTTAGTACCAACAATCTGGAACATGCAGGTACCTCTTGATTAAAAAAGACAACATTAGGAGTAACTAAGGACAGAAGAGAGACAAACCAAGATTGTATTCCTGTATGAATTTGCAATGTGCTTGTGTTGGGAAGAGTTTCTGTTATTCTATAACCCCACATCTCCTCACAATAAGGATATAAAATTAAATGGGATAAAGATGAAAAGAAGGGCAAAATAATCACTTATATGGGGGAAATGAAATAGGTCTCTATAGCATGGAGAAGAATGAGTTAAGGGGAATATGCTAATGGTAAAGAAAACCATGTTTGCCTCAAAAACATCTGTTGTGAGTGAACGTATCATTTTGCCACATCATGTTTATCCGTGATGTTGATACTGGTAATTGTGTTTCTAAATAGTTCTTCAAAACTGTAATTCTTTCACATACCAGATTTATGCATAGGATTGTCAAAAACAGTGAAGAGGTACTTGCTTTATGGAATCTTTCTGGTAATTCTTCTCTTTTAAATGCTGGCAAAGTCAGAGGCAAAAGTATGGTACCATTTTGGAAGTGAAAATTCCAGGTCTGTCCCTGGATTGCATTGCTGGGATAATATGTTGTGCCCTCATCTTGCATTTTAAAAACAGCTATAGCCTGTAATCTTGTTGGTATTCTTGGGCTTGCTGCTTACCAAATACGGGTCCGTCAGATTGATGTGTTGCTTAGCAGGCTTGATAACACTTGATAACAATGGTGAAGAGCATCTTTGATTTGTGATTGGGAACTTCAACATAAAAAAGAAGCCTACTACTCAGTAAATATCCCGCTGTGCAGCTGTAAAGGTTCTTTATTTGTAATGGACACCTTTGCACTGTGTGGTCTCTGTTGTTTTTTTTTTAATACAGGTTGTAACCAGAATTTTTAAAAAGGGCTTTGAGATGCCAAAACATCTGGTAGAGAAATACTGAAGTATAAAGAAGAATCTTTTTTTTTTCCATTTTTCCCCCCCACAAAATACCTGTTTTTCCATGATGCCTCTGCTTTTTGGTTTGTGTGTGTTTTGCTTAAGTCTGATTCCCCAAGGAAATGAAGCTTACACAATTGTAAAAGGCATTTTTAAAGTCATAGGGGATGTGGGGAAGGATGCTATTGTGCCTTTGGGATGTGAAAAATGGTGGAGGCACAGGGTGGGCAAACTGGGGAAGGGTTACAATGGGACTGGCAGGGGAGCTGTGGCAGTAGCCTGAAAGAAATGGTGGGAACCTAAAGTGGTGCATGAGGAGAGAGGACAGTCATTGTCTAAAGTTGGGATGGGAAATCAGGTGTAAGCTTCTCCACCTCCCAAGGAGCAATTCAAATTTGAAAATGATGTGGGGTTTTGGGCAGTGTACCTGTAGAACACATGGGAGGAAGTGAAATGCACATCCAACTTGTACTTGTAATTCATATACTAATTATTATTTTTTTTTTATTTGTATTTTTTGGAGGATAAATGTTTATTGTTTGGAGTGGTTTCTATTTATATCTGTCAAGGCCTGACAGGCCTGCATGCATGCCAGACAGGGCTGCAACAAACAGCCAGAGAGCTTTGCTTTTTTCGGTAAGCAGGCAGCAGTAGCCAGCCCTGGTCGAGGAGGTCAGGCTACCCTGGAGCCAGCTCCAGCAGCCTTCCAGGAACAGGCAGCTGTTCTCTTCTGCAATAAGACTGCTCTCCTGCTTTCTGAGGTCTCACTCTGGAGGGGGGGGAAAAAAAAAAATGTATGCACACTTCTGTGAAGTGCCTACTTTGGAGGGAGGTGCAGAGTGTGCCCAGTGCTTAAAGCAGGTGGGAATGAGGCTGGAGGAGGCTGTAGGGTAGAAACCCACCTGGCAGCAGTCCGCAGCCTGCCCTGACACCAGTCTGTACTGATGAAAAATCTTGTCCAGCTTTTAAGATGTTTCAAGTTAAAGTGCTTCCATGTCCATTGGTCTTTATCCCTGTGTGTGAACTCAGTCACCACACCACTAGGTACATGAATATCTTGCAATGGAAGAAAAAAAAATGTTATGAGAGTACACTGTAATCCCTTTATCATGGAGACAGTAGTTTCCTCCACGTTTCAGAAGAGGCAAAGAAAGACCATGTGTCAGTACACAGTGTGAATACACTGCAACAAGTGTGCTCCTCTTCCTCTTTTTTTTTTTTTTTTCTTAGACAGGTGTCGATTGGACACCGGTAAACACTCATTTGCTGTTGTTCTGAGCTTAAACACTGAACCAGACCTGGTTAAGTTGGGGTTATTTTTCACATTAAACTAGAACACACAGTTGTAGCTACGTTTTAAAATAGATGACTCCCAGGCATATCCAGTAAGAGAAGTGGGAGAGGGAAGTGGTGGCAGAAGGCATATTTTATGCCCTTAGTCCCAGCACAGAATCCACTGTAAGCTGCTGTGTTTGCAAAGTATTAAGGAGGGGAAAAACAATCTATGTAAAATTAAATTCCATCTTAATTTTTGATGTGCAAGTTACTATTTTGTTATTACTGCTATCTCTGTTACCTCTTTTGAGTTAATGACGTTGTGGGAGATGTCATGACTGGGACCAGAATTTCAGTATATGCATTCTCTCTACTGAGAAAATCCATAGTTTTTGTGCTTTAAATGTGAAGGTGTGAAAAATAACAAGATTACACCCTGCCTGCATTAACAGCCAAGGGTTGAAGCTACAGAGTAGGATTTGCTTCAAGTGCAAAGACTGAGTATGCCTTGCATCCACAGTAAGGGGCAAAAGAGGCCTTTTGGATCTTTGAGAGTGGTGGTGAGATCATGATTGTCATAAAGGCTATTATCCTGATGAGACAATTACTCAGCCTGCACGCTGGAAGCCAGTGTGAACTTGCTGATTGTGATAAGTGCTTCTTTGTTGCTGAAAAACATGGAAGTTGTTCATTTACTATTCACAAATACACAGTTCTTGTGATATAGTCCAAAGCTTGTTCTTCATTTTCAGCATACCTGCAGCATCTGCTGAACTACATAGCTACTCAAACTGTGCACCGAGCATGGCCTATATAACTGGTGTGTTGGTTAGTCAGACTTCATGCAGCCTGGGAATACCTTTCACATTCTGTGCTGTAACTCCGGGATGGAGTGTTAGGGCTGCAAATGAAACTTAAACAAAACAACAGAAAAATTCTCTGCTGTTATAAATCATGTAATATTTATTTCAAAGAGATTTTATTAATGAGTAGTTAAAATATCTTTAAACAGCTGTAATTTTATGTATGGCTTTTGCAATTTAATGCAAACAGTGTTGCAGTCTGTAAGTATATATAAAATCACAGTTCTGTGCATGCGGTGGTACTGAAGAAGATCTTGTGTAAAGAGGAAAAATGGTGCCTAGAACTTGTACTCGCAGAAGTAATCAAAATATGACGATGGGATAAGAGATGGGAAAAGGCCAATTAGATCATCTTATCCATTATCCTGACAATGAAGAATTGTTCTGTACAATTCTTTTCTGTATTTTCTAGCTCAGTTTTAAATGGGTAAGTACCAAGCACTCACCACTTTCTTTAGAGTGAAATTCTGTAATTTATGTCAGGAATTCTGTTGTATTGTCTGTTTCTACATAGTTTGTGTTTAATTCCTCTTTTTTTTTTTTTAATATATGAACTAATTGTAGACTCCGTTCTTATGTTATTTTAGATATACTATCAAAATATATTTTTAAGACTTTAAAACTCAATAGAATAATTCAAGCACACCACTGTTCACTTTTGATTTGGATCTTCATTTGGAGTTCTGGTGTCTGCAGCAAATACTTCTGATAATTTGTAACATACTAAAGGCCTCGGGTTTTATACTTGGATACTGAAAATGTACTTCTAGCTGTGCTACCTTATTAAAACATAGTTGATGAATTTTGAAATTAATGAAATGATGAATTAATTAAATTAATAAAATAGTTTTGTGCTGTCACAGTAAGGTTTAAGTACAGACTTTTGGAAGCTGGGAAGTCTGTGGTGCTCTTGGTACAGGGGTCATATAATGCTTGTCAGTGTCACCAACATATGTATTTTCAAATGGATCCAAATAGGTATTTTAAAAGGGAAGAGACGTAAAGTTTCTCCTTTGGTTATAATAACAATTCAAAATTACAAAAATCTTGTAAATGGCCAGATAATGAGCCTTGTAAATTCCTAGTTTCTATTTCCTCCAGATTTTCTGTCTGGAAAGAGGGGAGAAAGTACTTCCTCAGTTTCTTGTAACGTTTATACATTTGATAATGTATTTGGTACTTCTATGTATTAGGCAATTACTTACACATTAACCTTCTAGTGCTCACTTATGTGTTAAGTGGAATGGAGTAAATCATGCGTTTATGTAGGACACAAGAATGCATTGATTCAGAGACCACTTTTTAAGGGGTTATCTGACTCACAAGACAGATTTAGGGCTACTGTTTTTATTTCTTTCTGCATCAAACCATTCCGTGACATGCTGCTTTATTTACATGTGGTTGTTCAAAGGATTTTTAAGTACAGATTGTATTATTGATTTCCAAACTTTGGATGTATTACAGGAGCTGTTCTCATAAAGTGGCCAGCACTTGTCTTCTGCAAATGAGCTATGCACAGGTGTATTCTTGCTCTTGCAGTGCCCTGATGACTTTCTGGGGCTTCTGTAGTAGTATGGATCCTAAATGCTTTTCTCAAAGCTTTTCCTACAGGTCAGTCACAAGGTTGCCAAGTTTCTCCTGTGTTCTGTTGCAGAAATTCATTATTCTTATTCTTTAAATTTTTCGTAATATTTTACCCAAATCTATCTTGCTGCAGTTTATATTACTATTGCTATCTGTACTGATTGTGGAGAACAGACTGTTTTCTTCTGCATTTTGGCAGCTTTGATAGACTTGAGTACTGTTGCCCCATTCTATTACTCATCTTTTCTTTAGGCTAAATGAGGTTGTATTTTACGGACATCTGATTGCTGACGGTGCAGCAGGAGGGCAGGAGGTGCTCCAGGCACACCGCAGCAGTTCCCCTGTGGCCTGTGGAGAGGCCCCTGGTGGAGCAGGCTGTCCCCTTGCAGCCCATGGGTCCCACATGGAGCAGATCTCCACGCTGCAGCCCGTGGAGGAGCCCCTGGTGGAGCAGGTGGATGTGGCCTGGAGGAGGCTGCAGCCCATGGAGAGCCCCTGCAGGAGCAGGCCCCAGGCCAGAGTTGCAGCCTGTGGAGAGGAGCCCACGCAGGAGCAGGGGGTCTGGGGGGAGCTGCCGCCTGTGGGGGACCTGTGCTGGAGCAGTTTGCTATAAGTTAAATCAATCTCCATACGCTGATTCTGTTACACCTGTGACAGTAATTGGTGAGCGATATCCCGTCCTTATTTCAACCCTTGAGCCCTTTTTCATTGTGTTTTCTCCCCGCTCTTCTTTTGCAAAGGGGGGAGTGAGAGAGAAGTGTGATGTTCAGCGAGTTGTCAGTGTGAAACAATCAAAACTGGACTGGTACAATTTTATCTCTTCTTCTTTAAAGTGTTTTTTATCCCCAGTCTGTTCTCTCAAACTTAATACTATAGTTGCCCTTCAAGAGACTTTTGGTATCTTGCCAGTTTTCCAGGAGGTCTCAAGAAGGCTGTAGCGGTTGAAATTTTAGCTGAAGCCTGTCATTCAGGTGTCCTGGCTTGAACTGCATGGAGTCCACCTTGTTGATGTGCATCTTTTAGTCCTCTGTAAGTTGTTCCACTTGGTTCCAGGGTGACATTCTGTGTATGTTTTCCTGTGTACTACTTTGTAAAGCATTGACTGTTTAAAAGTTTAGGTTTGTCAAATATTTTGGATAGAATTAGTGCTATCTTTAAAGAAGAATGCATTTATCTCTGCACAGAAGTGCTGTGCAACCTTCCTCCTTCCCAGCCCCTCCACAAACCAATTTTATTTTAAAGCAAAACAAAATACAAAGACTGAAAGAAAAAGAAAAGAACCTTTAGTTCTTACACAGATTTGAATCCATCATACTTACTTGTCTGTTATTGTTTTGTTTTGTTTGCTTTTTAAGGGGTGGGAGCAGGGTGCAAATAAGCAAGGTTGCAGTGCTGACTGGTATTTGTTCCTGCTGTGTGTGTACATGCACGTCCAAAGCTATTCATTGCTAACTGGTAAATTAAGAGAAACATTCAGCCTTGTTTTGTGGAGAAGAGTGATTTCAGAGTTAAAGCAATAAATTCTTTCTATCTCCAGTTGACAACTTTTCCTAGAGGTTTAGTGCCTGAAATAGGACATGCTGCTCCAGCTGAGACCCAAGCAAAGCTGTATAAAAGAGAAAGATTTCCTTCCGTATATCTTCAAGGCTGTTACTCCTGTTTATACATCCCCAGTATGGCATTTGCCTTTTGTTGACTTAGTTCAGCATGTCATATAACACACACAAAACAGCCCCCTCACCCTCATCATCTCCAGTTCAGTTACCCCACTCTAAAGCAGGAGCAACACAATCCTCCTCATCCCCTGTATGCTGTGTGTTGTTTACCAATAGATCAGGGCAGGAATTGCCCTTGTGTTGATCTGTGTGGAGCACTAATATTACCTGGCTTTTCAGGCATTGCTTCAATGCAGCTATTCTGTGATAATTATAGTTATTATATAGGTAGATATTTTTATATATATATGTGTATTACCTTGCTCTTGCTAGGCCAAGAAAGAACCGAGTTTCCTGTGGACGTTAATAGCTTTGTGAAATTTAAGCATCCACAACATTTCTGAATTCTTATAGTGGCAGTGAATTTTTGTTGTTGTTTTGGACCAGTGTGTGATAGTTACCTTTCCTGCGCCAAGGGTTCATTCCTACAGGTTTTTAGTGCTGAAATCCCAGTAGCTGGACTTTCACTGTTTTGCCAAATAAAATGTAAATCTGTGTTTCTCAAATGACCTTACATAATCTTTGATGTTGGTTTTTACTTTCAGAAAACTGAGAATTTTCACATGCCGTTATTTTCAGTCAAAATCTACAGATTGATACTTGTGTGTGAATTTACTCCTTGGAAAGTGAGAAAAACGTCATCTCTAAAATAGGTGTTTGATAATGTCCTGCCTCTTGTTATTGATTGTTAATGACTGCTTTTTAGACTTTTCCCTATAAAAGTCAAATCATTGCTGCGTGGGGTGTGCAGAACAGTTACAGTGCTGAAATCTTACTTGGGCAGCAGGTTGAGATTTCAGTGATTCCCTTGCTTAATTATGGTGAGGACCCTTTGAGAATGAGACAAAGATGGTCACTTGAACACGAGAAGAGGAATAATGAATAATCAAGGAGTCTCACTAAATGCTGAGAGTATTATTTTGTTTGTTTGTTTTTTATTTTCTTTTTTTTTTAATCAGAAAATTAAGTATTTCTGCCTATCTTGGTGGGAACTAGGATCTTCACTGAAAATTCTGCATCTAACTTTGCTAAAATGGGAAGTCTGTAATTAGAGTTAGAGGTAGAAATTAAGTCCTTTGCACTTGTCGAGAGAGCTCAGTGTGCAAATGTTGTGCTGGAAAGGGAAAGAATTGAAACTGCTATTTCTTATTGGCTCATATGTACCTGTCTGCATTGTCTTAGGAGTATTGGTTGTTACTAGTAGATTTTTTTGCATGTGAAACTTCTCCAGGGAAGTCAAGACTGAAAAATACCTAGCATACAGGTCAGTAAGTGTTTTTTGTTTGTTTATTTGTTTGTTTTTCTTGTGATTTCTGTGTTTATGCAGGACAAAAATTAAACAAAAAATTCAACAGTTGAAAGTCTCATGGCAGTTGAGAAACGGTGAAAACTTCAGAGAATCCCTTTACTGTGGCCTTTGCAGATGGCTTCATTTATTCGGCAGTGTTTTATTGCAAAATAAAACAAGTAAGCTGCTCTCTGTGTGCAGAGCTTAGCAACAAGAAAATACGGGGACACTGGGTCACGTTGTGCAGCCCCCTACTGTCAAAGGCAGGTGGGTGGTAAAATAATGCACTTGATACAGCCATCAAACTCTGCTTCTGTCCAAAGTTTCAGATGTTTTTCCTTTTGTGGCTGTGTCACAATGGGGATGGTACAACAAATTTTTCATGGTCACAGATCTTCCTAAGGGCCACTAGCCCTTGATACACATTATGCAATGATTTGTGTGGAGGCTCGTATAGTCAGCATTTCCTTTAACGCAAAGTGTACATTTATGACTGCAACCTATTAAAATCAAAGCTGACTGGAAAATGATCCATTAATCACAGACAAAGGTGTTGCATCTATTTGTGAGTGGCTCATCCCCCTCTTTGTTTGGCAGCTACGTTTGCTTAAGCAGATTCATTTATTACACTGCTGCAGGTGTCACAGTTGTGCACTGGGATTGCTTTTTATGTCGCTTTTAATATGAGGCTGCTGCTGCTCCAAAAAAGGGACAGCAGGCGTGGACTTGATGCCGAGTAACTTGAAATACTGCAAAGACGTTTCCTGCTGCTGTTTCGTGTTATTTTTAAACCACTCTGAGACAAAGTGTTTTCCATCTGAGACAAACAGGGAATAGCTCCTCTTGTCTCAGTTTGGGAACTGGCAGAAATGCTTCTGAAAGCCACCCCAGGCCCGCCTTGAGTTCTGCTTTTGTTGTGTTGAAGGAAGCCCCTCTATGGGCTCAGAGCAGACCTGATACAAAGCCTACTTTTAAATGTAATCCCATGTGCTGGGATAACTTTTCCTGGCTGTGCTGGTGTAATTCGTAGGGGCATCTACCAGTTCCCTGAACTGAACTCTCTGGTGCCACGCAGCACCGTCCCGCTGAGCTCCCCACTGTTCTGGGGCTGTGTTGGTAGAACTGGGGGAGCACGGCTGGCAAGGCAGAGCACAGCTCAGAAGTTAGGGATCTGGGAACGTTAACATGCTGAATTGCTGATTTCAGAAAGGTATTTAGAAGTTCCAAATGGATTGATAAGCATGTCAATGATATAGTATCATATAGGATCATGATATAGTATCAATCTCGGGTACAACTTTCAGTTGTTAACGTGCTTGAAACCAATTTACTACCTTTTCATAGCATGAGTGAGTTTTGTTAGCATCCCTAGGACATCAGTACTTGGTACGTTTCAGGCCTGGTTGAAGGCTGTTATTTAACTAGTAGGGAAGAACATACAAAAAAAAAGTTTCAGAAAAGTGCATGTTGGTATAATTTCAGTGGTTCCCAGTAAATGTAGGTTTTTACCAATATTATTTTGGAGGAAAGAAGAAAAGAGAGAGATTGTTTTGTGTATTAGCTCAGCTACAATTCAGACTAGAAATCTTACTGTGCTCCTTGTATCAGATACATTTCTTGGGTTCCTCCACAGTTGCATGTACAAGCCCACTCAAAGTCTATATTCCAATTCATGTGTCTCTATAAATAAGTTACACCAGTATTTTTTTCTTGATTTGCTGTGAGTCAGACATGAAACTTTCTTTATACCGTTTTTGCAGTACAATTAATATTAATTTGTCACTTCAGGCTTTTTGAGGCCAACAGAAAAAAAAATCCTCTTTCACAAGTCAGGGTCTGCAGTCTCCAGGTATGGGGTACTCTGCAGTCTTCTGTATTCAGACTTTCTCCTCTGTTGGTGCACAAGTGCGTTGTTTCCTCTCTCCCAGTTTGCAGGCAGATTTACCATGCCTATATGATGGCCCAGGACAGCTGAAGATTTACTGCCCCATTTTCTCTGCCTCTTAGGCCAGGGGTTTGAGTCTCAAGTCAGCTTTTGAATTGTCCCAGTTTACCATGCAAGTCTTAAAGGCAAACCAAAATCAGTAGTTTTCTTTAAATGTTGTGCCCTAAACTGGGACTTAGTGAGGAGTTTGCAGACAGCTCAGCCACCCTTGTACGGGGAGTGTGCTGGACTGCAGGAGGTGCAGCTTAGTTGTAAGCCATTGTTAGGAATGAACAAATATCCTTTGGCCATTAGCACTGTGTCCCCAAATTTATGTGATTTTCCAAAGCTTTCTTAAACATATGCTGTCAAAAAGTCAAATAAGAAGTGATTTGTAATTCTATAAGATTCCAAATTTTGTAGTGTAACTTCAAAGGTGTTAAGGGACAAGCACTATAAAAGTGGTCTGTAAAATGCAGTTTAGAGTTTTCCCTTCTCTCCATGTACTGCATGCATCCCTTTTTGACTCTGTTACGTTTCATCATACAGTTTTTCTGGGATTGTTACTGCCAAAGTAGAATGCTGATAGAAGAGGCAGGTAGTTGGGGAAACTCCACTTGCAAGGCAGTGGAAGAGAATGGCAGAACAAACCCGTAACTTTTCTCATTTTCCATGCATTTGTTACATGGTGACCTTAATGCTTTTCTGCATGTTTGAAGACTGGGTCCATCCATCCTGCCCTAACACCAGATGTGTGAAAAGGAGATAAAAGTAGACAAAAGCAAATGCTAAATAAGCTTTTAGTCTCACTTTTTTTTTTTTTTGAAATGCAAGGCCTGCTAGTCTTACAGATGAATGCTGCCTGGTCTTAGGAGTCTCCTTTGAAGGGCTATTTTATGAGGTAACAGAGTTTCAGAGATTCAAAGAGCTTTTTTTTATTTTTATTTTTATTTTTTTAAAGCTAGAATTCTTACTTCTTTTTGTTATCCGTACAACTTGTTTTAATGTTTGGGAAAATGTACACATACCTTCTTTACTAGTAAGTACTCAGAGTGACGTTGTAGCACTGTACGTGTTTATAAGCCTTCATTGATCCATGGTGAGCTAAGCAGCCTAAATTTTGAATGTTTTTATGGTGTTATGTCTACCATAATTTGTATCATGTGTTTTAATAAATCTATATTTTTTAGCAGATTATTGGTAAACCAATATTTCTATGATTGTAATTTTTTTGTGTCGCGTACTTAATATAAATAAGTGATGACACCATGATGCTGTCTTTGCTCTATAAGCGTTTGAGTAATCAATAAATTAACTCCATTAATTAGACCACAAGCATGTTTTTCCCTATAACTTCTTAGGTTTTTCTTAACATCTGTCTCCATGTTGTGTGCTAATGTTGTTTTACAGTCTTTTGAGTGTAGTTTTAACAGTGTGACTACTAGGTTTAACTAATCCAAGTGACATATTTCACTTTCAAGTTGATAAAATCACTTCCTAGTCACTGTTACAATTTTGTGAGCTGATGATGCTAAGTAGATGTTGTTAGACTAACAAACTTTAACGTCCCATTGTTCAAGTACGACACAGTTCATCATTCTCCATAACTTTATCAGGACCCTGTGGATTGCAGTGAAACAGTCATTGGCATTTCATTAACTTTGTAATTAAGGGTGAAATCAAATAGCTTAATTATTTTACTGAAGTCTGAAAAGAAGCGCTTAATGAAGTTTTCTAGTACCTAATTCCCTTGAAGTGAGTTATGACATCTGGCATGAAAACCTTTACGCTTCATCCAACTATCGGTCTGGCAGTGCCCTATCACCTTCCAGTGAATGATGCCAGTTCACCATTTCCCCAAAAGCAGAAATTCTACTGCATACACAGTCTCTTTTCCATAGGGGTCTGGATCTTTTATTTACACCTTTTTCATAACCTCTTTTCTATTTGAGTGTTTCAGCCCGTGAGCTACGCAGAATCACACAACCACAGAATTTCTAGGTTGGAAGAGACCTCAAGATCATCGAGTCCAACCTCTGACCTAACACTAACAGTCCCCACTAAACCATATCCCTAAGCTCTACATAATCTCCCTAGTACTGCTTCAAACTACAAGGGATCTTTTTTCCCCCTTTTTTTGGACTGTTGCTTTAGTAGCTAAAATGTAATTTCTTAAAATCCTAGCTTGAAAAGGCTAGGATTTTTTTTATTATTATTATTTTTTATTATTATATATATATATATATATATTTTTACAATTCCTGAAATCTAATTCACGGGCTTGGAACCTATATTTCAAGCCAGGGCTGTAGTACACATAATAAAAATATCCACGTGATAGGTCCAGTTGGTTAATTAGCTGCAAAGATACTTGGGATGATGCAGGCTTGCCTGACAGATAAAATCCTTGCACTTATGCATATCTCAAGGGATTGGGCAAGTTCACTTATTATCCTCATTTGTTACAATAATTGTCATTAACAAAAGCTCGGGCTACTTTCCCTGCGCATGGAAATACAGCCTGTACATAAAGGTGGCATTAAGGCTTTTAACCTGCCTATGCACTGGTTATTTCTCTGCCAACATTTCAAAAAGTATGCTTCAAATATTTTAAGCGTACAATGCTTTATAATGCATTATTTGTGTTTTCATTTAATAAGGTTATTTAGGCATAAATTGCAGGCTAATGTGGTTAAAAGGTATGTGAGACATCACAGGATTAGCGTGCAAGTGGTGAATAACAGCAGTATTCACTTCATTTATAGCTTGAATAAGAAGTTGGTTTTGTAAAGTAAAGGCTCGTGAACCTTCCAAATCCTGATGGAAATGTGCTGGGAATGAGAGAGACCCAACTCTCTGCAGTTCTGTTGAATTTATTTTCAGTTCCGGTCCTTCCTTAGTTTTTGAGCACTTCCCTGCTAGTAACTGAGTTCTGTTGGAGAGGGAACTCATGGCAACTCTGTTTTAAAGAGGAAGAGCTGAGCTTCAGAGAATTACTTCCAAGGTCATGTAGGCAGCTTGTGAGCTAGAAAGCAAAGCCTGAGGTGTAATTTTTATTTTATTTTAAGCTTGAGGCAATCTTCCATTTCCCATGAACACCTGATCGTTTCTCCACCAGCCTCCTTGAGATAGCTCCTCCAGCCCCTTAAACCAGCAAGTTTGCCCAGTTCCTCTCTGCAGTAGGGCTCCTTTGGTACAAACGGTGGAGTCTTCTCATTGCTGCCCTGTGCTTCACTGAGGAGCTGGGCCAAAATCCAGATGAATGCCTGAATGTGCCCTTTGCTTGCAGTTATGTTCCTTGCACTACAGTTGAAAACATGTTCAGATCATTGAGATACTCTTTGCATCTTTAAAAGCAGAAATGTGTTTATTCAAGCTTCTAGCACCTAGAGAAGAGGGAATTTGCTGCTCCTGATACAACACCAGGCATTGCCAAAGTGCAGCATTCCTCCTTCCACAACTTTGACGAGGCAGTATGTCAGCCTTCCAAAGAGGTTCAGAGGGGAGGAGCAGGGAGAGGTACGTGGTGGTATGTGGGTACAGTGAGTTTTAGATAGGCAGTAAGCTGTGTGATTTTACTGCATCAGAAGGAAAGGTCCCTAAGGTCACGTAACTGTGGTTGGTCTCCATCCTCAAGCATTTCCTAAGAGTTGTCCCAAAACAAACAACTTCTAAAACCTAGTTTATTAGCCTGCGAACAGTGGACAAACAGTGCATTATGTGCTGCCTTCTGGAGAACATACAGAATGCTCAAAGTAGTTTCTGTTTTGGAGATTTAAAAGGTTATTTTGCTCTTAGCCATGTCATGTGCAAACTAGTGCAGTGGATGCATGCCATTTACTGGACCTCACAGCCTGGATTCAGAAGACATCTCCCAAGTTCCAGGGAGGAACTGACAGCATCATGAGACTGCTCTGGATTTTGTGCTGAGTTCTGATGCTTCAATATGATCTTGCTGCTTGCACTGAAATTCACATGTAACTGGTTTTGTGTTTTGTTTTTTTTTTTTGAAATACATTTTGTGTTCCTTCCCTCAGGAGAGCAATGCTAGTGTTGTCTAAAATATGCTGATTCCACTTTCAGGGACTTTTGGTTCTTACCTAAAATAAATGAGACTGCCTTAAAATGCTAGTCTTCATTACTACGAAGCACGCTACTAGGAATACTGGGAAAGGTTAAAAACAGCTTTTTTTTTTTTTTTTTTTTTTTTTTTTGGCAAGCTGCTGATTGTTCATATTTGTATAGAAAAAAATATGGTTCCTTATTTACTAGATACTTGTTCTGTGTTCATACTAGTAAAAGATCCTCCTGCAGGCCTGTAATGCTGCTGCTATTTTACCTCCCATAATGAATATTCAAAAGCTGCAGTCATTGAGGACTCAGGTGGCAAAAATAGTAAGATGATTGAAGTGAGCCTTGACATAAAAGCCTAAAAGTATATTCCTAACTACATGGAAATAGTGCTGATTCCCCTTTCTGACCACGTAAAGGATGGTGCCAGGAAATCTCCCATGAATTAAATGCCTCTTTCACATACTAGCATGATCGCATCTTTCTGTATGATGTGTTGTAATAAGTATGTTTAAAAAAAAAGGAAAAAGACAACAGGGCTTTCTGTAATCCTCTCTCACCAAATGTATTGGAATTGAAAAATGGGTATAAAGGACACACTGTTAAGATATGGCAATGCATGCATTGTTTTCTACATAATGCAGTCAGGGTCTCCATGGTAAAAAGAAATTTTTATTTTATTTTTTTTTGTCACCATCAGCAGTTAACCTAAAGTAGGAGCTGCTCCATTTCATTATAGGTTAAATGACTTTCCACGCAAAACTGGCTGAGAAATGTAAATCATTAGTGCTATTTTTTTTCATGGGTTTTTAAAATGTGCTTCAGGATTAGTGAAGAAAATGCAGTGCAGCATATGTTATTGTTCTGGAATTTTTTTTAATAGAAAGCCCTGCTTTTCAGCATTCCCCCTTCAGTGGAGTCACTTAGACACTTCCAGCTGGTGGCAGGGGATACAGCCATAATACAGCTTTCTCTGTCCCAGCTGTCTTTTTCATTACGTTAAATGCATTACGATGGCTGCAGTGTTTTATAAAGGTTCAGGTACAGAAAGGTACAGGAAGAAATCTGCAACTATGTATTTTTGTAGTGACTGCAAGCTTCTGTGAGATCTCTGAATCCTGAATGTGTTCCTGGCTCTGGTCACAGATTTCCTTCCAGTCATTGGAACATTTGCTGTAAGGGCTGGTTAAAGGTGCCCGAGGAAATCACCTTTTACAAGGGAGCATTGTTGTAAAGGATTTCTAATGCATTATGGCTCACGCAGCATCACAGTTAAAGAAAAACAGGGATTTAGAAATTAATGCTGATGAAGAAACTGAGAAAAAAAGAAAACACAGGAAAAGATCCCGGGATCGGAAGAAAAAGGTATCTAGATCTGTGCCAAATTGTGAAAGGCTTTCTTTTGTTTCAATTTTCTTACCTTGCAATTGAACTATCAAAGCTTGTTCTCGCATGTAACGTGGTAGCTGTCGGAGTAATTTGTTAACATTATAAAACGGCATTGATAACTACAACTGGGGGGTTTGTAAAGCAATTGAATGTTTAATTGGATATTAGTTGATTGCAGTGATGATGCAGAAGGTGTGCATTCATTTCACAGATAAATCACTCGTGTTACCTTGATATGCAAACTGTCTGTGAGTTGGAAGTAGTTTGTAACCGTGATGTGAGGTAAAATGCTGAGCTTTCTCGTGGCTTTAACAGAATAATAGTTAAGCCTTACATACATGTATGTAAGGGGAATGTGTGTGGAGGAAGATTTTTTTCTTTGTGTTGGGACTGTGTCACATGCTTGGCTTCTGAAACATCCATTTTTGGGATAATGTTACAGAAATAAGGTGTCTTATTGTTTCTATTTTTTCCTAAGAGCAAACTGTGTTACAGAATTCAGCCACAACAATCTGTTATTAGCAACTTTCTATTGTCAGGGAAATAGGTGACAGATCTCAGAGCCTTTTTTTTTTTTTCTTTTTTTTTTCTTCTTTAGATTTGTCTTAGATGCAGAAAATCCTCCAGCATACTAGGACCTGAAAAAATCAGCAGGCACTGCATTGCTCATTGTTCAGTTAAGGAGCTTCTGTGTGATGCAAGCCTGACTATTTTTCTCCAAGGTATCAGGCAAAATAGTTACAGTTTGTGGTATAATGACAGATAATGAGGACAGCCACTTTGACTTCTCTCTGGATGTCCTTAAAAATGACACCTTAAACCCTGCTCCACCAAAATAAGGCCCTGCCATGATTTTTGGTTGTGTTTCATGGCAATTTTTCAAGAAAATATCAAGAAGCCTGTTGTCTTAACAGAAACCTGGGCATGTAGTATTTCTGTGTGCCTTTGTGAAATCCCCCTAAGGGGGATTGGATAATCTTCATATGCTCAGAGAAGCGGTGCATGTGCTTCCTAAATGACATGTAGATTTCCTCTAACATATGTGCATCTTTTGGTTGGGTGAGAGTCAGCATTTCCTTGCCCTTTTCTCTTATTTCTCTGTGGTGGCAGTGCTATACATAATGAAAAGCACTAAGAAACCCACTGCCTTCTGTTCTAGTGAACACATTAGGAGACCGTTTAGATGGCTGCAGTGAATGTACTGCAGCAAGTTAGCTGTACATATTTTTTCTGGGTGAATGTATATGTAAAGATCTTCTGAATCATCTTCCAATATAAATGGAAGTGTGAAAAATAAGATGCTGTCTTGGGGCCCTGCTGTTTGAAACTGGCCCGAATTAGTAATATTTCTTTTCTTTGCTATTTAGGTTCTTTGCAGGTCTGTAATGTAGCTGCCGGGGTGGGTTTCCCCACCCCAGCTGAAAAGGACCACAGCAGTTGTGCATTTTAGGAGCTGGTGGTCAACCCATATCTATTTACCTGTGGGTTGTGAGTTACTATGTATAGTTTAAGTTACCTCTGCTTGTGGTGTAGGAAGCCCATGTTGTACTTGATGTGCTTAACAAGTTTAACAATAGTATGCCTGCCAGTATACATATACTGTCTTTGTGTGAGGGTGCTTTGGCACAGTTTGTAATTAGAGCAATGTAGAAGGGATGTGGCAGTGAGAGGCACTTGATTCAGTGAGGTGAGACAATTGCTTTGTAGACGAAAATGCTTTATTGTTTATACAACATAGTGCTGTAAAATGGAAATCTCTTAGCAACCAGAGTGGCACATGGATAAAATATCAACCTATTAATCTCAAATGTCTGGATTTTTTTCAGTATTTTATTTCTGCATCTTAAGAGTGAGATAAAATAGTTTTCACTCTATCAGAGACTTACATTGTTTTTTTCCTTTGTGTCATGCTGGAACTTGGTAGCTTGTCCCAATTTCTTTCTGGATTTCCTTAGGACTTGGCAGATTCAGGGTGGGTAAAGGCTACTAGGAGAACCGAGCAAAACCCAGCAACTTTAACATTTATATATTTGGGCATCAGTATACCTACAGCAGAAAACGGTTTGCCAACCGGTATGTGGGGCGTAGGAAGTCCAGTAATTGTGGTTTGTCATTTTGTACTTTCCTGACTATTTAAAACATTTTCCCCCCAATTTTTCCACTATGAGTTGTGAGTCACTTCTTGTTCCTCTGCACCACCCACAAGCAAGCAGTACTCATTTTTTTTTTTGCTGATCACATGATACTGCACAAAGCTAACCCTTTGCCTAAGCAGCATACAGAGCTTTAGGGTCTTCCAGGCACATTGGTAGCAGCAATTAGTGCTAACATTCCTGGGTGATTTATTCAGTAAGGCAACCAATGGTTAGAAAGTAAGGCTGGTGGGAGCACGCGGTGTCCTAGGCTGGATGATGCCAGCAATGGTCATGCTGATTTGTGTCCCTGAGTAGTTTTAGCATTGCAGTCTGAGGTTAGTATTTCACAGGTTTTGACTGGTTAAGCAGTTTAGAGTGTAATAATGTTTCTGTTAAGGCTTCCTTCAATACCTGTATGAGAGAAATGACCTTTTTAAAAATATGCAAAACAAAGCCCTGTATTATATGCAATCCCACTTTATTTCAAGCTGAGATTTTCCAAATTGCTGCACTTCCTCTGTAGAAACACAGTGCTTCTGTGCGCCGTGGGCCCACCACAGTGTGTGTCTGCTTGAATTCAAGACATTTCTAAAGATTCAGAGTTTAAATAGTTTAGTTCATACAAGAGAAAGATGTGGCCAAGAAATGCAGCAAGTACAGTGAAGGATCTGCCTTATACAGCTTCAAATTTATTCTGTTCAATTTTATTTTACAGCTTCAACAATCCTGCTTCTGGGTAGTTGTGCAGTGTCCTACACTGCAAGTATTTTGAGTACACCCAAGGGCAGACTGCCTAAAGTGATACCTCAGAACAAGCCAAGACACCTTTAATAATAAGTGATTGATACGGTTTGCTTGATTTCTTATGGTTTGGCTTGTGAAAAGTAGAAATTGTTTATCCTGTAGTAATGCCTGGAAGGAAGTTACTTAGTGCCATTCCTAAAATAGATTTTTTTTCCTTCCGTACATAATAGAAGAGAAGGGTAGGTCTTGGCACATACTCAATGATTTATGTTTTATGCAATATTCAGTAAGACTGAAGTGGTTTCCATTTGCCTGTAGTGTTCAGGAACTAGCATGTTCTTTGGGGACACAGAATAGCACGATCATGATGCAAGGCCTGTGTGCTGCCGGCTCTGAGATGCTGAAGGCTGCTGCTGTCACATCCACCGCTGCTGCAAACTTGTGGGTAGCAGGGGAAGTAATAGATGCTAAGGTTGCAAGTCTTGGCTATTTCATCTTGAGACTCGTGGTGTTTGAAGGTGTTACAACTTCCAGGTGTGCTGGAAAAATTGCTCAGGACTGTGCTACTGGTTAAATTAAAATCCTACGTCAGCAGTGGTGGACCTGTAGTGTGTGGCTGCTCCTCGCTGCCAGGGCCTGCTGGGGCTGCTCATGTGAGCAGGGCCGGGAGCACCCCTGGGCAGTGGGACCCAGGTGGGCTGCAGCACGAGGGGCTGCTCTGTGATCTTACAAAGCAATTGGTATAGAATTGGTGCAGTGTTCACGTGCATCGAAGCCTAATAGTTACCAGGTAAAGCTAGGAGGGTGAGCTTCAAAGCTTTAAACTCAGAAAGCAAGTGCAAATCACTATGTATTTTAAAATTTTTAATCTTATGATTTTCAAACAAATCTGCAGAACAGTGAGATTTACTTCATGGTTTCTGAACAGTAGAACTTTATAGTAGCAAATCTAAACACGTAGGGCACAAATGATTGTGCCTTAACTCATTTGTGTTGAGGCCCAAACCCTGAAGGTATTGCACCAGTGCACCTGGGAGCATGATGGCACAAAGGAGAGGATGTAGATCAGGACATGACAGAAGAATTGTTGAAGTCGATGGATCTTGCCCAGGTGCTAGGAAAACTTGGATCATGTCCTTGATATTTGACATGATGCTCCCTGTCAGAGGCAAATACTAAAAAATTGCAGGACATTTTGGTAGATATTTAGGGTCACTGGTGGATGTGGTATCTACTAGCAGCAGTGAGTTCTTAGCAGCTGGAGTTCTGGTGGTGAAAGAGAGTTTCTTTTCAGCTGACAAAGACAATTCTTTCTTTGAAGATGACCCCCCAAATAATGAAAAGATTGCATTGTATTGTGCGGGTAGCACTACAGCATCATTTGAAGTGGGCACTGTGCAGCGTTACTTTCTTGTTTATAAACCCAGAAAATGTTTTATGCTGTTAGAAAATTACATTTAATTGAGGCAGGTTTTAGGATGTTCTCACCTCTTCCTCTGCCTTCTTGATGTCTCAGGGTTGGGCAACTGCCATGGATGGCTATTAGTTATTATGGAAACGTCAGTTTGGGTTATAAACCACATTATATTTAATTAATGTTATCAGCTCATGGTGGGAGGAGATGGGGATGACATAGGACTTAACAATAGGTGATCTTTCCATTATAGGAAGATTGTTAAATGACTAGATTTAGAGCTGGACTCTCAGTGAGTGTAAATCAATACTGTTTCAGCTACCTGGATGGTATTAATGGAGTCTTTTATTCTTCTGTCTTTTCCACCTAGGCTGGGTATTATTTGTTCTTTGAGGGGGAGGGGGGGAGGAGGGCTGAGAGGAGAAGGGGCAGAGGGAAGTGTATCTTCCAGGGAAAATGGATGCTTTTGAAGAAGAAGAAAGTTGAAAAAGGTTATTTGGTGAACAATGGCTAAAAACAAAAACCAAAAACACAACTAATCTTGTGATTGTGAATGTTCAGCACAGCTCCAAAAGTCAAAGCTAAATGTCGTGCTACAAAGTTGCCTGAACTGTGTCTTTGGGATGAGTCCCAGGTACTTTGATACAATTCCTTGCCTATTCAGTAAATATTTGTGACTGTGAGTCAAAATATTTGTGACTAGTGTAACTGACTGAGTCCCTGCTAAAACTATGTGTTAGACTCAGTCAGCCCTCATCTGACTTGGCTAGGGTCTGCATTATTCAGGTGTGGTGTGGGCAGAGGCAAGAAACGGAGAAGAAGCAACTTTGAGTTGAATTTAACTTCCCCTCCTGCCTTCCCCCTGACTTAATTCATTTGCAAAGCCTAATGCTTTCCTGTGTTGGTTTGGATGGGAGTCAGAAGACAAGGCGCTGCTGTCCAGTTGGTAGTGGGGACTTAAGCTGGAGTGGTAGTGGGGACAGTGTGGTGCTAGCACAGGACTGCTCTGCAAAGGGGGTGGAACCAGGCCCAAAGATTTTGGTTGGCCCTGTGGAGTTGGAAACCTCTTAGCAACTCTACGAGGTAATGCCCCCCAGCTAGACTGGGATATGTGGGGCCCCTTTTAGCTAACGAGCTTGGTTTGGACAATACAGCTGCCCCATGTTCCTGCCTTCAGTTACCTAACATAGGCTGTAGCCCTTTATATTTAATGGAAAAAGCTAGGTGCCTTCAGAGGATAGTTCTGTGCATGTAAGTGAGACAATTTACAGCAATGCCCTCATTTGCAAATATCTGAGTATCCTCCAGCCCTGCAGCTTCAGCTGTTGAGCTATGGCCATTTGGACATCCTGTAAATCAGGCCCTGGCATCTGTGGTTGATCTTTGGAATTGTATAACATGCTTAAAAACTGTTCTAGGATGTCTGCTGCCTGAGTGGGGTGTTTTTGTGAGCTCAGCTTTGTCGGCTGGCACGTTGGTTAGTTAAAGCTAACCTAGAAGAGGTGTGCTCTTGGTTTTATTTTTGGAGAGATTGAAATCACTGTATGGAGTCTGGAGAGGGAAATTCAACAGAATGCTTCTTTAGTATTTATTCAAGTAAGACTAATGTGGGCAGGAGAACTAGAGTGAAAGAAGAGGCTTGTTTTGCTAATTGAAAAAGAACGTTGCTCTGAAATGTGTTTATTAAAAAAAAAAAAAAAAATTAAGCTGATGTTTCCCATTATTTATAAAGCTATGACTTCAGTAGTGAGTTCATCCCAAGCGAGGTTGTTAGTGCTCTGAGATGTTCCCAAGTAGTTTAACACCTTTATGTTATGTACCAGAAATAAAACTTGATACTGCCTTTGTAGTCGCAGAAAGATGCAGGACACATTGTATTGCTTCATCTCCTTCATCTCAGCAAAATCTTAGAAAATTTTCTTTGGTTTATTTGAATGAATTGAAATGTAGTTTACCCAACTGTTTGTTAAGCTGTTATATTCTGTTAATAATAACTGTTTTGTTAACAGTTTTGAATTTTAGTTTATTGGGCAGGTGAAGGGTCTAAGATGTTGTGCTATAGCAATTTATGTATCAATTTTAAATGTTTGTGGTTCATTTTAATATCTTTCTAATCTTTCCTTGGAAAACGTCATTAAAGAGAAAACAACAAGGTACAAGGGATTCAATTATGCTGTGCGTTTTATTGTACAAATGCTGATCTCCCATTTTAGGCAGAATATAGCCTGCTCCCTACTTATCCACTTGGAATTAAGAGGACTATAGAATTTCTTACTTCTGGTTAAAGTTAGTGGTTTCCTAAGCAGCTGTTAACACATCAGTTGTATTCATAAGCACAAGAAGGAAATGCAGTTCTGTACCTTAACCAGGCATTTGCTACCCAATCATGGCAAATGATACAGACGCAATGTCAGCTTTTATTTTGTGAGTGCGGCATGCTACGTATCCTAGTGCCTAGTGGGGGGCTCAGAAAAATCTGTCAGTAGTGTTAAACATGGTGTCCCTGGTGACCCCTTCTCTAACCAGACACAGGAAGGCTCCTGAGGTGCCTGATGTTTCACCCATGGAAGCAGTCCTGTGCACAGTACCAGAAAGGCTGTGGTCTTGCTACTTGTCTCCCTTGTGAAAGAGGCGATGGGTACATCATGTTGATACCTGATCCACTGTCAGTGGAAATCAAGGAGAGAGCCTCTGATTTTTCACTTTTCTGCAGAACATTCTGTGATGGCTTGGAGAAAATTGTGGTTTGTAGACTCTGAGCAAGTTCCTGAATAGCTGTCAGTTCTGGTGCTTATTGAGGGAGAAGCCACTGGGCGCTACGTAAGCTTTAATTATGTTCATGTGTTCCACACCCATTTGTACTACCCCTTTAAATGCATATATGTAGGCAGGATGAGGCTATACTATATCATTACTTTTATTTTTGAAAGCAGGAAAGCCTATCCCTTACTTTTTTACCTCCTGTGAAAATTCGTAGATCTGAGCTACAGTCCTAATCTTAACCCTGTGTCCTCTGTCTTTTGAAAAATGATTTGAAGTATCCCAGCTCTGCCGGAATAAGAACTGGGAGGGAAACTGTTGGAGTCTGAGTGCAGCAAAAGGATTTCCAGTAGCTGCTGAAGTAGTTGTTGCATTATTGTATTTAAAAGTAAGCACAATGATTATGCAAATCTTCGAACAGTGATAGGCTACACCAACTAGTAACCAAGCTGAATTCGAGTACTCTCATAGTTCACCAGTACTGAGGAATAACCATGGGGTGTAACAAGTACTTTTCTCCTCTAATGATGTAGCGATCTGCCAGGCTGAGGATGGTGGTCTTGTAAACAGCTCTTTGCATGGCAGCTTTGTGCTCTGGTGACAGAAGAGTTCAGAAGAGTACAGAAATTCACTCCAAACTTGCCCTGTTGCCTACAGTGAGCCTGTGTCTGTGTTAAGCAGCACTTAGGCTGGGAGAGGTTGTGTGGTGCTGCAGGTGGTTTCGCTTTCGAAGCTTGTTCCTTTTGCTCCTGTGCAGCAGCTCCTGGGATGCCAGGCTCATCCCATTGCCTGAGCTGTTGGCCTGGCTGGGTCCTGAGGGAGAACCTTTCCACAAAGTTGTTAACAGGGTTTTCAAAAATACACAGTATGGTGGGGTATATAAATCATTTGTTGCTCCATTAATGTAGTTTCTAGTGGGATTCTGTATCTGCTTTAAATGAAAATATAGTTTCAAAAAACAAATCATGAAATAGATCAAGAAGTTGAACAATATTTTTCAAGCATCTGTCACTTTCCTGAAATTTTTCAAATTAGAGCATCACCAGAAATTTTTACATCATATTTGGAGTTCACAACTGCAACTCCTAGTACCTGCCTTCCAGTTAGAGCACGATGATGTGCATGTTCTGGAGATCTTTCTTAAAGGCAGTATTAAAATGAGCAATCAGTTATGCTATTCTGTCTGTACCCTATAATAAGCTGTACTCGTGGCTGTACTTTTTAGTGTTGGTAGAAGATACAGTAGTGGAATTCACTTTGTCCACCACATCAGTTCATTTTCTGGGGGATTACTCTTAAATTTCAGGACTTGGAGTAACTCTGTCGTTGACTTCCTTCAGCTAAGCGAGGCCATCCCATCTAGCTGGGCAGTTGTCCTTCACAGTGATGTGTCCTGTATGTTGTACCCAAGCTGACCCATCTGGAGGTGGCTTCTCATGTGTTCTTGCAACCTGTAGAACACCAAAGCTGCGCAACGTCCACTGAGCATATATTCCCACTGCTTCCCAGCACAAGTTTACAGGGCATTATAGCAACAAAAGGCAAAGGAAAAATTGAGCCATTGACTCTAGCTGTGGTATGTATGATTACAACCCTGAAAAAATGACTTAAAATTAGTTTATCTTATGTATGTAAGCATTCATAGCTCTGGGCGAGATTCTTTCATGGGCTGAATAATTTTATTTTCTACCACACAACATTTTCTTTTTCCTCTGACTGCATCGTTGCTCCTTCTGGACACTACCATGGTATCTCTGAAACTGCCATCATTTCCCATTCATTAATCACTAGCTTAACATTTAGCATTTACAGCCATCTCATCAGCTAAATTTACCATTGGCCTGTGAGCAGGTATCAGCATCTGGATGATCTGAGTCTCTAACCTCTTCTCCTGCCCACTTGGGATTTGTATGAATCCAGCAATCATCTCTGGTGCTGAAGCTCATGTGTTTTCATGCCCAGGCTGCAGTAAAATTAATGCAGATATTACTCAGATACAGATTGCTGACTGGATAGTGAAGTCAATAAGCCTGAAGTGCTCTTCGTGCCTCAGGGTAGAGATCCCCCAAGAGAAGAGATGCATATACCAAGCCCTCATGATGCAGCAAATTAAAAAAAAAAAAAAAAAAAAGTTGGGGAAGTTGGGGGTGCCTCAGTCTATGTGAGTAAATGCAGCATTTTCCTGTACTGCTGAGGAAGCCTCTCAAAAGAGGTTTTTTTTTTTGGCAGGCAGTAGCAGACTTTGTTCTGGAGGGTGGCTGTGTACAGTTTCGGTTTTCTTACACAAGACTCTGAAAAGTTAAAGCATCCCACTGTGAAACAATGCCGAGAAGTGGGTGGGAAAGGTTTCCTTTATTACATTTTTACCATCTAAGCAAAGAAAACATCTTTGAGGAGAATCAGTTAATGCGCTGTATACCTGCAGTCCTAGTTTTTCATGCCACTTGATTTAATCTGAAACCACCAGCACTTTGAAGCTGTTAAACATCAAAATTCTGATAACTAAAGACTGCTGTTTTTCTACCAGTCTGAAAAGATTAAAAAGATGTCGAGAGGAAAGCATCTTATGACAGTGGGTGTGCAATCAAAGTTCCTAAGTAGGGCAGCCTGAGGAACAGCGAATGCTTTTTAACTTTTATGGGAAATTGTATTTTGTTTGATGTGCATATCTTATGTTTTCCTGTCTACCTTTTTTGTAATATCAGAATGTCTGGTAACATTTTAAAAAAAGCTTAGTAAATGTTTTGCACGCTCAGCACACACTACCCACATAAAAGGTAAAAGTATGCAAACTTCCAAGTAGTTGAAGAAACAAGAAAGGGCAGGGGCTTCTCCCACCGACTCTTCCACTGGTTTGCTCTTAAGCAAAGTATTTAATTTCTGGTTTTCCACTCTAAAATATTTCCATATTTTTCTACTTCTGCACTTTAAGGATCAGTTTTCAAATAACAAACACCAACTATTTTTATTTTCCTGTTGCGTTTTGCATACCTCATGTGAGGATGGTTGCTACTCAGTCAGGCCCATGCACAGTTTATATTTTTTAATGACCTAAAAGCTGTTCTGTGTTGCCCTGGTGTGTGACTTCTTGGTCGTGTCCACCCAGGGACATCTTTGCTGGTGCCTTGACGTGCTTCTGGAGGAGGAATGGTTTTTTGTTTTATTTTGTTTTTAAACAAGTGCGTGCTTTTTAAAAATCTTTTCTTGGAGTGGAAATGTGTGGCACACTATACCAAGACATTGGCTGAAAGGCTGCTTTAGTTTAACTGATCATACAGCCGAAGTTTCATGAGAAACACATTTGCAGAGATTTTGTAAAGCTTTCCAAATTGTTTCCATTTAACACACCTGATATACAGAATAATCATCAAAATTCTGGTATTAAAGTGCATGAATTTAATCTGAAATGGTTAAATGTACTGGAGTTTCTAATGGTTGCATCTTCTTGTTGACCTATGCGCCTGTTACGCTTGGAGCTAAACTCACTGAATTGTGGTCAAGTCATAGGTCCAATTAGAAGAACCACTGAGCATAAGCAATAAATTCAGCTTGAAAGGCCACATGCACAATCTGCCTTGGGTCGGGAAGCCAAGAGATGCTGTGACCAAACAAGATCCGCAGGGGAGCTGTTCAGAACTGTAGCCCGTTGTTCCCAAAAGCAAAGCTGCACATTTCTCCTTGTTTACTACCAAATGCAAATGAACAAAACTGGTGACACTTGTAAATCGATTTGAAGGAAGATGAGAATAAAGGAATGAAAGCATGAGAAAGGGCCTTGATGTTGGGAAAAGGGAGGTTATGCAGGAGTGGCGGGGACAGCTGGCCCAGTTTATTTTTGTAGGGTGGTAAAGGGCAGTTGGGAGCTGAAACCCTTGTTATGAGGAGCTCCTTATTCACTTGTGACATCTTGCACAGGTGAGGTGGGTAGATAAAACCCTGGCTGCAACAAAACATTCATCTGTTCCATCTCTGTTGGGGTCTGGGCTGCAAACCTTGCTGAATTTAGGAGGGACTGCAGCTCCTTGTGGGATGGTGCAGATAGACTCTGCAAGCACGGAAGGTGTGATATGTGGCCAGTAAAGGTGGCTAAGGGATGGCTTTCTTCCTCATGAGCAACAGTGGCATTACAAGCAAGCGGAATGCTGCCTGCAGGACTGCTGAGCTCTGATTTCACTGCTGCTGTGGGATTGCAGTCGTCCTTGTGAAACCCCTCTTTCCTAGGCAGAGATGCTGGCCTGTTAGGGGCAGAAATTCAGGCATGGAACGAGACAAATGATAAAATCCTCTAGCTTTATATAGCAGGGTGAGAAATTTAATTGGTTGAAGGACATCCAGGAGATTGCATGTGATTAAGTCCTTGAAAATCTAAGATCTTTTATCCATTGCCTGGTTATGTGAATCCACACCACAGATACACAGCTTATTGCTTTGTCAAGGTCTGCTTACGGAGAGGTAACCAAAAATTGATCAGGGCTTGTCAGTTTTAAGATACTTCTAATATGAATTTGAGCATTTCACTTACACCTACAAAATGGCAATTGTTCCCTAAAATAGCAGGCTGCTAAGCAAAATAATTTTTAACCCTTAAAGTTTAGGGAAGAAAATGAAATTCATATCCACTCTGCTCTTCTTTGCTTTGCAGTAAAATTTTCTCACATTTTCTTGACAAGTTATAATCTCTGTCCTAGTTTTAACAAGACGCTCTGCTCTCTGTGACTGCCTGTTTCCTAGAAAATAGTTTGTGAAAAAGGAGCAAAGGTGATATCCTACAAGGAAAATAAAGTCATGGGTTGTCTTCATATTAAACCTAGACAATATTTTAAGGAAATATTGAGAAAATATACAAATAGGGGTAAAAAATGGGGATTTGGGGGACAATAAAACTTGTGAAGCTAGCAGCAGAAAAAAACTATCTTAGTTCTCAGCGTCTTCCAGTGGGATCAGATTTGTCTCATTTATTCCAAATATTTTTGTATTTGTGTTCTTTCAGAAATATGTATGGTAACTAGTGGCAGTTGATTCTGTTAATGTCAGTTATTTTATGCATTTCTTGTTCAGATGAATATTCAGTCCTTTGCCTCTTGGATAGCTTTCTTCATGCAAATGAAAATGGAATATATGAAGTCTTATTAATATGAGGACTGCCTGGAATCAGTTTTATTTCATGGGCAGCCAGTTATTGTGATGTACTAAATGTGATTTGTCTACAGTTCTTACATTTGGCAGTTGCAGATTTCAGCTGCATAGCTTTAGGGAGGATTTTCTAGCAGTACAAGTTAGGTCTAATGTGCAACAACCTTATTTTGCATACATCCTGTTCTTTGATGAAGAGACATTTATGGCTGCTTAGAGGAATGGTGGTGGCAGGAGAGGTCAAGGTCAGAGATAATTCAGGGAGTGCATGAACAAGCTTGTGAATGACAGTGGGCACTTCCTGCAAGGGGCAGAACCACAGTGTTTAGTACCAGAGCAGTGATTGTGCCTGATGTCAGTTCTCCTTCTGTAATGAGGAAGTGCAGTTACATTTTGTGGGGGACTTGGTTGGTGGCTGCTCTGGCGTTGTGTGGTAACCCAGTGCAGGGAAGCCAGTGGAGGAAAGCTGTTGTCCTTCAGCCTTACTGTTGTTAGCATGCTTCCCGTGTATTCAGAGAACGCTTTTTTTCCATTCTGAAGTATTGTAAACATTAAGGTTGGGCTTTAAAAGAAGCAGCATGTCTTTTACGTCCAGTCACAGTGTACTTGGAATGACTTCTAAAAACGTGTCATCCATGGGCCATGGTGCGTGCTGCCTTTCCTGATGCTGCCAAGTGCAGTGGGAGTGCATCAAACACCTCGTAGTACAGGCTGCAAAATGAAGGGAACTCACCTATCTCATCAGAAAGAGAGAATTTAAATATGTTTTCCCCCAAAGAGCTAAGTTCCTTTGCCTTTAATTAAGGAAAGCTTCACTTTGCTTTGATTTTGAAAACCTCCAGTTTCAAAATATGTATTGGATATTGCAATGAAAATTCGTAAGGAAAAGCGATGCTAAGTGCTGGCCACATTCTAGTTTTCAGAAAACAAAATATTTTGCAACTTGATAGGCTAATCAGCTTTATGTAGTGAGCTGACAGAAAAGCAAAACTTTGTACAGCTCCTGCTTTTGAAATCTTTATTGAACTTTTACTTCCGCCAGAGAATCGTACTAAGAAGGTACACCGCTGTTCCTTAAAGCTCACAAATGACTAAGCAGAAAGCATGATAGGTTTGGTTCTGTTGTCACGGGTCTGGTTAGTCAAAAGTGCTAAATATTCTGGCACTAAGCCAGCAAAGTACTCAAGTGTGCACTTAAACTTGAGCCTTTTTGTCATTCCATGGAGTACATAGGGGAGCACTGTGTACTTAAAACTGAGTCTAGTCTTAAGTGATGTGGTGAATGGAGGCCATAGTGCTTATGCCATCGGAAAATGGTGAGTTTTTAGAGGAAAAGGTCCATACTAAAATGCTATCAGTTCTTCCAGCTCTGTACAAACTGCCTTGGGTGTGAGGTCCTGCAGGCTGGAGATTAAGTCTTTAATTTTGAATAGTGAATTAAAATAGTGGAGAGTCAGATGAAATTACTTTCTTCATAGGTGCTTTAAGCCAACATTACCAGTATTTGTATATCAGTAAACAATGGTCAAGAATTGATAGTGAGTAAACCTTGATGGTGAGAACAATGATAAACCCATGATTTAAGGCAAGGAAAATCACCTAGCTCTAAGTTACAGCTGCGAATTGCACTCACATTATTGATTTAATCATGCTTATTAGGCAGCTAATTAACTCGTTATTTGGCTAACGTTACAGAGATGCTATTCTAATATGCAACATATAAGTATATAAATTCTCCTTTGGGCAGTTATTTGTATGCCACAAACCAATGCAAATTTAGAACATACTGGCCAAAAGTGTAGCAACTAATTCAGATAAGATTTTTCAGATAACATTTTTCAGTTTCTTAATTTGAAAAGCAGAGTATAATATGCTTAAACTCACTAATTTTATTTAAGGTCAGCAAATGTTTTAAGTCAATAGCAAGATGAGTACGTATTGAAAAAAAAAAAACAACAAACAATAAAAAGCTGATTTTAAATGAGAAAATGAAAAAAATCAGTCCCTTGAAAGTTCTGATTTGGCATCTTAAATGATTTTATATTAAATTGTTTTGAAATTCCTTTGCAAACATTTTAGAAACCTTAAAATTCTGATTACAGTGTGTCACTTATATTCAGCAAGGGATTTGTAAAATAGTTTATGTATAATCTGGTGTTCTATCCAGATTTTTTTCATTGCTGTGAGCAAAGTGAGCCATTTCATTACTTACACTGCTCTCTTTGTGACAGCCTTCTGAATACATCACAACTATTTAGCCACATTCAGTCTTGTGAAAACTATTAAGGATCAACTTACCCCAAGACAGCAAGTGAAACGAAACAGAAACCCATGGTGATGGCAGTTAAGCATGTGCTGTCATTCTTGACACGTCCATGATTATGGAGACTCAAATAAGCACTAAAACTGCTAAGTACCAAAGTACCAGTGTTATTCAGATGAGCATGTTCTTTCTGACATTGTACAAGTGTGTTCATCTTGTAAAGTGAAGTTAGTTAATTAGTGTTTTCCTAAATCCAGGAGTGAAACATGAACATCTCCTTTATCAATAATACAGGCATTTCATGCTGTGCACTCTTTCAGCAACTCTGTTGCATTGTCTGGGCTGCCAAACTGGGGTTGAAATCTTGGCCTGGAGATTCAAAGCCCTCTGCCTTCCATGCCTTACAGGGGGAAAGTTTCATACAGAGGTGGCCATCAGGGTGAGGCCCAGTGCTTTCAGAGAAGCATGCAGATTCTGTAGATATGTTGACTGACACGAGCATTTTCTTTTTCAAGAGAACAGAAAATTTTTTGATGTTTTGAAAACTTCTAAAAAGTATTTTAGGTCAATGGATTCAAACCTAAGATTGCTAAGAAGACTATTTAAAATCACAGCTATTATCTTTTAATTTCCTCTGCTGGAGAGTACCCCAAAACATTCATTATGTGGAGGGTATAATCTCTGAACAAATGACATGGTGGAATTAATGAACAATTAACTATGATCATACGTTATAAACAGAGCTGATTAGAATCCACACATGCCTGGGTTTCAGAAAGACACTTTTGACTCGGCTTCGTATTGCTGAGGTAGGACCATGCCGCTTTCATTTCTTATTCATCGTGTAAGCATAACATCATTTCCTCTGAGGTACGGCTCTATCTCTTAGTTTTCATGGCAACCAGGCAAAGAATTCACCTATTCTTCAACTTCAGTGTGCGGAGAGGAAAATCAGAATTCTTCCTGTTAATTTGCCTCTTATTCAGTTTGATAATATACTTAGTTTAGAGACTTTCTCCCATATCCTGGAGACCTTCCTCCATTATGCCATGCGGTGATTAAATCGGAGAGAATATTGTGAAGCTAGAAGAAAGGGATTATCTGTCCCCAGTAGATGCGGCTGCACGGTGGCGTATGCAGCGTGGAATGCGGTTAGTGCGCTGTGCGATTTACTGTCTTCATTAAATCAGACAAGCGTCAGGTGAACCGTACAAATTCCATCTGCATTCGCAGTGGGCTTCGTGCATATTATTTACACTTTTTTTCCCCTCTCACTTTAGCTTCCACATACGTGTTCAGTAAATGAATACCATTATAAATCATAATGATTCTTTCAAAGCAGTAATGCTACATGTTATGATCAAGAATATTTTCAATCTTAAAAGGAAAATGCTTTTGTCATTTCAAAATAGGAGCAGGCCTTGAGTTCTCCTAATGTCATTGGGGACACACAAGGATTTGTTTCAGAAGCTGCAGTGCAGCACCAGGCAATGACTGGACATGCAGCTTGATGATTTTGCACCACATAAAAGCACTAGCTTCCTCTTAGCGCTTCAGTGCTCTGATCATCCTGAAAGTGAGACAAAAGAAATGTTCCACTGTGTATTGGCCTTCATTGTAAGAGCAGAAACCTTTCATTATTTTATCACGTTACTTGATACCCTCAAGGGCAATGCATTTGAAACTAGGAAATTTCATTTAAAGGAAGAAAGCATGCAAAATTTCCATTGCATAAGGAGAGGTGGAGTTTTATACACGCATCGGGTGTGTATTTGAGCTTCTCAATATGTGTGTATTTCAGAGGTGCTTAAGCAGTAATTTATAGAACAGTTGTATGGTCAGAGACCACTGCCTGAATAATTTGTTTTGAAATGATAAAAGTTATTCCTGAAGTAGGAACAGCTCAGATACAAAACTATAGGTGGAGAAATGTTTTAAATTGCACAGAGGTATGTCTAAATGGCACTTCCTAGTATGCTCATCAAGCATTTTCTCCCAGTAGCATTCTACTTCATTAGGGACTATGTGCCAACTGTTGAAAAATAAAGATATCATTTGGAGGTTTTGTTAGTGAAGTGCTCAGAATTCCTGGGTTATTCACATGCATGACATTAAATGTTGGTATAATTGTATTGTTTCTATCTGATTCTCGTGCATCCGTATCTTGCATTACTGACTACTTTGAATAGTGTCTGGGCACAAATAGAAAGAAATAAAAATTAGGCAGGTAAATCCCCAGATTTTCTGGTGTGACTTACTCAGTTTTCAAGTGTCTCCTGCTCTTAGTGTGTTCCACTTTAAATGCTGATTTATTCTAATATCTGTGCCCTAATAGTGATAGCCTGAGACAGACTATGCAAAATATCCCTGCCTTTAGATAAAACACTTTTAACTAAGAATCTGAAGTGATATTTAAATTAATAAGTGCTAAGGGCTTTGGCCTCTCTTCTCTTTGCAAGGTAAATGTGAAGTCTGTGAAGCCTGTCTGCTCGTGTACAGGCACTCAGCACTTCCAGGCCTGCAGATGCAGTGGCTTTAACCCAGAGGTGGGCAGTGAGCATAAGCAGGACAAGGCAACCCTGGGGCCATGCTCCTGTTGGAAGGTCGAAGAGCACAGTCCCCAGCCAAAGGATGGTAAATAAAGCCCTCGGGAGCCTGGCTGGAGGTTATGATGCTCCAACTGCAGAGAGCCAAGGGATGGCAGAAAGTATTAACTTCTGCACAAAGACACGGGGAGTGTGAGGGTTTGGAGGTAGCAGGCTTTGTCTTTCTTTGTGCCTACACTGACTGAGCACCAAGGAGGAGAACCTGGGTCTCAAGTATCCTCTCCCACGTGTTCGGTTTCAGAGTTGAGTGCCTTTCTGCAAAGCTGCAGCTTTTTACAGCTCTTGTGGATGTGACAATATGGTATTGGAAGGGATTCTAATTACCTTGGGCATGAGAGAGAATGAAATTTTCGGTGGCACAGTACTACAGATTTTGAAAGCAGTAGGATTTGAAAATTGAATGTTAAGGTAAGGTTTAGTATAGCTGGTGACGAGTCTGCAGTGAAGGCTACAGGGTCCAACTCTGCAGGAAATAGAGTGTTGCTTCAATCGGATTGAAGTGGAAATTGTTGTAGGGGGCAATTCCTTCTTTCTCAGAGGTGTCTGTGCTGCACACAAGGTAGTTTCAGAAACAGTACAGTTTTCAGAGCATTGCTGCATATAAGCTAGCTATAATAGCTTTCCCGTAGCGCTGCATTGCTGTAATTAGGACACTGCTGTCCTAATGCACGTGTTCTACTTCGAGGATCTAAACAGCCCTGTCTTCAGGGATTTTTGTTATTCGCTGTAGACACACTAGACTGTTCAAAGCTGATATGGCCGTCCTTCATGCAGTTCTGCATGAAGTTGGGAATATGCTCTAGGGCTTCTAGCAGCCAAAATAACATGCAAGGTTTTTGAGTTGAACTAAGTCTCCTGAGCGAGCTGAGGAATGTCTTCCTTAACATGCACATTTTTAGTTCTAAGGAATAAACAGCATAGTCAATGTGTGCCCTCTGCAAGCGGTTTAGTTCTCTAATATTCTTTTCTAGGATAAAATGAATACAAGTCATGTCTTGATGTGTTGTGGTTTTTTTCTGCTTTCTGTATTTCTAGACAGAGAGAGGATGTCTAGAGACCAAACCAAGAAAGCACTGATCAATACAGCCAAAGGAAACCTGCAACCTTAGTTCTTCAGCCAGTAATGAAATCTGCTTAATAACTGGTGCCATTGATTAGTGAGGAACTGAATAATGTGTGCTAAAAAATGAGAATATGGATTAATTTACAACAAAGCTGCTCATGTGTCTTACATCTTTCAGAGAATATCTGTAACCATACAGTGAACAACAACATGTTGATGTCTCTGGAGAAGTAGCAGGGCATTGAGATGGAAATAGTCAGAGACCTAGTCTCTGTGTGATTTTGGAGTGTGGCCTGGTGTTTCTGGGAGTTCAGTCTGTTTAGACTCATTGAGCCAAAACCCACTTGATACTGAAAGCTGCAGGGCTTAAGTCCTCCTTCTCCTCCATCTCAGTACCTGAGGTGCTCCTATGTTAGCATTGCAGGTATTCAACTCCTTTCTAAAGGGATAGCAATGATTTCGGGCAGCTGAAGTGCTGTCCTGATGGGAAGGACAGGGAAGGGTGCATGAGCACTCTTTTTTTAGCTGACAGTTGTCAGCTTAACTTTACAACCGAACTGCACCCTCCGGACTTTTATGGATGGCTTCTTTCCATCAAATTGCAACAGAAGCATCTTCCAGCCTCCAACATTTAGCTGGATCGCAGATGTCTGAGAGCTCTGGTTGGTGCTGTACCTCGTGCTGTTGTCCTTTGTATTGCTTGCTGTAAAAGAGGAAGGTAGAAGAACATGTTTTCAAAACACTTCATCGTTGTCTTTATTTAGCCTATAGATGTGGTGTTTGGTTGTTTCCTGTTTTTTATTTTTTATTTTTATTTTTTTGCACTTAGGATGTTGTAGCACAATCACTACAACATTTCTAGGTTTCTAAGAACCGCACCCACTACCGGGACAGTATCTGTCCATTAAAAAGTATTACCTAGTGTGCACTCTGTTTTTTTTTTATTTATGGTAGCAGATAAAATCCTGGTAGAAATAACTATCTTACTTTCCAGATGCAACCGCATATCTGTGTGAATGATTATTGTGGCTTCAGTTTGACTATATAGGATGAGTGAAACTTCTGTGAGCTTAATTCAGGCTCTCTTAATTCATTCTCCCCATTGCCATCAGAAGCTGAAATTGCTACCCATCTTGGTATGAAATAGCCAACAGCAAAAGCTTTTTTTTTTTTTTTTTGTCCCAGCCTGTCACCCTATTTATCCTTTCCTGCAATTAAAAGGGAAGAGAAGAAAACACTGCTGAGCTGAATTCCCAGAACTTTATGGTTGGCAATGATTTGCATTTAGCTTTAGGGTTCTCTGCTGTTCTTCTGTTTATGTGCTGTGGTGGATTATGCAGGTGTCAGAACATTAAAGCCCAGTTATCTTTGTTTCCACAAACTTTATTGCTATTTTTGTCCGAGAAGCGACTGTGAATTAAAGCAAAAAGGTTTGGATTTTGAAAACCTGACCCTAAAGGCTTGATGCTGTTAAATCTCTGAGCTTTAACATTAAAATATTTTAATTTTCTGTTAAGAAGAAACTGGAAAAAGACAGTTGATAAAGAGTTGACAATGGTGTGCTTTTGCTACGTATAAAGCATGAGTCACGGCATCAATAACATCAAAGCCTTTGCAAAGATAGAGATGATATGTGGCTTACAGGTGTGATAGATGTGTCGCCTCACTATGTGGCGAATGCTTACTGATCAGGATGTTGAAGCTGAAGAGAAAGCTACAGACTGGATGGATGTAACTGTTCTCCCAGCACTGCAGACAGATATAGTACAGCTGAGGGCAAAAATGAGGTCTTTGGACTGAATCTGTCATTGAAAACAAAGTGAATGATGCTGTAAATTGACTTTTTACCAATACTTAATGCTTTCTTCCTTCTTTCCTCTATCACACTGAACATATGTTGAGTTCACTTTGTGTGTTGCATTTGGCCATATGTTGAACAAGTCCTCTAGGAATGACTTAGCAAGTGCCAGAAAATGCTCTGCTGTGGCAAATTGACAGGTAGACTGATGCTTTTCTGTTACAGTGATAGTTTAACATACTCAAAGATTTGAGTGTGTTCAGGAAAAAAAAAAAGGGGGGGGGGAAGGAGGGATTAAGGTTTTTTCGCTTTGACACAAGAAAAAAAAAACAGTGGTTTAAAAATGCCCCCTGCTACGCTGGGTGATTTTTATCAGATGAAGGGAGAGCTCAATTTCTTTGTATGCTGTCCTTTGTGTAGTTATGTAACTGCGTTTGGAAAGAGTGTTAAAGACTCTGCTCTGCTAATGGTTAGCTTCTCACCTCTTTTGATTCAGATGTCCTTAGTTCCACTATGGACAAAAACCCAGAAAAACAGGCCCTAGCAAACAGGTTTATCACATGTAGTATTTAAAAGAGAAAGTTAAGAGCTTTCTGTTTAAGCCTACCAGCAAACGTGCACAACCTTCAAGGGCTAGGAAGAATCAGAATAGCCCGCCACAAAGGTTTCCTCTGATTGTTCAGCCAACTGTAGTGTGTGATTTATTTACAACTATACAACTTCTCTTTTTCGTTGTTGTTTATATGAAGAGTATATTAGCTTGCACAGTCTCATCTCTGTATTTGAAAGCATCAATACATTTAATGTCAGTTGCATCATCTTCTGAGACTGAACATTAACGTTTTTCAAAAGGAACCTGATTTCCAAAGGATTCCTGATTTCCCCAAAGAAGAAAATTGTGTAGGCTGGATTTTCTTGCGATGTCATAAAGAAGCAACCTTCAAATGGAGATGGGAGTATATATAGTTAAGCCATAAAATAGACACGTTTTTGCGGGTGAGCAAATATGAACTCTTACAGTGTTCAGAAACTGAAAATGAAAGTGACAGAAATCAGTGTGGAAGCCTTTGTGCTCTGCTCCTATCTGTGCCAGGGTCATCTTGATAATTTTATGAGAGCTCAATTTATAGTTTACTTTGGTTCATTTGTTAATTTATTTGCTTTAGAATGAAAGTGGAAGGTCTAAAATTTCTGCATTGTACTGAAGTCCTTAGATAGATAACGTGTTTTGTGTTGACTGTGGGTTCTCAGGAGGCTGAGCAGGAGGGAGCTATACATAGCAGATCTTTGGAGAAAATTTTGGCTGCAGAGCTCACCAGGATGTGGTGGTGATTTATTTTTTATTTTTTTACAAGATTGAGTTTCACCTTTAAGTATCTTCAATACTACTGTCATACATGGAATACACCTGCAATATTCAGTTCTTAGTGTTTCAGTAAGCACAGAATATCTGAGCCAAATTGTAACACTTATACTTACTTTGAGGGTTTACATTAGCTGTTTTTTTAAGAGAAAATGTTTTTTTATGCGAAACATAAAATTGGTGTTAGTTTACGTGTGTACATATGCTTAAGTTATTGATTAAGCTGTATATTTTTCAGAAAGTACCAATGAAAAGATACAGCCAGAATGACATAGAAACAGTATTAAATATTTTTCAACATTTGATTACAGTTTCCAGCACTTCTTCTGCAGTGCTTTCTGTGCTGATAAAATGAATAGCTCATCAACACCTTAGAAAATACAAACTGCAGCTTGCAGCTTTATTTTTCCTTCATTAAACAATTCACAATGTGTTCAGTATCCCAGCCCAGCTGATCATGAGATAAAGTGTGACTAAAAAGTAGATCATCTGGTGGATGCTCCAGTGTTTGATACGGCACAAAGGGCTCTTTTCTCCTCTCCAGCATGCCTGAGCTACTGCAGTTGGGGTGAGCTGTGCATGCCCATTTGAGGCACGTTGCTACATCTGAAGTACTTGCTCCATTTCATCATTGAAATTAGCACAGCAATAGAGGCATCCAAGCCAAGGACAGCCTCTTATTTGTATAGTCAGATGGCTGCGGTGTTAGGTTTAGTGGCTGAGCTTATCGTTTTGCTTTTGTCCCCACTCCTGTAGTTTTTGGCATGAAGTGTCCGTGTAGCATTCACATATTGCATGGTGGAAGATACCTGAGGGTGGCATTGCACACACCCATTAACTCTGTCTAGAGTCTTCTTTGCAGAAGGACTTTCTTTTTCCTTCTTTTCAGATGACCCTTTCTAGTAAAAATTGCTTTCCTGTAGATGAATGCCTTGCAAATAAGATTGACAACTGCTGAAGGTGCAGCTTTGGTAGTTCACAGCAAGCCTGTCCTGGAAGGGCCATCCCTGGGGCACAGCGCGCAGGTGCTGCAGTTGCGTGCCTTGGCCAGGTGGTGCTGAAGCCATGAGATGTGATACACAGACAGGCAGCTTGGTACCATTTCTGAATGCATGTGGGCACATGACAAGGGAACTGAGCCCCCCAGATCACTTTCACACTGCTTTCAGATACAAAACTGCAGAGCTGAGATGAGTTTGGACTGATGTCTGAGAGGTTTCCTTTGGAAGACTCCTGCCAAATGTTACATTACTTTTCCATGGCTGTAGTTGCTTTATAACAATTTAATTATTCAAGCTTTGTGTATTTTTCAGATGTGGTTTCTGACTGTGTTGTAACACAGGCTGTGGAGATGGAAGTGGTCTGTTACTGCATTCCTCTTTGCATCAGTGCTGAGGCAGGGCTGACCCCTGTTGGCCTCTCTCAGTGTAAATGCTATTCTGTATCTTTGGGAATGGAAACTTAAGAGCTTTGCTTTTTCTTAGTACCTGACAAGGGACCAGAAACCTGTGGCTCATGGGCCAGATACAGCTGGAAGCTCTTACGTATGTCATGATGTGGGTGCCTGGGCTGCCAAAGACATTTGGAAATACTCAGCTCTCTGCAAACAGACGGCTTCTCACATGTGTGCAGGAATTCATTGCAACTCCTTTCTTGGCCATCCCTTTTGTAAAATGAATAAAATAAAATAAAAATGTGTGTCTATATGGGCACAACGTTCAGACTGCTGTCATAAGATTGCCTGTGTGCCCAGAACTTGGAAATATCCGTGCACAGCCTTTGCTCTGGCTTCCTGGCTGCTGTGTCTGTGGTGTTCACCACCGTGAATGTCCCTGCATGGCTTTTTGTGTAGGCAGGCCTTTGTGTTCCCTGGTCTGCTGGAGTTAATGTGGAGAGCCATGCTAGAAGCACAGCAAGATCTGGAGAGGTGAGGTGGCCTTCACAACGGAGTTTATTCAGGTCCGTCCAGCCAGAGTCAAAGGCAAAGGGAGTGGCGATCTGCTTGAGAATGCTGCTCATCCTGCAAATGGCCAATATATTACAAGCATTGATATGAACTCAGTTTGGAAATCAAAATCAGACAGAATACTTGAATAAGTATGCAACATTTCAATCTTATTGTCCTAGTTCTCATTCTGTCTCTTCAGTGTATATATATACTTTTTTTTACTACTGTAAACGTAGCGTTCTGCCTTGTGCCATGAAGGTAGCATGTGCTATTTGACATGTACAGCCTAGAAACAGTTCCTTTCCTTATAGCACAAGGACATAAAAATTGACAAAAATGGAGTTAAGTTTTTTTGTGAGCTGAAAGACTAGACCATGCACACACAAGTACACATACAAGGGGGTGCTGATGACAATAGGCAGTGTGTCTGGCTCAGAAAGCTTCAATTGTCACTCAGTTCGTGCATAAATTGTAAATGGTCCTTTTCCACAAAAGCTAACCTTTTGCACGCATACATGAATTCTAAATCAAACTGATTGATCTGCCTCATAAGTGTAATTCTGGTATGTTCTGTTTTCTTATAAAAAAGCCTCTGATAGCACTGAAGTGAATAATTCTATATTTGGCAATTATTTATGAACTGCAGATCTCATAAACACAGCAGATGCATTTCCTGGATGGCAGCCATTAGTGCATCTGGGGACTTATTTACTAGTTATTGAAAATATTGGACTGGAAGAGAAAAAGAAAAGATGCTACCACCTCTTTCTAATTTTCACCTCATTTCTGAGGTGCTCCACAGCATTCTTTCCATTAGATCTGTCAAATTACAAACGTCCTTTGACATCTCTCAAATATTTAGTTGTCTTAATAAACTGTTGTTCAGTATTCAGACCCAGTGCTTCCAAAATAATCAGCTGCTGAGATGAATTGTAGACCTCACTCCTTGGAGATTTCTATCTGAACCTATTTAGGACATCGCCCACTTAATTTCTTTGAAGAAAAAGAAGAACCCTTGCAAAATGTTCTTAAAGGCTTTTCCTATTGTGCTATGTGTGACTAAACAGTAGAATGAATTTTAGAGTAGATGAAAAGTAAAATTGGATATTTTCAATCCCCAGAGATTTGCTGTGATCTACAAGAAATGTATAAACCCAGGTCAATAAAGCATGTCTTGTTCCCTGTGCGCAGAGGCCACTGACAGGAGCTAAGCAGCAAGCTGTTTCTGAATTTCTGCTGTTGGAGGCCTGGCTGCCTCTGTTGAGGCTGATGGTAGCAGTGCCCCGTGTGATGCTTCCCTGTATGGCACTACCACACCTCTTCACCTGGGTGGGTGCAGGAGCTCCAAGTCATTTTCCAAGCACCAGCAAATTACAGCCACGGGTGAAATTTTGAAGAAAAACAACCAACCTGGGGCAGAATGAAATCCTTGCTGTTCTTTGATACTTCACAAATGCAAGTGTGCATGTATTCTTGCTTTCAAAACTAAGTAGTAATATAATGGAAAAAATACCCATTTTATACTAATTCTGAGGATTTCATAGCCAATATCCCAAAGAACAAGATCAGGTGAACATTACAGTTTGTCTAGTTTTTCTGTATTGTTTGTTTTTTCGTTCAGAACGTGCCTCAGTGGTCTGGGCATGGTGCTGCTTTTTCCAAATTCATTGGAATAAATGTAATATTCTCATCTTCTACTCTTCATTTTTCCATTTTTTCCTTCTCTAATGCCTTTCTTTTGAGGGGAGTTTCAGTCCTGCTAAGGATAGATCAAAAGAATGGCATTTTTGTGGTTGTGATTATTTTTTGATTTGCTTTGTTTTTCTTCCGTGGTTGAAGCAAGAGGAGGGATGATCTCAGGCTCTTAAACGTGCAACAAAACTTGTGTATCTTTGGGCTTAATACTTCCTCTCACTGAAATTTAGTGCCTCAGTTTTAATGTGGTCTTAGTCTGGGGAAGAGCATGTTCTTTAGGATGAGCATTTTGTTCAGTGTGTGTTCGAATTTGAAGTGTAAATCTTAATAGCATCAGGATTGAATACCTCTGACCTCCCCAAGAGGCAATGCCAGCGAGAGGGCTTGCAATATCCACTTCTGCTCAGGGAACATATTTTTCTTTAATGGAAGAGCAAATATCAATATTTTTTAGCAGCATGTGATCTTGTTCCCTCTACATATTATCTGTATGTTATATTTTATATATGAAGTAAAACACTCTAAGACATGGATAAAGAAGTGCCAAGTCAAATGCTGATACAAAAACACTTCTAACAGGCTTATGAGAGCATATCAATCTTGGATGGTGGCTTTTCATGCTTGGGAGGTTATTGGGATTTTCCATAATGAGGTGAGACCAAAAGAAAAGCAGCGTAGCAAGAGTGACTGAAAATTTAGATCTGTATGAAAAAAAAAAATCCACTTGTGTGCTGATTGCTTACTGTCTTCATGGTGGTTGGGAGCTTTAGTCTTACCAGTAGTTGAATATTTTTGAAGATATTTTGGCTTCAATTTGTTTTTAAAACAGTGTTTTTAAAATTTCTGTAATTGCCCTGTAAACAGCTTAATTATAAATATTTATTCCACTAGTCATAATAGAGTTTGTCATTTTAAATATGAATTCATTTCCAGTTTTCAAAAATGTCTTGGGGCATATTCGTCTACAGTGTAGATGTGAATGTCATTTTTGATAAGTTTCCTCTGCTGTATCTTTCCAAGAAGCATCTTGAAATTTCTAAATGGCCATTAGGATTTGATGCAAGATAGCAGACATTGCAGTAGCTCATAGCTCTTCGTAACCTAGCTTTTTTCTTCTGTGCAAGACAACGGTGTTGAGATGCAACCTTCTGAAGTGTCCCATGTTCCTAAAAATAGGTTAATTTTTCATTAAACATGGGTGGAAGTGGGTAAGAAAAGGGGATTCTTTTTATGCCAGTGGGTTTTTACGCATTTCTGTTAACACTGCTTATGTCCTGGCTTCCAGATGAGCCCCGAAGCTTGAGGATACTGCAGAATACATTACTAGATATTTTAAGTAGCATACTGTATATAGCATGTGCACCTTTAGGGCATTTTGTAAGGTAGCAGTTTGCTGTTAAGACATATCCTTGTGTGCTGGCCGCGCATCTGTCAAAACCAAGCTTTTTTTTCTTGTGTGAACTCTAGCCTGTCATTTTATCACAGTCTCAGAAGTTGAAGTTTCAAGTCCAAGTCTGCAAATACTCTGTGGTGGAAACTTCTACTGATGTCTTCCTGTCATTATCCAGAACGCATACTGAGCCTGTAGATTAATGGCTCGCAGTTACTCATGTGTGAGCCATTAAAGATCCGTAGAGCATTTGCTACTGAGGTGATCTTACCCTCTTGTTGCTGCTTTCAATGAAAATAAGTGGACAGTACTTGATTTCTGTCAGTATCATGGAGCGTGTTGGGTCACCTACAGGGAGCTGAGGAGTGTATATGCAGTAAGAGGGAGATGAGTCAATGAGATGGTTGGAAATGATGAGAGAAAGTCATCGTATGACTGTGTCTGCACTGGAGTTGGAGACTGAGCTTAAAGGGGACAGATGGTGTGACCTGAGGGCACCCGTTCTGCAGGCCCTTCACACACCTTGTCCCCTGTGTGAGGAGCAGAGTTGAGTGAAAACCATGCTCAGCCCCAGCTGCACCCGTGGTATGGATCCTACTGAAATGTTATGTGCTCTGGAAATGCTGACCCGGTGACACAAGTGGTTTCCTTGCACAGCCTGGGGAAGGCGTGCTGCATGGGCATTGTGCAGCAGACAGCATTGATCTTTTGCACCTGTGCTGGGGAGAGCAGGAGCCGCAGGAACACGTTGGTCAGCATTTACTGAAGTCTCTTGCTCCAGAACAGCTCTTCTGAAGTCACTGGACTCAGCTGATGCCGGGCTTGGGCGGTGTCCCTCAGGTCAGTAGGTCTGGCCTCCCAATGTGGGTCACTTGGCAGCTGTTTCTTACTGCCAGTGTCACTAAGGGTAATGCCACGTCGGTAACATGGCTGACATCAGCAGGACACCTGCACTGCCGCTTGCAATTACTCTGCAGCCTGAATCGTCCCTTCCAGACTCGGGCAATGCAGGGACTTCTCGTGTTTCCCTCCCTCTGTGCTGAAGAGAGTATTGGGCACCAGAAAGACAGCTTTGTCCGCTGATTTGGCAAAAGGTTTTCCTTTTACATAATAAATAGGCTGCAAAATCAAAAGGTTTGCCTGTATGAGCGGGGATAGCCTGGTGTCTGGTGAGAATCTGTTTAGGGAAGGCAAAGCCCTGTCAAGCCCCAATGGGCTAAGCCTCACACCTGATAGTTTTCCTTGGAATCAGGAACAATGCAGGGATTTAGGAGCGGGTCACTTTCCATCCGAAGTGACTCAGGAGGACAGTGAGTGCTTACCTGCTGGTGCTTTTGATGGTGGTTTCCACCTGAGGTGCACACATTGGATGGAAATGTCAGGAGCAATGGGAGAGTTGTGCACTAGTGCTTGTACACGTGCAGCAACCAGACAACAGCATCGTACCCTTTTCTGGGGGCAAGAAAGGGCAGCAACCTCACCAGTCCGAAGCCACACTGCTTTTATTACGTATCCCCCACAGAGTGGAGCAGAGGAAGAGCTGGGCATCTCCTCTGCCCTTACCCAGTTGCTCACCAGAGGAAAGGGGCCTCAGCAGTCAGCCTGAGCTAATGCTGCCCATGCCGGGGCTGAGCACCCCAGAAGCTCCCTGGCAGATGTGGGCTGGTGCATCCCAGAGGCTCGTTGGCAGCTCTGGCTGCTGCTGTGCTGCTCTTCCGAGAAGGATCTCCAAATCCCAATCTCCAGAGAGATTCTGTGTCAAAACCTGACACAGCACATGAGTTAAATTTTGAACAGCGCACGGTTGATCTGAGCAGTGAGAAGAAAAGTACTTGCTGAAAAAGTGTTCCAGAATTACATGTGGTTTTAAGACTTATCGATTGTGTTACATTGGTTTACTGAAAGATCTTAGTTGATGCATTCCTATAAAAGTAAAGAAGCTAATATCTTACTGAAAAAAAAGCAAAGCAAAAGTAATCCAATTATGCTGCTGCACATAGCTGGGATTTTTAATACTAATGTTGTCTTAAAATTGGCTGTCTTATGGTTCAGTAAAAGCTGCAGTGGAGAAGATATATTTAGCTGTAGTCGCTCTGAGATATTACTGTTCAGTATGTTGTTTTTTTTTTTTTTAAAAAGGTACACAGAACAGATTTTTAAAGAGACTTGTTTTTGCTTTACTGAGCACAGATATAATAGAATATGTTTTTAAATTAAACATCAAAGAAATAAATAGAGGGACTTGGCTGAAGCATGCCTGCACCTGTCTATTGTTAAGCTTCAGGGAGATGGCTCCTGTTTTTAGAGCTAAGCACATGCGTGGTACTGCTTGTAAAATTGAGGCCAAAACCAAAATGTTTCCTACTGCAGTTTCCCCAAGGAAAGTCCACTTGCACTTCCTATCTTGCCAAGGGAAAATATTTTTCCACTGTGGCTCGTAGACCAACCAACAAAAAAAGAAATGAAAACCAGCAAAACCCCAGAGCACTTGGGCTGACCAGGTGGGTGCAGCTCACGTATGGAAGCCCTGTCGGTGAGGGCGGCAGCCTTGGCTGCTTGGCAGGACGTGGGATGGCTGCACAGGCAGCCTGATCCAAAACTAGCTAGAGCTTTGGTTTTAAAACCAGTGCTTTCCAAGTCAGCAAACAGGCAACAGCTGTAGCCCAGTGATGCAATGTATTAGGGAAAGATAAGGAACAACCAGGGTGCTTTGCGCTAATCCAATTTAGAGGCAATATTAAAGCCATGGATCACAGTAGCAGAAGTTGTATCTGAGAGCAAAGGGACATAACTTTCTCTATAGACAGATTAAAGAAGAGGTATTGATTACTGTCACTGTTATCAAGCATCTGGGACACTAATCAGCATCTCTGTTGTGCATTTTAGTAATGAAGGAGAGCCATGATTCAGCGGCTGGGAGGCAGCAGGACTGAGCAGAAAGGGAAGGGAGTCATTACTGTTTTTATTCAGCTTCTGTCCGAAACTCAACATTAAAACTGGTCATGAGTAATTTTTTTTTGGGGGGGGGGAGGGGTATCTAAAAAGTTAGTCCAGCAGGATATCTTACTTTTTAAACATAACCCAGATAAGTTTACTATTTCCCATATGTTTTTTAGAAAACAGCTTGCAAAGTCTCATGTATTCTCTGAGTAAGGGCTTTGTGCCAAGGAGGGAATTAACCCATTAGTCATTTAACAGTTAAAAGTGACTATTAAATGAAATGTGTAAATCCCTATGAGATACTTCAGTACTCAGCATTTGCTGCTGCTGATTTGTGATGCCAGTACAACATAACATGGAGAAACCTGGGTACTCTCTCGGGTCAGATGTCAATCTAACATGTGCACAAAAATGAGGAAAAGGACTGTTCCTGAGCATCTTTTGAAAGTGAGGAGGCAAACATAGCTTTCACTAGGACCAGATTCATGGCACCTGAATTAGGACCTGAGCATCCCTCAGTAATCAACAGAGAGAAAGCAAGCGGCATGTCCAGAACTTGTCTTGGGGACACCTTTAAGTAGTTTGGTGACTGTTCCTGTCAGTGGGATGTTACTGACCTTCTTTGGGGGCCTTGGTTCAATGTGTAAAGCTACCCAGGATGAACCTGAGTCGTCCTGTGCCAGACTCTTCTGTGTGCATCGCTGTTTGGCTTGCCTGAGTCCAAGCTGTGACAGCTCATTCCCATGCAATCAAATCATATTCTCCCAGCGGGTATCTCATGGTCACGCTGACCTGTGAGGGAGCTTATCAAAATACTGTGATTTTGGCCAGTGTGTTTGTTGTTCAGCATAATGGAAGTAAACACCTGTGCTGGAGTTCTATAAAGTACTGGTTGGCAATGATGCTATTTAAAGCCCAGTCAGATGACTGTGTTAATAACATAAAATATTATGGCTGGAAATTCCAGTTTGCCCTTTCTGTACAGTACATTTGAGGAACTGGAATCTCATCTCTCTCACAAAGTTTTATTTCTTTCTGCAGCTCTTGAAACCTCATTGCTTTTGGTACAATTTTATCAGAAGGAACACTCTTTTTGCATTTAATCCTCATAGATTTTCCCTGTTATCCCTTGGCTTCTATTTATTATATAGCTCTAAAGCTGTCTTTCCAAAAATACGAAGAACATCCTTCTTTATTGCTAGAAATCCAAACCAGTTAGGGTTAGTACTTAGCTTATTGCCTGTTATAGCTGAGATTCCCCAAGCATAATTTCTGATCATACTGGATCAGATGGAAGACTGAGTTCATTAAGTTGAAAAGCAATGTAAAATGTTACTTGAACATATGGGGCTAGATATATGAATTTTGCCAGTGTGAAGTGTGTGATTGTGAATGTTCAGAGGTACTGACCTGTTGACATTACTTATATTTTCTTGTGATTTCTGTTGTTATACATTTTCACTACATTTTCAAAGAAAAAAGAAAAAAACACATTTAATTTGAAGAACCCTGAAGGACCAACTAAACAATGTAATTCATAGCATGTTGTGTATATTCAATATCTTTATGTGGATGAAAAGTAGAAGAAAAAAGTAAGGTAAGAAACCTCCAATGCTGGCACTGAAAATGCCAAATGTCTAGCAGCAAATGTAGCCAATAACTGATGTCAGTGGATAAAGAAGAATACTATAGGTAATTGCCACTGCTTTGGGAGCTGGCTTAGGGAGAGTTTAATTTGCTGAGCTGGAATTTGGCCATTGCATCCATTTACCTCTAAGTATGCAGGAGGCAAGCTGGGATCTTTGAAGGCTGTGAGGTGCTAAGGGGGTTCTGTACTTGGTCCTTAAGTGAAATAAAACTGCATTGAAATATGGGGGAGCTTTTTAATGCAAATTCACTTATTTGTGCAGATATGTTCGCATATATAGTGAGATGCATGTACTGTATTAACATGCAGTGAATTTCAAAGTAATAATTGCATTTGTACAATCTTCTTGCAAATTTAGCACCCCAATGTAACTCCTGATTTGAACCAGTTTAACTCCCAAATTTTGTTAATGTTTGAAGGCAGTATCTGTCATCCTAGTAGGCCTACTCTCTTTGTGTGTTTATCATTCCTCTACAGTCCAGTGATTTTCCTGATATCACTGCTAATTATGTTATACACTATGGATTTACTTGATAGGCTAATTAAAGCAGAAGAACAATACCAGGAGCAGCGCATCCACCAGCAGTGTTGTCACAAGAATCAAAGCTGCTGCCCGCCTTTTTGCTTCTCGCTTTGTAAGTGTTTAAGTAGTGGGTTTTTGACTTTGTATGCACATGGCAAGATAAGATCCAAGTGCTGAAGTAGTTGGTAACAAAAATATAGGATGCTGGTTATTTACATTCCACTTGTATCTCTACTAAAAATCTGAAGTGAGGACAAGAGTAATTGATTTTTCTTTGGGTCATACACACTGATTTGCCGTTAGAAATATGGATGGTTCTTTTTTAAAAGAACGTTTTCTTACCACTAATTTTAGGAAATATGATTCATGTCAGTAATGACATGGTTTTCCATCCTGGAGCAGTCTCAGAGCTCCCATGAGGGTTCATTTTAGTTTAATATTCATAGATGAACTGGCCCTTGTAGAAGAGCTTTTCCCTTTTTTCTATTTACATTTCAAATAGTTCCATGGAATTGTGTAGGAGCAAGAGAATTGTCTGATGAATGCTGATGGATACAATAATATTAATGTCATTAGCAGTGCTTAGGAATTAAAAATAGATCACACAAGTTTGCACGTGACTCTCCTTTATAAAACTTTGTAGTCATATAATTTTCCTTCTTTTACACCGCGTTTATTGCTATTTTAATCTGAAAAGAAAATGCCTTATCCAGTCTGCAGAATGACATCTGCCATAACCCAAACACAACACACCCCATGGAAAAGGTTAGCATTGTGCGTCTAGTGTGGGTTCTTTTTGCCAGACTAATATTTTACTAAGTGCTTGAGCTGAGCTTTTGTGGTAAGTACCCTCTTCTAGGGAGAAAGACATTTGCTCTGTAAATCAGAAATGACAGTTTATAATAGTACGGTGAGATAGAGAGGGAAGAGAAGCGGGGGAAATGAAGCTGAACTCTACATTATGTAGGGACTGTAGGTTCTCATTACAGCCTCAGAAATCCTGATCTACAATTCTTTGCAATGAATACATCAGCTATGCTACCCACAGAGCTTTGTATGCAGGTAGGTAGGGACAAGATTTCCTTAATGCTTTGGGTAGGAGCAAACCTTCTGTTGATTTTTATGTGGGTCTGGAGCAGGAGAGAGAAATAAATAGCTTTATTCTTGTTTGTTCTTTGTTTTATGTCCAGGTGACATTCCCTGTCAGCTATTGAGAGGAGCTTGTAAACCACTATTTTTCTAATCTCCAGGCTTTATAGTTCCACAAGATGGTGCTTGCAACTCAAATCAAAATGGAAGTCATTCCCCTCCTCTTGAATTGTCTGTTGTTAAATCTCAAATGAAACCCAGTGTTATAGTGGAGAGTACTTGCATGCTGCAGAACACAGGATATTTGTTAGCATGAAAAATCTAGCTGAGCTTAAAGCACAGTTACTAAAGTGCATTAATAAAGAACAATTTCTGGTGCATTTGTTTTCCCTTTTGATTGTGTTCATTGCTTTAATTTATACAGTCAATCTGTATTGCCTGTCCTCATAATTAATGAGGTTCCTAAATAAATTACATGGACATCTGCATCAGATTTTGTATTCAGATGCACACGTGCTTTTCCCTAACTTTGAGCAGGAGTGGCACATGCAAATATAAGCAGTCTTTACTAATGGTGAAAAAGATGTCTTTTACTTAGTGGTTATACTGGTTCATGTCTCAAGAGCGTATTACTTCTGTAGCCAGTAAAATCCAGTTGATAAGGACCATGACTTCCTTTTGTTTAAATTCAGGGTCAACACTATTCTGTGCAGTTTTCAGACCCGTAGCCTAGGTGGCTGCATGTTCAAGCGCATTGGACTGGGGAATATTTTAATAGATCCTTAATAAATAAGGATGAACTGTGTGTATGTGTGTGGAGAATTTTGTTTGGCTAAACATAGCCTTTGAAAAGATCTGTAATATTTCCTACCATTACAAAAGACTTAGGTAAGTTATTGGAGAGCTGACTTTATCCAAAGAAAAGTTGGATCGGTGATACATTGATAATGTATTTTAGATGTCTTTTAAAAACCACATTAAGCCTTGGCTCATCCGAAACAGCCTCAGAACAATCAGAGCTCGTTAGCTACTGCCCTGGAGAAGAATTGAGAAATACAGAAAATTTGTTGATTCTGGGATTATTCACAGAATTTACAGAGAAAAGTTTGATGGCTTGTCCTGGAAGTTCACAGGATGTAGTTTCATTTTTAGTGAGTAAAATCCAGCATGCTATTTGGATGGGATAATCATTTTGGGGAAAGCACTGGGCTGCAATAAAAACTATTGCATACTAAAATTATATTAAATACCACTTCGTGTTTTTTGTTGAGGGGTGAGGGAGAAGGGGAGGAATTAGGGAGTGCCATCTCTGTGTGTTCATGATATTTTAACTACTCATGTCTTGCTCAGAACATGTTTTATGGTAATGTAAATGTTTATAAATAGGAAAATTGTAGGATAAGTAGGAAGCTACAATGTACTTGCCAGGGGAAAGTCGTACTGAGTTTGCTGGAACAGCATCTTAAATGCTTGATTTAGTCTACTTGCAACATTTTATTTTATAAAACTGTAGATATTTATTCCAAGGAAAAACGTGAGAGTGTTCTGCCTTGTGACTTTAGCCATGTGTTGTCAGCTCCCAGCACCAGAGCACACTCTCCTGCTCTGCACCATTGGGTGCAGCCGGGCTGCACACCCTGCTGGGCTCCTTCCCCGCTGTTGTAGGGACTGTGCCGGGCAGGGTCCCCTCCCTGTCGCAGCAGGCTGGGTGAGGTGCCACCCTTCTCTGGGACAGCTCCTCTCCCACACAGTGAGCCAGTGAAGCACCTTCTCAGCTGGCCCCAGCTCCTCTCAGTGCTTCTGTGTGTGATTTTTACTTTACTAAGGCAAATAGATAACTAGAGGAAAGAGCCTACTTATTTAATGGTCAGCTTGTCAATTAAAGCTAAAAAGGATTTTGATCAGTCAGAAGAGGTGTATCTGCATCAGTGAGTTTTGAGATCTGTAAAACAGATTTATAATGGAAGAAGATATTCAGTACCCTAAATATAGCAGCTGCTGCCTCCTCCATAATTCAGTGTGAACACTAGCTAGTTAGTCGTGCCAAGGGACTGCTTTTTGCTGAAGCATCATCTTGGTAATACAGATAGAAGAAATACTACTGCTGTACAGTGATTTCAGAAGCTCCGTGAAAGCAATTTAGCATCAGATAAGAAATAAAAGTTCACAAAGAGGAAAGGAAATGTGAGATTTAGCTACAGTAGTAGCTCCTCCCAAGGAAAATAAATGCATTGCTAGCAGGGCAAAGCTAAGCAGGTTAGAGAAAATAAAATATGGCCGTGTACGCTATCGTAATGACTGATGCTGGCATTGCAAGGTGCATTTATGCATCTGTTCAAGACATTTGGTATGAAACCTGTTATCAGAAAGTCATGAGCCTGTTTTCACTAGCATAGCTGTGTCATCACTGATTATAATAACCACTAATTATATCTGCATAAGCCAGGTCAAAAAGCAGTAGTAGTCTCACCTCATGCAGAGTGTGCAATACGTTTTTATAAGTATATCTTGAGTATTAAATACAAAATATGAGGCGTGTGAATTAAGGCAGTGCAAAGAGAGGTACATAGTATCTTCTTAGACCTATAATAGTTGTGACTTTCTTGTATTTTGCCTATAAAGACAGGAAAAGGCATCCTTGATTTTTGAACAAGTTTTAAGAGAGCTGCCTTACTGTTAAATGAAAGGTTTCTTGTTGTAGCTTAAAACGCCTGTAGTAGAGTTGGAAAGTATCATGCTACAACACGGTATAATGCACTGTCAAATTTCTTTGCATCTTGAAAACTCAGCTCTGTGTTTAAGAATTGTGTATCCTATGGTTTTATGCTGCTCTCCCATCCTTAATTCCTAGGGAGACATAGGAACACTGATGTTCTGAAGCTGCCCTTTTCTGTTCCTTTTTAGTGGTAATGTCACTTCAGAAAGTGTCTGGCTTAAGTGCGGCCAGCATCTCGTGTGTGTAATGCATATAAAGAGATGCAGAATCAGTAGCAACACTTCAGGGATAGCGTTAATATTTCGGCAAGCTGCCAGCACTATGGTGAGAACTGAGAGACACGTTTACGCATCTGTGCTGACAAATGTACGTCCCGTTTGGAATGCAATTTGTGCAGCTGTCCTCGTTCCCCAACAGTATGTCAGCAATGATGAGCTTGATGGGAAGAGTCCTTTTTAGTCGATTCCCTCTGTTTAGGGGAAATTCCTGCATAACCCCAATGCAGGAAAGGCAATACTGACTGTTGTTACTGCCCTACCTAAGGTTTGAGGAGGAAGCAGCCATGGAGGTTTCTTGCATTTGCTACTCAGACATTCTAGTGTGGAGATAAATCTGGGGGACGGTTTCTTACCTGACCAGAACGCTGATCACAGAGAAACTGGAAGTTCAGAGCATTATATATATTACTTCGTAATTTGTGCACTCCTTGATTTTACACTGTTCACAGAAAAAGCTACAGGAAATAATTTACATAGCTCACAGTGCTTTCTCCTTGATGCACGTTTCCTTTGAAAGTGCCATACAAAAGGAAGCTGATAGGGAGGAACCTACTGAACGAAGCACTTACTAAATGTTGAAGCTAGGCTTTGAGCATTTTTTCACGACAAATAAAAGTTAATTTTTTTGTTGTTGTTGTCAGTATCTGTCCGGAACTGTGGATGTGTCCCATATAACACACTTTTGCGCACCGCTGACCTGTTTGCATGTGTCCCAGCACGCAGTGCCCTGGAGAACAGCAGGCTGTGGCCCTGCAGGAGCAGTCCGTTCTCCCATGCTGCAGCTGTAGGCAGAGCTCAGGCTAACTTGAAGTTCAGGGGGTTTTGTGTTCAATGGCATCTTTTTTTAACCTCCCTCTGCTTCTGATGCCGAGTGCAGTTTGCCTGCAGGGGAGCTTTGGTGCTTCTGTATCTCACAGAACCATTAGAAATGTGGATGCTCCCTTCATCTACCACCTTACCAAATCCAAAATCATTTCACTAATCTCTTCCTGTTGCTGTTTATAATTCTGTTTTTTAGTCCTGTGTTCTTAATGTCTGTATATGTTAGAAATCCAGTCCCTTCATGGGCAAGCTATTCCCATGTTTTACTGTTAGGAAGTTTCACCTTGTGTTGGCATGTAAATTTACAGTGTAATAACTTGGCTGTAGTCTGTACATCTGGCATGAGTAACAGGCTGATTGTCGTCTAGCAACCTTGGACATAATCCTGCTCTATCAAATTATCTTCATTTCATTCAGGAGCAGAGTCAAATCATTAGTTATAGTTAATCCAGTCGTTCCATTTTTCTTTTATTGAATAATGTCCTGCACCATCTATAAATGCATAATAGCAAGCTGCTGTGATATATCCTAAATTAAATGATGGTCATGTAGGTAGTGTTCAAGTTGTGTTTATTTCACAGGGTATTGGATACCTCATACAACATACTTCCCATGGTGAGCTGGTACACTTGAATACTGCTCTTGGTGTTTCCTCCTAATAAAGGAGGAGAAAACTTCTGTTTTCATTTCAATAGTTCCTTTAGATGGAGGAATGAATAAAGTCAAGAAGCAAAGTCAAATATTTTTTTTAACAGGGAGGTCTGTTTTTTATTTGTTTTGCTAAGCTCGTGCAGAGACAGTCGATTGTCAGGTATACTGGACAACTACAGCTTTTGCAGTGTTCTTGGAACATATTACATGATAGAAGTCTCTTCTTCTGTGCAGGAACTATGTCTGAGCGTTTTGAAACCATCTGGCAGTTCTGTGGCTTTGTATTGCAGTTATGTTCAGAATAAGCAGAAAAGATAGACAACAGAGAGAGGGAGTGTTTGGAATGGCTTATTTGCCAGCAGTCACATTTCTGGTGCTTAACTTCAGTATGAAATACTTTGCTGTTGTCACCATGAATCGTGTGATTAATTCTTTGCTCCTGGCAATCCTGGAATATTGAATATTGCTAGAAATACAATCCAGACAAAGAGCCAACTTTGTGTCACATGGCTACCATGTAGAAATGGACAGTGTATTTCATGTAACATTCCTCTGATACTTTCATATTTTTTCATATATTCTTAGAAATGTTTTTATGTTTTTATATACATATGCACCTATGGAGACCATCAGCAGCCTGCTAGTAGCATTTTTTATTTTTATGTTTTTAACCACAGAAGTTCCACATTTACTGCAAATGCTGACTTGCTGTTCATATTCAAGGAATCTCCACTTTCTGGGTTCTCTGCACCACTGAAGTATTTCAAAGGGGTTGCCAAGGCGGTTACTGTTCTCAATTTGTATAAAATCCCAATTTTCAGCATGACTTGGAACAAGATGCATGGCATGCAACAAGCCATCTGATTAATCAGCAGAGAATTTGCAAACATCAGCAATGCTTCAAGATGATATAGGAAGATTTTACATCATGTCTCCTTGTGCTTTCCATATATAGTACTTTGCCCTTGCTCTTCTCCTCATCTCCAAGAGAGTTCATGGGAGGTTTGTGGTTTTACTAAACATAGAGCTGCCTGGAGCCTCTGCCTTTTGTTTTTTCCCTTCCTAATTGGCTTTTAGTAGTTATTTTTCAAGCATGATGGTGTCAAGTCAGTTTGTCCAGGAGTCGATCATGTGATTTTTATCATAATGATTATGTAAACGCTTACTCCAGCTTGCAACTTTATTGCCTTAGGTTTTTGCAAAGGCTTATTGAGATGCTCTCCATAAAAAAGTCAGTGACAAGGGTGTCTTCTAGGTGGTAAAGGCATGGTGGGAGAGAAGGAAATAACAATAAAGACAAATGCTTGTAGCTGGCTTAACTGAGGCTGCTGCTGGTGGTGCTTATGGGATGGGTGTAATGAAACTGCTGCTCTCCTAGTTCTTTATCATTCTAGAGTGGTCTTGACAGCAGGAAGTTGCCTCGATAAGTATCATCTTGAGCTTAATTTTCATACAGTGGCTGATTATGGGATTTCTGTGATACCATGGCAGTGGTTTTGTAAAATCTTTCTCTAGGATACAGGTCGGAGATGCGCCTGTAGAATCAGCATATTGAAAAGAGGAGCTAATGCTACTGAGGAAGAGAAGAAACTGTTTCAGTCTGAGTGGTGGAAGCTTTGATTGATATATTTTGAACATTTTAACACTAAGATTGGGTTTTATCTAAATGTGTGTGCCACTAGGTCCTAATAGTTCTCACTCACCGCAGTCGGGTTATTTTTGGGAATAGTCCGCTGGTGTTATAGCCCCAAGGTAGATGCAAGTTGGAGGAGCTTTGGAACTTGGGCATGCAGACTACACCTAATGGGTGAAAATGAAGGTGCTCTTCCACAAAGCTTGAGATGGTTAGCAGGGCAGAACACAAGGAATGTAACCATACCCTCAAAGCTTGAGGAAACAATACAGGGTTAAGAAATGGAATTTGAAGTGGTTTTGTAGATAGCAGTTCACACTCCTCAGGCATACCACTCATAGTCTACGTGTATCACTTATTTAGTCCATAATCCTGAGAGCTCCTTGCCCTGCTGGATGTATCGTGGAGGTGATGCACTGATGGTGAAGTAACAGGAGCTGTTACAGGTCTCGAAAGAGTAAACATTGCAGCACTTCAGTGTGTGTCTTTCATGGGCATTTGGAATATCTGTAACATGCTGAATTTCACAGGTCACAGCAGGGCTGGCTTAGAGGCATGCTGTTTCGAAGTATGTGGTGGAGACTTACGAAATTACTTGAGGCTATCCTTTAAAATGATCCCATTTCAGTCTTTGAGTTTTGATCTTAGCTGCTCTTGAGGAAGAATAGGATGAGACCACAGGCTTTCTCTTCAATCATTTATAAAGCTGCTAAAGAGAAATTTTAAATATTGTGGCAGAAGTTACAGGATTTTCTTTTTATTTCTGCAGAGCAGAATTAAAAGATTCTGCAGATCATTTGGGGTGATGTCAGATAAGTATTTTCATCAAAGAAGAAAAAATAAAGATTTACAGATTTTTGTAGTTTCTTTCTCTTCAAGCAATAGATAACAGCACAAATAAGATTCTTTGGGGAAAATAAAAAAGAGAGTATCTTCATGTTGTCCTGTGACCTCAACATAACATTGGGAGGATTGTTTCTCTGTCCTTATTTTATCAAGTATATTCAATTCTTATAGTAAGCTTCTGACTATAGATTTCTAATTCTGTGAACACCTTCTAATAGATGAACTGAGCTGGCAGCATTTGAATGGTAGTATAGCAAACATAATATTTTCATGATGGATGGTGGTTGACTGGGCAGATAGAAAAAAGAAAAGGTCACATACACAAATGATGGTGATTGTTTTGGTATTTTTTAACCAGGAAAGGATTTATTTATTTTGCTATGGCTGTAAGTTCTCAGTATCCGTAATTCTAATAAATAAAGGATAATGAGTAAATGTGCTTTTTCAGGGTAGTAGCTTTGTAGAAGCTTGGTAGCTCTCTGCAGGGGTTAACAATGTAATGTGTTTGACCTGGGGTCCAGAAAAGGGGGTGTCTGTCTGATGAGGTTCATTGTTCCCCTCTTGTTCATTGAAGTAAGCATCTTTTCTGGCCTGGCATGTGAAGCCACAGCTTGTGGGTCCCACCTGCATATCTGGTCGCTGCGTAATAGCTGCAATTGAACTCCCGTTATAAAGTCTCAGCAGCTAAATTTTAGCAGTTAGAAGTTTTTAGATGATTATATTCTATATTTTGGATACTAACACTGGCTTCTGTCATGTATGAAGCCTCTACAACTGAGGACTCCTTTTAGGTATAAGTTGCATAAACACATCTGTAATGATGCTGTTTGTTCTCTGGAAGGGGTGCCCAGAATGCCACAGAACTGTAAGTCCGCTGCTCTGGTGGGCTTTGGTTATACCTTCACCTTTCAGAATTGTTGGAAAAATCAGTTTGGGGGAGGGGTGGGTGGGACCACACCCACTATTTCTTCTTGCAAAATCTGGATCAGTAGTTCCAGATTGTTTTAAACTATTTCAGCTTGTCTTTCCCATTCTTGGGAAGATATTTATATTGTCTGTATCTCATGTCAAACCGTGTTTTTCTTTCTGCTGAATTCTGCCATGTGTTGCTTTGTTTGTAAGTTGCTTCCAAGCCAGTAATCATAAGCACTCCATCTGGTTTGGGAGCAGAGTACTGATAATGTAAAGGGACATTTCCACTATTCTGTTTAAAAGAACCCTCCATCTGTACCAAATCTGCCATTTTACTGAGATTGTAAAGGGTTTTTGTTAGTAGATCTTTTTCAAAGAGGGGAGGAGATTGAGATATTTATTTTCCTTGCTTATCTACTCGTTACGTGATTCTGTGTGCAAGGCTCTGTCTCTTTCCCAAGCTGAGAATGACTACAGGAATTTGCAGTTCGTGTAATTTAGGATGCAAAGTAACAAAAGGATCCTGATTTTTTTTTTTTCTGATGTCTATAACAAATTGATTTTGATATTAGTATCGAGCCTTTGCTTTATTACCCCATGTTAATAGCATGCATGTGAGAACCCATCCTGAATTCTGTAAAATGGATCCGCAAGGTTAAAAAAATACAGTGTCAGTATGATTTACGACATGAGCTGTCAGAGCTGAATTGATGGATGGGAGTGTGCTCAGATGACTTTTTGGTGCTGTCAGATTTCAGTTTTTCTTTGCACTTTTCCTTTGTAAATCTGATGATTGCCCTTTTAAAATTAATGGAGGGAGAATTAGGTATCTTCTCTTGTGGGAATGTCACAGCCTGACCCCGGATGAGTTTGTGGAGGTTAATAGGCAGCGGCCATCTACCGGTCTCGTCAGACCAAGGTGAAGCTGAAGAACCAAGAGCCAGCGACTACAAAAACAAAGCAGCTCTGGCAGATGCAGCAGGCATGGGACAGCCCTCCTGGAGGGGCTGCTGGAGGGAGCAGCCTGATGCCTGGGCCCCACTGGCGCCATGTGCAGCACCAGGGCCACCCCTTGGGAGCAAATGGCACAGGTTGTTGGTGAAGCAGGTGCATAAAGAGACTGCGTTGAATCCTTTTCTGCAAAAGCTTTGTTGCTCCTTTCCAAGCAAGTGGTGCTGTAGCTTCAGGAGAGCTGTCGGGTTGCCAGTTCTTTGCCAGCAGTTACGACACCCAGCGGGCCTTGTCTGTTGGGCGAGCTTGTGCAAGTTTCCATAAAGCTGTCCAACTTAATGTTTTTATTGACAAAAAGAACTGTTCAGCAGGTTTAACATTTCATGTGATTCCTTTGGATCCCATTCCAAAAATCATATTTTCTTTCTTCCTGTTCTCAAGCAAATTTTTAAAGGCAGAAGAAAGGTACTTAGGCACCTGTTTTTTTTTTTTTTTTTTTTTTTTTTTTAATTCAAAGCCATCCACTCTTCAGTTAGAAACAAGAATTTGGCAACAAGTTACTAACCCTGTGCTCTTGGTTTCCAGAACTGTGGTGTTTCCTTTTGGTATTTAACACCAAATCAGAATTCAGTTTTAAAAGTTGGATATTTCAGGACACTGTATTGTGGCAGCTCCCTGTGACACCGTGGCCGAGGTGGCTGAAATCTCTCTTTGAAACTGAAATCTCTGCTACAGGGAGCTCGGCCACAGATGTGTCAGAGAGGTAAAGTCATTCAAACCGACTTGGTCATCGTCTTGTACTTAATTGAAGGCTCTTCCACCCCTGCGGACAGCTGTTAACTTCTCTGGGTTTAGTCGGTGGCAGAAGTGGGTCTTAGTCACAAATACTGAACTGCCATAAGCAAAAATGTGCAGAAGCAGAGTGCAGTCGGTAATAATTAGAGTGCATCATCATTGATATAATGAAGTAATGTAAAGCCTGATCACCAGAGCGTGTGGCCTACGTTACTTAATAGTGATACGTTGGGGCCTCAATTGTTTTTTACCTACCTAGGTAGCGCTTGGAAGCAACAAGTTCGGCATTGTAACCCAGGGGCACAGAGCTGGTGCCCTATGTGTGGATTCTAGTTGATGAAGACATGGAGAAATGTTTCTTGAAATATGAAATTATTCTCAAAAACTTTAAAGAGATTATTCTTGTATTTTTGGCTGAGGCATTGGACATACCTGATCAGACGCAAATATTACAGCTAGATCATTTTTCATCATCTTGCCCCTTGTTCTGCTGTACTGGAGTCTATCAGGGTACAGCCTGTGTAAGGGGGAGCAGGATGTGATCCAAGCAGTGCGATGTGTGCTGTGCAGGTGCCTGTGGAGAAATGAAGGGATGTCAGTAATCCCTTTCTCAGAAGGTGGACATTCTTTGTAGCCACTCCTAACAACAGTTACTGTAGGAGAGCATGCAAGAAAATTCCTACTGTTGGCAATAGTTTTCACTGTAAAGGAAGAAATCTTTATACTGAAATTGTGAATTTTTCTCAGGCTTTCCTTCCCTCTGGAGGAAAAAAAATAAATTTGCTCTTGATAATGCTTTTTATTTCTGTAATTTTGGAACTTGAAGTATATAGAGACCAGCCCTTTAGTTCAGGAAAATAGCCTCTAGAACCAACAACTTAAATCTATAATAATTAGTCATCAGAAAATCTGAATAAATATAAAATTACCATGGAGGAGGAGGCAGGCATATGTGGTATTCAAAACACACAGAGTGTAAAATGATGTTATTGTTTCCTTTAGAAATAGTTCAAAGTAGTCTGCATTAGAAACAGCTGATAAGCAGAATGACAAAAGCTTTTTTCACGAGTGATTCCAAGCAGCGGTGGTTTTCTGATCAGCTGATGCTGCAGCTATTTTGGGTATTCCACAGATCATGATTGCATGCACGGGGAATGATTGGAGGCTGCAAATATGGTAAGCGAGCCAGGAATCCTGGGACATGCTCTGTTACTAACTTAATAGTCTTACAATCACTTGTCCTTTGCCATTTAAATAGCCAGGGGAAGTCTAACAAGTGACTGTGCTTAGTTCTTTATTTAAAAAAAAAAAAAAAAAAAGAAAAAAGAAAAAGAAAAAAAAAAGTACTTCCTGAGGCTGCTATTTTTAACAATGATGCAGTGTCCAAAGTGTTAACTAATTGAGTCATCAAGTTTCATATCTGGCCACAGAAAATGGCAGTGGAAGAGGGAGAATGCTTTCCAGAACAAGTAAGCATTTGTAGAGTCTGCATTAAGAGTGAAATCTGCATATTGAGTTTCTTAGATGAGTGCTTTAAGTCTTTAACTGTATGGAACAAAAGTGGATGTAGGAAGAGGTATGTTTCAGCTTGTGTATTTTGTGTTCTGACGTTTGGGTTACAGCGTAGGCTGCGGCAGCAGTCAAATGGTATATGGAAGTATTTGTTCTCTCCTTCTGAATAATTGCATTCTGTTCAGGGCACTCTGTAGAAGACGTGTTAAAATTGCAGAAACATTTCGTAATGTTTTGTTCTGTCATTGGGGCCTTAAGTAACCTGTGTGTGCGTAACAGTTTTCTTCACTGAAATGTTTTAGCCAATCCTGCATATTTTGAAAAAAAAATACTATATTTTTAAGGTGCATTTTATAAAACATCTGTTTCAGTGATAATTCATAGGGCAATTCAACTGAAATGTAGCCTGTTACTCTACTACGCTGGTAGCCTCCTGCAAGGAGGGACCCTATCGCTCTTACTCTTTAGGGTAGCCCCGCTGACCTCCAAGGTGCTCCCTGTGTGCTGTAAAAATTCCTCATGTGAGGAAGCTGCTGTGAAACGGCATCCCTGTACCCTGGGACATAGCCTCTGAAGGTCTTCAATAGCTTGAGTTATTCACAGCAGCTAAAAAACACAAGGTTAGAACAATTACGCTTCATGTGGCTTTACTGCAGAGTTAAAATAGAGGTTCCCAGGAAGCTGTGGGATCCTGTCATTAGTACTGATGAGTGCCGAGCTTTCTGGAAACTTCAATTAATGACAGTATTTTCTGTAGCTGGAAATGTTACTTACGATAGCGCCCAGCAGTTTACTAGCTGATTTCCACATCAGCAATATCTTTGTGCTCTGAAAAAATACCCTAGTGAGTCCTCTTAAATACGTATGGTTTGGTTTACCTCCTGTCAACACAGGACTGGGTTGTTGCTCCCTGATAAAAACCGTCTTGGAAATGCTGGTTGTTTCCTGGTGATACTCTCCTTGTTTGTAAATTCGTTTCCACTAGGAATTTCAAAACTGAAAACATTTATTCTTGAATTTTTCTTTGTGAAGCGATTTCTTATAGAGAAAGTTTTGTTATATTCTGTTGTGTTTGTTTGTTTGTTTGTTTGTTTTTATGATACTTTGTTGAATCCTTTCCTCTGTCTCTTGGCACAATAATAATAATCTTCTGGGTGATAAACATCTTTGCTGATGCTTTACATGAGCCCGAGCAGTCCAGCACTCCGTGAAGCCCTACAAGTTTGTGTGCCACAGCTTGGAGAGTAGGCTGAAATGGAAACCTCGCTGCCGCCAAGCCAGGGGCCGGCAGCGTGCGGGTCGGCCGGCTGCGCTGCAGCAGGGCGGTGTTTGCTCTTGCTTCTCGGGGCTTTGTTACGAGGCGCCTAGAGACTGGGAGTTCTGTTAGTGTGTGCACTGCTTGTTTATTGAGGCTGTAGTAGCTACTTGACATGGAGTTGAGCTATGGAGAAGGGGTACAGTATATACTGCGTTTGGAAGTTTTCTCTTGCTGGCATTGCTTATGGTAAATTCTGCTTCTCATTCCATGGGCATCTAAATCTCCTGTAGGTAGCTGTGTGTGTGTTAGGCATAAAGGAGAAACAAGAAACAAGGTCTACTTCACTCTGTGTTTATCCTGTAGATTTTCTATTCAGAAGTGCTATCTTTAACATTGTCTATAAATGGCTTATTTTATCATCAAATCCTAGGAAAAATTACTGTATAGAGCTGCTAGGTAGTATTGTTGGCCATAGCTTATTTCTATAATCATACAATAAACTGGTCTGCACTTTAATGATAGAAATAAAAACTAATTCTAACTCTGTGCTTATTAAAATACTAAAGGTCAAGTTTTTAACCCATCCTGGAAAGTGTTAATTCATTAGGGAAATGCAATTATTTTATTTGATTAAACAGTGATAGTTTTCAAATGTACTTCATGATCATGGTAAGAAACAGTGGTTGTTTTCACATGATAATAAACTATGGAGTCTGGTTATTGAGAAGTAAAATGTTCAAATAGTTCTGTTATTTTTATTTTTGTCCAAAAAAAAAAAAAAAAAAAAAAAAAAAAAAAGCTGAAGCACCTCCCTTGATGTTCAAATTAGCAGAGATCTTCAAAAAGACTCTAAACCTCTGGTGCATAGTGGCTTTGAAAGGCAGAATAATACTGGTTCAGTTCTGCAGCTGCAAAGGGGCCATGCAAAAATGGCACCCTTTACTTTGCAGTGATTTGTCTGTGTATTTAGTCACCTTTTTCTCACTTGAAGAATAAAACCAAGCAATGTTATGTTCTCTTCCCCTCTCTGATCACCTCAAAATACCTGTAGAGCTCAGACTGTTCTCGGTGTTACTCCCTGGCTTCATCCTGTTGGTACCTGTAAACCCTGACCCTGGACAGAGCCTGGTTGTGCTAGCCTCTGCGCTCCTCCACACAGACAAAGCAGCTGTTGCCCCGCTGGTGGGTCAGGCTCCTTTTCCAAAACAGAGCTGTGTGTTTAGAGGCAGTGCTTGATTGTAGGTTAAAACTGCTGATAACAATCGAAGGGCTGTGTGATTTGTAGTTTTTGCTTGCTGATTTTAGTGCTTAGGCTGGGAAAAGCAATTTACCCATTGGTATCTGCAATAATTCTCAAATCTGGAACATGTGGAGTGAGGAGCACAACGTACTGTTTCCTCTGTGTGCAGCAGGCAAGCACCCTGCATAATTCCTGCTGTGGCTTGCTCTGCCGGGCCTTTGTGGTTGATAGCAGCGGGGTGGATTCGAATGGGTCTGGAGTTACTGGCTCATATCCATGACAGCAGAATCCCACCAAAACATGATAAAAACAGGTTGTGTTTGGTGGGGAAATTCAGCTCCCATAGAACAGCATGGCCAAGACAACACCACCCAGAGTACCCACTGGTGCTGTCCTCTAATCGGACTCAGGTGTCTTTGGCCTGAGCATAAACTTGTCTCCTGGCAGGCTGCTCAGCGCCTACGTTTAAGAGCTGTTACCTGTCCCGTCTACAAATGTCCTCATGAGTTTGGGAAGCGCTAGCCAGGTTTTCCTCCTGAACAACCACAGGTATCTCAGCCGGCCTCTGGCTCTGGGGAGTGTTTGAATCTGTTGGTTTATTGGTTCCATTGATAGCTTCTCCTTGTACCAGGCCATATATATTTCACAGCAGGTCTACACAAAGAGGCCGGGACAGATTGTTCTGTAAATGTTCTAAGCTCTGCTGAAGTCAAATGCTGTTACAAAGCTCATGTGATGCCTCTAACCAGCCCTGCAGAACTGACTGTTATCAGGTTGTGTTGTGTTGCAAATCTTGCCCTGGGAGTCATCTTAGTACCTGGAAGCTCTTTGGTGATTCTGACTGACCCCTTGGATTGTGCATCTGTCACATGAGCCACATGGGCTTTTACAGCCAGAAAAGCAAAGTATGCAGGCGTGCACATTGGAAGATCCTCTTTGCTTCTGTCAGAGGTTATAATCCCTGCTAGGAAACCTGTATGGTTGGCACAAACTGGTAGAGGTTTGTGAATACTGTAAGGATGCTGAGTGAAAAGTGTCAAAGGTTTTAAACTATAATAGATAGCTCTACAACTAGCCATTCAAACGCCTCTTAAACCCACAAAAGGGCACACTTTAATTGCATGTGGGATTTGTGATACTTGTAGTGTAAATGGGTGTGTTGGTGCATATATTATTGCCACTTCAGAAATAGCTTGACCAGTTATCCTCAAACAATCTTTTGATTTAATAATAATCAAACTTCCAAGGCAGAATAATTTTGGTTTGAATGAGGGTATAAAATGGAAAAGCAGAAACAGAGTGGGAAAATTCCAGCTTCACTGTAGTAAAAGCTCTTAGTTTGTTTAAAAGAAGTTCAGTAGCCTGTCCATATAGCTTATTTCCTGCACTTTATTTACAGAAAAGTTGTATTAAGCGCTGACATGCAGTTCACTCTACTTTATCACCAGTAAATTTCACTTAACCATGTCTGATTGAAGCATGTTTACTTAGTAGTCTTGCAGAGAGCTCACTTTGAGCAAATAAAATCTCCCTCCCTAAAGTCAGCAATATTATCTGATTTAGGCTTATGCTCTACCATTATTTCTACCATTAACTTCAGAGGGGACGTATCTGAAATTGCAAGTAAGTATACTTTTAAAATGTTTTAAAGAGGGTTGTTTATTTTTTTCCTCTCCTTTCTGGATCCTGATTCTAAACTAGGTACACAGGTGATAACAGGAGGTGGACCAATGGTCATAATTCCTGCCTTCATTCAGTGGTCTGAACTATGCGATTTTGGCACAGCAATGGCTTTAAATTTGAGCCTGAGATATGCTGAAATTACCTCCATGCTCAGTGTGTACCCAGTTTCTGAGAGAAAAATAGCAGGGAGTAGATCAATGGCATCTCATCTGCCTTGAGATATAAGAGAGTTGTTATCTTGTGGTGAATATAAACATAAGAAGAAACCCTCTGAGCGTATCCAGCCTTTCTCTAGCTCTTTGTGACTGCAAAAGCAGTTAGGAAAGTCAGTGATTTACTTCATACTTAAAAGTGCATGAAAGTAAAACTTCAGAGAGTAAAAGATGAGTCATTACAGACTTAGGAGTTGCTTCCCCAGAGTTTGAAACAAACTTGAAGAAGCTGAGGCTGTCAGACCAGAGAACGAATTTTGAATTTTAGATGCTGAAATATTTTTGTCCTAAACTATACTGGATGCTTTTCATTGGTAATATATTTGAGTTGAGTACCACCTAACATGGTACATGGACTCACTGGTAAAACCAGTGATTTCTCTGCTTTTATGATCTTCAACGGTGTGTCCCAATTTACCTTGTTGTTCAGGTTTGTATTTCACCCAGGGTGGTCTCATAGCTCAAAAGTCAGTACTAAAGGGATGATGTTTTCCCATTAAAAGAAAATAATTTTCATGATTTATTGTTTATTCATGCATACTCAGGCTGTGTAGTTGTGCAGATGTATGTCAATTTGTAGTCCAGAAAAATGAGGACCTTGCTTTTGGTGTCACTAATTTAACACATTCATACTTGTAAATGTTTTCATAAATTCTTCAGGGGGAGCTGACACATCAAAACTGTGTTTTCAGAGTCTGAAAACCTCATCAATGCAAGCTGGCAAAGAGGATTCCAAGTTGCCTAGACCCTTGCCTCCTGTCTGAACATTGGCCCTGGGGGATTGCTTTGATGTCATTTCAGGTGCTTTTTGTGGGGTTGTCAGACATTAATTAGAATTCCAGTTAAATTGTTCTGTATTTGTTGAATATCTGTGGTGACAAGTAACTAATATGGATGGAAATAGCAGCTTTAGGGGGATTTTCAGCATGTATAAACATGTTGAACATAACATCCATGTAACGTGGATGTTCAGCAAGGGTTTCCCATCTAACTCTGTGAACGTCTTTTGTGCCTTGGAAATCACACACCTTCACTCTTTGTAGAAACAGGAAGGGTAACAGCTGCTTTCCATTTCCAGTCTGTGTTTGAGTTCCCTCAGGAAGCAGTCATTCAGGCATTTAAAGACACCCAGGGCAGGATTAGTTGCATCACAGTTCTCATGAATGGCTAGATTTATTGTCCACTGGAGAAGATCGCATGCGTAAAGTCCAGGCAACTTGTACAGTAGGAGAGGCGTCACAGCTTCACAGGAGATGTTTGGCATTGCATGCAAACAGCTCACCCCAGGCCTCCTGATACTGTTAAAGGCAGTCATAAACACCGCTTGCACTGGGAGGTGTGAAATGTTCCTGTGTGCCCCAGCTTGAATATCTCTGGGTCTGGGTCCTTTTCAGCCATCTTCTGCTCAAATACAGGTGGCTCATTTTCGGCTGTAACATTGAGCACAGGTTCAGCATTTTGCTGAGACAGCTAGGGTTTTGTAAATGATCTTCAAAAAGATCCATGCTGAATCTGCGTGTTAGCCTTACCTTGTCTTGTGGTCCAATGAGGAAAGAAACTTCTTTGTTTGCGTTGTTTTTTTCCTGTTTTGGTCTAAGATGTCTAGAAAGGAGGAGCAGAATCTAACATGCATCCTGAAAACTGCTTGGACTGATTAAATGTGTGATTTTTCTTGTAATTATTTTTTTCTCTGCAAACATATTAGATTGACTACTGCAAAGGGATAGAGCCCTTGCAAGTACTGTTGATTGTGGATTCAGGTGCAATTGCTGCAGAAATATGAGGTACTTTAGTCTCCACAGGTACGAGCAAGAAGAGGGATTTCACACAGCCTGAAACCAGTGTATTTTTTTTAAACTTGTGGAAATTGGATCACAGTTACATAGTTCAAATAGGACAAGTTATGGGGACATAGTAGATAGTATAATATTTTGGCTAGTTTATCATGCACAGTACAATAATATGACCAAAAAAACTGACGATTAAATTCCATGATAGGCTAAACAAGTGGAGGGATTTTGGTTTTTTGACCAGTAATTAAATCATTTATAATTCTACAATCATATTTAAAATAGCTGGCATTCCCTAGCCAAAGGATGTATCCTTTGAATTTTCAGGCAGTGGGAATGGAGCTTTTCCTCTTGCCCTGTGGTTGTTTTTAGGGCTGTGATCCCAAGAGCATCTCTGAAGGATAATTAACAGCAGAACTGCAGATAGCAGTTGGCCCCAGGCTGTCACATTCTTATCAGAAGAAAACACTGCGGTGTGGTATGTAAAGCATGAGTACAGCCATAGTTGTTTGCACAGAGAACACTTTGTCATGCATCCCATCCAACCAGCCCCTGTTCTAATGAAGAAGAGGCAAGTGACATTTTCTAATGCAGATTTAGTTAGACGGTAGGAGGGTGAATGGATGAAGAATCTCCCCTAGAAAATCATATGGCCAGCTTAGTTCACTTGGTTCAGTTATTGCTGTTAACAGGCCGGTATGATTTAATTGAAATAAAATTTTATCCCTTACCAAGTGAATGTAAGACGTTTGCCTGGAGGAAAATTCCTAAATTAACATAGGAGCAAAATGTAGGAAATGCTGAGGACCTCCAGTTTCCAGTGTAGTGCTTCTTACCTGTCAGAGTTGGGCCTTGCACCAAAGAAAAAATCTCTCAGTTGCAGAAAGCCCACCCTTACCAAAATAAGCACGCATGCTATCAGCTGTTTTCTCAGGTCATCTCATGCTCCTGCAAGACTAATTTTACTGAGCACGTTTCCAAATGGAAGTAACGTAAGTTCATCACTTAAAATGAGGTCACTGCCTCCCCCCGCAACAAATGTTAGGCATGGTTAGCATCTTTTTGTTGGGACTCAAGCCAGAATGCATCCTGCTCCAGCACAATGGGAACCTGCTGGGGGTTTCCCTTTACAACAGCTACTGTTAAAGATGGAGTGAAAAACAAAACCCTGCTCTCAATGCAAAAAAAAAAAAAAAAAAAGACCGGATTTTTAATCTGAAAAAGAAGTCACTGTAAGCAGAACACAAAGGCAAAAGGGATGAGCCATAATAAAAATACTGTCAGTATGGGAGAGGGGCTGTGCATGTTGAAGATAATGGCTTTACACCGTAGGGGTCTGCTAAATAATACATAAGCTCTCAGTTTTCTGGAGGGACCCTCTCTATTCCCATGGAAAAGCCAGGCCAAAACCTGGGCTGACAGTCAGTGTGATATTTGCTAACAGATTTTGTCTTTACTCATGATAAATACCCTCTTACTTCACTGTGAGCACTTGCAGAAAAAGATACTGAATATGTATTCGCTGGTGTGAGTCAGCATCAGCATTTTCTTTTTTAAAATGGAGGCTTAAGGTAGTATCCGACTGACTTAAGAATTCCTCTTTCCTGTAACAAGAGTGTTTTTAACTTACTTATATAGCTTTTCTTCAAAACAGGGCAATGAGGGCAATGGTCTCAGGTCTTACCCTTGGATGTCACAGCAACTAGAGAGCTGTAGGGGAAAGAAGGGCTGGGAAATGGAGCACTGTTACCAGTACTGCTCATCCAGCCTCAGCCCTTTCCACGGACATCCCTGGGATGAATGTTGTTAAAATGAGCTCCAGACTGGGAAACCTCCTCAGGGCTGCAGGCAGCCTGCGCGTTCGTCATCATGCTTTGTGTTAGAGAGTTGAGTTGCACTGTAGGACATGGAAGGGAAAGACACAAAATTAAAAAAAAAAAAAAAAAAAAAAAAGTGTGCATTGCATAAGCGCTCTGTTCATCAGTCAGTCTGCATTTATGCATTTCTTAAAACCAGAAATGGTTCCTTTTTCTTCCAGAAAGTACAGTGGGGAAGAAACAAGTCTTAACATCTATGAAGAAAATACTTGTTGTTATGCACACATCAGTGTTGGTACTCTCATATATCCACTATTCATGAAATACTGTCTGCCACTCCACAACTAAATGCTGTGCACAGAATCTGAGGTGTGCGTCTCCAGGAATGAAAACAACTGTAAGAACAGTGATAATAATTTGGGTCTGGATGTAGAGAATGAAAAGGCAGCATCCATAGGGAGCACAACAGAGAGCAGTGAAAGGCTTTAGGGGATAAAGCCTGTGCCGAATGCACAAGAAGAAGGGCTGCAATCTTTGTGGCTGAGTGTAAGAACATCTGAGGTTCAGGGGGTTTTGATGTATTTCCCATGCCTGTTGTTCTCTTGGTATTTGTCAAGACTGTGGAGAATCACAAGCCAATTCTCATCTTCATTTCATATTGGGATTGACTACCAAAAAAAAAAAGGGAAGTGGGGGGTCTGAATAGACTGCTAGCATACAGGATGCCTCTTGGGAATATTGAGGTTTGAATAATTAAGAATGGAGTTGTTTTTTTTAGGTCCGTTAAGGAAATGCCCTGTCGATGTGCTGTCTGTAGGCAGCTTGTCTTTCAGACACCGGCTAGGGTGGGATGTGGAGGTGGCTGTGAAAGAGCAGTGGCCCACCAGGGAGCACTCACCTGCCTGACTGTCCCATGTGTAAACCTCCTTTGTTCCTTACTGCATTATTCAGTGCATTTAACGTAACAGGTCCTTGACCAGCCTTTTACATGGGCTCCCAGGCATGATGACAATCTGGATAAATAATTACTAACATTATTGTTAAACTTATTTGGACTCTAACATCCTTCAGTGATTTGAGCCTCAGCTCTGATTCTGTTCCTGCCTGTGCCATACAGTGGCAATTACAGGCTCTGTCAGGGACTCCAAGAGTCTCTGTCTTAAGCAAAAAAGTGCCAATAGGAAACGGCACCTCTCCATTTCGTTGGAGTATTTGGGAAAGAAAAGAATTTTAAATATCGAATTTAGGCTTAAAACAGAAATGTAAAGTTGAGAAAATTTTAGGCCCAGAGGTGTGAATATTGCCTCGTACCCTTGTTCACCTCTTTCGACTGGTTCTCACTGTTGAACTGTATCCCCACGACTCACTGCAGTATCCCTGCGACTTGAAACTCCCAAATGCCATGTGAGCCCTACTGCCACAGGGGCAGAACAGGCACGTGAGGCACCTGAACTGTACGTAGCAGCTCTGCAGTTCAGCTGTGGACTGTCAAAATACACTGGTGCCCTTTTATTGAATAAAGTAGTTCAACGCAGGATGACTCAGAAGTCTAGTGCATGTATTTTCTTACTGTCCCAGTGCAAAATAAAAATACTATGATAATACTAGACATAGATTTTGTGTTAAAATGTTTTTTTTTTTTTCATTGGAAATCCAGATGGATGATTTCTGATCACCTATAATAAGCAAACAGTTCAGACAAGCAAAGTTCACATCTACTGGTCTCACTGCCATTTTCTAGGATGGGCTTATTTGCCCCAGGTTTGGGGAAGGATGGGATTTAAATGGATTTGGATTGACTTCTACATTGAGAAGAATGTCAGTGGTAGCTGATTTATTGTGGTGGTCTTGCATCTTGTTTTATTTGAAACTTTCCTGTATATGGCTCTATTTTGGAAGGTCAGTGGGTCTAGTTGAAATGACAGTGGAATATAAAACTGAGAAGTGACTGTAAACTGTAAAATAAGTTTCTCCTGTCCACAAGCAACAGTAGATACCACTTGGAAGTCCCCAGACTTGGAGCATATTAGGATCTTAAACCATGTTATTGTAATACCGCACTCAGCACGCAAATCATAGAAGGTAGGAGAGCGCCATTAGCACTGCGGGGTAAGCCGTCCTTAAGAGGAATTTCATCTTCTGATTTCACGCTCCTTGTTCAGGTGGGAGGTTGGCTGCTGCCTGTGATTCTGGAATGCCAAATCTTTTTGTCATCTTTGGAAGGTTGTTCCAGGTGCTGTGGAGCTTGTCCCCATGAGTTCTTGATTGCAGTCACCGAACAGTATTTTCCTTGTTGTTAAAACTGGTTTTGTGCATTCGCTTATTTAATTGGGAAGGGAGGTGATTGACCTTTGTGCTTAGCTTTTGTAAAAGTTGCATATGGTTTGTTAGTCCTCCTGGTTTTTGGAAATGGAAAGCCTTAAAAACAAGGGTATTCAAGTCATTTTATAAGATAGAAAAAGCTTGTAAGACTCGTCTCCGTTGGAGTAGGTCTGAAATAATGCCTTAGTCAGTGGGAAGCTGGAAGCCGGCAATGCTGCTTTTAGAGAGGCTTGAATTGATTTTGGTTTCCAAAGATGCTGGCTCACTTTTCTGTCTGATGTTACCGTGTGTTTCTGCTTATGGCAGAGACCATAATGGATGGAGAGAATCCCAGAAGCCCTGATAAACTTTCTGCACAACTGTACAACCCCAATTTGTTGTCCCCTCAAAATTTCTGTGCTTGGTGCCCTAGAAAGGGTGAATTTTAACTCAGTCTGAGGACTTGGGAGCTTTGGCCAAGGTTAGTGTACTGGGTCTGGCTGGGATGGAGTTAACTTGCCCTGCAGCAGCCCATACAGTGCTGTGCTCTGCACTTGTAGCTAGAACAGCACCGCTATTGCCTTTCTCAGTACGTAGGGATGTGTTACACCCTGGCTGTGAAGGCAGCTCGTGCAGTTTCACTCGAGCTCCATCACGTTCAAGCAACTGGAAGCCATTAGTGTGGAAGCTGGGATTGCCAGCTCATTCCAGCTGAGGTGTAGGAGAGTTTTTGTTATCCCCAATGTGTTCTGAGTGGCAATTTCTCTGGGTGCTTCCAGGTTCTTACTGCAGTGCCTCTGCACGTCTGCACTGTTTCGCCTGGTTTGCACAGTGAGAGCTGGTGAGGGTGGCTCTGAGCCCCCAACCTGCCTCACCTGGCCGCTGCTGGCACGGCTGTTGCTGGTAATTTGGGGAAAACAAGTGAGTTCTCAGGGGTGACTGGCAAAGGGAGGCCTTCTCTTGGCTTGAGGGCTTTCAGGAATAGATTTGTGCATCACTTAGCAGCACCTGAGCTGGCTTGATCTGAAACATTTTTATACATCCCCACGCTGGGAGTGTGACCTAACCTTTGTCCTCCCTCTTTATAGAACAAGTGCTTCCAGGAGAAGTCCTTAAAAGACACGGGCACTGCTGTTTCTCTGCAGTGAGACAGCAGTTTACCATTAATGCGAATATTAGCCATTTATCATTCCCTCTTCCTCCCTTTTTTTTTTTTTTTTTTTTTCATTTCCCTCCATTTTGCTTGAGCAAATAGAAAGCTTCAAATGTTTCTGAGTACCAGCATGTTTCTTGTCTGGCAGGAATTAAGATGACTGCCTGGAACTGATTTTTCATAGCAAGCTTGTCTGGTGCATTGCTTCCCCACCCAGAAGCAGCTGTAAACAGCTGATGTTAATTATCGTCCACCTGCTGACTGTGCCAAACAGACATGCCATTGCGCTGTGACAAAAAGGGCTCCTGGTCTATTAAGCCCTTCCTCATACCTTCGGTAATGCTGATAAAGTGCTGACCTGTTTTTTACCCCAGTGACTGCTGTTGCTAAGCACTGAGAAAATGGCCTGTCTCCTGTAATAATCTGCATCGCACAGTTCGGATGATCTTCCAAATGCCATTGTTCTCCTGGGTCTCTCCAGGCAGCTATTTTTCCCCCAGATTGCTTACAGTTCTTACTGTGCAGCTTGTCGTAGCACCTTGCTTTGGATAGAGCCTAACTGAACATGGGGATTTGAGGGCTGTTTCGGTGGAAGCACATCACAGAAATTGATTTGTATTCAATTGTAATGATCAGCATGGTGTGCTTGGAAAGTAAAAATTAAGAGCAGAGAAGATTGTACCTTTTTGATTTAACATCAAAAGTATAATGCCTTGTGGACAGAACTTAGAAGAAAATGAAGAGTATGTAAGTAGTGGTCCTGTCCTTGAAAGAGAGAGCTTCTTGTATTGAAAGTACTAGTGGAAGAGCCTTGTAGCTTGTCTCTGTGCAAGCAGAAAGCCGTCTTCATGCAGCTTGCTGTTTTGCTGTCATTATGCCCAGGATTGCTTCATCCTGCATGAGAAAGTGACTTCAGATGGACTTGGAGGCAGTGCTTGAACAGAACATCCAGTTTGCAGCAGCTGCATTGACAGGAGAGGAGAAAAGTCTATAGCAAATCTAGAAAACGGGGAATAAAAAATCAGTTAAGTGCTGGATAAGTAACTGAGTATTGGTGCCAGGATGTTTTATATTTCAGCAGTTATTGCCTTTATTTTGTTCCGCTAAAGGTAATCACTGCATTCTTTTAGAACCTTACAGGATCTCAGAGCATTTAAACCTGCAGTGAGGGAAGCCTGTGATGAAATGATGCTGAGAAAAAACGTGACAGTTCCTCTCAGGCACAAAAAGATGCGTTGACTTCCCAAGATGGCAGGGGAAGCTCTGGTACAGATAAAATCAAAGACTATATGATTTTGTCCCTCTTGAAAGCTAACACCATTCATTCCACTTGCTCTAAGGCAGGATCAGCATTATCTAAACCGTTCTTTGTGGTTATTTGCATAACTCATTGTTAAAACCCTCTGGGGATGGGATTTACTTTTCAGTGATCTCTTTCATGACTTAACCATCCTTTCTGCCATCCCGACATTTAAGCTGAGGTCATAATAAAGCAAATTTGAAAGCCATCTTGAAAAGAAGATCTGAAAAAAAATAATATGCAGTGAAGAGATGATGGCATTGTACCTAGGGATTTCTGATTGCTTCACTGAAATGTGGACAAATATCGTAAATAAAATGTGCCATAAAGCGAGGGAGAATGGGGAAAATAAAACATTATCAAGTCACTAGATTATAACATGCCTTAACTCATAGAGTTATGGTTTTCATTCAGGTAGTCCAGCCTTTCAACACAGAGTCTTTTGCTTTTTAATCTGTCATGTAAGATCTCATAGTACTGGTCCAGACTGTTCAGCTTGGATGTTGAAGGTGATGCAGCTCTGTTGGAAAGAGCAGAATGGTTTCCATGGAGTCCTATCCTGAGTCTCACCATGTTTGTCTTCCTTGCTGAGTACCAGATGTGTCCCTGGCTACTAGCCTTGTGTGTTAGACAGTGCTGCATAATTGACGTTTATATCTGAAGTCAAACATGGTGCTGCCTAGTCAGGTGGAAAGCCTGTTTACACCACAGGGAGTTTGCATAAGCAAGGAGGGCAGGATTTGACCCATATTTGATAACTCAGTTTGAAATCCTTCCCTGTCTAGTTAAATGTGTGCACAATACATTGTGTCGTAAGTAACTTCTTTGTCAAGGGAATATACTTCTTTATGGTACTGTAATTTCTAACAGATTTTTTCCTTCTTTCTTCTAGTCTGACACGAATGCAAGTTACTTGAGAGCTGCTCGAGCTGGCAACTTGGAAAAGGCTCTTGACTACTTAAAAAGTGGAGTGGACATCAACATTTCTAATCAGGTTGAAAAATATTTTCATGAAATTTGCTTGATATACTCTCTCCCTCTTTCTCGCATCTGTTTATATATTTGCGCTTCATGTCAGCGATAACTTATGTTTGTTTTTTGATGAGCCATGTTTACGTATCTTACCCAAGTGAACTTTTGTTTTTACAACTCTTCCCAAGACATCATTTCAATTCTAGTTACCGAACGTTGTGCTCTTTAACATTGTCTTTCATTTCATTTGTTTTACATCAGGTCATGGGACATCATATGGAACTTGAGATCCCAGAACTAGCATGTCCTGACTTAGTTCATACTCTGTCATTGCTATCTAGTTGTAAAGTTCACATAAGAATAGTTTCTGGAAACAGCCGTCTCACTGGGATGTAATCTTTCATCTCCTGATGTGTTGTTTGGTTCAGTCTTTTATGTTTCATTTTCTTTTTTTCCCTTATATTTTTAAATAGAATGGGTTGAATGCTCTCCATCTCGCTTCCAAAGAAGGACATGTAGAAGTTGTCTCTGAACTGATACAGCGAGGTGCCAGCGTAGATGCAGCGACAAAGGTTAGTCAGGCCCGTCTAATTGTTCTCTTGGTCACGCTGCTGCCATGGGTGCAAGGTGTTGGCCAACTGATTACAGACATTACTGTAGCACTAATTGCCCATTTCCCACTAGTGAAACGGTCTCAAGGATCCTTATACAAACATTTTAGATTATAGTCGGTGTCACAGATTATTAGGGATGTGATTTACTCAATAAATTGTACGTTTCTGTTTAGGTCTCCATATGTAGGTTTCTGTATCTTCTAGAATTAACTTAGCCATTGGAAATAGTAAGAGTATTTTATCCAAAGAAATACTGTATATATTAGACTGGTCCATGTTCTTGAAAGCATTGTCATGTTTTCAAGTTTTGTACTCTTTTCAAATATGACTGTCTCTCATTTCAGAAAGGAAACACAGCATTGCACATCGCATCCCTCGCTGGGCAAGCAGAAGTAGTCAAAGTGTTGGTTACAAATCGGGCCAATGTCAATGCACAGTCTCAGGTAAAGTAATATTTCTGGGTTTTGGTCTATCACAAACATTGCTGACATGAAAATTCTTCTCCCCTTACAGTGTTGTTAGGTTTGTTTGGTAGAGTCATAGTATTAATGCTGGTCCTTGAATATATTTGATCTATTCAGTAAGATTAATACAAACTTGCAAAAATCAAGAAGCATCCTTTTCTGGCTGTTCCACACAATGCAGATAAACGATGACAGGTGCAAGGACAAAGTTTAAACGCACAGCTGCTGTTTTATTACTGAACCAGACATTTTAGTCAGTGTAGTGCTGAGTTTACTCCCACCTTGTAACTCAACATACAATTAAAACTTTAAATGCTTCCAGCTCTCTGCTCTTCTGCTCTACCCCTCGCCAGGTCGTCAGTTATGAGAAGCATTATGGGGACATCAAGTCTTGTTTTCCCCTGCAGACACAGTGAAATCCCAAATTGTGTTTAGGTCTTTTCCCACATGGTATGTCAGCCATAAGGTGGGATTAGCTCTGAGTTGTCCACCTAATTCACCAGCAGAAAAAGCGTAGAAATAATATCTTAATTTTAAGCTGTCTGGGTGTCACACAGACACACTGCTGGAGGTGAAAAAAGCACAGCCATGTCCAGGGGTGTTTGCAGGATACTTGAAGTGGTTCTGTAACAGGCAGCACAGAAAAGCATTTACCCTTCAGCCTTAGATCTGCCCTCCAGTGTCCCAAGAGCTGCTAATTGTTACAGAGTCAGACGAGATACTGATAAAACCACAGTGGAAGAGAATTTACTCAAATGAGAGGGATCTCATTTCACATAATCCAGCGTCTCAGGCTTCACTGAGCTCTTCCCCTTTCCGTGTATGAAGAGATGCTGTAAGCATATGCAGAGCTTTTAAGTTTGTTGAAGTCCTTTGAGTGAACATTTAGGTCAATTATAGAAAATTTGAAGAGGGAAAACAGTGTTGGTGTTCAAAGCAGCAGAATGAAACAGAGGAAAACGCTGGCTCAAAACATGAATAAACCTCAGCCAGTTGGAAGCTGGGTGGCTTTGTCACAGGAGGTGTCCTTGGGTGCCTGCCCTGTTTCTGTTCTCACTGCTCAGGGGCTGGCTGGCAGGCAGTGTCAGAGAAGGGGGATCAGATTAGGAGGTGGCCTTAACTGGCCCAGTATTGCCATTATTCTGCACTATAAAGATGTAAAGATGTAGGCATGATAGACACTATTTGTTTACAAAGGAAATTTTAAAATTAACATTAAAAATGTTGTGTAGTACATTTTAAAGAATCGTTCTTATTGTCTGTCAAGTAACACAAACAAAAATTTGAGAGAGTATTTCAGGAATGTTAGTTATTTGTGATCTGTATTTCATGTTTCTCTCACCCAGACAAAGCAAACGGACTACTTGGTTCCACTTTCTCACTCCTTTATACTAGCTACATACAGTAATATTTGGTTTCAGGCTCTACAGAATTTGAAGAGAACAAAAACAGTTTCAATTTAAATTGTGACTTTTAGGAAGTAAAACAAAACAGAAACGTTTCCAGTGGTTTTCCTGTTGAAGTAGGAAGGCTATGAAAGGATTGTCTCTTGTGGCTCAGAACTTGTGTATTCAGCCCTGAAACTAAAAATAATTTGAGATTGTAAACACCTTACATAACTGCATTGTCCATACCCCCTGAGGTTTGCCCACGTTACCCTAATTCTGCTAGCACGTGAGAATAAAAGATTTCTCTCCCCCATTTGAAGGCCAGTGATGTCTTTGCTTGAGAGATGTGTATATTGGCCATTCCATGCCAGTACCTGGGAGTGACTCCACCTGAGATCAGTCTTCCTGGGGAGATCCTTGTTGTCCCTGGAGCACCCTGTTAACAAAATGCCCTGCACCAGCTTTGTCTGTGGCTCTGCATCACTTGAGCCTTTCTAAAGCTTGTAATAACTTTCTTTTGAGTTTGGCTTACCCACAGAGAGACCACCCAGAGGTTTTGGTTGTTTATTTCTTTTTGATGCTGACCCTGTTTTGTGTGAGTTGGGCTTTGTTTTGTCTTCCCTTGAAGATAACAGCTCTACCTTCCCGATAGCGCTAGCAGTAGTAATGTTAGGTCTTTTTAACCAAATCTTCCTGTCCTTATAAAAAAAAAAAAAAAAAAAAAAAAAAGTCTGGATTTGGTACCACTTCTTAGGGCTTGTTGGCTGTCTGGAAATTTCAGTCTCTTATTTTGAGAGGGATGAAAAAGCACAGTGTGGGGGGAAAGATGATGAGTACTGTACAATAACTTTAGCATAGGAGAAAAGGTTCTGCTCTGCCTCCAGATGCTATAATAATACTTGTTTCTGAGAAACTTCACCTATTAATTATTTTCCAAAACTAATAATTAGGAAGCATTTCCTGCTTGCTTTCTAAATGCAAATGTTTAAAACTTAAAAATAAAAATAAAAAAAAATCTTAGTTTCCAGCTGAGTTAGTAAATAGATATTGAGTGTGCCATGAAACGATAGGGAAAAATGCCAGACACTGCTGTTCACTATAAAAATAACCTGTAATGTGGCGTATTAGATCCCTCAGCAAGCACTTTCTGGGTTCTTTCGTATTCATTAAACAGAATTTTAACTGTACAGTAGCTAAACTGTTAGGCCTTGTTTCTGGAGAGTATATTAGCACATTGCTTTGGCTCTGGAAGGACTTCAGTGCCTGCTTTAGGCTTGTAGCGGTGCTTTACTAAATAGACACCAAATTACTCAAATACTGGAACAGCCACAGACCTTGCAGGCTGTGTAAGCCTTGTAAACATGTGGCTTCACAGCTGCTCAGTGTCTCGGTGATTGTCAAATTCTTCTTGGATCAAATGTCCAGTTCACGCCATTTCCTCTCCAACTGTCTTTTTTGTCTGACCTCCTATTTGTTTCTGCTGCCAGTGAAGCCTGTGTGCTTGGCCCCAGGTCACCTGCACTCTCCTGCGTGCTCTGGGTTGGCTGTGTGCCATGCGGCTCTGCCCCATTGCTGTGACAGTCAGATGCTTCTCAGCTGTTTTTACTGTGGCTGCTATAACTCAGACATAATTCACTGCTGCAAGTCTTAGACTACAATTTGCCTTCATCTCTCCAGAATTCAGGATGTTCATGGCTTTGATGCAAATACATGGCCAGAGTTATTACGGCTCATCTCTGTTTGGCTCTATTAGTTTCCTGCAAAAGCTAGGTCAGTGTCCTTTGTAAGAGTTGCAGCTCTAAGAGCTGCTCCCCGTGCTCCTTTCACCCTGCCGAAATATGTCTGCCCTGGCCGTGTACAGACCTGAGAGTGCTGACACTGTCTTGGCCAAACCCGGTCATACGGAAGCCCTTCCTGACCTTCTCTGTTACTTAAGCCAGATGAAATACCATTTCTGTTTTACCCGTTGTTTTTAACCACCCCTGACTTCTTTGTTTTATTCTGTTTACTGCATTGACACTTTCAGTCTGGGATGAGAAGTTTTCATGTCACTCAAAATCCGTCTTTGCCTGCCTTAACTGTGTTTCAGCCTTTCTCTAGTGTTTGGATATGATAAATCAGAGGAGAAGGGGATTGTTTCTGGTTGTTTCAGCAGGGCAAAACAGTTCAGTCGATATAATATGAATGTTTTAAGTTGTTATTGTTACATTCCATTGTGTCTTTTAAAATAATACTACCCTTCTCCTATCTTCACTTAAATCAGCAGTGATCGTGCCACTAACTTGTATGTGAGCATGCAATTTACTTGTTTTCCTGCTAATCTACCAATTTGGCAGATTTTTGGTATGTTTAAAATGTTAATGTTTACACTCTTGTTTTCCTATTTCAGAATGGTTTCACTCCACTGTATATGGCAGCCCAAGAAAACCACCTGGAGGTTGTTAAGTTTCTTCTTGACAATGGTGCCAGTCAAAGCCTTGCCACAGAGGTAAAAGTTTGAGTTTTACAGTTCATGAACAAACCAAAATGTGCTTCAGCAGTGATCCTTGCCAGCTGATACTGAACTTGTCTTTTAAATACAAAATCAAAGAGCAGTACAAATTCTCTTTGTGAAGCGTGCTGATGAATATCGAGTTACTGGCTTTTAAAGATTTTTAAACCTTCTCTTGCCATTTCTAAAATAAAAAATGACTCTAACTAGAAACAGTTCTAAAAATAGATGTGCTCTTAGTCATTACTGGTAATATTTCAGGTTATGTACTCAAAAAGGGAAGCTGTGTGCATGATACAAAAATTCTCCACACTTTTCTTAAAAGTACTGAGTGATGCAGGGGGCAATCATAAAGCAAGAAGTGTTCATCTATGCTTTGAAACCAGCTCTGGGATACCAGTGAAAACCCAGGGTTACTTAGCGCTTGGAGTATTTTCTGAACTGTATTTATTACCATGTTGATACCCTCTCTGCAGCATTCAATTATCCTGTCTGGTCTTGCAGTGATAATTTCGAGCTGACAGCATGACAGAAGATTTGTCCTTGAAGGGTGTTCTGTGATCTTTCTTTCTAAAAAAAAAAAAAATAATAAAATATATATATATATTTCTTAATTTAAAAAGTAATTCTAACTCAAGTAAGGCAACTTGGAAGGAAAAAAAAAATACCGGTGATTATAAGAATATCAAATATTAATAGTCTTTAAATTTAGTCTTAAATAGTACCTAAATGTACTGAATTTAATCTGGTTAAAAAACAAAAAGAAGTATTTCAGTATTTGCTTTAACCTTTTACTGACATCTAACTGCTCCATCTGAACTTAAATCACAAAGGAAATAATGCTGATTTGAGAAGGTCACACTTCTTGCAAAATACAAAGTGCAAAGTCACTTCATTGCATCACTATACACTGATATATGTATGGAAACTTTCTTCTCTTTTGAAGACAGTATTATAGCAATGAATCATGGATCAAAATAAAGTTTTCAAAATCACTAATCTTTTCTTAAAACTAGCGGTGTGCATCAGAGAATACTTCCTGGAAAAGCTCAAAGACACGGAAGCCAAGAAATAATAAAATGAAGTATTTTAAATGTAAAACACTAAATGAAAAATACAGCTTTCAGAAAACTGATTTCTCTTAGAAACAATGAAGTCATTGGACACCCAGAGACCTACAGTAGATTCTGACTTCTGAAAATATCCTAGCCAGTATATGATTTTCTGAAAATAGAGCTGTACAGTTGTGCACAGGTATTTGCTTCTGATTCTTAGGTATTTTTACCCATGAGCTTTTTATATGTCAGTCTAGGCTGAGCTTTTCTCCATCTCAGCCTGATAAAGCGTGATCTAATTTTATCCCTGGAGAATTCCTTTGAAGTTAACAGACTACAAAGCAGTGTTGCCTTTATTGCCCTACTTGTTTCTGGTAGTTGCTTATAGGTGCTTTATTATTTTCTCTTGGTCAAACCTTTAATATAAAAATTATTGATCTCTGTCAATTTAAGTTCAAAAGCCTTTCTTATTAAACAATTAATACATAGCTAACTATTCACTAATAAGAACTCTATAAGAAAGGTGTTTAAAAAAAAAATAGAACCACCTGTTTTCTTTTAATTGGTTTTATTTATTTTTAAATTATTTTTTTTTCTGAGGGTGGGCTTTGCTTTATATGTTAAGGTACAGTTACTAATTATAGTACTGGATGTTAAGATACTTGCAATTGCTTTTTGTAGGTTGGCAACTTCAGATAGCATGTGGTGGAAATGCATTTTTGTCATTGCTAATATTCTTGGTCACAGTTCGCTTGGCCGTGGCACAGGGATCTCTGCATAAACGGGCACAGGCAGCTCTCTGTCAGAGTTAGGAAACTGGAGTATAGAAGATGGCAGCTGTTCTGGTGTTGAAATGAAGTGCTCCCCTTTGTCGACTCCCTTTTCTCTAAGGAAAGGAGAAAATGAATTCCTAGGACTTTCATTTTCTCATGTGATTTTTTTTTCTCATTTTTATCAGAAGAGAAAGCCTGATAAGAAAAGATGTTGTTAGCTTGTTGTTGTGAAGCACTGACTGTGCTGCAGCTGTTGGCTGTATAAATAGAGAGGGAAGCGGGTGCCTCCAGGTCACCAAGGCATGTGCTGTCTCAATCAGGGTTCCTCCAGGCAAGAGCATCCATTTGTGCAGGTACAGTGTAGCTGTATTTCTGGAGCCCTCTTTGTGGTGCTCATGATGTATTCTTGGCCTCCAGAGCTGTGCAGCATGTAAAAAAGAGGAAAGAAAAAAAACAAAAAAACAAAAAAAAAGAAAGATGACCCCCCCCCCAAAAAAAAAAAAAAAAAAAAAAAGGCAAAAATGCCAAAAATGCTTCCCCCCCCTGAACTCCTTTCTGCTCTTACAATGCAGTTTTCCCAAAAGTTAACATTTTAACTCTGCACTTTTGAAATGGTAGGGACCTGCATTCTTCTATGTCATTGCTGCACTTCTGTTTCACACTTAAACACACAGATTCAACATGACAGCAGTAGTTAAAAAGTCACAGAATGTGTTTGCCAACTAGGCTGTAACAAAGTTTTCTACTATAAACTTCAGACATATTAATCAAGAATCACAAGTAATAATGAAATAAATATCCCAAGTAATTTGCATTTGTGGTTTTTGAGGGGTTTATGGGTATTATCTTGGGCAAATCTGTGTGTTTTCCTGGGTTGGAATGCTACTTAAAATTTGGGGAATCTAAATAACAACTCTTTAATTTTTCAGTTCTCTAAAAATCCATAAAAATAAAATTATTAAATCATTTCAGACTGTACTTTTCCTGTGTTTGAGGAATTCACTCTAAAATCTTTTAAATAAAAATTCTATTTTTCAGGTCTCAGATTCCACATTTCTTTGGTTGGTTATTTACTAGTCTGAAAGGGAATAATTTTTGTTTATAAGTGGATTGTATATCACATCTCTATTTTCATAAGTGGAAACGTGCTCTTTGGTGTTGTAGTAAAACAACTGGTTTCATGGGAGAAAGTGGAATTCCTTTTCAAATGTTATTGAAATGTATTATTGATAGATAAATATATTGATAATTTTAAATTAAATATAAGCATATATTTATGTTTTAGTTGCCACATTTAAATATTTAAGAGGATAGAGATGAAATTAAAAAATAAATGTATGCTATAACCTGTAGGTTTGGGGAAGAAGGATGATAATTTGCATTGGAGACATCATTGCCACATATATTTGTGTATATAATAAAATGTATTAAATGATAGTGAATAATTCCATGCTTTTTTCCAAGTCCTAGCCAGTTTTGCTTGCTTGTGTCTTGTAATTTTACTCCCACTAATGCCGAGATCTCTTCCCTCCAATTTCCATCCCCTGCAAAGTTCAGGATAGGTGTTGAGAGTCCCCATTGTATGTTGCAGGATGGTTTCACACCTTTGGCAGTAGCTTTGCAGCAAGGTCATGACCAGGTGGTTTCGCTGTTGCTTGAAAATGATACGAAGGGAAAAGTCCGTCTTCCTGCTCTTCACATCGCCGCTCGGAAGGATGATACAAAGGCAGCAGCTCTGCTCCTGCAGAATGACCACAATGCTGATGTGGAGTCAAAGGTCAGTTGTAAAAAGAAACAAGTTCTGATGCTGTTAAGTGCTGATGACATGTATTACGTCCAGTGAAGATCTCTCTTAGTGAGGTACTTTGCTTATGAGTTCCGTGTAAATTTCTCCTATAGTGTGCAACTAAAAATAATGTTTCCTTTGCTTCCCTCGCCTCTTTCTTCCTCACCTCAGTTTTATTTAAATCAGGGTTAACTTTTCCTTTAAAATCTTTTCAAATGGTAAATAATAAACAATATATTATTACAACTGTTCTCTTGGAAATGGAAGCCATTACTGTAGTGGTGTGCTTTAGAGGTCATCCAGTTAAGTCATTTGATTAGTTGTTTGTAAAAGTGCCACTTACAGAACTCTGATAAACATGTAACAATTAACATTCAAAATACTTGATCATTCAGCTTCCATTCAGTCAAGCTTCCTTTGTGCCAACTGTGCTGTCATCTGAGCTGCCATGCCATGTAGCAATCATGACGCTTTCTGCATCCATATCACCAGTGGTGAACTAACCGTTCATTTTTTCCCCCTCTTTGCTTCCAAATGTGTTAACCTAGATGATGGTGAATAGAACAACAGAGGTATATATAAATATATATATGCATCATCACTCCTCCATGACTTAGTGCTTCTGCATCATTTCTTCCTCCTTTTTGCATCGCCTTTTATAGGATAGACACCTGCTTTAGATGAAATAAAGTAGCATGTGCTAGAGAAGACTGTAGTTTAGATACCAGGGCTTTCTGCAGCTGAAACTAGGGTTTAAAAATGAGAGTAAGCATTCTTGGGAATTAATTGCCATCATAAAAGAGACGTATTATGTAAGATGGGAGTTTTCAGGGATTCTCATGGAGTAGATGTTTACCAGACTATGTCAAGAGCTGCAGACAACCCTGTCGTGTTGTGCATCCAGGACTGATTTCAGGCTTCTGCATGACACTTACCTTGATGGTGTCAGCAAATAGAGTGATCTGAGAGTGGTTTTAAATCTGCAAAACTCCCGAAGCAAGGCAGTGGCAGCTAGCATGGCTTGCTAACAATTTAGAAATGCATCTAGTTCCCATAAGGTTTCATACTTCGCAGGACTGATGGAATTGCTGCATGTTTTAGCATTATTTTAAAAGGAAGTAAAACTACTTAAATATGAAAATAACTCACTGAAGTGATGTTATCAGTAAGGCATCTTCTAATTAGGTTGATAACTTGTGGTGTCTGAACATAACCCAGTGTGATCGCCCTCAGTGGGAGACTGATCTTTACGGTACTAACCCTTGGAAAAAAAAAAAAAAATCTATATTAATCATTTAAAATGGTCTTTGATGTTGTTTTCATTTGCATCTACTTTGAATTTATTTTTTTTTAAAAAGCAAGTATCATCAAATGACTTCTATCTGAACTTCTGCAAAGAATCTCTAAGAGATTTAACTTGCAAGACTGACAACACTGATAACAAGTAGATGTTTCTATTAGAAACTATTTTCTTACAAAAGATCATTACTTTAATACTCACATGTTTGTTGCTGTTTCTCTGAAGTAACTGAAAGTTTTGTCCTAATTCTGGTCTTCTAGAATAATTATGCTAATTTTTTTTCCCTTCTGTAGAGCAATATGTTTTTATTTAGACTCAGTGTGTAAATAATTGTCAGTGAGTAAAAACTAGTACAGAATTGGAATGGTGACTTGCAGCACACTCCTATTACTAGCTTTTGTCAGTGATGTGATACAAATTTGGGAGTACCAAAGAGATACATAAAAAAATTATCAATTGTTTGTTTGTTTGTTTTTCCAGAGTGGGTTCACGCCCCTCCACATAGCTGCTCACTATGGAAATATCAATGTAGCTACATTGCTGTTAAATCGGGGTGCTGCTGTGGACTTCACTGCAAGGGTAAGAATGAAATCATAGTTACACTTAAGTTTGTTTTATCTTTACCTTGAAACACTTTTTCCACGAGGAATGGAAATGTTCCGTGTGCTTGCCAGCCGAGAGGCCTGGCCTGACAGCTCTCGTTACCCTAAGGAGTATGGAGCAGAGTGTCCGTGCTTCTGAACTGAACCTGAGCTCTAGTCCTCACTCTTGAATACCTCCATCTTAATCAAAACCAGCTGCTGATTTCACAGTGTTGCAAAGATTCAGTGAGATGAATGCCTCCACCTGTAGCCTTACCATATGGCAGGAATGCTGTCCCTGTTGAGTTGTCCTCAATATGCAGTTGTTTCCAGTGAATATGAAGGGCAGGTGGTGGTGGTGGTGAATAAAGCAGCTGTGCCTTCACTGCACCTTCACTGCATGTGCGAGTGTCAGATGATAAAGGAGATCTGAGAAACAAGACAGGTAGAAAATGAAGTGAGGTACAGAAACGGAGGGAAGTTGATGATTTGAGCCATATGGCAAAAGTCATGGTAAAGTGGGGGAAATAACTCTCCTGATCCCATAAGCTATGCTTGAAAGTTATAACACAGCCCAGAAAGCGACAGGATAGTTCCTCAGATAAATGGAAAAGGAGAGGAAGCCAGGAAGGAAATGGTATGGGCTTCCCAGGTGTCCCCTGGTTGAATGTAGAACAGCATTTCAATTAAAGTGTGAGTGTTCTGGGGGGATCAAGTGTGTATTGGAGATGGTATTTATGGGGGGGAGTTACTTGGAATGGTGTCTGCGGTTAGACAGAACTGAACTGGAAAATTCGGCAGCTCCTTCGCAGAGGTTCTGAGTATGTGTTGTTTTAATTGCTTCTGCATGAGAATAAGTACTGTGCTACTGCTTAAAGCATTTGCCACATAGCAAGCAGCTAATTGTAATGTTTTCTTTTACTTCAGATAATTTGTATATCTAAATACTTCACTGCTTCTATAGTTAAAGAACATATTTACATAGAATTATAGAGTCATTTAGGTTGGAAAAAAATATATCAAGCAAAACTCTTAATAAACATTGCAAACCCACAAAACCGATAAAATAGTATCACGTTTATTTACAAGGGAAATTATTTTATTTATAGGACTCAGAATTAAACAAAAAATAAACATTTTTTTGGTAGCATTTGTCTATGGTTAGTAAGGGGAATTGATGGAGGATGTAATAGACCAGGAACAGAAAAGTTGGGGAAAGCCCCCTCAGTGTTTTGACCCAGAATGTTTTTTTACTCTAAGTAGGAGTGCAGGTGGAAGGTACAGATGCTGGGCACTATTCACTCAGCACAGATCTATGAATATAGTTAAATGACTCGCTAGTGAAGATAAGTCCCTAAAGCTAAAAAATACTATTATAAGTCATGATCTAGTACTTAATAATACCGGTGAGAGGAATGCTAGCAGATGCTGGGGGAAGCTGGTAGGTGCATACCAAAGGTAAGGATCTACTCAGATATTTCTCACAAATGATTTTCCACATACATGCACCACTCAAATTGATCTTCTGTTACTGATGAAAGAAAGTCTGAGGTTAGATCCATGTGAAATTCAGAAACTAAAGGTGGGTTTGGGGTGTAAAGGGCTTCTGGGAAATTTCTAACTGCATGCTTGCTTTTCACTGATGACATTACTCCCTCTTACTCCTGAGGCCTTAATCCAATCATGTTAGAGCATTTTAAGTCATTTCAAACCATCATAAAGTTTGGTGTTCAGTGTTTGATAGGTGCTAATCACAGGAGCAAGGAAGGTGAGTGGGTTTGGGACGACTCTTTCAAACTCAGAAACAAGATGAGGGGTTAGCCATACTGCTACGTTAGCAATTAGCAGCGTTTATTACCAGTATCACTAAGCATCATCTGCTAATGCTTATTTCAATAAAATACTGTTTCAATGCATACATTTCAATAAAAAACCCTGGGCTTGAGCAGCTCTGTTTTGGATTAAGAGCACTGTTGGAGAGTAGATCCGAAGTAGTAAGGGCAAACTCACTTCCTCTTGAAGATCTGGAAATCCCAGGTTCTGCCTCCTTTAGTTGTCATCGTCAGAGAGGCAGCCTGCTCAGAGAACTGGGAGGTGCAGATGCACTGACATCAGCCTGAAGAGCAGCGGGCTGATGCTGTGACTCAGAGCACGAAGCAGCTTGTTGTGCTTGCAGTAGCTGGGTGGGGGAATCCGCAGAGCACATCTCTACTGCATGGTGGCTGCAAATTTAGGTAAGGCAGCTCTGATGGGAGGAATAGTAGCATAAATAACAGTAATAATGGAGTTGAATTTTGTTCGTCAGTGCTTATCAGACTGATGAGTCAGAGAGCAGTGAATTTGTAAGCAAATGGAGACAAATGTAAATGGAGTATAAAGTACCGTTATCAGCACCAGGTAACAGAGTCCTTACTTGATCCGTGATTGCCCAGAGTGCACAGCAGGCAGAGGCACTACAACAGATACTAAAAAGGAGCCGCAGGTACTGCCTGCCTGCTGCCACCTCATTGTTTAATTTGTGTAACCAACATCCACAATGTGCAGCATGGCTTGCCTGGAGGAAAGGCCCTTGTTTGAGTTGCTCGCGATCTGGGAAGACAAGCAGTGAAGCAAAGTTCTGGAAGGGATATAACCCAAATAAAATCATACGGTGTGTCTCTACTCTTCTTGCAGAAGTACAAAGAGCAAACTGTAGGTTGGGGGTATCAAAAGCACTTTTGGCAATCAACTCTTCTCCCTTTATTCTTGCTAAATAAATACAAATTGACACTTCTGTATATCTCTAAATTCATGTTCAACTGTTTAGGGAACTATCAGTTCTGGGAAGGGATTTGAACAGGAGCAGGGGATTATGGTAATGGCACACCTGTATGGAAGGTGACAACACGAAGACACCTGACTGTCAGTGGGGAGGGATGGAGGTAATGAGAGGGACATGTAAGATGAAGGCAGAGCTCTGAGCGTTAAGGGGGGGGCAAGGGGAGCTGGTGAAATGATGTGAGAAACAGGAGGGCACATGGGAGGCAAAAGAGATTTCTTCAGCTGGTACATTTTCAGTGGGTTTCTGAGGGCCCCAAGGGAAGAAAAAGGTTCCAGCAATGAAGGCAGGGAAAGATGAGAGCTTGATGATGGCTCCTGGTGTGTGGACAGGAGGTGAGCAGTGGTGCTGTATTGTAAATAAATGATGTCCCCAGTGACACACAATAGCAGCTGCTCCCCTCACCCCTGCCAGTGTACACCTGCGTGCCTCTCGGCTGTCATAAACTCCCTTGTTCCCTTCTTTCATTGCATCTAAGAAAAATAGGCATAGGTCCAGGAGCTCTTGCAGGTGTGACAGCACCTGCTGGCCTGTGTACCTGCGGAACGTAGAGGCTGGGAGAGCTGGAAGGGTACCTGCTTCTGGTTTGTACTCTCCCAGACCAGCAGTTGATTTAGTGTCAGCTCTTCCACTGAACTGTGTTTGCTCTCGTGTGTCTGTGCTTTCTCTTCCAAGCTTGTTGCAAGCACAGGGAAGATGGCACAACATGGAAAGTTCCCTGCAGGATGGATGGAGATGACTTCAGTAAAATCAGCTTTGTGATACCCCTGTTTCCACCCATTTATAGAGGCAGCTCCAAGGTTTTTCATAACCTCGGTCCAAACGAAACAGAACCTCTATATTGGGCTGAGTCTTTGCCGTTTTGTAATGAAGGAAAAATACTCACTCCAAGTTGCTTGACTTCTTGGGCTCAACATCTACTGTAAACCTGTTACAGTTACTGGCAGGGTACACACTGGCTTGGACGTAGCAGGCATTTTATATCTGTTCATCATCTCTCTGTAAGAGACTTGCATGTGTGTGGCTATGCTTCTCTGAAAGTCTTCAAAGCTAAGGAAATTCCTTCATCACATTGCCTTGTTTCCCTCTTGCTTAACTGTGAGATAATCACATATGGGCTAAAGAAGGGGAGGAATAGAACAAAGAATAACTGAGGATGTAGTCAGTCTCATTTGTAACAAAGCTAACGTGTGAGTGTGCTCACTACTTGTGCTTTGAAGGACTGCAACAGTTTGTTGCACCATTTCCTTATGAACAAATATTGTTCATCAACCGCTTGTAGCTTCAAATTAAACTGTATCTGGTCTGTTACCCAGAGTTTTGATGGTTTTAATATCTACTTTCCATCTGCTGGAACTACTAATCTAGTGATTAATATGGATAAGTGCAGTCTGCCAAGTGGGCTCTGCTGTTCCAGGCTTTCAGTTGAGGAGACCTGTTGCTGTGGCATGCAGTGACCAAACGCGTGGTGCTAACTGCTGTGCTCCCATCTTAGCTGCTGCTTCTGGGGCTGGATGCTGTTACAGGGGCTTTGTGCCATCTGCTCGACTCTGATTTACCAGGAATGAGGTCTCCTTCAGCCTGAGGGCAGGTGACTGTGCTGGACATAAAGGACAGGTCACAGAAGGTTTCGTTTGTCTTTTTGTCTCTCTGCTGCCCCCATCAAATTTGCTGCAGACATCTAGGACTTGGAAAGATGCATTGAGATCCATGCTGAAACCAAATAACAGCCACTGGAAGGAATGAGAAACCAGTTTCCTCAGCAGTTCTGGTTACACCTACAGTATCTGGTGCAAGAAAGCTTTTTTGCTCTAAATCAGCTCTAATCCCTGCAGAGTGCCTGCACTTTCCCATTCAGGGGGAAGGCCCCTTGCTCGTGCATCCCTGGGGCAGTGTGCAGGGAGGGCAGGCAGTTTGATCCGCTGGGCTTTACGGCCAGCTGTGAAGGAGCTTTGGTGCCAGATTGCCCTGTGCGAAGTCAGCAGCAAGAAAGCACAACAAGTGTTTCTCCACAGCTGCTGTGCAGACCAGGGAGGTGGGAAAGGTGCTCTGAATAAACTGCTATTTTCTGACAATATTAATTAGGCAAAAAGTGTCTTCGGGGGGTTTGAAGAGTCTTCAGATATCATCCTTCTGTCTCAGATAATCTTCTAGTAGAAATATCTGTGTAGCCCAGGTAAGGAAATGCCTCACAAGCTCTGCCCCTCTCTGAGGAAGCATAATGGCTAGAAAAGAATCAAAAATTCATGCTCTGCAGCTTCCAGGGCAGTGACTGAAAGGAACTTCTGTGACCCTCACATCCATTCCATGCTTGAGCAGGTCAGAAGATTCAGGTAGCAAAGTAATTCTCGATGTGAAGGTGATCTCTGCCCGCATCTTTCTTGCCCAAGCAGATGGGAGGTAGTCACTGTGCCATGTGTCTGCATCCAGCCCTGTGAAGAGCCTCCCAGCATCACAGCACTCCTTCCTCTAGAGCAGATCACAGCTCCACTGGGAGTGGGCTTTGCATGCAGAAAGTTTGCTTCCTGGAATGTTGAGGAAGGATTTGGTAATCTTGAGAGGGTGGTGTGAGGACAGCATGCATTAATGATGACCCTGAGGCTGAGGAGCAGAACACCATTAGCCCATCAAAAAAAGCAGGCAATATGCAAGTGACAGTAACACAAGAGAAGAACATCTTTTTATTTCCCTAGTGGTAGTTTGCCATAACAGTTCCTTGCTATATTCTTCCTTCTTTTCTTCCAGGATTCATGTTATATATCTCAGTCCTGAAGAAAGAGAAGTAGACACAAGAATTACTTTAGCACAATATAAGATTCATTAACAGTAAATAGAGGAGAAAGAAGCTGAAAATTCTTTGAACTGTCATAAGGTTTCCTGAAGAGCATCTGATTGTGTGTTTGTGGTTGTACGTCTAATTTCTTTTATACTTGAAAATCCCATGCAAGTCTCAGTGATCCCAGCTACTAGAGCATAACACTTTGATCTGCAGGGGTTGTACTGAGTTTTAGCTCCAGTTTTGAATTACAGAAAAATATAGGAGGAGAAAATACTGATTGTTCTCCTATTAAATGTGTTATAGCTGCATGGTTACATACGACAGTCTTCACATACATGGCACAATCTTTCTCTACCCCCACAAACTGGCAATGCTGATAATAGCCGTGCAGGATTGTTGATGACGATTCCAGTATATGGCAATCAGTCTTAAGCTCTTTTCTTAAGGACTCATAACAATGGAGAGATTTTCCAAACTTTATGCTTTAGCAGTTTGCCTGCTTTCGGCTTCTGTTTTCTTGATGTACTTTTTTGTCAATTCTGAGTCTGCTCTCAGTTGGGAAAACTGAGGGCAATCTTACTAAATTCCAGCTTCATCTGAACATTTTGTTAAGAAACCGTTTTCTTTTTTAATTGAAGTTAAAGAAATGGAGTTTTTGTATAAAACTATTCTCTGGTAGGGGTCTGGGAGGATTGCTAAGCAGTGGAGGTAAGCTCTCTCACTGGTAGCAAGGAGAAATACCAGTTTCCTACAAGACTGGCAGTGGGTCTTCGCAGTTCCCTACGTGGTTTGCCCCTGGCAATAGCTGCAGTGTGGGAACGGAGAAGGTCCTTCAACCCAGCCAAGCAAGCAAACTGCTTGGGCTGCACGTAGCCAGTGGTTGGCCCTTGCAGGACTGCGAGAGGAGCAGTTCCCCCTTCTGACTGCTGGAGGTACTCGGGGAATCAGTTGGGTGTTGTATCACTGGTAGAGCACCAGTGCCCCAGAGGGATTTCCTCTTGCATCCCTGTGCTACCTGGCCTATCCCAGTCAGTCAGCATTTAAAACAATGTAAGGCACGAATAGGAAACTTTCACCTTTTGATTATTTGTATTTAAAGCTACACTTCAGAGCCCAATATGATGTTTATAAGAGGAAATATTTATTTTCCTTGTTTATTACTGGCATCCGTATATTTATAAACGCAGACTGAGGTAAGTAAAAGGCAGTGTGTAGGATAGCACATCATACCAGAATCTGGGGGGGGAGAATTCTTCATTTTCTAAAAGCATTGAAATAAAGCTGCAAGATACATGGTGTTTGCGCTCTGTCCATTCTAAGTTTGTTGCTGGTTTTTTTTTTTTTCTGACTTCCTAGCCATTTGTGTTGCTAATTTGTAACAGGAATAATTTGGACTGCTGTGGTGAGCTGTGATGGATGATGGCATGTGTCAGAGAGGAGTTGATCTCATTTCAGATGGGAAATGTAGGTGGCTTATAGCTCAGCACAGGATAACTTGAAGTTTTCTGAATTTTCTTACGAAGCTGTAGATAGAGATGCAGCTGAAAGGGCTTAGTGTCTCCTCTCATCAGCCATGAGCAGAAGCCATCAAAAAAAGAAGCAGATTTCTCTTCACCCATCAGATTTCTGAATGCTGGGAGACTCCAAAGGTAGGCTTAGGCCCTGCATGAGAGGGTAGCAGCTGCAGCAAGCAATGGATAGAGATAAAGGGAAAACAGCCGTCCACAATGCCGTGAGGTATAGAAAAAAAACACATGCATCTAATGTATCACACTTAGATCTGTATACACTTTCAGAACACTTTGAGTCATGTACCCCAGGACATCTGCCAAGGGGGAGAGAAAAGGCCATGTACTACTTCAGAACGCTACAAGCATTTATTGTGCAATTTCATGTTGTTATTCTTACAAGTTACGTTACGTACTCCTTACAGAATTGGTTAACTCCCAAGTGGAATAACAAAGGATCTTGCTGTCAAGGTGTCTACACAAGACATTATCCAGCATTTGATTTTTTAACAGCGAGGGCAAGGAGTGCTCCAATAGACATTCTAGATCTCAACTGCATCTTTTTCTGGCTACTTTTTGAAGGCATTTCAGTTTTGTTACTGCAGGAAAACATCTTCAAAAGTTTCCTGATTTACTATTCTATCTTGAGAACAAAGGGAGAAATTTATAGAAGATCAAACAGATAAAAATAGACTGAAAAGACAGCAGATGCTGTTGATTTAGCGAAGAATTCAGAACCTTACATTTGGTGGCTATATTGTTTGCTGATACCACAGTTTTAATAACCTACACCCAAGCTGCGCATATTATTAAGCTTTTTTTTAAATCTGTTTTCTTGTGACAAGTACAAACAACTGGGCTTTTAATTGCTTGCTTTACATTTTGTCATCAGAAATATTAATGATGATGATGTCTGAGGTTTATTCTTATCTCAGTTGTACTTAATTGTCACAAATGTATGCTGGGAGATGGGAGGAGCGTCATGCATCTGGGTGTGATACTTTAAGCCTTGGCCAAACACAGTCGTGACCAAAGAAGAGTTACTCACCCTAAACTTCAGTGTGCAGTTGTGTTCAGGGCTCAGGACTCTCAGTATACACAATTATTACTTCATACTGTTTGCTATTACTTCATACTGTTTGCTACCAGTAAAAGTGCAAATAGCTAAATGCCAAACTTAAATTCTGGATAGAGACCTGTCCCCTCTCTTTTTTCGCTTAGGTTTCCTCACAATGTGTCCCTGAGCTGTTAGGGCTGAATAGGGCCAAATATGCTTTTTCTTCTTTGTCTCTTAATTCTTTTTATGAACTGAGTAGATTAATAGTGTGTGATAAAAACTAGAGAGTGAGGAAATACTGCTCCTGCAGTGCTCTTTTCCCAGGAAAGAGGAACTGATCTCGTTCATCCATAAGGACAGGTATTTCACTGGATATGTAAGGTTTCATTTCCTTGATTCTTACTGTTCAGTTCATTATTTCAGAGTAGCTGTGTGAAATTCGTTTTCCTAACAAAGCGTGTCTAAAGTGAACATATCCTTTACTTACCTATCTCTTCCTAGTGTGGACCCACTGCCTGTTTTCAACCAAATGTAATTCAGAGTTTCAAGATCCTCAAGATATTAAATTTATATGCTTTTTGTAAAGACAGTGTATCAGATGAAAGAAAGACGGATTGCTAGCTCTCCAGCAAAGGAATGAGCTTAGTCCCTATTAGGTGCTGGAGAATTTCCTCATGTTCTCAGCCAGGGAGTTTGTCCCCTGCCAGCAGCTGAGACCAGTTGCACAGGGAGCAGGTCCTGATACAATCAGTACTAACCTGAGATGTGAAGATCTTTTAAGGAGGACTCCTCTCTTTGACCATGAAAATGGACATTCCCCCACCTTTATTCTTGTTTCTAAACCAACTTGCAAATTGCACGTTATGCAATCACACAGTTTTACATCCCTGGGAGGATCAGGCTTAGCATACTCCTTGTTTAATGTGTTAAGCAGCCTTTTGTTTTATTTCATGTTTTAAAGAAATCACAAGTTACCCTGGAATAGTAACTTAGATGCTCTGATGTGATTATTATTAGAGAAAGAAGTTATTTCTTCTTTCTAAAATGTAGTTTGCCTCTGTGGTAGTATTAATTAGTATTTTCTAGTAGCTGTAGGTTAGCTTCGTAGTGTAATTGCTTATAAATAAAGGTAGACCATACTGGGCTAGGTTACTATTAAGCTGTGAGTCAACTTGTCACATCTGAGAGGAGATTTCTTTTGGTACTGGTTCTCTATCATTTCACTCACCTGCGGTTTTGAGGAAGTGCTGTTTAACGGTCTGTTGGCCAGGTAAGACACTTGCACGGCTCTCCAGCTATTCAGTATGATGGGTGCCTTTCCAATTCAGTCAGCCATAGGATATATGCTCACTAAAATTTACTGCTTTCTGCTCAGTCATGGGGAAGCCAGTTTTCCACAGCCAGCTGTTTGGCTGCCCCTGAGTGCGCAGGAACATGTTCTTGATAATTCTGTTTGTCTCCATACCCTAGCTGCATGCTCTGTTTAAGTTATTTTATCTTCACTTGGCTCCGTATGATCAAATATATACAGGATGTGGCCTTCATACACCAGAAGATAAAGGATTCATCAGAGCATGAAGAAATGTCCTAGCTACATCTTGTTAAAAAAGCATGTTTGTGTGCGCACGCACTGGTTATGTAACTGCCCTCAATGTGCAGCACAGCTACAAGCTGCCGTCCTGCGAGGCGTCGTTTAGCAAAGCATATCTGCCTATTTACAGTCTCACTTGAAGTAAAGTATTACATCGATTAGAGGAACAATTTGTGTAGAGGAAAATAGTGATGTAACTGTGACGCGAAGGTACTTAAGAGGCTATCAGAGCTTGCTGACAGAAATAAATGGCACTGACATCTTGTTCCCTTTGAATTAGACCTGCAAATGTATTTTTTAATTTATTTTTAATGAATTCTAATTGACCAATGAAGTTCTGAGGTATTAATCCCTATCACTAAGTATTCGGAAACAATGATAGCTAAGTTAAATTGCTAGGTTTTAGAGAGTAAAATTGATGATATTTAACTCCTATACAAAAACTGCAAAGGGAGGCACAGTCAGGATGTCTCATTTGAACTTCAACCACAACTTGAACATTTGCCTCGATAATACAAAGGTCGTAGTCTCAGACCAGTAATTCATGTGTGGAAAAAAACAGCTTCCTTTTGCTTGCATGCTCCCAGAGAAACAAAGCTGTGCTACCCTTTAGCAAAGTGTGCATAGTTCATTCTGTGAGCAAAACTGATCATGGAGATCCTAAAAGACAGGTAGATGAATATTTGTTTTCACATTTTGTTTTGTTATTCTCTTCCACAGAATGATATCACACCATTGCATGTTGCATCGAAGAGAGGAAATGCAAATATGGTCAAACTCCTACTTGATCGAGGAGCTAAAATCGATGCCAAAACAAGGGTAAGCTTCCGTATGCTGTAAGTGACTGTATGGAGTTCTTGCCTGGGACCTGTTAGCTGCTGTACAGCTTAAATCATTTGGCTTCCTGGCAGACTACCAAAACTGTAATGCATTGCTTTTTTGTAAAAAGGATTTCAGTAGAATGCTAACAATTTACATCTGTTAAAACTGTGTGTGAAATACCATGCATGGCAAAGCTCAGAACCAACTATTTTCCATGTTCTCAGAGCATTTAATTAGATGCTGCTATGAGCTAGTTGTGATTAGATGTGAATACACTAAAAGCCGAGAATTCAGTACGGATCTTTCAGAATTTGAATATTAAAAGAGGAACGTTCAACTGCAGCGTGGTTGCCTTCCTTTTACCCACAGGGCAGTGTCACAGAGCACAGTACTGCTGCCGAGTCTCGCCTCCCTCTTGCAGGGCTGTGCAGCAGCTCAGCCTCTGCCTGACTTGGTGCTTAGCTGCTGCCTTGGATTTGGCACCAGATGGGCCAGGTGTAGTGATGGTGTCCAGCAGGCTGACACCTGATTCGAGTCACTGGGTGTCCTGGAAGATCGATGCAGATGGTTATATCTAATTGTTGTTAAAATCCAATCTAATCAGTTTAGGAGTATTTTATTTACATACACAGTGGTCTAAAGAAAAGGAAAGGTTCTGAAGTTTGGAGCTAAACCAAGAACAAGTGCTCTGGGCTGTCACAGCAGTCTTTGCAACGTGCTTCTCTGCGTGTGGGGAAATCTTTGGTTGTGACTCCAACTTTTGGACAATTTTCAATTCCTCGAAATATTAGCTTGTCACCTATCCATCTTCCATTTTTAGTTACACAGGTTTGGCTTTCTAGTGTTTCAACACGTGTTGAGGCACGTGTGTTTTTTTTTAATTTCTGTCAAATTCAGAAACTGGGTCAACTTACTTTCTCTTCACTTTGTCCATGCATTTTCCATTGGTTGCTTTTTTCCATTTTACTTAAGAAGTCATTCATTATTTCTTTGGAAAATGTGTGTTTTCTTCCTAATCGGGGGATATGGAAGAGATGGTTTGTCATGGATAACATGGGCGGTGGGTTCTTCTTGTGCTTGGCACTAGCAGAGGCACAGTATCTTGAGAGGGTTTACAGAGCAGCTTGCATCAAGTCTTCAGTCCTATGCATAGTATGATGAAAAACCAGCATGCATAGAATTGGAGCCTTTACAGGATCCCAAACAAGCCTGTGTTCTTGTCAGGGCATAGTACCCCTTGTCTACAACATCTGTTTTTTCCTTTCATGTTACTTCCCTTTACTTTCTACCTTTGTGTTTCAAAATGACAGCATATATAGCACTTGACCAGAATTAAACTTCTTTTCCCCATGCTGCAGGCTTTGTCTTGCCCCTGATTTTTATTTTTTTTTTGTTTTGTTAGCTTCTTAGAAGCACTTTGCTACCTCTCAGGGGTAAGATTGCCTCCTGGTTTGTTTTGCATGCAGGGATGTGGCTGTTGTTCTGAGCAGCCGCCTCCTCTCTTCCTCTCTCTTTCTTCCTCCTTAAAAAAAAATGAAAATAAAAAATAAGCAGTTGTACTTGAGACGTTTTTCAAACACTTCCATCTTCAACCATTCAGTGACTCTGATCTCTTCTGGACTAAAATACCAGCCTCCTATGTGGACACCGGGGCTGCCAGACCGAGAGGGCAAGTTTGTCCTGTCACATCCTGGATTTGGCCCACCTTGTGTTGGGGTGGGCCACATTTTGGTGCTGTGGCAGATGTGCATTTGGTCACAGCAGGGAGGAGGGGACCTGGCAAAGGAATCTTTGGGTCCTCTCTGCAGGAACTTACATGGCCCACTGCAAGCAAAATGTTGGGACCAGGACTTTAAATAGCTTGAGTCCAGCTTGTTCTTTTCCCGTAGTTACAAAAACTTCTGATCTGTTTCATTTTTCTGTATCACAGACCCCAGGGTCAGATACTAGGATAATTCCTGTAACTAAAAATACAGGCTGCAACGGAAACAGGATCCAGGAAGAGGGCAGAAGCGTTAACAGCTCTGGAGTCTGGCAGAGCTTCCCAGTGAGGAAGGCAATGGATGAGTGTGCTTCAGGAAGGTTTTGTGGGTTTTAGTTTTTGTTGTTGTTTTTGTTCGGTTGTGGTTTTTTGGTTGTTTTGTTTTGTTTTGTTTTGTTTTGTTTTTACTTGTCTAACTTCCCCAGACAGTGCCTGTTTCTCCAAACACCCTTTCTCCCTATAAATCAGAAAGGATTTGCATAACTTCTGCTTGTGTGTCACTCATCATTGCACTTGTCTGACATTACTAGAGGCATCATTTTCTGCCAGTTAGTGACTAAGTGGAAGTTTAGCTCCCAGCGGCACTGACTCATCCTGGCAAGGGTTTACCAGTCCCTGGTCTGGGCAGTAAGTGGCTCTACCAAGGAGACTTGGAGAGGCAAGAGTATCATTGGAGTAGATCAGAACGGATTTATGAATCAGTACAAGGAGGAAGAGAGGTCTCAGAGTGATGTGGTGTTAAAAAGAATATTGTTTCAGGAGTGTCTGCCTGGCTGTCGTATTCAATACCAAAAATTAATTGCCATGAGCCATTATAACATATGTTCCTGTTAAAGCTTTCTTTTTATTCCTACCTGACCCAATGTTGTTTTCCAAGGCAGAACAATTGAGGTATGTCAACTTTGCAGACATTTCATTTTTCTTAAGTGCCATCTGTTTTTTTTTCAATGTCTTAAACTTAGAATGGCCTTAAAAAAAACCACAAGATGACAAAAGCTTCAGTCATGTCTTTTTGCAACAGTATGACCACTTCTAAATGTATTGGAAGTCAAAGCAGCCAGTGCTGTGTTTTCTGATACTTGTGTCAAGTCACATCTATCAGAGGGATACCCAGTCTGAGCCCAGCCTGGTAGTGCTCTGCCAGGTAGGGTCACGTGCTGAATACAAGCACAACTTGAAAAATAGATGTGATTTGCATGTGAAAATAAGTGAGGATTCTGTTAGCAGATTTTTAAATGCAGGTGAGACCTCTCCAGGAATGTTAAGCAAAGCAGAATTCTGTAGCTTTTTTTTCTGCTTTAAAATGTGTTGGACATCATGATACTATTCCGTATAAATGTTGATTATGGAACACAAAATAACTCCTTAAAGATGAATGACAAAGGTTTTGTCCCTACATGAAAGGAGAACAGTTTTTGTAAACTGCTTGTTTCTCTTACTCAGAGGCAGGAATTCCTAGCCCTTTGTTTCTCCTTCATCATGTAATTCACCTTTATGTGAGTATGCAGAAGATACTGTCTTATGCTGTTGACCAAACACTGACAAGACAAGGATTTGCTACTCTTGGATGGGACAGGTTTAGCTATTCAGCTGTCATTCTGTGATCTGTGCTCGCAATCCATTCTCTGAATGTAGTACTGTAAATGTTCTCCATGTAACATCAGTTTTTATTTTTCATGAATATATTTTATAGATAAAAACACATACAGTCTTTTCTGAGCGTTAAGTTAAGTTGGGGTAATCATTTATTTTCCTTAGTCATCTCCATGAGTGTTTGTGTTTGCTTCTAGCAGATGGTCCTGGAAACTGCAGTGCTAAAGTACTGAACAAAAGGTTAACCTGAAAGGCTGAATCCTTATCCTGTTAAAATTATTGTAAAAGACATCTCAGGGCTCCAGATTTCTCTGTATTCCTTAGGATTAAGATTTGATGAGCACCATAAATATTTTCATGAACTTAAAAACTGCAGTTAATTCAGATAAGGTGTGAGCATATGAGGTTATCTCCAAAAATATCTATTTTGAGGCTCTGCCGTGTTTTTTTCTTCTTTTACTTCACACTTACATTGACTTGTTTATTTTTAACCAGCTGCTTATCTTCTGTCTGTCCTTTTTTTGCACATGTCTAGCAGCTGGGGGGTAGTACTGAACTCTTAAGTGTACTCCTCAATAACTAACCACGCAATGCCCTAGCTGTGTGCCACTTTAGTCTGCCCAGGGCAACTTTAATCACTCTGGTGTTTTTTGTTTTTTGTTTTTTTTTTTTAAATAACATTCAAGCAAAGACCTACTGATGCTTCACATAACATGTTTACTGAATGTTGCCCTAATTACTTTTTCTGTCTTCCAGAAAAGACTTTAAAAATAGTGTAATTAGAGAGCTTGATTAAATTAGCTTGATTTGCTTTGGCTGTCTAATACTGCATATGCCAAAGTGAATTTGTCTGAAGGCAGGCAGTGAGCACATTTTAGCTTGGATTAACAATAAGTCTTCATAATCCTCATTTTACTGATTTTGCAGCTAAATAACAGGCCAGTTCTCATATCTGCATGAGAACGTGTGGGATACGCTCTTTTAAGATGCCTCTGATCATACATAAGCTGCTCCACAAAAGCTACATACAGTAAGATATAAACTAATGACAAGAATAGTACTGACTTGTCAATGTAAGGGCACTTGGCATGTGTAGGCAGAGCAAACCTCCATTGTTCCCCTGCTGCACTGGGGTTTCTTTGCAATAGCGCCAGTGTAGTGAAGAATTTGGGAGTCTTAGGGCCTGGAGGCACCACGCGATGCAGAGCCCTGCTAGGCTGAAGCACCTGCTCGGAGGCTCACTGAGCAGCTATGGGGATGACAAACCCTGCAGGCAGCAGTAGTTGCCCCCCTGGGGGAAGGATGCCTTCTGCCTCTGACTCAGGGGATTTGGCTCGAAGTCTGCCAAGCTCTTGCTGAGCACTGGCCTCACAGCAAACGTTTTACTGGGTGCTTGCGCTTCATTTCAGCGCTTACACACTGGGTTAAAGCTGCTGCTCACTGGTGCGAGAGCTGTGGTGCTGGATTTATGGTGACAGCCCAGTAGATCCTGTCATGCAGGGGAGCTCCTGGGTGGGCATTAATGGGGAAGGGGCCCTGAGAGGCACAGGGAGGCTGGTCCGTGCCAAGCCACGTTGCTCAGGGGTCCTTACAGCCACATGTAGGGGCAGGGAAACAGTAGCTGGGAGGCCCAGTGATCTGCACCAGCATCTGCTAAACTCAAGCCATTTTTGACCCCCATGCAAGTCTCAACAGGAACCAGAGATTCTGCTTGTATTGCATTTATTTGGGGGATGGGGATCTTTGAAATAAAAGCTAAAGAAAGAGCTGCGGCCCCAGAGACAGTTTGTGCAATGTTTATGGGAAGCCTGTGTCTAAGCAGAATTCTTCCTATTGTCCTCCTGGCTTTTGCTGGAGCTGCTCTCTGGAGGGCTAGATAATACAGATGATATGATTTGTTATGTCAGCACATACTTAGAGAGTCCTTAATCTGCAGATTATTGTCATAATCGTTTGTAATGGTTTTTCTGAGCTATTGCAGACTATCATATTAAGGCAAGTTTGTTTCCGAATCCACGTGATAGATTTTATGCTTCACATGGTATAGTTTATATCAACAGAAAATAAGCAACAAGAAAATCTCCTGACATAATCAGTTGAGTCTTGCTGAGTTCAAAGCATTCTCTTCTAATCTCAGATTCTTTTCTTTTTTTAAACAAAATTGTACCACTTTCTCATCTGTTTGTTTGCCTCTTCGTTTCTTTGCTTGCTTTTAGGGCCATATAGCAATTGACCATGCCAGGTGAATAGAGGGTTCCTTTTTAAATTCCAAAAAACACCTTTGCAGCCAAGTGAGCTGTCCTGAAGTGTATTTGCTTTTTATGGTGGAAGTCCTGACATTCTCATAAAAATAGCTTTGGATGTGCTGTCCCAACAAGAACCTACAATGCGTTGTAATGTTGTGTCATGCCCTGTGATGCACCTGCTAGTGGTGACTGCTGCATGGACCAGAACGAGCTGTAGCTGGCCAACCATGATGTCCTGCCACCTCCTGGGCCCCAGGAACCTTGCCAGCCACAGGAAGGAACCGGAGGGATGGCACCATGAGAGGGCTGGGGCTAGGTGCCCTGGGGAGCACTGAGGTAGCTCTGAGGGGTCTGTTCCAGCCTGTGAAGATGAGCAAACGTGTTTCATTCTCTGTAAGCTTGGTGTATACTACCCCTGGCACGTTTTTTTGAATGAGTTGTGGGGGGTCATAAAGTGTGAAACACATAAGAACACGGTGAGTCAAACTGTGCTTGTCTTGTGTGAACAAATGGCTCCCTCAGTCCTAATCAAGATAAGTCTGAACCAAGAATCTTCCCTTCCCCTACATCAGAATCCTATGCCTTCATTTAAATGGGAAAGCATGCACAGTGAGGGCCACATAATATTTAAATGAGAATAGCAAGAAAAATAAATCACAACAATTACAGGCTGCTATGTTTCAAAGGTTATTAGGAGACGCCAATGTAGAAGCAGAAGAGCTTGAGGCTCAGAATCAGTACTTCCATCTCCCCAGCGAGCTGCACTTCACGAGTCTTAAACTGATAATTTACCAGAGAGTAATGGATTAGGAAGTATCAAGGAAGAATATTGCATTTATGCATGGCAAAAATGGGTCTAAGGAGGTGAACTGGGACTACTTGCTACCATACTGAGAGGGTGCACGTTTTCATGAATTAGCAGGCACTGGATGTGTGAAAAGAAATTTTAAATAATCCTTTTTATAAAAATGTTGGAATATACATTAGACAACACAAAATACTTTTAAAGAGTGCTGAGAGGCACTGGAAAGAGCCCCATTCCTTTATGGCCTGTGTTCAGAAAATTAATATTTATCTTGGTGCTTTATTCATTTCAGTCTTTGTTTTAAGGGCTTCTCCTCTGACATTTTTGATGAAAATACAATGTAGTTCCTGTGTGACAGTAGCTCCTGTGTGTTTGTTTTGCTTCTAACAAAAGAACTGCTTGTTGTTACTAATTCCAAAACCACAAATTTTTCTTCCTATTTTTTTCAAAGCCACGACTTTGCTATTTGCAACAATCCATTATGTCATATAGTGTTTGAAGAAATCCATGTGACTTTACTCACAGTTGCTGAAGATGTGTGCTATCTTTCATCATAGCACTCACGTAAAACGGGACACAGGAGTATTGTAAACAGGGTAGAAATCAAAGAATAAATTAATTTGAAGTAACTTGGTAAAAAACTATAATAAGCATTGAGAGTAGATTGTGACTAGACCCTATTCAGCTGGAATTCACATGATTATAGTCTGCAGTACAAGAAACAGGAGTTAATCCAGCGTACTTTTGCCACCTGGGGTAAAGATGGTTTACTCATCTGCTGTACACCTGTCAAAATCAATGTAATAAAATCAAACTAAATAAGAAAGATTTTTTCCCTCTGATATCAGTATCATCCGTTCACTTTGATTCATACTGACAAATGAAAGACCCAATTTTCTTAAAGTCATGCAGTCAAAACGTACCTGATATACAATCTCATCTTTTTCTTGTATGTGCATTTGCCGCTTCAATGCATGTAAAGTGAGGGCCTGGGAGCAGCCCATTGCTTGAACACTGATGTGATACGACTATTTACCTGTTTATAAAATCGGAGCCAAAATATACTTTGTCTATTTGTATAAACAGGTTTAGCTGTTCAGATATGCAAGATCAGCATCCTGCAGGAATTAATTACTTTCTTTAGACGTCATCAGTTTTTATAACAGTGCAAAAAGTCTTCCTGTGCCTAAAACTAATATTTTATAATGTTTGTGTCCCACAGGATGGGTTGACTCCCCTCCACTGTGGAGCAAGAAGTGGCCATGAACAAGTTGTAGAAATGCTGCTGGATCGTGGTGCCCCTATTCTTTCCAAAACCAAGGTAACTGATACTGTTCTCTTCTCTGCTAAGATAATCCTTGTACTTTTTTCAAAAAATGTAATTCTGCATGTTTTTGATATTTAAGGACTTGACAATAACTTTCCTCTTTCATAACTATTTAAAGTAACTGTGTGGGAGGTCTCCAAAGTGGATGCCGTATGTAGTGCTTGTCTGCATATCTAAAATATGTTAAATCAAGATACACAAGAAAAGGCTTCTCTGCCAACCAAAAAGGCATGTATGGTAACACTATGGCTCAGAATTTCAGTAGCTAGAAAATCTCTGTACCCTGAATAAACGCATGATGATTACAATATATCTTCAGCTTGCACCAAATTACCCTAGAGGTAGAGTAGAGATAAGAGATAAAAATAGAGTAATGTCTCTTTGCAGGAGACAGCTCGTATTTCCTTAGGAGTTAGACTGATTACCAGTTTCTCCACTTCGTATCTCTCTGCACTTTATCACACAAACTTTTACATGGGAATTGCAAATCACCTGCACTAGGGTGTGCAGATTGCCTCTGAGCCAAGGGCTGGCATTAAAGCACATTCTTCCCAGAACTCTTCTGGTGGTGGTCTGTGTTGCACAGGTATTGCTGGCTTTAAATCTCAGTGCAGCAGCCTTGCTGGTAGCACAATGCAATCCGTGACTTCCCATCCAGGTCTGACAGCTGGATTGTGCGGTTTGTTGAGGTTCTTTCCCAAAATACTTTCTACCACATTTTTCCTCTCAGGCTGTAAGCAATGTATATTTCAACAACATGTCTTGTTTCCTTCTGTTATTTTTTATTTTTTTTTCTATTCTGTAATCATGTCATATTCTGTCTCAGTGCCCTTCTATATTCTGCTTTTCTTCTCCCTCTTCTTTCTTTCTTTTTTTCCCCTCACTGGAATATATTTAGCATGTGTTTGGGGAGGTTGACACCAGCTTTCCTCTGCTCAGTGAGTCACTAGCAAGTGCTGTCATGGGTAATCTGACAGACAGGACCCACCCATCCTCCGCATGTGGAGTTTCCTTGGGTCCCCAGAGCCCTGACTTGCAACCTCCACAAGCAGAGGGAGACAGCAAGGGGCTGTCCAGGAGCACCCTGGGCCACATCTCCATGCCACTGCCATGCTCAGAGCCTACAGCTCGTACTCGAGGCAGTCAGGCTCTTCCACGCTTTCTGGTAGATCAATTCATTACTTCAAGAAGAAAACGTAAAGCCCATTGCTTTAGTTTTCGCCTTCTTAAATGAGGCCCTCTCCTAAGGAACTGTGTTTCTTCACTATGCAGATTTTGTGCTGACAGGTGTTATTCGGAAGCTTAACCTGCCCTTCAGGGCCTGTGGGTTTTGAATTTGTTCCTCATCCTGGGGAGTTTCATGCAGCTTGGCCCAGAGTTCACCAGCCAAAATTAGACAGATGAGAACATAGGATGATGGGTTGGAAATAGCGTAAGGCTGGAAGGTGCACTTTGGGTCTTGACCTGCAGAAGCTTGTGTGAACATCTACAGCAAAATGGGAGCTCCTCTTTGGAGAAGGGAAAAACATGTATTAAAAAGTGAACAGAAGGAAGTGTGGAACTTCCCGAGTTTGATATGTTAGTTCTGCTGTTTTCAGAAGGTATGCTAAGAAGTAGAGGTACCTCTGAATGACGTTAATGAAGTTCTTGTATCAGTTTCTGTCTTTTTTTTTATTACTGTCTTTGTCAGCTTATTTGGTTCTTTTTATTTTACTTCAGAGTTAATGACTTTCCTTGATTAAAATCCATAGACACAGCTATCAAATAAGCTGTGTATCAGTGATGATTTTGCCTTTGCCAAGTCAGGCATTTGATGCTTTTCTTAATCTCTGTGGTCATGTTCTAATTTTTATAAGGTATTATATGGCCCTCAATCTCTTTGAATCCTTTTAAACTTCACCTTTTAATATTTTATTGGCAATCTGCATAAAAACAGTAATAAACTAATTATATAGTAGCTCCATCTCATAGTACCAAATCACTTCTCACAAACATGGGTGGATTGTCTCATGACATGGATATGGTACAGGAGAATGTTGTACGTAATATTTTTATTTGATTACTGGGAAGTCAAAGACATTCAAATTTTACCTGGTTGTTTAAGATTGAGGTGTATCTTTATCTGCAACAGAATTAAGAGCAAGCCTGTTTTGGAACAGAATGATGTATAAACTTTCATGATATTTTGCTGTCACCTAAAAAGCATTATCAGTTCATAAACTGTTACTAGGAGGGCTTGGTGACTGTGGGAAATGAATGATTTATTTTAATTCCGCTATTTAACCAGAAGACAGGGAAAATATTTAAAATGCAATGCTTGTATCAAGCTTCCACATACATAATTACTGTAGTAGCCTTTGGGAATGGGAGAGAGGCTTACCCAGGCCAACATAAATCACAAGTGAGATGCTCATGAGATAATTGTACTTGAAAGATAAAGCCGCGTCCAAGAATCTCTGCTATTCAGCCCTGAATATAAACTGCTTTCAAATTATGACAGTATTAGCCTGTTTTTTTTATTTATTTTTATTTTTTTATTTTTTTTTTTTATCGTCCTTCTTCCATTTCACTTTTTAAAATTATTTCACTCTTTGTATTTCCACCTTATTTTTGAGTGTGTTTTATGCTGTTATCCTGGTGTGGGGGAGAGGAAAGAAATCATCTGTTTCAGGTAGCCTGAGATCTCAGCTGGTTTTACAATGCCAGTTTGCCTTTGCTAACTGTGGTCACATGAGGGCACTGCATCTGAGAGCAAGAGTTTGTGTTTCTTCATGATGGCAAACAGTGTACTGTCAGTCACTTAGAGTTTATATATTATTATGTGTTACCGGAGTAGCTCCTGAATTTGAATTTAATTTTGGCATCGGAAGGACTAAGTAAAAAAGCATACAAATGGCAAAAAGTGTGTCGAGGTTTATCTAAGTAAGGTACCTCTGGTAACAAGAACTCTGATTCAGGCAATATTTTTTAATCTTTGGTCACGAAACAGAATCAGTCCTTTGAAGTTCTCGTAATTATTTCTCTTTGTGTTTGACCCGTTCTTACTCTGCAAAGGTAATATATGCAGCAGCTTGTTCATTAACTGCTGTAAGCAGTGCAAGCAACAAGTCTTGATAGAGATTTAGAAACATGAATCTTTCAGGTATTTCCCTGGCAAAATAGAGCCTTACCACTGCTTTCTGGTAGGTCACAACATGGTTGTCTCATTCAGAAACTATTTTTGTCCAGTTGCATATGAAGATTCTGCTTTTGTAAAAATGTTAGCAGGGACGAATGGTCTCCACAGGTGTGTAATGTGATGTAAGGCATGTGTACAACCCAAATTCAGAAAAGCACTAGTGGAGGGAGCAGGGAAGGTTATAGTGATTGCTGAGTGATGCTCTGGCCTGCTTTCTCAGGCCTGGCACATGCAGGCTCTATTACAGTGGTGAGTTTAATGCAGCTTTTAAAAACAGCAGATTTCCTGGTTAGGGTATTAAAAGTCACAAAGTGCTGTTCTTCACATAACTCATTTAACTCTGCCAACTTATCTGAGCTATGCTAGCTGAAGTAAGCTATGCTTAGAACACTGCTGTTATGGCTGTTTTTTAAGGTAGAGCTGTCTATAAACTCTGACAACTCTATTATTCCATGTGGCTTTTGCCAGAGTAAGAACTTTCATTGTTACACTGAACACATTTAGTTCATTTTGGGTGTTCTGTAGGCTTGTAAAAACAAGACATGCTGTAAGGGGAGAGTTTAATTTCTCTGAGCATCCTGTAACCCACCAGTGTTGGGTCTTTTCGTTTGCAGAACGGTTTGTCTCCGCTGCACATGGCAACGCAAGGAGATCATCTAAACTGTGTTCAGCTCCTGATCCAGCACAACGTGCCTGTAGATGATGTCACTAATGACTATCTGACTGCGCTGCATGTTGCTGCCCACTGTGGCCACTACAAAGTAGCCAAGGTTCTCTTGGACAAGAAAGCTAATCCTAATGCCAAAGCACTGGTGAGTACGCAGTGGGTTACTATTTGCAGTTTAACATTCTTCCAAAGTTGCCGTGAGATTGATTTGAGAGTTTTCTGCCTGCTAACGGTTGACGCTGATGGTATGTCATGTTTACTGCAGCTCAGGAGATGATACTTGAGGTTCAAAGCTTTGGTAAGGTGTTTCGTGAAATCTGAGCAGACCCCTGCTTACAAATGATCGATGGATTTATGTATTTCTAGTCTAACTAGAGCACATTTGCCTCCTGGTAGCTTGTTATGATTCTGGATATATTAAGCAGCTGCAGATTAACTGCTGTAGTTTTTAGTGCAGAGAGAATTCTTACTTTTAAATGTTAGTAAATAAAAAATAATTACCTTAAACCTTAAAATTAAGAGAATTTTTATTAGCCCTCAAAGATGTGAAATGGTAAAAAGTAAGAAGGAGCTGCGTAAGGATTATCTGTGGTATATTGTAATTATATCAATGGAGCCACATGCCCTTTTACTTCAAAACCAACTTCAACAATAAAACCTGTTAGTGTAATGAAACTACATACAAACTGAATTCATTTTGTTCTAAATTTTACTTGCAATCCACTGTCTTTAAAATGTTGGGCTTATTTGATGGGTCTTCAGTAGCTGTTCCAAACAGTCTGAAATGAATTGGGGTGATGAGCTTCACAGCTAATAACTCATTCAGTACCTGCAATGTTACTTGAGCTTCTGAAACCCTCAAAAGCTGGGTGGGATTGATTCTGTTTTGAAAATAGCACAGGCTCCAAAGATTGCTTCTCACAATCCCTTTGTTTTCTGTGTCAGATGAGGTGTCTTTGGTCAAGGTATTACAGGTTTTGTTCTCTACAGCTGGCAAGTGAGGAGCCTTGTGGGCCTGTAATATTTGTTCTGGCCTTGTGTTATAATCAAAGAGTTAACAATTTTAGCTTTTCAGAGTTGCCAGCAGCGGCCTATGGTTGGTCGTGTAACCTAGCCACAAATTTCCATTTCCTCTAAATCATTTAGGGTGTCCTGTTATTCTGTCTGATCCCCACTCAGGAAGATTAAGCAGAAGGTAGCCTGAGTGTGCAGTACCTGGAATTTAGGCTCACCCTTCCCTGAAACACATCTGAGCTTACCCTGGATGTTGTCCACTGTTAAGGAGCAGAGTTGAGAGCTGCTTACGTTTAACTGGAACAGACAATTGCACTGACCTGATGTTAAAAAACTATATGATATTATTTATCATCTGTCAAGTGACAAAGCTATCATTGGGGAGATCTGAGACATTTTCAGAAGTACTTTGTGAAGGCTTTTTTGATGAGTGTATAGAGTGGCATCAGCATTCAGTGGCTGGTGTCGTGGTGGCAGTCTTGCATGCTGTGAATAGCTTATTTTCTTGTGTTGCTTGTTTTTGGTCTATCATCTCATGCTAAATAAGATGGTAGTTGAAAATGTTCACGTGGCTGCACAAGCAATATTTTTTAATGGAGAAGACAAAATAGCAAAGTGGCAAGTAATGAAAGAAAAAATAGTAGTAAGATCAGTTTAGAAAAGGATCCAAATGTCAGAGCTTGTAAATGTAAAGTGCTCTTTTTCACCACCAGTTCTGAAAAGTCAAAAAAAAAAAAAATGTGAACACTTAATAAATTTAAGCTAAAATGAAACTTTTGATAGCTTTAGGTGAAAAGACATTTTTTAGAAATATTTTTTAATATGAGTGGACAATGTATTTCATAATAAAAATGGTTGTATAAGGCGCCTTTTTCTTCTTCTTCATTTTTTTCTGTTTTACACAAACAGTTTGAAGCCAAAACAAATCTGGGAGGTGTTTTGTTATCACAAAGGAAAGTTTTGTATGAATTCCATAACCAATTCTACTTTTTAATGACATATGCAGTATCAAAAAGTATGTTCTTTCTCATTTACAGAATGGTTTTACACCTCTGCACATTGCCTGCAAGAAGAACAGAATAAAAGTAATGGAACTTCTTCTGAAGCATGGTGCATCAATCCAAGCTGTGACTGAGGTAAAAAGTGGTCCTTTCACATTTATCTTAGGTTTTCTTATATTGAGTAATATTAGAATATTTCTGAAAGAGCACGTGCCATTCAAGCGAACAATGATTTTCAGCTAGATATTCACAAATAATAAAACTGAATAAAGGCAGTTGCACTAATGGATTACAACACCCAAACAATTAATATGTTTTGGGAATACGGTGGCGATAACAAGTGAAACATCAGAGGCAAAATTTTCTACATGCTCATTTCTGCTTATTTCTGTCTGTAATTAAATGCACAGAAAATGAAATTCACCCTGTTAAGGAGATAAAGGTGAAGACACTGCTTCATTTCTTCATGTGCTTCTAGTTCTAATTCTAAAGGTGATTTAATTCACAGACCTTGTTTGGCTTTCCACACAGAAGTGATACTCAATCACTATCACAGGTCATCACAAATCTGTTAGACAGCAATCGATATGCTGTTATTTCAGTTAGCATGAGATGGTCAATAACCCAGTTATTGACACAATTCAGACCTAGGAACCTGTGGCAGAATTTGGGTTCTTTTTATATGTATGTTCAGCTAAGTTAGGAGCAAAGGTCACATAGATGAATATGTGACCACTGTGGAAGAAGGCAAATTAGAAAATGATAAACAGGTATAAATGGAAGCAGCTCATTTTCCCCAAAATGGAGTTTCATTTGATCCATGGGGTTTTGTTCTAATTATTCAGTACCAAATCACACAGTTCTCTTCCTGGCTTTTCTGAGAGAACTGAGCCTTGCTACAGCTCTCGTAGCTCCAGACGAGTTTTTTTTAAATCCACAGGGCTTGTAGCTGCAGTTTGCAGAAGTCATGTTAGCAGATGAGTGAAAGGCACAAAGAGAACCTTAACAGAAGAGGAGTTATATCTGTCCGCTGTATTCATCAGTCCCCCTGGATGTAGAAAAGCTATCTGTTCAATTTTATCCCTTTTAAATACATAGAATTACTGAAGAATAACAGCAACACATAACTACGTTTTTTGTGTGAATAAACCAGGTTAACCATCTGATCAATACGCTCTGAATTAGTTTTCCAAGCAAACTTTTCAAAAGCAAGAGGTCTTCCTTTATTTCCTGCCGCTACCTCACCACATGATCTCATACCACATTTGACTGAATTTGTTGAGATTCATCGTGGTACTTTACTGCAGGGCCCTGCCTCTCTTCCTGCCTCTTTTCACTGGCTGGCTGTAGTGCAACAAACTTTCAAGGCAGAATTCAGAGCTGTGGTACTCAGCATCTGTACCTTGCCAAATATGTTGCAAATAGCCATTGATGCACATGAGCTGTGCACTAAAGATAATGCTTTTTATCTTCTTCTGTGGTAAATTCTGTTTTCCAGGTAGATGCCATACTTCCGTTCATACATTCATTTTTAGCTGCAGGCTCGAAACCCTGCAGTATGAGTTAGTGTTTGTGGTCAAATATGACACGTGTTCTATTTTCTACAGTTTTATTTTAAAAGTATTTATTAAATTAGTGAAAGAGGAAAAAGAAATAACATACTCAACCAGTTATTCTGCCTTTCTGCTCATGTTTGCTGTTCTGCATGAGAAAAGAACAAAAGCCTGTTTTCCTCACATCTACCCTTCTGGGACTTGTCTACATTAATGGGGAAGTTGCCTAATCAGGGTATTTCCAGAAATCCACTGAGTTTTCTCCTTCTCCTGGTAGCAAAATTTCCTTTTGCAGCCTCTGGCTGACTTGCTGCAGCTGTGCGGGAGCATCTGTGAAGAGGCTTTAGGGTAATTCTATCTAGAGAAATATTAACTATTGATTGGATTTCTGAGGCAAAATCCTTGAGGTCATGCCCCGCTAAATGACTGCTCTTTTCTTCTCTCCTTCTCCCTATTCCTCTGTCTCTCCAGTTGGCCCTTTTTACCCTGTAGAAGGGCACTGGTACGGATTTACAGTGGTGATGGTGCTGCAAGGTGCTAAAGGAAGGGGGAATTCTTTTCTCTACATGTTGTTTTTGCCTCTCTGGCTGGATGCCACGGTTTTGAATGCAATTTCTCATGAAGAAACAGTAGGGGTGGAGCTCACCACTGAGATCAATAGGCCTTTTTGTTCACCCAAAAGCAACTGGATTTGGTAGGGACAACAGACACTGAGTCTTTTTTGCATTAGCTGTATGTTACAGGAAGTCTTCCCTTTGTACTGAATTCCTGTAGAGTTCTTTCTGTTCGCTTATGAATCATACTTACAGGTATTTCAAAATCTGCCCTTTAAGGATGTGCGTATGTTTTCAGGTCAAGATCTTCTCTGAAGAGTAAGTGCTTGGGCTTATCGATTTCAGAGTAACTTGTTTTTTCCCCACATCAATCTTGTAAAAGAGTGCGGAAATAAATATTTATGTCAGATGTTGGTTTGGTTTTCAGTCGGGCCTAACTCCGATCCATGTTGCTGCCTTCATGGGACATGTAAATATTGTATCGCAGCTAATGCATCATGGAGCATCACCCAACACTACCAACGTGGTGAGTAACAGGTTGCTTTTCAGCGTGGCAGAACTGCAAATGCATTAGAGTATCTGTGAACAGTGCGGTTGCAAAGTGCCTAAGTCTGATGTTGGCTGTCCACCTCCTTTGCGTTGTGGCTCCTGCTTGAGTGATGGGAAAAGGCAGCCTCTGGCTCCGGCCTGGGAGGTGCTTGACAGGTTGAGGACACCTCACAAGAGGCTGACCTTAAGCAGGCTCTATTTTCATGATTTTCTGAAGTAAAGAATGAGAATGTGCTGTAGCTTACCTAGTGTGATTTCTGCGATGTGTACTTGACTGTTGAGCACTGTTCTCCCAGGACCCCGGGGGCTTACCATTTAAGGGAAGTTCTGCTGTTAGCAACAGATTGCAGCAGATTGTTGGGACATATTGCCTGTGTCCATACAGCCATACAAGTGTGCCTTTCTACTGGATGTGTGCTGTGTGCCCAAGGGCTCCCAGGGCATGTGTAAGAACTGAAGTCATTGTTAGATGGTACTTGAAAGTTGAGAAATGGGAGAAAAGTCAAAGCTTGTTAATTGGTTTTAGCACTTGGGCCTCAAAAAACTTTTTGGTGCACTTAGAGAGCCCTTTGTTAAAGTCTTCGTCTGCTAAGTGTATAAATTAAATAAATTTATGATGCCATTTTTTTAAACTAGCTATTTGTTCCTAAAGACATGCTGACATCCAAAAATCTAGAAAGCTGTTTCCTTCGTGAATTAATTCTGGTTTCCTTGGATTTTCCTTTCACTAAGTCATTGAAACTCTAATGTAATTAGTAGTGATTTTTTCCCCCACGATCTTTCATTTCAGTGCTTCTCAGATAACAAATGATCCTAGGGACATGGGGCATAGCAGGAGAAAATCTAGGAAAAATGTTTCTAAACATACAAAATTTGAAAAAAAAAGAAAAAGCTGGACCAAATTAGGCTGTATTTAAATGGTCATAAGTTTTAACACTGTTAATAATGTGGAAGTAAGTACAAAAATTGCACTCTCTTTAAAGCAAAAGGCCTAGGCGTACAAGGCGTACAGGCACTGTTGTTTTGAGAAAGTGAAATTGCTTTGTAGCATACAGCTCAGAGGTCAACTATTGATTTTATCCCCCATCTTGCTCACAGGAAAACTTGTATAAAATATTCTAGTGGTGATTATTCTGAATTGGATCTCCTGTGTATTAGTGTTCATGAAACATGTTGCATTTGTTTTACCTGCATTTTCTTTCTGCTGATATTTTGTTTTTGCTGCTGTTTTCTAGAGAGGAGAAACAGCGCTGCACATGGCTGCCAGAGCTGGCCAAACAGAGGTTGTTCGATACCTAGTACAGAATGGAGCTCAGGTGGAGGCTAAAGCTAAGGTAAGGCAATGATCCAGGTATACTAACCCCAGGTTATTTATAGTTTACAAAGCAGGGAAATGCATTCATCTGACATGTTCTTTGGGAAGAGAAAGACATGTGAAGCCAAGGGCCTCAGCATAATGATCAGTGATGTTTTATCACGTACTTTGTTACTGTAGTCATGAGTGAGCTTGAATGTAAGAAGGAAGTCAGGAGATGTCAAATTGATACCATGTCTCCTTTTTCACCAACTTTTAATATAGAATATTCTGGCTTGGAGATTTGTTTTGGAGTAGGAGGCAGGACAAGGCGGGAGGAATGCCTTAGATCTGTTTTCATTTTTGTAAAACTGTAAACCCTATTCTGCTGGTGTCTGCTGTATGCATTCAGAAATGGTTATGCTTCTAAAGAACACTTCTTAAAGAGCCCACCAAAGAGGTGGCAGCTCAGAAACTCCTTAGAAAACAGGTATGGGAGCTTTGGGGAGAGGATACAAAGGAAGAGCTGGAGGGGACTGTCTTAGGTAAGCTGGAAATGCAGTGATATCAAAGGAGAAGAGCGAAGTTACCTGTAAGAATTGCTCAGTAGCAGATGAAGATTAAGGAGAGCAAGTTGAGTAGCGGGTGGATGAACATGGTAAGCTGTTTCAGTTGAAAGATCACCGCCGAGGATGGATGGGAAATGTATTAATTTAAAGTATTTCTCTGCATCTCAAAGAGTGGAATAAAAAGGAGGATATTTTGACGGTTCGAGATAGGAAGGAAAGAATTTGGAAGACACTGGAAGAGCGAATTGTTACTGCAAGGTGGCTGAAACAGTGATGGGCATATTCAAGAGAAAAGCAAAATTGCCTGTGTCAATACAACCAGTAACTTGACCTGGCTGTAAGATGGGTTGGTCTGTCTATGGGAAAAGCAGACCTTTAAAGAAGGTGTGGGCACAAAGTCAGGGCAAGTTTGGAAGGCACAGAAAGGGAATGTGGTATGGGGCTGGAAAAAAGGGAGCAGAAACAACAGAAACAGTTGCAACTGAGAAAGGTAATGGAGGAAGAAAAAGAAAGGGTCAGGAGCCAGTGAAGAATCATAGAAAATTATAGATATTTTAGAAATTATAGAGTTCCAGGAAACACAAATGGAAAGGCAATTATGACTGCCACATATTGTGTCCATTTTTAAGTCAAACCAGGAAAACCTTTTTTTCAAATAGTGGTTAAATGCATACAACTTCCAATAAATCTGTTGGCTCTGTGAAATTGTGTGTGAATTGGCTCACAAATAAAGTTGCTAGTTAGAACATTACTTATGAGGAACTCTTGACTAAATATTTATAGCAGACGTATTTCGTATCAGGAAGCAGTCTGACAGCAGCATGGGGTCTGTACATCTACAAAAAAAGTGACCAGATTCGAAGGTGACCAGCTCGTACTCAGAAGCACTGTTCATGCAAATAGTCTCTAAATAATTTCACACAATGAATTAATCTGTGCAAACTGCCATTGCCTGTGATCAATTTGTTGCCATAAACAACAACTAACTACAAGGAATAGATTATACACCAGTGCTAACAGTGGTGAGGAATTCATGGGAAACAGGTATAAACTGGAAATGTTCACCAGCTGTAGGAGAATTTCCCTGAGTGAAGCAGCATTCGCATCCTGACATGCTCTCGATCTAAATCCCAAGGATGTAAAATCAGTGTTTTGTAGGGTGGACATGAGCAGAAGATTCCCTGTCCAAAGAACCTGTCTGTGGCAGGACGTGGGGTTGCACTGCTCAAAAAGTAGGGGGAAAAATGGGTAGAGAAAGCTGTTTGAATAGACTTATGAGGAAAGGGAAAATGATAAAGTCATGGATTTCATTGGCCATGCTGCTGTGATAGTGTGCTTACTCCAAAGATTGCACAACTAGAAGAAGGAGGACAAAAATACAGAACTAAATAATGAATAAGGAAGAAATGATCAATTAGACACTCCAAATACGCTCACAAACTACTGCAGTATTTTAACTGGGGGAAAAAAAAAAAGCAAACTCACAGCAGTACAACCCCTACACATAGTAGAACCATTAGGGTTACTGTGTTTGGAATAAGTGGTCAGAAAGACAGGGAAATTAAGCATCACATTTTTTTTTTTGTTGTTTTCTTCCTAGTCTTTTTTTAAATAGTCAAATTTAGTAATAAATCCTAATCTTTAAAACATTGTGTAGAGGTTAACTTTTCAAATTTACCTGCAGTTACTGCTACTGTAACGTTATCTGTAAAATATCAGCGATAAAACAAAATTCACAAAATATAGTACTTAATACAAGTTAATAGGTAGTAACATGCTAAGCACCTCAGCTCATTTTGGACAACTAATAGGGTTGTTAAATGTTGTTGGGATCGTAAAAGAGATCAAGATGTGAGGAAAGGAGCTATATATTCTCTGCATTTTGAGGAATTTCAATGTTAAACTCGATGTGCCTCAGTGGCAAAGTAAAGCAAGGCAAGTCCAGATCAAGAAAGTTGATCAGTTTATTTACTGGTAAGGATTATGCATCTGTCTGGAATATTTTGTGATACATCAACAAAGCATAAATGTATCTTTATTTTAAGACAAAGAGAAAGCCAGGGTTTGATTCTTATCAGGTACAACCTGAAGTAGAATCAATGTTCATCTGCAATTTCAAAAAGCAATGAATCTGAGCATTTTCTGTCAAAGTATGGGTTCAGTTTTCTTATGTAGAATTGTGCTGTTTCCTTTATCTTTAGGATGACCAAACACCACTGCACATTTCTGCTCGACTGGGAAAAGCAGATATAGTGCAGCAGCTGCTACAGCAAGGAGCATCTCCAAATGCAGCTACAACGTCTGGCTATACGCCCCTGCATCTTTCTGCTCGAGAAGGGCATGAAGATGTAGCTTCTGTTCTTTTGGATCACGGTGCATCTTTGGCTATCATTACCAAGGTAAGGGAGTTGCAAAGTGATAGCTTCAGTAGTAAAATGCATTTTTAAGAAGTGCTTCTTTTGAGTTAAATATGATTAGCGTCATAAACATACACAGTGATCTATATGCATTAAGCTGCATGTTGTTAAAAGAGTACAAAGCTTCACACTCTTACCTCAGAGTCTGATGTATAACACATCCTAGTGGACAGCCATGCATTTGCTTGGAATGAAAGGAATGCAGGGCAGAAATTCCTGTTAGGATTTGATAAGCTGTTGCTCAGCATTGTCCTTGGGTCTTTGATGGTGTGAAGAAAGGAACTGGCTCTTCCCTTTTTACAGTCATTTTAATGCAGATAGGGCTTTTCCTTGCAAAAGAGAGCCTCTAGACCTGCCAGGGCAGTTGGGAAGCTGCAGGCTTGCTGTCTGGACTTGGGACTGTTTAAGAGGATGGATAGAAATAATATCCTTGTAGGTCAGAGGCAAACTTTGAATGCCTCTGATGTCTAGGCACTTTGGGAAAAGAGTGCTAGAGGCTATTATGTAATTGATTTCTCTTACAGAAAGGATTTACTCCTCTACATGTGGCTGCAAAATACGGGAAAATTGAGGTAGCGAACCTCTTGCTTCAGAAGAATGCATCTCCTGATGCTTCTGGAAAGGTAAGACAGAAGAAGTCACTGCCTCAGCACAGAGGTCACTTGCACAGCAAACATTTGTACACACATAATGTTCTAGTAATATCTTTCTACCATTGCATGCACTAATATCCACACCCGGGGTTTCACTGGAATAGGCTTCTTTTAATATTCCAGTCCCTGTTGGGTCTGTTAGGAGTCAGCAATCTCTTTAACAAAAGTGACTTTTATTATCATTAATTGACAACAAAATCATTATGCTCTTTCTGTATCCATCCAGGGGAACGGAGACAAGCCATTCCCCTACCTTCCTGCACAGACTATTTATAGACCTTATCAGAGTATTCAAGCAGCTGGCTCTGCTCCCCCAGGTCCCGTGACAGGGGGCAAAGCCCGGTAGGACCTCAAGCTTTTTAAAACAGCCCAGCTCAGATTTTTACAGATCCAAGGGACGGTTTACTTTATCCACTGCAGAAAAAGAAAACATTGCTAAGGTTTTGACCTCAGGGTCAAAATTCCTTACTTACTCTGTCCTGGGGGCAGCACAGATGTGTGTTTCTCTGTTCATCTTCCCTGGGAAAAGTGAAAAGGGCTTTCACAGCTCAGTAAAGATTTTTAAATCCCTGTTTTGTTTTTTGATTCAAAATTTAACAAAGACTCCTGATACATGAATGAATAACAAATGTATTTTTTCACCTATCTACTCTAATTTCCCAAACTCCTAAATTTTCCCTGAAGATCTGTAACAGCACTTGTTTGTTCTGCATGTGTTTTTAGAGCGGTTTAACACCACTGCATGTAGCTGCACACTACGATAATCAAAAAGTGGCACTCCTGCTGTTGGACCAGGGAGCTTCACCTCACGCATCTGCCAAGGTACAAGTACCAGCCACTCTGGGGATCAATACCTAGGCCTTTTGCCACTTATTTTCTATCTACCTCTGCTCTTTCTAGAATGTGCGTGCTTGCAATTACAGGGAACTCAGTTCCTGTATTAATATATTATAACCAAGTCTCTGTAAGTTGCTAGAATGATTCTGGAAGTGAATAAAATAGCTGTTTTACAAAGAAAGAAAAAAGGCAAGCATAGGTATAGAAAAAATCGGAAATACTTAATTTCATTGAAGTTCAGTCTCAGTGAGTACTGAGTCTTGCTTTCACTTGTCCGATCTCCTTAGTATCTTAAAGCCATCCTAACATCTGTTCAGGGCTTGGAGTGCTTTGCTACACAGGGGTTGTAGTGTTCATGTGTTGTGCCAGAGGAAGTATGAAAAGTTTCTCAGTATAACATACAATATTATTAATGTGCTTCATGGTATTTACACCTCAAAGTAAGTGGACTGTTGAGAAAATAAACCTAGTCACAGCTCTGCTTGGTTTGTAGTATACTGTAGGCAACACAACACAGTGTAAGATTTAAGGGGATGGGAAAGAATTTGTACTTAAATGCATAACAATTTGATCAATAGACAAATTTAGAGAAGCTTCAAGTCTTTATTTTCTGTGGATCCCAGTTTTAAATACTGGCCAATAATCAATTGTTGGACAGCAGTGATAAATAAAAAAGGGTGGAAAGCTGTGTAGGTTCAGGTGGGGTGCATTGTAAATACCCCATCTGAAACAACCCAGATACATTCCTAAAATCACCATGAAGAAACACTGTGGAAAGGGAGAGCTAGCGGAGCAGCTCGTTTTGTACACAGACGGCTCTCCTTGATTGCATTCCTCTCACACATGACTGAGTACAGCCATAACAGAGGAGCCCTTCTGCATGGCTAAAGAGGAGGACAGTCTGTCATACATGGTAGGTCCCCAAGCTTATGGTGCAAAAGAGAGGAATGTTAAACAAACATGGATAGCCAGCAGCAACGGCACAGTCTAAAATCAATAACGCCAATAGTGGCAGGCTGCCAGAGCAGTGTCCCAGGAGGTGAACTGGAGTGATCTCTGGTCTTTTACTATTGCAGCACAGCACTCTTAAATGTCACTGTGGAGAAGGAAAGACCTTCTGAAAGGGACGAGGAGACATTGACCTGGTTTTCATGGAAAGAAACTGCCAGAGGAAGCTATACATCATGTAGGGGCAGGGATTGCAGCTCCCACTGCCAGGGGCTTGGGAAGCCCAAACCAAGGTGGAAACCCTGTAGACTACAGTATAGTATTACACAAACCCATGTGTCAGGTCACGTTAGCTTCCCTGTCTGTAAGGGAAGAAAAAAAAAATAGTTTTGACACTGCCACTTCGTGTCTTCAGTGCGAGCTGTAAGCTTCCTAAAAGAAAGCATTTGTTACTATTCTGCAGCAAGTGAGCCACAGCAACACACTGAGCAGAGCATCAGTACTAAATAAAATTAATGGCAGCATGTTTGTTGCTGTAGGCACTCGCAGTGCAGTCATCTGAAAGAAGATGTTGGTTTACAGCAGATGATTTCCTATTCCTTCTGTAAATGTGGTCTAATAAAAAAATGTGCTACATCAAAGTTCTCATCATTAGCTCCACAATTAGTTTCATCAGCATTTGTTTTCTCTGTGATGCTCCTCTGTTTAATGCTCGTCTTAGGAGTGCCTTGTTAGCTAGGCCTTGAAGAAGAATCAGTGAAAGGGGATGAGAAGTGGCCAAGTAGGAGTACAGCGCTGTGATACAAACAGTTATTCAGATGAACCATTCATTCTTACAGACTAAAACTAGGCTTGTGCCCAGTTTTAATTGGGCATTCATTCCCTTTGCAATGTTTCCCTTCCTTCACCCATCACCACAAACCTCAGTCTTTTTCTCTGTCCTTCCATCTTTAAAGTTTTTCCCTTTTTACCTCTTTACCATGGCAGCCAGAATAACCCAATACTCTCCCTCGAAACTTCTCTGTTCCTTTCTGCATTTATTTGTGGTGACAGAGCACAGCCCTTATTAAGAGAAGATACAGTCTGAGACTGAGCTGAATTTTAGTTTTTGTTTTTCATCTCTTTTTGCCTTTTCTTGGCAACCTGCTGTTTTCCATGCCACTGAAAGCAAACTATGATTGTTTCTAAAGAAAAGGCTTGAAACTGCATTTGTTATCTTATAAAATACACATGAGCTCCATTTAAATTATACAGGGTTTAGCATATTTGCAGGATTTAACACAACTAACAAGTGCTCATATGGTAATGGCTGTTCTACACATCAGTCTTGTGCAGGAAGTCTGAGAGAGGGGATTGGTTTTCCTGATGTTTTATCTTCCAAGTGAACATTAAGTGATTGTGTGCTTCCCTCATTAGCCATGGCATTGCACTGTATTTCCCGGGTGTCATTTTGGCAACATCGCAGCCTGCTCTGCTGAAATGCCGAACACTCTGACCCCACTTATTTGGTGCATATTGTACTTTGAACAAGGAGCATGAGCTGTGTCATGCTGACTGCCCTGAAATATCTTAGTATCTAAGGCCTAAACCAAATCTGAAATGAATTTTGAAGGTTTCAGAGACTTTTCCATGTGGAGTTAGTGCTGTGCAGCTCTCACTTCTAGATTACTACTAATGCAATCCTGCACTCATTGGTGTACCCCTGTGTATCTATTCTTTGCTCCTACCTGCATCACCCTGCATCTGTTATGTCCAGCCCTGGTGCCCTGTGAGGTACAGGGAGGACACAAGCCAGGTAAATGCTTTGTACGTTTAGATAGATTTTATTGGACTGTGTAATCTGACATGCTCATGGTAATTATGATACTGTATGAAATGGTTTATGCAGCTAAGGTCTTGCACCCTCCCACCCCTTCTTCCTTAGTCACATGCATTCATGTTTACTGTTTGCTTCAAAATTAGGGCTAATACATACCTGAAAGATAGAAAATTCTTGATTAAACAGGTATTGCAATTTGTATCCAAAAGCCTGTCATGCTTTGGTTAGTGTTTTGGTATGTGCATTCTAATCGTTTATATATATTCTTCTATTTTCTGTCAAATCCATTCTCCTTCAAAATTAGAAAATTTTATCATGCAGTTTCATGCAGTTTCTGTTCGTGGTAGTGGACTTGCTGGGTTCATGTATTGGAAGGAAAAAAAGGAATGCAAGACTAAAGTGATACATTTTAATTTTCCCTTGATCTGAACCAAAAGTCTCAGTAAGGTCAGAGTACATGCTGCAAGGAAGGCTATATTTCATATACATAATGCTTTCATTCATACTGGGAGATAGGAAAACAAAAAACAAAACAGCAACAAAAAAAAACAGCTGTTCTGAGTTATGTACATGCATCCTGCTCTTCTCTTTGTTGAAGATTGAATCGCATTGTTTAATGAGTAGCTTGCAATGAAGTGCTTTCTGTTGACAGAATGGCTATACGCCACTACACATAGCTGCCAAGAAAAACCAGATGGACATAGCAACTACACTGTTGGAGTACGGTGCTGATGCCAATGCTGTAACCAGACAGGGTATTGCCCCTGTACATCTGGCCTCTCAGGACGGCCACGTGGACATGGTGTCGTTACTTCTTTCTAGAAATGCTAATGTAAATCTCAGCAACAAGGTAAGTGTTTCCCCTGCTTGGTGCTAAGGCAATAAACATAGCAACATGACATCTGAATGCACATCATCATTTCTTCTAGCAAAGAGAGCGGTTTGCAGCAAACCCCATGTCACATTGGATCAACTGTATTTTGTAGTACCTAAGTTTTGATGAGGGCTAGTACCATGTGCTGCAGAGGAGTTTATAAATCCATCTCTTTTCCTTCTATATCATGCTAGTCTGCCACCAGAGAAAATGTCTTCTTCACCCTAATGGTTAGTGGGGTTGGAGTGTGTCATTTAGGATCCTCTAGATATACGCCTCCCCGTTGAGCAATAGTAACAACTAACTTGTTGATTTTTAATGGGGTAAGAACAGTGAGGTTATCTGAGATTTTGTTCATTAGAGTAAGTGATTTTTCCTCCCCAGGGGTTGTTCCTCAGGGCATGGGGACTTTCAGCGTAATTTCTCCAGGGGGCATGAAAGAGAAGCTAGTAGATTTTAGTTTCTGTATGTATGACTTCATAGACTATTAAGTCTGCTCTATGGTAATGTTTCTAGCAGATCTGTAGCCTTAATTCTTTAAATGCCCCTCAGAGGGGCATCTGCCATCAGAGATACCTAGAAGTGCAGTTTCAGTGTGGATTTATGTGGCTAACATAGAAAGGCAAGAGACAATTTTTTTCACGGAGAATGTTTCTTGTTCTCAGCAGGCAGAAAGACTCTGTGTCCTCTGAGGCAGTGGGAGACACAAGGCTGCTCTGCTTTCCCATTTCTAACTTTAAAGCTTAATTATTTTTGGTCCCTCCTTCAGGTAGCTTCTCTTGCAGTTGTTGATTTGCTCTTGTCTGAATCAACCAAATACTGTTGCGCAGTGTTGAATACACCTTGTATTCCCAAAGTGCAATTTGCTGTGGGCACATTCTGCATCATGTTGGCTAGCTTGGTTTTGCTACTGAGGCTAATATGGAGAGCACGATTACTGTTGCTTGGCATTTTGATTCAGCCCCACTAGACATTAATTACCTGTAACATCCTTCAATCTGTTACTGCTCAGTTACAGTCTCTCGTTTCTCATTATACAGATAACAGCACCTTTTGAAAATAGTTCTTCTCTACTCACGTAGGGATACACATGTCCTCTGAGCTCAGCACCTGCGTTTGAAGCCAGATATTTAAAGCACACCAACTTCTGAGTTTTGCCATGAGAGTAAAAGGCGATTTGTTTTCTTCAGGGTCCACAGACAGTTGGGAGCTAAGTACTCAGAGCCCAAGTTTGGGCACCGAGCACTTAGTAAATATTTTTAGAACATCTGGCTTGTAACATCCAGGTCTCATTAGGTAATTTGCAGTTGGCTATTTTTATATGTTTATGTAGTGTGACCCACCTAATCTGTGGTGTCATCAGCATCGCCTGTTCAAGAGCAGTACAGTTACCGCTGTCGGTAAGGAATCCACACTGTAAGATGTAGGGGGGAGCTATGCAGTTCTGTGGAGGTGAATTTGGGTTTAAGGGTAGGAAACTACTATCAATAAAAGGTAAAGTTAAAATCTGAGAGAATGTTTCTACTAGAAAACTTCTAGAAGTCTGAACAATCATTCAGTATTTCTTTTAAAATCTTACTTATTCTGAGGAAGTGAGTTCCCTGGGAGGGGGGAAAAATACTGCGTTTTTTTTTCTTTAAGTGCTGTAATATAATTTGACATCCCATATTTAACGTTGCATGAAGAAACGTTCCTTGTGTAAAAGAAGCATTTTCTTCCTGGTTTTTAAATTCTAGTTTCTTGCAATTCAACAAATGTAATGAGGAAGCACAATACACAGCTTGTAAGTGAAGGTAGAGTTTTTCATTTATTTAATTTCAGTAGGACTTTTTGAATCTTACTTATAGTCGATTTGTGTTTAATATTCACGTCCCACCTCTGAAGATTGTTACCTGTTGCTCCTAATTTACAGAGCGGGCTGACACCACTACACCTGGCTGCACAAGAGGACAGAGTCAATGTAGCAGAGGTTCTTGTTAACCAAGGAGCTGCTGTTGATTCACAGACAAAGGTATGAACACCGATATCAATATGTATTGTTTTCTTTCAGGGAAACAAGAGCCTGTAGACTGGTCTAGTAATTAGTTTCAGGGTGAAAATAAAATAACAACAGTGAAATGTTTCTTGTAATAAATTGCTATAGAATATATTTTGAACACCGAAGACCTTGAAGCTTGAGTGTTTAGTGTTATGCTCAGTCTTTGAGCTTTAAGCTTTCTTCCATGCCAAATATTTAGATCAGCATAGATGTATCTTACTATTTTTCTGAAGGTAAGTGGGATTGATTGATCTGCATTTTTATCTAAGGAAACTTTTAGAAAAGCTAGAACTCTCTCTATAAAGAGTCATATACTCTTTTACCACATGCATACTCTCATCTGCTTTTAGTAGTTCTTACATGTTGCACGTACTTCAAATCAGCTAACAGTAGAAACCAAGCACAGAACTGTTATTTAAAATATCTTCATTTACAGAAAAAAACAACAATGAAATTGTAAAGTAGGCATTTCTGGTTATTAAGTGATTAATAGTTTTTCCAGTGACTTAAGACAATTTATGAAATGAAGTAGTCCTCTTTTGCTGAGCTGTTACTAAATAGCCATTCATAGGCATGATTCTGCAAGTACACCCATTGTTCATTTGTAAAGACTTCCCCCTACTCTCAGAGCTTGAATCAGCCTTCAGGACTGCCTCAATTTCCAAGCCATTTTGTTTTGCAAAGTGTAGTGGATTGAGCTGTTTTATAGTATGTGTACATATAGGAAGCAGACTTTTTCTTGTGTCCCAAAGTGAGACTTGGCTAGTGTTTTCCTGATGTACACATTAACCTCTTAGTTTCTAGGTAAATATTGCTCTATTCTGCCTTCAAAAGTAGAATTAGAGAGGAACCAAATAGCTCTTCAGGACAAATTGGAATTTGTTTATTGCTGTTACCTGATATGAAATATAGACATAAACATGATGGCGGTCCATTTCAAACTTACTCGCCAAAAACTTCTTTTGTCTAAAGTAAATATTTGGACTCCTAAGTAAGAGACTTGACTTTCCAGGGTGTTTGGGGATGGATTTGGGGATCCCAAGCAATAACTACTCCCACTTTATGCCATTAGTTTGCGTGTGATGTCTGTGACCTAATTCCAAGAGCCTGCTTAGAAATTATTTTATACTTACTGAGGGTACGTACAGTGCTCAGAATTTAAAGATTCCCTCAGTGTTCATTACACCTAGATTCTTCACGTGTTGTCAGTATCTAGTAGATGATCATTAGGTGGATAAGAAATCAGTTGTGATCAAGTGCTTGAACAGTAGTTGATTGAATCAACTAAAATTAACTCAGTCTCACAGTTTGATCTGCGGATTGTAGAGTTGTGCAGGCTTTGCAACTGGTAGCAGCTTTCACAGCTCCATTATGTGTGTGCCCCGAATTAACTGCTGTGCTTGCATCCCAGAAATATCCCTGTGTGTCAGACTGTCCAGCAGTATTAGCATTTTGTCATCACACTGCCATCTCAAAAAAGGCTGAATCCATCATCCTTTCTGTCTGCAAAGTGGTTGATTATAATCCATGGTAGAGGGAAAAGTCATTGGTACCTGGTTTTGTGTTGTAGAACTGTAGCTATACCTTTGCGTTAGGCTGTTGATTTTGATTACAGTATCCTGGCGTGAAAACTAAATAGTTCTGCTGAAATCCCAGGATTTTGTCTGCCTTTATACTTTTGTAACATGTCTTCAGCCTCTGTTTTGCAGATGAATCAATGTGGATTCTTAGCAGCTGCTAGCTCATCCAGCAGCAGATGAGATCTGTCCTGGTTCATTCTTTGCATTATTTCCTCAAATGAATATGGTTGCCCCTCTGGAGAAAGGAAACCTCACCTGGTTTTGGTTTCTGTAAAATGACATTGCAGAACCTGCTCTTTTACTTTGGTCCAAGAGCTGAATCGCTTCCTAGTCTGTGAAGCTTGTCTGTTTGTCTTGTACTACTCCCTGTCCCACAAATAGTAAGTAGTCTAAGGAGACATTTGAATCGACAGGTGCAGGCAGTCATGTGTCCTCTTTGCCAGCTCTCTGGGGTCCAGATGGTATCCAGTTCAGGACTAATGGCCTTTTAGTCACATTAGCATGGTGCAATGTGTGAGATACTGTCACAGCTGAGAAGGAGGGCGTGTTAGTTGGGTCTCAGGGCCAACATGGCATGGTTGCACAAACTCTGCACTGAACTTTGAGCTTGGTGGTATGTCTGTGTGGTGAAGCGGGCACGAGACTCTGTAGAGACGCATGGGAAAAGAGCTTCAGTTTACTCACTCAGAGGTCTCCTCTGGGTGGAGCCAAATTTCTTAATTGCATCTCTGAAAAATTGAACTAGTAAGTAAAACCATGCACAAGTTTTAAAAAAAGTCATATTTGACTGTCTGCAGCTTGAATCCTATCATCAGTAATTCACATAATTAAAAAAAAAAAAAAAAAAAAGAGGAAGTTTACTTGTGTTCTACCTTCATTCTTCAAGTTACATATGTAACTAGTACAAGTAAAGAACAGTTTCCCAGTATAGGCTTGTTTCCATGGGACTTCCCCATAGTTGTCAGGAAGTAGAGCGGGGACTGAATGATCAGGCAAAGGCCCCAGTGCACTTAAGCAGAATTGCTTTGCAGTGTAACAAATGGCATGTCTGGGAAAATGTGCATTATTAATGCTGTAGGCCTCCATGGTGAAGAACACCTGCGATGGCTTTATCCTTCTGCCGACCATGCTAGCTGATCCTCTACTGTAGGGGACCGTCTGCTCCTTTGGAAGAAAGCATCCACATGCCTTGTAGGATTGCATTAGAGTGGGGTGAGCTTGATGCTTTTTCACTGGCTGCAGCAGGGTCCCATCTGCGAGGTTTGCAGTGGGTGAGCCCTGCAGTGCTGTCTCCAGACTCCACACAGCCAGCCACATGGAGGTCATCTGTCAGATATCCACTCACTGCAGCCTGTGATACTGGGCAAGTGACAAGGCAGTGCCGTGTGTTTTTGCATGGGATAGTTTCTGGATAAACCGATCTTGAGTTCCTTATGAATAGCTGGCAAGCTCTGAACTGCTGCAGCAAAGGAAAAAGTGTTATGCTTTAAGAACTGCCACGCCTTGACCTTTTGTTCTATGCAGGTGAGGTTTTAGATGACTGGCTTGTAATGTAGCAGCTCTGTAGTCACAGCCTCTCTTTCTGAGGTGGATTAACTATGGAATTAAAATGTCTGGGAAATAAAAGGTCCGTGCGTGCTGTCCCTAAGAACAGAGGCACTGGGGAGCAAGATCCAACAACAGCTGAGTGGGCTGCAAAAGCACTGTTGCTATGCTTGTGCGTTTGCACAATGCCATCCAGCACATACAGTTCAGATTTTTTACGACGGGCATAGAGTGGCAGAGGTGTGGCCATCTGTGCCTTACGTATTGAAAAGTCAAGCCACACAGCTTAGTGGCGTTGTATTGGGGATGTCTGTGTACCACCAGCACTGTCAACACTAACCTTTCATTTTCTTCTCTCTGTTTTGCATCCATATGGTTTTGTTACCTCATTTATTGTAGGCTAGGTGAGTAGTCAATAGGGTTTTTTGCCTTTTTTTTTTTTTTTCTTTTTTCTTTGAATAGATTCTCTCACCGTCGTGTTTCCAGGTTAGGTAAGTGTTGGTTGTGTCACTCCTCTACAGTATCTGTCAATGAAGGGAGAACACAGTATTTCAGTAGGCCATTAAACTTTTTGGGTAGGGACCAGTGAGCTATCGTCTTCCACTTCTGGTACATGTTCTTTAATCATAGTTTATATATAACTTAGACTCCCTATGAAAACATCATAGAGCTTGCAGCTGTAACACATGGAAGCACTTCTTATCCCTGCCTCAAGTTCAGAGAGCCACACATATGATTTGGGGTTATTTGGGGATGAAAAGGGAAGATTGGGCAGAAACATATTTGGTACCTTCAAGCTATTGCAGGGAAGAAAAAAAAAGTAATACGACAGAAAATCTCTTGTGTGGGAGACTGGTCTGTATGATTATGATCTGTTCTAGTTCTAAAACTTGAGAGCATTATACAAATTACTCTCAGTAACCATTGCAACTGTGGTTCTTACTTGGGGTGGTTTCCCTCTCAATAAATTTTTTCCAGAACTTCGTGGTTCACCACTACAGTTGGTGAAGCATTAGAGCCCTTCACATTTAAAAAGGTTAAAAATAATCATAATTTAAAAAAAAAAAAATAATGTTCACTGAAGGCACAGTAGGGCCCTGCTACAAAGGCAGCAGTTCTTGTCAATTCTGATATTCTGTTGAAGTGCCTGAATTTAGGTTTGTGAAAGAGTATTTGATACTGAAGCTGCTATGTCGTATCATGCAAAAGCAAGGAAGTTAAAGCAAGGAGTGCTCATCTAACACATCATACTGGGAGTTAAAAATGAATTTGAAGCCCTGGTTCCAAGCAGATGTTCCATCTCCTGGTGATCATGTTGAGTGCGTAAAAGCTATCCTGGTACATGTGATGTTGGTTTTTGTTGCAGGGCTTATGTGCTGAGAGTTGGCACAAGTAAACACCATTTCATGGATCAGCAAGTCTCCACATGTTATTTTTCAACTCTTTTCCCTGTTGGATAATGTTATAGTAGGATACAGCATTAAGGTGATGGATTGGCCAGAGAAGCCCAATGGGAGAAGAGCGCTGGTTCAGTCAAGGGTGAAGAGCGGATCTGGAGCGTTTATCTCTGTGCAGGTCATTTTAGCTGAGCAGTTGTTACTCTGCACTCGGGCCTCTGCCAGGGGAACTGATTGTCTCAGTCCTTGGTTGATGACTGTCTGGCTGACAAAGCCATCATAAAACTGTCTTTGCTTCTGTAATACTGGTAGGAGATAAGGGTGACTAAGAGGTCATGATGTTGTTTTGCGGGTTGGGCTGGACCTTTATTTCAGATTTATTCAGGTAGATTTATTCAGCTCTGCCTGCCCTCTTCCAACAGGAACTCTGTACCAGCCTTTGTGCTACAGTGGCTTATAACTGTGATCTGATTTTTCCACTGGAAACCCTAATTTTCAAGTGCAGAAAAAGATAGGAAAGAGCAGGGAGGTTGGGAAGTGCTGCCCAGAAGAATCCCTTTCACACAGAACAGATGCTCAGACATGGTATCTTCATAGTACGTTATTTGTCTCTGCTTGGCTCTTAGTGCTCAGTTGTTACCCAGACGTTTCTGTGGAAATGTCTAACCTAATAATGTGAGATAAAGAACCTTTGTAAGGTACTTCAACATGTTAGGTCCCGATTCAGCAAAGCTGTGAAGTGTGTACGTACATACAGGTTTGTTTCATTGGATCAAGGCTGGATGCCTTTGTGATCTTTAGAACTCGAGCATTTTCAAGTCTAACCAACGCTAATACTGGAGCTTCATTGTCTGACATTTATAGCAGAAAAACAAAAACAGAGCAGCTTGAGAGTCAGCATGACTAGAAAGATGCAGTAATTCAAGCTGTTAGGATTTATGGCTATTGCCAGTGGAGGATATTAAAGCAGTACACTGACATGATATACAAGGCTTGTGATAATTTCCTTCAAAAAATGCAAGGGCAGGAGAATAAGGGGTGCTCTGTGTTTGGGTGTTCCGTTAGAATAGAAAAGCTAAGTATTAATGATCTTCTTTGGCACTTACTCCTGTGGCTTTTGATAAACCCTTCCCAGCTGCTAACTCCCATATTGCTGCTCATTCTTAAGAACAACTAAAAGCAGCGTGGCAGCTGACTGCCAGAAGGTGATGTGCTTTAGAGCTGTATTAAACAAAAGGCCTGATTTTCTTGGAAGAAACTTATTAGTATAATAGCAGTTGTTTGTTTTTTCCTTAATAATTATTAGTAGTTCTTGTAGCAAAATATTTTAGCTTCCTGGATACATTTCTGTAGAGAATGAAAGAAGCATGCTCAAGTTGCAAGGAGAAGTACTGCTTTTATAGTTAGTTTGGTTGCATAACTGCAGAATCTGCCATCGTTTCAGAAAAGTTATCAGAATCAGTTTTCAGTGAGGATGTTCAGATACAAATACATTTTTTTTTTTTTACTTTTCTGAGATAGAAACAGTTGAATATAGCAATCTGTACTGTATCTGAGAAGCAAAGGATATCCTGTCTGGGTCTCAGGCATTGAAAAGACATGCTAATGGTTAGCGTTATTTTTGACCAGTGCCTTCACTGGTGACTGTCAACATGAAAGATGTCCTCTGGTGGCTGAGGAGGTATAGCATGCCCAGTGAGATGTGACCCGCTGTGTCACATCTCTGTCACTCTGCCATCAGTGACTGAGTGCTGCATCAGGCACTGCCTCATCAAACATAATGTGATGTGACCACAGGGTACTTCAAACTTAAAAGAAAGCTCCCAGGCTCCTCTGGGGAGTTCAGATGGGGAAACTGGTGTTTTGCCACGAGGCTAGCAGGTGCTCAGATCACTACCCAGGACGTGCATGACTCCTGTGCGGAGAAGCTGCCTTTCAGTGAGGGCGTCTCCAGCTGCCAAGCGAGCAGTGCTGAGGGCTTCAAGATGAGACTGCTTCAGCTCTGGGACACCAAGGGTTTTGGTGGGAAGAATAGTGACTGTGCCACCACAGAAATGTCATTGTGGGGCTTTTTAAGCCTTCCCAGTTTCTACCACATGTTTAGAGGGGAAAGAGGGAAAGCTTTCACTTAATCTCAGTTTTCAACAGTGGGCTGGTCAGTAGTAACAGAGAACATCACTAATTACTCTTCTAGCCGTTTATGGAGGTACAACAAGTAAACCTTTTATATGCCATTTGTAGGAGGAAATCGATGTTGTAGTGCAGTGAATACCAGGGTTTTGATAGTTTGTTCTTCAGTATTCATTGTTACAGGCTGGAGAGAGGAGCCTTTATAGATCACTTCAAAGGGAGAGCTGAGATCAACAGGTCTTGGCTCTCCAACTCTCTCCAGATTTTAATGTTTTAGAGTTATTAGCAGAGAGCTCCCAGCAGGTGGCCCTTGATTTTGGATTTCATCTCCCCAGTTGGTCTTTCAATGTAGGATTTTTGTTGACATTGCAGGTCAAGAGGCCTGTATTTTGAAGGGGTTGTAGGGAGTTAAGTTCCTGTATGAGGAGATTTCACTGCATTCTTTTGAACTGATGTTTTGGTTGTTTGCCTGTTTTAGTCAGAATTTGTCTTTGGAAGCTGTGTTTGTGGTACATGAGTATGTTCTGAGCCCTGTCAGACTCAGATCTTGGGTACTGCTTGGAAGCTCTTAGCCCTATAATAACAGTAAGTGTAAGACACGGTTCCTGCATTCATTACTTGATGACTACTATTCTGGGGAAAAGTTCCTTGTAGTCATTTGACGTCTGATCCAATGTTCATATAAGTCAGTGGAAAAAAAACATTCTGCTGATGCCAATGGAATTTGTATCCGTCACTGTTTCTTGCAATGATTAACTTGTCCTGGTTGGCAGTGCTAATAGTTTCTTTAGATGGCAATGGGTATGTAATTAACTGAAGAAAAGATAGACGCCCTAATTTCAAGTAGGTGGTGCTGCTACTATCTATACTATCTTGGCAAATATAAGTGAAATTGGGTGAATTGAGTTCACTACTAAGTGAAGTAGTGTCAGAGGCAAAGCAGCATGACGAAAATGGTGCATCTAAACCCATAGATAGCTGAAACTTCTCTCTAATGGAAATAGTTCACATCTGAGGGGTCTTCTTCCTTTAAAACAGCTTGAACGTGCAGTGTAGGGCTGGCTCCTCAACCCGCAGAAGAGTGAAGGAGCTTGGTCAATATGAGAATAATCCATCTTTCAGTGCTTCTATACACAGAGTTGGCTTTTGGATCTAGTTCCAGATGGTTCAGTCTCAGTGTTAAATCTTCTGGTCATACGGCTGTTTTGGACTCTACCAGGAGCCAAGCGAGGCATGCATCATAGCCACATTTCCCCAACAATATTATTACTGATATTTCTGCCACTGGAATAAATATTCCCAGACGGCCCCACCTATTACCTTTTTCTGAAAGCAGAATTCTTACAGATTAACAGCACAGCACATCTGCAGTATGTTTTATGAAGTGTTCAGTGTATTTGTGTTCCTCATATCAGATGCAATTTTTACAGAGTAGCAGTTAATTTTTCCATTAAAAACTGGTAATGGAGCAAGAGTCCAATACCACATTGGAAGCCCCACCGAGTAGCAAAAGGGCATAGTGGACTGGCAGTGTAGTTTCCCCTAGCTCACAAACTGGTGAATCTCTGTGTAGATGCTGGCTGATATGACCCTTCTGGCATCTCAGAGCCAGTGGGCCCTTGAAACCTGACCTTCCCAGCGTAAAAGAATCCTGATGACTCACCTTCAGAGGGGGGGAAGCACATCTCTGGGAGCCAAGCAAAGCTTCTGCTGGAAAGCCATTGAGCTATCAGTGTGAGCTGGGGGGGGAGATTTGGGGAAAAGCAGCTTCTCTCCACGTGGGGAAAAACGTAGCAAGTGTACTGTTTGGAGGTGGCCATCTCCTAACTGTTGTTTGTGCAACTCTAGATTGATTTTAAGTATGTTTGCTAAGGAAGAAAAGATAATGATGTCTTGAAGGGAAGATAAGGCAGGAAAAGGTAATTACTTCTGGATAGATAATCTAATTATTTCTACTATGTTAAGAATCTCAAATAAGTCTAGCCTGTTCAAAACTGTTAATGGTGTTCTCAGTAATTTAAGAGATTAGAAAAAGAGCAGTGAGAGCAAACTTTGATCCTCTGTTTCATTTTTATTGTATGTTAAATGTTAACTGTTGATTCAAGTGTTTATTACAATTAACAGGTTTCAGCATGCTGTTTGACTTACTTAAAGAATGTGGATTTCAAAAAGAGCAAACTCAGACTCAGCCTAGCAAGCCCTCGTTTGCTACCCTTGTAGTCATTTTTTTTTAAGTGATACGTAATCTCCTTCTATTAAGCATTTTTGGAAAAAGTTCCAAACAACTATAAAAAAAACGTTTAGTTGTGTTTAGAGCATTTGATAGGCAAGTCCCAGTGTTCACAAATGATTTTAGCCAGTTCACTCTTAATGAAAACCAAGTAGCAGGGACAAATAGGAAATATTCAACTTTCCTATCTTCGCAGTTGCCATGAAAAAGCAATTTCTTCTAGTTTGTGTAACACAAGGCCAGACACGTGAAAAAATTAAACCTGGTTGTTTTAGAGGCTTAACTTAAAAGCTGGGGTTCCAGTTCTGGTAGGATTATGTTGTTCTTGCAAATCTGGCACATCACTTCCATGGTTTCAGATTTACCTTTTGGATTTTTCAGTCGGAATGGATGGGCTGCACATTGGCCTATATTGAGGCAGCCCTCAGCAGGCCTGGTTTTTAGTAAGTTGCTATTACTTATTTACTTATTTGTTTTTGTTATCACACTGTAGGAACACCAGTCAAGCATGAGAACCTCACTGTGCAAGGCAGTATACACGCATTCATTTAAAAAACAGGCTCGCCCCAGGGACCTGATGATCTTAGCACTGGAGAGGAAAGCAAATTGTTAATCAACATTGCATATGTTGAAGATTACAGAATTACAAGGCAGAGAGGAGAGGTTCACAGCAAACGGGACTTGAAATGGTATTCTTGAGAGGCATGTTTTCCCGTAGTTGCATATTTCTTCTCATGGGAAAAGAAAGACAATGAAATGGTTTGACAGGATTTTTGCTGTTTCATGTCTGTTTTTTCTTTGTCAGGGGATGCATGGGGTTAGTCACATTTGCTAATTGCTTACGTCCATTCTAGATGGGATACACTCCTTTGCATGTTGGCTGCCACTACGGAAACATAAAGATTGTTAACTTCCTTCTGCAACATTCTGCAAAAGTCAATGCCAAAACGAAGGTGAGTTTTCTGCCTCTGCCTCACTCGTTCTGTGGGGGTGACAAGCGTGCTGTGCCCAACGCAGCCTCTCCCTTTCCTTGTGCCTGCAGAACGGGTACACGCCGCTGCACCAGGCTGCACAGCAGGGGCACACCCACATCATCAACGTCCTGCTCCAGCACGGCGCGGCGCCCAACGAGCTCACTGTGGTAAGTGCTGAGAGGCCACTGCTCGGGCTTGCTTGGTCATCCCATCCTGCGTAAAGCGTTGTGCTCCCACTGTGTTGGAGCAAGGGAAACGTGAGGAGGGAGAGGAAAAGAGCAAAGGAAGCATATTCCCATTGCCCCTGTGTCCTCCATGTCCTCCATTGTCTCTTCCAAAACTAGGACAGCAAACATCTGGACAGTGTTTTTCCTTTTCATCCCATTTCTGTAAAAAGTTAAAAATCTAGTTAGATGTCCTACTACCCAAAGTGTATTTCTTTCAGTCACTGACATGCAAACATTCATGTGGCCTTTATTGTGCATTTTTCCATAGCTAATTAATAGTTTGTACACTTACTATTGCTGACATTCAGCTTTTGTTTTACATGTTTCAACTGCTAGAATGGAAACACTGCCCTTGCCATCGCAAAGCGACTTGGCTACATTTCAGTCGTTGACACATTGAAGGTGGTGACAGAAGAGACCATGACTACAATTGTAAGTACAGCTCACTTCAGTAGTGGATGGAAGGGTTTTTCCTAAGCCAGTGTATTCAGTTTTGTTTAGTTAATTGTCTACTGAGACTTCAGTCTAGTTTTTTCCTATCCTTTAAGTGCTTATGGGGTAGATATTAAATCAGATAAAACTAATACATTTTTAAGGTAGGCATTATTCTATGTCTATAATATATTTTAAGGTAGACATACCTATGAAGCAGAAAATGGGCAGTTTGAATAACTAGTCATATCTGCTCTGTTTCTTAAGAGTGCATCTTGATTATGTCACAAATTAAGTGAATTGGGGCTGATTTGTAGTTGTGAAAAGACATTCCTAGAGCCTACCATAAACTGAAGTTGCTTCTCCCTTTTAAGAGAGTGCAGTTTGCCAAGGGATGATGTGTATTTGGTTGTTTTGATCTAAAAGCAACTATTTCAACCTAAAAAAGTGGTTGGAATTTTCTTAGAAGCTCCACTTTTCCTAGGATCTGATTTATTCTGAAAGATGGCTAAGGCCTGTCTTCTGTACTCAGCCAAAGTCAGCTTCTGCAACCACAGCTCCCATTCACTGACATGTACTTGATATCCAGATCACCTGTCCTGGCTTTCAAGAAGGCCTGCTGCAGTGTTAGCCACGGGAGATTAGAGGCAGTGGTCAAATATTGCCTATCAGAAAAATTCACAGAATCTAAAATGCTGCTCAAAGATACTTATTCACTAACATTTTGCCAAATTGCTTTATGAAGACTGTTCTCATAAGGTGAGGAGCTTTCATGAACCACCGTAGTAGTTAAGCCAGAACAGAGTATTAAGAACATAAATTCAGAGCATTGTCTCCAAATTGACTTTTTCCTTTCTGCAACTTTTTTTTTTTTTTTCTGATTACAAAGAGAAATGTGTGCAAGTGTGTATTTTTAGGCATCTCAGAGATGGAAAATGTTTGCAGTATGTCCTATGTTTTGTCATCACCCATTTGTGTGGTTTGTTGGTGCAAGCAGGTGGTTGCAATATACATGTAGTGAACCTTTGGGAAGACAGGCAGGTTTTAGTTCTACTTCATGTGACTTTCCTGGCTGTGGTTTGTAATACAGTAGCTCACATAAAATCCGCCACATAGAAGATAAAATTGTGCCACAATAAAATACAACGGAATATGCCAGAAAACAATCATGATTCTTTCTTATAGCCTCTCTCTTGATTTTCTCAAGGACATCTTTCTTTCTAGAAAGATTCCAAAACAATTTTCTACAACCTGACAAATTTGAAGGTTATACAGAGTAGCATAAACTTGAATGATTGCCTTGGACACAACTAGATAGCTGCAAGAGAATTAAAACCATGTTGTTATGCTAAAAACTCCCAATATCATAAGGTCATTCTTAATTTGCAGAACTAATAAGCTGTGTGAGTTTGTGCCACAAAAACGACATCATTTATTATGTTCTGTAGATGTAGAAGAGTAAAAAGGTGGTAGATCAAGCTGTGGATTGTTTTAGAAGCAATGTTAGAAGCTGAAGGGCCTGTACTAATACCTGTGAATGTCTGCTCTCAAGCCCAGAAACATTTGCATGAAAACCAAAATATGCTGCTTATCAGTCAGTGTGTAATTGGCAGACTTTGGAAGTCTAATCATGAAATCTGATTTGAAACTATTGAGGGTATTTCTGGGGTAATGTGGCTAAACAACTCCAAAAGGTAAGTTCAGTGAAACCAGGGATGAGCATAGCTAGTTTACTCTGACTTACATTCAAACGCCAATAAAAATCCAGTAGTGCCTGAAAAAAGTCCTGTGATTTTACCCGTTTAACAGCAACATGTTAAAAAGCTGTGCAAGTAATTCCAACAAAATTAAGTACTGTGAGGCTTTTTATAAGTTTTGTGATGTTTGAGCATGCAGGCGCTCTTCTGCTGTTTCAAGTGATGGCAGTAGCCCAAGAAACATGAACTGCCACAAGTAATTATGAGGCTACAGAAAACATGAAATATTTTAAAATAAATGAAGATAGAAAAGGTGTTTTGTCCTCAACTTATAAATGTTTTCTTATTTGTATATGAAGGATGAGAAGTGATGGTGGTTTAAAAATATAAACAAAGATGAAACTGTTTTGCTTAATTTTTTGAATGCCACTACTTGACTGGGAACTCTGCAGTGTCTCCTACATGATCTAAAACTTTACCAAAGTGCTTGTTGCACTCTGCCCCAGCTGGAGAGTAAAGTGTGCATGGTTGTGTACTTTGTGGGATGCATGGGTATTCTAGGAACAGAGTTCAGGCATTCAGAATATCTTTTTCTCTGCTTCTAATTTTTTTATATTGGTTTTTGAGTCTGAATCAACATAAACATCAGGATTAAAACCAACCACTTCTGAATGTCTTTCATGCACAAATTCCTTAAGGGGAATCATTTAGCCTGCATGTGGTTGCAATTGTTCTCATTGTGGGGAAAAAACACACAATTACTGATGAGGCACCTCTGAAAATCTTCACATGGAACAACCCTGCTCCCAAATTACAGCATAGTTGGTACTTGATGATCTTAAGGGTCTTTCCCAACCTAAAAGATTGCTATCCCAATGAAAAAGATGAAATAGGTCCCTCAGAATGAATAACATTATAGTTAAAATATAGACAATGCATTCTTGCTTTAAATTTAGATGACTTTTTAGAGGGTTCTTATAAAAACCCTTGACTTATATAAATATAATATTGCATATTTCTGTATTATTTCAATGGAGTCTTTTTTTTTTTTTTTTAATTTGTAGTTTACCTATGAAAAGCAAGGGAATAAAAAGCTTTAAAAAAATCAAATCTCGTCTTGCTAACTGCAGATGAAAACGCATCCTACCTTGTGTTTAATTTTTTGAAATAACTACAACGTTAAAAAAATTTAGTGAGCTCTGAAATGTTTTTTTCCTTTGACAGACTGTTACAGAAAAGCACAAAATGAATGTACCCGAAACGATGAATGAAGTTCTCGATATGTCTGATGATGAAGGTATTTGAAAATTAAAAAACAAAAACAAAAACTTGTCACTTTTCTGTCTGTTGTTTTTGGAAGTATTTGTTTAAAAGCAAACAAAAACTGTATGAGTTGGATATGGTATCTGCACATTCATTGTTTTACATTGTTTTTTGACTTGTTGATAGTCTATGCTTTTATTTAATTATTTTGTTTATTTAAATCATGCAGTTCGTAAAGCCAATGCCCCTGAAATACTCAGTGATGCTGAATATTTGTCAGATGTTGAAGAAGGTATTTGTGCATTTTTGTATTGCAGTGTTACTTAACTTAAACCTCTTCCTCTTATTTGCTCTGACTGGAAATTAATCCTTTCAGATAATTTTCTTGTTATCCCACTAACAATTTCTACTTCACAATTAAGAATGCTTTCAAAAATTCTTTGACCTGTTGCTGATAATCCTCTAATTTTCTGAGTGTCTTACTCCCGGTTTTTAAATCAAATTACCTCCACTCTCCCGGAATAGTCCTTTTGCTGCTGCTTCTGTGGAGAATAGTTATATTATTGCAACTAAAAAATTAAATACCAGGCAAAAGAGTCAAATATCAAAATACTTTGGAAGAAATAGCTGATAGTGAAAGTGAAGACAGAGGAATGAGGTGGGTTTCTTTTTTTATTTTATTTTTTAAATTCTGCCATGTGTTCAGCTGTGGAATGATTGATTTGCATTGATAGTCAACCCTTAGTCTGGAAAGAAGTATTTTTAGGCTTTAAAACAAAGAAAATTGTATTTGAGTTGTCATATTCAGTAAAACTACATCAGATTACTTTAGTGCTGAGTAAAGAGGATGCTGCATTGAATTTAGCAAGTTTTTTGTAGGGAGTAAGGTAGAACTTTTTAGCTGAGATTTCAGCTGTATCATTCTGCAAAGTGGCGTGAAATCTGTGAGCAGGGTAATAAAACCTTATGATTTTGGTTCCTCTAAATAGGATTTCTGTGCTATTGGCACTAGCAACCTGCACATCCCAGCTCAATCCTTGGTGCTGGTGGCTTGGTGTGACTTCAGTGGTCCCTAGGAATCTAAAACTCATTTGGTAGCTGCTTCCCTCCCTTCCACCAACAGCCCCTGCTAGGTCCAGCCTTCTGTGGTGTGGATGCGCAGGAGTCTGCGTGAGCCTCACTGGGAACTGCAGGTTTCCAGCGGCCACAGTGGGATTAGGTTCTCAGGTGACATCTGGAAGCAGGAAGGTCTTGAGTTGATGAAGAGAAGGACAGTGTCCTGACAGCTTTTTGTCTGTGTCGCTGGTCACTAGCATTAGAGCTGCAGTTTTTTCTTCTGTAGGAGGTAAAGAAGTGACCGGGTCCAATTTACTTGTGGCACTTCCGTTAGCCTTCGTGCCTAGCAATACATTTATTTATAATGTTTGTAACACTTAAGCAACAAGGTGTAAAAGCTGTTAGCTAAGCTCATTGTGTGCAGCTTTTGTTTAATTCATGCATTGAGGCTTCTGTTTTGTTTTCTGCTCATCACTGTGTTCATATTGCTGCGTTCTCAAATAGATCATGTTCTTACTATGCACCTGTGTTTTCCAAATAACTCTTCTAGGCTATTGTACTGCTCAGAATAATGTATTGCTTTAACTGACCAGAACGCTGAAGTTAGTTAATTGAGCAGCAACTATAGCCTCAGCCCATGGTGCAGATGAGAAATGCCCGTGTGGAATCAGAATATTAGATACGAAGATGTAAAACCTGTCTTTAATAGATGGGATCACTTCTTACGGCCAAATGCAAAGGCTGAAGGGGTGTGGGAGATTTGTGGGAGATTTTTGTAGTCACTAGCTCTCAATTTGACAAACAAAAAAATAAATACAACAACAACAACAAAACCACATATATATATATATATATATATATATATATATACATATAAATATGGGTAATATAATCAATTCCTGACCTAAAGACTGTGTTCTGCAAATGTGTTGTTACTAGGGGACCTAAGAGACTGGTTTATATGTAAAAGGTCGTTCTCAAAGCCTAATGCTGAACAGGAGCTCTCAAATTGAATAATAGGTATTTTATTAAACCATGCTGAAGCATTCCAGTGTGCAAGGCAGGCAGTGAATTACAGGCTTTGAGATAGTACCTGCTGGCCTGGCTCTCTCTTCTGCCTTGTGCGGCCATGAAGATAACATACTGATGCATTTCCCCACAGCTCCCCAGTGCTGATAGGGCATTTATTCACAAAGCAGACACTTAAGCTAGTTGAAACAAGTGTGTTCAAGGTGGTAACACACTCTGACAAAGCCAGGACCTGAGGAATGAATTCCCAAGTGAGAAAGGCACAAATTTACATCCCAAACCTGAACTCTCCCTCACTGAACATTCATGCCCTCACGATGAGCATTCACCAGCTAAACTGTTAAATGAGAAACTTGTTCGGTGATTTCTCAATATGCCACAAACCTCAAGGTTTCTCTTGTAAGAGGAATTGAAGGCTTGGAAGGTATTCTTAAGAGTTTGGAGAGAGGTGTCAGGAAACTATTTCCTTCTGTTTGTTTCTTACTACATCTGCTAAATAAGTATTTACACAGAAATTCCCTCTCTTCCCTGCAGAGGACAATTTAGTTAGGAGTCAGACTAGATTAGAGGGGACACCTTCCTTCCTTTTCCTAGACTATTCTGGTAACTACACCTAAATGAGGTTAGGTGCTGGGAAACTGCTCCACCACAAAACAGAAATGGCTTTTTTTTTTTTTTTCCTGAAAGATTTCAACACGATTGTGTGGGAAGAAATGAAAGCTCATGTCCTTACATAGCAGAAAGTTTGTATGTGAATACAGAACACTTCTTTTTCCACTGCATGCTGAACAAGTGCTCTGCTGTTGTTTCTGAAGAGATTTCAGATCTTACAAATGTGAAGTCTGAGGCTGCCAGAACCAGGTCTTTCCTCTCACCATCTCCAGATGGAGCTTGCACCCCACCCGCTGTGCAGCTGCCAGCAGCACACCCTGTGGCTGGGGGGGTACCAGGGGGGCATCAGCACACTGGGAGCCTTCTGTGGGAGGCCCCCAGGGAGCCTCCTCTTCTAGAGCTGGATGCTCAGCCTCAGAGTGTCCCTCTAAGAGGGTGCAAGAGCTTTGGTGGTGGATGTTGGAGCCCTGCTGTGACAGCCACAGCGCGGCAGTGAGCTCTGTCACAGCAGTCCTCTGTTCCAGAGGCAAAGGAAGTTGATACAAAGAGGGGTGAAACGATGTGAGCAGTAAAGAAGGAACAAACAAAAACACAGCAAAAACCAGCAGTAGTTTAGATGTTGAGAATTTAGATAGTCATTGAAATACAATTAGTTCTTTCTTTTTTTTTCTCTAAATTTGGTCTTTAGTAGGTAACTTTATTTTGGTGTAAATAAGGACAGTGCTTTAAACCCATTTAATGGATATTCCTCTCTCTTGGTAAGAGTAAGTATCATGCTAATCAGTCTCTGGCAGATTAGGCAGATGTCCTAGGAGGACATGAGGACACACTGCCTGATCCCTGAATAGGTGCTGGGATCCCAGAAATGAGCTCCTTTCAAACAGGTCAGGACGTCCTCATGCCTTAAAGTCTGTTACTGGTTTTAGGAGGGATGGATTTGTTACATTTTTATGCTCGGTTTTCTGAGACTGTCTCCATAAACTTTTACAGATTAATAAAAGTTTCAGTGGTTTGGTACTGGCTTTTCTTCATCCTTGTGTGAAACCAAAACCTTGGCTACAGCTAGAAGCATCCCGCTCTGCCCTGTGGCTGTACCTCTTCTGCCATCAGGCAGCTCCTGACAGGCTGTGAGGAGGGAGTGGCGAAAGCTTCAGAGTTCTTTAGCAAAGCCAGTGTCAAATGTCCATTTGGATCCCAGGCTATGATTAAATTTTGTTTGGGACTTTTCCCAAGCCACACGATCCCTTCGCTCCTGCTGCCAGAGAGCCTGTATTTCTCACCAGCCTCTAAAAAGAGCACCTACCCTGTGGTTTTGCAGTTCCCAGCTGTATGAGGCAGGCTCTGACGGATCAGAAAAATGGGGAAAGTGTGGGAAAAGGTGACAAAGGTGATCAGAGATAGGGAAAAGCTGCTAGGGAAGAAAAGAAGTAAACAGAGTAGGTTTGTCTATCACAGAAGAAAATCTAAATGAGGGATAGGCCAGAACATATGAAATAGTGGGTGGCAAAGTGAGCAGGGCATGGGCTGCTTGCTGCCTCCCCAGAAGTCCAAGAACGGGATGCACCAGTGAGAGCAGCAAGATGCAGGTGAGAAGGGCTGTGCTCCGTGCCACGGCTGCTTACGTCCTGGGACTCCTGGCACACATCCTTGGTACGGGGAGTGCAAGAAGCTGATGCGAGTTCAGAATGTAACTGAAAGAACTAAAAAAAGGGAAAAGAAAAAAAATAGCCTTTTGTGACTATACCAACTTCTGGGTTCAGAAAATGTGTTCAAATCACTGCCAGCTAGAAAATGTCCTGGAGGACTTGACGCTGTTTCATGTTCTCGCATTCTTCTGTGAAGTGGGGCTGCTGTGAGAGCAGGGATATTCTTGAGCAGACGGACCTTTGCTGTGACCTGCTGCTGCCACTTTTCCATGGACTGAGTGGTTTCCTACAGCTGCCAGGTGGTGCTTGCCCATGGTGTGCAAGAGCATCTTTCTGCAACACCGAATGTACGCTGAAGGAAAACAGAAGGATGGCAATTGCAAAAAAAAGTGAGGCAATTTTCTTGTCATTTTTCATCGGGGCCTCACTTTTGGGGCATTTCTGTGCACTTTGTGTCCGAGAGGCATTTTGTCTTTGCCTTTCGGTGGGGCGGCTGTGAGACCGCAGCGCTCCTGCCCGGGGAGGCGCAGGATGAAGCAGCGCGGGGCTGCAGCAACGCGCACCACCCGTTCAGCCGGAGCCTCCCACGATCCCAAAGCAACGCGGGGCACTCTTTGAAATCACCACTCCTAGGTGCAGCTCCCTTTGAAGCCAGCACCTCTCCAGCAGCTCGGCAGCAGCCGGCGGAGGAGCCGTGGCACCGCTCCCACCTCGCCGCGAACCGGCGCCACTCCGGAGCAAAAACCTCAGCGGCTGCCAGCGCCACGGCGCTCGCCTCACCTGCGGCGAGGGCAGGAGCTTCCCCGCTCGGCTCGGAGCCGCTCTCGGCCTCGCCGCCTCCTCCTGGAGGCCTGGGCCCGGGGCCGGGCCGGGCGCTGAGGGGCGGTGTGAGCGCGGCGCCCTCCCGCAGCCCAGCCCCGCTCTCGGGTTACGTTGGAGCTGCACCCTCACAGCACCCCCATTTCCATACAAATAACCCGGGAGCCTGCGCCTATGTCACCGGGCCGGAGGCTTGCCAAGGGAGGCTGTAATCCAATCAGCAGGAGCTTTAAAGGGATGTCTGCAGAGTGATTAAACAGGGATCTTTTTTTTTTTTTTTTTTTTTTTAAACCGTAGTCATTACTTTGCATTTTGTTTCATATTTGAAAAGAACTTTGATCCGAGTTGCGAGGACAAAGATGCACATGGCCTAAAACACACGCGAAGAGATCAAGATGTTAAGAAGATCTGGGTTGTTGTGTGGGAAGCGAATATGACCCACAGGGATTAGTTTGCTTGTGCTGGTCTGGAGATTAACTTTAAATCACTGCTTTAAGGACTAATAGGACTAATAGGAATTCTTGGAAACATCAGGGAAAAAGTCTTCACCAGGCTGGTGAAAATGGCTTTCCAAAACAGTAAGACGTTTTAAAGTTTAACTTTCTATGTAATGTTTCTGTTTATGTTTGTTTTTTACTTTTTGTTTTCTTTTCTTCCAATGCTTTGCGGTATATTATAAACTATTTTAGCTTTTAAAGTGTTACTTAAAATAATCGTTGTTGCTGGGTTAGAGGAGAAATCGTCGTTTGTTTGCCGTTTGCAGAGCAGTAGCCGAACGGGTATTTTTAGAATTGATTGTTAGTTTAAAACCAGAGCTCGCCTGTGGTTTCCTGAGTTAAGTGAATGGAAACCAGCCGAAACTCCTTGAATGAAAGCTGGAAGCGGAGCCGGGCGTGCAGAGTCGCTTACCTTTGCGAGTCCGCTGGTAAACTTCTCTGTTGTGCAACTCTTACCCGCCTAAAGGATACTCACAACAAAGGAGGAGAGCGTGAGCGTGGGCAAGTAATGAGCTTACAGGGAGCTCTCTGCTCTGCATTGTAGAGGGAACAGGGAAAAAAAGCTCCTTCGGCTGCATAAGGCATATTTTGGACTTGCTCTGTCAATGCAGGAATGTAGGTTTTGCATGATGTAATGGTATGCAAATGCTCCCAGCCAGCGCCAACTGCTCCGTTAACCCTTTGCGACATCTGCCCTGCTCCCCCAAGACTTAACTTCCCTATCCTTTTCTCTAACACGCTGATCTTCTACTTCTCAGCTGATGTCCGTGTATCAAACGTGTCTGACGGTCTGAGCTCTGCGAACAGTGTCACTTTGGTGAATTTGGGCTGCCAGATGCTGCCGAACAAGGAGTGCTTGTCTGGGGCACGGCTTTGTTCTGCTCCCCGCGGGTGATATGCAGGAGCCATGCCCTAGCCCCTTGCCCCCCAGCTGGCTGTGAAGTCCAGAGCCTTGATAAAGCGCTTGTCTTACCTGGATAAAACCAGTCAGGGCGTGAAGAGCACTGCATTTAGGAAAAAACGAAAACAAAAACCGTCTTACATTGAAACTTGCAACAGTTATTGAGAAATATCAAAGGTGGAGGGCAGGCCTCTTGTATTAGTCAGTGTCTGTTCAAGCGTCCTGCACTTTTCAGTACTGATGGGCAAGCAGGCTGTGCCTCAGAGCTTGTTTCTTTTAGCATTCAGAGAGACCCAACGTAATTCATCAGCTCAGGCTTCTTGGTAAGCAAAGCAAGAGTGAGTGTAATGGTTCAAAGTACAGAAGAACCTCTTAGCTCACTCAAACGATTGGGCAAAAGTCAACCCTCATATAGCTTTATTGGCTTTATGTCAGTGTGCAGACTTGCCTTTTACATATGCCCCCAATAAAATTATTTTCTCAGGCCTGCTCAGAGGGTGCGTAATTGACGGTCTGCATGGAAAGAGCCTTAGGGAAAGTGGGGTTGACGGGATTGATTACTTGTTGGCAAGCAGAGAAGGGCGTTGAGAATTACTAAGCACACAAACATTTACGATACATGTAGCTTCTGATTTCAGCTTGGCTTTTCTTCTGGCAGGTGAGGATGCAATGACAGGTGATACGGATAAATATCTTGGACCCCAGGATCTAAAAGAGTTGGGAGACGATTCTTTGCCCGCTGAAGGATACATGGGCTTTAGCCTGGGAGCCCGCTCCGCCAGGTATTGTATTTGGTGGTTCTGTGTTTGTGTGTCACCACAGTTACAAGCTCTTGCAAATCAAGAGTGCTCTTTCACACAAAACTGGAGTCATACAAAACTGGAGATTTTGAAACTAAGTAGAGGGGGTGTGTTTGTGTGTTACGATAATACTACACGTTTAATGCATATGTTCATTGCTGTTTTATTTCATAATCTTTATTCATGTCAGCTTCTTATGGCAATGATACAGAAAAGGAACTTCATTTTTTCTGGTATCTGCTGATATTCTGATCCGTCTCTAAGGCATGTCTTTCCTGTGAGTTTGCAACTGGTCTAGAAACTGATCGAGAACAGCCAGGTTTCCTTTCACTACCAACTGTCAATTTGATACTCGTGTCTGAGTATTCTTTAATAAATTAATTTAGCTAAGGAATGTAAATGCCAGAAAAACTGAATGAAATCATTTTGCTATTTTACTGCTTTTGTTTCTTTAAAGGTGACAGTGAGTAAGTAAACAGAGATAATCAATATTAAAGAAATTGTTCCCAAAATTTAAAAAAAATATATTAAAAAAATAGGCATGCCCTAAATTTGTAGTAAGGTTTCATTTGACAAGAAATACTCTGCATGGTGCAGCAAACAAGCTAGAGTTTCTGTAAGCCCGATAAAATATTGTAATATATACAATGTTAATATAACATCTGACTACTGTTGACTTAAATTCGTGTTTTTAGATCAACATTTTAGATTTCTTCTTTGAATCTTGCTAAAGCCTGCACTGTGCATTGCTCAAAACAAATAAAACTGTATGAGTAGAGATTACCTCCATAGTTGTGGATTTGCAATGTGTTTACTGACAGTTGGATTGTACTGAAGCTAATAATTAAACCTCATAAGCTGGAGCCCCGAGGTCTTTTTCCTACACTGTAGTTTAAAGATCTGTTTCAAAAAGTGAGTTCATTGTCTAACAGTGAATGGCAACTCCCATAAGGTAAAGCTTAGATGTCTGCTCTTCAATCTTGTTTGTTATGGTTGCATTAGAAATGCAAGCATGCAGTGCACATTTGCTCCTTTTAATAGCCCAGCCATGTTTTGCTTCACTTACAATTTTTAGGTACGTTAATAAGTATTTATGTGATAATACATTGGCAAGGAATGCCAAAATGCTTTTAAACAGTCTTAGCTAGAAAATCAGCAGAAGAGATCTGAAGGGAGAAGCTTACGTCTCTGTAAAGTTAATTAGCAAAGTTGGCGTGCTGCTTTTAAACACGAGCTGGCATGAACAAGGTCATCACACACAGCCCTAACCGATGGGCTCAGTTCTGAAGTACTGCAGCAATGGTGGAGAGTGTGAAGTCTGTACAGAGCTGGGCACTCTGGTTTACAGGACACCTTACCCACATCATACTGCTCTTCCTGCACTGGCCTAAATTCTAATTCTGCAAGTGGGAGAGCAGAATTTCACTGCTACGTAGATTTGAGGGTTCAACTTCATATTATTTGTTTATTTGAGAGAAACCTAATATTCCCATGCTTCTGATTTTAGCAGCGCCATTACTATTTGTTGCTGCGTAACTCATTTTTTACATTGCACATATGTTATGCTCAGAGGAGACAAATACAGTGTTTTTTACATAGCAAAAAGTTTTCTGGGAACGTATCTTACTGCTGATTCTGAGTGTAACATTAAGAAATAAACACATTAAATATATTAGCCATCCAGCCATAACATCTTGCTTTTCCCGTCTGATTCTTTGCTTTCTATTTCTCCTGTTTCTTTTCCACTGTAAATTGCTTTAGTCCAAAAGTCAGGTAAGAAGGCATGGCATCGTGTTACATCCTTCCGCTGCTGCCATTGCTCATCTTCATTTTATTCAGCATTAGAAAGTGACATGCTTTTATTTTTGAGTGGAGGGTGGGGGGAGATTGCTCAGTGTTAGAGAATATCCCTTTGTTGTTCTAACAAATGTAACTTGATTTCTTTATACCCTTTGTCATGTAAGAGTTTGCTTAACATATGTCTACAGTATGTAATAAAGATCCTAGTTCTGCTTCCAGCACAAGGAGGAACGTGTGCTAAGGGGCTAGAAAAGTTATACTAACAACTACAAAGTGCATGAAACAAGTTGTAGAGTTCTGAGTCTGAACAGTGTTGCTAGTTCAAAAGTGTTAATATGTTGTTGGATGTTGCTTCTTATTAATTCACGTTTTTTACTACTTTATTTTTTGTCACGTAGCAAGCATGTCTAGGCCTGCAGCATGTTTTTAGCACATACCATTATGTATCTTCCAGGGTTAAGTGTAACACACTCCTACGTTGATTTAATCGCAGCACATTCAGAGAGATCATTCTTAATTTTTGAATAGTCTAACATGCACAAAATAATCTCCAAAGCATTGGCATTTGCATTTAATCATTAAGAAGCAAATCTATTTTCTTTCTTCATTTTTTTTCAAAACTCTTATCCTTTTTTTTCTCAAGTGAGTAACTAGGCTGTTTATGACAAAGTCAGGAGTGGTTCAGCCACAAAGAGAGAACACCGCCACGTAAAACTTGCTCATAGTTTAACCTGACGCAGCGATCAGAGCCGTATGGGCAGTCACTGTAACCTACCCACAGGTCCCCTAGGACCTGCCCTCATGGGTCTCCTTACAGGATTAGGACACGCAGACATTTATCAAAGTTCATCTAAATACTCAAATACACGTTTGTGGATTTATTCTAAAGACACAGCATTGCTGCCAAAGCAGTAAACATCTGTTGTGATTTTGCTTATGTATATTTATAGGGAAGGAGATATTGCAATAGAGTCAAATACTACTTATTCCATTTTTCCCTTGTATTTATTTCATATATTATGTATATTTTGCCATCTTATGCTATCCCTGGAAGTTGCATGTATTAATTTTTTATTTTTATTTTTTGTTCATCTCATTGTCACCTGCACTTTCTATGATAAATGGTAAATACAACAGCCTCCGCTCCTTCAGTTCGGATAGGTCCTACACGCTGAACAGAAGCTCTTATGCCCGAGACAGCATGATGATCGAAGAGCTGCTGGTACCGGCAAAGGATCAGGTATGTGCTGCCTCTCTGGCACCAGGTGTTTGTGCTCCTTGTTTATAAGGAATGACAGTCTGTAGTCCTCAGCCATGCGTGCAGCAACTGTCACTACTCACTGAAAAAGAAGAGGAGAGCTGAAAGAAACAAATCATGGGTTTACCACATTGTGGTTTTGATCCTGCAAGAGACAGGATGATGTGTTCCCAAACCAAAAGTCTACAAGGGACCAGTTATGTTGCTAAATGTAGGACTGTGCATTCAAGTCATTGGGAGTACTCGTGAGCTTAATGTTACATACATCTTTAGAGTGCTTTGATAAGCTGAGAACAACATATTTTACATTAAACAACTTTTGTCTGCACTGTATAGACCATGGATTATGTCTGCCCATTCTGTCCAAGTAGAGTGGACTCCAACTGCTGTTCTTGTTTTTCCACGCTTGGGAAAAGATTGGCCTTGTGAAGATGAAGCTTTTATGCACTAACCAGTTTATGTATCTTCCAAACATTTGTGCAATGACTAATACAACAAAAGCAGAATCTTTTGACCTGATTATAGCGTGGGAAAGTATTTCTAAAAGCTAATGCTGGAGGTGATAGGGTGCTGTATGCTTTATTTTGTGAGTTCTTCGGTGTTTGGTAGACTTGAGAGAATTGCTTGAGTTTCTAGATCATACAAGCCAGAGGTCTGCTAGGATGCTAGATAAAAATTCTCCAGAAAGTCTTTACTTATGAGTTAAAGGATTCTGAAGTGGAACTATTACATCCTGGAGGAGCTTAAGGTGGATTTTAATGAAACAGGTTTTCTGCTGCCCTTTACACAGAGGTACCTTTCAGCAGCGGCAAGTATTTCTGTGTAGGGGTTTATTGATCTCAGAGGATGCTATCATGGGGAAAAGGGTCCACAGGGTCGGACTCTAGCATTTTAAGCCTTAGTTGTATTAATTTATAAGTTCCAGTGTAGTGCAAATTATCCAGTTTTACTACAGCTTTTGCACACAGTTTTATTAACATTCTGAGAATGGCATAAATTGGATTCTCTAGCAATTAAACTTATTATTAATAGGTTGCTACTTTCAAATGAAATGCTTTAAACCTCCAATAACCTGGGAACAGCCAGCTAAAAAAAATGATATTTTGAAGCTGAGAACCTAATGTTGTTTTGACAGTTACTTCTCCTAAGCCTTCATTAAATCTTCTTGATATGATGGATGTAACAGAGGAAAGGAAGGCCCTCCCGCCTGAGAACATATTGTATTATTTAATGGTTCTGGTCATTTTTGTGATTACCATCAAAGTAGATGGCATTGATTTAGCAGCTAGGTTACATTTCATAAGTGTCAAGCACTGCACTAAATAACTCCATAGAACATTGTTTGTTTGTAATGCGTACTGTTAACCTGCTTTGTATTACAAAATAACTCTTAAAAATTAAGAATGATTTATCTGTACATGGAGTTGCAGTGATGCCACATCATATACAGGAGCTCTACGTTAGAGTGAACTTAATGTTCTGTGTGAGTGGTTATGGATCTCTGTGCTTTTTGGAGAATCCCTTGCAGTGGTTGCTCTTCAGCTAAAAAGCAACAGATATGAAAACCTAGTGTTAATGCTGAGCAGTAGAATTCAGACTGTTTTCGTTGCATTTATAGTCTTCATATTTTTGTAATTCTAGTTTTCATCCAGCAATGATTGTGCAATTATTGCAGTTCAGCTCTGATCCAAATTTGTCATGCAAAATGAAGCCAGGCTGGAAGCCTGGCTGACAGTCTAATTCTAAATGTTATTTTAATCTTAATGCTCTAGACAAACTTCAAGTTTCTCATATCCAGGAACAGAGTAGGAATGATGAAGGTAATAGCAGGAACAACGTCTGTTCTAGTTCAGGGCTGTCTTGAGACGTTAGTAAAACCACAAATTCCCTGAAAACAAGCAACAGTGAAACAAAGAATTACCTTCATGAGAAAAAAAAATGCTGTGGCTTTTGCAAGACTTAAAGTCCTGGCAAAAAGATGCCTCTGTCCTCTGGAATTTTCTTCAGCCCAGCCCAAACATGTGCCAAAGGGATGTGGTAAGCTTTATGGGGCTTTGGCTGAAGCAGGAGGAGTACATCTGGGCAAAGGAGAATACCCCTGCCTCTACATCCCTCATCTACATCACTGGGCTTCCAGATAATCTGTGCTGTGACAGGAGAAAGTGAGGGAAAAAAAAAAATTCCAGTGTTCCAGCCATGGAAGTCATAGGAACAAAGATCATGATGACTCAGAACCAATATCCTGAGAGACCATCTGGAAGCTGATAGTTGTTAAGGCTGTGTTTTGGGGCACCGGACAACTCTGAAGAAGTAGTGAGCCATTGCCTGTCTGCATATTCGGTTTCTCTTCCTTTGTAAACCTCGTAATTGTGTGGACTTCATTACAGCAGCAGCAGTCTCAGAGTAAAGGGAATTAATTTTATCACAGAAGTATATAAAAGAGATGCGGCAGCTGTTGGCCTCTTAGGTGGAATCAGAAGATCCCATGGTCACTTCTTCCCAAGATCACTGGGAGACTTGGAAGTCTAAAAAGAGTCAAACGAGGAAGACTTGAAACTATTCTTGGCTGAACTTGGCTGCTTACATGTTGGGTGTTTGAGAGGATTTTCTAATAATTGCCTGAGAAGTCAAGACATTCCCTCTTGTTTGCATTTAGTGCTTTAGGTGACCTATTCAACAGGGATGGCTGAGCCCAGGCCATACTGTGCCTCATAACCAGAGTAGAGCAAAGTTAAAATTCCTGTGTCCAAGTGTGTTACTATGGATGCAGTAACTCAGACCAAATCCAAGCGACTTTTCTCTGTGGGATAATTTACAAGAGCCAAAGGCAGGATGATTCAGACTGTCCATTGCATAGCAGCTTGTTGAATCTCTTCTGTCTGGCTAAATTCATCTGGGAGGAAGCGTAAATTCTTCCGTTTGCTGAACTCTGGCATTACACAGCCTGGATATTCAGTTATGCAACCGGCGGGATTCTTGCCAGCAGAACTGTCAGTATTTTCATACATGCATTTGCATCTGACAGCGCCACACCCTGTAGCAATGCATGTTTAATCTCCCTCAGCCCAGGTAAGGAATGCTGCGACCTGACCAAACGCAGGATCAATCCTGCGATTTGGTGTCAGGGATGATGTACCATCTCCTGGACTGCTCATATTGCAGCTTGCACAGGAAGATTTCTTTGCCTGCCTGGAAAATCCAACACCTCAGCAGATCGACAAAATGAGATCAACAGATGTGTGCTGTGTGTAAGATTCATTTGTTCAGCCATTAGCTTTTACTAGCCTGTTTTTCTGCCAAAATTATTGGCTGCAGGTTTTGTGCTTTTGCTGGCTGTAAATATGTCCAAAAAATCTGTTTGAATGCACTTTGTCAGAAAGGAATGCATCCAAAAAAAAAAAAAAAGTCACCTCATACACAGACAGTGTAGGAATAGAGCAAGGAACCCTAGGTATACATGGAAGTAAACTTAGGGCAACTTGTGTGGATGTAGCAGCATCTCTATCTAGCACAGAGTGTCATCAGAGTGACACTCTGATGGCTCAGCAGCTGTTTGAATGACAAACTCTACATTGTGTTGACCTCCTTTTTTATGCATTTATTACAAAATTTATGTGTTGTCCTGGTTTGGATGATAAAGTTCATCAGTCGGCAATGGAATAAATGTATTTTTTAATCTAAATTTTTGAACTCTGATACCAGCTGTTTGGTGTCAAAAACAATCGCGCAGTCCATATGAGCTCTTACGGAGTTAAATCACTTGCAATAGCAGAAATCCACAGTTGTGGCTTTCCTGCTGAAACTGCAGGCTCTTCAAAAATGTGGAAGAATCCCAGTGTTTTACTGAAAATAACACAACTGTCTTCGGTAGACTAAATTATGATATATTTTTCAAAGCAGTGCTAATTAAATCCACTGCCATTGTTTAATTACCATTGTTTTTAATGGCGTTCATTTTATCTTTTATGTTTCTTGGTGTATTTCAGTATTTAGCGTATGCCATGCTTTAGCAGTGTTTGCCTGTTACTATTTGTGCTCATACCATCAGGCCTCGGTACCTATTTTACAGCACGAAGACTGATGGAAGATCCCCATAAAAGAATTAAAGTAGCAAAAGAAGGAGGTATCAAAAAAATGTGGGCTACGTACGACAAAGCAAAGTTGTACCCTGCAGCTAGTACTACTTATGGGCAGGAAATGATAATATTGATGGGTTTTGGAAGTAAACCTGAGATGCTCATTTGAATTGCAAGGAATGTTTAAAGAGAAATTTTCTGGAAGCCCAGAATAATGTAGGAAGGCTGCATGCTCTGGCCAACACCAGAGCACTGTCTGCTTGCTTGTCTTGTGGAAGCTTCTGAACAGAAGTATTTTCATATGTTTATGACTGGCTTTCTGAGATTTACTCCTAATGCTGATATTTCCATTTCAAATAGTTCATTTACAGTACCTTTGCATGCCAGCAAATAATAAAGTACAGTAAAATTAAAAAATAAAAAATAAAAGGTGGAAGTTATAAAACTTTCTTGTGTAGAAGAGCGCGTTTGGCTCAGGTTTGAGTGGAATGGTAATTAATTTGAAAACAGCCCACGAGGTTTTCATCTTCACAGTATATGAGGAAAAAAGCAGCTAACTGCTCTCTCTAGATGCATTTACCTGTGAGCAAGAAATAACCTGCCTAGAGGAAGCATGGACATTTTTTAACGCTGTCTTGGCTGAAGATGGTCTGTGCATGACAGTATCTTGACTTAGTCTTATTGATGTAACTTCTCATGGTGCTTCCTTAAAAGGTTCAGAAGCTTTCATATTACCCTGGAAATATGGCCGTATAGTATCTACAGATGTAATCTGTTTGATTTTCTAGGGGGAAAACCGTATATATTTGACTAGAATGGCTTTGCTTTACAGATAAGAGGATGTATAGCATGAGACCTTGTTGTGGGACACAACATGCCTGCATGTGCGTGCATGTGTCCACAGGGAACAGTCAGAAACAAATTGTGCCTTGATGTCTGTCAGATGGGGCAGTTTATTTATAGCACAGCTGTGCCAGTGCTCCACAGGGTTAAAACTATTTTTATATAGGTGAGTAGGGACAGCGGCACTCCAGAACGGTGTCCATGGTGGTGATTGTACAGATCTAAGCTTTGCTTTTAAAGGGTCAGTCCAATGGCATTTTCTTTGCAGGAATGTTATGCTGCCTGTCTGTATGGTGTATGATTGCAGTACAAATCGTAATAGTCTTCTCTAGCTTTTCACATGTAAATAAAGATTGGAGAGAGACATACTTGTAACTGAAGGAAGTGGCAAAAGCAGACAAAAAGAAGGTTTGAAAGTATGAAGATGTGGAAGATTAATTTCTCTGTGGAATCCAAATTTCTGCTATGGGATTTCTAGTAATTTAACAGCTGGGATGTCAGCACTGTTATGTGGAAAAGGGACAGATTGAGTTTTAATGGAATTATATTAACAAGCTTATATTTAAGACAAACATTTTACATCTTAATTTTAAATTTCAATGTTGTGTTTCTTTTTTTAAAGCACCTGACGTTTCAAAGGGAGTTTGATTCTGATTCTCTCAGACACTACAGCTGGGCTGCAGACACCTTGGACAATGTTAACCTTGTTTCAAGTCCCATCCATTCTGGGTAGGTCGCTTAACAGATTTCCTTTATCTTTAAATGTGGAAATGTATTGTTAGCTGAAGAATACAGCCTGCTGTAATGGCTGATAACATGCCTGTTCCTGCTCTGGTTGAAGCCAGTGGCAAAATTTGTACTGACTTCAATGAGGGTGCTTAATAACGGGAGTCAGGCTAAATTCTTGCATATCAAACCAAAAGCTTGCTTCTGCACTTAATTTTCTGAATGCCAAAAACATTGTAATCCTACAGGCTTCTCTTTAGTAGTCTTGTTTTGCTTTTTCTGTTGCTTATGCTTTGCTTTTAAGTGTCACAAGGTCATTTTGTTTGAATTGTATTAAATTATTTGAAATACGAAATCAGAGATAGAATGTTATGCTTTCTATTCTTCAATACATGAAAAAATAGGGGGCTCTAACGTCTTATTTTATTTATACCTCCAGACTCCTGTTTATTCTCCAAAATATGTAGTTCGAATTCAGTTATTTACTCACGAGTCATCACTGCACTTACAGTGCTTCTTGAAAGTACCACATACACTTGATTTAAATGTAGTAAGAGTAATTTTGGATTGTGTGTTTTAAAATTTACAAACAAATACGCAGGTGGAAGGAATCGTTACATCTGAGATTATCTAGTATAAATATTTGTTATAAAATTTTCAAGATCAGAACATAAATTACACGTCCTTTTTAATTTTGACTAATTCCATTCTTATAATGAAAATATGTTCAGCACATACCAAAAGATTTTAGTTTAAAGCAAGGCCACAAGTTCCACAGCAAATCCCACAGCTCCAAAGCTACAGTGCCACAGTTAAGTGTAAGCACCTGATAGAGCTGAATAGAAATAAAAAATGATGGATTCGTAGGTCCTGATCTAATAAAACACTGCACATGGTCAGTGCTAGGGTTGAACTGTCAGGAGCTGTGGAATGAAAAGCTGCAATCTATTGGTTAGCACAGAAGGGTATGTTAGCAAAGGACCTCAGAGAGCTGCTAGGCCATCCACTTGCATTATAACAGCATAAAATATAAGCAAGCCATTCCTGGAATACATTCAATTTCTTCATGGTCACTTAAAATAAAAGAGGGTCTGTAGTCCCTCAGCTTCAGTGGCTTGCTATCCTTTGCTGCAATATTTCTTTTCCTGATGTTCATCTTAAAATCTCTTTGCTGTGACTTAAGCCTATTTCTTGTCCTGTCCATGATAGTCATGGAGAATAATATCCCACTTGTCTCTTTGCAATGTCTTGTATTTTGCAAGATGTGTAGTTCTCTCTTTTGTAAAGTATAATTTTTCATGTTTTCCTAGGTGGTTTTTTGCACATATCACCAGATTCTTCCTTGCTGTCTCCTGGTTCTCCCCTTTTTGATGTTAGATTATTTCTAAGCCAGTTTTGGCACCAGTACTGGCTAAGTAGGGCAGGACCACTACCTCCTTGATCTAACACATGACACAATTAATCTAAATACTGCAGTGAGGATTATCATTTTGGTAGCTATAGCTCCTGTTAACTGGTGTTTGTGATTTGCTAGAGTTTCTTAGTTCCTTTCTGAAATTCTGCAGTCTTAGTATTTTTTCTACGTTTCGAGCTTGTGTTTGGTTTCTTCCTTATGTTTCATTTGCCTTTATTGCCTTTCAACTTGTTGATTTCAGCACCCTTTTCCATTTTAGCAAGATAGCTTTAATTTGGATCCTCTTTTCCAAAGTGTTATCAGCCCTTTCTGTCCAGTGCTCAAACCGTGAATGAAGATGTTATCTCAGTACTTGGCCCAGGACAACACAGTGAAATCCCTGGTGGAAGTTTTCTTTCAGTTTGACAGTAAAGCACAGATGGTAACTCTTTCAAAGTAGTTTCTCAGGTGATTGTACACTTACCTTATCTGTGCTGTTTCATTTGCTTACTGAAATAAAGAAACAGACCTACTATACATCCACTGAGTAAGTTACCCTGTCAAATCAGTTAATTTGTCAAGTTACGTATATTTTGGCTCTTTCTTCTTTTGAAAGACATGGGATATTTGGAATCAACTACTTCAGATCTGCTCACTTTATACATCAGTCCTCACTCGTGCAGCCATGGCCTTAGCTGCTGCCCAGAGGGGAAGGGCTGCAGACCCACAGCAGTGGGGCAAACTGGGGGGCTGTAGGGAAGGTGGTGAGGGAGAGAATCTGATCACCAGAATATTCTGCCACCAGTTACAGCTTTTCTGCCGTACCACATTTTTCTTTTGATGGATAAAGTCCATCAGAAATGATGTTGTGATGACTCAGTTCCTTTCTCAGAAAAAAGTCATTGTTTATTTTCTTTCTATTGTGGCTCCCTATTATAATATGATACTGCTTGATTTTCCTCATTATCTTCATCTAGGAGCAATCAACAGATGTTGCCTTTTCATCTGCCAGTAGCTCAGCATATCTGATGTGCATTGGATCATGACTTTCCTCTTCTCTGAAAAGCAGCTCCTTTTCTGCTTGGTGGTGGTGCTTCATCCCCTTGCCTTGTCCCTGTCTGTTCGGTGGCTGTAGGCGATGGCGTGGCAGCTAGGGTCACCAGCCATCAACAATCCTCGTGGGCTGCTCTTTGCGTTCCTCATACCCCCAAGTCCCCCAGTGTGCCATGCCAGGGGCAGTCCCTCCACAGTGTGTTCCCTCGCATTGCTCCTTTCCCCTTGTATTCACCATCAGAAGAGAGCATCAACATTTCTTCCCATCTCTAATCTGAGGCAGAAGGGGAATTCTGGGGAGCCAGGGTGTGGATCTCCAGGAATGTATCAGTGAAAGAGGAAGAAAGAAGGAAAACTTGGCAGTAATTTTGATTCTTCTGGTTTTTCCTTTTTTTTAAGCCAAGATGGTGCTTCATGTTTTTATTTTTGAGTTCAAATAAGTTGTTTTGCCAGGATATGCTTTGAACAGGGTCCATCATAAGTAGTGCACTGAAATGTGTCAGCAGTCTTGTGGCCTCTGGAAAGGTCGAGCTCCATCACCAAGGTCGCCTTCAGCTTTCAGATGTGAGCGTCCTTGTACACCTTGAAATGTGGCTGTGCTCTCTCCATGTTGCCTTTTTTAACTCCTTGGTTTCCTGAGCTCAAAGAAAGAAACTAATGTGTCATATTCTCTCCCATACTGAGAAACTCAGAAGTGCTTGATCCACTCTTGCAAGGTGTCATACTTGAAGTTAATTGTAGTTTACGCCAACCTCCTGTACACACAGAACTTTTTTGAAAGCAGTGGCATGAATGGCAAGATTTTATGATTCCATCATTGATACACCCTTCAGGCGTCCTGCCATACATATATTATACATTATACTCTGGGAAATAAAACTGTAAGAAAGCACGAGAACTGATTTTCCATGGCGCAGTGAACCATGTTTGGGGAATTAAAGAAGTTCTGTTGCAATAAATTCTCTGCCGACCTGAGTAAATCACAAGCGCTCTTCTCTGTTCCATGTACTTCTGCACTTCCCAGAGAAATTACTTTTCTCAGAAAGTACTGAGAAATTACTTGTGCTGACTAGTGAAAATGAATGCTTCATATATTTTTTTTCCATGGGTAGCATATTTTATGACATATTTTACAATATGCAAAGCAAAAGCCAAATCATTTCTAAAGTTGGCCTTCAAATGTGTTGCTTTTGTTATTTTTCTGATTGTTACTTTTCCTTTGCGCTTATTATTGATATTTTCTGTTGCTTGCCTCTAATTATCTTACATTAATTTTTCCCATTTGCTTTCTAAATTATTTTGCAGCTATTCCTCTCCACTTCCCCAGTATGATTCAAGGTGATAACTCTGTCCTTTCTGTGAATCCTCATTTTGTGTTTTTTTAAACTTGTTTCCCACAGTCAGAGTGTACGTAGATGTCCGTAGTGCATCCGCCCACATCCTCATCCCTTCCATGTATGCCAGTAGAAATTGCTCACCAGCATTTAGCATTGTGTTTTAGAGATCATATTGTAGTTTCCATTATTAGTGCAGCATTAATTTAGGCTACTAATCTTTGTGATAGAAAGTGCATGAAATACTGTTTGGAAATACTGCTCTTGTTTCAGACAATAAAATACTAACTTGAAAACTAAACAAAGAAAGAAACAACATGCTGTTGACAATGATTACCTTTATGTGGGATCAACGTGTATAAAGGCTGATCTGCTAAGGGTTTTGTCTTCTCTGGAGGCTGCAGTGTGGTGTAGACAGACACCCAGGCTGGCTGTGAACGGGCTAGTTGCTGTGGTGGGGAGTGGGCTGGTGTGCAGCACTGAGCTCCCCATGCTGTGAGTAGTGCGCGTTAGCAGTGCTGAGCCCCAGGCTGCCAAGGCAGGACCAGTGTAAGTCATCAAATCCAGCATAGCTGTCTCTGCACAACCTTGCAATCTGCAACATAAATGTGCCTGAGAACTCTGGGCCCAAATTTCATACGTACATACTTCTGCTTTTTGGTTAATTTAAGTCAGTTGATTTAGGTGCTTAGATTTTTGAAAATCTACTCTTACGTACTCTCATCACTTACATAGTATGGATGCAGAGGCATCTTATCTGAGTGGGAGCTCTGGCATTTTTGCATGAGATGAAAACCTTTTTGATTAATTATGAGCTGGCGTAACATGCCAGTAATCACGTACACGATAGGCAGCTCTCCAAAACACTGCCTTGTACCGAGCCATCAGGCCAGGCCCAGCTTTGCCAGACTCCCCGGGAGGCCTCTCTCTGCGGCTCTGCGATGCACCGTGCAGATGTGCCTCCCTGAGCTGCTGCCACATCAGCCCTGAAGGGATGGATGCTCCAGCCAGCCAGGCCCCTGCTGCCCCGGGCACTTCCATCTAGGCAGGGTTGGCCCTGTCCTCTCTGCAGACCAAAACCATGTACAGTTAGTTGTAAGAGGACTCCAAGGCACAACTGAAACAGCTTGCTCTCAAGTATTTTCCCAGTGGTGGAAAATGTAAGTCCCCATTTAGTATTTTACCTAGCTTCATAGTAAATTTTAACGGGTTGTCTTGAACTCCCTTCACAGCTAGTCACAAGCTGGCTCCTTGCCAGCTCTGAAGACAACCTTGGCCCACCTTTTGACATGCTCAGAGGCAGCTGCCTTAGCCCCTCAGCATTCACCAGCCACTGTACAGAGCAGTTGGAGGGAGGAAAAAAAAAGCAACATACACAAGCTGACAGGCTCATAGCACTCAGTGAGCAAAGAGAACCAAAGGTCCCGGCTCTACAGCTGTTGTCTCTGCTTGTTGCAGCCCCTTTGTACCAAATGGACAAGGTTCCAGTCAACAAAGTGTGCAGGACGTCTAAGATCTTGTATCTATAAATATTAACATTACTATAACTTACTTATGCTGTAATTTAAATATCAGGAATACTGCCTTCGATACAGATCTCAGAGTTGCAGAAAGTGGTTAACCATTCAACAAAGATCCCCTTTCACTGAAACGTAATTCCTCTTACCTGGAATTGGGGTACCCTAGTGGCAACATTTTGGATTTGTTCAGTGGTGTGCATGGTGTTATCTAAGAGAGAAATACAGATACAATTTATTTGTATGAAAACTCCTGTAAAATATGGTGAATGTTGTTCCATGCTTCAGTCTCGTGAAGTATCTAGGGCACAAAAAATGATAAATTGGAGTTAGGGTCATCTCAGAGGCCTGTTTTACCTTCCCATCTCTACTAACATATTTTAATTTGGCTTGAAGAACAGCATAGCATTTTTCCTCCTGTAATACAGTTGGACAACTTTTTATTTGCTTTACAGCTCACATCCCCTATCTGCCTGTTTCCTACAGAGCACTAAATTCAAAGTTTTGATTATGCTCCTGCTTTTGTGCAGATTTTTCCCACCCACGTCGGCTGGACTTTGAATGCAATTTATCTGCAGGGCTGGCCAGTGCATGTCAGCTGGTACTTTTGGTATCCTGCTGGTCTCAAAAGCAAATGAAACTGTCTTACATAAATTCACATTCATATTTAAGAGCACTTGGGGTCTTTTTTTAAAGGATCTTCACGACCCCCCCTGGATTATTGGCTCTTACCCTAAGTTCAATTTACAGTAGGGAGCCAGGAAATTGAACGGATTCACCTCTTAATCATCTGAAGATTTAGCCTGTAAGTTCTGGAAGTTTTTGCAACAGCTTTGAAAATAATGAAACTCTTCAGCAGATGTGCCAGCTGTGTCAGTGCATACCAAACAGAAGGAGCAAACAAAAAAATATTGGCGCCGAGGCTGAATTCATAACTTCATGTCTCCATTGATGCTGGCCCATTACCACATCTATCTGAAACTATAATCTCTCTTCAGCCTATAGTAGAGAGAGAAGGGAAGGTATTTTGAACCCCGAAGGAGCCCGTCAGTAACTGCTTAGCCCTGCAGTAACCTGCATGTTTTGATCCACTTAGATGGGAAGGAGCTTTTGCAGCAGAGTTCTGAAAGAATGTGAGGTGCGTTGCTGGTCCTGGAAGGAGGCTCCATTTCCCTGTCACTGTTCTTTTCTTAAGGACAGTAATTTTTCACATACACGGCTTCTCATCATTTCAGAGTTGAAATAAACCATGGTCATTAACAGTTACTCTTGTTAATATTATTATTTACTCATTAAAAATAAAAATAAAAAATAAAATACATAATTTCCCACTTCCCACTTAAAAATATAATTATTTACTGTTTGTTATTTGAAAAAATATGCATTGGAAAATGTGATTTTTCTCTAATGTAGCTTTTTGCTAAAGAATGTCATTTTCATAGTGGAGTAATGACATGATTTCCTCTAGAGTGCCAGCAGCCTAAAGAAAGTTACATACTTAAAGTACATACATACATACTTTTACTGATACTAAATAAAGTTACTGATATTCTTACTCATTCCCCATCAGTAAAAACAACTAATAGCTTGGACTGTTACCCACAGTGCCCATGTTTGCTCTGCCGGCCACCCGGAGTGCTTGCAGATGAGAGTGTGGGGAGATTATGAAGACTGAGATCCCCAAAACAATAAGCACTTTTGATTCTCCTTTTTCTACACTGTCTGGTTCCTTTCTGCATGTGAGGCTAGTTACTCATTTATGGGCAGTAGAGCTAACAGTAACAGAGGGCTGATTTTAAATTCCAGTATGTCACTACTAATATAACACTTGTGTGCTCTTTAATCCAAATTACTCAGTAGCACCTGTTTGTTTTGCCATATGTTGCTAGACCTTGAGAAATTCCTGCTCTTGTTAACCAGTAGTTAACGTGTAAGTATAAGTGTTAAAACAATCTTCAAATTCTTTTTAGTTTAGCTGGGATTGGGAGGGCTTTTACGATAATATTTTGAAGATTGTGGTAGCTGACTTTTTGCTGTTTTTTTTTTTTTTTTTTTTTTTTCTTGCTTATTTTTTGACTGTTTTCATTGACATGTTTCCTTTTCCCTACAGTTTCCTGGTTAGTTTTATGGTTGATGCCCGGGGGGGCTCGATGAGGGGCAGTCGCCATCATGGAATGCGGATTATCATCCCACCACGCAAGTGCACCGCACCGACCCGTATCACCTGCCGCTTGGTGAAGAGGCATAAACTGGCCAGCCCACCACCAATGGTTGAAGGAGAAGGATTAGCAAGTAGACTTGTAGAAATGGGGCCGGCAGGGGCACAATTTCTAGGGTGAGTTGTTTTATGAATTCCACTGTTTCCACTCATGTTGCATCTTCTGTTTCCTTTATCCTGTGGATCTAAGAAGTTAAACATTGACTCTACCTCATATGACCGTATAAGATAGGCTACTGGTTTGGAAATAGTGAAAAATGCCAAATTGCCATTCCTACCTTGAAATTGCCCTTGTATTTTAAGGGGATCTTTGCCTTTGCCTCTGTGATGGTTGTAGGGTGAAGCCAAAGGTAAGGAAAGCCATGAAAAGGCCAGATCCTGTCCCCTGCTACTCATGCAACCTCTCTTTGAAGTCAGGAGGAGTTGAGCCTGTAACCCAAAACAGGCTATGACCCTCCTGCTCATAGAGTACCAGCGTAATGTCACTGTCGGAGAAATGTGGCCTAAAGTCACCCACATTGAACTCTGTTCCCTATGCCACGGTACGTGCAGGAGCCATGCACGAGTTGCTGGGAGCTGCCTGGGTCCCTCCCCGTGAGCAAGGCCACTGCGAGTGAGGGCGGAGTGCTTACTGGAGAGTGTCAAGTAGTGCAAATGCTAGGAAATGACTTTTTTAAAGCTTAAAGTAGGGGAAACAATCCACTATGATGTGGCTTTTTTTCCTAATTATAAATTTTGTTCATTACCATGAGTGGCACCCTGGTGTAAACTGCCGGTTCTGTCGGGAATGACAGCTTGTTCCTAATTTCCCCTTCTCATTTCTCTTCCTGCTGCATGGATGTTATTCAGTAAACTGCATCTTCCTAAAACTCCTCCCCCTCTAAATGAGGGCGAGAGCATGGTTAGCCGAATCCTGCAGCTTGGTCCACAAGGAACAAAATTTATTGGGTAGGATATGTATGGAAAAGATACAGAATGTCTACAGTTTTTCTTTTGTTTCTAATTTTTTGTTATTCCCATTTATTTTTTTATTTATTTAGTTTTCTGAAGCTTTCAGTTGATTTATGTCACTGAAAGAAAATCATAGTGGCTTGATTTAATATAGCTCTGCTACTACCTTGTGCTTACAGGCATGTAAAATTCACTGCCAGCATTCTGCTTTCATAACTTCTGTGCTTCTGTAATTTTTTAAATTTGAAGTGTTTCAACTGCATCAAATACATTTTAATACACGGTGACAGTCCTTTAAGTTCAGCCCTGTGGTAGAGAAGGTATTTACAGGCCTTGAGTGAGTCTGTTTTGGGAAGAGCATTGTAAAATGTGGTCATATAAAGTCTATTATTTATGAAAGATTATTTAAGAAAGTCTCATTGAGCAAATAACTTACTCTAACAATGGCGAAACATTAATCTTTTCAAACTGCGAGAGGCATCTTGTTAAAATAGACTTACAAAGCCAAGTATGCTACCCAAAGGAGCTGCAGTATATGGTCTAAAATGTAAGAATGTTTCTGTACATTTTTAACTGTTGTTTTCAAGCCATATTGTGAAATTTATTGCATTAGGTTTTCAAAATATTGGTGAGTGTTTGGTGTTCAATACCTGTTTAATACCTTCTCACTGAGTATTCTTGTTAAATGTCATGCACAAAATTGTGTGGTTTCTAAATATTTACAGAGACAGTATCTGAAATATTAGCCTGCAAAGATTGTACTACAGTGTTAGTTTTTAGTTTACACTCCTTTTGAACTAGAGAGTAAACATCTGACCAAGCGATGTATTCAAATTTTTGGTATTTACTTGCTGCACACGATGGGAGACAGCAGCCACGTTTCTCTTTCTTGTTAAAGAACTTGAGATTGGAGTAACAGCCTGGGTGTTCTTAAAAGTATCTAAAATGCGTATTAACTGGGAAAAGTACTATATAACTTTCCTCCCTTGGTATGTAACATGAAAACTGGACTCCAATTCATATTTTACTCCTGATGGCTGTTGTGATTTCCGTACTCAGGTAATCGATAGGTTACTGCAGCCAAGCACCTTGCTGGTGCACCGTACTGTGGAAGTGCTGCATGCTCCTCCCATCACGTGGTGTTACTTTTCACTGAGTTGTTACAAAGAGGTGAAATCCTTTACAACCTCTGTAGGAAAATAATGATACTGTCTATTTAAATGTCTTAAAGCTGCATAATCCATAATTGTTCACTTACTGCGTGGTTTCAGTCAGTTGTCGTAGCATACTTGAAAATGCATATCTTGCCTGTGAAGTGTTTGGCAAAAATGTCTGTTTTGTTAAGGAATGGCACATGAAGTGAATGGTGGTTTCTGTCGATTCTTCACAATAATTGTTCAGTAATGCACTTGCAGTCCTCTGTTTAAGGTACATTGTCTGTTGACTTAGGTGTATTATTAACCACCTTCCCATTCTCTTCCCTTTCCCCAAAATGTTTGACAGTAACTAATATAAATGTGGTCATGATGTTGCTAAACTCAGAAGAATCCATTCTGTAAAGATCTAAACATTCCCCAGTGATGTTTACAGATGTTGCAGCTGTGATTTTGGGCATGAGAACCAGAAAGTGAAACTAATGAGAAACAACCTATTGTATTTCACAGGAGCTGCATCAACAGAGAGAGCCAGGGAGAACTTTGAAAAGTTTGGGACTTGGTTTGAAGCCTAAAATCTACATGCACACACAATTCTTGCTGCAGTCAATAGCTGTTGCATAAATTCAATTTCTGAACTGACTTTGGCCACTGTAAATTACTTAAGCCAAATCCAAATTTTGACTATGGTAATGTCAGTTAAAGGTCAGCAGTGCTGCATGTGCTAGATTGCCCACATGCCAGGATATATGTGCAGGGAGAACTGTCTTTAGCAAAACTTGTAGCCATTTCTTCACGTAGGTAACTATTTCAAAAGATTTATATTAAAAATAAGCTACATACAAATGTTTCTGAGTTATATATATGATCTACAGTTTAAATGATAAAGGATTGTGCAGCTTTGGCAATTTTAAAAGCATTTTTACTGTAACAGTACTTACAATTTAAAATGACTGTAGTTTTCTTAAGGATTTAATAACTATAGGAAAATTAAGGGTGGTGAGGAAATATGTGACTTAAAAATAATATGATTCCTTTTTTGTCTAGCCCTGTCATAGTGGAAATCCCACATTTTGGATCAATGCGAGGAAAGGAAAGAGAATTAATCGTACTTCGAAGTGAAAATGGTGAAACGTGGAAGGAACACCAGTATGACAGCAAACATGAAGACTTAACTGAAATACTCAATGGCATGGATGAAGGTAAACGTTTTCTCAAAGTTTTAGCAAGCCTTGTCTTTGTGCAGGCTTGCTAATAGAAGCAGACTAAAGCAACCTAAAATAAAACAGCGCAGAGAATATCTGACTTTGGGGAATACAATGTGTGTTACGTATTAAACTAATGGAAGGATTGTAAAGAAAAACTATTCAGCAGTGGCCTGGAGACATCCTGAAAAGAGTGGTAAGCTTTGGTCTGAAGTCGTGCCAAGTTTAAGCAAAGTTGCACGGTTGCTTTACAGCACAGAGTTGAGAATAACATCCCAGCTGGAGGTAAGTGTGTTTCTGCTGCTCAGGCAGGGCCACGTGAAGGTCATTCCAAACCAAGGGGAAAGAGTAAATACCAGTTCTATTTGACTTTCCCACAGATGTAGACCTCAGCCTATAGATCATTCTTAGACAGAGTATTGTTTCCAAGGGGTTGCCTCCTCCAAACACATAACCTGCTTCTTGATGCCCATCTGGGAAGTCTGGCTCCCCTGTTTTGTGTGGATGTTGCCGTTTATGTGAGAGTCCCTTAAGAGGAGAGGACTCAGCTGTACTCAATTCATCAGAAGATGCTGTGACAGATGGTCCCTGTGGACGTGTTGTGAGCAAAGCCAGGCTGGGGCCACAGAGAACCCATGGCACCACTGCTTCCTTTTCCTAGCAAGTGTTTTTCAGTGCTTGTGCTGATAAACCGTTGCTCTAGCTCTTTGCATCTGAGTGTGAATGAAATAGCCTGTGTGTAGGACTTCTGCATTCTGTAAGGGTTTACCCACAGGATTTTCTCTGGATAACCTTTTACAGAAAGTCGCGGTGCGGTGAGCTTTCCACAAGCTGCAGGAAAGTTTTTTCATTATCAGCCAAAGTGTTTGAAGCAAATGATCAGGCTGTGGATGGCAGCTACGAGGGGTATCTGTGAGCAGGCTCTGTCTTTGATCTTCCTTGTTTGAAGAGGGCAGCCTCAGTAGAAGACAAACTTTGAGGATATAGAAAGGAAAATAGTGCTGTTGTGAGGGGTTCCCTGGGCAATGGGATTAGCATTTTTACTGATCTGGTCACCTGGGAATGGGATTTGCAGGATGGGCGGGTGTAGTATTGTCACTTTGAAGTACTTGAGCTGCACCTGAGCCTGTAAAAATACAGACCAAGTGCAAAGTTCTGTTTGTTACACAATGGTAGCTATTTATTTGGAAATAAATATCATAGAACCAATCAAGCACTAGGACAGAAACACTGAATATGTAGGGTCAGTGGGTTTGGAAAAATATAATAAACCTTGTCACGGAAAGGTACCTAAAAGCACTGGAGCAGGCAAAAGAGCAAGTGTGGCCCAGGATGGTATTGCTGGGATAAGAATTGCACTGGGATCAAAGGTGTAGTTTTAGCCTTTCTGAAAGAAAAAATCTCACTACCACCCCATGCTTCTCTGTGCACTACCATATGAAACAGAAAATAATGATTTGGCACTTGGGTGAAATATCTGTGCCTTGTCCATGATGAGGTAGTCAGAACTGAAAAGCAACTTGCTTATTATTTGCTTTTTGTGCTTTTCAAACTGAGCTTAGTTCAATTTGGGGATAGGAAATCTAGGCACAAAACCCTGTTCTGGAGTGCTGCAGCTTGCATTGATAACAGAGGAGCTCCCCTGGGATGCTGTATGGATAAATTCACATCTTGCAGAGAAAGAGGGCTCAATAAATAAGAACAATTTGAGCAGTGGGCATGCAGCCCTCTGTACTTAGAGCCTAAAATAATAATCTTCACAGTTTGGAGCCAGGGTACAATTGTTGAGGATTTCAGGTGGCTCTTCCCTTCTGGGGAGCTGCTGTTTGAGGTTAGTGGGCAGAAGTGCAGCTAGTGAATCACAGGAAGCGTGATGGACACTGGGCTATTCCCTTAGAGTGAAAATATTTAGCACCTTAAACGCCAAGCCACAAAAATGTCATTTATGAACCCAGGCGATCATTTATGTGAGAGAAAGGAGAAAAAATATTACAGTCACACCCAGAGCATTGTGTTGATCATTTGTTCAGTTCATTTTACTTTAATTCTTCTCTAGTTAGGAAAACAAAACCTTCATTAAAATAGTACAAGGACCTTGACAAAATTCTGTTCCATTCAGACGACACCTTTTCTGTTTCAAAAAGTCTTCCAATGTCTCTTTGCAACAAAATTCATCTGCGCGATCATCCCTAAATGCTGGATGATTCCCTGGCTGTTTCCATGCTGCAGGAATGACTGTTTTCCTATTAAAAGCAGTTGGTCCGTTCTGTGTTAGACCCGCTGTGTTTCACTAGTTCTTCCTATCTGTGTAGAAGGACAGTCAGACTTTTATTCTTGAATCTTTAATATGCTGACTGTTTTAAAGGTGCAGTCTGCTTTTCTGTTCCGTTTTTTCTGTTTTGCTGTGCTGCTCAGCCTGTGGGGATGACAACGAGGAAGGACATCTTTGCTCCTTTGCCGACATGGGGACTGCTGAAAACCTGCCCGTTCTTTACTGGAAGCAGCACCATCTGCTGGAAAAATGTGTCTCAAACTCAAAATAATCCAGAGCAGAAGGCAGTACTTCAGGGTATTAAATGCAGCATTAAATAATAGCAGAACTTTGCTTTTATTACCATGGAAGAATAGTTAACCATGATGCTAAGAGTCAGTTCCTTTGTTGTCATCAGGTTTCTGCTTGAAGTAATCTTATTTGAAAGATGGTGCTGGGCAAATACAGGGCTGATGGAATACAGGGAATTTGTGTTGTTTTTAGGAATAGGAAGAGTTTGATTCCAAATACAAGAGTACTAGTTCACAGCTTTTGACCATATTATATTTATTTAAAATTAAGTCAAGTGAAATATATGTGTGCGTGCCTTTATATATATATAAAAAAAGGAAAAAGCTCTCTGCCTTACAAATAGCTTACGTTTTCAGTAGGGCTCCTTTTATGTATAACTTGCATTTGCTTTATACGTTCTTGCAGCTTTTACAGGTAGTTTTCTGTACCTGTAGATAAACCATGGGCACAAATGCACACACCTGGGCAGCGAATGTTTTGACAGTCATTTGCAAATTATGGAATGAGACACGAATTGCAATTATTTGTGGCTACAATATGCTGGCAGCCGCACAGTGTGGTTGCAGATGGGAAGCAGGAGTTCTTATACAAATGCTTCTTTGAATCTACAGATCAAACCAGAATGACCTTGTTAATGCTTGAAGTTTAAAATACCACCATATATCACTCTGCAGTGATTTTGCCACACTTCCAAGAAAAGTTTTGAAACTACCGCTGTTAAACCTCATGTTGTGAATGCCAAGATAAGAGACTGTCCTAAAACAGACAAAGCAGCACATAAGGGACATTGCCTCATCTGAAGATGAGGCATCCTTGCTAGCTGTGGCACTGGAAGCACCTAGTTATGTATGTAAACCCTGATGCTGGGAGGGGGCGTTACCAGCATTGTTAAGGCAAGCCTCTATGCCCTCACTTTATCCTTGGCCCTTCCCCTTTCTGCATCCCTCCATCTCCTGTAATTTTTTGCATGTGAGCACCGCCTCCTGTGTGACCTGCCTGTATTGCAACAATTTCTTAATGGGCATGTCTGTTTACTGGGGAAACTGGTATCCTATGCTTGTCCCATCTTTCAGTCTCTGCACAGAGACAAGGTCAGCTCTGCTGTAGCTAGTCAGAAGTGTAGGAAGTTTGCAAAACTCAGAGAGCTGTTCAGTCTGCTAAATACAGGTGAGCTAGCAAAACTCCTTCTAAGGCCCTGGCAAGGGAAATAAGATCCCAGATCACACAGAGACACCCTGGAGCTCCTGGAACAGCCAGGTGTTCTGTGTCTTCTCTAATACCATTTCCAGGTAAAAGTCACTTGCTCTGTATTACTTTATTGGAAAGTAAAAATGAAAGGTATCAGATATGAGATAAAGTTGATCCACAGCTGGTGCTCACCTGACAAAACTGGTGTGCTTGCATTTCTTGACCTGAGCTAGCCTACGTGAGGTCCACCTCTGACCTCGGAGAATATGGCTGGGTTTCTTCTCTCCTGTCCAGGAACCATAACATAACACTCATATGGGATGGGCTAGAGGGAGGGTAAGGAGTGATCTTCCTTTCCTCCCTTCTTTCCTTTTCTCCATCTCATCTCTGGCTACTCACTCCCTCCAGCCACCTTAGGATAAGCGTACCATTGACTTTGGAGGCTGGGGAAGACCTGTGCAAGGAGTATGTGTAATCCCTTTCTCTTGACATACCAAAACTCAGCAGCAGTAGGTGTTCTTTGGACTATTAGCACAATCGTGGAAAGTGACACTGGGAGACTTCCCAATTCGGCCATTAACCTCTGCTTTGCTTCTCTGCTTTGCCATTCCTACCTGTAAGTTAAGGTGTAAAGCATACTTCTCTGTCATTTTAAAACAAACAAAAGCTTTGAGGTTTTTGATTGTAATGCATTACATAGGAATGAAGCGTCAGCAGTTGAGGAAAATAGTGATGCTTGCTCTTGTTGTGAAATGCATCAGGTGTGTTCAGGAAACGTGACCTCTCCCAAGACAAGTTTTCCCTGTTTCATTCCTTCTGTTATGCTAACACTGCATTCCTTATGCATCCAGAGAGCAGAGAGGTGGTTTAAGATTGCTCATCTTCTGTGTTTTTTGTGGGTCTTTTGTTTGTTTGTTTTTGTTAGAGGGCAACTTCACATAGAAGATTGCATACATATTACTCAACATAATGTCCATATGTGTAGTCCAGCTCCTCTCCATGCCTGGCTGTTCTGCCACTCTCATCTGTGCACCTTCTTGCTCTAAGGGAGAGTGCCTGCCACACTCAAAGGTTTTTGAGAAGTTCTTACATAAAACACTTGATTTTCTACTTCAGGAGAATTTTAATTATCCTTCAGCTTTGTGAGCATTTTACAGTGGGTTTGTCTCTAGTGACAAACACTAGAGTACACAGGATTTACCAGTCAAGATAATACCTGCCTGGGAATTTAAAGATCCAGTTTGTCTCCAGCACAAGCCATTGCTTCCAGACGCTGCAGGCAGAATACCTAATTCATTAGAGGGCTTCAGATATCATCTCTGAGTCAAAGTAAATGGAAGCTGACGTTATGATAAGAAATTATCCTTTTCTGGTAGCTTCTTATGATCCACAGCAACACTGTGCAATTAATCCAAATTAGCTGCAGAGGGTTTTAAATGGAAAACTGACATTTTACCAAACATAAATTCTAATTCTTTTGGAGCTGTAATTGAGCTTACATGCTCCGTGGAGGAAAATGGCTCAGCCACACACAGACGTGTACAAGTGTCTGTTGTCATGGCACCATTTTTGGTCCTCTTGCTGCAGCTGGTAGAAGTATCATCTTTTTGAGAATAAACTTTCTTCTTTAGAAATGTGGTGCTTTTTAAAGGAGGAAAATAAGAGTGGGGGCTTGTGGACTGCTGGAGTAAAACCAATTACAATGACTAAAAAGGCAAAATGCAAGAAAATTACAGGAGAATGCCTGGTAGTCACATAATTATCTCCATTTGTGAACAGTGTTTATATCCCAGGGGTTTCATTAGTGCATATATATGTAAGTATACATACAGTTGCATGGTTAGTTGTACTTGTAACATATCACTTCTCCTCAGTGTGTACATGTATGCAGAGTTTACTTAATACAGGTGGGTTCTCCATATCCCTTTCTGAGTCCTGGTGACCCCACATGCTGGGAATGTGGCAGAGCATGCAAATTCTTGGTGACCTGTTTCTGTTCCAGGTGTTTCTGAGAACTCATTAAGTATCTCTGGGAACTGAGGAGCACAATGCAGTTATTTTGGGGCATATACCTGTATGACTGGAAGCCTAATTTGGGAAGGGATCCTCACTGTGGTTTCACAGGTAGTGCTGGCAGATAGTTCTGTCACATCCACAGTCTACCGCAGCCCTCAGTGTCTGGTCAGGAATATGTGGATGCCACTTTGGGAGATGACTTCCTCAAGTGCTTTAGCTGGGCAAGCTCTGATTTGGACACCTGGTGTAAAGTTAGTCCATGAACTGATGATGATTTTCTCTGCATGCCAGAGTTGTTTGAGGGAGGGGACTGGAGATACACATCTTGTGAAGGTGTGCTCAGAAAGATCAGTGCACTTAGTGCTTCCAGATTTACATGAGGGAGGAAAGAAGCTCGACTACCTCTTCCACATCTCGGTGGGTTCCAGTGACAGACCTGCCATCCCATGGCAGCTGCTGCTGCACAATGTCACGTGCCAGTGCCTCAGTGCCCTGGCAGATCTGTGTCTGATGCTGCTGGCACTCAGAGTCATGATTTCAGCAAAAGTTCACTGAGCAAACCAAAACTTGATGATTAATAGTGTTGTTTTTTTTTGTCTTGTTTTGTTTCTTCTTTTTTTTTCCTGTAGTAAATTAAAAAAAAAAAATCTTTAGAAGTATTTTAAGGCAGACTAAAAACCTTACACGTACCAGATATGTCTGGTCTGAACCTGGACAGGTAATGTCAGGAATTTTTAACTGTCTTCTCCCACCAGAGCTGGACAGTGTTGAGGAGCTGGAGAAGAAGCGTATCTGCAGGATCGTCACAAAGGATTTCCCTCAGTACTTCGCAGTGGTCTCACGAATCAAGCAGGAGAGTAACCAAATCGGCCCGGAGGGAGGGGTGCTGAGCAGCACAACGGTGCCACGTGTCCAGGCGGCCTTCCCCGAGGGTGCTCTAACCAAAAGAATCCGCGTGGGGCTCCAGGTAAGGACATAACCTGTGTGGTTGGTCTTAACACACAAAGCTTACAGCTAAGGAGCCCGCTTCTCCCTAGTCCCTAGCAGCGAGTTGCAGCTCACACCTGAGCTCTGAACTGGTGTGTGGCTGCCCAGGCGCGTGCTCTGCATCTCAGCGCTCCCCTGGTGAAGGCGAAGCAGAGTCCTCCACCCTGTGGCAAAAACCCAGCTCACCTTGAGTATCGCTTAGCCTCTGAAAAACAGAGAGAAAAGGCAGAGGTTTGGAGCCACAGCAAGCTGCACTGGGAAGTCTTCTGTGAGCTGGACAGACACTGTGCAGTCCAGCCTCCTGGCCAAGTAGCAGCTTGTGCCTGGTGTCAATGGACAGAGCAGTGCATTTGGGAAGGAGCTTATGCAGCTGTTTGCCAGCTGTTTCTGGGTCAAAGATCTTGTACATACATCTGTTGAAGCTTAGGACACTGGTGTTCCTGGCGATATGTAGAATCTGGGAAAGGCAAATAGCTTAAACTCTCCATGAACAAACAGCACACAAAGTGGATAAATACTCTAAAGGATGTATCTTTTCATTGGGTTCTGCTAATTATCACTTAAAATTACTTAATAACTTGAGAGGTCTGATGGGTTCTTGTAATCAGGATGCTGGGTTGGATTCCAGTGCTTGGAATTCACTCTGGAACATTTTTCATCCACTAACAATATTTCACATAAAGACAATTGAACTTGAGAAACTGGAAGCTCTGCTATTATAGTTATACAGCTGCTTTTCCAGAGCTATCTAGTGTGAAGGAAATGCATCTCTATATGCAGTGTTGTCACTGCTGAGATTACAAAGTAGCTGCATACTCTATCAGTACAGTGTGTAGTTTGAATAATGCAGCAAGTCACAGTTCAGCCTGATTGAAACAAGGACTTCAAAATTATTAAAAAAAAAAAAAAAAAAAAAAAAAAAAGCACATGCAAAACAAGAGTTTCCCATGAGATGCCTATCAGTTTTGAGTTCAAGTCTTGCATGACAAAAACTGTTAAACTTACATAATTTTTCTTTCCATACTGCTTATTCATTCCTCTTCCTTTACCCCTATAAAAAGTTAGGGAATCTCCAGAGGCACAAAACTGAGGTAGAAAGTCTGAAAATTGCTTATATCTCAGCTGCTGCTTACAGCAACTATTTGCACTCTGTATGAATTTGACCCAAGCAAATAGTAATCAATAATGGAATGACCTCGGAAGCACTGGGGACAGAGGTAAATCAGGAGTACAAAGTGTTCCTTAGGAGCATGGGTTCATGCCTGGCAGACGTGAGAATTGCTCAGCGTCTGAGACAGCACGTCTAGTCCTCACTGCTCAATACTCTGCTAACAAAGTAGGGCTCATCTTCCATTTCGAAATTTTATTTGATGTCACCCATCACTGTAAATTAAAAAGAAGCAACCTCAGAAAACCTCTCAGCAAACACTACAGGCAACCTTCTGAGATTTACAGCTTTGCTCAACAAGTTAGCTATTAAGAAATCACAAGTGGGTTGTGGAGAAAAATACTAAGGCATGCACTAATAATCACACTAAGGAGCTATAGGAGAAAACTCCCTAGGAAAAAACAAAGTTCTATAGAAAATTTAAAGGAAAAGTGAATTACCTTTTCAAAAACAGTTGTACATATCTACAGCCAATTTGTAGCACGAGTTTAAAATATTTTCCCTGTGTTGACAGGCTCAACCAGTTCCAGAGGAGATTGTTAAAAAAGTCCTTGGAAATAAAGCAACTTTCAGTCCCATCGTCACTGTGGAGCCAAGAAGAAGAAAATTTCATAAGCCAATAACCATGACAATTCCTGTGCCACCTCCATCAGGAGAAGGTGTAACCAATGGGTACAAAGGAGACACGACGCCCAGCCTCCGACTTCTATGTAGCATTACAGGTTAGATAAAATCATTCTCTTTGCAAAGTTTTTGGTGACAGCAGAGCCTCCTTGCTCACTCAAGTAGCTGTACAGCTCGTTCTTTCCGGTTTGGGAAGGCTGATGTGCTCGGTCCAGTAGATTTCAGATCACTTCTCAGCAAAGTCAGCTGAGGTCACCTGGAAGGCTCCCACTGATTCCCTGGGCTTTTAGTCTCATCTCATGCTATTGTAAAAGAACTCCTGCCAACAGATATTAAATAGTATTTTATATTTAGCTAGTACAAAGAACTTCAGCCTTGGCTATTAAATGTAGTTGTTAATAAAAGTAGTTTGCAGATGTAGTTCTGGCCTACCTGCAGAAGTCATTCTGGCCTAGCTGATATCAAGAGAAGTTTCCCTACAGACTGTAGGTTTGTATCTTGCTTACATCAGCATCGTTTCCTGGTATGTAACAGATGACATAATACGTATATAACATGTAGCTCAGCTCTTGGAAAACACTATCTACATTGTTTTTTGCTGTGTGAAGCAAAATAACTTAAGATAGAAATATTCCTATGTAGCCTGTGCTTGATTTCTAAAAGAAAATCTTCATGATTTATATTTACGTAGGAGGTACTTCACCTGCACAGTGGGAGGACATCACAGGCACCACTCCACTGACGTTTTCAAATGACTGTGTCTCATTCACAACCAATGTTTCAGCCAGGTATGGTGGCAGAGCTTGTCAAATGCACCCAGGGAGTAGTTACTGTTGGTTAACAGTGTGCATTATTGTGAGGGCGCTTTTTTTGTTGTGGTGATGGTGGTTTTTTGTTGTTTTTTGTTGTTTGGCTCTCTGTAAGTCTTCTGCAAGACTGATGAAGCAGTAATGGACCAGATGCTTCTTTGTCACTGCGTATCAGCATACCACATATTTGAGGTTGCACATGAATCTTTGTCCTGGCCTTTTCTGCTAGGGGTGAGTCTCCTGGCAATCACACATGCTGTTTCTCTAAACAAAGGTGGCAGTGCCACACAGGGGTTTGTTTTCCTGGAAACGGCAACAGAATAGGGAAGTTGAAAAGGGACATTCAATAAAAGAATTTGGAGTTATTTACATTACATACATTGGAGAATTTGGAAAATATACATTAAAATGTAAAAGTTGCTGCTCTTTGGCTTTTTAGTTGAAGATTATGTAAAATTACTTTCACAAAAATCTAATTTACAAAAAAAAATCAAGGTTTTAAATTAATTTTATGGAATTTGTAGAGTTCTTTTTGGTTTCTTTTTAAAGGCTTGAGCAATGTTTGAACATAGTGAAAAGCTGATTTAACAGTTCTCTTTTTCGTGTTCAGATTTTGGCTTGCAGACTGCCATCAAGTACTAGAGACTGTTGGGCTGGCAACACAGCTTTATAGAGAATTAATATGCGTTCCTTACATGGCAAAGTTTGTTATATTTGCCAAAATGAACGACCCTGTGGAATCCAATTTGCGTTGCTTCTGCATGACTGATGACAAAGTGGACAAAACTTTGGAGCAACAAGAGAATTTTGAAGAAGTTGCAAGAAGCAAAGACATTGAGGTATATTTCTTACAGCTGGCTTCCTCCTTGTAAACAGACAGTGTGTTTTCCAAATGGCAGTAAGTTCTGCAAAAGTCACTGTGAGCCCAGTTAAATAAAGGCTCGCAGCAATGCTGTGTCAAAAAGCTTCTTGAGGTGATGTCAAAAAAGGACAAGGGAGGGGGGAGTATGTAGAGCCGTCTCCAGATGGATGCCCCAGGCTAGTCTTTGGTGGGGTTTGCACCTGCTGTTGTCAAGTAACCTTGGGTTTTGCAGAAAGCTGACCTGGAATTCTTTCTCGCTGGCATCACAGACACACAGTCACAACTAGGGCTGGTTTATGGTGAATAGGCACCAAGACGTAGTTTCCTGAAGGAAATCTAGATATTCTTACTTCAGAAAAGCCACTCGCATAGCACAGTTTCCCAAACTACTGGCAATCAAAATGCCTTGCCATAATGCACAGTGATTTTCTAGTTTGTCACTGAATTTAATCTGAATGGAGATTTATGCAAAACTCAGGAACTGTAGTGGGCAAATCATGCTGTACTTACTTGTCGTTTCATAGTATATCCACGCGTTTTATTGATTGTCATTTTATTACTTTGATAGGTTCTGGAAGGAAAACCTATTTACGTTGATTGCTATGGAAACCTGGCCCCTTTGACTAAAGGAGGACAGCAGCTTGTTTTTAATTTTTATGCTTTCAAAGAAAATAGACTGCCATTCTCTATCAAGGTAAAAGCAAAACAAGCCAGCTAATTCTGCTGAGGTGTTTTTTTATTTTCTTGTGATAACACTTTTTCAGCCAAATAGAACTAACTTGCCCCGAGGATGTAAGTGTCATTATTTAATATGTGAATAGTGTGGAGAGTGCTTTGCTGCATGAAGCCACAAAAGAGTTGCTGACAAAGCTGGGACCAGAAAACCCATGACAAGGACTCATGAACTTCTGTTCACAAATAACAGAATAGCAGCATTAAATCGCTATGTCCCAGGGACTAAGAAAAGGTGATATGTTTGATAACATACTGTACAGCAGAATAGGCTCCAAAAAGTGCATACAGACTGGTCTCCTCTAAATTACCATGAATGGAAGCTCAGTTTCCTTTGCATTACCATAGCTTTTGTGCAAAAGAAGTTTTTCAGCGCATACATGTAGGTTTTGAGCATAAGTGCAGAACATTGAAGAAAAAAATGAAGGTGAGCTGAAAATACCTCTCAGTTTTACACTGGGATGTTGCTATCTGTTTGGACTCACCCAGTGTCTTTTCTTACATGGGTTGCAGGAACTTCTTTCCTGTCAGAGAGTTTCATGGTAACACCTTTTATCCTGCTGAGAGAGGAGGCCGAGTCCCAGCTCAGTAATATTGATCTTGACCCATTAGGTAGTTTCTTGTGGAAGGAAACTCTGAAAAATCCTCCAGAAGCCTCCTCTAGCTATCTAGATTACTGCATATTACTCAACTATACCGTAATTTCTTCTCTAGGTAAGAGACACCAGCCAGGAACCCTGTGGACGATTATCATTTTTGAAAGAACCAAAGACTACAAAAGGACTGCCACAAACAGCTGTTTGCAACTTGAATATCACTTTGCCAGCACACAAAAAGGTATTTGTTGGGAAAAAAACATTTGTGTTAGGGTTGGTTTGATTTTATTTTTGCTTTTTTAGTTTGTCTTTTTTCTGCTAAAGAAACTTTAAGAAATGCTGGTCATGAGAATGCTTTGGAATATGATAAAGGCTTTTTAAATTTATGTTTTATTGGTTTCCTGTATGTAGAACGCTTTTAAAGTCTCTTGTTACTGTGGTGTCAAGTTCCTATAATTTTTATGATTCTGTTTACAGCTCATGCTTCAGCCTGCAAGTCATAGGTTTATGCTTTCAGTAATGTCACACATTGATTTGCATTGGATGTAAGATTTTTTTTGTGTGTGTTGGCATTTTGGATTTGCTTTGCCTTATAAATCAGCTTGCATTTTGTGCTCCCAATTTGGTCCTTTTCATATCCTGATATTCTTTTCCCTGCTGTCCATTATAATATTCCTTGTCTCTGCAATGCATCTTTGGACCAAAAGGAAACAGAGTCAGATCAAGATGATGAGGTAATATAAACACTGTCTTCTGTTTTTATTTTCTTCAGATGTAGTGAAGAAAAGTCAATATGTTACAGAAAGTAATAAATAATATTTTAAACTATGGCATTGAAGTAATATTTACAGAATAACCATATCCTCAACATACTCTGTTGCAAAACAGTTGAAGTTCACAAATGGAAAAAAAAAAAAAAAAAAAGATTATATTTTACAAAATTAAACTACATATTGAATAATAGTAGTCTAAAATTTAACTGATTTTCTTTTGGAGAAAAAAAATATATATATATATATAATTACTACATTCAGACCAAGTCCATTTTTTACAAAATTGAGAGGAGCTTATTGGGTGTGATTTTTAGCTCTTCAAAGAACGCTGCCAGTACTTTGGTAACTCGTGTGTCTGAGAAAGTATTAGCAACGGTAGCCTATAATATTTCATTTCTGAAAATAAACTGGACTCTTCTAAAAAAAGCAAAATAACTAAGAAGAATTTCTAAATATTGTGTATAAAGCTATTTTCAAGTAGACCTCAGTTATTTGCAGCTTAAAAATCCCCAGTTTGCTGGAAACTGCAACATTAGATTGTCAGGAAATTGAGTGGATTTTACTCTAGAGATAGCAATAAATGAGATCACCTTATAAAAGAAACCACATAGATGCATCCGTTTTACCTAGCAGCAAAGTTTTCTTCTCTTCCTGGTGAAAAACAAATATCAGTAGCCACCTGCTGACTAAAATAGAAATAACACACTCCTTACATGTTAAAAAATAATAATAGCAACCATATCACTTTGTATTCACAGTGTTTAATCCCAGTGAGCTATTATATAGCTAGAACAAAAGTTTTCTTTCTAAACAAAACATATTTTTAGAGACAGTCAGGTGAATTGATTTCTAAAGGACTTGTAATATTGAAGACATCACACTAGCAGCTAACCCATCAAATGCAGCGACTTACGATGCAATTTAGTAGTTAACAGTAGTAGTCCGCTTTCTAATCTGCATCTTTGCATTTTGTGCCTATTAAAAAAATCCCCTCCCATGCCTTTTTTTTGTCCTTAATGTATTCACTTTAAAGCCAGTGTACATTGTGGTGTATGTGTTTTCAGGACAAATCAATCTGGGGAGAAATATTTGATCAGTCGAATTTGTACTTCTCTAAATGTTTTATGTCTGTATCTGTAGTCTTTTGTGTTGATCTCCTGTTCTCCTAGTCAAAGGTGTTTATTTTACAGAGAATTAAAAATATCATGCCATTTCTAGTAGTCTGAAGCAGTTATTTAGTGATAATGGGATAAGCTAGTATTGAGATACAGTAGGGCAGGACCATGAGCTACGTCTGCTAAGCTCTTCCACCTCATAAGCAGAGACACTGAGCAGGAATGAGTTCATGTGGTCATCTCCCAGAGATGCAGTCTCTTCCCTGCTTGCTCTAGAAGGGTGGTGGTTCATAGCAGGTTTCTGCCACCTCTGGTAGCCATGCTCCCCGCTCCATAGTGCCTGACACTCATTACACGTCAGACAGGAATGGAGACCGGCTCTGGCCATTCCCTGCCTGCTTGCCCAAATCTGGCTCCAGCATGCCTTCCTGAAGCTGAACGGAGACATCCGTTCTCCCTTGTGGGAACGTGTACCGCGAAATGTGGCCTGTCATGCTGAGGTTTGATGATTGTCCAAACAGGGGACGGCACCAAACAGCATTGTGTTTTGTTACAGACGGAGAAAGCCGACCGGCGTCAGAACTTTGTCTCCCTTGCTTTACGTAAGCGCTACAGCTATCTGACTGAGCCTGGAATGAGTGAGTTGCTCTTAACAACGTACTAAACCATATATATGTGATTTTTCATAAGAAGAGACATTTTTTCTATAAACGTTGTATTTGGTGTCACTTTACAAAAAAAAAAAAAAGAAAAAAGAAAAAAGAAAAGGAAAGAAAGAAAAGGGAAAAAAATTCTAAAGCAAAACTCTTGGATGGTCTGTGAAATCTTGTGTTGTGAGAGCTTGAAGAATCCTGACTGGCAAATGACGTGCTAATTAAGTAAAAATACATTCTTTTAAATGCCATATAGCTCCAGATGAGTAGGATTACAAATTGCTTTCAGAATGAGTCTTGTTCCTCTTCCCTAAGGGAACGATATGCAAAAGTTCAGCAAAGCTGGAAAATGCCATTCAGATAAGCACTTAAATGTTTAGATGCTTAGCCAAAACGGACTCTCATATTTTATATCTCCCTCTTTTCTCCTTCTCTTCCCTTTTTCCTCTGTTCCCTGCAGATGCTTTTTATTCCTTGGCACCACACATTGCTTCCTTTTAAACTCTGCACTCCTTTACTAGACCCATGGCATCGCTTTCCTTCCCTATTAAGTACAACAATGCATTCGGCTTAGCTTTTCTTCCTTTGCCTCCCCTGCCTGCAGTTGAATGCTGTTCCCCATTCTCAGACTTTTCTTATCTCTTTCTGCCTCATAACTTCTCAGTTGCTACCCTGCACCAGACCCTTTGATATAATTCCGTAAATCCATAGACAAACTTCGTCAGGTCTTGGGAGTTTCCACTGGATGGCTGCTCTTTAATTATCCTATAAGATCTGTGGCTTCTTTGGATCAGAATATATCCAGAATATATTACACTTCTCAGGCCTGGAAGAAGACTTCAAGCATATAACATCTGAAGAAGCTATCAGATCTACTGAGACATCTTGATGGACTGTTAAGGTACCGTCAAAGGCTTGTTGGGAACTGAGAGACAGGGAAAAGGAAGCTGCTTGAAAGGAGCTTGACTGTGTATGTTGTTTACAATTATTTGTTCAGGCCTCATTGGAAGAAAAAAAGTCATATTTATTCACCAAAGGTTCATTAGGTCTCATTTGCAAAAAGCAGAAGGAAAAAAACACAAATGCACTTAATGAGCTTTACTCTAAGAAAAGGTGTGTTGATATAATAGAAGTCCCCAGCCATTCTTTAAGTGTTGTATCCCTATTGGCAATGGTTACTACTTGTGGCAATGAGCTACCCAAAAAGGGTATGCAAAAATTACTGCATTTGTCAGGAAAGGTGGCAGACAGGGTTTGGCTATCAGTATGAGTGCCACCACCTCCTGTGCACATGTAGCATGCAGTCATCAGCCACCACCACCTGCAGAATGCTGCTGCGAGGTGGGATTGCAGCTTTAGAGGTGCAGCTCTTCCAGAGCGTAGGCACACTACCCAGCACAGAGCCAGGATGGCTGCCACAGGGTGTTAGCTCTGTTGAGCAGAGATGAGTGATGAACCTCTCCCTTCTTCCAGTGAATTCAGTGGCACAACTCTGCAGTTCTGTAGCAGCAGGGGTTGGGCTGTTTTCTCTCTCGAGCTCATGCACGTACACTCAGAGGGTTTTTTTTCCTCTGCACCCCAGTGTCAATGCCAGTGCTGGTGCAGAAGAGAGTGAGGAAGGTGGGGGTATTCCCCTGCCTACCTGTCCTTATCCCTGCTCAGGAAAAGTGGCTAAAGGACCCCTCTGCCCTCCCCAGCAGTGAGTTCTCCCACAGAAGAGGAGTGGGTTAAACCTGCTCAGTGCTCACTCTTTGCTTGCAGCTGAAGAGCAGAGGGAGCAGGGCTGAGCTGGAGCTCCTTGTATGGGTTCACTCAGTGCTTTCAGTTACCAGCTGCAAGCAAGGAAATGCGATTTGGTGCACAGAAGGTAGTAACATCTGGTTCCTGATAAAATCTTGGATACAGAGTGATGGAAACTGCTTTGGCCAAGAGTGTCCAGTAGCCAAAAAGGGCTGTTATGAAAACCACTTTTTAGAATATTATTCCACTCTAAATTCTGGCATGGTTGTGGGAATTTCTTTGCTATTTCAGAAAGTAAAATGGCCTGGTTTTGTGCTGTTTCAGTTGTCATAGCTTCACATGCTGGTATAGCACTCCATTTTCTTTGTACCAGTTCTTCTTGACTGTGATACAGAGCACAGAAAAAGCATCTTAGACATGTCTGAATTTGTGATTTAACAGGAGAAAGAGCAGTTAAAAGGGCAGCCTGATGATTTGATTGCCTCGCTAACCAGCTGTGGCACAATGGCTCATCACAGTATAGTGGGGTCCCTCTAAAGACATTCCCAAACATGAACTGCTGAACAAGTTGTTTTGATGTTGATTCTTCCCAGAGCGATTTTCGGGTTTTGTTTATTGCACTTGGGACTGTATGAACTTCTGGTGAATGTTAGCAGTTGCTGATAGCTAATCTTTATTATAAAGTCTAGTTCATTTTAAGAAGTACACAGTGTTTTCTTCTTTGGGGGAAGAAAGTATGTTTGTGCTTAAAAATAAAATTGCAAGCAGGATGGGAAAGTGGATCTTTCTTGAAATAGGCTGTGCCAGTCAGGCCTCATATTCAAGCTCTCTTCAACCTAAATGTTCTAATACTGCAGTATCACCAGCCATCCACATCAGCTTCTGAGCTTCAATTGGCTTTTATAGGACCAGCATATTTCTCCTTGCAGGATATGGACCTGTGGTATACTGAACACTTATTTGCTATTGTAAGTGTGTGTGTGCTTTAAGTTTAACAGTTCACTATTAGCCTTGCTAAGCTTCTTTCACTGTAAGTTGCTGTCTGTCTATAAGACAGATCAATAAGTTTGACAAATTATTAGTGTAACTTCAGAGAAAGGTGTGTTGAATAAGGTGCTTGAATATTTCAGCCCCATTTCTAACTCCAACTTTAAACAGAAGGAAAAAAAAAGGAAAAAAAAAGTCCTTTAAGTTACTTTCAGTGTCGACTCTCTGAATGTTATTGCTGTATCAGAGGATATGTACGCTGTAATGGGATTCCCAGAAATACCGTCTTCTGGCATGAGTATTTCCTGTGATGCAAAATGTGTTTGATGATGATTCTGTTCAAAATGCTTATGAATAAGCTGAGTGTTCTGGGGGATGATAACAGTTAACAGGTTTGTCCTTGCCAGGAAGTTTTTGCATAATATATTGTTCTTTGACTGCTTTTCTAATGCTACCTTTTGAGAAATGCAAAGTTGAACAGGTCTGTCTTTGAGCTGATGCAAGAAATCTCCTCAAAAGGTACCAAGACACTACATCTTGTAGAAAAAGTGTACTCTTCTTTTAATGGCCTCTTGTGAAACGATTTTTTTAAGGTTTACATATTTGTGCTTAATACAGCATACAAAATGTATTAATGTGTGCTTGTTTTGACATGATATATTGTGCATGGATGAAAACTGATTCAGTTGCTTTGCTTGCTCACGTTTATCATATATCATACTTTCCATATTTGATGTATGACATATGCTTCTTAAAATCATTTCATGTAAAGTTTTACTTTATTTTTTCCAACCAAAAGGAATATCGCATGATAAACAAATGCAAAAGTTCCTTTTCTTCATTTATTTTTATTATTTTTTAAAATATTGACTCAGAAAAGCTCTTGCTCTTATTGGCTTTGTGAGTGTGAAGCATATCCGAATTGTGCATGGGAGATAGAGATTTGAATTTATTCCAGTTGCTTCACAGTTTGCACATCAATTGCCTGTCACTTAAAGGAATTTTGGGTTCTGCATGAAATAGTTCTGACTGGTTTTTAAAAAAAAGATTTTAGATATATAATGTCTTTTTATACAAGTTTATATTTTGTATAGGTTCAATATCTGAATAGAATGACAACAACAGAAATAATTAAAAGGATAACTCTAATAGTTGTGCAAATCAAAGACATACCTAAACAGGCAAAATAGAACTGATACAAATATTTCAGAATTACGCCATCAGAAAGTCAATAGGAAGTAAGAGAAGAATTTTTTAATGTGGTTTTTATTTTTACCTTGTGGATTCCTTCTTTGTGTTTTCTGTTCTTCATTTTTTGCAGACTTGGTTGCAATGTGCTTTCTGTCTTTCATTTTACGTTGCTTTTTGTTTTGGACCAATTGTCAGTATCTGGTTCATTCCTATTGTTGATTTCCTTTTTAATCTTCTTTTGCCTCCTCCATCCCAACTCATGCAAGCAATTGTATTTGCTTTTTGTAATATTACAACGTTTACTGACCAATTTTCTTCTCTGGTCTCTCTGTTTTTCAATCATTTTTGTTGATTTTATGTTTGATTTTAATTTAACAATTTAAGAAACAGTTGAACGGAGTGCAGGAGCAACAAGATCCCTACCTGCTACTTACTCATACAAGCCATTCTTTTCAACACGGCCCTATCAGTCATGGACAACAGCTCCAATTACAGTGCCTGGGCAAACCAAATCAGGCTTCACTTCCTTATCAAGCTCTTCCTCTAACACTCCTACAGCTTCCCCATTAAAATCAATATGGTCTGTTTCTTCTGCTTCTCCAATCAAATCCACATTAGGAGCTTCTACCACATCTTCAGTTAAATCTGTTAGTGATGTAGCATCTCCGATTAGATCATTTCGGACAATCTCTTCACCAATAAAAACTGTGGTATCACAGCCTCCATACAATATACAGGTTACTTCAGGCTCTTTCGTCAGAGCTCCCGCAGTGACAGAAGCTGCTAGCCTAAAAGGGCTGGCATCCACTACCACATTCCCCTCTCGGACATCTCCAGTGACTACAGCAGGGTCTCTCTTGGAGAGATCATCCATAACCATGACGCCTCCAGCATCCCCCAAATCCAACATTAACATGTACTCTTCAAGTTTGCCTCTTAAATCGGTCATCACATCAGCATCCTCACTTTTATCGTCCCCTCTAAAGTCAGTGGTGTCACCTGCTAAGTCAGCAGTTGATGCTGTTTCATCCTCTAAGGTCATGATGGCCTCGTCTCTCTCGTCGCCAGCAAAACATGTAGCTGGGCACACAGATGTACCATTGCTTAATGGATCTGTGTCACCTCTGAAATACCCATCTTCTTCCAACCTAATAAATGGATCCAAAGCTGCAGCTGTTTTTCAAGACAAGATCACTGCAGCTGCACATTCTGCAAGTTGTGCTGCTAGCGCAGTTGCTGACACAGCTGAGAGAGTGTTTTCAACTGCTTCAACAATGTCATTTTCTCCACTCAGGTCATTTGTGTCTTCAGCACCATCAGCTTTCCAGTCAATAAGAACTCCTCCTGCAGGTGCTTTGTATACAGCCCTTGGGTCACTATCAGCAACTACCTCATCCGTAACTTCATCAACTATAACAGTGCCAGTATATTCTGTAGTCAATGTTTTGTCTGAACCAGCATTAAAGAAGCTCCCAGAGACATCTCCGCTTACAAAATCAGCTGCTGCGTTACTGTCACCTATTAAAACATTGACTACAGAGGCACGCACACAGCCTCCCTATAATCGAACTTCTTCTCCAATAAAATCATCCTTGTTCTTAACACCCTCTGCTCTCAAATTGTCCACACCATCTTCTTTATCCTCCAGTCAGGAGATACTGAAAGATGTTGCTGAAATGAAGGAGGATCTAATAAGAATGACTGCAATATTGCAGACAGATGTCGCAGAGGACAAACCGTTCCAACCCGAGATACCAAAAGAGGGTAGAATTGATGATGAAGAGCCCTTTAAAATTGTTGAGAAAGTAAAAGAGGACTTAGTAAAAGTTAGTGAGATACTGAAAAAAGATGTTTGTTTAGAAAGTAAAGGGTCGCCTAAAGTATCCAAAAGTGATCAAGGACACCTATCTGAGGATGACTGGGTAGAGTTCAGTACAGAGGAGATTGATGAAGCGAGACAGCAAGCTTTGACAACTCCTATATCTGTTCCAGAGAAGGCCCAAACTAAAACTAAAACCATGTCGGAAAAGGATTATAACTTGTCAAAAGTTATTGATTACTTAGCAAATGATATTGGTAGCAGTTCATTAACAAACATAAAGTACAAGTTTGAAGAGGGGAAAAAAGAAGGTGAAGAGAGACAAAAACGCATTTTAAAACCAGCTATTGCTTTGCAGGAACATAAACTTAAAATGCCTCCAGCCTCCATGAGGCCTTCAACATCAGAAAAGGAGTTATGTAAAATTGCAGATTCCTTTTTTGGAACAGATACCATTTTAGAGTCTCCGGATGACTTTTCTCAACATGATCAAGATAAAAGTCCCTTATCTGACAGTGGCTTTGAAACAAGGAGTGAAAAGACACCTTCTGCCCCACAAAGTGCTGAAAGCACAGGACCAAAGCCCCTTTTCCATGATGTACCCATCCCTCCCGTCATCACAGAAACAAGAACTGAAGTAGTTCATGTTATCCGCAGCTACGAACCATCATCTGAAGAAATTCCAGAGCAGAAAGCAGAGGAGCTGCCAGCCTCGAAACCTGCACCTACGTTTATGGAGCTGGAGCAAAAGCCTGCTGGGTCTATTAAAGAGAAGGTTAAAGCATTTCAAATGAAAGCCAGCAGCAGTGAGGAAGATGACCACAAATGTGTCCTTAGCAAAGGTGTCCGAGTAAAAGAAGAAACTCATATCACTACGACGACTAGAATGGTTTATCATAAACCTCCGTGCACCGAAAGCACATCTGAAAGAATTGAGGAAACAATGTCTGTTCATGACATAATGAAAGCCTTTCAGTCTGGACGTGACCCTTCCAAAGAACTAGCAGGTCTGTTTGAACATAAATCATCAGTAACATCCGATGTTAGCAAGTCTGCTGAAACTTCACCACAACATGCAGAGAAGGACAGCAAAATGAAACCCAAACTGGAGCGAATAATAGAGGTCCATATTGAAAAAGGTAATCAGGCTGAACCTACTGAAGTGATTATTAGAGAAACAAAAAAGCATCCAGAAAAGGAAATGTATGTATATCAGAAAGACTTACCTCGGGGAGATATTAACTTAAAAGAGTTGGAAAAACATGATGCTTTTCCTTGTTCAGATGAACAAGGTCAGCAAGAAGAAGAGGAGCTCACAGCCGAAGAGTCACTTCCTTCTTATCTGGAATCCTCTAGAGTTAACACTCCCGTGTCCCAGGAAGAAGACAGTCGCCCTAGTTCTGCTCAACTCATGTCTGATGACTCTTACAAAACACTGAAGCTTTTGAGTCAGCACTCAATAGAATACCATGATGATGAGTTGTCAGAACTAAGAGGGGAGTCTTACAGGTTTGCTGAGAAAATGCTTCTTTCAGAAAAGCTAGATGTTTCTCATTCTGATACTGAGGAGTCAGTTACTGACCATGCTCTACCCCTTAGTGCAGAGTTACAGGGGTCTGATAAACGATGCAGAGAAAAAGTAGCTACTGCCCCCAAAAAAGAGATTCTCTCCAAAATCTATAAAGATGTTTCTGAAAATGGTGTGGGTAAAATGTCTAAAGATGATCATTATGATAAAGTGACAGTGTTACACTATACTGGAGATGTTAGTAGTCCAAAACATGCGATGTGGATGCGCTTTACTGAGGACAGATTAGACAGAGGTAGAGAAAAGTTGATATATGAAGACAGGGTGGACAGGACTGTTAAGGAGGCAGAAGAAAAACTGACTGAAGTATCACAGTTTTTTCGGGATAAAACAGAGAAGTTGAATGATGAGCTACAGTCTCCAGAGAAAAAGCAGCATAAAAGAAATGGTAAAGAAATACATTCTAGCCAGAGCTCTGCCAGCAGCAGCCCTGAGAAGGTTCTGCTCTCTGAATTACCAGCCTCCGGTGACGAATGGAGTAAGGCGAAGCAATACGCACATGATGGGAAATGCTTTCCCAAAGTGGATGAACGAAAAGTGTCCAGCTTGCCCAGCAGTCCTGAAAAAAGGATATTTGTGCAACCAGCAGAGGACTCTAAACAAACTATGGAACACAAAGGGAGTGCTCAGCAGACCGGAGTACCTGAGGTTTCACAGACTGGATTTCAGCTGAAGCAATCAAAGCTCAGTTCCATTAGGCTAAAGTTTGAACAAAGTATAAGCCCAAGGAGTAAGGATCTAACTCAAGAAGACAAAAAGCTGGACAGTCAGTCCAAAATTCCAGTAAAGAAATTGCAAGAAAGTAAGTTACCAGTGTATCAGTTTTATGCCAGAGAGAAACATGCAAAACAAGTAGAGCTCGTTGATGGGAGCGCAGCTTTACAGAAAGAGGTGAAAATACAGGAAGATTTTGTTCCAGGTAAAGGAAAAGCTATAGAAGACTTTTGTGCTTCAGAGACACAAAAGCAAAGAACTGAAACGAGTAAAAGCGTGCCAGAATACTTTTCAGAACTGCAGACAAAAGACCTGGTGTATGGCTCAGACTCAACAAAGGGACACTGGGACAAAAAAATCTATAGGACATGGGAAAGTCCTGGAACTTCTAATCATAAAACACAAAAAGAAAAACTTTCACATGTGCTGGTTCCAGATACAGTAAAAGAAAACCATGTTGATCATGTTGAAGCTAAAGCTGACAAAAAAAGTGAATTTATCACTGTGACAGAGCACAAATTGGCAGCAAATGGGATTCATTCGGAAGAAGTGAAGGAACTGACTGTAAAATCTCCCTCAAAAAAGGTCTTATACAGAGAATTTGTTGTCAGGGAGGGAGAACATAACGGTGAAGTAGCTGATAAAATATCCAAAAGGAAAGAAGAAATTGCTGTGTCCCATATTCCAGTCAGGATTGTTGAGGAGAAGAGAGCCATGCTTGATGGAGTTTATCAACTTTCAGCTAAAGTATCCCAATCAGCTGTGATTAAGGAGAAAGTTGAGAGACAGATTGATTATGTGGAAGATGATCAAATAAAGCATTCAGAAATCAGAAAAGTTACCAAGCAGCAGAGCTCAATAGGTCTAAGTCCTCCTGTTGAGGAAACTGAATTATCCCCTAGCAAATCACCAGATTCTTTAGAATTTAGTCCAGGAAAGGAATCTCCTTTGAGTGACTTAGTTGACCCCAGTGCCAGTGATTACTTGAATAAAGTTGCACCATTAGTAAGTACTGAGGGAGTGAAAGAAATTAAGACCTTACCTGTTTATGTCAGTTTTGTTCAAGTAGGAAAGCAATATGAGAAAGAGGTGCAACAAGGAAATATAAAAAAAATTGTCAGTCAGGAGAGTAAGACAGTACAAGAGACAAGGGGGACATTTTACACAGCTAGACAGCAAAAACAGCCTCCTTCTCCACAAGGTAGTCCAGAAGATGACACCCTAGAACAAGTGTCCTTTATAGATAGCTCTGGCAAAAGCCCTTTAACACCAGAAACACCGAGTTCAGAGGAAGTGAGTTACGAGTTTACATCTAAAACACCTGACTCACTAATAGCGTATATCCCTGGCAAGCCCAGTCCTATACCTGAGGTGTCTGAGGAATCAGAGGAGGAAGCAGAGGCTAAGTCAACCTCTGTAAAACAGGCAGAAGTTGAGGAACCACAAACTGACAAATCACTACCTAATCATATAAATAAGGACTCTAACAAAAGACCGAAAGGTAACAGAGTTGCCTACATTGAATTTCCTCCTCCTCCACCACTGGATGCAGACCAAGGCGAGGCAGAAAAGAAGCCACACTATTCCACTGAGAGTGAAATGGAGATGACAGAAGTGAACTTGCAAGATGAACACGACAAATACCAGCTGGCTGAACCAGTTATAAGAGTGCAGCCACCATCTCCTGTGCCACCGGGAGCAGATGTCAGTGACTCCAGTGACGACGAATCTCTCTATCAACCCGTTCCGCTTAAAAAGTATACATTCAAACTGAAAGAACTGGAAGATGACCAGAAAGAAACCTCAAAACCCAGAGCCCCCGAAAAGGTTGAGAAACAGAAAGAGTTAGGACATCCCACTTCTGGGAAACCTAGTGAGTTTGACGTTGGGCTTGATTCACCCCAGAATGATGTAGTGCAAAATGGGAATAATAATGACCAGTCTGTCACAGAGTGTTCCATAGCAACCACTGCAGAATTCTCCCATGATACCGATGCGACCGAGATTGACTCTCTTGACGGTTATGATTTGCAAGATGAAGATGATGGTTTAACTGAGAGTGATTCTAAACTTGCAGGTCCAGCAGTTGAAACCAAAAAGGACGTATGGACTACAGAAGGTATTCTAAAGCAGACTGATCGCTGCTTTAGCCAGAGTAAACTTGAAGTCATTGAGGAGGAAGGCAAGGTAGGCCCTGAAGAAGACAAGGTGCCTTCGAAGGGTCCAGCTTCCGAAAAGGCCGGAGATAAAAGCGAACAGAAGTCAGGGGCACAGTTTTTCACTTTGGAAGGCAGACACCCTGACAGGACTGTGTTTCCCGATTCGTATTTCAGTTACAAAGTAGATGAAGAATTCGCAACACCTTTCAAAACAGTGGCCACTAAGAGTCTAGATTTTGACCCGTGGTCCAATAACCGAGGTGACGACGAAGTGTTTGAGACTAAATCAAGGGATGATGAGGCTAAGCCATTTGGTCTGGCAGTGGAAGACAGATCTCAAGCAACAACACCTGATACAACTCCAGCCAGAACTCCAACAGATGAAAGTACGCCAACTAGCGAGCCCAACCCCTTCCCATTTCATGAAGGGAAGATGTTTGAGATGACTCGCAGTGGTGCAATTGACATGAGCAAGAGGGATTTTGTTGAAGAAAGACTCCAATTTTTTCAGATTGGTGAGCATACTTCTGAAGGGAAGTCAGGGGACAAGGGGGAAGGGGATAAAAGTACAGTCACTGCCATCACACAGCCACAGGCAGGGGACAACACTGTAGAAACAAACCTAGAGAGACCAGTAGAAACAACAGCAGATGAACCTAAGCCCATCATCCAGGCCAGTGGTGATTGCATGGAACAAACACTTGGTAGTAACTCACTGGAAAAAGCATCGGCAGCAGTAAACGCTTCCAAAGTTGATCCCAAATTGCGCACACCAATTAAAATGGGAATTTCTGCTTCCACCATGACTCTGAAGAAAGATGGCCCTGGCGAAGTGACAGATAAGATAGAAGCTGTGATGCCAAGTGGTCAGGGATTAGAAAATGAAACCGTAGAAGTGATTGCGAGTTCAGCTTCTAGCCAGACAAGCTGTAGGCAAACAGAAAACACTGAGTTTCCAAAAGATAATTTTAATAACAACAACAATTTGGATTCATCTGCTGTCCCTACAGATGATAGTACCTGTAATGTAGTGCTAAAAGAACATTTGGAACCGAAATGTTCCCTGCAGAAAGCTAATCAAGCGAAAAGCACTTCAGGAAAAGGTACAGGGACAACACAAGGACACAGAGTAAGAGATAAGCAAAAAGCACACGGAGAGCAGCAAAAGTCAACAGAGTTGGTAGGGACTAGAGGAAAATCAAAACTTCCTGTAAAGGCCAGCTCAGTAAAAGAAGTCTTGCCGCAAAATAATGTCCAAAGCAATGCAGGGAGTAAAGTGAGACGGGCTATTAAGCCTGACAAAGCAAAACAAGATAATTCTCCTCCCTGTCTAGAAGCAAGGTCTAGGATTCCTGTAAAAAATACACATAGGAGCAATCTAGCTAGAAAACCTCCAGCCCTGCCAAAACAAGAGCAGGTAGAGAAAGAAAAAACAAAACAGCTTCCTTCTAAATTACCAGTAAAGGTAAGATCTACCTCCGTCACAATGACTACAGTTAAAGTAAGAAAAAATCAGCTTAGGGAGGTATGTAAACATTCTATTGAATATTTTAAGGGAATTAGTGGTGAGACATTAAAGCTTGTGGATCGTCTATCTGATGAAGAGAAAAAGATGCAGTCAGAGGTCTCTGATGATGAAGAAGACAGTACATCAAGGAACACATCATTGTCAGAAGCTACTCAAGTTTACCAGCCTTCCATTACATCGAAGTCTGCTAGAGATATGAGAACAGAGGCAGCATCTATAAAATCAAAGATTGAAAAGGCCGACAGTGAGAGGAGGAGGAGTAAGAGGACTGGTGAGAATGAAGGCAGTCAGGTTTCTGGAGCTCTCATGGCTCACCTCGTGGAGATCAAGCCTAGTTTGTAAAACTTTCAACTTGTTGATCCTAGTGCATGAACTGTTGTGATTGCCTGTGGAGTGACTTAACCGTAGTTTTCATTCTGTCATTGTCATCTGTACGTGCTGTCTTATACTCTTCTTTCTTCCTTTAAACAAATCCTGTACTGTAGAAAGCTAGTGAAGCATGCCAAAGACGTTGTTGTAACTCAGAAATTTGAAAGTTTTCCTTTGTGACAGCGAATTTGTTCTGTCAAAGTAGAGAAAATAGATGTTAATCTGGTCTTGGTGGTTTCCACCAGTAAATGAACAACTTGTGTACAGTCTAACGGCTAGATTGTCAGCATGTTTGGTTTCATTACACGACATCATGTAGTTTGACATTTGGCTTTACACAGGTGAAAAAATGTGCTTTGTAGGTTATTAGGACACACAACCATTCTAGTAAACAATATAATCACCGGCAACTTAGTTGAAGTAAAGCTATTATTTATGATAAACTATTGTCCGGTATTATGGTTTTCTGTGCAAAACCCTTTTAATCGAGAAATTGTAAATCACAGGTCCACAGAGTCCATGTGAACGGACAGATATAAGGATGGCAATTGTAGCCGATCACCTAGGACTTAGCTGGACAGGTAAGCTTTTCTGCTTTTATATTGAAATCGGCTGTTACATTCTCAGGTAGTCTCTTTACTAAAAGCTGCAGCAAGGCCCATATCAGGAGAAGGCCTCTCTTCTCCTGAATTTGCACTGAACGTGGCCTCCCAAAATATTCAGCAGATTGCTTGGCAAAGATGCCCAGTATGAAATAGCTGTGAAGAACTGTCTTACAGGCTCACAGTAAATTAAACAGAAACTGATAGAGCAAACACTTAAAATGATTCATTTCCCAAGATGTTACACTCAAATAGTTGAGATAATCTTATCTGCCCAGAGTCAGGGCTGTCTGTGTCTCGGGACAGCAAATTCCCCAAAGCGCTGGAGCTTGCAGGGATCCCAGCAGCTTGGTGCCATGTGGGGTTGTCTCGTCATACACCCACTGTACCTTCCACTCACTGATGTGCCAAGCTGGCCCTTCATGGGCTTCTGGGTGCAGCAGCCAACTCTCCCTGGGCTTAGGTGATCACAGTGCTGGTGCCCGAGCTGCACAGCAAGCTCTCAAATGAATGATGGTCACCAGAACAAGCACATTATCAGTGAGCAGTGACGAGGTCTCCACGGAGCTTTACTTTGCTCTGGTTAAGTGTCTCACTGGGTGTAAATACAATAATACTTCAAAGAGATGTGATTGCAAATTCAGAGTTGTGCCTGTCTTAGGAAATTAAAGTGTAAGTGTATAATGCCATGTTCATCGTTATCTGTTAAGATACCCATTCATGTCAGGTAGTTTTGTTGATGTCTGTGTGATCTAAGAAAGTTAATATTTCTAAACCTGACAGGATAACTGAGAGAGATGCACTCTGTTTGGTGTTTTTGTTGTTGTTTTCTTTCTTTTCTTCCTTTTTTTTTTTTTTTCTTTTTCTTTTTCTTTTTGCTTTATAGAACTGGCAAGAGAACTGAATTTTTCTGTGGATGAAATAAATCAAATCCGAGTAGAAAACCCAAATTCTCTTATTGCTCAAAGCTTCATGTTATTAAAAAAATGGGTTACCAGAGACGGGAAAAATGCTACAAGTAAGTTCAAGCAGTTACTTCTGTTGTTTGTAAATTATAGCCCATGCCAAATGTTGTCTGTTCTAAGTAGGTTAAATTATGTTTTCTTCAAAACATAATGAACTTCTTTCACAAACCATTAACGGAAAAAAAAAAGTTTTAGTTATATTTTTACCAGAAGCCAGAGATGTGTCATATTTATTCAGTACATATGCAGAAGAAAATAATCTGTTCTCCACATCCATAATTGATGGGACAAGTAAGAAACTTAAATTCCAGCAAAGGAAGTAATAGGGAAAAGTTGCCAATAGCAAGGAATGTGAAACATGGAAACAGGCTGCCTGGAAAATTTAGGTAGTCTCGCAGTACTACAGGTTGTAACAAGACTATATACTGTTCTGTGAGGAGTGGCGGGTGTGACTGGGACAATGGATCTCTTTGAGGCCATGTTTCTGGGCAAATTCTGCTATTTTTACCTGTACTTGAACTGCTCAAATTGAAATAGAGGGTTGATTTTTGCATTAGGTCAGTGGTGTTTGTTACAGTTGTCTAATCCACAAAACCCTACACGATATTTGAGGCAACTTGGATCTTTTACACCATAAAAAGTCGTTTCCAGTATTACTGTGTTCTTGTAACACAGGATTATTGTAAATGAGATTTCAGGATGAATAGCCTTACATGCATTATTACCTACCTGGCTATTTGTTCTGTTCCTCCAAATAGAATGGTAACGAGGATCTTTACATTCCCTCTATGTTCCAGTAAAAGGTTATTTTGTTTCAGTAGTAAGTAAATATATTATTTAAGAACTCCCTGACCTTATTCTTTGTGGTTCTTGTGTTATAATAGGATTATACTTGGGGAGGGGAGAATCTTAATAGGTGTGTATCTTGGGTAAGTAGGCAGCAGAATGTCTGCTTAGACAAATGGAGTTTGCTAGAACCAAAGCCGTTGGGACAGAAACGTAAGCAAGCAACTTATAATTAACAAAATGTGAATGTAACTGAGTAAGACAATTACACAGTTCTGCAATGCTGAACTTTTTTTCCTGATGTGTCTTATTTGTTTTTCAGCTGATGCCTTAACTTCTGTATTGACAAAAATTAATCGAATAGATATTGTGACCCTATTGGAAGGACCAATATTTGATTATGGAAATATTTCAGGCACCAGAAGTTTTGCAGATGAAAATAACGTTTTTCATGATCCCATTGATGGTAATTCAATTCCATGGTCATATTTAGTTCAGTGGCACTAATGCAATAATGTTGTATGAACTAGATAGTTTAAAAAAAAAAAAAAAAAGGAACAAGTAAATTCTAAAGAAGTAACTGGTTTTCATGTCAAGGATTTTTCCTCATGGTATGATATTTAGGTTGCACATTAACATCTCAGAGAACAAGCTCAGAATCCCACAAATGCACGCCTCAGTGAGCTCGTTTCCACCAGCCTCAGTGTCAGTTGACAAAACTTGATTTTTTTTTCTCCTGTGGTGGTTCTGTTTTGATGCTTGCCCATGTATATTTTTAACATGCTTGGTATTGCATGCTATCCAAGCTTGCTAGAAATAGACACACATGCACGCGCACACATGTATATATATATATTTTCTTTGGATTTCTGTCAAGGTAAGTAACAGAATTCTTTGAAGAAAATAAAAGGAAAAGTGTATAGCAGTTGCATGAGATATGTTAATGTGCAGTTTACTACCCAGCCTGAGACAAATGAACATCAGTTATTTTGAGATTTTCACAAAATTTTTGTGATTTTGGACCATAATTGTCCAAATGTACAGTGGCAGTAGAAAAAGAAGAAAATGTTTCATTATTGCATGAGAGAATAACTTTGTCGGCCTGCTAATGAATAGAACTGTTCAGTGATCTTCACGTGGAAGCTGTACCCACTGAGCACAGAATTGTGCAGGTTAATTTTGAGCCAGATCTAAAAAGGATAAATGGAGTTCTGCTTATAAAACAGAATTGCTGTAGGTATGCTTAATATTTATCATTATGTTGAAGATGCTAAAATGCTGTTGTTTTGTCTTTTAAATGTTAGTTAATGGGCACTGTGTTGCTTCATCCTTTACTTTCTTTTTTGACAAGTTTATTATAAGTAGCTTGTTAAGTAAGACTTTTCTCTTCTGAGTTCTATTTCCTTTGCTTTTTGTAATTGGTTCAAATATGTATTAGTCTCTCTGTATTTTAGTAGGATGTTTTGTAGTCAGAACATAAAAGCTCAGTGTACCTCCATTACTGAGCAGCTTTACTGGTCATTGAATCATTGCATTACAGAAAAAAATTTCTGTTGACATTTTAAGAAAGTTGCTCTTGAAATGTTACTTGCGCCTTTCAATAGTAGCATCAGTATTTTTATGAAAAAATACGCTTTTCTGCAGTTGCTTTCTGTCTCTCCTCTTCTCTGAGCCTTCCTCAAGCTTCCTTTCCTCACCAAGACCAGACCACCTTTACCTTTCTCTCAGCTGATTCAGGAAATAAAAAAAAAAAAAAAAGGAAAAAGAAAAAAAGAAAACCCAACCCTGTAAATGCACCTCCCTTTGCAGGCAGCACAATGTCCGGTTAACCCCACACAATGTATTTTTTTCCTTTTGTAGGTTACCCAACCTATAATTTGCTGGAGAAATTTTCATCTTTTGTTGTCATTTTATATTTATATTCAGTTTAATCCTTTTGTATGATTTTCCTGTGTTTTCATCGATTTTCTTTTCTTTTCTCTCTTTATTTGATCAGTGTATCTGATTGTACCCATGTCGCCAAGATCACCTCAGTCTCCAAGATCACCAAGATCTCCTTACTCACCACACTCCTCTCACCTGTATAGCTTTACTGTACCTGAAATATTCATATAGCTCTCCCTGTGTTTTTGTGTTTTTATCCCTTTGTTAAATTCCCTTTTTAGTTTTTTATCCTGCTGCATATTTAGATCTGCTGTTCTTTATTATCTTCATTGAGATCCGTTTCTGCTCCTTGTTCTTTAACTATTCCATTCTTGTGGCTCTGTGGTTAAATGGAGATATAGATTAGTAGCATTGTATTGCTAATATTGTGTACTTTTTGATATAAGTCTGTTAAAAATGTGGACCTGTTTTAAAATTAACACCTACTTGCAAAAAAGTGGCTGTCCTATGTTTTGATCTGCCTCTGTCTTTAAAGTTTATTTGTTAAACTTCCAAATTCAAGGAAGTAAAAACTGGGAAAGAAAGATATACACAATTTGGCTGCAAGATATTGGATTGGATATAAACGGACAGCCACTCCTGTCCACATTTAATTCCTTGCATGCTCATAAGGCAATCTGCTATAGCTTGAAAATGTTCAAATGGCTGCAAAAAACAATTGCTGAAATCTTTACAGACTATTTACGAAATATTCCAAAGTACTGGCTTTGCTGTACTAGCTATTTTGGCAATGCTCATGTTTCTTCATCTAATTAGAACAAAGTAAATGAATCAATCAGAACTGCATTTGTTCTTAATCCGCATCTTCACAGTTTTCATACTTTATGTAATTCATGAATCATTTGACATTTGCTGGTTCGTTGCTCCATGCTTCATCCCAGTTAGTCCAAATGTGCTGTCTTCCTTAGGTTATCCCTCCATTCAAGTGGAACTGGAAACTCCCACTGGGTTGCGCTTCGTGCCGCCCACCCCTTTCCATCAGGACGATTTCTTTAGCGACACCTCTAGCCTAGAGTCACCCCTTAGAACTCCCAGTAGACTGAGTGACGTGGTAGTGACCTCCCAGGGACATGTAGATGGTACAGCAGCAGCACCGCCAGTGGTGACTGAAGAAGATACTTCTCTGGACGACAGCAAACTCGATTTCTCAGTGCCTAGAGAAGGAACACCTAAAGATAATGCTGTAGGCCAGAGCCAGTTGGAGGAAGTGGACCTTAAAGATTATCCGCGGTATCTTGGTAGTTATGGCGGGATACCAAAGGATGCTAAACCAAGGCAGAGCGAAGAGACTAGCAAAACAGGAATAAGGACTGAACAGCCTGAGAGAGAAAAGTCTGGTAGTGATGAGGAGATGACGGAAGAAAAGTTTAAATCTCTGTTTGAGGACATTCATCTGGAAGAAGGAGCTGAGTCTGAGGAGATGACGGAAGAGAAAGTATGGTCAATTCTTAAAGGTGTTCAGCAAGCAGAACGCGAAATGTCTTCAATTACAGGTTGGCAAACCGACTCGTCAAGTGTCACTGAGCCACCAACGTCGGGACGCAGAATAGGTGGTAGCCTGCTAGACCGTCTGGATGATAGGTGAGAATCTGCTTACAAAGGTGTGCGTGTAAGCGAGCCTACCTGCGCTGCTTTCACCTTCAGAAGCAGAGCTCAGGCTGCGGTTCTGTAGTTCCCTGTGTGTATGTTTATAGACATATATGCATACATATTTAGAAGAAAAAATGGTGCTTCACTCAGGCCTGAAACACATTTAACTTTAAACATGTATATATATAGCAGGTTTCGTGCTTAATATTAGTTTTCATTACATTTTCTAGATAATATTGCTTTTCACGTTCTTTGTAATTGTGTATTTCCATTTTGAAGGAATCTAAGGAGGCATAGATGGAATGTGGGGCTATGAAATGTATATCAGTTGAAACTGTAATACTGCATTACTCTTATTTCTAGAGGACCTTTTTAGCAGTCACCCTTTTCGTGGCGTATCTCTGCCTTCCAGATAGTCATTACTTTTCCATAACCCAATTTTTAAATTGTCACTGTTTTTATAACACTTAGTTAAGTGTGTTATGTCATGCTAATTTACTTGACGTTTTAAGAGATGAGTTGCAAGTCATAGGAAGGTAAGAATGACAACACCAAACCCATCTCGTCCCATGTACTGCCTCCCAACAGTGACTGAAGAGGATGCTTGGGGAAGAAAATGCTATTTTTCCCTCCTCTACTTTCCCAAGGTCAAATTGCTTTCAGCATAATGACCTGCTAAGATGGTGAATGCTTTCTACATATTTGTCCTCAACGTATTTCTCTTGCATGAGCTTTTGCAGCCTCCCCTTGGACCTACATAAGTTTTCAGCATTTACAGTATGTACTGGCATGTTTGGCCATACTGGTACCCACTGGGTGAAGATCTTCTGCTTTTATTTTGAACTTGGCTTCCGTGATTACTAATGGAAGGAGCCAGCTCTGCATGAGGTGTAAATCAGCAGAGAATGACTGTCTGCAGAGTGATTTTCTCTCTGTCAGCAGTTTATATCCTTTGCATCTTTGACTCAGAATGTTTAAGGGTTCCAGGTAGCATGAGGTACTCTTACTGAATCAAGTGGGAACATGACCCTTGATTTCAGCAAGTTCATTTTTCTATCAAGGCCATAAAGCACTTGATCTACTAGTATTGTGATTTCTGTTGTTATGTTAAACAATGCTTGTTATTCTGCCTTCTGTACTCTGTTCAATTAATAAAATACCTCTTCTAGAAGTAAAAGGCTTTCCTAAGAAGATGGTCTGTCCATTTCTAGCTAGTTGAATTCAGTTTGCTATCTTCTATAACACTTTTGCCAGCAAATAGCTGTAGTATTTGCATGTGTACAGTCCAACTGTTTATTTGAAATGTAAGCAAAATAAAACAGAAAGCTGTGCATCAGAAGTGCAGGTTAAACCTGTCCGTAGGTAGTCTGAGACAAAGTTTTGGCCAGAGCTTTCTATCTTGTAGTAATGTTTCATGCCGTTGGCTCTGCATATTACTGAAATAGTACTGAGGAATTATTCTGGAGTACTAATATTTGTTAAGATGCATGAGTTATTTGGAGTGCAGGTACTGCAATTGGAGGGGAAAATAACCATAATTATTAGTAACTGCAGAGTAACAGATACTTTGTTCACCTCCTTGGTTAGAGAGCAGGTTAAAGAATTACTGCCTTGGGGATTTATCTCATGTGATTATACAAGGGAGATGGTAGGTTTTGTGTATTTTTCTTTCTCTTTTTCATTTTTTCTTTTTGTCCCTTACGTGAAAGGGAATTAACACATAACATTTGGTCTTGTTTCCAGTGATCACCATGTTCTCACTGCTTCTGAAAAGATTCCGTGATGCAAAGACGAGGCCATTAAATAGATTGATGCTTGCATGCTGAATTGAAAATTTTCCTTTGTCTGAAATGTGTACACTGAGTGAAGGCTCAGTAAAGGGGTTCAGTGCTTCTGCCTTCTGTTGTGTGATTTAAACACTGAACGGCTGTCTATTTTTTTTTCCCCCTGTAGCTCGGACCAATGTAGGGATTCTGTTACCTCATATGTCAAAGGAGAAGCAGGGAAGCCAGAAACAAATGGAAGCCTCTCTGAATCCACAGCTGAGATGAAAACTAAATCCTATGTTCAAGAATCTTTAAACGATGTGGGAAAACACAGTGACAAAGAAGCCCTGAAAACAAAGCCCCAACTTTCAGCTGGTACTGATGAGCAAACGTTATCATCAACAGCATATCAGAAATCTTTGGAAGAGACTAGCAAGCCAACAACAGAAGGCAACAAAACATCTGTGCCTGTCAGTGTGAAGAAGATGAGCTGGAGTTCTTCAGAAGATGGCAAGCCAAGAGCAAGCATCCAAGAGGAGGAGGGAGCAGTAATGTCTGAACAGAAGGTACAGTATGTCCTGTGATTATTAACTGCTTGAGGAGTCCCTGTTGCTTAACATAATTTTTATAGGACTTGTAACATTGTGCCAGGTGTGGTTTGATTTATTTAATCTTTCTTTATGCATTTTCTATTTATTACTAAATTAAGAAAATTGGAAATTAGTGGAAATTTATGTTCTGTGGTGTAAATAGAACAAAGTGTAGTCGGGGCAGGCAGAGGAGCCAAGCAGGGCTGCATAATCCTTTTCTTAAGGGGGCCCCGAGCCTTGGGAGAGGTTAGAGCAGGTTGTGACTGCTGTCCTGCATCGCTGGGGAGCAGCCCCCCCTCCTGCCTAAGTACCACTGGTGCAGACAGTGCCAAACCGCTCGGCTGTCCTTGAGCTGCTTCCATAAAGGTGATGCCACTGTTTTCATCTCTGTGACACTGAGGTGAGCAATGTGAGGTATCTATCTTCTTCCTTGTCCCTAACACCCCTGCATTTTTCCTTGCATTTTTCCTTTATTAAAACAAACAAACAAACAAAAAACACCTCTGTTAATGTGCAGGAAAATAAATCTCGAGTAAAATCTAATCTCTTCCATGTATTTTGTTCCCTGGCTTCATTCATTCCAACCCCAAGGTGCATCCAGCCAAGAGAAATCAGAAGATGTGCAAATGTATATAGCACTTTTCCAGGTGGTGGTTTGTTCTTCAAATACTGCTGAGGGGCTGTCCTTTGGTTCTACCTTGCCTGGCTTGCACGTCCTTACCTATAGTATCTCACTTTTAAGTTGGTTTCGGACAACGGTAATTTTAATAGGTTTCTCAAGGGCTTATATTTATTTCCTGGAAGCTTAACAGTAAAAACTGATGCAAGGAATTGCTTATAGCCCAGTGTAGGGATTGGGGCTGGTGGGCAATCCCTAGGCTCAGTGATTGTGAAACAGGGAATTACTGAGTTTCTTCTACATTTCTGTGCTGATACTGTCTTTTCTTGGGTGTAGTACAGGAGGAGACTATAACTGCTGGAAATTATGCATTTTAGTAGATGCATTTGCTTCTACATGATGTGGCATTTTTTTTTCTTGTAGCACAACAAAAATGTCAGCTGTGGTGGGCTGCAATAAATCATTCAAGTTTAAATTACTTCATTTTAAACTATTCTTTCGATTATACAATCAAGAGCTCTTTTATTAGATAGTACCATAATCAGTCTCACCAGTTATGCGGTGTATGAATGTTATTATCCTGTTGTTAATTCGTGACATAGTTAAAGCAGCAAAGATCTTTCCTAATGTTCACTAATTACTGAATACTTAATAAAAAAAAACAAAAACAAAACTCAACTCTGCTGCAAAGGCAGCTAAATGCAGACATCAGAGTTCCTTTATTTGGCTTTGGGGCAGACCTTGGGTTGATGATGTTATGCTCAGTTTAAACACAGGGATAAGCATAGAAGCGCACTGTAACACGTGCTGAGGGGTGTGCAGCAGTGGTGCACTCCCCCCTCTGGATTCCCATCAGTGAGAAGATAAGTTGTCAGCCACTTCTGTTTTGTCTTCACTTTTGGATCTGGATTGGTAAGAATAAGTGTGTGCATTTCATATGTGCGCTTTTTGCACTACTTTTGCTTTCTTGGTAAAGGCTGATAATCCTATCATCCAAGTAACAAGTCTTTTTTATGGACATGGTCTTTGAATCAACTGGTGTCAGAAAACAATGTGATTTCTAAACCTGGGTCTCTCACCTAATCTCTTTGAAGTCAGTAGTTTAATTACTCTGAGTCTAATTCATAGTGAGATACTTCGTGTGCTGTCATGAAAAAAGAAAGAGTTTCCGTTGCAGTGTCTCTGGAAGGCATTTTTCAGAAATGAGCCATAAAGGGGTAAAGGTTTGAAAGAAGCAGATTCATTTCTGTGGAAAGAAGTGGGGAACAACAGAGAATGACTTCCTAAAGTTAGCAGTTGTTTCCCACATGGTCACAGAAAAACCTAAGAAGTAGTAAGTATTCACCTGCCTGGAGGGGCCTGAATCAGTGTTTGGCACATGGTTCTGCACCAGAATATAAGCTTGGTCCATAGGTACTGGGCTGCCGCCTGGTGACGTGAATGAAATGAATTGTTGGCTTCATCCCATGTCACATAACTGCCCAAAAATTTAGAAAAGCAGTGCAGTGACAGTGTAGGCCATGTAATGCTCTGTCAGTGATCAAGCATCACATCCAAATGACCTTTGGAAATGAGAGGAGTGCAGCGCAGTTGTTTTGTTACCCCAAAGAGGTGATGGATGTCCTGTGCTCACGGTGACTCCCAGTGTCAGAGTTGCGGCAGGGCTAAAACACTTGAAGCTATTTATTAACCACTCTTCCTCCAAAAACCTTTGTGCCCTCTTGGGAATCTTCTTCTGCTTTCTGTTACTTGTTCAGGATAGCGTTGGGTGTTTTTTTGTTTGTTTGTTTTTTATTTGTTCGTATTGATATATTTGGCTAGTGTCAGAGGACAGCAGGAGACTTTGTGTGCAGATGAGTACTGTCATCCTGCCCCAAATGCTTTTTGTTACATAGCCCTTTTTCTCCACCGCCCACCTATGCCTACTCTTACTTGACACATCATTTCTGAGAAGTGCTTCTGGTTTGGGATGTCTCGAGACAGATTCAAAACAAAGAAACAGAGAAGCAGTTAGCAATAGCCACTGTACATGTTTTTCGAGTCACTCTTGGGATGCCGTTGAGTTATTATAGAGAAAGTTGTCCAATTTCACTGTTCAGAAAACAGTAGTTTGAGCCTAGTCCATCAAAGCCCTCTGCCAGCCACGTGCACACACAGCTGCTCAGCCCCAGAGCCCAAGAACTCTGTGGGTTTTGCAGGGGAAAGCATCGGGGCTGTCGGAGGGCCCCGGGATGGAGCAGACACCAGCGTGCAGCTGCTGCACGTCCCCAGCAGCAGGCTTCTGACCTGGCCTGAGCTGAGCTCTGCCAGTTCCCTTCTTAAAAAACACAGACGATTGTGCTCCACATGTCAGCTAGTACCATTTAAAAATAGTTAAATATTGAGTAGGAAAACGATTCGCATGGAGAAGGTCTTCAAAATGCTTATTTGTGGTCTTTGGTAGGTGGGCCACTGAATCTTTGTGTGACCGTTGCCTTTCTTTGTAAGGGAATTCACTTCCGTACCTTGTGAATCCATGTAATTAGTCTGAATTGTTAATTTTTAGGAAGAAACAACAAGCAGTTATGACAGGCTTTTCTGGATGCAATGTTTTTAACTACTAAGATAAAGAAACGTAGGAGGTCAGATGCATTCCAAATACCATTTCCTTAGGCTTAAAAGCTGCTGCAATATTCCATACCTGGTATACTTGTCAAGCTCTATAGCATACCAAAGAACAAAGAGGCCTCCCATCGTATACTTTAGGAGCAAGACTGCACGTTTTGTATGTAACACACAGGAAAAACGTTGTCCATGATAACCTCTGTTTTCTTCTTGTAGTTCTGATATCACGTTGTGTCTTGCAAATGTGCTGTTCAAATGTACTAAAACTGCATTTATTAGGAATGTAGTGACAGTGACAGTGAGATTCAGAGTGATTCAAGCTCAGGTGAGGAGCAGAGGATTACAACAAGAGTTTATCGACGGCGGTTTATTTTGAAGGTATTTTGTGATTCGCGTTCTTGCGGCGACATTGGCATGGATGTGGGTTTGGACTGCCGTGTGAGAATGTCAGTTCTGGCACAGTGGAGCCCCTCTGGCACTATGCTTTCCGTGCCAGTTTGTTTTTATAACCAAATGCTACGTGGCCTTTCCTTGCTTAACCCAGAGGTTTATGGTTGTCTTCTGCTGGAAAACTACTGTGCTGCATGGCACGTTGTGTCCTTCACTGTTTTGCATGCCAGCTTAAAGACTGCAGCTAGATGCAGTGTGTTGGTCTGATGCAGAGCAAAATGAATTACAGACAGATATGGCTGACACATTTTTTTTTCCTTTTTTCTCTTTTTCTAAAAAAAAATCTAAATTACAAGTTTAAAAAAAAAATATGCAGGAATGTGCAAGAGTGGGATATAGGAGGGTCTGGGCCATGCAGTCTGGCTGAACGTTGTCGTCCAGAGGGCCTGGTGTGTTCTGGAAAGCCTCTCCAAAGCAGCAGGTGATCCCGATTTGAAACCTACTGCAGTTAATAAGAGGCCTTGCATCGCCTTCAGTAGGCTTTATTTAGTGTATTTATTTACAGGTGCCCTAGCATAACATACTTTATATGCTAATAATAATGGTAGAGACAGAAATAATTGCATTTGCCCTCATGTAGTTTCTTGTATGGTCACATAGTATGGTAGTGTTTGCCATGAGCATATAGCATAAGAAAATAATTCTTCATCAGAAACGATGTTAATTCTCAATAACTTGCAGGATTTGTTAGATTCTTATTAGAAAATCATGTAGTAAAGCCATGAGAAGGACAAACAGCCACTGTAGTGCTATTACAGCAATAGCTGAGTTTGCCATGGATATAATTGTTACGTCAGTCACGATTAGTGACACCTGGCTATGTTGCTGTTATTTGTGTGTTTAGTGGAGAAGGGTACGTATACATGCACTGCACCTTTCTGACCACCTTCACCGTGTTTCGTCAGTGTACTGCGTTCCCATTCTGAACTAGGCAATAATTGCAAAAATGAGCTCAACAGAAGTAAGTGTTTTATCCAAGACCTCATTTTTACAGGAAGAACCTGCTGCCTTAAATGAAAGCACCTGGGCAGGTCAAGGGTATAACCATTCATCAGTAATTCCCTCTGCAGATAAGACATGACAAGAAATAGGAATGTTTCTGTTTTCAGATGGGGGCAGGTGGCCTGAGGGTGATCGCAGACCCTTGAATGCTGTAAGAGCATTGCTGGTAAGACATAAAGCATCAGTGGGCTGAAAATGGTAAATGGTAAAGGCAGTGCATAGTCAGCTTGTTTGGGGGATTTGCCATCCGATTTGTCTGAACTATTTCAGTGTCTACTGGTTGGGCATCAGGAAGTGTCAGAGTACAAAAGAGGGTGAAAGAGTTTGACAAGGGAGCAACCATTTCGGTAGGTGTGTGTTGATCATGTATAGCTCATGAATTGATGGCATGAAATAGAGGGATCAAGCTTTGAAGTTGGAAGGGATCTGGGCCTTGAGGATTTTTTTTGCGAATTCCTGGGAGCTGCAGTGGTTGGGTGAGCTGAAGTCCCAGAGAAGGCACGCGCTGGGTGAGGACCAGCTCCTCGGGCAGGAGGTCTCAGGATGCAGCACACAGTAATGCGGAGCAAAGCTTGCAGCTTGCAGGGAAAATGTAACCCCTGTGTTCCTGCCATGGGACCACGAGAAGTGGTCAGGAGCCTCCAGCAGGCTCCTGCATTTGCTTGCTGGTACTGAGCACCCTTTGAGCAGCTGCACCCCACTCCAAATGTCACAGCTCAGCCAGCCTCGGTTGTGCAGGGCAGTAGTGAGGGGAGAATCGGGCTGTCCCCCTACTCCTGTGTTTCCTGACACTCCCCACTAAATATATTGCTGCTATGGGATGGATGCGCAGGAGGCCATGTTTTCCTCCTAGCTTCTCCCCCATGCAGCAAGCCTGCGACTCCCACTGGTGGTGAAATGCCCAGCGGCTTCTTGGCAGTCATGCCTGGGCCTTGGGAGCACTTCTCCTATACTGTCATACGTTATGGAGCCAGCCCTGGAAATCTGGGTTGAGCTTGTCTTCTCTGGAATAAAGAGTATTTTGAACATCTGCAGAGCTTGGGCATGGGCTTCAGAACTCGATGGCCGTGCTGTGCCTGTGCTGTGAGCCTGCTCTGCTGCCTTGTGCCAACAGCAGCAAAGGGACACAAAGGACGGTGCACCTGGAGCCTCCACCGGGCAGAGCTGCACATGGGTCAGTGTTGTACTGCACATGGGTCAGTGTTGTACTGCAGTTAATACTGAGTCCTGCCTCCATGCTGCATTAAAAGCAACAGAGCTACTCACATAGCCTGCAGGGATGAAGTTTTTAACACCTAAATCTGGAGGATAAATTGAGTCCCGTAAAAAAGAAGAATTTGCAACGTGCCTCCACAGCTACTGTCAGGACTGAATTGCTTCATTGCCTTTGTTCTTCTTTCCCAACTTGTTTTTCATTTCAGTGCTATTCTGCATTGTTGTTAACACTATTATTTCCGTTTAACTGCTACCTCAGCCCTCTGTCCTGGCCCAAATACGTGGAAAGGCTTTTCTGTCCCCGGAGGTATTTTCCCAGCAGTCCGAGAGCTGGGGCCTGTCAAGTGCTCTCAAGCACATTCCCATGGGATTTAGCACTTCAGAGGGCTGAGACCATAAAACCAGACAAGCAAGGGCTGATGCCCATTTCCACATGTAACAGGATCGTATTCTAACCTCAAGGTAATGCAGATGGTTTTGGTTTTGCTTCCTTTCCCTCTTCTGTTCGCTTGGCGAATGGATGGGACGGAGCATTGCAAAAGAAACGTGTTTTTATGGTAGTGCAGGAATGTGAGCAATTAGCACACAAGGGAAAAATGAGTGCTGCCACAATGTGCACATTCAAAGCCTGATCCAAAGCTCCTTTTATTCACTCATGACAGAAATCAGTGGCTGATTTTTCATGCCTTTCCAAAGATTGTTAAATCTTTCATGGGTACAAATTTTTGGCAAAAAGTGTCCAGTAAGATTCTTGCCAAAAGGTTTATGGTAGAATTTTGTAATGGAAAAGGAAAGAGACTTCCAAGCAGGAATTACTCAAATCCGATATTACTTTGTATCTTGTACTTCTGTTATTTCTTGCCTATTTTTATTAGAGATTTGTATCTTCCCATGCATTTTGTCCATGAAGAAGCTCCCTGTTGCTGATCGTGGAGGCTTGGTTCAGCCTGCACTGGAGGAATGGCACAGAAGGATTCTGAGCAGCAGTTAGGAACGAGCAAAATCAGCAGCTCTCATGATGTTATTACTCAGAGGAGACTTATTTACAGAGAGTGAAAATGTGGCCATCCTGTAGGTGAGACCAGTTACGGGCCTGTGCCCCACGTGCAGCACATGGAAGTGTTTCCATCCATGTGCTCAGCTGGGTGCAGCCTCCCTGCTGCAGCCCTGCCAGCTCGGAGAGCTGAGGCACTGCTCTGCTCCCAAATGTCCCCACACCCGGGGAGAGAGCAGCAGGGTGGGAGCTGCCAGCTGCAGCACAATAACACACCTGGGGAGTGAAACTCAGGCTGCAGAGTGCTGCAAGCAGGTCTGTCTGCGTGTGGTCCTCCTGTATCAAGCATCAGAACAATGACCCAGCTCCCAGCGTTGGGCTTGTTGGGCTGCTGTATTCAGCACCGTGTCCTTTTGGGTCTCCTTGGCTTGCCTGCTGTTCCTCCCCAACGGCTTTAGCAATACATCTGCAAACAAGCAAGTACAAACTCAGCACAGGCACAGGCGGACAGTCGTGGCATGTGATTAACAAGGTCTCTCTGAGTAGGCAGAACTCGCTAATGAAAATGACCTTAATGAAAGATGTTTGTTTCCACTGCCACAGCAGCTTGAGATCCCAAGGAGACAGAGGTGCAGCTGCTGGTTTTGCATTACAAGAATGGGATCTCGAGACTGAAAGGATTACGTCTTGCTGGTGGCTTAGACCAGAAAAGGAAGAGGTCTCATTGCTCTGTACAGCTCCCGTTCCAGTTGCAGTACTGCCCCTGGTTTTTGGAGAAGTTAAATATTTAGGATCTGTCCATCTCGCTTATTTCCATCTGCATTTAAATTCCTTTTTAAATTCTGGGTAACAGACATGCAGCCGCACCTTTTATCCTCCACTGTTACAACACCAGCTATATAGGAGGAATAAAAGGGACTATTATCCCTCTAGTAACAAAACAAACATGAAAGAGAACCAGAGGTCTGACAAATCTGCAGTGAACTTTGGCACAGTACTGCAGCACCAACTGTATAACTCCCACATTTATCTGGAGGTCCCTGGGAACACCCATCATCTGCAAATAACCGGTAAGAAAATCAGTGGAGTTGGCAGGAGACTTAGAAGAAGCTGTTTTTTAGTTCTCCTGCCCTGGAGAGCAGCAGCAAGGATACCAGCTGGTTTTGGCAGGACTACACTCCAGCGAACAGGGTGACATTAAAGCACTCTGCTTTGCAAAGCTTCCTGGCATGTTCTGGGGCTGAGGCGTGCAGAGTGCAGCTTTTGTACGGTTTAGTCCCAGGGATATAACCGAGCTTCCAGTAATCACTGTGTTAAGTTTCCTCCCTGCATTTTGAAAGCTCTCGGTATTGTGACAGTGATTTAGACTGGTTAAGGGTGAAATGAAGCCCGCATAAGTATGATGCTGCGGAAATAATTTTATTCTTCAGCTGTGACGCAGATGCACCAGCTTTGTGTTTAAAAACAGCTTTTGTTGACAAGGTCATCTAATGTGCCATTCTAACCCAAAGCTGTTTGGAGGTCTTACAAGCAGAACTGCCAGTGGGTAAGGCAGTTGTTTTGTTTTTTTTCTAGCAAACATCCGTCTTTATCGCTGCAGAGGATTAGAAACGCCAGTAAATCAGATCTGCCTCCTGCCAATTGTGAGACCTCCTGCAATTTGTTTAACTACCCACAAGAAAGAAAATTGTGAAAGCTGGATTTCATGCATACTGGCTGCTGAATGTTTACACCATTTATCCTTAGACCGTGCTTAAAGGAGCATATAGCTAATTAAAAACCAAGATTCACAGTACCTTTAAAACTGCATTTATCTTTCAGTATATCAGTGTGTTTTCCATTTGAAAACTGAACACAGTAATTCTCCCTAACTTGTTTTAAGGAGCAACCTGCCTGCTGCACTGCTGATAAAACTGTCTCCAAAATCAGTGTTTTCCTTTCGTCCCACTGCGGCTAGGAGGCTGTACAGGTTTCAGTTCTCAAAACCTGTACCCAGGCATAGGTGCCCCTGCCCGCAGCAGCAGGCCCTGTGCTATTTTCATTTCTGCTATCTTGCTCATGAGAAAGGAAGGAGCCAGCTCCCACTAGGGCCCTGCTCACTGACAGGCCTAAGTCCTGGATATGGGGTGAAATTGGTGCTTAGGTAGGTATTTAGTTTCTTCTTCCAGGAACCCCTTGGAAAAGAGTCCTTTTGGGGCATGAATTGCCCAGCAGGCCCAGCCTGGGCTGTCCCAAAGCTTTGGCAGCGATTTGTTCTGTGGCTGCTCGCGAGGGTGCCACCCTGCCTGGGCTTGGGGCCCTCGGCCCGGTGCCTGCAGTCCCAGCATGGCTCGGACAGGGGAGCCTCGCCCAAGTGGCCCTGGGCAGTGACATCCCCCTGGCCGTAGAGACTGCCGTCCCCCCGTGATGCTCCCCGAAGCATCAAAGTTTGGCGAGTTTTACAGTTTCTGTATACCCCATGAAAGTGTGAGGGAAAAAACAAACAAGTCTGAAATGGATTAATTGCTTATTAGCAAGTGGTAATTTCAGCACAGCTTTCAGTATGAAATAAACAGAAATTCTTCGCTTTTGAGTAATGACAAAACATCGCTGGAGACGTGGTTGGCAGCAGAGCTGCACTGGGCTCTTCGGTGTAGCTTTTGCCTGATGTAATAGCTCTAAAGCAGGGAAAAAACCTTGACTATAGAAAATTGCTTGTGGACAGAAAGGAAGGTTTATTTCTTTTAGCAGTCTGAAATAACATACAAGTCTAATGTTATAATGGACACATTGAAAAAGCTGTGTTTAGAGAGAAAACAGTTACAAAAAATAAACACGGCATAACTATATCTATTCACTGTAAAGCAGTGCTGGGGGTTTATGGAGGTAACTGTAGTGTGTAGGGCACAGTAAGTATGGTGCTTCTTAGTACTTGAAAGCATTATGATGTTTTGACGTAGTTTTAATAATATAATTTCAAATATTAGTTTGCTGGTAATGTTGATATTTAGAAGTTTTATATAACAATTTTTCCACTTCCTTCCTCTAGTTGCTGTTTTTTCCAGCAACTTTTTTTTTTTTTTTTTTTTTTTTCCCCATAAGGGGAGAAGAAAAGCTTTAAGTTTTTTGTTGTTGTTGTTGTTGTTTTGTTTTGTTTTGTTTTAAAAAAAAAGGTAAAATTTCTGGGGGAAAAAACAGGGGAGTTCCCTGACCATCTATCTCATCTCCAAGTGCTATGGCTCTGCTCTCAGCACAGGGAAGAGGCAAGTCATCTGCAGTCTTGACTTTTGAACATGGTTTTGTCCTTCAGATGACGCAGAGCCTAGGTTTGTCCACTGTCTCATGAACACAGTCAGTAATGCTTCCTTCCTTATGGGCTGTGCTTATGGGTTGGAGAACACTGATTTTAGTGCAGCCAGCGTTTGTTGGGAAGCATGGAAAGCAACATGTATGTGATATTATTTTATAGATTGCAAGTTTCTTTCTCAGTTTTCTGTTTTCAGAAACAAAATGCTACATTAGATTTGTTTTATTTACACAAAATAAGCACAGATGATAGATATTTTTGGAGCATCAAATGTGGTGCTTTACTTCAGCACCCACATTTGGAAACACGACTTTTTGAGGTAAAGTTGTCAATGTTCTTCTGGAACAGAAGTTCGTGGCTGCCGGCTAGCTTTAGACTTGATTTATAATTTTAGCAACAGTTCTTGTCATAGTATTTGGTCCCAGCACAGCAGTTAGGACACTGCTTAGAGATTTATTACACTGGTCCCATAAATAGTGGGTACTGCGAGAACTGGCGGATGGAGTGCGATCTCAGTAAGTCGAGCAGCAGGCTGCTGAGACTCCTCGGCAGGCTGGCAGATGATGCTGTGCCAAAGAAGGTTTCACGTAAGATACCTTTTACTTTTTCCAGTTTTGCAAATGCTGAGTAGTCTTGTCTTCTGTGTGCGGTTAAGATCTTGCATTTAGCAAGCAGAGCCATCTTTAAAATCCCAATTTTTCCCCACCTTATTTGGTGTTAGAACATGTTTCTGTGTGTACTGGGCATTGAGAAGCTGTGAAAAACCTCCTGCTAATGGATGCTGTTCAGAGATGTTATCTTCATGAATTTGTGCCTCCATCTCGTAGGACTCAGGCTAACAGAAAGGTTAATTGTTGCCCAAAGAGCATCATGTCATGAATTAACTGATAAATGTGCCAGAGGCTCACTACATGTTTTAAGGACATGCTTTGTGGAATAAATACGCAGGTATTGGCATGCTAAATCAGAAAGGCTTCCACGTTATTTGTGTGACATAAACCAATCTGTTACATAAAGTTGAAGCTAGCATGTGCTTGTTGCTTGGATTGGTGTGGAAATATGTGTGGGTTTGGCAGATTATAGGTTATGTTGCTAATCTTATAACACGTTCTTTAGGGTGAGGAAGCAAAAAACATTCCTGGTGAATCTGTAACAGAGGAGCAGTTTACCGACGAAGAAGGCAACGTCATCACAAGAAAAGTAATCATGGCTTATATTGCTGCTCTGAGTCTTTGCATTCAAGTAACTTCTTTTAACATACTTTCTCCCCTTAGAATCTAGGAAAAAAAAATCGATACTTGTCATGTATTGCTTCCTACAGATCACCCGGAAGGTAGTAAGACGTGTTGTTATCCCACATGAGAGGAAAGTTGGTGAAATGGTAATGGAATGGGGACTGCCAGGAAATAACAGTAAACGCAGAGGGTTGTGGTGACCGCTAGAAAGCGCTGCTAAAGGGCTGGAGGTTTGCATTTAACAAGAAGCCTTGGCAAAGTGCAGTGCTTGCAGTTCTTGACAAGTCGTGCATTGGGACAAAGGGACGGGGATTTATCTTCGTGGTGTTTCATGGAAAGGGATCTTTCAAGGAGGCCTCACAGAGCTCTGTGGTGTGCAAAACGCCTTCCCCGTGAAAGCAGTATGGTCTGCTCATGTAAAACAGGCAGCAGGTGTAAAATGTAGGGTTTGGGCCTGTTCTGTTTCATCGGTGTCTGCGAGTAAGGTTAAGCCCTTGCAGAATTTGTACCTGACGCCCACAGGTGTGCTGTGTTGCTTTTTCAGCAGCCCAAAGGAGTAAACCCCAGCTCGGTCCCTACCAGCCTCTCACTCACATGTGCTGTAACCCCTTGCTGGAACCTGGGGCTTTGCAGGATTCAGGGTGATGTGAACATACCTATGTAATGGTATGCAGCACCTTTGGAGACAAACTGCTGCAAACGTGCCCTGCTCCTAGCATGTGGCCAGGGCTCTTGTCTCCAGTAAAACTGGCACTGGGGTTAATGGGTTTTTGTCTGAGTGAAAACAGAATTGAGGACTCAGAAAGAAGCAAACATGAAAAATACTCTTCTTTTTTTCTGCTGGTGAAGAGAAAAACGAGGTAGGGAGCACAGAAATAGAAAAGAATTAAACATATTTCAATCCCTTCTTTCTTAGCCCTTTATCAGAGAAAATAGAAATTCTGCTCAGCAAAGGAGAATTTTGCTGCACCAGATTAGATTACTGAAAAACTACAAATAGTTACAAATACATCAATGCAGATCAGCCAAGGGGTAAATTCTGCCGATAACCACACACAAACAGATGCATTCTCTGATGTGAATGAGGCTCGTGATTGCTGGAGTGTTTATTTTTAGATGATTATTGAGCTATTTTTAATGAGTACAGATGAACTTCATTTTGGGGTTTGCTGTTTTAAAGACACCAAAACCTGCACTGCTTGTCACTGTTACTGGTTTTACTTCTGCTCTGCTTTGGTGATGGTTTTTTGCCGCTTTCTTCCTCTTCCCTTTACTCCATTACTAACCTGCTCACTTTAAAGCACAGACTTCATGAAACATCACAACAGCAGCCACGGCCTATGCTCTTAGAAATGTCCACCGGCCTTGGCTGGCCTAGGAGACCGGTTGGAAAGTGATTGTCCTTGAAGGTGGTGATGAATCCAGCTGGAGTTGATGGCAGGGGCTCTTCTGAAGGCTGTGTGCTCCAGCCCAGATGCTCTTTCCCAAATTGTAGACCTGTATTTTCTGCTTGAAGATGATATTTCAGGCCTGTGCTTTTGCAGCTCAGCAGAGTGGATAAATAGATTGTGTGTATCTTTGAGATGAAGTGTTAATGTGATTTAACTGCTTTTTACTTATCCTGTTACAGCAAAATATGGAGCCTGTTTTGGAAGCAGGTTTTTAATTACAAACATTCTCCACAGGCTATGTTAAACGTTCATATTTTCCTTTAAAGCAGGGTGAAGCTTATAAGGTTAAGACAAAGAAAGAAGTCAGACATGTGGAGAAGAAAAGTTACTCATGAAAGTTGAAAGCCAGCCACTGAACGGTGAGTTTGATCAATTTTCTTCTCTTGTAAAGCTTTTGCTAGCACAGCACTATGTAGAGAAGGGGCTAGCACCTAAGCAGTGCAGTGGCTTGCTTTCTGCTACCTTGGCATCACTTTCAAGCTGCAAAGCTGAATAGGTGGTCCTCGGTCCTGAACGAAGAAAATGACCTTGAGTTCATGCATAGAAGCTGAGCTTTATCTCTTGGAACGTAAAGCAAAGCAAAACGGAGCCATGTGTAAGATTTGGGGAGTTTCACAAAGCACAGAGTTCGTAATCCACAGTGCTCTCTACTCCTAAAAGTGGACTTAGGCATGACTAGTGAAAGAGCTGCACACCAGTAAATGTACTGAAAGACTTCTTCCACAGTTGGACATGTGATCTGCAGGCAGTTATGCAAGTGAGTGTCCTTGGAAGAGCCAGTAAGTGTCTAAATATTTGCCAACAAATAATCCTTACCAAATGTTTCTTGTAAAATTTATTGATCCAACTTCAGTGATTGTAAGAGAAGAGCAGCTGACAGTATGAGGGCTCCCCCAAACTAAATCCAAATGCCACTGGCCGACGCAGACTCACAGAACAGCAGAGGTTGGCAGGGTCCTCTAGAGATCATCTGGTCCAAGCAGGAAAAAGCAGAGCAGGTTGTCCAGGATCACATCCAGGTGGGTTTTGAATATCTCTGGAGAAGGAGACTCCACAGCCTCTCTGGACAACCTGTTTCAGTGCTCTGTCACTCTCGCAGTGAAGTCTTACCTCACAATCGGGTGGAACGTAGCTTGCACTTGCTCTGTAACGGTGTGCCGGAACTGTCATCACACAGTGTATTTACCTGGTGTCTTTTTTCCACTCAGAATTTTTCTTAGCTTTGGTGGCTTTTAGGAAACAGGCAGAGGAGGATTTGGGGAAATGGGAGATTGTTTTATCATTTTCCTATACATCTGGTATAAGGATTGATTGATTTTAGGGTTAAAGAACAGAATAAACAGGGCCTGTAAAACATAACAAATAGCGATGTGGAAGTAAAGAACAGAGCATCCTTAGTCCCTTTCAAGTGTAATATGCCCCCCTACAGCCACCTGGCCATGCTGGCTTTCTGAGCATGTGAATAATGCTGCTCGAGACCGCAGGGACTCGATGTGTGGGATCTTGCAGAGAGCTTTATGGGATCGAGCCCTCCAGAGCAAGCACCGTAAAGTGACTGGCTTGCTTTCAGTGTGCTTTCAGCAACTCCTAGCACCTACTGGGTCAGTCAAGCACAACCACTGAATTCCTGCTTTTACTGAGAGCCTTCCCACATGTGCTAATAGAATAATACCACTTCACATGGTTTGCTGCTGAATATACTCATAAAATATTTAATGTTTTGAAAGGGCAGGCCTTTCTCCTTCATGGAGCTTGGGGATACCAGAGGAAAGCAAGCCAAAGGGACAGCATTGCTTGTATGAAATTGTGTCCCAACTTAGTTCCCATGCTTCTCTTTTGAAATTTGGAGTTTTCCTTTCCACCGGAGTGCTATCTACATGCTTAAAGCTAAGATGAGATCTGTTGGGCAGTTACCTCTGTGCACCCAGAGCCACTGTGGATCCACAGGGGGAAACCAGTGGAAATGTGTGAATTCGAAGGCACTGAAGGCAGGATGAGCATTGAACTCCTTAAGTGCTGCAGATGAAGAGCCTGCCAGCCTGCAAGTGTGATGCAGCATGTATTTGGAATAAGGGAGGGCAGATATTTTAAAATAAAATGGCATTAATAAAGCAGTCTTTGCCTAATGTATGAAACATGTTTTAACCTTGAAAACACCAGTCTGACTTCCTCAGAAGCAAATGTGCTCCCGTGGCTGCTGATGCATTTCTTTTGTGCCTTCTAGGAGGCAATTCTGCCCTTGTAGAGCCCATCAGAAACTCAGTCCTCCTTAGATAAGCCCTTGCTCAGGGGGAACTTTGTCATGTAAGAGGAGTCTTTGTGGTCCAAGCTTTGATAAGAGGTCATGAGCAAGGGTGTATTAAATAATTGTTAGCTCCGTCAAGCGTCTGAAGTGTCTGTTGAAGACATTCCATCTGAATGCAGAAGAGGTTATGTTTTCAGAGACTAGGGTTTCTGATAGAAAACCAGTTGGTTTCTTGGTCCCAAAAGACACTAAATAAATAAATAAATAAATAAATGGGGAACAGAGGTGCTGCTTTTCCTTTCGATGTTGGTAGGGGTGTGTGTGTGAACATTTTTTGCTAGATTTTGCTGTAAAAATTGCTTTGTGACCATTGCAAGTAAACCCATTGCAAAATATGGGTTGGAAGGAAAAGCCACGATTTTTTTTTTTGCGTGAAGCTCTGCAGGGCTACGGGACAGGTTTCTGCCCAGTACTGTGCAAGCTGGCCCGACTGCTGCTGCATTGTGAACAGGCAGCTCTCAGCTGCGGAACAGATCTATGTCAGCGGAGATGTGGGCAAGGACACATTGTTTCAGCATAGGAGAACGCAAGCGCTCGCAGGGAATGCGCGTGGACCTGTGACCTGATTAGTAAACAGGCATGTCCATGCCAGCCTGAATCCCGTAGGCACTGCACAAACTGCACTCGCAAACAGCCTTCCCTGCACCCAGGTGCTGGGGAGCTCGCAGGTCTTGCAGCTCCCATTCACCAGTGTTTCATTTCTGCTGCGTGCCTCCCTACTGAATGGCGTCACTGTCACACGTTTAACAAACCTGCTTTTACGTGCTGGCTGCATGATCATTTTGGGATGGGCAGGAGAACAGGGGTTGGACCCTCTGTCTCCCCTGTGCCACTCATGGAGCCAGGTGGAAGATGTATTAGACAGCCCTTTCTTGCTCTGTCCTTCATGAAGCCTCGTAAAGGCTTGCTTCCAGGTTCCTGGCTCTCTTGGTCCCATTCCCCAAGCAGCTGAGAGAGGTGGATGTCCAAGGAGTGCAGGTTTTAGACCACTGTGGATGGTTGGAGACAATAAACAAAAGAGGGTTGAGAAAGGAGCGGCTCCCGGAGATAATGAATGCTATTTCTTCCATTACAGAGTACAGATTTATTGTAATCCTTTCTGAAGAGTTGTTACTTTGTCTGGGGTGATGAAATGCAGTGTCTAGCAAACATATTTGTAAATCAGCTCATGAGCAATGTGGATGTCTGTGGATGCATTTTCCCTTCATGCTGGGAGCTCAACTAATTTCATTACATACCTAGAAACAGTATGATTTATCCCATTACAGAATCCCATAATGCCAATTAGAACTATTTTGTTTTGTCAGGGAAAGGCATGAAATTGATTCTGAGATATTCTGAAATGACTTTGTGCTCTCTTTTCTTTCCGTAGGACTGTGTGCTTTTACTGCCAGTATTCTGGAAGAAAAATCAACAGGAATTAAACATTCACCTATAAAAGTGTGCGTGTGTTTGCTGCTTCCACACATTAACCGCATGGTTTTTATGCAAAAACAAAAACAAAACAACAAAAAAAAATTAATTTAGCATGAGCCAATTTACAGAGCATGGAAATTCACTTTCATTCACAGGATTGGAGAGTGCGCATTTAACAATGCAGTGTATATACAAGATGCCATGCTGTTAACAGCTTATTTCAAGCAGTTTGATGTCATCACAAAAGAAATAAATTCCTGTGGCCAGAGGGGATGTATGAAGACGAAATGGTTAAACCATGGAAAGACACTAAAATTACTAAAATCCACAACAGCTCGCCTTATTTTTCTTGGACCCAAACTGTCAGGGTATAAAACACTGTTTGTTTCTTTTTTAAACATCAATAGTTTTGCTGTAAATAAATAACACTGTATAAATTCTAACAAATAGAATAAATGTTGATAAGGCACTGCCTTTTCGATCACAAACAGGATACTGCGAATGCATTGAGCAGGCTAGGTGTCTCGAGCGGCTACACCTACAGGGATATTCTGGGTGTATCTTCACAGATTCTTGTATATTAGCAATTATAATGTTTGTATATGCAAAAACGCTAGCTTGATTTTAAAAAAATCTTTAAAATCTGCTGCAAATTTAAATGATTCCCAAAATGAGGAATTCTGTAGTTCTGTGAAAATTTTTCTTCAGAGTACTAATATTTTGATGCATGTGTTTCACCTTATTTTGATTAAATCTTTTCCAGTTTTGCAAACACTATACTGCAACATGAAAAATAAGATTTTATCTGTAAACACAAAGCCCTTCATCTAATATTTGTTGCTGTTGCCAATTTTTCAAGGAAATGACCTAAAAACCATAACATATACAGTAGTTGCATTATGGGGAGGGGGGTGCTATCTGTTCTCGCTTTATAATGGGGGTAATGCTTGCAGCTTTAGAAGTGGGTTGGTGCTCTGACGGGCACAAGTTCGGGATATTTTTAAATGAACTGAAGAGAAATTATTAGCTAATAGACTGGCAGCACGCTGTAAAATTATTACTGTATTGTGTACTGGCTATAAGATGTAGAATCTTTCAGTAAGCCAATCATCTGTAATCATCCTAGCAGTGTAATATTAGGTTGTTAAGGCTGCTGTGTTTTAAAGGGCATTTTTATTTGGGTTTTGGTGAAATACTTTGATTTGTTGATTATATTCATATGGAAACAGCATTCATTGATAATAGCTCTAATTACATATGTATGAAAACAACAAACACTGGATGATCTAGTTGATTATTTAAGCATAAAATAAATTGTGTTAAAACTCTTGGATAACGTGTATTTGGCAGTGTTATTGTGCTCTACAGAAGTGTGTTTGGAATGTCAGCCATTAATTATCCCTGGCTTTTTGCTTCTTTTCCTCTCAGTTTCTTTTGTGTGATCCACCTCCTCGTCTTCATAGTGTGACAGGTCATCACTTGGCAGGCTGTCCCAGAGTGGGTGGAACAGGAGTAACACAGCAGCCAGCACATCCTCAGCAAAACTAAGGAAACCCCACCTCTCTGGGACGTTAGGAGCCCTCCTCAGACCTGGGGAAAGGACAAGTCTAATAGGTTACGCACAGCCTCTTCTCCAACACGTGTCAACTCTGGACCTTTAATTTATTTCACCCCATCACGAACCAGGAACACCGCTGCTGAAAGCAGTTTTGTTCCCAGCGTGTATCAGTCACACCAACAACCAAGCCGTCGTAGATGATGTAAATGAAGTGTACATCTCCTGTATATTGCATGCACTTCCTGTATAGCACAGGTGATGGGCCATTATATATAAACACTTGGCTTTGTTGCCAAAGCAAAGTTTTGTAAGCAACATCGATACACACTCATTGTGGTCTTCTGCTTGAGTGTAATAAATAATTTTATTGCTCAAGGTTCACTTTTACCTGACTTTCAAGGCAATACGAAGATGTATTTTACGCTAACTTGGCACCCGAGGAAGCTCCATTGCTACAGAGATGGCTCAGTCTGCTTGTAAAATCCGCATTATTCTGAAAGCTGATCCCCACAGGAACCAGTCCTCACCTGGGGTCAGTCAGCAGAGCTCTCAACTGGTGAAAAGCACTTGGCTTCAGCAGAGCATAACAGGTTTGTTTGTCAGTGCTTGAGTCACTAGGGCTGTGAGCTTTTGAAGTAGTGGCAGTAAACAAAGGGTTTTTCTTAATTTCAGCAGCCAGTCTGTGTTGCCATGCACCTTTTACCGAGCTCAGGACACTGCTGGTACAATGCTGATGGTTCCAGTCCTTACACAAGGTAGTCTGCAGGGCAAATGCCACTTACAAAAGTGAAGAACAAATACATCTTACTGCAGGTCACAGTCCAACAACGGCAGCGTTCACGCTTCTGGAGACCTCACTGTTCAGTTGCCGCTCTCCCCGTCGCAAGTATCCACATCAGTTAGACAAAAATGAATATTTTTTTTGTTAAATGGTGTGTAGGTGCATATATTTACTATTATATCATGGCTTTACAGTTTGAAACAAAGGCTGTAGTGGCCAGCAGCAGGATTGCATGAGCAGCACCGTAGGAGAGCCTCTCTTCATCTCTGTAGCAGCATCCAAAATACGGAATTTAATTTGATCCATCTGCCTGGTCACCTTTCAGTACCTGACTCTGACGAGGGAGAAAGCTGGCGCTGTAGTTCTGGTAGGCAGAAGGTCTCTTTGTCTAGACAAAAGTGGGGTTACTTGTGCGGGGTAGCAGAGATGTGCAGGTGAATCTCAACAGGTCTCCTGCTGGTGGTGGTGATTCACCTGTCACCATCAAGCCTGAGGAGTCGGTCTGGACCATGGAAGTAGATGTGAGCAGGTGCTGGTTTGCCTGAAAGCTCCAGAGACATCTTTCTCAGGCTGTGACCACCACAGATGCATATTTGGGCCGTTCAGGGCAGCGCTGCCCACGCCCAGGCAGTGCTGTGCCTGCTGCCAGCAGGTCCCACGCAGGTTGGCCCTTTGGCGCTTGCTGCCTTCCAGGGAGGAGCTGCCCCTGGAGCTTTGATACAAAGGAGAAACTGGAAGTCAGAGCAGGAACCCTGCACCTACATTTCCAGAGTTTAAAATTTCCCACTAAATGTTGCACAAACAGGATTTTCTGGGTGTTGGTTTGTTTTGCTCTGGATGCATTGATTCCAACAGTAGCTCAGGATATTTGGGAAAAAACAAGGTTGAAGCATAACAATCTTTTTAGAAGGAAAACAGAAATCTTGCCAATACTAGCAACTGATGCACACAGCCCAAGTGAAAGCTCTGCCTTTAATATGTGCTTTAGTCTTTTTTCATATTTTCTCCAGTGAGAACTTTCCCCTTTGAGGCAAAATTGTAAGTCATGGGACTTTTATTGCACCTATTAATATAAACTAGATTGCTAAATACGGGGTTCTTTTCAGCCTTTGATATTTGTTTTTGCACTACCTAGTAATAATATTCTACAGTACTTTTTCCATTTCTGGAAGATTATCCATTACTTTTTATTTGTGGCCGGTAATAGTTTTAATCTCAGAAATTAGAAGAGTTCCTGTAGCGCAGAGATGACATTAGTGGGGATAAATGGCAGTAGCTTGCAGGATTGCAGCACCCTGCTAATTAATGCTAATTTCCTGGGGGATTGTTTAACACGGGCTTTTGTCTGCAGCCTGCACTGAGCAGGCAATCCAGACGTGCTCCATCAGGGGGCTGCTGCAGCCTGGCGTGCAAGCACGTGTCGTGAAGGGCTCTCCGTGCACCCCTAGGAAGGAGACTGCCAGGGGTGTGGGGTGAGCGCTGTGGGCTCTAGGGGGCTGGGGACCAGTTCTTCCCCCACCCCAGTGAAGCTGATGGTGACGGGGGGGCAGCCCAGAGCTGCCACGGCCAGGCCCCAGCCTCCTCCATCCTTGGGGCCTGCCTTGCTCCATCGCTTGGGGGTACGTGACCACGAGTCTTGGGTTTTGAGTTTTAAGGGAAAAATTAAACATGTGAAACTTGTGAAATGCCACCCAGCCAGCTATTCAGCACAAGTACAGCTAACGATGTCTTTTTGGGGAGACCTACCTGCAGGGTCACGGAAGGCAGCAGTGCTGTCACCTGCCCGGCAGCGATGGCTTTGGTGCAGCCCGTGGCTCCATGGCCCCCTCTCTTCAGGTGCAGGCTGGGGGTTGCCTGGCTGAGGCCGATGCTGAGACACAGAAGGAGGCAAAGCGGGACCGGGCTGGATGCAAACAGGATATCTGCTTTGGGGCTGGAGGAGGAAGAGCCGCAGGGCAGCTCCCCTCAAACCCTGGGGCGAGAGAGAGGAAACATGGTGAGAACAAGGAGGAAAATTCTCCCTTTGTGGAAAGCACAGAAGTTTTCTGACTGAGATACAGATCCTGGGGTAGGGAGGGGGAACACATAAAACTGAGACCTGGCATGCTACAAAGTGCTTTACATAAAATATAATCCGTTACTGCAAAAGAAAAAGGTTAGTGAAAGACAGAAAAATGAGCTGCTCAAGAAAGATCTGTGTATATGCCACAGTTGTCATAACTGCTGATGCTAAAAACAGTATGCTAATTGTGCATGGCTCTATTTATTTGACCCTAAATTTTGGAGGAAGGCAAAGATTTATAATAAAAGTTTTATTGGTGCTTTTCCCATCACGCTAATGTTCAATAATTGAGAGCCATTTGGTCTATAAAACAGCAACGCACAGTGATCCACTGTTCACCAACTTCTCTGGAAAGATTCCAGAAGCTGGAAATTGTTACGGCATGGCCATAACAACAGAACAAACTTATTACAACTTCTGAAAAAAATTCACTGGAAAAATAAGGATACAAAATACAAGCCCAAGAGCTGAAGATTCAGTGGCTGCTGAATTGCTGCCACACAGCAAATTTTCATAATCATATCCTCTGTCCTGCAGAGAGACTTCTTTTTGAATGCAAGTTTCTGATTAAATAATTGTTGGTCAGAAAAAGAAAGCAGCACATCATTATTTTAGTGTGAACTGCTTCTAAGAAAACATGTTTTATCTTGCATCAGTAGACAATCCACATTATTAGTGAACTGTTTTCTTATTTTTTTTTTATTCTGCATATACAAATGTTTTCCAAACCTACCTTTCTCCTCTCCTTAAACAATTCTTCCACCATGGTAAAATCTCTACGCACACAATCAGTATTGTCCTTTGAATAACTGCTTGTACACAGGTCACAATTCTTGACCCTGCTTCATTTTATTTTCCTAGTAATATTTTCCATTAATTGCGTTTTAATGCGACTGTCTTTCCCCCTTTTTTCCCCCCTCCCTATTTCAGTTGGTTACTCAGCACTGCACGGAATTCTTCCCGGGGTTAATTATCTTTGGTTGGTCTTTTCAGTCTATAACTACTGAACGTTTTAATAAAACTGTATTGTTAGAGAAGTTCTTCCAGCTGATTGATGGGCCTACAAAATTATATTAAGGATTCCATTAAAGCTCTGAACATCCCTCTTCTAATCCCTCACTCCAGCAATATATTTGATACAAATATTTCTACTGTTGATGTAAGTTTATGAAATACTGTTTCTAATTGCCCATTACCTCCTGTATTGATAGCATCTCTGATAAATTCCTACCTTTTTATTGCTGCTTCTTGATTTGATATCTGCTCTGGTATTTTTACAGTGCCGGTGACATTTTAAGATGCATTATTTGGACCAACCCTCCCTCTTGCCCCCTCGAGCTTTGCACTTATTTTTTTACAAGTATTATTGAGACTCTTCGCCTGTTTTGCTGAACTGTGGAGCTGCACCTCTACAGAGCGGCTGCTTCCACACCATCCTTGGGTTCTCCTTCCAGGCCACAAGAGACCCCAGTCCCCCTGGGCCCTCGTGCTGTCGGCGTGGTGGTGACAGCAGCCTGGCCGTGCTGGGTGACAGTGCCACACGAGCCCCTCATCCCTTGTGGTAGGGACAGACCCCGTGCCCTGCCAGTGGGGCCGGGGCTGTGCCCACGCACCCAACAACATGGGGTTGTCTGTCCCGTGTAACCCAGAGCCTTTAAAAACAGGGGGTTGCTAATTGTGCTCCTACCACGTATTTGTACTTTTTAATTGGTTGGGTTAACATTTTACTGATGTGCAAAGCATGTGATTTTTTTGGGTGCTAATTAGGCTAACATTTTCTCTCCCTTTTTAATCTATTAATTTGGAGTAGTTGGATGTAATTGTAATTAAATATATGGGTGCTATTTTTCAAATGACTGAAATGCTTTTATGAAAAGAAGGATGCCGTCTCAGATCTAAACATCAAGGGCCCTTGAGTGTAACTCCCACTCTCCCACTGACTCATTGTTTGTCATTGGGCAAGTACATTAGCTCTCTACCTCCGTTTCTTGCCTTCCAGGGCTATTGTGAGAATTAATTAGATAATGTTTCAGCACAGCTTTGAACTGGAGAGCGCTACAAAAGTGCCAAGTTATAATTTATTATTATGAAAGCAGGCGCGCTGGCTGGGGAGCGAGACCTCTGATGCAATCCCAGCAGAGCGCGGACGGCGAGAAGGCTGGGACCTAGGACAAGAAACTCTCCTGTTGCCTTGGGATCACCTCAGCCACGTACCTGCAGGTCTGTAGCAATTTCTGCCTATTCTCGAAGTTTTCTGCTGAAAGGGACACCGACAGCTGCACGACTCTTTCTGTGGGCACAGTCCCTGGCTGAGCAGACCGGTTCAGCCGCCGGCTGGGGGCATCGGCTGCACCTCCCCGTGGGCTTTCCAGGCTCGAGTTGCTGCGTGAGGCAGCAACGGTGTCTGCCCAGTCAGCCCTCTTGACAATTACACACCTCCAAAGCAGTAAAGCACTTAAGATTAACATTGATAGGGCTGACGAGTGGCTTATAGTTAAGCACGCTGTGCAGTCTGCTGGATAGGATTAGGCCTCAGCGCAACCATTTTGCTGATTCAGGTTTTCAAAATATTTAGGCCTCGATTCCACAAGGTACTTGAACGTGAGCAGTGCTACTGAAGACAATGGAAATAACGAGGTAATCAACGCAAGGGAAGAAAATCATAGGGAAGATAACCAAAGCTAGATGAAGAAAAAACATGCAATCAGAAACCTGTTTGCTTAGAAATGAGTCCGCTTTGAAGGGAGCGCACGAGCACGGACGGAGGCCATAGAGGCAAACCGGCCTGCGTGCTGACAGACATCCGAAGGGGAGCAGCACAAAGAGCTTCACGTTTACAAGAAATAACCTTTCCTCGTGACACGCCTGTGTGCGGCAGGCTTCCTCAGCACGAGCAGACCCATCTACAAGCAATTTTACTGAACTGCAATGACCTGTCCAGAACAGCTCTCATTACTCGTGGAACCCCGTTACTACAGGGCAGCACCATTTGCCTCCAACCAGCGACCTGCTGCGTCCCACATCCTTTTTCCTTTTCCTCACATTCAAACCCTAAACCTGCTCTCCCAACAGCATGGCCCTGCAAGTATTTGGCCCCACACATGGCAGAGGCACACCCAGGCTGCTGTTACCATCGCGCCCTGAGCTGACAGACCATAAGGAGAGCGGCAGGCAGGGTGGGATCCGTGCCTCCCCTGTGCAGTTTTAATCCCCAAGCACAGTTCTGGCAGAGCATGGCAGTGACACCGACAGCCCTATCACGTTTTAATGGCATTCCTCCTCCTGTAGGAAGGGTACCACCATTCCCTCCCCATGTTTTGATCTCTGCATGCTGTGCCCTTTTCAGGCGCGCAGACAGGCAGCTCAGAAAATTCCACCTCCTTCTGAAAACCAGGAAAGGCCCTTACTACTTTTCTTGTGATTAAGAAACCAAAAATAAGATGACCTACACTTGTATTCCCAGGCAGACAAGAAGAATAATTACTTTATAGAGAAGGAATTCCTTCATACATCATAACCATTACAAAGAATAAAATTTGAAATTTGCTGTGGCATAGAACAAGAAGGTAGTATAGTAAGAGATAATGAAATCCCTCCTTGCCATTAATGGAAAAATTACTGTTGTTAAAAGACCCCTTCATAAATAATTAAGAAACCAATTATAGAGTCTCAATGACTAATTTATCCAGGAGCAATACGGACCACGTTATTCCATATAATGAACAGCATATATACTCCATTGTATTTCCCTACAACTCATTCCTTTTTTCAGCTACTCCTCAAAGAAATAATAAAGAAGGGCAACTAATGCACACAGTAATCAGAACGTACATTATCTAAAATGAGAGATACACATTAACATATCTTAATTTAAAATAGTTTTACAGGACTGCAGAGGGCTGAATTAACGAGCCATTTAGCCTCTGTGCTGGAAAGGGGAGGAGGGCTTCAGGGAAACGCATGGCCAGGGCTGGGGCCACCCGCACGCCGGCCTGGCTCAGTCCCTGGCCAAGCCCTGTTCGCCCTAAAGCCCATCCCAGTGGGGTTCTGTGCCGTGGGACTTGTGTTGCACACTTTGCTCTCTGCAAAACCCCTGAGGTACTGGGGATGAAAGAGCCATGGTGGGATGGCAGGACCACGGGCTGGAGGGGTGAATTGGTCTTTGGAGGGGTGTCATTAGCCCTTGACTGCCCCAGAGCTGCCCAGGCGCCCCGTACCATCGTCCCCACGGGGCAGTCCCTGCTGCTTTATGTCTTCTTCCCCGAGGGAAAAACCACCGAAGTGGTCTGCGGTTAGATTTTCTGCCTGGTTTAGATGTTTGTGCTATTAAAATTGCCTGGACAAGCTGTGGCATGCTCTGCAATCCGGTCTCCAGCTATCTGATTACAAACCTAACTTCATCACAAACCGTCTTACAGCATCCAGTAGCAAAGTCTCTTTCTTGTAGCTGAGGTATATTCCAGTAACAGCATACCGCTTTGCACACCTCAGAAAATGATCCTGAATGTAAATCAACTCTTCCAGTAAGGAATTTTCCTCCTCCTTCTAGTCCCTGGGACTTATCTGATCTGGCCAAGGAAAACGCTTATAACTCTGGCAAACAATCCGGCAGGAGACTGATGTGATTAAGGTGTTTTTTTTTTTTTTTCCCTCTTTCTGAAGAGTCTCCACTGCAGCCCCTGCTGGAGTGCGCTCAAGCATTAAATGCTCACTGCTGCAGCACACAGCCCCCCTTCCAGACAGCTTCCTGATGAAAGCAGAGAAATGAAAGTCTGCAAAGCCACAACCTAAAATTCAAGATGCAGAGCGTGAGAAGGAGATGCAGAGTGTTTTGATGTCATCATTGTGATGAAGTTTAGCTGAAGTCATCGATGCACATCAATGCAAACTGGAAGTGCCAGAAGCCAGGTCCACAGCAGCCTCATGCTGAATAAAGTGGAAGGAATGTCCTCAGATCTGTTTCCAGGGTGATGTTATTTCCAGGGAGCGTGCTTCTCCCCTTCGGCTCGAACACTGCTTTTCCAGGAGCCATGTCCAAGGGAACAAAGCTCTTCTCTCCTGCTCCCAGCCCCAGACAGAAATTAACCTGGACAACAAATTCTGGGGGCACTTTCCCTAGAAAAACCCCTATTCCCTTGAATTTGCCATATGATTCTTAAGACACCTCTGAAGAAAATTGTCCTCCATTTTGCTGTGCCTGCTAACCTGAACGTTTATCACTTAGGAAGTTTTTAGCATCTTGAGATGTATTTGGTGGGGAAAAAAAATAAAAAATTAATAGCAGGGCTGGCTGCAGGATGCTGCCAGCCCGACAGAAGATTACATCACTTTTTTGTTCATGGGCAGTGTGAGGACGCAAAGAACGAGTACGTGACCAGAGGTTCACCTCACATTACACATCACACAAATAACGAGGGACAGCCGAAAGGAAAGAGTTGGGTGCCTTGCCCATCCCACTACAAACGTGGAAAAACAACACTGCCATGCCTGTGTAATGCCGCGCTAGCATGAGCAAGGACTTGACCCTGTATGTTAAAAAGCAAAAGCCTTGAAGAACATGACTGGTGTTAACTTCAAACACTGTAAATGAAGGGTGAGAGTCACTTTTTACTGCCTTTTACGTGTACTTCTCTGCAATCTGCTGAGGCTGATGACTGAACTTTTCAGCATCCGAGGGGCTTTTCCCTCGCCGTGTTACTTCCCCTTTCTCACAGGGCAGCACTGTGTGTACGTGTGTATTTTATGGGTATATAAATACGTATCTTTTAAGAAAAGGGGTTTCGGTTGTTTCAGCTGCATGTAAATGAAACTTTGGGGCTCCAGCTTTGTGTCACCCGCAGCAAAGAATTGCTGTGTGCGCCCAGGTTTTCCCTACACAGGTCATGGAGCCGGATGCCCATTTGTTTTCCCTGTGTATTTTGTGGTAAAACCCGAGGTTTGCGTGCAAGCTGCTTGGTATTACTATTTTAGCATTTTTTAGCATTAACACTCCGAAGCCTTAGCACTGGGGGATGTCTGGGGGGGCATTAAGGCGGAATAAAAGTGCCGCCGGCTGCGGGCAGAGGCCGCGGCCCGCTGAGGAGATGGCGGAGGCGCTGCGGGCGGGAGGGGGCCGCCAGGGGCCGCCAGGGGGCGCTGTGGGCGGGCGGCGGGCGCGGGCGGAGCGGGGCGGCCGCTCTCGGCGCACGGGGCGGCGGCGGCGGAGCGCGGCGGGGGCCGCCCCCTGCTCGCCTGGCGGCGGCGGCGGCGGGGCCGGGGCCGGGCTTGGGGCAGCGGCGGCGATGGCGGACAGCGCCAGCGAGAGCGACACGGACGGCGCCGGCGGCAGCGGGGGCGGCGGCGGCGGCGTGGCGGGGCCGCTGGCGGCGGGCGGCCCGGCGGCGGGGCCGGGCGGCGGCGGTGGCGGCGGAGCAGGCGGCGGCGGCGGCGGCGGCGGCTCGGGGGGCGCGGGCGGCGGCAAGGCGGGCGGCATCGTGATCTCGCCGTTCCGGCTGGAGGAGCTGACGAACCGGCTGGCCTCGCTGCAGCAGGAGAACAAGGTGCTGAAGATCGAGCTGGAGACCTACAAGCTCAAGTGCAAGGCGCTGCAGGAGGAGAACCGCGACCTGCGCAAGGCCAGCGTCACCATCGTGAGTGCGGGCGGCGCCGCCAACGGGGGGGAGCCGCCGCCGGGCCCGGCCGGGCCTGCACCCGGCCCCCGCTGAGGGCGGCAGCAGCGGCCCCGGGGCTGCCCCGAGCCCGGGCTGGCCCCCGCGGGCACCCCCCGGGCACGGGCCGGCGGTGCTGCCCCCAGGGCTTCCCAGAAACTCCTCTCAAAGTCCCTGGGAAGCGGCGCGGGTGACACGCCGCGCTGCCCTGGGCGCTGGTAGCGAGCGCTGAGAGGATAAATCACAGCTACCTGTGCTGCTGCAGGTATCTGTGCTGCTGCAGGTATCTGTGCTGCTGCAGGTATCTGTGCTGCTGCAGGTGCTCCCGGCCTGCGAGCGGGCAGAGGGGTGAGGTGCCAGGTAACTGGGGGCTGCGGGCACCGGCCTGCACAGCGCAGGGTGCCCTAGAAGGCTCCGCAGCCCTCCTGCCTGTGTTCGTCCTCGTCTTCTTTAAATTTTCCCAGGGAGTGCTTTCTTGCAAGTGTGTCAGCTCTCCTATTGATAATCAGGGTTTCGCTGTGGAGATATCTAGCGAAGGAATGGGATCTGGAGCTTATCAAGGCAAAGCTCGCATCTGGTCCCCGTAGTAAGTGTTCAGTTTCTAGCAGGATGTGGGCCGGAAGAGTGCATGAAATACAATACAGAAGTAATTTATTCAGGGATGACAAATATAGTGCCAGTCGGGGAAACATGTGCTTTGTTAATACTTTACGAGTAGAGAATGTGTCTTAATTAGGTAGCAGCAGACTGCCTTCTAATGCTGGAAGGGGCCAAGACATCTTGTCAGTCAGACATTTTCTCTCTGCCTGTCAGAAAGACAGCATCTTTCTGCACCCCTGGTAGGTGTGTTATTGTTTGTAAACAAGTTGAAAAAATGTTCCCGTGACTTCAGGTTGTTTTGGTGCTTTCCTGGGGACTTCTTACCTCACGTTTTCATCAGACTTCAGTTGACAAAAATGAGGTATTTTTCTTAAATCTAAAACTGCATCTTTTCTGACATCCTGGCTAAAGAGAGAAAAGGTGTTAGACTTTTATAGCAACCTGTGGGCTGTCTAGAAAACCAGCGTCTTTAGCAGACACTCTCTCTTTGGTATGCTAAACTGTGTGCACAGCTAAGTAAGCCTCTTCTCATTCAGCAAGCAGCAAAATAATGAATGCAAACAATTTTTTATTTTCAGACCACTAAGACTCTGTGCTGTGGTTTACATAGTCCTTAATGTAAACACATTTGCAGTCAAAATACTTTGTCGTGTTGCTCCAAGAATGAAAGTGGTCGGACATGAGCTTTGTTGGAACACAGAAATGTGTGCCATTTGCATGTAAATATAGTTAAATGCAAAGTTTTCTGATTTTCTCCATTGTGATTCTAAACCTTTGTCAATTTACTCCCACAACCCAGCTCCTGCTCCTAGAGGAGAGCCGTGCGGGCAGGGCTGTGGCACGCCAGCTTCCTGCTGTAGGCACTGTAATGTCACGAATCAGCTTTGATTTTTATCATTTGTTACGGATGAGCCGTGAAGCGCAGATAAAACCGACAGGTAGCTGAAATAGCGGCTGAAGTGACTAAACCTGTGTGCTGTAGGTGAAGGTGACCCTTCTAGCCATGAAGCTCTTCATCCCTGAGCCTTTTGCTGTCCCTTTGCTTGAACTTGGCCGTGCTGGTGCTGCAGGGACACTAAACTTCCCTTAGTTCCCTCTGTTCTCTTTAACGGTTTTGAGTATTTTCCCTTTAGGCTTTACCAAGTAGAAAGCGGTCTTCTACCTCCTTCCTCTTGCACCCGTACTGCTGAATGTGTTAACACAGAATCGGAATCGTTCGGGTTGGAAAAGACCACTAAGATCATCTAGTCCAACCTTAATAGGACATCTTTTTTGTTTCTGCTTTTGTGCGTGGTATTATTGGTATACACATTACATATGAATGCGTACAGTTTGGGAATTACTTAGCAGCTTGCTGATAGTTCTGTGTTGTAGTTAGTCCTTGCATCATAGGGTTGAAAGTAAGTGTTCAATGGAGGGGACCGATGTTATGTAGTTGTGCTTGGAAAACTGGCTGAGAAAAGGCGTTGGCTTGGCAGGCTCGTATGCTCACTAACTTCATATGAGCTCTCCTCTAAAATGTGTAAAAACAAATGCTGGTTTAATACTGGGGTCTGTAAAATGAGCTTGGACAAAGTGTACTTCCATAACGCTGTGCAAGCTCTGCTCCTTCCAGTAGCCTGAAGTGGAAACGAAATTATGCTGTTGGTCATGTGTTGGCTGTGAAATTAAATAAATACACACGGTAACTTTAATCGACCCGCTGTTACTGGTAACTAACCACGGGGGAGGCAGTGTGTGGTGAGAGCTGCGTAAATTAGAAGCACTATCTAGTAGTGCAAGAGCAAGTACTGGAAAGAAAGAACTGAGATCCCTTGAGCTGTTTGAGGACGGTTCCCTTTGCACATGTTTAGCAATCTCTAATTATATGATCGCATGGTGTTTCTGCAAGATTCTTTTAAGGAAACGGACAGGATGGTGGGTGCTTAGGTTGGGAAAAAAATGTGCATCTGAAAATCTTAAAAGCTACGTATTTGTGATGTTAAGTAGTTACTTTTGGTTATAGTGCTGCGGTACCACAAGTGGAGTTCCTGTGTGAACTTCCTTTATTTCTTGGTGAGAAAGGTCTGCAAGGAAACGTTGTGTTTAGTGGACTAAGTGTGGGACAGCACAACTTCTCTAGTGAAATAAAAGTACATTGAAAACTGGGTGGGAGAACGACAGCTTTCCAACCCATTGAATTGTTGCCTGCCACAGAAGCTGAAGAACTTCAGCTGGGAGCCGGGTGCACGCATGTCTCCGTCAGGAAGTTTCTTTTGAAGTTGGTAGAACTTAGGCTTCTAGCTTTTTTTCCACTTTTCAGTGTTTGATGTTACAAAGTCGACCTATTTCACTGAAAGACGTGTAGCCTTTAACTGATAGCGAAGCATTTTGTTTTTCTTGGTTATTGTTTTGAATTGACAGGCCTCATAAAAGCAGGCTGCTTTTGATAACAAAACCAGTTTCGGTCCCTCGTTCCTACAGGTACATACATGCTTACCCTTGGTTAGATTCAGCAATTTAACTCACGTGGATTGGCCTCTTAAAGTCAGGCATCTCCTGTAGCATTAGAGAAAGAAAGTAGAATAAGCCTTATTCCATTATTTTTTTTTCTAACCAATACTGTGTACTTGAGTAGCCTTAATTTGAAAATGCTCCCACTCCAGCGTGCCTGATGCAGCAGTGTGTAATGTAGATTTTAAAGAATGGCTTCTCATTTTTTTTCTGCAGTTTGCTTTGCAGGGAAGGAAAGACTCCTAAAAGTCCCATGTTGTGGGGGTGCATGGATGCCCAAAGGAGCATCGGTTCGGATGAAACAGGCTGACCCAAACTGCTGCCAGCATAAGTAACCTCTGCAGCTAAACCTGCACCTCAGGTGCGAGCTTGGCTGTTGCTGTTCTCTGGGTGTTAGCAGAAGGCCGTTGCATCTCCTGGCTTTTCCTTCTCCTTTGCATTTCTGCAAAGCAATGTGAACAGGCTTCTACAAGCTGGGAGAAACAATGGAAGAGAAAAGCTTACTCAGCTCTCATTTCCTTGCTTGTAGTCACAAATTCTGAAGAAATTTGTTGCTTCCCATAACAGACATCTCCTGAAAACAAACAGGCTGCCAGTGACTTACAGGTTGGCAAAATCCTGTGTGGTATTGTAGAGTTGTTACAGTTTTCTCAGTAAACAACCAGAGTTAGACGCTGGAAATAAATACGATTTCAGCATTTTGTTCTCAAGGAAGTATGTGGTGGGATGTGTGCGTGCTTGTGATCTGCTGCCACAGCTCTTCATGGAAAATGTCAGCCTGGATAGGTAGTTTGGGGAGGTTAATGGATGTGCTAGAGCGCTGAAAATCCTCTGCAAAAATTGCTTTTTAACAGCTTTTTCCAACCGTGGAGTTTGCACCAGAGTTTCAAAGCAGAACACCTGTTCCAGTGCAGAATATGAACAGCAGGAGAAAGGGTGGACTGAAAACACAAATCTTTGAAATGCACTTAGTTAAGGGCAGAGGGATCAATGGGAGAAATCAATTAGTAGGTACAAAGGTACAAAGTGGATCCAGAAAGTGAAGAGATTAATATTTTAAAAGAGATACCTGTAAGTTTATCATTTACTCTCTGTTTTAAAGCAGGTCTTGCACGTGTGAAAGAGATGGGTCTGCTGTTTTGTGGTGTCTTCTGTCGGTGTAAGAAATGTCTCTGGAGCTTCAGTATCCAACTGGTTCAATTCTGGTTTGTAGTCAGCCTAAAAATCTATCTCAAATACCTTGTTTTAGAAATGTTTTGTTTACCTGCTTTTTAGAGTACAGACAGCATTTTTGCAAAGATTAGCAAGTTCATGCACAGTGTAACTTCATGCACAACTCTTCAGGAAGAGCAGATGTAGGTAATGACTGCCTTGTATTTGAATTTTATGTTTGCCTCATTCTTAAGAAGTTCGTATTGATCTTCTACAGAACGTCTGGAAAGGAAGAAAGAAGCTTAATGATGGACTTAACGGTTTTGGCCCTTAGGTTAACACGATAAAAGCAGTGCTATTTGCTGCACTGCTGGCAAACTAATCGTAGGAAGGTGTATTATCATCTGCTTCCTTTTGGTACTTGGGTATGGCCTCTGGCATGTTGAAGTCCCAGGGCAAAAAATAACTGTAGTGGTGGTAACAGCACATCCCTGTTTGTCTGTGCTGCAGGACTTCCTCAGTACTGGCTAAAAAGCAAACTTTAAAAAAAAAAAAAAAAAAAAAAAAAAGCTCTTATTGAAAAGAGTTATTGAAATAACTCTTATTGAAAAGTGTCTTTGGGAAGAGTGTTTGGTTGTAAATAAGTCTCTAAGATGAAGAATCTGAGTGTCCTGTGCGAGTGCTCCTAGTCAAAGCCTTCCTTGTTGAGCCGTAGGTTCTTGCAGTGCTTTGTGGCTTGGTTAATGAGTTTGACAAAGATACAGGCTTCCACAGACATCTTCTACTTTACATTGACAACTGAAAGAAGCTCTCAAGCTCTGAGGTGCTGGAACTCTGATGTGCTGGATTGAAAACGCTGTGGCTAAATGATGCACTGCTCTGGTCTAAACACATTTTCTTGCTTCAAGTTTATCCAGATGTTTGTGAGAGCTTAATTTGGAATGGATAAGTTTTATTTTTTTCTCATCTGGTATCATTGGTCTTCCTCTGAGAGCTTAGCGTTGTGTGCTCTGGCTAATTTGGCAGAGCTGCAGCAGCACACGCGTGCCTTCTCCAGACCTGGCTTGTAGCGCTGGGTTGCCTGCTAGCTCCTGGTTCCACAGTTTTTAGCACCAAACCATAGTCTGGGGAAGGGTATTTTCCCTTGTTCTTAACTTTCCTGAGTCTCTCGTCTCAGTACGAAGAGGTAGCAACCCCAAAGAGTTTTTTTCCCCCGTATCAATTTCACCAGTGCTGTTCACAGCAGTGAAGGTGAGCTGTCTCTGCTGGGGACTTCACTGAATAACAGTGCACAGTAAATGTTTTGATCAACATTGTGCTTAGTACATGTTGGTGTGAAATTGCATTAGAAATTTCCTACCGACAAGTGTTTTTCAGATCTGTAAGCCACTTCGGAATTCCAGCTGTATACTTTGATTATTTGACTGCTATTTTAAATACGGTATGGCGTGCATTACTAAATCAGAAAGTCTTATGGGTGCCATGGGCATGCCCTGCACCTTTGTGGTTATCTTTATTACAAAAAGTCCTTGGCTGAAAGATGTGTCTATGCTTATCTGCCAGAACTTGTTCCCTATAAAACCACGCTGAATTACTCTCTTAATGTTTCTGTCCTTTATGCAGTAAATGAGTTTGTTTTCAGTACTGCCATTGGGTTGATACCCAACTCTGATAACCATCTGTGTCTTGCTTGGAAGGTTGCACAACAGTTCTACTCCTTTGTCTGCGACTTTATTGGTACTGCTGTGTCTAATAATGGTGGCATGTCCTCAGTCAATAGGAATATTGGCATATTGCTCGGAATTAATTTGGGGCTGGAAGTGAAACGAGAACTGGTATTTCAGAGTGCATTTGGGAATTCTTAATAATGTGAAGTTCTTGGTGTTTCTCTAGGCTTGTTGTTCTGTACGTGGAGTCGTTTTGCGTTTCTCTTCGATGAACTTTCTCATCAAAGTTGTATTGAACTGTGCGTCAGGCTGGTTTGTAGTGAGTTTTTATTTTCAGAATGCCACTTAGTGGCAGGTCTGAACATTTACTGACAGTAACAGCCCTTCTCACTTAGTATATTTCCAGTGACTTAAATATTTTAATGGAGAGGGTTGTTTTAGTTTCTCCTGCATTGTGCCCCTAATGGGTTTGCTTTGGCTGAAGAAAGAGCAATTCCTGTGCACTATGCATTTGTTGCTTTGGATGCTAAACATCAGGCTTCTTTAGAGGTTCTAGCCTTGTTGCAAATCCCACGTTGAAAAGCTGGTATAGGCAAGGCTGCAGAGTAATTTCCAAATCCTGGAAGTTCAGTACTTCATTTTAGTTGAGGCTTTGAGTGTGATGGAGCTTGATTTTTATTGCTGATTTTGAAGGATGAAGAAAACCTGACTTTTAGAGCAGTTACATGGTCTTTGGTTTTCTTGCATGCATTAATTAATTTTCCTTGTTGGTAAACAACTGGTTGGTTGTTTCCTCCTACTGTTGATACTGACTTCAGTTAATATTGAAGTTATTTTCTAGGCTCCTAATCCTAAGTGTTGGTGTGTATGGGATGTATTTTCATCTCTGGGCTGGTAATGCTAAATCTCCTTGTAGTACGTGAGGAGATCGAATTGCGTGCAGCACAGGTGTGTTAAGCAATCTTACACAACTGCTCATGATTTCAACGACAGGTTTTGTTACCGCTCTGCATCCCATAAGGTACTCTTTGGTGGAAACTGGAAGACCACAAAACGCTTGGAAGGCTGACTCCGCATCGCTGCAGACAGGGCTGGTCAGGGAGCTCAGCACAGGGGTGCTGCGGGTGGACGTGGTGCTGGTTTCTCATGAGCTGTTCTTGCAGCATGCAGCAAAGAAGGAGGCAGTGCTCCTCCAAAGGAGCAAACATTGTCAGCGGTAGGCATCTGATGTATTTCAGCATAGCCTGTTAAAAGCAGCAGAGAGAAACAGTTGCTTTGCTGCTCTTTTTTATGCTTGGGGGTAGGAGGAAGTTGCTGAATTTAGCAGCAGAGCAAGGGGTGAATCCTTTTTTGTCGTCCTCCTTAGATTAAAAAAAAAAAAAAAAAATCCGGAGGAGGAGAATGATAGGGACAAAATGTACAAACTGGATTTTGCACATGTTTTGGGATCCAAGCAGAATGAATGTAAGAGATGAAGACGTGCTCTAGAAGAGGCAGAAAATGAAATACAAAACAAATTCCTGTGGATCAGTAACAGAAAACATTGCTGTGATGTTTTGCTTCTAACACAGCAGCCTGGGGACATCCAGAGAGGAAGATCTCAGGTTCTACCTTGTCAGTCGAGTGCTGCTGTCTGAGTAGAGAGACGTATTAGTTGTGTAAGATGGACCATCATGGTCCTGCTGAACACGTGGGATGAAAGAAAGAAGTAAAAGTGAAGGCAAGAGAGTTGAGGTAAACTATGCCAAAGTAAAATAGCAAATGTCTAAGTTAGAAACTAGCACAAGATGCAGATGTGCAGATTTCACATCTGTGGGTTTTAAGGATTCCTTGATTAAAATTGAAGCAAGTTATTTGCAGAAATATCAAATCATTTTTTAATTGTGACATTTACATCTGTATTTTTTTCAGCTTGTCTGTTTAAAATACAGGCATTGCGTGCTACCTGATGCCTGTAGTGACAGTCATTTCAGTCCCTGGCTGCTGTGTGTCCCTTCCTGTTGTCCAGTGCTGAGACTTGGTTCCTGGAAAGAGGGCATTTCTCCAGTTGATACTCTAATTGAGGGAGAAACTCTTAGCCTAAAGCCTTTTATTCCCCTTCAACTCTGAATATATCTGCTTAAAATTTTCATCTTCCTTGTGTTAATATTGCATGCGGTCTGCTTTTTGGTTTGGGGTAAGCTTTAGGAGGTAGATGTGCATCTCCTCAGCTGTGCTCTAGATCCGTGTCCAGGCAGTTTCAGCTGTCTGTAAACTTTGGTCAGATGTTTTAATTCTTTAAACTGCCTCGGAATGTGATGTTTCTGCTTATGGCTGTGGAGCTTCGGGGGTTTTTAATTCCTTTATTGTTGTGGATGCTAATCATGATATTTAAAACTCCTACCACATAGATTTAAAAAAAGCAATCCTACAATGATACAGTTCAGTCCTGAGTAAAAGTGTAAGTGATTCTTACCAAGTCAGAAGTGATAAAGTCTGATGTTTAATGCACTGTAGTACCGAGTTTCTGTTCCTTACAGTTTAATTTCTACTTTCAGCAGATTATGTTGGAAAAGTGTTTCTTTTTTGCTTTTTTTTTTTTCCTATAACAGTGCAGTTTCCACTTTGTTTCTCTTCACTTCCAAGTAAACAGCAAAAGCAGTTACTAAGAATTTTACCAAATGGATTTTTTTATCAGTGCTTTTCCAAGAGCTTCAAGCAGTATGTATTCTGCACACCTGTGACAAATGAAGAGTACCATTGTTCTCCAGCTAGCGTTGCCAGGAACTGATTCATAGGCAAAACCCTGCCCTCGTAGACCCTAAAGTAGTGACAGAATTAGGAGAGTGGACACCTCCAGAGAGTTGTCTCCTGAAGAGTAAATTCAGCCTGAGTTGAAGGTCTGTAATAACCTCCCTTTTCCTTGAAAATCGAGATATTTACCTGAAAGTTGTTGCTCCACAGGTGGAGAGGTTGGTAGACATTTCCTGTTTTTCTTTTTGTGTGTGTGTGTGTTTGTGGTTACTTCTCAGTCTTAGACCCACTTTTCCAGTTCTTTTTGGGGTGAGTAGTCAGGGATGATTGTATTTCCCCGTATCCTGCAAAGTTCTGCTTGTAGAGAGACAGACCAGAAGGACGTGGATCTTTCATTTTCCTCATTGTCTTTTCCTGCAAATTTAAGAGACGTGTTTCTTGTCTTGAAAGCCAGAAAAGTGATGGCACTTCAGAATATTGTGGTATGTATGATAAGAGGTCTGAACTGGAGAGAAAAAAAATCTCCATTCACTGACTTGTAGGGAATCGTAAGTGGAAACACTTGTTTGCTCTGATGGAATTAGAGCTAATGCACATTAATATTGGGACGGATGGTGCCTTGGGAGCTTCATAACTGAGCTGGCTTGGAACAAGGTGTGATGAACATCAGCAACAAGCTGACGAGTGCTTTTCTAGAAAACCAAGGTGTGAGAGAGGAAATAAGGGGGTCTTAAAAGGAGCGCTCTTAGCAGGCTGGTTCTGTTGAGTGACAAGGCATGCCTTGCTGCTGGGGTGAAAACATTGCCAGCCCTGACAATTACCTGTGTTGTATTGAAATGAGTCATTTAAAAAAAAAAAAAAAACATTTGTAAGAAAGTTGTGGAGGCACTGCGTTGGTGATCCATCACATTCTGCCTAGAAGCATGGGGTGTAACAGGGTAATGCTTGGGGCTTGGGCTGTCGTCTCCTCTGGGGAAGAAGAGCAAGAGTTTTATATGCATGTGCTCGCTGTGCTTTACCTGAGCTGCATAAAGGGAAGCAGGGCTTTCATGAAGATGCCTTGGAAGGGTGGTCAACCTCTCTCTCTGCCTGAATTTGCACTCCTCTGTCTGCAAAGAAAAGCAGTTGTGACAGGATAGATGCTTTTAGCAAAAGCTTGCTGTGGTTGCATTTTGTGCAGAAGTTTGTTGTTTTAAAACACAGGTCAGTGCCCGCTGGCACAAGCATAGATACCTAGGTGAAAAGAGGCTATTCAGTAAATTAGTCACCTAGTAGTTATTCTTGTGTTTTCTTATTTCTCTTTTTTTTTTTTTTTTTTTGTTCTTTTGAATCTTTTTTTCCTCCTCTGAAACTGTGAGCATGCAGTACTGGGTTTGTTAGTTGGTCAGACCAAGGCAGTGTATTTTGTAATTTCCATGTGCCTATGTGCCTACACTTAAAGATAAAATGTGATTTATCAGTGAGGGAAAAAGAGGTAAAACAATAGTTAAAATATATTACCTTAAGAAACAGTGCTACTTATATTTTTTTTGTGCATTAGACATCTGCTATTACGCAGTAATCTGTACTGGTTTGCAGCAGGACTGCATTTCTTGCAGATTCTCTTTCCGAGTGGTGGTGTTGCTGGGTTTGAAGCTGGTATTGATTATAGTTTTCTAAGCCTAATGCAATTGGATTGCATTGAACTGGAGTGTTTTAGATGCAAGTCAAACATAAAATCACAACATTTCTAAAGAAGGGTGATGGTTCTAATGATCCCGTGGCCATGGAATGTAAGTTTTTATACAAAAAAAAACACACACAGAGAACTTAAACAAAAACCCCACCAGTGTACACTACAAGAGTTGCTATATGCAGTTTGATCTTTTTTCCCCTCTTTCATATCGAGGGCTGTGTTGTCAAAAAGTCAGGCAAACTTAACATGAAGCTACAAATGCAGCTAGGTGTATATCTGTGTACCCATATATGCCTGCATCTTTATTTCATTTTTCAGCAGCTTTTACGCCGAGGCTGAACGAAAGCAAAACCCGTTCCGTGTGCTTCTGTATTCTGTTTGTTTTGCACTTATTGATTAACTAGTGAGCTATTTACAGCATGAGATTACCGATGGGTTGACCAGGAAAACAGCAGCAGTGACAGGAATATAGGCACGAGAGCTGTGGGCTGGTTGGCCGTACGGCTGCTACGGTGGCGTGGGGTTGGGCTCTCACTGTAGGAAATGTCTCAACGTGATTTGCCTCTGCAATCCAGCTACCTTCCTTCTGGGGAGCTGTATTAACACCTAGGCTTTAATTACGTTAAGACCTGCACAAGGGTGCCTGATCAAGGTTAAGCTACTAAGGAGAAGTGATTTGAAGGCTGATGCGTTTTCTGGGCCCTATCTTGACATTTTCTTAGTTACAATGGCTTTTTCAAGGGCTGTGCTTTTATTAACTATTTAATGCCAGTAATTTGGTACAATAAACTCCCTTGAAGAGAGCAGACTCCGTTTTTATGTTTCGAAGCAAGGCACTTACATCATTTTTAAACTATTTAAGTAAATTCAGGAATTCCGCTGTATTAATTCATAATTACATGTAACTCATTGTAAGTCGTATACAGTGAACCAAATACATTAAATTTGTAAGTGTTCTTGCTTAGGAAATGACTCTTTCCATAACTTATTGCACTTGCACCACTTGTGTATTTCATTGTGCAAGGCTCTTGCAGGTCAACATCAAACTGCAGAGAGAGAGAGAGAAGCTGTTTGAAGCGTTTACAGATCTGAAGTGGAGGGGAATTGCACACCATCAGACAACTTACTGCATTGCTGGTGCTCACAGATTATGTAGTGTGTATGAATACTGCTGAACGAGTTGGTATTTCGGAAGGTAGTGAATTTTGAAGGCTCCCTTAAAGCGCTGTTTCTTGCAGAGCTTTCCACGCGGTAAGATGCACGCACGAGTATCTTGAATGTAACTTCATTTCTGAGAGAGGTTCTCACGAGGCTGCGTGGGTGATGTGTAGCTGAAAACATCTGATCACGGTTAAAGCTGACCTGGAAGAAAAATGTGTCTCGAGTCATTTGTCTCAGCTCATTTCTTGACATGGTCTGCGCTGGTGCAGATGAACGAGGCAATGAGCTGGGTCACTTTGCAGGCATCGATTAAAAATCTTGCTGTGGCTGGAGTTGAGCAGCAGGGGTTGTGACACAAGTGTTTTGATGCTTCCAGCCAAAACCTGGCTGGCCCTTTTAGGAAGGGGGTGGGTGGGGATGAGGGGGGGAGAGAATTGCCAACCATTAGTGGAGATTAAAAGATTTGTATTTTAGCACTTTAATGGCTCATCATACAGGTGTTCCGGTATTACGGGAATAAAAGGTACGTGTCTTCCTCTTGTACAGCAGAACAAACCTGCTGAAATGTAATAGGAGTTGTGTTTTGAGGCAGTGCTGCATGTGGCTTTAGTGTTAAAGGAAGGGTAACATTTAGAGTAGTTGATAGTAGGTTGGGGCCTGATGCTGGTGTATTTATTTATTTCTTCTCCTGTCAGCATGTGTTGGAAGTAACATCTGTGGCATGCCTCTAAGTTGAAGAAAAAAATAAAATGAAAAGCCCTTCTGCCTCACCTGCCAGGGTTGCTATAAAAAAAAGAGAAAAGACCAACAACTGGGGTTTTTGAAGGAAACATACCAAGACATTACTGCTTGGGTGGTGTTTTTCTTTTTTTTTTTTTTTTTTTTTTTTTGTGAAAGTATGTGGCTTCCACTGTGTGCCCAAAGATAAGGACACACCGCCCTGCGATTTGTGTAACTCCATTGCTCCTGAAAACTCCTCTTAAAGAAGGGGAAAAAAATCTTAAAAGGAGAAAAAAGAAAGTAACAAGAAAGAACATGCTTGTGTGTCAGAAGTGAGGAAGTGACCCTGGGGATTGCCCTAGATTGAACAGGAAATCACACTACAAATCGAACCCAGAGCTTGAATGCCAGCTCACCGCTGTAACCGCAGGAGCGTTCACTCTTTGCTCTGCAGCCAGGCCACCAGACCGAAGAAAGTGCCTGGCTGGTGGGTGCAAAGCTGCCCCCACAGCACCTGGGGACTTCAGCAGACCTTCCTTGTCCTTCAACCCTACAGCTTGCTGCTGGGCGGTCACGGTAGCGTGCAGGGGTGTGAGTCTGGGCCTCTGAGCTGATTTTTGTTTCGTGTTCTTGAGAATTGCATTTCCCTAGGACGTTGGTTGCAGTGGTTTGTGTTTCTCCTTGTCTGAAATGTGCAGGATGTGCGGTGTGCTTGGTTCAGGTGCAGCCGGAGGGTTTGTAGGAAAAACAGCTCTTGCCCGGGAGAGCTGTAGTGTAAGAGTTCCCCGTGTAAGGAAACAGTATCAGTTCACTGGAATATTTATCTCATTTGTAGGCAGAGAGTTTTCCATATTTTAAACTGGTGCCAGAAATTGTGGCCAAAGCAGTATCTTCAGTTAGTAGCGCTAGAGGAGGGGTGTGTACTACAGCAGATTTGGGAAACGTGGCTCTTGTTTTGTACAAGAATTTTATATTTCTAAAATCCTGCCATTGTGACTAACTGCTTTTCACGCCCTTTCTACCTCTTCTCGATTTTTCATAGGACTTTGGGCCAGGCTGCTTTCTGAAGAGACAGCTCTAGTTCAGCGTAACATGCGCGGCAGCTGAGATCATCCCTTCTGAAGCTGCCCCAGCGTTTCAGGCTATATTCAGTAGCAAAGATTGAGTTTCTTCTGCACAGCCAGCAGATTAAATTGCTCTTCAGCTCCATCTGCAGGCTTATATTATCCATAGGGTAGTATGCATGTGTCAGTTCTCTGATAACGCAGTATTGTGTTCACTGAGTAGCTTTTGGGTTGTTGAACCTGCTTCCTTACCTCTTTGCAGTGCTGGGGAGGTTTGTGAAACTTTGAGAAGAGCTCACCTGGGAGGAGAAGGGAGCGTAGGTGACTGAATTTTTATTTATTTATTTATTTTACTTTAAGGCCTCATTAGAAAGCCTGAGTTTTGCTGTTCCATAAAATCTCACCCCTAAGGCACTGTGGTTGGAATATGGTCCAGTGCTCAGAGAGAGAGCAGCCCACCAGAAGCAGAAACTGCTGTGGGAACTAGAAGCAAACGGCCAGAGGAAAATCCAGCAGCATGCTCTTGGTCTGCTTGAGATACATTTACAGGAAAATCTGAGAGCATAAGAATAAGTTAACCCTAAACTTTACAGTTTATACTAGCATGTGGAAAAAATAACTTGTGCTGAGATTCACTTCCCAACACTATGCTCAGTTACAATATACAGTTTAAGAGATGTATATATCATTTTTTTTTTAATTTTAAAAAGCAGCCCGTTGGATTGGTGAGCCCGTTGTCTCACAAGGATGTGTTTTTTTACAGCACTTCACACATCAGCTCTACTGGTAATCAGGACAGCCCATTCTACTGCAACAGAAATGAAAAAAAAAATTAAAAACTACAGGAGTTTCTATGCATTTCACGTGCACAAGAAGCACTTTAAGATCCCCTCCTCATCCTTTATTTCTTGCAAAATAATTTGATAGCCGTTGACATTTATGTTCTTGACCACGGTAGTTAAAGGTTTTTTTCCTCAGTGGGTGTGTCTGTGCAGAGCTGTGAGTTTGAGACACGGGGACAGGTGGCTGTGGCTGTGTTTCTGCAGGAAATCTGCTCTGGAAGCACATTGCTCGTTTCAGGTTTCCAGAGACTGACTGAGACAGTGTTATCATTTTATATTGCTCAGGGTCTCGGCGATTTGTTTTGTAATCTGGTACACGGAATGAAGTGAATTGCTGTTTGTGGATGGTGAATGTAATATGAGGAACAGGAACCACCACCTCCGTACCTTCGCAGACCCACTGTCACTGATTTCCATGCTCTTTCTCATTTTTTGCAGATCCTATCAGGGCCTCTTTTCAGATGCAGATACTTAATAATGAGGCAGATTGTTTGTGTGGAAACACAGGGTGTATATATGTCCAGAAAAATATCACAGTGACAGTCTGTGCAGGAAATAGGATGAAAAACATTTTTTACTGCCTTGAAACATCAGCTTGACTGTGGGCTAAATGAGTAATAGTTCCAAGATTTCAGGCATTATTGAGATAAACATGAATAATTTTATCACTTAAGGTAGTCAAATGATCTCCAGTGTAATAAGTAGCAAGATACAGGGAAAGCATCAGAGTGGAAGTATGTAGATTCAGAAGAAATATGGTAACGCTTCATGTGCTTTTTATACCCAGTCTCATAACTGTAGCATTATTTTTTTTTTACTTAATAGTTTGTGTTGAAATTGCTGACCACCGGGTAGTTTCAGTGGACGTTCATTGCATTACATTTGATGTATGGATATCTGGAACTCGCAGATCCTCTTTGGATTTATAGGCTTCCTGTTTGTTCAGCTGAGGAATATATTGCTGCTGGACTGGAGGCAGATATAATCCTATAACTCAGCTTTTCCTTTGAGCCACCTGATCCAAGCCGGTGCCCTATGCAGCGTGGGCAGCGGGGTTGTTCCCCAGCAGCCTCCCCAGGCCAAAGGTGTGGCCCTTGGGTCCTTGTGGCCCCGTGCCAGAGCTCTGCCTGTGTGGTAAGCCACTTTGGGAAGCCGATCCCGGAAAGAAAAATGGGAGGAGGAGAGGAAAGGATGACTGCTTGGGTGTCTCCTCATGCCTGCTCGCCTCAGCTGCGGTGCCGGCGCCGAGGAGGGGCAGAGCTGTTTGCCCAGGGCTGGGCAGGGGCTGGCAGCTCCGGGGCACGCTGCCCTCAGCACCCAGCGTTGATGTGCCACCAGCATCTGGTACGGGGTGCTGCTCTTCAGGTCGGGGCCGCTGCGCTCTCGTCAGAGCTTTAGATGGGTGCAGTAAACTGGTACAAGTTAGAAATCAACACAAACTGAAGTAGAAGTGCCTTGCTTCTTTATTTTTTTTTGATTTCTGATTTAATTTTAGGTATGCTTGGCCTGTCTTCCTTGGTTTTATCTTTGAACCATTGAAAAGCAGACACCAGTAGAAGTCCTGTGTAGTGAAGACAGTGGAGGAGATGGTTTTGGAACAGAACACATGAATTTTAACGGTTTGAGGACAATGAACCCTTGCGATTTGACTTGTTTACTCTGGTCTGACATTTCTCTGAAGACATAAGATGTTAATAGCTCAAAGTAAAGCCACATTTAGAAAGTGATAGACAGTGTTATTGAGATATTAGATGGCTTGTGTTGCAGTGTTCTGAGACATAAAATTTTAAAAGCTGACACTTTAGTATTTCTTCAAACCTTCTGGGCATCCATATCTTGTCCTGATGTGACAAGTGATGCTACCGATGCCAGGCGTGCTGGAGTAGTGCTGCTCTGCCAGGGCGATGCAGGAATGTTAAAGCATTAGCGAGGAGGTGCTGTGCAAGATCTAAGCTAATAAACTAAGCCAGAGCTTTTTTTTTTTTTTTTTTTTTTTCCTTCTACCCTCCTTCAACTTGGGTTTGTGCCAAGGGAACTGGTAGCAGATGGTGAGAAGGGCCAAGACACAAAAGCAGTAGAGATGGGAGAAGGCTCAAGGATGCAGTGACGAGGATGTGAAGAGAAAGATGGAGGGAGGACTCAATGAATGAGTTTCCAAATCATTGCTCCAGATTTATGATACTGGAGATACAATAAGGATATTTACATTGTTCCTCTTGCTCCACCAGCTTTCAAGACGGTTATGTTCTTTAAGAAACTTCTCTTCTTGGCATGGAGCGTGTTTCTGCTTAAGTAATTGCCTCTTGGACTACTAGGGAATACATCATTATGGCTAAAAGATCCCTGGCACAATGAAATCCTTTAAGTGCCTTCCACTTAAAGCAGGATGTATAAAGAGATGGTTATTCTGGCACATTTTGGGCAGAAGATTATGGAAGTTAAACTTCCAGTAAAACTCCAGTTATGCTTTTTGTCACTTCTTAAATTTTTCTCTCTCAAATTTTACCACAATAAAACCTGGTGAATCTTTCTGTATTGCTAGCTGTAAGCTACGTTCTGCTTCACTAGAATCAGGGCAAATCGCAACTCTGCAGTTCAGGTGATGTGGATTTAACTGTAGGGAGCGAAAATATTCCTTAACATTACGTGGTCTCATTTATTAAAAGCTGTGGCTCGGGAATTTTCTGCTTGTGTCATCCCGTTGTTTCGGGGTGGTTGTCCTTTGATTGTGGAATCAGGAGTTGGCTTCACCCCTCTGTAGCTGAGACCTTTCATTTGCCCATATGAAATACCCTTCGTGCTCTTTCAGAGCAGACTTTCAAGAGAACTTTTTTTCCATTGGGGAAGTTTCTGAAGTCTAAAGTTCTTAGAAAAAAAAAAAAAAAAGAAAAAAAAAAAAAAGGAACATCTGAATTGCAGGGAATGAAGAATGAGTGCTCGTGAGCTGCCTTTCTTTATAGCAGTGCCTTGGTACTCCAGGAGAGCTGCTGAAAAGGAAGTTATCTTCTCTAATGATTCTTCATGGGGAGGATTTCCAACAGAGCTCTCTTCATTTGGAATTTGGAAATCCTCCGGGTAAAACTACTGCATGCGGGTTTTTTGTTTGTCTGTTTTAAAGTTGATTTTGTATGTAGTGAGGGAACAGGTCTGAGAAATAATCATCGAATCGTTGAATATCCTGAGTTGGAAAGGACCCACAGGGAACATTGGGTGCAGCTCCTGGCTCCGTACAGGACCACCCCAAAACCAGACCCTATGTCTGAGAGCGTTGTCCAAACACTTCTTGAATCCCAGCAGCTCAGTGCCATGCCCACTGCCCTGGGCAGCCTGTCCCAGTGCCCGACCACCTCTGGGTGCAGAACCTTTCCCTCACCCCCATCCTGACCCTCCCCTGTCCCAGCTCCATGCCATCCCCTCGGGTCCTGGGGCTGTCCCCAGAGAGCAGAGCTCAGCTCCTGCCCCCCCGCTCCCCTTGGGAGGGAGCTGTAGAGCAATAGAAGAATGTTCTCCTGGTGGGCTGGTGGTCGAGCACAAATCCTCATGATGGGAACTGTGCTTTCTGTGGCTGAGAAGCAAGGCGTATCTGCATGAAAGGATAAACGCATTATTTGACTCCTAGAGAACAGTGCTGTAATCTAAGGGATCTGACAGGAAGGCACAGTGCTGAACGCTGCACAGGCTCAGGTCCCTGCTTCAGGAATGACGAGGGTAGAAGTTGATATCTCTGAATCAGTAATCTTTTTATAAAGTGTAAAAGGCTGGGGAGTTTGTGCATTTGGTTGGGGGAAGCCACTTTAAACCGTCAGTGTAGTTTCCAAAACTGAATGGTGGGCAACAAAAAGGAAGGCAGATGCTGTTCTGCTAGAAAAAATAGCAGCACTTGGATTCCTCCTACTGTTCTCCAAAATGGAAGGACAAGATGGAAGAAAAAGTGGGGAGGAGAGAGGGGAATATAGAGAGGAACAGACTAATCGTAGTTTTTAACACGGAAACTTGCTTCCTTTCTTAAAACTGTCTTTATTTCACAGCAAGCAAGGGCAGAGCAGGAAGAGGAATTCATCAGTAATACTCTGTTTAAGAAGATTCAAGCTCTGCAGAAAGAAAAAGAAACACTTGCAGTAAACTATGAAAAGGAAGAGGAATTTCTCACTAATGAGCTCTCAAGAAAGCTGATGCAGGTAAGTGGTTCCTTTCCTGATGATTCTCCTAGGAGCCTCAGGGCCAAATGGTGGTTGAACTTTTGATTTTGTTAGCGTGACTGCAGCCAGAGGGACATGATCACATTGTAGCTGTTTAGAGCTGACGCTTGATAAATGCTAAGTACAATAACTAGTGAGTGGGATTTTTTTTTTTTTTTTTTTTAATACATTGATGTAGAATTTGCATCTCCAAATGGATACTGTAGAGAACTGGAAAGTTTTTACAGAGATGCAAAGAAATAGATGTGACGTAAAGTAAATGCTAACTGTTTAACAGAGTAGTTGCTATTTAATTTTAAAAGTTAGTGAAACTGACAATTTTTTTTTTCTGGTGTATATGATATTTAAAAGGAGTACTAAAATATTAAACTTTGCATATAAAAATGTGGTGCGATGCTTGAAGGCTGCCAGGAAACTCTCTGTAAGTTCATCCATACTTTTAAGAAAACAGTTCCTTCTCTTTAATTGAAATGTTAATATGAGTTGGGTGCTAAAAGTAAAAAGTTGAAGGTGCTATAACGATTTATGGCGGAGAAACTTCTTTTGATTACCCATGCTGCTAATTTTTGGAGAATGGATGAATATTTGTGGGAAGTATTGTACATGCTTGCCCTGCTCCGAGAGACATGCTTAAGTATCTGCTTTTCTCCTCTGGAGGAGATGGGACAGTAAGTTAGGTGAGTTGTTGGTGTGACCCACTGTGGCTCTTCCCCTGCGATTATTTACAACCTCTCCCTGAAAAACCATTTGAGTTTAAAGAACCTGATTTGTGTGTTTTAAGAATTTCTTCTGTTCTGCGGCTAAAGACTTGAGACATGCTTAGCCCTGCAGTTAGGAAATGCATTGTTTCTAAAAAACAATTAGAGCTAATCCCATCTGACACTTTCCTTAATGAAAGCTGGGACTTCTGTGACTTTGTCAATGCAATGCCTAATGTCACGTAGTACGTTAAGTGTCAAGATAACTTTTCCCAATCTTGTATTTACTTTTTCCCTGTCTTTGCGGACTGATGAAAATGTTTATGAATAAGATTTGCATTTGCTTTCTAAAGCATACATTTTCACAAAAAATAAAGCAGCAGATGGTAGTAAAAAGAAAAAAAAAAAGGTATGTGTTGGGAGATACTGAATGTTCTTTTCTAATTGAAGATGCCAATGTTACAGAAAAATCTTCCTACGAAAGTCTCTTCCAGGAAAGCAAGAAATGATATACCAAGCAACGTTGTTTGATTGAAAGGGCTATGTAGGAATCAGTGACAGAAGCAGGTTGCTGGGGGCCATACCACTACATTGTGTAAAGCAAAGTAACACTTCAAAAGCAAAAGCGTGAATGCTTGGTTTGACTGAAGGGTTTTAGACTTGCACAAACGTGTACTGCACAGGTTCTTCAGTAACTAATTGACTGATTTTTAGTAATTGCTTCAAATACACTTTGCTGGTAAGATTACCTTAGCCTTTTTCCAGACTTAACTGTCATATGCATTCTGGAAAGTGAGAGATTGCTTTAAAGTTGTATCTTTAACAGTTCTTAAAATGTTAGTGTTATACAAAGTAGGTTTGCACATTACAGAGAGAAATACAAACTTATTGTCAACTTAAGACTACAACAAATTTTTATTCTTTTCTGCCATGGGCTTTCAGAAAGTATCCTTTGGCCATCCTCCCAAATTAGGGAAAAGTGTAAACAATCAGTGATCCTCAAAAGTATTCTAGCCTTTTGTTTAGCATCTGGAGAAAATCCTCAGTTTTGGATTCATCATCATCCAGTAGATACAATCCAGCTTTCAATAGGCAAGCCACAAGTTCCTGCTGAAAAGAAGTAACTACACAGCCGTAACTACAGATAAAATTCTGACCACTGAGTGCTTTTATTGAACAGTATCTCAAGCTTTGTTTCATGTGACTTTCCTCTGAGTCTCATTCGGCTTTTGATAAATGTGATTATGTCAACCAGATTTTAAAAGGTGACATTTTTTAAATGCACCAGTGCTCAAAATGGATAGCACTAGAACTGTAATTTTGGCCAACATCATTAGGTAACAGTTTTTGAAAGTCCTTTGTTTTTCACAGCTGTAGGGGCTTAAGCATGGCATTCAGAGCAGCATCGGGAGCGAGCTCCCAGAACACAAATACGCTTGCCATGTGAAAGCTGTCTGCCAGCACGAGCTGCAGCGCTCCTCGCTAATAGCCCAGCGAGAATTCCCCAGTTCAGCATGATGTGCCTTGCTGTTAGAAACCATTATGTTACATCAGGTTTTCGATGTAGTTGTAAGAAACTAAATTTGAAACATTCAGTGTATGCCAGACTGATTCTGAACATGCATAGTAGTATGAAAAAAAAAAAAGGCATTTTCACTGGAATACTGCTCTCTGTCTATGACCAGGCTTTCTGGTGGTACACTATTGCTTGATAGTAGTTGTTTGTAACTATGGCATTACGTTTTACTGACCCTACAAGCCCAATAAATAACTGTATGTTTTTGCTGGTTTAATTTCCTTTTATTAGCATAATTTGTAATTTTGCTAGACTGAAGGTGACAGATATGAAGGAGAGCATCCGTCTCATAGATGTTTTGGAGCAAATAAAAGCTTTTTGTCACATACGTCCTGGTACAGCTTTTATAAGCCTTATAGAAATTCACTATACTTTCCCACATACTCTTTTGTCTGCCTGGCTGCGTATCTGAAAAGTTGGGCGCAAGTATTTTGTAGGCTCTTGATTCTTAGTCATTAGAGAATAGAGGTAGCATTTTACAGAGCAACATTAGAACTGTTTTGATGAACAATATATATGTGGAATTTTGAGATTTAAAGAAGTAAATCTTGAAAATTGCATCTGTTGTGAAATGAGGCTACTCCAAAGAGTAATCAATTTTTAATATTGCTTTAATTTATAAAGTCAATTATTCTTTACGTTGTCCAGCAGTCCACTTCAAAATCACAGATTTTTTCATATCGTTATTTTTTTGGAAGTGTGAATTGCTCCAAGTATAAGTACCTGGCCTTGGAAGTAAAATGTTAAGACTTATGGAGATAATAAGGTAATCAATAGTCAGGAGAATTAAGTAATTGGGAAGCTATAGCGAAAGGTTTCTCATGCAAATCTGATTCTTGACAATTCTTCCAAAAATTGTAAGCATGTTGACATAAGCTATTACCCTTCCTGCTCTCCAAAACACCATGTGTCAGCTTGAGGATGCAAATAAATAATAATTGTGCGAAATAAGCAGAGTCAGCTCATCTATCATGTATTTAATGAACATCTGGATGTAAAGAGGAGTCACACTGATAGGAATTTGTTAATAAAAAGGACTTTCAGGATGCATCAGAGGAGGAATTGGACAACTTTTAAGGGCTGGAATACTCAAAATAGACTGTTAGGACAGTGTACAAGGTCATAGTCTGAGGGATAAGCGAGAGTTGCTTTTTTTAAAAGGGAACTTCATCCATTAGCTCCATTATTTCAGGATAACACTTTCAGCTGTCCCAGGGAAAGGTCATACAGTAAGGAAGTAAGGAAAATGTGGACCTTCACTGTATCAGGAAACTTCTCTGTAGAGAGAAGAGGAAATTACTGTAGTTGTGTAGAACTTGCTTGAAGTAATGTGTGCACTCTTACTGTTAAGCTTTATATTGGAAAGCCCACTTCTCTAAAGTAGTTGCTCTCTTGCCCCAAGTCCCTATCTGGTCTTGTGTAAATGCTTACAGTATCTCTCCTACAGTTTCCACGTGCATTTCAAGGTCTGTAAGGCATTGTCCTGAAGGTTATGTGTTCTAACGTTTTTTTCCTTCTCTTCAGCTGGCAACTATACCTGTGTATGTAAACAGTTGTTACTATAATTGCATATAACTTAGAAGTTTGAAAATGTTCTCTTCACTAAGTAAAATAAACACTTTGTCTCAGTGTTAGCAATTCTGTTTTTCAGTGCTAGAGTTTCAGCATTAGTTGTGGTGGTTTTTTGTCTTTTTTTTTTTTTTTTTTTTTTTCTGATCAAAGCCAGTGAAAGGGAAGAAAGATTTTACAGAATTGTGAGTGACAGATACCATTAACATGTGTTTTGGGGGAGTGCTAGTGCTCTTTTCTTTCCACTTTGAATAATAGTCATTTTACCTCCTGGTGTATTTATGTTCAAATCAGAATAGAAAGTGTTCCTGTAGTCAGTCTTTTCAGCCTTTACTCATTAGTCTTCTGATTAGCTAGAATCGTCCTTTGGCTACGGTTCACACTCCCAAGAAAGGATTTAATAGATGCTACACAGCAGCTATAGATCTAACAAGCCTCATCAGTTCCCGTGTGATGCAAATTCCACACAAGCTTTAGAAGAAATAATTTGCCAAACAAGACTTTGTTCTTGCAGCTCAATTTGTTTTAAATATGATAATCACATTTGCGTATAGGACATGAGAACAAGAAATAGTATTTGCTGGTAAGTTGGCTTGAGGTGCCTTCATATGACCATAGCAGCAGCCTGACTCACTGAACTGTCTGCAAAATGCTAGCAGCCCCTAACCAGACACTTTGTTAGCAGCATCTGGCTTTAGGCTGAGTAAGAGATTTTGGCAACGTGCCTTTTCACACAGTTTATTTTGCTAACTAAATATAAGCTGATTACAGCAACTGGCTTTGATTTCAGTTTTTAGCTAGGTGAAAAACATAAAGTGTCTAGAGCAAAATGAAGATGGATGAAAGTATGAGCACCTTGAGCTAGGTCATCTGCACCCTGTTTGCTCCTTGTGCGCCTTGGCCATCTTCAGTCTTAAACTTGGGGCTGCTGGATGGGCTGGAGGAGGGATTTAGAAAACTGTAAAACTAAATGATACCCTGTTCATATTAAAACTGTTTTTCCAAACAAGTTGAATTCCATTACTGAAGTAAGGAACTTCAAATTGTTGATTATCAAACAACACAAACGGTATCTTGATATATAAGTGTGAATGTAACTTTTTGTTTTAATGAAAAATTTTGCTTTGCAGCCCTGTGTTTTCTCACACAAGAGAAGAAATGGCTTTAATTTTGACTAAAAAGTTGAACAAAATTTCCCAACTCTTCAACCTAGAGTGGCCATGATAGCCTCCGTTACTATCGCTCTGTAGGCCAGCTGGCTTCCTCAAGTGCCTGGGAATTTCTGTGAACTTCAGGGATTTTTGGACAAATGTGTGATTTTTATTTTATTTTTTTTTAAGTGAATGGAGAAAACTCGCTTATTTTACACACCATTCTGGTGTTGACTTTAATATGTGAAAAATGAAGTCTCAGTACCAATAAGCCCTGAAAATACAATTGAACCATAGACTACTTCCATATGTATGTTTCCAAGCTGTTCCTGTCTCTATTCTGTTCTCTCCACACTCGCATTTCTGCTCTGAATCTTTTGCCAGGCTACATTTCAGATTATTTTGTCTCCAGATAGCACCAAAAGGAACTGAATTAATGAACTAATGAATTTCAGCTTGTTGAGGAAAGATTGTTGGGTGCTCTGTACATTTTGAAGTCTTTTGAGAAGAATTATCAGTAGAGAATTTAATGCTATGTAAGAATCAACATATAAATAAATTTTAAAATGGTGTGTAACTTGTGTTTAAAATACTTCCATATCTTCTAAATTTTTAGCTACAGCATGAGAAGGCTGAACTGGAGCAGCATCTAGAACAGGAACAGGAATTTCAAGTGAACAAACTGATGAAGAAGATTAAAAAACTGGAAAATGATACAATTTCAAAGCAGCTCACCCTGGAGCAGGTAACTTTTGGCTTTCAAAATGATGACTGCAAAACAAAAAGAAGGATTCAAAAAAAATCTACTTATTTTGTTTTAGGTTTGACTTCATTTTTAAGTCTGTAAGAAACTGGCCAATATCGACAATATAATTCAAGGAAAATGATTTTAACTCGTAGTCAAAGCAGTACAGCATTAACAGAATTTATTATGAACCCCCCTTTTTTTTCCCATGACATTTATGATTCTCAGTACCCTTAATACAGGCCTTCATGTCGGCTGGACAGCTGTGACTATTTTGCAAATGCAACTTACTTTTTTGTAAGTTATACTTGTTGCTGTTTGTCAGCCTCCACTACCATACTACTGTTGGGAAAGACTGCCATTTCTAGTAGCAGGTAGGCACAACAGTAAACCATGTACATATGGTCTAGTTGTGCTCTAGGTCACCTTTTTGTGGTAGCTTGGATAGCACAAAACTCGATTGTCAGATGTCAGCTCTGTGTATACTCACAGATTTTAAGATTGACTATGTCCAGTTCCCTTTCTCCCTGAAAAGAGCAATGAAGAGGAGAGAGAAAACACCACTTCTTTTGGTCTTGTTGCCACAGGAAATTTAGACTTAGGGATTGCCTTTGTGTTGAATTCTAGGCATGTGTATCAAAGCACCTCAGTGGCCTTAGTAGGAATTATTTTAGTATGAAGGCAATCAGATGAAAAAATACAGGCTCATTAAAGAACTTCAGTTTTTCTAGCCTGTGAAATTCCAGTTATTTTGAGTGGTGTAAATATAGTACATTATTCCTCAGAATTTGTTTGCTGTTCTTACTAGAGATACGATGCGTAATTTTTATGTTGCTGATAATCTGAAGTTCTACCTTTTTTTATTTGACCATCTTATTTCAGATGAAATTGTAGGTAAATTAATAGCTATCTTAATGACAAAACGGGTTTCCTCAATTCTTACGTTAACATTCTGTATGAATAGATCTATGGAACGAACTGAAACAGAGAAGTAGGAAGATGTAGTTGCCAGCAAATCCTTAACCAGCGTGGAAATTAATGAGATTGAAATATCTCTCTTAGCCACAAGGTGGTGGTGGTGGCCACATAATCATAATTGAAATGAATGCAAAGTAAGATTGCCAATTAAGCTGGTTTAGTCTTCGAAATAGAAACCCAAGCTACAGCTGGAGTTTTAATAGTATTTCTTTTTGTATTGTTATGGACACACAGAGACTTGTGAAATTTTAACATTTGATTTTTTTGCTACGTTTAAATATCAACAATAGATCATTTTTTAAGGAAGCCTGGAAGTTCAGTGATGAGTTACTTAATTTTGGTGATACCAGGTCTTTCTCTCAAATACCTGATCTTAATTTCTTGCAGTAAGATACAATAAATCTCAAGTTACTTTGAACTTCAGCATGCTTTCTTGGGGCATGTGCTGTACCTGATAAGAAGCAACCAAAAATTGTGAGCAGAGCAATTTTAAGGAGGGGGGATTGCCACAGCTCTTCAACAGAGCCCTGTTAAACAAGTCTTGGAAGGAGTACTCCAGGAATGCTTTGAATGTAACCTCCTAGGACTGCGTTACTTTTCACTTCATCTTCATGAGATCTCTATCACTGTAACCAGTGATCAGACAGTTATAACATGTTCACCAATTCCTGTTTTTTAAATGTGGAACATGAATTAGCTCTGCTTTGATTCCTTCCTCCTTTGCTTTCTTTCGTCTGGAATGCTTATGGCACAGGTGATGAGTAGGTAGCTGGTTTGCAGCAGTGATGGTCATGTAGAATGTTAATCCTAATTCAAAAAATTAAGTTGCATTTTAGGTTTCGTATGTGACCTGATTTAATTTCTTTTAAATCAGCTTCAAGGAGCAGAACATTTTTCTGTGAAGGCTAACAGTGAAGAAATTTGCAACATGTGACTATTTCATTAACTGAATGTTTTAGTTAAAACGAACAGTGCCATTTTTCTGTGTTGTAGTTCAGTGATTTGATGGGAAATAAAATAGCTGCCAGTCAGAGATCAAGTGTATATAGTTTTACTGTTACCCTTTTTAACTGCTTTAGTATTTTGTACAGTAAAGTGTATAACTAGAAGTGATGCAGTCAGAAGATTAGAAATAAGAATTAAGTTGGTAATAATCATCTCCTATGTCTGCTCCTTTGAAAGGAGAAGATCATGAAACATGAAATCTTCTGGAAAGATATTCTTGGAGAGAGTAGCAAAGAATTAAAGATACAAACAGGGAGGGGCAGATGAGAAGCCAATAAGTGAAATTTGGGATAGTGGGACTAGGCTGAAATCATACTCAACTTTCACTGATTTGGAAGGTCTCCATCATTTTAGGAAGAAACACTTTTGCTTGTCAGTAAGTTGGCAAGAAGACTCAAGAAGCAGTAACGCAGTAATAAACATACAATGGATATTTTAGCTGCATTTGAAGGAAAGTAAGTGTTAGAGAGACAAAGAGAAGTACAATGGGATGATGAGGAAGGTTAAAAGGGATTTTTCTTTTCCTCTAAAGAGAGGACTAGGATCCAAAACAATAAGCAATTCTTCCTCACTTCCCTACTGTGATGATTAAAAAAAATCAAATGATATTTGATTGGAACATAATTTTGAACCTATATAAAATGATGCAAGTATTGACAGAACTGCTAGTTTGGTGTTGAGATGTGAGCCCCCCCCATTTTATTTTGTTCAAAATATAATCAAGATCCTAACAAACTCATTGACTAGATCTAGACTTCATTTTAAAGTTCACCTGAAATGTCTGTTGCAAAACACGCATACCTACATTCTTTGTGAATTCACAGCTCTGCTCAGCATGCTGAAGTGGCTTCTTCTATAGGTTCAATTCATTAAAGCTTTAATATCCTGACACTGGGAGGAACTGGGAAAAAACTCGAAACCAACAAGGAGGATACTTGTTTCCAGTTTTTTCTCATATTACTTGAAAAGTGGAGTTTTAGATCTCCTTCACAGCCCACTGTCTTCGGTGTTTCATCAGAACACATCTGTCAGCCTTCAGGGTACAACTCATTTGTCTCTTGTCCCTGATGATTTGACCTTGCCATTGTGCGTACATTCAGGTGCCTAATTAATAATGGACTGTGCTGCCTTGGTGATGGCTGCTATAATACTAAGTGTAATCTTAGATTTTTCAAATTAGAGTTTATAAATAATTTGCTTTGTCTCCAAATTCCAGTATACTTTTTTTTCCTACCATTAAATGAAATAGATTTATTTTCACTAGTATGCCTTTGTATTCTTGTTTGGTGCTAGATCAATGATGTAGCTGTAAAATAGACTACGAAGGTCAGGCCAGGTAAGTCCAAACCACACGGCATTGAAGTGATGCAAAAACCATTGCTGTACAATTAGTCATCTGCAGTCAAACCTTCTTCATCGTGTGTTTGTACAGATAGCCATCAGATGTAGTGCAGATCTTCGTGCTGGTAATACAGGAGCACGATAGGCAGATTCCCAGAATATTTTATGCACTTTCTTCTCTCTGAACTCAGTCAGCCCAAGCGTTGGCCAAGCATCCTAAGGCAAAACGCCATCTCTTTCCAAGGGCTGAGCACTTTGCTTTGTACCATTCCAGCTCCTACTACTGTGGGCAAGGCAGTAGAAGTCAGGATACAAATTCTCATCACTCATGTGAGACTGAAGCATGTTGCTCCTGACTTGTGTGTTATGGAAGTCTAAATTCCCTCAATTGTTAATGTACATCTAGAAATGCAGATGTGGACAGGTTGTCTAAACCTGTTTTTTCTAAGCGTGCTCCCTTACTCATCAATATAAGTGTATTTTTACTTAATTTGCCCTAAATTTTGAAGAAGAAAGTTGTGCAGTCACTCATTAAACTCTTACTGTTGCATTAAGTGCATAAGTGTAAGTTCTGTTCGGTTATTTCGATATTAATTGAGAGTCTAGAATGTGACCCTTATGGATTTAGATGGTGTAACAGCACTTCAGGCATAGTGATGCAATAAACATGTGAGGAAACCGTTCAATCTATTTGCGGTCTTTCTTTTTGTAATGTGTTTGTTTTTTTGTTTTTTTTTTTTGCCTATTGGGAAGATGGTGAGTGTTAACTGTAGGTTGGTTGGGGAAAAATAACCTCATGGTATTTTCCATCTGTAAAGGCATTGATTGTCACATCTGTTTTGTCGTATTAACTCCTGGAGTTTAGCTGCCAGCGTTAGTGAATAAGATCAGCTGTGCCTCTTAATATTCTAGTGTGAACATGAAAAATGCCAGGTTAAATGTTGTTGTTTATTAATTCTTTGCTGAGATAGAAATTAAATTGGTTTTCCTAGGAAGGATTGATGCTGTATCACTAAAGGCAGTTGAATATTTTTTTTGTTTCTGTTTTACTTGTTATAAAACACAAGTCAGACATGGCTTTTCTTCTGTTTCTGGCTTACATAAGCGTGATTCTTCCGCTTTTAACGTAAGATTTTTTCAAAGGAGTAAGTGCTTAAATAGTGGACTGTAAATTGCATGTGAACTTCAGAGGCTTGTGGAGACCTTTCTGAATAAGCTTGTTATGACATCAGTGACCGTGTGTCCAGGTTTCAAGCTCCTCTTTACTGGCAAGCAGCAACAAGTTCTGTGTAAAAAATTTCTGATAAGATGACGATAATTGTGCAACTCCTGAATCTCTTAAATTTTCCATACACTGTGGCCAGTGTATTTTGGCTGAATTTTGTTTCTTCTTTGCATTTGCTTTTATGTTTTAAGGCATCATGTGAAAGCCTTATTTTTCTTCTAAGACAATGATCTATTCTAATGATAATTCCTTTAAGAAAAAAAAAAAAGATGATTCCATCATTTTAATTCAGTGCTTTCCTCTGCAGCTAAGACGTGAGAAGATTGACCTTGAAAATACCTTGGAACAAGAACAAGAAGCACTAGTGAATCGTCTCTGGAAGAGGATGGATAAACTTGAAGCAGAAAAACGGTTTGTCTTGTTGCACTGTGTTACTGTGGGAGATGTATGATTTAATATTTAACCTTCTAGTTTTACGTATGTTTGTCTCTGTCATGCAAGGGCTATTTCATCTGTGAAAACCTGGAGGTTCACACAGTTGTAAAGCTCCTTATTTACCCTATACCACATGCTTGAGTGCCTACACTAGATGAAACTAAGTAGTATAAAAATGATCTGGGAAAACTTGAAGGAATTTGCTGATTTTTTTTAACTGCTGATAGTTTTTAAAGTTTCTGGTTTGGGGTCAGCTTTCTATTGATGGCCCAAAGAAATTAACACGGTATCATTATGTAAGAAGCTCTTGTTTTTTCCCCTATCTGCTTGAAGAAAACTTCAGCTTTTTCTCAGTTGTTTGCACTCATGTCATTAAAACTTCCTGCTGCTTCTTCAACAGAAAATAAGACAGAGATACTTTATGTTCTTGGGAAAGCTAAGATTAAAAATATGTATTAAAGCGACTCTCTCTTTGCTGTATAAGAACTCTGCTTTGGTGGCAATAAGGGAGAAGAGGTGACAAATTCCTTGTTTTCTACTACATGTTTTAGTAGAGTTATGTTAGTGTGGCTCTATGAATCTTGACTGGAGACTTGGAAAACACCTGAACATATATGAACTGCAGTTCTTGTAGTTCTATTTTACAGAGCCCTGTGGAAGGTGCTCTGAAGAGCTGCATGTAATACTCAACAGTGGTAAAACCATAGTGAATGGACCTTTGGTAGGATTTTTGCACATCTTAGCTTTAAAGTCTTTTTTTTTTTTTTTTTTTTTTTTAAGTCAAACCATTCCTGGTTTAATTTATCTCAGTTGGTGTGCCTTCTTTCTGGGAGATAGGTGGAGTTGTAGACCATGTTTTAGTACCACATTGTGTGGTGTGTATGAATACCAGGCCATGCAAAGAGCTGTGCTTGCATAGTGTTGTTGTCCCTGGTGTTCAGTGCAGCCTTGGATCTGGCCAGTCAACATGGTTCTGGTGAAGAACAGTTTCCTGCTTTCCATCTGAAAAATACGTGTTAACTTGAAAAATATTCATTAAAACATTAATATGTACTGTCTACTTGTTTCATCATGAAAAATGATCATTACTCCTGAATTTACACAGTTGAGTGTTTGAGGTTATTTGAAACCTTGACTGTATGGAAAGAACAATGTGATGAGAAATATTTTTCTGTTTGGTGATACTTTAAAGGAGAATACCTGCTTCAGAAAATGTCTATGAAGTTTTCTCTCTTTTGCTAATGGTGAAATGTAGAAAAGCTTGTATTTCGCCATAGATAAACTATGCTCATTTGTTCATCTTGAATGTGTATTCTTCCTCTAAGAACATACATGTAAAAACTTAGAAGAGATTAAATGAATTTGCTTGGAAATTATTATGGGGGTTAAGTTTGAGTATAAAACTGAGGTAACTATCTAAAGTCTTTAACTTGTTTTTCCCAAACTATATGCAGAAATATTTGGCAGTGTCAACACCCAAATACTTGAGAAAATCCATCTGTCCCTGGACACAAATTTTACATTTCGTATTTTTGGTTAAAACAAACAAACAAACAAAAAACATTATTAATCCTCCTGAAATTTTCCTAAACAAATGCAGTAGTTAGCGTAAATCTTACATACCTGCCAAGGCCTTGTAGTGTCTTTTTGGGGAGTTTAAGGGGTTTTCTTTTCATGTAAATTGAAAGTAAAGTTTAAGCTATTTTTTTATTCAGAATTTTGCAGGAGAAATTAGACCAGCCAGTATCTGCTCCGCCGTCACCCAGAGACATATCAATGGAGATAGATTCCCCTGAAAATATGATGAGACACATTAGGTTTTTAAAGAATGAAGTGGAGAGGTTAAAGAAGCAACTGAGGGCTGCACAGTTACAGCGTGAGTAAACAACTTGTTTTAAATCTTTTTAAGTCTGTGTAATGTATGATTTTTATATAAACTTTCAGGAATTTAAGGTACAAGTGGAAAAAATAGGGTAAGTTTGGACTAAGCTTCATAATTGCAATAATTAATGTATATATACTGTATTTATTTGTTGGGTTTCTGTATTTGTTTTTTTGTTGTTATTGTTGGTTTTTTGGGGGGGTGGGGGGGATTGTGTGTTGCTGTTTTTTTAGCTTTACTAGAATGGGAAAAAATTGCCAAATATTTCTTGAATATATTTGGGCCATAAAAAATACTTATTCTTTTACCCCGAGACTTTTAGCAGTATTTCAGCACACAGATTCTTTAAAACATACTTAAGGATTACATTGTAAGAATCCAGATACAACTTAGGAATTACTCGAAAGAATTAATGGCTATCAAAATAAAGTTCAATTGTAAAAATTTCTTCTAATGGTTGCAGGCTGTGCTGAGGTAACTTTAGCTTTGCTAAAGACTGATTTAGACTGATTTAGACTGATTTTTCAGGGAGCTGATTTGACTTCACAGTATAGCACGAGTAATCTTATTTTGTTCTTCCTTAAGTAAGATCTTTTTGAAATAGCTGTGTACAAGTCTGTGTATTTCTGTTGTGGGAGGTGTGGTGGAGCCTTGCCCAGAAGTGGACACCCTGCTTTCTGCCGTGCCTTTTGAGGGGAGGGAAGGTGGGTTTTGGGTGGCAGAAAACTCACTCGTGCCTTCTTGGAATGCTGTTCCATCATCTCTTCACCCTAAATCTAAAATTTCTATCTAAGGTTTGTCAGTTCTGCCTTTTTTTGGTAGTGTAGTTTACAGTCAGTAGCGTTATATTTTGTCTGAGAGATAAGGAGGTGCCTACCTACGCGGGCAGATTTGGGAGAGCACGAAGCAGGCAGTCGTCCCCCTTCATGGTGCTGGTCCTGCGAGGCTGGCTGCAGCGCTTCAGCGCCTGTGTGGAGACACAGCTCACAGGGCAGCGGCCTTCATACGGGCAGAGATAGCGGGAGAGTGCTCTTGTGCAGAGGCCTTGTGCACAACTTTGTGGTATTAATAATTTGTGTTAGTTAAAAGAAGTAAGGGCTGCTTATCTCTGTACTTGACAGTTCTGTCTGCGGCCTTTGCTTACTTAACTTCAGAATGAGAGCAAGGCCTAAGATTTAAAGTACTCTTTGTACAAATTTGGCCTAATCTATTTCATTTCACATGTTCTTTGCTGTTTTCAGGTAGTTTGTTTTTGAAATACTGTAATTCAGAGTAAAATTCTAAAGTAGTTGAAGTCAAATTCTCATGGAAAATGAGATTTAGGTTTAGAAGTACTCTTTTCTGTTGTGAACAGGTTAAACAGCTGCAGTATGTACAGCAATACCGATAGAAATTGTGGATATACTGGTTTGTGGGCTGCCGGTAAACAGAAGATGAAACTGATACACCTTTCTTTCAGGAGGAAGTTTGGTGTTTGCAATATGTGGTCATTTGAGAACCTTTACTATTATTCATAAATACTTAGTCTGCTTACTGAATTCTCATTCTGGTATTACATTTCGTTTTCCTGAAACACTTACTTCCACTCTAGGAACGGTTTTGATATAATAATAGCTGTAAATAAGTGATACTGTTACTTTTACGATTGGTACTTCCACTTAAAAGAGACAAGCCATGTATAGTTGATAGTTTGGGAACAGTCTTCTGAAATAGGAATATCCTTTGATTAAAGCGTACAGCATAAAGAAATGTGCACACAGAGTGATGGATCTTTTTTTTTTTTTAAAAAAAACAACAACAAAAATCAATGAATTCACTGCCTATTTGATCAAATATTAGAAAACCTCACAAAATACATATGTGTAATAAGTCTTCTTCAAATGTTCCATTTTATTTAAATAATGTGTCAAAATGCTGCATAGCTTTCCGTGTTATAATTTAATCACTTCAATGGTCTGCTAAATGTCTTTTAAAGTACTGTTTGATGAACTCAGTTTAGAATTGCAAACTCAAATTGTCGTTTGATGTAGAGAGTAAACCACTTGTTGACTTTTAATATTGGTAGATGACCTGCTGGCCCATCTCTATGATGAAGTCTAATCGAATGTATGCTATAGAATATTTATAAGATGACAATTTAATACAAGTTTGAGTATTTTGTGTTTCAGCACTTGTTTTGTGATTCCTCTCTTGAAATGGAAATGCACCGTTAAAAGTATCTCTTTGCAGTAATATTTTCATAACTGTGTAATTGCATTACTGTAAAGGGGCAGGAATTGATTTAATTGGTTTACTGATTTCTTTGACTTTTTTTCTGCTTCTCAAATTCATTTAAGTAAATGCTTGAAAGTTCTTCTTGTTTTTATCCTCATTTGCAAAATTGCTGTCAGATAGTAATTTTAGTAGCTACTGTTACAAATTAGCCTTTGATGTAATGACTTAGAGGTGGGAACTTTGAGTGATCCATCCTGTACATTCTCTACTCCCTCATTCTTGAAGTGCTGGGATAAAATTAGGCACAACATATGGGCCTGTCTATGAAATTGAATGTTAACCAAATTTTAATGGAATTCTGAATTTCAGATTCAGAAAAGATGGCACAATATTTAGAAGAGGAGCGACATATGAGAGAAGAAAACTTGAGGCTTCAAAGAAAATTACAGAGGGAAATGGAGCGTAGGGAAGCACTCTGCAGGCAACTGTCAGAAAGTGAATCCAGCTTAGAAATGGACGATGAAAGGTGTGTATTTTCTAGCTGTTCAGGTATGTTAGCACTGAGCTTGTTAGCTAACGCTAACATGCTTTTTTTAATATTAGAAAATGAGTACTCATAAAGGTAACTTAAAAATGGCCTTAATATATGTATCAAATTTCAACATGGTCCAGGACTGTCTTTAGTAGAATTATATCGGACTTGTTTACAATTTAGATTAATTATAGCAGTGAAAAATAAAACAATTTTCTGAAGATTGTTTAGGGTTTTGATAGTGTATGGTGAAATAAACAAATCTGTGGGATTGAGCTTCAAGATAATTAAATCATGGTACCTTTGTTTTTCACCTAACTTGGTAACTGCAATGAATTCTGTGAGGTAGGAAAAATATACTTGGGGTAACTTTTCTTTTGCAGAAGATAGAAAGTGTTCTGCCAAATCCAAAGGAATAGCATATAAAGCTTTAGAGAGAAGAAGCATTTCCAGAGCTAGTGGGTTTGTTTTTGATGTCCAAAATATAATATCCTTGATTTCTTTTTTTTCTGTACTACAAGCTGCGTTATTTGCAGTGACCGTGGAAATAATCTTTATTTTTTTTCGTGGTTATATATTCTACCTTTTATTTTCTAACATCATAGTGATATGACAGTGTTATATCTTGAAAGAGGTTTTATGTATACTTTGAATAGAACATTCTTAGTTCTTATCAAATGTTCATTATCTTATTATACAGTTTTACGTTATTTTGGATTTATAGTGGTACTTAAAAACCAATACAAACAAACAAAAAACCCTCGCTCTGTGACGTGTATTCTTCTGATACTAAGATTCTTCTTCTTGGGTCATCAGTATATTTGTTATGAGATATAATTTACCAGAAAACAAAGTACCAGATATTTTGTTTCAAGGAGTGCCCTTAAAATTCAAGGTAATGTTTTCAGTTTTATGAGGTACTAGGCAACTGACATGTATTGCAATAGCATCTAGTATTACAATGTAGAATGCTGTGTTAATTAATTATTGTTAGAAACACGGGGTTCTCGTGTTCAAATCTAATTCGATTAGCCTAGTCTTTTCTGCCAATATTTGTTGTAATAGAAATATATATTAAAAAAAAAAAGAATAGAAAAAAGTCAAAATTTATATTCATATTAATCATCAGTATTCATTCGAAAACTCTAGAGTATTCTAACTTTTTTTTCCAGCTTTTTGTAGATAGTGTTAGTAACAAAATGTAGAAAAAAAATAAGAAACGTAATTGTCATGTTGATTTATGTTGGTACTACAAACGCATTGCAGAATCGCTCCAAAATAGGGGCTTGCATGGTAAGTAATATAAAGTAAAGTGAGGGAAGAGGCAGCTGTTACAGTGGTTAGTCTTAGAAGAGAACTGTGTAGACAAAAATTGTAGAACTACATGCAGTAATTATTTAAAAATGGAGATTTGCCAGCTTACTTTGTCTTCCTAAAAATGGTTGTGCTGACAGATCGGATGTCCATTTTCCCAGTCACATTGTTAGCTGATGATACTTATTTTTTGTAGAGTAGATGAAGATGCTTTACTGAATTCGAAATGCACAGCTCTCACAAAATTCCTTCCTCCTAGCTAGCAGTATCCTTGCTTTCTCAGTCCTCCATCTTATTCTCTTCAGTAACAGGGAAATTTCTAAAACCGAGAAGCATACTAATGGTGTGCTGCTATTTCTCATGACACAATCCAGGTAACTAAGACGACTTACAGAAAATTGCCTTCACATAGAATAAAATAAGATTAAACCACAAAGATCACCGCATTGCTGTAATACATTTATTGTCTGCATTACAAGTTACTGAGTGTTATAGAAATAGTCTAGTCAGTTCAGTTTTGCTAATCCTGCCATTGGTAGCTCTTTGGAAAGCTTACGTTTAAGCAACCTCTAATTTATCAGCTGTTGTTCTGTATTGTAGCTACTGTTACTAATTATCTGCCCGATTTTAAACCATCTTCAGCATCACTACAGTGCACTGCCCCTGTTAAGTGTTGTGGCTTAGTGACTCTGAATATCATGGTTTAAACATTAGTTAGATTGAGAATCAAAGCATGCATCAGATTGCTTAAGAACTGGCATACAGAACTCAAAGTAGTAATTTTTGTGAGTTGCATTGAACATGAAAATTCTTAATGGTACCCCATGTTTTTGTTTGTTTCGCTTTTTTTTTTTTTTTTCTCCTGTGATCTGAAAATAAGTGTAGCTACCAAGAATTTCTGAGCAGCACAATGGTAGAAGGGAAGACAAGTAAGAGTCAGAGGGCATTTAGGTAGCTAATTTTATCTTCTGCTTTGCTGCATCCAGTAAAGAAACAGATAAATGCAATATTACTCTGGGTGCGCTGATGTACAGGTAGAGGAGGAAATGAGCAGGGGAACCTGTAATCTAGACAGTGACTGAAAAATCTCCAGGGAGTGTGCCTAAGCAAGTTAACTTAAAAGCTGCTAGCGTAGGGCTTTGGAAAAAAAAATCATTAACTTGCTTCTGATATATAAACAGTGAGTGGCAAGTAGGAGCAATTGGTATGATTCTTATTTCCTTTTATATTAAATAAAACTAGCAGTTGATGGTTGTGAAGAAACTTCACTGTATTCAGTGCAGGAAGTACAAATCAATGACACGAACTAGTTACGGTTGGGATAAAATGGCACCTGTTTATTTTATCAAGATGAAGTGTGGGAGTCATCTTGCTGCACAGCCTGCAAACATCTTTAACAGGTGAAAGTGCTGCATTCAAAATGTCTGTCTGTTTCCATGGCAAAAGATGTGATGAGCAGATGGCTTAATGTTGAGAGTAGACAGATTCAAATGCGAAGCAGGGCTGTGAGGCTGACCAGCTGTTAGAACAAATTATCAATACTTCAGTGGCTTTTCTCCCCTTTCTGTGATTTCAAATTAGTGTTTGATTCCCTTTCTGGGAGATAAGCTCCAGCTAGACAAGCTGTTGAGTTCAATGTAGAAATTACATGTAAAATGCAGGACTGCAGCGTAGGTCAGATCGGTTGATGTGATTTATACCTCTGACCTTAATACATACTATTCCAACTGTGTACAGCTTGTACAGTTTTAACTGCAAATGACTAAGGTGAGTCCAGCTGTTTCCATGGAAATCTAAGCCATTACTAGAGCATTCAGCAATGAAGAGAGTGTTCCTGTCATGCCTTCCTAAAGGTGACTGGTCCTACACTAATCTAACGTGATTCTTATGGGAATTCAAAATGCACAGTGAAACATTTAAAGCGTGGCATGTTTTAAAAGGTTTAATCTAATTATTCTTTACCTTTCTTTTTGTTAGATATTTTAATGAGATGTCTGCACAAGGATTAAGACCTCGCACTGTGTCCAGTCCTATCCCTTATACACCCTCACCAAGTTCTAGCAGACCTATATCACCTGGTAAATATTTCACCCAGTTTGTAAAATTTTAGTATGCGTCATATAATAATGTTCCCTGGGTTGATAGCCTTTCAAAGCTAGTCTTGGGGCAAAAGATGCATCATAAATGTAAGAACAGATTCGCCTTAAGTTTATTTTAGCACAGCACGAGTTTTTAGATGGGTCTGTTTCATACTGTGATCAAATACCACAGGTCAGTTAAGTAGTTATCCTTTGAACCCCTTATCATCCCTACCTTCCCCCCTTTTTTATACTTCTGCGAATTTCTGATGTAAAGCAATAGCATACTAAGAATTTATGTCTCTATTACTTTTAACAAAGGCAAATTAACGTTTTTGAGTATAGTAAATAGATGATATAGTCTTCAGAATTTCAGAAGAACCTGAATGGCTTACACCTGACCTCATTATTGAATTTTTCATTACTGAATATATTTTTAAAGGAAATGTATTTATGTTATTAAGACATTTGTTGATGGATATAAAATCCCTTAAAATTGCTATTCGACAATCATTGTAAGTTTTTGGCCATGATGTCACGTGGTGATCACAAATACACTTGTACTTAGTAAAGAGAATCCTGCATGCTCTGCTTTCCCAAGTTCACCTGTAGAATCTATCAGAGAGAGTCCTACAATAAGAGCAAAGGAGACGTGCTCTGTATCAACACATTCTGCAAAATGGGATTTAGGCATTTTATTACACGGGTCTAAACATATAAAATGTGTTTAAATCTTGGTTTTCAGGATTTACTTCAGTTTTTCAGAAAGACTCAAAATAATTTTCAGGCTGATGTTGGTAAAAGAGTGAGCACATACATCCATAAGCCAGTGTTAGAGATATGATAATTTAGCTTTTTAAGAGTTTTTTGGGGGAGTTCTGAAATGAGACAGATTGCTTGGCTTTCAATGTTTTGCAAGTTATATTACCACAAAAACAATACGTTTTTTTAATCCTTTGCCTGTAACTGTATACAGAAACGTAGTCATACTAAAAACTGTTCTGGAGCAACTACTTTGGGTGTATGTATGTGCAGCCTTCATAATAATCTGCAATATTCATCTGCACATTGGCTGTAGTCCACACAGTGGCTATAGTAATGGTAAAAAGTGTATGTGGTGGAAATTCTCCAGCAATTTACAACGAGCTTGCATCCTACATTACCTAGAAATGTGCTTAATGCAGATGCTGATATGTCAGTGCAGGAGTGCTCTTCGGGTTTATTGTTCCTTCACTGGGACAGTGGCACATTCCTTGCTTGCTATGGGCTGTTGGGTCAGATGCCTCTGCTGATGGGAGACAGAGAACTGCATTCTGATGGGAACTATATCTCTCAAGCAGGGGATGCTACAATTCAGTCTGCAAAGGAGTTAAAAAAAAAAAAAAAAAAAAAAAAAATCACAGGTGAAATTACATTTTTAATGTAATTCACAATTTTAACTTTGGTAATGTTTGTACAGTAAATGTTCCAGCCTAGCACTTCTGCGCAGGCAGCTATGTTGCTCTCCACATATGATAAATTGATGTCTACTGTTGGAAAGTTTCAGACCTCAGAAGAGTAGAAACAGCAGTTTGCTGAAGAATTAATGAGATCAGTAGGGAATCTCGTACAGCTGTTTGGTAGGTATGAATGCAGTAGTTAATGAAAACAAATAGTTTTTGAAAAGTAGTACAGTAAGATGCTGCAAAAAGCACAGAATAATGCAACAGTGAATATTTTGCATCAAGTGCCTTTATGACTTGGCCTGTTTCTATTAGGAAACAATGTGACTGAATTTGGAGAGACATAATCTGAAACACGTTAGAAATGGTATAGTTTTATGTGGATGTCCAGGTCAGGTTTAATGGCTCAAATTCTGGGTCCTGAATCCTGGAGCCTTTTGTGCTTGTGTGGCTTGAGATGCTGTTTTTGAGGACTCCTTCAAGCTGAGATACTGCTGAGGTTTATATCACCCTGCATGAACCCGGTAAGACTGGATGCATTGCTATCCCTGGGCAGCTGGGGAGTGGTTGCTGTAATTACTGATTAGTCTTTAGTGTGGATGAATTCATGTATATTTTGCTTCTGCAGCTAGGCTAGATAGATATTTTAGGCTGCAGAGATGCAGAAGAGCTACTTGGGATGTATGTGCGCTACTCTGTTAACACTGCTTTGACTGCCACGTTGACTTGTGTTTATAAAACTTCTAAAGCTGATTTATCCCAAAGCAGTCCACAGTTGTAATGCTGTAAAGATGTCTTAAAGTGTGTTTCTATTTTTTGTTGTTCAGGGCTCTTGTCTCTGACTTGCAATGCAAATTGTCACCTACCTGAACATCGACTTGTGTTCCTGTCGCTATGCTTGCAAAAGCACTTAGCTATAGAACGTGCTGTACAGACAATCGGATTACTTAAGTCGAAAATCAGATTTTGTTAATCTGTGTTGTTTAGCTACTCTAAAGTGATTGATTCCATTGGAGTAGCTCATAATTTGCACCAGATGTACATTGAAGCAAGGGTGGTATAATATGCTTTTTTATATAACTTTATTAGTGATCTGAGGCTTTTTTATGTGTGTGTTTTTGTTTTTTTTTCCTAGGGTGTCTCTTTAGTCAGGCATAGGCAGAGCCAGGTGCTGTTGCAGCACTTTGTTGCATTGATTTAGTGTAGAAGAAGTGTGAAAACTGTTAAATCCAGTGTGGTAATCTAAAAGTTTAGTAGGCTTTTCGATAAAATATTGGTCATAATTCTCCAAAGCTGTTTCCAGTTTTTAATAGTAAACAGCTGAGAAAAGAGTCTTGTCTCTTATCCTACTGATATTTTTGCCAGAAGACAATAGTGAGCTAAAGGTTTTGGAAAATCTGCAGTTTTGAGAATGTTCAGAACATTTCGAGGTCTGAATTTCAAGCACTTAGCTGCTGTCATTTATTATTATTATTATTATTTTATTTTATTTTTTACCTTGGTTAGCTATACAGGTACTCTGCATTTTTCTAAACCAGTATTTACAGAAGGAAAATATTCAGAAAGAAGAATTAGATCAGATTTTTGCACTTCTGAATATTATGGTTACTTTAGTATGGATAAAACATATTGTAATGTTAAATGTTACTTGTACTGTAGTCCATGGAAGATTATACCAGAATATTTTAACTTCACAGCCCCGAAGATCATTGGGTCTCTGCCTATAAGCACAAGGGCAAAACAGCAGGAAGTCTGGGCTGCCATTGGTTTGGCTGCAGAGGTGTTATGCCTTGAAGGAGTCACCTCCATCCAGTTTCTGTCATGTGGAAACTCTTAGTGTCCCAGTGCTGGACAGCTTTTCCAGCCACAACCTGTCTGCTTCTTCAGACTGCATTTTGTTGAGGGAGCAGTTTGCTCTGAGGAGAGATGGAAAGCTGGATGGAAATGTCTGTGAACTAACACTAAGCTGCCAAGGGAGCCCTACCCTGTTTATGTTAAGTGAAAAATTGTTCAATGTTGTGTAATGTGTGTTCTCGAACACATGGCAGTTTACTACAGGAAAAGAATAAAATAGGTTTTACATTACCCTTTGACTATTTTTAGGTGTCTAAATTGATACCAGTTACCATTTCTTTAAACCATCGTTGTTTCAAAATACAGCAAATAAAAACAAAACAAAAAAAAAATCCCCACAAAATACATTGTTTGTAAAATAAACAAGAATGTTGATTTCTGCCTTGTTTTAACAATTTTTAGGTCTGTCATATGCAAGTCACACAGTTGGTTTCACACCACCAACTTCACTGACTAGAGCTGGAATGTCTTACTACAATTCCCCAGGCCTTCATGTGCAACATATGGGACCATCCCATGGTATTACAGTAAGTATTTTAAATAGCAAATGTTTGTTACCAGTGTCAGTTTGGTTTTTAAAAATTATGATTGCTTGTCCTTAAGCTTTTGTGCAAAATGTTTTTGTAAATGTTTGTTTTTGTCTCCTTACTCCAAGATATCTATTGCTGCTTTCTTCAACCCTGATTTTCCTCTTCACCCCTCAGAAACTGATTCTTTTTGGAGAACCTTATTTTCTGCAAAAGAATAGGATGTATTATCATCTTAAGGACAGTAATAGGTATCATCTTATGGATCAGCAGGCAGGGTGTGAGAAGTGATGTTCTAAGCTACTGAGCCTATCCCAGGAAGTAAAAACATTGCTTTCATTTTTCTCCTAGTCTCCACCATCTGACGGATGAGTCATCTGAGGTTGCTCCAAGCTCAGGTTTTCTTCAGGATGACACACAATGCTACCACCATGTCACTGTAACAGGCAGTTAACTCTTATTTTCTATTCTCATTGGCAAAGAAGAAAGTTAATATATTAAACATTTGTTAGGACAATTTCTCAGTATCTTTCAACTGGATTTATTTCATTTTTAACTCTGATGTTTGATGCGTTTCTACTTAATTGAGCTTCTTCTAAATATTTGTGGAGTTTAACAAGAAAACAGAGCCTAAGAATTAACCATTTGGCGAGATAGCTTGTGAGCTCTAATGTGTCAAGACCATTTTGATTTTTCTCAACAGGTATGGTAGAATGTAAATATTGTCCTTTAAGATGTTTGCATATACTTGTCATTTGCAGATGTGAAAGCATGTTTCAACAGAGTATTTAGTAGAATGCTAAAATATGTCTGCTTCTTGAATTGCTTAGGTGGGCATGCTAAAGTAATTGTTAATTCCATTGAGCAAATGGAGGTGGGAACTATATAGTAGTGGGTAGAACAGGAGGCTGGAGCTCAGCAGGAGGCCAGAATCCTGGTCCGGGTCCAGCCCTCCAATGTGACTAACCTGGGGGTTAGTCACAGGAAGGTCTGGAAAAACCTAGAAACTGAATTTATAAATAAGTTTTTTAAGGAACTTGTTCTATTCGGTCTCTGAAATTTTGATTCTGCTCTTTCTGATACTGTAAATTAATTGGAGTAACACTGAGTCGCTGACAACGACAACCACCAGGACAAAATACTGATTGTTTAGAGGAAGGTTTTGTTAAGTGGCTCATGGTTTTTCCTTTATATTTAAGCCAGTCCCTTCACATTATTAGATGTATGCAAATGCAATAAATGATTTTAAGTGTTTCAGAAATATCAATCAACTGTTTATAATCCTTTGGCTACTTTCGTAGAGCTTTTAACTAATCTACTATATAATTGTTCAAAAAAATAGATACAATATATATTATTTGACCAAACTGCGATTTGCTTCTTGACTCTTCATTTTTAATCTCCATTACAGAACAAATTGATTTTACATGTAGTACATTTTGTATAGCACTGTAACCGTTCTTCTCCTCAGAGCTGATTGACTTCGGTTGATTATTAATTATGGGTGGGTAGTTTGTCATGCCATGAAGTTCTTGATTAATGCTAAATGGATTGGTAAGTAGTAAGCATTTTGGGTTTAAAACTGCAGAGTTCAGTGTTCTGCAGTGTAATTTATATTCCTATGTTGCTAACTTTTAAAGATTTTTCCCCCACTGGTTTGTAAAAATGGATTTTAAATCTTTGTGTTTAAATGTGCAGGTTATTGCAAGTCTGTGGTTTCTGTTGAGGGGAGCTTAATAACCATTGTTTCACTCCTACAGCTCTAGGGGTTGTAATCTTTGTTGTATGATATTTGGTCTCAGAAGATCAATCTGAATTATGCTTCAGTCTTGCTCCAGTATGCAGGCTAAGAGTTTTTCAGCATGCAAATGATTCTGGGCAAATGCTTTGGCTTTTGAGACATTCCACCCTCGCTCAGGTGCTGTGTAGTTGGACTTCACACACAAGCATTGTAAAGCTAAAAGTTCATCAGCATCATCAGCACCTACTGCTTGGGCGGGCAGAACTGAGAGGTGCTGTCTCGATGGCATCTCTCACTTTTCTTTTATAGGCTGCTGGTCATCAGAGGTAAACATAAGTTCAGGATGTGATTTCTTATTTTCATTTCCTGCAAGCTGATGGGAAAGAATGCCTGTTTGGTTTGATTTCAGAAATACTTCAATTTTCCTTTACTCCATTTCAGAGGAACAGTTTATTTTACATAAAAATTGCATTGTGATTCTTGAAATGTTTTAAAAGGGATTCTTCCCAAATAATTGTGTTTTTTCTTTTCCTTTGCCAAGCTCAATACATTGATTAGAGGACTTGCACCTAAAGTTGTTCAGGAGTGTGTTAAACATAATTTCAATATTTGTTCTGCAGAGGCCTTCACCACGAAGAAGTAACAGCCCCGACAAATTTAAACGTCCCACTCCTCCTCCTTCTCCAAACACGCAGACCCCAGTGCAGCCACCTCCGCCACCACCTCCACCACCTGTGCAACCTACGGTCCAATCCGCAGCATCGCAGTCAGCCACTTTTCAACATTCAGTGCATCCCTCCTCTCAGCCTTAGTGCATGTGCTCAGCAGTCTGTATGTCAGAATTGGACTCATAACATGGAGCAGTTTACTAAAAGCCAAAGGCTTACTTGGCATATTTGGATTTGACTTATTTGCACTGAGGTTATATAGGCTTCACTGTTAATTGTGTTGTAAACGTTTGTATAAAATGCAGCCAGTGTTGTGGGTCTACAACACTAACTTAACAAAATTTTCCATCAGTGTTTACTTGAACTACATGTATGTCCATTCTCTGGCTGGAACATTTGCTACTCTGTTTGGTAATACGGCATTATGTCGTTTTGCTTGGCTCCAAAGCTTCATTTTCCTGGCTTCTAGGTTTGTAAAATTAAAGGGATACCTTTTTATATTTTTTCATGAGAATTTGCATAAAATTTAAGGCATGATGGGCTATCTGATGAGTTCTGAAATATTACAGTGTTTACCAAGCTTGTGGAAAATTAGCACTACGTTTCAGTCGTTTGAAATAACAGCTTCTAGTGCAAAAGTGAGTCAGACACCCTAATCAGTGCCCAATACACATACTCTATTGTATTACCTAGTAAATAAGCTTAATTCAGCACACAGGACACATCCATACTTCTCCTGTTTAAAAACACCTCAAACGTATGGTACAGTCTGAATCTTTAAGTGAGGGAACTGACTTGCTGGAGTATATGGAATGTATAACTTGTGGACCTTAAGGTTTGATTATTTCACTTGACATTTGCATTAACCTGTAAGCTGTCCATACCGTGTGATCTGTCACAAGTAACTTCTCTAAGTGTGGTCCTGCCCACAGGTTACTGATAGCTGATTGAAGTGTGCTCTTTGATTTTTTTGCTGCAGAAGGCAACGTGATTGTAGACAACAGCTGATTATTTTTTTTTCCTTGTTAAAATATATTAATTGTGATTCCCCTGAAACAAAGTTTGAACAAGTATTCTAAATGTTCAAGTCTGTTAGATAATAAGATATAAAATGAGCATATAGGAATATACTGGCATAACAGCCAAAAGTGTTGTATTGCTTGGTAGAAACAGAGTACAAGAAAGTAGCACAACATGGCACTAATGAATGCTTATTTAGCAGCCTAAGCCGGTACAATGTATAAAGAAATGTATTCCGAATACATTCTTTCCATTCATCTAGCACAAATAAATTGTTTGGTTTCACTTTGCAGTGGAACGAAGTGTCACTTCTTGATATTGCCATCTTGCTCAGTTTTATTTTTCCTGAGGTTCCTGTTGAGTACTGAGGTTTATATACTGTTGATGATTTTAAGTGGTTTACCTCATAGATACGGATATATGGGCCATGGAAAATGACAAGAGAATGTTTATTTTATGAGAATATGTATCTGGCTATAATCAGCAGAACATGAGTAATTTATCTTTTGTTTACAAAAGTTTGTTTGACATGCCTAATGCTTTATTAAGGACACTTTTAAGAAGGAGGTAGAGCGTTCTGGTAGTATACTAACATTTGTACATAGAGTTTCATGTTTGCCGCTCAACTATTCAGGAATTGCAGACTGAATATCTTTATAAAATCAGTGCTCTAAATCAAAATAGTAAGTTAAAATAATGTTGTAAAAGGTTCAGCTTAAGGCAAAACTAGAAGTTCTTCATTATATCTATGTAGTTTCAGCTCCGAGAGAATTTAGAGAATGCATATATAGTCTATTACACTTGGTAAACCAATATGGGATCAAGTGCATTATCCGATTACATTAGGTATGGTAATAGTGACTCTCTGATAAAGTGATACTCAAGATTGTGGCAGGCAGACAATTTGACCAGTGCTTCCATCTGAAAATAATCGACCACAGCTAACGCTCACTTTTCCAGAGAGGAAGCTCCGCTGTGAGCACTGTTATTAAACACAGCTCCCGAAGCCGTGGTGGGTTTGCATGCGAGAAAACTACAGGCAGTCAGAGGTGGGACTAAGGTCAAAATAGGATTGGTTTAGTTGAACACTTGTCCTTTTGTTAACAGAAGAAAAAGGAAAAAGATATATTCTTTTATAAGCAGGATTTCAGCTCAAGTATGCCACTAGTTAGAATGGTGCCCTCCTTGCTGAAGTGCTTTGAGATTTTTGGGCATGAGGTTCAATAGAGTGCGAGCTCGTAGTGGTAGTAGTATAAGTGTGGGGGGGAGGGGAAAAGCCTTTGACAGTGTTGTCTTAAGAACTTGAAATGGAGATTTGCCTAGAATAAATTACATTTGAAGCATATTCCAAAACTGAATTTGTGTAACCCAAGTTCAGCTGCTGTTGTGAAGTGTCTTAGTGATCTCTCCTTACTGTTGCAGTGGGACCGTTACCAGATGAAAGTAAAGAACTGACAAATGTATGCTAAATCCTGAAAATGTAACAAGGCGCTAAATTGGCCTTACCTAAGAACATTGGACAAACATTTGCTTGCAATCAGAAGTGTTAAACTCTATTTGTAGACTTTTTGAAGACGATAAGGAATTGTGCACAACCATCTCCTAATAAATGTAAATGGATTTTCAGTTTTCCTTGTGAATTATAGTCATGAATTACAATTCTGCAGTGGTGATTTTATCAGAACCTCCCACAGACTGGAGAAACTCCTCTGACATCACTGTCCAGCTTGTCTTTATTTTATCTCAGCAGCATCTGGGTGGGTTTCTGCTGTTCTTTTCATTACTGATGTCTGTCGGTTGCACACTTGCATCATCATGAGTTGTGCAAGGTCACAGAAGCAACTTCTAGCAGTGATGAGTATTTTGTAAGTGTATGTGTTTACAGCCAAAGGGTTTTTTTGTTTGTTTGTTTTTGAAAAAAAAAAAATCTTTTGGCTGTTTCAGCAGTACTTTCCTCTCTGACAATCAAACAGCTTTCTTTTTACTTTTTCTCTCAAGGGATCTGGCTTGGACACTGGAATGCAGCTGATCTCTGTAGAGCATTAAGAGTTCATTTTATCCACAATTTGTTCCAGAGGAGTTTTGGAAGAAGAGATGGAATTGTTTGGAGATAGTCTTCCAGCTAACAGCCAGATAAGATTGTTTTAATTTTATCTAGTCCTCTAAGAGCATATTCCCAAAAGCAGAAAAGACTATCAGAGTTTTCCAAGAAAGTAACATTGCTTTTCTATTAGCAATCTTGCTGTACCAGAGCTAAACAGAACAGGACTCCTTTTCCTGTTAAAATGCTGGTAGTTCTTGAATCCATCTGCCTGAGTAGAATTTCTGTGCACTTCAGCTGAATGAAAAATACAGTCTTGGAAGCAATGAAAATGACAGAGCTTCCTGGAACTGGTGGGAGCTGAACTGCTGACAGGAGACAATTTAGACTCCATATATTTTGTTAAATACATGGAAACCAATCGCGGAGCCTTGAGTACTTTGTCTGTCAAAGAACAAAATCTTTCATCCTCAATACTGATCATTGCTTACTAAGAGGATGCATCCAGGGACCTTGTTTAAGTATTCTGGTGGTGGTGTTTTTTGTTTTTTGGTTTTTTTTCCCCCGTTCCTAATGCTTAGTTTTACAAGCAGCTTAAGTTCTAATATTGTTCAACTCTATTTGATGTCTCCTTTGTTTCAGTCATGGCAGTCTATTTCTTTTTGATCCTTGGGAGTCTACAGAGCATGGACTATGAGAGCATATTTCTTCAGTTCAAGCCATCTCATAAGAAACCAGAAGGTTTATGAGTGTAAGCTATAAAATTATGATACATGCATCTGTTATAACAACCTTCTTAAGGGGAAATAGCTGTCTTCTTGAAGGGAGAGCAAACAAAGCCCCTAAGTACCAAATGAACCGTATGCAGAGACAATCTGGTTTCCTCAGTTCCCTGAGGAGCTGAATTCTTCTTCCAGCCCTTTTTGGATTTGGACTAGAGTTGTTAATCTTTTATTTTATTTTCTTTTTTTAATTCCATATTTCACTGTAATAAGTACTCAGGATAACATTCACGTTCCTTTTGGGTAAAAACCACTAGTCCCAGGATGAATAGAAGTTAAGAGACAATGCCACTTTGTGGACTAGAGGAAGTCACTCAGTGTGCCATGCTGTGGCCTTTACGATTCAGCTGTAATTCAGGTGGGTTTGTGTGCTCATCTTATGATTTCTCTTTCAAGCATCTGTTCCTGTATTTGCATTAGTAGCGTGCCCTGAAGAAGGGAGAGAAATACAGAGGTTTTGCACTGCATTAACAGACAGCTGCTACATTAGGGAGAATAGTGCTTGTTCCTATTCAACTAGTTAGGCTCCAAAGAGAAGTACTACCTCATCTTTAGGTAGGGATGATGTGGTTGCAGAGTCAGGGGAACTGTTGTGGCTATGCTAGGTTTTGTTTGGCTTATATTATCCAGACAGGAGTCCTTCCTCACTGCAATTGGGCTTCAAAGGTTACAAAGCTTGTGTAGATGGGGAGAGGGAAGTTAAGACAGGTGATAGAGATTGAGAAGACTGTGTCCCTGTAGTAAATTGCTGCTCAGAGTACCCTTCAGCTAGGCCTGGGAATTGCCTGTACAAGAACGACAACATTTTTCTGTTTGATTTCCTTTCAAAAAGTGCTGTGTTGCAGTTGTTCTTTAAGTTCCTGGCACTGGTGTCTAATTTAAAAAAATAAGTGATTCCCCTTTCCACAGAAATATCTGAAACAGTATTCTACTTGCAAAGGCGAGTTTTCTCACTATATAAATTAATACTGTATCTGTACACAAAGGTATTTTATTCTAGTGGTAAAACCTAAGCTGTCCAAGGCACTTTAGTTTGTGATTGCTGACTTTTGTTTTGGCAGGTGTTTCAGATGAAATCTAAGCCTCCTGTGGAGGAAGAAAAAAAAAATCACCTGACAGATGTAGACTGTTCCTTTCCTGCAGAAATACAGCAATTTCCTCAAATGCAAGTAAAAGTGGAACAAACATCCTTGAGCTTTTCTGAAGCTTATATTTAATTTCACTTCATTGGTGATTGCTCTTATGTATTTAGGGAATCTCTGAAGCCTCATTCTAGGTTGGCTGGGTGTCTAGTTGGTTATTCTTATATTTTCCCAGTCGTAGGGAAGGAAGCCTGTTCAAATTTGGATCATACGTATACACTGGTTAACAACAATGGTCACAGCACATGCTGTTCGGCGTGAATCCAAGTGGTTACTTAAAAACATTACACTGTGTTGGTGTGAATCAGATCTTACAATTCAAAGAACCTCGGATACAAAGATTTTTATTTTTTTTTTGCAGGTTACATTTTATTCCTGTATTAGCTGTATTATTGCTTTGTTGTATATCTCAACGTGTTTACATACATTTGTAATTGTTAAAATGTGTCTGTAATCAAGCTCATTTGTGCCTTCATGCAGACTTCCAATAAACACTTGATTTTTTTTTGTATTTACTTGTATTAGAAGACTATGGGGTGGATGTATATGTCCTTCTATCTGTCAGCCTATTTTCTCTTGGAAGAAGAAAACGAGAACTAAGAATCAGAGAATATGGGCTTGTCTGGTTTTGCTGTCTTTGATTTTCTAGTTGGACCATTTCTGGTATTTGCACTTAAATGGCTGAGTGGAGAATCTGGGGATTATCTTATTTGCATAATAAAGTTTGTATATGAGATGCACCTTGCTTTGGATTAGGTGAATATTTGAAGTATAATCACACGTGCTTGACTACTTACTACTTCAGCTTTGCTTCCATCTTGGAAGAAAGTAGTTTTATCTCTAAAGCTATTATTGTGAAGCTTTTTGTGATGAGAAAATTCCAGAGTATCTGTCTCCTTCAGAGTTAAACATGTATCTTTAACCTCCAGCTGCCTTCTAGTGAGATTTCAGGCTTTTTTTTTTTTTTTTTTTTTTCCCCCAACAGCAAGAACTGCAGTATCTTTTGATCTTAGTAGGTCTGCTCATCTTGACGGTACCTTTTGATGATATGGGGCAGAGATTGGGGTGGGAAAGTACAGAACAGAATTTTATATGTTCTTTTCTAAGCTTTTAGGGACAGAGGTGTGCATTTGTACAGTGTTACGAGAAAACTCATTGTATATGTTTTGAGTCTGAAGCTGCAATGCAGCTACTTCCCTACTCTAATACCACATATGAGAGGAAGATAAGGGAAAAAATGTTTCCGTCCCTGTATTACAGGGATTGCTCTGTATTTTGTAGTTTGGAGAAAAGTGCTTTTCCAAACTTGAAGTGCCATGTGTCACCTAGTGTCTGGTGTCTATTTCATCTTTTCTTTATATTTCCTGATATCAAACATGATGACAGTTAAGTATACCCTGTGTAACTGCAGTGGGTTGAATTGTGAATTTCAGGTATCTAAAGATGATGGTATGCATTTCTGAAAATTCTGTGGATACTTTGTTGTGTCTTCCCTTGTGAAATCTGTTTTGTTATCTTTTTATTGTATGCATTCATCCATCAACTTAGCACAGCGTTTACTTACACAGTATACTTTTTGTAAGTGTTACTTGCTGTATTGCCAAGTTCCTGGGCTTAGATCTTAATGTCTCAGTAGCATTTAACAGTTGTGTCTTGTGGTTATCCTATACTCAGTGTCCAAGTCTTGCTAAACTCCTTGGTTGGATCCACTTGTCTCTGCCTTGTTGTTCAGCCCCTACTTAGGCACATACCTGTGGACCACATGCTCTGTTCTGCACTCTGTGTGTTCCTGCCTATAGAAAAACAGTTGCTGCTTGCCTTGTTACAGCCGTGCTGGCGCTGTAGTAAAAGCATGTTCTCCGTTTCATCTGGTGACAGCATAAACAGTAAAGTCCCTGCAGCACGAGGGCTGCAGGTTCTTGGGCTCAAGGCTATGGAAGTACTTCTTTGGTGAAACGCTTATCTGGCTAATCCACGTTACTCTGTTCCTAGAACACAAAGAGTATTTCTTCAAAAGCCTTTTTCTTCTCTTTCTGCTGCTGCAAATGCTGAGCACTCAGTGGTTCTGCTTGTCTCTTTGTGAGTACCCTGCCTGCCACCAACACGCCTGGTGGGAGTGTTGACGAGGTGATGAGCTGTGGTGCTGCTGTCTGTCTGTCTGTCAGTTGTCTTCTCCCTGAGATCTGTCTGAACAGAAACAAGTCACTTAAATGCTATCAGAAGACCAGATGAAAAGATGTATGTGAGCAATTTAATTTCAGGTTCCTTTGTCCAGATGATCTCCTCTAAATGGTTCTTTATTCCTTCTGGTGCTTGTTGTAAATTGCTGAGAACAGTAGAAAGAGCTGTACACTGCCAAGCAAGCGATTTTGATAAGCCTAATCCTTCCTGTACATAAGATGCTAGCTTGGATATCAACCTTTTGCATATTTTTGAGGCTATTCCATACTTTTCAAGATACAAGGTGAGAGATCGACAAAACATCCTTCAGCCCAGAAGCAAGAAGAGGTTGAAGTCAGTTACATGTTTCCCAGGTGGAGACTGAAGATGGATATTGAAGACCACTGGTTCACTGCAACATAGAAAGCACTAAAGGCAAGTATTGGGGAGTTTTGCTTTTCAGACTCAGGGCTCATCATGAAATGAGCTGTGTTTCTTTTGTATCCCTGTCTTTTCTCACTAACCAGTGAACTGGTGGTGATGCCTGCTGTGACAAACTTTTTTTTTCCTGTTTGGGTGATATGGAAAAAGGGTTAGCTTATTTAAAATGAAGAATAAAAGGTGTAAATTAGATGTGGTTTGGGTTTGCAGAGTGGAACACCAAATTCTTTTTTAGTGGAAATGCTTTACAGCATGCCCCATATTTTGAACAAAATCTGTCATGAATTTAATGAAACCAGAACAGTGGGCTCTGATAGCCTTGGATATGTGTTGTGTGATCATCTCTGTTCCTTCTAACAAGGGGGAAAATGTTTTTGTCTAATGGTTCTAGTCTAAACTTCACAACATGAATGCTTTTCTTTTCATAATAAAGATGGGAGTCAAGGAACATGGTATGGTAGAGCGCACTTTGATAACTTGAGATTTGACTTAGAGCTCTATTTTGTTCAGTTGCAGCATGGAATGTATTTCTGGGAGCTGAACTTCAGAAGCCTACCACTCCTACCTCTTTTCTTCCTCAGTCCCTGTATGCAAACTCTGGCTTTTCTTCTGTAGCTGAAGGCCCCTTTAGTCTAGTGTGAAAAGGCAGAGCGGTGAGCTAGGTTCTGCTCTTACAGATCGGAGTGCGTTCTGGCAGTTCCTGCTGAATGGACCACCTCGTAATCCATAGTGAATCTTAACACTGTCAGCTGCAAAAACTAAGTGGAGTGAAGGTCAGTAATAAGTACTCTAAGCTACCTGGAGATGGGAATTCGGAATCTGCTGTGACCTGTCTTAATTTTAATGCTTCCTAAAATGATTCCTGATTTTTCTCTGACTCTCCAGTTATCTACCTCTGCTTATTTTCTAATGACATAAGGAGGGAAAGGAAGGAAGGTTAACAATATGAGCTAATTTTGCAGTTCAGCCAGAGCTGGTACCTAACTTTCTTTGGGATACGCAGATTTGCTCTTCTGCATCTCCTAATAGGGCAAATTGTTTTGGATCCCTTGTTTGTGCATTTTTTTGCAGTCATTGTGACACTGGGACAGTTAGACCATACTTAGGTCCTCAGGGCCTCCTGAGCCTTGAAGTGTTTAATGTCCCATGGACTGGATCCAAAGCTGTGGAGGCCGTTGGGAGATGGTTGTAAGAGCCTTTCTCGGCCCTTGTAGCCAAGTGCATGGTAAGGGGGAGGGAAATAAATGCATAGGACATGTGGGTTCAGCTGACATTGCAGCCCTTGGCTCTGCAAGCAAGCATGCTGTGAGCCCCTGAGGCTGGATACTGGAAGGGCTGGAGCACTCCACCCCCTCTGGCTGTCAGCACCTTTCTGTCTCTTTGGAACCTGAAGCAGGGATTTGCGGATTTTAGCAGCCCTTTTGTATGGGCTGTACGCTCTGCCACAGCACAGTATTGCCTGAAGATCCTAAACCAAAATGACATAATGGCCAAAGAAATCACATGTTGATTGGAAAATGGCACTGAACCCAGGCCTGTATCTGAAGATGCATCTAATACAGAGATGTGACACCAACAGACAACAAGAGGAGGATGACAACATTGTGCTGCTGTGATGAGCAGGAGAACAGATGGGCCTGGTTAAAAGCGTGTCTGAGGCTAACAAACAGAAAATAGGACAGGTATTCAAACATCTTCTTTACTTTCTTCTCTGCCAAAGGAGAGAGCTAGCTAGGACTCCAGCTCTCCTCTGGCTGTGAACAGTCCTAAGCTGAATGGTAATAGGGTTTGTTTCTTTTACACAGCAATGCTGGCACCAGAAAGTATGGAAGCAAACTCTGTTTAGGTGAGAAAACTGAGAATTGGATGAACTTCAGGGTGACTTACTTGCCAGAAAGCCAGAATCAGGAGAGTAGAGGGTAGTGCCAAATGGAGAAGCGTAGTACTTCCTGATGGGGAAAAGAAGGGGTTCTGTCAGAGTCAGTGGGGCAGGTGATTATCCCAGAGGATGGAAAGCTCTTGGAAGTGGCATTACAGGAGCCAGGATGTAACTTCTGAGATGTTAAAAACTCCGTATTAGCCCTGGAATTGAACTGAATTCTTGACCTGAAATAGGATGCCATTTATGTCAGTGTGCAATTTGAGTAAATGAGGGAAGAAAAGGTTTGCACTGAGTTTTGGGTTTACTTCCCCGCTGTTCCCCGCAGATCTAGATCTATCTCTTGAGTTAAGGTGTCAATTATCTAGGCCCCAATGTCAGTAAAAAATACAGCACAGCCTTGGCAGTAGAGAAATTGAAGTTCTTAAATGTGTTTAAATCCACATCTGCAGTGTTAACGTATCTAACATCCCAATTTTCACAGAAACTTTATCTAGAAATGAGTTTCTGTGGATGGGTGGTTAAAATGAATAAGTCTCTTAAACTTAACTTACCCTTGTGTGCTTTAACTTTTAAAGATGTATTTGTGTGCAATTTTAAAATAGTCTATTCACTGGTCCTGCACAGAGATTTTATAGCAGATTTAGTGAACCGTAAATGTCATAAGTTAATTTTCCTGGGTTTTCTTTCCAAAACAAGTAATAGCCATGGCAACACATAAGGAATTAAACCTGTTAAATCTTACTGCATTCCTCATGCTATTAAGGAGCTCTAGGATTAGTTTGACTGTTGTCTTGAGTGTTTAAGGACTATTTCAGTGCTGTTAGTTCCTGAAGATAATTAAGGGTCTTCAAATTAACTGTTTCGTATTCTGGAAAGTCACGAAGTTTCTTTTAAAAACTTTTGTGTAGACTGAAGTGTCTCTTATTTTAAAGTGTATATATTTTGGCTCTGCGTAACTGAATTTCTGAGTTAAGAACGAAGTGAAACATACCTTTTTGGCTGAAATACTCCAAGAGCTTCCCAGAGATGCTTGGGGAATGCTATGCCCTTTTCCTGGCAGTCTTCCTGATTGAAGTGGCAATGTATTGGGCAGACAGTTCGTGAGAGTCAAGATTACAGAATAAAGTTTTGACTTCTATCATGTATTTTTGAAACCTTCCTAACTGAAAGGATGGCCCTTTGCACTAAAATTCATGTTAACTATAATTTCAGCCCAAATCTTACCTAGATTCTGGTGAAAACAAGGTCTCTTGACAGCAATAACCCTGCTAAGCTTGTCTGGATCTAAATGTTTGGTGAATTTTATTTTATTTTTTCTTCTAAAGAGAGAGATTACTAGGGAAATATCCATGCCTGTGCAGATGTGACTAGAAATATCATTAACATCCTGCCAGCTTTACCACCTATCCTATCTCAAGAACACCTGAAGTGTTTTTACACTTTGAACTTCTACCATCCAACGGGGGCTAATGCTTCCAGCGCCTGCCTGTCAGGCAGGGAAGGATCTAGCTTCTGTTTTAGTGTTTAATGGCTTAACTTATCCACCCTCCATTTTACAGAAACTTGATCTGAACAATGAAACAAACCACCATGAGCAATACATGAAAACAGTTTGGATGTGCCAGACGGATAACAAGGGAGGACAGGGCACAATGTGAACAGAGTGTGGTCCTTTACGCTGCTCAAGAGCCCAGTGAGTGGTAAATCCAGCTTGTTTGCTAACAGGAAATGAACCTGAGTTTGGTACTTTTGGTAGAATTAAACAGGTTTTTTTTCTTTCTTTTTAAGTATTTTCACTTCACTTGGCTTTTACAAAACTGTTCTTTTGAAATATTCTGAATATTCTTATTCTGAAACTTCTCAGTTTCAGGTTTCTGTTACGCTAAGTAAGGTGTCGCCATTTTCCCAGGTTCCATGCTTAAAGAAAACTATAAAAGTCAATTTGTTTCTTTCCCAAAAAGTCCTAGCCTTTGATTAGTAAGGATGTCTTAAGATAGTAATGCAGTTTCCTCAAGATTTGCTAAAGGTTTACTAGGAAAAGCTGTTAAATGTTGGAAAAGTGATGCACTGATAGATAGTAACTGAGAGTCATTCGGGCTACAAGATTCACATCTTCAGTAGTTTATATTTTTTTGTTTTGTTAACATGCTACTTGTCTTCCACTTTTCTTCTGTGATCTTCTGCTACTTACTTCTCTTGCAGATCTGTTTCTTTGATCCACACTGGAGGTTTTAGCAATCTCCTTGTAATTACCAGGGCAGATTCCCTTTACCACTGCATAACTGTGCTTCAGCGTTTTTCTGTAACGGTAAATGTCATGTAACTTACAGATGGTACTGAAACTGTCCAGCTTGACTGTCATTCTGTGATAGTCTTGTCTGCTGACAGTACAACTTTAATACTCACGTCCTTTTCAGTTTATCTCCCGATCTTCCTTTTTAAAAATCTATCCTGGAAAGAAGAGTTTGTAGTTGCTTGCTTATTTTACAGTACTGCCATTTGTATTTATGAATTGCCACCTAATCTTAATGAAATCCATTAATGTAAGGAATCTTTTCAGATATAATTGTCCAGACATCAATGAATATGTAATAATTTCCCCAAATATTAGGATTTGTAAAGGGCAGAAATTTGGTACTTTCTAGGTATTGTGAGTTGGTTGTTGTTCAGACTGATGAAATAACTACGGTGAAATAATTTGGGATGTAGACAGTTAGAAATGTAAACTGAATTTGTTTGCAAATTCCAAATGGATCAATGGGTTTCAAAGTTAGCTTTGAAGTCTTCTACACCTTCCTGGAGGCGTCACAGGGGTTTCTAAACTGAGCGCTTCCTCCCAGGCTCAGATCTCTGAGTTCAGCAACAGGCAGGAATGCATCATTCCCACGGGAGCACAAGGACCAGGGTGCTGCTCTCTAAGCATTTGTCCCCTGATACTAAAGTTGCCCACATGATGCTCAGGCTTTACTTTACTTCTTCCTCTACAGCCAAGGCCCCCCCGAAATAGACCAAACAATATAAGCCTGACAGGCTCTCTAGTGCTTTCTCATCCCAGTTGGCCTAAGGCTGGGGTGGGGGAGATCTCAGCAAAGAGCGAGGATTCGGCAAAGGCTTTTTTGTTTCTTTTCCCCTCCACAAGTGCTCTGCTCTGAGGCAGGGTTCCCGCAGCTCCTCTTTGGTTTCCAGAGCAGTTGCATAATTACTGCAGACTTCAAAGGCAGGTTACGGAAGCCATTAAGGATGTTTTCCATCTCTGAACTGGAGAAAATTAAGGTGGTTTGTTAGACTCCCCTGAAGCAAAAATCTTCTTTTTAAAGAAAAGAATCATTTTCTCTGGAAATGCAGCTTTAAATCACTGTTGACCTTTTCAAAATTTATATTCACATTTCTTTACCTGTTTTACTTAAGGTCTTTTAACTGCTGTAAATCTGTTATGAGATGATTCTCCTTAGTGCTGGATAAAAAATACATAAACAAAAAACCTGCAACCCGAAGCAGTGGCATTTTCTTTGAAGACCCTGGCCCTGTATTGAAGATGCTGCCTAGTTATATATTAGGTCAATGCTTGTTGGCCTTTTTAACTAATTTCATAGAGACTTCTTTTAATGACTATGCAATGAGAAGGAAAGAGGAAGAGGAAGTGCATCTGTCAGTTTGCACACATTAACTGTGTAGAAATGCTTTGTGTTAAAAGTAAATTCAAGACCTACATAAAGTTGTTTAAGATAAAACTTTCCTTAGTATCTCAAATATTTCCAAAACACAGAAATAAGTATATCCAACTGAGAATAACTTGTCTGTTTGTTTGTTTTGTCAAAGGAAAACTTTTATTTGTCTAACTCTCAAATGCTTTTAATGCCCTTGCGGATACTTTGCCTCTTCCGAGGAGTTTCCCAGTAACTGAAAATAAGCCACGTGAATCATCAGAAACATATCTTACTCTGAGACAAGACTCATCCCTAGTAGTAAGGAGAAGAATCTGAAGAGTTCACTCCAAGCCCTTTTTTTTTTTTTTCTACCCAATATTAATTCAGAACGCCTGTTTAACACAGTTGATGAGATAGTGCTTTTTCTGGCTTTTCTGTATGTCACAGAGCAAGGAAGTTAAAACTTGCTGTCCTGGTAGGATGATGGAAGGCATTTCTTTATTACTTCTGGCACTGATAACAAATACTGGCCATTTAAAAAATGGAAATTATTTTGGTTTATTGCTCTATGCCTCAATTGGTACTGTATAATCTTTCTCTGGGCTCTGTGATATGCAAATGCGTGTTAGGTAACATATGTGATTATAATCTTCCTTCTCTGCCCATTTCTGCGTTATCTCATCTATTAGCTGAATTGACGCTGTGAAGAACTTGATAACTGTTTAATTATTTCAGTGCATGTTAACAGTCCGTAGAAAGTGTTACTCAAATGCTTGAATTATGAGTTTTTTTCTTAATCTGTCACACAATTCAAACAGTTGAAAAGCAAATTACAGAGCAAATCATCGCGGTATATATTGACCAGGTATAGTTTTCAGCAGTTCATATTCTGAGGGTGAGGAGCAGAGACAGACAGGATTTTTCATGCTCTCAAGATCTTTCAAAGCCTGATCATTATCCCTAAATTGTGCTCCCCGGCAGAACCATGGCTTAGCCCTCAGTTTCATGCCGTAGTTACAGGTGTGTTTTGTTCAGTTCAAGGTGGGACCCTGCTTCCTGTTGCATATTTGGTGTAATACAACCTTCCTTCAGCAAGCGTTCTAGTTTCCTGCTGAAAGTGGATATTCTTTGTCCTAAGTACATGAGCTCGCTTTGTGGAGAACCAAAATTTCTTCAAAGCCTTGTGAATTCAAGGTAGAGGCTTCGCTCTATCTTAAATGTGAGACATGGTCCAATTTTTAACTTTTTGTCTGAAAGCTTTTCAGATTGTAACAGCTATTGGAAGTGTTAAGAGGATCAAAGCCAGAAACTCTCCAATTGGATTTGGACCATACCTGAACGTGCTACGAGATTTCCAATACAGACCCATGTATGTCTACTAGGGTATGCTTCACTCAGTCACTTGGAACGCGATGTATACATGTAATGTCATTGGGTTCTCTAAGACTGGGATCAGTGAGCTGGTCTTTCAGCCTCTTTTTCCTGATCTCGCTTTCTGCTTGGCATTGCCTAGTCTAAAATAAACTGATAGACAGTTTGCCTTTGATGTCTTCCAGATATGCATGTTCCACAGCTTGTTTCATACTCTGAGTCCGGAAATTCTGTAGTATACAGGAAACCAAAGCACAATAGATGCACTTTGCCTTTTATATCCTTAGAGGAGTTTTTTCTCTTGTGCCTCATTCATATCCATCTTTTGAGCCTGTGATACTAGTAAGTCTTAGGAGCAACTCTTATGAAATAACTGTTGAAAACTCAAGCGCTATAAAGAAACTTCCTTGTTCAAAAATGAAAGTTTCTAAACATTGATACGTTATGTGGAGCCAATCAGTTAAACGATCATGGTATTCCACATGATTCTAGCTTCTGCTAACTGTAATTAAGCATCTGATGCCCGATAGATCTTGTTAAATAATTTGGTTGGTAGATGATATATCTGAAATTAACGCTTCTCAGAGTTCAGCCATTACAGTGAGGTCTGGAACCATCCCGGGTGCACAGCTCTGGCTCAGCACAAGAGCACAGCACTCAGCTCTTGGGCTGCTAGCCTGCTGAAATCCAGCTTAGAAGTCCTAATCCTTTTAGCTGACAGTCTTTGCCATATGCTCTTCAAGTAGCAAAGCCAAATAAAGTTTAACATAAATATAGTTATACATTTATATCTATTTTTTACAGAGTATGATGGAGTCCCCAGGCTATTTCAGTGAAAGCATACCTTTTTGCATTTTTTTTTTTTTTTTTTTTAAAGAAAGCTATTCCATGAATAAAATGTTCAGTTGTGATCAAGGAAACAGAGGTTTCCACTTCTCCTAACAACCACTGTGGTATAATTCATGTAAATGTGGAGAGAGTATCAGGTTACTGTGGTAAAACACACCGGGTTTGTTTATGTTGTCAGAGCAAATAACTTCTAAGCTAATTTATTGATGGTAAATTGTCTGAGTTCCTTGAAGATGTGGCTTGCTTACTAGTACTTGAGATGTTTCCGTATAATTCAGTCTTTAGCCCAATACAAGGATTAATGATACAGAGGCAAGTGGGGGACAGGAGTTAGCAGAAACCCCAGGTGGAGGTGCCAGGATTTCTCAGTGGCAGAACCATCACCCGCACAAGCTCAGCACTGGCTGCCTCCTGAGAGCATGCGAGCCACTGCAGAAGCAGCACAGACCCCACTTACCTGACCTTTGCAAACCACGCTGGCTTGGAGAGCTTGGCTTGAAAGCTACAGCCCCTTTGTGAACATGCTTCTCATCTTAAGAGCCCTCGTGGAGCTTCCCAAAGCTTGGATGACAAAGGCACAAGGCCAGCAGCAGAGGCAAGCTTTTCGTGCTTTGTGTTCTTCCCTAGATGCAAAATCCCACTTGCAAACTTTCTTCAGGAAACAGTTCTGATTAAGAGTTATCTGGGGCCTGGTTGTGAATGCACAGCCTGCTTGCCATTCCTGAGGAACTCTGCATGTCTGCACTAAATGCAGACTGGGGTGTTTACAGTGGACAAATCTATATTTAGACAAGCCCTGGTGGCAGCTTAACATACTTAAAGTAAACCTGATCCATTGTGGAATCTTCCTTTCCTTTTTGTCCTTCCACTAACTGAGTTTGTCTTGGAAGCACAAAATTAAAATAGGCTTTGGGGGACACTTCACAGGCAGTTAGAGAGAAATTGTGAATTCCTTTAGAATGTGCTATGTAACCCACCATAAGCATAACTGCAAAAACGCATTCCATTTGAAATCTCAGCCCAAGATGAGGCTAAAGGCAGTACTGGAAATAAGGCTACATCTTACCTGGCAGGGCTGCATTGTACAGGGAAAAAAAAAGGACAACATTTGTATTGTAATAATGAGATTACATTGAGAGAAATTTAGGTCACTAGCTGTGTCATGCTGCTCCTATTAGCCTCTCCATTTCATTGACAGAAAATAAATGCCTTCCTTGGTATTTTAATGTAGTTAACTAAGTGAGGGGAAAGCTAACTCAACTCTATTAAATGAACTTAATACTCTAGCAAGATGAAAAGGATATGCCTGTAGTCTACAGGAGATAAATACATCATGCTCCTTCCTGCCCTGATCAATGGGTACCATTAAACTTCTTGCCACGCTGTGCTGGCAAGGTGTAGATGAATCGTCGGTGAGGAATAAGCAAACAGTTTCTGAGGGGCTGTCTCCAGTATTCACGCTGTACCTGGTACAAAAAAAAAAAACAAAAACACAACATGCCTTGTAGTACTTTAACAAAAATACATGCCTTATAGTATGCTGAGATTGGCATCTTTTTGCTCTGTAGGTGAAGACATCTACTTGGACCATTTTTACAGAGGCTGTTTTAAATTGTCTTTAAAAGCTATCCACCAGAGAGGAGCTGAGGATTTCTAGAGCATGCGACTGCCACAGTATTGTAGGCTCAGAGACCCAGTGGGAAATCAGCAGGCGTGTGATGAGGTTGGTAACAGCCCTCTCCGCATCATGTGCTTGACAGGCAGATGCTGGAGATAGTGCTGTGTAACAAGTGCGTCATTATTTTCTTAAAGGGCCTTCTTTAATGTATTTTTGCCACCTTTTCGTGGCACCCTCTGATGTGGCCCTGTTACTGTAGTGGTCAGCCATGGGTTTGTAGCATGGGACTAGAGGGGATGTTCTGGTACTTGCTTTGTTCTAGCTGATGCTGCTTTTCAGAAATAGCAAAGATCTAGTTCTGCTTTATTTTCTGCTAAGCGCATTTTTACTTTCAGCAGTGGATTAAAAGAGGTCTGGTATTCCTGATTGAAAACAAAAAAGCAGAGGTGGTGTAAACCAGTCTGCCTCCCTGTAGTTAAGGAAACAATTTATATGCCCTATGTACAGTAGCTCAGGAAGAGGCATAATGTTTAGAAAGGGCAAAGATATTTTATTTTCTTATGAAAGGTATTTTCTCATAAAAGTTATTTGCTGTGAAAGTGAATTGATCATTTGTATATTGTGTTTTTTAACATACAGATACTTTCACTGACATCTGTTTCTCTCATGTAACTGTACTTGCATGTATGAGATTTGTTCCTACCCGAGACAGCTGTGATCCTCGCCTTTCTTCCATAAAGAATCCTCTTCCAACCTGTAAAGAATATTGAATCTTTTCCCTAAAACAATGAGCACACTGAGCTATCCTGGTCTTACCCGCTTTATATTTTACTGAGGGATGCTTTAATGAGATGAGTGCCAAGTGAGAAAATGGGGTTGAACATCAGACAATTCTCGCATCTCAGTAAAAATAGTGCTTGTGGCATATACTGACACTGAGCTCGGCGAATTTAGGGCTAACATAGAGGTCACGAGAAACCTATGCCATAAAAATGTCCGTCTTTGCATTCACTGAGAGTGAGGGCTGTGGAAAAATGGAACTGATACATTTCTTTGCTTGGAGATGTAGCACTGTAATTTTATTTCCATTTTACACTCTTAGCAAATGTGCTTCATGCTGCCAGCAGTTATTTGTCATTTCACGTGCACTATTGTATTTAGTTGAAAAATAAGTGATTTTTTAAAATTGTCCTAAATTATTGTTTGTTTTTTTGTTGTTTTGTTGTTTTTTTCATGATGTTGTAATACATAAATGTTACTATTTAAGGAACCCAAATAGTTCCTTTATTGGCTTAGAGAATGAAAATACATGGGGCAGATTCATCAAATTACATTATATAAAAGTTGTTGTAGTTCCCTAGTTTATTACAACAAATATACTAAGCAAGTTTACTTCTGAAATCTTCAAAAGATGGCCTTTGCATTAGTTGATTGCATTGCTTAGCAAGAATATTTAAATGAGTGGTAAGATAAAATTGCTTTTTTAGATACCTCTTTTGTGTAATCGTTCCATGGCCTCATTACTTATATGTTTGGTGTAAGAACCAAAACAAAACACAACTCTTAGAGTAATGCAAAAATAACAAAATAAATTATATTTTTTCAAAATAAATTACTTCTATATTTTTTTTTACAAGTTTTGCAGAAGCTTTGTAAATGACATTTATTTTCCACATGTATTTTTTGAAGACTTCGAAAACTGATTTATCAATCAGCATTTGGAATTATGCAGACGAACAGTTCGTCAGACAGTGGTTAGCCTGGTGACGGTTCATCTGAACAGCTGCTCTTGTCCTTGCTGTGGGACCTCTTCAGATGACTGTGGTGCAGACACCTTGCACGGTATGTTAGCGAGACAGATGTGGTGGTTTTGCTGCTGGATCTGCATCTTTGTGGTGTAAACAAAGTTTCTTGTCAGCACAGCCCTGGTGGCACTAGGGGGTATTGTAGTACCATACTGGCAACTGGGAGGAAATCTCAATTCTTTTCAGCTTAAGCAATCTTATTCCCTTTCACACAAATCTAAGAGAAAGTGTAAAGATCCTATTTGGTGTGGCCAAATGGCACCTGACAAGCCTCTTTTCTTTCTTTTTTTTTTTTTTCATCTTGCATGTAGGGTTAAATTATAACAAAAGACTGACCTTTAGACTCTGTAAGTTCACAGTTATTAATACATCTGCTTAAATTAAACTGTAGTCAAACTTCTGATTGCTTTCCTCACCTATTTTTTCCTTCAATCATTAATGAACATTGTTCATAAGCAAGTAAAAACACCCAAGCAGATGATGAACTTTGGACATATTAGCATGGACCTGTTATTCCAAAGTCTCATCTCTTCTTTTGCAGATTGTGTAAAGACTGCAAATGTACAAAAGGATGCTTCACAATCTGGACCACAGGTTACAGGACAGTAATTGATGAATTATTTAGAATCATTTTATGTTTTGAGATTTTCCTCCGTAGCAGATTATGCACCTTCTGAAAACAAAACCAAATGAAACAAACAAAAACTTTAAACTGAGGCATTAATTCCTTTTTAGGCAGCTTTGGGTTATTCAGCTGCATTCATTACCTGAGAAGGACCCCTTCCAGGGCACATGCATGAATACCCTCTAAATTTCTTCTCTGTGCCCTCAGGAGCTGCTGCTGCTGCACCATCTGCAGAGTAGAGAACATTTCTAGATCATCTCTGTGCTGATACAGCTGTAGGTGACCTAAAATTACACATCCTGTGAGCATGCTACACCAAAAATAAGGTAATTTTTTAACTAGGTGTTGCTCTCATGCCTCACCATGTTACGTGAGTGTCTTTGTCCTTTGGATTCTCAGACCCAAGAGGCTGGGGGAGGGAGAGATTTATTGGCATTACTCAGTGGTTCCCTCCATTTTCTGTTTTTAAAGTAAGGGTTTAAGAATTCTTCTGGTGAGACGTGGGACAAAAGCATGGTTATAAAAGATGCAGCTGTGGCACCGTTACAATTCAATTGCCTTTGAAGGCCCTTTAGGAAGGTTTCTGATGTGTAGAAATTTAGAAGATTAATCAGTGATTTGAGAACTAAGCCAAATGGCTGTTGCCAAAATACCGTAGTCTGTGAGCAGAAACCTGCAGTTGGAGGGAGCTCCATTGCTTGTTATGAAACCAAGGACAAAGGACACACAGAGGGGGGACTGTTTCCTCTTGTCTTTTGCTTCTATGGCTTGTTTTCATGGGTCTGTTTTTTTTGCCAGCAAGGCCGTTCTCTCAATTATGGTATGCACTTGACTGGCACATACATATGAAAAACAGACTTAAATTAAAAGCAGAGGACTTGTCACGAAAAGGGCATCCAGAGACGTTAAAGCAAAGCAGTTAGGATCGTTCTAATTCTCATGTGGGTTTTCTCACTCAAGTCCAAAGCTGCTTGCGATCTAAAGTTGGTTTGCATCTGCCTAGGACTGCTTCTTCTGCGTAAAGACCCAATATATTTCCATGTATATTGTGAATGATGCACCTTAACTCTTCTGAATGCTCTTCTATAGGTAAACTGCTGTTAACTTTGAGCTTCTTGTATGCAGGTGTCTCCGATCAGCTACTTGAGAACATAAAAATGTTTTTCATCCTTTTTTTTTTTTTTTTTTTTTTTTTTCATATGCATATAACCAATTTTGAATTGTCCTGTGTTTAATTTTAACCTGCAACTTTGTTTTTTAAGCTTCTGTAGAATTTAAAAAGCAAAACACTTCTGCCAAGTGCTGTAACGGGAACTGGAGCCTTTGTACACTTGTATGGAAAAAAAAGGGTTTTATCATAGTTATTAGTTTTGTAGTACAAGTAGGAAACTACACGTCTTGAATGGTTGTTTCACAGCTGTTATTTTCCAGCTGTCTTTTGTGTGTCTGTAGTAAGATTTCAGCTAACCCTTCCATTTCACCCCGTGTCATGGAGCCCAAGGAATGACTCAAGTAACTGGAGGCTGTGCTGGCTGGGCAGCTGTCTTCAGTCACTTCTGGTGTAGGCAACCCAAAGCAGCATGCGTGTTGTCAAAATGCTGCGCTCTCCCCAAGAAGTTTCTTCCTGTATCCAACTACCCTTGTTTTTCTTAATATTTAATGCAAAATCCTTTGGTGGAGTTAAGGCCCATTTACCACTTTTGGTTAAATGTATAAAAAATGTTCCTTTTTCTTTGCAGTAACTTCTGATATGTTTGTTTGTTTGTTTGTTTGTTTGTTTTTTGAAGAGTGATATTGTGTTTCTCCTCTGTCTTCTCTCTAGGTTAAACCCCATTTAGTTGTTTTCCTACCTCAGCCACTTTTCTAGAGCCCAATCGGTTTTTGTCCCTTTTTTTTCTTCCCCATTTGGCTGCCCTTTCTCCTGTGAGCTGCCCCCCCTTGGCTGAGGTCTTCTCCCTGCAAAGATGTCTTAGAGGAGACAGCAGTGGGTGTCGAGTTTATGTTGTACAGCTCTCACTCCTTCTAGGAGCAGGTAGCCTTGCTGGTTTCCTGACCATGAGGCACATTTACGCCCTTTCCAAGACACATTACGTTAATGAGCCTTTATAAACGGTGCACGGAGGCGGAAGGCTGGAGTGCAGCTCTAAAAGCGGCTGCAGCTTGGAGCACTGCAGGGCTGTGACCGCTTCCAGCAGCTTCGGCCTTCCAGCAAGCGCTGTGGGGCCGCCTCCCTTGCCACCTGCAGCCAGGGCCCGGGGCCCGTGAGGCGCGGGGGCTCCCGCCCGCCTCGGCCGCTCCTGAGGCGAGGCCGCCCGGGCCCTGCGCTCGGCGCGGCGGGGCCGGGGCCGGGCCTGGTGGCGGGGCAGCCCCCGGCGGCTCCTCCTCCCGCCGGGCTACAACCGGTTGGTGCCGGCACCGGCCGCGTCCCGCCCCGCCCCGCTCGGCTCCGCTCCGCCGCGCCGGGGATGCGGGGCTGCCCCGGCTCTCCGGGGGCGGCTCTCCGGGGGCGGCCCCCGCCGCCGCGGCGCGCAGGTAACCGGGGACGGCGCCGCCTCGGAGGCTCCGGGGGAGCGGCGGGGGCGGCCTGGCCCCCGGTTGGGTGCTGAGGGGGCTCCGTGGGGCGCCCTGCGGGGCACGGGCGTGAGGGGTGTCTGCGGCAGGTGCCCACGGGCGCGCCTCGCCCATGCCCTCAGCGCTGATGCCCTCAGCGCGTCGCCGAAGCAGCTCCGGGGCAGGAGGCGTCGCGTGGGGCTTGGCCCCCGGGGGCGTGGGAAGGGGCAAGGCGAGAGCCGGGGCCATAAAAGCGCCGCTGTCCCGCGGCACAGGGACTGGCTGAGGGGTGCAGACGGGTGGAGAGCAGACGCCGAGCGGAGCCCTTGCAGGTGGTGCACATCTTTGTGAGGGGCGCTGGGCTGGGCGGCGGGGGGCTGGTAGCAGCGCTGGCTGCCATCGGTATGGATGCTGCTGGTCTGGCAGGCAGTTGTGCTCGCAGCGAGGTTTTCCATCCCCTCTGGGGCCGTGAGGCGCTGAGGACAGGTAGGGCTGGTTCTGCTGAGCTGACGGATCCAGCCAGAGCTGGCTGCTCTGTGTGCTGCCCTGATGGATGCTCCTTTACGTGAGCGTACGCTGCGCAATGGGGAGAAGTTATGTGCTCAGGAAGTTTTGTGCTGGTGTTTTGTTTTAAACTCCGTGCTGCTTTTCTTACCGGGCAGAAATGGGAGGAAGCACTTATGTTGCTGAGCCTCCAGTGTAAGCTACAAGAGGACAGTGAGAAATTTTTAGACCTGAATGCTGACAACCGAGAGGGAAATATGTGTCCAGTGTAGAAATACTTAAAGACAAATATTTAAGCATGGGGAGCTGCTGTTGTTAGAAGATCAGTTAAAGTCCGATGTCATCAAGGTATAGGTGTGTCTTTTTCAGTGCCTTTACCACAGTGCCTATGCTTGCTGTCACAGCTGGATGTGTGCAGATGTGCAGCGGGTCTTGGCATGCACGCGTTAGGGGTAGCTGCAGTGTGCTGCTGCTGCTCTGACACCCTAGGCGTTCCTGACAGGTTAAGTGGAGCACAAACTTCACATGGTACTTGTGAGAATGCTGACTGAAGAATAAATGCAAAGGTTTGTGAAATCTAACGCACTTTACAATGGGAGATGTTACCATTCTGCCTGGTACTGTCTTAATTTGTACCAGTGCCTTGCAAAACTGGAAGAGCTGTTAATCACCCAGTGATTCTGCTGGCATCAGCTTTCCTTGCAGCCATGTGCTGCTCACAGAAACCAGCATACTTAGCGAGGCTCCAGTTGCACAAATAACAAACTGAAAACAATCGTTTTGCTACTTTCTTTCTCAAGATTCCCTTTGCCACAGATTAACACAAGTTTCTGTGCTGAGGGCTAATGCTTCGGTCATAATTGTGTTTTCTAAGCCAATTCTTTTTTGTGTGTGTGCTCATCTGTCATCTTTAAGCTAAATTTTAACATTTATAGAAAAAGAGCTTGGTGTTGTGATGAAGCTGATTATATAAAAGAAAGTGGTTACAGCATGACACCACCATGTTTCTGTGTTAAAACTGTTGCTCAGTTCTCTAGGGTTTTCTTTGTTTCTTTTTTTTTTTTTTTTTTTTTTTTTGTTGGTAGAGACTTCCATCAGACAGCTCTCTTTCTCTGATTCTTATTCGCTGTGAGTACAACTAATTGAAAAGCTTTTTCTAACCAAGCTTCAACTTACTGTTTAATTCGTTATGCTTTATTTCTCCATTTCTCTATTTTTGAAGTGCCTAGGTTTCCTGGAGTCTGAATCAACACCCTTAGGTTTTGTGAACAGTTAAGATTTGTGAAATGATTCCCACCTAAATCTTAAATCCACAGTTGTTTGTCTCTTCCCAGGATCACACAAGTCTTCCTTGTCCATTGAGCTCTCTTCTGTATGGGCTTCTGCTGCTTTATTTTTGATGTTTGTCCTCCTTCCAGCCAGAGACAGACAATAGTGAGAGGCACTTTGGATCCCTCCCAGGTAGATGCGCAGACTAGATGCACGTCCAGGCAGTGCTAGGAGTAACGATGGTTTAGTTCCTACTGCCAGCTCTTGTTTATCCTGTTAAATTTTTGTACTGCAACTTGTTACCTTCAGGGAAGTATTAAATAATGTAGCAATAAAAGGTACATGGATATCCACAGTCACAGTAACAGCTTGCTTGACTGGGACACCTTTAACAGTGTACCGTAGCAGAGGGCTCCGGGGTATGGGCTCCTCACACAGGGCTCTCATCTCGCATGCTGTCTTCGGGAGGACTTCATGCTTTTGGGAATGTTAGAAAATACACCTTGTTTTAGGTAGTTGGCACACAGCAATGTGAGCTAATGGGGCAGTCTGTGAGAGCAGGAAAGAAAAGCCAGGTCATGGTGGCTCATAAAAATAACTGGATCATTTTTTTACTTCAAGGACGATGTGTGTGGGGGAAGCTATGGTGATTTTTACTTTGTGCTTGACAGTTACAGTCTGTAAATGGCTTGAGCTGTTTAGAAAATAGAGCTATTTTTGCTATCTAAAAATCTGTTATTTTAGCTAAAAGTTGTGAAAGATAACTGCTGTGCAAAATAAGAGGCTTCAGGATGTAGAAGGTCAGCTCTTCTGCTGCCGTAACTTGACAGAGCTCTGTTAAAGTCGGTGAAGCTATGCAGACTTGCAGCAGATGAGGAACTGATCCAGATGTTTTTTAAGTCTATTAGAAAAGACTACAGGACCTCAGGCTATGAAGACTTTTTTCATCACCTGCCCTGCCCACCTTTCCCCACTGAATGTTTAGAATAGCAGAACTGAATCAAGGGTTAGGTCTGTGCCAAATTTTAGAGTGTCAATATAATGGAAATCAATATAACAGCTAGCATGTATTTGTCTTCTAAACATTACTTTTTAAACAAATAGAAGTTGGGATTATTCACTGTATTCTGTTATTTTAGTGGCTTTCTGAAAATGTCCTTGTTTTATCTCAGTGAAACTGTCTTTTCTTGAAGCTGTTACTTATTTCCACCACTTTTACTTCTGTCAGGGGCAAAACAAGCCAAGTGATAGGTATTTAGTGCAAGGAGAGGTGCATATGCCCACTCTTTTTGTGGCTAGATATGTGTAGTCTAAAAATCTTGTTTAGAGATGAAGGATCCCCTCATGATCCTCTTTTGTATAATTGTAAGGGTTATTTTTGTAGGAAAGTACCTATAAGCAGCTTTTTAACGCTTTGATGCCTTAAGGTATGTTGTGATATCTGTCAGCTGTCACCTTGGCACCTAATGTAATCAAGGGACAATTGCCAGACATTTGAAGAAGTAAATCAGAACTTAGATTTATAGCCAAAAGAAAACTTCGGAACATTTGTACCTGGAATACTGTCTCTTGAAGGACTGTCAGTATGTCAAAACCATAAATCTTTCCCCAGAGGACCTAGAACATGAAAATTTATTTCATGTTAGTAGGCTATGTTTTTGTTATTTTGGTGCTCAAGGCTGCTGTCAGCTTTTGATTAATTGAGGGAGGATCAGTATTTCTCCACTGAGGTAATTTGATAACGTGAGTACTTCTGAAGTTCCTTTGAAAAGATGCTTTTACTGTTGCAGTGATACTTCGGCTGAAAACTTGCTTTGCTGCTCTTTTTCTGCAGGTAGAGTTGCCACCTGAAGCTACATCTGTAGGGGGCTGAGGGACGCGTGGTGTGTCATCATCCGTAAGTATCTTCCCTCAGTGTATCGCTTAAGTGTATCTAGGAACTAGAACTGTCCTTTTTCATGTTTCTATAGCAATTATTCCTCAAAAATTTATACTGCATCTTTTTTCTTTTTTCTTTTTTTAAATTTTCCATGCAAAATCGCCTGTGTGGAGTATGGGCAGCGCAGCTTGAATTGAAGTTCTGTTGCTATCTTCTCATTTATACAATTGCTTTCATAAAGCAGTCACTTTTTTCCTTTCCACTGAAAAGTTGAAGAGCTCCCAGCTCGTCATAAACAGGCAGCAAGACTTGTTTGTTTTTCTGCTTTGTCTCCTGGGATCTCCCAGAGCAGAACTGTTACTGCAGCAGTCTTAATGCACACTCTGCAGTGTGCAAATGGTCCTTGAGAACATTTCATGAGAAAACTGGGTAAGATCTTATCTGTCTCTGTTCTACAGGATAAAGAAAATAAAATGGTTGAAAATCGCACATCTGGTTAGTTAGAGAGCCAGGAACAGAACATGGGTTTTGTGATCATCAGTTCAGCAGATTGCTCCCTAAGGAGAGGGAGGGCAGGTTAGTTTCATGCAAGGGAACTCACATATCTTTGGAGTCATCCAAACTCCAAAGTAGTTTAGCCTGGGAACTTCTGAATTCTTCACTAAAAGTTAGAGGTGCCAGTCTCTACATTCAGAAACTACTCTTGAGAAGGTGAGGACAGTCGGTTATTTAAAGTTGTAGATGAACTGATGATGGATCTTGCCATGAAGCAGAGAAGAAAGTACTTATGGAGGTGAAGAAGTGAGTGCCAGTTTGGTGAAGGTGGTGGTATGTGAAAACTGTGCAGAGGGCAGGTACTGTAACAGCTTGTAACAGATTTTTGTATGTGTGTTTAATACTGTCATGTCTTGCCATACAAGCCAGACCTGTGCACAGTTTTAGAACTCAATTAATTTACTTACTAACGTGTTCAAAGTGTTCTTGGAGGCATCACTCCTCTACATGTCACCTGGTCAACAGAGGGAAGTTCTGAACTGTTACTGCATCCGGAATGTCAGTAGTCGTCTTCTTAGCCTGCCCCCCCCCCAGAGTGTGCTATCTGGTTGCAAATGCATTGTGAAAACGCATAGTACTATGCTTGAAAATGGAATCCGAATTAAGTAGATATTTCGTTGTTGTTTTTCGACCTTGAAATAATATTTTTATACTTGTGATTTTTTTTCAGACCCGAATTATTTATTGGGGTTGTTTCATACTTGTAACTTTTCTTGTCCTTTGAGCCTATATTATACTTTGCTCAGGATGGTGGCGCAGCTGGTGGCCAAGTGCTTCTCTTGTTGCACTGTGCCATATAGTTTTTCGGCAGGTTTTCACACAAGCCTACTTAACACTCAGAAAACGAAATGTCCCCCCTTTCTGTAATACAGTGCTGATGTTTGTAGGACATACATCATAGTGCGAGAATAATGTGTGAAGCTGAAAAGGTAGAAGTACCAAATGGTAACTGATCTTTGTTGCTGCGTGCTGAATTTTTGATATTTCTTGAAGGTTGCTTGGCAATGTCTCGCTTGTACAGCTCACTTGTATTAGCAGACTTAGGTCAGTCACATTTCTAATGCCCTGTTCCGTCTGTCTGTTTTCTGTTTGCACAGGGTTCATCTGTACATCTACACTCGTCTGACAAGATGGTGTTTCGGAAACCACCCGATGGTGGCTGGGGCTGGGTGATTGTTGTCGTTTCCTTCTTTACTCAGTTCTTGTGTTACGGATCACCACTGGCTGTGGGAGTCTTGTATTTAGAATGGCTGGATGCTTTTGGAGAAGGGAAAGGCAAGACTGCTTGGGTTGGATCACTAGCAAATGGAATCGGATTGCTTGCCAGTAAGTATAGATAGATACAGTATTTATCTTAAAATGATATGATTCCTCTCTAATAGATGCTTTCATCTGTGTGTACTTTTGGAATAATATTAAAGACAGCTGCAAATGATGAAAGAGAATGAGGGACAGTGCATTTTTTGTTTTAGGCTAGGATAGGTAAGAACATTGCATTTATAGTTCCACTTCCACTATACATAAACCACAGCATAATGATAAAAGAACAATAAAAATGTTAACCTCAGAAAATTCAGAATAAGTGTATTTTAATAACATGGAAATACCAAACTGTGTCTGAAAAGCTGAATGGTAATTTTGTTGATGGGATTTTTCTTTTTTTTTTATTCAATGAGACTTTAAGTAACATTTATATTAGTATCTTTAAAAACAGAGCAAATTCCTATTCTGAAATGGCTCGAGTGCTCCAGGCAGGAAGTTCTGGCTGAATGTGAGAGGTCACTTCTTTAGAGTGAGGGTGACAGAGCACTGAAACAGGTTGCCAAGAGAGGTTGTGGAGTTCCCCTCTCTGGAGATATTCAAAACCCGCCTGGATGCCATCCTATGCAACGTGCTCAGGGTGATCCTGCTTGGCAGGGGGCTGGACTAGATCATCTTCAGAGGTCTCTTCCAACTGTAGCCATTCTGCAATTCTGTGGGGAAAAAAAAGTCAGTTAACAAACCAGTTACTCATTCTTCAGCCCTAGAAATAAAACCTCCAGTTAGGGTGGGTGAGGGTTCTTTTTCACTGTTTGTTTCAGGGGAAGAGAACTGCTTTTGAAGCCTGTAAAGTTATGGATAATGGTGGCATTAAATAAAACTTTACTGAAAGCTTTTCTTTAGTAAGACATTGTTACTTGATGAAGAGGAACAGCAGGAAAATTAAACACTGTAAAAGTCCATAGGTCCATTTTGCTGTTATTGTTTTAATATTGAGCCACGGGTATTTTACTGGGTAACATCACTAACTTCTGCTTTTCAAAGATTCACCATGGGAACTATTATCTTTTTGCTGAATGTGGACAAAAATTGCCTGTCAGCAGAGAAACTGCTGTGGGCAAAAGCAATTAAGTAACTTCAGAATTTGGTTCGGGATTCTGAGGCAATCTCTCCTTTAGAGAGGGTTGATGTTCATATCACGATACGGAACTGAATAAAGGCCACTGCTTTGCATGACTATAAAAGGCTAAATACTGGTGCCGCTTTCGTGTTGGGGATTTATATCACTAGGCAGAATAGAAATGGGCAAAGGCAGGTGAATCATTAACCACAAGAAGACTATATTCAGTCCCAAGGTGTAAGTGGGCTAAGGTCCGTAGACTGATCTTCTGTCATACATTTCTATTTTCATGCTTTAAGTGCCTTAACTCCCATTATGAAAGAATTAAGGCCTAAATAAACTTGAGTGAGAGAATGAAGTGGGGGGAATAAAAAGTCTAAACAAGATAGTTACTTTAGAAAAACTAGGCAGAAGGGGATTGCAAGAGAAAGGGTGAAGAAAAAATTTTTCTCTGGAGACCAGAAGTCTCTGGCTCACTCTCATAACAGCCTCAGTCCCTTTCCTCGTGTGTCAACACCATGGTGGATTCCAGATCTCTGAGTTCTCTCTGCCTTGCCTCTCTCAGTATTGTACTTTATAGCAAATGGAAACTTCTGTGACCAAATGATGCAAGTAAAAGATACTGTTGTAATTCACTTTGGTATGGAATGATCAAATTGCTTGAAATTTTGACAGAGGATTGGAGGAACACTGTCAGTGTGATTTAACTCTTTCAGTTTGGGGTTTGAGAGCCTAATAATTTGCAATATTAATTCAAAGAAAAGTACAGACAGGGCCTTTTAATTGCATTGATGTAATCAGAGTTGACTGAAAACAAAATATGTGTTCCCTGCTTTATCTTAAATGGAAGATTCCCCTCTCTTGCCAAGGTGGGATCTGACCTTAATGATAACTCTACTTGAATAACCTTGTTGGAGGGGCAGTGTAAGTATTACAATCTTTTCTTAAAACTAGAATGCTTTTGACAATTTATGATTTTGTGTCCTGCTGGTATACCACTGTGCTTCTGGAAAATTCCCCCAATACCCTTTACATAGTAATATTTAAAAGTTAACACTGTGAGACAGATATAAACACAGTAATTATGTTTCCTAGTTGATGTGGGCATACATAGCAGGAAATAATGGAAAAATCCTATTGCTTTCTCATGAAATCTTTTGTCTTGAGGGAGTGACTTCTAACTCTGGTAGTAAAAGCTGTTTATTGCAAATAAAGACTTCATGGAGGAAGTTTAGCAAGGACTAAAAGAGTGGAATTGATGTTCTTTAGTATGTGTCTATGAGAATGGGCAGAAGAATGGTTAACTTGCGAAGGAATGGACTACTGATACCATATCTTCTACTCCCTCTCTGTGGGAGGTCTGTTTCTCTTCCCATGTGGTGCAAGAAGGATGCATTAGTGGCAGTCTCTAAGAAGCTCATCAAAATGCTTTCATGTTGTGTTAAAAGTGACCTCAAAGACTGCAATTCTCTAAACGTTTTTTTATTGAAGAGCACTTCATTTAGGATCAGTTACTACTAGAGAGCACGTAAAAAGATACGGTTATTTAATTCTTTTTATTTCTACAAATGTCTCGATCATTTACTGTGTTAGAATTCAAAGGGCCGCAGTAGATCAGCCTTCTGAATTGCTTCAGGGAGCATTTTCAGCCTAGCTTGTGGAACATTCAGTCTCCTACAGATTGTTTTTCATGCAGTTTTCATAGCAAGTTTGTTTCAGACATAGTCACTAGTGTCAAGAACATGTGTTTTTAGTGCAAAAATATTGGTATAACACACTGCAAAGTTAGACCTTTTTCATGAATATGGAAAAGGAGAACTTGTTTGTGTTCTCATTTCGGCTATTGCATGTTTAGTATTGCAGGCCAGATGGGACCATTCTGTGTTGTAGCTTATGATGTTAAGTAGATGATCAGGCTAATTGAGCTTTTTTCTAAATTAGCATATTTTCATGTATGTGAAAAAGTGCAATCTACAATTTAGTAATTTAACAATCTCCCCAAGCAAGCTGATTTCATCAACAGAATTGCTTGTGTGAATTGCTTGCTAGTGACAGGACAGGTTTATCTCAAAGCCTTTCAGTAGTCCCTTTGCCTCTTACTGTTCCTGACTTCTGCTATTTCTTGTTCCTTTCCTTCTCCTTTATTTTTATTTTCAAGCGCCGATCTAGTTATTTGTAGACATATTTTCAAATATTGATACTTCTAAAGTGATCCATGTTGCATGCAGAAAAGATTGTAATTCTCATTTGAATTAGAAAGTGTTTGTTTAATGCATTCTTCATCTCTTACAACTTTACCTGGTAGTTAATTGCCTCCTTAAAAGTTATGTAATCTTATGATGGAAGTTGCTTGACTTTAATTTTCAGCTGAAGAACAAGTTTATCTTTAAGTGGTATATTTGAAGTGTCCCTGAGTAAGCATGGTGTGTGTCTGGAGACTGCAATCAAATTACTTGTAAGTGTTCTTTTAAGCCTACACCTTGATGCAGTCCCTTTGTCATCGATGCAACAGTCTTTTACTCTGTTAATTACCCTTAAGGCTCTTCTGTAAGCCTGCTCCACCTTTGCATCAACTTTCTGAAGCCGTGGGTGCCAGACTGGAAAAAGAATGGCATTGTGGTAGGTTTACAGCAACATGCATACAGGCAATAAGTTAATGTCTGTTTTCTTAAGGGAGATTTTTCTCGTTGATAGCACTGAAAAATACCTTAGATGGTGTCTGTAACAGTGGAAGGTAGGTCCAGTGGCTTTGCTAGATGTATCCTGTAATTTCACTGAAAAGAGGAATATGTCCTTATATGTCTTTATATGCCAGCTGGCAGTGAAAAACATTCGTGTATGTCTTTTCCCCTTCCCTCTGTAAACATAATCTTAAACATTTTTTTAAATAGTAGATGCTGGTGAGTCCTTTCACATTTGCTCTATTGGTATACTTTCTACAGTGTTTACTTCTGACTTGTGTGAGAGCTAAACTTAGACCGAGACATAGAAACCTAGCACAGCACCCTGTTTATTGAGATGAACTCCCTGCTAGCCTGGTGTTTGATTTCTGTCCTCTTGCAGTACAGACAGTGTGGCTAAAGCCTGTGTTCAGCCCCTGGCTGGAGAAGGGGATGGGACAGGGACCTGATTCCTTGCAGGGTGACTTGAGTCATCATCACTTTCTGTGATGTGACCTTACCATGTATTGAAAGGAATGTGCCTAAAAAAGAAAGAAAAGCAGCAGTGTCATTATGCAGGGCAGAGGTGAGACCTCATCTACGATATTAGCTATCATAGCACTGCTCAGGCTGTAGTAGATGTGGGAGATGGCTCCAGGGATGATGTAGGGCTTGTTATGTAGGAGGAAATTAAAAGAGCTTAGCATGTTTTCCCTGGTAAAACAGGCCAGAGGAGGATATTTATTATGTTCTTGAGGATAGCTTGTTTCTCCTGCACCAAGTGTTCTTAATCTTACATGCATTTGGAGCCTGAAATTAAATTAGAGCCATGTTATACTTGTTAAAAGCAAAACAGACAAAGACCTTGGCGCCTGGAATTGGCACCACAGCTGTTTATAGTAAGAGCTGATTTCACAGGATTTGGCATTGCAGGAGACACCGACAGTATGTGTCCCATTCCCACTTGCCTTTATTAATGGAGAAAGAACAAAGGCGAGGTTTTCTTGATAAATTAATGGGGTGTTTCTGCTGGCCTGAGGTATTTCATGTTAAATGTCCAAAAACGCTTAGTTCTGTGTTTCTAATCAATATTTGTACAACTGTGTAAAAGACCTTTGCGGCACCTGCAGACTTTTGGACAAAAATCTTGCATGTAGATAGCTCCCACTCAAAACTACAGAAGCTGTACGTAGTTCGGAGGGAGTGGAAATGTTTCCCAGATTCCTCGAAAGAGGAGCTCTGTTCATTTAATAATTTTATCACAAAAGAGCAATCTTTACGATGAGTTGAAAGGAGGGGGGGGGTCCTGGCTGGTGCGAAAGGTTTTTTCTGATTCTTATACAGACACTTGAAGGATATTACTTTTATTATGAACAAGTTTCAGCAATGCTTTTAATATGTAAAAATGTTCTTTTGTCATGTCCAGTGGATTTTACTGACAGTCTGTGAGCATTGCTTCTACTCTACCATTTCAATGGGGTAGGTAGGACAGATACCAAAGAGTAGGGTGGGTCAGATTGATGCAGGTGATAAGAAAAAGAACTGTTGTCCAGTATTGCTTGTTTAGGAAAAGGTTACGTGTGTGTATGAGGTGAAGGAGGGAGGACCCTAAATATGAGAGAGTGGGGAGGGAAAGTATTTGCTTGCCGATTTTTTTCTCTCCATGTAAGAAGATTGAGGAAGAGCATGTTAGCTCTTGATGCCTGTAAAAGAAAACAACTCTGTAGTGAAGCTGCAGACTGAAGCATCTGCTTTGGAAGGGTTGTGTCTGTAGAGGTCAGAAGATTGTGGCAGTTACAAAGTTCTTGTGTCAGCAGCAGATGGCTTGTTTTCACATCTCACAAAGGACTCAGTGTCACATCTGAGTCTCACTGAGGTTAAGGTCTTTTATTTATTCATAAAATCTTAATGAAAATATCAATGTACAATTGATTCCTCGAAGGAGTTGTCTCTCTTTGATCTTTCTACCTGAAGATCTATTGTAAGAGCCTGTCTGTTCTGCTGCTGCTCCTGGTTTTGTCCAGGGAGCTTCTGGGCCACTCGCCTGCATAAAATACAATTATCAGGCTGCTGAGCCTTGACAGGTTGCGTGCAGAAGAGCACTGGCTGCCCTTGTGCTGCCTTCAAAGTCTTTTAGAGCAATTCAGTTTTCCTCCTAGAGTTAGCTGCCATTCTGATAAACTGGGCTGGTTTCTTTTCTGATAGACTTTGGTCTAGTTTTTATGATGCATCATTTAGAAGAAAAAAAAAAACGGGGATTTTATTTGTCAAAGAGGTAAATATGTAGCATTGTCTTCAAACACTAGTCTAGTACCAGCGCTAACTCCTGGAGTTGCTTAGCAAACTGAAGAAACGCTGGCTTAAAAGCCATTTTCTGTGCTTCCTATTGAGGATTGCCATTGAGAGTCTATTTTCTGTTTAAGTTATGGTGGGAAATGCATTATCAGTGGAAGGATCTTTCTGAAATAGTTGACTAAATAAAAACCCTTTTGCTGCCTGAAAGGCTGTTTGCATCCGATTGTACATTGACTCTCACATTCTTGGGAATACCAGCGTCCACGTTGAACAAAATCCACAGGGCAGGAGTTCACAGAGGAAGTTGCAGTCCCACTCTGGGAAAGTTGGATGTTTGACCAGATTTAACTGCCTTTAGCCCATTGTGCTTGAATTGCTTCCTAGAGAATTACATGTTTGTGTACAGTAAACTCCTGTGCAAATACCATGGTAATAACCAAAGGTAGTGCGCCTGGTGAAAGCAGTGCCAGCTCTTTGGGAGACAGAAGGAATGTGGAGAGGCAGGAAAATGAAACAAAGATACTGGCTGTCATGGGGGGGCTCTTTTGTGACTTATTTTCTAGCAGTATGATGAGGGGAGTGTGAGAGTAGGGCCTAGTGTGGAGGGGAAGACGGAGCTGTTTTTCTTCTTGTCCTGGGGACGTATAATAACTGTTTCAATAGTTATTCTGGGGCTCCTTCTTATAAGCGGTGCCATTGCTGAGATGCCAAATCCCTTGCTGTGTGAGATGACACTTTAATTCTGAGTTTACTGGAGCAGGTTCTTTAGCTCTGTGCAGGTTGTTTTCCATGTGAGACCAAAAAGATCTCTTTGTACTTCCTATTCTCTTTTTGGGATTATTTTTCGTAATGGAGAGAAGCTGGAAGAATGTCTCCTTGGACCCTGTCAGGGATGCCTTTGATGGTGTTCCAGAGGAAAGTGCTCTTGTCAGGGTACGCAGATGTGTTCCTCAGCTCTGTGTCTGCCTTCCTCTGGCTGGAAGCTGGGAGGTCCTGCTTCACCTCAGATTTTCTGATAGCCACCAGTGCAATCGCTATTAGCACCACCACCGCAGGCTGGGCGGAGAGCTTCTCAAAGAAGAATGTGTCAAAATACAGATACTGTTTGTTTTAGCAGGGCAGTGGGTAAGAAATAAAGAGTAGAAAAGAGTGCAAATTCCTCTGCTTAATTGAATTCTGTTATCACCACCTAATGTTCTTTCAGTGTAGAAGGTTTTTGGTGTGTAATACAGATCCAATCCTTTGTTTATTTTTAAATTCTGCGGTTTTAAGAAATGTACCTATCTTAATCTGCCAGTTCTACTAATTAATTCTGAGAGTCAGCATCAATCTAATGCTCTCAGCTTTTGTTCTTGGCAAGTTACTCTGCCCAAGTTATTCTGGCCAGTTTTCATTCTCACAGCATGCTGGTGTTGAGAAGCAGCAAGTGCTTACATCTTTTTTCATCATTTCCAAAGTCCTTGTAAACCCAGCTTCCCCAGAAGACTTTCTTGTTTCTTCTTCAACTCTTGACTCTTGTCTGGGTAAGCCCTAATTCAAGCTCTCTTCTTTTTTAAGTTCCCTAAACAACTCTCACGCAGGGCAGAAGTTCTGACCTGCCTTCTATCTGAGGATTGTTTCACCTGCTAGCAAATCCATGCTTCTGCCTGCCAGAACTGCTTGTCCCATGGCTGGTAACCACGCAAACACCTTGTCTACATTCCCAGCTGCTTGCTTCTGTCTGTAAACCTAGGCAAGCACCGTCATCAGCTCCAACTGTTTTTGTTCACCTTATATCATCTCTCGGCTCAGCTCCCATCTGCCAGGAACCGGAGTTTTGTGTGAGTCAGGGAGGGCCAACCTGAACGAATGGCAGACTCCTGAACCACTGCTTTTGCAGATTGATCGTGGAGTGCCTTTACCTCGGTGTGAATGCAATACAAAGGTGGTGAGGGATTGTTGTTGTTGTTGTTCTATAAGTAATGTCATTTGTGCGTATATCTAACTTATAATTTAATGGCTGCCACGTTTAGGATTGTGGGACTAATAGCTAAGTCTATTTATGAATAGTTGGAACTGAAGGGTTTCAGAAGAGAATTTGTATTTTGCAAGCCAAGTCCTTTGCTGGTTACTTATTTATGCAGAACACCAAGCTTGCTTGCTACTTCAGACTAAAAGGCATATTCCAGGTCACACAACAGAAAATTAAATGCTTATTCTACAACTTCTGTGAGGGAAGAACTGATTCAGTACAAGCAGAATATGAACATTGCCTGCACTTTGTTCTTGTTTTGAAAAACTAACCAACCAAGAAATATTGGGGAATAAAGAGAGGGAGAAACCTCTTCCAAACGTCTTAAATATTGCTTTGGATATTCTCAATAAATACCTTTTTGGTTTCTGTATTTGTACAGTAAAAAGCGATACAGGGAAATAAGCAGTTATTTAATAAAATGCTGCCTGGGAAGTATTTAATTCCCCAGAAAATCAGGGAAGAGTACCGTTTGTCTTTATCTGGCATGTCAGCAGATATTTTCTCTATCTAAGCACCAGGTGGCATTGTTACTGTGATTATGATCAGAAGACATTATTTTCCATCTCACTTTTATAAATTTCATCTTATATCAAGATGACTACCAATACTGTCTTTTCTGAAATGCAGTTTTAAGTCTCTATGGAAAAAAAAAACGGCTTGACTAAAGCTTGCCTGAAGGTCTTATTTTTTTGGTACCTACAGATGAAGACACTTTTCAGAACCTTTGTCAAATCCTTAGGTTTGTGGGCACAGTGTTACAGGCTAAGTATGTGTATGTATCATCCTGTGTTTAAATAATGTTTTGTTCTCTCTTTTCTTCCCCACCCTGATACAATTTCATGTTCTTTTTTTCAGTTTCTCCTTGAGCAACGTATTTGCAGGCTTGATCATTTATGTTTTTATAACCTATCTTTTTAAGAATCATGTAAAAATGAGTATTCTTGATTGTTATTCTTGATTGTTATTTAATTATACATTTAAATAAGTATTACACAAAACATTTCCACAGTCTGAGTGTGCTTTTTTTTTTTTTTTTTTTTTTTTTTAAGTTCTTCCTGTTGCTGCTATTTACAATGAATGTTTTTCCTGCTTTTTCTCTAGGTCCTGTCTGCAGCATATGCGTATCATCTTTTGGAGCAAGACCAGTAGCAATCTTCAGTGGCTTTATGGTGGCTGGTGGCCTTATGATGAGTAGTTTTGCACCTAACATATACTTTCTGTATCTTTCATATGGGATTGTTGTTGGTAAGAAAGAGCTCCCTTTTATATAGACACTTAGTCTTTATCGTTCTTAGTCTTGCTTTACAAATCTGGAAGAGGAAGCTGATTCACATAGGCAGCTGTAGTCTGGGACTTCAGTTACAAAGGATTATTTTGATCTGGGGAAGGGTCACACAGGCAGCCTGTTGCCATGTGGTGAATGTTTGTCAGAATTCGAAAACAATTTGTCCTCTGTTGATGCAGTTGTTAGAGGTGGAAAGACTCAGGTTTTACCTAAGGGATAGACTCATGCAGTTCTTCAGTGGGCAGGAAGTGCTAATCTTAAAGGAATAAAATCTCTTCAGGAATTTTGTTATGTACTCATTCAAATTTGGTAAATTAGAGATAATTAAGGAGTGGTGTTGTTCTCCACATAACTGGATTGAACCTAATATGCTCAGGTATTAAGCATGAAAGTGCTGTTCTCCTGGCAGGGGGTGACCTATCTCTCTGCAGCAGAGGGCTGCTGTGGGTGGTTTATCAAATTGCAGATTAACTGTGTCAAGAATCCAGGCACCTCGCTGGCCAGCAGGACCCAGCAGGGCGTGCTGGCTTGGGCACGGTGCCATGCAGACGAAGCTGTACTGTTTGCCAGGGCCAGCCCCAGGACTGAAAGCCATTTAGCTGCTTCCACGTAGCACAGAACCTGAGCTGGTGAAATCCTCAAACCAAGCCAGCTCCATGTGGGTTCGGGAAATGGGACTGGCTGTGGGGAGAGAAGGGGGGGACAGTGCAGGCAGCCTCATGCCTCTGTCAGCGTGACCGGTGCTGAGCCAGATCTAAGGATATCTCTGTGTCTGGGGTACGCCGCTGTATCATATGGGGAGTAAGTGGGGGCATTCATTTCCCAGAGTATGCTGCATGTTTCATTGCATCCCAAATCTTTATCCCAAATCTTTCTCCAGGGCTTGGATGTGGCCTTTTGTATACTGCAACGGTTACCATCACTTGCCAATATTTTGACAAACGCAGAGGCCTTGCGCTTGGTCTGATTTCAACAGGTATGATTTTTAATTGTAGTTCTCTCCATCAAACCTTTCAGTGCTGACACAGCTACCATTACTCTGGCAACAGTAAAACAGAATATTATATTTTTCTGTTACTTCCCAAAGTACTTCTCAAGTCAAAACATAGTAGCAATGATCATGTAACAGCAGGCTTCACATAAAATAGTAACTACATTTATAGGTGTGTGGTGCAGGTTATCCATAACGATGAGGAAAGGACGTTCACCAAAATGAAAGCAGATTATAAATAGCTGGGGCTGTATGCCATGAGTAATGCCAAGGGAAACTTTCTATAGAGCTCTCTTCTCTCTCTTTGTACTTACACAAGATCACAGGTAAGAGAAAGTCTGGAGGTACAAGATATAAGTGCTGGGTTACTGTGATCTCACAAAACTCTGTCTGCTAAGGAGTAATTGAAGTTTGGGCTTTTTTTTCTTTTCTTTCTTTTCTTATTTTCCAATATAAAAGGAGTCTAATGTCTGAAATCTTCCAAAAGGTCATCCCAACTTTATGTCCATGCATGTTACAGGGATCCTAGAGGAATGAGCCTCTGATAATACAAGGGAAATCCTTTGAAGGATGCTAGACAGCCTTTCTCATCCTCTCTCTGGGTCTTTAGGTTGTGTGGTGTTGTCCTTTATACCAAAAGGAATTGCTAACTTAATGAACCAAGTCAGAATAGATAAAGAAGCACATTGTTCCACACCTGGCTTTCTGTGTTGTACAGTGTCTCTCCTCTGATCCCTTTTCTCACATAACTGTTATTAGAGAGAAGCTTGATCAATGTGGTCAATGTTGCAAAATATTAATGCCTGATCCACACCAGCATATTGAAGGGGAACCTCTACAGAAGCGTCCATTAGAATTGTTTTCATTGGCTTTTATTGGGTTTACAAGTGGTCTGCTGTAAGGCCTGATCTTATGGAGTCTTAGTTGATTTTAGTACCTCAAAGATAAAACAAGTCTGAACTTTACAAGTTTTTGTTGTGTTTTTAGCACTGAAGTATATGAATTGCTTTAATAAAATCTAGGGGCAGTCTTCAGAAAATCATTTCAAATTAAAGATTGTCTTTAATTTGACTTGTAAAACCAATGCTCTGTATTCGTGAGTGGAGATCCATTGACTTTTATTCCAATAGACTTCTGCTCGCCTCAGCCAAGAGCTTTTTCTTTACATTATTAGGATTGCATAAAATGCTTGTACCCATAGTAATTGCGTACCTTTCAATATTTTCTTCTGAATAGCCAAATTTTTCAAATGTGTGTTTGCATTTGGAGCCCCTGCGAGGCTTCAGAAATGCCTTTGGAGTAAATGCTCTTCTAAAATGTGAGCCACCCTCCCTAAACATCAAATAGTCACTTGCTGTTTGTAGGAGGGCGCTTGGTGAACCACTGGTCTGTTCTTGCCTTGGAGGAGGAAGGTGGCAGCAGTGAGGAGAAAGGGGAAAATAATCTTGGATGAAATTCTAACTGTGCTAACTCAAAATGGTACCTGAAGGAGTATATGGATGTATGTGCTTGGCAGAAGGATGGCTTCGTTGTTTTTGATGTTTTTTGTCAGACAGAAAATTTATCCTACTTGTTTCTGAAGTGTCTGCTAGTGTTAATCATTACAAATTGTTCAGATATTTTGAAAAGCTGTTTATTTTGGGCATACTCAATAAAGACGGTTGTGCATTCTCACAAAGGTGATAACACCAGTTTGTTAAATTGGGAAGAGGAGCACTAATGACTCAGCATTCCTGGGACTGTGTTTTGTAGTTGCTGAAATATGGGAAATTGTTATTAGTGAATGAAGTTCTCAGCTCTTCAGTTTAAAACGATCTTATTTTCATTTTATAGGCTCAAGTGTTGGACTCTTTATATATGCAGCACTGCAAAGAGAGCTTATTGACCTGTATGGACTGGATGGTTGTTTGCTAATAGTTGGTGCACTGTCTCTAAATATATTAGCATGTGGCAGCCTAATGAGACCATTGGAGTCATCAGATTCCCCTTCACCAGAAAAATCATGTGTAGACAAAGTCCCAGACCAATGTTTTGTTTACCATGAAAAAGAAAAGACTGTTGAAGAAAACATAAGCATCCTTGAAAAGGGCTGTATTGATGAGAAATGTGTGAACAATGTGCCTGATTTCAAACAAGATAACATTATAAATAAGAATGTATTAAGCTCAATAAATGTAAATGAGAAAGACACTTATAAAAAGAAAGTTGTGGAACAGACAAACTTCTGCAAGCAACTTGCCAAAAGAAAGTGGCAGCTCTATTTGAACTACTGGGAAGAAACCATTGTTCTTTTTAAGAACAAAGTATTTTCAGCTCTCTTTGTTGCCATCTTGCTCTTTGATATCGGTGGATTTCCTCCTTCCCTCCTCATGGAAGATGTAGCAAGAAGTGCAAACATTGATGAAGAAGACTATCATATGCCCCTTATTTCCATTATAGGCATTATGACTGCAGTTGGCAAACTTATTTTAGGAATACTGGCAGATTTTAAGTGGATTAACACTTTATATCTATATGTAATCACCTTACTAATGACAGGAGTGGCCTTGTTTGCAATTCCATTTGCCAAAAGTTACCTTACACTAGCAATGCTTTCGGGGATTTTGGGTTTTCTGACTGGGAACTGGTCAATTTTTCCATATGTAACAACGAAGACTGTGGGAATTGAGAAACTGACCCATGCGTATGGGATATTGATGTTCTTTGCTGGACTTGGGAATAGCCTCGGACCACCAATTGTAGGTAAGGTCAAGTTAGATATTTAAAAATTAACAGAAAGAACTGCCCACAGGCAAATTAATTCTGGTTGGTCCTAATTATGATGAAAAGATGAAAATCTTAAAAAATAAATCCTGTTTCTCCTGAACTGGGCAATCTGATTTTGTTCTGTTTTCATCTTTGATGAAAAGCACATTTTCATGTGTAAGTGGTCAAAGTGTGTATTAGATTTTGTCCTCTTTATTTAACGATGCTTTTCTAAGTCACGGTGCTGTGTTCAGTTTAACTCCCCATTGATGCTCTTTCCTTTTATTTTCACCCTCAGGTTGGTTTTATGATTGGACACAAGAGTATGACACTGCATTCTACTTCAGTGGCTTTTGTGTTTTACTGGGAGGATTTCTTCTGCTGTTGGCAGCACTACCCTGCTGGAATGCCTGTACCACACAGAGCTCAAAGCTGCCTCCAAACACTTACTCCTACAAAGTTGCATCTAGTGCTTAGGTGACGACTGGAAAACACTTCATGCTTTTTTTTTTTATATTATAGAGCAACGTATTTTAGTAATTTTCCACTTATTTATGAAGTCCAAAAATCCTCATCACTAGAAAAAATTCCATTGCTGGTTGGTGTTCCTTTTTTTCTTCTGTTTTTTCTTTTTTCTTTTTTTAAGAACAGTCTTATTTTGTCTACTATGCACTGTGTTTTCAGCCTTTATCTACTGTAATTTCCTTTTGCCTGTAATGGGTATATTCTGCTGTATTATCAGCTGTACTGTTTTTTATAAGGGTTGGGTGGTGTGGAGGGGTGAACACTTTGAAGCAAAAATGAAGGCCTGTTTCTTGTCCAAGAAGGCTGGCATTTATGTCACCTTTTATAGGTCTCCAAGTTGCACAATCAGACTTTACAAAACATTAATTTGCCTTATGAGAATGTAATGCTGTGGCAAGGTGCTTATAACATCATGTTTAGATTAACTTTTTGGACTTTTTAACGTTTCTCCAATTTACGATGAAGTGCCAATTGGAGAGGGGAAGAAGAGGGAGAACAAAACCAACCTTGTGTTGTATTACTTCGTGATGGAAGTAAAGATTCTTACTACCACTGCAACTAAGAACTGTTTATAAATATTGCACATTTTGTGAAGTCTGTTTATAACACTGTTGAACCAAAATCTTTTAAACCAAGGAATAAATATGATTGTTGAAACCACGTAAAGAAATGCTGACTCGGTTATGCAAGTTGAACATCTTTAGATTGGAGTTGGAGATATGCTCACAGAAGCCTGCAGGTGAGTGGTTCTAAGCAAGCTGCTGCAGTCTGGCAGTATGGGGTGCATCTCCCGCTGCACAGCTCCGGTTTAGTTGGTTGAACCTGCTGCGGAGACCTTGTGCTTAGTCACGGAGCTTTAAATTTGATTGAATTTGGACTTGATTGAAAAAGGTAAAATGTGATAACTATATATTCTTTGTTATTTTTTGAATTGATTTAGCAAGGAGAGAAGCAAGTAAAAGCAATCAAAAAAATGTGGTGAAGTGATAACAGAAGAGGTAAGGGACAAGCAGAGGTGGTGAGAGTTGGGACACTGGAACACCAAACAGACTCTGAGTGTGATCTCCTGAAGCTACTGCCCAGAAACTCCCTAGCTGCAGTCCAGCTCTGTGTGCCTGTGTTGTTTTTTCCCTCGAGTTTAGCCTGAAGCTCGAGGTTGGCATGACTGGGGGGATGCTGCGTGAGGTTGAAGTCTTTCCTGAGCAAGGCAGGTGATACGAGGCAGGATGGCTCAGCTAGGTCTGCCTTGCCCTGCAGGCCCAGGGCAGCAGCTGTTGCTTCGCTGCTGCTCCCACACTGAAGACATGCCTGGTTGCTCTCGTGCTGTAGTCATAGGAATCTCCTGTCCACTGGTAGCACATCCTGTGAGATTTGGCTTCTTGTTCTAGGCCTGAACCTTACTGGAACGTGTTGGGAAATCTTGTATGAGGTGGAAGTTCTTAGACTTTCCTGAGCTGTGTACTGTACTGCAGCTGCCCCAGCAGAACATACTACTTCTCAGCAGTAGTATTGTCTTCAGATGTCTGCTGTGACTTTGGCTTGTAAACAATCCGTAAGATAAAAATCAGATAAGAAATGAGCATCTTTTATTGTCTAAGTCCTATGAACAGAGTTACTGTTTTTGCAGAACTCATTAAGCAAGAGTGATATAACCTTTAAGTGGGGCAGACACATGTAAGTTTTGTTCCCTTTTCTGATCCAAGTTGGGAAAAAGCAGGTTGTCTTAAGACATTTTCTGCTGGCTTTCTGGGACTCACTTATTCCTGTTTGTATTAAAGCCTGACAAAAGTAACAATGTAGTTATTTGGCTTTGTATTTTTTCCTCCGTGTGTCATCTGGGTGTAACTACTGTGGTTTTTATTTCTTGGATCGCTTATTTAATGCACGTGGAAAAAAAATCGAGTACTCAGTGTATGTAAAAATGCAACTCCGGTTCCAAATTGGTGTCTGGTGTACCTGATGTGGATTTGCATCAGTTGTATGGCAGCTGCAGTCAGATTTCACCACATGCACATGAAGTGGTACCATTTTACACGTCTTAGAGAAACTGCTGTGCTGTACTGGATATAATCAGAGTGTGTGTGCCTGCAGATTAATATCTTTTAAAGTCTTTCACTTCCTGCCAGTGATACATTCTTAGTACTTTAAATATGAAAATGTTATTACATCACTTGTCAGTTTTTGGAAAAAATCAGCTACAATTAATGTTAATGATTGGGCAACATGTAGCACAGTTTTGCAGTGGAAATAATGTCTATTATTAGACAGCTTGGTGTGTTTGGAAATCTGAGTAGTGATCTGTGACAGTTTGCTGATGTAACCCTACCCGTCAGGGAGGAAAGAGCACAGGCTGTGGAAAAACCTTATATTACCTCTGCAGTCAATATGTGTTAGGACTCCTAATCCTAACCAGCTGGTTGATTACAGTGACCATAATAATTGATAAACAAGACTAAGGACTTAATGCTTCCATTTTCACTTCTACTTCTCTAGTTTTGAGGGGGTTCATTTTCAAGAAGATGCTTCCAGGGTTGCCGCAACTTGGGTTTTGTATGAGAGCTTTCACTTTTCCTGTCTGGCAGGCTTCATTCAAATTGACCAATAGGCTCAAATGTTTTTGTCGGAGAGGTACATCATGATTATCTATGCCTCATTTGTTTGATAACTAGGTCATTAACGCTGACAGGCTCTTAGATGCAGGTAGATATACGGTTCTGCCATGTAGTATTTAATTCTGCATCCTTTTGAATCTTACAGTCCTTGACAAACAGCTCTAGTACAGGAGGAGTTCGAGGCTTAGATAATTATTCTTTATACTCCATTGTAGAAGAAAAAGTTATTGTTGCGTAAATTAATTAGTTGCTGTGGAGTCAGTCATGAATAGAACATTTATCTTATTTGCAGATCTTAACATTTATTGTAGTTACCAAAACACGAGAAAAATGAAACAGCTAAGTTTTATTAGATTTATAGGCTGTTATGTGCCTTGCTTAATTCCTAGTTTTTAAGGCTAGCTACAAAAATTGATTGCATTCCTTTGGTAGCTGTTAATTTGCCTACATCCTGCTGATACTGGATTCCAGCATCACATCCTGCCATTGAACAATGTGCTGAATAAGGGCTATGGATCTAATACTGTGAAAATGGGCTGAGATGTTGGCACTGGATTATACTGACATTGCAGTGTTTTTGACTTGAAAGATATTTCACGCGAGGCTCTTCAGAAGGGCAGGTCCAGTGTATGTGTTGGCCTGAGTATTATGCTGGTAAACCATAAATGATACAAAAATTGGACAGACATGTCAAAGGAAGTGGCAAAAGCTTCTTTCTAGTTTGAAATATAATTCCTCAGATTCAAAGGACTATTTCAGTGATGTTTTGCTGCAGACTCAGTTAATTATGCTGAAGAGCCGAGTTAGACTTGTCAGTCATCTTACCAGAAGATTCTCAGACAGAGCTAAAACCAAGTATGCAGCTCTCTTGACTTTTTCAGCCTACAGATGCTCCAGACTTCATTTAGTGAGGAATGGGAGTCTTGAGCATGTGAAGATGGCAGATCATTTGGCTCCAGGGTCTCACTACAGAGTGTTTTTCCCCCTGCTTCTGTCATTGCAGACTGAGAGTCTAACCTCTCTTGCCTTTTTCTGGTGTCACAGTTCATGTCGAAAAGTAAACATGTTTTCTATCATTAACAGCAACGACTAGATGTTGCTGAGTAACAAGACGAAAGCCTGCCCACCTGTTCTGCAAATGGCCAGTGCTCAGACCAACTCTGTACTTACAGATCATATCTAGATTATGTACTTTTTTCTGTGGTTATAACTTTAAATTGTGGTAACGTGAAATGCACATCAGGTTGCGTTAGGTCACGCTGCCTTCTGTTGGGATCAGATTACTCTGCTGTTTAGTTAAAATGGCCCTGGGTTAGAGTGGCTCTCTCCCCCCTTTGCATTACTTAGGGGGTGTCCTTGTAAATTGGGATAACTGAAATCTTCTGCCATCTTTTGAATGAAAATAAAACCATGTATGAGGGCAAGGGTTCATAGAAATGCTTTTGTTATTTATTATTTGTTCCAAATGGAACAGGTTTATTTGGAAGTGCTGTGAGGGAATAAGGGACAAAAGAATTGCATTTGTGAGAGTGGGCTTGACAGTCTGGTGTCTCCCTAGGCACTATCGATTGTAATAATAGAATTAAGTAGTCAGCTGTTTTGGGTGTGTGGTTGGCTGTTCTGGCTACCAAAAACAGAGAAAGAGAGATGGGGAGGAGGGAATTCCCACTGAGCACACCACGTAGAGTGGTGCTTCAGAAATCGGAGGCTTGGATTTGTCTGTGACAGACTGGATTACTGAAAACAGGGTTATGTCATCTTGCCTGGAACTGGAAAGGCTAACGGAGCTGCTGCTGCCATTTCAGTTTTTTTGGAGGAAAGATGTCACGTTAGAGAGTCTTCCACCTTTTTCAAGTTTTCTCGAATATTGATCAAGAACAAGAATCACAAGACTATGGAAGACAGAGGTGCTAAAATCCATACAGAGCAACTCAGTGGAAACAATATTGAATCACTGAGGACCAAAGGTGTTGAAATTGTGTGCTATTGGAGAAATACAGATAAAAATCTGCCTCTGCCTGACTTTTACTTGTGTTTGGGCAGTGTTCATGCATGGTGCAAGAGGATGCTGAAGTCTCCACTTACCATATTCCTCTTTTCTTTTTTCAGTCCTCACCTCAGATGTTGTGCAAGCTAGATGCAGAGAACAGGCAAGGACTAACCATGTTTTATTTCTTCACAGCTCTTCAAAGATTTCTTCAAAGAGGTAATAATGTGTTGGAACTGTATTATTTCTGCAAAATGGCAGTGTGCAGTGCCAGAGATAATTACTCCAACTAGAGATTCGTAGCCCATTTTTCCCGATCTTCATTCAAAACAGAGAGAAATGAGGCAGCCACCAGCAAATGCCAATGAAATTTACATGAAAAGAAAAAGTTTTATTTTACTTTTCAGATCAATCCCCTATTCCCATGACTCTTTTATTCGTGTATGTGTGTACTGCACCAAGTAGCAGGTTGAATATATTTGCATTTCTGGCAGGGATGGTAAGACTAGGGATGGAGGGTGTTGTTTCTTCCCATCACAGATTTCTCTGTGTCTTTTCCAGTAAGAAATAGTGTGGGCACTGGCATATGAACTGAAATAAGGAGCGGTGGTAAGACTCTAGTTGCAGAATAGCCCTTGCACCTTTGCTCAGTTTTTACCAGGCAGCCTTTATGGAATACAATTACTACTTCCCAGCTAGTTTGAATATACTTTTCCTCTCAAATTTGCCATCTGTGTCAAAGTTTGGGATTTGCTTTCACATAGTTAATTCCCTGAGTGGAGAATCAGTTATCAGCCTTATTCATATGTATTTTGAACTTCATATTATAGACTAAAATGGTTTTAAAATAATTTGTAAGTCCTGAAAAGAGTTTTACTTCTTTCATTACCCATAGCTGTTTTTCCTGATGTTCCTGCTCTTTAGGAGCAAGAGCAAGACAGCGCCTTTAGATAATGAAGCAATATTGAATTCTGAATGCTGACTTGTTTTCCCTGGAACAGCATCAAGAAAATTAAGAGGTTTAGGTGCCAGATTGAGATTAGAGGAAGAAAATGAAATTCAAAACAGGAAGCAGAGAGCGTCAGGCTCCAACTCACCTTCATGCCATTTCCCCTCAAGTGGGAGAAGAACATTGACAGCGATTGACCTGTCACATGCCAGGTACCTGTGATTCTGCAATACTGCCAAAGAAACACGCACTTATCTGCATGGTTTTTCAAAGCCTTTAAAAGAAAGCTGATGCTGGAGGGCTTAGGTGGGGGAGGTGAGCTAGGGAAGCAAGCAAGCAGTCCTAACACGTGCCTCCTGCTGTTTCGTTGGACAGTTCTCCACATGCCTGTAGTTCAGCTGCTGGAAATAGGCTCTGCTGAGCCACTGCAGGACACCAACACATCCACTGCCAGAGATGGGTGCAGATAGAGGGAAGCAACTGCAAGCTTGCCAGGTGGGTTAATGTAGTGCTGCGTCTACAGTAATAAATAGCCTTGCCATGACTCAGGAGATATTTGCTGAGGCACAGCGCTGGAGTGGTGTGTGCCTGGCTGATGGAGAAGGGGGCAGTTCCTTTGTGCTTGGCCTCACCGTGCAGACATGCCTGCCTTTGCCCCAGGCATCCGCATCCTGAGGAGACCACCCGATCAGGTGTGAGCAGAAATAAAGCTGTTAGAGGAGACACTGCTGGCAGCTGATGAGCTGGCCTGGAAGGAGGAACTGTGGCCTGTGTACTCTCCCCATAAGCACACTGAAAGCAATGCATGTAGCAACAGGGAAGAGCTATGTTCTTGTCAGCACAGCAAATTTTCCTTTCTGATCATTTGGCTTGGTGAGTAGACATGCTTTGTAGTCAAAATACTGTGATGGAGGATATGCAGCAACCATCCTTTGTCTGTACTAACACTTGGTTCATTTCTCTGTTGTTTGAGAGATCCAGTGTAGTTTCTACATTAGCTCCATCTAATTACCTTTGAAATGTGTGATTTTTCATAATGTACTCATTTTTCAGTTTCAAGTGGTTCATGATGCATTGGAATAAAATAGGCAAGTGCAGTATGTCAAGGGTGGCAATGAAACCTGCTTTGGAAGCCTGTAAGACAGATTTATCTGATGGAAACTCATCTGTGTATATCTGGCCCTGAATGTTTTCTGTGATAATTCAGGGATACTTTTATGGGGTAAGGACACAGGAGTCGTCAAGCCTGAGATGGTGTAACTGTTGCATCATAACACTTCTAGCAAGGGTTCATGCTGTTCCCAAAATATTACATAAAGAAGGGAAAAATGCATTCCTGAACTGGACAGTTCTGAAGATTTTGAGCCAAGCAGTAGACTGTAATTTTTCTGTTTTCCTTCTGTTCAGGCAAATCGCTAGGGCCTTTTAGCATTTCCAGTCATACTTGCTGAAGCTCTCAGTTGTAAGAGATCACACACTGCTGGATGCTGCCATGATTTTGTGTGCCTGTCATGGTATATTATCCTATTTTTAAAAAGCTATATGAATTGCAAAGTCAGAGCAATAGTGTCCCCACATATGAAAGTGACTTTTCTGAGATCCCTACCCAAAACAAACAGTGTGGTAAAAATGGCCAGACAGACCATGCTGGAGTCCTGCATCCCCTGCTTATGCCATCAGCTTCTTGTGCTCCCTCCTCGCAGTGCCTTTCCACCTCCCTCGGCTCGCACATGGTCTAACATGGGGCTCACAGCTGTGGGCTTGCAGCTTGGGTGCATGTGCTGATTCACAAGCAGCGTGACCAAAACACAAGCATTTTTAGGTGGACAGTGCTTCCAATGAGAAGCGTATAGTATTGATCCTTCACTGGCATTGTGTGACCAAGTACCCCTGAGAAGCTGCTGAATTGTCACTAGCTAATGAGGATCATGTCATGGAAGCACTGGCTAACAGTTGTGGTTGGGTTGAATTTCTTTGGTTCATGTCAAGCTTTATGTGTTTATTTTTGAGCCCCATGGTGCTCCTCTGATCCTGAGCATCCCATGCTCAAAGCCTGTGGTTTGCAAGCTACTCTTCAGCTGGGGCCAGCCACGCTGCCCTCCCCTGTGTTTACTTCTAACCCAGAGCCACCGCGGCCTCTCCAGCTGGACCCGAGCCGTGGCAGGACAGCCTGAGCTGCATCCCCACTGCGGCCTCTCCGCAGGCACGCGTTCTGGCTTGGCGGCTCTTGCCCACCAAGAAGGGCTTTCTTTCCTTTTTGTCTGGCTGCGTTGAGACTCCTGAAGCTGAGATGCGGATTACTAGATCAGCAGAACAGGCTGCTTGCAGTTTTGAAAGAAAACTGAAATGAAGCATAAAACTTCAGTTAGTTACTGTTCTCGCTGCTATCGTTTTGCTTGTTTTTACTGCTGCTGACAGTGGATTTACCACAGCTACCTCTGCCCTCTCCCACAGGGATCCTGTTGTTTCTAATGCTTCTTTACAAAAAAAATCTAAGGAAGAAAATGAAACTTTTATGTTTTCCTTTTATATTTATTGTTGTATGTTTATTTTTCCTCTATCTTATCAAGAAATCAGCAGGCCTCAAAAGCCAGCCCTGTTAGTAGTTGGAGGCCATACCCCCGCTAAGAGTACCAAGGCAACCCCTGATGTTTCCCCAGCCTCCTCGCACCACCCAGGCCAGGGCACTGACTTTTCTCACAAGCCTTCCTCTGGGTAGCAGGGTGTTAGGAGACCAAAAGTTTTGGGTTTAATTTAGAGATGGCCCTTGAAGTCAGGGTGGCTTCCTAGGGTACCACATGTCACAGTCATGCAGCCAAAGTCCTGCAGAAATTCACTGTGACCAGCAAGGGTTTGAACTGCAGCTGCACGGTATAAGCAGTTACATGTTTTGTTTGTCATGTCCGTCACTGCTGCTCTTCGTGCAACAGCAACACATGGAGAAATCTCTCTGAACTGTGTTACTTTGCATGGAAGGAGAATTCTGCCCAGGGCTTAGGTCTCCTTGCTGTGTTTGCAGCAAGGGTTGCAGGACCACCTCTGCAGCACGCCTCGTGTGCCCTCTAGCTGCTGCAGGCTTTCTTCAGAACCAAAATATCTTTCCATTTTATGTAAGCCTCACTGCATTTTGGTTTGAACTCAGCAGGCAAGCCTTGGAAACAAAGCCTTGAGTAATTGCAGTTAGAGGAGCAGCAGAGACCAAGTGGCCGATTGTAGTCACTGCTGACTTGTTTGTGCTGCTACTGCTGTGATGATCCAATAGAAAAAAAAAAAAGTGCTTGCTGCTCAGGCAGGGAATTTGTTGCTTTAAAAGGTATTTACTTAGAGTTTGCACGTTCAGCTGAAGCAGGGGGGAACAAGGTGTCAGCAGGATGATTCTTATGAAATCTAATAAGAAGGGAGTAGAAACATACTGTGTGGTAGGGAGCGAAGAGTTGTTTGGGGATTTTTATTTTTATTTTTTTTTTTAACAGGGTTAGTGTGAGATATTTTATGTAGAGAGCAAATTGCCGTCAGCCTTCAGGCACAGTTAGCTGGAGAGCTGGTGGCTCTGAGTGCCTTGTGTTTTTGTCTGTCCCAAAGGGTGCTGGGGGTGCAGCACCATCAGCCTTGATGCTGCCTGTGGGCCCAGTGCCTTTGAACCAGCTTACCTATGAAGTGGGTAATTTCACAGGATGGCTATGCTGGAGGGCTCAGGGCAGGGTTGAGGCCCCTCTATTGCAGCTGTGGTGATGGGCCCAGGTGGAATATGTCTGGTGACAAGGCTGGGCTGCTCAGCTGTGTGTACACCAGCAAGTAGCCATTACGAGGTCCCTCCTTCTCTTGTAGTTCTGGGGGAGACTGGGTTGCTGGGTAAGGTGGCATCCATCCCATGTGCAGAGCAGGTGAGGGCAGCGAGGAATTTTTGTCAAAATGCGAACCCTGCTTAGTATGCATTTGGGGGTATATTTGCTACACCTGGGGGTGAAGGTGGTGGTGGGCATGTACTAATACGAAAGCAAGGCCCTCACCTGTGTGCACTCTCATCTCACTCCAGCTGGGCAAGGAAACCTCAAATCATAGGGCAAGAAATCCTTAAACAAAGCATTTCCGGATTTCATTGTGATATCATGTGGAGAGGTAAGTGAGCTAAAAATCTGTATTATTTTCTAAGTGGTATTCACTCTACTAAGGTACCATCTGTGTTGAACCATCACTGTGGTGTGCTGACAGAGTAACTCCTGTTGTAGTACCCTACCAGGGGAGTTTCTCTAAGCTACTGTATTTTTTTTTTAATGTATCCATTAGAAAACTGACTGAATTTGAGTTAAGAATCTGTTACATTTAATTGCAACATTAACTGCTTAACTGTGATTTACCTAGTAGGAGAGGCTTTACATCTGAAAGAATTGTAACATAAGTATCTACATCTTAACAGTATCTACATCTTCTGGATATCAAAATCTGGCTGGATCCTTCCTCATGTTTACCAAAATGTTTGTGCAGGTGTTACATAATTATATATTTATACCATTTGTGTGCTGTGGGCCACCTCAGCATATTGGACTTACCACTGGTGGCAGGCAGCGTGGACAGCAGGTAATATGAATAATTTCAAACCTGCATTGAAAGAAGCTGCTCAAAACTACATATCAAACGTGTGATCTGTGTGCTTTCAGGAAGCTGTGCCATTGTGTTGTGGTACTATGGAAACATCTCTTGATGGTAACACATAGTGAACTTTTGCAATATGACTCTGGTGGCAAGTGTTGGCTACAAAGAAAATCTTTCCTCCTCTGCTAGGAGTTATGTTCTACCTGGGACAGACTCTGGAGTGAAACTGCTGATTATGATGATACTTAGCAATTATACTATGATAAGTTAATTACAGAGGAACAGTCCAATGGCTGCGGTTTGCTTTGGCTGGAATGCATTAATTTATAATGGGAAGAAAGGTGATGGCATCTTCTGAGCAGCACAGCTGAAATACCGATATTCTCCGTGGTCTAACATGGGAGCAAGTGCTTCCCTTTCAATTTGTGTAAGTGAATTTAAATCTGGCTTCTTGCGTCTCTCTCATGTCTTTAATTCTTTCTGAGGAAGATGCACTTCTTTTCTCAACCCAACTGTTGCATCTGAAGAGGTTAAGAAGAGGTATTTACACTAAAATACCAGATGTGTTAGAAGTCTCTATTTTAAAAAATCTTACAACTTGTATTTTAAAACATTTTTGTATTTTTTTAAACTTTTTTTTTTTTTGGCAATTATTAATGCTTTAGCATTATTATCAAGTTCTAAGCTTGCTTATGCATTAAAAGAGCAGAATAAGTTTTAAATTTTTCAGTCTGTGTGTGTTTGTGTGCATTTGCCATGGCAACAAGGCTGAATACAGCCAAGTCAAGTTCTGGCTTGTGGCGTTGTGTTGAAGGTGTTCATTTTATGAGCTGAAAAACAGCTTTTTCTATAGCAAGTCAGCTACAAATTGGTAGGAAAGTCTTTCCTTTTTCCAGAAGGAAATGTAGTAATAAAAACATTGAAGGTTAGTTTTAGAATATGTTGGGATGGTGCTGTAAAAAATTAGAATCTGCCCTTAAAATGAAGTATGTATATTGTTTAAATCTTCATAATGCAGAACTGGTACGAGCTTTTAAATCTGGATATCTCACAGTTGGACTTCTGCTTTCATGGTGTTGTGTAAAATGTCCGACCCTTTAAATAGCGTCCTCTTGTATGCGACTGTGAATATACCCTGACTGATAATAAGTAAAGAACACAACTTTCAGGGCCTTAAGTTAAGCTTGTGACTTGTGGCCACCTAGATTTGAATGCAGAAGTAGTAAGAGTCTTGTGGAGCTCAAAATGGTTGCTGCTGTGACACGTTGCTCTTCTCAGCAGCCAGTTTTGAAGGAGGTCCTGCTTTTAGGGCCTCACATGATATCTAAACCTATTGCTCATGTCCTTTCACCTTCTTCTGTATTTTAAACTACCTTGCTGAATCTCTGGCTGGCTTTTATTATTAGATCATTCTTTATTTGTGAGTTATGTACAAAAGTTGTATGTGCTTCAGTGTGGAAACTGCAGAAAATGTGTTAGCTCAGCATCTGGCTTTATAGACAGGCTGAACGCCTCTGTGTCACTGCTCGGCAAGGCTTTTCAAATGCAAGCTGTATTTGGATTTTTACAGTTAAAGAATTTATGCCAAACAGTACCAGAAATCAGAGAATTCAGTTCTGGAAGCAGTAAGACTTGGATCTGCATTTAAAAAAAAAAGTAGGGCAAATTAAAAATCTTTTCAATTTAAGCAAAAAGACGTAAGTAAGCTGCTGCTTGCTCTGGGAGTACTCTTCTTTCATTACTTTTGTATTATAAATAGGCCTTTCTGTCAATAAAACTTTGGAAATGCCTCAGCCGCAGGGTAAAATGCCTGCGGGCTGTCCCCTCCACATGCCGCCAGCCCCTGAGGGGTTCCGCTGAGCCCTCAGGTGTGGCCGCCAGAACTTTCCGGAACCTTCCCGAGGCGGTGGGGGCAGCCCCGCCCTCTCCTCACAGACCCCTCAGCCAGCGCCATTTTCCTCACCCTCTCAGCCCTGGGTGGCCTCCGCCTCCTCACGAGACAGAAAGAAAAAAACAGCTCCAGCTGCATTTTGTTCATGATTTCTTCTGTACGTTTTTTGCATCGGTTATCAGGGTAAGAAAAAAGAAAAATATGATGAGCAGAGGCGGGAAATCTTTACCAGGTTCGTGCTGTGGCTGCTGCTTAAATTGCTCTTCTGGCACCATTAATCTTGCCTTTTTTTTTTTTTTTTTTTTTTTTTCCCTAAATTTTCTTAGTGGATTGGGCAGGTGGGATGAGAAAGCTGTGCCCTAGCACCAGTCAGCTCTTTTTGGGGAAGGGGTTTCGCAGCCCCTGCCTGCCTTTAACAGGGCACCTGCCCTGACCTGGACCCCTATTGCCTCGTGGTTTTTGTGCACGGCGTTGTCTGCCTCTTAACACATGCGGTTTCTATAATTGCATTTAAAAAAAAAAAGTTTCACTTTGTGAATGGTCCAGACACATTAGTGTGCACATATGTGAAGTAAATGTGTCATGGTTTGGAGGTCCTGAGGTTTTAACAGAGCAGCCTGCTGTCCCTGCGCCCGAGCAGGCCTGGGATGGCAGCTGCACGAAGGGCTGGGATTGTGCGGAGGGCAAAGCCAAGCCTCTGTGGTCACAGCTTGTGTTTTTTTGGTGCTGGAGGTGGGGGATCTGTGGAGATCTGGATTTTAGACTTGAGGGGACTGTAGCTATGTATAGGTTTTGTTAGGATTTACCCCACTGTAGGTTGTCTTATCTCTACAGAAGAAGGATATTAGCATTTTAGGACATGCAGTGGAGGTAAAATATGCATGAGGATGCCTTAATGAGGACGATAATTGAACCTAATATGTAAACCCTTGAACTTTATTAATTAAAAAACAAAAGTGTGTGTGTGTGAAAATCTTTTTCTTACCGTTTATCTGTTTTTATTCCCCAGAAATCATTATCTTCTGTTCAAGTCAGGCACACAACAAGTAAAGTCTCACCGGATGCACAGACTGACAGAGAAAGAAGAACATTTGGTGTTCCTCTGGAAGCTCTCATACAGGATGCAACACAATGTGGAGTCCCTTTTCTCGTCACACAGATGGTGGAGTACCTAGAAGTATTTGGTAAGTTCATGTTTTGTCTGCTTGGGTCTGTTGTTTTTTGTTTAAGCAGGGCTTTTCAGCTGTAACTACTCAGCAGTTTCGTGGTCTAGTTTTACAATTACTGTGCTTTTGTAGAGGAGCTCATGCTTTTTGAGATCCACTTCTCTTCACACAGGTATGATGATGCAGCTGTTGCTTACTGTTTCGTATTTCTTCTTGGGCAGGTCTGCAGCATGTTGGTATATTTCGAATCAGTGGTTCAGTGAATAAAGTCAAAGAATTGAAGCAAAAGTACAATCAAGGAGAAAAGGTAGACCTCGTTAATCATGGAGATGTTGATTCTGTAGCCAGCCTTCTGAAACTGTTTCTAAAAGAACTGCCAGTGGCTGTTTTTCCAGACAATGTCTGTGGTGGCCTGCTAAAAACTTTCCAAGGTACGGAATGGATACCTTCCAAAATTCTGTCCTTTCTCTGACAGTGAATGATACTGTGTTCATAGCACCTTTGTAGTAAGCAGTGGTTTCAGTTTCCTTAACCCCTAGACTGATGTTTGATTGCTTTTAATGGACCAGTCTTCCATGAAAGTGTCTATAGTCTTTTTTTTTTTTTTTTTTTTTTTTTTTTTTTTTAAAACTCATTAAAGCTTTTGGACACGATATCCTGTTGTAAGGCATTCTGCAATCCAGTCCTCTGATCTGTATTCTTTGAGAATGATCCTTTGTATGTTTTCTTTTAAAATTTGGTGCCTTACCACTTACTGAGATACCATTTTTATTTTTAATCTAATCACCATCATAGTGCTGTTCATGCATTTATGTATCTGCTGCCTCACTCCTCTCTTTTCCAAGCTGAGGCCTCCCTCTCTATTTCATCTTCCCTTATACAGGAGCCTTTCCATTCCCTGTTCTTATTCAGTACTTTTTACTAGTTGTCCTATTGTTTTATTGGCAACCGTGAGTGGAATGGCATGAAGTGTTTACATCTCAAAGCCAGAATGAGTACCTATAGCAATATGCTGACTAGTTCCCTGTTCTTGTCTATAGGTCTTAATTGTGTAAAACCAAATAAAACCCTACCACTGATGCTTTCAGACAATTAGGCCAAGTGATTTTGAGTGATAACTGATTCAGGTATTTGCATACAAATAAGTGGGTTTTGCGGGTTAGACTGCAGGCTGCTTTTGTTCAAACTTTATTTGCTGGACTCTGAGTTATGTACACGTTTACAAAAAAAAAAAAAAAAAGGCAACAAAAACAACGAAGTCCCTTTCATCAGATCTGAAAACAGTAAGCTGAAAGATCCTTCTACAGAGTTTTGCAATCATCTTGTTTTGACTACCCTGAATAGTATTGCTGAAATCCTCTTTTTTTTTATTTTTTATTTTTTTAATTTCTATTTTCTTTTCTCCCTCCTTCCCTCCCCTTTTCATTAATATGTTGAGCAACATGAGTCTTGACCTTTATGGAATGTGTTTTTTAGGGCTAGAATTGCCCTTTAGGATGTGATTCGCTATTCACAATGTTGAAGCTATGCAGATGTGTCCTGTCCTGGAGATCTATGGCAAATTTGAGCATCAACTGCCAGTTACTGAGCAGTACTGCTATCTCAGTTCTAATATCCAGGAGAGTTTTTCATATTAATTTTGAACTGCTGGTCAAATAGAGTTTTTTGTGAAGCCATTTTTTACCTTGTAACTCTTCTTTGAAGAATGGGAATCAAGGAAATGCAAAGTATTCCCAATTTAGGTTTTTAAGCATCTCTTGTGTAAGTACAGTTGCATGCTTGTAGAGCACAAATGTTTTGAGACTGAGAGCTACCAATTAGTCAGGAAACAGAGATGATGCGGTGCTGGAAGGGTACAATTTCTTATTCCTTGTAATGAGAATCATACAGCGTGTCAAATCTCTGGGGAGAATCAAGGCTGATAATATTTTAACATCCTTAAAGGCAGCTTTAAGGATTCACAGACATGGCTACTGCCCATAACTCCATTAAAAAGCAGCAAGTGCTTTTGTCCTAACAGGAAGAATAGCAAAACCAGAGTATACAAAAACCCAGTATTTGGAAAATCCACAGTACTTAAATATTTAATATGTGAAAATAGTTTTCCAAATTTAGGGTAGAAATTCTTCATGTAGAACATATATTAGAGCAAAGTAAAGAATAAATATTTTAAAACCGTCCCTCTTTCTCAGATCTATAATAGTATCTATGATGAAATCATGTTATTATTAGGAACATCTATGGAATAACTTTTTTTTTTCTTTTTTTACAGAGCACAAAATCCACACAACAGAATGCATAAAGAATCTGAGACAGTTACTCAGCTGCCTGCCTGAAGCCCATCAAAACCTTCTGCAGTTCCTGTCTGCTTTCCTGTTAAAGATAGCAACATACAGTGCAGTGAATTTCATGACTCTGGAGAACCTAGCCATTGTGTTTGGACCTGCTCTGTTCAAGTGTGTATTCCGTATCTATTTACCTGTCTTAAACAGTACTACTTGATCACGCTTTAAAACAAGGCTTCCCATCATAATTGTGCAACCAATCTAAATACAGCATTTTGAAAGTTAAATGTTATGTGCAGTATTAAGGGCTAATGTGAACGGTTTCTGATCAGGCTGACCAACTTGGCGCTGTTAGGTTGGCTCTTTACAGGCAGGGCCTCAAGTAAGAAACAATCTAAAAAGTAGAGGTATGAGGGCTAGAGAGCTGTTCAATGGGAATTTCTTCTGTTTTCATGCATGGCTGTAGAGGCTACTTAGTGAGAGCACCGATTCAGAAATGCTAAGGCTGATTTTGACCTTGTAATGGCACTTGATATCAGAGTCTCTTCTACCAAAGTAGAGGAGTAATGCATTCTATCCTTTGTGGAAAGTTTTGGATATACTGGTGCCACTAAAATGCACATGGAAATGTGAACAGAGGCCAGCTGAGCTTGCAAGAGGTAAATGCAGAAGCTGGTGAAGGTGTGTTTGGGATGATGGAGCGTGGACACATACCTGGATGCTAAAATGAAAGGTGGGAGAGCACGTCAGGTAAGTCAAGGTGGTGAGAGGAAACAGCCTAGAATGTTGTGACGGTGGATTTTCCAAAGAAACTGAAATGTTTTAGTGCTTCATCCTGTTTGTCACACTGATACAGAAATGTGATAGTGTTCATACCTATCTGAGGATTTGTAAACCTTTGTTTCAGTGGATCAGTCTAGCTGGATGTAAACTACAAGCAAATTACCAATTTGCAAAATTTAAGCATTAACAATCAGAGTTTTCTATACAGTAACAAACACCTTGTTCTCCATTTTTTTTTTTTTTGGTGTGTGTTTCAAGCTGAGGAAGTTTTTTAAAAGGATAAAATCAGCAAAATTGGTACCGTTTGTATTAGAAATCAATGACAGGCTTTGTTTTGGGAAACTGTGCTCATAAACCTTGCTGCTGTTTTCAGAAAGCTCTGTTTGTGTCTGCTGAACTGCTCTGTAGGCTTATCACCAGATGTACCAGCTTATAGCCTTTGCAGGTGATATGAATAAAAAGAACCTTACTTCTTAGCAAAAGTACAGCTGGAGAGATGAACCTAACGGTGTGCAGTGTGACAGGACTTACACCGTTCCCTCCTGTGAGAGTAGGTTTCATTATGGAGGATATTCAGTTGTAGAACAAAGCGGTTGCACAATAAAAACCCTTAACATCTGCATGCTGAAATCAATAAATGAGTGCAGACAGATGAGGTTTACTCCCAATATCTGGATTAGTTGCATGATGATGCTTATAAATAGGTAAAAGGCTAACGCTAAAAAGCCTTCATCAAAAATCCAGCCCTTAGACCTATGCTATCTCAAGGACTGCACTGACTGTCACTCTCCTGACATTAGACCCCTTCACCATCACATGAAGCTTGGGTGCATGCATGTGCACGAGTATACTTTATTACTTCTGGTCTCAAATTCTCTGAATGTATGCCCGCTGATTTCTGAATCTACACAGAAAATTCAAGTGGACTCCCCTTTTGATTGATGAACTGTTTTTGTTTTTAAGTACCCCAGCCTGTTTTGGGAGATCATCCAGCTACTTCTGAATATGCACCTATTTTTTTGTTTTGTTTTGTTTTTGTTTTAAGAGTGCACTTAATGCTAAACTAAATATTTGTGTCAAGTGACCTGTCTGAGAAGCCTTGGAAACAATCTCTGCCAGTTATTTGTCAAGACCGCACAGCTACCATAAATAAAAGCTATAACTACCCTATGAACATTAACTCCAGCTTTATGTAATCGTTCTGAGCTCACCATCTCTGGGAGAGAAAAAAAACATTAAGTCTGGAAATCATTTTTTGTAAAGTGTGTAAGTAGTGCTGTCCGTGGAGAGTGACTTTCTGCAATTACGAATCATCACCTTTCTAATAAATGGGTGGTGAGGAGAACCTTGCAACTGGCATTTTCATTCAGTGAGATTGCTGTACCCCTTGCTTCTGAGTGACCCAAGGCCTCCAAGACTCAGACCAAACCACTTGTATTTTCCTTTATAAGAGAAAAATTAAAGTCTAATGCTGAGGACAATTCTGGTTCTAATCTGCAGAAATGTATACCCTGTGCCACTGTTGGAAGTAACCTATTATTTCTTGGATGTACTATTAACTACAGTTCTGGTGCTAACTCACTGCAGATGTTAAGTGTTCTGCGTGCATTCTGGTACTTGCCTTTTTTTTGTGCAGTTACTTCTTCCTGCCTTTGCTTTGGGTTGTTTATAAACCTTTCTACTTAAAATTTTCATCTATTTATATTCAAGTGTAAATTCTCTCTGTGATTATCACCTGTCTCAATCTGTTGACGCTTTATTTGTGGAGACCTGTCATGTTCATAGTTTCACTGAAGTGACTGAACTTGAATATAAAGTAGCTGGAATATGGAACACATGGACCTTGGGGACACAAAATTAGAATATAAAACTTGCTGCTGATTGCACCTTACTAACCTAAACTGCCAGTGCTTCACAGTTAGTAAATACACTAATTGCAAATAGCAAATAGAAGCCTTATCACAGGTATAACATTGGAAGCCTGGTTACAGGATCACAGGAAACCTCCTTTTGCCATGAATTTTAAATGCTAAGAAAATAGTATCACTGTCTAAAAACTGAATTTTAAATAAGATGTCCCTTCTATATTTTTAATCTGTTACAACCCCCTTAACTTACTGCTGCTTATTTTGAACATTTGACTGAAATCACCTTCATACAGGAATTATTCTGTTATAATAGTAGTAATATATCTGCTTCCTGTCCCTATTCAGAGTGATGGGACCCAAAACGTGATGAGGAAAAGATGGTATGTTTCAGAAAAAGTGTAACTTTGTAAAACACTTTATTTTTACCTCAGTGTCCTTTGCAAACCACCTCCTTCTGGTTTCTTCTACTGACCTTTCTCCTTTGTGCTGTTTTTCACCTGTGAGACTGTCTTCACCACTATGAGGTTGCTCCACCAGCATCTTTCAGATTGCTTTGCTCTTAGATTTGGAACCTGGCACCTGTTTCTTATCTTCTGGAACTTCAGTCTTAGCATCTGTATTATGGAACTTTCATGTCCTAACTTCCTTGTAGGTGAAGGAGCCCCAAACATAGCTCATAGGTGAATTGTCAGGCTGGCTGCTCCCTAGACTTTCTGTGCTAAAATCTACTCTTCCGTCACCTTCTACTGGTGAATTCTTTCTGCTCATCCTCTGAATTATTTATTTCTGTTGCCATTCCTCGTCCTCCTTGTGAGCTGTATCATGTCTTGCAAGTCTCTCTAAGTGCCGAGGAGAAAGTGTTGCTTTTATCTGAGGTTTGACCAATGTTTCTCAGATTTCTACAGGTACAATTTTATTTACGCCTTCTCTTGGTAAAGAGATTTCTGCTGTTATCCTCAGTAAGCAATTCTTGAGTGTGTGTGTAAGGATGCTAGCCAGGTATCTGTTTACAGCTACTCACTTTGACTCTTTCTTCCTGTTAATTTACAGAAAGTCTAATACACAAGCCTCTGCCAGCAAGGAACTTTTGCAGATCTCCTGAACACAACCAAGGCAAAGCACTGTATGGCTTTTCTAGCTTGCACTTTGTGGCAAAGCGACTTTGAAAGATTTAGGCTCTCTCAAGGAAACCATCGTTGATTCCTGATGGTCAAGATTCAGTTTTTTCTTATTTGTTAGTTTTCTCCTGTGTTTGATTCATACTACAATTGATTACAGGGTTTTTATGGTGAAATGCATAATATACCTCAGTAGCTATGCTCTTCCTAGGAATATATTCCTGGATTCAGCATTGTGTGAACACAGCTCCCCTATTGTCAGCCTGATTACAGGATTTCTGCTAGAAGCAGAAGTATCTGAAGAGGCAGGAAATGTTTATTTTACAGAATTAATTGAAACTCAAAGAGGAAGGTGGCTTCAGAGGAAACTAAAAATGTACTTTCTATATTTGGAATACCCATATGTTGCCACCCGTGAGTATTTGCAGATGAGCAGATATTGATATTTGGAGTCAGCTGTAGGGTCACATCCTAGAGTACAGGTTTGGTTTGTGTTAAGCTGACTTGAGAACTGAGCAGCCAAAACAGGCTGCTACTAAGGGAAAGTGGGCCCCAGTAAATACAGAGAGAGCTGTTTATCTTCAGGAACAACTTGTGGAGTGCGCCTTGCTAGCAGGGAGTTAACAGTTGGTAGGGATGAATTAGAGAACAAATGTTTAAGTTAAAGAAGATTTAAAAAAAAAAAAATCTGAAAAGATTGCTTGTATGGCTTTTGAGTTGAGGGTGTTAATGTTTGGGTAAACTCTGAGTGATTTCTTGGGCTTACTCTATGCCAGAAAGGCTGTTGCTCAGTTAACCAGGTTTAAAAGCCATGCTTGATTTTATTTATTTATTTACTTCTGAGAAATTGAGTCTGTCCTGAGAAGAGGAGGAATCCAAGATGGAGAATTGTTACTCAATCCTGAAAAAGAACTGATGACACAGCAGATTATCCTGTAAATCTAGGTCATACCTGTCTATAACTCTTCTTTAAACCATTCTTTTTTAAAAGGAGCCCAAACTTGAGTTCTCACAGAAACAAATGTAGATTTACAAAATGAGAATGTGAATGAAAGCACTTGAACTGGACCCAGTGCATATATTTGTACTTTAAAATTGCAAATGAAGAATGAATGTACTGATTTAGCAAACAGAAGACTGGTGCATATGTATGTCTCCTCTTTAGTCTCCAGAGGTCATTAAGTGTTTAATTTTTAATACTGTGTTGGGTGGACCTGAGTTGACGCAGCATTTCTGGGGAAGCTGGAATAGGTGACAAAATTCATATGCAAAGGTCCTCCAAGCCTGCAGATGGTTCACAGGGGGCATACGCAGTCCCTTCACAGAATGAGATGAATCTCTTTATTTTGATTAAATGATTCTGATTTAGTCTACTTGTATGGATAGTACAAATGAAGCTACTACATATTAAAAAAGGAAAAAAAAAAATCTGCTAAGGGAAGCATGGGAAGTCTGTGAAATTACAAATTATTACACTGTAACAGTTTCTTATCTATGTTTATTTCAAGGCAGTTCTCGTAATAAGATATTGTTCCAGCCTTCAAAGTTCACCTTCAGAAGCTAAGCTGGAACAGCAAAACAACTCTTCCAGCCCCTGTGCCACTGAGTGGTGGCAGGTTGGCAGGCTTCTGTTTTTTTTTTTTTTTTTTGTCTTTGCTTTTGTGAACTTCATGGCAGACTGCCAGGTTCTAGCTATTTTGTTGCACTGCTTCAAAGATTCAATGGGATGTGAACCAGTGTAGCAAACTGGGGTTCTGTCACTGTGGGGTTCCCAATGTTGTGACCCCCACCAAGTGGAGATGATTCTTGTCCCAACAATTGCTGGTTGGCAATGAGCCTGGAACACTGTTTTATCCAGTTGCCTGGCTGGCTGTGTTGGTGAATTATTTCGGGCACAAGGGGGCTACTCGCATCGCTAGCCCCTGGTATGAGAGCTCCAAAACTGAATCCATTTGTTCTTCCCTTAGAATCCCTGTCAGTCCCTCGGCTTGTGAAGAACAAAGGCTTTACAACGGCCTCCTGCTGTATTTGCTTCAACACCATGAGAAGCTTTTTGTTGATCTGAACCCTGGTTTCTCACTGAGTCAAGCAGATGGCCTTCAGGTAAGAAAGTTACATTAATTGATTCAGCAAGGAATCAAAAGTGCTTCATTAGGTTGTAACCTACAAATGGAAATGTATTTGCTTATACATAGTGTGAGTACTGACTGACTATACCTCGTTGCCAGCAGCCTAAGTATTCATTGTATGCCCAAGCTAGAGGGGAAACATAAGTCTTGAAATTTGTGATTATGGAAAAAAAAGGCAAATCTAAAAGTAAAAGGTCAAGAAAAAAATACTAACTTTTTCCACTTTAGATATTTTAATGTGGAACTTTGTTAGACCAAAGCTGCTGATTGTTTCCTCAAGTGAAACACTTCTTACTGCACTGCTATATGTAGATGATGCAGAAGAGCAAAATCACAATGGTGAACCCCCTCTCATCTTTTCTGAAAATGCTGAGTATGTTTCACCTTTTTCTTGGGTATGTTCTTTTCTAAAACAATATTAGTACTTTTCTTTGTTTACCGTATTTGTCAAAAAATCTCTTAGTGGAAGAAGTGTGGTAGACTACTGCTGCTTTAGGGAGAGGGTCAATGTAAGTCTTGTTTTCAGGATGTGATGTATCATTGCTGCTTAACTGCTTAACTTGAAATTGATTTTTAGAAAAGAACTTGAGGGGAACGTAGTAACAAGAACTGCAGTCTAATACTTTACGATGAAGTTATACTACACATCCTTGCAGTTGAGATTGATGGAAGTGTGCCAGATCAGGTGAAGGATTATGAAAAAGACTTGCGTTGCATGTAATTATAGCTCATGCTGCTCAAGTATCTTCAAGTTTCTTCAAGTATCTCTGTTTAAAAAAAAAAAAAGAAACTTATAAAGTCAAATACTGTATTTAGAGCATATTATATATCCCAAAGCAGGATACTGGGACTGTTGTGCTTCTTGGAACCTCTCTTTAAAAAGTTTTTCTTAAAAAAAAAAAAATCCTGTTCAGTTGTAGGTACAGAGAACAGAAGACACTGATGTAAGGATGTTTATGAAATATTCATCCTGTGATATAGGACATGGTCCCAGATCTAAAACTGGGGTCGTTTGACATAGAGACTATGTTGGAGCCCACACCTCTACTTTTCCTCACATGTCTTATGCCACTACCATCTTTGGGGATTCCTGCAAATGAGTATGCAAGACCAAAATGTTAGGAATCCTATTATATAATGTTTCTGTTCACAAAACTAGACCGATTAAAAAGCATCAGCGACTAAAGGAGATTGGAAAGGTATTAGAAAAGCCCAAAGTCAGGCCTTCTGGCTTTCTATTGCAATACTTTTGTTTTAAAAGCAACTTAATTCCCTGTAATTCTGCAAAAATGTCACAGTCTGTTTGAGATTGTGGTGATGTGGGAAAGAATTCTGCTGGAAAAATCCTTTCAAGTTCTTTAATAAAACCCCAGACAAGGCATAGCCATGAGGCACTCTCCTACTCTGAGGTAAGCTTATGAAAGAAATCCCATCTATGGTGAGAAGGGAATTCGGTGTTCTGTGGTTGATCTTGTTTTTGTAATTTCTGGCAGGAAATCCAGCACATTGGATAGGTACTCTTCATCTTTCATAATGTAACAATTGCTGAAAGTCCACTAAATGAGAAACATCAAAGTTAGGCTTACAAACTAAACATATTCAACGTGCATGAACTAGTTCCAGCAAAGCAAGCAGAAAGTGAAATGGCAAGCCTGGCTCAGATCCCTTGTTGCTTCCTGGAAATTAAACTTGCTTTTATTGGCTGTTTCTCATGAAATAACTTGAAGCAGTAACGCTGATACTTGCATTTGGACTACTTAATTCAGGAGGTTTTTTCGTTGTTGGGGTGCTTTTTTTCCAGTATATTTTTCACTTCAATTTTATATGCCACTATAATTAATTGAGCTTGAGCAAATAAAAGTCATACTGATCTGGCAAGCATGCAATACAGCTGACATAAGCTTAATAGGCAGCTGTGTAGTTTGTAGCCTGAGATGAACATGACTGATTGTTCCTGATCATAGCTCTTAGGATACCTAGAAGTGCCAGGAGTCATCCCACCTACTCTACCTCTGTAGGCCGATTCAGGCTGGCTGTTTGGGAGAAGAATTTACAGATTTTAGAAAGCTGCCTGTCTAATAGATCAGAACTAGTATCCCAGGCTGGCTAGGAGACTGTTCATACCCACCTATTCCATCTAAAGACAGTTGTTTAAAAGATGCTTACAAGCTACCATGTGGCTTTAGTTTGTCCTTTTTCCTGACCGTTGCTGTAATGACAATGTAAGGCTGTAAAATCCTGCTGGTGGTGGTGTTTGTGTGGTGTGTGGTTTTAGTTGTTTTTTAAATCCTAATATCCATTAGCATTTAAAGCTGTTCTATAGTCTTCTGTCCTAGCTCACACACTGCACTGGTACTGAGCTGATTTCCCTGTTTGGTTTAAATCACTTTTTAAAGAGGCTAGACACTGTAATGTTTGTTTTGACCTGGGGTCTCTTTAGACAACTCCGTTTAACCTGAAGCATATTGGTAGCTGTGTTGGAGGTGTGCAAGATTACACTATAGAAGTTAAGCTAATTAAATTACGATCCAAACCTTTTTAATAGCAATTTGTCATGCTGTTTGCCCTCATCAATTCTGAATCTTATGTTCTGGTTTAAAAAATGGTTACAGAACTCTTCACATCTAGTCTTGGAGTATTTTTTTTTTCATATCTCCTTTCTGTACAGAATGCTGCTTGAATTAAGTACTCTGCCTTTGCTTTACAAACAGAGAAGCATGACTTTTGGTGTGTGTGCAAGCCACTGCATCCCGTCAAAGCATAGGATTAATTGGGGAAAAAAGCCTACACCTTGAGGAAATAACTCTCATTTCTTTGTTTTCTCTTTTCTTTGTCCTTTATGCGTGCTTCACTTTATATTGGCAAGGCTGCAGGGACTCTTGATTGGTTTCCATGTAGCTTCTGCCTGCAATAATGGAACCCCCTTGTAAAGGGATTACAGAGATTCCGGTGGCTGGGGAAGGGGAGCAGGGCACTCTCCTAGACCTGCAGAAAGACCGCAGACACATCAGAGTGGATTTCTGAAACTATGCAGTGTGGTTAGGAGTTGGTTGGGATCACTGGAGCTAAATATTTTATGGAGGCTATCTATTTGATTTTTTTTTTTTTTTTTTGGGGGGGGGGGAAGGGTTTTGTGGTCTAGGGAGTTTTGTTAGTATCAGACTTTTAGCCTTTTTTTCAAAGAGGGAGGGGATGTTTCAGCATTAACCCATTTCTTTAAAAAAAAATAAAATAAAAAAAAGAATTGGTGCCCCACTTTCATCTGAAGTTGCCATAAAAAAAAAATTGTGGTCTCCCTGATAAACTGCCCTCAATTTCAAGGACAGCTAATAACTCAACTGATGTTTTCCTTTGATAATCCCATAACAGTGCTTTTGAAATCAGTTGGAACCTTTCAAAAACAGAACAAACATGATCTTATGATACAGTAAACTCAAATTTCCAGGTTAGACTGAAGTGTCTTGATGAAATTCTTCTTTGGTAGAGGAACACAGTTCCAATTCCTATTTGTGGCTCTTAGCACTTTTCCCTTACTCTAAATTGGTAGAGATTTCGATGTTTTTCTTTCACTGAAGTTCTTTGCTTAGTAAAGGTAACTTCCAGTTGCACTTAGGTGTGAACGTAGTGAGTCCTGTGTGTGCCTTAGTTCATTTTGCTGGTCACCTCCCTCCTACCCACATTATCTACATTGCTTCTTTTCTTTTCACTTCTCTTTTGGCTGGTAAAGCTGTACCAGGAGCGGATGTCAGCAGGTGAAGGTGTGCTACGTGGGCCATGAAGCACACTGTCAGCAGTGCTTTACTGTAACAAGCAGCTGGAACATTTAAGAAGGAAGCTGGCCAAACTGGTGGCCTGTGATTCTTTAGTGCAATCAACAATACAATAATAGAGCTCCAGTGATCACACTGGCTGATAACACTGCTCACTGCCTGTCATTCAGTAATGGCAGGAAGTGTGTGAGAGGAGAAGTGTTCTAAAACTGACACGTGCCTTTCCTGACTGGGAAAAACATTTTGAAGGTGCTCTGCTGTGCAGAAACAAACTAAGCAGTAGTAAAGACTCACCTTTGTTACCTCTTAGTCTGTGAAGGCCTACTTTTAAGTTTTGTTGTGAACAGAGCATTTTAAAAACCCCTACCATAGACAGACTCAAAGAATTTGTGTTGATTACAGATTAAGAAGTCTTAGTGCAATTCCTACCTGATGTGTTCAGAGTGGCAGCTGGTTGCTTTGCTTACTAAGGTGTCAGCCACACTACAAGGAAGAGGATTATAATTAATCAGGCAGTGTATACATTAGGATAACACACATTTCCACTTTCAGAGGATGCACGTGGTCTTCCTCTGATGTTTTAAAATTTACCACACTACCTTAACCGAAGACTTGCAGCTCTGAGATTTTCAAGCATCTCAAGTTTGCAGCAGCGTTTTCTTCCACGTGGTGTCAGCATTGTTCTCCTTCACTACATAGCTGTATTTGCTTTGAACATAATTCTTTTATATGTTCGGAGTATCTTAAAATTAGGTATGGCATTTCTATTTTTGTAACATATCAGCACATCAGCCTGTTCCTTCTCAGATAATTGCCGATATCAGAGAAGCATGAAGGAAGGGTATGAACTCACCTCCAAACCACTGTGAAATACAATCATTTTTTGTTTTATGTTCATGTCACCTTCCTTAACTCAGGAAGACTACCAATAAACTCTGTTACACTTTTTGTATTCCTTTTCTTTGGTGTACATAAGCAATACAATTTGTTCCAGATACGCTGATGATGAGGGCATTTGGAAAAATAGCAGAAGTGAAGTCTTTGATGGGAAACTCATCCCTTGGGAAATTAAAAGTATTTTTACTGAAAGTTCTGTGACATCTAAACATCAAAACATTTCAGGCTTTTTTTTTTTTTTTTTTTTTTGTTCCTGTTCTTATAGCCCCTGTACTTTGTAAAGCCACTGAGGGTTTAAGTTTAGGGATGGGAATGGGAAATATTATCAGAAACGCAGACAGGAAACACAAAATAAAGCAAAAACCTTAAAAAAAAAAAAGTCCACTGTTAAAAGAAAATACCATTTTTTATTCAACTGTAGTCTTCAGAGAGACTTGGGCTCTCTCCAACTCAGGGCTGTGTAACAGTGAATTTAACAGACATGCTCTGAACGCAGGCCCTGCTCCCCCTGCCCCCAGTTCTTAGACCACTTTTTTCCTCTTTAATGGGTTTAAATACCTACCTAGCAAAGATGCAAACATGCCAAAATACTTAACTTCACTTGCCAGAAGAATATGCCAGCATTTATCGCAGTTGCGTGAAGAAAGGCTTGGCTGAATCTTGAAAGCATATTAGCACGTTATAGCCTAATGCAGTTTCATTCTCTCCCAGCTTATTTGGGTTTTTGCTATAGAGCAGTCTCAGTGGTATTTAATTTCTTTACTTCAAGTAAAAAAAGGAAATGTGTGTTCATGAGTCAGCACTGCTGTTAAATAGTTTCCAGAGCTATCAAACAAAATACTGAGTACCTTTTTATTTTGATATGAGAAAGGGAAAGGATGAAATGTGCCTGTAATAAAAACACAAATCCAGTTGAGCCAAAACCATGAAAAACATGATGAAATGTACGGCAAAGATGCATGTTACTCCTGTTTCCTGGGGGCCAGGGTTAGAAAAGTTTAGTTTGAATTGTCCTGATTTACTGAACACTTCATTTTCTTAAATAAAGAGATCTGTGGGGAAAAAAGAGGGAGGAGAAAGCAGAAGATGCCTTTAAGAAGAATACGGAAAAATCAACGTGATACTTCAGAAACTTATATTAAGAATAAACAAACACAACACCTCCTCATATGCTTTTTTCTAGATGCGTTCCTACTCATTTCAAAGGCCATTTTTAATTTAAACAAACATTATGGCAGTTTGGCTTTGTGCACATGGGTTGGCTTGCACTGCTGGTAATTTAGATGCTTGAAGCTGAGGTTCTGTCAACAACCTTAATCCTGACCTTTGAATTTTCACTGACCATACTCTCAAATTAGATGTAGCCCTGTTCCCAGAGGACCACAGATGAGCATGCATGGATTTGTGCCAATAAGGAAATAATAATGGAGGCATTCAGCTCTCATGCCAAGTGACCCAACTGTTCCTGGGTCACTTGTGTTAAAGGATTGTATTAAAGGATACTGATCAGGACTAAATGTTTCCGTAAGCTGTTAGGCAGACAAGAAATACTTGATGAGGGGCTGCTGCTGTATGACACAGCATTGCTTCCAGTATGCGACTGGAGCTTCACCTGGGAATTGTTGGTGTCACTGGGATGTGCACAAAAGCAGCATAGGATCTAAGGTGGGAGATTCCTCTGCCAGCATCCACACACTGAGAGCTGGGGTCGAGGGGAGAGGTGTCGTTTGCCAAATCAACAAATTAAAAGCCACCTCCCCTGCATCTCACTGATGGGGTGGCTGCAAGATACAAGGTTTCTAAAGCAGAGGGTGCTGCAATCTCTGCCTGGCATAGGCAGGAGAGGGCCCAGGTGCTAGGTCAGGGAAAAAGGCTGATCCCCATCTAAACCTTGCAGACTTGTGGAGACTTGTAAAGCTTTACAAGATAAGGATATGGGTGTAAGTAGAGGAGAGCAGGAGATGTCTTAGGGAGGTCTTTGTAGATCCTAAGCTCTAGCTTTAGGATTTTTATGCGCTATTTATATTTTTCTTAGTCAATACAAGGGTACAATGCAGCAATAATAAACAGTGAGCTGAATTTGGTTATATGCAGCACGCTGTAACTCAAAACCATACAGTACTTCTAAAAATATATTTGTCTTTTTCATATTTTCACTAGGAAAGTATAGCAAGCAATCTACCACTTAATTGCAAGGAATGATGTGTGAACAGAATATTTCCTTGACTAAATATCTGATGTGCCGCTTTACTTTTCTTCCAACGCTTCCCTTCATGTCCTTAAAGTTTCTTCTAAGCAATTTCCTAGCTATTTTACTAACCATTTATGTTCCATAACTCTTTCCATGCTTAAACAAAATGCTGGTTGAGGTGGGGGAAAAGGAAGATGAAACTGATAGCTAAATATTAAATGGGCTATAGGGCAGTTCAGACAAGCTGTATCTACTTAATTAGTACTAAGCACAGTTCATACAAGAAGCTTAAAGCAACTTGTGAAAACTGCTGCTGACAGAACACAGACCTAGTGTGTTCTAGATAACTAGCTAATCAGTGAGCTCTGCACACCTTTCTTCTCAATTGCCCTTAGTAATTTGGATATTACAAAAAAAAAAAAATCTTCCTGCAAGTTGTAGAATAAAGATGCTTCTAGCGACTTCGCAGTTGCAGGCAGATTTGTCAGCTAAAAGAAAATTTCCTTCTGGATCTGCCTAGAGTATAAGTTACTGGCAGCAGCAGCAGTGTGTTGACTTCTTCTGTAGTGTTCCTTATACCCTGTGTTCTTAATGGTAGCAAAGTCACTATGCTTTCTAACCAGAGAGAGCATAAGCAGGTGAAACCTAAATCCAGATCCATGTAAACATCAATTCTTATAAACGTCGCTGTTTCTAATATATACAGCAAATGCAGGTTCAGGTGATTGTCATTCTTTATGAAGTCTGTTTCTAAAGTTTAAAGCATAAAACCAAATTCACCTCCTTCCTGTTTTCCTAAAAACTCAGAGTGCTTAGGGATCTCCTAAGCCATGATTAAAAAAAAAAAAAAAAAAAAAAAAAAAAAGAAAAAGAATAAAAAAAGAAAAGAAGAAAAAGAAAAAAAAAAGAAAAACCAACAGCTTTGAAAAGTTTTGCTCCAATTTCTGTTTTGAAGCCCTTTGCTGATACCTGAGATACATACTTCTAAATTTAGATGCTGCATTTTCCTCCAGTGAAGGCTACTTACTTTAAAGAAATAGAGAAGTTCAGATTGGGTCAAAATCAAAGAAGAAAATATCAAAACCTTTATTTGCAGAGGAAGACAGCATTTTTTTTTTTTTATATTGTTATTAGGCTGTCTCTCTTGAGAAGCTTGGCACTGCCACAGACACTCTGGAAAAGGAAAAGAAACTCTTCAAAGTGCTGTATGGTAACTTCAGTTAAAGGACAGGTCAGGTCTTAAGAATACTGAGGGGAGTGATGGTTCTCTTTAGTACAACTTCTTCCCACTTAGCAGATTCTACGTTATGTAACGTTCCCTTTGAAATCTTTATATAGCATGGGATTTCTTTTTTTTAAAGTTAACTTTGGAGTTGAAGGGCTGCTGCTGTCCCTGTATGGTCTTCAGTTGTAGCTTTTTAATTAGTTGAAAGGGAAAATATATCAGTAGTGGAAAATAGAAGAATAAAGTAATTCTTCAGTATCAACTCATAAATCATTTCTGTGAAGTTGAGAATGGTGTTCTCATCTTACCCTTCTGTAGTTCTTCCACTCAGCAAAATATTAATTCTGGAAACTGCTATGTGGTCTTTAGATATACATTTTTTTCCCATTCTCTACCAACAGTTTTCTTGAAAGTGAGAAAGTATTATTTTATACTCTGAAACTCTTGCTATTGCAGAGTAGAACAAACAGTTGGCTTTAGAGAGACTCTATTTTTCTTTCTTGTTCCTTGCTAAATTAAAACAAATAGGGAGGAAATTTTCATCACTGAGCCACTTCACATCTGCTAAACTTTTGTCCCTTTGTCTAAGAAGTCGCCTATCTAGAAATCAGGTATTGCACTGATAGAGGCGCGATAGAAAGGAATGGCAAGGTTTCTTCCGTACCTTAATGCATCTCAGCCTGGTAGTACAGCTCTTGTTGCAGAGGATTTTTTCTGAGAAGGGAAAATACTGGAGAGAAAACTCTAGCATATTTCATGCTCTTCACTGGCTGTTAGTTGCTTTGGGTAGAGATTGAAGGCCTTAGTCCAACTGTTAGAAGCCTTCAGTGGATCAGCACCCAGCTGTGCTAATGAAAAGATTATTCCTGTATCATGTCTACTCTGATTTGTGTAGTTGATGTGTCAGAGATCCCTGATAAACGTAATTTTGACTCTGGAATGATTTTGTGGAGACGAGAGTACTATTTCTGAACACAGTGCTTTCAAAGCATTTTGCAAGATGCAATGTTTTACTTACGGTGGAGAAGGTATTATTCTCTTGACAGAAAATCCCATCTTACTGGTTTCTTATGCTCTGCACGTGTGGCAGATGACCTCCCACCATAGCAGAAGAGAACACGTTTTGCTGTGAGTAATGCTATGCCGGTCTCATTACTCTAGGTGGTGCTTGGATATTATCACGGGAAGCTTGGAATATCAGGTGAAGTGGAATAACATTCTGAATTGCATAACAATGACTTCTTGAAATTTTCTCAGGGTATCTGCATTTTTTCCCTCAAATAGGCAAGAATTCATCAAATTTCAACCAAAAAAAGCACTACCATGTAAGCAAAAACATGAGAATTTGAAGGCATAGTTGTTGGGCATTCAAAGGGGAAACCTGTCTAGTAAAAGGTGCTAGAACTAGAGGTAGGAGCATTTTGGGGGATGAAGAAAGACAATATTGAAGAACCTTTATCCAATATATTTCCTGGCACTTAAGAGCTTATTTGAAAAAGCATTTCGAAGAAATAGGTTCTAAGGATCCAGGCTGAGTCCCACGAAGACTTGTCTAGTGGCACACTTGACAAACCCTCAGGTAAACAGTAATGGGTAGAGATGTAGTTAAGTAATGCCAATCTATGCAGAGAAAATATTTTCATTGTATTTTTTTATAGACTGAAAAGGAAGAAGGAAAACGTTGGTACAGCCTTTATCTATTTCTGAGTATTTTGTTTCCTGATTCATTAACTCCATTTGCTTTATGCCCAAGCTAATTTGGGTTGTCTCTGTTGTTCTGAATAAAAGCATAGGGGATCAGATGTGGGGTTCTGTGTTAACTCAGGCTGTGAGTCCAGAAGCAGTAGCACATCTGGAGTTTTCCCAAATGAAAATATTGTTCTGCCCGTTTCACCAGTTGATTGAAAGTGGACTGTTAATTTTGGGCAGATAGGTGTTTGTACAATAAATTCTGTTTGTGTAATACATTCTGTACAAAGACTGATTTTGACTCTTTGGGTCAGCCCATGAGATTTGTGTAATCTGAGAGAGATATTCCATGGTAATCCTTGGAAAACATTGTGAATTAACTATGTACGTAATAATTTCACTGGGGGAGCAGTGCTATTTTTCTTTCATTAGTCTGATGTTAACAGATTCTGTGAAGGACAGCCCAATGCTGTGCAAAGGTGCCTCAGCTAGCTCTACATTACACAATTGAAAAAGGTACAGAAGGCAGGGAAAGAATATGTTTGTGTTTTATGGATGTATGTTCTGAATATCTTAAGTGTTTTTAATTTGCTTTTAAGTTATGGAAAAAAAAAACACAGAGCAACTGGCTGCAGCAGGGAAGTAGTCAGGGAATCTCTTTCACATGCTTTTTTTGTATGTAGCATGGATAGTAGTTCAAAAGGGTGACTGCATTCTTAGCTGAACCTTTGACTAAAGGCTCTTAAGTGCCAGGACAAATATTGGATAAAGTGTCTTTAGTATTGCCTTTCTTACTGAAACCAGAATATTAAAAAAGAAGGGGGGAAAAAAAAAAAAAAAGGAAAGGTCTGTGGTGCTTACAGGAACTCTTTATCTTTTCCTTCTGGAGACTTAAAACCCGATCTGAAGCGTAATCCATAAAAATGCGTCAAGAGGATTTGTTCATAAGCGTACCGTGCATTGACATCAGCAAACTCTTATTCGGGCTGTCATGTTCCATATCTTGGAGCCTCATTCTAAATCTTCTGGCAGCATTCAAGTTCGGTGCTTTCCATTTTGATTGAATTAATTAGGGAAGTTTGGATGGATCCCCTGATTGTGAAGCTGTCAGAAATTTTTAAGAGGATGTTTGTAAAGGTTATTTTTACCCTAGTTAATAACAAGTAGGACATCTGACTGCATTTCTGTATTGTTTAAATGTGAAATACGCTGCCCATTTGGAAGCAAAGAACATGGTAAATGAGAGCTGTATTTATGTACTTATCTTGCCTTTAAGTTAATCTCCTGTTACTAGTCTTGAGCCTTGCACGTTGCTATAGAAACTGCCACAGCCTCCAACTGTGCTTCCGCCAAGACTTAATTGCGTTCTGAGTCTCATAGACTCTCTATTAACTGCAGCACTGGCAGACACAAACACATTGCAGGAGTTGAATTAATGGTTCAATATGATGTATGTGTCTTTTTAATACTATGTTTTCATATCCTTTTTCAATTTTTCCTTTACCAGCTGCTTAAGCTCCTCTCTAACGTGTAGTGATACCACAGGGATGGATTCTCTCTGTTCACTGTCACTATATTTGATGTTTTCCAGTCTTCAGCGCTATTCAAGTATCTGAAAGAGTCATTAGTCTTAAGGATTTTTTTCCTTAGAGGAGTCAGATTATTTATGAACTCTCTTAGCTTCACTGAAGTCTTTCTGAGACTTCTTCACCTCTGCCTTTGTGAAACAGACATGGAAGTGCATAGCTGCTATCTGGTAAGCTTGTGCTGGGTCAGTGCTCTTGACTGCGTGGTTTTTATGTGATTGGTGTGCGTCAAAGATAGGCGGCTTTTCAGCAAGGCCTCTTTTTAGGTCAGAAATGTCAGTTTATCAAAGTTGAAACTGAGTATGGCTGTGTGCAAGGTTCAATAAGACTTTACTTGGAATTATTTATTATGTCCTTGATGGAAATTCTCATCAAAACTAGAGAACATCTCTCGTTCAGCTAGTGCAACTAAATCTCAGAGGTCTGTTTCCCTGCTCGGTTCTCAGCATGTCAATGGTGGCCATGAAAACACACTGTTCTTACTGATGCTGTCCCACATTCAGTGGGAATGGCCTAGACTGTAGCTAGTTAACATCAATTTCCATAGGAAATGGATCTAAGTTCAGAACTTCATGATAAAAAAAGCAATCCCCACTGTTCTGATGCACAGAAAGAGGGGAGAAATGTATTACGACAGGAGGAAAAGAGAAAGTCAGGTATTTCCATTTCTGTGTTACTTTCTCAGCTCTGCTTTGCTTGTGCTTAGAGGATAAGACACAGCGAATAGGACACACTCTGTGCACTGTTGCTCTTATGGGCTGTTTCCATACCTGTGTTAATGCTGGCCCAGAAATTTCTTTCTATCCCGTTCTCATTAGAAGCATTAGAGGCAGCCCACAAACTGGTGAATGGACAAAGTCAGACTGAGGCTGGGAGCAGGACAAAGGGAAATTTTACCAGCCTTCACTGCAAAATGTTTGTGCACGTTAAGTCATGCTTTTAGATAATGAACATCTGAAGACAGCTTAAATATACCTCTTATAACATTTAAGCTTTTCAAATACCCTTTAAAATGTGACCCTTTGTGGTAGCATTTTTTATGTGCCTCACTTTTTTCCTTCTCATTTTTTTTTTATTTATTTTGAATATGTGCTGTGTTTATTGATGGGCCTTTATTAAAAAAGTCATGTAATTAAGGAGAGTAAACCAAGGTAGCCTTTCTGGTCTCATCCTTGCTGCTAGTATTTCTCTGTGAATTTGTGTGGAAAATTTTGTTCTTTTTTACTCTTACAACAAAGAAAATCAATTAGGAAAGGAAGAAATTGTGATAATATTGTCAGAATTAACCTGAAAGTGCGTAGACAGTTTTGCAGTGCTCCATTTTCACTTTTTTTTTTTCCTTCTTGTCCTTTTTCATTAGCTACCTATTTTGCACCTCTTGCTGTGTGCGACACAGTTCACTTCCTGTCATGGATCTTAAATCTCTTCCACAAAATGTCATCTTTCCTTTTTAGCTGCTCTGAGAGTTTGCATGTTACAGAGTGCTGCATTTCCCTGCCAGCTCTGGCTCAAGTTATGTTTCCTGGATTGCCCTACAGTATGTCGATGTATATTCTGAAAAGCTGTGTGTGATAGAGACCTTCCTCAAACCTTCTAAAAACACCTACTTTGGGATGGAATTCATTGGGATTTGAGTATAAAATAAGCATTATTTGTTGGCTCCTGACATTCTTGAGAAGCCAGATAGTTGCCACGTCTCCAAGTTGTCTGTCTGCTCGAGCTATTTTCCAGTCAGTGACAGCACCTTATTTACATAAAGCACTGCTTGCAGTGTTTTTATGGGTATTCAGAATAAAGGCCTTGCCTATGAGCTGAACAGCCGGATGTGTGTGTGCTTGGAGGGCTTTACATTGGTTAAATACAGTTGTTAGCAGTATTAGTAGAGAGCAAAGCCTCGTTACAAGTCTGGGATGTGCCAGGTTGTTCTACTGTACTGTAGAATGTATTGCAAAAGCCTTTTTCACAAGCCATCATTTCTTACGATTTCTGTAGAAAGGGTGGCACGAAACTTGACCATAATAAAAAGGATTTTGGATAAGCAGGGGAGCTGGTGAAATGGTGCATGCATGTCTCAGGAAACTATCTCCGTTGAAATAAGGAGATGCACAGAGAATGGAGAGGACAGGTAGGGACAGTCCATTTAGCAGGTATGCTCTTGGGTTCTGTATCTTTTTTTTTTTGGTTTGGTGACCTAAATACAACCATCCTCAAGTACCCACAGGGCAAGATGGAAGGTAACACAGCTAACATGTGTGTGTAGAGTGTAGGCTCTATAGGGCTGAACTTTAAAAATTATTGAAATAGAGACTTAGAAATTACTTTTAATATGATTTCCATCTCTTTATCCTCCCTCTTGTGTCCCCAGAATCAATCCCCAGTGAAATTTCTATTTTCTTTCTTAACCCTACTTACCCCAGTGGCCACTTAGCAGAAGAGTTTCACTTGTGTCAAGTAAACTGGTCATTTTGTATGTCCTTGTATGGCATGCCACGGAAATGAGCATGAACTCTATTAATATCTGTTCTTACGTAAACCTGATCCATTTTATTCAGTTCTTCAGCTAACGAAGCACTGTGGGAACAGGACAGTCAGAAGCTTGGGAATTACTCTACAAGGAAGAATCTCAATGTTTCTTGGCAAAAGCTGCCTTATGCTCTAGGCTTTCTTGGTAAGAGCCAACAGTAACAAGGTCTTATTCTGGACAGAAGTTTAAATAAATAGACACGGAGTATTTCTGTTTGTCTTTGAAAACTTACACACAGAAATCCCAAAGTTGATTTCAAAGAAGGCTTAATTTTTGTCTAATTACAGACAGATACTCAATTTGGAGGTAGGGGAGTGTTAGTCTAATGAAAGAAAAGAGGGGTCCCAAATAGGAACTTAGTCCCCCTTTTCCTTATTTATTTCCAAATGCTGGCAGAATGGGAATATTTTTTCCTCAATTCTTTGTCAGTTTCTTTAAAGTAAGAAGAAAAACTAAGAGGCATAAGGTGGCTGAGGTGACTTACTCAGCAAAACTGGCTTTCTAGCATCAGTTGCTATTAAATTTCTGTTAAAGTTTCAAAAGGAGCAGCTGAACTGTCATAAATGGTCATACAAAGACTGCCTCATTTGGGGATTGTTGGCAAAGGCTGTAGTGGAGGCATTAGATGCCATTAGGTTTATGCTGTCGTAACTTCTACAACGTCCTTTACAATTTTTCTTGCACTCTTACATTGCATGAGGAATAAATGAGAACTCGTGGCTAAAAGGTCACATGCAGGTGACCCTATACCCCCGTGCACCCATCTGTCTAGTACTGCCCTGGTGTGCACTGATGGAGGAAAAGAGGGAAGCTCTCTTCCCTAATGGCTTCTTAGCTGGACCAAACACTGACAGCTCTGTGAATATGGTATTAGCACGTTAGCTTCTGTCTGTTAAGCTGAAACCAAGGTATGTGCCATTTGATGCTGTTGCTTGACTCAGGAGATACTACGTGCAGAGGCCTTTTGGTTTCTCTAAGACTGGATCTGGCAGAATATTATTTCAGTGTAAAGATATCATCAGAAATATAAGAAAAAGATGAAAGATCCTGTTTATTCTTGGGTTGTTGGCTTTTGGTTTTTGTTATTCCATGGACCATAAGATAACAGCTAAGAAAAATTACAGAACACAATCTTGCATTCTATATACTGCTGCAAATATGGCAAGAACTAATGTGAGAGAGGGCAGGACTTTTTGTGTTAAATCTATCTGCTTCATGCATTATTCTTCTTCCTTCATGAAATCCTACCTTCAGCCCTCCCTGATATTCTTTTTTAATAAAAAGCTGAACTATGAATTTAAAACTTACAGGAAAAATGTGACCCGATGTATCTTTGCATCCCAGATGAAGCAGGAGCCTGTTTGTCTTGGCCTATGTTTTCTAATTGCCAGTTCACAATATGTTGTTACATTATCAGTAGAAATGTCATCAGGAAACCAAGGAATCACTAGTTAATGCACTGAGCAGCACAATTAGCCTTCAAATAAATCAGGATAGCTACTCAGTCTTTTATATTCAGCATGCATTGCAACAGTTGATGTGCAACAAAATTATCTGCTAAGACCTGCATAAAAATACAGCAATAAAAGAGATATCAATCTTCATAAACGCAGACCAAAACGGAAGGAAATTAGGACCATATGGGGAGCACCAGTGACAAAAATGAGCCATTTATTCCCAAGTCCAAAGATAAATTTATAACTCTCTGTATGAACTAGTTTTCCTGGATGCAAGCATAATGAAATAGAACCTGTATTTTGTTAAGTGCTCAGTATTGCACCTGGCCACCTGAAAGACATTTCTGAGGTTCTGGAAAAAGCCCGTAGGAATCTAAAAAAGGGCAAAAATGCACTCAGAAAATCTTGATAACAAAACAATTAAAAACCAATACATTTAAAGATAATTGAGAAAGTAGTTAGACAAAGAAATTGTCCCAATGCCCATTTCCTGGGAGTGTGCACTGCACAAGGAAATAGAAGGTCCTTATTCTAAGCACACCTGTGGTAAAATCCCTAATTATAATCATTCAGATCAAAGTTAATTAAAAGCACATCTTTAATATAGCAGTACGCTTTTCCCTACATACCTTCATCTGGGACCAACTCTCTTCTGCCCTCTCTGTTATTTAACTTAAATAGAAACAAGTAGCTGCAAATGTATTTCCCATTTTCTTTTATCTGCCGAACAGTACTGTGTGTTCCAAGAGCACACACGTGTGTGTGTGAGAGAGAGAGAGAGAACAAAATAGTGTCTCACTCACTAATGCTGTAGAAAGTTAAAAGAGTGACTGCAAATGCATGTGCTTCTTGGGAACTGCCTTTCCTATTGCTCTCTTTGGTTCCCACTGTCCACCACCAAACAGGTCAGCTCTTCTGGGAAGTGTCAACATCCCTGTTGATTGTTAGTCTCCTAAAATGACTTTCTGTGTAAAGTGCTGGTCTGGCATTCCACTCACAAACAGGTACCAGGTTCCCCAAGCTATGTGGGATGTGATCTGACTTACCCGGGACATAACTTAAGGAACTAGGATAGGGGAGGGAGATGTAAATGCAGCCATGCAGTTGAAGTCAAATGATCAAAGTGGTGTTTAAAATGCCCAGAAAGTTAAAACTGCATTTCTTATAAGAAAGAATTTTGATAGCATTGCTTACCTGCATGGAGAGCACTGATGGGCTCTCATGATATTTATGTAATTAACTGTGGCATTATGAAGGATAAGAGAGAACTTTTCTTGGATTTTTTTTTTCTTCTTTTTTCCCCCCAGAAGTAGCTCAAGAGTTTCTCGATGGTGGAAAAATTGGTGGACATTGCAAGGCCTTTGCTAGGTCTTGCAAAATATGGAGCATACTCCAATCCCAGCTTCTTTTCTGTATGTGATTTCCACTCCCAAGTACTGTGTGTTGTTTTTTGTTTTGTTTTGTTTTGTTTTTTCAATGGAATTTATTTCCAGAGCATTCCCATGTCTCTCTCCTATACAAGCCCATAGCAGATTATTGCTAACAGGCTTAATGTTTTGCCTAGCTAGAGGCTTCCCAAATCAGAGTTTCCCAATATGCAGTTCAAAAATAAACCAGCCCCCACACTATTGCGACTGCCCATGTTTCTGCTTCACAGAAATCAGATTAGTAATGAAATGCATCCTCTTTCTGCTCCTTGCCCCCAAAAAGTCAGTTACATTGTGCTAATAAGTACAATAGGACAAATCAGTCCTGAAGCTTATAGTTGAGGTATTAGCCAGAACTTTTGAAAAGAGACTAAAAGGGAAATGTTTGAACTCCTTCGTCTTCAAAATATTTGTCTAGCTTGCTTGCAGTGTGCCAAAATAATTGTGCCCCGTGAGGAGATGTGTCAGTTAGAATTTGAGGTAGGTAGTAAGCTGATTTCCAGGCCAGCTTGAACAATAACTGAACAGGACAAACATTTCCTCCCTGTGTGGCTTTCTGAGCACTACAACAAAGTGGCATTGCAGTGTTTCATATTGCAGGTCTGAAAGTTTGTGCAGAGCAGGAACAAGAACAGAGTAAGAAGGCAACATATATCTAAACAAAGGTTTTAATATGGATCAAACAGAACAACCAAAAAAAAGGGGGGGGGGGGAGGAGGAAGGGGGAATATGATAGCCACATTTAGCTATGTTCTTTATAAAATCTTTCTAGGAGTTTAGTGTGTTATCTTCCTGCTCATCAGTGTAGAGGAATGCTGAATTCACAAATATTTGCTACCACAGTGGATGATACCTGTTTTTACTGAGTAAGGTGTTTAGAGTTGAAAACAACTGTTTCTTTTAAATGAATAAACATTTTAAAATGTTAGTATGTGTTTTTACAAACATTTCAACTAACTAAAAATGGTAACATGCTATCAAATTATCAACTGAGATAAACTCAGGCTGTAGCAAATTCCTGTTCTGTTCTAATTTCAGAAAAACTAAATTTACCTATTCTGGCCTTGGAAAGAGAGAGAAAGTATGGCTAAAACTAAAATCTCAGCCCCTACTAATTTTTAATATCCTATCCAGAATTTCATTAATCCATTTTGAGATTAAAGTTAGAGACAACTGATTGTGGCAGTAAATACTTAATTGTCTTTCATTTCAAGACATATTTGTATTCATCTGTTTCTTTAAAAGCTTTATTTTTGTAAAATTATATTTTTCAAGCCAAGAATGAAAGTGAGAAGGCTTGGGTCTCCAAGCTGGTATTCTCACATAATAAACCATTTTACCTAAGTGTTGTTGAGCTCATCACCTTCCTTTTCACCTGAGCATTATTACTATTAGTAAGATAAATAAATGGAAATTGCGTAGTTTAGTGCTATGCATGAAATTCCTCTTGGCAGGCACTGACTGCTCTGTGTGCATGTGTGTATTTGTGTGTTAAAGAATTAGATCTTGCTTTATTTAACAAAACAGTCCAGTGCTTGCCAACCTACTTAGCAGGTGCTTAGCATATTTAAGTTCTTAAAGTTAAATATATGCATAAGCATTTTCCTTACTTGGAGCTTAAATCACAGGTTTTCCATGTTTATGATAATTATTGTAAAGTTGCTTAAAGGCTTGGCATAATAGAAGGTTACTTGGCACTTTTTATGCGTGACAAGCTCTTCCTGGGTAACTCTGATTAAGTACGTAATGGATATTTCATTACAGAATAACTACATGACAGAGGTAGTTATGATAACACTCATATGTGTACACAGCAAAATGCTGAATATTTGTAGTGTCCTGATTCCTGCACTGTGGAAGATAAAAAACACAAGGGATGAATAAAAAGTGAAAAGTGTAGCAGAGTAAAAAATATTTTTTCCAGTTTCCTACTACATCATGAACTGTTGAGTCCAGATAACACGAGATCTGATTGAAAACTCTATTTTCTCTTCTCTTAAAATAAATGAAAATGATACTGCTGAGATTTTTTTTTTTTTTTTTTTCAGCAGAACCCTAGTTCTGTCTTAAATGTAAAAAGCACCAGGTAGTTTGGGGAGAATTTTTGTAGTTTGGCAACATTGATGTTTCCCGTATTCCCATAGATGCTTCCCATTATTGAACTAATAATTCTTACTGTTTCAAATTTATATCTTCTGTTTGCCACAGTGTTTATCAATTATAGGGTTATCATAGCTTTTAAATCATGTAAAATTACAGATTCCTTGAACAAAAGGGATTCAATATACGTAATGCATTAGATTAGTGTGAAAAGCAGCAGAGCCAAGACTTCTGGGAGCAGAGATGACTGCACACAGGCTACAGCAATGTCAGAAAATTTGGGCTTGGACAAAGTATTCTTTTGAATCTAAGGTAAGGTGTCCTTACTGGTTTGGATTTATTACCACTGAAAAATGAAAACAGGAAAACACACACACACACACACACGAACGGTGCAACGGAACATTGGATCAAACTTGTCTTGAACTGAAACCCAATCTTGTACATTTTGTTTCTTTCCTTGGTGCAGACGAACAATACAGAAGATGAGGAGAGAGACAGATCTGCATTATTAAGGTAGGAAGAAAGCACCTGTTATTTAATGGCTCTGTGGAAACTTTTGATATCTCATTACCAATCCATATAATATACATCTATAATGTAATGACAGTTGGTTTATTGGAGCAGTAACCTCCCCCCAAAATGAAAATTCTCAAATCTTAATGGTAATGTATATGAACTACACACAGATAGCCTAGCAGGCTAAAGTCACTTGCTGACGCCAGACGTGTATTCTAGATTCTTGGGTGCTTTGACTTTATTTCTTTAATTATTTGGTATTTCTGCTTGTACATGGGTATATCTCTGTATGAGCCTGTATCACGGGTCACATGTTGGGATTTCCTAAAGTGCAAGGATGAACTGCCTGGTTTCACAAAGTGTTTCAGGGCTTTTCACTGGTGTGGTATTGCATCAAGAGGCTGAGATGTGTTCAGAATAAATATATAAATAACTGTGTACACTTACCCCTGGGAAGGGGAGGATGTTGGCAGTGAAATCAGCATCTTGATAGCTTACTTTTGGAGCAGAGTGTGGTGGCCAATGACTATACCATATGCAGATGGTTAAATTTGGTGGAGAGAGGAAAACTGATGCATAAACAAAGCTGAAATCCTTTGCTGCATTTGTCAGAAGGATTTGGCTTTTACTAGACTTAAGTTTATGTAAGCAAGCAGTATTTTGTTATGCCCCAAGACTAGATTTTCTTGCATCATTTCTCCAGCATATGACTTGGGGGCTGTCTGACCACAGGACCATAGCTTAGCCAAAAAATTTCTTAAGGGAATATTTTTTACCCATAAGGCTTAAAAATATAGTAATGCCTTCACACCCTTTTATGCATTTTGCAATAGCTATACTTGGACTGAGCCAACAATCACTGGAAAATGATGGTACATCTTTCAGATTTTGTGGGTTTTGTTCTGAGATTCCACTGAAACACTGCAGTGGATGCCAAGTTAATTGTGCTCTGCAGTGAAAAAGAAGAGGTAAAGTTGTTATAGCTCAGAGCAACTTCAAGTATTTCCCAGATATTTTGGAACGCCAGACACTGCTACTTAATCCCACTTAAAATTCTGCTTGCTTTGCCAGAAATGCAGAACATTAATAAACCGCATTAGTTAGGAAATAGCTTTCTGAGTGAAGTAGGGAAGATAATTCAAGGTTTTAGACAAAGCTATTGAAGCAGAGACAAGCTGGCATTTCCCAAAAGCTAATCAAATACTCATAGAGCAATAAGAGACTGTAATATATCATCTGGGAGACAAAAGTCATGGGAGAAGATTTCAAAGGCTACTATCTCTATTTGCCAGCAGGTAGTACCTCCTGGTGTTGAGCCTTTAACATTGTAGGAATTGCCAAACACTGCTTGAAGTAATCATCTGTTCTGTGAGAGGGTACCTTCTAAATCATACTGATTGTGTAGGCCTGGTGGAGGACTTGCATATAGACCTAACTCATATCTGAATCTGAAATACAGGATTTGGTTCAGTAGATAATAACAATTCTGGACATTTTTTCTATGTTTTTGGATCATAATGGAACAACTGGCAATTGTTTGTTTTCTGATTGTACTGAGTATAACTCCTTAGTGTCTTACACAATCATTTGTAAGTGATGATTTGATGTTCATCTACCTTACAAAACAGATGAATTTCAGTATTTGCAATGAGTATGTGTGTGTATTTGTATATATATAAGTATGTATAGATATATGTATGTGTGTTCCACTGTTTACATAATAAAGGTAACAAATATATATGTTCCATTGTTTATTAAATACATACATGTATGAATGTATTTTATAAACAGCAGAACATAATACTAAGAAGACTGGAAATGCTCAGCTTCAACTCTACTGGAATTAGGACTTTCTTCTCAGGAATTTCAGTTCAAGTCTGGGGAAGGAGGGGAATTTAAAGCCAGATTTTCTATCTTGAGTTTGTGTCATAAGTTTTGGTTTAAAAAAAAAAAAAAACAACAAAAACAACAAAACTCTTTAAAAATATTTTACTGAATACATTTGACATGATTTTTTTTCTTGCTAAATGAAACTTCTGCAGCAAATTCAAACCTGGTTTGTGTTTCTTTGGGACAGATGGATTCACCCATCTTATTGAACCCAGTATTCACTGGTGTTCATTATTCTACAGCCAAGATCTGGTGAAGATTGGCAACAACTAATTTTTTTCATAGAATCAACTTTGAATATGCCTGTCTCAGAATCAGTGCAGTTATTTTTTAATAAGCATCAGCAAGTGGGCCAATTGCTGTTACGAACTTCCTCAATTTTTTGTTTTTGTTCAAACAAAATTAAGAGAATGTAGTTGAATAATCACTTTGCAGACCCTCAAGCCAGTAAAGGGTACCACTTACAAAGCTATAAACCCAACTGTTTGTTACTGCAACTCTGCTGGAGTGAAAATGCATAGCGATTTGTTTCTGGTAAAATGGGATGGACTACCCATAACAGGTCATTTCAGATAGCTTGGCAGATTCTTGTCTAAACAGAGAATGAAGCACCTGAATGAAATGACTTCACTTCTGGCAAACAGGGGCACTACCTGTACTGGGCAACATTGTTGGTTTAAAAAAATTATCTATCACCATCAAAAGGTCACAAATCTGTCAGTCTGCCACCCAAAAAATGTGTACTGCACAAAGATTCATGAAGTAAATATGTAGGAGAGAGCCATAGCCTCAGTGTGTTGTGATGGGAATAGGTACTGTAATTAAGAAACCTGCTCTATCTACTGTAAAGCTTACTGATTCAGCATCAAAGTGCTGGTATTCTGTTAGCAAAAAATCACCTTTCTGTTTAGTCTAAGCACAATTAAGTGCTGCCCTGTTTCTCAGTATATACATCAGTAGAGGAAAGTGTTATCAAGAGTAAGTGACTGGGAAAGGACAGTAAATCTACTTCAGCTTGCAAAAGTCATGTCTAGCTCTGAACTTAGTGAGATTAAATACCACACACCTGCCTTCACATCACTGACATTAAATACGGTAGTTGTTGTTTAATTCATCTATATGGTAGAACTAGTTTCTTTGGCAATTCAGGCATTCTCAGATAAAACAGGGTAGTGGTTCCCTTTTTCAGTTACTGCATTTTTGTATCATATTCTAGAATGAAAACTTTTCCTGATTACTTAACTTTGATCAAATTTCTTTTATAATGGAAAAGCGAGGATGACTCTCACTTTTGGTTAGCAAGCTACAGACTTTCATTTACTTTACTCTGATGCTATTTTAATTTTCTGTAACCAGAGGTGTCTCTCATTTAGCCGGTTTACTATGATGCCCTTTTAAAGCAATTCAGTAGGCTATCACAAAATAGCTATTGACTGATTTTCTGTTTTGTTTCAGAGTGGCTTAACTTGATGCATATACAAATCTGTCAGCTTAGGAACCTGATGTACAAAAACATGTTTGACAGATACCTATCAGTATGCTTAGCCTGGCAATTTTAATCCCTTTAAATTACATTTGTTATTAAGGGCAAATAAAGTGTCTTTCTTGGGGACAGACATTAGCATATATGGGATTCTAGAAACACTGTGGGGTATTTGTCTTTTGTGAATAATTGATTTTGGCAGATGCATTCTGTTGGGCTTTTTTTGTTGTTACTTATTTTCATGTAAAAGCTAATTGTTAAATATAATTAGATTTACCAACTGTACTGGGTGAATTCAGATAGCTTCAGGAACACCCCAGAGCACCACACTATAACCAGGGTAGTGTCACTCGTCTGACTGTACATGATGCTAAATACTGTTGAATCTAGTAGGCACAAATACTATCATGGGTCTGTTATTGATATGGGAGACTGATGTTTTGTCCTGCCCAGCTCCATTATATGTCTCCCAGTATATATAATTCCAATGACCTTTTTGAAAAAGATGTGCAAAGTAGCCAGAGGGCTTAGAGTATAAAATTTTAGCTATGTAAAACCAATGTAGTCTCACCTATCAAGATAGCTTTGTCAAAAATGATATAAAACTAGCAAGTCCACAAAAAAAAGGTTTGAAATGGATGAAAGTATGTTTTGAAGGAGAGGATCATAAGGCTGATGTTTTACTTCCCTCCTTTTCTCTTCTAACATGCTCTTCATAAAATATGCAAATGAAATGGCAATTAAACTGAAGATCAAGGATGGCAAAATTGATGAGCAAAGGTTCACAAAGTCAGGCTCGTCAAGAGAAGGCTAGTCCAGCGATTTTGGGCATTGTATGTAGGTACTTAGGGAAAGATCCAGACTAAATGGGTGCAGGTACATCTTCTATTCATAGATGTGGAAGGATCATCATGAATGTTTGTAGCTAATGTGATCTGCTTTCCAGAACCAGCTCAGCTCTGCTGTATCTGTCCATGTGTGTGCATGCACTCTTGAGTCCTATACGTTGATATGGAGTATGCAGCAGGGAATATTTCAAGTGGGTTTGATGAGAATGAAGCCATAAATTATGTAACTGAAACTCTTTGTAAGTAGGTATTGTGCCAAACATTGAGATTTCATTTTTAACTTTCACTTTGGGAGGGGAGGAGGAAGAAATTTTAGAGTATTTTCCAAATGAAAGTCAATAGTTTTCATCCAGTCACTAGTAAAATTAAATCCAATGACAACTGACATGTGCAAAATCCTTGGGAAGTGCTGTTGGCAGTCATTATAAATTGTAGTTCAGTGGGTTCCCTTTCAGCTTTGGGGGTTTGACAGTAGATCTCTACAGAAGCTTTAAGTTACTGTATTTCAATCTGCAAGTATAATTATTCAAATTTCCCTAATTTCCCCTTAAAAGCAGTCATTAAAATTTGCTGACATTTCACCCTTTCTTCAGAGAGCATGGCAGACTGAGGAAGCAGCAGTTTTCCAGAATTTATGCCAAAGCAAAGTTTACCTTACTTGCTGTCAAGTAGCTTATTTTTCACGCAGCTGTAAAGCAGGTGTCTGTATCTCAGTATAACTACTGCTCCAGTAAATTGAATGAGGCAAGTACTAATATCCTTGAAGGCTGAAACAACTTTGAGGATCATGAGTCATATCAGCTGTGTGGGTGGAGCTGAAGAACTGGAATTACACGAACTGTTTCCTTATTGATTTCTTATGAAAATACAGTTTATTTAAATTAAGAGCTTTGGGCAGTGTACGTAAAAGGAGAAGGCTGTCCAATTTGCAGTAGGTACAGTGCTGAGCTACAAAATCCAGAGTTTGTCCCAACTCTGAGATTGGGTTTGCTTTACTTCCGACTTTCACAGTCTGTCTCTCATATTAAATTGCAGCGTCTCAATGCTGGCACCTTTCTTTGCTACTCTGGAATAACAAGGCTGCATTTCTGGATCCAGTTAGTGACGTTATCTTGACTGGGAACTGAATGTGATCACCTTGGGCTTTAACTGACAGTGATAAACCACACAGGGAACCATTTTGCAACAGGGCTTTTTCCTAACTTGAGGTAGTTAGTAACCGTCTCTCATTTAAGCCTTACCTAAAGTAGTGTAGCTAATTGTATTTCTATTCTGAAATGTTTTATGATGGCATATAACTTGATAAGCCAAAGTTGCATTTGCTCTTAGCTCTTCATAATTCGAGACAAAATTCTTCTCCAGAGAAACTATACGGCAGTTATTTCAATGAGAGGAAAAATGCTGGAGAACTGAGTCAAGAAACACGTTCCCAAGTCAGAGCCCTTGTTAAGAACTACAGATTTCAAACATATGTTAATTATACTTTAAATTACAGATCTATGTTCTGTCTGCAACTTCAAATACTGTGAAGACTTTTTTTCTTCTAAATTTTTCTCTTTTCAACTATTGCTGCATCAAACAAAATCTGCCCGTGTTTTGAGAATTGCCAGCTAATTGGGCTTCCTAATTATCATAGTGTGTCGGTGCTTTATAAAGCATGCTGCTGTTGTGTGCTGAAGTGATAGTGTAATTCAATCATACACAAAATATATAAATAGCCATCTCTTTTTGCACGTACAGTAGATATATGCTGTTTGTGGGCGAGCTCTTGGCTGCAGGGACAGAGATGTTGTGGTGTTAATGGGCAGCACAGAGGCATGGGGAGCAGAGCGGTGCAGGCTGGGCTCCTTGCTGTTAGTGCACCCCTGCCTGCCAGTGTAAGCAGCTGTGGTAATGCAGCCTCATCCTGGGCTCTCCTTCTGGAGCAGTTCCTTAGCTTTAGAGGCAGTTAACGAGTAAATCTTTCTTCACAGGAAGAAAGAATCTTCCTTCACAGGAAGGGTATGAAAGAAAGCGTCTCAGAGCTGATTTTACTTGCTGCTGAAATGCAGAGCAGAACTCTGTAACTAATTGAATTTATCTTAGCTTCCTACCCTAGCTTCAATATCTTCTGGGTTTTTTAGTACTCAGACTTCATGGGAAAGGTGGTATGCAAAGATGTTTTCATAAAATGACATTGTCAGTGTGGAATATTTTAGGCTTTTGTTTTTATTCTTATGGTCAAATACGTTTTGCACTTTGGGATCTGTTCATTTTGAGAAATATTGAAGATCTCTATTGTCTGTTGACTTTGTTACTGTTCTACAGATATACCTTTGACAAGAGCTGAGCCTGGAAAATGTAGCAGATTATGAATTTTATGAACACCTTTCTCTGAAATGGCACTTAGGATGTGTGGTTTTCTTCTGGTGTGACATTAATGCTGTTTATGGCACAGCAGGACTGTCAAGAGAATTTGAAAATTAGAGGATATGATTCATCATAAAAACAGTGGTAATGTTATTTTCCATGACTACTGTCCCATGATGTAAATCTGGATCAGATCTTGTTTTATTATTGAGACAGAATTTTGGCACGTTGGGAAAGTATTTCCCTGATATTTCTTGAAGCTTTCTTTGATACCACAGGCTATCGAGCTGTATAATTGTACTTAATTGTTTCAGAATAATGTAGTAGCTGAGAGTAATGGCAAAAAAGGTGGAAAAAAAACACAAACCTCTTAGCACAAGAGAGCAGAAATTCTAGTCAATTATTGTAACACCCTGTAAAACGTTTCCAGAGAGGATGGAAGTGGCCTGAAAAGACGTTCCTGCTCATTTCAGATTGCCAAAGAGGAGATCATCAGGCCCACTAATTAATTGTCAAGTTTAATGAAGCATTCTGAACCTTGAGTTTGAAGGCACTTATAAACCACTAGCAGTATGCAAAGCCTCTGATTTTCCCTTATTTCATAATAGTTATGAATTTGTTCTAATATTTCAGCATCCCTGCATTCCCAGCATGTGGGGTTGAAATGCTCTGTTTTGCTTTGGTTTACCTCCAAGCTGAAGACTCAATTATGGTTAACTTCAGTGAATTAATTAAAGTAAGTTTTGGCTCTTTATGTAATAGTGAAATTTTGGTTGCTAACAAAAATATTATTTATTGTTGGTTTTCACTACACATTCCTCTGAACGCTTGCAATAAAATATTTCGGGGGTGAGGGGGTTAATGTCACTACTGGGGATGATGCTGCAGAGACTCTTTCAAAGTAATGGGGCATCCTTTTTCGATTACCACTTAAAGGACTTGAAAGCAATGTTCTTATTCTGCAAAGAAGGCTGAAAGAATTTTCTTATTAAGTAAATGTCCCAATACCCTCTTGTCATGTGCCACAGGCTTTTACCTTAAAGGAATAAGGGAAAGCATTGGTAAAATCCAAACTCCTAGCATGAAGAAAAGGGACCTGTTTCAATACGTGTGGTGTACAGTGCATGATCTGTGCTTTAAAAACCTCTGTGCAAATGTCACAATTGAGGGGAACAGAAAAAGGCTTGTGCTGTGATATGCACTTAAAACATTTTTTTTTTTTTCTGTTGAGGAAAAAAAAGAAAGTACTGCTGTGCATATCACACATCTGACACTTGCAGTCAGCGTCCTGCAGCAGCAGGTCTAGCAGGCAGCCGTCCTCAGCTAATGATGCTTTTTCCTCTCCCCTTCTGCCTTCTATTATTTGAGCGCTGCTTCTGTGATTGTGCTTTAGATTTTTAAATATGTATCTGTCTTCTTCTGATGTGTCTCACTGTTCCTTCTCAAAACACAAACTTAGTTTCACTGCCTTGTAGTTAATTCTTAGCTCTCCAAGAGGTTGCCTTATTCATGGGGGACTGTTCTGTACCCTTCGTTTCACTGCAGAATGCTTTATTTTCAGATCACTCTGGGTCATCCTCTTACCATGTTTCACAAGAGTTTTTAATCCAAAAAGATTTCTTGATAAAAACTTTTAGGAAGACCCATATCCCTCTGCAGAGTGTTCCTTCCTGATAATACAGGATGTTTTGGTGACACTTCATTGAGTGTAGAATGAAAAAGCTTCTAGCCAGCTCTCTGATAGTGGATAAGTGTTTTGCGAGTATTACAGCTGACAGCTGATGTTCTGGGTGGCTGTGAATTCATTCTTGTTTATGGCCAACGTCAGAAATTCATTAGTAACTGTGTAACTGGATACTGTTCAACATCTGAGTCATAATGTGTTACTCTGATTAGAGTTTGTTGTTAGATAAATTTACACTGCCATAGACCTTCAGATAGCTTTCTCAATATGAAGCTACTGGCAACTGGAATAAAGATTTGGTTTTATTTTTGAAAGGCAATTTTGTGCACTGCTTGGATTCTGTCATGAAGGGACATGTTTGTAATTATTTCCCTTTTCTTAAGCCACATTGCTACTAGGAAAGGAAAGCCCCATCCTGGTTTGTAGGAGTCTTTTAAAGGAAAACTCTTTTGCTGAGGAGAGAAAGCAGAATGAAATGTTTTTCCTAGTTTTTGATGCAATGATTGCTACCGTTTTATGGAAGGAATGGAAACTCTGGAAGTTTCATTTTTCTGTTAGTCCAGCTGTGGCTAACGAAGACATGGGATACGTGGATGGTGCCTCCAGGCCCCTGCTGGGGTTCTCTGGTAGGTAGCACTGTGGCAGTCAGCACCAAAAGCCAACAGTGCTTAGGGACATGGCTCTGGAATTTCAAAAACTCTCTCTAATGTCTGGGCATGACTGGAGCTAGGGTTTGGTTTAACCCCTAGCAGTGTTTTAGAGTCTGTAGGGCTCTGCTTCTCCCACTGCGCACAGGCAGTGGCACTGCCCAGGCAGAATAACTGGGAGCATGCTGTTGGCTTTATAAAGTCCCTTTGCAAACTGAGGCAGAGTTTTGACTTTAAAGAAACACATATATTGGCTATTTTGTTCTTATGCTTTGAAAGATAACCGCATATTGCATCTATTTATCAAACTATGCACAACACCGTGATCTTGAACACTACTGTCATCCTTTTTATTTTTATTTTTTCCCAAACATGATATACTGATTTAGTAGAAGGTTGCTAAATATGTATTACAATCACTGTACTATACAGTGGGCAGTATGCAAGCTGTTGTTACATTGGGCTTGGCCAGGTATGTGTTTGAATATGTAGGTCAATCTGCAGTTTAACAGTTAAGGTTGCCATTTTTTCAGTGACTGCTGAATTAGTTTCTCGGATACCGATTTTTATTTATTTATTTATTCATTTAATGAAACTGATTTCTTTGCCACCTAGTTTTCCAAAGAATTTTCCATTTCCCTTCAGGGCTTTCCAAAGGTCTGGCATTTTTACATCAAATATGTTACATCCAACGTTTTTCCAAATAATAATGGGGATATAGTGAATTTAGTGAACCTTCCTAAAAACAAAGTCTCTGAACCTGCTATGGTTTCATTGTAATATGTTGAAATGGATATGTCAGCAGCAGCATTTTTCATCCTAGATTTCAAGTTCAGTACTTTTCCATATAAATAACATATTCCTGAGTTAATGGAAAATTCATGCTGAGCTACTTCATATTGGCTAGCTTTGCGTGTCACCTCCGATGTTTCTGTTGGCTGGCAAAAAGGGCTGGTATTTTCTATTTATCAGGTCTTTTGACTCTTTCTCTGCAGCGAACTAAATCTAATAGCCTGCAGGTGGAACACTTCAAATATAAAAGGAAAAGATGGCTGATTACATGGAATGCCAGCAAGCTTCCAATCACACTGCTGAAATGTTGTTTCTAAATCAACTCTGAGATTTAACTTGTTTGACTTGTTTGATGATTTTGAAAAATAATTTTATAAATCCGAGAAGGCTGATGTCTGGATCGTTTACTCCTTTAATGTGAGCACAAATGAACAAATATGTTAGAGCTGTCGAGGTAAAAATATCTATGAAACAAACAAAAAAAAATATGGTGCAACCTTGTTAGGTTTTAGTTTCAGCATGAAAAAAGCTGTCTTTCAGAGAAAGCTCTGAGAAGTCTGCTGCTTACATTTTTTAACTTGCTTGCTCTAGAGCCTGTACAAAACTGTTAACAGGAAGGACTATATGCTGACTGAAATTCAGATTGTAGTTGGATTTTTGCTGTCTTATGACTATGTATCCTTACCAAAACAAAAAATCTAAGAAGAAGTTTTAGCTAAGCTCTTGCAATTGTCGGCTTTCATCCTTTACCATTGGCAGTTTAAAAACATAATGTGGTGTCACAGATACAGTATGTCATTAAAACTGCATGCTGCAGCTGTTTTCTCATGGAAAATATCTTTCCACTAAAATCCTTGATGCATTTTTTTTTTTCATTGCCCCCCCCTCTTCAAAATAGGAAATCAACAACTCCTTCACCATCTGCTCTTAAGAGAAGCAAATTGACAGAAGTTTTCAGCAGGGTAGTTAGAACCCCCTTCTTCTCCCCAGTTCTGTTCTTAACTTTGTATATTTTAGGTTTTCTTAATTCTGTGGTGCAGAAAATTTAGTGGTTTTTTTTTTTTTTTTTTTTTTTTTTTTTCCAAAACCACAATTCTGTATGAAAAAGCACTTCCATATCCTCATCTGTTCAAACAACTGTATCCCTTTGTAGTCTGTAGAATCCTGTGGGAATATTTTGTATCATGGTTTCTTGCTTTTCTTTTGTTTTGTTTTAAGAGATTTGTTCAGAAGATCTGGGATTGCCCTGCAAGATGGTAACAGGATTTTGAACAAGCTGTACATAATTAAAATTGGAAAATTTTCTAGAATGTTGTGGGGTTTTTTTGTTTTTTTTTTGTTTTTTTTTGAGAATATTTTAAGCCTGGTCACATCTGAGCACCAAGAAAGACCTTACAAGAGTTTATGAGACTTGTAAAAGTGTAATATAGTTATGCTGGGAAAGCAGATGGTGAAAGTACAGTGTGGGTGGACTCCTGGATAATATCCATATAAAGCCTACAGTCTCAGGTGTCACGAAACCCTAGGGAAAATACAGTGTCATTTTGCAATGAAGCTGACATATTGTTGGGCAGCCAAGTAGGGAGTAAATTTACACCTTGCTCCTGCCAAAGCTGTGGTGCAGTCAGGGTAGGACTGCAGGAGCCAGAAGTACAGCAAGCACACAGACTGTCCGAGCTCCGGGATGGGAGGCGACACCCTTATCCCTTATATTTTGATGTGTCAGACAGCTTGTTTAGTCTGCCTTCAGTGGAGCTGAAAGGTGTGAGGCAGGTTAATGAAAATATTATGAAGTGGTCACCAGGAAAATACAAGAATCTTACAAACGTTACATCAACATCCCACTTCATTCTCTGTCTCTGAAAGAACTTCATCTATTTCATTCTGAATGCATTTGCTCTGTCTGATGCCAAAAAGAGGTTCATTTTTAAATACACCTGTAAAGCAGCAAAGTATTTAATTTATTATATAGTTACGAGTGCATCAGTGGTTTGATTTAATTTGGGATTTTTGTTTGAAACATTTCTATATGTCTGCTTGTCTACTGCAGTCTGGTAGCTGAAGCTGCTTTATAATGTATGCAAAAGAACAGCTCTGGGTACGTTAATTCAGGTTAGCTGAACTAACATCAGTTTAGTTTAGAGCTCCATGTAGATTATAAAAATCAAATTAGGAGCTTAAATACTGAGAGAATGGAGCCCATGCTGAGCTTTGGGCTCTCTCTGGCTAAGTAAGAAATGCCTGTAGTTGAGCTAGCTGGTTTAAAATTAACATGACTGTATCTACGTGCTCTGTTATGGTTGTAGCAGTGACCACTGGAGAACTGGTTGCAAGTTCCCAGGAAAATTATGCTAGGAATACTTGAAAATAACCAGGATATGAATCTGTACATTTTGTTCTTGTACTGTCTCGTATAAATTGACTTTTTGTGACAGGCTACAAGTATTTTCATATCAATTGAGTGACAAGCCAAACATGTGCTAGTAATGTATTTTTTACTCTGGTTCACAAAGCTGCTATTTGAAAGCAGCACCCTGACAACGCTTGAGATGGAACAAAGTTTCTTTTGGAGAAACTTTATGACTTGTTAATGACTTCTAGGTGGTTTATTTTATCAGCAGGAATCTCTTCCAGTTCAATTTGAAATTGGCAAAATGACTATTTGCTCCTTTATTACCTGCCCATCAGGCTGAGATACTCATGCTAGAAATATTTCTAGCTATGCAGTTCGCATATCAGCATCCATATAAATCAATTTTTGTGAGAAGGTTGACAATTTTACTTAATTACACTGTTTTAGGAAATCACATTTGGTGGCTTCTGCTTCTTCTATCATCTAGAATGCTACTGGAACACCTCTCACATCCTGCTCACGCTACCTAGTTAGCACAGGCAACTAAGTTGGCTGCTAACTTCCACTTAGGGCTCTTTCTTACTCCCTGCTTCAAAGAATAATGTTCATGCTGAATTTTGATTGCTTTTGAGGAGATGGCTTTTATGTTATTCAATAACCAGGTAATTCAAAATTCAACTAAAACTTTCATTTTGACTGTTGGAGATCTCTGAACTCCTTCTAGTCTCCCTTTCATAATGTGACAGAGTATAAGGATAGGTTTATCCACCTGTGTCTGTTTGGGGCTTCTTATTTTGTGTGTTTTGTTGTGATATTGTTAAATCTTGGTAGGCAGGACAAAAAGCTTTGGCAGATAGACTTTCAGATGTTCCTGCTGACAAGGTTTCATCAACAGGTGAAGCAGTTCCATTGTCATTTTTGCAGAATTTGAGAAATTGCGTTTCTGAAGGTGATCAGTTCTGGCATTTGTTACACTGTTGTTCCTTACAGTAATTCTCAGTACTTGGACACACATATCTGTACCTTCAATGTATTGCCAGCTTTTTCTTCTTATGTGAAGTTGGAAGTAGTATTTTAGCTTTCAGTCAGGCCTTATATACTTGTTTACTCAAGCCATATTTTATTGTAAAATATTCTCTAGTGCTGTTAACATTACAAATTCCATTAAGACTAGCTGCAAGTTCTCACCTCAGGCACTGTTTAACCCCTCAAGAGATCAGGTTATCAATTTACTCTGAAAGAATGATATTGACAGCCAGAAGCTGCTGTAACCTTCTCTTGTTTTCACCCTTATCTTCAGATAGTACAGAAAATGGTGCAGAAAGAGCCCCTTGGGTGGGTAATTTTCCTGTTGAAACACATGCATAAGTGCCATTAATACTAATGGACCACATAAGTAGATATTAAAGGGCAAACCATGCATATATTTTACTACCAGTGTCTTACTCTGCCTGATCATTGCTTATCAGGGAAGATAAAGGTAATGGTGGGGGAGAAAGGATGGTTTACTTCTTCTGCTGTTTGTAATTTAAACCAGTCGGACAGTGCAAGAAATAAACATTTTAGGGACAAGGCTTTGAGGGAATGTGTTTCCTAGCTCCCAGGGACTGTGATTAATCTCAATTTTGTGTGAGTTTCTGCTGGGAGATAGTCATTGGTGTGAGAAACATAAAGGACAAAAGGAAAAAATTCTGCATACACCTTTTTTTTTTTTTTTTTAGGCAATTTCCTATCCAGATTGGGGTAATATTTTGTCTAGTTTTCTCAAAAACTAAAGATAATGTCATCATGTCATTGTTCTCCACCAACTTTCTGAGCCGTTCCAAGCCCAAGGTGTTTGTAACCTGAAAGTTTCTAATGTGATATTTAAAAGCCAAGGTAATAAAACAGGTTCACATTACAAAAATAGACATATTATTACAGTTGGGTAAGGATTTCTAATGCAGTTTTCTCCAGCCATGCTGCTCACAGCTGTAGGCCATTAGGTCATATTTGATTCCAAAAGATGCCACACATTATCTCCCAGAGTCACTAAATTAATGAAAATCATCGCAGCATCTGGCCACCCACTCAGAAAATAAGTTCCTTTCACTAAGACAGGCTGATGAGTGGTGAAGATTTACCAGTATTCTCTGAATTTCTGCCAGTGCAATTTCGAGATACTTTTAGTATTTGCTCTCAGTTATTGTACTTCTGTCTTCCTTTGATAGGAAATATAGATGCAGTCTTAATTTGGTCTATGGATTTCCCAAGACAAGCAATGAAAATTATATCCTAGCTTGCAAAGAAAGAACAGGAGGCTGATGCCTGTGAGGGTTGTCAACATTTTCAGATGAACCTGCAAAAAGGGATCCGCTACTAATCTATAGTTAGTTACGGGCTGCTGTGCAGAAGTACCGAGATACCAGGGCTGTGCTGAGTAGAGTACAAGAACAGCTGCCACTGCCCTGTTACCCCAGCCATCCACCCAGCTGGGCTAAGTGCTTGCATGCATGTTGCCTTCCTGAGCCAGCACCCTTGAAATAGACCTGTTTGGGCCCTGATGTCTACTTGTCAGTAAAAGTTGAATTCTGAGTGTAGTTGATGCAATGAATGTTTTGCAAAATTGAAAGAGAGTTGGGGGGAGGGGAGGTAAAAATAACTGCAGAAGAGCAGCCACAAAAAAGAGAACCAAGTTACACAGTAAGTTCATCTAATGCTCAGATATAAAGAAGGCTGAGTGCTTTAGTGAGCTTTGGACTGCTGTTTGAGGGAGGGTAACATACAGCCTATGTTACATATAGGGAGGGTAACTCTCCAATGGTAAGTAATACATAACGGAAGAACTTTACCCATTTTCCTAAAGTATTGTTAAACAGTTGGCAGAAATGTAAAAAAAAAGTAAAAGGACTCTCAAAAGAAACAAGCACAAAAAGGTAACTTTGTGTACTTCCCAGAAAAGGAGAAATCAGAATGCTTTAAAATAGTGTGGTGTATTTCAGTGTTTTGTGTGGAATGTGATAAGCAGATTACTAATTTACTGCAGTAAGCTAAAATAAATTATCAACAGCACTTAAAAAAATAAATAAACCCCACCAAATTAACAAACTTGAATTCTGTAATACCTAGAATTGCCAAAAAAAAAATAAATTGTTACCATATTTTTGCATCAGTCAGTTTCAAGTGTACATAAACTAGAAATACAGTGATAAGCATGTTCAGTAGCAACCTGCTGGTTTTGGCAATGATGTGCCTCAGCACTGGGTACCAGAAAGAATTCTTTAATTTATTTGGCAATATCATTAGTTCATCTTCCAACTGTGGGTAACAAGCTGGACACCAGCTGGTACCATCAATATATATATATTTTCATATTTCCTAACGAGAATTTTTGTTTTTGATTGCTGGTATATGAGGGCTTTCAGGAAGCAAGTCAGTAGTTATGGTAGTTATGTTCTTCAGCCCTTTGAGCAGAGATTCTTACAGTGAGCAAGGTCAGGTTAAACTTTTTTTCATAAAAAACCTGAATAAAAGCGTTTCACAAATCATTGAACTGGGAAAAAAAATCCTTGAGATAGCGCACCGTCGCTGTGTTGGGATATACTATGTGTACTTACTATTAATAATAAGTACTTTTTTCTTTCTTTTCTTTTTTTTTTTTTTTTTTTTTTTTTTAACTGGTTTCTCATCTTTGATTATTTTCTAGATGTGAAAACAAGGCAAATTGAATTACAAGGTCATGACATACCTCTTTTTGTTCTCCTGTTCCTGACCTTTTTCTCAGTGCTGCCTTGGTTTATTGTTGTTGTTGGTTGTTTGTAGTTTTTGTATGTCTGTGGTTTTTTTTGTTTGTTTGTTTGTTTGCTTTTTTTTTTTTTTTTTTTGATATGCCAAGTTCCCTGTAAACCTCATGCTTTCTTGGGCTAAGACAGATATAAGTTGGCTGAATCACAATTAATGACCCCCTAAAGTTGATGAGCTAAAACCAGCTTTTTTAATATTTAGTAATGTAAGGAAAAAAGCAGTTTATCTTAGGACTTTAAAATATATTTGTAATAGAAACAAGATAAGCAAAGACGTGTGCACATATCTTACTTAGGTAATACTGAAGTTTTAGTCTGGGTAAAACTTTTTTTTTTTTTTTTTCCCTGAAATAACATCAAGGCATACGAGGATAACACCGAGAAAAACAAGTGCTGGAGCTGAACAGTACATAAGTCGCCTTGGGATACAGTTTCCTTTGTCATTTTGTGATCCTTTGCTGTTGCATTTTGAAGTGTGTTGCCAGATGTGTATGTCACATAAAAACAGCAGTTTGTGTAGGCAACTAATAGAAAAATCAAAAAAGGTGGTAGTGATGGGCTGGGCGAGTCTTTTTCATGGAGACGGTAGTACCTAACTGCCATGGAAAGTTCTGTCTGTAGGTGGTACTTTTGCACAAAGAACACGTGGTAAACAAACTGTTGACAGAAAAATGTTTCTATAATCGGTGTAAACATATCGCATGTGTTCACCAACATGTCTGTGTTTACACAAAATGAAATTTATTATGACCTAGAATGTGAATACCTAAAGCTCACATTCAGAAAATGTCAGTTTCCAGAAACTGCAAGTAGAAATTTGTAGAGCAGTTTAACAAAGCTAAGCTTGCTTAGCAGAAAGAATTATTTTAAAACTTATTTATTGCTTTGTATCTTGATAGAATTTCAGTGAGTCTGCAGTTGTATGACAGTCGCCAGCCTGGCTTTCATGTTGAGAATGAAAAATTTACTTTCAAGATGCTAGTAATGGAGAATTATCTTATACTTTTTGAAATGTTTTCATGTTTTACATACAGTACTGATTTCTCTTCTCTACAAAAAGAAGACACAGTTCGTGATCTATGGTACAAGTATGTCTTTTAACAAGCTCTCAGATCAGGCATGTGTGCAAGACTGTCATTAGGTGTCAGTGAAACATAAGTGAGGGGTGATTGTACTAGGTCAGCCAGAGAGATTAGTGACCTGAGGACAACTGCCAAGGCCTCAAGATGTTAATACTTGGTCTTTTTTTCTTCTTTTTGTTCTTTTTTTCAAAAACAGAGGTGAAGAAGAGAGAAAACTAATAAAAGACAATACTGCTGCAGTTCAAATGCTTTTGTTTGTCTCTGTATAAGGAAAAGCATTGTATTACTTCTTGAAAATGTGGAAAACAACCATCTTCGTAATTTTGAACGTAGGCATAGATATTTGTAGTACTCCGGGAGTTCCAGTGTTAGTTTTGGCTGGTTGTTAAGGTTGGCATAAACCTTAGTATCTAAGCTGTGTGACAGCAGCATGTTCTTCATCACTCAGTATGAATCCCCATTGTTCAGTAAATCTGGGATTTGTTTGCCACTCATCAGGAGTGTTGATGTGTCACAGAGATGGCCCTGCTATTCCCCCTATGTGGTTTGTCTCCATGGATCAGCAGCACAGTGTTTTTGCAGATGTTATCAGATACAGTCAGATAGAAAATTGTTGCCTTGTGGCTGAAGATCTTTCAAAGTTCTGATGTACCAAGAGGTTATGGGTGTTTTCTTGAGATCTTCTTTGCTCTAGTGTGTGCAGTCTGTTAAAATGGTTCTTTTTTACTGAGAACATGATGGCCTGCCAGATGTTGTCAATTGTGAGGTATGTTTCCTTTGTGTTACTATGTTTTTGTTTCTGTTTGTAAGAGCTGATTCATCCCAAATGCCAAGGGAAGGCACTAAGGAGAGTTTTGCCATGCTTCAGAGTAGCCGATAAAGCATTTTGAAACCTTCCAGATGTGAGCTGGACAGTGAGATAGGCTTGGCTGTGAGACCAATGATAACACCCAGCCCTTGGCCTTTTCAGTGGGAATGCTGGTGGTGCTGCCATTTGGCCTGCAACAGGAGCTTGGTGTGGGTGATGTGAGTGTTTGCTCTTAGAGTGAGTTATGTCTCTGGTGTGCATGGTGACAGACTCTAAAAGGTGATTTCATTCAATATTTTCCAAAGCACTCCTGTAAAAGGAGAATTGGGAACCAACATTTCCATGATGGATCAGTAGATCTGAACACCTAGCTCACTTAAACCTCTAAAATTTTATACTAGGCTGCTGTGCAGCGCTTTGGTGCTAGCAGTACTACTCACTTGCATCATTTTCATCCTGAAGTCAAGTATATGCTCCAGCGATGCAAAACATTTTATTCCAACTAGAGTGATGTAGCACAGGTTCTACGGGTGATCGTGATAGCTTGTCATGGAAACAGAGTTAGGGAATGACTAAGCAGAGCAGAACTCTGAAATTCTGCTTCATCAGTGGGGTTAAAAATAGCAACATCAAAAAGCAGTAGAATATATATAAAACATACAAGTGTGTGTATGTGTGCATATATATGCGTATAAAGGAATCTGGTTTTCTTTTTTCATTTAGTGCTGTGCCAAAGATATTCTATGATGAAAGTCCAGCATAGTAAAGACATTTTGGTAGTTTTCCTGCAGATTCTTAGGACTTCGTACTTTATTCTTGATTTGTCATTCTGCTTTTAGACATTTTAGTTCGTGTTATTGAAAGACTTGCTTTATATTAGTGTCTGTTTGAATGTCATCTCTGTCCCTTGTCAAAACTGTCAGTTTTACATTGTACCTATGTCCTCATTTGGTAGGTATCCTGATGTGTTGCTGAAAACCAAATTGTTTTCACTGTTAACAAGAAAGTATTTTGGGGATTTTTCCAAATTTTGTAAAAACAGTAGTTCGATTAACCTTGTTCATAAATTATGTGCTACATAATAAAATATTTTAGTTTTCACTAATGCCTTTATAAACTCAGTAGAGGAATTTAATCAGAGTATTTTTTATGATAAAATCTGGACTGTAATAAAAATAAATAAATACCTTCCCCCCAATTTTTATGTTATTTAGCAGTGTATATAGTGTCCATCCAGATGTGATACTGATCAGAGATCACAGGCGATTTGATCTTGCAACCAAATTTACAGCCAATCCCCCCCCCCCCCAAGTTTTAGAAAATTTTGAAATCCTTATAAATTGATTGAGGTGACTACTGGACACGTGTAAACCAAAAAACATTTGTAGTATACATTTTAATGAAATGCAAAATTCACAATGGATTTTGCATCTGTTACTTTGACAAAGCAGCTGATGCTTTGACCTCCATGGCCCACTCTGAAGCATGGCAAAACTTTCCTTAATGCAATGTGTGCTATTTCTCCTTCCTTCAGCATATAGGACTAGTTAGCTCTTACAAACAGGAACAAAAATCTAATAATGCAAGGGAAATGAATATATACTACTGTTCTGTTAAGACAGTTCGTAACATTTCAGCCAAGTGCTTACTTCAAAGCAAAGAGAATAAAATGCAAGTATAATCTTGTTTTCTTATCTCTGAATTGCTCCCTGTTTACTTCTTTCAATATAGCAGGCTGCTTTTCTGTTGTATTAGCTGTAATTTACTTCAAGGCATATATTGAAAGAAGGAAAACTAAACTCTGAAAATACTTTGTCCTGCAGTTTTCCTATTATTTTTCAAGCCATACCTTAGTTAAAATTGAATGAATAGTTTCAGGTTAAGACATAATTATTTTAGTTAAAAAACTTCCCATTTTTTCGTTGTTGTTTGTTTGTTTTTGTTTTTGTTCCCCCCCCCAAATGCACACAGGATTACAGTATCAGTTTCCGTCTGCCAGCTCCACAGACTCTGCCTGTATCTCTGGATTTCTTCCTAGCATAATAAGATCTTACTAACATGTTCCTGAAACAGGCTGCTGTGGATGCCAAAGAAGAAACTGAAAACCTGTTTCTAACCTGGAGATCTTGGGTAGTGAATAGGTGATAAAAATGGATGAGGGGCTTTCATGCCGCTATTACCATCTCTTAGCTCCTGATAAGGAAGGTAGAAGCTTGGGAATCTTTAAAATGGAAAGAATTATTTTAGTTTGTAGTAGCTGTTTAGAATGGTAGCAGGCATTTGAGAAGAACAGAAGAAGTATGAGTGCATCAGAACAGAACAGCAAAAGTGTTTAATACACTGAATGGACAAAGCTCTCCTTCCCACAGGTTTTTGCACAGATGGTCTTGGGGCAGTGCCAGGCACGTACAGGTGCAGCAAACCTTCCCCTGGTCCTCATTCCCTTGAAGCAGCTCTCAAACTCACAGTTCCTCAAATCTTAGGAAATGGATTGCTTTTTGCTTCTCACCAGATAATTCGTAAAGGTTTTGCCAGCCAACTAGAAAGTGTGTTGCTTGAAATCTCTTAAAACATTCTGTCTTACCTGGTGAGATATAGCCAGCTGAAGGGAAAAAAAAAAAAAAAAAAGCATGTCTCAGAACTGTTACTGATTGTTGTATTTTTGCCCTATAGAAGAAGGTGAAGTAGCTCTGTGATGTTGCTATAGTAGCTGCAGTTCTTCTTGAGCATCATCCTGAGAGTTACAAGGGCCATGAAGGCTGCTCCAAAGACAGACAGTGATTAATGCTATATTCATAGACTCACAGATCTGGAAGAAACCTCAGGAGGTGGCCTAATCCATACTTCTGCCCAAAGGCAAGGTAAACTCTGCTTAAAACATTCTTTACAGACATTTGTCTAACTTGATCTTAAAACACCAGAAGCAACATCCCTGGACAATTTACTCCAGCACTTAACCAATTTGTCTCCCTCTTCTTTATCTTCAACTACACAGTGCTTTTTGTCATCTGTCATAGTTCCTTAGCTTTCGTGATGTGTTTATTTGTGAGGCTTAAGCTGAAGGTAAAATAGCATGATTCAGCCCTCCTAGATTTGTTTAAAATACTGAAGACCAAAAAGAAAAGGTAAGTTTATTTTGTTTAATGTTAACTGAATGAACTCTGCTTGACTTGGGAATGGATTAAATAGAATCACTTGGCTTCTAACTACATTTCAACCAAAGAAATATGAGCAAATTCTGCTTCTGAAGCACATCATGCTGAATAATTTAGGAACTCTTGGGCTGTTTGCTATGTGTGAGGTATTGCAGGGGGTAATATATCATTAGTTTGCATAGAGGCTTTATGTATTTTGGAGTGGAATATAGAGTATCGCAGCAGATAAATCCTATCAGATAATAATGAATGCTTGATGAAAATTATCTGTCCAAGCATTAGTTGCTCTGTCAAAGTAACAGATCCAAAATCTAATGTGAAATTTATGTTTTGATAAAATTAATGGAGCCCATCACTGGGACTTGTGAAGGTAGTTTACGATGCTCTCACAGTGTAGTGGCCATAAATTGGCTGGATCAATTTCACAGAGAATGTCTAGACAGACGAAACAAGTCTGCACTGCAGCTTCTGGTAGCCTGGAGTATGCTGGGCACATTAGAACCAAGAGGCATGGCAGTAGTTCTGCTCTAGTTATTTGGGATATAAATGTTTCATGCAAAGACCCGTGTAGCTTTTGGCACCTGAGCGCAGTGTCAGTTGGCCTGCAGTTGATTTGAGGGCACACAGGACTTGGTGACAGATTGTGTCTCCCTTGTGTCCCACAGTGTTGTATTGAGCACAGCTTGCTTAACATAAAGTGGCCTGAGAGCACGTTGCTTCTGATTTTACCTTTTTAAACACATATCCAGTTAAAAAGATTTACTTGTTGATGAGCAGCTATCAACAAAGACAAAATTTTATGTTTCTCTGTGCTTGTTGCTTGTGAGGATTTTATACTAGGGTGTTTAATTGGGGCTGGGAAGATAAGTCAAGGTATTCCATGAGGGAAGATTGAGACACACACAGTTCATTCATCTGATGCAAAGTATCAAGTGAAAATGCCTACAGTACATCAGGCACAAAGAATATCTGCTTATTTAATTCACTGGGAATAATTCATTAAACAGCACTTCTGATTTTTGTCAGCCAAAACTAGATTTCCATCTCGAGTCAGTTCTAACTTTATGGCCTAACTTAATATCTTTCCTGAACGTGTGCTGGATTTGACCTTGTAACAGTTTTCTGCACACTATACTGTTTGGTGCAGCTGAGTCCAGGTGTATGATTTGAGTATTCTAATGAATACCATTACTTGTAAAATGATGTTAGTCCTGAGAGCTACTGCAAGTGGTAAGAATATCAAACTCAGTGCCACTGAAACATCTGAGCTCTGGTGCCAGTTTTAAATCTCCAATGCCTTCAGTGGAGAATATCAGAAAATGTAAAATTGGATGCATCTATATGCATGCTTATTTTTTGTGGCAGTCCTTTCTTTGCCTATGCAATGAACTGACTGAAAGCAATGTAACTGCCCTGGTAAAATGGATTTATTACTGCTACCCGTAACACACTGGACTTAATAAAAGTCTTTCAGCCAGCTCAGATAACAAACTTTTATCTAGGATTTCTCTGCAAAATGCTGTGTAAATGTCTGGTTAGTAGCTTGATGAGGGAGGGCATTTGTTTCCTTCTAGTACCTCTGTTGAATGGCATGAAACTTTTCATTTTGTCTGGTAAAGTAGCTGTGGGAAGAGGTTGGCACGTCCTTGCCTCATCCTCCAGAAGAGGATCTATGTCTTTGACTGGCCTGGTAAGATTAGCAGAGAAGCTCAGGGTGTGCCATCCCTCTGCCCAGGTGAAGAACAGATGTATTAAACGTGGTCATACGTGAGGATGCATTCAGAAAACAGGAATGGCACCTGAGCTCCTGAACTACTTTTTCCTGTTGGCTGGCACTATGTCTCAAGCGAGACATAATTAGTGATAGGATATTTGAATAAAGTTCAGGTCAACTCCAGCCAAATGTTGACTTGGCTGTGTTTCTGTCCAGAAATGTATTTTAGAGCTTTCCTATACCTTGTAAATAGAATAATGTGCTGATTAAAAAGTGCAATTTTATGCCGATTGTGTTTGGTGAAAGTTTTAGTCCCTAAACTCCCAACTAATTATTTTTTTTCCAAGTTTATTGAAACATTTTTATAATGTCTCATTTTGGGGAATGGAATTCATGTGGGAAATTGAGTGTCACTGAACTGAAGAGATGCATTCTGAGTCCTAGTGCTCCCTTCTGTTGAATTAAAGACAGACTGAATTGCTTAACAAGAGAGGTCAGGAGAGACTCATTCTTTGTAGCCCACAGTCTGGAGCAAACTTTGGAGATGAACAGCCACATATTCATATTCACACTCCAGGAAAGACAAATTGGGCTGTGATTCCTGGTACCCCTCATTCAGGTGAGAATTACAGGAATGGTAGGAGATTGAGAAGCTGAGAAAGTAAGCATCTCTTTTGTTGCTCTTTTATGTAACTCCCTGTGTAAGACTACTTTTTCTTTTCCTTTTAAAAAAAAATCTGCAAATGGGAACATCCTGCTTGGATCAAAATAGGTATTGAGTTGGTATTCTCTACTTCTTTTTTCTTTTATTTGTCACTGATGGCTACTACCTGATTGAGTTCTGAACAAGTATGTTTTCTGGTTTAGTTCTGTTAAGCTATAAAGGGTTCTCATAGGCACTGCATTAAATTAGCTGGACACGTTCTGCTTTCATGCATTAGCACTGAACAAAACTCAAAACATTTTTTTATTTCATTTTATGAAAAAAGTTAAATCCATTAAGAAATACTACCGAAATATTTGAATTTAAGCTGCAGAGAAATATTCCATCTAGAGAAAAAGATTCATTTATGCTGCTTTGTTGCAAATAGACTAGCTTCCAAATAAATTAGTACTCAGGCAGCATCAAGTCCTATTTATTTCCATCCCCAAGTCTCACCTGCCTATCTGTCCTGGTTAGCCCCTATCACTGCAGATATGAATGTCTTGCAAACATTGAACATGCCAGAATTTTTGCTTCTGTTTTAGAATGAAAGCCTACATGCACAACAGCTGCAAATTAGAGCTGGTAACAGGAGAGAAGAAATTCAAATACAAATCTAGCAGTGGCAGATACAAATATAAATCTGACTGTAAGTCTTATGCTCATGTGAGGTGTTGTATGTTAAAAAAAAAAATAAAAAATGTTTATCTAATTCTGTTAATAAACAAAAACTTTTTTTTTTAAGCCAGTCTGGCTTTTATCAAATCCAGAATAAAGAATGGCTACAAAAATATTATTTTATAATTTTATGGGAATTCTAATTTTAATCTAAGCTCTTCTCTGTCAGCTCTGTTATTATTTCTAATTGTTCCAAACTCACAGAGTTTAAGTTATAAACTGTACTCTGTAGATTATTCTAAAAACCAGAGTATTAGTGAACTGCCAGAAGATCAAAACAGTCACAGAGGAAAAATACAAAAATATAATTTGCATTAGTTGCAAATAGGTATTGCACACATACTTACTCAACCTACTGATTATTTGTGCATGTAGAAATCCAGTTTAATGAATACATAAACAAATGAGAAATGCAGATTGTGTTTTCCTGTTTGCATATGTTACCGGTTGTGTCTGCATTTCAGAAACATTGAATCCTAACTATCTGGGGTGTTCGGGTTAAGGAGCAGTCATTGGGCTTGCTTCCATGGCTGGAATTACCAGATGGCTTTTTATGGTCATGCATATTTCCTAGCATTAATTCAATGAAAAGGAACGTGTAACAGCTACATTTTTTTTTTTGGTTTGTTTTTGAATTAAATGCAAAACAAAGCAAGCGTAGTTAGCAACCCAAACCTCTGCCTTGGATTAATTAGATTTGCAAATTTTCAGAGATTTAGTAGTCTATTTTTGGATACATCTTGAAACTATATCAATCATGACAGTTTCTTTAAAATGCTTGGTAAGAATAGGTTATTCACAAGGAGGCTCATCAGAACAGTTTGGTTTGCAGAGTCTTTTTTACAGGTTTTGCTAAAAAAAAAAAAAAAAAAAGGAATTTGATGATAAATACAGGAAAGATAAATTACCTTGACTCTTATCAATTCTTTTTCTTCTAGCCTATTATTTCTCTGTTATCATAGTTATTTTTTTTCTGTGCTTTCAGAAAGCTTATCATCAAGATTCAGCCTTTCCAATTCTCTGTCTTCTCTTTTCCTAGTTCAACATGAGACCAGTTTCCTCTCCTCAGATTTTAGTGCACCATCCCACTCCATATGAACAATTCAGCCTTTCCCACAACTGTGCCCTGAGATACTTCTGCCTGCTTCAATCTTTTAACATTATACTTCTCCTCACCCCAAAAAATTCATTCCCTTTTCGTTTCCTCAGGTTTGGAGCAGCACCATTGCTCCTTTTTTCTTTCTTTTTTTTTTTTTTTTTTTTTTACATTGCCCTAAATCTGTTTTAAGTCCATGAATATAAATATATATAATTTTTTTTTTGGCAGGTAGTGGGTGGAACAAGGGACTCTAACAGGTTACTGAGGTATGGCAGTAAACACCAGAGTGACAGCACATTCCTGCGAAGCACTGACTTCTTTTTGTCCCCTTCAGTGATGTGAGGAAAGAGGACTTCTGGGGCATCCAAGCCTACAATATTGAAGAACTAGCAGTAAGCGTAAGACAATTCACTCAGAAAGTAGTTCTCCAGAAGGTTAAATAAAACCAAGGTCAGAAAGGAGAGTTGTGCCCTCCCAGCAGTTCCTCTGGGCTGAGGAAGGTGCTGGGCCTGCTTCTGGCTGACATCAGGTGCACAACAGAGCCTGGGGCAGTGCTGCTGCAGAGAGCAAACGTGCAAGAGCACCCCCAGGAGGGAGTGCAAGGCAAAGAAGGGAAGTGGGGAAGTGATTGAAATTGTCCCAGGGCATTTAAAAAAAAAAAAAAGTTCCAACTGGAGATTTTGCTGGGATAATGACAGGGAGGATGGGGGGGAGTAGCTAAGCAATCAGGGAGAGAATGGAGGATTGCATGAGAACAGAATTCATGTTCTGTTTGATAGCCAGCACATAACCAATTAGCTTTTATGTAGTTTATTTTATGTAAATCAAAAGCTTGCCTTAAGACATGGTTCACATGACAGATTGGAATTTGATAATGGCAAGTTGTGAATGAGCCCTAAAAACTGGTCACTAGAAAGGCTACAAGACGGTCTTCAGGAAATTTCGCAGTGTGGCAGACTTCATCTAATCCTATCAAATGAAAACTAATATTCATCTGCGAGAATATTGTAATCCTGAGATAAAAAAAGAAGTTTTTCATGCTACTGAATTCAATTTATTTTTGTTGTCGTTTATATTCTTGCAAGGTATACTCATCTTTAAAATGCTAGCTTGGCAATCAGAAACTCTGGACTTCTGCTAGACTGAGTTTTAAGGAAGCAACAATACTTTCTTTATGTCTTTGTGTACGGCTCCAAATCTTTTCCAGTTTTCATTTTATTTTGGGTAGCCATTGGAAAGCAATATCTAAACGCATATTCAATCTAAGGATTTAGCAAAGTCATGTTAAAGCCATGTTTCAAAGTATATAATATGAAGCTCCTTTCAAATAGTGCTGATATATTTCTAATTTACATTTGTGTGAATGCTAGTAGGAAGGTATCTTATGTAGATGATGGCTGTGTCTGCATCTGAAACATTTACAAGAATGTTTTAGTAGATTAATGACAGGCTTTCAGATTCCTGGAATTATGTGGTTGTTTTTAATCTTACAACTGGGTGACTTCTTCCTGCTGAGGAAAGTGTCATGTTGATCTCAGCAGTAGCAAAAATTATTCTGAAAACTGCATACTGTGGAAACATATATAGAAACACAGATGGCTAACTGATGGTTCGAGTTGTGGGGACTATGTGATTCTTAAGATTCCTAGGATGTTCCAGGGCTTAGATAGCAGTTCTGCACTAAGACATGGATTGTGCTGTCTACATCAGTGCTATAATGACACTTTAGAACAATGGCGATGGTCTCAAGTTGCAAGCAGACTTGTTACTTGTGTCCTTTTTCTTCATGGGGAAAAAATGGAGGTCTGCTTATATATGCAAAATTTTGAGATTCGTTCCTTAAAATGTTTAGTTTAGGCCATCAGGTAGCAAGTGTAACAACTTTTAAGACACCTGAGCCCTGTTTTTATAGGCCTGTTAAGAGGTAACAGTGAGCTTACTATTGACCTTTGAGTTATGCAGATGATGCTGTTTATGTATTTACAACTGGTATAATCAGTTACGTGATGTTGCATTTAGGGGGAAAAAAAAAAAGGAGGCCAACAAAGTAAAGACTACTGTCTTTATATGGGACAATGTCACAATTTTTCTAGACTAAATTTGATGCACATGCTTCCGGTTTTACACTTTCTCTGTTATCCTATTAAATAGGGAAGGTTTTGCACAGATCAGAGGACATTATGAAAAAAAGTTTATGATTATTCATTTTGAGTGGCAGCAGTGTTGTGACTCACCCTTTTCACGGGCATCATTCCCTACATTCTTAATGGATTGTGAAATTTGGAACAGGTTTCTGCCAACAAACAAAATATTAATGAAATGTAGAGTTGCATAATATATTTTTTGCATAATGTAGTTCTTCCCAGAAAATGAAATGACCACCTCCTAAAATAACTGAGGAAATGCTGCATGGTCTTATTTTGCTATGAGCTAAAAGGTATTTGGGTAAGTGCACTGGCATACTTATTTGCAGAGCCTCTGCAGCTTTGATGCATAAGAGAAAACTCCTTAACCTTTTAATATATGATTTCTCACAATGCCTGATGCATTAATTGCAATCAGTTTCTCAGACTTGAGTAAGAAACATTTCATCATTTTTTGTAAAGTCTGCAGTGCACAAGCAGGGAAGAAAGGAGGCTGAGGATAGCTAGGAAACTCAGGAGTTCACCAGCACAAATAAGTAAATATTTTTCTGAGTAATGACCTGGAAACTTTCTTCCAGAGAGCAGAGAGATGCTTGACTAGACTGCCTCAGCTGTTAATCAATCAAATGCTTCCTACAGTATGGATTAAATTAAGTATATCCTTGGTTCCTGCCTAAGCCCCCAGGTGACAGCGCAAACCTTTTGTCCTCTTTCTCTCACTTCCCCACCTAAGGCCGTAAGTAGGTATTCATACCAAGGCTTTTGTCAGCAACCTGGTTGAAGCAACTGGATTTTATACAGTCAAGGAGAGAGCAGTAAATAACAATAAAGCCCATTAATCCTCTTTTCCATTAGTGGCACTGTCAGATAAACCTGCTTAGAGACTCTTGGGAAATGTTACATGGATGATTTATTATATGTGTAGTTTTAGACGTAAGTGTAATTTTGAAACATGGTACCTCTATATATTCACATAGTGACAGAGCAGAATAGCAGATGAATTATAGCACCATATAATGGGCAGTTTCAGTCTATCTCTTTAGCTGATTACAGCTGATGAACTGAAAAGTTAGTGCTGGCTGCATTGGGTGGATCATTGGAGTGACAGGACACTTTGTGGTAAGAATTGAAATTAAAAAGCTTATTCTGGTCATGCACTGGGAGAAGAGGTTTCATTTGGTTCCTTTTCTCCTGCCTGTTTGCTGTTTGACTTTGCCCCATGACTATTTGTAAAAATGAGCTAGCAATAAATTCATTTGTCTACTGTACATCACGGATGCAAAGAGTAGTTAGAGTTTTATGAACTTTTTAAATACTGGGGATTCATTTTAATGGTGTATGAGGAGGAATATTTACCCTGTATTGAAGAGAGTGGGCCAATAATGAATGAATGCTAAACTTTTCTTCCTTTTATAGATTTAACATCCCTAATTATTTAAAAATACAAAATGCTTTTTGCCAGAAGATGGCTGTTCCTCAAGCTCTCCCTAAAAGCTTAGCTGTTCCTGACCACAGCTGCATTTGTTTCTAAGAGAGGACTCAGCTACTTTTTTATTCTGCTTGAAATTCTCTGCGCAAAACTATAATGTGGTTGAGCAGGGACTTGTAGAGCACCTGCAGGCAGGGTGCAGGCACCTGATAGCAGGATGACTCAACTCTGCATCCCTCTAGTCTGGTGTTCAGTTGTATTTGCCTTATGCTTGACTAAGAAATAAGTCTTTTTTATTTCTTTTAGATTCTGCTAGAATCTAAAAATCTAGAAAACAAAACAAAACAAAACAAAAAAACCAGAACTAACAAAAAAACTTTCATAATGCTAACTTTCTACATATTTTATTTAAAACTTCAAGCTACATTTATTTGCTTAGATTTACACCGTGATTCTGCTTTGGTAATCATTTCAAGATTATGGAATGCAAGGCAATTGAGAACAAACACACAGAAATGATTTAAAGGCTGACTTTTAAAAAGAGAGCTATTAAACAGGTTAGTCACAACCATGAGTCACTTGAATTGAGTCACGCTCAGTTTTTTTCTAGCTATAGATTATCTGGTTTTCCTATTTTCCCACATAGCTATGAGTAATGCTGTATTAAGAAATATTACTGCTTTGGAGAATGTTTTTTCCCTACTCTGTGTGATGCCCTCCCAATCTGAATACATTTTGACATTGGTCAGTTTACAGTGTCATTGTTTGCCTCATTCTTTCAACCACTGAGTCTCTGGCTGTACAAAACAAGCAATGAAATATGTGCCAAGTGTCAGGTTGAAGAGAGAGAGATGAGCAAGTAAGGGACCTCACCATCAGTCTGGGATTTGCACCATTTCTGTGGGGGTTAATTTGAGATGTTAATAGTTATCTTGGCTTACAGGAGCGTGTAAGCCACCCACAGCAGCTGAGGTGGAAGGTTTGGGATAGTTATACAGGGTGGGGATGGTCTGTGGAGAACAGTTCAAACAAATGTGAAGGGGGAACAAAAATATGTCCTGAGATGGTAACAGAGTTGATGGCTTAATAACTGTTGAAGCTGGGTTTGGATTTTTTTTTTTTTTTTAATTTCTATATTTGTAGTGAACGTGCATCAACACAGCTGTGGTGTTAGGCATAATCACAGAGCCCTTACAACCATCATTCTAGAAATAAATTTAGCATAATATGTATTGGCCAAACGTATTCAGCTTGGTAGCTACCTAAAATTAGTCTGAAACTGTGTAGGTGCTTAAATGTGGGTTTGGGAGACTGGATTTGGGCTAAAAAGTGTAGGCTGTAGTTCTCCAAGCATCAGAAAAGAGAGGGGAGTTACTGTAGCTTTGAATATTCGTGAATATGCCTACATTTAGACTGCAATATTCATTGCTGTTTTTTAGAAAGTACTGTCAGCACTTTTGTTAATAGAAAGACAAGACTATGTTTCCATGCAATCATTACAGAAAGAAAATAGATATTACAGATGAAGTTTCAAAGATTTTTTTTTTCCACTGGTTCTGCTTTTGGGAATTTTTCTGAAGTCTCTGATTCTCTCCAAAATGGATAGCTCACCTAGAAATACGGTTTTCTTCCACGACTGGCGTCTTGATGATTGGTGCTCCATGGTTGCTAGATGAAAAATATTACTAAAATTAGAATGAAAACATCTTTCTTATATTTGAGTCTCTGCTGAACAACCTAAAACCAAAATCAATTTTCTCTAATTTATCAAAGAGGTCTGGGGACAAACAATTTGAGTTAGAAAATGTGATGACGTCATGAAGAGCACTCAATGTGCTTTACAACAAAGAATTCAAATGCCTCCAAAGAGAAAAGCAATTTTCGCTGCCGTTTTGTAACAAAACTGTTGCACTAGATAGCAAAAACGGTGAAGCCGCTGCCGGTACAAATGTCTTTCCCATATGCTTCTGCTTCATTTCTGCAGATCTATACAGGAAATACTTGAGTCACAAATAGTTTTCATAGAGGCCAGCTTTGTATGAGAAGGGGTCATTTGTTCAGTGTCATCAGCTGTAAAGCTGCACAAGGTCATTCCAGAAAAAAATCTCACTTGCAAGTTCTTTCTGAGCCTTGAAAGCTGTTGCTAACCTTGGATGAAAACATGTTAAAACAAATAACCAACTGAAAAAGAGCATGAGGGACGTGTTTTATAACCAAAGGACTGTCTGGTGTCCACAGTGTGTGCTTATATCAGTTCCATGAACTAATTCTGGAGACCTCTGTGAGGTAGTCTCAGTCAGAAGGAAAAGTTGGTTCCTGCAGAGTCTGGTTAAGATTTGTCTTGGTCCTTGGAAGAGGACCTGCCCTCAAGATTGGAAATTGTGGGCTATCGTAAGGATCTTTGGTGCCCAGGGTGACAGATCACCTGCGGACCAGCTATGTCAAAACTCACATCTTGGTAAGAGAGCAGGAAGGTCTGCTACCTGAGACATGGGGATGGACCAGAGGCTCTTGCACGGGGCATGTCTGCTGACATGCTTGAGCTCACTGCTATCTCAGGATACTTCTTGCATGGCAAGGGAGCCAAGCCAGCTCACAGGATAAAAGCACATGCTCTTAAGCAATATGCGGTGTGGCAGGAGGATAAAAAGCAGAGTGCGGATGGCATGTGGTTACGTGGATATTTCCTCGGTTTTGTATTGAAATTAGGTCGCGTGTTTCTTATGTTTCAGTGCCTGCAACAGGTTTATCTTTTTCCCAAACAGCCATCATACAAAAGAAAAGGCTTTTAAGTAATGAGAAGGGTAATTTGGACATACAAATAAGACAGAGATCTATGCCATTAATTTACATTTTCTGTAGGGTTCTGGTTTTATGCCACAAAACTGAATATTATGTAACAGGATTATATTATTTAATTTCTGTAGAGTGCTGTCTTGTCCCACCAGTTCTACTGTGTTGAAAGACAATCTGCTGAGAATGTATGTTCAGGTAAAATCAAATTTTCTCTGTCTTTCCCTTAACCTAAAATGTACATGTGCTTAAATTTTGGGGGGAAGGAGGGGGGGGGAGTGTAGAGTTAAACAAATGAGTTAAAACACTTTCTGAAACTTCTGAAAAGCAAACTTTTATCTGTGCTGAGGAGTGATGCATCATCCTTTAGGGAAATTAAAATAGTAGGTGGTAGGATACTAGCACAGATTGGGAGCCTGAATAGAAATAGAAGCTGAATAAAAGAGAACTACTTGTTATGAAAAGAAATTAAAACAGCTAGGTAGAAGCTGAGCAAGAGTTGACCACTGACTGTGACTGCTAATGTTGAGTGGCTTGTTCATGGCTTTTTGGTGAAATACAAGTGCAGACGAATATGCCATAACTGATGAGATTTTTCTGATGTCAATGGATCATGATATTGAGAAAGTTAATGGTCTGAATCAGCAGTTGTCTAATGTCATTGACTATACATTAGAGTGAATGGAAAATCAGAAAAACAACTTTAAAAAAAAAAGGTGGGATTCACTACCATGCATGTTTCATAATGGAAATGAGAATGAGCAACTGGAGCTACAAAACTACATGTAGATGAGCTAAAGCCCGTAACTAAAGGAAGGGATCTCCCCCATCTGCCTATCGCAACTGCATTTTATGTTGTGATTCTTTGCTCATGGTGCTTGTTTTGTATCTGCTGTTTCTTTCATGCTGTCCTTTTATTTCCTCCAATATCAGTTTCTTTCCTTTTGCCAGCCAGATTATTCTCTCTTCTGTCTTTTCTCCCTGCCCAAAATTCCTAGCCACATGAGTAGCTTTTCCTCTCTATGAGAGGTAAGATGACTGGGAAGAAATATTGTGCAGAATTGACATCTAGAGAGGGGGAGGAGGGTGGCTCCAAAGGTGTCTGTGAGAAGTTGGATATATCTTGCTTTTAGATTTATGCAGCACATGCTGTGATTTTAGAAAAGGACATGTAAATATTTATATTATACCAATTGATGAGGCACATCATATCAAATGGATTGGACGTGCTGGGCTATAAGTACAAGTGCAGCATCCTCAGGTGGTGTAAACTAGCGTGGCTCTGTGTGGACCACCAGTACACCTGCCTGACCTTCGGAGAGCCGCCTGTTGGTGTTTCCTTGTAACCGAGTGGTAGAAGTGCACACACTCGTGTTTTGTAAACCTGAAAGGGCCTTAGAGAGGATTGAGTGTGAGTCTGTTTTTAATGTTATCTGAACTGTCCCTCAGACATCACCAGGACCAGGCAGCAGTTGTCATGTGGTGCACAGTGCACAGTGGAGGAGAAGGCCAGGTGCTGCTTGAAAACATGTTCTTAATGATAATGAAGCTCTTTGATAATGCCAGTTTAAGAGATTTTGCCTATATGTCACTGAGAATAAGCTCTGGCGTCAAGCAGTGTTTGTTTTAAGTTCATATTCTTATGTGATTTCTACACAGGTTTAGATTTCATTTTCTATCATTCTGGCTCACGTGCTTTTAGAAGAATAAAGCTGCAAGTGAAGCAAGGTGAAGTGTTGCTACTGTGCTAGTTAGGTGGGAGTTAGTGGTTTGCAAAGCACCTCACAAGTAAATGAGGAAGAGCTCTGAATAAAAGCATGTGTATACTTTCTTGTTATTTTTTCCTTTCAGGAAAAAAAGTAGATTGCCCAGCATAGTCAGCCTTATTCTAAATGGCCACTGTCATCCTCTGTAGAGAGAGAAAAGAGTCATGAGGGCACACATTGCGTATCTTTATCATGTCTGGGCTTAACTTGAACCAAACTGACTGGGTGGCTCCACGTGTCTACAGATGCAAAGACCTAACAGAAAAAAGCGTTAATGTTTCTTGAGGGTACGAGCAGCAGTTTGCTTGCTATTCCATTTACTTTCAAATGCTCTGCCTTTCGAAAATATGGTTGAGCTCAAGTTCACCTTTCCATTTAATTCTGTATTGGAAAATGCAAGGAACACTATGCACATCAACTTTAGGTTGGCTTTCTTGCACGTGAATTACAGTCTGGCCTCTGCCTATATGATCACATTCAAATTGTTCAGCAAGATCTGTACTCTTAGAAAGAAAAGGACATTCTTGAAGTTTGAGACTGAATTCCAGAACTATTTTCTATTCCTGACTAGGTCTCTTTGGTGTTGCGTAAGACTGTTGTACGTGAACAGATGAAATAACATAAGCTATGGAACTTTCCTTAATTTTGGTGTTCATACTCTATGTAATAGTAATAATATAAGCATTTTCCAATGTTTTCTAGGTCTCTAAAGTAATCAGTCTGGGATGCTCAGAAGACAAACTTGATTTTAAATTAGTGCTCTGTTGAGTCTAGCCCAATGTTGGTGCAAGCCTGCTGGAAATTGTTTTGTCATCTGTGGCAATACCAAATTACCTGCAGTGGGTGAGTGCAGTCAAGCAAGCGTTAGTGTCTGTAATGGCTCAGACACCAGCACCAGTTTGACTGGTACAGTTGAGTTTGTCAGGCAGCGTAGTGCATGCTGGATAATGATACTTGGGCATCTCTGCATGACAATTTTCAACAGAGATGACTGGACTTCATAAAGCAGCTTGTTCTTTAATAACAGGCTTTGAGGTGCAAATCTGTATTTCCAAAACAAAATAACTTAGCACACTTATTCAAATCTGCAGACCCGTATGAAGTTTGCTTGTGCTAACTAACCAGGGCACCAGTAGCACAGCAGGTGTATGCACCTGAGCAACAAAAATGTAACCTGAGCGATGGGAATGAACTGGTTCACAAATCAGAATTTCCAGTCTGCAAAAAATTGTGCGTTTCCATGATATTTTTCCCTTTGAAAGGCTAGGGATTTGGCTGGTGTGGGGCTGTGCATTTTGGACAACAGGGTAGACATACCTCCCCCTGTACAAACTTGGATGTACTATGGAGTGTGTATGAGACTTACGGGCCCAGTGCTTAGAAGGCTTGAGCAAGGATGTATGTGCAGTTTAATTGCTCACTAACTCATCTTCAGAAAATATAACCCTGAAAGTTTGTGCAGTTACACAAAACTCAATCCAATCCAACATATATATGCTTTATAGAATTGCCCTGGAATGGATGACAATGTGTCTGCGCCTACACTCTGCTCGAGTCTCTTCGTGCGTGAGCATGTCTATGCATTTTAAGACATACAGCAAGATCAGCTGAATGTTTTTTTCCCCCCAGGTCCATTAACTCAGATGATGTGCTAATTAGGTCACTGGGAGAATCAAAGATAGAGAAAGTGGACTGAGTGCTCACAAACTGGCTCCTACACGTAACTGCTGTAGTTTAGTTTAATTTGCCTTAAGATGTTTTCTGATGTCTCTGAGAATGTCACCCATGAAAAGGCAGACAGCATGTCAAGCAAGCAAGTCAGTGAACACATGAATATTTTCAGCTGCTTGAATGTAGTGTTCAGTATTTATCACTATAGGAAAGAAGCATATGGCTTCTCTCTCACACGGCAGTTCTTTGGTTTATGCCTTACTGATTGGAGAGTAGCAAAAATATCCTGCAGGATCCCTCATGAAGAAAGGGCAGAGCTGGAACGATCCACAGTGCTAACATTTCCTGCAGAATGATCCCCTGCTCCTACCCCATAAAAAAATCCCTGTGTGTTCGAAGAGAACAGACATGCTGAAGGCGGAGATGAGTGACTGAAGAGTCCATCAGTTTGTTTTCTGCTTAAATGAAAGTGTTTGGTCATAACTGTGACCTCAGAAGCAGCAGCGTGACCCGACAAGCAAACTTATTTAATCTGCTGTTTGGTGAGTGTGAATGTATTTTGTCCATAAAAGCCTATGTAGTGTGTGTGTGCACAGGTCAGATTGAGTGTATCTCCGTGTTGGTACAATCTGAGAGGCAGACGATGGACTGTTGGAGCACTTCAGGGTATTGCTACTTGGCAGGAGCACACATACTCCAAGGCAAACAAATTTGCTCAATATTTTTATGAGTCTCCGAGCTCAGCTGGTTCTGGCAGGGATGACTTGACTTAACCCGGAGAGGCAGCAGGGGAGAGCTCATTCCAACTTTCCCTTTATTTGGGTAGTGGAACATGAGTAACATCTTCCCAGACAGGAGGGAGCCACCTTGGCCTCCTCATCATGCGCAGCGTGTCGTACCGCGTCTCTCGTGTCCCTCCGTAGCGCTTAGTGCAGCTCCCTCGTATGGCCTAACCATAGTGCAAAATGTAATTGCCTCTGATGCAGCCATTTCAGCACAAGCACTTTGGACTCTGTGGAGTAACAAATAATAGTAAAGAACACAGTCGTGCAATAAATGTTAGTCACACCCTGTAGGATTGCACTGAATTTGTCATTAGCAGATAGTAGATATTAAATGCACAAATTCTAACTTTACCAGAACCTTTGAGAGTTTAAAGTTCTTTGCAAATAAGTTAATTCTCCCTCTAAACATACAGGTTATTTCCCAGTACAAAATCTTCATTATTCTGTGGTTAAAATTGAAAAGCTGTGTCGTTTACTTGAGTCAGAAATCCCCTTAGGAGAACACAGTCATTTACTCAGATGAGCAAAGGCTGGAAATTGTGGCTAAGGTTCTGTTGTTCGGTGAAACCAAACTGCCGGGAAGTCTGGAGGTGGGTGACCATTCAGACAACTGCAGCCTGGCAGGTTTTACTATTCCTCCTTTTTGTCTGGCGTTTTGATCTTGATCATCGGGCTTTCTTCTGTACTCCTGAAGCCAGAAGTACTACTTGCACATAAATTACAGTCTGGCCTCTGCCTGTATGATCACATTTGAATTGTCTCACTACCTCTCTCTTCTTTTGAAGTCTTCTGCAAGTAGACCATACCATCTTTGTATAGCTTTCCCTGGCTGATGTGTTTATAGTGCCAACTAATGTTGTTCGCAGTTTGTGAATGTGCCATCTATATTGTGCATGTGTCTTTATTACACGCTAAACGATTCCCACCTCAGCCTTCCTCCTGAGCTAGCAGTAATTCTCTTGGTGATACAAAACAAAAAAAAAAAAGAAATTTCTATGCCAATCTATTTGTCAACCATAAAAAGACAATATTTTACTCAAATTTTAAGAAGTGAACAGCAATATATTTCTGAATCCCGATATCTCCAGAATATAGGTAGATGTTTGCTTTGGAATCCTCTATATTTATTGTCAGCTGAGAGCTGGCATGCGATCTTTATCTTGGCTTGATCAACTTCTGGCAAAAGAGGATGAAAACAAAAGTGGATATAAAATAGGAAGCTTTTAAAGAAGAATTTGTCTTTCCACAGTCAGGATATTTGAAAAATATAAATCCTTTAAATCACTAGACATAAAAAAAGGAAAAACTGATTTAAAATCCTTTATTTTGAGAATAAAAAGATGTATTTTAATGTTTTAAAAAAAATGTGCTTAAAAGTATACTTGCTCTTCAGTGGCATAATCCAATGCTCACTTCACATACGGGCGTAGCATTATTTTCATCAGGATGATGAGAGACCTGACACATCATGTGAAAGTGATGACAAAATGTACCAGGCACTGCAAATTTCAGTATGTTGAAGAGTGATGTTTTATAGCATTTCAAGCCTGATTGACTTTAACTTCATTACTGAAAATGAGGAGGTTGTGCTTGGAGCTTAGAGGCAAAAAAGATGCAGGTTTGAGCATCTTTGGCTTTGCCACACCTGACTCGTCCTGTTCTGGTCTTGCCCAGAGCACATGGATGGGAAGCACATGAAAGGAAGTGGGGTTAGCCAACAGGGCCAAGCCAACATCACTGGTGAAATAAGCATTTCCCCTTAAAGAGAAATTCCTTCCTTCTGGGAGTAAAAGAATAGAGGTGAAGTTATTGCGAGTCTGCAATAGTTGCTCCCTTGGGCTCCCCCAGGAGTAGGATGGCTTCATCTGTCTGGTTGGAAGATTAGCTCTGAAACAGGATCCTGGTTTTAGCCGGCCTTTATTTTCTTTCTTTATTGATGTTACTCTGTTTTGTGTGAAATCTTGTTTGTTTGTTTGTTTGTTTCCCCCGGATGATTTCACAACCATGCAAAAAGAGACTATCCCATAACACTGGTCAAGCACTGTCTTTAAAACAAATGGAAGTTTGTTAGTGATCTGAAATAAAGTTAAAGTGCTTGCCTAGAAGAGATTTAGCAACAGCTGTTTAGCACTGAAGTTCATACAAACAATGTAAGATGACATTTTAAAGTTGGTCTCTGTCCAAAGCCTCCCTGTTTTACAAACTGCTCTTCAGTCATGTTCTGTTATTAGTAATAACAAGAAAGCACTGCAGTGTGTTTGCACAGGGAGTGAATTAGCAGAGAATTTGACCTTAACTTTACAGTTAGAAATGGAGAAGTTAGGTTTATAAAATCCTTGTTTTCATTCTCCCTCTTGTGCATGTGTAGGAAGGGGATAAAAATGTAGTGTCTCTTTAAGCTCTGCTCTAATCAAGCTGTGATGCTTGTCAGTCTGATTTTGTGATAAAAAGCTGTGATTCCCCTGTTGCACACTTGAAATGCTAGCTGTAAAGTTAGCCTCAGCATTTAAAATCAAGAGCCGAGCACTTACAGTTTCTGAAGTATATTTATTAAAAATAATTTAAGATTTTTTAGTTGCCCTACACTTTTTTTTTTAGCATGCAAACTGAATTTTTGATTGCCACAACAGCTAGAAGCACACCTTTTGTTCAGGTGCTGTCCTGCAAATAGAAAATAAATAAATAAATAAATAAATTTAGATCTGTACAGTCAGACCCGAATAACTGGAAACAGGAGGAGAAAATTTGAAATTTTATATCTAGGGCAAGTTATAAACGCTAATTATTAAACTGAGTTTTTCTGTTCACCCTTCTCTTACACAGCCTGTTTCTTTGTAGGGCAGAAGTCCCTAGGGACCGGCTGTAATATTCTGATCCCCAGATAATTTGTGCTGTGATATGAATTGATATATATGCAAACACAGGAAAGAAAAAAGCAAATAATGTGTGCAAGCAGGTAGGAAGGCTGGGGAAAGATGAAGATAAGATGCACCACCAGCGCTGCTGGTGAGAGAAGGGAAATTGTCACGTCTGTGGCTCCTGCCTGCTGCTGCCACCTGGGAGATGTGTCGATACCACGCAGCAACACGAGCTGCTGCAGGGAAGGGGATGCTGTACCTCTCTGAATCCCTGCTCTGCTTGTTGCTGGCGTCTGTGAGGTGCCATTGTCACAAGCAGGAGTGCTCATAAGACGCTGTTGTCTACACTACCTTCTCTGCTTCCTCCCATGCAAAAAATAAAAAAATAAACAAGTATAAAAAATAATAATAAAAAAGCCCAGTTGTGGTATGTATCAGTGAGAATGGATTTTGTTTGTTTTGTGCAGCTATAAGATTTCAGAATGATCCAAGAATGTATTTACTGGCTTTGAGAGGTGTTGTTTGAGGGGGAATTCCACTGCTGCCTCAAAACCAGCCGTTTACTGTATCCTGAGTTGACCCTCAGCGAATATATTACATCAGGTCTGAAACATTTTGCTGCAGGAGGGCAGCAGCCTATTCCTTTCATAGGAATGGTTTCGTCTATTGCTTGTGGTTTGCTTAATAGCCTTTTGCTACTTGAACTGTCCTTTCTGCCAGATTATTTTTTCATAGTTTCCCCTGGGGTCTGGCCATGAGCTGAGCATGTAAGAGACCACCAAACAAGAAGAAAAAACATCCAGAGATCTTAGCTGAGCAGCCCTATTTAAGTAATAAAAACAACATTGTGTTTGATGAGCCAATTACACAGAACAGGCATTTAAAGGACAGAATGCTGAATACTTGTTTGTAAACCTAAGACTTTATTAGCAGCAGTGTCACAGTTACAAAAGAATATGATCCCTTTCTGAGCCTCACGGACTACCTGCATCGCCGTATTAATTCAAAGCACTGCTGGATGGGCTTTGTGAGTGTTGTAGGGCTAATCCCTATGGTTCCTTGATTATGAGCATGTGCAGAGCAGCCGAAGGTACAGTCGTGCATGTAGAGCTAGCACACAGAGACTTGCCTTGCAATGCCATGTTTGTGCATGTGTTCTTACAACTGAGGACGATACAGGGAGCCTGCCTGCTTTGCTGACTTGTCTGATGTTTTCTTGTTTCTGTTTCAGCATTCAGGATAATTCCTTCAACACCACAGCTTTAGCAGAGTAAGTGAACACTTTAAAGATGTGCCTTATTGTTAAATAAGAATGCTGAGTTTAGCTACTGTAGAGAATAATTGTAAGTACTATGTGAGAAGTCCCAAGCTTTCTGTCATATATTTTAATTCAGTTTTCTGTAATCTAAGTATATTATTGAGAATATGGAAAGTATTGCATAAAACAGCTGCCTTTACATTTTTTTTGACCATTTAGCAATGAAATGCCTTTCTAGGAGGATATAAATATGATGTACATCACACATGTTTAAGTGCATGATTTCAGTGTAGGTTAAATCTCCTGTGAATATATTGCTCATTTCTGGTACTGATGATCTTAACAAGCTCAAGTGTGTCTGAACACATGCTCTGTACTTCCTGCATACATTAGTAAGAAAAAAAGTCTTTGCAAATATTTTGAAAAAATAATTAGACATTATTTAGATGGACCAAGCACCAAATACATTGTTTCTTTGTAATCAATTCCATAAACTCATTGGAAGGCTTTTCATCTGTATCATAAGGATATGTCTGTTGATTTTGTTGTTGTTTGAGAGAGACAACAAAATAGGATATTAGAAAGTTAGAAAGGTGAAGAGCTTAGGAAGGATTACAAATGAAATTGTCTTTTTTTATTTCAGTCTAAAATGTTTCAGTTCATGTGTTCTCTCATTATTTTGCATGCTTCTGGTTGTTTCAAAAGCTTTTAGGGAAGACTCTTCAGCAATAATGTGTCAAGCAGTTTTTCAGGAAGGAGATGGTTTATAGATTTGTTTGTATATTAGGTGAGTTCTACACTGCTAAAACACTCATAATTTAAAAAATCCTAGCAGGATGGTGTTGCGTTTGCCTGTGTTGTGGGGAGAGAACACGCTCTGAAAAGCAGGCTGAGTAGTAATTTGGTCTGAGCCATCCCAAAGTATTGTCAAAATCACTATGAGAAAATATAAGTAATATTTCTTTAATCTCTCCTACATTCCTGCCTTGCTTTAGTTGATATTTTAAATTAGTCACCTTTTCTGTGTGATTGTGGTAAATATGGAAAGATATAACAGGAGCTAGTTAAATCAGAAAGTCATTTTGAATTATTTTTTTGTGTACCTGTTAGTTAAGTGATTAATTGTGGTATGTGAAATTCTGGGATGCTCCTCCTTTACAGAAGAATAGCCAGATTTCAGATAGTACTTTTTTCATATTATTGTCTCCTTTCCTTGTCTCTGTCCCCTAAATACACCCATTGTTTCCATGTTCCCCTGGTGTGACCTGGTGCCTGCCTCACTCTTGAGGTTTTCCGGGACCTGAAGGTGATAGCTTTGCGCTGTGGTGCTTTGTGTGATGTTAAGATAAGGGCTAGGATGGCAGAAAAGCTGACTGCAAAGTATCAGTACTGAAAGGGAGAGCTGGGCCAGGAGCTGCCTGCAGGCTGAATCTCCCTCATTTAAGCTGTTGTTGGTTTTGTTTCAGGGGCTTTGATTTTTCATCTTATTTTCCGAAACACAGAAGTAGTAATATGCTTTTAGAAAACAAAGCAAGCAAACAACATCATCTGAAAATTATTGTCCAAATGAACAAACCTGGTTTCCAGAGTTGTTTTCCCTAAATCCTGTTTTAAAGCCTGCCCCAAAAGCCTGTCTTGAGAAGTGCTGAGGATACATAATTTTAACTGATTTCAGCACTAGTTGTTTGTGCTAGCCATCTCTGAAAATAGGTTACTTCTGTTTAACAGAATAAAAAGAGAGCTTGCCGTGCAATTTAGACATCCCCATTGACATTTTGTCTTTCCTTGTGGCAAAGGAAAAAATCAGGGCTTCCTGAATGACATAAAACAATAGTTTCAGGAACATTTCTCCAGATAAAACAAGTGCCTGGGGCTGCCGTGCTCCCAGCAAGCCTTGTGTGCAGCCAGGTGGAGAAGTAGTTGATGTGAACATCTTAAAGGTCAAATCTACAAAAGGAAGCAGTTTTCCAGCTGTACTGAAATGGCTCCTATAGAAAGGTGAAAATGGAAAAATAAAAAGCCAATCCCACAAAAACAGAGTTCTCTGGAAGAAATGTACAGAGGCATTGCTATAGAGAGTCAGAGCAGCAGTCTGTCTACACTGGGATCCCATCCCATGTGTCAACAGGCAAATTTCGTGCCCATTCTAAGCTTCAACCCTTATGGATTTATGACTTGAGGCTGTTCTGGTGCATACTGGGATGCTGTAGGAATGAGTCTGATGCTGCTTCAGTTTTTCTGGTGGTGGCAACTCTCCCTACTGCGTGGCCACAGACTTTCACAAAACTTACCAAATTCTTGAGTATTCCTCTAGCTGTTAAAATGTGGCTGAAGCTGGGCAATGAGATTTAGAGGTGGGAAGAGATGAGTGTGAGTATCTGTGTGTCCGTACATACAGACAAGTGGCATGAACACATAAGCTGCATTTCTGGAAGAAACCAATGTGAAAACACTGTGCTTTCATGGTGGATATTTTCATTATATTGTGAATTCATCTTTTAAAGGTCCTGCTATGATCTTAGCCTCAAGCAGCGTCTTGTGCGAGTGAGTTTCCTTGGTTAACGTTTATTCTTGCAGAGAGAAAAAAGTCTATTCGCCCTTTCAGGTTTTGTGCTTCTGAACTGCCTCACAGTCTTTTTCATTGCATGATGCTCACTGCCTTCTGTGATTCACCATTGCTTATTTTTCATATCTACTGCTATCTTGTTACTTAAATACAGCTTATTGTGCTCATTTAGAGTATTTATAATGTCTTGATGTATAACCAGTTGGTGCATGCCGAGTTAGGCTTTCCGCTTCTCTAGATCACCCTTATTACAGCCAGCTGAAGGAAGGTGACCCCCGAGGGTCCTTCCCCAGGTTAAGGTGGATGCACCCAGATATGCACACGTAGCCTTGGCTGAAGGACCTGCTCTCAGTCACCCACCGTACTTCCAGAGAGCGTTCCCAGTTGCCAAAATGGTCTTCTGTAGGTGAAGACTTCTGAGTGTGCTGACTGCTGAGAGGAGGGGGTGAGCGAAGCTGGTGTTGGAAGTGCCCCCTTCCCATCTTCTCTTGTGTCACACGTGGGAGGGAGAGCGGGCCCCAGCGGGGGTCCCTGGCCTTTGTTGCCTGTGGCTTGGTACACGGGGCGTGGCGCACCTGGTGGCATGTCACCCTGCTCTTGGGTCTGTGCTGGGAGTTGTGTCCAGCCAGCTGTCCTTGGCACTGTCTCCTCACTGTGCATTTCCTTTCTATATTTTCTCCTTGCTGAAAGTTTCCATCCAGGTACCTGGCTCCTTTTCTCCTTGGCTTCCCTCTTCATACTAGAGAATATTTATATTACCCATTACACCCTGTCCTCACGCCTTGCTCATCTCAGAGATCAATAAGGTCATTTATGAGTGATCAGAGGAAAAGGTGTGACAGACATCCAGAGGCAAAGAAAGCTACATTTCTACAGTAAATTTAGTCACTGTGTGCATCAAGCTCTGTCTTCCATCTGTCAGTCCAGTTTGCCTTGCAGGGAGAACTGCACCCATTGCAGGAATATTATGTGACTGAGGGAAACCTGCAAGTGTAGGTATACGTTCCAGTTGCATTCAGCTAATGCTTTCAGACAAATGCTGATGTATTCAGGAAGTGTAAACACTTTGTATCCCTTTAAATAATTTCTGCAGCAGTCTGGCTTTTGGTAAAGATGCTGGCAGAAGACTGGTGGGAAAGAGGAATATATTAAAATCCTTGCCGTCAAATTGCAATGCAGAGCTATGAATTTATCACTTAATGTGCTCTGTCCTAAACTGGGCAGCTCTTCTAAAAATTTAACAAGTCAGCGGAAGTATAGGCTGCATCCCACATTATGAAGAGATTCCTCTGCCAGCAAACTTCAAGCGCTCCAGGCCTACTCAGTGCCTGTGCCCTGTGAGTATGAACTCAGGGTGAGGGCAGGGCCCTGACTCTTCCGTAGAAATCATACCCAGGAAGGGTATGTACATGTTTGTTGGGAGGGTATGTGTCTATATGGATGTTTATTTGAAGAAAAACTGATCTTGGGCCTTGCAGCTGTATCATTCTGCAAAATTAATCAATGCTGCACAGTACACTGTTCAACACTGGTGTTTTGCATATTTATCCAGACTTCTTGTTTTGATTATGTAGTCCTATGATAATTTTGCTGTTTTTTACACAGTGGGATGGAATTGATTATTATTCCTCATGCATTTTAAAAAATTCTGATAGTTCACTTTTGACTAATGGTCACTTTGTAATTTATTTGGGGATTACTTTCCCTGCTGCTCAAAGAATGACTGCTGTATTGTTGTTATTTTTTTTTTTTGGTGAGTCTAAGAGAAAAAAAGCCTTAGCTAATTGTTGTTTCTAATTCTTTTTTGAATGTTAAATATATTATATAAGCAATCAAAACTCAGGATTTCATGTAAATTTTTTCTGTAATTTTTATGGTAACATCTGAAGCCTTTGTTGTCATTATTTCCAGCTGGCTGAGAAAGATATGCCAAATTGTGTGCATTTAACATTTCAAATCCTCTTCTTCCTCTGAGATGTAGACTATCACTGAGAAGCTATGACATTAAATGATTCAGCTAAGGTGTGAGAATGTGAAATGTGTTTATGCGTACTTTCAGCTGCACTGTCATGTTATTAAAAGCTAAATTTCTGCTGCAGGAGCAATTATTTATCAGCAATTATTTTCTATCTATTTTCAAGGTGTGACAGGAATTCAGACTCTGTACATGAAGATCAAGTGGCCAGCTGCAGCTCCAGGTATGCTATTGCAAATTTTGTCTGAAATCCATTGGCAACAAGTAAAGCTGTCAGAGGACTTCTGTTAAACCATTAGAAAGAAGCCTTTATTGTCAAAAGAATGTAGAATTTGTGAGGTATTGCCTGCTATAGCTATTACTGTTTCTGGGAAGTGCATGTTAGTATTATATGTATGTAAACAATAGGAGGATTAAATGTCATTTTATAAGAAAATATGTTATGGTCTGTGTTTTTAACTCCAAATCATATTACTTTCATTCAGATGGAGCTCTGAAACTAATATATTGTGTTTTACTGTACAGCAGCTGGTACAAAGCAGTAGTAAGTGGAGTTTTGTAACTGCAAGGATATGCACATTGAAGAATCTCTGTGAAAAAATGAAGCTGACAAACGAAGTTTCACCTGCAAACTAGACAATAGTCAGGGATTGCAGAGCAATAGTACCAGTCTGCTCATCCTGCCGGCTAAGTAGGCAGTCTCGCATCCTGCATTTGGGTTGTTCCCAATAGAAGGCATTAGAGAGGTTTAAGGTGGGATTGGATGAATGTGGATAAGGCTAACAAAGTCTCCTTAGGATAGGTTGCACCTTGTAGACTAGGCAACGATTGAAAACCTCTGTTCAAGATTCAGTGGTTATCAGAGCATACATGAACAACAGCATCTGATTAAACCAGCGGATATGGTGTTATACAGGGGAACCTTTCTCCAAACTGGTAGCAGGTGATGCTCATCCCCTCCACCCAAACATCCCTCCGATTGTTCAAACCCTGCTTCGTGTGCCTACCTTCCTTGCTCTGTACAAAAGCCCTCAGAAAGATGACGAAAGGCTGTCAGAAGGGAAGTGTGACTATAGGGAGGAATTACTCTGCGTGAAAACATTTCTGTGAGATTATAAACTACTGTAAAGCATTGGACAGGGAGAGGCCTGCTGCATAAAAAAGACAGTTCCAGGTTTTATTTGGGGGAATATGAAATGTAGAGCTGAGGCCAAAGAGTGCTTCTAAAACTAGTCTCATTTAAATGTCTCCACAAATAAATATGTAATAATACTAACAGTAGTTTAGCTTGTGATTTCTCAATAAGCACTAGCCTCTTAGAATCATTTTACTAATATATGCAATGTTTGTTTGGTATGTAGGCAACATCCATTTAACATTAAAATTAAAACACCGTGAATAGCTGAGATCTTGTTGATGTTCTTCATAATGTTTTGACAGCTGTCTGAAGTCCTGTCTGATGCATTTCATTTTTGTTTTTCTTACAGAGATGATGATAACAAAGAAAATTATCTGGACAACACTGCTGTCTTAGGAGAAAGGCAGCTGCCTTTGCAAGACAACCAGCAGCATAAAGAGCAGGCAGTAACTGACTATGCTCTAAAGCCTGACATGGGCAACTTAAAGCTAAGAAAGCCTAAGCCCTTGGCAAAGCTAGAAAATGGAAAAAGCCATGAGGAAAGTCAGGTAAAAACTGAACTTACCAAGAGTGGGTTTATGGCACAGTGTCTGAGCAAGCACACCTTTTGAAATAAGAAGTGGGGCTCTCTGCTAATCCATGATGTGGCTATAACCCCACAATAATCTACCCCAGTTTTCAGGGACCTGGAGTCCTGGAACCCTCCTGTAATGCCAAGTAATTTCTTTGAGGCACGGAATTGTAGGGAGGGCTGTCTTGCGACTGTTGTCAGAAGTAAGTGGAGAGCGTATCTGAAGATACACAAATCTCTCTCTTCAGATTTCCTGTGACTACATGATAAGATTTTTCTGTTTTATATGACTGAGGATGTCTTGTACTGGTATTTTGGCTGCCTGTGGAAAGCTTTGGTATATCCCCTTTGTCTTACTTCTGTTTTTCTCATCTTTAAGTAATATTTTTTTTCCAAAAGTCTCTGCAGAGACTAGTACCAGCGCTCTGCCCACAGGCTTCCTTGAGTTGAGCTGAGGGGAGCAGAACTGTAACTTTCCTAAAGGCTATTTAGAAGACTAGAAATGAAGAAGCTTCTGCTGCTGACAGTGCAGGTACCTACATAGGCTCTAGGCTTACCATGCCCCCAGCACCTGCAGGAAGTGCCTCTGTTCTCCCCCAGTGCTTTCCAAGTCAAATCCCGTGGGCAATGTCAGGGATAGAGCTCTTGTCCAGGTTTAACTCAGCTAGAAATATTCTCTTAACTAAGACTGTTAATGTTCACTTTGGTAGATAGGCAGCCTGTACTAGGGAAAAGGCCCGTGAAATGTCTGTATTTCATCTTTCATGTGTAGTGTATTTGCCTTTTGTATTTTCTGTTTCTCCTCTCTTCTTGTTGGTGGATAGAAATTTGCAGAGTGCTTTCTGAAGTGCTTTGAACCGTTCATAGGCCAGGAGTGATTTTGGTCCTATTTTTCAAATTTAGAGTGGGAATTCATTATTTTGGATGGCATGTGTTACCTTCAAAACCAGGAATGTCTTTTTGTATCATGGAACAAAACCCAAAGGCAAATAGCATCCTAGTGGTATTATCACAGTCTCTTTTAGGATATCAACATTAGCTCTTGCCCTAATCTTTTTGCATGCTTTTCCTGGAGTTTATTCCTAAGATGAAGTAATAACTTCTTTTTTATTTTTTTTTTGGTAACTGTATTGCGTTACTAGGACGTACTGTGTAGGCTGCAGGTAGGTGAGGTGTGTGTGTTTACTGGCAGATAAAAAAAAAGATTGGAAATTTTTCCCTATGAAGAGCAAGTGGAGGCAAATCAGGAAGAGGAGTCATGAGAAAGTCATAAAAACGGCAAGATCTGTCTCACAGATAATCTCTTGCTCTTTCAGCTGCCTCTGAGTCTTCTGTCTGCCCTCTCCCTGTGTACATCATGTCTGTATCTCTCACTCAATGAGAGCTAATATAGCACAGATTTGCTGCTCCATGGTATTTTATGTGGCCTGAAGGGGTTAAATGAAAATGTTGATATTGTTTCATGGGAAACTTTTTGAGCATATAATTAGACTGCCATAAAATAGTACTGCAACTCAGATATGCAGTCTCTGGAAGGAAAAACAGTGTCAGGCAGATAATTTTCATATGACTCAAAGGCTTGAATTAGGAAAAACAAAAGTGGTCCTGTGCCCTCCTCCACCTCCCAAATGCTCCCAGCTCTGTCGTATTGGAAGAGGTAACGTGTAGGCACTGTTTTATCCCACCTTTGATTTGCTGGGACTACTTGAGAGAGAAGAACTAATGGAGAGCTTTGAATGCAATATAAAACCAAAACACAAAGCAAACATCCTGTCATAACAGGAACTCTGCAAACTCACTGAGGAAATTGTATCCTAGTACTGTGAAAGACTTTTCAATGAGTATCCTATATCTATACTGAGTTCAGTGGTGTTTGCAGTGCGGGAAAGTGTTTACCCCTTGGAATAGTTTACACAAGGAAGCTATTCAGGAGAAGGCATCTACCAAGTCCCTCATATGACATAGCCTTCATTCTCCTCAGTAGGGGTGTGCACACTCCTTGATCCTGAGTGCTTGCTTTGCTACATCTTCAGCTACCTGAAAAGCTTTCGTTCTTGAAGAAGTGAGCACTTGGCTCATGGCTTTGTTTAAGGTGCTTGTGAAAAACTAGACGGCTTGCAGAAGTGCTCTGTAAAGTGTTTGTGTGTGAGGCATTCTCGTTGAGATCCTTGGTGTGTTGTGACCTTCAAAAAACTACTGCAGCTGTCTGTGTTAGCAGACCTAATCATAAGCTGGTTGCATCTGCTTCTCTCCATTTTGAAGCTGAAAGTGAGGTGCTGCTGTGTTTTTTTCTAGTAGCTCTTGGTTTTGTGTATATGGCAGGCTGTTGTTACCTGGGGAAGTGGGACAGACTGATGCTTTGAAACACTGTGCAACTGCATATACCTTCCTTTTGGGAAACAGCTTGCCACCAAGCCATTCAGTGAGATAAATGATGTACTTAAAAGCAGCTGATGTCAAGCTGACAAACAGCAATAACTGAGTACAAGCATTGTAAAAGAAAAGTATGATGCGCTGCAAATGGTGATTAAACTGTTCATCCTCATTTTCTTGTGTTTATTGATACTGTACTTTTTCAGCAGTCTCACTTCCCCAGCCTGAGTTCTCTGTGGCATAAAAAAGAGACTGTGACAATATTGCAGTGGCAGTGTCTCTTTTAAAGATGTTGCTCAGATAAGTCAAGAATGCTTGCTACTCACAACTACGTGTTATAAGCCTGCGAGCTGTATTTTTAGAAACTCGTCCCTTTAAAATTGGAACAGGCTTTTGGTAAATAAGTTTGCTGCATGTGTTGGAAGGATTAAAGTCTGTTTGGATGGAAACGATTTTGTATGCCTTTCTGCTAGCGAGAATCCAGGGGATTTCCACTGTAGAAAGGTCACTGAGAGGGAGCAGGTCTCTGCTCGAGTAGGGGAAAGATGGCCATCTTGGGGATTTTGAGCTTCATGAGGCTCGGAAGTGTGTGTGGCTGCTGAAGTGTGATATCTGTGCCTCTGATTTTTATCACACAAGATTTTTACTACACAAGTGTAGTACTGTGGTCATGTAGTATATGTGGTCGTGTCTTGATGCAGAAAAGGTTATTGAATTTCCAGTGATGATTAACAGGACCAACTCTAATAAAAGTGCAGTACCGAATGACATCAGTTGACAAAAACATCAACTGGTAAAAACTCACTACAGTAAAGCTGTTCCTTGGATATTGCATCTGGTAGTTTCTTTGGAGGCAGAAACTGAGTGTGGAGGTTGGAGCTGGGCATGGGGGCATCTGTAACTTTTCCAAAGTATGGGACCAGGGGCAGGCTGCTGGAATGTGGCTATAACTTTGTATTCCAGCTACTTGGGTTCACCATTTCCCTGGTTTCATGAGCTCTGTTTAGTAATTCTGCAATATTTATCTCTAGAAAATCAAATGGATTAGGATTTTTGGGGCTTCAAGAGATAAGGAAGCATATGCTTAGAAAATAGTTCGGGGGTTCAGTGTAAGAACAGATGGTGAGGAATAGAAAGTCTGCTCTGCTTGCCTAATCCTTTCTTTGGTTACTCTGTGTTAATACACATTCATGAAAATAGATTATTAAATTAATTCATCCTCTGAATCCTCATTGATATTGTGATATTTTTATATGATGACACTAAACATACTAGATATTGGGTATAACAAGGTAAATTCAGTTTTTAAGTCATATTATTAAGGTAAATGACTATTAAAATGAAATGGTGGCTTAACAATAGATACCCAGAGATGGGAATTCTGACAACTGCTGTGTGAAATTTTGTATTTTGGGTATAAACTTAAGTTATCAACCTATATTAATTTCAGAGGACTTCCAGTATTAAAGTTGTGGTTTAAAATACACAGAAAAAAAAAATAAAATCAGAGCCAATGTTAAGACAGTAGCCACACGATCATATGAACATCTCAGGTTCCACTTTGTTTTTTACATATACTCTGTTTATGTTCAAATTATACCCCCTGTCATGGATTAAATCTGTTCCATTCACTGTTCACTGTCCATTAAACACATCTGCTTCTTGTCTTGTGTGGACTGGTGTTTTCAGGAGGTGTAGGAGGCACTTCTGCTCAGGACTTTAGTCCTGGCTATTCTCTGCATTGACACAGCACCATGAGGTATACCAGAGCTCTGGGCCCACGTGCTGATAAAGTATTCCCAGGGGCAGGAATCATGGTCAGGAATTTGCATTTGAAGAGATCTAGAAGTGTTTGTGTGTTGGATAGGGCATATTAAGGTTGCAAGGCACTTTTTGAGGTTCAAGAGCAGATAAGCTGCTGTGTAAACACAGCACAAGTTTGTACGTCTGTACCGTAATTCAGATGCTGTGACAGAGATGGTTTATGATATGCTGTGATTGGAGGAAAACATTTAAAAAAAAATTAGCTTGTGAAACAGAAACTGATTTATCTCAACATGTGTATGATGGTAGTTTTTGGCTGACATAGTAAAGAATTTCTTCCTTATATCTAATCTAAATCTACCCATTTTTAGTTTAAAACCATTACTCCTTGTCCTATCAAAATAAATAAAGTAAAATGGAAGACAGCTCTATACTGTTTGTTGCCTCTGACACAGCAGAAAGGGATTTTGTTGCTCTAAAGAAACAGTCATCCCATCAAGGGTGATTCTCTAGGGTTTTTCTATAACATCCTAACAACTTACAAACAAAACAAGCAAACAACCAAAACCCACCACCACCACAATAATAATAATTAAAAACAAAACAAACAAACAAACAAACAAACACCCCATGTATTATGGTCCTCAACTTTCTCTTTCACCTAGCAGAAAGCATCTTGAATTGTCATTTTCTCTGTGCTGATAGTGGAGAGCGGAACTTGTTGCAAGAGAGGCTTCTGCTGAAGCAAGTTTACCACTTACCAAATGCAGGTTTGGTTTAGCACCTTTACCTGGACTGGCTTTTTGGAACTGAATGATTTAAACAGTCCAACACTGAGAAGATTTCAGCCTCAAGATAAAATTGGTAAACTTGTTTTGATCATTTACATAGTACCCAAAGTTTAATTTTTGCCTGTATTAGCAGCTGTTGTCGTCAACTTGAATTTAAGCACATCTAAGCACAAATATTTACACCTCTGTGAATGCATTACAGGCATATTTTTACAGATCTCATAGACCAAGTAGAAATTAATATTCCCTTATTCAACAAGTATCCTGGTACTTTATAAGAGGTCTTAGATTAAAATAAATTGTAAGAGTATAGTTAAAATATCATCGTAAAAATGAAGTAAAATACCAATGATTGGTCTTGTTATTTATTTATTTTTACCAGTTTTTTTTTACAAGTTCCTTTAGTCCTTCCACATTAATTTTGAGAAGCAAGCACTGAATATTTCTCCAGAGAGAAGATCATTTAGGCAACTTTCTTGAATTTTATAACTGTTAGTAGAGTTTGCAATTTTATAAAATAATAATTTACTTCTGTTTAAATAGTGTATCTCTAAGCAAGATTCATTCATAATCTGTAAAAATAGAACAGGCTAAGAAGGACGTGAAAAGCAGCCATGTTGTTTTGTAGATGCAGAATGACTTCAGCACTCCAAATTCCCATGCAAGCAGTCCTATCCAATCTTCTGACTTTCAAGCTTGCATCTAAGCTTTGAGACTGGAGCAAGCTCAGGAACATTGTTTTACCAGGGGAAGTGAATGTGTTGTTTTGCAAAACACATTGCATTTTAATTTTGTAAATGAGTAGAATAAAATATTGGCTGATAAAAGCTAATAAAGTAAAAAAACCCTTTGATTTGAAAAAATGTTCATTGACTTACCCCTTTGCAATGCAAGGGAAATATTATAACCCATTTTATAGGTAAGGAAATTAAGACAAGCTAAATAAATAGTCACAGCCATACAACTGGTTTCTGAAAGCTTGAAGTCAAGTGTATTCCTTTCTAATTCCTAGTTCTGGCCTTGACTTGTTGCATAAATTGCCTTTTTTATTTCCTTTTTGGCTAGATGTCTGATTATTTATTTATTTATTTATTTTATTTTGCTCACTGATTTTCACTCCTCTGCAGAAATACTCTCTTCATTAAGCTATGAATATGCTGGGGAAGGGAAAGAGCAATAGGAACAAGAAGCTGGGTAAACTTTACAAATTGTATTTAAGTGAACTGAATTTGCTTTTGTCAGCCAAAATTTTTCTGATTATGCCCAAGCAAAGAAATATTACTGACATGTGAATAAATAATTTCAATTTAAATGTAAATTTATAAATAAGCAAAAAATATTGAACTCTGTGTGCAGCACCTCTTAGCTCAGATGCTGACATATGTTATCTAACTAATAAATAGCAAAAGGGTTACAGTAGCTTCTTGTCTGCTTTGGTTTCAAAAAGCATTTTACAGTGAATGACACTTCTTTGTTTAAAACCTTTTCTACTCTGTGTTTTCCAATTGTTTGCACATTGTTACCAAAAAATAACAATGAACCACAAATCAGCATCCAGTCCCATGAAGCTCTTTCTTCCTTAAAGCAAAATATTCAGCTGAGTTTGATCAGTACTGACAGGACATTGAACATTTTTGTTGTTTTCTGCAGGAGCTGGAGAGCTCATTGCCAGGCCTCTCAGACAGGCAGGAGAAGGAAGGATCCTCAGCTAATGACTATGCACAGAACGTGTCTTTCAGATGCCAGGAAGAAGTCGTGAGGTTTCAACCAAGGTAAGCTTTGGGATAAGACAGTGCATTCCATTTCTGATTAATTCTAGGAAAGGCTAATTTATTTGTTGCCTTTCGTATAAAATATTCAGACTCCTGGCTCCCAATTGGCAGTTGTATTCTGTATTTATGTGCCTAGAACTGTTTGGAGAAAATGAAAGGGATGAAGATAAGAATGCAAATTTTATCTTTCTTTAAACCCCTTCAATTTCAAACAGGAAAAACATCCTCAGATCAGAAATTTCAGTTCCTGTGTGCCAATGCCAAGTTTCAAAAATAGCTCAATACCTGCCCCCCCCCCCCAACTTGCCTCAGTCTTTCTCAGAGCTGTATTCCCACTGAGAAATGGGAAGCCACACACTTGCTTTTAGCATGGGTATGTATACATTTACATATTGTTTACACCCTGAGCACTATGGAACTGTGTTTGTTTCAATGCTGTGAAGGGTATGGAGGGATGGGGGGGACATTTAGGTCAAGAGTTAGCTGGCTCTTGTTTACAGGCAACCCAGCAGATCATGAAGTAACCTACCTCTGGTAACTACTGGGAGTCAGAATTCCATTCCCAATCCTTCACAGCTCTGCAAAAGGCTGGCAGTGGGGCTTCACCTCACCCAGCTGACCCGACCTACCAGCAAAGGCATGTCCCAAGGATAAGATTTAGCTCTTACTGACGGGCTTGGACTGTGTAAATAAGGTCATGCTCTTCAGAGTCATCAGTTTTCAGGGTACTGCTTTACAGATTTCCCATGCTCAGGTGCTGGATCAGCCCTGCTTTGCTGTGCACGTTGAGTTTCAGGCAGGTGAGCCAGGACTCTCTGATCTCTGTTCTCTGCCTGAAGGTGCATGACAGCCTTGGTGCTCTGAGTGCTTCCACTGCAGCATGACAGAGGCTCTGGCTCTCTTTGGAGGGGACTTGAGCAGCAGCTGTGTACGCCCTGGGGATGATCAGTGGGTCAGGACACAGCCAGTGGACACACACAGCTCATTGCCTCCAAGGCCTGTCTCAAGTTGGTGCTAGCTCAGTTCTAACAGTTGCCATCCAATGGTATTTTGGTGCTTTACGTGAAAGGAGCTGCTTGCCTTCATGACAGCCTTTAGTAGGCAATGTTGTAAATGATTTTGATTTGTGCTCTCAAAGGAAACTTTAGCAGAATGACCAAGCATTTAATTAGCTTTCAGAAAGAACTATATTCACTCTCCAATGCTTGTATCTGCAATTGAGACACTGCAAATCCTGCATATCAGAAAGTGTTTCTAATTACCCCTAGCCTAGGAAACCTGCCTTCTACATCTCTGGTATTCTTTACTCTAGGAAAAAATCACATGGATTACTTGTCGAGAGGAGAACAGTGAGTTTGGTACCAGAGAGTTAGACCTGCCCAACGCTCTGCTGGTAGCATCTGTGTTAGGATAGATAAGGAAGTAACACGACTGGTAACAGAAACATAACGAAAGAAAGATGGACTTTAAACATAAAAGCCATAGTGTGCCTGAATTAAACAGCAATCACAGCAAAGTTACCCAGTGCACTTCAACTGTTTGGCCTTTTCAGTTTGCCTATATGACACTGTTGTTTGCTGTGCTATTTACTTCTGTTTAACACCTGGGTAGTTACTTAGGAAGCTGGCTATCCACAAGTGCTAAGTTTGTTAAATAGTGGCACCTGGATTTAGCACGGTGAGAGCTGTGAAAGCTTAGTGAGCACATCTCAGTTCTGGTCATGTCTTAGTTTCATTATTAAAACAAAATGGAGTTGACTTTGAGCATGGAGTGAACACATTAACTCATGGTCCCTGGCCTCCCACACACATCGCATTCACTTCATCTATCTTAACTTTCCCACCACCCAGCTAGGGCAGAGGACTTTGAATTGCTTATGCTGAGGTTAACACTTTCAGTTTCAGGGTCACTTTGGCTGGTGACTCCTCTTAAGAGTCACCAGCAGCTTGCCTCATCTCTTTGCCAGCAATAGGCTTTGATTGAGTCATTATGTGCCCATGTCTCAGCTTGTGCAGGTCACTGGCTGCTGTGTCAGGATCCCAGAACTGGCCTGTGCAATGGGCTGTGAAACACAGCTGCCAAGCTATGATGTCTTGCCTTGTTTTCTTCCTTCTCTGCTCTGGAACATGGCAAAGGTTAGGTATTTAGGCTTGGGAGCAAACAACGGTCATAGTTAGATTTTGATGGAATGCATCTGCTAGGCCTGCAAAACTTGAGTTTCTCTAACTTCTAGTTGAGTTTTGCTAGGTTACTGGTAAAAGTGAAAGTTCTTTGGAATGTTGCAGCTTCCTAGGATACATAACTCACAGACCAGAAGCTTTCTGGTCTTTTGGAGAAGAGGAGATGACTACACTGCAGGGGTGCCACTGGTCAGGCTCTTCTGTCTGTCTGATGTGTATGGGGAGGATAGGAGAGGAAGGATTTATTTCTGTCCCAGACTAAGGTGGATTATTTCTAGTAAGCTTTGTTGTTCCTTCGATAATATAATTTCTTCAGATTGCTATAGCTCTGTAATTAGTCTCATTGGAGTTTAAAATCTAAATACATCTGAACTGTATGGAGTTTTTGAAATCTCTTCTAGTCAGTGCAAAGCCAGGTCAGTTTTAATTTGACTAGATATGGATAAAAACTGCTGAGCCACAAGAAACTTTTGGGCACAGTCCCCATTTAGCAGAGCAATCTAAATTCAGGGTGACATAACACAGGAATTTCATAAACAGATACGCGACAGAAGAGCGGAACTCGCAGTGTAAGAGAAACATTTCATAGAAACAGGGCACAAGTGCATGCGTAGATTGTTTGGGTGGAGGGGTTAGTTGTTGGTTGGGTGCTTTCATTTTATAATGACTCACAACCACTGAAACAGTGAAGGAAAAGTTAGTGGGATTTGAGAGAAATAGGAGAATGTTCTTGGTGAAGAGATTTAAGGATAACTAGTGCATTTGAAACAGAAGAATGAGGGGATATTGTCTTGTCCTTGGCTAAGCTGTATTTGCCCTGTGAATCAAGGTTTTTAACTTTGAGGTGTCTGTCATGCATAATTTTATGAAAATCAGCATCAATTTAGAATACGAAATGCCATTTGTGTAGATGGAAACCTTTACATTTTATTAAAAGAACATGAATTTCTAATACTGTTGCCACTGATTACATTGAATACTGCTCTAGTCGTTGTGTGCAGTTGGGTTTGGATAAGAGTGTAATATAATCTGCACCTCTGGGAGGTAAAAATTATATGCAAGCCCCAGGAACAAATGGTGCAATAAAGAGAATTTATTTATTTATTTATTTTTAACAAAGAACAGGAAAGCATGGATGATTTTGCATGATTGCAAAAAGCTGCTCTTACTGATTGCCTTCTTAAAGTCAATCAGCAAAACTGATCTGGATTGCAGAGCTGTGCCTGCAGTTTACCTGAGTGGAGGATGGTGTTTGCTTCAGATACTTCTTGTTACACAGACAGGGGGCTGAAGCATGGGACTCCTGGGCAGTGGGAATATCAGTGTTTCAGAGAAGTTCGTGTTCAAGTCAGTGGGGGAACTACGTTTTTTTTCCTGACAAAGAAAAAATTTCCCCTCCTTCCTATTCCCCAAACAAAAGAGAAATGAAGCAGTTTCATTCAGTAGCACCCAGCTTGTCCCTGGGTTGGACTGCAATTTCTGCAGAGGTTTCAGGATAGCTGCTGTTGTCAGACCTACGGCTCTTCTCCAGGAAACCTGGGAATGCTGAGAGCCCTGGGCTTCCCTGGATCAGGGGCTCAGCCAGAACCTCCCAGGATGTCTGTGCTCCCCCATGGGAGGCTGGGCTCTAGCAAGGCTTTCAGTAACAAAGTTTTTAAGGCAAGTAGCTTTTGAGTGCAGTTCAGGTGGTGACTGATATCTTCCATGCTTCCAACAGATACATCTCAGAGATGTGTCAGAAGGAGCAGGGAAGATGCAGAATTGCTGATGTCCCCATACCATGTTGCGGAGCCTCATGGGTGAGGCAGAGCTGGGGAGGCTTCATTCTCATGCAGGTGGCCAGGCAAGCTGGGAGAAAACCTGGCCAGATTCTCTCCGATCTGGCGAAAATTCATCACGACCAGTCTGTGTCAGTGCTTACCTCTGTGTCAGCAAATCTTGATTTGCTGATGAAACACTGTTTTGCCGGGAAATGATGGATCAGTTCCTAAAAGCAGTTTCTCCAGGAGTATTGATATTAAAATATTGGTGTATAAGGTGCCAATGGTACTTCTTGTATCAAGAAATGGAAAATCCACGAGCAAACTCCTGGGTTGCCATCCACTTTAAAAAAAAATAAAAAAAGGCGGCAGTAGTGATGGTGGGATGACAAAGGGGAAAAAGAAAAAAGCATATTACTGTAGCCCAAATAAGGACTGTGGCTGGTGAGTATGAGAGGCACTCATGATAAGAAAAGCAGGTAATGGTGGTCCACAGCCAGCCTTTAGCTACTGCAGCTTGAGACAGACACTGCTCTGCTGGCTCTCTGCATGTCTGCTTGCTACAGCATTCGGGGACTGCTGATAGAGTAGCGTAGGATGTGTCCAAGCAGTCTTGTGCCCTTAAAGATGTTTTATTGAGAGTCCACATTTTATGTTAATCCATAAGCCTGTTGTGGTTCTGCTTTGCTTTTTAAGAATTCATAAGCCAGTTTTTTAAGCATTTACTTGCAGCTCTGTATGAGGTGGTGAGTATGTTTGAATTTTATAGTGCTTTTTGCCATTTGGGGGTCTCAGCAATGATGTTTCCATTTCCCTGATGCTGAGGTGTGTTGGTTCTGGGGTCTGCCATTCTGTGAACCCTTTTTATATAACCTCTGGATAGGCTGAGTCAGTCCCCTGACGTGGTACAGAGACTACACTTTCTGAGCTGTTCCCCTGGCAGACCATCCTCACAGTGGGCAGGGTAAAACTGATAGACAGACTGGAGATGAGGAAGGAACATGGGTCCAGGACAGACTGAAAGTGAATCTGGAAAAAAGGTTTCAATCCACAGCACAGAGTAGAGTTTGCTTTCAAGGAGTTGTCACTAATGGCACCTCGAATGCATTACTTGGCCCAAGACGCTGAGCGCACGTGGCACCGTGGTGTGTAAATGTCTCCAGAGAATGGTGTTAGAGTAATCCAGGGTTACACAGGTTTAAACGTACAGGAATCTAGTCCTAATCCGAGGCAGAACTGGGAGGAGCGTAAAGGCTGGAGATGGCAAGATTACAGAATGTAATGCTCCTTTCTGGTTTTAATCTGGGAAATAAGAATCGAATTTGCTTAGGTTATGTTTAAACATTTTCCCTAGTTTTTAAAATTGTGTTTTTATTTGAATTTTATATGGGTTTAGAAGTGGCATCATGCATAATTCAATACTTTACATGTTTTGGTCTGTTTTTTTTTTTAAACAGCTCACTGCTCATGCAAATTCGTCCTCTCCTTGAAGTCTGTTAGGAGCTCTGTTATGATAATTAACATTTAGATTTTTTTTTATGTCCACAAGCTTCAAATGTACATGTTATTGGATTGAATCTTTGTCGTCTGTGCCATAGCAGAACACAATAATTCTGCCAAAGCCAGAGCTGCCAGACTGCAGGAAGGGTGAGAGATCAGGCTTTTTATATTTTGTAAAGAATTATGTTACGCATATTTGAATAGTAGCTATAGAGAGAATTACATTTTCATTATTTTATGTGACGTCAATAATACAAAATAAGGGTTGTCTGCAATTATTCAAAATTTCAGCTGCAGTTCAAAATAATTTTAATGTTCTCAGTACAGATGGAAAATTAGGGCTTCTTACTGCTGCTTTTGAAGTTAATGGATAATTTGTGATTGACTTTTAATGAGAGTAGGATCCAACCCTTAGTTATTAAATTGTAAGCCCTTTGTTGCCTGGTGACAATCAGATAACCTGCGTTTGCCTAGCAGAGCGGTTAATCTCGGTGAAAACAAAGAAGCACACCCCAAAACTCTGTAGAATAGGATTAGCTCAGCATATATAGATGGCTGTTAATGTTTTTTCACACAAAAATGTTTATTCACATTAACGATTTCAGAAAAAAATATTTAGCATCTTCTGAACCCAAAGAACATAAAGCTAAGAACATCTTATTCTAGTATTTTTAGTGAAATAAAGAGTAAAATGCAAGACTTCTGCATCCCCAAAACAGTAGACAAGTACATCGTCCTAAATGAGACAGGTAGTACTGCAGGGATGCTGTAATCTTTTTACCCTCCAGAGTGCAGAATTCATGAGTGATATAGCTGTGAATTATGTAGAATATCATCCTGCGTCTATAAGAACTGCTAATGTCCTTCTTTAGCTTTTTTGTTTTCTTTTGCTGAGGTAGGTTAAGTTCTGCTCATCTGATGCACCCTGAAAAGAGTCATCCAAATAATACCAGAAGAGAACAAATTTGACATGTCCTTTTCTTCCTTTCCACTTGTCTAGCACTTGTTCAATGTCATAAAATCACTCTAAATATTTTTATCTTCATTAGTGAATTGATTCTTCAGCTGTTTGTAGTCTTGCAGGTCCTTCCTTATGTGTTATTAAACAAAACAACAAAACTAGGAACACTTTTCCCTACTCAGCTAGTTCTTTGACTCCCCATGGTATTTCATAGTCTTGTAAAACTTTTCTGCTGCCTCATACTGTTGTCGCTGCTGGGTAAAAGCTAGAGATCAGTTGTTAGGCATTAATCTTTTTGCTTCTGCAATTTGGTTTTCCTTCTGTTCTCTTCACATTACAGAGATGTTTGCTATTCATTTTTAGGAGAAATGGCACTAAAATATACATGCGGAGAGCTATACAGACATGTAGATAGATGCTGGTACAACAGTCAGCCAAAGGCACCTTGCTGCTTAAGTACCTCCAGCAATCACTCATGCACTTCTGAGCAATATATCTTCAGTGAGCTTCGTGCTGGCTGGCCTGGGAGGCCTCCCATGCTGGTGCTACATGTGCCACCACCAAAACGGCTCCTTTTTGTTCCTACAGACTTTGCACATCTCAGAGCCTTTTTGAAGGCAAGTGGATGTTCATTCTACTATGACTATCATGTCTGTTTTAGTATCGAAAGTTTTTGTGGCAGACTTTGTGCACGTTTCAGTCTTTAAATGCATCGTAAATCTATGAAGAACTACATAGTTCTTGGTTAAGAACTACACAGAGGACTGTGTATCTCTCTGTACTTTGTTGTCTCTAGAGACTTTTAAAACTGCTTGGTTTTGCTGGGATGAGACTGAGCATGATAGGTTGAAAAATATGAATTATTTTGTCCAAGGGAATCTGGGTATTGTAATGATTTTGATCACATCCACGAGTGAGTTCTTGCAGGGACAAGCCTTGAACAAATATTGCCACCTTTTCAGTAATGAGAAATCTCATTCTCTGAGACAGCAATGGTTTTCTTGCTTCAGCTGAATGCTGTTGTTGCAAGTCAACCTCTGATACACCCATGTCAATCTTTGAAGTTTTATGTGGAAAGAGAGCATCTGCTTTGGGAAATGATAGAACTGTGGTATCAGGCTCTGCAGGTTTCTCACCTAATCCACGGCAGGTTTTTATTAGGCTTCAGTTTCAGTCCTTGATAGATGCCTGTAACTAACCCTGAAGCTGTTGTGCATGTGGATCCCTAGGAAATGACTACATCTGCCTGGATATGGCACAATCCTCTCACTAGCTAGTCAGCAGGAAGAGATTTTCCCCTTGCTGGTCCAGGACCTTCCTTTCCTATTTCTGCATGGAGAAGTGGTGATACACCGAGAGAAAAGCAAAGCTATGAACACATGGAAATCTCTATTGTTTAAAGGTTTTCCAGCTCCTCTTGAGAGTCCTGTGAGTCTTTATGAAATTTGCAAAAGAGTACTTAAGCAGAAAGTTGACGACTGGGAGCCTAAAATACCATCAAGTAGAAATACAGAAAGATTTATTCTTTATGGCTCTGATACAGGAAAAGTTTTGTTCTTAACTTAAAGCATGTGGGACAAATCGTACTTAGGTTTAAATGTTTGGACTTATTTTTGGCTTTAACCCTATTAGCTTATGATGCTGAGAGCCAATCATGCTGCCGCAGGACTCTTTGTATGACAGAGTGAGCCCACACTTTAACGTTATAGTTTCCAGATTCTCATTCAGAGTTTAAATATATTATGTAGAATTCCATAAAATCACCAGTGTTTTTTGCATGAGGTATAAAATACAGAAGTAAATTTCATAGAAATGTTATTTTTTCAATAAATATCCTGTAACTTGCAGTTTATGTACAGACATGATGAAAAGTTTGAAATATTTGCAGCACACACAAGCAATTTATTGAGTGAAAATTCTTGTTTTATTTTGTAGTCTAGATCAGAAAGCATATATTTCACAAAAGGAAGCAACTGAGCCACTGCACAGCTTAAGTGAGGTGAGTGTAACCAAAAGCTGAAATATGGTGTTACAAATTCTGAATCAAATATTTGTGTTTTGTTAATTCTCAGCTCTTGGAATAATGTAATCACTTGTGAATTTTAGGTTAGCTTTTTAATGAATCATTCTAGTCATGTTTTTGGAGAAAAGCATAATAATGTGATGCAAGACTACTATAATGTTTTAAAAGTTGGAATGAGATTTTAAAAATATTTTAAGTGAGCTATGCTGCTTTTTGTCTGATCAGAAAAGAATTAAACATTGAGTATTGACTAAATGAAATGCCGTCTTGCAAGAACATTTGATTTTTTTCATCACATTACAGCTTAAATATGTTCAACCATCAATTATGTTTTGTTTGAAAATAAGGTCTCAAGGTTGCTACATCCTGTATAAATAAACTGTGAATTGTACAATGTATTCTGAAAGGTAGGGTTGTCAGTAGGAGGGGAGAGTTGGAGGGAAGAGAGAAAGCAAGGAAAGCTACATAACACCTGTAACACTCAAAACGGGAGCTTTTTTCCTAGTAATTATGTCAGGAGCACAGCATAAGAGAAGAGCACAGAGAAACTGTCAGTGTGACCATGGGTGAGCCTGGGCTAAACTGTCACAGTCAAGGCATTTTACGGAAGGCCGAAAACAAGTTGTGCAATTATTGAAAATGGCAAACATTATAAAGCATCTTCCACAAATAAGGGTATCTGCATACTAGCATAGAGCAAACTTAATACTGGAAGATAGTACTGCAAACATGCTTGGACTTAAACAAAGAGCAGACAAAATTTTAAGTGTAGAGTAAGATGACAATAAAGGCAGGTGGAGAAAATGAAGTGTATTCCTGTCAAACCATGGAAAAACAGCTTTGTTTCCATAATGAGCCACTGAATATGCCTATTAATAGATGCCTGACTTTCATTAGGAGAAAACCACAATGTTGTGTCCTTTTGAAAGAATTCAGACTTAATTTTCTCCTTACGTTTAGTTATTTCCTGTGCATTTGTGCCATCGTTGTGCAGCTCACTGTTGAAAATCCTGATAATAACTAGGCACTTTCTGTGACCAATATAAGGGAGCATTCTCAGGACTGGTCAAGCCAAGTAAGGTCCTGGGAGAAATTACTAAATAATCATTTCTTCTGAGAAGCTCCATTGCAAATTTCACCAGAATTTCCAGAACCAAAATTGGTGAATCATAGAAAATCCTGAGGTCAAAGGCACCCACAAGGGTCCTTGAGTCCAACTCCTGGCTACACACAAGATTTAAATTACAAGATTTAAAATTCTTGCAAAGGATTCCTTAGCGGTTAAGATAACATGTTATAATAAAAACTGTGAGATATTAAAACTGATAAATAGATTAGAAAATAAAATGTAAATCATTTATGGGGAATGAGCGAGATCTACATTCTGGTGCTAACTTTCTTTTGCAAAATCTTAGATTGTAGTATATCTCAGGTCTCCTTCAAACCCAAATGGAAATGTGCCATTAGAAAACAAGTTCCCTTCTTGCATTAGAGAAATTGTTGTCTCTCCTAACTGGTCACCTGTGACATTATTCAAACCCAGGGCATATCTTGTTCTATCTTATAGTTGTTTGTTTGTTCCTCGTAAGGGAAATTTTGAATTGAAAATGTCATTTGCCTCAAGACACAAGTATTGCCCTAGCAGACACCACAGATTTATTTATATTCGTATAAAATACACCTATCTTATTTTAACCTCAACTCTCAGATTAAAAGGCAAGGGAGATGCTTTTGTATGTCACTGCTCTAGCTCTGCTTTTAATTTCCTTACGGTGAGGAAATTGAACAGGCTGATATTTGTTCAGTTTCCTTTCTGTATGAATCACTTCAAAGGCCATTAAATTCTGAAAGCTTGGATTATTCTCTTTCTCTGCCCCAGCTGATTTCATAAATCCAGTAAATCCATCAATAAACTGAATATAGTGGAATAGCTGCCTTCCTGTCCCGGGGTGGGCAGCAGGAGCAGGCCCAGGGGCAGGGTGCAGCCATCCTGAATATTCAGAAACATTGTGTGGGGAAAGGCAGCTTCAGTTTACGTCGACTGCAGCAAGTCCAGGCTTTTCTGACACTGGGCAGGGTCTATGGGAAGGGGCAGACCCATTCTCTTTCCCTCTTTCCTCAGTTCCTAAATTTACCAGATCTTACATTTCCACAGGAATCAAATGAAACGGGGAGCAAAATTATTTCTAGCAGCAATGGCTCTTTTTCGGCCATTGGTAGCTATTTGCTTTCTCTGGTGATTTGCTGTGAGTGCTGATTAATTAGCAGGCTTAATGGTTTCATAGCCCTTGGTGCAACAAGGGAAATTTTGTTGTGCTGTGAGGCTCCATTTGGCACATTGTTTTCCCTTGGGCTGCAGCTCCCTGGTTATGCTGACTGACACAGTGCATAGGGCTGATGTTACAGGGCCCCATGTAGGAGACCTTCAGCTGGAGAGGCAGGTACTGATAGCACCAATTAAAAAAATTAAATACATTTTATATATATATATAAAGCTATTCCATGGGACTTGCATTCGTTGCCAGAGAATTTTGGTGATAAACGGCACATTTGTTCATTCAGCGTCGCGTTGTCCAGAGTGATATAACAGTGTGAGTATAGGTGCGTGGTATTTATCTTTAGATATAAGAAGTTATCTGTCATCTCAATAATTCCTTGCCCTAAGGCCTCAACTCTTGATTTTTAATAATCATTTGCTGGAAAGAGAGATGGTCAGTGGATACAGTCTACAAGCTTGCTGGTTTGTAAAGATGGCTTCTTTACTGCAGGGCTGAACTTCCTCAGCAAATGGCGATCCTTTTGTACCATTTTTTCTCCAGCAGACAAGAGTACGATACTTTAATGACTATGTTTTCTTAAAGCAATAGCAGGAATTACAAATAGGAATGAAATACCACACTGCATCTCTTTCTGTTTTCCTTGGATTTCCTGTAAATGTCTATATTTTTCCATTATCTTTGATCTGCAATAATGCAGGGTTTTGTTTCTTCTTCCTCTAGTGGAATTGGTATAGCTCAAGTTATTTGAATTGTCAATTACTTTAAGAGGACAGCGAATATAAGAAACCCTTTCCCAAGACAATTATAATTGCTTCGTTTTCAAATTTGCAAAATACTGTTCTTAAGAGGTGTCAATATTGGTTTTCTTTCCAATAAACTTAAGGATCCATTTCAAATATTGATATGTCCTTTCATTTCCATCAGCATGAATCAGGAATTATTGCATAGCACAAGTGGCAGGCACCAGAATAAGGTTGGAATGAGCATCAAGTCTGAAGTATTTGAGATGAGGTTGTCAGCTGCTATAACATGCCATAGTTTAAATTTCTCCAGTGATACTGGTTTTCCATGGAAGAATTTACCTAAAATTATGATGGTACCTGCCATGACCCAACATTTCCCTCCCTATGTATTATAGCTGTTTGTATTTGCTTCTAACGTGTTTGCAGGTCCCAGACTGGCAGGATCCAGCTGGCTGCTCAGCCTTTGCCCGTACTTCAGACAGCCCCTCAGAGAAGGGCAAGGCAGGCAGCAGGGTCATCCCTACCCTTTAGTAGGGCCCTCCTGTAAGGAGTAAGATGAGGTTGATGGCATACTCCAGATTCATTTACCTGGTAACATCAAAGTGGTAAAAATTTCTTACTCTTTTTGTCCCTACATCAAATCTCTGTGAAGGGCATATTCAGGAAATTATAGCATGTGTTTCTATCATTATTATAGTTTTTTTTTTTGTTTTTTTTTTTTTTTTTGTTTTTTTTTTTTTTTTAGTATTTGGCAGGGGCTGGAAATTTGCCATCCACCCACCTTCCACAGACGGGTGAAAAAACATCACATAAAACTCAATATAAACCAGCTTGTGAATTACACCACAGGCATTGCTGAAATAGCGTTTAACAATGTAGTCTGTGTGAATGCCCTTATACTGCGCTTGCCATAAATATTAATGTATCATAAGAAATAGTGATGCAAAATGAATGTGTTTTCTTGACTTGGGATTTTTTTTTCAAATGCTGAAGTCCATGAAGGTTAGGTGTTTTTGTCAGTTATTTGTTTATGTTCTCCATACTGGGAGACTTAGAGACTCCCTTGAAAATTTTGGAAAGGTGCTTGCTATCAGCAGTCCATGCGATAAGGTCAGTGCTGGGATCAGAATTCTCACTACTGTGTAAATTGTATAGTTACTGTAAAACACTGCCCATCTGCTGTGGTAACTCCACAGCCACACTGGGTCTAGGTGGGGTGAGAGGTTGTAGAAAATGAGGCCCTATGGGTCATGAAAACTCTTCAAGAACTAGTGGCATGGGTGCCCATTCAAGCCAGCATACTTAGTTTCACAGGGAAAAATCACTTCTTGCTTTTTCAAAACTTCCCTATTTTGAGGTATCTCCTTGAAAGAGCTGCTTTCCAGTCCCTTTTCACTGCCTGAATTCTATAAAAGGATCAAGGCTGAAAGTCTTCCCTGCTGTTTTCATTCAAATTAATTTACCTTCCTTAAGAAAAAAAAAAAAAAAAAAAAAAAAAAAAAGATTGGCTTATAAAATTCTCGGGCTTATAAAGCAGCTGTATTACAATTAAAATAATGTACAAATATATTAAGCTACTTACTAAATAGGTGATATATTCTTACACAAGAGAAATTATTCCAGTAAATAAAAGAGCATTTTAGGGTATGAACTTCAGGAATATTTTTTTCTGTTATGACTCAGTGTCGTGGTTTAACCCGACCGGCAGCTAAACACCACGCAGCCGTTCGCTCACCCTCCCCCCTCCCTCTCTGGGACGGGGGAGAGAAATGGAAAGTGAAGCCCGTGAGTTGAGATAAAGACAGTTTAATAAGACAGGAAAAAAAAATAACAAAAATAATAATAACAATAATAATAATGATGATACAATGGTGATAATACGAAAGTAATAATAGTATGTACAAACAAGTGATGCACGATGCAATTGCTCACCACCCGCTGACCGATGCCCAGCCTAACCCCGAGCAGTCCGGCCCCCTCCCCCCGGCTAGCCACCCCTATATATTGTTTAGCATGCCGTCAGATGGTATGGAATACCCCTTTGGCTAGTTTGGGTCACCTGTCCTGGGTCTGTCCCCTCCCAGCTCTTACTGCACCCCCCAGCCTGCCCGTTGGCAGGACAGAGCAAAGGCTGAGATGTCCTTGGCTTAGTATAAGCACTGCTCTGCAACAATTAAAGCATCGGGGTGTTATCAGCACTCTTCTCATTCTAAGCCAAAACACAGCATTCCACCAGCTACTAGGAAGAAAATTAATTCTGTGCTAACTGAAACCAGGACACTCAGATATATATATTTTTTTTCAGAAAATGCTCTTTACAAATATGTACCATTTGTGTGATTTAACATTTTATGTATATTCTTAATGCACCAGCAGTGTGATTATTAAGACAGCCTTGTGTGTTTTTGTTTTAAGCTGCAAGCTGTATTTCCCTTGAGAAAGGGGAGCTGAATGCACGGGGTATCAATAGTGAGTCATTTCGCCCAGTTGGATGGTGATTAGGGCTTTCACAGCGTTTACATCACAGCAAGATGCTTCTGTCAGATTGCACAGCTGAATATCGCATGCAGCATTAAAGATTAAAATGAGAAATGGACCAAGCACGACACAGTAGCTGGAAGTGATGTTATAGATAACGGGTCTCATTCCCATTGATTTGTCTGCAGCAAGTGACAATGATCTGCCAATTTTGCCTTTGCAGCAGATCGGAAATGATCTTTTTGCCCTGTAGAAGCAGCAGCCGCCTACATAAAAGCAACGTCTACATAAAGAAGTATCTCTAAAAAGCCAATCAAAAAAAAATCTCTTCCAAGAATCCCGTGAGGGAGTGTGTTCTCAGTAACTCTTTGTTCACTGCTGTGTACTGCACAATAGGCTGGAGAGGGATACCTTTTTTTTTTTTTTATGAATGGTGAATGGGGAGGGACATAATATCATCAGATCGTGATGTCAGCCCAATGAATGAAATACTTGCTTAGTGTATTGCTTCAAGACCAAGAAAAGGGACACCATCTCAATTTGCCTTCCTAGAATAAATTGTCTTTTGCTGACGATGTCATCTTTCCCACGTGTCACGAATAATCCATTTAAATTGGGACTTAAATAACCAGAAGTGAGGAAACTCGTGGAATAGTGCGTGTTTGTTCTCTTGCACATCCTCTCAGAGCTGCTAGTGGAACACCCCTTTGCAGGCGCTTCTGATGGGCTCAGTGAGTTGAAGAGCTATCTCTGTATTTTGTTACTCTCTATCTAGCCCAATGTTCTGCTTTTGTCTGCAGAATTCTTTGTTGAAGCTACAAGCCCTCGAAACCGATCTGTGCTCTGCATTTCTGCCAACCCAGGAGGAAACTCCTCAGCTGCCGGCACCCAAGGATCCAACCCCTTCATCAGTCCAAACCAGTGTGCATCCTGATGGGGCCAGTTGTGGAGGTAAGGGATCGTGTCATGATGTGCTCTCATTTGCAATTATAAGAAAGCCTTGTGATTTGCAGTTCAATCTCAGATTTGCAGTCCTCCGGGAAACAGTGCAGAGCTAATGCAAAGCACCATTTCCTGATGCAAATGCTATGTAATGCAAAAAGGGATGATACCTGTTAAAAGAGCAGAAAGGAATGTCTGGAGTCCTCTGTTTTTCTGCAAAGGAGTGGTACTTTTCAGATAGATTTTAGGAATCCCAATTCCTTTATTTTCAGTTTAATTTGTTCAAGTAAATTTATGCTCTTTATTTCCTATGTCTGTATTGTGTGAGATCGTCTGCCATATCATGTAATTCTATTTTTGTCATTCTTTTGTCAGACCAATATCACTTCATTTCTCCTATTATTGATTTTAGTTTAATGCATCAGCAGAGAGATAGTGAAGGTGAGTTTTACAGCATGTGGATTTTAATAATTCATGAGGCTTTATTTAAAATTACCAATATGGGCAAATTGTGGTGTGTTATCTTTCCTTTTTCCTCAATATGGAAATCAGTCCTTGCAAATAAATAGCCCTAAGGCTCCGCACTATTTTTGTCAATTCATAGCTTGTAGTCATTGGGCTGGCAGAGTCGTGATGCTCAGTAGAAGAGGAATCACTGTTTGTGAAAAATAGGTCAAAGGCAATATGACTAATGCATCTCACAGACAAGTGACATGAATACACAAATATCTAAATTGTTGACCACATATGGTCAAAATTAAGGCAGATAGGTAAGTAATCCCTTTGCAATTGACATTTAATGTCTGAATAAATGCTAGATTCAGAACTTATTTCAGAAACTGCTTATAATTTTCAGCAAGAAATAGCAGCAAGTTATTTACCTAAAAAGATCACAAATTACAGTATTCTACTTAAGATGTTCTACAGTTTCAGGTTTGCATTGGACAATTAAAGAAATGGTACGTAGAATCCAAATTATTATAAGACAGAAGGAATGTAAAGAATACTAAATATCCTGTTGTACTGGGTCTTCATTCTTTTAGCTTAAAAAATTGGTGGTTTTGCACAGTGAGGCAAACACCTTAATGGCTCTTGGATACAGGTATTTAATTTTGCAACAGTGCTATTCCTTGATGTGGATCTGAGGCAGAGACAAATCTGTATGTGCTGCACAGGTAGAGACATTTTGCAGCTCATCCAAAACCTGCACTGACTTTTTCCTTTATGGCAGGGTGAGTTTTATTTCCTTTTCCTGTCATTTACTAACCTATTTTGTTCTGTTAGTTTCATAATATATTGCTAGGATGAATTGTTAGGCTTCCTTTGATTATTTTTATTATTTTTTCTCTTCTAATTTGATTCTGTTTTAATTTAAAGTGTTAGTGAACCCCTACTCTCTATCTCTTATGTGCCTATCTCCCTCTACACATGCGAATATTGGATGATGTAGCGTTTCTCTCTTGTAGTTCAGAGCATGCTCTGTAACTCTGGCAGTTCAAACTTCTGCTTTAGATAAAGCTTACTTAGTTAATGGATTTCAGTGGATTCTCCTTCCTGGTAACATCTGTGTTATGGTTAGTTTGCTTGTTTTTAATGACTTTCTATTTTTTATAGATAGAGCCAGTTTTAATTCTGTCTCTTAAATTACTAATGAAATCTTCTGAAAGATGCAGTTTAGGTACAGTTGCCACGTGGGACTGTTTGTTATTTTAGGTTGAACTTGGACAGAAGTCCAGAGATTTGCACCAAGCTAGAAACAGACTTTCAAGGACGTGCCATATATACTATGTCCCTAGTAGTAGCCTTTGCTTAGTGAATAAGGCAATAGGAAAAATTATTTACATGTACAGATGTGTTATTTTAAATATAAATATGACTGTGTAGTGCATTTCATTTCTGTTATTTCATGTCCCAGACAACAAAAAATTCAAAAAACATATGTATTTATATGTGTGGTGAATGAAACCAGAACAGTTAATTTTAAGTGATTAATAGTAACTCTTGCTGAGAAATATCACCAATTTCCAGTTTACTTTTGGATATGGAAAAATATCTTGAATTAGAGCTGGCAAAATAAGACTATACAGGATTGCAAGGGGGATTATTAAGCAAGGTTTTTTAAAGGGAAAAAAGAAAAGCAGATTATAAGTTAGAGTTTTGCATTCAATGCATCTGTGGTATAGTATGGTAGGGACTAAGTTCTTGGGTCCATACCAAAGTGGTATAGTTTCCTTAGTTTGCAAGCTTTAGTAGAGTGATGCTGTCAGGAGGACCTGGTGCCAAGGAAGAGGAAGGGCCTTGGCCTTTGGGAAATCTACCTGGCAGGCAGGTTGTCTCCTTTTCATCTTGCTAGCTGGATAAAAGGACCTCCTCAAATGTTGTGCAGCTCTGTTTCATTTTACACTGGGGTTGCTCCAGCCACTACTCATCCTTTGCATTTACCTTGCAGAAGTGTTTAGCTTTGAGGGTGTCCTGTTTTGTAATTTCCGAGACTGGGTTTGGCCCACTACAATGGCCTGGTTGTAAATGTGCAAAGGGGCAGATGTCTGTGACTGTATGGTTTATCAGTAATACAGAATGCCTCCTGAAAAAGGAGAAATCTTCAGTCCACTGGAAGTCAGAGTTCAAATGCTGGAAAACAACACTTTTGTTTGCAGAACAGCTTTTATTCTAGTCTTTATTACTGTATGTTGTCTGTGTAAATAATTTCCTTTGACTGGTACAATATTGTATCCTTGCCTTCTCCCAGATGTCTTCCTGGATCTATCTCAGGAAGGACTTGAATCTCATACTCTGTTTAGAACTTTTGGGAGTTGCACTCATATCTTGGAGAGGTGAATTTGACCTACAGAGCAGGAAGTATCTAGAGGAAAGATGTATGACAAAGAAAGGAGCACTTTCTTTGCTTTAATATATACCTTCTGGTCTCATGGGGAGAGCTTTTTATGAGGATATGGAGTTTCTCCATAGAAGTATAATCTGTTTTCAAGCAGAATTATCTGATAGAGAGAATATCAACTAGGTTAGATTATCTTCACCCATTTTACCCACTGAATGGTGAGGAAGAAGATTCAGTGGTCCTCCCCATTAGTATACCCAGGAACAGTCAAGGGAAGATGAACACTTGGTATTCCATGGAGGTAGGCTCTGTGATGTGTCCATCAGCTTCCTTGTTAGCCATGAGTACAATCAGTGTGATAAGGTTCACCAGTTCCTACTTTTTCAGACCAGAATAACTTATTTTGATGTCTAGCTTGACCATTTCTATTAAAAAAATCTTACCTTTGGAACACCTGAGGTGAGGTTTCCATTGATAGTCAAAGACAATATTAACATAGTATTGTTAGCGTGACTCCTCCAAGTAGCAGTCACTGTACATTACCTTGAATAACTACTGTGAATGTTATTTTTTGTTATTGCTGTTTCATATCCAGTGTTCTTCAGACCTGTATGTATGTTATTGGCAAAACTTAATGAAATTCTCCAGGATACTGCAAGTAACACTAGAGATACTTAGCATCAGGAAATCCTATATTTCTGTTCTGGTTTTCTCTTGACCAAGGGACAAAATGCTAAACTACAAAATTAAGCCTGTTTTGTATACTTATCTTCTGGCTTCAGGAATGTGGCTTTCTAAAGCAAAGAGATTTATAAAATTTTAATTAATGCTTCTTTTCTGGGAAACTCTTCATCTTTATATTATACTCCATAGTTTACAAACACACCCACCTACCTTCTCTTCTGGAATTTAAAGATACTGTATGTCAAGTCAGTAACTGTCCTTTTTATTTTCTCATCCTCAGTACTATGTTCAACCTGCACATGGTACTTTGTTCAACTATTTGCTATGTTTACTTTGACTACTTAGTCTTTTAATATTTCTGTATGTATAGATTTGTATTTATCTGAGTAACTAATATCTTGTGAATGACCTTCAATCCCTATTGTTTTATGTTTTTGTTTTTTTGTTTGTTTTCTAGAGCCTTTACCAGCACAGAGAGACTGGCAGAATGACATGGACAGCAGCCCACAAGAACATCACTCCCTAGGGACCAGTCGGCTCCTGTATCACATTACTGATGGAGACAATCCTCTTTTGTCACCGCGCTGCTCTATCTTTAGCCAAAGCCAGAGATTTAATCTAGACACAGAGTCTGCCCCTTCTCCACCAAGTGCTCAACCTTTCATGACGTAAGAAAATATATTTTAATTCTTACATATTTTAAGTAATTTTTGTACAATGCGTGATCTCTGACTCTTTGAGTTTCTCAGTTACTTCTATGTCATATTTAAGAAACTTTCATATTATACAGTATTTCAACGTGGTTAATTTGCAATACTGGAAATGGGATCTAGCATTTTCCGTAATAACACAGTACAGCATTGTTTGAAGTCTTTGTTAATTAAAGTTAGCAATGACAGTTTTAAAGGTTATTTAGTAGTTTCATAAGTGAACTTAAGGTAGAGGGGATTATCAAGGTACTAAATAATAAAAAATTAATCTGTAATAAAACTATAGCTTGTATCATTCACTAGGTAGGAGGGAAGTCATAGAATATATGAACAGTCCATATCAGAAACCAGGGTGTGAGTGTCAGTCAGGAACCACACTTTCATAAAAGCTTATGTACATAACTCAGTCAACTGTGTATGAATAATAATCAGACCTATTCACTTAAAAAAATCAGAAACTAAATTGCTTTCAAAATGCTTATTCCCAGTAATAAACTCCCTGGGTTTACTTCTACAAATCATCTTATTGTCCTTGGAAGATATGTGAAGTAAGATGCTGCTATTAAATGGAAGTACTGGATCGGTTTGTGACCTACAAAATTAAACTTGAAAAATATTCAAAAATCCCACAATTAAGAGAGAGAGAGAGAGAAAGAAATATGGTAAACCTATTACTGTATCCTAGGGGTAACCTCAAGCAAAAGCAATTATTTTATGCTTACTTTGTAAAACTAAAACTAAACCTATGAAAGAATCTACCTGCCAATTCCAAAGTGCTAAGAAAGTGTTAAGTATGTCTGAAAAAAGGCACAGTCCGTTTTAGCTGTTTTTTTTTTTTTTTTAATCATTCTGCTATGTGTTCGGCTTTTTCAGACCAAGAAGTTCTTCTAGATGTAACTGTGAAGAGTGCAAAGAACCACAAACAATAGCACAACTTACCAAGCATCTTCAGAGTCTGAAGAGAAAAATCAGAAAATATGAAGAAAAGTTTGAACAAGAAAAAAAATACCTGGTAAGATAATCATTGAAAAGATGATTGAAAAGGGAAATACTGCAAAAGGCAGGCAGGAATCCCAGTGTATTTAAAATTATGCAAAACAAATTATGAAATTGGAAAATAATTAATGAGGGAATGTATTTCATCATCTTTCAGTATATTCAGTAGTGCAGAGACTAATTTGCATTTCCTTTGGATTATCTTTGTTAGAAAATATGCATCTTCTAGCTGTGTGAGAAGTGCAAATCAGTTAAACATAGCTGATAGACTTGTAAACCGAAATGGTTGAAAAGATGAAAAGTTACTTATTTACTTTGTGGATGAAGTTATTTGCTTGGAAACTTTTGTTCTGCCATGCAGATTCCTTCTTTCAGGCAGATTCCTGTAAACCTCCAAAGCGTAATGTCCAATAGAAGTTGATGTAAGAAATAAGAGAAATAGGAATTGTGAGGTGTTGCTGATGGGGGATGTTTGAGGCTCTATGCAGTGTATTGAAGATCATTGCTCATCATCAAGCTAGTTCTGTGTAATGTGAATTGTGTCGTATAAACATATAAAATATCCACGAAGCTAAGATGTATACAGTATGAAACAAGAAAATTTGTGATATGTTATAACCATGTTAAAATAAAAATGGAGCAAATTGTATTATTACTTTGTGATCTCACTAATGCCTACAAACCTAAACATACATCTGTGAATTGTACTGCCCTGTGGTCATCATATACTCCTAGGAGTAAAATTTCATATTGAAATAGTCATCAAAATGTGAAAAAAGTTATTTCAGAGGCTTTATTTTGCAAAATTTCTTTGCCGTTTAAAATATCTGAGTTTTGAAATTGCAGTGTAAATTGATTTTAATCTGGAAGCATTCTAAATGGAAAGAAAAAAATGATATACAAAACTTTTGTTGTTGTTTGCTTTTGAAATCACTCTGTTGCATGTTTGGTTTTTGTTTGTTTGTTTTCCACTTAATTAGTTAAGCAGTTCAGTTGAAATGTTTAAAGTGTTGTTTCCCAAGAGAATCCCTGTTGTGAAGCAGTTAAGGCTTATCCCTGCAAGGTGCTTCATTCAGTTAACATCCTGCACATCACCTAGGAACTTGACCAACATTAGGTGTTTGACCAGTCCTTTTGAAGTCACTGAGGTTACTTATCCAATTAGTCAATGAAATGTTTTTTTTTTTTAGAATCAGAGCCAAAATACTCAGACTCTTGTAGTGCTGTGCCACAATGAGGAGAGATAAGCCGTGATAAACTCATGCCATGACCAAGCCAAAATGGTCTGTGCAACACTATGGTATAGTGGAGCTGGAACTATGGATATTTTAGCACAGTATGTGGATAGGTTTTAATGCATTTGTGCCTGTTTTTTTTTTTTTTTTTTTTTTTTCTAATTGTGTAATCCTTACTTCCCTTTTTTCTTCCTTTTTATTTTACATTCAGCCTTCACATGGTGACAAAACTTCAAATCCTGAAGTTCTAAAATGGATGAATGATTTGGCCAAAGGTCGCAAGCAGCTCAAAGGTACATAATAGCATCTCATTTCACTTTCTTGCTGAAGCATTTGGAAGCAGCATGAATGCACCTGGAATGTTTTAAAGTTAGTTTTCTATTCTTAATGCTCGGCTAATTTTTCACTAGTGCATGACAATAAGTCTCTTAATGACAACAAAGGTGACATGACTTGCCTGGATTCCCAGTGGCAGGGGTTAACATTAGGTCAGTCAATCCTCATAACAAGGGTAAAAAGGGGAAGGGGAAAAGACGTGATCTGTCCCTCATAAATGTCAACATTTATATAAAAGGCAATGTTATTGAGAATATTTTCTATGTATGCTGTTGCAAGGTCACTATAATTAATGTAAAATACTGAATGACAGAGGTAAAAGCTTCTTTGTACAGGAGGAGCAAAAAGTTTCTTTAGGACTGAGGTTACATAGCTCTAAAGCTTTTATTTATTTGATCATAAAAACAGATTTTTCTCTGCTATTTGATTTGGTCTTGGGGCTCAAATTTTGCCCTTGACTGTCTGCACACAGCTCCATTAATGTCTTTGGGAATATAATGTGCTTGCCCTCAGAGAAAATATAGCCAGGATTGATTGATTTTTTTAAAGGCTATTTATAAATTATCTATGTGGTTTTTTGTTTGTTTGTTTGTTTGTTTTTTTCCCATTATAAATGAATTCTCACTGCTAATTAAATCCTAATATTATGTTTCATATGTGTTTTGGAAATAGTTGAGGATGTAGATGTAGACGTTGTTGTTTTGGTGAATAAATAATTAAAACTCATCTTTTAGTTAATTTCTGCTGGAAAGTTCTCCTAAGGCTGCATAGTTATTAGATCCTTTTTTTCCTTGAACCTTGGGTTATAAATTCAGGAACGGCAAATGAGAGGATGTGGCCAAACAGCATATTTTACTTTCTGAAAGTTATCTCTCTGACTCAGCCATCCTGTGAACACCCTTGATTGTATTATCCTGAATAATGACACTGATTTTAAGTGAAGCAAGATTTGTAACATCCACAAGACAGGTACAATTGAAATGGAAAACCACTCAAGTTCTCATAAGTCTTTTTCTCAAGACCGTAAGCCTCATCCATTCTTCCTACCTCTTTGAGTTTAATAAAAATTAATACTTTTCCCTGCAAGCTTGGCCTGTGTCCTTAGACTGTCACAGCTAAAACAAACAAACAAACAAAAACATTACTGCATAGATTTCAGTAAATTTAACAGGTGTGGGGCGAGCAATTTTCTGCCTTGTCCAAGGTCCTGCACCAGCCAGGTATGAGCTAGAAAGAAAGCCTGCTTTTATGGGAGCTATGTGGGGGAGTGAGATATCTCTGCTTCCACATCCTTACCCCCTGAAGAAAACAAGCCTTCTATAATCACTGTGAAGCTCTGTTTGCCCTTTTGAGTCTTTTTCCTACCCTTATTCCAACCAAAATTCTGTGCTGATTCCTACCCTGACTGCACGCATTAACCCAGTGCCTCTTCAGTCCTCCTTCATGGTAACTTACACCTTTTATGTCAAGGATGGGTTTGGAGAGGTTAACTATGTGCTTTCTTAAGTGTCATTGATCTAGATACATCTCATCCTTCACTGGATTTCGCTTTAACCAGATACAAGGTGTTCCATGCTGAAGCAAAGCAGAATTACTTTCCAACACAGCTGTGGTGTAATAATTCTATGCAAAAAGTTGGGATGCTTTTTTCTTATGGTGTTATGGGAAACTTCTTTGCAAATATTTCTCACCTATTTACTTGCCAAATAATTTGCCTTTCAGAGTTGAAACTCCGAATGTCAGAAGAACAAAACCGTACCTCCAGAGCACCCCAAAGAAATGATCATTGTGAAAGTACTGGGACCTCCAAGGAGACTGGGACGCGGGAGGCCACAAGCATGGAACCAGCTCCATCTGTAGAAGAAACCATGGACGGTGTACTGAGACGACTAAAGGAGAAAAGACAACACTTCAACATTCCAGAGACTATTAAGGTATTTAGCAAATCTGACTCTTTCTTTCAGAGCTTTATCATCTGAAGCAGACACTAGCTGCTGTGTAGCTGTTAGCCTACTGTATGACAACATGACTGTGTTGCTTACAGCCTAAGATAACGGCTGTGTTACTCATGGGAGATGGAGATACCTGCTGCTAGCTAGCAAATTCTCACTGTCACGGGAAAAAGCATTTGAAAAGTTACTCCTCTCTCTGTTGAATCAATACTGGTAATGTATTGAGGCACAGCAGCTGCTGCTCCTGCTTCTCCTGCAGAGGATCTCCTGAAGCAGGAAGTTAGGGGCACTAATTTATCTTGATGGGTATGGGTTTCTGCCTTCCAAGTGGGAACATGTCAGGCTCTCTGATGAGGGCTGAAAATGGCAAAGGCTTTGAAGAGGGAATGGGAGCTGGGAAAAGGCTTTAAGCACATTTGAGCAAGCATTTTCAAAATGCGTATGCTGGTGGGTGTGCATCCTGTGCCCTCTGGCACTGCAGTGCATTTTCTCTCTAACGAGATGGGAGCTCTAGTACAGTTTTCTGAAGTGATTCTTCTGTGAAGAGTTGCACAGAAAATCAGTTGCAGAAGGTTTTTTTGAATAGTGCTAAGCACTTTTTACACAGAGATGCAGGTAAAGAACCATTTGCCACATGTTGTAGTAACCTGTGTAGTTGAGGCTTTAGGCATGTGAAGTGTGTATTCTGATGCATCAGAGATGGTGACTGCAAATGTGATCCTATTTTGAGTCCACGGACGCTGCGTGTCTAAAAATGTTCCTGAAGTGTCAACTCTGTGTTCCCCCAAGGCTTGCCTGAGGCAGTGGCTTTGCTTTTAAAGGAATAGCTCTGTGCTATTCCTCCTGAGGAGTCTTAGCAGGAATAAGGGACCAAGACTTCTCCTCCAATAAACTAGTTTTAGAAGTTGTATTCAAACCCAAATCAGACTGCTTGTTGGCTATGCTCCCAAGCATCTTCTAATGGCAGGCAGGGTGGCTTCAGCTTTGGTTCCTACATGGGACCCAAAGGTGCCTCCATAGTAGACAAATAAACCAGCAGGTCTGTTTGGTGGATCTCTTCCAAATATTTTTGAAGCAGAGGAATTAGGAACATGTGCAAAGTAATTTTGACAGTAAAGGTCCCCTCATACCTGAGAAAAGCTGAAACCGTGCAGTCGATAGCGTTAAGAACACATGGATAGCACAACCATCCAGGCTGCTCTGCCCTTCTGATCTGGTACTTTACTTGTGTTGATATTGCCCCTCTCTTCCACATTCTTAATTGTTCTCCTTAGTTTAAGAGACAATTTCATATTCCATGAGATGTGCTGGGCATCTAATTACTTTTTTTTCAAACTAGTACCTAGTTTAAAATTCTGCTGTACCTCCATACTACTGGGGCATTTTAGGATCTGTGTAAATCTGTTGTTCTGCAATACATATTTTTCATTAGGAGTAGTTTAGTTTAGTTTAGTTTTACTATTTTTTACCACCAAATGATGTTGCTATGCCTAGTGCTGTATATCTAAACATGACAACAAATTCTGTTCCCAAAGGTTCTTGAAATCCAGACATTGACAGTAACATCTAGAAAATGTGGCTGCTGAAAGAAAAAGGGGGGAGAGGTTGAGAGAGACAAAGAGGAGTGTAGAAGAACAAAATGCTTAACTATCCTGGAACATTCTAACACTAAGAAATGATTTTGGTTCAATTTCAATAGCAGAAGGTACGCAGCAGAGCTAATTTTAAATTTATTTTGTTTTGATTTTATTCTTGGTTCTTAACACCCAGTTATTGTATTAAAAATTAGAACCGTGCAAAACTATGCCATGCTCTGTAACTGAAATACTGAGTTCTGCATACATGACAGACTTTTTAATTCTTTCGTTTTATAAACTGCATTTTTTGAAAACCTGTAATGGAAAAAGTGTTGTAAGAAAACAAAAGACAAGAACAAAACATCCAATTCTGTATATAGTCCTAAAGCTCCAACAGTACAGACTCAACGAAAATATTTTTAGTTGTTAAAAATTTTGTTCTATGGATGACTCCAAAAGAGATGTCAATGAGGAAATACTTTCTAAAAAAACTCTTTTACATGGAAGTGAATAAGTTGGCTGTGGGTCTTAGTCCCACTCAGTCATTGATCATCTGGACTTCTCTTTACTTTCCAATTGAGAACATCCTAATTCAGTGCAATGGCAGTGCTGTCTTCAAAGTTTCTCACGAAGAATTTTGTAATGTACATGAATTTTTTGCAATAGTTAATATTTTCAATTTTTTTAAGGTCCATTTGCACATTTTAATTTATTTTCTTCCAGCATTCCTGTAGAGCAAATTTGTGTAGAAAGAATTATCCATTTGATAGTAAAAGTGTTTGATAATAGTTATATAGAATCACTACGGACCAGAGGCTTGAAAAGGATTAATATTAAGTTGAATTGATTTATTTCAAGATAATGTATTTCAGTAGGTCCTTATGTTTCACATTAATATGATAGATTTTTATTTATGAGTGATCTGGGAGTTTAGGGGGAGAAAGAGCTTCACAGCAGTGGTGATGCGAAATGAATCAAGGATGTCAGCTGGTTATAGAAAAGATCAAAGGCTTCATTTAAGCTGCATGCAGCTGTGCTGTTATTGTAGATAATCTTTATGTAAAACATTTTATTTTTTATATAACTTTTAGATCCTGTACCAGAATGTGAACTGGATTAATAGCAATCTAAATAGTAGCTTTTCAGTTTTTTTTGTTGTTTGTTTGTTTCTTTGTTTGTTTGTTTTTTTTTTCCTTTTGGGGGGGAAGGGTTGTTTTTATTTTCAAGATTTAGTAATGTGGGGCAATTATAGTGTGTCTATACAAGACTGCCTAGATCTCCCCTGAAGTTCTACTATGGAAAGCGTCTAAGGCCCTGCTAAAATAGAAATGGGAGAGTGTGTCTTTAAGAAAGATGCAGAGAATAATTTAATGTGACTTGTGAAACTGGGCTTGGTAAATATTTCACCGACCAGAATTGACAATGGGATTCATAGATCACAGAATTTTCATTTTGAGGCGAAAGATGTGAAATCACTTTGAGGGACATTTTATTCATCAGGTATTCAACAGTCATCCTAACAGAAAACAAAAACAAAAAGTCAAAAATGTGAGGAAGGTGGGAGACACAGAAGGGATATAAGATCCCGAATGATCCAGTATGTCTAAAAATAACAAATCACAAAATTTGAATATGAAATAGCAGAATGTGGTTCTCAGAACAAAACATCCTCTACACTCTCCTCCCCCAAAAGCCCGAGTAAAGTTATTCAATTAGAAGACTTAGGGAAAATAGAGATTGACCTGTGAATGATTCCGTAACCCAAAAAGGGGCAACGACTTGTACTATCACTAGCTCCTGGTATGTCTATGGGAGCTGGTGGTTTCTTTATATATTTTCTTAGATTGTTTACATTTATGTATCTGTCCTCTCATTATAGACCCATTTCAGTTAATATTTTCATGGGCTATAAAGCAGGTTTTGTTTAAATTAGCACTGAATTTCACGTTGCTGTGTACAGCCTACAGTCCTAAGATGTTCCAGACAATTCTGGAGTTTGTGATTCCAGTTTCTGTCTCTGATTTTGTTCAAGCCTAGCTGAATACAAACTTGTCTTGAGATTGCTAATGAAATGATTTAATGAAATAAGCCCAAATGCTAAACACTCTTGAGATTGTTTCTCATGTGTAAAATCAATGTTAATGATCACTCTCTGTTTCCTCCTAAGCATTCAGCTGCTTCAGGCTTAATAGTTTTTAAAAGAATTAATCTCGTATTAATTGCAGAACTAGCAATAAATAAAATAGGTAGCTGTTTTATAATACTCCTAAATTCTAGTTAGCAGCTCTTCCCTTAACGTGAATGGCAGATAATTTTGGAGTGAGTCACTCATGCAGATCTTTAAGAACAAATGTGATTAGAGGTTCTGCACTGTTTTTGCATTCAGGCAACAAACAGAAAAGGTCATGTTCCTGATGAAATGAATTGCAAGGCTTGCCTTTGGTATTTGAAAAGCATTGCTTCTTCAGGGTTTCATATATATTTGAAAAGAAGAAGCTAATGATTAAAAACACTTCTCCAGTTTGTCCATAAATAAAACCTAGTCATTGACTTCTTGCAGAAAGGTATCCTTGCACCCCCACTCCTTTCTTCTGCTCATTGCTTCACTGTGGTGGATGAGCTCTGCTCCAAACCTTTGAGCACTTGGCCCTAAATTGTAGAGAGATCTGTTGTGACCTGGCACAGACTGCAGGGGCTCTGAGGGTTCCAGTAAATGGGGTTACATCAGGCTGGTGGCAGTCACTAGTGTGGTTCTACAGGGCTCCGTTTTAGGGCCCTGTAGCAGGGGCCCTAAAGTTCTCCACTGAGAGGGTGGTCGGGCACTGGAGCAGGCTCCCTGGGGCAGTGGTCATGGCACCAAGCCTGCCAGAGTTCAAGAAGCGTTTGGACAACGCTGTCAGACATAGGGTTTGGGTGGTCCTGTGTGGAGGCAGGAGTTGGACTTGATGGTCCTTCTGGTTCCCTTCCAACTCAGGATATTCTGTGATTCTATGAAAATTACATTAGCTTCATGTGCTCCTTGCTGTTTCAACCCAGATGCAAATGTGCACCAGTCAGGAACAGATTTTATTGGGAGGAGGAGGAAACTGAGAGAAGGAGAGAAATAGCAGCTAAATATTGTGTTCATTGCACCAGGCACCTATATTACTGTATCACCACCACTAATAAATCACATTGCCAAAACACATCATTCCTTTTTCTGCTACCAGTGCTTTATATTGTGATTTTGAACAAAAATAAACCGCATCACTTGTGATTCTTCACTTTAGAAGGAATCCCATACCTGTGAGATCGGTAGTTGTTAGGCATTCAGTCCAGGAGAGCAAAACCTGTGAGACTGGGGATGAAGCCCAGAGCTGCTCCCGTTGCTAGTACAGTGCTGCACTTTCTGCAGCTTCTCCATAGCAGTTCTACAGATGCACGTTATCCAGCTGAATTTCCTGCTGGCTGATCGAGCTATTGTTCCCTTTCATTTTAAAGATAGTACCTTCTTCTAGTATGTTCAGCTTTGGAGGGTTTTAACCATGGTATCACAATGTTTGGTAACATAGATTTTGTTGTGAATCTATCATTCCACTCAGTAAATGGGTTGCATTTGCGTAGCTGAAATTTCTGTTCTTCATCCCTTACCAGCCAAGGCAAATCTACTTCTCCTTCTCAATGAATAATTAAAAAGTTGAGCAATGTCCTCTTTGCATTTTTGCAAGTTTTTAAGTATTGTGTCTAGAATGATTTTGTTCTAATTTGTTGCAACTAAATCATATTTAATACATGATAGAGAATTGTATGATTTACAAACTGATCTTGCAAATAGAAGCAAGTAACACACTGTTCTTGTTAACAGCTTTCTCCCTAGGAGAAAAGTACTTCTTTAATTTTTCATTTACTACAACCATTTATAAACCTAAGCATCAGAAAAAGTTCTAGGAAAGTACTGAAGTACTGATATCCATGGGTCATCAGTGTCAATCCATTCCACTCACATGCTGCAGTCTTTTTTGTGAGCCCAACTTCCCAAAACCCAACCCACAAAATACACCCCATATACATTCAATTTGGTTGTGATAGTCAAGTAAAAAACTCTGCTTTTTTAGACTTTGTCAACCAGTATTCCCAGATATATATATATATATGTATTTCAGATACAGGCTCTGATCCAGCAACTCATGAAGATCATTGCCTTATTGAATAAGACCATAGTTTGTACCCTTTGAAGTTCTCCAGATAAGGATGCAATGTTTTTTCAGTAGCCTAGTATCATTTCCTAATTTTAAGTTTGTTTAACTGCTTTTATAGAATAGTCATTTGAAAAAAAAAAGGAAGATTCCAACCTTCCAGTACATTTTCATTTTTGCATCTTTCTACAGGAGAAAGAGTACAAGTTCTGGCCACAAAGACTGCACTTTGGTGAGACAAAGTGAACACAGTATATTTCTCACTGGTGAATGCCTAATCTAAAATCTACTCTGTTTGTTAGAAGTATCTCTATAGATTTCTTCAGCTCTGTATTAGGCCTTGAGTGTGTAACATGTATTCACAATCCATTTAAAACGTCAGTCATGTACATTTGGACTCTATTCTTACCAAGTCAGTGCCAAGTCCCTGTTGATCTGAGGGTGGACAGAAACAGAATTCAGTGTTAATGTTTATTTGGGGAGCACAGGTTACTGAGCAAATACCTACCTGTACCCTTGTCATGAAATCCTGACTTATAATTTCATACATAACTTTTTAAAATAGGATATGACAAAAAAGCAAATGGCTTTGGAAAAAATCAATCTTCAGAAATGCCTACTATATTTTGAGAGTATTCATGGACGGCCTGTAAGTATACCATGGAAAGATAGGTAAATTAAAACTTACTTAATTTCACTACCAAGTATTTTTGGACTCATGTATTAAATATATTTAGATTATTTTTCCATGATTAACATAATGTTAGTTATTTCAAACTAATTTTCAGATATAAACTACTGCTTTATAAATTTGGTTTATGTTAAAAATAAAAAATAAAAAGGCAATTTCGAGTGGTCCTGTATCTCTCCTCGTGACTAAGAAGTTGCAGATTTTGATGATAAAAATGGAGAATTATATATCCACATCAGACTTGGCTCATACACACTGCAGCTGTGCTACAGCATACAAAAGATTAGAATATTTAGCAGCTGAGAAAGGTTTGCAGGGCAATGTCAGAGATGAAATAAAAAATTAAATAGCCTGTCATCTGTTTTCCTTTTTTTCGCAGCAGCACTTAAAAATATTAATTAAATCGTTTCAAGAACTCTGTATTAAAGGGTTTTCAATGCTGAATGTAGGTACAAAACAAATAATTTCCAACATTGGTGAGATGATGATTTGAAAATGTGTCTATGCAAATTCCTGGAATTCCTGTTTGATGTGGAGGAATGTCTGTATTCTTATGTCTGTTTCTGCTTTTTGATTGTTGTGGTAGAGGAAATGTGGAGTGGCACCAGCAAGCATCCAAAACTATGACAGCTCTCAAAATTACTGTGATCTGAATCTGATCTCTGTGCATCTTGGATAAAATAATTTTTAATGATGAATAAGCCTCTTTAGGCTTTGAATGAGAGCTGAGGGATGGAGAGAATATGTAGGAAGGGTCTGAAGAGATGACTTTTCCTAAGGAGAACAAGAAAGAAATGAGTTATTAGTGCTACATAAAAACAACTGAGACTTGAAAATCCAAAGATAGAGAAGAAAATAATAGGGCATGCTCTGTAGCATGGAGTACAGAGAGGGTTTTTCTTCCCAAGGTAGAGGCAGCTCTAACCATCTGAGAAAGAAGATGCTAATTGCATAAGGGAAGGAGATGATCAGTGATGCTAAGCAGCCATGCAGCGATCTTGGATCTGCCAAACAGCTCTGACTTAAGGTCACAGAAAGCTCAGAAGCAAGCAAGAATTTAAAGCAGGGAAATGGAAGTGAAGAAAGATTTTTACATCTTTTGTTGTTCCCGAAAATACGCAATCTGTAGACTGAACTTTTAGAGTCGCATACTTAAATAATCATGTATTTTAGAGAAGCAGATTTTAATATTCGTATCAATATTAATGTCTTTTCCTGTGGGAAAGGGTTGGAGATTCTGTGTGCGTCCTGGTCACCAAGAATAGCTGGAGAGTGAGGCCAGCAAGGTCCAGGCTCAGTGTTGAGCACAGACAGGCTCTGTGCCCAGTTCAGAGCTGGCAGGGCCCAGGAAAGAGCATCTCAGGAAGCTCATGTTTGGTTTTAAGACATGCAGGGATGCCAGCTTACAGAGACAGTGAGTGTCCAGGCAGAGGCATTCTGGTGAGGTCAGCCAACAGAACAGGTGCGTCTCTGCTATCAGAGAGTTGTCCCAGGGAAGCAGAAAAAGGATTTTTCACAATGCATGAACTACTACTGCTGAATACTCAAGACTTACTACTTGAAATGTTTGACCTAGCAGGCCATGCTGTACCTTGCCATTTAACAAGTATCATTCCATGTCATTATCAAAAGGCTAATTTGAATTGAATATGCTTGGCTGGGATTACAAGAAAACTACCAGAAACTTAACCTACAACTCAGATTTAAGCTAAGTTTCTTTTTCAAAATTGTTTTTGTGCTGTATACTACAGTTCCCATGGAATACCTGTGGAAGCAAAATACACATCAGTATTTCTTTCTAATTCTTTTCTTAGATTTACAGGAACAAATGAGGAAGGTTTTTATTTATTTTTCATTTTGGAGAAGTATATTTTATTATGATTTCTCCTTAGGTAACTAAACAAGAAAAGAGCCTTATGAAGCCTCTTTATGACAGATACAGAATTATCAAGAAGCTTCTTGCAACTCCATCTTTGATCACAACAATTGTAAGTTGGAAAGAATTCATAGCCATTGTGAAGACAGTGTGCTGAATGCAGTGTTTAATTTGTACCTGTATGCCAATTTAGCAGCAATATGACTAGTGCTATTTAAAGAATCTGCTTATTAGTTAAAACAGTGTTTATATTTCAGCTAGATCAAATGCTCTGTAAAATTCATCTTCCAACCATACCAGAGGTTGTAATGTAAGGCAGCAGTTCTGGAGGCAATTGTTTCAAATCACTGGGCAAGAGATCAAAGGCTGTCAGTTTTCTACTACAGCTGATGTATGCAATATAAAATGAAACCTATCATTTTCCATAAAGCACTATACTGTCACTGTAACTATCTGCTAAATTTTGTTTAAAAAATCTTTTATTTAACATGTAGCACATAAATGTCACTTGTAGTACTTTGATTAATAATAATATATAAATGTAATTTAACAGTAATGGTCTCACTGTGAGTAGAGGTGGTGGAGTTTCAAATTTGGTTGGGTTGATTTTAAAAATTATGAACTATTGTCCTGTTAGAGGTCAGTGAAGCTTTAGATTGCTTTGAGAATCTTGGTCTAAATCCTTAAACAAGTGCACATGGACACTTCATTTCAAAATTCAACTGAAGGTGTTACTTAGTTTTTAGGAGCTTTGCTCCACAATTTCACATTTAAACCCTCATTTCAAAAGCCCAAATTTTCTTACGAGGCTGAAGGAACGTGGGGAAGACAGCAATATCAATTTTAGTAGTTAACATTTGTAGCTATAAAACCAAATGTAGAATGTCTACCTCCAATGCATGTTATAGCCATAATTTCTGGGCTTAATAAAAGTGTTAGATGGTATTTAAGAGCAGTACAAGTTCTAGCAAGACTGCAGTGTTTGCATAAATACAGAATGCTCTTTAAATCATTTCTACTTGTAAAGGCTCATGAGTAAACATAAAATCGATGGCTGGAGGTACTCGGAAACAAGGTCAGCTTCTGCCCTGTTTAGCCATAGTGAACAATACCCAGTAGCTCAGCAAGCCCCATGAGAGTTCTCATGAACTCTCAGGTAGAACTGGGTAGAGCTTTCAATATCTGTGATCTTTCAGTGAATACATCCAGGAAATTAACATCTAATTCTTTGTGTTGCCATCCTATTAGTTGTTATATTGTAATGTAAATGACTAATTTGATAATGCTTTATATTTTACAAGCAGGAAGAAGAAGACTCAGATGAAGACCATTCTCAAAGCAGCCATGAGCTATCATCTGGGCCGATATCTTGCCTCCCTGTTGATGAGCATCTGTGTTACTCTCAGGAGGACAGCGAGCCTGCATATGTTTCACCGCTGGATGAAAAGAAAGTTTTCAGACAAACAGCCCTGTCTATGTCCAACTTACATGAGGCAACAATGTGAGTTCTGTCTTTTTGTCATGGATGTTTTAAAATATTTTGTAAAGAATTTGCAAATGAAGCATGATCTATACTTGCTAGATAGGAGAAATACACATTATATGTCCATGAGAGGCTACTCCATGTGTGTACAATCTTGTTCCTTGCAATGAGGTGGTGTCTGGATACCCAGAAAAATTAACAATGCTCTCCTGCTCTCCATTAAAAACAAAACAAAAACGTCCTCCAGATGTGTATTTAAAAATTCCAGGTTGCATGAGGCAACAGGTCTCAAGATGCACATGGGCTGTTATTACTTAGCTCTGATTATGCTTTCCATGACCAGGTATGTTCTCATAACATATGGGCTATTATCTTTTTCTCAGGTTTTGGTTGGTATCACTTGGATGCATACATTATAAATTGACAAGGTTCTACCAAAAATGAGAGTAAATTAAAGTTTTGTTTTCCTACGTAACACAACTGTGTATGCAGCAGTGTGCTCATAAGTCCTTTGAAGATATTTCTGTGTGTTGTGTTCTAAGTAAAAAGATATAGTATGGGATATATCAAGACAAACAGAATTATATCTCAGCTTGAAAAAAACACAAACTTATTCTCCAAATAATACCAGCTGAAACATATCCTAAAAGAGAAAAGAATATTCTGGGTACCACTAGCAGTATTACTGAATCACAGTAATATTTGGTAACAGTTGCTTTTCAGATTTGGGCTTTGCTATTGACTTTATTTATTGAGAGAGAGAGAATGTAAGGAGTTTGCTGTAAGCCACTGAGCCCTGTCAAGTCCCTTAACTCCACATAAGACTGAGCCCACTAACAAGCCTCAGTCCTGAAAAGCTTTTGCCATGTTGTCCACAGAGCTCTGCCTTCATTTTATTAGCAGGGTGAGACTAACAGTAGTAAACGGGAAGGAACACAACTGTTTAATCACGTGATTGATTGTACAAGCAGTGATAGCCGTACTTGGAGGGCTATGTTAGATTGCTTGGGGGCACTGAGATGAGCACCTGCTGTGGCCAACAGCAGGAGCCTGACTATTGTCCAAAACCCTGGCTTTTACAGGGATTCCTGGTGCACGGGGTTTTCATAGTCTTGCCTCTGTTTTACAGGCCTGTTCTACTTGAACATCTCCGAGAAACAAGAGCAGATAAAAAAAGGCTTCGCAAGGCTCTGAGAGAGTTTGAAGAACAATTCTACAAGCAGACAGGAAGGTAAATAAACCAACTTGACAAATTCCTTCTCCTTTTCCCCTCTGGGCACCTATGCAGACATGTTTGTTTCTACTAGAGCAGGTACTCTTAGGTGATCAAGCCAAAGAAAGAGCAGTCTGGGACTGGAAGGTAACAGGGAGGTGATGGGTCTCTGTGGAGATGGCCAGCTCCCCATTAAGTTGAGGATGTGGGCATCCCTGATGGCTTTCTGGCTCTGGGGAGCTCCCCAGAATATGCCTGTACTAGACATAAACCATGCAGCATGTCAGCACAGGATCTTCCTGAGGTGTAGAGAGTCTGCTAAACAGGCTTCCTGAAGATATCAATCTCTAGGGACTTCACTGGGAAGTTTGGCTATCTATCTCTAAAAAGCTAGATATAAAAAAGTAACTACTGTTTCTTTCACCCATAAATATTACTTTCCACTTTTTGGTTGTCCTCCTCCCATTATTTAACAAACTTTTGCTGAAAAGGTAGTATTCTGGTTACAGTTTTCAAAGCAATGCCTAATAACTTCCCTGTGTATTTTAGAATGAAGCAATTACACTTACTTGCATAGCTGAGTAGAAAGAAAATTACCTGATATAGGAAAAGTTAATATTTAAAATCCATTTCATTTCTGTCTATGAGGTTGTTTTTGTTTTTTTTGGTCCTGTCAAAATAACTTTACTTACCTATTGCTAGGGAAAAAAAAATATATATATGACCCAAACCTCATTAGTTGCTGCAGAATTCATTTTAAAGACTGTTTCTCTGTTTAGTCATAGAAGTGATTGTACTTTTATTTGCTTTTAATAGGAGTCCTCTAAAAGAAGATCGTGTACCAATGGCAGAGGAATACTCTGAATACAAGCACACAAAAGCCAAAATCAGGCTTTTAGAGGTTCTCATCAGTAAGCATGATGTTTCCAAAACAATTTGAAATTAATGCAATGGCGTGGTGTTATTCTCTAGCAAAACATACAAGAAAAAGAACAAAAAAAAAAATGAGGCAGTTGTCTTACAGGTCTTGGTCTGCTGCACAATTATTTGACACACTGAGATTTTTTGATGCACTTTACCAATTATACAAGCTGGGATGAGCGAGGACAGCAATATACGAGAATATTAAGTGTGGGTGAGTGATCTATAGTATATATTTTTTTTCCTTTTGAAAAGCCTTGAAGTGCACTGTGAAAATGTTAGAAATTAAAAGGACATTGAAGTATGGTTGAGACTCAGTTTGACCTGTTCTTAGGTTTAAAAAGTGTGAGGAAATGCTCTCCAGGTTTCTAGTATGTCTTAGTATTTGGTAATGTACCACACATTTCTTAGCAGGATTTACATGCACTGTAATTAACTATTGCTGTTGGTTCTCAAGATAGAGTTGCCATTCAGTTCCAGTAGCTTCAAAGAAAGGTGCGTACACAAAATCAGTGACAGGATTTGGTCTATAATTCTGAGAGCAGAGCAAAGTGATGCTGCCTATGCAAAAAAAAAAAAAAAAAAAAAAAAAAAAAGAGAGAGAGAGAAGGAAGGAATATAGCTGCCAAATGGAGACAGTGGAGATAGTCTTTTTGGTTTTGTTTTTTTTTGGAAATAAGAGCAAGCATTTGGCAAAATAAACAGGTAGTCTACTGGGAAGAGATAAAACATAGGTACTGGATGCTGTCCTTTTCACTACGGTTTACAGGACATAAAAAAAAAAAAAGGTACACATTGTGGTACATAAAATTCAGTAAATAGGTCAACTACGTGCTAATTTTCATTTCTGTATTGAACTTTTGCACTTTATTTTGCCTGATGCTAATTTGCTTTTCTAATTACCAAAGCTTGTTTAGAAGCATGCACTTTGTAAAAATGTCAAAGTATTTCCTGTGTTATAAATTACCATATATATATATATATATAAAAGACAAGACTAGATTATTGCATTATGCTAAGATATTTTGGATAGATTAAAGTACATGGTATATAAGTGAGTGTCACAGTTATCTGATGAGGAACGTTAGACTTCTCATTTACTATAAATAAGATTTAAAAAAAAGATATTTTTCCATTGGAATTATGCATCTTTCTTAACTTTCAGAGTACCACACTTTGTAATATTAAGGATTTTTTTTTCACTATTTGTGATAAACCATTTGTGTTAAAAGTGAACTGTTAACAGGAGGCTTATCAACATTTTTGTACTGCAAATGAAAACCAGGGATTTGGGAAAATACCTATCCCAGACATAAAGGGAGGAAGAATGAAAACAGAAAAAGGGACTTCAGTAAGTTGAATCATGTTTAGTGTTCTGCTTTAACTGTCATTTTGTATTGACCACATAGTATAAGCAACCTGTTTTCTATCTATCTTGGTAAGAAAAGTTTCATTTTTTAAAGCCTATTATGTACCAACCACGTTTGTACTTCTATTGTATGTAATGGCTCAGCATGATTTTGAAGATGTACGTACCTGTTTTCAAGTAGCTTGGAGGAAAAAGTATGATGACTAAAAATGATTTTTTTTTTTTAATTTCTTAGAGGTTTGTTGTTTCAGTGTACTGATTTAATAATTTGTAACTTTTATGAATCAGAATGGTCTCCTTCGTAAATCTGTTTTAATTAAAGTCATCTAGAGCAACAGGAACAGATACAGAGCTATTTGAAGTTTACAAACTACATCTTTGATAAGGGAAAATGATTTCATGACATGTATACAATTGATATTAAAATGTGATCTATATATTCTATATGATTGTATAATATTTTATACAACAGTACAAATAAAATATTTTTCTATTATATTTATTATGTCAAGACACAGTTTCTGCTTTCAGTTAGCTAATATAAATAACATAAATAACACTGTCAAACAACACGTTGGAAGTGCTGACATTTCTAGGATTTGAAATTTAAATCATGCTGCAGTTACAACCTTTCATGCTGTTTGGAGTTATCCCAGTATTTGTTCAGTAGTTAAAATGAATGCATATTTAAACACCATTTATAAGCCGTTATTTTTGTTTTGCTAAAGCAGTTTATATAGGATTTTGTTACATTTGGCAAGAAACAGAAAACATTTTTTGCAGCATCTAGGTATAAATGGTTGCTGGAAAAAAAAATCCAGGACTTCTAATCATTTAAAGCATTGGGTGAACAGAAGGGAAGGAGGGAGAGAAGAAATACTAAAAACGCTATTGGAGATTTTGAAGACCCATGTTTGCTTTTGGTGACAGCGGCATGTGCATGCTTCTGACAAAAATGTCTGACTATGGAAATGGGCAACAGAGGTTTGAAGGCTCCTAAGTAACGAGGGAATTTTTAACGTCCAACACTGATATTGCAGGTCTTGCAGCTGGGATCTTTCTTTGCATTTGCAGTAGACAAGCTCATTAGTTGGTGACCAGTAATTTCTGCAACTGTGCCGAGGGAGAGATCCACAGGATCAGTGTAAATTACTTCCAGAATAACATCCTGGGCATGATGGTAAACCATTACACCATCTTCTTCATCACAGGTCAGAAATTTATTATCTTTTATATTTAGTTGAGGAAGGCGCTGCTTACAGAATTCATCTCCTGGTGATCCAACAGGGGCGATAACGAGAATGACGTAGTGGTAGGCTGTGTACATGCAGTAGAAGTCTCCAAAGTACAAGTTAGTGTTTGGGTTGAAGAGTTTTTCAGCTGCAATCTCAAACCTGTATCTTCCATATGGTGAATCCTGTGGTGGTTTCCCAGTGTTAAACTCGGTGTTGCAGCTAAAGAAGATGCCTTCCAACTTCCCGCTGATTGGAGAACCATGGCTGCCACTGTTATCCTTAACAGAAGGCTGCAGGGCGTTCCCATGGTGCTCTCTACAAATGAATGACTGCTATTGTTTATTGTGTAACACATTAAGAGAGTGGTAAGTTAGGACTTCATGCTGTTCAGTAACAATACAGAAGAGACATAAAGGAAAACCATTAAACTGAGACCTGTGGTAAGTGTCATGATTTTCAGACCAAGAAACTCAAGTGAAGTGCAACTCCTGCTCAAGGGAAAAAAAATTGCGTTTCCAGTCTACCTTCTCTGTCAGCTGTGAGCTGCATCAGTATTCTATGAAAGAAGGCAAACAATAGCACAAACAAAAAAGTCCCCAAAGCACCAATAGCTTCCATTAGCTGATCTGTTCAGCTTTCCACTAAAATTCTAACAATAAACATATTTTAATTTAATCACGTGCTGGAAATTGCAAGTGAATCTCAATATGCTGAACCTATTGTTAGTTAATGCATATTTTTAGCATAGGCAGTATGTAGTTCATGTAGGAAAGGTGCCAAAGTTATTTCTGAATTATGTTTCTCAGAGACATTATAGGAAGGAACATAGTGTCTGATATCTGCTATTCTTTTTTTATATTATGTTTTATACATTTTTATTCTTTTACATTTATATTTTGTATTTACATATTGTTTTTATATATATATATATTTATATATTTTATTTATATTTTACTTTTTTTTTTTTCCACAAAATGATAATTTCAGGACTAATTTTTCTACAGGAGACTTCAGTCAAAGCAGAGCTGGGCACAGTATTAATTAGGTAATTTGGCTGGGTTCCACTTTGGTTGGTATCCAGCTCCTGCAGTTACTAGTCCTAAGGTACAACAATGTACATGACTTCTTATTTTTTGCAAGCTGAGCTCAATTTGGTTACACTGAAAAGAAAAATTCAAGTGAATTTTTAAACCTCTAAATCCTGAATTGCACTCAGCAGCATTAGGCTGCTAAATTTATGAGGACAATCTTAAACACCCCACTTAGTCCTCTGTAGCACCTGAGATTTTATGTACAGCAAAGACGTTCCCCAGAACTTGTGACCCATGCTTCTTTGTATGTGCTGTAGCAACAGCTTTGGCTATCTCTGCACCTGCAACCATTTAATGCCAGAAACTGAAACATTCCCTCTTTTAAGTCCTGTAAAAAAAAACCACAACCTTACCTTTAAAGACCTTTACCCTTAAAGATTGCATTTATACACTTTGATTTATACACATTGACAGATTAAGAAGGCATTAGGGTTGTAGAGTCTTACATTTATCTCCCCTCCCTCTTTTACTAAGCAAGTGAGAACAAGTTTTTAATCTCTCTTTTAAATTTGCAACAACTCCAGGAAAAATGGTGCTGTCTGAGAAAAGATTTTACCTGGTTAAACTGGAGGTAGCAGTCAAAGCAAACACATTCAGTGTACAAGTAAGAAGGTAAGAAAGCTCTAATCAACAACACAGTAATGTCTCCAATTCTGGGTGTTCCCTTCCCCTTATTTCTAGTCTTCTCAGAAGCAAATCTCAATTTATGCTTAAGTTAAAGTTCAGAGGTTTTCTGGCTATTCAAATAGTTACTGTCTCAAGCCCCATTATACAAAACATTGGGCTTTTCAGGGGAGGGGAGGAGGAGAGTGAGATACAATTGGTATATTATGACTGAAGTGAATGCTAAGGAAAAAAAAATCAGCTTGAATAACCACTCTCTCTGCAACCTGAGAAAACAGGCTTGCAGCTTTATTTCTGTGGCAAGATACTGACATCCAGTGGCCAATTATGCTAATTATAGGTCACTCTTCCCCAGGGAGCTGAGTTGCTCTATTGCACTTCCAGACGAGGGAAGCAGCAGTGACGTGTGCCACTTTCAAACTCACATTTCAAATTCCTACATTTAGGGGTAGTTGCTCATTGGCTATTGGTACTACTAGAGCCACCCCATAAGCTTTTTCTGACTCGTTTACTAGTTAGGACACTACAGAGGCCACTGGAAGAAATGGTACAACAAAGGAATTTTTCCTAAAAGGAAGCCTGTGATTAGGGTTTTTAACACACCGTTCAGAAGCGTGCCTTGCAGGACTAACCCTTGCAACCACGTTAGTACACTTCTGATCAGAAAAGACCACTGTTAGACAGTTACAGCTATCCTAGCTTTATACTGACCTGGCAAAACTCAAAGACAACAAATTTAGTCTTCATTTGTATCAACCCAAGAAAGACCGTAAGAAGAGGGAGGGAAAAGATACAGTGCAATCAATTAAAGAGTCACATTTGGCAGAAAAAGGCCAAAACCAGAGTTACAAATGTACTTCAGTAGCAATTTTTAAAGCTCTGTGAACACAAGAGTGGACACATCATGATTACACAACTGAAAATAAAGCTGTAAGAGAATCAGAAACAGCAATTTCCCTTCTGTGGTATCCAGTCCTAGTCCAAGGTGGCAGTAGATTTACTAGGTCCTCAGAGATCTTAAAATGCAATTAATTTGCTACCTCCATTGAATATGCAGCTCTATCAACGCGCAACAACATCATTCTCCCAAAGCGCAAAGGAAGGAGGAAACCCCATGCTCTGCAATATATAAGACAATCCTAGAATCCCGTATGTACTCATGACTACAAAGAGGAACATTTCCAAGGGTGGTGGACTCTGCTTTTTGAAGGTGGACCTACAGAATATTTTGTTTCTTCACCAGTTTTTTAAAAAAATAGTTCTATGTAGGTACTAATGCAAAACGCACCTAAAACTGGCATTATGTAGCAAAGGAGCAGCCCCAGCACCAGTGCTGAAACAGCCGCTGTCACGCCACTTACCTCTCATCCACGTTCTTCTAACAAACAGCAGAAGGTTACCGCTGCATGGTGGCTGTTCTTGTAGGTGAGCTTTGACTCCTCCCATTGAAATGTCGTCTTTTCTAGTGTAATGGTGCTTCTGCTTGTGTGTGCAAGGTCACACTGGCTCTCCATGCAGGAATAAGGAACCTACCTCCAGCTATCCCATTTATTCATTCCAACTGAAGCAGTGTTCTCAAATTGTCTAAACATCCCTCCTCCCCACACAAACATGATCTGTAAATTAAGGTTTTCATTACAGAGCCCCAGTTACGCCATTTGGGCGCACAAATGGGGTGATTGTATGTGGAGAGCAAATACATGAGATAGATTGAACTCTTATCTACAGGCAAACACTTACTGATAGATACAATTGTGCATTCACACTATTAGACATCTCACCATGAATTTCTGAATACAATGGCAATATTTGGCTACTAAACACTTACTTACAATATCATAGGCACTTTAATGAGGCTGGAGACTCTGTGAGTACTTAAATTCCTGCTCTAAAACACAAACTTTTATTTCCTAATCAAAGTGCTGAACAAGACAAGGTGGAAGAAATTAGTTACCTTTTATTTCTCCCTTCTTCTGAACTGGCAATAGTACACAGACATCCTGCTCCAGCTTTACCACAGCTGCCTCCATTTACTTATTTTCATTACTACTGTAATTTGCCAAACAATTTTGCATCTGTTTACTTTCTTACCTGGTATAATCAAAGTATTCTTTGTGCTGATTCCGATAAAAAACAGACAATTTAAGCATACGGCCTGCAATCACTTCAGCTTTTTCCAAAAGCTGTGTTAGGTGAACTTTTGAATAATCTGAGGAAAAAAAGACAAATCTGCTAGTATAAGAGGGGAGAAAAAACACAATGCTCTTCAAAAACAACAGACATAATGGGGAGCAGAGCCTAAATAACATACCTCACAGCACGCAGCAGCTATTGAGCAGCTATCAAGCTCGGCATCAGCTTCCAGCAGCAGCAAGAGACAGTTGGCAGGAGCATGCAGATTTGATTCTCCCCACTCCTTTCCCCATGAATACTTTGCAAGCCTCTGGTAACTCTCACCTTGGGATTCCTTGTGTTAGAGGTGGTTTCTTGTATTTGGCAAATGCAGAGGAGCTCAGAATTGCCCTCTGACTTATGTCATTTAATAAAATGCTTGCTGCAGTGTACCTGGTTATGAGCCACACAATTAAAAAACCTTGCTTAGAACCCAGCCTAAACTACATCTCAACCAACATGGGCTTCATAGAGAGCTTCCTACAGCTCCCAACTTTCACACACGCAGGCGTGTTGACGTTGGGTGATGTTCAGCCAACAGAATACGTTTATAAATCAATGACAGGCTAAAGGTACGTGTACTAGTCCTTGAGACAGAGTATTGGTGGTACTCAGGCTTTGCAGCACACAAAGAACAGCAGAATGGCTTAAGCAAGCTGTCTGTTAGGGAGCTGCCAGTATTTTCTCCACTGGGCTTGCGGGCAACAAGAGGCACACAAGTGGCCCCGCTCCATTGCAGTTCACCAATCTCCTTTCCTGGTTTGGAAGAAGCAATGGTACAAGACACAGCAGTTCTGGGCAGCTAAACTATTGTGGAACACAAAGGGGCACTGCAGCTGCTTCCCTCCTCTCATTAATGCATCAAACCAGAGTGCATACAAAGCCCAAAGCTAGTATTGCAGTTTACAAATCTAACTATTAAGCCTACCAAGCTACTGCACACTGGTAGATGGCTAATCCATTCACGCAGTAAAGCTAGCCTTATTGGATACATCCTATGGTGCGTTCTTTTCTCAGAAACATTACCTGCTGTGCAAAACTCAATGATTTCACTCCACTCAGAAACAACGTAATCGCCGTCAACTTGCTTTGATGCTGTCTGCACTGCTACTGTGTATTCTGTTCTTGGGCTCAAGAACCAGTGTCCACGGACCGTCATAGGCAAAGGAACAGCTTTGGCGACCAATTTAGTTGGTACATCCTGATGGGAACAAAAAAACAACAACACAACAACACAAAAAAGTCAGCACAACAACCAAACCAATCCACCACCACTCCGCAGCCCTTGGCTCTGCTGTGTAAGTATTAACTACATCTCACGATCCATTGGTGCAGTGAAGTTAACAGAGTGGCCTAGGACAATGGCCTGAGGTCTGCTCTAAAAGCTACACTGGTAACTGGCACACAAGAGTTTATTTGTGGTTCCACGCGAATACAGACCATTATATATAGCCCAAACACACAATTCAGACTAAGGTCATTTATGCTTAAGCATGCAAGCAGAGCATGAGGACGTGTTAATTTAAGTACTACTTGGGCTCTTATTGACAAGCTTTTCTTTCAGTGCAACCAAGCAAGATTCCTCCTGCAGTCATTGAGTACACCTATATCGCTGTTGGTATCCTCCACCTTGAACAGAGAAAATCAAACACTGCAGAGTAACTTTGTGCACTTTACATATTTCAAAATACCCTTATGCACAGGGAATGGCCAGAACAAACCGAACATATCGCTAGATGTTCTCTGCTTATCACCACACCTCTTGCTCCCCCACATTTCAGGTGTTCTGTCAGCACATCCCACGATAGTGCAACACAGAAGTATACCTACTACTGCAGGCGTACAGACAGGTATAGCTACTTTTTGTTGTTGAAATAGTTGTCATCTGCAGCACCAAAACCTGCAGCTCAGACCACCAAGGGGAAGAAAAAATGAACTGGACAATTTATACTAGAACTGTGGGTAAACACTGCGGGACACACACTGAGGGACTCACAGTGAAGTTGAATGACTCTTTACACATTGTAGCTGAGAAGCTGTGAGAGAGTGAGAGGTGTTTGTTCTTTAACATTTACCAGTAACCACAGAACAGTAAGATGGCTTCCACTCAAAAAGTAGACATTTTAGGTAATATCCATAGCTATCCACATGTAAATGCTAGTCAATAGTTACCCACATATAAATTCTAACAAAGCAGACCCTTAAGGAAAAACACACACACAAAACAAACAAACAAACAAACAAACAAACAAACAAAACCAACAGAAAGTAGACTCCTCCTGTTCATGATCTGTAAGCAAGACATGGAAGATTTTTTTTGAACATTTTCTATTATGGAAAAATCTCTTTTTATCATTTTTCTTCAGTTTCTATATTACAAAACTAAAACTAGCAGCTTGAGATATTACAAAACTGAAATGTGATTGACTGATGATCAAGGGTAAGATTTTGTTGTTACTTTGGTTTCTTTTTATGTTAATTTTCATTTAAATCAAATTACAAACATCTTGGAGAAAACTTTCTATGTTAAGTACTAAGTTCTGTATTCTGAAATACATAATATACAAAAGAGAAAAAAAAAGTACAGGGGGGAGGGTGACATTTAAAGTTACCACCCTAGAACTACATTGTAAAGGCATCCCACTGAACTGGATTTACCAATGCTAATGCAGTCAGCAGCTGCTACAGTTCCACTCATTAGTCTTCCTGTCATCTTTTCTTTGGCTGTGGTAAAAGCTGACTCCACCTGGGTCTGCTCTCTGTGCCCATGACACTGTAGCGGTTTTTGCCCCCATTAATTTTCTGAGTGTTCACACAACATTAAAAGCCTCATTACCCCCATGGCTCAAAGCCTTACCTCCCGGCTGTGCATCAGGAAACTCTTTGAACTACACCAGAAGAGGCCAGAACACCCAGAGCCACGACATCACTTAGAGGAGTTTCTCTTACGTGGTGGGGTAGGGGGATGGAGTGGGATGGGAGGGGGCGGGGAAGGGAAGAATGATGCTTTTCATAAATTTAACTTATTGTTCTTTTTCTAAGCAAAACTTTTTTTTCTTTTTTTTTTTTTTTTAAATAAGATCACTATGCTGACCTCAGAAAAAAATGTTCATGTTGAAATTCCTCTGGGCACGCTCTGCTCTGGGCTGAACAAACCAAGGGACCTAAGGGACCTCAGCTGCTCCTTGTATGTCTTGTCCTCTAAGACCCTCCACCATCTTTGTAGCCCTCCTTTGGATGCTCTCTAATAGCTTTATTTCCTTCTTACACTGTGGCACCCAAAACCAGTATACCACTATACTGGTATACCAGTCACACTACCTCACTCTTTGGGAAGAGAAGCCTGCCTATTCTGTAGTCCCTTTTCTTCTCTAAAGAAGCTGATTTCAATTTTCAGCTTTCTTCCACTTCATCTCATCCTTCCCTTTGCCAAGTCTGCTTGTAGGACACAATGCAGGAGCTCAGCACGCCTAGCTTTGCTTCATAGCTGAGCCTCATTTCCCTACCTATTATACGGGAATAATCATACATCCACATTCTAGTCTTTACATACTACTACAAATCTCCTTCCCAAATATAACAATAGTCCTACGTAATAAAACAATATGTACCCTAAACAAGTTGAGTATGTATTTGCCAACAGAAAAAGCACTGAAAGTACAAAGCATTCACATTTGCTCTTCCAGAAGGAAATAAACACCATTTACTGAAGTACAGCATCTGTTTACCAGGTTAAATCTACATCCCAACTCACTTCGGCTCACAACCATCTCATATAGCACACTAACTCTCTACAAGTTAGGAAATAGCTGAGCTTATCACACGTGAGAGAAACAGGCCCTTGTAGACATTCACGCGACCCTTATGCTGAGTAAGGTTTTTAATATTACTACAAATATTTTTCCTCATTTTTAACACTAGTCTCATCACTGCAATAAAGATTTTTAAGAGAATTTAGCATTTGGTCTGCCAGAGTGGCTCTACCTTTTACAAAAACAAATTTTACAATTTTAACACCGGTATGCATATAAATGAAAAACATGTAAATTAATAAAATGAAACAATTAAGACAAATCCATCTCAGTAAACATTTATAGTGGAAGGCGTATTTATTCTTGCAGCATAAAATGGGAATGGAAATTGAACTTCAAAGGCTGCCATAAGAAAAAAACAACCAAACAAATCATTCATTACCACAATTAAAACTAGATCAGAGTAAAGGCTATTATAACATTAAATTTGGTACTGCTTTGCATACCACTTCCTATCATCTGCAGCATCTTGTAGGCCAAATGTGTGAAATCCTTGACTTCAAATAGCAGTAAGTGATTCAAAAAGCAGTAAGTGATTTTTGTTACACTTAATGAATATGCTATTTACAACCATGTTAAAAATGACAAAAAAAAAATCTAATAAGGAAGCATAAATGGAGGGTTACACACATGCTATGAACAGGCTGTCCCATTGGCTTATACACCAAGAGTAGTTTAGGTGTTAGTAAAATTGGAGTGCTCATATTTGTCTGGATGGTTATTTGTGCCTTGGCAAACCTTATCTTTTAGGGATCTTGCCAAGACTGCAGATAATTAATTTGCAGATGGCTGTGGTGTTTAATCTCCTTTTCTATCTCATTCCATGTTTCTATAGACATCTCAGTATTTGAACTGTTTGAGCAAATTTTTTCTGTTTTTGATAACAATAGACTCGGCAATACATTCAGTACGTCTCTCCATCAGTGGTTTAAGGATATAGGCCAGATGAATATTCAGGTCACAGTGCTGAATGCTGCAACCTAAGATTGCTGGAAGCCTTCCTAGAAGTGCATTAGAATTCTTGACTCTTCTGTTGAAACAACATGTATTGCCATCATGGGTCTGTCACTGATTGAGGACAGGCACAGAAAACATAAATTGTTTAAATAATGATTAAGAACTAGTCAGGAATAAAAATGTCTATCTTACAATAAATTGTACAGCTTCCAAAACTGTTTTAGTTTCAAATGAAATAGAAAAGGTAATATTACTTTCTCTATAAAACAAATGTGTTTGCGTGTACATGCACATAAGGTTTAAGTGGAGGTATTCTGTGTAAAAAAAATATTGCCAGTCAGATTAATCAAACCCACCTTGGCCAGATGTCCTATACCTGGTTTTGAACAGTTCATAAACCACTGAGATTCAACTATTTAAAGTCATGCATTTCCACCTTCATTTTTAAAAGAAATTTACCTTGTGTTTAAATTTGTTGGAATTCTTGTTTTCTTTCTTGTTGAGATCAATGAAGTAATGAGTAATGCGATCCTTGGATTTAGAATCCATATCCCAAGAAATCTTGAAGGAATCACACGTGATGTTACTTATTTTGATATTGTGTGGGACGGGAAGTTCCTCCATCTCTGCAATTCCACTGTCTTGTGATTTATTCCCTGCATTAAAAAAAAAAAAAAAAAAAAAAAAAAAAAGCATGATCAGTTAAGGTCCTACTAGATTCTGTTTCCTGTGGTCTTATATGATGCCACCTCTGAATAGCCTTTAACAAAATCTCACAGGTGGTACTTAGAAGCAATGGTAAGGCGCTATTATGCAAGCCTCAATTTGAATGATGAGAAATACTGAAAAGGGATGGCATTCCTCATGTGAACTAGTAACATGTAAGTGGGCTTCATAGACTGGCTAATATCACAACTTTGTGCAGTTACAGTTTGAGAAAAAGAAACATCTGAAGTTTTCTGGTGCTACAATGATTAGTTAAGATGCCAGCAATGTCCACAGTTCAGTTAACATAATGGCCCCATCCATACTTGTCCGCGAAATAAATACAAATAGAAATCACATGCGTCCTAAAAGTATTTTTCAAGCCCAAAGTAAAACCACCCTCCTCAAGGTTAATAGATGGTGTCTATACATACACATATGTAAAATGCTCTCCTCCACAATGAAACCATTAACAAAGGAGTCATTTTACTGAGCCATGTTAAAAGGGACATATACACCAGCGTCATTTTCCTGTCTTTTTTCTATTGCCCGGTTGATACCCCCTGCATTTTTTTTTCCTAATATCTCTAAGTGCATATATGCTGAACATAATGAGCACATGTCCACTGACTCCCCAGAAGCATCACAGGTACCCAAATTAGGTCTTCCTTTAGTTCCAGGGCAACCTTGTTGCACAGCATACAGTGAATATTATAACTCAGAAACATTAGGTGATCTTGTACTACATAAAACACAATTCAAAAGCAAGCAAACAATACAAAAGACCTGAAAGACAAGAGAAAAATAAGTGGATAAAAAGAAAAAAATAAATAGAGAAAATGATGTAAGAGAAGGAATAAAGAAGCGGCAATGAAAAACAACAAAAACCCCACACACCCTTAAATAAGAATAGAAAGAAACAAAGGAGGAGGAAAAAAAAAAAAAAAAAAAAAAAGTATGTATAAAAAAGTAAGGAAAACTCCCAAATTGTGCCCAGAGGTGAAAGGCAGGGAGACCATGCTACAGTTGTACCAGAGATATGTGGGGAACACATTGCCACAATTATTTTTAGTCACATCTAAGTACAGCAAGAGGTAGCATTATACCTGTCCATCATAACTGATAAAAATAATGGACACAAAGGGATCCGGTCAGTAATAATAATAAAATATGTGACTTGTAAGTCCTTAGGGACTTTTCAACCTGTCAGCGTATGTCATCAAAGAGTTACATCAACACCTCGGTTCAGGAATTGTTCAGGTTGTTCTGGCAGTTCAGAATTCTCCAGGTGGATACATGAAATCCAGTTACAGTGCCTGAGAAATCCATATATTTCCAGGTGGTATTACAACAAAGTAATTTTATTGATGATGATTTAAAGAACCAATAGTAATACTTTTATATTTTTGTTTCATTTGATATATTTACAACCAACATGTCTTCTATTTTTTAAACATCTTACTGCCTTCCCCCCTATGACTCCCACCCCTTTTTAATCGATATCTAAGTCAGAAAGCGTGTGGTCTTCCTCAAAATGCAATGCTATTTGTTCCAGACACGGGGACTTTTTCAACAGCTGCACTGAGTGCGACAGACTCAGGAATACCAGTCATTACTGAAGGCTTTCTGTTCATACAAAATACACAGTGCATGCTTTCCCCTCCATGAGATTTCAGAAAGCTAGCAGGGAGAAAGCAGCATTGCTTTGTTTTGTGAGTATTCTGTATTTGAAAAATGACTAAAAGCTCTACCAGGTACACTAAAAAGTAGCATGATTGCTCTTTCAGGAACAAGGCCTTGTGTTTAACAAGATGGGGTGACGCTGCTGAGGTTCTCACACCTACAGAGCTGGAGGGACTCAGATCCCAGCACACTGAATGACTGGATAAGGACACGAGCACACACGCTGCCATATATATCCATGATACTCCAATACACAACATCGCTTCAAAACTGAGCTTGTATACTCTGCACCTCTGGGCTCCAGCCACGTTATAAACAACCCAAGTTAAACTTCAGGAGATGCACAAAGCAGTAATGACCACTGACTTGAAGTAACCAAGATGAAAAAAGATTTCAGAGCACACTCATGACAGTTAAAGAGCAAAAGTGCTCCCATAAATGGCTACTGTTTTCTATGCAATTTTTGGAAGTAATGTTTAGATGTCTGTGTTCCTCATCCATTTCGTAGAACCATAGAATCGTCCTTCCTTTACTTAAAAAGTGAATAAATAGCTTGAACGAATGCTTATCAAAATATCTCCAGATAATATTTAGAAACATTTTTAATATGTCTAGAGAAAATAAAACCACTCACATTACTAAGTACAAAGCTATCTGTCTTTTGTGTGTGTGTGATGCCACAAAATCCAAAATACAAACATTTCTGGAATCTTTAAAGTTCTTTGAAAGTGGAAAAAATAAGTTTAGAGATTTTGAAGTACAGAGTATAACAGAATATGAAATAAATAAAACATCTCACAGTCATCACCAGCAAGCAATATTCCAGTTTCCCTTGTATTTAGAATATGAAGTATCTGTGATATATGTAATGTATATGTATATTTTTATACTTAATTGTGTAGTTCTGAATGTCAAAAGCCATTGAATTGACAGGCAGTGTTAGGAACCTGGTAGTGGCCAAGGATGCAGCTTTCCCCCACACAGATCCAGCTGACTACCAAGGTAACACATTGGTACCTTGCCTTTTTCTCACTTGTGCTTTGGTAAATGGTTTGAACTGATTTTCATACCGAAAAGCATATCCACTTCAAACAATTTCTTCCTTATACCAGCATCAATTAAAGAACAGACAATATTTGAAAATAGGAAATCTACTAAATGCACAGAGAACAGCTGAACTTACTCAAAAATAGAATATATTTTCCCTAAATATAAGTCCGGCTGACAAGACGTTAGTACTATTAGGATATGAAAACAGGTGGAGAAGGCCTTAGAACAAGCTGCTTTCATGTTAAACGTCTTCCCACTTCACTGAGGCTAAATTCGTCTTTCTTTGATGAAACATCACAATACATACAGGAATTGAAAACAGAAGCAGCGTAGGAAATGTCTCTCTGAATAGCTTCATATCAAACTGAAACAGATCAGCTTCCAATTAAAATGGCTGCTTTGTTTTGCATTCATGTTGCTTCAACAGTGGGTGCCACTGCAGGACTTGATAGAAACACTGCTCTCTGGTTTCTTTCAGGCAGAAAATTATACAAAAGCTAGTAGTGAAACAAACCTGGTCTCACTGCCAAAAAAACCAACAACTAGGCATGTCATCCCTGTGTGCTGCAGGAACACCTCTGTTCCAACAACAGCAACAAACCAGCTTATTTCTATAACAAGCCATAGGGCTCAGTGATTCTTGACCCTTATAAAAAGTCAAAGACCACTCGTGTGCACAGGTCACACTGGAAGCATAAGACATTAAATTTCTACAAAGCCAAAGAATAAACACAAAATGCTAGCTTTACTGAGATCAGCTGAAGAACTGCACGATTCATGTTTTATGCTCCTATTCACAGGCTTATCTCTCTCTGCCATATCCAGAGTTAAATTACAAGTTAAATTGTCTAATCAATTTTAAAGCAGTCATGATAGTCACTGCTGCAGCTGAGCCAAAATGCTGGCAAATGGGTAACAAACCAATTTTATTTATACACACACAGACACACTTAATTTAGCATCCTCATTATATCCTCTACGTACATAAATTATCTCTGAATGAGAAAAAAAAGGCAGAAAATTCCCATTGAACATCCATGGCTTTCATCTGTCCTTATTGGAGACAAATGATAAGACTCAGAAATTGTTAAGTCTATGCTGAAAATATTTGGAAGAGGATTTTTTTTTTTTTTTTTTTTTATTTGCCTCATCACTCAAACCAAATTGCTGAACCATGACATCTGCAGCAGTGGCAAGGCGGTAGGGAAGAACCTGGACACATCTCCAGTTGGTAGTTGCTGAGCCCTCACAATGACTGAATTTTTATAAATTTATAATATTTTGTTAATACTTTTTCCTTCATTCTAAAAATGCAGAACTTTGCAGCAGGGCAAGGCAATACTTGCCTGCTTTTTCATTTCTCAGACAAACGGTTTATGTTATCCACAAAAGAAATCCTGAAAGGACTAATTTGTAATCCATCCTTTAAGGCTACTTACCGCTCTCATAAGTAAGTTTTATGTAAGTAGAACAATAAAATAATACATTGATTCCAGATTCCTGTGACACTGCACGTGGAAATTATGACTCTAGTTCATTATTTGGAAGCACTAAAAAGATGGGCTCATGCTCAAAGTCTGTATACCAGACAGGCTGCAGTAGGACTCCTAAGCATTCAAGAACTCACTTGATTTGTACTCAGCAATCAAATCACGCCTCCTTTCCCGTAACTCCATCCATAATACTAATATGCCACCTCTCACAGCATTAGCTATGTAGCTGGCTGCACTGTGAAAGCATGAAAAGTTATCCAGCAGTCAATAAACAAATTCACAGAAAACAGAACTTGCAAATGCCTGAATACAATGACATAATAGGCATCCATCAACTGGGAAAAAATACACAAAACAGGTATTGAAGCCATAATGAGTGCGATTGCTTGTACTCAGTGTGAGGTGAACTCATGAAATAGTCATTCAGCTGCAACGATGTCCATTACGTTTGGAGAAACTGAAAGAAGGAAGGGCCAGGTGAAATCATGTTCTCTGCTGGAGCTGAGAAAGCCTCCCTTCACTAATTGTGGATGAAAAAACATATCTAAAATACTACTCTGTCTGTAATGCAGACTTGGATACTAGGGAGAACAGCAAACAAAGTCATATAAGAAAGCTGTTCATAAAGCTATTTCTTTTTCATGGCACTGGACATTTGTCCAACATCCAGGTAAGAAATACGCATTTTATACATGGGAAAACTGTAAATATCTAAGTAGACTTTGGAATTAAGGGAGGGGCACATTCAAACCATCACTCAAAATCAAAGCTGTCCTAAGTAAAGGTGGAACGTTACATATCTCTGAAGTGATGTAAATGCACTTGATATCACAGAACTCAAACATGCCAGGAGAACAACCAACAGAAAAGAGAAGAAAGCGATAAAATGGCTCTTCCCTGCATCATTTTAAAATCTCTTGTTGACTGTGTTTCCTGCTAAGGCATTGTCACAGACTCACAGTGTGGCTGAGGTTGGCAGGGAGCTCTGAAGGCCATCTGGGCCAACTCCCTGCTCCGTGCCACCCAGAGCACGGTCTTTAAAAAGACACTCGAGGTACTAACCCCAGCGGATTTATCTGTGAAGTGTCAGCTCCAGGAAAACCTAGGAATTTGATCAAAGGAAACAAAACAAAGGTTCGTAAGCCAGAAAAAAAAAAAAAAAAAAAAAAAAGGTGAGATCATACCCACCTAGCAGAAAATTAAGAGCTAAAGCAAGATTCTTAATATATTCTGGGGGGATATCTGTAAACCCTAGATAGGTAAATGGGGATGAGAGGCACAGAGGAATGAAATACAAGATCCAGTGAAGTTTTCAGTCTCAGAAGATCAGGTTTGCATTATACACAGATACCAATAACACATGTAATAGACACAATAAAAGCCAAATAAAACCTTATGATACAAATCCGATTTTTTTTTTAATGTTACCTGGTTTAGATATTAAAACATATCCATTAGGGAAAACGGAAAGCGTGTTTCTCAAATCAACATTTCCAATACAACGAGAGGCATTAGCTATGACCTTTTGAAGTAGAAATCTTTGATGAGAGGGATCAACGTGAAAAAGAGCACATCGGTACCATGGGGTAAGAAATCCTCTTAGTAGAGAGTGGTATTATCGACTGAAAACAACTCATTTAGATACAACTCGCAAAGAATGACCAGACACGTTTTTATGAGTTTTGAAAAATTTCTAACTTTCTTTGTGTTGACAGATCAGCTGATCGGTTATATATCAGCTCCATAAAGGCGAAACACTGAGTTCGTAATTCCAGAGAACTGCTTGTGTGTGACACTGAGTACTATAACTCAGTCTGAATTTTCTAACTTAGTGTGGAGGTATGTCGCTTCCTCAAAAAATAAGGGAGAAGATTTTAATAGGAGGGAGAATTCTTTCTGTATAACCATCAAAAATGGCAGGAAAGTGCTAGGAAATTACATATTAGTTACACTTTAAATTTTTTTCATCACAAATACAATATAATGTTGTTGTTTGTTTTTTTTTTTTTTTTTTTTTCCTCAGCTTTGAAATGAACGGGCTCTGTCCAACTGCTAGCTATGTAAGACTGTTCCACAGGACTGTGACAATATGTCCCTACCGAGCAAATTAATTAACCTGAGTCTCAAAAGCTTCAATGTTCACTGCATCATCTTGCTTAAGAGACAACAAAAACACAGAGGAAATACAACTACAACAACATTTATAAAATGATCAGGTCAAGGCAGGTATTTCTTAGGCCATGTCAGTGACACTTCTCCAGGATGGCAATCCTATTTCAAAAGTCAACTTGCTAGCCACAGCCATCTAAGTAATATTTATGTATTATTCAGTATCTGTGCTTCTTTTCCTGTACAAAAAAAATTGTCTCAGACTCTTAAATGCCTCACCCCCTCTCTCACCCAGAATCTTGGTAAACCAACTCCTAACACAGATTTTTATGTTTATATAAACATATTTTAAAATATTTTCTAAATATGTATTCTTGTAGAACCACTTCCCACATTAAATAAAAAGAGAATGCCTGGCTCGATAAATCCTGTTAGAGGAATAAACCTCTCAAAATCCTTCTCCTCATTTCCTCCCCATGTCTGACACTAGTGTTATGCATTTTCTAGTAAGATAACGTGCACTCCTCTGTCCATTATTTTTTTTAAGTTCTGAAAATTAAGTATTATTTATAACAAGAATATATCTATATTTACTAAGAGGTTTGGAAACGTTCATTATACATTCAGATTCCCTTGCTACTTGGTTTAACTCAAAGTGTAATTCCTTCCTACTAATCTATGCCATTGACTTCAGCAGCAATACTCCAAAAACAAAGAGAAGAAACCTAGACTTTGCGAGCACAGTTGACCCTTCAGCACAGCCAGCTTCTTCAGCAGTGAGTGCACCCCAAAACTGTGCCTACGTAGACCTGTGGATATCACTTGGGTGATATCCACAAAGGTTACCTAGCCATTGGAAGAAATCTGAAGCTGAATGAGTTTATGAAAGCAATACAAATTTTCTAGTTCCTGCATCAAGGAACTTCTCTCAGTAAAAACCCTTACAAAAGGCTCAATTCTTCCTCTGTCTCCCATGGAGAACAAATGCCCTCCACAAGCAGTCCCATGATTCGCATAAGGAGCAGACCAATACCTCAGTCCTGCAACCGACAGCAACAAATGTGCAGGCTTAGTTCCCAGTGAGCAGCGCCCCGCTGTCCCCAGCATCATTTCTCACTGCCTGCTGTCAGCTACAGGACTGAGACCCTGTTCCACAAGCAGCCTCTCGCTGCACCAAGACAGCTCAGAGACTCGGTTGCTGCCTGACAAGAGCTGTAGTACAGCAACTGAAGGAAAGCGTATCGTGAAAGGAAAGCATTCAGCACTCCTGAAGGTTTGCCATCCACTTGAACACTAACTCAGCTTGGATGCTGGTCTGCCCTCAGTGAAAGTGCTTGTGTATCACATACGTTGAGATCTTGGGCTGACGGCACGTCAGGGGCTTACCTTCCTCAAAGGTGTATGTTTCCACCAGCACCACGGCAAATACACAACACAAGTGTGGCAGACCTGACAGCCAGCAGTAGCACATAGAGAGTTTCACTGATATATTTTGGACTATGGTTATGCCATCAGAACCGAAGGGCTCTGCTCTAACATTCTCTCAGCAGACGCTGAATGCAGCGTGAGGTTAAACAGGAAATTAACTACATCTGTACAGAGAAGGTCAGTATCATTAGAAAGCAGAAATCAAATAGTCCTGTTTTAACCCTTCTGTGGAATATAAATTTTGACTTAGCCACAAAATTCTCACACGTGGGTTTGTTGGGCCATACATATATACTCCTTCCAAGCTAAAAATAATAAAACCCAATCATTTCATTGACACTTAAAAACAACAGTAGATACAGTACCAAGGAATAAAGCAGAAATACGGGAACAACACACACTCCTGCCATAAGACCACAGGTGTCTGCGGAATTACACCTGGAATAAATTTTATGCAGAAGATGTGTCCTCTGATTTAAATACAGACTGAAATGTGAAAGATTTTATACATATTACTTGCAATGATGTTCATGCACAATACTTATATATATACTCTCTATATATACAAATATCTAATGATTCCTATCTAAGGATGACAGTGAATCATGGAAGCTCATAAGTTTCACAAACCCAAAGCCTAAGGCAAACCTGACGAAAAATCCAATCAGCAAAACTTTGTGCAGTTGCTAATACAGCAAGGCTGACCTCATTCATTCACTGAGATTAAATTTTTATTGGGTATCCCAATATCTTACAAGTATTTAGTATTTACACTCAATTCATCCAAAACTAAACATTTTGAGGATATCAATGACAGCCTTAAAAAAAAAAAAAAAAAAAAAAAAAAAAGTGGCTTTCTGACAGACTGAGTACTAAATTGGAAAATGACATGAATCCTTTTTTATAGTTTCCCAATTCTTATGGATACTTTTGGAAGACAATTCTTATAACTGGGTGCCTTCATGTTTCTGGAAAGTACACACAAGACTGGACCCCTATTGCCCTATTTTTTCTGCTTCCTTTCTATATTTTTCTTACATGTAAGTTGAGGTGTTAGCTAAAATGCTAAGCTAAACACACACAGGTTCACACAAAATTTAATTTTCACCATGTTAAAAAATTGTAAGAGGAAATTAAGAAAAAGGAGACATTTCATTATCAGATAAAAATGCACAACTGGAAGGTTGTGCATAATCATCCCAGCGAGGTGGTTGATGCCCCGTGCCTGTCAGTGTTCAAGAGGACGATGTCCTCTATTAATATGCTTTAACTTTGGCTAGCCCTGAAGAAGTCAGGGGGTTGGACTCAATGATCCTTTTCAAGGTCCCTTCCAGCTGAACTGCTCTACTCTACTCATACACCATTGGTTTTCAGGCCCCTGACCGTCAGAGCTAGAGCTAGGCTAGTGCAACCCCACCTTCTTGAAATCAAACAGTACACCATAGTAGTCTGTTAACACTAAGCCACCACAGTATTTATTACTAATTAATGTTCCCGTTATGTTCGGCACAGCAAACTTACTGTACATGGGTGGTAAGTGGCTCTCCTCAGCATGTGTTGACTGCAAGACGCATTTTAAAAACAAATTTTAATTAAAATGAGCATTTCTCAGCTGCTGAAAGAGAAATGAGGTAATAAGAGATGTAAACAGCTCTAAACCATCTTCTAGCTTAATTTAAATGTCATCTAAAAAATACAATGAACTGTACAGCCACTTCTATGCACTAGAATTTGCATGTGGACAGTTAAAAGAAATTCAGATTTTGAGAGGTAGTTTCTGCACCAAAAACACTACTACAGAGGCAGATCAATTTATCATACGTGACTTGTTCATGTAGCAGGAGCAGCCCGCATTGTCAGGATCTATGCATCCTTATGAAATGCTGTACGACCATACTTTGGACTGCACTCAGACCCATTTGGTAGTGTATTTTTGGAAGGATGCTGTCTCAGTATTACAGCAGTTCAGTACTGTGTTGCTGGAAAACAGAGAGTGACATTTTCCTGCATGCAGACTCCCAAACAGTTGATTATTAAAGGACAGATTTTGGAGCAGGAAGTGATCTGGAGCTTTCTTATGGCATGAGGTTTCTCTCTTCTGATGAATAAACAAGTACAGCTGCCTCCAAGATGGTGAAATTGCCCATGTCTCCAAGACTAACAATGAAAGAAAACAGATCTAACAGATGAAGGCACCAACTGTATGACCCTGGACAAGTTGCTTGGGGCCAGATTCTTATCCAAGTTACTCTGCTCTAGGTCACTGACCTAATTGCTTCAATGCTCTTCGTCTAACAGTGTAACTGAAGGCACAGCACTGCCCTTAATCTTCTACTGCTGTTAATATTAACTGTGTATCAGAGAAATGAGTAGCCTTTCGAACATGATTTGTACTTCCACACGACACTGAACAAAAGGGAGAGGCAACCAAACCTTCATTTTAGTTGAATATTATGAACATTCACACTTGTTCTACCTCATTCTTATTTGACTGGCAACAACTCGCGCCATTTACTGCAGCTGTGTCTTAATCAAAAACTAAAAATGTTACCTGTCTCAAGTTAGGTCAAGTGAGTTCAAATCTAGCAAGGAGAGGGAGCCTTGTATTCATGCGAGCTTTAATTTGACCTGTCAGCGTAGTTTTCAGATACAACTGCCTTAATCGCACAAGAATTTTCATTTAAGACCCACTTTTCTTTCAAGCAAAGGGAAGCCCACAGAGCAAGGCAAAACTCATCACTTGAAGGGCAGCAGAGAGAACTCAGTGCTGAGGAACACACTTCTACTAAGCTTTCTTGAGCAAGCAGGGTGCTCAGCATGAGTGGGCTTTTGTACCTCACTGGTACACTGGCAGTCTGCAGCATGAATGAGCATTTCTTTACTTCAACACGCTGGTACCTCTCACACAGATCTCTTGTAAGGAACAGAATTTGGCTCTGTTTTACACCAGTTTCTGCTATTTAACTGTGATTTGAAATGTATTACAAAATCTCAACAGCCAAGGACTTTCTTCTTCATGACTAACTCTTGTACCATTTTTTAATGTAATTTTTATGCAGGTTTCCAACTTTTTCTCAGGACACTGACAAATGAAGGGGTTTTAAGAGCCTTTTATTTTTTTTGGCAGGGGCTGTAGTTGTTCTGTTTTGTTCCACTTTTAGTTGGTTTCCTAGGACAACCAAACATAGGCAAGGTCTTTACATCCACATAGGATGTGGGTCTGCCGCTGGTTCACTGTTTCTAACTTTCAAACCTCTGACAAGACCAGAGAGAAGCTCACAGAAAATTTAGGTTGCTACCACTGTTACTAAGGTAGGCAGACATGCAGAAAGGAGAGAGGATGCTGTTAAATACTCCCCATCAAGGGGAGAGCTACAATGGATTCAAGCTTTTCACAGATACTAGAATATACAAATAACATAGCTGTGAGTACTGCAGTCAAAAGCAAGCTTTAAGTGACGCTTTCACCATGTTTGAATTCACCCCTCCCTAGGAGGGAGGCTGCGTAGAGTACAGGCTGTGCAGGCTTATTAGAAGTCTCGACTCCAGCTCATCATTTTCCTGCCCTGATGGCATCTGTAATAGACAGCTCATGTAGGTTCCCTGGTGTCGAAATGAAAACGAGAAAATTCAAACTGAAGTCCTGATGTAATTAAGTTAAAAGGAATCTATAACAACTCCAAACCGTCAGATTTTAATCCATTGGAAATCCATAGTCCTCAATAGCTCCAGAATTTTTATTATTTTTTTTAAAACGCAGCTCAGCTGGATGTTTTAAATAGTTTCCATAATGAAGTCTTCTGTGGTCTTATCACCCAGGCTATCAAATAGTCATTGGATCGTAACACGGAATCAATCATGACCATGCTAAGACAAAATGGAATTAATGCCTACAGAGAAATAGCTGCACAACTTACTACAAATTCGCTAAGCCAATCAAGTCCCCTTGGATATGTTCTTTAAAATAATTCAGATTCAGATTCATTTTTCATGTTTCAGATTTAGAACATTCAAAGGCATCCTAAGTAATACTTTCCAATTCACACTCCCTACCATGTGAGCTAAATTTAACAAGTGTACTAAGATATACTGAAGGATTTCGGTTCACTTTCTGCTTTCTGCTTTTCTGTTGGCCTTTCTGCTTTCATCTCAAGCTCCACACACTTGAATTAGCACTGACAGCCTCACCAGACAGCCTAGGTAGTTTGCTGATGGTTTGCTCAAGGAAGCAACTCAGAAACCAGCTGAGCTTTAAAGAATGTATAAAAACAGGAATCAGAATTTTGCTTTCACATACAGGACCTGATTCTGTCTTTCCTGCACTTGTCCAGTATTCTGTGCTTCCTCATAACTGGACATGTTCCTACCTAAACAAAGTGACGAAGGGAAGTACGGAAGCTACGTGCAACTTACTCAATGGGTTGAGGTTCCAAAGCATGGCACAGAGCACTTCACAGAGAGAGGAAGCAACAAAATGTACCTGGAGCTTCAGGTGCCTCCAACTAGGAGAGAAAAGCAAGCTGTACTTAAGGACAGAGCTCAGACAATCCCAAGAAATTGTGTATGTGTGAAGTGCTACTGTCCTTCATGAAGGGTAAAGTGGTAGCTGTATCACCACAGAGCACGTGGTGCTGGCTAAAATTCCAGCACATTCCACAAGCGAAGGACAACATTTTGATGTCATGGATTGACTGAGCAGGTAGGCTTGGGGGTTTTCAAGTCCTGTGATTAGAGATGTGTCTGGAAATTACATTCAGAGTTTACAATCTAGAAAATAATCAGGAATGTTACCGCTCTGAAAGCCACGTTTACCACTACCTTGAACGTTAAATTACCAGCGTAACATCCATCATTAAAATGTAAGTGCATAATATTTACTTTATGTTATCGGATGCACCTTACAATTAGCATTAAAATACAATCTGCTACACACTCATCCTTATTTTTATCCCTTAGTTTATATAAACTCATGTATAATTTCCCTTTACATACGTGAGATTAAAAGGACTGAAGACACAACATGAATCACTCCACTGATGCTTGTACTTACGGCTGGCCAAGATTGAAAGAGCTTTTAAGGATCTTTTCATCCTGCTGATTTTGAAGTCTTCAACCATAAGTACACATAAAAGAGAACTGGAAAAAAAAAATCCACCACAGAATAATCTTTTAAAAATGTTTTTTCTTTTAGCCCTAGAAGAGGCCAGATGAAATCCAGACAAACCGGAACTTGAAGAGGTAAAGTCTGTATTAGACACGTGTCTGTATGTGTCAGGACTGAATGCACGCACCCAAAGTTAGGGAGAATACAGTAGTTGTAAGATTGTGAAGATGCTGAGTTATTAATCTAAATTTACTTTTACACAGTCCTATTGAAATCAGTGGAAAAGCTCAGGAACTAAACTCACAGGATACCTCTGACAATTGCAAACTGCACAATTCTCCTAACTAGAGTGCATTCATACACAAAGCTCAATACGGGAATTCCTCAGACTGTTCTTATCATCCTAGAGCTGCCAGCTGTACCTGATTTAACAGTACTGGAGAAATAAACTCCAGATACCAGTCCGTACTTGGAACTGAGAGTGCAACTCTGGTAACAGTTACTTCCTTTCATTCTGCAGGAATAAAAGAGTAACACTGAACTAGTTTTAAGGTTTCCCCTTTTTGGCAGCAGCTAGAACTGTCAGAGCTCAGAGGAATTGTTGTTGGGTTATAAAAACACTATAGCTAATCATTGTTTTTGAAAACATCCATGCAAAACAGCTTACTCATTCAAGCATAAATAAAACAAGAACACTGTGAAAACAATAAAATAAAATTGATTAATGATTCAACTACAAACACCACTGTGAAAATTGATCCAGCTACAAACACTAAAACAAATTCTAAACAAACCTTCTGTGCTGAAGGAAACATTTTCAAGGTCGCATAAAGGATGCTGTGCCATATAACAAAACAGCATGGAAATCACAGGAAGTGATGCTGGAGCAGAGCTTTCTTTCATTCCGATATCATAAGTATTTCATCGGGAGTACTTTCCTATGACAGTGACAAGTTTTTATACAGATATCATTGATTGAAAATGGCAGTAGAATTTTTTCAGACATGCTCCTAAATATTTAGGGTGGTGAGGCGCCAGAACAGGTTGCTCAGAGAAGCTGTGGGTGCCCCATCCCTGGAGGTGTTCAAGGCCTGGCTGGGGCCCTGGGCAACCCAATCTGGTGGGAGGTGTCCCTGACCATGGCAGGGGCTGGAACTGGATGAGTTTTTAAGGTCTCTTCCAACTCAAACCCTGCTATGATTCTATGACTTGGAAAAAGTACTCCAAGTGATATGCTTAAAACTTCTATCAAGACACAAGAAAACAGTGGATAATTCTGGGCCATCTTCTGCCAGAATTAAAAATAGCTCTCCAGGTTACATAAAGCACAAAAGGCCATGCATGCTGGCAGCATGGCAGACATACCTACTGTACAAAGCCGACAAAGAAAAACAAGCCCAGACTGGAAGGACTTTTAAAGATTACCTTCTCAGTCGTGCGTAAAGATGCTGACGCTACTTCAACAGCACAAAGAGAACTGAAACCTACCCTATTCCAAAAGCTGGGGCCTCCAAACCTGCTTTGCAGAAGCCATGAATAATAACAGGTAGAACAAATTACAGGGAATGGGTAAAGAAGGTGATCTTTCTAGATCATGGAGGGGAAAAAAAGAAAATTAATGAGGCAGAAAAGTCCCAGACCGAAAAACCAAGGTCAGGAAGATAAGCTTCAGCAAGTCTTTGGAGACAATTTAAAACAACGATGCCTGACCGAAACCAATTCAAAAATGAATGAGGAATTACAATACATCTCTAAATAAGAATGTGACATAGCCCTTCCTCCCCCAACCCCCATGACAAAACAGTCCTCTGCTCATTCGAGAACCTACGACTTCTGGGATCAAGGACCCCACTGGAAGGGTCCTGTAAAAGCTGCAGTGGCCTGTAGCACAGACTGATCTAGGCTACAGGCATAACTGCAGGGTAACTAACAAGCTCAGAGAAGTTTGACTACATAGCAGGCTGAGAAGAAAACTGCTACACATAGTTTAAGATAGAAGCTGAACAGATGAAGAGGTTACTAACAACATTTACTCAAGAAAAACAGCTTTTGTCTTTGAGATTTTCAGTTTATGTGAAATTTTAAGTGAGGGGGTGGCTTGACAATCCTACTCCTCAAATGCTGGAGGCAGTAGTATTTCTCTTCCCTGAACGATTCCTCCTGCCATGGTACTTACTAAGAACTTGATCTGCAAGGCTGAACACTGGCTGGCAGAGAGGAGACGGACAAACGGCAAAGCATGAAAGGAGTTCAGGTGCCTCATGGACTACCACAGAGCCCACAGCTTTCTTCCAGGCTAAATAAGCATCTTCACGAACATTCTGGAAAGATTCATCACATTTCCTTATTGCAGACAACATCAAAATAGGAGCTGCAAACATGGCATGGCTTGGAAACGTAGACAGAAAGTGATAAAATGGATTCTGCTACAGAATAAATCAAAATGCATTTGGGAATTATAGTCTGGAAGAACAAAAGCCACTAAAGAAGGACATACACGGGAGGCAGCAATGTTTAAAATACCCTAATTTAAAACAGTGGGTGAAAACTAACTACAAAAAACTCATCATACACTTGAGTTTCAACCTAGCAATACCATCTTATAGCACTGGGAGAGAACAGTGTTTCTGTATGTGAAACTGGCATAATTACACATCAAGCATTTGGGATGACTTACAGCGGATCTAGAAAAGTTTCAGTGAGCAATAACTGAGTCAGCTAGGGACACAAATAAAATAGCAGACAAGACTTAAATAGCTAATCATACGTAGCTTGGTTGTTGACAGACCAAACAGCTAATCTATCAAACAGATTTGCACAGCGCTCTAAAAGGAGAAGAGGAAGGAAAATGACTCTAAAAATAAAGAATATTAAGGAAGAAAGGAAATAATTGCATTTCTTGACACAGGAATGTTGAAAAGTTCTTTTTCAGCAAAGTCTCGCTAGTTATTAATGGCATCATTGCTTATGATACAAAACAAGAGTGTAAAATATTTGCATTAGTGAGATGAAGCGAAAGATACAAGCAAATCATTCTTCTTCTTCTCTTCCACAATTTTAAACATCATTCACGAAGACTTCAAATAGTTGCTTGGACCCTTTCAATATACCTCTGTGTCCTAACAGTAAGGAATGTTACACGTGGAAATCTTTGCCTCTGGCAAAAATGTCAAGCTGAAATGATAATAAGTACTTTTATTTGCAACAAGAGAACTTTTGAAGCCATATGCAGGATTCTGGCTCCTACCTGAAGTAGCATTATTGCTTGTCACAAAAAAATAATAATAACCCCTAACTTTGCTAATTTGAAGTTCTGCCAACTAAAATGAAATTTTATGGAAAAAAATGCATTAATGAGTTGGCCATTATACCATTCAAATTCTAGAAAAGTGAAACTGTTTGCAGTTGAAGAGCATGTGCCTAAATCTACAGACTCGCAGTTAGGGAGGGAAAGAGAAATGACAGTAACTTTGTGTGATATCTGAATATCACAGAGGCAACTCTGTCATACTAGGTATTAACATACGGATTATTTATTATGCTCAGAACTCATAATTAAGAACAAAACAAAACACAACACCACCAAACTATGCAAGTCTCATTCAGCACATGGATCCAAACTTGGATCTCTCAGTTGTTCTTCATGTAGGAGTCCACCTAGAAATTCATTTTTTTCCTGTCTCTCTGACTTACAGGACAGTATTTCCAAAATAGCTGTGACACTGCTCCATAATGCCATGAAGAACGGCTTCAGAGCCTCGATGATGCCACTCTATCCCTTCTGTTCAAAAGACAAATATGTACGTGATATGGCCAAGAAAACTCCTCTCATCTACAAACTACAGAAATACGTTGCGGAATGCCCTGATAAACCCAACGTGACAATAAACTTCTGAAATAAATGAGAAAACATGAGACAACCTCAAATAGCATGGAAAGCCAGAGATGCAAGTTGTATATACAAGAGAGAAATACCATCTTAGCCTGTATGATGTAATACCTATATACAAGCTTTTTAGACTAAACAATTTTGATAGTGTCAAGTGTTTGGATGGTGATTAATTTGATTTACGTAACTGAAGCTGGCTAAGACACCAATTCCAATTGTGATCCTGACACCCAAATGCTATCTTCGTATATTATGGACACACAGAAGGAAAAAAAAACAAACAACCACACACACAAAAACAAAACAAAACAAAACACCTTTAAAAACATGTTAGTAAGACTGTATAGTTTAAACCATCAATAATTAGAAACATCAGAATGAAGCATACTTGAATAACCTTAAATTGTCCCCTTTGTGTGTTCAAATTATGATATAGTCTTTAATTGCATGATTACATACTATTTTTCTACACAAATTCTGACTCATTCAACATACTGAATAGTGCGTACATAATGAACTATTTTTCTTGTAACAGCCATTCACTATTGTTCAGTGTGTAGTCCCAGGACTTATTTGTTACACATTATTCAGATCCTGCTCTGAAGACAAAATTATGAATTTAATCATGGGCTTTTCCAAGTACCTCATGGGTTTTCCAGGCTACTATGGTGCCTGGCTGCTTAACAAACATTCATTAGTTTATTTTGAAAACATCTCTGTGAGGGAAAGAAATAATATTACTTCCATTTTACACATGGAAAAGTAAGGCATGGAAAAATTTAAAAAAAAAAAAAAAAAAAAAAAAAAAAGAAGTTCAGTGCCTATTTAACATCATTAATATCCCTTCTCCCCCTTCCCCAAGCATTTAGCACTGTGCTTTTTCTATGTTCAAAGTCTCACTCTCCCTAACATTACCTGCAAATGATGACTCTCAGTACCCTTGAAATCCTGACAGCACAGTCCCAGAATCAAGCACCCAGAAAAGGAGGAACACAAGTAACAAATCCCTGTGATAAGTAGGTAGCTCTTGCTCAGCTTCATGCAGGTCAGACCATTTTTTTTTCCCCATTATTTCTTCCCCTGCTTTGCTTCCAACACCAGCACTCAGCACCCCCAGTATTCACTGCACAGCATTCAGTGTCCTAGCACCACGCCAGTTCTGCACAGAGGACCGTACTTTTCGCCATTTCCTAGCTTTAAGAGCTTACCTCGGTAACCCTAACAACCCATTATGTCTGCCCTTTCTTAGGTCTTACAAAACAGCACCTGAACAAAAGCTGGAATTCTACCTGTAGCTTCGTATCAATCCTCACGTGGGTAACCAGCGGCGCTGGCACATTGAGGTGCACAGTTCCCAGCCACCTGCTGCCAGCCGTACCAGACTGCCATCCTTCAAACGCATCAGCACTGCAAAAGGATGTCATGCTTTGCCAGGGGGGTTTAGATAGTTTTGCTGGTAAATAAACAAGGAGACGGCGTCTGGCTATGGAACGTTGCACGTACTCATACAGACTGAGCTTTGTCTGCCTGTCACACCAAAAGATAGCTACTTCTGTCCTCTTCTTGAGCTTGTCCCTGTCCTGCCCCTTCTTCCGCAGCCCAGCCACCCTCCAGAAGCCCTGTTCTTCATTCCTAAGGCTGTCATTTTGGTCCCAGCCTCTTTGCTCAGCAAGTCCCAGTTACATTCATTTTCCCCTAACCTCTGTGGTCCAAGCCGCCCCATTCCCCCACCCACACTCTCATACTTTCCGTCTCCTCTTTGCAGACAGGTCTCCAGGTTTTCTCTTCTTCACAGGCTCCCAGTTCTAATTCCGTCCTCATTCACCCAACTCATCTAATCTGGGTGAACACCTCCTCCTCTTATTTTCCCAACTTTTTTTCTCTGGGTACCCCATCCAAACCTGGATCGCCTCCCTTGCTACTTCACCTTATTTTCCCATTCTCATTCAAGGTCACTCTTCCCACCCATTTTCACATGCAATTTAATCCTCATAAACATCTCCACCTTTTAAGTTTCTTCTGTTCTTCCGCCCTCGACCAGCCACAGCCTGTCTCTACCAGCTCCATGCCCGTGTGCCTTCTGGGCCAGTCCTCTCGCTCCTCTCCCAGTCCAACATTCCCAAGTCCCAACATCCTCGCTGAAGATTTGCTGCTCCGCTTTTCTCTTGTTGCGTTTGGATCGGTGCCTTTCTCTCCCCAGCTGCCTGTGCCAACTGCAGGAGCACAGAAAGCAGATGACAGCGTCGCTGCTCTCCCGCTGGCGGGCCTCCAGCAGCCCAAGAGCAGCATCTGTAGGGGGAGCCCTGCACAACCAAGGAAATTCAGCTCCTAAAATCTGGGACTGTTCTTTCTACCAAGGCTCTGAAAAGGAGAGTTTTTTCAAAATTTCTGAAGTTATATATACATTCACAGAATTGGCCTGTTCATGACACAAAGGCCATCTATCTACTAAAGGTTAATACCCAGGTACGGTCAACACAGATTTCATAAAATTGTCACCAGAATTTTAAACACAGCTCAAACATTCTTTCCCTGCCTAAGATCACAAAAGTATGGCTGCAACATTCAGATACGGCAAAGGAAAGCAACAAATGATGTGCTTTTCTCTGCAAAGTGAGTTCCTTAGAGTTCCAAGGAACTAAATGTTACCCTGTGCAACAGACTAATACAAAGCTGTGCTAGTAGATGCAACTAAAATAATAAAAAAATAATACAAGATATATTCATAAATAGCAAAGAATGCTGAAAATAAGAGCTGATAATTGGCTTTATAATTTTGCATTCACTTTAAACCAAATCTTACTAGATGTTTTTATTTAGAGATCTCCAAAATGCATACATTTGTTTTATTTTGCCTGAAATTTTTAAGTTTTCTAAATGATTCATTAAGAGAGGTGGTGATATCTGTAAAAAAACCTGAAACAAGCAGTAAAAAAAATCTAAAAACATATAGATTGTGATATTATTAATTGCCCACTCCGATTCCTGGACTTCTGCCTCCTGTATATTCTACCACAGAAGGTATAACCCAGTTTTCTGAACACAAAGTGTTTCAATATTAATTCCCTCGTCTTAAAAATACAAGAAAAAATATTTTGTTATCTGAGTAAATATTTCATTATTTCTTACAGTTTTACTGCAACATTTCCTGCAATTCAAATTAAGAGTGCAGCAGAATTTATATCACGGTTGGATTTGCTATGCTACCATTTCGTTGGCTCTCTTCATGGCTGCTATTGTTAGGGATAAAGGACATTTCCAAAAGATTAGGGTCTAGCTTAATTCACGACAGGTAACACATATTTATGTTTATTGCAAAACTTTGACCTCAGTGATGCCAGCATACCATCCTGACAGCTCAGTCTTTCACAGCTAAGATACCCTAAAATAAATCATAAGTATTTATAATATAAATGCACTAACTAAACCCATGTACACAGCTGGGGATATAAATGTGTTGCACATGCATTTGCATGCTTACCTAGAAAGATTAACACCCAAATCTTTGCTTTGCTTGTTTTTATGATCCCATTTAAACACGCTTTTTGATACATAAGTGCCACCTGTAGGAAATACTGAAGTATGCTCCAGCGTGATCTTGTGCCACGCAAGGCACTGAGTTGCAGATTTCCTATGCCCAATGTAGGTGCCCCTTTTGGAAATTTGACCACATCTGGTAGGAAGCAATGACCCCGTATGACAGGGGAGATTGGTTCGTCAAGCCAGATCTACAGGAAAGCTGTTGTTTTATTGTGAACCCTACTCGAGCAGGAATTACAATGAAAAATTAAGCCACCGTATTTTTTCCATCTGGCGGTCTGTATGACTCTGCTTCACAGAAATCAAGCGTGTTTAACTACAGAGTGTTGAGCCAAACAGCGTCTGCGATGATTAACATGGAGTACTTCACCACGACTGCCTGGGGCAGACAAATATTAGGGATTGCATAATTTTTCCATTTTCACTTCTCGCCAGCATCAATACAAAGAAACAAACGTGAAATAGTGTTTTAACACAAGCCCAGCCTCCACTACCATGCATGCAGTTCAGATTTTCCAAGTAGCGCGTTAGGCACGAGCGGATGGAAGTGGACATTCTGCCTTAGATCAGACATCAAAAAAAAAAAAATAAAAAAAATAATCGGAGAATTCCCAATGCTGCTGCAAAAACGGTTACTGAGAAGACTTGTCGGTGCATTAGCGATCAGTTGTTTTTTACAGGACAAACAGAGAGCTTAGGGAATTCCATTGTTTGACAGATTGAGTCGATCTTGGTCGACGGAGCGAAGTATTTCATCAGAACTGATTTGTAAAAATAAAATAAATAAGAACGGAGGCTGACGGAGCCGGCTGCCCACGCTGCCCCCCGGCAGGGCGATATCTGCACCAGTGGCCGCCGCCCCCCCCGCCCGCCCGCCCGCCCGCCCGCCGCTGTCCGCGGTGCTGACCCGGCCGGCCCCGGCTTTGTTCGCGGCACGGGGGGGGCGGCCCGGCCTTACCGTCCGTGTCGCAGAGCTGGATGGCCTCCAGGCTCAGGTTCTTCAGCACCTCCTCGCAGGGGCTGCCGGGGCCGCTCATGGCGGGCGCCAGGCGCGGAGGCTCCATCGCGCCCCTGGCCGCTGCCCGCTGTGCCTGGGCGCCGGGCGGGGCGGGGCGGGGCGGGGCGGGGAGGGGAGGGGGCGGCCGCCTTTAAAGGGGCCGCCTCGCGTCTCGCCCGCTCCCCGCTTCCCGCCCTTACGTAACGGCCGCGGGCGCGCGCCCGCCCCTCACGGCGCCACCGCTCCTAACGGTCCGGGTGGGGCTGGGGCTGGGGCTGCCCGCCCCCCCTCAGCCCTGCCCGTCTGTGCCACAGAACCGGCACTGCCCACAGGGCTCCCCGGCCCCGCTCAGCACAGCCCAATGTTGGCCGCTCGGGCGGCTTTCCAGCGGCCTTCGGGAGCGTCCTGCTCCCTGTGATGGTTCCTGGGGACGCTAAGCTGAGGAAATGATCCTCATTTATCCTGCACAAAGCCGCTGCCTGGGAGCAGGGAACGGCTCTGAGGAGCCCTGAGTCCCCCAGCCCCTTCAGAGGCCGTGGTGCAGCAGTTAGGAAGCACCATGCTGAGCGCCCTTCGGGCTCCGTCTCCTCTCTGCTCCCTCCCTCTCTCGCTCACCTCCTGCTTTCTGCCCCTCTGCCGTTTTATTAAAACCTCAGACGTGCGAGGAAGGGGCAGACAGAGGAGAAATGGAGTGAGTGGGAAGGAAACCCGAAGGAAGAGAAAATGAAAAAGAAGCAATAACAGACAGGGAGGGAGGGTGTGAGTCAGCGGGGAGGTGGGGAGGGAGAGGAAGATCTGAATGAACGCACAGACAGAACGAGGACAAATGTAGAATCTGAGAGGGAAGACATGAAAGTGGGTGAGACTGCATTCATCAGGTTTTAATTTTGGCTGACAACCATTCATTCCCTGCACGGAAGCAAACCCTTCCTACTCATACTGCGACTGTTCTTAGCACACCGTCATCTCCTACATAAGGCTGGGTGATTTCTTTCTTTGAAGACGCTGTGTTTAGTCTCTCAGCCTTATGCTCCACGTTCCTTCCTTTCCACTACTGTGGCAGACTTCTCAGCAGCTCATACAACAACCACGTTACTTATTTGCTACAAGATTACATAAAGTCCATTTGAGGCAGACACTGTTGTTGAATACCAAGAGAATTCCCATTTTATTCTCGCTGCCTCTATTTAATACACCATTCTCTCCTCTACTTTTTGTTTTGAGCTAGTGAGATCAGGATTTTAAGGACTGATGGCTTTTGCATAGGTATTTGAAAGCAGACAGCCTTGGGGGTGTTCCCAGTCCTCCAAGGCCTCTTGTTTCTCAGCTGCCTTTTAGTAATAACTTCTGGCTGAACTGCACCTATTTATCTCCCCAAACCATCGCACTTTTTTTGAAGAAAAGACTAGTTAGTGTACAAATCCTGCCAGCCTCCTGTGGAACGATGCCCCAGAGAAACCTATTCCACAGCTCTGCCCTTCCGAAGCACGAAACAAGCCAGACCTGCCTGCGACAGCTTTTTGCAGAGTCACTCTTCAGACATGCTTCCTTCAGCCGATAGCTACTCCCATCACCTGGGCTAGGCATAAACACTCCGTAAAGCTCAAATTACTCCCAGATTTTGTTCCATTTACTGTACTGGAGTCACTGCGTGCTGCCCTAGGTATTTCAGTCTCGAAGCACACAGCACCATCCTAGTGCTCCTCTTATCTGAGAGAACTGTACGCGCGGCTTGTCTCCTGAGCAAGGAATAGCATTATCTGAGGCACAAATTACATTTGTGCTAAAGGATGACAGAGCCTCAGCCTATAATCAGAAAGTTTATTCTGAGGTGGATTATCCCTGACAGTGTTTAGCAAAAAATGTCACAACTCACAAATATGGGTCAACATTATGTAATGGGAAGCCTGCCACTGGCAGCAGACTGGGAGAGACAACGAAGCGGCATGTGTCTAGAGCTGCAAAAGCTTGCAAAGAATCTGCCACAACACCAACCTCCAGCACTTTCAACATTAGATAAGAGGGGTATTACCAGTTTCTGTAGTTCAACATGGGTGTATCTGTTATTACAGCAACCTTGTGCAAGCAGAGAGAAGCAGCATTTTCTAACACATTAGCAGTAGCAGCAAACATGGGCTGTGGCGTGCACCTCTTGCCTGGCCAGGTTCAACAGCCTCGGCTCTCCTGCCTTCACCTGGCATTCACAGCCCCCAGGCAGGGCACAAAGGTCTTGCAGCAGGGCTACCACGTACAGCAGACGGGCAGAGAGGCTGCCCGCTGGGAAGCTTCTTTCCTGCGAGCCATGACCTTATTCAAGCCATAAACACAAGAGGAAAAGGTGCTCTCCTCCCCACAAACAAAACCACGCCATCACAAAGTTCGGTCCTGCCTCTGTTATCTTAGCAGTCCATCTTGGGAAAAGTGCTTCGTAGCAGCAGAGTACAGCACGGAGCAGTAAGGCAACTGCTTTGTCCTTATTTGGAAACACTTTTTCAGTTCACACTAGCAGGTTTTTATTTGTGAGTTAAAAAAGAAACCTTTCTCAGACTTCAGCAAGACTCAGAGCTTCAGCCATTCCTTCCCACTTGGAAATAAAAAAGACTTGTGTTATTGCTCAATGGACTGTGGAAACAGAAGGCAGAAAGGCTACAGACATGGTTTTCAGTAAAGAAAAACAAGGGAGCAAAAAAGGCAGCCCTTTTTTTCTATTAATACGTTTCTTTTGAGAAGAGCAAAACATTAAAGGTCAGAAACATGGAAGGGTCAAAAACAGTATCCAGCATTTTGGGTCATTCTTAATAAGACCAAGACTAAACTTAGCAAATGACTCCTGAAGATTCATGGAAAAACACTTTGCAATTTCACGGTCATTCTTTGTCTTTAGTGGACATGCCAGTGTTTCAGCATGCAAAGGCATATACTTGCAAACGATTGTGCGCAAGATATTCTTGGAATACCATAGGACTGAAGTAAAGTCCACACAGTAGTGACAGGAAGACAAAAAAAGATTTAAGACCCTTTAGTGAAAGCCGCAACTGTGTCGAGTTAATGTGCAGTGTGACACAGCTTCCTTTTCTACACTGACAAAGACATTGATGTATGGCACTTTGGCACACTAGGCATGGTATCTCACTGGGAACCTCTCTGCTTTTTCTCAGATAGCTTAGCAAGAGCCTCCTCAAATGCTCAGACAGGAAGGGTGATGGCACGGGTCCCCCTTTTTTCTCTGGGAAAATCCGAGGCAGAGCAGCAGTGTTTGCGTCTTAAATCCTGAGTGAGGCTTTCGCACTCTCCCCCTCCCATGCAGCCAGGCACCCTGGCACTAAGTCCTGTGGCCAGGCTGCGGCTCTCTCAGAAAGGGGTCCTGTTGGCTGGTTTCTGCTCTCGTCTTGCTTGTGATGCTGGGAAGCCCTGACGACTTGTGGGAACTGTCCAGTGGGATATATACATGTACAATAGCTCATACATCTCAAAGTGCCTCTCCGTCTCTGTCTGGAAGGTCCCATTGCAGTAATTGCATTCAGTTCATGCATTCAGGCTTTTCTTGCAAGGCCAAAAAGCATACTATAAAACACCAAAGATACAATTCCGAGGTAATTTTTTGACTTCTGGTGCCAGAGATCCACTCACAAATCTAGATTTTTTGTATAAGATGGCATGGAATGCCATCTGCATGGGGAACACCAGCCTGCCCCTCACCAGGTAAAAAGCCAGTCAGTGTGAGAAAGAGGCAACGCAGAAAGAGTCACAAAAGCATGAGGAGCATAGGCAGGGCAACAAAGTGTGACTGCTTTTCAAGTCTCCCAGCACAAATACTGGAGAGTGTCAAATGCAGTTAACAACAACCATCTTCAAAACAAAGAGGAGGAGGAGGTGATACTTCACACAATGTTTATTACACTTGCAGAGGTTTTTTCCAGGGGAGAGTGTCAATGCTAAAAGTTTGCACTGGATCAAGGAGAGGCTAGAAAAGTTCAGGGAAAAGAAATCTTTCAGAGTTACTAAATGCACAAGTGATTCAGGGTCCCTTAGCTGGAAACACTTAGAGTCTGGGGAAGAGTTACTGAAGAGAAGTATATGTGCTTCTCCTGCTCTTCTCTAAACAACCATTTACAACCATTGCTGAAGACAGGAAGCTGTGCTTGGTAGCTCTTTGGTCTGACCCAGCACAATCAAGGAAATGCTCTGGTACCTACCCCTTCATTCCTCGTTCCCCACCCCATCCCCACTCATAATAAACACTTCAAAATTTGGAGCTCTCCAACCGTACCATCTGGGTATGCAACTTCCAACCTACTCTGAGCATTGTAAGTGGTTAAAAGAAAACGTTCCTCTCAGATTAATGAAAAGATATCAAGCAAATTATCATTTTGTTAATGCTATTTATACTGCTGCTTTCTGAATTTCAGTTTTCTGATCTGCTTTGTAAAGCCCAAATAAGCATTTAGGAAAGACAAATTCGTCACAGATGACTATAATGTATCTGTGGCTTCATAAAATTTATTTGTTGCCTAATGGGCACAAAGTACTGTTAATGATTGCCATTATCATTTATTTATTTGCTTTTCTTTAAGTTTAGCCTCACTTTATTAGATCTGTGGCATCTCTAGAGAACAACTAGAACCGTTTATATTCCCTCTCTCCTCTGTGCTGTTAATCATTCTCCTTACTTTAGTATCATTTCCACATTTAATTAGTGCTTTATCCTCCACATACTGGACCGTATCTTGACCTTTAAAAGATACTACAGAGTACATATCCTCATGCATATCCCCATGAATGCTGACTGCTATTCAGATTTAATTTCTGTCTACAGTTCAGTGGCCAGCTTGTGGTACCTTCAAATGAATTTTAGCCCAAGCTGACTTGATTTTGTATTTCCCTTAAGAAATTGTGCAACAGAGCATCAAATACCTCTGTAAAAGTCTTAATGCTACTCTGTACTCTACTAACCTGTCACCAAAAATAAAAAATAGGAACTTGGAACTTGCTAGTTTGCATGGTTTAGTTTACTGTAGTACACCTGTGTCATATCTGGGTCTCATTATACTATTCGCCTCCATATGAATAAATTTTATCCTCCTGCTTTCATATTTATACTATTGCTTTCAATCTTGAACTATGCTCTTAAAACAATAGTTTCCATAGTTACTCTTAATTCAATTTTTAAAGCCTGTGACATGCTGATACTTCATTAGTCTCCCAATACCTCCTCAATTCCCTGTGATATTTTAACAACTAGCTGTTCTGTCAGTTCTATAAATACCCAAAGGGACACCTCAGCTATATTTGTTCAAGTGATGATATTTCATTATGTATTTCTTAGTTACTTTTTCCCAGCAGTTCACAATTACATCGATGATTTCTTAACCAAGCTGTTATTCAAAGTTTAATCCCCTTCCCAATAAACTTCATGGCAAAAGTCCAATTAGTTTTAGTGGGAATAAGAACCGGTCCCAAAATTTATCTCCCTATTACAAATTAATTACCATCAGTATTTTCTTGGTAAAGTCATTTTGCTGCACTGTGCCTTCAGGACATACAACAGTCCCTTCATATTATCTTTAACCTCTTGGCACCTTTTTCAATATATTTTCTGGCTGTCCCCATTTTTCTCATGTGTACTAAACTTGGAACATAAGAGCCTATTTTGGTGGCCTTCCAGTTTTCAGTTTCCTAGCGTTGTTAATATTTTACTTTTACTTGCTTAAGTAGCCCACAGTGACCAATTCCTCTGTGTGGTGTTTCCCATTTTCATTGGAACAAGATACATTTCTGCTGGCTTTCCATTACAGTATCTTTTAGAGTCTTTCCCACTGCCCTTCCCCTTTCCACAAGGGCTTTTCATGATTACCTGGAACGATCCTGTGCATTAGATTTTCCTTATGATACTACACCCCTTCACTGGATGACATCAAAACTATTTGCAGACAGTCATGCAGGAGGTAATACATAATAAAGTCTAAACGACTGGTTCTTCAATGTCATCTGCTGATCTAACTTTTGTATAACTACAGAGGTTTACATTTTTTGTTTGCTTGTTTTGTTTTTTGTATCGGCACAGAAGATGGTCATCTGAGATTAATGCTGGTGCCTGCCAGGTTTGCACTACCAAGATCTATGACTGAGGTCACGTGGCAAGATAGGAAAGACATCACTGTCTTATCTCCCACTGCAACCATAAAAAAAAAAAAAAACACACAACACACTAATTAACTGCTAAGGAAACAGAAGGAAAATTATGCTAAATGAATGAGAAGAAGACACCCAGACATTCCCTCTCCTTGGCTCAGAGCCTAGATGCGTAGTGAGACCAGGCTTGTATTTCACTCACTTGACTCAGTCAGTTACTACAAATCCTTACACTCTCTTTCAGATCTCTGATTATTTAACTGTGAGACCCACAATTAGAATTTCACAAAGAAATACATTAGGAACAGCAATTAAGAGTTGTGTTTTACGTGGTTTTGCTCTGGTAGGAATGTATGCCCGCTTCAGCAGCCATATACAGGCAGATAAGATAGGGAGAGAATACAAACAGACAATAAAGCGACTATTAGTTTATAGCACTGTTTTAACATTCATCAGCATTTTAATTAAACCACGCTCTGCTCTGAACAATGCCTTATCACCATTACTTGCCTTCTGAATACATGCCAGCCCTACAGCATGTTCTTGATACGCATTATACAACCCTCACAGATTGCTGTTCCTATAGACTGCCCTGGAGTGCTTAGAATCAGTGGAGAGATCACAGCATTGTGAGCCTTGAAAATCACAAGACTGACTCCAAAATCAGTCAGTGACTGACTCGCTGCTCGTGGTCCTTAGACCAGGCTGCACAGGATAGTTGCGCAGGCTGATGTTATCCTAAGGAGCTTATTTGCCCTGGGATCTTTCCACAGCCAGCGGGGAGTGGCAAATTCCTCTACAGCATGTCTCCACAAGAGCTCGTTGTAGGTGCTCTCAGTTGCCCCAGAAGAAGTGCTTTCTCTTGGTTCTGCAGGAAGCTGAGGGAG